>NC_138907.1:100782412-103582568 GCF_965231255.1 Vanellus vanellus
AAATGGCTTTGTTTAATTGGGTCCTTCTGTATCCGAGTACCAACGTGATATTTTTCAACTGATTCAAGCAGAAACCAAATAATGATGTATTTGCTTCTGAAGCTTATGGAGTAAGGTGAATTTCGATTGACGAAGCAGAATAAAAGCATGCTATACTACAAATAACCTTTATTGTTTCAGTAAGTTGCTCTATCTCTGAATTTCATAAAAGCTAATCCTGTTTTAGAAAGACAGATATTTAATTATTTATATTTTATCTCTCTGAGCTTATTGTAGAATTTTACTTTATCTCTATTGATAAATAGAATATACATATAAAAACATATAATGTATTTTTGATACTAATTCAACATGGCCAATTTTGACTAACAAAGCAGGCTGGAAGAGCGTTGCCCTTTGAGTATATAATTTTAATCAAAATGTGCTCATCTTTGTATTTCATTAAAATTAAGCCAGTATTAAGAAGATAGATCTTAAATTATTGATGTTTTCTCTAGCTTAACAAAAGTATTTTTACCTCTTCTGATAAAGTGAAGAATGAAATTTCATCACTTCGCAATGGATAGGCAGCAGAAAATGTGCAGCACTGAATTACAGTGACATACAGTCTCCTCTGAGTCATTATACGGTATATCATCAAATGTCATGCAGTAACTCCTTTTTGCTTCAGGGATCATTGCTCACCCTTATAATTAAAGGGGCCAATAAAGCTGGTGTTTCTGGACTGGAATGGGAAAAGTTAAGCTTATTGATGATAATTGGCTGTTTTAGTGAAAGCTGGGTTTCCTTATAAACAGATAGTCCATAGCTCATTCGTAAAAGATATATGAAAATATTTCTTGGCTACTGGAATATTTTCTGGCTGTATTTTCTACAGCCAAGTGTTGGGGCAGAAAAATCTAAAACTTTCTTCTGAATTACTGTATCTTTTGTAATATCCTTTTGCAAACTCAGCACAGCAGATCCAATGCAATTATTTCAGCCCACCTATAGAAGAGGTTAATGCCTTGCTGCAAGAAGTTCATACCAGCCTTTGATTCACATAAGGACTGGCAGACTTCCCTGCCTGATGCACAGATTCTGTAGGAATTTAGGTTTAGCAGGTATATCCTGACGATCATCTTCATCTTGATGATGATCAGAGGGTTGGAACACCTCTCCTATGAAGACAGGCTGAGATAGTTGGTGTTGTTCAGCCTGGAGAAGAGAAGGCTCCAAGGAGCCTTCAAGTACTTAAAGGGAAGGGCTTTTTGCAAGGGCCTGTTGTGATACCATTACCAAGGGGTAATGGCTTCAAACTGGAAGAGGGTAGATTTAGATTAGATATTAGGAAGAAATTTTTCACTCTGAGGCTGGTGAGGCACTGGAACAGGTTGCCCAAGAAAGTTTTGGATGTCCCATCCCTGGAAGTGTTCAAGGCCAGGCTGGATGGGGCTTTGAGCAACCTGGTCTAGTGGAAGGTGTCCCTGATCATGGCGGGGGGGGGGGGGGGGGGGAGGGGTGGAACTAAGTGATCTCTAAAGTCCCTTCCAACCCAAACCATTCTATGATTCTGTGATTCTATGACTGTGAGGTGAAATACAGGTAAGCAGGTATAAGTTCATAGTGTGTTCTGGAAAACTGGAAAGATTAATGACAATGGTAATTGACACAGCACCCTAAGAGAGAGCTGAAGCGGGTACACTTTGCTAGCAAGCCTGGTGTGCTACCAGATTCCTAGCAAGAATGTTACCATCACCACTGAAATACTGAGGACCCTAGAGGGACCCAATGCAACAAATGAGACTGCAACCTAGTTGAACTCACCTGAAAAAAAGGATTAGAGACAAGATTAATGAGGTGATACCAGAGGCATAAATTCAGTCTACATCCTGAGTAACTGTTTTGGCTGACTGTCAATCCAGAGCCTGGATTGCTGACAGAAAGATTAGTCCTTTCAAGTCTTGCAAATGTCAACAAAAAGCCATATTTTCCAGATTGCTTCTTTTCCTCTATTTCTCTTTGTATCTATCTGTTTTGTTAGAGCAAGATAGCAGCAGAACTTAAATGTGAGTTAAACGTCCTCCATGAAGAGCTGTATGACAAATCAGAGAACTCTAATGGAGATGTCTTACACAAAGGCTTTTTCCTTTCCAATAAATGGGGAATTGAAAGTAGCTTTTACACTGAGATTTATCATCCAAACTTCAATTTATTGAGACTAATACACTAATACTTCTAAATTTAAAAGCAAGAAAGCAATTCAATTTCACTTGCTGGGAATAGCAAGCAATATTACTGTTATCTGTTGGAGAGAGCTCAAGGTACTCTCAGCCTTTCAGTCTTCCTCTTATCTCCCCTGGATTTTAAGCATACTCTTGCTTGTAAAACTCTTCAACTATCCCAGAGGTGGACTGAATTTTTCCTGTCCTGCCCTTCTTCTAAGTTACGTCAAGTTTCTCCTTTTTTCTCTAATATGCTGTATTTAATTTGTTTCTGGGGATTTTTGGACAAACCAGGAAAAATGGTTCTTCCAATTCATAGAGCAACAGGATGCAAAGCCTTGTTCATATTTTCCTTCTGGACTAAAGAGAATTGAGGCAAGGGAAAGATATTGTTTACCAGTCTCATATCTTTGTTACTTCTCCTACATTATTGATTTGATTTCTAGACTATTGTTGCAGTCTACCTGCTTATATTACTGTGGTCTGCTTTACATGTAATGTCATAATAGCAGAGATATCTTTAAGAATATTTAGGTTATTTTCTCTTGGAGAAGCTTTGAAGGAACCCCTAACCCAGAGATATAATTACAGTAACTAACAGTACACAGAATTACATCTTACACTAACACATTTGCATATGGTACTTTTATATATATATATATAGCGCTACAATTTCTATAAGCAATTAGGCTCTAAGATCACCCTTCTGAGACACTCCTAGACAGAGACACTTCTTTTACCAGAAGTACATTTCATCTAAAAATGATGGGACTTTGAGATGGTTGACTAACTTCTTTTACATTGCCTGTTTAATTTTCAAAACATTTTATCCTGGTTTGGAATAGTTTCATCTGTAAATTGGGGTCAAATCAGGTAAAAGGGTGAATAATAAGTAACACAAAATCTTCATAGGCATGGAAATTCAAGGCCCAAATACAAAAAGTATAGTATCGAGATTGCTAGGCTAGGACAGTGATAGTGACTGTGAAAGGCTGAAGGTGATTAGAAGCTAAGGAGAAAAACAATAACGAGATTCCATCTGCTTTTCTATAGACTGGATAGAAATCACTTCTCAGGTGTGAAACCATGACAGGTTTCCAGGCAAAATGAGAGACAGCTTTGCAGACCTGGCTTAAAATTTACTTTCAAAGACCCTGATGAATAAATATCAATTATCTTTTCAGGAGTAAGAAAAGCAATAAAGCCACTGTTGCAGTGTTTAATTTAAAAAAGAAGAATTACATTAAAAATGAGAAAAACTAGAGAGAAATGAAAAGAGGAAGCCAAAAACTGCAAAATGTTGGCAGACAACACATTAGAAATTCAAAACAAATGTGCGCTATTTGCCAAAATGTTTTTAGAAACCTCACAAAAAAGGAAGCCAGCATGGTTAAACGACACAATAACGGAGGCTATTTAAAATAAGGCACATTTCAAAAACTTGAAATTGTATGAAAAGAAAAAAAGAAGGGGGGGGGGGAGAGAACCAAGCAAAAAAAGAGGCTTAGGTACAGCATATTGAAAGACATCAAACACCTGTACTAGATCTTTGTTCAAATATGTATTGGTGAGGGAATCCTCTCCAGTGATGCCTTTGAAGAGATGGTCAAGGTACAAAAACATAGCTCAGAGAAGACAAGACCACAACAGACACATGAAATTATTCTTTCCACCCAAGTTTACCAGCAAGCGAGGAAGAACTTAGAGAGGAATCTGTGTGACAACCCTTTTTACAAAAAAAAAAAAAAAATTAGAGGATCTATATAGAACGGACAGCAGAAGGTATGAGCAGTCTTTATCATGTTTGGTCTGTGCTCCTCTTCTTCATTTTTGTGGACACACTCATTCCACCAACATTAATCGAACTGAAGTTTCCAGGCTGGGGAAATGCAAGATTAGTTCTTATTTCTAAAACTTTCATTTTTAAGAATTTTCTATCTAAACAATGACCATTGTTGTCTTTTTGTTTTTACAGCTATTCCTCATTAAATAGTGTGGTGAACATTGTCTTTATAACTGTTTGAGGAGAAAATAAGGTTGCCAGGGCTATAAACCAAAAAATGTGCCACTTACAAATGTTAAACATCCTTATAGCCCTATTTACCAGAGATACATTGAATCATAGCTAAGCAAATATTTCTTTGAAGCAGAGGACTGTCCAAAAATAAGCTAAAGAAAGTGAAGTGAACTGTTGTTTTACAAGGTTTGGGAATCATTTTCAGCAACTTGTGTTGTGTCTCATCATAAATAATGATGATCATTTAGAAACCAGACACTAAGTGCAGCTGATCCCAGCCATGCTTCCCGAGGGTTGAATTGATCTCACCTGCTATTAGTCTTCTAAACCTCAGGCATCAGGTCTAAACTACCAGTTTAGACTCTGTCTATGCTCAGAGAGATGTTTGTTCAAAGCATGGTTTATCCTACCAATGTTAACATGAGTGACTGGGGAAGCATCCATCCTGCTCCTCTTCAGAGCCAGAAGTTAACCCCAACGTCTAGGCTTCTAACTTTTAGTTGGCAAAAATTAAGTTGTGTAAATCTAGGCCTGACTGACTCATGAATGCCTTAAAAAGGACTTTTTCCTTCTTAATACAGGAGAGACAGCTGTCTGAATCAGATAGTGAATCATAAGTAAGGTATTTTTTTAGAAGTGTAAATCCTGTTATTCCACATTTTTCACAAAAAGTTACACTAGCTAAATCCCAGTATCTCCTGGTTTTGAGATAAAGTGCATTTAACGCAAATGAAAATAAATGAGCCAACAACTTATTGAACATATCAGATTAGACTTGATACATAAGTGATTGAAATATTTTCAGACTAGTTTTCATGTAAAGGAAAAGTTTAGGAAGAAAGTGTAATGGGGTATAATCCTGTTTGTCTAGGTATATAATGTGCGTGTTTGTATAAACAGATACATCTATGATATCTTTGAAACCAGTAATGACACAGAGTAAAAAACTGCCTTTGTTCTCTGAATATTATTTAAAAGTTGTTCCCTGGACTATTAAACACTAAATATTTTGTTTTGCTATATGAGAAGGCACGCATCTGAAAAAGCTGTACTAATATTTCAGATTAATTTTGAAAAATTATAGATGTGATTACATTTTAAGTTTTCAGTTCCATTAAAAAAATGGGCAATTAGAACTATCCTTACCATGGAAGAGAAATAATCCTTTCCCTTAATTTAAATAACTTGTGCATACCCAGGATCTTTTTCTTGCAGTAAGATTGTCTTCGTATAAAACTGACGTTTGCATACACCAACCAGCTCTGTAGATGGGGCTACGGTGTCCCCCTGAGCTGAGGTTAGCAATGTAGAAATCATTCAACCCGACAGCTTCAACCAACTTAAACACGAAAGAACAGAAGCACGCTATTCTTCATCTCTGCTGGTATACTTATGTCAAAGCCAAGACCAGTAAATTTGCTGTTCAAAAAGCTCATCAGAAAGATGAGTTTACCATTTTTTTTAGTATGTCACAAAAGCCTAGTATAAAAAAAACAGATGTAAGTCGTGTGTTATACTGAAATTAGTGTCACTGTGCATGAATTCAGAAGTAATGCGATAAAGAACCATGCAAAGACATGATTCAATTACAAGAATGCAGTTCTCACAAAGATCTGGAAACAATACTGCTATTTTCACACCTGTTAACCAATCAGTTCTAGTTTCACACAGAAGTCTCAAGTGGACCTTAATTCCTTAATGCCATACATTATATTTTAAAATCTAAAATTAAAATACACTAGGATTAGAGAGGTGACTTATTACATTTGTACTTAAACTAATTCCACAATGTAGTGACAAAGACTTTGCAACTCTCTTCTGTTGGTCTTATGCTGGAAGATGTGGCAATTAGGACATAAGAACCAATAAATCAAAGTCCTCCTTTTAAGTTCACATGCATTTAAGAGAACAGGCTTGAACTACAGTCCGTCTTACTAGGTTGCTCCCTGCCAAGTATGGATTTACATCATCCACAAAGCAAATGAGGTCCAGTAAAGAATTGTTATTATTTGTAAGCAAGATGCTTCTGAAGGACTGACTGATTTCACACTAGCTATCACATTTCAAATGCCTTGTCTAAAGCAGACAGATTTCTTGGAACTGCACAACAAGGGATGCTGGCCAGCTTTTCCCTGAGAATTTCCAGGGCTTCACACCCTTGGTTATAGCACAAAATAAGCTTGTAGTGGGCACAAATGAGCGAACAAGCACAGTAATGGGAGGTGGGGGAAATAACTGGTATGTTTCATAACTTGTTCAGGATTTACTAATATTTTGTAAGAAGATTTGGCACCAAAAAAGATCAATTTTTATTTTACCTAAACCAGTATTACCAGGTTAAAACTTGGGAAAACTTTCTAAAAGTAGGAATAATCAAGCACTGGTAAAATTTGTCATTTCAGTAGGGCCATTTCAATAACATAAATTGGAGGGTGTGGTACGTTGTTTAGTTTTGTATTTTTCAGGAACAGGTAAAACATAAATCTGTCAGGAATCATTTAAAAAGAGTTGGTTCAGCTGTGGCCCATGAGATAGAATTGTGACTTTCCTTTCAACCCTATTTCTTACATGAAATTCATTCCAGAAATAGTTTTTCTTCATTTAATCAGTTATTTAAAGGTAGTAATAGAAAAAGTGATTCTTCAGTGTCTTATAATTGCTAAAATTTTTTTCATTGATGATGAGAGGTGAAATGGATTTGTGTTGCAAAGATGGCTTTACTAATCTAATTATTAGACTCTACCACAGTAGGGGAGTTGTGGCAGCTTGTAGTCAAGGACACTTTGTTCACCTCCTTGTTGCTACTATATATCCCTTTTCAATTTTTTTTACCTTTCTATTTTTTCATTTTTGTTTAATTTTCAGTTTGGTTTAACAAAAGCTGCAACACAACAGTATTGGCTGCTGATGATTCAGAAGCCTTTTAAAAGCAGTATATATTTCAGGGAAATGTTCCAAATTTAGATTCTAATATTACCAAATAAGATTATGTAATACTTTCATTGCTTTTGAAATTAAATTACCCCATGTAAATAAAACCTAGTAGATAAATATGCTGTTCAATGAAACAGATGGCGCGTAGTCCCTTTAAGGCATAGATTTACACATTTCTTCTGAACAGATAAGATATTGATCCAAACACTTCTTATTATTATTTCTCCTAGTGAGCGACAAAGGTGCCCCATTTCACCGGACAAAAATATGGCTGCAGACGCACAACAGGCAAAAGAATTAAGTTGAAGGCAGGGATTTTGATTTATGAATGTAAAAGAGTACAACAGATAGATAAAATGAAATAGAAGATTACAAAAGGGAACAAATAAAAGCTTAAAGGGGAGTGGATGGTGTGGACCACCGAACACCAGCCAAGAATAAGCTTTACTTGGCATACTGGGAGGTAGAGAATCAGCCTCAGCCAACTCAGCTGCTTCTCTTACTGCACAGTACTGGGCACATATCCTTAAAATTAAATACCATGGAATATGTCCAAGGAAGACTGAAAAAAAATGCCCCAAATCAACAGGGTTTTCTTGTTTCCTTTAGCCCAGTGGCACTAAAAGTTCCTATCAAAGCAGAGAAGAAAAAGAGAAAGGTAATTAGATTCTTAGAAAAGCATGTCAAGGAAGAACATTAAACAGCTGAGGAGCATGTATCTTACTGCTTTTCTTGTCTTCTATACTATTCTTAACAAATTTCCTCAACTCTTTTTAAATAATTTTCTTTCTTTCTTTTCTCTGTTTCTTTCTTTTTTTTTTTTTTTTTTTTTTTTTTGCTGCAGCATGGTTAATTTTTCAATTTGAAGAGCTATTGGTATAAAGCATGCCTCATTAGCTTTGGGAGGTAGCTAGTCTTCATTAATTCAGTTCTCACTTCATTTGCTTTGCATACAGTCATAATTAGCTTCAGAATAACTTTGGTAACTTCAGCAGATTTATAGCTTCAGTTTTATTCTGCATTTGGGTTTTTCCTCTTGTTTCAATGTGTTGTACAGATTTTAAAATATCAAGAACAACAATGATTGCTTTCAGGAATAATTTATTTTTGCAGTTTTTAGAGTGACAGTCTCTCCACATCCCTCCATCTGCTGAGCTACATAAACAGTTAAAACACGAAGCCTTATGTAATCTCAGATGATGTTTTCTTACAAATAGGCAGAAATCCCCACTTTATCTGGCATGCATTTTCTGGAGAAGCAATCCCTTCCCATGTGTGCCAGTCCCTCACCATAGTGTATATGGCAGAAAGGGAACCCGCTCGTACTCTTCAGAGCTGAGGAAGGAATCACATCAGTCTTTTATTGATGTCCTACAGCCAAAAGAGGATTTTGTTTATTCATTGGGGATGTACTGCTGTAGTAAGGATACATGCACAACGCCACACAGTTCAAACTGGTTTACATAGGCTGGCAAGGCAGTACTCCTATTTTAAGAAAGGCAAAGAGGGCACAGCTGAAGACAACAGAGCCAAAGCATTCACTGACAGCTCTGTAAGGTTGATGGGACGTCTGTCAGTGTATTTAGTACACACCCTGGCTGAGCTGATGATTTCTTTCTTCTTGAGGCAAAAGCACAATGCTTTACTCCACTAGACGGGACCACACTGAGTAAGGGGAAGGGAAATAAGCCCTTCAGAGAAGTCCCAGAACTGTTGTATAGATTATTATTGTCTTAGCACATGTGCCAAGGTACCAAAACCAGAAAGATGACACACTTCCTGGAAGATAACGTAAAGGAGCTTCAGTGAAAAATATCTGTGGTAGAAATAAGGTATCCAGTCGTCCACAGACAGCACTTGAGAACCGAGATGATCAGAGCACAGGGCAAGGGCAGGAGTTACAAATGCAATGCTAATAGCAATGCTGCAAAGGTTGCGGTTTTCCTGGCTTAAGTAGAAGTCACTTGCAAAGTTCTGGAATCTGTGTGCATTCACCGTGTGCTCAGGCAGCATGAACTGTTGCACTGTCCGCGAATCTCACTGAAAACTCCTCACTCCAGTATTTCCCACAGAAAACCAGAAACCTATGAGTTAATGCTCTGTAGTTATTATACTTTTCCCTTACTTGAAAAGCCAGTTGACACAGTCTAAAACAAAATGAGAAGGTTTTGGCAATAAGCTGCAAGTGGTTCAGTTCATGGTGGGAGAGAAGTAAAGTGGTATTGTAAAGGTTATTGGCCTGCCAAAGTCCTATTAATCGCTCTGCATGGACTGCTAAGTTGTGGCTTCTCTGTAGCAGTCCATATGCTAACTTGAAGATACATAATCTTGGAGACCAACTCTCCCCTACGGTTAGCCAACATGTGAGCAGGCCACTGAGCCAGGCTGACGGTGTTCCTGGCATACTCCACACGCCTCTAAGAAATATGTTTTATTTGCTCCACAGTACCATCTTCATTTTAGCTCAAAAGTTAGACTCCCAGGGATGTGATTAGTCGATACCACAGCCACCAGATGAGCACCTGGCAAGCCCAAGCCCAACACTTAGTAATATCCTTATATCTGTCATAAAACCCACAGGCAATTTCACCCTGCGTGCTCACAGGAATGATTAAACAACAATGGCAGCCCACCTTGCAGAGCAAATTGTTGACTGGGATCCAAACATGCAGCAAATCGAGCTGACTTAGTATGTGGAAGACTAACACTCCTGGCAGAGCCTCACGAGCAGAAAGTGTGTTTGAGCAGCTTGTTGTGCTGATCAGATTTCAGACAGGCACCTTCAGGGAAACAAGGGCAGTTTGTTTTCAGTAAATCCTGTGTCACCTGTCCCAGATGGCTGACTCTGTGATATCACCCCTCCCATATAAAACTTCCCTAAGAAGCTCAGTAAAAGAATTGTGCATCCTATTGGACCTGCTACACTGTGAACACAAAAGAGTGTCAAGCTATATCATTGAGGAGACGGAGACGAAATCATTTGTGATCAGTTTTGATGTAGAAATCTCAGAAGCTGCTAGTATGCTAGTATGCTCTATGTCCAAGTGGAAACCAGTGACGAGCGGTGTTCCTCAGGAGTCAGTACTAGGACCAGTGCTGTTCAACATCTTTGTCAGCGACATGGACCAGTGGGATTAAGTGCACCCTCAGCAAGTTTGCTGACGACACCAGTCTGTGTGGTGTGGTCAACATGCTGGAGGGGAGGGAAGTCATCAAGAGGCTGGAGAGGTGCCAGCTTTATGAAGTTCAACCAGGCCAAGTACAAGGTCCTGAACGTGGGCCGGGGCAATCTGAAGCGCAAATACAGGCTGGGCGGTGAATGGATCGAGCGCAGCCTTGAGGAGAAGGACTTGGGAGTGTTGGTTGATAAGAAGCTCAACATGACCCAGCAATGCATGCTCATGTCCCAGAAGTCCAACCATATCCCGGGCTGCATCAGAAGAAGTGTGGCCAGCAAGTCCAGGGAGGTGATTCTCCCCCTCTACTCCGCCCTCGTGACACCCCAACTGGAACATTGCATCCAGCTCTGGAGCCCCCAACATAAGAAAGACATGAACCTGTTAGAGCGGGTCCAGAGGAGGGCCATGAAAATGATCGGAGGGCTGGAGAACCTCTCCCACAAAGACAGGTTGAGAGAGATGGTGTTATTCCACCTGGAGAAGAAAAGACACCAAGAAGGCCTTATAGCAGCCTTCCAGTATCTGAAGGGGGCCTACAGGAAAGCTGGAGAGGGACTTTTTACAAGGGCATGTAGTGATAGGATGAGGGGTAATGGCTTCAAACTGGAAGAGGGGAGATTTAATTAGGTATTAGTATGAAATTTTTCACTATGATGGTGGTGAAACACTGGAACGGGTTGCCCAGAGAAGCTGTGGATCCCCATCCCTGGAGGGGATCCTAGAGGGATGCTCTAGTGGGAGGCCTCTCTGCTTATTGCAAGGGGGTTGGAACTAGATGGTCTTCAAGGTCCCTGCCAACCTAAATCATTCTATGATTCTATGTTTATATGCCTGGGCAGATGCAAGAGATTTTCTTTCTATTGGCACATGTTCTTTTCTCATTTGTCAAATTGTTCTGAAGTAGTTGGTCCTCAGATTCTCCTGTTTACATCACATCATAGAATTCATTCTGATTTTGTTCTCATTTTACTTTAACCTTTTGTGCTACGGTATTACTGTGCCACCAGACTTGACTCCCATTACCCCAGTGTAAGCTGCAGGTTCCTTCAGCCAACAGGTACCACGGTGCCCACTCAGCTTTTGGAGCTGTCCTGTCGCTCTAGAAGGTGGCTGGTGGTGATGTTCCTCAGACTTCCAAGTGCCCATCACCACCAAATATTCAGAAGGAAGGCAAAGTGGCCTTTTTAACCTCTAAAAACTCCACATGATATGCATATTCACAATAGGCATAACCTCTATAAAAGCTACGAAAGTGTAAATGAAAAAAGATTAGAGAGGGGTGAACTTAAGGGTACATGCTGATATACCAAACATCAGGTTGCAATCCTGTCCTGACATATACATAAGAACAGCAGAGCACTGAAAGTCGTTATGAAAATTAGTGCTCAGTTGAGTACATAATAATGTGTTTAAAATATGTTCATAACAATTGTATACACTACCAATAATTTTTCTCTGTCTCCTTAAAGTACGGGCAATTCAGGGTTATAATTTTTTTTGGAGTCTGAGAACTGTTAGTTAAGGTCTATAAAGGGAAAGCTGCAGGGTAGCTGTTCTGGAATATGAAGAGAGTTCACCACAGGGACAGTGCTGTTTTCCAAAATAAATGTATTGTACTGCACTGGGCAGGGTGGAGGGGAGAGAGAGAAAGAGAGAAAGACAGTGCAGGGCTCTTTCAGCATGTCTATAAGAAAGGCCTCACAATAAATGAAATATTAAAATAGCTGCTTTAAGAAAATAGAATAAAAATAGGACTATAAATAAAAGAGTAAATCTTATGTCCCTTCAAATGCTGGGAACCTCTCCACAGTTGGGATCTGCACAACATGCTATGGGAAAATCCATCTGGGGTCCATCTGATGCTGCATGAAATCAGGGTTCCCTGCACCTGAAAGGATGTAAGATTTACTCACTATCTATATTGCTCTTTTTATTCTGTCTTACTGAAGCAACTGTTTTATTATGTCATTTGTTGTCAGGCCTTTCTTACTGACATCCAGAAACATCCCTGGACCATCTCTCCCCCGCATACCTCCTTCTGCCACCTGTGCAGATCATGTACCTAGACAACAGTTACTACAGAATGACCGTGATGCTTTAAATTCATACCCTACATTAATAATTTCCCTGTACAGTTAGACCCTTCTCACTGACACACTGGGCGCACAGTCAGAGGCCGCTGCTTGCAGCAGAGCAGAAATGCCTGAAACCAATTTGAGAAACTTTAATTCCTGGGCCTGCAGAAGCTGGAACAGCTCTTCGTCAATTTTCAGGGTGGTGATCTTGCTTTTATCATCCCAATTATCCACCACACAAATGGAGAGGTCTTAGGTGAAGTGTCTAAGGTTGCCCATGCCTCAATCTGGTGTGGAACCTTTCTTCTACAAACACTAAAATAGATCATGACAGACCTGGCAGGATATGGGGACTAATTGCTGAAAGAATCCACATTTTAAACTGGGGAAAGTTTTGCAGAGTTTTTATTAATATTTGAAAAATACCATTTCTCCCTGCCTAATGCATCAATATTTTCTCTCCCTCACACTCTTTCTAGACAGAACATGGCAGAGAGATGCACAAAGCTATCAGCAGATGTTTTTAGCTGAATTTTCTCCACCTCTTCTTTCCTAATTGTTTGCCATTTAAGAATTCAGTCAAAAGATTTTAAAAGTTTGTTATAACAAGGCGGAGACTGCTGAAACAGAACATAGGTTCAGCAGTAAAAGACTGCCTCTGAGTTTTTGAGAGATGCAACAAATTGCCTTCAAAAAAACAATACAGGCAATGCTGTGAAAGTTCCAGCATCTGGAAAAGGATTTGTGTTGCTAGCTGCCATGAATAGCCTCTAATTATACTGAGCATCTTTACACCAAGAAACAGGGTTTATCAGCGCCAGAAGCTAGGCTGCAATCAAACGCGCACAGTGAATTCTAGCTCCAAGAAGTTAAAGACGCATTGAAAAGTTGTAATGAAGTGTACAATTGGAAACATTTATCATTGATTCTGTCCCAGTATGAACCAAGCAATTGTCTGAAATCACTGGAAGCTGGTCTGTTGGCTATTCAAAGTCTAGACTGAAGAGCTGATTGAGCTTGCATATATATTTTTTAACAACTTAAGCTTTCTGACTTCAAACCAGTGAGGATACATGCTGTATGATCGAGGGAAACTTTGACTAAGCACCTTCAAAATCTGCCATTGTATCTTGACATAGTCCAGCTTTTGAACACTAGTATTGATTTCCCATTCTAAGCAGAAGACAGCAACATGACTGAGGGTCTGGGGCCATTTTTACTGTTCTTTTTCATAATCCAGGAGGAATCAGAGAGATTTCAGCAAGAGATTTGGACCCAGATCCCCATGGCATCTCAAATCTTTTGTAGTTGGGCTTTGTCAGAAGAATCACAGAATCACAGAATAGTCAGGGTTGGAAGGGACCTCTGGAGATCATCTAGTCCAACCCCCCTGCCAGAGCAGGGTCACCTACAACAGGTTGCACAGGACAGCATCCAGGCGGGTTTTGAATGTCTCCAGAGTGGGAGACTCCACAACCTCTCTGGGCAGCCTGTTCCGGTGCTCCACTACCCTCAAAGTGAAGAAGTTCCTCCTCATGTTAAGATGGAACTTCCTATGTTCAAGCTTGTGCCCATTACCCCTCATCCTATCAATGGGCACCACTGAAAAAAGACTCCTCCCCATCCCTCTGGCATCCTCCCTTTAAGTATTTGAAAGCATTAATAAGATCCCCCCTCAGTCTTCTTTTCTCTAGACTAAAGAGACCCAAGTCTCTCAGTCTTTCCTCAAAAGAGAGATGTTCTAATCCTCTAATCATCTTCATAGCCCTTTGCTGGACCCTCTCCAGCAGATCCCTGTCTTTCTTGAACTGAGGAGCCCAGAACTGGACGCAGTACTCCAGATGCGGCCTCACCAGGGCAGAGTAGAGGGGGAGGATGACCTCCCTCGACCTGCTGGCCACACTTTTCTTGATGCACCCCAGGAAGCCATTGGCCCTCTTGGCTACCAGGGCACATTGCTGGCTCATGGTCATCCTGTTGTCCACCAGGACTCCCAGGTCCCTTTCCACAGAGCTGCTCTCCAGGAGGTCAGCCCCCAACCTGTACTGATGCGTGGGGTTATTCCTCCCCAGATGCAGTACCCTACATTTACCCTTGTTGAAATTCATAAAGTTCCTCCCCGCCCAACTCTCCAGCCTGTCCAGGTCACGCTATATGGCGGCACAGCCTTCTGGCATGTCAGCCACTCCTCCCAGTTTAGTGTCATCAGCAAACTTGCTGATGGTACACTCTATCCCTTCATCCAGATCATCGATGAATATATTGAACAGGACTGGACCCAGTACTGACCCCAGAGGGACACCACTTGTTACTGACCTCCAAGTAGACTCCGCACCACTAACCACAGCCCTCTGAGCTCTATCTGTCAGCCAGTTCTCAATCCACCCCACTGCTCATTCATCTAGCCCGCACTTCCTAAGCTTGCATGTGAGGATGATGTGGGAGACAGTGTCGAAAGCCTTGCCAAAGTCAAGGTAGACAACATCCACTGCCCTCCCTTCATCCACCCATCTAGTCACTTCTTCATAGAATGCTATCAGATTAGTCAGACACGACTTCCCCTTAGTGAATCCATGTTGACTACTTCTGATAACCTTCTTTTCATCCAGGTGCTTTGAGATGATACCCAGCACAAGCTGTTCCATCATCTTTCCAGGGATGGAGGTGAGGCTGACCGGCCTGTAGTTTCCCGGGTCATCCTTCTTCCCCTTTTTGAAGACTGGAGTGACATTAGCTATCCTCCAGTCCTCAGGCACCTCACCTGTCCTCCAGGACCTTTCAAAGATGATGGAGAGCGGCCCAGCAATGACTTCCCCCAGCTCCCTCAGCACTCGAGGGTGCATCCCATCAGGCCCCGTGGATTTGTGGATATCCAGTTTATCTAACTGATCTCTAACTTGCTCCTCGTCAACCAAAGGAAAGTCTTGCTCCCTCCAGACTTTCCCTGTTACCTGCAAAGTCTGGGTTTCCCAAGGACTGGCCCGAACAGTGAAGACAGAAGCGAAGAATGCATTTAGCAACTCTGCCTTCTCTGCATCGTCTGTCACCACGGCACCTGTCTCGTTCAACAGCGGGCCCACATTTTCCCTAGTTTTCCTTTTGTCTCCTATATACTTAAAGAAACCCTTCCTGTTGGCCTTGACATCCCTCGCCAGGTTCAATTCCAAGGCTGCCTTGGCTTTCCTTGTTTCCTCCCTGCATACCCTGACAGCATTCTTGTATTCCTCCCAAGCAGTCAGCCCCTTCTTCCACCTATTGTAAACTCCCTTCTTCCACCTGAGCTTTTTCAGAAGGTCCCTACTCAGCCATGCAGGTTGTCTTCTTCCCTTGCCTGATTTCTTTCTCTTTGGGATTCACCGATCCTGAGCTTGGAGGAAGTGATGCTTAAATAGAAGCCAGCTCTCTTGAGCCCCCTTGCCCTCTAGAGCCCTCTCCCATGGGATTTCTCCAAGCAACTCCTTGAAACGATCAAAGTTAGCCCTCCTGAAGTTTAAGGTTTCAACTCTACTTGTCATTTTGTCTATACTACACTTAATCCTGAATTCTATCTTCTCATGATCGCTGCAGCCCAGTCTGCCCCCAACCTTTACATCCTCCACCAGTCCCTCTTTGTCAGTACCAGGTCCAGTAGAGCACCTTTCCTTGTAGGCTCCTCCACCACCTGAGTCAAAAAGTTGTCATCAATGCACTGGAGGAACCTCCTGAACTGTACATGCCTAGCTGTGTGGCCTTCCCAGCCAGGGTAGTTGAAGTCCCCCATGAGAATCAAGGCCTGTGATTGTGAGGCGATTTTCACCTGTCTGTAGAAGGCCTCATCAACTACCCCATCCTGATCAGGTGGCCTGTAATAGACACCCACAACAGTGTCTCTCATATTACCCTGCCCCTTGATCTTTACCCACAAGCTCTCAACTTGCTCTTCATCTGCTCCCAGGGAGAGCTCAATACATTCCAGTTGCTCTCTCACATAAAGAGCAACTCCACCGCCTCGCCTCGCCGGCCTATCTTTCCTAAAGAGAACATAGTCCTCCATGACAGTGTTCCAGTCATGTGAGCCATCCCACCACGTTTCAGTAATTGCAATGAGATCATGGTCCTGTGACCGCACACAGATCTCTAACTCCTCCTGTTTATTCCCCATACTACATGAGTTGGTGTACAGGCATTTCAGAGGTGTCCTGACAGAAGTAGTCTTAGCAGGTGTCTGTACATCCCAGTTAATCACCAAAGCCATCTATCACTTTCTCCCAAGCCTTGCAAGTGATCCCCCTCCTAGAAGGCCAGGCAGCCCTTATAAAAGCACCATGAAAAGCCAAATGATAAATCGATGTTTTTTCAGTCTGAAATTAAAACCTATGTCAATTTTAATGGCAGAAATATATGTTTTAAATTGGACTTAAATTGCTTTCAGCAAAAAGACATTTGAAAGTAACATGAGCAGATTGAAGGTTCCCAAAAAATAGCAGCTGACAACATCAGTAATCCCTGGTGTGCTGCAGAGAACAAAAGAGCCTCTCCCATTGAATTTCGCCTGCGGAAAGCCACTGCGGCCTGGAGTGGCTGGATGCGTGGAAAGCACATATTTTTAAATGAGCACTAGGACCGGAGTAGGTCAAAATATAAACATGAAAAGAAGATTGATATTTCAAAGAATATGGAAGTCTACCAGTGCAACTGAATGCAGCCTGAACTACAAAGCTGCAGGTTTTTGCCCTGCCAGGATTCAGCTCCACAAATGCTTAATCAGTCACCCTAACAATAGGAAAAGGCTGTGAACTGCTTTGTTTGCTCACTGGAGTATGTTGTTGGTGCTATCCTGTAATGACACAACAGATTCTATAGACAAATTTTGCTGCAAAAGTAATTTCTCTCATTTTCATCTTAAAAAAACCCCTGCACAGTAATTAACTTCACAGCGGTTTCATTTGGCAAAGTAATACAGTACATAGAATAAAACATTCATAAATAATTGACTATGAAAACTGTAGTTAAACTATGTTCAACTAATGTAATAGCTAACAGCTATAAGAATACAGAGGGCATGGTTCTTCACAAGAACAAAATATTTCAGTCCAAAAGTGTTTGAGACTGAATAACTGTGGTAAAACTGCAAAGGGCCCACTACAAATAGAAAGAATTGCTGGGGGTACAGGGAATACTTTGTACAAAATTTTCACCCATAATATAGAATACTTCTGAGAATGAGATTATTGATAATTTCTCCAAACCCAAGTACTGTATTTCTTCTAAAGATTTACAAGGAACAGCCAATGGTTTCTTTCCAGTGAGGATTTAAACTGCAAGGAGACAAAACTGCATCACAAATAACAACACCTGACAGCAACACGTGATAACATATGGTAGAATATAGAATGAAATCACTGATAACTGTGCATTGAATCAAGCCCTCTGTTGCCACGTTAAAGCTCTAGTCTTATCCTTTTACATTGTCTCTCCACAGTCCCCTTAGTTTCAATTTGCTATTCCTTAATGGGAAACCAAACGTAGTCCTACTTACCACATTTGACTGTGATGTGGTGCATTTTCTTTCTCTCTCTTCTTTCTTTGTATCAAAATTTGCTAAGTAATTTTTCTGCCTGAAAGAGAGCTTGAAGCTCAGTGGAACTCCTGTCTAATGCTTTAGCTTTCATATGGTAAGTGTCTGCAAAACCTTTTAGGCAGAAAAGAAAACAAAGGCAATCGGAATATTTTTTCCCAAGCTGTTTTTTTTTCCACTGTGTAGATCACCTTTCATAATTATTCTGCCCATGCAGCCTGACTTCTGCTGGAAAATATACCAGAACCAGAAAATTGACATGTTCTTTACAAAAAAGAAGTGTTAGAAATGAGCATGTGAAAACTCCAGAATGCAGAAATGCATTTGATAAGAAGGATAAAAACACACTTTTAAGATTTTTATCTATTTCCTCCCAAGAGATCAGATTTTCCAAGCCATGAGACTGAATCCAAGGTCAAGCTTTCTTTGAAGCTTCTGTCTGTTAGAAACTATGGTCCAGTTTCTCGCCTTCCGACAGGTGAAATGGCCAGGATTCTGTTCAACCTGATTTAGGTGTCTATAGGCACCTTTGCTGTCTGTGCTCCCCCTTGTAGTCCATGAAAATAGCCAATACAATCAAAATTGCCTGAAGAGATACTGAGCTGACCAGCCCCAAGAGCATCAGCACAGTTGCCCATGCACACAGATCTTTCCTGCCATGTCCAAAATCTGCACAGACCAGCTACATTACATAAGGCCTATAAGACAGACATCAAATTAAATGCTGGCCTGTATTTCCACCTTTGGATGAGGTGAATGACTCTCCAGGCTCCCTTAGCTGAGAACAGAATCCAGCTGCCAACACCACAGTGTGTCCAAGATGCCACAGGACACCCAAGATGCTATCACAGGATGAACGGACCTGATGCAGGGCTCACAAGAGATCTTTACCTTCTGAAGAGGCAGCTCGAGCCCAAGCAGTAAACCTCACAGAGTTAAGTAGCACCAGCTGCTATCACAAGGTACCTGAATCCTACACTAGATCTCCACACAGGAGTTTAAACAACTGGAGGGCTTGTAGACACCTAAACTTATATTTCCTATTTTTAATTAAAACCCACCATAGAATACTGCATGTGAAACCCAACTTACCCAACTTTCAAATGCTTGTTTCAAAGCGTTCTGGTTCACACCGTCCACTTATCACCAGAGTACCAAATAAGAAACCAAAGTGTTTATACTGAATAAATTTAAACCCCAAATCCCAAACTTCTCTCTTTCCTTCATGCCAAGTGTGTGTCCTATCAAAGAGAACCATCTCTGTCCATCTGTGCATCTAGCATTTCTCAACTAGAGATGTATGAAATCTTTTCCTTTTTTTTACTGTGAAAAAAGCAGTGATGTTAATCTCATTAGAACCAAACACACACATCAATTTTTTTTCCTAGTTGTTTCAATCTTCCACTTGCAAAAAGAGAAAAACTAACTTCTACAATCATGCAGTAAAAAATGGATTTTTCTTACCGAAACCGGAAGTTTCATAACTGGCATTGAAAGGACAAAGACTATTCAAATTCCTCTTCAGAGAGCAATTCTAGCTGCAAGGGCAGAGTACTATATGTAGGCATTTATAACTGGTCCTTGTGATCATTATAATCACATTTATCCCTTAGAACTTGTAAATTAAAAAGGGGAAAAAAGAAAAAAATGGCAAAATTCACTGAAGGAAACAAATATGTACTTGTTCTTCGGGGTTTCTAGGAAGGCGCATAATCATCTTTCATCACATACACAGCCTAGTTACATTTTCAAACAAATAAAAAGCACTAGAAGTGAGTATTGTCTAGGTCAGCGTCACTTAATAGCAGAAGCACAGAAACTCTTTCATACTATACACAATATGCAACTATTTTGGACAGTAGATGAGAGCTAAATTTCCTACTGGGAACATGGGGTGGATGTAGATAACCTGTTTCATCATTACACTGACTATTAACTAGAATCTTTATTCTCAGAAACTATTTACAGTCTTTCAAAGCCTATAAGTAGCCAGGACAACTGTCACTTTCAAAAGAAAATTAAAGTTTCATAATAATAGCATAATAGAAGAATCCAAGTAGCATTATTTTGCCCTAAAAAGAAAACCAAAGGGGATTTACTCCAAATGGGGTTAATTTCAACAGGCCTGCCTACTGATAACTAACATGCAAATTAACAGGACAAACCTCCCATCCACAAAGCGCATAGACAGTTCACACTGGCAACTCTGCTAGAAAGTAACAACTGAACAACAAAGGACAATTTCCAAGTGCTGAAATGAGATTATAATTCCTGCTTAGATTTGACCAGGATGCACCGCAGCCTTTTCTGATAAAACAATACCCACAAAAAAAAGCAGATGGAGATTTATTTCTTTGTCATTCTGTTGCCTGACCTTCTTTTTGGCTGGGTTCTCCTTGTTCATACCCAAAACCAAGTACCACACTATTTGCATTAAAAGAAAAGTATCTAATGGATTGTTAATGAAAAGAGAACGGGATAAAAGTCCATTGCATAGCTAAGGCAGAGAACCTGTTTAGCAGCAGGAGGTGATTCTACTAAGTGCAAAGATAACATTTATTCAGTCTTATCTAAAGACAGCTTTCATTTATTTTCAAACTCCCAAAATGAAGTCATTCACCGTTTAAACAAGAGAGCTGATCAAGAGATTCCCAACTTCAAAACGTGATGGACCAGCAAAAATCTGACATTTGAAACTGCCAACTACATAAGGATTTTTGTAGCATTTCAAGAGTTCCTGTGATACTTTTCACACAGATTTTTTTTTTTTTGTAGATTTTAAACCTTCAGTCTTAAGTGCAGCAAATTTTCTATCAGCTTCACATGAAAGAACATCACATTCATAATTTTAGTGAGGGTCTTGGGATTCAGTGTTTCCAGGTACTACTCCTCTCCAAAAATCAGGTCACCTACTTCAGTGTTTAGATACACTTTCAGGTTCCTTTCTCTATACTTTCCAATAACACCAGTTTTAATCCTCTCTATTAAGCAACACAGTCTGTAAATAATTAAGTCTACGAAATGCATTATGGTCTCAGCTTGAAATGCATCATCAGTATCACTTTCACTTGTGCACACTCTCTCTCTTCATATATATGGATTTATGTAATTATTTTGCCTGAGAAAAGAACAGTTGGCCTTCAGGTGTTTGGCTCTCTTGAAAATGTATTTCCATACTTCATAAGCATGTAAAGTAGTTTTGTTTGCATATTCTCCCTCACGATTTGAGTTTACTGAAACCAAGGGAATAGAACATGCAATACTAAGCTCTCTTACTGTTCTTTTTCCCTCTTAAAAAGAAGGGCTTGTTTCTTCCCATTGCTATAGCTACTCAGCAGTGTACAACAGCCTTTTCAATTCTGAACGTTACTAAACTCTGAACAGAAGATGATGGTGTTTTAGCTTATCAAATGTCATTAAAAAATAGCTCAGTATACAATTAATTGTTACTGTGTATCTATATAATTGGAAAGTCTGTGTTATGCAGATGGAGAGATTTATACCAAACAAGCTAAAGCTAGCATCTTCAAAGCTAAGTACTAATCATCATTCAAAGCTCTTTGATACTCAGATCATCCCTGAGCCTCTGTGTGTACCCAGTGTGCCACACAGAAACTGGAAAAGCCCACTGTGCAAGGTGAACAACCACATACACAAACATAATACCTGTTTCTGTTCTAAATAGATCCCCTCCTGATGCTCTTGAGACCAGATTTCTTGATTGATCAAAGCCAAGGCAGGTTAAGAGAAACAATTTTGGATTGCTCACCACCTGGATGCAAACACACAGAAGTCAATCAACAGAGGTATTTACTGGCATACAGAATATTCCCTGAATGGATCCAGACACTCATGTAATACTCCATGCCAGCTCTCTTATTCCTGACTAAAACGTTTCTCTTTCTGCAGGTCACAATGCTGGCAGACTTCTGGGCAGGCAATGGCTGTCCATAAGCATTTGGCAGAAACACAGTTCAGGGTAATCTGGGTTTCTCATTGGAGGTTGACAGCACTGGACCTTCTTGATCTGCTTTGCTGCCCCAGTTCTGCTATCCGTAGAGCTGATTACCTCCACAGCCTGATGTCTATAAGCATCTCAGCATATGCAGTACATCAGTTCTCTGGAAGGATCCAAGTAATGTCCTTTTCAGAAGTGGGTCTCTCAGAGAAAAGGGGATAGACGGTCCCACTGCAGTACTACTGGGGTGGCAAGGTGAACAGGCTCAACACTGAGCTCATACTGGAAACATGTGCCTGCCTACTCCATAGTTAATGTCACTTAGTGGAGATGTGACCAGCTGGGTGAGACCTTGCTACGAGTATCCTAGGGGCAGTCCAGAAAAACATTGCAAGCCAAAACAAGAGGCCATGCCCCAAATAGTCTGCCATTCCTGTGTCCATGTGTTGGTGGGACATTAGTCTAAGGTATTGAACACCTTTTAAAATACATAGGTCTGCCCAGACCAGGAGTGGCTGTGAAAAGGACAGGATCATTTCACGTAGAATATTTACCCAGCCATAGCACTGTTCATGTGATCAAGATTGCGCTTACTGACACAATTCAAATTTGCATTTTGGGGCATGCATAGGCAAGCAGGTTCCCAAGCACAAATTTGAACTCTTAAGGGAGTTTTTGACATCCTAAGGACAGCTTGGCTTTTGTCTTTTAACATTTCTCAACATGTGATTAAGATATTTTCAATAAAATGCTCCAAAGCTTCACTGAAATTCTTGGAAGTCCATCAGGAATGCATCATCAGAATTGATATGTTGGGTATCTATATCTGCAGGCTGCCTGAAAGCATGTGCTCTGAGCTCCCTGTCATCTCAGTGTAACAGGAATGACGTCTCCCCGGGGGACTGGAAACAGTATAAAATGCCACTGCTGAAGATGTGATCAATACCTTTTTAAAATCCTCAAAGGCATGCTTGTGTGATTTATCCCAGATGGACACAAAGTCTGTTTTATGTAGCTCATAAAGAACTTGGCCTTCTGAGGAAACAGAAGGTCTGAATTTGCTACACAATATTATCTTATCAAAGATCCACAGAAATTCTGATGTGCTGGTAAACAGTGGCATTTCACCTCTGTGTTTTGTCTTATTTTGTCTCTGCTATCACATTTATCAATCACATGTCCTAACTAACATGATGAAGTTTCTCACAGCACATTTTTTTTGCCTTTAATTTTAGATTTGTAACTGCACTTCTTTCAAAACTTCTTTAAGCTTCTTTTAATATTGCATTGCATTTTTTTAATCTCCTGTGTTTGTAAAATATAAATATGTGGTGGATGAAAAGCTGGACATGAGCCAGCAATGGTATCCTGGGCTGCATCAAAAGAAACGTGGCCAGCCAGTCAAGGGAGGTGATTCTGTCCCTCTACACCACTCTGGTGGGACCCCACTTGGAGTACTGCCTGCAGTTCTGTGGCCCTCAGCACAAGAAAGACACAGACGTGTTGGAGTGGGTCCAGAGGAGGGCCACAAAGATCATCAGAGGGATAAAACACCTCTCTTAAAGGACAGGCTGAGAGAGTTGGGGTTGTTCAGTCTGGAGAAGATAAGGCTCTGGGGAGACCTTATTGCAGCCTTTCAGTACTTAAAGGGGGCCTACAGAAAAGATGGGAACAAACTTTTTAGCAGGGCCTGTTGTAATAGGGCAAGGGGTAATAGGCTTTAAACTAAAAGAGGGAAGATTTAAGACTAGATAGAAGGAAGACATTTCTTTCAATGACAGTGGTGAAACACTGGAAAAGGTATCCCAGAGAGGTGGTAGACACAAAACGTTCCAGGATGGGTTGGACGGGGCTCTGAGCAACCTGATCTAGTTGTAGATGTCCCTGCTCATTGCAGAGGGATGACCTTTCAAGGCCCCTTCCAACCCAAACTATTCTATGATTCTATGAAATATCATGGGTACTGAATTTCAGTCCTATCAGGATTTCAACAGCCTCATACATTTTATGTTGGACACTTCTTCTGTTCTTGTGATGATGAATGGAAAGTAGCAAAGGAATCACTCAATTAAACACTTGTCACTTTGATGTGACCAGGCTAGGTTAAAATTTGGAAGAATATGCCATCTGCATCTATTCAGGAACTATCTACTGTCAGCCTACTCACTTACCATCTATCATCCAGATGATGTTTCCTCCCCTAAGATGCAAGCACAGCTTTCTCGCTTTCTTATTTTTATTACACACTACCACACAACATTCAAACACTGATTTTTCAGGCCATCCATCTTGCGCCATGCTTGGTTTCCATCCCAGTACAGTTTTCCTTGCTTTTGAAAATCTTTGACTATGACCCCCTTGGCATAGTTTTCCTTCCTCCAAAAAATCTATATTGGCTATACTTGAAAAAGACCTTTGTGATTGCCACCATCTTGCCCCCCTCTTACATTTTGTGAGGTTTCATTTCTGCATCTCTCTTCTTCTGCCCTTGTCTGTAGGACAGAGGATGTGGAGCAGTTTTCAAGATACCTCCTTTGAGAAGAGTCTTTGATCTATTTGCATTTGTTGTTACTCTACACTTTTCTATATAAGCATTATTAGGATTTTTCCTTTCTTTCCTCTCGTCTGAAGAAGACAGGTGTGCACCCAATATATATCATGTTTCAGGTTTACATGTCCTAAGACGTCATACAAGTAATCTGCTGGCTAGGCACTTACAGATCTTATCTGCCCATTCCAGGAATGAGACTGTCTGTACTAACAGCATTAAAGCAAAAATGACAACAACTTCATTAAAACGGTTTGGGGAAAAACAAAGGAGTACAATTTCACAAAATATTTCCTCTCTGGCACTCTCAGTTTTTACTCTCCAGTATTGACTCTAACATCATTTTATTCTTCCATCTGTCTACATATACAGGATGTGAAGCTGGGGAGAACTTACACCAACTAAGTCAGTGTTGAGTAGCACAGATGCATCTGTTGGTGAGAGACCACTAATGTTTTCACCTCTCTAAGGCTTCCCAAGAAGTGGGTTTCTTACTTTATCCACACTTCAAGAGCCCTTACTGAATACGAGGTGGTTTTATTCAGCAGAATATTCAGAAAACAGCAAACATGAAAAGGCTATTTGAAAGACATGAAGATTTCAGTGTCTGGTGCTATTTCATGTTGTCAGCAAAGTTAAGCTAAACATTTCTTTTATAAAGTCCTTACCTCAGTTAAAACAGCAGCTTAGAAATGTGGGGTTTGACACAGAAAAGACAAAACATGACCCAGCTCATTTAACAATAAAAGCACAACACACAGAAGTAAAATGACCGCTATATTGAACGTATTTATCCATCACTGTTCATTCAATAAGGTTTGATTCATTTTCCTGGTTATAAATGGGACTTACTACTCCTCTGTTATGCACAACTGTTACAATTTGGAGGATAACATATTGCAAACCTCAGTATCTCTGTGTTCCCTTGGAGACATCCCAGGCAAACTAATGATTTTCATTTCAGACTCTCATCTCACTCTGCACTTTTCATCGCTATGAGGGCTTTGTGGTGATCACAAAATGCTTACCCAAGCAAAATCAAACTAAAATTCATCTAAGGTACCCAGAAGTCTACTACACTACCCTTGGAAAACGTGCCTTATTCTTTTCAGTATTGTTGGCTTAATGAAATGTGAATGTGTAACCTTTTTTTTTTTTGCTTTCATAGAAGTTCACATTACCGATAGCGACACAAAGGCAACATCTTTTCAGGTCCAGAAGCAAAACATTCAATTTAATGTCCCTTTTTAAGCCAAAATCTGTAGTACAATGTCCTGTAGAGCAAAATTTCATGTGTTTCACATACCTGCCATTTGTATTTCATGTCAACATGGGAATTAGTATACAATTTCTAATTTTTGCTTTATTTACCAAATGCTGACTTCTGATTTCCTAATGCTTTTGAGGTAAAGTTTTCATGTACATTTTAACATTTTTACTAGCACTTTCTCATTCAAATCCTTCCATAAATTCATTTTATACCTGCATATTTAATTGTTTCCTTTTTTTTATATTTTTTTTTTACTTTTAAAATTAAAAAAGGCTGTCTGTTATGCATTACAATGAATGGACACTAATATACATTTCTTAGCCCTGAAACAGTGTTTTTTCTTATGACTTCAAGTTTATATCAGGAGTAAATCACCCAAAACTGAACAATTCTTTGATATACAAAGTAGTTCATAAAAAAAATGACAAAGATGTAATCCCACTCACAAAAACTAACCTGCTCAAAACTTCACATACCATCCTCTCATCCTCTGAACCTTTAAACAAACCTGTTAGTATAGCAGTTAATGACTGTGAGGTTTTTTTAAGTGTGTATTATTTCCAGGTTTGTTATTAATAGCAATAGCAACAATTCACACACAAGCAATACCTGAAATGGTATTACAGTTGTTAGACTAAATTGCTTCCAATCCTTATCAAAGGCAATTCAACACATACTCAACACAAAAATCTGTATTGGACACTAATATTGTTATAAAGTTAAGATCCATGTCCAGACAAATGACTTACGAACATGCTGCGAAAACTGCTTTAATGAGTGTCACCCCAGCATAGAAAAAGGAAATTAAGCCATTAAATATTGCACATTAAATTCTTTTGAAGATGACAGTGACAAAAGAATAGGCCCTAATTCAAGTGTCCAAGCTATCTCTGCCTGTATCACGAATAAAGATGTGAAAATAAGCATAGGGTACCTCCCTTATATGACATACATGAATATTCCTTTCTAGAAAGCAATATATCTATACTCTTTTTAGCATCAATAACTTCAGAAACAAAATTTACAGTTGCAAAATAATATAAGAAGAATAATAAAATGGCCTTCTTACTAACTTCAGCATGTGTATGGCAGAAGGTAGAGTCACTTAAGTAAACACTGAGCAAAGAAAGGAGACAGCAGCAAGTAAGTATTCTGAACAAAATCAGACATTAAAACCACTACTGAAAATGATGTTGTTTTGTTTTCCCTCCAGTGTAAAATTTCACTCCTGAAATATGCTGTCTTCTGGTAGCACAATTTGTAAAGCCCATACACAATAATTTGCTTGGCAGTCACAATTTAGTGATCCATTAAAGACTTATCTTTAGGCTCCAGTTCCCTGAACCCATCAATCAGAGCTAAAGCAATAAAAGCTTGCTGAGGGCAGAAGCTTGGGGGGTTATTTTCGGAACAGCTGAGCACCCTCAGCTGTCAAAGTCATAGCTACAGGTACCCAGCACAACAAAAAAGACCTATATTCTGCCTGTTGGTTTCTTTCACCTGTACTGCCACTGAGCAGAGAAAATCTGCTTTTCTGTATTTCCCAGTAAGGCAGCTCTCACATTTCCACAAGTAATCTGCGTGCCAGTTTGTTAAGACCAGAATCAGTCACTCAGCAGTAGTAGCTTATTTCTCTTGCTCACAGTAAAGAACTTCCAAAAACTAAAGTAGCCAAGGAAAGAGCTAGGACTGGACAATAATGTTGTGACATCATGAAAAGGAGAATTCAGGAGAAGCTGGACAGTCATCTTGTCGCTGAACCAACATCCTTCTAGGGGAATGGTTGCCAATGATTCATGAAGAAACTGTCTTCATCTGCACTGAAACTGTGGGGTTTTACTGCAGGGGCTGAATTTGCATTAGGGGGAGTTGGAATGACACTATTTGCCTTTGCATTTCCAATACGTCTTTCTCTTCCCTATAGTTTTAGAACTGTTCATACCTAGGATTATGACTTAAACTAGTTCAGACATGCAAATCATGCCTGAAATTCAGATTCAGAACCAAGAACTGTAGTTTAGAGTTTGAAAATGTCTGGATTTAGTATTTTTATTCAGAGTACATGCATGGTTCCAGACCATCCCAGCTAGGGACTTACCTAGCTGAGTGAGTTTCTCCAAGCCACCAAGTGCTGCAGTGAGGTTGAAGATCTGTTCTGGTCAACTAGTAATCTTTTCTGAACAAGGAGTTGTGATGTGAATGACAAAACTCCAAAGATGCCCACAAGATTACAGTGTTGTCAGCTCCCTCATTGTTGCTATTTTTCTCATGATAATAATATTTTTCTTCAAGCTCCAGCTCCTGAAAGGAGAGTCTCAATTTTCATTATATAAAAAACAGATTTCTAGCTCTTTCTGTTGCAAGTGAAAGATTGAAAATGAGACTTCAGAACATCCGGACATTTTAGAAATTCCAAAACAAATACTATTATTACTTCAGCTTTTTTTATTTTGATTTTTTAAGCTTATTAAAAATTAATCTGGGGGATCTAATTCACTGTTTGTTAATGCACAAGAATGGTAATTATAGAATCATAGAATGGTTTAGGTTGGAAAGGACCTTGAAGATCATTGAGTTCCAATCCCGCCATAGACAGGGACACCTCCCACTAGACCAGGTTGCCCAAGGCCACATCCAGCCTGGCCTTGAACACCTCTAGGGATGGGGCCTCAACAACCTCTCTGGGCAACCTGTTCCAGTGCCTTACCACACTCAAAGTGAAAAACTTCTTCCTAATGTTTAATCTGAACCTGCTCTCTTTCAGTTTAAAGCCATTCCCCCTCGTCCTATCACTACATGCCCTAGTAAAAAGTCCTTCCCCAGCTCTCCTGTGGGCCCCCTTTAGGTACTGGAAGGCCGCAGTAAGATCTCCCTGGAGCCTTATGAGAAATACATAGAGGGTCCCTCACGCAGGTGAATGGGACACCAGGAGAGATAAAGAAGATATTTATAGAAGATATTTCGGTCTTTTCCCGCAAGGATAGCTCTAAACTAGTCAGTATAAATTGCCAGTGGGGTGATGTGAGCCGCCTTTGCTGTTTTATTTTCCTTTCAGAGCAGAAAAGATAGTGCACACAGTAGGCCTATATGAACTGTGCAGCTTGCATCGCTCATGTGAGCAGTATAGTCCTAGCTGTAGGATAGCTGGAAGATAGCTAACACACCGGCAGAGGGCTGCAAAGGGACATAAAGTCACATCCAATTTGTTACGAACCAACAGAACTAGAAAGACAACAAACTCAGGCAAGAAATTGTTCGGCCTCTTAGATGCCAAACTCCAGGGTAACAAGAGTGAAGTGGAAATTCCTGCGGATAAGAGAAAATGTGATTTAATTAGCAACACTAAATCCAACAAGAACATTTCATATGACTGGAATTTTAAAATCTTAGGGGTAGGTCTGGAAAATGAGAGGTGAGTGAGTGGAATGGTGTGCCACATGAAAGAGAAAATATTTCTCATGGAGTAAATTTCTCTGAGCAGAGGGTTCTGCACATATCAATACACAGATCTACATGATAATGAAGGTCAAGAAAGTCTAATAAGAGGGCATGCCACAGACCACTAAAACAACCTGGTGAAGAAGATAAGTCAATCCCCTGAAACAAGAATAAAAGCTGTATATAGAGGAGCTTTGGTTGAGCAGGAGGCCACAAGCAGCCAGTGGCAAACAAGATTAGAGCTGCTGACAGGTACAGATGATAACGGCCCAGCACAAACTCCACCACAGAAGTTACACAAGTTGGGTTTGTTTTGGGTGAAGAGATAGGATAAAGGGATGAATGAATCACTAGTCTGTGACAGGGGCAGTCACCTATTGCTAGCTGTCAAACTGAGTTAAGATTACTTAGGGCCCCACTGTCTCTTTGCTAGATGCTACTCCAACTGAGTCTTGAAATTACTAGAGAAGACCACCAGTTTCTTTCAACAGTAATCAAGAGGCAGTACATTTATTTTTGGTGAAATCAAAGCAGTCACTTATTTTGTTTTATCTTAACCCACTGTGGCAAAAGATGGTTGTCCTTCAGGAACACAGTCTTTAAAGAAGAACCACTTCATAAAGCCTATACTGTGTGCCCCAATGTGAGTTGTGTCTTCATTAAACCTTTTTAATATCACATGGAGCACGTAGGCAGTATGCATGCCCCCACACAAAAGAGCTGAAGGCAGTAATATAAAAATCTCTATTTAAAAAGCATAATCACTTATAATGAAGCCAAAAAAAAAAATTTAAAAAGGAAAAAAATAAAACGGGGGCAGAGTGCAAAAACTCTCAGCACTGGATAACATCCAGGGATACTCCTGAGAGAAATACCTTGATGAAGATAGATCTGACAAACCTGTGACGCACCCTCAAATCCATAGATGCTGCTGCTGTCAATGTGAGGTGAACAGGGCTTGAATCTCATCCCATTGCCCCCATACGCTCCTTCCTGGCAACAGCCGGAGAGAGGCAGCTGGGGCATGGCTCTTTGTCATAAGACAAGAAGGACCTTTTCTAGCCCTGTCCAAGGATAACCTGAACCTGCATTGCAGTAAAGAGGCTTTTTTGCTAATCTGGAAAGTCTATAGCGTGCACATTCACACACAATCACTAGCAGTCACATTTTGTTGGGATGAGCTCATAGATCTCAGCTGTCTTGGTTTATGCAGAGTTAAAAGCCTCAATCCTAAGCAGTATTTTTAAGGGGTTAATTACATTAACTGGATTTTTTCCGGATATGTATAGTTCTATAATAGCTGGGCATGGCGGGTTTTTTTCTGCTATTCAGATTGCAATAGGAAATGGCTATGCAAACTGTGGAAGCCATAAACCAGATAAACCTAAGACATTTGGGGTTTTATTTTGCCAATTTGTGCTCTTCAGAATTACCTCCAGGCAGGAATTTGAGAAGAACGCTCTGTATTGGGTTTACTCTGTCACTAGGTAGATATGTCCTGAGGTTTGAAAACATACTTAGCTTATTTTCTTAATGTCTTTTCTGTTAATATGCACAAGACAGAGTTGCCCCATACAAAGTATGAAAGTCAAAAAACATCAGTAATAGGCAGAGACGGGGGAAAAACATCATCTGCCCATTGTGAGGTTCTGGGGGAGCTGGGGAATTCACACAGCAAGTCACAGTCATTAACTCCTTCCTCTGCCATGAGTGCATTTGAGGAAGCTGTAAGAAGTATGTCAAGGTCACGTTTACCCAATTCTAATGAAGCAAAGCATAAATCACAATTTGTTAACCATCCACTGGGAATAAAAGTGTAATTTTTTTTTTTAACAGCTAAGTAATTAAAAAGGCAAATGTGCTCCATATTGGAAGAATGTTACTATATTAGATAAGGGAACAGTTCATGACCATGTGACACTATTAATATGACAAAAATGATCTGGTCTCTTAAATTACTTTATTTCCCTTAGCTGAATGTTAATTTCAGGTTAGTAATTTTAATTGCATTAGTATCTGTCTGCTTAAAATTGGCATTTCATTTCATTTTTTAAGTTGCTCCACTTTTAATTTCTTCTTGTCCTACCCACAGGGTTCTGTTTATTTTAATTGGGAGTTACTTCAGTCAGATTGTGTACTGACTCCCCGTGATATTTTTTTAAATAAGCAGTTCTTTTCAAACCCACCATACATGGAAAGAATCACTATAAATAACAGAGAATTTAAAATGCAATCTCACTTGAATGGAGAGTCTCTCTCTTCAAGATGCAAAATGACCTAATAATTTCATGGGCACTGTAGGTTTTTGCTTGATTCTGTCACCCTCTCTCATGCTGATTAGCAATGTTTTTTGTAAGCAGTGCCACTGAAATCAGTGTAGGAGGCAAATAATCCATATTAGTTAAAGTCATCTAGTTTACACAAAGGAAGAAACATAACATGGCCACTTTCTCCAATGTGGAAATACAATATGAGACAATAATTACATAACTGCTCCTATTCTATTAGTTTCATCACAAAATTAGAAAATAGCTTTACCTCTTCCCTATTAAAGGCAATATTTGCACTATAATTTATTTTTTCCTTTGCCACAGTAGGTTTCCTTGGTAACCAAAAACTTCACCACAAACTTCAATGAATGACCAGTGAAGCAATCAATTAGTTTACAGTGATATTTGCTCAACAAGCAGCACTTACCGTCAGTAGCCATGCAATAGTACCTAAGATACCATAGTATTTCTTAATCAAGTGGTGTGTGCTGATCAGGTAAAAATGGGGTGGAGGGGGAGAGAAAGAGAGAAAACTGACAATTGTAATTAGTGCTGAATGGGGAAAAAATTGCTACCATACGGCTAAAACAAAATATCTCTTGAATTCCTGGGAAAGCTGAACTGGAAGAGAAAAATACCCAGCAGTTTTTGACAAAGAGGTTACACTATCTCTTATTTATTATTGTATAATGAGGTGCTTACATGGTACCCACCAGGCGTGTATGTAGGTATGGGAAACAGCAATGTGGCAGCAACGTATCTTTCTAGCTGGTGAAATCTGACCTGCGGTTTTGTATTCAACATTTTGACATGTCAGTTAACTGAGTATTGCCAGCCCGCCTCAGCAAAACAGACACCCAAAGGATTAGCACCCACTTGTAACCACCTCCTGCCCTGCGATACCATGCTCTAATGCACCCTGTACAAACTGCTTTATGAATCGCAAGTGATAGTGGTGGACCCCTTTAACAATGTCAACGTCTTCTGATGGAGATTTCCTTAGGATAAAAGATCTCACTTGAGTAAAGATGAATTAAAATCACTAAAGACAGAAGTATGAAGGTAAATGATTATAAATTAATCTTGTATGTTTCACCAAGAGCAGTAATGACTGAAATGCCGTGTATGGTGTCTTTGTTACCCAGACCTTGGCTTCAACAGGCACAAAAAGTGAGAACATAAGTTAGAGTTAAGATGCAGAAAAAATTGTTCTTTTCCAGGGAGAAGATGACTTTTCATTGTGGTAGAATCCTCATGTACTCATAAGAGTATCCAGGTCAGGAGAAAAGAGGATTTTTTAACTTCATAGAAGTGTGTTTGCATTTTGAGTTTGTGCATGTGCTTGTTTTCAAGACAAAATACATAAGAGCTGTTTAAAAATAATAAAAGTTAAACCTTACAAAATAGCACTTTGGTATGCTTTGGTTTTTTGATTCTAATTCATAAAGGAAGCTGATGAATTAATAGATTTTGTTGAAAGTTAACGTATTCAAATACTCTCAGTTTATTACATGACCTGAATATCTCCATACTTCCAGATAATTGTATCAGTTGTTCTGATACTAACTGAAATAACTGATGGAAATTGCAATATAACTTCTGCCAGACTTTGTTATAGACAGATGTAGGTTCCATAAGAATCAAGGAAAAGATATAGGAGTTGTTATTTTCAACAGGATACTACATAGACATGTGGTGTTTGCAGGTAAATCATAGTCTCAGTGACTTGTCTTATTGTAGCATTACTAAAAAAAATATTAATGAAAAATTTTACTGGCATATAATAGAATTGATAATAATGAATACCTACTGATTTTAAAAATTAGAAAATACAGGTGTAATCAATTCTCCTCATGAATGACAGGATTTGCCAGTGCAGCTTTTGTTACAGTTCTGAGGGGTAGTGATAATGGTAAGATTTAGCTAACTGGAAAAGACAGAAAAGAATCTCGTAATCAGCTTACCGTGATTAAATACCTATATAAGAAGTAAACAAATTCTCCTCTTTAAGAACAACTTTAAATTGGATACATTACAGATCTCACAGCATCTGGAATTCTTCATTGACAAATGAAGCACTAAGCGTATCCATAAAACATGCTCTTTTGATTAATTCAGATGCACTTAATGCATCTCAGTGCTCTTCTTTTATTTGAAGGAACAGAAGCAGAAACTTGCCACTATTTCATGTGCATGTTAGACAGCGCTGAAGAGACTAAAATAGAGTACACAGAACTGCAGAACAAACTACCCAACGCATCACATCTTGGCAACTTTTACAAAGAATATGAGCAAGAATAAATTTGCTTTGCAACCCCATATCTGAGGAAGCGCTACCTACCTACATTTTCCTACTTCAGTAAAAAATGAAAGGTCTGATATGGCAAGGACGTGACTGTGAGGACTTTTTTTGGTTTTAACTGCTGTTAAAAATATGAATGAACCAGTAGGTGAAATATGGTGCTGAACGGTCAGATCTGGAGGCTCCATGAAGTATTTCCATGATTAAAATTGTTCCTTCTAACAGCGGATGGGGAACTGATGCAGAAACCCCTCATAGTCTTTGAATATCATACAGTCTGGAGGTTTTGAAGTGACATGGCTCTATTTTCTAGCTGGTTTGCTGCAAGACAGATTCTAGCAGCTTAAAGGAAGTGTCTTTGGTATTTTGTCCATACAAAATTACATGCAGCTCTTGATTGGGTGCTTTTAAAGGCCCCTGAGAAAGTGGTTTATCTTAGTCAAAGCTCTCAAGCATTAGTGGCTATTAGAGGCTGGTGATTATTGCAGAGAGTAGTTATTAGTTTCCTTGTGATCCCGTAACAAGTTTTTCACAGCAGCTGGCTTCTTTTAGTGAGTTCTTCTGTAAGAAAGTGCATTATTTATAGGCAGAAACTCTACAAAGTGCGGTAGCATCTGAAGGCTGGAGTGGGCTGGCATCATCCGGTCCTGATGACAGACAAGGAGAATTCCAACACCATATGCTTTCATCTGCAAAACACCTACTTCTGAGTACAAGTGCTCCATAAAATTAAAATTATCTTCCTGCAGAATTCAAAGTCATTTGCAAATCTGCTTCTGTTAAACAAGCTCAGAAGTAAGAATAAAGGAGTAATGAAATTAACTCTGCACCAAACCAGTTTTATCTTCCAATTCTTTCAGCAGGTTCTGAATTTCTGTGACTCCTTTGCAAACATATATCCACAGGACTCCAGTGAAAACTGTTTATCATCTTTCCTGTAGCAAAAACAAATTCTCTCTTGCCATAGCAGCATTGTTCTTTTTGTGCCATCTGGAGATTAGACAAAGTCAAACATCATTTTAAAAAAAGCATACAATGCTTAGCATCTTTCTTTTTTCACTGTTTCTTTAATCAGTTCATGACAACTAGTTTGAAGATTTGAAACGCATCCTAAAAAATTCGCAGAACCTTGGAAAAGTGATGCTTTCATGTTGTACCACCAGGTTTTGTTATTAGCATCATTCATATTCTAATTACCAAATGTACATGCTGCAGACAGTTTGAAATCCTCCACAGTGTCTAGAGGTGATACTACAGGAGAGACACAACTTACTTGTACAGTGTACTCATGTGATCTTTTATCGCTCCTCTGGTAATGAAGAATCAGTGGTAAATCAATTAAAAGTGTTAAAGCTATTGGCAGGCTAACAAGTAAATACTGACAGCGTGGCAAATTGAGAACCTCATTTTGGTATCAAAGCAAGCAGGGTCGTTTAATGGAGGTCTAACAGAGGGCTGAAAGCTACCGTGGAAGTAGCCAAGGACAAAGCCACCCTGTGAGTGCAGCCCACAGGGGTTTTAATTCTCACTGTTGTGAGAATCCAAAAAGGGAAGCACACCAAGAATGTGCTGGGTTTCTTTAGCTGAGGAATGAACACTGCAAATGTGGACTTTATATATATGTATATACGTTCCATGCTGTATTTTTCATTGCAGGGAGGGTAGAACATCAATTACATAGTTTTACTTTTTTTTAGAACTAGGTTTGCATGAAAAGCTTGCAGTATCTGAAAAAGCTATGAAAACATTTCATTTAAGCTGTATTATCCAGGGCATTTTGTATCTTTCCAAAATGGTCTAAACAGGACAATACAAACCCAGGGATAAATTGTTATTCCTTTTCTCTGACTGACACAAAAGACTTGCAGTGAGAAGGAAATTGTGCTGTGACTCACACACCAACAAATGACAGTTTGTGGCACATAATGGGCTCAATATATCACCAGGAAAAAAAAAAAAAAAAGAGAACAGCAATATTTAAAACAAACAAATTTCATGGCATTATCAGCCCATCAAGAAGTGTTTCAACTCCAGAAAGTCTTCATTTTTACTTTGAAACCATAATTACTCTCTGCCAAACCCTGGTCAGGTTCATCTTTCTTTTCCATTGCAGCAGACTCAGATGCCTGCAATGTGTTCCACAACTGTTTCTCTTAAACCCAAAAACTGAGCTTTGTTATCAGAGCTATATTCAGAAACACTACTTCAGCCTAAAATTGAATGAAAATCTATTTTCATCTTTTATCTTGAGTACATTCTCTTCTCCACTAGGGTAAGAATGCTATCAGAGGCACATAGCGCTTAAAAGTATTATTGATTTTTAGAAATTAAAGCCAGTTTCACATAGCTGTGGGCTTCAATGAGTCAGAAAACCCCATCAACAGTTAGTTCAGATGTTTTTTGTTCCTGGAAGACAGTGATAGGTTCCTGTGAACTGACAGGTGCAAATGTATTCAGTGTGAAAACTTCTGAAGGAATTTTTGAAGCAGAAAGAGGCTGATTTTAACTAACCCACAACAATCTGAGTACTGAGACCAATTTGTAGTGAAATGGGGTCATCACATTAGGGAAGTCTGAAATTTAAACCTGCAGATGCTCATGCTGTATGCTTATCTGAACCTCTGGAGTCTTCAAAGCTGTGCTTTAAAAAATGTATTTCATGAGAACAGGGATTTTTCTTTTATGACACTTCCAAGCCATAGTAATGCAAAAAATTCCCAGAGCACAATCTCCAGGTCAGCACTTTTTCATCTTCCTTGTTTCAGGATATGTAAAGATGGCTAAGGCAGAAACATGATTTTGAAATTAAAGAAAAACTGACTTAAAGAAATAAAAACATACATTTCTTAAGAACAAATACCTTAAATTTGCTCATGCTGTTTCTATCACATGATGACTCAATGCCTTCCTTTAGCAGACATTCCATTATTTACAACTATCTAGAAAAAAAGCATTAGTTTTCTCACACAAACCATGTATCAGACCCAGACACATTCAGATATGGAAAATGTCTCTTTTCGTAATATACCAGTAAGTAAAATGCTATAATTACTACCACCAAAATAATGAGGTTATCACTCAGACATAGGCCACTGGTTCTCAGTGTCCCACCATATATCAAGAAATCATCAGACATTCTGAAAAGAGTGTAATGCACAAAGCTACCCAGCAAAGAGCGAGAAAAAAAAAAAAAAAAACACAAATATTTCCTCCTAGAATTCCTTATAGAAGTTTACTTCCCATCACCAACAGGCAGTACTTCCCAAACTGTGTGGTAATACTTGTAGGATCTACAGTTATATCTGGAGGACTACTTATCTGGTATGATGGCCGGCTGAATATGAGCCGGCAGTGTGCCCAGGTGGCCAAGAAGGCCAACAGCATCCTGGCTTGTATCAGGAATAGTGTGGCCAGCAGGACTAGGGAAGTGATCACCCCCCTGGACTTGGCACTGGTGAGACCCCACCTCAAGTACTGTGTTCAGTTTTGGGCCCCTCACTACAAGAAGGACATTGAGGTGTTGGAGCGTGTCCAGAGGAGGGTTACAAAGTAGGTGAGGGGTCTGGAGGAGAAGTCTTATGAGGAACGACTGAGGGAACTGGGGTTGTTTAGCCTGGAGAAGAGGAGGCTGAGAAGAGACCTTATCACTCTCTACAAGTACCTGAAAGGAGGTTGTAGAGAGGTGGGGGTTGATCTCTTCTCCCTGATGACAAGTGATAGAATGAGAGGAAATGGGTTCAAATTATGTCAGACAAGGTTTAGATTGGATATTAGGAAACACTTTTTCACTGAAAGGGTTATTTAACATTGGAACAGGCTGCCCAGGGAGGTGGTGGGTTTGCCATCCATGGAGGTGTTTAAAAAAGGGGTAGAGGTGGCACTTGAAGACATGGTTTAGAAGTGGTTTTGTCAGGGTAGGTTAATGGTTGGACTTGATGATCTTAAAGGTCCATTCCAACCTCAGCGATTCTATGATTCTATGAGTTAATGGATGCATGTCTCCTGCCCAACACTGATGTCTAACTCTTTTCCCTTTCCAGTTAGAGACTGTCCATAAGATCTTAAAAAACAGGTGAGTTTTCCCTTTCCCTAATTATAATATTTGTTCTTGTCGTCATTATTGTCATCACAAGATCTAAATGGCAAGGGATTTTCTTCTCAGCATATAAGCCCTCACAAGCACCGCATACAAGCAGATGCTTTCCGTGGTTTGGGCTGCTATTAGCCTGTTGGGGCATCCTAGCAGATAGCAGTATCATAGCATAATTAAGGTGTGTAGGGGCCTCAGAAGGTTTCTAGTTCACCCCCCTGCTCAAAGCAGGATCAGTTAGGGGGTTCCTCAGGGCTTTATCCTGTTGGGTCTTGAAAATCCCCAAGGACGGAGACTGCACCACGTTTCTGAGCATCCTGCTCTTCTGCTTAGCTGTCTTCATGGTGAAAAACCTTTTCCTTTTGTTTATATTTGTTTATTTTTAATTCTTACTTTATTTGGGGTTTTTTTGTTATTAATATTTTTATTGCAAGTCTGGCTCTCTCATTTCAGCTTATGTCTACTGTCTCATATCTTCTTGGCACATAGCACAGTGAGGAGCCTGTCTCCATCTTCTACTATTCTGCACCATCCTTCAACCTTTGGACTTCTGAACCTTCTGCCATTTGTCCATAAACTGTGCTTAGGGTTCCCTCATCTCTCATTACATCTTTCTAAAGGCTATTTGCCTTTTACTGTTGATTAAAGGATGACACTTGTTCCTCTCCCTTGCTGCACATAACAGTAAGTTATCTAAGTAATTCTTCTTGGGTTTAGGAAACTACCTTCTTCCCACCTGGGAAAAGTAAATTCATAAGAGTTTCTTCTGCAACATCAAGCTAAGAATTTTAGTTCTAAGTACAGAGCAACTTTGTAGAAATGCTGGGAACTCCCAGGCCCCATAAGATGAGTCGGGACTTATTCCTGTACCAAGCAGCAGAGGGGTACGGGTATGCCTCACTTCATATTGCAGATGCAGGAGAGCAGCTACTGAGTTGAAGTATGAATACAGGAGTAGTCTACATGCCTCATGTAAAGAGAATGCTACTGGTGGTCTTTCATCTGCAAACTTTACATGGTAACAGCATCATTATATCATTGAGTTTAGGATTCAGACATCGATCTGAAGTTGACACTGCTTCCCTTTCAGATGGGCTGAAAGCACAGCTAGACTTTAATGATAGTTCATCTGAGAAGCGGTAAGCTGTTTGCCTCATTTTTATGATGTTTCTTACCCTCAGCTTTGTGCTCCAGTCCCAGGCCTCAAAATCACACCATTTAGAAAATTAAAAGCAAACAATTACAATTTAATACTTAAATAATCTGTCTAACAAACAGATCTAAGTTCATCTATAAAACGGCACTGAAGGGACAGCAGGTCCAGGTTACACACGCTGTTTTCAAAAGCTCTCTCTCAGACCATGTGAGTGATTTGCACACCAGTGTAAATCATTGCTTTCTCAGCAAGTACATTCCTGTAAACTGATATTAATGTCAAATTTATACTCATAAAAGAATGCAGACTGAAAGAATAAGTGACAGGCATTGATTTAATTTCTTGTCATGCATATATTTGCATAGGATTTACAGATTAATAAATGAGACATACCTTGTGTAAATCAATAGCTACCTTCCCTGTATAGTGTAAACTTCATTATTCATGGTCTTACACTATGTTGAATGAAACATTAAAGATACAAGTAAAGCGACTATGGATTGCTTTGAAGGACATAGGCAAGGTCATTGTCTTAGAAAGTTAGAACAGGGACCTACAGGATTTCACAAATTTCACTCTCTGTCCTTTTCTCCATTATTTCATATTCTTTTGCCTGTTTCCCATTCCGTCAAACACAGATGAGAGCACCTCACAGAGTCAATGTGAACTGTTTGCAAATGTCTGAGAAAAGGACAATTATTTTACAGGCTTGGAGGTCTTCTTGTTTACAGTGTCATTAGGCCATTTCCTAACCTTGTAGATTCATATGAAGTGATTACTTACATTTCAAGGAAAGGAAGCTACATCATAAAAAGAGGAAAGCATTTGCTTCCCATGTCCCCAGAGAATTTTATCAGCATAGATTGATATCATGATTCATTTGTGATCACTGTTATAGACTAAGACAACATAATTTTAGCCTCATTCTGCTTACTTTACTCAAACAAGCCTCTCTGTGGAAGATGCTCCCTGTATGGGGAAACATCTAGAAGTCCCATAAGTTAATTTCTGCAACACATATTGAGAACAGACAGGGTGAGGAGGCAGGGAGAAGGAAGAATAGTGATACACTCAGCAAAACACAGCAACTGCTTTGTCCCAGGGGAACACTGCCAGCAATGAGAAGTTTGGTCAATCTGAAGGTCATGTTGGCATGATTGCCACCAACTACCACTGGCCAGCTGTCTGATATAATGGTTACTGGACTGAGGCTATCCCAGCCAACACACAGCACAGAAAGAGCAGCATTCACTATGGCAACACTAACTGACCCTTTACTACCTAGCCTGCTTGACTAGGGAGAAAAAATAAGAGTTTGGGATGGGAATAAGTTTCCTGACCAAAAATACAGGAGCTTTGTATTTTTCTCCGTCCATAGCCATTGCTCACACACCATGTGCTCCTTCCATTCTTCTAGGAACTGGAGCAAACCCCAGAGAAAGAAGCATGGTGGAGCAGGGTAGTGGGAATGAAATAAGTTAGTCACACAAAAACAAGCAGCTGGTCAGTGCCCTTGTCTAACTGAGCCTTGTGCATCATCACCGTAATCTCTCCTGTATTCCTACTAAATCCCCTTTTCTAACTATCTTCTGCATGGGTGCACTATCTCTTCTGAGCCTGTGTGGGTGAGCCCTAGTGAATTCCAAATCAGACTGGATGCTGAGCAGGGTACAAGGTCTGAGTGCCAGCCACCAAGGTGTGACCACAAGTCTGGGGGCCCAAGAGTCTTGGGGTCAGCAGCTGGAGGAGACTGGGGCCTGGGGGACAGTTCTAGATAGAGCAAACCAGCTTTTGGAGAGACCCACAGCATTTCTCTGCGTGTGTGTGTCCAATGCAAATTTCAACACTAATAAGAAAACAAGGAGGAACAGGTTGTCCATGAAGTTTATGGCCATGTAAGTACAGTTTGTTTTCATGTTGGTAAAAGCACCGACCTCTGTGGTGATTTGCGTGGCCAACCACATTAGTAGTGTGGGTGAGGAAACAGACAACCTCACTACTGGTTGAACTTATAAATGGGAATAGCAGCAGGCTGGCTCTACTGGCCAGGAGGGATCCATCCCCTCAGTCCCCATGGCCACCAGATCTGGCTCTAGTGGACCAGGAAGCAGAAATCTCCTAGATTATGAAGCTGACCAGATCCAGTAGCCTCCAGTGCCTTCCCCATATGAAAATGATGAATGTGCCTCTCCCTTGCCAGCACATCAAGTGTCTCCACAACCCCATATTCTTACTGAAAATATCAAGCCATTCCAGTCTCTCCTTCCCACATTAGGAACATCTAGTGCCTTCTCATCTTTTCTTCTTCCATGATTGTTAATTTTGTGTTATCTTTCTAAAAGAGTTGGACAGAGTTGAGAATAGGAATATCATCATACCATGACACATAGTATGCCCTCACCGGTCTTCAGACACTCCAACAAAGCTGCCATGCCCAGAACCCCAAATTCCATATATATTGTATTTGTACCGCTCTGGTTTTCAAATCTTCAGTATAACCAGTAGAAACCAGCCCACTGTATCTGGGCGAGTTCATTTAACACTGTATTGGTCAAAGCTGTATTATTTCCAAACAGAGAAATATTATAACATTGAACCTAGAATTAAACCTGACAAAACCAAAGCTGACAAATCCTTGAGGTTGAATTCCAGTAAAGACAACCAGGAGAGGTCATAGAGCCTTTTGGGAACTTATTTCTCACCTGAAAATGTGAGCTGGGAAACAGAAGGATACTGAAAGTGTAGGCTGTTCTGCTCCTAGAGAGAATGCAGTGGGGGCTGTGAGTCCTCATTGCTCAAGCCAAGCACAGAAAGCTGATGCTATGAATTTATGAAGGTAAAATGTGACCAGAAAAACCCTCACCGTGCCCTGCCTGATCCTATAAACCCTGGCACATTGCATCACAAGATCTAATCTTTTATAGTTGACAGCACTATTGGTTCTTCATAATATGAAAGAAAATAAATCCTCAAGAAAAAAAATAAAGCACACATAAAAGCATGGTTTAACTTTTGTTTTACTTCTCAAACACCTTTTGCTCACCCTGACTGATCTTAGCCTGATCAAATGGAAAACAAATCTCCACAGAAATAACACAGCTGTCTTTGTGGGCTCTCAGATCCTTTGGAGGGGTGGAGAGGGCGCTTAGAATTTAAAAGTGTTGTTGTCTGCGTCTCTTTTCCCTCCTTCTCAATATCCAAAAAAACAGACCATAGAAATGAGGTTGAAACCCTTAAAGCTAGGAAGGGCAAAACTTCTAAGTTTCGTAGTAAAACAGAGAAGAAAAAAGAAGGTCAAAGAATACTAGTGGTAATGGCAGCAGGAAAATTCAAACGCAAAGCTTTCTAAAAAGGCTTAAATATAAACTTACAAGCATGCCCTGTCTTAATATTCTTTCCTTAAAGGAGATTCTGAGGACAAAACAGGGGGAATAAACACAATAAGAGAGTTCAGAGGTGTTTTGCCATCACTTATCCAGGAGAGAAACAAGGATGAAAAATGATGGGCTGTCCGGCAGCCATAAGCATCAACAGCTGCACTAATGTAGGAGGTTGAGGAAGGGATGGGGAAACAGGATGGCAAGACTCTGCCCACTGGATCTTACCACATTTGTAACACAGAAAATGGCAAAAGCAAATGGAAAATCTCTTCCCTGGGGGAAATACTAGACTGGGCATTGATAGAAATCTAATACAGGAACTTGAAAACATACTGCTAGAAAGCAAGGAGCTAAGAGGACAAGAGTACAGCACTGCAGGTGCCAAACTAAAAGGAAAGTCAGAACCTGAAGGAATAAAAAACATTAACTCACTACAGCCTGCAGACAACGCACAACCACTCTCGCAGGAACCCACCAGTACTTAAATAAACCACAATTGCAACAGAGCGATAAGTAGTAAGGTACACAGCCTGGCAGATCCTGTTCCAGGTGAGGCATCATAAGGCTCACAGAGGGGGAAAAAAAAAAAAAATTCTTTTTATCCTGTGTTTCTAATGCCTATTTTTGTTATTGTTCTTCAGCAACAACAACAAAAACACTGGAAAACAGTACTGAACAGCAAACGAAAACATGCCTACGGCAAGAGACAGCTTTTTAAACTTCCATCTCCCTAGTGTCTGCCTATATGAATAATGTCACCATGTCACTGCCTTTCCTGCATTCTATTACAGCATATTCTTCCCCCACTTTTATTATGCTATTCTATTTCAACCCGATGAATTATCTATATTACATTTTTTGAGAAACATTCCCCCTAGGGATAGACATACTTAGTGTAGAAAGTTTCCAACAGAAAGAGGAAAAGAAAAGGGGAAGAGAAAAAGAAACTTCCACAGCTCCACTTTTTCTAAGCTACCTTTGGGAGTAGGACATAATTATCCATATTCTGCGATTTCCAGCCAACTCTTAGCAGAAGTAATGTATTTAGGGCAATGAAAAATGTGGTACTAAGAAGCAAGGCTCAGGCAAGACCAGACAGTAGGAAAAATGAGTCTGTTAGCAGAAGGCAAGAATGGGAAGCTGAAAACACAAGATGGGGGGCCCGGGTGAATAGGTTCATTGGCATGGAGTTTGTTTTTCTTCTCCTTTCTCCACTGTTCCACAAGTGATACGCTCATTCATTCAACCAAAGGTAACAGGCTCAGTAACGTTCTCTTTGAAAGTGGCACAAAAGATCAAAATAACTTACCACACAGCAGCCATTAGCAGGAAAATAGGTGGGTCGGCTCTGGGTTATGTAGTAAAGCAGATTTCATGTCTGATAGAGAGCAAATTCAGGAGAAAATCTGTTACCCTATGGATACAGTTTTCTCTTTGTGCTCCACCTCAACATGAGAAAAAAAAAAAGAAAAACAAAAGAAAAAGCTAAGTCACTTTCTCTTTGCGAGCATAGTTATTAATAGATATTGTTACATTTCTGCGTTCCAGCAGACTTTAACAAAGATTGGTGGTAAGACCTTTTCTCCCTTCTGCAGCGCTGAGGACTGAGGACTCCACAGGCCAGGCACGCGTGGTTTAGCTTGTTCGCCGCTGTTACAGCAGCCTATACTTTCATGTGAACACTGAAACCCATTCCCACAGTGTCAATCTTCGGTAGAAATTCAACGCTGAACATGTAAGCTTCCATTCTGTTGGGTTACTGCAGACATGCATTTGTGCTCAGAGACCTGTTTTGTCACCATAGTAATTTTGGGCAAGGACACCCTATAGACATTTTTTATTAATAAAAAAAAAAAAAAAGTCATTTTGGGAAAATAAGTTCCACCAGCTGAGCTGAGTCAAATAAATCTATAACTAATAATATGTGTGTTCTGCTACTGTGAAAACCTTTATAGGACTAATCAGTCCTTGAAGAACTGTAAGCCAACTTTGCCATGTAGGATGATTGCAGTACAAAACCTCCCACTTACCCTTTCTTCACACTTGTGTGTCTTAATTCAGTTTAGCACTAATGGTTTTTAATAATTGTTAATACTTAAAATTCAGGAATGCCTATTTGTTTAGAATTAGAAAATGTCTTCCTATGCATTCAGTTAGAATGTAAAACATTCTACAAACAATCTTCAAAATTCAGCATATACCACAAAAACTTTACTTATTTAGCGCCGTTTTATTTTTTTTCTCCGTTTCAAAGATACAGCTCATTGCTACGTTTCCTTACCTAAAGGGAATGATCCACCTAGAGAGCCTGGTAGCTTCCCATTGCTAAACAAGTGTCCAAGGTTTAAACTGGAATGAGGTAGTACAAACCATCCTGCATGCTGCAACAACAGTTATTACTGAAGACCCAGTATGATAAGTTCTAGACTCATAGTCTAGCTATAATTTTGTCTCATCATTTGTTTTAGGCCTGTGGACCTTTCTCTTATAAGGAAATTGTGTGAGCCTAAGTTCTCCACGGATCTGGGACATTCACAGGTGTGTTTCTGTGGTGGCCATACGTTCCCGTTGCCCAGTTGCAACTTTGCTGCGATAACGCTGAGACAAACACCGCTTCTCCAAAGACTTTTCCCTACAAAGCAGAGACCATGGAGGTTTACTCTTGCCACATCAAGAAAAGTTGCTTGTGAGTGCCCAAGCTATATATGTTGCTTCTTTCAAATTGTAGATCCAGATCAGTTGGAGGACACTATCATGGACACCAGGGAGGTCTAGAGTGGGGAAAAATAGTGTTCCTCTTCCAAGGCTTCCTCTCCAGGAGGCATGTCCTCAATTTTCATTGCCCAGCATGCTACATTTCAACATGGGGCAGCGGAAAGATGCTCATCAGAAATTTGACTCTTATCTTGCAAGGCTCCAGAAATCTGATACTCTCTCATGAACAGAAAAAAAAGTATTAGAATTTGATTTAGTAAAAATGTCTCTTTGGTCCATGCTACTTATCAACACACATGACCTTGAAAAGCCATTTTCATTTAAGAAGAGAACTTTACTGTTTGACTCAGTAATTTCTTTGATGTAATCCCATTCATTTCACACTCTATCCCTCCATCCCCCCCCAAAATTATCTTTCACTGAACACCGGAAAAATAAACTGTGAACAGGCTGTTTCTTTAGAGAAACTCTGATGGTTATCTCAACAGTGAGTTCTTTGCCCACAAATCTCTACTTCCTTTCTTTCAAAGTCACATTTTTAATTCCTTTTCCTGGTCTTTAACTACATCAGCTATACACAGGGCATCAAGGCACAGGAGCCCTTTTGCCCACACAAGAGTTCTGCTCAGAGCTCTCCGTGAAATTCAATAAACTAGGCAGTAATCCCCACTATGTACAGCTGTCTCACTGCAAAAATGAGCTCAGCCACCTTTGTTAAATTCAACAGGAGTCCTTATTGTACTCATTACTTTTAATAAGATGTCTCATAGTTTGAGAGCAAAGACCTATTTGATAGTGGCCATTAGCACCTTCCAGCTTAAACCAGTATGAAATACCATCTTTTCAAGACAATCACTGGAGGATGTCCCACCTTTCTTTGCACCGTATTACTTAGTCCTTGTTTAAAAGTGGTATCTATTACACAACCAGTTTTGCTGTTACCTTGAACAGTAGCTTCAGACAGACTCTTCCAATATATTGAAAAAACAACCAATCGTGATGTATATAAGCAAAGACAAAGCGGTTAACCAAATTAAAAGAACATGTTATTGCAGAGGCTCACATCTGTTTCATGAACATGTAATAATCACCGTTTTTTTTGCACAGCAGGGAGGAGGTTATACATTGTGGAAGAGCTTCATACATCAGCATCAGAATTCATTATCCCATTTCCATGAGTTTTCATACACATTCTCTTGGGATGACAAATTATTAGACCATTTAATGTGCTTACTCTTTGCTGCATTAAAAGGATTACCATATTCTTAGCCGAGAGTTTCATTACATATAATCTTGACTTTTTTGGTCTAAGTACCCTTATGTTTCACACAGGGGAAAAAGAAAGTCTGGAGGTGCCTTGTAACTTGGTTATTCTTTTCCAGCTGGGTGTCTTGTTACAGATTACAAGTCAAATTTTGTTTTAACTCTGACTGGAATGGGTCTGTTCTTAGGTGGAAGGCTACTCACTCGAGTGCTGACAGTCTTTATATTTCCACCATTCCCCTCAAAAGGAGAGGCATATTGTCTTGCAATTATTGGGAAAGAATCCTAAAGCATCGCTACACACAGAGTCATTCTTCTAATTACACCTGGCCAAAAGCAAACACAGTGGTGGTGGAATCGCCTAGAGGTAGGGCTTTGCGTTTGGCTACATTAAGTTAGATACTTAATTTAATTGCCAGCTGTAGGCTTACTCGAGGAGACTCTCTATTCTCTGAGGCCACCTTTGCCCACTTAGAATTAGTAGGGGCATTCAGACTGGAGCTTTATACATGGAAACTAAAGGAGGATGCTGCAGCCCATTCTTAGCCAGGGGCTCCGTTCCTTTGAAGTCCATACTTTTCTCTTGGCTTGAAACAGCCCAGATCTGATGACCTCCACGTTGCATTGCACACCCCTATTTTTTCCCAGGACTTTGTACATAGTAGGATAGAGGAGACTAAAAATGTTCAAAGGAATGATTTTTCAGCAGGGGTGTCTTTCAGTGCTGCACTTAGGATGTTTTATATTGTGTCAAAAGTTCTGGGTGCGTATGCAGAAAATGTCTTTTTAGTGTTCCAGAAAGCTAAATAAATACATCAGTTCAGACAGTATAATGAACTGCAGCTTTCTAAATAAATGTACATTTTTAAAGTTACATCTATACTTAAAGTAAATCCCACTAAAATCTGAGTAATGGTCACAGAATCACAGAATGGTCAGGGTTGGAAGGGACCTCTGGAGATCATCTAGTCCAACCTCCCTGCCCAAGCAGGGTCATCTACAGCAAGTTACACAGGATGGCTTTCAGGCAGGTTTTGAATGTCTCCAGAGTGGGAGACTCCACAACCTCTCTGGGCAGCCTGTGCCAGTGCTCTGCCACCCTCAAAGTAAGAAGTTCCTCCTCGTGTTTAGATGGAACTTCCTACATTCAAGTTTGTGCCTGTTACCTCTTGTTCTATCACTGGACACCACTGAAAAAAGACTGTTCTCATCCCCCTGGCACCCTCCCTTTAAGTATGTATAAGCATTAATAAGATTCCCCCTCAATCTTCTTTCCTCTAGACTAAAGAGACACAAGTCTCTCAGTCTTTCCTCAAAAGAGAGATGTTCTAATCCCCTAATCATCTTCGTAGCCCTTTGCTGGACCCTCTCCAGCAGATCCCTGTCTTTCTTGGACCAGGGAGCCCAGAACTGGACACAATACTGTGGCCTCATCAGTGCAGAGGAGAGGGGAAGGATGACCTCCCTCGACCTGCTGGCCACACTCTTCTTGATGCACCCCAGGATGCCATTGACTTTCTTGGCCACCAGGGCACATTGCTGGCTCATGGTCATCCTATTGTCCACCAGGACTCCCAGGTCCCTTTCCACAGAGCTGCTCTCCAGGAGGTCAGCCCCCAACCTGTACTGATGCGTGGGGTTATTCCTCCCCAGATGCAGTACCCTACATTTACCCTTGTTGAATTTCAATAGGTTCCTCTCTGCCCAACTCTCCAGCCTGTCCAGGTCACGCTGTAAAGCAGCACAGCCTTCTGGCGTGTCAGCCACTCCTCCCAGTTTAGTGTCATCAGCAAACTTGCTGATGGTGCACTCTATCCCTTCATCCAGGTCATTGATGAATATATTGAACAGGACTGGGCCCCTGAGGGACACCACTCGTTACTGACCTCCAAAATGACTATTTCACAATACTGTGTTGAAACAGCAGAAACTGAAAAATCCAGAAGTTGTATTTACACGTTCCTAGAAAATATTCTTTTAAAAACGTTGTCATCTTAGCAGTAAATTCCATCCACAGAGAACAACAAAATGGAAAAATAAACAGCTTTATACACAGGGCACTTTTCTGTAGTCTGATTTCTCAACAGTGCCTTGGTCAAAAGAAATTAGAGGCATTAAACTTTATTAATTTCTTGAGAGCCTTTAACATGTAGTTCCAATTATTAAAGGTGCTAGGCCAAAATAATGTGGATTATTTCTGTCTTTTAAAGGTCTCTGAATAACATTCAAGTGTCTGGTACAGTCTTGAAGAAGCTAAGGTATGACTGTCTTCTGTAACCAAATCTGTCCCCTCTCGACCCTATGTTCAGCAGCTACATCTGTTCTCTTTTGACCCATGATAAGGTAATAAACTTCCAGATCTCAGTGTGGCCTGTGTTGGCTGAAATGATCACAGTTTTGCAGAAAAGTGATTTTTCTAGAGAGGCAACACTGCAGACTTAAAACACACAGAGCATATAAACCAAAATTAATTGGGCACATAATGATTCTTGAGCCATAAGGTTAAGTATTGAAAAACAAGGAGATAAACAAATCCCATACACTAAACTACGGTGCATGCCATGTTGTAATTGATGTAATACACTGCTCAGCATTCCTTCAGAGAGAAAGAAGTGTTAGGAAGTGAAGCGAAGCAAATAATGCAATACGTTAACTGAAACAATAGTCATTGTATTAATTTGATAAAGTGCTGTACCGGAGCAGTCCCTCTAATCTTGTAAGAATTTATCACAGAATTATTTCACAGTTAGAAACCACCGGATTTAGCTCCTAACAAGAAGAGACATTAAGCCTTGTGAAAAAACTGACCAAGATCTTTACAGAAAAAACACCTTTTGCAGCTATGATACTGTGCTGCCGACTTTATTTTTTAAGTGATTAGTGATAAAAGACGTTCTTTCTGCATATAACAAGATTTTCAGAATCAGCTATTTTGAATGCAGGACCACAGTCTACTGCTAGTAGGTCAGGGTGTCACAGTTTTGGAGGTTTTTTATCTGTCAGTAGTTGTTTCCTTGCAATATTTAGGTCTTTGTACACTCCCTGAACAGTCAAACAAGTCCAATCTATTTTATTAGTTTTACTTATTTTTCCAAGGCATTTCCAGTTTCCCTTTCTTCCGGTATAGCTATTCTTTTGATTTAAAACTGAAAGCTGTTCTTTAAACACAGAGAAAACTTTTACTGCTTCTTAGTAATATGTATTTAGACTTCCCATTCATTTTGTTTAGGATGCATTGTAGGTATACATTTTCTAAACATCTCAAGATGTAAAATCTGCTTTCAGAGATTAAGGCAAATGCTTCACAGATATCTCATTTCACCCACCTGTCACCTGGGACTGAATTCTCTTTTCAGTTTGAAACAGAAAACAGCTCTTTATCATATTGATGGATTTTTTTGTCAACTAAAACAATACAGTAATTGTTATAACTCAGCTACAATGATAATGAACATTCCTTCAGCACAATCAAAACCAGGAATTTTACAGTAATGTGGGATAAAATAATAGCTTGAATCGCTCCAGAATTAAAGTAATTATTTCAAGCCCCATTCAAGTGGTGCTTATGGAACACTCACTAATCTTGAAAATTTAAGCAAAACTAGCAACGCTTTCTAGACCTCTAAGATAGGCCATTTAAGGCTATAGACCAAGTGTTTTATACCTTAGTACAGAAAGGCTCCTTCTAGCTGTCACCTTACCTTCACTGCAGACTACATTTATGCAGCTTGACACAGGGTGACATAAGTAGAGTATTCTAGAAATGTGGGTGTATGCGTGCTACCACATAAATGTGAGAAAAGGAAAAATCCAAACAGCCCTTAGCTAGCAGATGTGAGCAGGCATTCCACATGAAATGGCAAAGATGCTGCCGGGAAGGGAAGGGAAGGGAAGGGAAGGGAAGGGAAGGGAAGGCAAGGCAAGGCAAGGCAAGGCAAGGCAAGGCAAGGCAAGGCAAGGCAAGGCAAGGCAAGGCAAGGCAAGGCAAGCGATCAGTAAGGTTGTTATCTAAAGTAGCCTTTGTATGCCTGAAATGCCACAAGCTTCCTGACTAGAGTCTTGCACACAGATGCTCACTTCTTTTACTGCTTAGAAATTCTGTCATTGTGGCTGAACATGTTATTCAACTGAACTGAAGTCTGTCTCTTTTAGGGGGAATTTATTCCAAAGCGAATATCCTTGAATCCAAGCCTGAAAGGGACATGGTCTAATAAGTATCCAGGAAGTTTATCCTCCATTCTGTTGCAGAATGGCTATTAAAAGTAGGTAAACAATGAAAGAAAAGGAATGCTGTCTTCCCTTCATTTTGCTGCAGCTCCGTGACTGGAGTACCTCCCAAAAGCAGAGAGAAGAGACCCCCACCCCTCAGTCACCAACCTAAAGGGGTACTGATCATTTCTCCTCTCCTTTGTGGAGAAGCTGCACACATCTCTATAAAAAAACTACATAAAACTAAAGGTGTTTTTCATGTCTCATTTGCAGCAAAATGCAGAGCTGAGAAATAATATGGAGAGCAGCGGAGAGGAATTCTGATTCTTTAGGACACACGGGGAAAGCGATGCTGCTTTCAACCCCTGCTCCCAGAACTATTCATCCAGGGTTGAAAAACAGGAATCGTCCAGCTGGAGAGGACTGAAGCTGTTTTTGTCAAAAATAAATTGGGGCTCTAAAAACCTCATCCAATGTTGAGATGGTCAGTCTTGCACTGTTAGATGTGGTGGGGTATTTTTAAGTTATTTGATATCATATTCTTCTTTTAAGGTCACAGACTGTAACTACAGATAGCAGACACAAAGTCAAAGTCATAAGAATGCGGGGGCTGGAAAGCACCTAAGCCCAGTGGGATACTTTGAAGCATTCCCAGACCATCTCTAGCAAGTGTTTGTTTCAGCTGTTCTTTAAAACCTCTGATGCCACCAGCTCCTTAACACAGCCTGGACTTTCACAATTTTAAAATGAGAAAGGTTTTCTTAATATCCACCTTCGGCCATCTTTCCTTCAAGTCCAATTGCTTTCTTCTTTTCTTTTCCCCAGTGACTATGTGGAATAGCTGATCACAGGTTTATCACAGGTATAAAAACCTCTAACATCTTAGAAAATTACTCCAGTACACTCCTTAGTTTTCCATACTTTCAAAAAAACAGCTGCAGTTCTTTCAACATTTTTTGTTGCTTGAGCTTCATAAATGTCTCATAATTACTAATGCTCTTTCCTGGATGCTGTCCAATGTATTTACATCTTTCCTGAGGTTCGGTATGCAACGCTGGTCACAGTTCTCCAGATAACCTCGATAGCACCAAGTGGAGTGAAATAATTACCTCCCCTGTCTGACTTAACCTCTTCCTTATAATAATAATAATTCCAGAATAAGATTAGGTTCCTGGCAACAGCATTGTTTCTTGGCCTTATTTATACGCATCTCACATTATAATCCCCTGCCATTATCAGAAGTACTGTTATCTACTTATTTCCACCTTTCAGTTACTTGTGTTTGATAATGCCCTCCGAAGAACAGTACTTTGTGTTTGTCCTTATTTCATATTGTTTATATCAGAGGATTTCTTCACACCACAAGCTGAAACGAAGGATTTTGCAGATGTTTTTTTGATTCCTTTTCCTCATAACACTTTGGGTGAAGATCACACATATTTCTGTGATTTCCTGTATATTCTTGATGTGATCACAATGTAATCAACACCATATTTTCTTACTGCCTTCACAGTTTTCATCCAGCCACCCTCATTTTCATTCTCTCAGCATTTTTTTTTTTTAATTTTTGTTCTCTTTTACTCAGAAGAAATCAGAGAACCATTAATAATTTTTCTTTCCATGGTAGAATAAAGGTCACCTTTGACAACATGGAAGTATTATGAAATGTACCTGAACTAAGAAAGAAAATAAAAATTTGCACCAAAAATGGAAAGATATACAAATTGGGACTCAAGCCTATTCCATTGACATATATCATTCAGCTTAAATAAAAGACTTTGTGGGTTAATTCATATCACAGGACTACTTAATATAATGCAGAAGATGTTATCTTGTCATTGAGGAAAATGTCAAGGAGCGTATGTCAGGTCTCTAGTCCACTAACAAAACTGACCTGTTGCAAAGTGTCGTTCAAAGGGGAAAAGCCCACAGGTGCTGTAACGGTGGAGCTTTCCCTACAGAGCCAAGCCAAGAGGACCTGGTAGATAATTTCTTTTGAAAATTTATGTTATGATTATTCTTTTGACAATTGTTTTGAGATTAAACAGCACAGAAAACCATTAGGAGTTTCCAACCGACAGGGGAAAATTGTTGCGAATACCCAGGGAAAGGGCATCTGGGGAAAAAAAAAAAAAAAAAAGAGTGAAATGACACATTTAGAACAAAGGAGAACAGTCAAATAAAACCAGTGGTATATAGGAAGACAGATTTCAACATATTGAGGAAATTTCAAGATACAGCCTCCTGGAAGGTTAATGAAGATAGAAACCTGTTAAAGAGACTGAGTTCCTTGAAGAAACTGTATTAAGGGCAAATACTGCAGAAGAAAGAGAAGAAGTATAGCCAACAGACTGATGTGGCTGAATCACAGGTGCTTTATGGACTTCAAACACAAGGAGGAGGTATACTCAAATGGTGACAAGGTCAGCTTAAAAAAGGCAAAAACAAAATTTTAACATGACAAGTAGAAAGAAAAAACAAGGTGCAAACGGGATGAAATTAGCAAAGAACATGGAGAATGGGAGTCTGTGTAACCCCCATGACTGTGTTTTGAAAGTTTTCCTCATCTGGAAGTTATCCATACCAGTCTTGATCTGCCTTGCTGCATTTTTGTATGTTTTTCTTATTCTGTCATCCAAACATGAAGAACAGGTGTTTACATGAGTGTTTTACATATCTAAAAACCTTTAGCATGCTCCCCTTTGATTTTCTCTTGTAATCCTTAGTTACATTATCACTTTGTATTTTCTCCATGGATCACAACTTCATTCAGTACAGGAGCTGCTATTCGGTATTTCCTTTTAAACTTCTTGCTCAGCTTGTGATTAGGGTTTTTTGTTCTTTTCCTTTTTTTATTAAACACATATACAAAAGCTTTGCACAGATCACAAAATCATTTATTTCTTTCTGGGTTTTTCCTTTGATATTCTCTGAATTTCAGCATTTTAGAAGCATTAATTAATTTTTCTCCGTAATGTTGTAGTTGTGAGAAAGATGCTATTCTTTTTTCACAGAATAGTTGGGAACCTGAGGCACGGATATTCAAGTTAAAATTGTCAAAAGCATTCACTAATTGCTTATTCCCAAGTTTAACCAGATAGGAAGGTGATCTTCCATCCTTTATGCAAGCTCAGAGCACAGTTCCAGCAGGCATAGCTGGAGATGTTAAGCATTATTCACTTTAGAATCATAGAATCGTCTAGTTTGGAAGGGACCTTTAAGATCATTGAGCCCAAGCAAATTTGTCCCTTGGTGTAACACACTGGGAACATATTTATGGCCTAACAATTTCACTGACTTTACCCAGTGCCACGCAGCAGCTTTCTGGTAGAGGCAGGAGTAAAACCCATTTTTCCACAACAGCACTCTACTCCCTTAAGCATTAATCAATGGTTATGTCATTAAAGATCTTATCACTGTGTATAGAAGGAGACCAAAAGTTGTATGGATAACCATATCCCTGGTATTCTGTGTCCTGATTTTGTGATTTTTGCAGTGTTCTTCTAAAGAGCAGTCAGACGTTCTCAGGAGAGAAGTGAGGAGCACAAAGGAAAAAGTCTTGCTCTGCTCACTTCTGATATTTGACGTTACAGTAACCCACAGAACAAGGAGACCCTCATGGGAAAATCCCAGCAATTTCAAACCGGATTGCATCCTGTCCAAAGCTGCCAATTGACACAAAACACTAATAAGCTCTGGACATGAGCAAGCAATGTGCCCTTGTTGCCAAAAAGGCCAATGGAATCCTGGGCTGCATAGGGAAGAGTGTGGCCAGTAGGTCGAGGAAGGTCATTCTCCCCCTCTACTCTGCACTGGTGAGGCCACAACTGGAATACTGTGTCCAGTTTTGGGCTCCCCAGTTCAAGAGGGACAGGGAACTGCTGGAGCGAGTCCAGCGAAGAGCAACTAAGATGATTAAGGGCTTGGAGCATCTCCCTTATGAGGAAAGGCTGAAAGAGCTGGGACTCTTTAGCCTGGAGAAGAGAAGGCTGAGGGGAGACCTTATGAATGCTTACAAGTCTCTAAAGGGTGGGTTGAAGGAGGATGGAGCCAGGCTTTTTTCAATGGTTCCAAGTGACAGGACGAGGGGCAATGGGCACAAGTTATAACATAGGAAGTTCCGTTCAAATACACGGAAACACTTCTTTACGGTGAGGGTGACAGAGCACTGGCACAGGCTGCCCAGGGAGGTTGTGGAGTCCCCTTCTCTGGAGATTTTCAAGACGCGCCTGGATGCAGTCCTGAGTAATGTGCTCTGGCAGTCCTGCTTTAGCAGGGGACTTGGACTAGATGATCTCTAGAGGTCCCTTCCAACTCTGAAAATTCCATGATTCCATGATTCCATGATTTCGTGACTGTATGAAAAGATTCCTATGTACAGGAAAATTTTCACCAGCACTTGGATCTGCTCACCAAATACCTTAGCAAATAAGACTTCCCACAAAAGCAGGGAATTCATAGTCTTTTTGAAAAACACTAATAAAACAAATAGTACATAAATTACAATTTAAAAAACTGATCAAAAAGCAGATTATAGCTTGAATTTAGGTTTCTGATTTTGGTTTAAATGTAAGGCATGCTGAGAAATCTCTCCGTTGTCAACAACAGATTAAATTCTCAAGCTCCCCCTTTGTGTTTGTGTCCAGACCAGATAGGATTCAGTGTTAGCCTGGTGTCAGTTTCTTCTTGATGTAAAATTTCCATGCTGTTCATATACCATGTTGCCAGACACGGACAGATTAGTAATAGAAACAGTGTGTCACTGGAAAGCAGATTCCTGACTCTGGAGTCAGAAAAATAATTTGCTCATAGCTATGGAAAGGTGCATTTCTTCCTACCAGGAAATTTTTGCACTGCCTGACAGATTCACAAAACCTGATTACCACACGTGGTGCACAGCCCATCAAACACCTCATCTGCCACCTTGTCTCTCCTACACCGTCCTAAATGGCAAAAACCAAAACAAAATGGATTTAGCAAACCCATCCTACCTATGCAGCTCAACACAGGAGGAGTCTATACAGGATGGATAGGCATGATACAACTGTCCATGGTCCCCATATCTGGCAGGTTACCCCACTTGAAGGCAGATGCTGTGGCTGGGAGCCCACGCTCGATCAGCAGCCCAGGAACCACAACACGTGGCAGGTCAAAACAAGGCAATAGTCAAAGGCGTGGCCAAAGCTCATGAAATTGGGGTTTGTCTACAATAAGCAAAGATACCATGCAAAGGGTGAACAAGCAGGAGCAAGTGTTCACACGCAGGTCAGGAATCACAGCTAAGATAAAGTGAGTTTTGAAGCTGGAAGACGAGCAAGACTTCGTGAGCTGGGCTGGAGATGAAGTCAACAGCAGGACTCAAGACAGCCCACATTGTCTGAGGGTGTCTCCTTCACACGAACGCACCTACCTGCAGACCACACCAGCATGCAACAACCGATAGCCGGGAGCTGCACCTAGAGAACATCTCTCCCTGAGACAAGCTGTGACTCCTGATGGGCAGGACCTCCATGGGAAACCAGCTTCTGAAACCATCCACACTTGATGGTTTCCATCTCATGACGTCCCAAGTACCCAGCATCACACAGAGAGGAAAACACATATTTGATGAGTCAGGATACAAAAATGATCCACTGGAGCATTGTGATGCATGCATACCTCAAACACTTAAAAAAAAAAAAAAATCATAAACGTGAAGAATGGTTATTTCACAAATTATGGGATTTAAAATTCTTTTTGGCTTTAGAGAAGGATTAATTCCCTCATCCCTTTACCCTTTTAATGTCAAAACTGACACAGTAAAAGTGTTATTGAAACCTGACCAAAGATATCAGAAAAAGAATGAAAAATGAGTAGAACTTTGATAGGAGTTGTGTCTGATCCCCAACATCACAAGAGACTCAGGAAAGTAGCTACAGTCCTCGAAAGATATTTTATGTGAAGAGAATATATATTTTTTTTTTAGATCTAAGACTTGCAACATCATACAGAAGGAAATGATGTACAAGAAAGCCTGTGTGGATGACAGAAAAATGTCTTCACATGTATTCCCAGCTAAATTCCAGCCGGAGCAGACAAACTCAGTGTAAACAACAAATCTAGAACCACAGCAAGAAAAACGCTTAAACTAAACTCATTGCTATGGTCAGGACTTGAGTTCTACGCTCAGTTTTGACACTTTTTTGTAGTGGTGGTGGCTGCACAGTATGATTGCTCCTCTATAAAACAGACTCCTGGAAGGAGAACTGTGTAACCCTTTACAATATATTTATGCTAATTAACCTAACAGTCCCAGAAAATATACCCGGGCACTCCACTGCCTCTGCGGGGAATTGTAGGAACTGGCATGGACCTGGCCTCTGCTCCCAGACAATTTCTGGGCTCAATCAGAAATTAGCGCAGACAAAAAATGATGCTCATTTGTCACGCTGGGTAGTGGAGGAAAGATTTTAATAGTGAATTATTAGGAGGTTATTTAAAGTCAGTTGGTCTCAGTGCCAGACAACAGTCTTGAACACACTTAATTTACTAGTATAGACACAGCCTAAGTGTCTGCAAACTGCTTGGATGTAGAATTGCAGGAAGCTGTGCTTACAAACTCACTGTCATTAATAAGTCTGTAATCAAGCAGCCTCTGGTGGCTCCAGCATGAGTAGCTTATGGCATTGTCCAGGTGCCTGTCCCCACAGATAGATGTGCCAAAGCAAACCACGACAGCGTTAATAGTCTTTTTCAGGACAAAGTCACCCAGAGCAGTTTCAGCTGCCTTCACTCACGAGTTAAACTAATCCAGCTAGATTTAAATTCGTCTGGATTAGGAATAACTGAGCCATCATAGGCATTACATTCACTGCAACAGAAAATAAACCCCAGTGGACAGATTTAAAAGGCAGCACAAGGACAGAAGTTTCTGACTCTTCTAACTAGGTGAGAGGACACCTAGCTGCACTTGAACATGAGTCTGTCCAATGGCCAGAATAGAGCAGCAATACACCTGTTCATAATTTTAAATAAAAGCTTTCTTCACTATAAGTAATTAAACGAAAGTAGGGAGTGGCAAAATCGAATGTTCCTGTAGTTTTGTGTTGTAGTTGCAGAGTGAGTAAGGTAAGTAGAAGAGAAACAAAAGCAGAAATTATCAGATTGCCTTGGGTAAAGTAAATGACTTGCATCTTCCCTTCCACCTTGATCATATCTACCAGGAGATTTGAAAAACAATATTGTTGCTAATTATTCAGTCCTTCCCTTGGTTCTAGGTATAAGCCAGCAGTAACTGAAAATAACAGAAATCCAAGATACATTATTTTTAAGTTATCCATACCACTTTGAGGTATCCATACCATCCAGAACAACATAGGAATCTCTGCAGGTTTTCTTACACTGATTCTATTTCAATCTTTCTTTGTACACCACTGAAAAATAAAATCTCTTGTCATCAAAAAATGAGTGTGCAGATCTACCGACCTCATTCAGACTCCTTTTACAAATGCCAGAGGAAAATTAGATACATTGTCTGGTTTCTCCAGCATCATTTTAAGTCAGATGTTTTCAACCTGTAAAGTCCTAAAACTTCAGAGAAAAGTGGAGACCCTTGCAGAGAAAATTTAACCTGTTCCAAATTGGGTTTTGTGACTGTCTTTTTGAGACCCTTTGAGACATAGGCAATTGACCATCAACTTTTAAGTTGCAAATTAGTGCTCAAATGGAAACAAAAGTCTGTCCCCTTTCCATTTTACTATAAAAGAAAATTGTTAGGGAAAATTACAGCTGCCAAAAAGGTGACTTTTTTTCCACGTGATCCAATGTTCACCGCTTCACAATGCTTCTGAAGGACTAAAACCTTGAGATGTTCATGTGGTATACTGTAGAGTTATGCCAATGAGGAGCCACATGCAGAAGCAAACATGCAGGCCACTCCTGTCTACCCTAGTATGGTAGCACCTTAGGTTTTATTCAGCAGAGCTGAGAAGGAAGCATTAGTATTGTCCTTAAGCCTTGTGCTGTTTCAACTTTATGAACCAGAAACTGGCTGGTATTTCTATAATGCAATCTGTGTATGGATCATTGTTTCATATTCCACTCAGTCCTACAGCCAGTTTCTCCATTAAAAGGTGACTTCCCCCTCCATTCATCTCTTCTCCAAAGAAATGATCATTCTTTCAGTGGTCTTTAATTCTCCTGGATGATTTTCCAGGGACCAGAAAAATTACTATGCCTCTTTCTGTTCATATATGTGTCCTATTCACTCCTACCCAAAGCCAAGGGAGGTTTATTTCACAGAATCACAGAAAAGAGATTCTGAAAAGCTGTCTGATCTCCTCTTTTCTCCAGGCCATGGTGTCTGATCCAATTCAGACCATTTAATCCTTTTCACTCATTCCTGACATGTATCCTCCTGTCCCTCCTCCATACAGTGAAATACTGCCTCCTCTATGAGTGTGGTTCTTACCATCCCTTGGACAAACAGTTCTCTGAGTGGTCTTCTCCATCATTAACACAGCCACACTCTGTGTCACCCCTTGACGGACAGCCATAAATGACCCTGAACCTTCTTCCTACCTGTCTTGTTCTTCAGGTGGCTTTCTGCCCCTTGTATCTTTGTACTGAAGGGTATTGCCATCATCTTCCACAACCAGATGTATTCAATTCACCTCCTACAGGATCCACCCACACTCGTTATGATTTCCTCCAGAGTTCTCTGTAAATAAAATACAAAATAAAAAAAAAGGACTCTGCACTTTTACTGCAATATATAATTTGCAAGAAGAGGCATGATAAGCACATTGTTTTAAATACAGAGCCTGATTTTCTGCTCGTCTACAGAATACATTAATCCTGCAGTACAGCAGGCAACACTGCAGGAAATAATGTCGCAATATTGTAGCAGCCACACAGGAAACCACAACGTGGGACCTTACAGGAGGAGGAGGTGATTTTATTTTTACAAAAAAACAACTTCATTCATTCATACTCACCTTATTTTATCCACATACTCACAACACTAAAATGTGTGAGGCCAAGTTGTCTGTCCAACATCCAGGCAAGAAGCCATGTATATGCAGGTGTTGTGTCTACGAGTCCTTGCAATAACGTGGGAGAGTGGGGATACCAGCTATTGGGTCCCTCTCACATCTGGGTTCCTCTTATGCTGGTGACTATGTGCTGGTTTTAGACAAAAAAAAAAAAAAGTATTAACGTTTCCAACAGTACAGCACTGAGTGCCTTGGTATGTAGCTCAGGTTTTTGTGGGTATACTGCTGATAATAGTAATAACAACGGAAAATGTGTGATGCTCCCATGAATGAAAGGGCTTCTCTGGGCTCTAAGACAAACTCACTTGTTCAACCGCTTTTCTGACCTCCCTACATTGTCATCCCAAAACAGTAGCCTAGCAGTGAACCACTGTGGCAAAAAAACAGCACTTTCTGGAAGTAAATGAAAGACCGTGTTGCATCCCTGAAGAAAACAAAAGGTATTAATCTAAACATGACAGCAGCTCAGTGCATGGCCAGAGGGCTGCCTGCATTCAACCCTCAACATGAATTTCATGTTGAGACTTGGCAACAAGAGTGGTTCATAGCACCACATTTTAGAAAGCCATGGTCACTTTGGGGCTAGAAGGTGGCCTTTGCCCAAATTCTGGTTTCAGACTTTTACAAAATAACAAATTGTGAAGAAACTTTATTTTTTTAAAATCCACACGGTGGCATTCCTAGAAATTCTTGCCAAAGAATAAATACCACTATCTGAAGCAGGCATTGTGCTAAAATAGCACTTCATGTATAAATTAAGTTGGCCCACAACAAATAAGTTCCTTTTTGTAAAAATGTCTCAGATGCAATATAGAGATAATAATATATAATGGAAAATATATCTAATTGATGGAACTTTTAAATCATCCTGACTTTTTTTACAGTAAAGTTCTAAGGATTGCATGACTTTTAATGCAATAGCATAATTACATTACTTCCAAACACTGCATTTCATGGCTCATATACATACATACACACATATATACACACACACATATACACACACACACACTTGCACTTATGTATGACGTGCTGCAGATTTGTACAATAGAAGACCTTTTACTTGGAGTTGTGTCAGTTAATCTCATATATTTAATGGCAGCAGATCTTCTGCTGAAGAAGTCGTGTCTCCAGATTACAAGATGAGAATCTGTCCCATGGAAGTGGCTGTGATTTACAACTTGCACTGTGTCAGAGCTGTGACAGCCAACAACACGTTGCAGTCCAGCTATGCAAAATCAGAAGCCTGCGCACATCGAGGGAGGCTAGAAGAAACAGCCCTTCAATCCCCTTTTGAATAAATAACTTACATTATTGCGCTGCTAATCATACGCCAGCCTGCAAAAGGAAAACATCTGCAATGTTCGCTTTATAAGCACCGCGCACATGAAGTTTTCATCTGGTTGGTTGGTTTGTGCTTTTTTCACTTTTCATAATAGGGCAGTAATGGAAATTAAGACTTTTTTTGTTTCTGCATAAAACAGGACTGCAGAGCGAGATTACATCTGCCAGGAATGGCGCATCTTTGTCTCCATGCAATGCACTGACTGCTTGACAAACAAAAACCATCCTGATAGTGTCACAAGTCCATACAGGTGTGATGGAGGGCTGCTTTTCAAGCAGAGCTCTGATTTATCTTACTGCTATGAAAAAAGCCACACGGAGCAAGGCAATTTCAGGGTCACCACTTGTCTGCAGACCAGGAGGAGCACATGCCAGCTGGGAGCAATGTGAATGAAATTTCCGCATGTGGCAGCGCTACTCCCCGCTGGCTATTCTAGGGCTTGATCCCACCCTCCCTGCCCACATCCCACTGACTGAAATGGAGGTGGGGAAGACCCTGAAAGGAAGCAGATTTCACTCTTTATGGACATAGGTGAACATTTCATCTTTTATATCCTGGATATAAAATTATCATGCAGTTTGAGTAGTTGTGGTTTTCATGTGTACAAAAAATAATAAGTATTTGTATGGACCTGAAAATGAGCACATTTAAAGAAAGGTGTTTTATCAGAGAATCCTTACTATGGAGAGAATCTTACTTAATCCACTGAATATTTTAATAATGTCATTCTTAGGGAGCAAAACATTATAGAGCTGACATTACTATGTGGGCCAGCCAGAAACAGGGTTTCAGGGATGGAAAATTCTCTCTCACATTACTCACTGAGGCAATAAAAGTGACAGCAGCAAAAGTCACCTTTTTTTTGCTGTACACTCCTGGATGAGCTTTGTCAGAACACATGATCAGAGAGATATAACAATTTAGCATTGCAAAGATCAGATTAAAAAAAAAGTGCAGTGGATCTGCTTGCATTAAGCTGCTTGCAGTGAAATGGCAGTAACTATAAGAAGGAAATTTCAGCAGCACTTAAGACACTTCAAACTTGACATAGACATGACTGCAGGATTTTTCCTTCTTCCCCTGAATTCAGTGGGCATTAAGGGTGCTCAGCACCTTGCAGGAGCAAATCCTTTCCTTCCTCTGCTTGCCAAGCATCTCTGCCTTTCAGATATTCTTTGATGCATCTATGATCTTCTTGCTGCTACCCCCTTATCCCTGAAATGTGCACTGTTTAGATAGGTGTTCCAGTCCATGTCATAGGCAGCTCTGCTCATACTCTGGTTTTTGGTTTTCTTGTCAAAATCTGTACACTTCACATTTTCTGTTATTTTTGTCTGCACACAGCAGTGCTCCCATGTTCAAGTGCCTGGATAGACACTTTTCTGCAAGCCTCCACAGCTGCTAGAGCAAACACACAACTGTCCTGGTGGAGACAGAAGCGCTGAGGAGCACCATGCTTCAAACACTCACTCCTGACTGTACTATTTACTGCTCTTTGCCAGACCACCAAAGACCAAGAAGTACTGCATCCATCTCTGGAACCCCCAACATAAGAAGGACATGGACCAGGGCCACGAAGGTGATCAGAGGGCTGGAGCACCTCTCCTGTGAAGACAGCCTGAGAGAGTTGGGGTTGTTCAGTCTGGAGAAGAGAAGGCTCCAGGGAGACCTTATAGAAACCTTCCAGTATCTAAAAGGGGTCTACAAGAAAGCTGGAGAGGGACTTTTTACGAGGGCATGTAATGACAGGACAAAGGGGAATGGCTTCAAACAGGAAGAGGGTAGATTTAGATTAGATATTAGGAAGAAATTTTTCACTCTGAGGCTGGTGAGGCACTGGAACAGGCAGCCCAGAGAATTTGTGGGTGCCCCATCCCTGGAAGTGGTCAAGGCCAGGCTGGATGGGGCTTTGAGCAACCTGGTCTAGTGGGAGGGGCTTGGAACTTGATGATCTTCAAGGTCCCTTCCAACTCTATCCATTCTATGATTTTGTATGTGGGCATGTGTCCAGGAGGTGCATTTGTAGGATGATTGCCCTGCTCTGTGTCAATCCTCTTCAGTAAAGTTACATGATATGATTAACTATCCCATGCTGTATGATGGGCAGGTCTTTTACCCTAGCTTTGGTTTGTGTGTCAAAGACACACTTCTGCTTTTTGTGTCTGAATAAAGAATATGGAAAGAAATCCAGACTTCCACAGCTTAACCTAGCACATTTTTTGTCAAGCTATATAATATTATCAGACAAATATCATTAAGATATTCAAATCTCTGTGCAATGACACAAAGTTCACGGTGTCAAGAACCATGCAAGCAGACACCATTTTCTCCAGAGCTGCCACCTTGCATTAGAAGAGCAAAGTCTCTCAAAAGAATTTGCAGCAGTATTACTTTTGGTCCTGAGTAAGGCCACCTGCACGTCCTCTAAACTAGTAGGGCAAAACCAACCCTGTGTCCCCCTGTGGCACTGGAAACGGTGCAGTCTGCTGGAGCGAGCACAGTCTAGGCAACAGGAAAGTCCTGAGCCGTAACTAATCCAACACAAGCAACTGATTCATTCTGTGGCTTTAGGCAAATCCCTTCACTCCCCTGCTCTCCTTTCGTAAAGTGAGAACAGCAATATGCACTTTGCAGGGATGCTGCGGTGATGCCAGTGCCTCCCAGCCACGCTTTCCAAGGAAACTTTAGCCTGCCCGCGCAGAAAGCAAAGCCCGTTCAGTCCCATGGTGCAGGCTCAGCGGAGCAAAAACAGAACTGTGTAGAGGAAATTACCAAATTAGAAAGTAGAAAGCAGAGCCTGGAAAACAGAGGCTGAAAAGGCATTGCATTCAAAGAGGCATTGGCTCTTTTGGGATTTACTGAGCTGCTCTGGCAGATCATAAATTCTGCTTTTTCTACCCCTGCTTAAAAGTTTTGGCAAAGTCCATGAGGTGAATAATTTACCTGAGGTGGAACTTAGAAGCCATTTGATGTGACTGTGATTCAGACAAAAATCAAAAGGGAACCTTTTATGCAGACATTTGAGCCAGCATTATCAAATCCATAAACAATATCAATTTTCTTCTGCGTATGTCATGTTTCTCTTCTGACTGGCTCTTACTATCAGCAAGCAGCCTTCATTTTTTACACAATACTGCAAAATGCAATAGGTATCATCAAGGAAAGAAAAAAGCAGCAATTGAGGCAGTCTATCAAAGCCTGTCATGTTTTAACTGAGTCTCAACCACAGCAAACAACAAAATGTGCCAACCCCGGCAACTGAAGGAAGATGCATTTACAAGATAGAGCTCGGCCTTCTCCACACTAAAGCACCCACTCAGGCAGATGAAGGGTGTATATGTTCATCGTTTGGAGCGTGCGGCTGGTGAGAAGGTATTCCTACAGCTGCAATATTGGGCAGTAATTGGACACGTCTGTCCCATTCTCTGTCCCTGCGCGACAGGACACCTGTGATATGTCTTCTGACTGCCATTCTCTGCCAAGTCAATCCTCTCATTAGCTTCCTTAAACACCAGCTGTCCGTGCTGAGAAATCGTTCTGAAACAGCAACATCAGCGTGTTACACCTTGCTCTTTTAGGAAACTAGCCACAAATACCACAGATCTAAGAGCAAAGCGTGCATCCTGCGCATTGACACATATTTTGGGCATTCCCCTGGTATCTAGTGGCCTGATCTTATAAAATTAAAAAATAACAGGCCATTTATTTTTTTTTTACTTCTGTTAATTGGAGGGAATACTGAAATGCCTTGTGGTGAATTATTCCAAACAGCTAGCCCACAGCTTATGCAGCCACAGGATTTAACCACAGGAGGAAGGAAAATTTTCAGGCAAATGTTTTACACATAACTGTGCACTTAATTGAGTATAATTTTACTGAAACTTCTCTTTGATCCAATCCATTTGCCTCCTTTTTGGACAGTTCTTTATAGGTTACTTGAATCCCTGTCAATGGCATAGGAATGATCTTCTGCACTTTCATGACAGATACTGTCATTACTCAACTGATTCCCATAGAATTATGATAATTACACCTATTAATCTGTCGGTACATCTACAGCCCATGTGCCTGCCTTCAGTATAATTCATCCCATCTATTTACAGAGTCATCATCTTTTTTTCCCCATAGCTGAGTCACCAGTCCCAGTACAGTGACACTTTATGTTTCTTTGAACTCTCTCACTGACATCTGTACCTGTTGTACAAGTTTCAGGAGGAGGTCTGTTGTGATTTGCTCTGGAGGTCTACAGAAAACCCTCCCATTCTTCTTTCATCCGACACTGATCCATTGGGAGAGCAAGGTGGAGGGCATGCTCCTCATATGCCTGGTTAGATCGTTGTGCAGAGTAAGCTCTTGCAGGAACCCTACCAAGTTAAAAAATTATTTTCTTGCGGCAGAGAATGGCATAGCAAGTGCCCCAAATCCCACAACTTTCTGACTGGGCATTGCAGCCACCTAACAACATTAGAAGACAATTACCATGCAAAGTAGGGAAGCACAATCTGACAGCATAAAGGTTTAACAAGAGACAGAACTGTCTGCGTTACAACGGCTCGCACTGCCTCGCGCACTGTGGTGTTTGTGTACACAAACCCCTGTCTAGGTTAAATAGTCCTGCTGTAATTTTGTCTGCAGTAGGAACTCCATGTTCGATTGTGACAGGAATAAGAGGGAAAGTGTGAGGGAAGGAGACAGCTATTTTCATTCTGTTTTATCTGGTGCACTAAGAGTAGTTTTTCCTATTCTGTGTCAATAATTTATAGTAATTGTATGCAGTGCCTTCAAGATCCATTTGCAGGACATTTGGCCCCAGATTGCTTTCTTTCAGCTGCACAGCAAATCTTCCTTAGAGCCCTCAACCCTGACTTTCCCATGCCTACATGGAGGGCTAAGGATGAACCAGCAGGTCACCAGGACATTGGCCACAAGGAAGGCCCAGAGGGATTTGGGAGCATCCCAGAAGAAGATAAGAACGAATCTTTGGAGGCATTTGTGAGCAGCCTTTGCAGACCCAGCAGGCTCAGACCACAGGAAGGTCTCCTTCGTCCGCAACTGGGGTCGGAGGCAAGCCACTGCAGCACACGAGGCTCTTCTAAAAGGTTAAGCAATTTATTTTTCATGTCCATGAAAGTACGTAGGCCTTGGGAATAATTTCCATCCCACTCTCCACCTCTGTTCAGCTCTGACGCACATTAAAATACATAATATGCGGCTAAAGCCATTGCCAGGCTGGTTTACAGCTCTCTGCCTGTTTTTCCAGTTTCAAAGCATTAACCATCCTGGAAAAATGTGCAGAAGAAGTATTTGACGCATATTCAAAAATAAACAGCTGGAGGAATAAAGGGGTGGGTGTGCAGGGACTACTCATTACAGTCCTTCCTACAAAAAAACCTAGAAAACAAAGAAGATTAAGTTGTTCAGTAATTATTTCAAAACGAAGATGCACAAGGAGGTGAGGAAAACAGTGCATTCATTAAAACTATGCAGGTAGCAGCAGGCTATTGTCAGCACCTTAATCACAATCTCTAGTACAGCAACAACTATTGCCTTCATTTTGTTTCAAGGACACAGTCAATAGCAAGGTGCTGTTGTACCAGCATGAATACTGTGGAATGGATGCTGTGTTTCAGGAGACCATTGTTCCTTCCTAGCTCCCAGAGGAAACTGATTCACTGCTGAAGAGCATTTGTACTAAATTATCACACCCACATTGGCCAGTGGAAGAGCGATGTGATGCTACCCATTCCTCTTCCCTTGCCCATTTGCTCCCAAATGATATGAAAAAGAAAATGTTTTCCCATTTATTCCTGCCTGACCAGACCCGATTTCCTAAATAACACCGTATGAAGGCTGCAAGGCAGGTAGCCCATAGGCACAAGACCCAGACCTCTCCAATGCCTGAGTTGTCTAACGCTGTTCTGAAAGGAGAGCCTTGCAACTCAGGTATGATGCTGATGAAATATTACCATCATTCCTCCTGAAAGTGAATCAATTTATCACAATGTTGTTGGCTTTTATTCCAGAAATTCCAGATACAAAATGAAAAATATCATAGCACTAAATATTTTGCAGTAATAAATGAATATAATTACAGATTTAATACTATCTATAAAATGTTCTTTCTCAGGAGAAAACAGGTATTTTCTGCTGTTGCGATATTCCTGGCAGCTGATAGAAATGCAAAGTTAAACAACAGAACCTCCTTTAATTTCACAGTCTGTGATTCTTTCATAAAACTTTTAAAGATCAATTATGTCCCATCAATGCAGAAGTCAGGCTGAACTAAGTGATTTATGCATAAATAGCCTTATACAGTCAACTACCGTAGAATGAGCAACTCATCTGTTAAACGTATATTCAAAGAACTGTTATTTTTGGCACTGTATTATACTTTACCATTACATTAATCTTTCTGATTCTTCATATTTTCTGTCATGGAGGCATCTTGTTGTACATGTAGTTCTGTGTGACTTTCATAAAATTTGTACAGTTGAACAAAATAGAAATTGAAATCAGAGAGCTATTGTTTACTGTTGGGCCTGTGCAACATCCTAAACACAAAATGAAGATGGTGAATTAACGTTTTTCAAAGCAACTCTCATTTTTTAGGTTTATCTCACAGTCACTTTGTTTAAGCACAAAAAAACTGATGGATTTCCTTTCCTTTCCCCTGGAAAATAGCGGAAGTGTTTGCATTCTACTAGAAGCTGGAAGCCTGGCTGGGTGTGACTTTGGAAGAAGTGACATTGCAATAGCTTGTTGGACCTTTGACATTAAACTGAAGGCTTGCCTAAAAACTGAAGGCACTCTCATGTGAAGCAGAGATAGCGGCATTCAGACAAGGCTTTGAAAACTCATTCTCCAACTCAGAGAGGCTAGAAATATGAAGTAGCCAACATAAAATCATAGAGTCATAGAATGGTTTAAATTGGAAGGGACCATGAAAATCCTCTGCCATAGGCAGGGACACCTCCCATTAGACCAGGCTGCCCAAGGCCCCATCCAGCCTGGCCTTAAACACCTCTAGGGATGGGGCCTCCACAACTTCTCTGGGCAACCTGTTCCAGTGCCTCACCAGCCTCAGAGTGAAACATTTCTTCCTAATATCTAATCTAAATCTACCCTCTTCCAGTTTGAAGCCATTACCCCTCATCCTGTCACTACTTGCCCTCGTAAAAAGTCCCTCTCCATCTTTCTTGTAGGCCCCCTTTAGGTACTGGAAGGCCTACATCTGGTAGTAGAGCTTGCATGCTCTCGTGAGAGCTGAATAAAATTGAGTCTGCCTTATTTTTAGCTCTACAGTCCATAGTAATCAGTAATTTTGCCACCAGGTGTACCTCTCAATGCTGTGGCAACACAGCAGGCAGTGCCCACAGCTAATGCTGAGCGGGGAGGAGCAGGGAGCCCTTCTGGATCCAGCATTTCCCTGCCACTGCAGGGCAGTTGCCAAGCTCTCACGCTGCAAAGGTGAGGTCAGGAGAAAAGTTGAGGGGCAGGATACATCCCAGCATGTAGCATGGCAGAGCCCTGACCCAGTGCAACAAGAGGCTGTTTGTTGTCTATTCAAAGAAACCACAAATTGTAAGAGCAAGATGTTGGCATACACTGGCACCATCATGAGCCTGAGAAATGGTCTACAAAGTCAGTATCAAACCAGAGACCTTCAAAAGTATTTTTGGAGTAGCTTGCAAAAGATACCTTCATACTAGGGAAAACGCATTCATAAATAGTTTCATTCCACATTTTTAACCAAAGAATTAGAATTATATCATGGTGGCTCTTTAATCAGGCAGAAGAGCCACTAAGTATTTTGATTTTTGCTGTTGAAGAGTCCTGCAAGTCCAAACTCAAAACAGCACGTAATCCGAATGTTAAAGTAACAAAGAAATCCTACCACAGAGGAGAGGAAACAAGCAGTATCTATTCAGTCAATATCTAGCAGAGCAAAGCATCAACATTCAGAAATCCTTTTTGTATTCTTAAGTCTATGATCATCCAGTGGAGTAAATGAGTTTACGTGCATCTTTAAAAATCTCCCTGCAAAGTAAAAGATCGGAGCACATTGCAGAAATACAAAGCTTATGGCACATCTAAACCTCTTATCTACAAGAAGCAGTTACAACACTGTCATACCCAAAAAAACCTCCCTAGAAAACCAAAAGAGAGTAGGTTTTTCTGCCAACATTAGGATGAGCGTGTGGGAGAGCATGAGAGAAACTAGGAAATATGTTTCTCTTCGGGCCTGATTTATTGTTATTTGTCTAACAGCAGTGTCACTGAGCCCCTCAGCACTGCAGAAAGAGACCCTCCGGGCTGCTTTGTGCTGTGCTGGTGGAGGGTGGATGGATCACTCTGCCCTCAGTCCGGCTCAGCCCCCTCTCTCTTTCATAATGATGCTGTGAGAATGTGACTACCACAGTGCATTGCAAGAAGTTATGATCAAAAACCAAAAAAAAAAAAAAAAAACCCCAACCACAAAGCCTTAGAGTCGTCTATCCAGCAGTCACCAGCTCTCAGGAGGAGAATGAAGGAATTAGGAAAGGAAGGAAACTTGCATCATAACAGTCTTTTATCGGAGGCACTTCTTCTGCTGTGTCCTTATATGCTCTGAGCACCAGATACTTACAGAATATCATGTTTTATTGATCATCCCCCATATTTAAGTTCAGCTAATGGTCAGTACCAGTTATTCAACCAGTTGGTAGAGGAGATTTTAAATCATGCTGAAATACAAATATGACCCACAAGACCATCCTCTTTTCAGATTTTATGCAAGTGCTAGAGCATCATCACTCACAGTTCAAACACAGAAAAGGTTTTGAAAAACAAAGCAGAATGGCTCTGACTCCACACTACTCTGCATCCTGCAGTCTTTAATATACGTACAAAATGTAGTGCAGCCAAACAGAAGCAGTACTTTTCATCCACTTCCCAGTAACACCAGTGAGGTACCTCTCCAGGTAGATCTCCTAGGAGCACATACAACTTTCAACACGCAAGCAGTGTAATGCTACTTCTACTTTCCCAACAGGGTAGCAAGAGCTCCTGTTTTACTGCACTGGGCCCTAAATAACAACTTGCCATACTAGACAAAGGAAAATACAGTACTTTCTATTAGATAACCATTTAAACCTCTTCTTTAAGTAAACAGAGCGCAAACTGAAGGTTCAGTCTATCTGGCTGGAAAGCTCATTTTGTTAGTAACGGGAATTTAACCTGTAGGAAATGTGGGGGAGGCAAATTAATTTTGAACATGCCTGTCTGAACACGTGATCACAGCACTCAGAGATGCACCTTGTTTAGAAGTCCCTGGCAATGATGAGAAAGGTGTTATTAAATTCCCATGAAGAAGAGCAGATGCAGAAAGGAAATGGGTCCCTGCTATTCTCCAGTCTGAAAGGGGCTGCAACACAGAGACATGGGCAATGACAGCAAGGTTGCCCTTAACAGAGGTTTCTTCTTTCCAAAAAGCAGCCTGGAGGTGGAAAGGAGTTTCTGTGATGCTGTCTTGATGGGGTTGCTCCCTCCTGCTCCCGTATGAAGGTGAGGTTCTCCTCAAGGACTTCTTGTACCGACAGGTTCCCACACCTCATCAGCCGCGGGGGAGCTGAGTGACCAGTGCTATCCCTGGACAAGACAGAGGTAAACACACATTTGAGGGCAGACATGGCAAGGAAGGGTATTGCCACTCTTTCTTCCTGGAAGGGCTAAGGTAGGATCATGGGTGACGATGGCCAGTAACTCCCCATGGTAAAGAAAAGGGAGAGAGTCTCCATGACTGTCATGTTACTTGTGTTACTATATAGTAATATAACAGGCAATTTTTTTTGTCCTCATTTCTCTGTTATGCTGAGATTCTTCCTGAGCTGTTCCTCCCACAATTTTGTGTTGCTGCAGTTTTGCTTGTCTTTGCGAAGCAGAAGAGCACCAGCATCTCCTGTGGCTTAGGAAGAACTGTAAAAACCCTGATTTGAAAGGACCTCTGGGCCTGCTGCCTGGCTGCTTCAGGCAGCAAAGGATTCGCATGCTATTGAATTACAGTCTTCAGTGGCTGAAGGAAGCAGCAAGGGAATGCCACACTCGCTGGCTGATAGCACAGCTGCTGAAGCATCTTTTTACAGATTTTAAACATCAGCTCTCTCTCCTATAGTAGCTGTGTTGCATAAACGGCAAATGCAGTGCCTCAGCTTTCAAACTAGCATCCAACTGCTGAGAACAACTTAGCCTGATGTCTGGTGGGGTTAGTCTAGAAGTATATATAAATGCATACGTACTCCTGCATTACCAAATTATGTCATACACACATACAATAATGCTAACATGCCTTATGTAAGATAAGCATGTTTACATGAGGTATCCCAACACACATACCTCTAAAGTCCTGTGGAATCATCCATATCAACATTATATAATATAGAAAAGAAATAGGTTTTGTATTATTTAAACTCAAAACATTTATTTTTTTATTTTAAAATTATATGTGTCCAGTCTTTATAAAATCATGCAGGTATGCACACAAATATGAGTCCATGTGCATATATCTAAAAGATTACATATATATATATACTATACATATGAAATCACACACAGGGTGTGTATATATATACATTCTCTGTAATATGACTGTTATTATGTGAGAAGAGAACATAACGGCTTGTTTCCGGGGAAATTACACCTAAGGTCCTTAAGCACATCTTTCCTCTGCCCACATGAAGAATGTTTGAGGTAGTGGGGTAAAAAAAATTAAGACTATGGTACGATCTCACACTTGCATGCAAGATAGAAGTTTGCAAGGCTATGAAGAAGACAAGATACACTTTTTCCTCTGGTTGCCAGTGACTGCTGAGCTCATATACGGTGAGCCAGGAGACGTTCCTTCTCCTAGAGACAAGACACCACCAAGCTGCTGGTGACTCACATCTTGCTCTTTGGCAAAGTCTTCCATTAAATTGAAGAATTGGCAGCATTTTGAAAGTAGCAATGAAAATGTGTCAAAAGCAGCAGTAAAGTGACAGTGAATCTACTTTGTCTCCTCCTCCTGCAACAACTTTACACATCACACAATCACACACACAAATTATCCACCCTTATATTTATGAATGTATTTCTCTAATGCCTGTGTACATATATGTCCAACATAGAATGGTTCTACAGGAGTTTAGGACAAATGGCTAAAAGCATGTAAAAACATACGCACTTCTACATGTGCACAGATCATCTGGGACTCTATCTATTATCTGTTACTCACAAGCACAACAAATGCAAATGAATGGATAAAACTGCACGAAGCTGTGTCTTTTACCTTTCTTATTTATTTATAACATTTACGAAGGATTTTGCAAAGCTAATTCTCAATGGTTACTTGCCATTTTACAAGCATGTTTAACATCTGCCGTGTCAGGTAAATGTGTAGCTATTTACTCTTCTGTGGAGATGGTGCTGATTACATAAAGGAGCAGGTGTATTTCTTGGGTAATGCAGCTGAAACAGAAATATTTTGTCCCAGGGGAAACCAGCCATGATGTATGAAATGTGCTGAGGATACAGGATGCAGTGCTTACTAGGAAAGTCTCAACAAATTCCCTTGCAAGGTGTGCAACCTCTGTACATCGGGAGCATCACCACCAGGTACTTGAACATGCTGTAATGAAATTATTGCACCGACAATTGCAGACTCTGTTCTTTCAACGGGGAGGCCAACAGCAATTTTCCTTCTCAGCAAGAGACACTAAGCCCTTTTTTTTTCTCTCTCTCTGCCTCACACAAACACACATACACTTTGCATACAACAGCCCTTTATATGTGCTTCTTTCCTTTGGGTACCATAGATGTCCTGACTCCACAAGCGCATGCAGCTGGCCAGGATGCTGCTGTGCAGCTTCATTACTGTAATGGTTATGAGCCACGCCAAAACCTATCGCTTTCTGCTCCTGTGCCAGTACCATCATTTGCTCTAGGTGTGTTCCATGTTTAACTTCGGATTACAGCCCATACCCATCACTGTCTGCTCTGATGTTGTTCTTCTCCCTTGTGATCAGTGTTCAGCAATCATCACCTTCTTCACTCTTCTCCGTTTCAGCTTAATTTAGATTTCCTTTCATCCAGCCAAAATATAGCACCTCCAAGCCATATCGCACACAGGCAGCCTGTCTTTGGACAGAGTTACCTCACAGTATTTACTACGTAATTTGGTAGCTGACTCCTTGATGGACTTTACTCTGGCTGCAGGCAGATCTAGTCAAGGTATGTTAATTAGCAAGCAGTCAGACCTATGAAATATTGGCCCCGTAACTATCCACTGAAAATTTCCATCTAATTGAACTGGTTTTGAGCTCATTTAAATTGCTCCCTATCAGCCCAGCAGGGTTGCTTCAGAGGTAGTGACTGGTAGAGTACAAAGAAGGTGAACCTCACTAATGAAAAACCCTCCCTGAGAGTAGTATACAAATGGGATTTGTTTCATCCTTTATAGTCAGCAACTCAAAATGCTATTTGGCTGCCCCACTCATTAGAGCAAAGGCATCATGCTGGATACACACGCTGCCCTCTATCCCTGTCGCTTCTTCCTGAGTAAAATCCACACTCAGGAAGAACTGAGCAATCAATATAGTTCCCCGAGTGACACAGCGCAGAGGAGCGAGGCTCTTGCAGAGAATATAGAGTTGCGCTGCAGCCTTCTCACTTCTGAAAGCCCAAGTGGTTTCCAAACATTGTGCCTTTCCTTGTACACTTTGTGCACAATCTGGAAATTCATAAGAGGGTTTTAGTTCAGAATTGCACAGAAAGGTCAATGAAATACTGCCCTGCTGGCACAGTTCAGTGTTAGGTGCTGCTCCAACTTAATAAATTGTGAGACACCACGGGGTCTTGCCTGATGGAGAACTTCCTCGGTGGATTTTTAACAGCTCTTTGATCTGAGGCTTCACAGTGTGATGCACAGATTGACTGAAAGACACAATGATGTTACTAGAGTTTGAGTGTTGTTTGATTGGTACAGAATTGTACTAGCTCCCCTTGTCTCCTATGTCATTTAATTTTATCTTCTTGAGCCTCGTCCCTGACATTTCCAATCATACTGCAGATTTTTGTAAAGGCCAGGGGGGTGGAGGGGGATGCAGGACACTGGATTGTTCTCAACATTTTGCAAATGCAGTGGCCTAACGCAGTATTTCTGTCTTTTGCAGTGTTGCTTTCCTGGAGTTCTCCTCCATTCTTCCATCACATCTCTACAAGTACATTCAGAGATGAGAATTCAGAAAAATAATAAATATATGAGGGCAGACCTTGCAGGAGGTGAGTTTGTCATTATTCTCTTTAATGGCATTGATTTCCTTTTCATTTTCACTGCTGAAGAGAAAGGAAGAACTGTAAATAAGAGAATAATGCTACTGTCACACTGACATACTGTAATGAACAGCACAATACGCCTTGAATGAAAAACACAGGAAAGTAGTTCTGCAAAGCTACCATTTCTAGGGTCATAGGTGCTGTATTTATGGAGTTTTATTTTTTTCCTGGCTTATTGTGTAATGGAACCATTGAAATGCAGAAGTAGAAGGTGCTCAAAGGGTCATGCAGGACAGCCCTTGGTGAGATGCTTAACTCCCTCCTCCGAGGATGGAGGAGTTTGGCATCCCCCCCGCACCTCCCTTGGTGTCTGGGGAAGGAAGCTGCGGGTGCAGAAAGCCCAGTTAATCGGAGCGCAGGATGAGCTGCACCAACCCAGAGTGTTCCTTCTTCCCTTACAGCAGCCCTAGACCTGCATGGTAAGGGCGAGATGAGGAAGACTCTAGCCCAGAGCAGACCACTGCTGCACCAGAATAAGTCACCCTAGCACCCTCATGAATGAGCTTTTGGGCAAGCCAGAGACACTAGGCTGAAAACTGCATATCACTCCTTGTACCAAGACACAGTCCCCTGTCTCCAGACCCCCACATATCCAATTTGCTGCATGAACTTAACCCAAGATGGTCTATAACTGCACATGCTGCGTTTACCCTAGAGAGAAAGCTTTTTCTAGTATCTAAACTAAATATTCTCTTGATGTAAATTAGACTAATTTATTCTGGTCTCTCATCAGAAAGTAAACCACAGCATAAATTACTATTTCCAGAGAGATCTTGTTTCATGCTCCTGTCATACTCCAAGATAAAGCCTGATGGCAAGCAATTTGAGACTTGTACTTTTCAAATAGGACTGTCGCAAACATAACCCAGCAAGAAGGCAAGGATGGAAAGCTTCGGCATTTCTTAATGAGAAAGATGCCTGGAAACACCTCTTTTTAGGGCGATGCTGAGATACAAGTGAGTAACTTGTAGCAATCTTACATGGGAGGGTCAGACACAACCTGAGACTTGGAAAACTTGGTCTGATGATCTGTCACAAGAAAAAGTAAGTCTTTTTTAATGGAAATATTTCCTGACATAACTATTTGCAGGTATTTGAGTTCATCAGTCAGACCCAAAAGGAATGAAGCTATTTGCACTTTTTCAACCAAATCTCATCAAAAACTACCTTTATGAAAAAAGCTATAATGCTACTGGAGAAAGGGGTCTGGAGGAAGGGCAGGGGAGTAACCACCAGCTTAAGCCAAGAAGGCCAATGGTATCCTGGGGTGCATTAAAAAAAAGCATGGCCAGCGGGTCAAGGGAGGTCATCCTCCCCCTCTACTCTGCCCTGGTGAGGCCACATCTGGAGTACTGTGTCCAGTTCTGGGCTCCCCAGTTCAAGAGGGACAGGGAACTGCTGGAGAGAGCCCAGTGGAGGGCTACAAAGATGATCAGGGGACTGGAGCACCTCTCTTATGAGGAAAGGCTGAGAGACCTGGGTCTGTTTAGCCTGGAGAAGAGAAGACTGAGGGTTGGTCTCATCAATGCTTATCAATGTTTAAAGGGCGGGTGTCAAGAGGATGGGGCCAGACTCTTTTCAGTGGTGCCCAGCAACAGGACAAAGGGCAACAAGCACAAGATGGAACACTGGAAATTCCACCTCAACATTAGGAAAACATTCTTTACTTTGAGGGTGACAGAGCACTGGAACAGGCTGCTCAGAGAGGTTGTGGAATCTCCTTCTCTGGAGATATTCAAAACCCACCTGGATGTGTTCTTGTCCAACCTGCTGTAGGTGAACCTGTTTTGGCAGGGGCGTTGGACTGGATGATCTCCGAAGGTCCCTTCCAACCCCTACCACTCTGTGACTCTGTAATAGAGTTTAAAAAAAAACCAAAACACAACATACAAAGGCATTTGTTTGGTCATTGCAACAGAAGCACAGAGGATATTGTGAATTCTTCTAGATTTCAGCAGAATACCAGCCATAGCGATTTTGGCCTCTCCTATCTAGCAATCGTATGCTCACATTTTACTTGATCCTGGTCACAGTTCTTTAATCCTTCTTATAGAGCAGCCTTTTCTGAAACAGATTATTGCACAGCAAGGTCTTTGCTATTTCCTTTGCTGTGTTTATCTCTCCAGAGACTTGTGTAGGAAACCAATCAGAGCATCGGCTTCTTTCAGTCCGTACAGAATCATGAAAGGTTATGAGTTTCACTGCTCAAAACTGCCTTATAGTCGAGTATTTTAAAGAGAACTAAACCTCAGAAAATGCCATGAACTTCCTTGAAGAGTATGTATTCTTCTGCAAGTTGAACTTCGTTACAAGACTGAATTCACAGTTAAATTCAGTATAGACTTGCAACAGAAGGAAGGAGTAAATGCCATGATGTCAGGCTGAGACAGACCTTTATGTGAACGAAAAAAATACATATGTGAAATTCTGAAGTACTTGGAAGCAGTGAATCTGAGCATTAATGTCCAGAGAGGGAATTTATGTGATACGCAGATTTATCTGTCCTCATGGGGTCAAGTCTTTTATACCAGTGGCTTAACAGTAGGGTTTTAGTTTTCGTGCTCACAAGAGTTTTATGATGCTGGCTTCCTGAATAATTCTTTGCCTATCAAGCATTCACAGACAGAGTAGGAATAAAGATCAATGTATTTTTAACTTACTTACATGGTACATTTGTTACAGATTATACCGTTTTGAAGACAGACAACAAGCCTCAGAGCATGACTGTGAAGCAGATCTTCAGCCAGAAGACAAGGTCCGCCTATAGGAAAAGATGCACAAAAAAACATACTTAGATGAAGAATTGTTATATGTCAGGCATTAAACAACAGACAGAGGGAAAGCCACAGTGAGAAGCAACAATGATGTAACTGTATACCAAGAAATGCAAGATGGGTCTATTCAAAGACGATCTAAAGAGAACCCGAAGAGCTGATACAACAGGCAATCACTGGCTTTTCAATATCGGTTCTCCTCAGGTTGTGCTGCCAGCGTGACTAGGTTGTTGGCCAGATTTCTGTAGAAAAATCTTTCCAAGTAGTTGGGAGTTTTTTTATACATGTATATTAGTTATCAAAAAAAGAAAAGGACAGAAGAGAGGAGACCAGCAGCCGAGCAGCAGGAAAGATGTCCAGGGTAGCAGGGCAAGCAGAAGCTCGTGGGAGCCACAGGGGTAGGTGCCTGGTGCTCCGGGCCATGCTGAGTGTGTAGAACATGAATGAGAAGAGCTTCAAAAGCCTGACATCACCCACAAGTCCAAGGTGAGGCAGATACTGTCTGAAGCCACAGCAGCAAACAAAGGGGCTGTGACAGACTACCTGGGCCTGGAGCAGCAGCCTGGTGAGGGCCAAGGAGCTGTGAGGTGGTTGTGGAGAAAATGGGCTTTAACTCTTCCAGGGCAAGCCTGTAACAGGGATATGTTTGGACGATTGAAAGTGAGTAAAATATCATACTTGTCCTGTTTACATTGACTTGAAACTCTGTCTGCTTCACCAGGGGAAATGGGCTCCACAGAGTTTCCAGGTCCCGTGGGAACATGCCACCTCTCCCAGGCAATGCAACTCAAACTGATGTACGTCACTCTGAAACCCTCTCCCAAACCATTTGCATTTACAAAATGAGCAACTCGTACTTGCCATTTGTATCTGTATTGCCTGTCCTGATTATTGGTTGCTTAATTTCTAATGCTTTTCTCAGGGAGTTTCTAGATATCAATACTGCCATCCTGCAGATGAGGAACCTAATAACTGGAAAGCTGTGCAATGTGTTTTAGAAGCAGAAGACAGACCGAAGTCCAGGTCTCCCTCACAGCAGAGTCAATACAGCAGCACAATATTTTCAGGCAGCTTCGGTGACATGAAATGTAACTGACGTAAAAATGTAACTGAATACCGTTAGCTAGTGCGCGCCTGCCAAAATCGAACTGTCTCTCAGTCCAGTGTGCTTAGAGGCGGCACACAGCTCCTGAACAAGAGGAGTACATCAGCACCACCTCCTGGCAGCTGCCTAACTCCAGACATTCATGAAATAAAGAACAGCAGGAGAAAAAAATCTGATCTCCATGTGGGAAAAACAGCAAAATCATGCTGTACGTACACTAATGATAATATTTCCAATTCTTATAATAGTCTTTTGGTACCAGGATGTGTCCCTGCAATTTGGGAGTGATGGTCTAAACAGTAGCCTTGAATGAATACAGGGCGCTGTGGTAGGGAGCAGGATGAGGCAAACACGCCGAGACGCACATCCTTGACAAAAAAGGACTAGGGTGAAGTAAGCCCAAAAGCTCTCCCCATATCTCATATTGTCATCTGAAAATCAAAGCACTCTGAAACTTTAGTGCAATGGCCTGAGAGAGCTTTTGAAATGCGTATAAGCAGTCTTTGCAGTAAGAAAGTCTGAGTACACCCATGCTTTTCTTGCTCCTCAGATCAACGTAGCCAAGACTGTGGTCTCCTAATAAAAGCCAGAACAGCAATGTCAACATTTGTCTGGAGCACAGAGAAAAAGCAATTCAAGATAAGTGCTGGCAGTTTCCTTCAGAAAGTGTTGGATCCTGTACTTGAACACGATGGCCTCACCACAAAGGGCAGCAGGTTGATTATCAGCACTATGAAAAGGACCAAGACAGCTTCTTAGCTCTTTCTTAGCACACTTGACAGTGCAAAATGATGATGTAGGAGGGAAATCACTGGGCATAAAATGCTCCCTGACTCTCAAAACTTACATGGGGAAAAAAGGAAAGAAACTCTTGCAATACCAAACGAAATTATATCATGTCAGTTTTTCAAGCTCTGAGATTACTCAGGCAGAACTGATGGTAACCAGGAGAAGAGCCAAATGGCAAACTGAAACCTGTTTATATCGGTGGGAAAGATTAAGGTCCTAAAACAAAGAGAAAATAAACCTTATCATTTTTAACTAAAAAAAAAAATAATAATAATTTGGGAGAAATCCTGATTTTAATGTCTCAGAAAGAAGCTGCAAACTTCAGCATTTCCACATAGAGGGCTTCTAATTTGAAGGTTAGAAAATTAATTTGCTCACTCCCAAACTTCAGCAAAAAGGTTCTCAAGAGCCCTCTTCTTTTTCTGGTATATATAGCTCCTTTCACTTTCTTGTGGCCAAATACAACTTCTAATATACAGCAATAGAAGAGCTACTTGCAGGTATTAGCAAGAGCTAGCACCTTTTTTTGCCTGACACAGGTGCAAGGCCTTTCTTTTTATAATGACTTAATTTATTAGTAATTTTTAAAGGTTATTTAAGGATAATTCTGCTCATTTACTAAAAAAAAAAAAAGTGTCACAAGTGCACTTGGCTTCTGTGGGAGTATAGAACGACACTCCAAGGACAGATTCGGTCCGTCTGCTCTTGAGCCTTTTGAAGAGTCACCTGGACAAATATCACTGCGGTGCTTCAACAGAAAAGCACTTTATGTTCCATTACACCTGGGGAGAGAAATATTTTTCCTTGGTTCAAAGCTAAATCTCACAGATCCTACTCCAAAAGTTAAGCTGATCAGGAAATCAATGTCTAAATCTGCTTGGAATCAGGAGGAGGGAATATTAGTAAATGAGATGTGTCACAAGTTCATTCCTCACCTACCACTTCCTAAGTGTACTAAATATGAGGTATACTATCTTTAGCCAAAAATCAACTGAACAAGTCTCTTTTACTGGTCAGGAAGAACCACAGGGGGAGGCTACACAGTGCACATACATGAAAAAAAGCTAGATAAACAGGTCAACCTCTACTTATGTACAATATTTTTTTACCTTCCATTAAAGCTTAACATCTCAAAGCAATATCAAGTCGATTTTCTGACTGGACATCGAACATTTATTTCAAGCCCGAGACTTTCCTGAGTTGTTGATACTGAACTTTAAAATTAAGGGGGAGGGGATGGATCATTCTCAGAGCTGTCCATGGCTCCATCTCAGGTGGATACCCATTGTTAGTAGCAGTGAAGACCGTAAGGTAGAAAACGCATCTTGTACCCAACTTTCTCTCTGATTGCTCAATGCTTTCAACAGCTATGAATGCAGTTTTGCTTCGGTCTGTGCAGTGAAATCAATGCTTCTGTGGCACATGGATGAGACAACCTTCTTCACTAATATGTTCAAAGCAAACAACCATCTGAAGACACCAGGCACCTCATTGTAGCAGATGCATCTTTTCTATGTGTGCAGTTAAACATATGATATGATAATGTATAGTGCATGGTTGAAGAGTGGAAGAGCAAGCATTCATGTTCCCAAGCTAGGGGATAGTTATTCAAGTTTGTTATGAAAAGCAGGACGCTAATATTGGTTTTATTTATCAGTCCTATAAAGAAGAATAATTATCATTGTTAAAACGCCTAGGTAGCTGGGAATGAATTCAGGGAAAACACGGATGAACAAAAGCACAGCCCCCAAACCCTGTGCTCACACCGCTTTTGTAAATTATAAATAAACAAGCAATTTCTTAATGACAAACAGACAGATATAAACATAATAGCTGTTTTCTCTAAAAAGAGGCTTAAAGATCAACTGAGAAGTTTGACTTACTAAAACATACCCACGTTTTGCAACCAAATGAAATAATTCAAGTTAGAAACTTTTAATTAAAAGTGCTTTATAAATTGCATTCATTATGTATGTTTGCAGTGATATATTTCTTTGCTCTCTGGAGCAATCTGTTTTCCTTGGTTTCTTTTTTTTTCCACTTAATAAATTATCCTCATTTACACAAAATGTTAACGCCAAACTCTTTATTAGTAGGATAAATATGGACTTCAGTAAAAACAAATTATGTGGTGTCACTATTAAATGATCTGCCCCTTCCCAGCTTAAGTTCACTTTTCAACACCAAGCCTGCCAACGGTTTGGCAGTTGCTTTTTGCAGCACAACACAAGAAACATTTAAAGCAAAGCTTTCAGGAATTACTCCTTTGGGGTGGTCCAGCACAATCTGAAGTTTCCTGTGCCTTATTTCAAAACAGGTCTGTGAGCACTTTCCCTCGCTGCACTGACTTTCCTCCCACTGTGCTGCAGGGGATTAGGATGCTCGGGAGAGCTGGTGACAGGGTGAACTGACTCTATTTCTTAACTGATTTGAACAGTTTGACATTTAAACACATTTAAGACATGAGCCCCCAGATATATTATGTTTTCTCACAGATTTTGGTTGCTATGCCAGATACCTCATCCTTACAGAAACCACACAGAAACAGCTTGATTGGAAGGGGGAAAAAAACTGCTTCCATGGTAGCCCTAACAAGCTGCAAGGCACATGCAAAACTAGCAGAGTATCTTGCTTTTCTCATGTCATCTTACTGATTTTTTTTTCTTTTTTTTTTTTCTTTTTTTATGTTAAGTACATCATGGCTCTAGTAATAATTCTAGTCCAGCTACTAAGTCACGCAGTTTCAAAACAGTGTGCTGCAAGAGAGTTACCGAAGTCTGTGTGTGGGCGCCTCAGCACGGCTGGCTTGGTTTGGTACTGCGCACAGTGACTCAGAAAGTCAAGGGAAATTAACTGCTTGGCGGAGGAGTGCGCTCGTCTGTAGTTAGGGAAGCACAGACCCCTCCTGGATAAGCCTATGTCAAATACTGTAATCCTGAAGGATTTTTTTACCTGAAACCAGTACATTAAACAAAAATAAGTTTGAATTTTTCAACCATCATCTCACAGGCTCTGCCTTGTCTTTTATTATGCCACTAATAATTTGATCACCGTAAAAACCCACACTGGGACACAGGACAGAAACCACCCTTAAGCAATAGCCCAGCCCAGCCTTCTCAAGACTAATTCAGACTTTCACATGTCCTCAGTCCTTTGACGGGACTGATCTCAAGCCAGTTGGTGGCAATATCCATGCATTTTCCCCGTACCATCATTGACCCTTGCACACCTTGTTCCTGTTTCTGGGAGCATGACGGGAGATCCTGCAAACAACCACAAGTTAAGCGTGCCAAGCAGCCACTTGTTGAAGAATGGGAATAACTTCTATGAGGTTTCCCTATCGCTGGAGAGCCACTGATTTTCCCAAAACAACTGCAGGGAGCCTGCCTGCAGCTGTAGCCTTTTTATACAGCACATGAGAGTGATCCTGTCCAAACCTGGCCCTTCCCCTGCCGCTTTCTCCCAGCCATCAGTTGCACATTGCAAAACACAAGAACACAACCTCAGGACATGGCCTTTAACAGTCTCAAACGCTCCCAGCTCTGCCACCCAGGCTGCAAAAAGAGGACTGGACCTGATGCAAAGAAGAGGGGACAAGGAGGAAACAATGGAAGGACTAGGTTAGGACAAGAAATGGCTAAAGACCTGATAAGAAGACAATAAGATTGAGATTAGATGAGAAAGAGGACTAACTTCAGAAGACTGAGGAAGAGACCCTAATAGATGTCATTAAGAAGGTTCTCTAACCACCAAAGGAACTTCCCTTTCAAAATGCAGAGCATAACTCCAACTTCCTAAACCTGACCACTCCCCTGATGTCAGCCATGGGCTGTGAAGTACCTTGGAAATGGTGCTTTTCATTCTCCTTTACTTCTGGTAAACACAGGTGATGACAATCTGCTATCAGTTATTCTGCTGCTGAAGCGACAAAGATCTGTGCGATAGAAGGCTCTAGTTCTGTCAACAGGCAATTTCACAGGTGAAAATTTCTGAGTTTTTTTCAGTTTGACTTCTAAAAACCCAAGAATACATAGGCATAGATACATAGAACCAGTAAGGCTGCAAAGCCAAGGATTTAAAAGTTAAAAAATGGTAGAATTAAGGTTTTACAGACAGCATCAGTTTGTGTAAATTCACTACGATACAGTTAATAACTACAGGGTCATATGACATTATGTTTTTTATAGTCTCTACCACATCATTTAGTGAATAAAATAAACAATACTCAACTAAACGAGTATATTTTGTTTCAGTTGTTCGGTGTGATGCCCCAGGCCTTGCACGCTGCAGTACTGTTTAACAACAACCACCAAGGGGCTGGGACTCGTCTAGGTTTTGATGAACTCAGTTTAGGCATCCATTCCAGAGCCGGCCATCTACTTTCTCTTTAAGGCAATGAAGAGGAAATAGGCAGTTTTAGGAAGCAATTCTGGAGACCCAATTGAAATGAATACATTCAATTTGGATGTATCCAGTCAGGTGCTAAAAATGTTATCTTTACAGCCAGTGGCCATCTGAGAAAAATCAGTGGACAAGCAATGGCCAGGAGTTTTGTGGCAGACACCAGGAGAGATTCTCTGCCTCCAGGGCAGTATTATTCCCTCACCTAAGAATTTCTCCTTTCCCTAATTTACAGTTCTCTCAGCTTCAGTTCTGGCATTTCTTATTTTTAGGTGATTTTGCAACTCGATGACCCTTAGGATGTAGGCTGTGAATGTGCATAACAAAGGTATGAAAGTGGAAGACAAAGGCGACTTCGCTGTTATCACATGCAAAGGCACTCCTGATTGATTTAGGACTGCTGCAGCTGACCTCCGGAGGGCCACCAAACAGCCAAAGCTTATTTGCTCTGCAAATTTGCTCTGGACAGCGGAGGTTTTGTAGCAATTTCAAAGGTGTTTACTGTTTTCATCCTAACAGAGAAAAAGCATGCTGAAGAGCTGATCAAATGGTAGCCTGAGAAAACGGGGAGACAGACAAGGCTGTCAAGAGGGTCAAGATCTGCAGAAAATCACATGCTTAGTTTCCTTAAGGAATAGGGAAGTCCACTTCTTGGCAGGACTCTATTTTTCTGCCCCTGTCCCACACCCAAAAAAAAAGCAATTTTTTCCCCCTTTACAGACATTCTTTTTAATGTAATATATATTTCACTCCCTTAGCACCCTGAAATTCCCTCCTGAAACACCTTGCCGTCTGCCACCCTGAAGACAGGAGCTCTGGCAAAGTGTGAAGAAATCACGGAATGCAGGAAGCATCCAGAAAATGAGAGCTGCCCGGCTTGAAAAAGCCTTTTGTCAAAACCAGCATCTTCAGACTGAAGATGAGTTCAGTCACACACCTCAGCAGAGCCACTTACATGTGCCTGAAAATGACGTACACAAGTGGGCATACCTACATACAGAAAATGGACTGCCTTAAGAGGAAAACTTCATGTAACCACAAAGGTAATGGGAACTTCCACCATGTGTTTGTCCATATTTGACTAGATGATCTCCAGGGGTCCCTTCCAACCCTGATCATTCTGTGATTCTGTGATATTTCCTTATGACATTTTTGACATGAAGCTTAGCCCAGGATGGAAAATGTATAAATACAAATTTCATTCGGCATCCTGACCTAGATAAACAGTATATCACTTTCATGGATACAGGATTTACAAAGGTCTCTGGAGACCAGAAACCCTTGGCAATCCTCAACACTGTAATTGATCTTACTTGCTGGCCTTTTGCATTCATATCACTTTGGTCTCTCGTATGTTAAATAATTCAACCATCTTATTTTCTGATTGCAAAGAGAAAAGCTTGACTCACGTTTTTTTCAGCAGCATGAGCCTGCAGACTAAAGAAACGGTAACAGCAGGCTCCTGTGTGGTAGATCACTTTTGTGACAGCATTTTGGTCTTGCTGTGAGTGTGTGCTACACTAGTGCCCATTTATATTTTATTGAATAAGTCAAAGTGTGAATTCCAAAAATAAAAGCACAAATATTTCTTTCATAGGGAAACATAGTGGTTGTCAAATACACGTACTTATTCTTGAGGACATGAGTGAGTTAACAGCATGTCTAACCTGTACTAAGGAAGAGTATCTGTGTTATTCAAATACTTTTTTCTTTTCTTTTCCTCTAATAAATTAAAGGATGGAAGGGCAGGTATCTCTTCTTACACAAGAGCTTGATGCGACACAAATAGGATTTAAGCACTACACACAAACTCATTGACTGTTTTCCCAGGAGAAGCTGTTCTTGCAGTATGTTTTACATCTGGTGTACATTAGCCCCCGCCAAACAAAATATTCCTCATAAACACACGGAAAGGTCGTTTTAATTCCCCCTTAAGTAGACTGACTTGAAAGTACTTGGCAGAGGAATGCTGGTGACAACCCGTCAGCACTAACCACATTTTCAGGATTTCTCTGATTAGCCTTTCAAATCCACATGAGCTACTCTAGAGTAAATCTGCAGAAAATACAACTGGAAGAGATCCTAAGACATACCTCTGCTTGCACTAAATGGGAGCCCCTCTGGCTCTTGACCCTGCAGGGCAGGAATTACTGTACAGAATTACACCCACCGGGCAGACTTTCCTTGAAGACATCCTTCCCACTCGCCAAGGAGAGCCATGGGACCACCACACTGGACACAATGGTGGCACCCGTGGGGCATGTGCCCCCTTCCTGCTGATCTCGTCCATCCCGGTCACCGGCAGCCATGTGCCACCACTATCTGCCTGGGACTCATGTTTCTCAAAGGCCTTTTCACCTCTCTGCACCTTAAGGGAATTTCATGCTCCAAACCAGTACCAGTGGCTGTGTACACTGGAGTTACGACCAAACGAGCAATGACCACATATGGCCTAATAAATACTTCATAGCCCATTACAAACTAATGAAAATTCCTAATGCTGTCCCTACATTTCTAGACAGCCTTAAATGCCAATATTAGTTAGCTAACCTTCACATTTTTCAAATGATGGCTATTCTAAACATACAGCATACAAAGACACAACAGAAAGTGTTATTTTTAGCATCTTTTTAGGGGGGTGGGGTTTTTTTGCGAGCACAAGTATGTTTAAGACATAGAGTACAACATATGTTACAGCATTCAAAGGGCATGTTCAGCTTGTGGTTTGGCAAAAGCCCTGCTTGGAGACATACTTAAGGTTTTCTGCCTTTGACAGCTTTATGCTCTTGTTATCAGCATGTTCATCTTCTCTTGGGGTTTTAGCATTCTGAATGTTCCTGCTATGGCGTCTTCAAATCAAAATAATGAGACACAAGCAGCCACTATCTTACATATGTCATTGTCGATAATTGACAGGGACTGCTTACTTGCAGACTCTCGTGGCCATAACCCAGGCAAAGAGCTTAAACTCTATATTGAACTATAACTTTAAATTTAGAACCATTATGACCCTTTATTAATAATAGCAATACTCAGCACTTGTGTATAGCAGTGCCTTTTATAGGAGAATCTTGAACGTGCAGTGAAAGCACTAAACAAGCCACAAAACACCCTTGGGTAGTTCAGAATGATTATTATCCCTTCATTTTACAAAGGAGCTTCAACAGGCATTTTTATTTTTACTTTTTTTCCAATAGCAACCATTACTGTTTCATCTAAATATTTGCAAGGAAAAACAGGTCTGCCTAGCTAAGTTGTTAGTAAGTTTTGAGGACCACTCTGATTTTACTCATAAATTTTAGGGCCATGATTGTTTAGTCTGACCTCATGGATAGTACAAGACTCTTCTTTCTGGCTGGAATATGGAAATTTTCCAGTTCTGTAGAGCAGTATTATATTTGTACCCTTACTACATACATTACACACTCGATAAACATCTGCCATACACACAGTCCAAGTAAATAAGTCCTGTTAGAATCAAATCGGAGTTTTTGTGACCTGTCAATCTCACTTATAAACTCATTTCACACTTGACCTTCCTCAGCTGAGTGCATGTTATTGCCAGCACGGACACTGCAGCTCAGTGATTTATTGAGAGTGGACTCTACTCAGGCACCGCCATGGCTAAAGACTGCAGAGGTTTGTTGCGATTAAAGTAGCATAAAGCTTGGTGTCTTATTGCCTGGAGTGAATTACATCCTTACTGTGAGCAGAATATTTAGTGTTCAACAATAAAAGATGATAGATGTCTGCCAGGAATATTTTGTAACAATTACCCTGTGCCACGTGCTCCCTATTAACATAGCAATGAACCACTCTCTTCTGAGATAATGTGAAGGAAAATCTACCACAGAGGTTTCCTCTCTCCTTTTATATTTAACTCATTTCAAACATACAGGATGTGCGAACAAAACAGAGTGGGCAAGACAAAGCCATTATGACAACGTATGACTACTTGTATAAATTCACCGGAGAACAATACGATGAGAAAAAAAAATCAAAGATAAGCAGCAGAGGTACAGGTACACTAGAAAGATGTTTATATATCATAGCAAACTGAAACTGTTATTTTTACTGGTTTGCTTAATGTTATAGAGGAATAATTCTTGTTCATACTCTTTTCAAGGGAGATATGCCATGTGTAAATCACCAGGCACTGTATTTTTACTATTCAGAAGTGATTTCTAGTAGACATATATACAGGATTTTTCCTATTCAAAAACCTTTTCCTGGGAGCCTCCTTGTCCGCTGTTGAACCAGTGGCTGATGACATACCAGTGGAAAGACCCACTGTGGACACCAGACACGGCTTCTAGATGTATCTCGTTTTCATCAGAACCTGGTGGTTTTTAAAAGCAGCAGTGTAACATCGATATTCCAGGTTCGGGGAGAAAGTACCATTGAACTGCTTGCAAATAAAACCCGGGAAATAAAAAGAGAAGATATGAAGAAATAACGAGGGAAAATGCTTCGTACTCACAGCATCTTGCCAACAAATAGAAATGCTTGAGGAAGGTTATTGTACTCAGTGGTAGAGATATAACCAGAACATGACTTGGTAACACTTTTTTGTTTTGTTTTCAGTAGAAACAGAACAGCAGTTTTTTATGTGTTCTATCAGGGTCTCACATACAGAGAACAAAAAAAAAATGCATGTCTTAACTACCAATCTGCCTTGCAATAAACCCTGGAACAAGAAAAGAAACACACACAGGGGACGCGTTAAATCAATACTTTCAATGTCCAGCAGGAAGGAAAGATGCTAAAAATTTTGTTGTTGTTGAACCAGCTGTAATTACGATAACAAAGAAAGGGAGAGGACAGGGAAAAGATGGCACCAAATTAAAAGACGTAGAAACTTGGGACTTAAAAAAACAATTTATAAAAAAAAAATAACGGAATTCTGTTAAGCTCATGATGTATCTACATTGCACTGGCAGCCTGAGTACTCAGCATATACATCCATGCAAGGTTGCTTGCTCTTACACAAATATAGCTGTTTCAACAACAAAATCATCCTGCTCTTACTGAATTCTTCCTTCCCACTATGTGAAAATGCTTGTTTTGTTGTGAATAGTCTAGTAGCCCTTCTCATTCAGTGGTGCTAGTTGCAGAACTTCTCTGTCCCTCAAGAAGAGGGTAAAAAAAGATATTGGAAGACTGCAAGCCTGTGCGGGATCTCTGAAAGTAGCTAGTGCTCAGTGTGACTTTAATCACACCATCTGCCACGTGAGGAATCATGGGTTAAATATACGTGCTTGACAACTGTGAACAGAAGGGTTCAGGCAACAGGACATGCTGAATGAAAGGCTAAGACTACAAATCATTCCACTCAGCAAAATCAAAGCCTTGACAGTTATTTGCCAGAACTGCTGAGTGCCTTTTCTGACAGGTCTCTTTAGGAGAAACTGTCTCTTGAGAGTAAAGGAGGTTGCACTAACTTTTGAGGGAGTCAGAAGTGCGAGTACAAGAATACAAGGGGCTTCTACAGAGACAGAGCTGCGATGAAATTGGCATAAGCGAGCAAAGGAAAAGGGAAAAATCAATTGTACAAAGTATCGTGGATTTTGATGCTTCAGTCTCTGTGCTTTTCTGCATGGAAGCAAGTTCTTTTTTTCTTTCGATGCATTTTTAGTTAAAATGTCACTGCTTTTTTTCAGATAGAGAAAACACTGTTTTTCATGCTCCTTAGAAAGTATCTCTCCAAAAAGCAAATCGTCTGTAATACAAGACACATGTCTTCTTAGCTCTGACACACGTGCACACAATTCTTACTCTTATACAAAGAAGACCTTGCCATTGATTTGTTGCTGAGAGCTCCCGTGAGGTCAATGAAAGCCTGGAAAATGCGACCATATGTTTCAGTCTTGCCCTTGTTTGGGTAGTTACGGACACCTTCCTTATCCAAGATTAAAGCTTCTGTATCACATTTTATGTTTCAAAGATATAAGTTATTTTAAAGTAATTGACTGAGATAGTGATCTCTGGAATTAAGATAGGCATAATTTGCATGCACATCTGCTTTACTATAAATTGTGGAAAGGAAATGCAACATCTAAACTTCAGCTACTTTGATCATCCTTGTGTTATATTTAATAGCCTCGCAGTGAGAAATATGTGAATAATAAACTAATTCAGGAAGAAGGGAAGGAAGGAAGGAAGGAAGGAAGGAAGGAAGGAAGGAAGGAAGGAAGGAAGGTTGGCCCAGCCTCTAAATAAAAGACAGAATGACACTACCAAAGCTTGTTAACAGACCCTTTTTCTGTCCCGAACGGTTTGATCTTTTGGATGATAATAATAACAGTGCAACTGCAGCACTGTTTCTAAGGATGTTCCTAAGACATAATTTTTGGGTTTAGTTAGGTCTTGCTGAGATAGAAAATAAACCAAAGGACAAAAAGAAGCCCTCACATATATATTATTTCACATATGTAAACCTTCAACTTAGCCAAAATATATTGCCTGAACTGCCTGGCATGAATCCTTTAAGTGTTGCTTGTGTAAGGCTCACTCAAGGTGAATTAAATGCAACATTCAGAAAAGTTTCAGGCCAGTCCGACTTTTATTAATGTAATTCAAACTGGAACGAACCCTGGCCATTCTTAGGACTTTTCTATTGTAAACAAAGCTAAAATTATTGATCAACTTTTTGCATAGTCAAACATCAAACATAACACAATGGTCTATAATAATGGGGAAAACTCTAAATTTCTATGCAACATTAAGAAAAATTAAAATATTTCTTTTACTTCCCCCCCAATAAAGCCCCATATATTTTTGCAGTAGGCTTTCAGATAGTTTGGGGTTTGTGTATTCAAAACCAAAAGCTTTCTAGTGATTCTACTTTTAATATCATTTGACAAAGGGCTATAACAGGTATCTAGGTGCCAACAGATTTAAATCCTATTTTAGCAGAAAGTCCTAATCTCTGCCATAAGAATCATAAACTTAAAGAGATAACAGGCAGCCAAGGAAAACAAGCACGTTGCAAACAAAAAAAGAGAGGGGACACAATGAAAGGTTAATAGTGTTTATTTCCTATAACTGCTGTGTGGAATCTAAGGTATTTTACTCTGATAAAGCAAAACTAAGAAGGATGTGAATATCAGGGGAAAATAGTAAAAAGACTGCAAGGAGGTATGAAGAAGATTTAGGAAGAAATGGAAGGGTCCTGAAGGGAAATTAAAGGCTCTGAGGATGCCTCTGAAGAAAGGAGAAGGCCTGAAGGATAAGAAAATCTGAGACCCGTTGTTAAAAGCAGCCATAGCCCACGGTTAAGCAGAAGCTGAGAGGGCAGAAGATAACCTGTGACTGCCGCTGCCAGGCTAATTGCACATAATCACCTGTGGTACACTGCCCACCACCTGCTTGTCAAGTCCTTTCACTGGCTTAAAACACAGATTATAAACCCTTCAGAAAAGAGACCATCTTTTACATGAAGATTTTGTAATTTTGCAGTTAGCAGAATGGATCAATGATTTCTGATTCGGTTCTCCCTCAACACAAGGATCGCTATTAATCGCAGAAATTGTACAGCACTCTGCAGTCATCATTTACACGGCATGGTTAATGCAGCGATTTTCCTCCTATGGCCTAGAGACCCCCAGGAGATTCATATTTCTAGGTCCACGAAAAGTAACAAAACCCAGCATTTGGTTATAAGCAGACTAATAAATAGACTACGCGGGTATTTCCAGCTCTCCTGGAAAGCACTGAAGCATTAATACATTGAAAAAAGATGAAAACTACCAGTCTTGTATCATTTGGCAAGAATCAGCAAAGGAGAAAGAAAGACTCTGGCTTTACGGCCAGCATGTGGTCTGTGCCTTGTGAAGAAGCAGAGGAGCAGAGAAGGTCCTAGGAGCTCCAGCCACCTCGCACCAGGATGCTGCCTGCTGCCACTTTCTCCCTGCAAGTAGTAAAGGTTTGTCCCCACAGGTGAGAACACACAGATTGGGTTAAGAACACTGCCTCAGGTCTTCACAAGTTGCAAAATCGCTATACAATTTTTTTTTCTTGCACGCCTATATCTGGAGACATTATACTGCTTGTCTAATTGAATGCACGCTGAAGATCGTTTCCTTGGCAGAGCGGGTGTTTTGACTCAGGATATACCAAGGGCTTAAGAAAGGGGAAAGAGAAGAGATAGTTGTGCAACCTGTTATATTTCGCTGGCTTTCTCTCGTTTTAAGAAATGCAGCCCTTGGAAAACTGTTGAGCAAAGCGGGTCAAGGTGCTTGTGCTTCCTGACACACTGCGCATTCCTACTGTCCGTGTTCATTATACAGACTCAGGCAGAGACACTGTATTAGGTAAAGGTGCTAGCTACATATTTATTTTCTATATTTTCTATAAATGACAGAAAATACAGGAACACTCAACATACACATATTTAATAATGGCATTATAAAACCCACGAATCTAACCAGAAAGGATCCTTGAGAGACAATATAAACCATTTCTTACCTTTAAAGGGGATCAAACATACCTACACTATTCCTGGCAGATGTTTGTCCAACCTAATCTTAATGCACCATGATGGTGCTCTCAAAACCTCTCTAAGCAACCTGTCTCCACAAATAAGTATCCCTTTAACATTAGAAATGTTTAGAGGATTTTTTAGTGTTTTACTGTCTCATCTAAACTTGCTTTGTTGCACTGAAGGTACATTTCTTTTTGTCCTATCCAGAGAGAACAAAAATTAATATTTGGAGGGATTGGTTTTCTCTTATTCAGAATAAAGAATAAAAGCCTTCTCTCCCTAAGAAGATGAAGATAGGTACCAAGTTTTCATTCCTTCAAAATTTCACTTACCCTCCACAAATTCCCAAAGATTAATAGTGACTCATGATTGATTCAGCCAGTTCTTCCAATATCCTGGCACAGATGTCATGATCCAGATAATTTGTTAAACGGCTTTAAGTGTTCTCCCATCTGCCCTTCCACTGGTCTAACCTGAGTTTTCATCCACTTATTGCCAGTCTAAATAGCAGTTGGTCAAGTGATAATCTGAGGAATGAAACTAAGAAAGCTTTCTGTATTTTAGGTTGCACCTGTCCACAACTTTCCCTCTTCACTGAGTGAAAGGTTTTTCTTTCTGCTGTTGTACTTGTATAATGATGCATTTTATACTGCATGTTCTTGATTCGCTTATCTTTGCAAGTCTTGGTTTTTTCTGAGTTTTTTCTGTCATTCCTATTTCATTCTTTACAATTCATCCTTAGTAACTTGACCAAATCTCCACATCCACTCTTTTTAGACTTAGAATTTACTTTTAGCTAACCTTTTCTTATAGCACTTCCTATTCTTCCTCCTCATTGAAATTAATCATACCTGAACATTTAATACAGCTTCTCAGGGAACTGCCAACTATTCCTAACTCTTTTTTCCATCTCAGACTTGCCTCCTGTGATTAGCAATACCACTGCAGCTGTAAATCTGAATCCACTTGCAGAAACCTAACACAACCTTTGCACATAGCAGGGAATGAATTCCAGAAGTGAGAAATGACTTACAGAACAAATATGGACTCCTCCTTTATATATTAACTGGGGAAAGTCTCCTTGCAAATGGTACGTGAATTTGTCAGGTTTTGAAATGTGTAACGATGGGTTAACGTTACTGCATTGAATCACAGCAGTCAACGGTGAAGAAAACAGACTTTCATGAAATATGTTACTACAATTCAGGAAGCTGTGTGAAGAATTAGAACCAATTTAAAATTTTAAGACAGCTTTTCTGAATGGCAAGAGTCAGCTTAATAAAAGGTTCTGTTGTTAGGACAGTATTCACTAGATGTCAGGATGACACGCTTTTACTTTAAATAATAAATGCTAATTATGAATTTACTTATTTATTATTGATTAGTATACATTAATATATATTTAATTATATAATAATATATTAATGATTATATATTGTTATATATTATTCATATAATTATGGACAGATAACAGACAAAGGTATTTCCAACTTATCTTTGTCCAATAAAAGTTTAGGTGTTCCCCTGGGGACAGAAATGAGGCTCACTAGAGTCAGTCCAAAGCCTCAAATTTACCTCAGTGGTCTCTAGATCCACCTTTAATGAGTATGATAAGATGATGTGAAGTGAAAAACTTGAAGATAAACATAATCAAAGCTTGACTGAAAAGCTCTGCAGTCACACAGATCTGCAAACCGAGTAGAGGTACATAGCATCGTGGCTCAGATATAGAGAAATAAATAAAGTCTATCCCATAAGTCTAGTCTAAGAAAAGAATAAATCGGTGGTAATGTAGGAAGATCTATGGAGCTGTTTATCCTGTTGGTGTTGAGCCAAGTTATGACTATTGGAAAACATATCATTCAAGTGACTTTTATACTGCTGTATAATGGACTGATTAAATAGGCTTATAAAACATTAAAGAACGTAGAAAAACTACTACAGATTAACAAAAAAGGTTTGACAAAGGTTCAGGAAAGGGAAAAAAAGGTCTGAAAACATATAGAGAACTCTGCAGGCATCCAATGACTTCTCAAGTCATTGACACGCTCACTACAAGAAACTTCCAAGTCTGTACATGCTGGTTGCTCAAAAAATTGAAAATCCAGAAAGGTAAGCTAAAATTTGTCAGGAATCTTCAGAAAAGCACAGAGATTTGCAGGCTGCACAATGGGACATAAACATGCATTTTTTCCAAAATTAAATTATAATATCTTTTCTACCTGAACTGTAAAAAGTTGATATTTAGAGCACATCTCATCTTCTGGGGACCATCACGGTTCCAGACAGCGATGGAGTTTGTATTTCATAGCATCACATCTATTTTCAGATAAAGCCAATTAGTCAACAACCCATCCCAGACAGAGTTCAGTGCCTTTCACAAATAACTTAACGCAACCCAAAAAGTAAATAGTAACAGCAAGACAACACTACTGTGAAAGAACACAAAATATGTAGCTCTATCCAACAGCAGCTCAGCATTCTCCCATTAAAGTAACTGCTAAAATGTATTTTTCTTCTCTTAAAAGACAACATATCATGAAGTGCCAAACTGAACCAGACAACTGAGCCACGTACAGCTTTCCCTTCTGCAAAAAAGTTTCATAAACTGCTACCTCTTACCTCAGGGAGTGCTAGATGATTCTAAGCTTGAAGAGAACACAATGCTAGAAAAAGTTGGTGAGAAACAAACAGGTATTTCTTGGCATGATTGTGTTTCACATATTTTGTCTTTAGGTACACAGAAATAACTGAATCAACATTGAAGATACTGAGAACTGGGGTGTTACACAAGTTCAGGACATAAAGATAACTTCAAAGGAAAACACCTAAAGAATAACGACAGCTTAAAAGTTTCACCTTCTCTCCCCCTTTCCCCCCCTCCCCAAAGTCACACAGGTTTTCAGCTTCTTGAAGAAAGAGTTTTAAAGCCGTTTCTGTGGCACCAGAGGATTGCAGTGTGAGGCTTCAGCCCAACAGCTCCAGGGAATTCCTACCCCGTGGCGGGATGAAGGCCAAGTTCCTTTTACTAGCGTGGAGTCTGAACTTACATTGAAAGATCAGCAGCTTATAAACATATATAAAACATCTACATTTCAACCTGGGCATTGTTTGAGCTTTGCTATAGATACTTCTGAAGCAGAGATATGGTCTTTAGGGTACTTGCTGCCCTTGGAAGAGTCAGAGAGGGAACCATTTGGCCCAACAGGTTTAATTAGTGCTTGTACAAGAAAAATGAGAGGACTGAAACTGCCTTTTTCTTTCCAAGATCATTTTCTATTATCCTGTCTGTCCACACAAAAGTCTTAGTCTACTTCTTATCCTTCTTTTAGAGCTATTCCTTCTAAAACAGACACATTCGAATTTACCTGTACAAAATGTTTATGTTCAGCCCTCAGTCTGTAAGTGCCAGAGGCAGTACCACCAAGTGCGTGACCCCAGAGCTTGGTCATACGCTATTGTAAATATTTACAGTACAAAGAATTATGCTACAGGATCTGGAAAGATGAGATATTCTGATAGTATGGTGGTACTTACACAACCAGATGTTTATGATCACATTAGAAAAAGGTTATGCATCCTGTGGGAATGAGTCGAGAGGAGCTCGAGGTACTCCCAGGGCACAAAAAGCTGCAGGTTACCTCTTCCCAGCTGACATTTGGCAACCGACCACATGCACTTCCAGTCATTTGCATTGCAAAGTGAACAACAGGCGTATAAATCACCTAAAATCTCAGACGTTCACCTGACAATGCTACAAAGAGTAAATGATTAATAGCACTTAGCTATGACTAAGCGAGAAGCAACATGAGATTTACACCATGTTTTACAGTTGATATTTCCTTTTTGTTTTCATCTCTGCTGCTTTGCTTTTGCATTATACTTTGTTAATTGCTTCAGGAAATGGTTAGAGTTTACAGGCTGCCTGGAAATTGGGATGTTTTAAGAGAATTTACTGAAGTGCATTGATCAGAATGATATCAAATCTATTCTTTCCTGACGGTGCATAGCAAGTGACCTTACCTGATTGCACAAGTCTACTGCTCTTCCATTAGTAGTTTACAACTCATGGTTCCAGTTTTCATCCATATTAAACATATTATAAATCTTTAACTTGAGAAGCAGCCAGCCAAGATGCAGGACTCTATAATGTATTGAAAGTCCTCTGTTGTTTGAAACTGTGGTTAGCTCCAGGGGATGGCTTTCGCGCTGGGCAGGCAAGGGCTCTCTGCTGGAATACGCTGTTAGAAAAAGCAGTGACAGGTAGACTTCTTATTTTTAAAAACAAACAACAACAACAAAAAAAACCAAACATACCCAATAACACTTTTACGCAAGTAGTCATGAATATATGAATACATGCACCCAGCAGTAGCCTTTATTGAACACAAGTTACCTCCCTAAATATAGCACAGGTACAGGACACCTAGCTCTGTCTTTTAGCACTTAGTGGGTGACATTATATCATAATTAGATGCTTCAGAGAGTATATACAACATTTTAGCTAAAAATTACATTACTGTTTTTCTTTGTTCCTTAGTCTCAAACCCCTACGCAACATAGTGCTTGACAGAATGTCTGTGCGTGGTTTGCAATAAGATGTGGAACACAGACCCAAACTCAGAATTGTCCTTTAGCACAGCAGTTTTGTCTAAGAAGTAATGATTTGGTGGGGTTTCATCTGTCATATCCATCATTATTGTGCCCCTATAACTAACAAGCATTTTCAGAAGATCCAATAAACTAAGCAGAAAAAGTTCTGTTAATTATTTGAGGCAACTGCTATCCGCGGCATGAGGGCAATTTTTGTCCTTGCCATATCAATCACTGGAAATAGATACGCACTGAGATTTTAGATTCTCATTTTGTTTCTGAAGCAGCAAACTGTCAGCCGTCATTAACTATGTGCAATGTACCTGAATACAAATGAGAAAAGAAATGTCAAGAAAGCCTTATCTGTAGCATTACTACCAGACAGTGCAGTAGTACAATGTCCATGTGGAAAAGAATAACCAAAATTGTGTCTACCACTTCTTTTCAACAAGTTAAAATCCATGTAGTTTCAGCTTAAAAAAATAAAGTCTTTTTCTAATGAAGTTGTAATGGCAACTTGTAGCCAATTTGTAGTTAATACAGATAAATATAGATTTATCTACTTCAGTTCTCCATGGATGAAACGTGATGAGAGGACAGTAATTATTAAAGCAGGTGTTATGATGAAGAATAATGGATTAGGATTGTAATTTCCAAAGAAGGGGTTTATGTTTACTTCACAAAACTTGTGCCTGGAAATGTCCATAGGGCTGCAGTGCTTTCCACACAGGTTCACCAAGTTTAACTTGGGATGGGCGGGAAAATTAACCTGTGCACCAGTTTTTCTCTTCTTGAGAAACAGTTATGAGAACTTCAGCATGTCCTGTCAGAAGTACAGCTATTGAGTAGGCAGCCGAAAGCAGCCCATGCCCCCTGGCAGGAGGAGGAGCTGGTGCCTTCAGTCACAGAACCACAGATTGGAAAAGACCCGTAAGATTACCTAGTCCAACCATTAACCTAACACTGACAAGCCCACCACTAAACCATGTCCCTGAGCACTATATCTACACCACCCTTAAATACCTCCAGGGATGGGGACTCCACCACTGCCCTGGGTAATGTGTTCCAGTCCCACCAGAGGAGGCAGGTCAGCCCTAAATCCGAGCCAGGTGGAGAGAGGATGCACAGAGTCCTCTCCTGCCTTCCCTCCTCCCTTGTTTCCACTACACTTTCTGTTATTAAAAGTTCATTTTGCTAGAAGGTCAGCCTGCAGTTTCTCCATAAGTTGCTCTCCCAGCTCTGCAACCTCTCGGGGGTGGATTAGAGTGGGACTGGGGAGGAACAGCTTTGCTGGGCTGGAGCTGAGCCAAACTGCATCTGAGCCTGCCCTGTGCCCAGCTGGGTCAATGAGCCTGGTCACGCTGGGTGGAGGATATTTACTGCTAAAGCTATCTGGGGCCCTGAGAAGCCAACATTTCCCCCAGGTACGGGAGTCTGCTACAAGCAAGCGTTTCAGTTTTCAAATACCAACTTTTTTCATAAGTAACCTTCATACGTAAATTTCTCTATCAAAAACAAAGGAGTTTCGCTCATCCCATGGATGCTTTGAGAGCATGCAGGTAAGCCTGGAAAGCTTTACAAAATACCATTTTTCAGTTCCAATACCTGCGACTGAGTATCATTTTGTAAGGGAGCTTAAAGAACATATTTTATACTTTTTTAAGGGACCCTTAAATATGCCTGAACGTATGCTTTCCCGGCTAACAAAATCCATGTTTGTTGTTATTTCACATACCTGATTTCTGATGCTGTGGCACAAACCAGTTGTTTGCTGAGGGAATCAGACACTAACAAAACTTCCTAGTAAGTCTGTGCTGTCCAAAACCCCAAAATAAACCAAAAGTCCAGAGGCCCACGCAGATTTCATTTCCTTTCTCACCAAACTTGCCAAAGAATTCCTTTTCTGTAGTGATCCCTGCACACCCCCAAACTTGGTGTGAAGATCAGAGGTCTACTTTATGGCAATAGTGCAGCTTTCCTGTTTCATTCCCTGTAGGAGTGAAACTAGAGCAATGGAGGCTCACCTTTGCATATTGGAATAATGACATTACATTGACACGGATGATATTAAACCTTACCAATAAAAGAAAAGGGTATTTGGTGTATACAAAGAAACACCTTCACACGTCTTACCCAGAAACTATGGACCTGTGACCATGACAGCTGGACCCAAGGGGAAACTTGCTGCCCCCTGTGTTTCCTTTTACTGATGGATGCCATTCACAACACAGTTAAAAAACATTTAAAACTGACCCACGTCTACAATGAAACATTCTTGCATACTGCAGAGGAAATGCTCATACACGAAGTAGTGTCCTCCACGTGCCTGAAAGTTTTATTCATCTTCAAGGTGGGGTCTCAATGGTACATCTGAAACAAAATCAGCTCAGCTTTGCAAACCCATTCTGCACAAACAGCATCAAAGGATTTGTCATGTCTTCATTATTTACGTGAGAGTTGTTCATTTCACAAATAAGGAGATGGGTGTTTATGACTCCAGCTGATTCAGAACTCCTTCTGTGTTACTCCTGAGTCACACGCAACCTCCATCACTGAAGTTTTCACAGGCTATACCCTTTTCTCTGTGCCTTTAGTCTCCTCCCACAGATATAAGTGGGGGCTCAACTTAGCACCACAAACCAGAACTTACCTAATGGTTCTCTTGTGTTGGGCAAGTCAGAATAAAATCTATTTCAGTCCTTTCCAGGTGCATCTGCAGGGCCAAGAGCAAGAAGAAAATAAGCAGAAAAAAATTAGGAAATTCATCTGCAATGAGTAAAACTAAATCCAAGTCCGTATACACACAGGAAATGAAATTGCCCCATAAGAATGTACCGCTTTTATTTATTAGCTCTCCAGAGATAAACTGCCCTTTAAGACGTGAATTCTGGGCATCACAGGTAAGCAATGAGAGAATGAAATTCCAATTAGTCACCTTGGGCACTTTGAGAAAGACTCAGAAAATAAACACACCGCTTCTACTGTCCCTAGCAGCCCTACCCATACACAGTGGGCAGAGAGAGTTTGTGATAAAGGGGAACCCCTTCAAGGTCATGTCACCATAATAAGGTTGTTCTGTATTTTTGTTTTCCTTTATCCTGAGGCTATTCCACCTCCACTCACCACAGAAAAGGGCATGATGTTACTTACAAATGAAGAGTAACCTAATACAGTTTTATTACCGGGCTCTGGTAAACCAGGAAACAGATTAACAATGACTCAAGAAAGAGCGGTCTTATCTACTTAATGTAGGCGAGTGAGCATATGAACAAGAGGCCAAGGGGAGTCTCTGGTGGAAAGCAATCAACTCTGAACTTTGATCCAATGCAATGGTCACAAGGGACTTCCATGGGGACTGCAGCATGCTCGAAGACAAAGAAAAAAGGGGACATTACGTGGGAGAAAAGCATACAGGAAAAAATATTTGCCTGTTTGATAGAAATGCGTTAATGGAGAAAGTTCAGTTCCTCAGAGTGTAAAGACAGGACATCATAAAAACTACCAGAGTAAACGTTAAACTTGAAAAAGCATATCAGATAAGAAAGCTGTATGTTTAACTAAGTTAGACGTTGTTATACGCTTTTAGCCAACCTTCATCTCATCTCACTTATTACCACACAGCTTTATGAGCACACTCACCTGGGGAAAGTATGGGTTTGACCACTTACAATGACTCCGAGGATCAGCTGCAGGTCACCTCTCACTGCCAAACAGGTCCCCAGGGTCCCCATCAGCTGGAGAGCCTCTGACAACCGGGTGACTCAGCACAGCCCCTCTGGTGACACTGGAGGTGAAGGCCATCCCTTCTCTCCATTATTCGCGCCCCCACACTTGTGCAGCACAGCAGCTCATGGAACAGGAAATGGACTAACAAGGTGATCCGGGCTGAAATAACTCTCCCAGATGAACTACCTGACAGGCCACGAGCTTTACCTCCAATTGTCTGTTAAAAACATCCTTTTTGTTTTTCTTTTTTTCCTCCAGCTACAGCTGCAGTGACTGCTTAGGTGTGCTACACTTTGAAAACAACCTTTTATGCTTTTTATGTGGTTTTGCACTTTGTGGTTTTTCTTCTGGACCTCCTGGGGATTCTGCTATGGCCATTTTGAACTGATCCCAAACCAGGCAGGACCATAAAGCAGTGTCTGAAGGAATCAGCTATGAAGAACAAGTTGAAAGACTGAAAAAATAACTTTATCTGCAAATTAGAAACACTCCTGGAAGCATGTTTGCTCTGCAACACTAAAAGCTTAATTCACTGGATGACTTTGAATAAGAACAAGCAGAACTGTTCTCATTTCTCAATACAAAAGATACAACTGCATTGCATTATCTTCTAGTTAGTAACGCTTGCTGAATAATTATATTTTATTGTATCTCATTCTTTTATTATCTTTTTTCTGGAGAAATAAGGAGCATGCGTGATTGTAAGCAAGCACCACATCTGCTCCAGTGTATTCCACAAAGAAGCGTAATTTATAATCACCTTTTATTATTTACCAGATTACTTACTGGACAATAAAAACAGAGCTCCTCAATGTCCTTCCTCAGTGGCAGAAGATGAAGAAGAGTGGCAAGTGTTAGCGCAGCATCGCTGAGCGAGATCTCTGTCTGAGCTGCTCAAGAGAAACTCCAGCACCGCCCTGCAGAATCTGCAGTCCAACACCAGAACTCCTCTAAAACATTTGCACTCAGAGTTGTGGTCAACAGCTCGATGTCCAAGTGGAGACCAGTGATGAGTGGTGTTCCTCAGGGTTCAATACTGGGATCCGTGCTGTTCAACATTTTTGTTGGTGACATGGACAGTGAGATTGAGTGCACCCTCAGCAGGTTTGCCAATGATACCAAGCTGTGTGGCAGGGGGGTTGGAACTCAATGATCTCCAAGGTCCTTTCCAACCTAAACCATTCTATGATTCTACGATTTTTGGCATTTTACCTGTAATCACACAATGTTTTTGAGCAGTAGGGAGCAGGGAAAAGGGCAAGGAAGAGGTTTCTGCCTGGCATGAGATAGAGACGACCCGAGGACCACCATGCCAGGCCCAGTCAGAAGAGGACACCTCCAGAATTGACAGAAATAATTTACAGCTCTTGTTTGCTTCTTCCCTTCCCTTATAAATAAGATAAAAGGCATATCATTGCTGGGACACTCCCAGTCTTCTTGAAAACTGCTGGCATTTCATAGCTAAAGACAGGAATTATATGATGAAATGGGTCATTAAATAAAGCAGCTGCTTTTATTGTAGCACATTAACTTCTGTGTTACTCTGGAAAAATGCTTACGCTTGAGCTGAGTGCATGCTCCATTCCTCCAAACCCAGCCACTGAGCTTAAAGCATTTGTCAGGCATTACAGGAGTCAGAGCCACACTATCAGAGGTCACTGACTGCCTCATACATTCATTTGCTATACTTGTTCTTTTATTTTTTTTAAGCATTGAAGGCACTTCTTTACAGTAACCCGCACATGGTAGCTGGCACCATTTCTTGTAATGTCATATAGCACTTATGGCATCTGTCAACATCTGTAGCTGCTCCCAGGGTAATCTGGGAGGTGGCCCTCAAGGAACAATAGTCCTGCTGAGGGAGCAGCTTCTTATGTTTGGGAAATTTGGGTTTTAGGTTTAAGGTAAACATACTGCACTTGTATCTGTAAGCCCAGCTGATTTTTCAACACGCATAGAAACACCTTGCAGGATTCACAGAGCAGGCGGTGCATCTGTGGGTCTGGGAAATGAGACTGGGGCTTTTATCCTCCAGAAAAGACACAGAACACATCTTAAGAAAGGACAACAGAGCACAACAGAAAAAGTATAAAGGGAGGTAAAGCGGTGAGGAAGAGGGGAACACACGGAAAGTCCACCTCACAGCACACTCAGCAGTAAAATCAGATCCTTTTAGCTTCTAATCAGATGGATGCGTGAAGCTTACCTTTTTGTTCCTGCTTGAGAAAACTCCATGCTGATTGCTCAGATGAATAGTCTCCCATCTAACATGCACTTTCAGTTTATGGAATATAACCTTTAACATTTCAACTACTTGTATCAAAAGTCATTTTGATACCAGACGAAAGTTGCTCAGCATTGTTTCATTGGAAGGTGCTTTCTTCCACAATTGCAATATGTTTTTCCAACCAAAGGAAAAAATAATGCAGCAAAGGTAGAAAGAGAGTAGCTCTGCAGAAGGGCTGTGTACTGGAATTCTTCAGACTAACCTCATTAAAAGGATTTTGTATTGCAATATCCACCCTCTTATTTTTCGGATGTTTTTTGTTTTTGAGTGCACCTCTAGATATTGGCACTGCAATGTGACAGGCAGCCATTGCACCTACTGTCTACAGGTGTAAGTCCCAGATGTGCCCCAGTCCAAGGAGGAGACTTTTAAAGCTAAAAGTGCAGCAGCTTCATACACCACAACGTTGCACTACAGCCTAGGGTGCCCTCATCAGGTGTTTTCAGGACCAGGTATACATCTCCTCCTCCCTTGGCACAGCCGCTACAGACACAGGCTGGAAAAGCCACTACCAGGTCAGAATGTAACCCCCCACAGCATCCTCCTTGCACTGGGCAGGTCTGGATAGTGAGGGAAAGCTCCCCTTGTGAAAAGGAAGAAGATGAAAAGAGAAAAGGATCTGTAGAAACCAGCAGTCTATCTTCTTTTAAGCATCAGTAAGCCAGGAACAGATTTCCTTCCCCATTACAGTAATTTGGTTTTTTACTCAACCTGACAGAGACAGCAGTGTGCGCTCACAGCCCAGAAAGCCAACCACATCACCGGCTGCATCAAAAGAAGCACGACCAGCAGGTCGAGGGAGGTGACTCTGCCCCTCTACTCTGCTTTGGTGAGACCCCACTTGGAGTACTGTGTCCAGTTCTTAGGCCCTCAGCACAGGAAAGACATGGACCTGTTGGACCGGGCCACAGAAATGATCAGAGGGCTGGAGCACGTCTCCTATGAGGACAGGCTGAGAGAGTTGGGGTTGTTCAGTCTGGAGAAGAGAAGGCTCCAGGGAGACCTTATAGAAGCCTTCCAGTATCTAAAAGGGGTCTACAAGAAAGCTGGAGAGGGACTTTTTACGAGGGCATGTAATGACAGGACAAAGGGGAATGGCTTCAAACAGGAAGAGGGTAGATTTAGATTAGATATTGGGAAGAAATGTTTCACTCTGAGGCTGGTGAGGCACTGAAACAGGTTGCCCAGGGAAGTTGTGGGTGCCCCATCCCTGGAGGTGTTTAAGGCCAGGTTGGAAGGGGCTTTGAGCAACATGGTCTAGTGGGAGGTGTCCCTGCCCATGGCAGTGGGGGTGGAACTCTATGATCTTTAAGGTCCCTTCCAACTCTAACCATTCCATGGTTCTATGATTCCTCACTGCAGCGCTGCCTTTCGCAGCTGCCCAGGCAGTGGGCAGGACAGGATGCCTTGTGCCACCTGTGCTGTGAACACATCTCAGTATTTCCCACCAACTGCTACATCTTCTCTTGCACTAACCTCAGCATAAAAAACACTGTTTAAGGTTGTCCAAGCCATCAAAAACGTGGAGCTGTCTTGCTTCCTCTTGTCAATATGGACAATCCAGTCCTGTAGAATAGAGGACTAACCAGGGCCAGGACAGGAGGACAGAAAGGGACTGGTAATGACATGGCCAGCATAGCAGCCTTGGAGAGCTTCATCTGCTCTCAGTAGGGGGATGGAGGATGAGGGAGTTGCAGGGAGAGGAAGGACCGGCCAGGGCTGCCCCTCTCACACAAAACCCAGGATCCGCTGCAGCAGCTCTCCAGGACTCTGCCAGGGTTGGAGCTTGTCAACAAGGTCATGGTTGTGTCTCTGATTTCCTAGGCACCTGCCTCCCCTGTCTGTGCATGAAACTACATTTCTTGACGTTATTTGGCCCCCCTTTTTTGATTCCAGCAAATTAATAAATCACACGAGGTGGAGTAGGGATGGGAGGGGAGGAGGCACTGCAGTGCTCCTCTGCACACAGGCTGATCAGCACTGGGTTACACAAGTCTCCTCCTCCTGTGTCCCTCCTCAGCTGAGGTGGCAGTAATTAAAGACTCTGGGTTGATACTTTTCAAACTCCTCTGTTAGAGGGGCAGAGTTCCTGTGCTTGTACCCTTCCACAGCAAAGGAAATTATACCTTAACCCTCAACGTTAAACATCTATTTCTCCCCAGTATCAAAAACTTTAGTGATTAACCAGAACCTGAAGCTTACTCCAACAAGGAGATTTACTAACTGCTACTTTGCACTATTGAAATGTAAATGAAAAGCTCTTAGGGTTGCGTTCTAGCGATTTAATTTGAGGCTGTGCAGAGCTGTGGAGGAATGCCAGGAAACATCTCCCTCCCCTTGCAGAAAAGCCAGATTAGAATATGGAAGCTGGTTTAGTCTTTTGTGCTGTCATTATCATAGAATCATAGAATGGTTTGGGTTGGAAGGGACCTTAAAGATAATCTAGTTCGAGCCCCCTAGCTATGATTCAACCCCCCCTGCCATTCACCCCGCGCTACCTGTATCAGACAAATGGCTGGGAATCAGGGGGTCATCAATAAGTCTCCAAAACACCAATGAACTTTACACGCAGTCTTCATACTGGCTACCAAAACCACTTCTCCACATGAATCCTCCGAGGTGGAGCTGAAAAGAACTGGTGCTTTACACCTGTGAAGCATCAACCATCCTAGTATCCACACTGATGCAAAATGGGTGAAGCTTCCTGCAGAAAGACTATGTGGGTAGGAAGAAAATGTATTTCATCAAAAACTGCTGAAATTGTCAGATTTGTGGACAGGTCTGTGCACTGTGCCGTGGGAATTCAGGTGCTGAGGTAAGTGTTCCTCTGCTAAACACTATGATATGAGATGAGAGAAGTAACATTAAACTATAACCAAGTTATTTCCCATTGCAAATCTGAAAAAGAGAATTAAAAAATCAATCTTTTCCCCCCATCACAATAGAAGTGAAGCAAGGGAATAAGTCTGGAGGGAGAAAACGCTTTTCAGAAACCATTAGAGTTAAATATAGAATAATTTCAAAACCCAAACATTTGTTTTCTCTTCTGCCTCCCCCAGTCTGTTGCGAGTGTGCGGGATCATTTCTATGGAGTCAGAGGGAGCACGTGGGGCAAAAACATGATCCCAACAGTCTATGTCAGCCCTGCAGATCAGGCTGCCTGGGTGTCTTTTCCCAAAATCACTGCTGAACAAATACTCCCCAAACACAGCACTACAAGTGACAGGCTGTTCCCAGCACCCCCGACTCCAGTATCCCACTAGCCTAGAAACATGGGAGATGCCATCATTCACTGTAAGCACGGTCTGTGACAAAATTAATACCTAAGGCTACAAATCAGCCTACCCGCTGGTCCACTCTAGAAAAAAACAAGGCAGTCGGCACCTAGGTTTCTTACTCATTTTTGGGGACCCCACCATCAACAGTGTAACGGAGACACCAGAGCTGTTTTATATTCTCTATGCAAGGCAGATTTGCCAGCCAAGAGAGAAAGCAAACCCATCTATCCTGACTGCTATTAAATAAATATATCCAGCCTACATTAGTAAAAACAGAAAAAGATCCCGTATTACATCCCAAAAAGCAAAAAGCTGTGGAACAAAATGTTTATTTAACATTACTGACTGTACCAGAGCAATAACCCTTCCTCAGACATTAGGACCAGAGACACAGAATTGCTCAGACGCTTCAGTTTTGTCTCTTCTCAAACCCACTCCATCCTTCCATGACCATGAACCTGCTCCATTTCCCACATTTCTTCATTGCAAGTCTCCTCATTGATTTTTGGGTCCCAAAGGCCATCGTTCAGGGAGAAAGCTCCAAAATCAGCAGCACAACCTGTTGCTTTACATAGTGCAAAGGACGTACCCATGCAAGGCGAAATTCATTCCTTACCTGCAATAATAATATGGCGTGTGTTCTGTGTCCTTCCACACCGGCGGGTATGTTGTTACTGGGGTTAGCCGTGCCGAGCCTGTACCCTGCAGCGTGCCGGCCAACGGGCTTGTGCCAGGACAGATGGGAGAAATTTTGGAGGGTTTTGGAAGCAAGATCATTACAGTTGTGTTTCACCACTGCCACCTTCAACAGCAAAAATAAGTCTGTAATCACTACCGGTTCATCTGATTATGGGCATAAATTAAAGCTGGAAGTACAGGCAGCAACAAATACTCTGATTTATTGCAACAGGCACCAGTCCTCATTTATAAAAACTTGAATTTGTGCTGTACAGTGGTTCGACAAAAAGCCTCGGTAAGTCATTCGCTATCCAATAGTTACATTGAGTTATCACATGAGCAGCCATTACTCAAGGTGACAGTCTCAGCACAACAAGCCCCTGTTGAGAGCACTTGAGTTTATGTCAACACGAAACAGATGAACCTAATGCATATCCGCCTGGATGAATCCAGCGCCTGCATGTAGCCACAAGCCCAACTGTACGCAGTGGGATAAATCGACCGAGCAGTGCATCTCTCCAACATTACTCTCTGCACAGTAAGACTGAGACTTTTCTGTTTTTCTTTAGATAGCCTGGGGTTTTGTTGATTTTTTTTTTTTTTAGGGGGTGAGAAGTAAAAATAACTCCTAATTAACAGCCACCAGTCACATCTGGCAACGTGTTTAGTGTTGGCAGAGCAGTAACCTTTCAGCCCTGAGGCTGTGCCCAGTTCTGGTACAGGTCAGACCAGTCTTGGAGTCTATTCTAACCCAGAACGTATAATCGTCTTTATCTAATTCTGTAGACTTACCTATTTTATCAAACATCTTGAAAGGCAAGTTTTCTAAAGCTAAGCAAGATCAGGATTTCCTTCATGTCTCTCTCTCTTGAATATGAGATATTTCCTTTCTGCAAGCAGACATCACTGTTTCTGAGCTGTTCCCAAACTATTTTCTAACCAAGAATAGTAGAGAACAAATAAAATGCACACCAGTTATTTTTCTACTGCCAAAGTTACTTCATTGTCGTTTTACAATACACAGTTCTCTAAATTACATACAGAAATTTTCCTTCTTCTTCTAAAAAAAGTAATGAAAGTCAATGTCTGAAAGCAGAATATGCATCTTCAGACTTTTTTACTGCAGTTTCAGGCTTTTATATCTTCACTGCATATTAGAAGGAGGAGGGGGGGACCCAATAAGTAGCTAGCGAGATTGATTTCTGGAGCTGTTATTTAGTCTCCGGGGTTTTTTTCAGCACTTAATACAACATAGCCAGTAGGGAACAGTCACATTTTGTGTTCATTCATCTGATTAAGGAGAAAAAGCCACTTCCTACCACCACGCGTTCAGCGGGGAATTAGCCAAATTACCACGGGCTGAGTCATCAGGCCCATAACCGCTCTCCATCCATCTCTGCACAGCCCTTCAAGCAGGGAGACGCATGGCATGGCTCTGTGTCACTGCTCCCCCAGCATCCACGGTGCCACCATACCCAGAGCGGGGTCAGGCCAGGGTCAGCCCCAGCCACTGCCCGCTCCCCCGACCCCATGGTGAGAGCACTGCTCCCACAGAGCCAGGAGGTGGCAAGGGACTGAGAAAGTCCTCCTCGCTACAGGCGCTGAGGAAACGTCACCACAGGCAAGCCGGAGGAAAATTACGTCTATTTGGAGTCATTTATTTGGAGCTCTGTTTAAAAGGAATGCGAGGCAGACGGGGACGGAATAAATCCATGGTGAGAAGCGAACTGGGATAACAAATAAGAAGACAATACCAAACTCTCTTCTTCGGGGAGCACATGAATATTCTTATCTAACAATATGTCCCTTCAGTGATAATACAGTGGAAACAATTCAAAGTCATATTAATGTATATAAGGGGTAGTTGTTACTAGAGCTCAGTTTAAATGACAAAGCTCTCTATTAACATGAATTCTTTAGTACCTTCTTCCCTGGATGCATATATCTAATTTGCAAATAAATTATTTGTGGACTTTATGCTATACATGACCCTGACCTGATCCTGCAGTACTTTTACCCCCAGAGAACCAGGAGTGGGAGGGTTGAGGGGGAGGCTCTCTTCTGAACCATTGCCCAACACCGCGGTGCAGCAACTTCAGCAACTTGATCAGGCAAAACTCCTTTAAAAGGCAATGGTCGTTTGCAGAGAGAGTAAAGAGCGACAGATCAGAGCTCTGCTCTGTAGCAACAGCCATGAGGAATTACACCATGTCTCTCTGTCCAAAGATGGAGAATGTCACTTACAGAAACCACAGCAAAATTGGTCGAGTCATCCTCCATCCATCACATCTGCAGCTTCCTTCTCAAGGCAGGCAAGATGATGATAAATACGGCGTGAGCATACTACACTGTGTCTTTTTCCCAAGCCGCAAATAAAGCTGCCTGCAGGATCTGCGTCCCCAGGAGCAAGTGCCAAGGAGAAATACAGGGAAAACAAAGGGAGCTGGTTAATTGAGTGATGCCCATGTCCCTCAACAGAAATGATCCTACAGAATGGAGCATGCAGTCCCAATCTGGCACTGTTTACAAACACGGTGCGACTGGCATCGTTTCGATATCGCCGTAACAGGTGAGCACACGTATAGGCTGGGGAGGAAATAGCATTTTTATTGACTGACAGATTGCAGTACTACGTTACATTGAACATCCCATTAAAAATGGAGTGAGCCCTGCCTAAAACATGGCACTGTGCAAAGGTTAGCAGTACAGTGGTGATTTTATCAAGGTTAATTCCCATCTTTCTCATTTGGGATAGATGTTCTGATTGGTATAGTAGTAATCTTTGAGAAATATATGATCTATAGGTTTTTTTTCCAAATCCCTTTTCATCAGGATGCAAGGAAAAAAAAAAAAAAAAAAACATAAACCCAAAACCTTTGAGAAATTTTTGCAAGTCAAGAAAGTCATCCCATCCAGACCTATTTGGCTATTCTACGATATCTGTTGAAGGGCTTTAAGTGATATGAGACTTCATGAGACCTTCTTCAGCCCCTATTTTGACAACACAGAATAGTTACTCCCTATGGTATTTGATGAGTAATGGTATTCCATGGGTACTTGAGCATCAGCTGCTTTAGGGATGGCAGCTCAGTGTCAGTGCAGAAATTGGGGGCAAACAAATGCCAGTCATGAGGTTGTCAGAACGAGGAAAACTAAATGTATAATTAGCTGAGATGTAATCCAGATCCCCCCAAAATCTTCAGTGCTGAAGCGTCAAATTTTCTTGTGCATAATAACTTTATTGATCTGGTTTTAGGCAGGCCAGAAACACAGAGGGAAGAGAGGTGGCAGTGGACAGTGGGGTGACTGTCACCACTGTCAGGAGCTGCTGAGGACTGCGCGTGCCCTAGAACCAGTTGAAGGCTGTGGCCACAGCTGGAACCGGGAACTGAGAGTCAGGATATGCACATACGGACACACATGATCTATATGTACATACACACGTGCATACAGCGTGCATCGGGGTGGTTTACCCTGGAAGCAGTGCTGCTGCAGCAGCTGTCAGCATTGCCGGTCTGCTGAGCCCTGCAGTAAAGGTGCAGGTACAGACGCTGCTTTTGCTACCCTATTTCCTCACACAGCCTGACTAAGCTGATAAAAGCCTACCTGTATTTACTCAAGGGGTTCCCCTGGCAGAGCTAAGCTGGCTTGGAGACACGATCTGTATTTATTTATTTATTTAACATCCATAACCAACGGGCATTTATAAAACCCTATAGATCATCTATTTCTCAAAAATTACTACTATACCAATCAGAACATGTATCCCAAATGAGAAAGATGGGAATTAACTCTGCCTCTTTTAGACCAGGAACTTACCTTAGAAAACCTATTCCCTCTGAGAAACATATTTCATAAATAAGTCCAAAAAAGAAATGACAGCAGGCACTTTAACTTACCTCCAACATAAAATTTCTGCTCTGGACTATCAGACAAGGAGCAAAATGATAGCAACTCACATTTAGGTTAGAAACATGTATATTTAAGATAGTTTTTCGTCAAAAGCAGAGCCAACCCTGAGTGCTTGCAGCACTGACCATGGCATCACCTGATTGTGCAAAGGGGGATGTCCTAAACCTGCCCATTTCTGTCCCCCAAACAGCACAAGAATGGGGCCCTTAGGCTTTCTCAAGCCTCAACCTCCCCTCCCATGCCACTTGTGCCTTCCCTGGAGCCAGGATCTGGCTGTTCCTCCCCGGATCGACAAGGCTCAGGTCAGCTTCTGGTGCTGATCATCTCTGAGCCACCTCTGGGGTTACGTTGGCTCAGTCGTCCCAGCTGGCCAGGAGGAACTCAAATCTCCCAAGGAGCTTCGCTGAAACAGTAATTAATGAGAAACTGGAGATATCTCTCCTACTTGTTGCGTCAGCAGCATGTACGCAGGCTCCGTGTACGCTGAAGAGCAGTGAGGAAACATCTGCAGAGTATTCACACATATGTCACTCCACCTTTTTAGACACCACAAACTACCAGTGTTAACAAAAGCTTTACAATCTCCCTAGGGTTCATAAATCTGAGGGCCTATATAATTCTCAGTATCCCTTAAATCCTACTTTATGATGGACAGAGCCAGTACAGCATTTCTTTCATTGACTACATTACACAGAGCCATAAGACTCCTTGGATGGAGCACAGCCGGGAATGCATTTTGGAGAAGCAAATATATTACTACGAATAATGACACTGCTCATGAACACGGACAGAGAACACCAATGTTGAGATGACTAACAAAAACAATTTTACTACACAAGGACACACTTGTTCCATTATAGCCAGTCATTTCTCAAGTACTGCTGAGCTTGGGGCTTTGATAGCAAATGGAATAGTGGAGAGTGGGAATGGAAGATAACCCACCATCTGGGAAGCTGCTCTCTGTTAAGCAGAACACGCTGATATTTCTTACAGGAGAGACAAATGCTTTCTTGGCTTCTCCTTCAACAGAGCTGAGTCTGGTGGGAGGAAACGGCAGGAGGAGGCCCCTGCCCCAGGCGTTGCGCTGTGCCATGCAGCTCATGCTCCACCCATGGTCATGATTGCTGTTGGTTTTCAGAAGCCTGCTCATTCTTGCAGAAATAGGCTGCTCCCATAAAAGAAGAAAAAATACCAAAACCAACCAATCAAACAAAAAAACAACAAAACAAAGCAACCAAAAAAAACCCCCACAAAAAAAAACACCAAACCAACCTCCAATGCACAGAATAGATGGAAAGCCAGAAATTGTGCATGGAAAAGTGAGGGGAGGATAACCAAGAAGTGGCTTTTCAGTTATTCATTTCTTTGAAAGTCTGAAGAAAAATTAACCTGTAGTATTTCTGCAGTCGCTTCAGCCATCTCACATTCTTGAAACTCCTGGAAATTATAATTTTCAAAACAGCATTTAAAGGCCACACTGGATCCCAGACATTTTTTAATCATGAGACAATAATTGGTGGATGACAACAGATAAGGGTAGAAGGAGCCAAAACCTGCTGAAGTTGAAAGATATCTCCAAAAGCTCCAGTAGAACTCGGTTCAGCGTGTGCCTTGTACTCTAACCATCCTAAAGGCTGCTGGCAACAACATAGTATGATTTCTCTTTTTTCATAGTGAGAGTCACATGAATTGATAAATGCTGCCTCATTTGAAAGCTGGGTGCTTAGTCCCTCACTCTAATAACACTCCACGGGCTGATGACTGATTAATTGACAGGCATTTTTGGGATACCTAGTGATGAATATCAACAACGAAGTGAAATGTCAGCGAGTGAAATATATTGCAAGGCTTACATGGATTATGCGTAGTTGTATTATCAAACAAGAGAACAAACTCAAGGGATAAGCAAGTGTAGAATTAGAGCATCCAGCAGGATAGTGATAATTAAGTCCAGGGAGATAATTTTATAAACGTAGATTTAACGGCTTTACTCAGATTCTCATCTTCTCATGTATAACCAGTAGGTTTATTCAGCGATTGCGTTAGTAATCAACTCGAGTAGAAGTGGAAACGTGAGTAGAAAAGGGGCTGCACAGAGGAATCGTTAGGTTGAAGAAAAGCAAAATTACAATTTCCCTGCTGCCTGCTAATGACTTAACGACCTCAAATGTGATCCATAGGGGGCTGGAAAAGGAAGCTGTCTTTTGAAATTCAAGCAGGAGTTTCATATCTGTTATGCTAATTTCCAGACACTAATGTGACCAATTTTATACATAAACAACAATTTTGTCTGTCATTTTGGGCTCCAGTTGCAATTCTTTTCAGTAAAAAACAAAAACAAAAAACAAAAAAAACCCAACCAGCAAGTAAGTAGTAATGTCCCTTAGGCTAGAATTGTGACCTTGGTGTCATCCAGCAAACAAGCTGTGTTAACTTCCCAGCTGTAATGCCACGAAAACAAACACATCTGTTTATGAGCCATTGCCTGTCCTGTACCTGTTACTGGGTGCATCATATGCACCATCTGACATTCGTAATGAGGCTGGCCAGAAAAGAAAAAATCTGCTTAACAAAATGGTTCATATTCCACCACTGAGTTTTGCCCACTGTAAGGATGAACTGGAACGATTGCGCATTGCTTCAGGAAGGGACAGGAGAAAAACACGGTGGTAAGATAACTGCTGCGGATAGCCAGTGTTAAATCACTATTCCTTGAGATGCCCGATTCCCCAGCCGTTCCTCAGCCACAATACTCTGCAATCAATGTTCCCCCCTGCATGGATAAACAAAACGACTGACTTCCAATTTGCAGGCTCTGGACCCCTAAGAAGGACATGGAGTGATCTGAAGTTGTCCAAGAAAGGAGATTACAAAAGCAAGCTCCTACACTCTACATATGGTTGGGTGGGGAGGTTTTTCAGTGTCCACAAATTGCCAGAAACTGAAATTCCCTAAATGACATTTTAAACAGGCTAATGGGAGTGGTAATCACCAAAATCATGAGGCTTGACCTGCCATCTCATAAAACCAGTGCCGCTGCCATCGAGGGCTCCCTCAGCCTTTTTGCTGCACACGCAAAGCCAGAAGCTAAGGAGCCTTTGCAACAGACAACTCCTTGAAACATTTGCCCAAAACTTTTAATTTCGACATGTGAGAATTTCTCTATATCAAAAGCTTTCCAATCACCTGTAATAAACACACGCATACACAGTTTGCACAAAGCACTGCAATCCTTGCGTTTTGTAAGCTTAGAATCAACAATTCAACTGGAAAATTGAAAAAAGCTTTGGTATAGTGAGGGATTATAACCGAACAGAATTGTCATAAATCACTATGAGAATAAATATATATTCTTTTTACACATTGTAAAGTCTGACTTCACATTTAAGCAATTGTTTCATTGTAACAGCGCTTAAATATCTATAATTACACTTTGGATTCTATTGTTCAGAACATTTTATATGCACACATAAGGCTAACACTCAGATATAAATCCCAGGCGGTGATTATTCTTAATAGTGCAATTATTTTCTCATCGTAATCACTAGGGTACCATTCCTGTTAAACTATTCAGCATTCCTTGAGAAAGTTAAGTAAAAATCAATCTGATTTACTTTAAGGTAAGGGCATCCCAGCTCTGCTCTCTCCCCTTTCTCTGCTCAAATAAATATAAATGTGTATTAGCAATGGGGAGAATCAATGAAATTATATTAAAGTTGCAATTCAGCCAAGTGTCTGCAAATTCAACTAATTATTTATATTTTCAGTCTTGTTGATGCTGCTGTTATTGAAAAGCTCAACAGGCCATCTCTTTAATGCAAGCAATATCTGAGGCTTTTACACCTCCATTTCATTAAAGCTGAAACATTTTGTGGCCTAGTTAAGTGGTTTACATAGTTTTCTAATTATTTACTGGAAACTGTGAAAACAGGTTTGGTCTCCTGAAACGCATTTTACAAAGTAGCAGATCTTCAATAGGTGCCAATAGCCCAGTACACATGCTGTAAAAGAAGATTTGGATCTTATAAAATCATAACTGACTGTGTTTACTTCCCATAGAGCTTCTTGGAAGAGCTCCTGGTGGAGGTCTAAGAGCAGCAGGTCCCTCCAGACCCCCCACAGCTGGTCCTGCTCCAGGAAGCTGTGTAAAAAACCCATCAAAAACCATCATTCTCCCTATCCCAGCAGTAAGAAAGCAATTAGCCTGATGTTGTAAAACCCTGAGAAGGATGAGGAAAGTTTGCCCAAAGACTGTAGGGAAATGAATTTCAACCTGTAATATGACAAATACTGGTGCAAATACCTCAAAATCGATTTGAATCCACAAGGATGAGTTCACTGCAAAGACCTATCCCCCCCCCTCCAGTCGCTAAACACCCTGTGACATTTATCAGAGGAGTGCAGGTAACGACCTCACTTCTGCTTGGCAGATTACATTCTGCCTCCATGAACTCACCTTTAAAATTTCAAATGGATTGCACATTATTCATTTCCTGTTTCAAAATGTCCATTATTAGCAAAAATGACATTTCGGTTGAGAGAGAAACGATTTCAATGTAATCTGCAAATCAATTTGTAAGGATTTCAGCAAAGCAATTAGGGGAATTTCTGGACTACAAACACTGTGTAATGTGAGATTTCATCTTGACGGATAGACCTGTCAGGACTTCCATCCAAAAATACAGCTGCGTTTCCCTCCTCTCCACCCCACCTTTTCATGAGTTATATCTGAAAGTTTTGTTCTTTCCTGTATTTATTATTGGTGCCTTGGCACTTTATCCAACTTTAATCCATTTTGAACCTCCTGTTGTCCCACTGAGCAGAACAGATGCCAAGCAGGACCGGAGAAAAAGGACAAACTGATGCCATATCTACAGTGCTTGGAAGCTACCAAAGAGAAATGCAAACCCAATTAAACCTCCAAAAGTTCTTGTTGGACAGAAGAAAGCAAGGCTGACCAAAGCTGAGTTTGGGTACATCATGCAGTCTGTGAGATGACAACCAGTCTCAACATTTCCTAACAAAACAGGCAAAATGTAGGATCACGAGTTACAAGCTCTACCAAAAGGCTCCAGGGTGTCATTTTAGGGAGCTATATGTCTGCTTTTTTTTTTCTTTTTGATTCTCTCTTTCCCTCTAAGTGCAGTGAATTCATAGTTGTGTTCCAGTTTCTTTTGAACTATGCACCAGAGACATCATAAATAACAACCTTGCTGCCATCTCATTAAGTCTCAGAAATTTTCCAGCCATTAAAAAACTGAATTCCTTTCACATTTGCAGGTTGTGCCGTCTCGCTGGCAGCTCCCTCTGTAAGGTTCCCTGACATCCCAAGCTTAGTGCAAATAAAATCAAAACCTTAATTCATCCTCTGTCTTCTCCCCCAGTTCTTTGTTAGAAATGTCACATCCACAAGGCTCTATTTTTGGCCTCATATCTCAAGGGTCATCTCCAGTTCCCCCTTCCCTCCCTTACAGCCCATGTCAGTCAAACCTGTTAAGATCTATTATTTTTCTTTTCCTCCTTGGAGGCAGTCATGTCCCGGTTTGATTATTGCACTTTTCCTTCTGGGGCCCTTCTTCACTATAATTTTTTCTAGTCCATACAAAACCAGTCTTCCTTTCTGCCTTGCGAATCTTCTCAAACCTAGCTGGTAGGTTAGTTTGGTTAGTTAAACTAAACTTAGTTTAAGCAACTAAATCTTGCACATGTATAACGAAATGTCGTGGGAGAAGCTGGCATCCACACACTGATCCTAGCTCTTGTTTTGACCTGCACATCCCTGCACCACCTTGCTAAAGCAGGAAAGAAATTCATAAAGTATTTAACCAACTTTCAGAGCTTTTGTCTTGGAAAGAGAAACAAACAGGACAGCTGAGCTGGCCAAAAGCATCCAGCTGGGATCCTCTTGTCTAAGCTTCAGACACAGTCATGCCGGCTGTGCTGGGAGGGAGCGCCAGCGTGGATAAACAGAACATTCAAAATAATTAGATACCCACAACACTGCTAATAACTTAAACAGGGGGTTTCACACTCTGAGGGAGTGGGATGGAGCTGCTCATGACAGATTTTTTTTGTGGCTGCGTCTGAACCGACTATTAAAATGAACAACGGAGCACAAGAGTGAACTCAAGGCAAGAGCAGCCTGCAACATCCCTGCAGTCTGAAGGAAGTTTTCGTTTCCCACCTCATGTACATCATGCTGCTGCCCTCACACACAGACAGTACACGGCCCTTAGAAGCACAGCAGAGGATATGTTGTGATAGGGGAGTGGGGACAGTTCCAAGTGAGCTGCCAGAAGGGCAGGAGATTTGAAGGTAATATCAAATGGCAGATGGAAATCTAGCATCCCTGGAAATCCAAAACATTACAGAATTAGCAGCTAGGATTGCCCCAAACATCCAGAACTTTTAGCATCAGGATGCTAGAGGAGGGCATCTGGAATATCTGTTTCTATTATAATCCAAAGTTATTGCTCAAGTAAAATATATCTTTACACATCAAGTACCTGGAAAGAGAACTTTTATGATTACTCATTGTCATTGCAGGTAGGCTTGGAGACTCCAGCTGAGACAACCCTCTCAATATATGCTACACAAAGTAGGAGATACAATCCACATGGTATAGACTGATATAAATGGGCCAGAGCTGGGGTTAAGGATGGATGGTTCCCTCCACCTTGCAGGTAAGGCAGGTATGCAATTTGCCACAGAACACCAGGGAAATCCATGGCCACATCTCAAATTGAACACAAACTCTGCTGGGCTCTACCAGCATGATCTTTGAGTGGCAAGAAAGGTGATGTTCAGTGGGTCAGCGCTAACAGCAGCAACAGGGTTGTGCCTGTTAAGCCAGCGTGAATCTGGTAGGTTTATTAAGATGAGTGAATTGAATGCATTTCACTCACTCGTCCCAACATTTCCAGTGTGTCCCCACACCATGGCTCCTCTGCCCACTGCTGGCACACGGGAGCTCACGGCTCCATTAGTTGCTTCCCATTCTCCCACCTTGTAGGAACGCGTTTTCATAGAATCTTAGAATCATCTAGGCTGTAGGGGACCTTTAAGATCATCAAGTCCAACCATTAACCTAACACTGCCAAAAACCACCACTAAACCATGTCCCTAAGCACCACGTCTACCCATCTTTTAAATACCTCCAGGGATAGTGATTCCACCACTTCCCTGGGCAGCCTGGTCCAACGCTTAACAACCCTTTCTGTGAAGAAATTTTTCCTAATATCCACCCTAAACCTACCCTGGGGCAACTTGAGGCCCCTTCCTCTCGTCCTATGCCTGTTACTTGGGAGAAGAGACCAACTCCCACCTCGCTACAACCTCCTTTCAGGTAGTTGTAGAGAGCTATAAGGTCTCCCCTCAGCCTCCTTTTCTCCAGGCTAAACAAATCTTGTTCCCTCAGCTGCTCCTCATAAGACTTTTTCTCCAGACCCCTCACCAGCTTTGTTGCCCTTCTGTGGACACACTCCAGCACCTCAATGTCTTTCTTGTAGTGAGGGGCCCAAAACTGAACACAGTACTCAAGGCGGGGCCTCACCAGTGCCGAGTACTCCCCTCTCCCTTTACACAGCCCTACAAGCAACACTCCTTTATTTGTAATAATGTCAAGCTCTTCCTAAAATTTGTCCCTTCAGAGGGAAAACAGGCACATGCAAAAGCATTATGAAATTAGCAGCTTTCCACACAAAGCCACGAGCTCTTCAGCCTCACCCCGGGCTCCAGCAAGCAGAGGCGTTCACCGTTCACTTGCTCCTGTTATGCAGAAAATATCATGTAATTCAAATTTGGAAGGAAAAAAAAACGAAACACGGCTGCTTGTGTCAGAAGCTGTCCCCTGCCCAGCACGACATGGGCAGTTGTGCAACCCTACCTCCACGTGTCCACCTCCCTCCCAGGTCAAGCCCATCAAGAGGAGGGCTGTGCGTTTTCTCAAAGCGTGATGGGGAGACAAAGAGACAAATGGAGCAGGAAAAGCCAGTGTCAGCAGTGAAACCTGTTACAGCGCCAGCACCATTTCAGAGCTTTTAGACAGCAAACCGTGTATTCGCACCCTTCCCCACAACTTCCCAGGGAGACCACGCTATTTTAGTGGTAGGACCAGAGAAGTCTGATATAGGCTCAGCCCCACCAAAACTTCACTGTAAATGGATAGAGGGTTCTGCAATCCGGTCAAAATTCTGGAAATATTGGGCCTTAGGCTCACATCTGGCATTAAACTCTGGCAGTTTCTGGTTAGCAGGCAAGCCACCGTTTTTTCTCATCATATCTTAATGGTCTTCCCATCATCTCCCAGGCAAAACTCTATTCCACGTAACTCTGACGATATTCCACCTAGCTCTGATGGGACGTGAACCTTCTTCACTTGGCAGGGTTACCCACCTAGCCCCCATTTACCATCATTCATTACCATCATTACCATCATTCATCATGCAAGCTGAACGCTGTACCTGCTTATGCAGCCTGAAGATGTGACTCCACAGATTTTCATCATTCTCTTTGCAAACCATTCTGTATCCTTTTGTAATGGAGGTATATGAAACTATTTCACCCCTTCAGGCCCTAGAATATTTTCATTTTTTAAACATTGAGTAAAACAAAAATCATGTTTAGTGACTGCTTTTACCTACACTTATGCCTAAGATATGCCATTTTGTGGTGCATTAATAAGAAATATGTATGTCAGAACACAGAAGTAGTAAGTTTCGCCTGCAGTCCGTTGTGACAAAGCCTTTATTTCTGACTGTGTTCAGCCACCATCTGTGGCTCACCGTGCAACCTGACAGCTGCCACTGGTGGTGTGACCTCCTGAGCGATCCTCGTTAGTACAGCTTCCTACCCTATCATTTAAGAATAAGAAATGACTATGGAATAGCTCCCAAATGTGCACCTCTCCCTACAACTAAAATTCAAGGGATGAGGCAAAAGACAGAACATCTGGCAGAGAACGGTGTATTTTGTATGTTAATCAGCAGCAGAGAGAAAATAAAACATGTTCTGGAAATAGGAAATTGACTTCTTCCAAATCAGGCGATACTATGAGAATATATACCTGCTCCGAAAAGGAAAAGCAAGTGCCTGACTGCATACGAGAGCAGCCCCAGTCAAAGGCAAGGTGGGTCCCCAGCCTGGCTGGGGCTCAGCAGGCAAAGGAAGCACTCCGTCTCCCACTAAGGCTGGGGTTCCTGCGTGAGGGAAACACCTCCTCTCCAGTATAGACTTCGGGAGATATTTAAGGGAGGAAGGTCAAAAAAATATCTGGCTTTTTGACTTTCTTGTTCGGTGTCTTTTTAGGCTCTTTGATGCTGCGTCCTTGGAACTGAGAGCTCAAAAAGCAACTGCGGGAAACTGAATTTTTATTCTTCTCCAGTGTTTTGTCAGGAACAAAAGCATTTGCTTACTGAACTACCTGTGGAGAAATACAAAGCAACACTTCAATCACTCGTCTCCAAATCAGAAACACAAGGTAAAGGCCAAACAACTGCAAGCATGCTCAAGGATCATAAATTTCCTTATGTGACTCCATTCCTCTAACAAGCTTCTGCTCCTGAAAGTACTATTAAAAAATAAAATTTTAAAAAAATTAAAAACGGTCTCCTTAAAGCAAACTCCAGAATGGCAGAAAGAAATTAATAAAGTGATGAGAGTACTGTTTTGAACATGTTTTCAATGCTCATGAAATATATTGAACATATTCAACTGACAGCTCTGTAAAATGGCAAAGAAGAGCTGAACAGGAGACAGAATATGCTTCTTATTTAGCTTCAGGCATGTCTGCTTAACCCTAATATGTTAGGGAAACATATCTAGAGAGGAGAAGATAGTTCAACCATCGTGTCATAAATTAATCAAGTATCCATTTTGGATATCCAAGTATCGAAAAATTGTTTGCCATAAATGATTAGGTTGCATTTAAATCATTAACAGGAACAGGAGTTTTCTTATTCCGCAGTCAACCAAATCTGCCAAGCAAGAGATTTTTGTTGCTTTGTTTGGCTGTGTAACAATTTGCATATTAAAAATTTTGGATAGTTATAATTATAAAATAATAACTAATATGAAATAGACCAGTTTTATGGCATCGATCCAAAATCATTTGCTGCAGCACATATAAGCCAGTGTATGAAAATTGCTGAAGCCAGAGTTTCGCTCCGGCTGTAAAATCACAAGACTAGAATACAAAATACAGCATTCAAATACAAAGACATTTATGAACCTTAAATACCTGTGTTTAGAGACTATGAGATCTGTGATGCCCAGAACAAGAGAAAGTGTTTACAAAGTATACACAATCCTATTCTTTGGTTGATCAGTAATTATAAAAATAGTTTATACTTGGGGCATTTCATCTCATCTTCAAGATCTCTCATAGAGGAGCATGGTGATAAAACATGGGGCTTGCTTTGGCTTTCGCAACACTGAAATCAATCACATATCTGCAGTCCAAAGGGACGATAAATCGTGTTAGTCACACCTACAACCAATTTTCTGAAAACAAAAGATGCAACAATTACAGAACCTCAGATGCTCTATATTTATCCTTTCTCTCAGAGCTAGACAGAATCGACCCCTCCCTTTTTTTTTTTATTTATAAGCATATTTTTTAATACATCCCTTTTTTTTTAGTGGTAGATTTCTTACTACAGCTGAAGTTTTTGCTGGAGGCAGAAGATGTTTGGAGTGTTTGAAACAGAGCGCTCTGGGCTCCACGAAGTGGCCTAGATTGTACTTCATATAAATAAACTTATTATATTAATCACAACATTCATCATGAAGTATGACAAAGTTTAAAATGGCTTAGATGTGTTAGGAAAAACAATATTATGAAAAATCCTTCCTATTATAACTGTTTAATTTACTACCTCCGTCTACATATATATTCTAGTTACAAGACATGTTTGTTTTCTTTGTTGGTAAATATTAGAACAATACGAGAGATTAAATTAGAAAAAATATGCACTGTTGAAAACTCTTAGTTACAGAATTACTTGCTTCCACTGCATTGCTTAAATAATTCACTGATCTATATACCCTAATAAATATTCAGGCAGGTCAGTCTCAAGCACAGATCCTTATCGAGCAGATGTGTTTGAAGCGTCTCAGTTTCTGGAGCCAAGAAAACACAGGAGAGTCATTTTCTCTGCATCGTGTCCAGCCACCTTTGGTTACCTCCAGCCGAAATTACCAGGTACCCAATTACAGCCGAGTTAGCTGGCAGCAGCCTTCACGCAGGTTCCACGCGAGATGTGAACTCCGTGCCTTCGGGCGTGCAGTGAGGCTCATTAGCCGCATCGCAACAGTGACTGAGCAAGTCTCTGGAGCACCAGGACTGAAAACACGACTTGAAGTCTGGGCTAGAGGTAAACCACATACAAAAAAGACATAGGAAGAAGAAGCATCAGGGGCATAGAAGAACATCCATGTGCAGAAATATTAAACACAGGAGGACTCTTCAGTTCAGGAAAGCAGTAACTGAGGAAGGACAACTAGGACCTGTCATATTGAGAAAGTGAAAAGAACAGTTAGTTGCTGATTCTCATCATACAACATCGCAATACGATCAGGCACCGAGATTAAGATAACAAAAAGGAAGTGCTTTTTCCCATGATACATAATCACATCATGGGAACTATTGTTATACAAGCACGCGAAGGTAAAGTATATAAATTACTTCAAAAACTGGGCAGTCCCTGAACTTTCAAAACAGAGAAGGATCACTGCTCACTTGTCCTATTCCTTTTCCTGAGCATCCGGCCAGTTACAGCTGCCAGGGATGAGATGTGGACCAGGAAGCTATAGGAATCAGCTTCATTAGGTAGAAAGCACACATCTCAATTCAAAATGCTCAGGGAGTTCAAAGCAGCAGCAATAACAATGAAAATTTAAGATTTGCCTATCAGAACAAACAATATACTGAATAGGCAATAAGTGTATATCAAGCTTGTTATTGCCATTCAACAGTATGAGAATTAGAGCTGGGATTGAGAGATTGCAAGCAGCTCCAATATTTCTCACCTGAATTGCAGAGCTTCTTTCAAACAGAAGGTCTTTCAAAACAGAGGGAATCATGACTAGTTTGCGTGTGTAATATTTACTTATTTTTATTTGGATTGAAACAAGCAAAGAAATCCAGGCTCTAGATGCCCTTGCATCACTCATAAATGCAATTCAGTGCACCAAACCCCAATACATTAAAATAATCTTTGTAAATAATTATGAACTGACACCTAAGAGCTAACATAGCTGAAATGACAAATTAGAAGTGTCATCTCATGATATGTGTTAGCCCTGTGTCACTCAAAGCCAATGTATTTTTACTCATTTCAAATTAGAATTGCCAGCTGCTGTGGCTGTTTTTCCCTGAAGAATGCCGAGCTGAAAGCTCTGCAAAGAGAAACCTGACTCTCAGGCATTTCTTTTGGAGCAATGCATAAACCATCTGCATGTGCCATTAATGTCGGACATGGGAAGAGGGCTGCCGTGTATCAAAATCCTCACATGACAGAAGTGTGTCTTTGGGAAACAAAAACATAAAGGCTAATAAAAAGGTCTTTTATAAGCTGGCAAAAAGATTACAAAGATGAGTGAAGGAGACTTGGACAATGATAAAACAAGTAACTGGGCTGTTCTTTCTCCAGAAGTCCCAGGGCAAGGGCACAGATAGAGCTTTCTGGACTCCGAGAAGAGCAACATCATGAATGGAGGTCTAGTCAGACATCAAAGCATCCTTCTCATGTAGGTGTACGTGAAACAGAAGTGCAGTATGTGGAGTAGTATGTACGGAAATGATCCTTGGGGGAAAAAAAAAGAATTAAAAGAATTCTCACCTGGTTCTACCTTTTGTTCCATCAGCGGTCAATATTTGCTGCTGGCTGGACCTCCTTCTCAGCTAACCATCTTAAACTCCTCCTTTCTTCAAGCAGGTATCACTGAACCTGCACTGGTTTTGCAGATGCAGAAATGCTCATACGGCTTTCCCAGGCAGTGGTTTTTGAACTGCTGTCACTCACAGGCTCCTACATTCAACATAACGAGTGACCGGATCAGCAACAGGGACAACAGTTTCTCTCCTTTAGCCATTGCTTGGACACTGCTAGTTGAAATCAAGGATCACAGAATCACAGAATCACAGAATTTTCAGAGTTGGAAGGGACCTCTAGAGATCATCTAGTCCAACTCCCCTGCCAAAGCAGGATTGCCAGAGCACATTACTCAGGACTGCATCCAGGCGGGTCTTGAAAAGCTCCAGAGAAGGGGACTCCACAACCTCCCTGGGCAGCCTGTGCCAGTGCTCTGTCACCCTCACCGTAAAGAAGTTTTTCCGTGTATTTGAACGGAACTTCCTGTGTTCTAACTTGTGCCTGTTACCCCTCGTCCTGTTACTGGGAACCATTGAAAAGAGCCTGGCTCCATCCTCCTTCAACCCACCCTTTAGATACTTGTACGCCATAATAAGGTCTCCCCTCAGCCTTCTCTTCTCCAGGCTAAAGAGTCCCAGCTCTCTCAGCCTTTCCTCATAAGGCAGATGCTCCAATCCCTTAATCATCTTAGTTGCCCTTCGCTGGACTCGCTCCAGCAGTTCCCTGTCCCTCTTGAACTGGGGAGCCCAAAACTGGACACAGTATTCCAGTTGTGGCCTCACCAGTGCAGAGTAGAGGGGGAGAATGACCTCCCTCGACCTACTGGCCACACTCTTCCCTATGCAGCCCAGGATTCCATTGGCCTTTTTGGCAACAAGGGCACATTGCTGGGTCATAGATAATTTACTGTCTACCACAACCCCCAGATCCTTCTCCTCTGAGCTACTTCCCAGCAGGTCCGCCCCTAACCTGTACTGGTGCCTAGCATTCTTCCTCCCCAGGTGCAGGACCTTGCACTTGCTTTTGTTGAACCTCATTAGGTTCTCTGCCCAGGATACGAAATGATACCATGCATGACAAACTTGAGCTGTTGGATCTATTTTCATTTATGTGCATCAGTGAAATCTTAAAATGAATGTCCTTAAGGTCATTACCACCAGCTGGAAAGGTGCAAACAGCTTGCAATTCAGCCCAGACACCTGCCTAAAATTCAAAAGCATCCAGCTGGTTTGAAGGAGCAGCTACGATTTGCGTGCCTTTTGGTATTGCTGCAACATCACATCAATAACGCAAAACAGAGAGCCAGCAAGTGAGAGACCCTGTTCAAACAGGAGCTTCTGCATCATCAAGGATCCCAAAAAGTTTGTGGACAGCAAGAGAACTCAGACATTAAGGGAGGCACAGACTTCAGCTCAGGGTTATTTAGCATGTAATTTGATTTCGTGTGTTTTCCTGCTTTGTATTCATTGATTTCAAATCCTTCCTCAGCACCCATTTCTGCCACAATAGCCATGGTAAATTGCCAGCTCATATTGGATAGGCAAGTGACCAGCTGAGACTATGGGCATAATTAATGTGTCTATTATAACAACCCACCTCAAACCTTCAATTTATACAACAACATATCTATATAAACACACCTTCTGATCACAGTCCTTTCCATTTTTTTTGTCATATGCCCCTCATATTTGTTACATGCACTCATCACAACGTCTCATAATTTAAATTGCAAGCTGCTGAGGACAAAAAAGTATATTCAGTTTTGTTCTATTCTTCTTCAATGAGGCCATGAACAATGAGACCCTGCCACAATAGCTCCCCTGGAAATTATACACATAATAATATCATTATAACCTTCCAACCATTTCCTTACCATTTCGGAGTATATTTTTTTCTGGTATTTTTTAAGCTGAGCAAGGGAAGCTGCTGTCTGATTTGCATTCAAACGTGAATAAGATGCCAAGTGCCGCACCTCTGCGCACTTTGAACCACGCGCTCCTTAGAGCCTGCAACTTCCATAGAGAGAAGTGGGTTGTAGCGGCAGCAGATTAAATGGATCCGGACAGTTTTTGTCCTTCAGGGAAAGTTTTTGTCATGCTCCAGTCTGTCGATGCTCCAAAGTCACAGGATAGCAATCTGCAATGCACAGCTTCCCAGTACAGCAATGGAGATCAGAAATGGAAATTGTGTTCTTTGGGAAAAAAAGGGTCTTCCATACAACATCTATTGATCAAAACATTGCAGCTTTGGTGAGTAGTTATCATTTAAGCCACCTTCGGCTTCCCACAGATCAATGAAGGAAGCAGACCGGTCTCCACGTGTTCCTAGTGCGTATTTTCCCTCTTCCTGATTCCCTGCACACAGAACACACGAGATGAGACAATGACAACAAGAAGTTCATCTAAATGTTTCCGTTCAGCCAAACCTATTTTGAAGAGCAAACCTGACACCAAAAACCCATCTAGGCAGTGCTTTCCACTGAAACCCTGCCCTGAGAGAACACCAGGGATGGAAAGGCCTGCTGCCAGCCAAGGAACAAAAGCTCTTGGGGTTGAATCACCCATCCATTAGTAGCTGCAAATAGTAACAGCAGCCTGTAATCTTGAATACTATTCTCCCAAAGGAGCACGTCATTCTGTTTTGCTTGTGGGCAAGGATGTTCTTAATTTTTTTAATTTTTTTTTTTTTTCTTTACGCTAAACAACCAGGTTTAACATCACAATTCTTTTGACAGTGGGATTCTGGGGATTCATAGAAATGAAAATCTGTACAGGATTTTTTTTTGTTTTTTGACATATTTCTCTTCTATTAACTGTTATAAGTGGCGGTGACAAATTTTCCACGCCAGTCAGGATTATCCAAATAGAATTTATTAAGCAAGCAGTAAGCAGGCAAAACAGCACCGGGCGGACGGGGAGTCTCTGCTCCACCAACGGCGCGCACTTCACCCCCTCCACAGTCCTCTTCTTACAGTCCTTCTCTTCCGGGTTAGGTCCCGGGTTGACGTGGCTTTCGCTGGTTTCTTCTGCGGTCTCTCGCGCTCTGTTGCTAGGGGGTCTTTCCTGGCCTTCTGGTAGGTCCCGATCTTATCATTTACAGCATGCATACTACATGCATACCATACATACTTTTACAACTCCAAAGTATTCCCTCATCAGGCAATCAGGGCTAGGATATCTTGTTTACTTAGCAGGATATTGCAGTTACAAAGTCTCCCGGCTATACTGGTTTACAGCGGTTAGCATATAGTGTAATGCTGCATAGCTTACATACCGGTTTGATTAACAAATTTACAATACAAGTCTATCATAATCCCCCCTTTTTCTTTTTATCATTTTGTTGATGAAACCGAGCAACAGTTTCTCAGGCGAGAGAGAGAATGTAAGTTTCTTTTTCAGCGATCTCATCTCCTTCTAAATGCTCATACTGCTTTCTTAACAACATTAGGTGTGCTGCTTCTAACCTGCTCTTTACAAGTCCGATGACTTTATTCAATATGTAAGGTCCAAAGGTTAAAGTCAATATTACCAAAGGTCCAGTTATTGTAGATGATAGAGTAGTCAGCCAAGGAGAACGCGTGAACCAAGATTTGTACCAGCTTTGTTGAGCTTCCCTTTCCCTTTTTCGTTTTTCTAATCCTTCTCGTAATTTTGTCATAGTATCTCTAACTACTCCTGTGTGATCCACGTAAAAGCAACACTCTTCTTTTAAGGCTGCACATAATCCTCCTTGCTGTAAGAAGAGGAGATCCATTCCTCTCCTATTTTGTAACACTACTTCTGATAATGAGGTTAAAGATTTTTCTAATGCAGTTATTGACTTTTCTATTCTTTCTAGATCTTCATCTACTGCAGCTCTTAAAGAGCTAAATCTTTGTTTTTGTTGAATGAGAGAGGCCATTCCTGTCCCCGCTCCTACTGCTCCAATACTTAACAATGTGGCTACTGTAATAGCAGTTATTGGTTCTCGTTTAGCAATGAGATGTGTTTTAGTATCCCAATAATCATAAATTACACTTTCCTGATGATATAATACCTTTGGGATAATAGTGACTTGGATGCAGTATTCTCAAAGGGCATTGAACACATCTAGAGACACACAGGGGGTGAACCCCCTCTTGGAACATATCCACCGAGCTCCTTGAGGGATAATCCACTTATTTTTGGTTTTGTTGAGACTGGGTTCCATTGAGCCGCAAAGCGTTTGTTTGGATTTTGGCATCTTGCCTATACAGGCTCCGGTCCCAGTAACATGCTGCATTGTTATTCCTTTCTTTCTATTTCCCCAAGAGCATTGAGAGGGTGCTGTCTCCGTGCTCAGATTAATGTGTACCATTTACTCCAATGGCCTCGTAAAAGGGTGGAGTAACTTCATAACAAAGCCAACAACTTGATGTTATATTTGGTTTGGTATGATTTAGTATTTGGTAAGTGGCCTGTATGATTTCCCATAGAGGGTTTTTTTGCAGTTGCACCTGTAGGGGGTGGTATTGTAATATTCTCGGCCAGGGCCGCCGCTGTGCTTGTTGCGCTTGAAGGAGGTGGTATTTTTATCTTTGATTCTTTGAGGACTGTGTTAGGGCCAACAGCTTATTTATGTTTAATTTCTTCCTTTTTGACCAATATTAATACTCCCCTATCTGTCCCAGGTTCCCAGAGCCTTACACCCCAAATCCTTCCTATTATCCATCCAGGATCTTGAGGTTGTAATATGGTAACCTTTAAAGATTTACAGGTTCCAGCATTATTTAAGCCACCATCATAACTATACGTAGGCTTACGACAGCCGTCTGGCATCCAGGCGACTTGGAGATGTTTATCTACGGTAGGGATGCCCCATCCTGGTTTTGTTGCTATAGTTTCACAGCCCCAGTATGCACAATAATATTCTCTGGGAGAGTTACAGTAACCTTTTCCTGGATTCGAGCTAGGACACCAGTAGGTGGCCTTTAAATTTGTAGCCCCCCAGGTATATTGTCTTTGGGGGCTACACTCATGGTCTGTGGTGCTTCCTGCATATCCTAGGGCTGTTTCCAGCAATTCACAATTAGTTATATTAAAGGAGGGTGAGCCTGCTGTAGTATTTATCTTGAGTATCTTAGAGTCATCCCACCTAGAAAGTGTCCATTTATAAGGTTGGGGGGGGTTCTCTTCACCTTTTGTCACTCCCATTATCATCAGTAATAATCCCATTGCCCAAATACTTGCTTTCAGGTTCGAGAAAAGTGGTGTGCCTTTACCTTTACTACAGGTATCCCAAAGTCCCTGGTGATCACTTTGTTTTTTACCTTTGTCTCTTGAGAGGGATGGGAGACTCCGGGGAAGTTTTGAAGTTGTTTGGGTTGGGAGTTGTAAGTCAAGGGGCTTCACAAGCCATTTCTGGAGGTGGTTCATCAACCTCAATCCCCACAGCTGTACGTCTCTGCCTTTTCCTCTGCCTACTCTGTTGCTTAGAGCAGCGAGGTGTACCATCTTCTCGGCAGCAGCCGTATTCTTCAGGGGAACCTCCTTCTTATTCAGTCAGCCTTGACTTATATGCCTCCCAGTTCTTATTTTTCACTTCCCAAGCCCCACACTTCACCCTAGACACTGGTCGTCTGCAAATTACTTGTACAATTTCAATGTACAATTTTTTGTTAACCAAGGTTCATTTGCACGGAAACAACACTTTTCAGGGTTTAGGCTTTGGGCAAAAATATCCCACCACTCTTCAGATTCCTTTATGATTTTCCCAGTTGTTACTCCTACGCATAATGCCTGTTTAGTTAGTTTCCTTTTGTAGTTGTAACATTCATGGCAAATACCACTAGGAGGATACCTATAGAGGCAATGAACCCACCACTTTTCTTTACAAAGCTTATACTTATAACAATTTAGACAAAGGGATAACAAATACAGTTTAGGATCTCTACAAAAGATAGTCTCACTCATCCGGTTTCCTCCGGAAGGTAACTTTTAGGTTGTCCAGGTCTCCTGTTGCCTCTCAATGGGAACTCCGAATGGGTCCTTTGATTCTGCTTGCGTGAGTCCACCCCTTTTCAGCAGTCCGGACAGCAGTATCTGTAGTGAGTAAAACAAGAAAAGGTCCCTCCCAACAGGGAGTCAGGGATGATTCTTTCCAGGCTTTAATTAATACTTTATCTCCTGGTTTTATTTTGTGGATTGTACTATCTAAAGGCGGTCTCTGCACTATCAGTCCTTTCTTTATTAACTCTTGCCTTCTCTTCGTAAGCTCAGTGATATATTCTTGCAGAAATTTTTCTTCTACCTTTGGATGTTCAATTGGTAATTCCAGATCATAAGACATTCCATATAACATTTCAAAAGGGGAGATTCCAGTGTCAGCCCTAGGTTGCATTCTTATATTTAATAAAGCTATGGGCAAACACTTCACCCAACTCATTTTAGTTTCAATCATTAATTTAGTTAAATGTTTTTTAATCTCACCATTCATTCTTTCTACTTTTCCCGAACTCTGCAGATGCCATGGGGTATGGTATTCCCACTTAGTTCCTAAAGGGTCTAGGACTTCCTTTATAATTTTGGAGGTAAAATGGGGTCCCTGGTCTGAATCAATTATTGCTATGTTCCCATACCATGGTATGATGTTTTCTAACAATATATTTACTACCGTTTTGCAGTGGCTCGTGCCACCAGGAAAGCTTCCACAAAATGAGTTAAGTGGTCTACAAGTACCAAGAGATATTTGTACCTACCAACTTTTGGAAGTTCGGTAAAATCAATTTGTATTTTCTCAAAAGGTCTTTTAGCTAACCCACGTCCTCCTGGCACTTGGGTGCTCTGCAGTGGGGCTAATCTGGCCAACTCATCCGCTTCTGCATTCCACCGGCCAGCCGGGGTAACAGGTTGGGGTTTTTTGGGTTTTTTTTTTGGTGGGAAGCTACCCATACTACTGCAAATGTCCCCTGTCTTGCAATCGCAAGAATATCTTGCCACCTTTCCTTTTGCCAAATTGGTATTCTATTGACTTCCCAGCTGTTCTGCTCCCAGAATGGAAGCCATTCCATGCAGACCTTGAACACTGCATAGGAGTCTGTATAAATGTGCACAGGGGAAAGAGTCTGTCTCTCACGTTGAAACACACTCCACACTGCAGCCAGCTCTCCCACCTGTGCACTGCCCTCTCCTTCTGTAATGATCTGCTCCTTGGTTTCTACCTGAAGGGCCACAGCCCGGTACTTCCAAACTTTCCCTTCCCGCTTCGATGAAGCATCAGTAAACCATGCATTTAAAACCTGCTCCAAGAATGGGGGAGCGACCCTGATCACAGGGGAAAATTGGGGCATCTCCCTATCCAAGTTCCCCTAATCTTGGATAGCCAGTATTTTAGCAGTCCCTTCTGTCACAGAAAAAAAATTCGCAATAGTGTTCTATTTGAGCATACCATTTCCTCACGGAGGTGCTGAGCCACCCCGTCAGGGGGTGGGGTCCCTGTTACAACTACTTTGATCACCTTGAACGGGCCCCGAAGAACTATGGGTTGTTTTCGAATAGTCCGTTCGGCCTCCCGTAAAGCTAAGCTAACCACAAACAACCCCTTTTCCCAAGTAGTGTATCGCTTTTCAGCGTCCTTGAAGCTGCGTGAGTAAAATCCGATAGGCCGGATGGGCCCTTCGGGCCCCTTTTGCCACAGATGAATGGAGAGTCCAGTCCGGGAAAATCCCCATTCATTCTGAATCGGATCAGTGGGATGGATTGGCCCTAAAGCTTGATAGGCATTTGCTTCAAAAATTAGTAGTTGCAAGGCTTCAGCGTGAACTGGGGCCCCTTCCCACTGAGTCCTTTTCCTCAGTAAATCATATAATGGTCTGGCAACAATCGAAAAGTCGGGGATGTGTTTTCTCCAAAACACGAGCAGCCCCAGAGCATGTTGTAAATCCTTTTTGGATTCTGGCATTTTAATGGAGTCTAACGAGGATAGGGTATCCGGTGGAATGCAGATCATCCCCCCCCCTCCACCAGATTCCTAAGAATTTTACCTCGCTGGAGGGAGTCTGGATTTTTTTCAGGCGGGATCGTCAGTCCTATCTGTTCCAAATGGGTAATGATATCGTATTGCGTTTCTTCAACGCCCTCTACATGGCTCCCTCCCACAAGCACATCATCTATATACTGGTAAATTTTAACTCCTGCTTGTATGGGAATGGTTTCAAGTTCTTGGGCCAGCGCATGATGAGCTACTGGGGGGGAGTGTTTGTATCCCCGAGGCAGCCGAGTAAACGTATACTGCTGCCCCCCCCCCCCCGGGAAAGCAAAGCGTTCCTGGCCCTCAGGTTGCAGCGGGACCATAAAAAACATGTCTTTGACATCAATTGTTGCCATCACCGCGTGAGATTGTTCCTGAATGGTGGCGATTAACTCGGCGATGTTTGGCACGGCAGCCGTTAATGGGCCCGTATTGTTATTGAGGCGCCGGTAGCCTACAGTCAATCTCCATTTCCCATTAGGTTTTCTCACGGGCCATACGGGAGAGTTGAGGGGGACTGTGCCGGGACTACGACTCCCTGTTTCTTCAGATCTTCTCACACGGGGGTGATGCCCTCCCTCGCTCCCAGGGGTAACGGGAAGGGTTTCACACTAGTCAAGCGGGAAGGGGGGGAGGGGAGGCGCCGCTTGTAGCAGGCGCACTGCCACACCGAAATTCTCGGTTAGCCTTCTAACCCGAGGAACGCCGAAAGACCGTAAATTCCCTTGGGTGTCCCGCCACTGTCTTCCCTTCAAAACATCTATTCCCAGGAGATTCATTTGAAAGGGCCCTATAGCCGCCATGGTGTCTACCGGACTTTCCTCTCCTGGTAGCCACAAGGTTACCGGAGTCATGGGCGCAGATTGGGTTTTCCCCAAAGCATTTAGTACTATTAGGTGTTTAGAAGGCGCCGAGATGCCGCACTGTTCTGCCTCACTCCGATTAATTGCTGTAATCTGGGCCCCTGTATCAATCAAAAAACTCACGGGCTTTTTCCTTGGCCCTACCGCAACTGTAAGTAGTAAGTCTCCCTTATTATTGCAGGTGAGTCGCCTAATAAACATCCACCCTCCGCCTCCCCCCTCACCCTGAGGGGGCGGAGGATTTAGTTTTCCGCCACCTTCTCGTTTCTCTCGAACCCTTTCCCCATGTCCGCGGGTGGCGCCGAAGGTGGGTTCAGTCTGGGCGGGGGTCCTTGTCCAGACCACCTCCGCACCAGAAGCTCTAGCTTTTTGGTGGGGAGCCCATCCATTAAGTCTCGGGGCACCCCCTTTTGCAGTCCTATTTGCCACAATTCTTGCCGGAACAGAGGTCTCTCGTTTTTTGTTAGATCAGGGCTTCTTCCAGAAAAAACAAAACAAAACAAAACAATGATTTATTCGCCGGCTCCTCCGCCCGCACTGTTCTAGTTTCTACCATTTGGTAAGTCCGACCTACTGGCCCATATTTCCTTCCGTAGTTTATTAATTCCTGAGCCACTTCCCCCCCAGGTCCATACCTCCCCCCGCCCCCACCGCTGCTCAGGGGTTACCATCCCCCCTCGGGCAGCTGCAATTCGCTCTTCCCGAGACACATTTTGGATCCTCCCCTGCAATTGGATTCCAATAGGTTTTAGTGAGTCGGGGATTCCTCTTATCAGGGGTGTTACTCACTCGGGATCTACTGGTAACAACATTGGGGAGTTTAGGTTTGGTTTGAGTTCCCGATCATCCATCATTTGTAGGCAAGCCGCCTTCTGTACACTTTCCAACAGCTCATCGACATTTATAGCTAGAGGATCCCCCCTCTCCAATGGGTTCAGCCCCCCCCGCCCAATACGCGGCTCTCTGGGTCAGAGACCACGGGGCTCGGCGGTCGCCCGTTGTGAGGAAAACGCCAGGGCCCCAATATCCCTCGGCTTCCTTTTCTGATAACACGATTCCGTCCCCCCCCCCTCCCCGACAGGGATATCCTCCACACATACTCGGTTTCAGATTCCCTTGCCGTCCTAGCAAAATCTTTCCGTAGTTTGGCCAATTCAGTGGCGGTAAAGGGGATTTCTCTGGTGACAACATGGGGGCAGTTGTCGCTATCGTCCTCATATATGTATTCTGTTTTTACCAGCGGGCACGTGTGGGGGGGTGTTATCTGTGGCGTCTTTTAGTTTTCTTAAATCCTCCTGAGGGTAAGTTGGGCGTACCCCTTTTCCCTCCGGCATCACCTTTGTCTCAGCGAGGGTGTCTGCCTCCCTCAGGAGCTGAACTCTTAGCTCCTCTTTCAACATTAAGTTTTGGTGCTTTTCTTCCTCTAGCGCCCGCTCGGTTTCTAGTAATTGTTCCTGCAGCGGCGCCAGTGCCGCTTGTATTGAGGCAACTATCGCCTCTTCTTGGCGGGGCGCCCGCCTCCTGCCCTGCACCGCAGCCGCCAGGCACGCTCCCAGCACAGCACAAACAATAGCTTTCCCTTTTCCTTTTCTAACTCCAGCTTCTTTACGCAACACCACTATTCGGTCTGTGACACTTTGCAGTTGGAACCAATGGTCCCGTGCCCAATCTCGTCCTGAGAGTGAGAGGCGAGAACAATACGTTTCCAAAAATCATACAATTTTTCTGTTTCTTCACAAAAATCACCCGCCTTCTGGGCAGCCATGTCCTACAAAGGGGAGTTTGTCCCGGGAGGGTCAAACAAAGAAAAATCCAAGGTTCCCCTATACACTTCCGGGAGGCCAAACCGTAACCTACTAACAAACAACAAAGGGCCTACAAAGGGGATATCATCCTGAGGTCACACTGTAAAACCCTATACTTCCTCAGGAGGCCAAACCGTAAACTAATACCTTTTGGGCCTCTCTCAACAACTCGTTTAATCCTCGCTCTTGCTGGTTTTCTAACTTCATCAATTTCTTTCTGATGTCTGTCCATGACTTTACCACAAACTGAGTTCTCAACAGAACTTGTCCCACAGGGGTGGTGGGATCTACCCCTGAATAGAGTTGCAGATTCTGTCGCAATCTGTCCAGCCATTTAGTGGGGGTTTTATCTTTCCCTTGATGTTCACTAAGAGCTTTATTTATATTCTGTCCTCGAGGAACAGATTCTTTAATTTCTTGATCAACTCTGGTGCGCAGATCCACCATATGACTTTTATGTTTAGCGTTTTGATTAGTCCAGTTTGGCCGCTGTAGTAGCCATTTAATGTCTGCGCCTGGACTACGTCGATGTTCCCTCTCCTCCATTGTAAAAATCCTTTTCGCTTAGGGCAAACACACAAACTCTGCACCTCACTCGCTCAAACACTCACTCAGTCATGTAAAAGGGCCCGTTACACTTCTCACACCACAAGATTTTCCAATCAGAACAACAGCCAATTACATGTAACTTAAATCTTAAACCATTTACCGTTTGCCACTAATCTGCACCAAGATAGTCAGACCGATCACAAATCTAAACTCTCGCTCGCTTAACAGTAACGCCGAGTTTCAGGTACGCTTTCCCTCAGCCTTGATGGCCTGTCCTATTTACTCTAAAGGGAATGCCGGGTAACTTCACCTTGAGGTCCCCTCGTCCCTCCCATGGGGCCAGAAGGCTTGCTTTTCTTCTGTCCCATCTCCGAAGTGCCTTCACACACACACACACGCACACACGCACACACAGGCCCCTCGTTCGCGCCTCACGCCCTCGCGGGCAATGAGAACCGCACTACAGGAGGGTCCGCACTCGCTTCGCCCCTCTCGGGAGCGTCTCATTCAAGCGCGCTCCGGGATAACCCACCCCGACTGAACGGATTAACGCACCAATACTCACTTAAATTGGAGTCTTCGTTCGGGTCTTCGTGCACAAAAATTACGGGGTACTGCAGTCTTCTTTCGCCTGCTTACTCAATTTCGAGTTCGGAAGTATAGGTCTTGGAAGGGGTATCGTTTGCTCAGGGGCCATCCGAAGATGGGGCGCATCCCCAGAGTTTGGATCCCGAGCCAAGTTAACTTATATCCGAGTCACGGCACCAAAATTGTTATAAGTGCCGGTGACAAATTTTCCACGCCGGTCGGGATTATCCAAATAGAATTTATTAAGCAAGCAGTAAGCAGGCAAAACAGCGCCGGGCGGACGGGGAGTCTCTGCTGCACCAACGGCGCACACTTCACCCCCTCCACAGTCCTCTTCTTACAGTCCTTCTCTTCCGGGTTAGGTCCCGGGTTGACGTGGCTTTCGCTGGTTTCTTCTGCGGTCTCTCGCGCTCTGTTGCTAGGGGGTCTTTCCTGGCCTTCTGGTAGGTCCCGATCTTATCATTTACAGCATGCATACTACATGCATACCATACATACTTTTACAACTCCAAAGTATTCCCTTATCAGGCAATCAGGGCTAGGATATCTTGTTTACTTAGCAGGATATTGCAGTTACAAAGTCTCCCGGCTATACTGGTTTACAGCGGTTAGCATATAGTGTAATGCTGCATAGCTTACATACCGGTTTGATTAACAAATTTACAATACAAGTCTATCACATTAACCACAAGGTATAAACAAAGCCCCTCAGATGTCACCCACAAGACCTCCTGTTTTTCTAGGGATCTGATGGCTCTTTTTGACTACGCAGCCAATAGCCCACAGCCCTCTTAGCTCGCTATTCCACAACAGTTCATCCATGTAGAAAATAAACATATTGATGCTTTTATTCCTCCCTTCCCTCTTCCAAAGCCATTCTGTGACCCCAAGGACCAGGCTGGACTCCTTTCAGAGCTGACAACTGCTCTGAATGGCGAGCAATAGCAGGAGTGACTGCCAACAGAAACTCCATGCTCCTTTCTTCACCCTTGGGAAGTTAAGATTTTACCAGTCACTTACGAATGTCCCACAGAGACTAGTTTAGAAGTATATGCTTATTAGACTTCAGTCTTCCACAATGCAGAGTAACCCAATGGCTTTAATCATTTTCCCTCCGCAGGCACAGTTTGGCCATACAGTTAATTCATGCTGTAGATTCTGCTCAGCGAAGCACTGCAAATTATCCACACGAGCAAACAAAAAATACTTCCAGAGAGTAGATTTAAGCTGAGCATCATTCAAGGATTTGCATGCAAGACTCTCACCACAGTGAACCATGAAGACATTAGCACAATGATGTATTGAAAAGATACACTGACTGCATTTATTTATTTAGAGGACAGAGAAGAGCCAACTTTTCATTCCCAAACCAATAATTCAGCAACAGTTGAAAATTAAAACTCTTCAAAAGTACCCAGGAATAGCATGTGGTAGTGTTTGTTCAGTTTTAATTAAAATATTTAAACATCTGGAATTGCAGGGAATACCAACAACCTTCAACTTACCGGTAGAGAGGAAATAGGATACTTCTTGTATATTCCTACCACTTAATTTCAGTTCACACAATTAAAAACTTTAGTCCAAATCAACTTGATTATCTCCTTGTGCGGCTCTACACTGAGCATTCAACTTCATGGAAGATCTCTGAGTTTTCTCAGCAGCTGCATGGTCCTGCATGGTCCTCCTGCCTGGCAGAGCTGGGCTCATAATCCTCAACTGAAAGATGTCACACAGAACAAAGACTTTAGTCTCCTACTACAAATTGCAGCTCTGTGAAGACATCAGTTGATACCAATTGCACTATAAATCTTGGTCAGTAAAGTAGAAAGGGCCTATTCACTTCTTTATGTCAGTTTAACAATGTCTGTTAAAAATGGTCTTCACTAAAGCTCATTTAGACATTTCTTCCAGGTTTATGGACAACATCAGGACTTAGTAATTAAATGTTCTCTATAGTTATGATGATTAAGAAGGTGACAACTGAACAAATAACACTACATATAGAGTACTACTTTCTTTTCTGTTTTAAGATACAGTTCCTGCAGGCTACAGAAATGCTCCTTGGGTAATTTTTGTTGGAGAAAATGGTTCTTGCAGCCATCCTCAATGAGGAAGAATAGTGACTGGGACAGGTTCAGGTCTACTAACGTGAAGGGAAAAGAAGTAACTTATTGGGAACAAACTTCATCACTGGCAATAAGCTTCAACTGACTTTAAGAAACTTTAATAAGAGACCATAATTAAGAAATGCAGCATTTTCCCAAACAGTTTAAATGTGATTAAAAGATTTTTTTTTTAATTATTTTCTTTTTTTTTTAACATTACCCAGAAATACTGGATCACTACAGCTGAAGAGTGAAAGTAAAATTTTTGAAATGGCACTAAATTCCAATAAGGAAAAAGGATTTCTAGAGTTCACTACATGTTCTAAAATAAGATCAACTACTAACCAGCCTTTTGAGAAACTGGATCTGAACTGAAAACCAAGAGTGTTGGTGGCTGGGATTACTGCAAAGACTTGAGAGGCATTCCTGGAGAGCTGGGCTTAGCGTGTTAATTTCTGCACAACAGTCAGTTTAATAAATATAGAACCTGTTGCGTAATGAAGTAATCATGTGGCAAGAACATGGTTTGCAAAAACATGAAAGGTCTGTTACCACTACAGCTATTGTTTCTTCAGACATAAAAGACATTTCTCAAAAGCACCTTAGCAGAAGCAGTTATACAGCTGTATGGTATACAGAGATACGATTTTTCCCTCTCAGATCTGTATTTAAGCACCTTAAGTAAGCAAACCTCAAACCAGGACAGTCACACAGGTGAAATTCTTTAAAATAGTTTTCAGCTACCTACAGGAAACAAGTGGCTCCTCTCCTCTGCCATCTAATTTGATATGTGCTGGGAGCCCACATTGCAGTTAAAAAGAGTGAATATCACATCAAATCTGCTTGGTAATCAATTTGGATATGCCTGCTTGGTGGCTGGACTTCAGATTAGCTTTGGCCTTCGGTTTGGAAGCAGTTAAGCAGGCTGAATATTCTATTATTTTTATTTCTGATAAGGATAGCGAGGTTAGTTTGGTTTTCCCGGAGAAGTGAAATCCCATCTACATATGCTCCAAAACAATTTGGAGATCAAAACAAAAACATTGCATCTAGAACTGTCATAAATATATCGTCATGAGGCCTCCTGGGTGTAATTGGTGTAATTTTTTTTTTTTTTTTTTATCTATATATGCACTCATAATTTCATTTGGTGGGAACTTTAAAAGGGCAAAGGGAAGAGTTAATTTGATATGGCCTGTAAAGGTCTTTAACATTTTTATAGTGCAGGGATTTTTTTCAAGCTGATGCTTGAAGAGAAAATGAATGAAGTGGCATTCTTTAATCCAAAGCTGCAAAATCCTGAGGTTTCAAAGTAAGGCCTTACATGTCTCATAAAAGTCAGTTTAAGCCAAAATATACGGGCAATAAGTAGAAAGTCCACTAACATCAGTGATTAAATTTAAAAGGACATTCAAATGTATTTTTACACTGCAGAATAAATTTTCAATTTTTATAAAACAAAATTCTAATCATTTTAAAATTAATGTTAAAAAGGTGAGAAATATTTTTTCAAGGATTGTTTCTAAACATACTGAGTAGAAATGGGCAGAGGGAGGAGTACTGCACTTGTATATAAGCCTACACTCAGCACATTACTATAGCTGTACTACCGACATATTCAACTGCTATACCTCTTATTACACACCCTACAATCGATTTGAAACATTTAAATGACGCAATTTACTTTTCCTACTTGTATGTTGATTCCAATATCTGTACATGTTATTCTTGATATGCTGTAACAGACGTGAAATTGTGAGAAGCAAGACCTCAGGTGAATATTTAAATCCAAGTGAAAAGTTCCCTCAACTGTCAAAAACTATATTTCTATTAATACCATATCCTGAAAAGTGCAGTTTTACAATCATCCCTTAGGACTTAATAAACCAAAGAGAAGGACATGATCAGTTGTAGGTAAAACTTACCTTCAACAGTGTCTCCTGATTTAACAGAGAGACAGTCTAAGAAACCTCTAAACTCTTTTCTAAGTCCTAGTGTCAAGGATTCTCCCTTTTCCCATTCAAACTCATACAGCAGCAATTATAACCTGCAGCATGTTAAGGACTTTCCCTATTTTAAATTACGCTCTAACACCAGAGATGAGAATGGAATTAATGTCATTTAGCAGGTTTCCTGGTATTTTTCTACAGTCAACCACTTCTCTGAAAATTGTAGTTGGCCAAACCACTGACACTCCAAATACCTGAACATTACGTACCCGAATCACACATTTCTAATTGTCGGGTCTGTCTGCTTAGATTGCCTCTATATTCTACCCAAAAGCACTAGAGCAGCTGTCTGAACCAAGGACGCTCCGCAGCTTGAAGAATCACATTCTTATCAAATGTAAAAATAAATCCTAGTGTCATAGACTTTAATGGCAAAAAGGACCAGTTGGACCCTCTACTTTGAACAGTACAACACAGACCATTACATTTCACCCTGCAGTTCATGCATCAATTTGACTAGTTCAGGATGAGCAAAGACACTTCTGGTCTAACTTGATTTTTACTGAAATGCACTTTGTAAGTGCTGCCATTAAGCATGGCAGAGACCTTCTGTTTGATGAAGACTTCCCATTATACAACTCTGTTCTTCTAAAAAATAAATACTAAGGTTATGCCATATCTGCTTGTGCTGTACTAATGTCCTTTTCATTATCCCATGTTCACAAATTGTCTTAATTAAGGTTTATGATTACATGATGAAACATTTTCAACTTGGCTGAGAGCTTGCATTTCAGCAAGAAACACAGCATCTTGTGATGCTTTCATTGTGGTTATCATTTTTAAGAGATATTCAGAATTAGTACACCTTCATGCTGTTTGCAGCCTAATCACCATGTCCTTCTCTCCCTTGACACATCTAGGTTGATATCACCTTCCTGTCTCCAGCTATTGATCTACTTCTCACCTACCCTAAACACACTTCTAAAGTGTTCCAGTGCTTCCTCTGTTAACAAGTTAGTATTTAAGTATCTGTTCCTATATGTTTCCCGGCTACAATTCACTCTTGACATTATTCCAACCATTTTTATACTTGTTTTCCAATCAATTTACCTCCATAAACACTTCAGGTTCCTTGGCGGATTGAATTGCACCCACTGATCATAACCTTTGTCCAATTCAAATGCCTTAGATCCTTCAGCATTTGAGGGATTTAAAAAAATTTTAGCAAATAACTGAACTAAGGGGTGAAAGTCTTTATTTTTCTTTTGGGAAGCTATATCCCAAAAGTAGAAGTTTTGATGTTGAGATGAAGTACTTTTGGCAATGATATTAAGAGTACAGATTGAAGCGGAAAGAAAGATTTGTACTCTCAAAAGGATCTGTTAAAATCAGGGGTCCACTGACGTGAACTAGGCTTCTGATTCAGATCGGCCAGTGAAGGACAGTAACATTTTGTACCATCTCCTGGAGTAACATAGAAGGGAAAATACAACTTGAAAGGCAGCGATTAGCAAGCATGGTAGTAGCAAGGATGCGTTACTCTGCTAACGTGAACAAAGTAGTGGACTTCATACAAGTTCTAAACACCATCATCAGTAAAAGCTATTATGTAGTAGATAAGAAGGAATACACAGGATGGTGAAATAAGGAGACCGTGAACAGCAGAGGTTAGTTAAAAGATGCCAGTTATTCAGAGAAACATAGAACAGTTTAGGTAGGAAGGGACCTTAAAGATCATCTAGTTCCAACCCCCCTGCCATGGCGGGGGGTGTGTGGGGGGCTCTCACTAGACCAGGTTGCTCAAAGCCCTTTCCAACCTGGCATACCTACAGTGTAGGTAAAAAGAGGTTAAAAACAAACAAAACAAAACACCCATACAATGACCTGAAAGGACAAAGTAATTATTTTGTGGATTTTTAAGAAACTTCAAATAGATACAGATTGTAGAATATGCTATATATGCTTCTTAAAAAAAAAAAAAAAATCTTAAGTATCATGATGTGAAATCTACCCAAAAGAACCACTCATATTAAGACCTTGACAACATCTGCCCAGCTGTAATTCATGGATATGCCCTTGGGAAAACAAGGAAAGCATCAGTAATTATACTGGGATGAGCTTGCCCAAAAGCTCTGGATTACATCTGCCCTGCCCTAATGGTTTAGGTACTTGTAGGGAAGAAACAAAAAGTGTAAATGAACTCTTCAAGCTTTACTTCCTTGCCACAAATCTGGGCTGGGAATCCAGAAGATCATAGCAACCCAGGGAACATAAATGTCCTTACAGGCCAACAGGTCTAAGTAAAACTGAAAAATTCTTGCCATAGGTGCAAGGTTTTCTTCTGTAGTTACAGTAAAAAACAATCCCAGGGTTTCTGGAATCCTTTTATTGTATTTAGCATATTATCAGATTTGTGGAAAAAATAGGTCATTCAAATATTAAAATCTTTGACATATTGAACTTCCATAAGTATTTCAGGAGCAGAAATCACAAATTTCACACTTCACAACCATGTGAAAATAACAGCACCACAGAGTGAGCACCTGCATCACAAAGAAGTTGCCCTGTCTCATCCTCTAAATGAATTCTTGCTACACTGTGTCTCTCAATGACACGGGCTTGAGATTGACTGAAACATTCACCATCTTCAAGGGAATCTCTCTGTCATCCCCACTCACTCTCTTTTGGCTCGCACTGCCCACTGTGCCGAGACCGTGCAAACCGGATTCCTTTTGGAAGAAATTAATCCAAAAGGTGCACTCTGCAATGCCCCTCTATCTGCTAATGACCGCTCCAGCCATACTGTTAAGACTAAAACTAGTCCAAAGCAAAACTCCCAAAGCATGCACAGAAGAAACACCATGTGCTCAGCATCAACTGTTTTGCTGCACGGATCCACTCCTCTCGTGCCACGGTACTTGCCGGCTCTCACCATTCCCTTCACCAGGGCAGTGCTCCACCATCTTAGCAGCGCAGTTTGTAAGTCACACACGACTTGTGAGCTCCTCACCCTTCCTTCTGCAGAACACCAAATACTAAAGTTCTCCTCTTCATCAGATCTTGAAAGGCTTTGAAGTCTGAGACTGTTTTATTGCCTTCGATGCTAGCACTTCAAAAGATCACAGGCTATGGACCGGCATTCCTTTTGAAACATCCACCTCCAAATTTAAGTGTGGTACGCTTCAGATCGGATGTTGTAAAGAAAAGTACATCCTACACGAGCACCGTGGCTGCACAGGGCTATATTTTGGCACAGTGCATTCCCTCAGAAATGTAACCAAATACTACCTTAGTATCTCCTTTATTGACTGAAAATACTGAAGTGTGTGGTCCAGAACAATTTCAAACTTTAGATGTTTGTGGGTTTTTTTCAAGTAGCAAAATATAACAAAATTTACTTGCAAACAGATCAATCTGCAATGCTTTACTGCAGAAATACCTTTTCTTTCCAACTTGTAAAAAAGACTACGGTTTGGGATTTCATGGGGTTTTGTTTAGTTACTGGTTTGGTTATTGGGTTCTTTGGTTTGTTGTTGTTTTTGACTACTGCATAATCATATCAGGGTCACTTGGTTTTCAGAATCCTTATCTTCTGACTAAATATAATTTTTAATAGCACTACTACAGTGCAGGAAATGTTTCCAAGTGAATGATTTACATATGCTTAGTGATTTTGCCTTTCTAATCTCAAACAGCTCTATAATCAAGGAACAAGTGATTCTTAGTGAATTTACAAAGCAGTAAGAGTTTAAAGCTCCTCAGTGTCCAACTGCTCAAAAGGAGGATTCTTATTTTTGATTTTTCTACATTATCAAATTCAAAATATTCTGCTCTCAAACAAAAATCAAAACGTGTGAAAGATGAAAATAAATTGCCATTTTCTTCAAATAGCAACAAAAGCATTAATTTCAATCCTTTGCTAGTTACTTGTAACTGTATGCTATAATTTTATATTTTTCTGTTACATATTTTATTATAGTCCACCCGACAGGTAATAAAAGGGAAGAAAATATAGTTTAAAGCAATTTGTAGGACTATTAATCAAGAGAGGTAAACTCACAATAATGAAGTAAACCAATGAAGGACAAAGGCTTTGCCACATACTGTTATGTTTGTTGCATTTTAGATTAAGATTTTTCATTCAGAGGATTTGTGAGGTTATATTCTCTCCCTTGTAACGGAGGCTTATTTTTAAAGATTTATTCTTGAATTCCTAACAATAACTTCATTCTGTTAACGTAGCAATCCATTGTAGAATACATGAACAAGCAGCCCATTCCCAACATAACAGATTTCAAAGTCCACAATAAAGCTCAGAAATGAAGAGTTAGGAGTTTTACTCGCGCTGCAAGTGACAATGTCAGGGTTAGCCTATACCAGAAATGTTTCTACTGAATCATAAATTACAATTGGTGGGCCTTGGCTCGGAAACACCACCTACATCCAGTGCCTCAACCAACTCATTCTTCTCCCTGCTCTTTCCCTTAGGAACATAAATCTCATTGCAGGTCTGAAACAGCTTCCTTTCTATTAAAAGCATCCACAACGTCTGCTAAGACACATCCAACTCAGGTATTCAGTAACACAGTTAGAGAATAGTTACCGCTGGCAATGACACTTCAGAACCATAAGGTCAAGTTTCTCAACCACCTAATACAACCGGTGGACTTCCATACGTCAGGTGGGGTGCTGCCAGGAGCTTAACCAGCAGGAGAAACCAAGCCCATGGCTGTTCGTCACTCTTTGCTTCCTGAGCCCAGAACAACCAGCACCCTGCAGGATCCAGGAGCAGAGCCTTTGCTCAAGGTGGATCTCCACAACTCCTTTGAGTATGTGATACCCAAAGGAGTAAGGGGTTTGGTAGTTTACACAAAGAAGTGGCTATATAAATTAAGGAATAATTCACGGAAGGGAAGAGGATCTTGGCAGATTCTCTTCTAACAACAAACAACATGTTTTATTTTTAAAGCCTGGTGTTGCACTAACCCTGAGCAAACTGTGTCCTTAAAGGAGCACTCTATATACAAGAAGCCCAAAATCTTAACAATAATCAAACAGCCTGTAGTCCAGTCACAATATTAATAGTCTAAATCAGTTAATTATTGTAGAGAAAATAAAACCTCTAACATAATAAAACTAGCAAATGTTACATACTCACACACTCCCTTGCATATGTCCCTCTCTCTAGTGTTGCACACACCCTTCCACTGCCCCTTGGGGTCCCGGGATCAACAGCACACCGTCAGGGACCCACGCTGTTTATCTGTAGTAGTAGGGTGCGGATCATGGCGATTGTTCTTTCTTCTCTCTAGAGTCCACCTGGGTAATATTACACATTTCCAAAAGCATTCTACTCACTATTATTTCTTCATTAGTCTGGTGATTCCATATCACAGCTGAATAATTATATATAGTGTGGTTTACTCACATTGCCTAGTTGTTCTTTCTTCTCTTGTCCCTAAAAACTTGTTTTGCACAACTGTTTAGGTTACATTTCTTTAAGGATCAGCACTTGGCCATGGGTGATTTGTTATCCATGGGGCACCTAAGATGCTCTGGCACCTAAGATCATAGATTAATTGATTCTACACAAAGTAATTACGTATTACTAGCCATTAGCTACAGAAATGTATCGTAGTCCTCATAGACATAGGCAGTACACCATGCAACTGTACAAAGTTAGGCTGTCACTTGACAGTTGCTGTTACGGCTAAAACAAAGCTTCAGGTAGGGCAAGATAAGCCCAGCAAAATCAAGCTCAGTGAGCCTTCATGCTAAGGCCTTGCAGAGTTAATACAAGCTACCAGCAATGCCAATACTGTGTTTATGTGGTTACACGGCTATACCAGTAGCTAGGTCACTCTCCAGAAAAGGGGAAATGTTATCTTGAAACTCCTTCTATGATGTTATAACTGGTTATCTGGATGAGGGGAGAGCCGTAGATGTCACCTACCTCAACTTCAGCAAGGCTTTTGACACTGTCTCCCATAACATCCTCATTAGGAAGCCAAGGAAGTGTGGGCTAGATGAGGTGACAGCGAGGTGGATCGAGAGCTGGCTGTGTGACAGAACTCAGAGGGTTGTGATCAGCGGCACAGAGTCTAGTTGGAGGCCTGTAACCAGTGGTGTCCCCCAGGGGTCAATACTTGGTCCTATCTTGTTCAATATATCCATCAATAACCTGGATGAGGGGACAGAGTGTATCCTCAGCAAGTTCTGTGAGGATACCAAGCTGGGTGGGGTGGCTGACACCCCAGAGGGCCGTGCTGCCATCCAGCGCGACCTGGACAGGCTGGAGAGATGGGCAGAGAAGAACCTAATGAGGTTCAACAAAAGCAAGTGCAAGGTCCTGCACCTGGGGAGGAAGAATGCTAGGCACCAGTATAGGTTAGGGGTGGACCTGCTGGAAAGTAGCTCTGAGGAGAAGGATCTGGGGGTCCTAGTAGACAGTAAATTATCCATGAGCCAGCAATGAGCCCTTGTTGCCAAAAAGGCCAATGGAATACTTGGCTGCATAGGGAAGAGTGTGGCCAGTAGGTCGAAGGAGGTCATTCTCCCCCTCTACTCTGCACTGGTGAGGCCAATACTGGAATACTCTGTCCAGTTTTGGGCTCCCCAGTTCAAGAAGGACAGGGAACTGCTGGAGAGAGTCCAGTGAAGGGCAACTAAGATGATTAAGGGATTGGAACATCTCCCTTATGAGGAAAGGCTGAGAGAGCTGGGACTCTTTAGCCTGGAGAAGAGCTGAGGGGAGACCTTATTATGGCATACAAGTATCTAAAAAGTGGGTTGAAGGAGGATGGAGCCAGGCTCTTTTCAATGGTTCCAAGTAACAGGACGAGGGGCAATGGGCTCAAGTTGGAACATAGGAAGTTCCGTTCAAATACACGGAAACACTTCTTTACAGTGAGGGTGACAGAGCACTGGCACAGGCTGCCCAGGGGGGGTTGTGGAGTCCCCTTCTCTGGAGATTTTCAAGACCCACCTGGATGTAGTCCTGAGTAATGTGCTCTAGGCAATCCTGCTTTAGCAGGGGAGTTGGACTAGATGATCTCTAGAGGTCCCTTCCAACTCAAAATTCCATGATTCCGTGATTCCTTAAACATCAGATAAAATAAAATGTAGGCCTTTCCAACCCCTGGGAGAATACTCTAACAGCGTGATATAAACTACCAGCTCTACTTAGAGCTTCCACCCACCACGCAGTGGCTGCTGCTTGACTGGATGCTGTTTGTGTGTCAGGTGACTTGAGCTTTGGGGGAATGGGTGGAATTTAGGTGACCCAAACTTGCATTCAGACAGCTGTTTAGCTTAGCAGGACACATGAGGCTCCAGCCAGGCTCAGACATTGAGGAAACTTTAAAACTGAAAAGGAATATGTACTAAAATGTGGCATGTCAGCTTTTTGGATTACCTGCCTACATACAGGTGCCTAAACTCTGCTTATGTTCTATTTCAATCACCAAAACTGGCTCTCTAAATTTAGTGTCAAGGTACACAAATAGGAAGCTGTTTTCCCTCAGCTCCTCATGTAGAAAAGAGACAGACTCCCCTAGAGAGTATTTTTGATCACAAGAACTCCTACTTAATTACCATTCAAATACAGCTAAAAAGAAAATACCACAAACTTTTGCTTTGCAATTTATTTATTAATAAGAAACATATAAAAGTGACCACAAAATGGGATAAAAATATTTAAACATTTTGAAGGAAAACAAGAAAGGCAAGTCAGACAGAAATCACCTAATAATTGGGAAGGAACTTTCATTTCCTATCCTTCAACATGCCATATAAAACAGTATCCTAAAGCAGTGAGAGTAAGTACTGGATGCAATTACAGCTTCAGTATCTATCTTTCTTTTCTTCAGCCCCATTCAAAGTACTAAATGCCTGTGTCTTCCAGGTAGTGAAGTGCATATTCCTTAGTATAAGGACAAATTCAGCTAGAGAAGGGAAAGAATGAAATAAATTAGAAAGAAATTAAAAAAAAAAAAAACAAAACCAAAACCAACACACCAACAAAAAAAAAAAAACCAACACCACCCTCGCCCCCCCAAAAAAAACAAAAGCACTGACCAAAAACCACAAACAGCTGCTTAGTCTTCAGTGAAGTATGCCTCCAGTCCCTCCAGTTCTGCATCAGCTGTTGTTTTTGAAGAGGTGGGAGTAGAATTTGAATTCATGCTTTCCTGGCTATTACTTTTTTGTTGAGAGTTTCCTGAATTACTTAGTTCCTTCTTCAGTTCCCTACCACCACTTAATAACCTTTGACTCTCTGCAAAATACTGATTAGGATGATTCAAAGAAAACCCAATGTCATCAACCTGCACAGAAAAAGAAAGGAACAGTGAATTATTATGTTTTGTTTGTTTGTTTGTTTGTTTGTTTTCCAAAAAACTAACCTTTGTCATATTCAAGAACAAATTTATTAGCAATTTAATAAGTTCCAATTTTCTTGGAAAAAAAAAAAGGCCTCAGTTTGTAAATACTGTCCCAGTAAATATAAGACCGACACAGATGTACTTTCATCACAAAGTTTCTTCCTTCATGTTAGAAATAGAACCACTGTTTTGGCATATTCAACAATATTTCACACTGTCTTTGCTGTAGTAAAGAAAAAACATCCCAAAACATATAAAACAACATAAGTAAAATGTCATACTTTTACAGATGTAGGGCAATTGAACCTACACCTTAAAACCACGTTTCCCTACACAAAAGAGGGACTGAGACAAGTCCACAGTGCAAATGTCAGTAGAAAATACTACTAAAAGTTTTAACGACTGCACAGTATAAATCTAGATCTTAAGTATCAGTGTGAAACTGTGAATGGAAACTGGTAGCTTCACCTCTTTCCCTGTTTTTTCCAATAGCCACAAATACAATATTTACAAGGCAGAAGGCTAAGACAGACGCTTATCTCTGCTCCAGGAGTGCCAACATCAGCACCCTGAAACCAGATGCACAACCAATACCAAAGAACATTTAGTCTTCAGTGGAAAAGAATATAGAAAACTAGCATAAGGTGCAGCATATTTCTATTGCTCCTTTCTACTCAGCAGGCACGCTCTTTCAGCTCTGTAATTATTTGATAAGTGAACATTCAATTGATGCTCATCAAATATTTCAAATCAACAAAGCTTTCAGTTTTAAAAGTAAGCTATTCTGACATGTTTATCACAAATCTCAGTTATAACTTTTGTATCTCTTTTCAGGGGTGCAGAAGTTGGAAATGCTTACTTTAAAAGGTGCTTCCACCTCATATTCAGCCAATCTGCACCTTTTATCTGCCCATCGGTTCATGCGAATACTAAGAACATTTTGAGAAAAATACTGCTGTTACATCATGTTGGAAAATTTCCCAAACCTGGGATACAATAAACCAAGGAACACTAAGAGCCTTATTACTGGTAATTTTCTGCACCTACTATCTTCCTTTTTTCCCCAGAGAGGTGAGGCCAATACAAGCATAACAGGCAACTTTGCACACACGCAGTGTCTCATTAGGACATATACTGTGGCTGATTTAATATGTCAAAACCCCATCAGTTTAAATTTCAGCCACTTGTGAAAAAAATCATAAAGCAGAGAATCAATGTGTGTTTTAAAGGGAACCCTGATTCAATGCATTACCACCGTCTAGCTTAGCTCCATCAGAAAATGGTGGCCCATATAACAAAATCTAATTCAGACATGACGACAACATTAGCAACTGTAGTAAGCGACCTTGCTTGAAAAACAAAAATCTAAAAAAATAAGTGACAGGCCTCGCACACCAATTTGGCACTCAAAATAAAAGGCACAAAGCAAGAAAAGAGAAACCTGAAGCCACTACGAAATTTCATTTCAGTCTTATCTGGATGAGTTTCATCCAGTGAGCTTTCATCCATGCACCAATTTCCATTATGTGGGAACTAAATTACTTCTTTACACCAAAAAGGCTTAAAAAGAAGCAATACAGTGAAAAGCTGGCTTTGCTAGAAGTGGCTCTTAATTAGTTCTATTTTTTTTTTAACCTTGAAATCTCAGTTTTCTTCAGACCAATTTAAGATTCACTTTGGAACTCTTAATGTTGTTCTAAACTCTTCTCTCCCCAGCAAATTGAAATAAACTGTAGAAGCAGCTCATTGTGTGAATGGAGCATATTTTCAGAGATGATTGACAGTATCTGGCTAAAAGCTATTTACAGGTTGTTACTTAAAATTGTCGTATGACCCCACGTACCCTATTTTAATTAAAAGAATTCTGCCCATTCATTTTATCACTTTAAGAGCCTGAGGAGAGAAAGGGGAAGTTCTGTTCATCATCATCATCATCTTCATTTGTGATATATGAACAATTCTGTTCTGTGTAATTTTCAACAAGGTTCTCTGAATTAAAGTATTCTGCTCTGGCTGGAAATACACAAGAAATTGAACCACAAAAATGGAGGTGACCCATACATAAATTTCCTGGCTTTTTTATTTAGACTGCTCATGTTACTTTATGTAAGTTTTACAATGCTTTTAGGTACTCCAGATCAAAGCACATCAATTTTAAAAGATGCATCATTAACTTAGCTGTAAGTTAACTGAAACTTACTTCCAGAAATAGAGAAACTAAATTTCTCTAACAGCTTTATCCATTCCTACCTGTGAATCCACTATGGCCAAAGAAAAACGTATTTTCTGTGCAGTCAAAAATTTAAGCTTATAACATGTATTGATCCAAGTGAAAAGGCCTGTCACTTCAGACAGAACTATTTATTCCATCTAGTAGAACACAAGACTTTTTTTAGATTCACACATTTTGCACATGTTGGCCTTCATGCACACTCTAGTTTTGTATTCTGCTACAGCAAATATTGTTTTGAAAAACCTAAAGCAATCAGTTTGTAGCTATAGTATCTTTGGGTTTTAACCAAGAACTTTTAAAATGACAGCTGATAATGCTACAGTTGATACTACAGAAAAACCATGTGGAGCAATCATGGCACTACAGTAAAAGATATCAATTAACCACATGCCTTTTTTTTAACAACAACAACAAAAAAAGGTCTAGTGTTCTTGCAATTTGATCACAAAGAACTAAGAAAAATGGGTTTTACATATGTTTTAAAATAAACTATCCAAAGTAATTCTTCTGTACCGGAAAGTTTGCTATGTGTCAGATATTTACTTCTTAAATATACACAAGGATTGTAAAATAACAGTACGCAAGAATAAAATGTTTAGAGAGTAATATTAATATACAAATTATCAGCCGTTAAGCTGTAACTGCAACAAGTAACTAATAAAGCAGTATTCATGCAAACAACATGGAATATAACTTACTAACACAGGCATTAGCCAATTAGAGTTTCTTATTTATTCATAATGCTCATGCCCTTAAACCAGTAGATTTATACAGTGGATTTATATACAAACAGATTTCAAAGCACTAATTATTTCTACAGGCAAGCCCTCACAAGAACATTTATTTAACCCACTAGTAGTTCATAGCTGATATCATTAATCTCTTTTACTTGACTGCATACATGTACCCAAGATCTCCAAACTGTTGGTCTGGAAATATCTTTCTCTATTTTGAGTTGCCATCTAATTCTATCAACTAAAGTAAAATAAAATCTTGACGTTATTGTGACTGTGAAAGACATTCTCATTACTTTGACTATTTACTCTGGGTTATGGTTACACCACTTACATTTTCAGGGTGTGTCACTTCCACATTTGCCTTGTGTCCTCACTTTAGTACAAAATAAAACTTATCTAAAAGGGATAATCAATATGAAATAGCTTATTATGAACAGAAGTACAAATATGAGAACTTCAATCAGTTATGGTGCTTTCCATACGGCTTAAAATTCAAATTTGATCATCAACCGCCACTTTAGTATTTCGGTAGTGTTTGACTGAATACTTACTCTAGTTACAGTATAAACATAGTTTGTTCTTGATTCTTATTAAAATTTTATAATCTTTGAAAATATCCACCCTACAGGCCATTCAGTCATAACTCTATCAAGTCAACATCTTTATTTCTTCACATATATAGGACCGTTTGTCTTTATCAAAACATGGTGTTATTATTTAGAAAATAACCTTCCCAAAAAGGAGTATGGCCTAATATCCAAGAACTTAAAGTATGGTAAAACCATTCATGGACTATATATAGCACTTTCCTTTCCTATGCTTATTGAAAGACTTAACAAATTGCTTATGTGTACATTTCCTTAACAGATTAGTTCCTGCCTGAAGACAATGTCCTGGACCACACAAATGATTGTTGCTTTGTTCTGTGGATGTGAGATGGTGAAACAAAAGTTCAGGAGAGGCATAGCATTTAAGTTAATAAGCCTGGTTTACCCGGAATGTGCAGAGAAGCAGCTTTTGGGTAACCTGTGCTAATTGAACCAGTAGCATCGCAGTGCAAAGACACACCCCCACCTCTCAAAAAAAATAGATCTAATCATTCTCCCTCTAGTCCAGCTGGATTTATTAGCATAGTCTTAGTGCCAAGCACTAGACTAGTGAAGCCAACAGCAAAGCTGCTGCCAGCATGAGTATAAGATGCAGTAGAAACTTGAGAGAGGATGATGGGGAAGAAATGCAAAGAGAGTCTTTAAGTAGACATAGTGTGCAACTGATCCTGTGAACTTAGAAAAATATCATAATCTTAAACAAGTCTCAACTACAAAGTCATTCATAGTAGATCTAACCCACGTACACACTGTAACTTTCAAGAATTATAGGTAATACTAACAGCTCTGCCCAAAACTTACCACTTTCTTTCTCGGTAAAATTTTTACATTATTGAATCTGAAATTCTCCATGTGATCCAGTCCATTATTTCTAGGAAATTTTTACTTAAGATTTTTCACCCATTTGAAGAAACAATAACTATCAGTGTTATGCTGATTGATTCTTCAGAAATTTCCTTCATGGAAAAGCTCTGCTAGTGATATACAAGAAAGGCAAGGGGTTTTGATTGTCTGATTTGGTGTCACCAGCCTCAGAGATACATCTTTTGACCACCCCATTAAAACAAAACAAAACAAAACAATTACTAAAGCATATAGTTGTAGGACAGAAAAATCATCCCAAGCAGGCTGGTAACAAGTTTAGAAGCTAAATGCTCTAAAAAAAAATAAATGCCCTCATAAGCATGTTTCATTCAAACTACATAAAGTGCCTTTCTGTTCATTCTGTTTTCTCTCACTGAAGTAAGAGATTTATCAACACCAAAGGAGAAAGATTACTCTTAGTGCAAGCAGCAAAGACAGATATTCGTATTAAGAAAAGACTGAAAAAATAATGCTCTTCTGGAATACACCACAGAAGAATGGAAAGACAAATTTCCTAAAACATAACAGATCTTCAGCGCTGTGCCAATTTATCCATTGGTGAATGTTGACCTTGGGGTCTATAGTCATCTTGGGTAAATATTATTTCTACTGATTTAGCCTTACACAGGGCATGTGTTATTTAAATTTCAAATTATATATAACTTTGAATTTCCTGTTTTATAATTTTTTAAGACAGTAAGTAATTATGCTCAAATTACAGCTGCCAAAACGACACTGGATACAGGTTCAGAGTATACCTTCACTACACATTCATACACAAGTGCTGGAAATTTAGGGAGACAAACACATCCATTTAAATCAAATGTGAATACCAGTGAGAACCAAAAAGTTAACAGTAAGTGTCCCTGGGTGGGTCATCTAATCCTCATCCATATCTTTAGGAAGGCTGCTCCATATTCTGATGTTTGAAAGGGATGTTTCAATTTTTTGAGTTGTGGAAAGAATAAAGGTATAAGACGGGCCGTACTCCACTGTTTTTTCTTAACAAAGAATCTAGAACCAATGTGTAAACTGGTTCTTCAAATCAAGAAATCACAAAGGAGATGGACTGCAGCCATTCTGTACCTTACAAGTTTGTGTAGGATCTTACTTTAATATGTTACAGAAGCTTATGATTAAGCAAATGAGAAAGGTCTGAGACTGTTTATCTTTATTTAAAAACTAATGACACATAACCAAAGACATGAAAAAATATCAAGTGAAAATTAATATTAACTATGTAAGTGCAGGAAGATTAGTTTTAGTTAAACTTGTTAGACCCATTTTGATTATTTTTTTAAGATATATCTCAAAATACCAAACTTGCATACTGGGTTAAAAAACACAATTTGTTTAAAAATGCGATATTGAAAAAGTTAAATGGCTTGAAATAGATGGAATTCAACAATATTGACATTTGCAGGAAGAAAGCATAACCTTTTACTACACCTTGTAACATTCAAGGTATTAATTACATCAGTATATAAACGCAGAAAATTACAAAAGAATATTTGAAGTATATTTTAAATTATTGAAATGAGAACTAACAAGGCAAGATAGCTAATGATGGATGTGAAAACTGCAAATAGTCTCTGGACTTCATGCATGATTTCCAAGGCCTTCCTCAAGACAAAGACGGTGATCATAGTTTAACAAAAATGAGTAGCTACTTACAGCATGCGTCAACTCAAAGTACTTCTGACAGGCCAGCTGGTAATGCATGCCCTTCACCAATTCCAGGATCTATACAGAGGGAGAAAAACGTAATGGATTCAGAAGTACCACACATACATCTTGTGAAATACCTTGTCATGGTAAGTATCGACAACAGCATTGTATATACCACATGGAACTTTGCAGCACATGACATCTTAGACATGTGTGTATCTTACTAATAACTGACAACATTTATACATACTATATTTGTTTAAAAATACCCCAGTTACATTAAAAACAAGATAAAACCACAGGAAGATACGTCCAGCCCTTAAAACATAATTTCAATACTCTCAACTTCAAGAATAAGTTGAATCTATATTTTGGTAATATAATTGCGACAGCTATTGTCAAACTATCATATTGCAACATCTCTTCCATAATTGCAGACATAAATCTCGTAATTCAAGTGGTTGAAGCATGAAGCAATCAAGGACACGATTTGTATTTTTATTTTTCACATTACCAGTTCATGCAGATGCAGAATAAAATACTATTGTGCTCCCATCAAGAAAATTTAATGCAAATCCTTTAGACAAGTATCTGTGAGAGGGGAATGCTTTTACCTTCAATCAGATTTGTCCTTTTTGAAATGAAGTTATTTCTAGTCAAGCTCAGCAGAATATGTGAGTGAATAGCCTGTTTGAACACCTATTAGGAAAATCATGCCATCTTTTGTAAATACAATTTGCTTCCCAATTCTACTTCAGGTAATCTCTTCTGCGCTGCATAAAGTCCCATTCTTATCACCAGAATGCAATGCTGGTTGAAATTTTTTAAAGTTTCATCATCTCCTCCCTCCTTTATATAATCAAAATGTATGCTCTCTCTGCTTATCAAACAGAGAAAATTGCTGGAATTAAGAGATAGCCTCAGTGGAAGGAAAAATAGTTTTTGAGAAATGTTAATTTCAAGCCCCTTTCCCAAGTTTGACCTATATGTCAAACACAGCAATACACTCCAGCTTAAGTCCCTGCTGTACTCATTATTGGATGCCGCCTTGTATTTATTGACAAATGTATAAATAAATTACATTTGCTGAATGGATAAAACCAGCAACACCTTGCCAGGAAAGTACTTAGCCACATTGTTTCTCTGTAATAGCCCAACTGATTACATTTCTATCCCTCTTGCCACCTTCTGTTATATCTTCTGTAAAAGATCAAGGCCAAGGCCAACTAGGCAATGAAGCCTGAAACCTAAGACTATCTCTATGTGTATGTATATATATAAATTTTTTTTTTTTTTTACTTCCTTCTGCCTTTGAAATGAACTAAAAAAATTAGTGTCATGTTAAGTAGATAAGGATTGAAAAAACCTCGTTTATTCTAAACACTTCAATTACATATTGCCTTATGTTTTCCCCTGTTTGTTCCTTGCTATAAAATCTATACCATGCAAAGAACTATCTCTATTTTTAAGTAAATGCTAACTACGTTATATGTATGTACTTTTCTAAGAAGTATTTTTCACATAATTTGGAATAATGATCAGAAGACCTGTATGTCTGTTGGTGAGTCGAAAGAAACATTCATAACGTCCTCCTTTAACATTCAGATGTTTCTAACATGAATTTTCCATCTGAAATAAGTAAACTAATTTAATCTAGTTCATAAATAGTTTATGTTTTCTCAAAATTATTCTTCATCTAATCAAGATTATATCTAATATAAATTATATAAATAAAAAGTTCTGAATTCAGGTGTAAACATACTTTAAGTCTCAGAAGCTTAAGTGAGCAAACAAAAACTTAAGTATGGACAAATTCTGACTATAAACCCCAAAAGTTTAAAAGCATTGAAGTTCTCCTGTAATTTAAGAGAACTTTTTGAAACAGGTGATCAGTTAAAAGGCTAGTCATTCTGTGATTTGTTTAACTTTTCAATCACAGACCACAAAGTTATAGTTGCTTTTTATATCAATGATGCCATTATCCAACTATCCTGAAGAGCAGAAAGGACAATGATTATCAAAGCTAGCTTTTGATTTATTAACTCACAATGATTCACAGGATGTGAGATGAAGCTGCTGTTGTCTTCTCTGACAGTTCAGCATAAAAATGGTTAACTTGAAGTGACAGATATCAGAAAAGGGATCACTGACCAACATAGCACAGATGATGACAGAATAAAGGGGCACTTATAAATAAATTCTAGTTTTGTAAGAGAGATTATTCTGAGCAAACTATTCTGAAAACATGCCTATTTAAGCCCTTGAGTCATCCTTGGGAAAATCTTGACCCACCTGTAAAGCAGAGAAGAGGACTTCATTGAATCAATACTGTTGATGTATGAAAGCTGTAATGGTCGTGTTATTAGAGCTGGCTTTGAGGGACGTCAAATTCTTAAAGAACAACCAAGTTATTTTGCAGCAGCTTGATTTTTATTGCCCAGCTACACTGCAGTTTCACCAAGGAACTACGGTCCCTCTCCCTCTAGACTCCTTCTCACACCTCTCACAGAGGCTGCAGTTAGGTCACCACACAGATTTTTCTGCTGTACTATTATGAAGACATATATCTTGGAGAACAGCTGTTAGAGGAACCTCTACCAGCATTCTCCAGTGAAGTTTGGTAACTAAGTCTTCACAGCGCTTCTTTTCCCCCCAACATTGACAGAGTGCTCCATAAAACAATGCCCACCAGAACAGACCAGACTCTTTCGTCCAGTTTGTTAAATTTATTAACGTACATGATTGCACTGGTAGTGATCATCTTAGTCCTGTGCTCCTTTACCCTCTCCACCACATCAGCTCCCCAACTGGTTGGCCAATTTCAGCCAAATTTGACAGGTAGAGATGACAAAGCTATACAATTTCTACACGTTGATTATAAGTTGTGGTTGGGTGGAAAAGCCAGACCAATGCCTGTGGCTCATTTGGGGAAAGGCAGTTATAATTCAGCCCCTACCCACTCTGAGAGGCAGCCAGAAGGCAGCCAAACTTGCACATATGTGACTTTGAACTGGCCACATCACGGAGGACCAGATTCACTGCATATATGATGGGGTTGAGGAATAAGGGGTACATTAAATGTATGCAAAGAAGAAGAGATTTAGTAGATTAACTGGCTTCAATAGGGAACAAGCTCCTAGGAGAAGAAACAAAAAAAGGTTAAAAATTGCAATAGAGTCCAGCTAGAAAGGAGTACTCTGTGCGAGAGAAACTAACAAACCTCTATTTAAATAAAACAGAATTATAATTCATGATGAATATTACCTTTCCTATTGCATTTGTGCACATAATGAAGGCAAGCTTGCAGCTGTTTTTTTATTAGTGTTACTCAGAAACAGGCCTCCACTCAAAACTACATTAATTCACAACAGCAATCTTTTGCGTCTACATATATTAAGACATTTACACTTAATTGCTTTATTTTGCAAGTAAAGGGACATACTCAAGGACTCTTTTTGTTAGTTCTTATGTGCCTTTTCTTTTGCTGCCATCTGCAACTTGCTTTTCTGATGTTGCTTTACTGACTACTAATGAGGTTAAGATGATGTTTGGCAGCTGTACACAGCCACCTGCTTTATAGATCCTCAGCATTCAAAGCTAAGATGTTGCACAGCAGGATAGTTTGGGCTCTGTAATTATCCATTGTTATTTTCACTTACTCAAAGTTAGTTTGTTTTATTTGAAAATTGCAGAATTACCTTATATCTTCCAAAACGAAAATCTTTCTACTATAGATTCAGCTAAGTATGACTCATTTCTAACTTTCTTTGTATTTCAGAGGAGACTTCAAGATATGATGGGGTGCAATTGCTGGAGTGTATCTGAACTCATTCCAGTTTTCTCCTGTTTCAAGTCAGTTTGTGACCACTTCAGCATTAAGTCCTGCACCAGGACTCCCCAATGCCCTTTGCCTCACGGTCAGTACAGACATCTGTCCTTTTTGCTGCTTTGGGAGATTCCCTTTATATTTTAAACTGATTTTGAAGGTTTCACATTTATAATGCGAATGTATAGTAGAATTCCCTGAGATTTAAGTTCTGTTTTTCCTCAGGGACACACTTAACAGGGTAGAAAATAATTGTTACAGCTTTGCCAGAGCTCCTGTTCTTTTTGTACTCTTTGACTTCTTTTGTAGTGAAGAGTACTTGATCACACAGTGTTCAGCATCACACGTGGTAATAATATTTAGGGCACCATAACAGATCAATTTCTCCCCTGCGCTTTGCATCACAACTGTTAAAAAACAAAACCTACTTGTATTATATTACACTTTACAAAGGTAAAAGGAAGAGGCAGTCATAATCCAGAAGAAGGTATTTTATTAATGTCTCTTAAAAATACCTATATTTTTTCCTCCATTTTTAATGTATAGGTTCTCTAGCCTGAAGTTCTTATTTGATGTATGTTGTAAGGAAACCATTAAATACTTAACAAAAGAGTAAGTGAATGTCTGAATGAAAAGAATATGTCAATATGTGCCTCTATTTGCTACAGCAACCCCTGGGCAGCTTATGAAATGAAGACAAACATTAATTCAAAATGAGTTAATAATTTTAAAAGGAAACAGCTCTAATGCTAGATGGTTTTGTATGCTTGGTTGTGGGCTATTTTTATAGGTTTATACCATATACAGCTGAAAGTCAAAGCAAGGCAAGAAGGGTTAATGCACCTGCGTATTCCACTTCTCTGATTTCACATAGTTCTAACATAGTGCTATAAAAATGTACATTTTATGATTACAGAATTTTTTGGCTATTTTTCAGTGGCACTTTTCTTTCTTGTCATTTAACTGACAAATCCTGCATGAGTTTACAGCCACCTATTTTAAAAGACAGTCATGTCTGTGTTTAGATACGATAGATAACTCACATTCCTCTGTTGCAAAGAAATGCTGAGTCAAAGCCTGGACTGGCTGTTATCAAGTATGAAAGCAAGTATCTGAAATACTTCAAAATAAATAAGTCACAAAATAAATAAAATTGAAGTATTTGCTTCAGGTACGTTCTAAGTTTGCAACATAACAGTTTCAAGAACAATGAGCTGCAACATTTTTATTTCATATGTTCTTTCTTTTCCTGTTTTCTCATCCCGAACTGTGTGTTTAATCTCTTTGACTTTTGTGGTGTGCTTTTTTTTTTTCTTTATTCTTTCTCTTCTAAATAAAAAATTCATGAGTAGTTTAATACACCATAAATCGAAGCTGCTGAAGTGTGAAGACAAAGCCCCCGATTCTGTCCACCCATTCTTGCCATCTGAAAATGAACCTCATTCCTCCTCACCTTCTCCAGGTAAAACTATAGTTGGGTAATATTTAAATCTATTTACCGCATATAAGGAAAGGAACGGAAACTCAACAGGCAGGGATGAACAGAAAGTAGAAATGCCTTCCACACCAGCAGGGCCCATTTAGGCCAAGTAACTGCTCCTGGAACTAAAGTCTAAGATTTGACTAATGAATTTAAATACTTCTAAATTGGACACATTGAATTAATGCCATTCATCTCTTTAACAACAGTACAAAATATGCATTTTAACTCTACATTTCATATTATTTGTTATAAAAGGCACATTACAGCAGCTTATAGCAGCTTTCCAGTATCTGAAGGGGGCCTACAAGAAGGCTGGAGAGGGACTTTTACAAGGTCATGTAGTGATAGGACAAGGGGGAATGGCTTCAAACTGGAAGATAGTAGATTTAGGTTAGATATCAGGAACAAAATTTTCACTACAAGGTTGGTGAGGCACTGGAACGGGCTGCCCAGAGAAGTTGTGGATGCCCCATCCCTGGAGGTGTTCAAGGCCAGGCTGGATGGGGCTTTGAGCAACCTGGTCTAGCGGGAGGTGTCCCTGCCCATGGCTGGGGGGTTGAACTAGATGATCTTTAAGGTCCCTTCCAATCTAAACCATTCTATGATTCTATGAGGTTTGTCTATATAAAGACTATCAATTGTTCCTGTGGTTTTGTTTCTGTTTATATTTAAAAAAAAAAAAATACTGACTTAATAAAAGATGTATTATTTAATCTCTTAACTAATAAAAGGTTGCTTATTTAAAAAGTACTTGCTCTTATTTAATCAGAATTCACAAAAGCGCTACCATGAAGATGATTGATGATAGGGCAAAATTATTCAGATGAAAGGGAAAATATTTTTAGAGCCACCAAAGATATAATATTTCTAATATTAGATCATCAGAAGGGACAGTGTGGGGTTTGGTTCCGCCCCCCCCCCACTGTGGTGGGTTTGGTTTTTTATTCATGGAAACATGTAGCCATCAGAGGCCTAGGCACAGATTGGCTTATTTATTCCCTTCTCTGTGAAGGCTCTCCAATAACACAAAACGCTAAATTTGTTAGAGAACACCGGCCAAAGTTCAATGACTCAATCAAAATCCTTAATTCGATCCAATTATGGGAAAAGGTAGCTTTTTAAATTAAGAGAACAATTCTACTAGAAAAAGCATTCTTTCTTCTTAAGTTATCTACTTCTCATTTACATAAGCATTTTTCCTTAAGAAAAATCCGTAACTGGAGCAAGACCGAAAAGGATGAGGCTAGACCCTCTGTTTCTCCTGACTGGAGAACCAGAAATTTTTACTACCTTTTGCTTTTGCTATTGTGATAGCAGCTAATGGGGAAAATGGCAATTTCTACAAGAAAGCTTTCAAAACCAAACAGATCTTTTGAAATAACTCTAATTGAAAGCCTATCATACCTATTTTTCTATCTGAGATATGTAGGCAATGCATTACAGTGTATTTAGTACAGCACCACAACAGATGTACTTAACATATGCTTTAATCTTTATAGTCTTCAAATTGATTAGCTATTGTCAAACCTGGCTTTATAAAGATTTTACCTGATTAGCAGTATACCAAAGAGAAATTAAATGTTATCTGAAATATACTATAAATTCAAATGCTATACAATCATACATTCACACATTAGATGCTCAGCTAAGCATATCACTTCTCCAAGAATCAATTTTAGGACAAAAAAGCTACTATCACAAATAAAGAAATAGGAAAATGTGAAATAAATACAAGTCAAATAATTCAGTTCTCGGAATAAATATCAGGATTAATTCTTTCTGCTTCAGGGTATATAATAACTATGCAAGACCTGGAAGTCACCTGTTCTATTACCTCAGGAAGATCATTTCAGCAGACACAATCTCAGACAAGACACAGCCTCAGAAAATCTGGACTGAGACAGCAGGATGGATCTAGATACTTCACAGCAAGCAGATTCACATATTCAAATGTTTTCATCATTTTTTTTCATTACTGACTGTCCTATGATATGACTGCAATAAAAGCAGGCCAAAGCTCAGATGGGCTACTGAAATTATGTGAAGTCTGGCAGTATTTGCTCTGCACCATCATCCCAAGGTCCAGCCTTCCTTTCTCACATGTAGCCCGTGCCCAGAGAGCTCTTTGAAAAAGCACTGTGAAGATGGGGTTTGTTTCCACCACAGACCAGCCAAAGGCTTTATGTGTATCAAAAACCTCAGGATCTTCCTGGTCCTGTTAACCTAAAAGGAAGAGGTGTATTCCTCATCTCAAGGGTATGAAGGACAGCCCTAGAAACAGAAGATTGAGAACAGCACTGGAAAACCAACCGTCTTGGGTAAAACTGCAACCAGATGAGCTGGACACTAGCCCACGTTCCGGTTCATGCAATAGTCATGAGGAAAAAGCTTCATAAATAAGAAAGAGGCTCATTCATGGGCTTGAAGGGAAAACATGTGAGTACTCTAAAACAACAGATTAAAATCCCAGTGGGGGACCAACTCATGACTATGTAAGTTAAATCCAAAATAAACGTTTGGAAAACTATGCATCATTCACATAAAAATGGACAGGTCTGATAAATTAAAAATTTTGAGCAGAGGAGGCCAGTACTTGAGAAAGTAAAGCAGAGCTCCACATTCTTCAAATCCAAGAAATATCCCAAAATAAGCAAGATAAATACACTGAAAAAGATTGAAAATAACATTAATGGATGTATTCTGACAGTGTCAGGTTGAAGTACATGCTCTTGCTGTTGAAAAAAAAACCAAACCCTTGACCAGAGAAGAATGCAGTTTACCACAGAGAATCAACTACCATCTACACTGGAAAACAGAGAGCCTCAAGGACAACTGAAGCCCTTGATCAAAGTCCTAACAATAAATTGCAGGAACAAGAAAGGCCTCAAGTTCTGAATAGAGAGGCAGGGAAAGACCTGGAACCAGAACTGAAATCAAGGTGGAGCACAGGTGACTTGGAAAAAAACCCATAGAAACAGATAGCATAAACACCAAACACAGCAAGGGAAACACATCTGAACCAATGGGTTGTTGCTTATGATGTTTTTACTGAAACAACCAAACCCACCTGAAGCGATTGCCAATCAACTCATGGTGGTGTTTAACCCCAGCTGGCAGCCAGGACCATGCAGCTACTCATGCAGTTCTCTCCCTTCCACCCACAATGGTGAGAAGAGGGAGAATTAAAAAAAAAAAAAAAAAAAAAAGGAAAGGGAAGGGGGAAAAGGGAAGGGGGAAAAAGGGAAGGGGGAAAAAGGGAAGGGGGAAAAAGGGAAGGGGGAAAAAGGGAAGGGGGAAAAAGGGAAGGGGGAAAAAGGGAAGGGGGAAAAAGGGAAGGGGGAAAAAGGGAAGGGGGAAAAAGGGAAGGGGGAAAAGAGTTGTGATAAAGACATTTTAATAGAACAGTAACAGAAAAATGAAAATAACAATTATAATAAAAATAATAATGCTAAAAGAATATACAAGACAAAGTAACACAACACAGGTCACCCTCACCACCCAGTGAATTGGTTGCCCAGCCCGTCCCGAGCGGTGATCGTGGATTCCCTCCCCTCCCCGGCCAACCCCTATTTATAGATCGAGAATGGACTCTACGGTACAGAATATTCCACTGGTCATTCCATTGTTCTACCTGTGCTCTTTCTCAGCTTCTATGGGAAGCTGAAAAAAGTCCTTGAATGGTATAAATATCAGCTAGCAACAAGTAAAACAATATGCATTATTAACGTTTCTTTCATACCCAATCTGAAACACAGCAACCACTAGAAGTAAAATTAACTCTATCCCAGCTGAAACCAGGACAACTTGAAATCAACTAAGTCACCTGGATTTCGTGATTCAAGGACCTCCTGAGATAACCTGTGAAAGTTATGCGAGAACTAGGAAAAAGAATGACTTTTGTGGTTGCTGATGTACTACAAATCCAGATCTTCTGATGGCATAAAGCATTATGAACTAAAGTCATGGAAGATAAACCACTACCACTCAGGAGTCTGTATTCTGTTGATGAACACAGTATGTTCAGGAATAAGCCATGGTTTTTGTGCTGATAGCCTGCATAAAGATCATTGAAGAGAAACACATAACGCTCCAAAAGAGCATTGTCCTATGACAACCCCCAGGACTCTCATCAGCCAAAAAAAAAAAAAAAAAAAGCAAGCCTCAAGATTCAGTTGTGAGCAGGACCTTGATGAATATTGTGAACAAATGGAAAGGAAACACCCTCAAACAGTAACAGTCCTGATCCAGATCACTGCATATGAACTGGAGATAATAAGGGTTCAACAGAGAGCTACGAAAAATAAAGAGTACCCCAAACAAGAAACGCAAGCCTCCAGGCACTGCTGATAAAGACATGTGATAAGTCTCCATCAAACTTGAACTTGAATATCTGTATTCACGCTTGCACAAATTAAGGTTAAGACACCAGCTCTATTTCATTTTGGGTACAAGCATCCACCAATGATAAAATCCTTTGTGCATGGCCTGAGCTACCATGGCTTCTCCCAGCCCTCTGGCCAGGACAGCATCAACATCCTGACTGATGCTTCTGGAAGACCTGATGAGTTTCCAGTAAACCTCTCTTTCAGAATGTCGCGGTTTAGGCCAAATCCGCTACTGGGGACCTGGGGGACCCCAGATGGGACCGACAGATGCTCCCCTCTACCCCTCTTCAAAGAGAGAGGCAGAGGAGGACCAGGACACAGAACAAGAATTTAATCTCAGTAGGGAACAGAAATTGTTGAGCTTTCAACCCCTTAAAGTGAACTTCTTAGCTTAGGAGAGAAACATTTATTACTGCTCACTTGAAGAAAGAAATGTGATGTACTCTTCTCACAAATACCATTTACCCAGAAAAGTGCCCTGGAGTATCTAGTTCAACAAAACTATGGGATTGCACAGAAGTTTCAACAAAAGCAAAACACTTGGGGAACAGAACTGTCGGTGGGAGCTCCGAAGATCTCATAACCTTGCACACAGAGGTGCTCCTCGAGACCTAGCATGATGATGTCTTTTAAAAAGCTCATTTTTTTCCACGACAATGGCTATGCAACAGATTTGCAGATTGTCAGACAAACACATTAAATTTTAGGGCAAAACCCATCCACTCAAAATCTCCTGGGTATAGATATAGGGACGTTCTTGAGAAGAAGCATGCCTTATGCTTATAGCATATAACAAATCTATAGGCCTGAAAACATTTAGTTTAGGTGAAAAATATATTAATAAAGATTAATCTCCTAAAATTTAGACACCACTATAAGCAAAAACCTGCAGTTCATTTTAAGGATTAATATTATCTCAAAATGGAGAAAATTGGTGAATTAAAAAAAAATTATTCTATTTCCTATTGCAAGTACAATCAGGCGAAGGTCATATTCTTAGAAAGGCAAAAAAGGACCGTTAGTTCAAAACAATAATGAACAGCTAAGTTAAGATGCTGCTGGGAGACTGGATTTTCACAGAGGAAATGCCATAGCTAAACCTTGGAAAAAAACAATAAAAACAAACATTTATGTCTGAAGATGAAGGATTTCCATGTAGCCAGTTGTTGGCTGAGTCAGTTCAGCAAGTTGTATCTTCTCAAGACCAGTAAATGACTATAAATTATAGGTAAAAATAATCTATTAGGATAGTAACCTTGACATACACCAAGTAAAAAAGCAGTATCCCAGGCCATAGGTTATGCCCAGCAGAATGTTTCCTGATGTTAATCAAAGACACCCTCTTAGGAAATGAGCACTATATTTTTTTTTTTTAAGTCAAACATGAGGCAGTTCAAAAAGGATTGGGATTTGGACAGCAAACTTGACCATATTCTAGAATTAGAAGGTCTATGCATAGTGACCAAATCCAGCCATTCCACAGTGAAGTAGCCTGATACCAAAACTGTCATGGATTTTTTTTTTTGTGCAGCAGGATCATTCTTGCTGAAGAGAAGTATCAGAGGAAAAGCCTAGAACAGCTTCCCCAACTAGGGAAGCTGACAGCAGTCCCACAACCTGTCCAAACCAGGAACAGAAATACTGGCCCTTCTTGTTAGATTCCAAGATGGACAGTTCAATTCCAGAGTGTCCCATTCATAAAAGGTGACTTCTAAGATACCAGCCCACACTGCTTGCAATCCATTAAATATATAAGTCTATGTCCATGTGTACATATATGTTTGATTTCAGTGATCAGTGCATTACTTTCAGACATCTTGTAGTATTTTATTTTGCTGATACAGAACATGGCAGTGATATAATATCTCATGTAAACAGGGAGGCTGAAAGGATGAATTGATCCAGGAACAGAAGACCTGGTGTGTTACCTTTCACCATGATTTCTAGAACAGTGTAATTTCACTCAACAGGGACTGCAACCCTTGACCTTTCATTTGACTTCCTTAAAGCAACATCTTAGCTGCAGAGAAGCATGCACCACTACTAACCTGGAAAGCAGAAGTCTACTGTTCACATGATCTGACACCTGTTACCACTGCAGAGTCTCATAACTCCTGCAGCATCACCATCAAGAAGTAAGCTGGGAAACAGTTGAGCAAATAACAGCTGGTTCAAATTACTTTTGCAAAGATTTCATACAGAGGCTTGTAAAACAACAACAAACTGAATTTTCAAACAGTCGAGCATGAGCCTGCTAGCTACCTGCAACCAGTATGGGCTGGTTGTAAGTTTTGGTCACATTTGGACTAAACAGGAGACAGGAGTTTAGTCCATGTTCTGATCTTCCACTTAATAAAGAGACATGACACAGAACTACCAGTTGGGAAGCTGAACATCGGTTTTGCACACAGACTATTTAGATGAAGAAAAATGAGTGGTTGGGAGCCCAGAAAGAAGAGGGTGAAGATCCTGGGAAGTTGAGGATGATCCTGGAGACCAGAGATGCATGAAAATGAATGACGGGGAATGCCCTGGGACCACAGCCTATAATGCCTGAGACTGTTGACTGCAAGCAGCTATTGACATGTATTGACATGATATTGACATGACTTTCTTTTCCCAGACCAGCAGTGATTTCCTTGCTGGGAAGGAGAGTTGAAACCTCAGTAAACACACCACCAGGGCTATGGAGTCCCCAACATAAGAAGAACATGGACCTGCTGGAATGTGTCCAGAGGAGAGCCACGAGGATGATCCGAGGGCTGGAGCACCTCTCCTATGAGGAGAAGCTGAAAGAGTTGGGGCTGTTCAGCCTGGGGAAGAGAAGGCTCCGGGGAGATCTTATTGCGGCCTTCCAGTACCTAAAGGGGGCCTACAGGAAAGCTGGGGAAGGACTTTTTACTAGGGCGTGTAGCGATAGGACGAGGGGGAATGGCTTTAAAGTGGAAGAGGGTGGTTTCAGATTGAACATTAGGAAGAAGTTTTTCACTTTGAGGGTGGTAAGGCAGTGGAAGAGGTTGCCCAGAGAGGTTGTTGAGGCCCCATCCCTGGAGGTGTTCCAGGCCAGGCTGGACGCGGCCTTGGGCATTCTGGTGTAGTGAGAGGTGTCCCTGCCTATGGCAGGGGGGTTGGAACTCGATGATCTTCAAGGTCCTTTCCAACCTAAACCATTTTATGATTCTATGACTGTGTGAGATAATCAAGCAGGGGTATAATTCTAATCTCCTTGATTCTTAAAACAAACAAACAAAAAAATTCCCCAAAACAAACCAGTATCCAGATCCACTACAGGTTGTCATTTACTGTCTCTCATGTGACACCACCACACATATTTGTTGATGATTAAACTACTTTGTACACTGTCTTTCATTAAGTGGATGTGAGACTTCCACTCATTGTCAGAGTCCTGGAAAACTGATGTAAAAACACCTGCTCCTTTTGAGTTTGTGGTCCTGTGCACGTGGCCACTTGAGTCCAGAACACCACATTCATCTGTACCATAAATCAGGCAGAAAGAACCAAAAAAGCATTTAGTTACCATACACTGATCTGGTTTTGACAACACAGAAAGGAATTTTTCCCTTTGTAACAACCTGCTTGTCTAGAGCATATAGAGCAAGAGAAGACACTAAACGAAGTCATATTTGAAGACAGCAAAAGAATTTTGGAACAAAGCAAAGAACAAGTGTAAGAGGCCCTGAGCCCCAGGAAAGACATACCATTTATTAAAACACATAGCTGAAAGGTCAAGCTCTGAATCGTTCATTAAATATAGGAATCTGTCGGGTTGTAAGGGAGCTCTCATTTGATCTGGAGTTAACAGGAGGTCTAACAGACTCAAAGTGTACCATTTGAGTGAATGTCAACCTTGAGGCCCAGATACTGGAAAAGCAACTATATCAGGCTTTGAAAGACTGACAAACCATCCACCCCTACTAACCATTCACTGAACTAAAGGAAAAACATTTCTGATACTCAGCAGCTATCCCCAGCATTAAAGAAGACTCTAAAAAGCCGAAGACTGGACTGAAGAATCCTGAACTGTTGTTATTAGTCACGCAAATGTAGCAACAACGAGTGGTGTCAATAAAATCTGTTTGAGATCTTGGAGACAGATGTGAACCAATCAATCCTCTTTCTCCTCCTCCTGAGTATCTCAAAGATACTGGAAAATATCTATCTGCTGGAAAAGATCAATTTCTGAAAATCCAGCCACAGCCAAATTCTTTTTTATTATTATTAGGTTTTGGGTGGAGGGTGTTTTGTTTTGGGTTTGTTTTGGTTTAACACTAGGAGTGGCCACTGCAGAGCCCTATACCCCAACTGCACTTAAACTGTCACCACAGAATTCGTGGACAGCACAGTGTCCATTTCCAGGCAAAGAAACACTGATGGAGACAGTTTTTAAGTCACTTTTGATAAGAAAATTTAAGACTCCTAGTGAATTCCAATCTTACTTTACAAGGGAAAAAGAGAATAAAACCACACACACAAACCCTAAAACCCAATTCAAACCAAGTAAGGAACTATGTTAAATATAGATACTGCCCCACTGAGCAAATTCACTGCAGAAATAACCTCTACTAAATCCCACCTACACATAGCAAGGCAGCTCAAACAGTAAATCCCCACCAATTTTTCCAATGATTAGCAGGATAAAAATCTCAGAGCAGCATCAATTTTTGATGCATATAAAAAGGAAAAAAGCCAAAGTAAAGTATCTCTGGTGCCTGTCAGATATATGGAAGACAGTGAAATGCTTATTTATATGAACCAGGAGGAAAGAAGAAAAAAACAAAAGAAAAACATTCCTAGGAAAAAGTCTGGGTATTTCAAGAATTTGTCAAGAATGACTATGAGTGAACGACAAAAAGTTTAAAACTACTCCCTTTTAATTTGTATCTTAATTATTCCTCCCAAGGGAGACAATTTTAAGTGGAATTTTCAGTCTTTTTTAACTAGTTCAACAATTTGTTGATGCTTGACAAGCAATGGTGACATGCCACATGAACTAAAGATGACAGCTTAAAGCAGGTTTTTCCTATGGACCTAAAGCAGATTTCAGGCAGTTAATATACACTACTTCTTGCTGAACTGTCTCAGCTTAACTCTAAACCATATGTCTTCCTCCAATGATGATGATGGCATCCTTTTATAGTCTTAACCTCTTGCTAGAGCAAGCAATGAGAGTCACAGTCCTTCAGTATACATGTATTTCTGCATTGTCCTTGCTACCATAAGATAGTTTTTCAATTTAATGTTACCTTCTAAAAACTGCTAAAAATCACTGCCTGATTTCACTAGGCATTTCATGTCCTTTTGTTGTTTACAGGAAGTTAGCACAATGCATGATCAAGAATGTATGTTTTTTAAAAGCTGTTGCAAGAATAAAAATAAATTCTCTAAAATATTGCCAGATTCATTTAAACGGGTTTTTTTTATCCCAGTGCAGTAAAATGAAGTAAAACAAAATTCTGCATTGTATCCACTGTCATAATAAACCAACTCATAATATTAAACAATAAAAGGTGATGACAATAATCAACACATCAGTGGGAGCACTGGAGCCAGAAAGCCAAGATTCTGGTTTAAACCTTTTGTAAGAAGAGATACTTCACAATACATACTGACAAATTGCATGTAGCATTCCTACACAAATAGAAAGTAAAATTGAAAAGCAGTGCCTTATTAATGAAAGCACCAAACAAAATACGCCTTACCTGGGTTATTCCACTGGGAGGGATCTTGTATGACTGCAGCTTCTGCTTCAGTAACTCAGGATCACTGTGGCGGAATGGGCACCCTGACAGTAAAAAACAAGCAAGCTCACAAACAAGGCTGTTTACCCAGGAGTTAGCGCAGCAAGGCACTCAAGAGACCAGCTAAGCTGTTCCTAATTGTCTAACAGCTTATTAATAAGAAAGTTAATTGCCCATGTGTACAATTGCTTGCTTTTTTCTTTTTTCTTTAATAATTACTCCACTGCACTGTTATCAGGGCACCACAGGCTCAAGAGTAACATAAAATATCCCAACACAAACAGGCCATAATTCTTATTCACTGGCAGGGAAAGAGTTTTAGTAAGTTCCTTATTAAAAAACAATAGCACTGGTACATTTAATAGTTGTGAAAAAAAAAAAAAAAACCAACAGGAAAAGACAAGTAATGAGAGCCAACTGGTCTTTAAAGCATAGTCTGTTGTAAAAATATTACTTCAGAAATACCTTAGAAAGTTCCACCACCTTAAATAAGAGTGGGGTATTTGTCCCACAATTAGTTTTGAGACACAACTGAATGAACGATTCTGCTGCCTCCCTGGGGCATGGGTCAAGGGCATCACAAAGAGACTCCCTAGCCTGGTTCAGCCCTCGGATTACTACCCACTGCTCCTGTTCCATGTGGTGGGTGACGAATGTGTAGATAGGAGTGCAAAGATGATTAAAAGAGACATCAGGGCCTTGGGACAGTCCCTAAGGGGATCCAGAGGACAGGTTATTTTTTCATCCCTACTTCCTGTTGCGGGCATAGACATTGAAAGGAACAGACGAGCTCAGTCTGTTAATACGTGGCTCCGTGGCTGGTGTCTCCGCCATAATTTTGGGTTTTTCAACATTGGAATAGACTATGCGGCACCAGGCCCACTGGCAGCAGATGGAGGTTGGCTCACTCAAAGGGGAAGAACGGTTTTCGCCCAAAAATTAGCAGGGCTTATTAACAAGGCTTTAAACTAGATTCGATGGGGAAAGGGGGTATTATCAGGTTTGCCTGTGACCAGCCAGGGATGTTGTACCAAGGACAGAAGAACGGGGTGCTGGTGAGGGCCTGCAGCCATTCGCTCCAATATGTGCTGGTGACGCTGCAGCATGCTCAAAGACTTACACAGAAAAGCCAGGAGCTCCTGGACCAACAGGAGCCAATGGAGAGGCACCGATAATACACAGCACAGGAATGCTGCCTGGAGAGCAGCACAAAGTAATTACAGCTGCTCCAGCCAAGTCAGCCTCAACGAAGACATGGCTGAACAGCCTCTATGCAAATGCACGGAGCATGGGGAACAAACAGGAGGAGCTAGAGATGTGTGCACACCTCCAAGGCTACGATCTCATTGGCATCATAGAAACTTGGTGGGATGACTCCTATGACTGGAGTGTTGCCATGGAAGGCTACAGGCTCTTCAGGAGAGACAGGCAAGGGAAATGAGGAGGCGGTGTTGCCTTATATGTCAAGGAGCAGCTGGAATGCATGGAGCTCAGCCTAGGGATGGATAAAGAGCCAACTGAGAGCCTATGGGTCAGGATTAAAGGGAAATCGGGAGCAGGGGACATTATAGTGGGGGTCTGCTACAGGCCACCCGATCAAGAAGACCGAGTGGATGAAGCCCTCTATAGACAGATAGGGGCAGCATCACGTTCACAGACCCCGGTCCTCACGGGTGACTTCAACCACCCTGACATCTGTTGGAAGGGTAACACAGCCAGGCATAGGCAATCCAGGAGGTTCTTGGATTGCACTGAGGACAACTTCCTTCTCCAAGTGGTTGAGGAGACAACGAGGAGAGGAGCTATGCTGGACCTTGTTCTTACCAACAAGGAGGGGCTGGTAGACAGTGTCAAACTCAAGGGTAGCCTGGGCTGTAGTGACCATGAAATGGTGAGTTTGAGATCCTCGAGGCAGTGAGGAAGGTGCGCAGCAGGCTGACCACCCTGGACTTCAGGAGAGCTGACTTTGGCCTCTTGAAGAATCTGCTTGGTATGGTGCCATGGGATGAAACGCTGGAGGGAAGGGGGGTCCAGGAAAGTTGGTTAATATTCAAGGACCACCTCCTCCAAGCTCAGGAGCAATGCATCCCTACAAAGAGGAAGGCAGGCAGAAAAGCCAGGAGGCCTGCGTGGATGAACAAGGAGCTCCTGGACATGACCAAATGGAAAAAGGAGGTCTATAGGGTGTGCAAACAGGGGCAGGGAGCCTGGGAGGTATACAGAGGAATCGTTCGAGCAGCCAGGGATCAGGTTAGACAAGCTAAAGCCCAGATAGAACTAAATCTGGCCAGGGACATTAAGGCAAACAAAAAATCCTTCTTTAAGTATGTCAGTGAGAAAAGAAAGACTCGGGAAAATGTGGGCCCTCTCCGGAAGAAAACACAAGAACTGGTTACCCAGGACAGAGACAGAGCTGAGGTACTCAATGACTTGTCTGCCTCAGTCTTCACTGGCAAGGACTGCAGCCACACTGCCCGTGACGCAGAATGCAAAGGCAAGGATTGGGCAAATGGAGAACCGCCCACTGTAGGTGAAGATCAAGTGCAAGACCACCCTGAGGAATCCGAAGGTGCCCAAGTCCACGGGACCTGATGAGATACATCCACGCGTCCTGAGGGAACTGGCCGATCAAGTCGCTAAGCCACTAGCCATCATATTTGAGAAGTCGTGGTGGTCTGGCGAGGTTCCTGCCGACTGGGAAAGGGGAAACATAACCCCTATTTTCAAAAAGGGAAACAAGGAAGACACAGGGAACTACAGGCCAGTCAGTCTCACCTCTGTGCCTGGCAAGATCATGGAGCAGATCCTCCTGGAAACTCTGCTGAGGCACATAGAAAACAAGGAGGAGATTGGTGACAGCCAGCATGGCTTCAACAAGGGCAAGTCATGCCTGACAAATCTGGTGGCCTTCTATGAAGGGGTTACAGCAGCAGTGGACAAGGGAAGACCAACTGATGTCATCTACTTGGATTTGTGCAAAGCGTTTGACACTGTCCCACACGATATCCTGGTCTCTAAATTGAAGAGACATGGATTCGACAAATGGACCACTCAGTAGATAAAGAACTAGCTGGACGGTCACACTCAAAGAGTTGCAGTCAACAGCTCGATGTGCAAGTGGAGAGTAGCGACAAATGGCGTTCCTCAGGGGTTGGTACTGGGGCCTGTACTGTTCAACATCTTTGTCGGCGACATGGACAGTGGGGTCGAGTGCAGCCTCAGCAAGTTTGCCGATGATATCAAGCTGTTTGGTGAGGCAGACACGCTGGAGGGGAGGGATGCCATCCAGAGGGACCTGGACAGGCTGCAGAGGTGGGCCCAAGCCAACCTCATGCAGTTCAACAAGGCCAAGTGCAAGGTCCTACATCTGGGTCGGGGCAATCCCAAGCACAAATACAGGCTTGGTGGGGAATGGATGGAGAGCAGCCCTAAGGAGAAGGACCTGGGGGTGCTGATTGACGAGAAGCTCAACATGAGCCAGCAGTGCGCGATCGCAGCCCAAAAGGCCAACCGTAACCTGGGCTGCATCAGAAGTGTGGCCAGCAGGTCAAAGGAGGTGATTCTGCCCCTCTACTCCACTCCCCACCTGGAGTACTGCATCCAGCTCTGGAGTCCCCAACATAAGAAGGACATGGACCTGCTGGAACGTGTCCAGAGGAGAGCCACGAGGATGATCCGAGGGCTGGAGCACCTCTCCTATGAGGAGAAGCTGAAAGAGTTGGGGCTGTTTAGCCTGGGGAAGAGAAGGCTCCGGGGAGATCTTATTGCGGCCTTCCAGTACCTAAAGGGGGCCTGCAGGAAAGCTGGGGAAGGACTTTTTACTAGGGCGTGTAGTGATAGGACGAGGGGGAATGGCTTTAAAGTAGAAGAGGGTGGGTTCAGATTGAACATTAGGAGGAAGTTTTTCACTTTGAGGGTGGTAAGGCAGTGGAAGAGGTTGCCCAGAGAGGTTGTTGAGGCCCCATCCCTGGAGGTGTTCCAAGCCAGGCTGGACGTGGCCTTGGGCATTCTGGTCTAGTGAGAGGTGTCCTTGCCTATGGCAGGGGAGTTGGAACTCGATGATCTTCAAGGTCCTTTCCAACCTAAACCATTCTATGATTCTATGACTTAGTACTAGAATATCAATGGTGAAGCCAGTGACGTTTCCACGTTTAGTTGCACAAAGGTAGGAGGTTTCAAAGTACTCCAGCAAACTTCACAATTTCTGTATGATTGAATTCATATTTCAAAACACCTCTAATTGGTCACTTTTAAAAGCATCTATACATTTACAGTCTCCTTGCACTGCACAATGTACAGAAAACAGAAGCTATCAAGTGCAATCTAAAAAGAACAGTACAAGACCACTATGGCCTTAAAAATTAAACACATAATTTAAGATACTACAGGAGGAAATAACTTCTCTTGCTAAGATTTTCCACTGTTCTTAGTTTTTTTTTTTTTAAAGGAACTTACCATGATAATCCCCTTGACTTGGTGGATTGGACATGATAATCTTCATGCAGCTGTATGGGGTATAATCAGTTCTCTTTCCTTCTTTCCCATAGTTGTGGCGAATGCTGTAAGCATATCCTTTGTCAAACTAAATAAGAACAAAAGAATAAATTCTTACATACTATGCTAGTGATGCTATCTGCTCTGCAAATAGAAATATTGGATAACAAAATAAATCTTCCAAACATATTCAAACTGAGAAAAATTGACCTGCTTGCTGTTAGCTTTGATTTTTCTATTACATGGACTTGTATATGCACATATACGTGTCTTACAGACACATCAGAAGAAAACTGTGTAACTGCATTAATTTAAGGTCTTTTCAGCTGATGTGGTAATCACTTCAAAGATAAGATGATTTAAAGATCAAAATTTTGAACCTCACCACGTTAGTAATGGAGAACACACAGTAATTTAAAATCTTTCATAAATCTCCATAAACTCATTGCTTAACCAGGGCAAAAAATAGAAATATAGACATCTTTACTAAGGTTCACATTCTTGTTCTCCCAAAGTGTAACACTTCACCTATAGCTTGTTTCAGCAGTGAAGTTCAATTCATTAGATTCTAAAATGGAGTATACATTGCTTGTGCAAAAGAGTAAGATTTTAGCAAATCTCTTTTGTCTGCTGATAGACTACCAACTCCTCCAATAAATGAAATTTTCTAAAGTAATACAGACATAAACATTCGTCTTGGCAGCTGAGTACAGCACAATCAATATATCATTTCAGATAACTCCTGTGTAGAACATGACATGAGTTCCTGTTATTTTATATGTGGCAATAGGTGACAAAATCTGCAGCAGAATCAAATAATTTAACATACAGATTCCGTTAAGTTGCATTAGCTACTATAAGGCATGAAGGAACATTTGTTCAAATACCATACTTTGAGTCCTAAAAAAACCAAATAGGAATGAAGCATCATATTTAGAATTACACATCCTCAGTCCCTCTTCTCCTCAAAAAAGCTATGACAATACATAAAAAGAACTGTGCTCTTGCTCAATTCAAAATTTTAGCATTAACCTTATGTAAAGTTCTGTGTCCGAATATAAACAACTCCCTTAAGAATTTATGCTTTCTTCTCAAAAACCACTTTAAAATAATGTTTTACTAATACCAAATACTAATAAAGACAATGCAATATACTGAGAAAAATCATTCAAGCATAAAACTGGTAACAGTACTACTTCAAGGATACTCTCATTTCTACAGATAAAACTACTTCCCTGTTTGGCCTGTGGACTTCCAAATAGTAATTCAAAATATTCACATACCTATGAAATACCTTGACCTGCTAAAACATGTCTAAAATAACATAGAAAAATAAGTATACTTTTCCTCATATAAAACACTTTAATGTTTTTGAAAAATAGAAATAATTGAAAAATCTATAACATAATATGCAAATACATAATAAACGTGTATAAAAATATACACAACCTTTGAGAATAAAATCTTAAATTGCACCTGATTCTGGAAGAGTGAAAAAGAAACTTCTCTATCAAGGTGCTGGTCATAATCAAGTCGATTTATCAAGAAAAACAATACTCAGTACTCCTTCCAAATAAGGTTTAAGACATCCAAAGCTTTTGTACAAACACTGAGTAATTAATCCTTACTGTGCTTTTGACAAAGTGACTTTATTTTAAAAGATTAAAAAGAAAAGGGCAGAAAAGAGAGCGAAAACACATAGCATTGTGTTTTCCAGCATGGCCACAGGCAGGATCCAGCACATAGGTATATTCCTATCTAGTCAACCCTTTTGCCCAGCAGAGAAAAGAACTGGTTGGTTCAATAGTAAATGAACACTGGTTTTCATAGCAACAGACTTGGGCTTACCAACTCTTCACTGGAAAGCAGAATAAGACTGTATGAGGATCTGCTATAGGTGTGTGCATGTACTAGGGAAGGGCTGGGGGAACAGGCACCCTCCCCTTTGCAGGGCAAGCAGCAGCTGCTGGCTGAGTCCTGCTGCTGCTCCTGCGGGAGCTGCAAACAACGTATTTATTCCTGAACAGCAATCATCAAATACAAAGATGTGCGCTCTGAGTGAACCTGTTAAACTGAAGATGGAGTCCGTGATCCTATAGCCACCTATTCTTCCATGCAGAAGCTCTGGAACCTTTCGTCCTTCTTCACAAAAGATGAATGAAAGTATATTTAATCTACTTAACAAAGGATATTTGAGCAAGCAGTTAAATAAGGTTAAATTAGTTTTTTGTAAGGGAAAAGCAAATCTTGAACGATTCAGGATGTATTGCTTAGTTCGCCAGAAAATTAACACCCCTCTTTAACAGTTCTGTGGACTAAAATCTGGAGCTGTACTTTTCACATCAACTTGCCTTAATGCTCACAGAAATGACTTCTACTACCTAACTCGTTATTTTATGCTGAGAAACAGCTCTTGCAGTAAATAGAAACAACAGCTACATAATAACACAACATGGCCTTGAGACAGGTTGGATATTTTCTCATCGCTTTCTTGTAATCCTGTTTGGATGTCAGAGTTTTCGCAGTGGCAGATGGCAGAGAACACCACAGCTACGTGGTGCAAGATAGCACACGTGCAGTTATATGCTTCACTAAGAGCTCTCTCATCTTTGTGATTCAGCATTTCTTTGATCAAGGAAACAGAATTTTATCAGGGCAAATATCCAACAGGCTGTGTAGTCATCCTCAGTGGGAATAAACCATGAATTGCAGCATTTGATTTCAGAAAACACATCCTGCGGAACAGCCATCTCTGTACATTGGGGGATGAACTCAATGATCAAACTTGTTCTTTCCCAATACCGTAACTCTAGGATGTGGATGAAGAAAAATCCCCTCAGGAGCAGCACCAAGGTATAATTAGACATGTTTGAAATGTGCAGAAATGAGAAGGCAGAGGTAGGGAATTGTCCCCTCTAATTTATTCTAACCCCCCAAACTGAAGTGGTAGGATTTTCACAGTTCCTTGAACAAAATAAAACAAATTATGTGCAGCACACATCATGCATGTAGGTGTTTGCAGGGTCATTCCAATTGCTTATAAATTGCTTGGGTTTAAAACTATTTCAGAGAAACAGTTTAAAAACCTGTAAAACTACTATTACAGTATATTCTAACTGCAATCTACTATAAGGTCATTATGGCAAAACACTGTAAAAGGCAAACACTCGAATTAATTGATTTGAAAAACTACTTTCTTGGTGATGGCCTTATAAGAACCTTCAAGGTTTTTACTGAAGCCTGATATGAAATTGCTCAACAATAAAGATGCTGCACGAGTAGGTGCATTTACCTTGTATTTTGCATGACAGCTTCCATTGAGAAAAAAGAAACTCAGGAATGCAAAGGCAAAAAATTATCCTATTATCACAGAAAAACTGGGTATGCACATACAACCCGCCGTAGTCTGTGCTAAATATCAATGGAAATTTACAGCCAAAGTTACAATAAAACAGCAATGTTAAAGCAACACCATTATACTCTTGAGTGTCTACATGTACTGGATCGCCTACTGCTGGTAAGACTTAAGAGCAGGAATTCTCTGCAACTTTTTAACAGTATGGCCCCACATTGCAACTATCTCAATTTTTTTTTTTCCTCTGTTTTGTTCTCTGAGCTTTCCAAAATCTGCAAGGCATTTGTAATTTATGTGCTGGGTGGATGGGCCACAGCAAGGGATCAAGAAATGCGTCTCGTTTAAGCAATGAAGCAGTTAACACTGAAGCCAAGAAGTTGAGGCAAAAGCAACCCTTTAACAACATCTCTATCAAAATTTGTCACTTTCATGTTGGAATGTGCAAATCTTGGGATTAGCAGCAGTGTGAATTTTCATTTTAAAAAAATGCAAGTCAACTATCTGAGCTTTAACTTGATCCCTGAAGATACAAATTTTTTTGAGGATTTCTCTTTCCTCTGGGCACAGCTGCAGGAAGCATATGATGCCTGGTCTGAAAGGCACTGCTGACGACAAGTGGGTAGCTGTGAGTTTTTATGCATCAGTATTTGTTGTAATGAACCAAGGTGTCCAGTGTGCGGTACTGACTGTACTAATGATGATCCTGGGTATCCCAGAACAGGTGACACTGAGGCTTTCTTAGACAGCTTCTCCCTATAAGAAACTAAGCTCTTGGCACTGATTAGTGGGACTAAACCAGTAGTCCAAATCCAGAATCAAGGAGGCCGTGGGACAATTCACTGGGTACAGATGAGTATACTTTAACAAAAAACTTGCATTTTGCTTTTATGTGGTATATTCACATGAGTATCAGACTAATGCAGATTAATTTGCCTTATAACTGTTAGTTCAGACACACATACTGTATTAGACAGGCTTCACTAGAAGACATACAAATTATAAATTAAGGTATAAGTAAATTGTAAATAAAAAGGTATAAAAAATTAAATAGGCTATAAAGTTGCAACTGGTATAGCCTAACACCAGATTACTATGTTCCAGATAGGAATTTAAGGAAATGCTATTTTCAATAAATTCTGATCACATAAATGCACACAAGAACTTTGGATATGGAAGGAGAATGTACATCAAATGAACCACTTGGCAGATACGCGCTCTCCTCTGAAGAAAAGCCTTCATCAAACAAAGCAGGGAAGGATGGGTCATGTGTGCCTCATAATTACCCATTCGATACAACTGAATACACTTTCAGAAGCAAACAACAACAAATGACATACCCAAGGCACTCCAGCCCCTGAAGAATAAGTAACGTGTCATCCCTGAGAGTTACTTTCGTTACATCACTTCTCATATTTGCAGAATAGTATCTGGAAATAGAACTAGGTCCTCCATAAATTTTGTTATCAATTCTGATATTCAGTGTGCGTATTAGGATGGAAAATAATTTGCTGACAGCTCTTACAAGCCCTGTGTGCTCAGGTTCAAAGTTTTGCAAAACTTTCATGTTTCAGTTTAACTACTTTTACATGCTCATGTAAGTTTTTATGCTTCTATTCCTTATAGTACTGGGAGATTTATTTATTTAAAGTCTAACAACTAAGCAATATGACTGCAGTAATTCTGTCTATCTTCTTGGCTGACCACCAGATTAGTTCCAACTCTGCAAAATTCAAAGAACTAACAGTTTAACACCTTTTTTTAAACAGTAATTGTGTAGTTTCCCCGTCTAAAAGTTTTGAGCCTGTATGGATAACAGCTCCAAATTCAAAATTTATCACACAAACTTGTGTATCTTCTGAAATAATTGGTTCATTTTTTCATCCATTTCTTAGGCAGTCACTTGAATCATTACTGTTGACACTGCTTACTTGGCATATGTTTTTCCAAGCAACTTTTTTTTTTTTTTTTTAAATTCACTCTTAAAATAACCTCAACTCGAGGTTATCTTTTCCCAAGCACAGTTGTCATTTAGGAGCACAAAAAAATGCTTCTCCATCTGCCAATGACAAAAAGTTTCAATTTATCCTAGATTCTCAACGTGTAGCATGATTTCTATGCTTTAAGGGACAGATCAGAGACATGAGCTAAAATTGAGCTGAAAAATTCTAATATGTTGTGCAGCAGTTGTTACAGACTCATTCACATCAAGTACAAAAATCTTCTTCCCCTCCGATTTCAGGTTTTCCAAACCACAGGAGGCAATAACTGCTTTGCACTGGAGATAGCTCTATTTACCACAAGACAATAAGAAAAGTTTTGATCAGTCGAATTCTTTGTATACTACCCACATGCATGTCAACCATATGGCTGATGAACTAGTTTTTGGGCTACCCCAAACCACTCATGCAAAAGTATGACAATGTAGGCTTTTATTTACAGTAGTCTAAGCTTGCCTTAATATAACTTAGCTAAATATACAATTTATGTAGACTATTTCTCCACACATTTACATGGACCAAGACTTTGGATCCGGAAAAAAGTACAAAATAAACCACAGCAGGCTGTCTTCTGCTTTAAGACACTGCATCAAATTATCAGCACAACACTTCTTAAAGCCATCTCCTATAACATGATTTTTCTTAGGCACATGCTTGGTCATTTATGACAGATTTTGATAGCTACTTCAAGACATCACAGTATTTCTTTCCATATGTAAGTTATCAATACTTCTTTTTTCTAGTCTGTTCTTTACATATGTTATATTGAAAAAATTCAGATACAGAAAATACATTTCAAAACATATGGTCAAAGAAGAGACATTTCAATTCAGATCTGATTGGAGCAAATAATGAAGGAGTTGCTTTCAAACAAGCCAGAGCCTCTGAACAAGAAACTGGCACAGGGAAGACTGTTCCCTTGTAGACTGCCACTAAAACAAAGTTTCCATGGGTATAATAGCTTGTGGAGGTCATAAAGGTAAACACTACTTTAAAAACTACTCTAAACAATAATTAAGAGCATGTAAAATTGTGACTTCATTTTAATGCTCATCAGTAAGAGTAGAAAAAAAAAAATACTAAGTTATTTTTATTATAATACTTGATTCATTTCTACTTCTGGTAAACTGAAATGCCTTTGTCAGTACAGAATTATACAGCAGTCTTTGTTTAAAGATTATTTTTACAGAATATGATATGATTCCCTTAGCATAATGTCCTATATTCTTGGTATAATATCACCTATACATAGCATTTTTCTTGGATAAAAAGATACATATATCTGAAAGAATTAAATCCTTTCCATATAACCTGCACCGATCTCCTAATCCTTTATGGGATTTACAATGCCTACATCATTTCACATAGTACTCCGCTAACTATACTAGTCATTGTCTCTAATATTGTTAATATTTCCAAAAATTAAAACTTAGGAAAAGATGAAAATGCTATGTATCTGTGAATATTGCTGTTTTTATATTCCCAAGAATAATTTTCCTGAATATTTGCTTAACCTACTCAAAATTTACAGTGAGTAACACTACCAAAAAAAGAAAAATCTGAAAGAAAGAACAGTCATCATAAGGCAAAAATCCATTTTACCCATATCTGAATTCCACTAAAAAAATTAATACACAATCTTATTGAAAATACTGGAAGTTTCATGCTGGCAGTTCAGGGTGTTACTGAACATAGAGGTGTAAATTCCTTGTCATTTAAATGAAACAACTACACAAAGAGTCATGTTTACGAATTCTAATCAAGAATTATAAGGAAATTGGAAATTATATCAAGAAAATAAATCCTTTAGATGGTAATTAACACTGAACAGGTGATGAGAACTTCTGATGCTTTGTTTTTAAATAGAAGAAAATATTAAATCTTACTTTAAACAAGATTTAAACAGTTGCATTAAAATTGCAGTATTTGACACCACCATAAGAGATACCATGCTTTTCTTAAGTATCTATAAAAATACACTGGTACTTTCCTTCAAATAACAAATGAACACTCAATAAATCTGATTACTACTGTAAACATGTTTTATTTTCAACAGATTTCTGTAGACCGTTCTCTATGGTTTTAAGGAACTCTTTAAAAAAATTCTCTCTAATATCAGAGAAAAATTTTGAATCCTTTACTAAATATTTATTCCATAACAAACTTATTTAGGAAGTTTAAAATAAAAGGAAAAAAAATACAACCCCAAACTATCCAATAATCAATTTCTAAACCAAGGAATCTCATTCAGTTCGGAAAAAAACTCACACTGTACTTCTCGTACGCCATGAATTATAAGCACATCAAGGTCTTTCGGATTTTTCTGCTGATGTTTTTCAGTCAGTGTTCCTCACATTTCAATATTCAGATAAGTTAACTAATGTAACTTGGAAGCGTACCTTTCAGCAGAAGGTAAGCAGTAAATTAATGGGGTTATTAATTTCATCAGAATTGGCAGACAGGAAATAAGAGTCCCCAAAATATTCAATGGCAAAGGAGAACACAGAAAGCATTATCACTGAAAGAGATCTAAGAGTGTTAACATTGCAAAGTAGACAGAAATTTGGCATGTGGTACAACAAAAAACTACTAAGAAAGTTAAACAGAAGTAGAATAGTAACTAACTAACTATGTGCATTTATAGGAATAAGATTCAGCTTCAGACATCTAAATCCAGACATCTCCCATTATTGTCAGTGGAGGTCAATGCAATCAGAGGAGCTTGGGGAGCAATTCAATTTACTCTGACGTAGGCACCTAGAGGCTCATTAAATAAATCATTCTCTAGACACTATTGACTGTATAGGCTAGATCTCTATTGATCATAATGGCAGCTTAGGATCCCAGTTGGAAGAATATGTGTACCAATGAGAAAAGAAATTCAGTAAGTCTCTATCAGAACTGGGAGAAATCCATACTTATATGTATACCACTGCAGCACATATTACAGGTTTTCAGATAAGATGGATGAAGACTGGTCAGGTACCCCTGCGAAGTCCAAAAACTAAAATCCCACTGCTTATCCAAGCTCTATCAATACTCTAAACAAGAGTGCTCTCATATGTTGTTCTATAGTTTTGTTTGAGCACAGTGAACATGTAATGGATTTGCAGTCTCATGTAGCTCATGATCTATTATACTGTAGCATATACTGTAACCTAGATCTGCATGTACAATAAAACAAACAAACATATAGGGAATACATAGGAAAGAAAACTGATGCCAGCATGGAGACATGTCAAATTGTGAAGAATCATGAAATGTATCCAACTGGACTCTGGTTATAAGACAAACCAGCAATAAAACACAGGACTGGGACATGAGGTTTAGATTGCACGCTGACAGAAGGTTTATTCTCACTAGCCCATCACAACATCTTAAAGCTGTGGTTGAGAAGACAGAGGCATTCAGCAGACCAGACTCCAACAGGCCAAAGAGGCAGCCAGATGGATTTCAGAAGATTTATAGAGGAGAGCCACTACTCTCAGCTCCAGCTCGTACCCTACATATTTAGGATAACTTTTGTTTCATGGAAAATAGTCCAACACGGATATTAGACAGAAAAGTGTTATCATTTAACTCAACAGTCTGGCATGGCAGGCTGCTTCATTCTAGTAATAATAATTTTCCTTCCTTATAAGGAAGGATAAAGAGCACAGCTGAAAGCAAAACTATCCAAGCAGCTATATTACAAACTGGAACTTTAGCAGGGTATGACAGGTCACTGGGATAGCAGGAGAGATACTCACAAATGAGAGAAGGTCTGAGGAAACACTGTCTCAGCCATTTCAGGCAATCAAAATCAGCAGAACCTGCCTTATTTTGAACAGGACTCTTGGCATTAAAACAACAGACACGCATTTAACCACAGCACCAGAAGTGAGTCCAAAGGAACAGTGGATACTGATCTGCTCTTGAAGAGCTCTGCTGCTGGCATGGGCTGCAATTCACCTTATGCTAGGGTGTTCCCAATTTCAAAGACCTCTACAGGATACTGGAATTAATCCAAGTAAGCCTAGCTCATTATCAAATATTCCAGCTCTACTTAGTACATCTGCCAGAGAGTCAAAATCACCACAACAGTTGGAAGTTCCCCATCTACGCACTGTTCCAAAGAGCAACTATCTCCTGACACAGAGGAAGACATATTCTCACTGAATTGTTAGTATTTTACAAGCTGGTTGAACTACGCAGCGTTTCCTAAATAAGCAATCTTTGAAGCAGAGGCTGCAAGGTTTTGCACACCTTTTGGACTACTTAAACCACGTAAGTGTTCTTCCCGATTAAAACCATGTACCTTGCATAGGGACTTCACCCAAGTAAACTCCCCATCTTGGCTGATTAGATATTACTGAATTACTTCATTAATTTATTACTGCATCCCCTTGCAAGCACCCTTGTGGTGTAGCAATGATATTAGGAAACCTTTATAGATTGTTATACCTCAATCTATACACTGATCAGAATGGCATCTGAAGAAAAGTTCAGCATTAGATGACAAAAGGCACGCAAGAAGCAAGGAGAGTTAAAAAACACAACAAAGGCAGGCCTTCTCCACTGATCATGAGATTGAGTGGTAAATTGCTGTTACCATCAGGTTTTAACAGTCCACCAGCAAAGCAGTCCTCATTCATTAGAAACCTATGACTGGCCCAATCTAATCTGTAACGAGATACAGTAAAGTCCAAGAGATTCAATTTTACCCTAAGCCTCAGATTTGCAGAAGCGGCAGCATCTCTCTCAGAGAGATCTCATCTCGGAGATCCAGTGACTTGGGCTGGAAAATATCCCTTCAACCAAACCAAATGACAAAGTTATCAGAATGGGATACAACTGTGGCAAAAAACTTGCCTTTTACTGACATATGGTTAAACACCTTGGATAAGGAGCAGTGTCACAACAGAAGGATTTTAAGTGTCCAATCGCAAAATGTCTCAAGGTATCAGCAAATCTGCAGTGTAAGTGCAGATTAAAAAAATATAAAAATATTTTCTAGATAAATTGATCATTGGAAAAAAAAAATCAAATTCCTAAAATAAAACTACAAGGAGGCTGAGTAATTAATACATTTCTTCAGACTGATAAGTATTACTTGTATCTGCTCTTGAAATACATAGATTTAACTGTTTTGATGCAGTCATAAAAGAATGACAAGACCAAGGCATTAAAACACAAAACCATATAGGGGGGTTTGATGTTTGTCAACTCTTTTGAACACAGAGCAAACTAGACATCAGACCTCTCCAAACTTGGCTCAAGAACACCAGCATTCTCTCTGTAAAAACTTTGCTGTAAAACTAGCCTTTTTTCTTTATTAATGGCACAATAAACGACAAAATCACATTTTAAGATGATGATCAAAGGAACCAGAAGTGCATAAAAACAGATATTAGCCCTTGCTGTCATAATAAGGAGAACTGCTTACATATAAAGATCCTTTTATAGTCTACCTTATGCACAGAGTGCACTGTAATCAAGATGTAGTTGAACTCTAGACTGCAAGTATGACAAGAGTCTTTCTGCAATCAATGACAGAAGCTTGTTTTAAAACACCCGAGACTATTTTCCCATCTTCTTTTTTTTTTTTTTTTTAACTTTTGTTAATTCATCATTAATTAAAAGATGACTTCACTGCAGAGAAAATGCAAACAGAAAAATGAAGAAGCTCTACTGCCAGCCTGCTCGGAACTGTCTCTGGGGAAGTAACATACACCCCATTTTTCAGTGCCTACTGTAAGGGTCTAAAAACGGGGAAATAACTACTGTAACAAAATACAAGAAAGAGCCCAGCTACTGTAGTTCATCTAAAAAACCCGATCTTTCATTTAAAAAAAAAAAATCCTCAGAAATTCACTGGTATTGCCCAGTTCTCATACCCCAAACCCAACTCCATTAAGTAGACTAATCAGAAAAAGAAAAAAAATATATGGAATTTAAACAACACAACTTGCCATAAAGACCACTATTTTCTGCTCCCCCATGTACCATGGAGCAGTGGGGGAGTGGGTATTTGAGGAACATTTTGGTTTTCTCCTTGTGTGAATGGACTGAAGAAGGGACACAGGGAACAGGAAAAGCTCAGAGTGCACCACATTATGCAGAATTCAGTTTCACAGCTAAACAGCATTGTACATTTCAATATAAAATCAGAACCTAACCTTCTTTCAAGAAGTAGTAACCTCTATAATGTTGAAATACTTAAGTCCTATCACAGTAATTTAACTTTCTTAAATCAATATATTAAATTTCTGAAACATAAATTGTGCATAGCACAAATAATGTGTAAAAGAGCTTTCTTGTCTTTATTCATGAGATTCAATAGATTTCAAAGACATGCGGCAGAATGTTAAATCAATTCTGAAAGTAAAAATACATTTTTATTTACATCGTGCCTATGTGGTATATCAGCAGAGTGCACATTTGATACAACATGCTGTTTTTCTGGATGAGTGAATATGAAATATAGCCACGATTTGCTGGGTGAATATAGAGAGATGGAATATGACAGCTATACAATGTTACAACAATTACATGGACATTATCAAAAGAGTAGGCAAAGTATACAGGATTCTGGGTTTTGTTTTGGAAATCAGTTTATACAATTAGAGGAAATCTGAACATTTAATAAAATAATTTTGAATTATTTTTTCAAACATTATATCAAGATTAATGAACTATTCTATCAAAACTTTTCTGTTCAAAAAGCACAAGAACACAACTGGAAGAGAACTGCTATGTCATTGTTTGTCCTGGAAGGAAATAAAAAGATGCAGATTAATAGATCTGCACCCCAAAAACTGTTAACTCCCACCTCAGAACTTGGGGTAAATAGCCAAAGAGCTTAAATATGTTACTAGTGGTGTGTGTGGCAACATACAGTGGGTATTTTTCAGCAGATGGCTAGGAAGAGAGAGCTGTATGGTTAGAAGGTATTCGACAGAGCCTGCTAAAGACATTTAGTGACACTCAGATACTTCACAATTGCTGAACTTAGAAATTTGGCAACCAGATAGACAAATCCATCTATTACTTTTCTTAAAATGTCATGGACTGACTTGCTGTTGCTGCGATGGTTCATAAAACAGAAACCTCTTCTGACAAGTACACAGTCTTTCTACAGAGATAATAAAGTGCAAGTCTGACAAGTGGTTCAAGACTACAAACGGAATCTTAGATAATTAAAGGTCTGGCTTTAACATCCAGGTTTTTTTTACATACTATTCTAAAAAGATACTACAGTAAGGAAAGAAAATGTGTCTTGCTGGGAATAAAACAAGTCATAAGAGACCAGATTCTGATCTAAATTATTTTAGTACAGGAAATATATTTATTGCTTTCATTCTTATCAGTGCAAGAACCTTATCACTAACCTGCTCATACACTAGATTACTAAATACAGGTTTCAGTGCCTAATACGTAACAACTATGAAAACTGATCCTATTTCTTTTTAGGATAGCTAGTATAGTTAAAAGACATCACTAAAATTATGCCAGCACTGTAATAAAAGTCCTGGAAGAGAGATCATGTAGCTAGAGCTCGCTCTTCTCTGTCCCTAAGACGTGCTGCAGGCTGAAAGCCCATCCAAAATTTTCCTGTATAATCTAAGTCAGATGATGAAAACTGAAAATCAAATGTTAGGACATATACATTATTAACAGGTTTAAAAAAAAAGGCTGAACAAATTAAAGTACTTTAAAGCAAATAATTATAGGAAAATGCCACTGTAACTTTGGCATCACAACAAAGACTTGAGAATTACAGTTTTAAAAGAACATAATTGAGAAATCTGATAACAACTGAAAAAGGGATTGTGTTTGGAGTAAAAGAGCACGCATTTTTACCATAGCACTTATTACCGTGATTCCTAGAATATTTATGTGCCCACACAATAACCTCCAAGTAGTCTAAAGTTATTTTCTGTTTTCTAGTACATCATATCAGTTGTGGTCTATTTTGAGTAACACACATGAAACAAAAATATGGTTTTTAATAACAGCTCCATGTTAAAATACGTTTTTATAACAGCTCCATGTTATCTAAGAAACACTGCTTTAAGATTTCAAATCTATTACACAAAAATTAGCTTTTTTTAAGTTTTTTTTTTTAAATAAGGTTTCTATAACAAGAATACTGCCTTATAAAAAAAATAGTTAAAATATAAAATGACAAATAGTGAAACGGATTCTTGTCAATATTCAGTAAGCTTAGGTAACTGCAAGATACGTTCATGTATGCTGATTAGTGATTTAAGGCCTGAGAAAAGAAAGTTTTGGAGGTAAATACACGGAAACATGACTAAGTTTAATGTGCATCTACATCAGCTACAGGGCATAGTTAAAAGTACATCACTCACTTAAATCCACATAATTATGTCCTAAAGACACTTTCTCTTTAGTATCCTTAACTTTACTGATAAACCACTAAGGACCTTGTGTTTAAAAGGTCAGGCGATATTGTTTTAAAGTAAAATAGATCCTCAAAAGTAAAAGGGTATAAAAGTAAGGTTTTGGTTTGGTTTTATTTCTCCTAGTGCTCAGAACTCCAGATGGGGCTGGCAAAACAAAATTCTAATGCACACTGAAAGAAAACAGGACCAAGTGAAATTGCAGGTTACTCCCCCACCAAATGGTACAGGGAACTGATGCAGCATCTACCACTGGGGGAAAAAAGTGAATATGGCTAATTTTGGAAACGTCAATAACTCCACCAATTGATACTAAAAAGCATCATTAATTCAGGGGTCTGGGGGAGCATGTGTGCATGTGTGTGTCTGTGTGAGATCACTTTACCAGTGAACTTACCTGTAAATTTCAATACCATCCAAGTTAAATAGTTGAAATCAATAGCACAACATTGTGCACTACTTAACACATATTACTATTCTTACTCCATTTTTTAAAACTTTTGAATACAGTTAAATCGTGTGCAGGCTACATATCATATATATACACACACTATATATACATTAATTTATTTATATTCATATCAAGTTGTAAGTTAACAGTACCTTTTCAGTGATGACTACTGTCATGGTTCTGTTTCACCTCAAACCAGGACAATTACATACATTGCATATGGGCAGAACTGGCGAAAAACTGGCTACTTGCATCTTATTTTGCTAAATAAGTGGTAGGACATTTCTACCATGTATCACAAAGAACATCTGATCTTATATTCACACCTGATTTCTCATCATCTGACTTCTTATATGTCAACTGGAGCTATGATGTGCTTCATAAACGTGTCCAATTTGGGGAAAAAAAAAAAGCAAAACGGACTGTGAGAGAAACAGCCACAGAACACATATCTATAGTCTTCATTTAATAAAGAGGTCAGAGCAGCAATACCTACAAATTTGCACACATTTGTGTGAGTATTGTGAACAATGTAGATATTGCTGGTAAATCCCTTTGCACCAAACTCAGGATTTCCTATTTGTCAGGAAAGTAGAAATACTATCAACTGCTTTGCGAAACCTGTATTATTAATCATATCATGCAGTAATGTCCATAAATACATCATGGCATGTTATTTTAATGACAACTCCATACTACTATATAACTGTAAGTCCTAATAAAAATCATCATCTGATGCAAACAACTTTAAACAATTTCAATTTGATCTCACGATGATTAATTAAACAGGAAGCAAACATCTATCTCTAGCTCTAACTAGATGAGCTAATTTTCTGCAGTCTTTCCAGAATGATTGTGTCCATAACACTAAACAGAAGTAAAATTGACAACACTGACAGTGACTTCCCTCTAGCTACGGGCCAGGGTTGTATGTTTATAGGCATTGCTAATATTTCTTAACGTTTGATACAGTCAGTTAGGAATCTTATCCCAGCTCCTTCCTATGACTTCGCAGAATTTAACAGTGCTCTGCAAGAAGTTATTCATGTTTGATCATACTTCTTGGAATACAATCAAGTGCAATCCCTGTGAGCATGCTTTCTCAGTCCTCTCACTTCCAGAATCCATTACAGATTTCTTTCCTACTGCTTTGGTCAATACGTAGACAAAACAAATTGAAGAAATTAAACCATGCAGACCAGTATGTCAGTAATATGCCAACAGTAGTCATCTGAGTGTTTAAAAATTATGAAGTGCTCCACAAGAGAAGGGAACAGAATGCTAGCAAGCATAAATGAATCCGTACAGGACACAAAGGACAAATTCCCATCTATAAAACACAACTTTAAACAAAAATGATAAAATATGATAGCAAGAATCTTGCATAGACTTAAAATACTTACTGTGATACACTTATTGCCAAAAGTAACTCAGTTTTAATGGCAATTGAAACTTATTTCCATTCAGCTAAAGAAGGATATTATGATTCCTTGGACTAAACTCTGTGGCCAGACCACATAGGTTTTGCGAGAAACTCCTAGTTTTCAGGCTCAGCTCTAATTGTTCGTATGGAACTGAATGGGGAAAAATAATACCTGTCCACAACATATGGCCTCAGGATTTTATATTATTTGTGTCCAACCCCTCACTGCTTCTTATTAGCAAATTACACCATAGCCAAAGGAAAGAAAACAAAATCCTTTTCCAGCTGCAACCAACAAGAAAGTTGTATTAATTCAGCTTGACTCAGATGCAACAACAGCAATCCATGCATTTACAGCTTCAAGTCATGCTTTTAATTCTCATGCCTAGTTGTATAAATTTTGACTATAAAACAAATTCACTCAAAACATCTCTTCTGCATGTTGTTTAATAAAGTAGAAAACAAACTCCAGACTGTCCTCTTCAGCCGAATTCACGTCAGCTAATCGTTCTCAGCAGTCATCTCTCTTCATAAACAAAAAACCCCAAACAAACAAAAAAAACCCAACACACCGAACCCCCAACCAAAACCACACAAAAGAACTCAGGAATAGTGAAATCTGAAAGTCTTTTTCTTTAGCCTTTACAGTTGAAATGCATATTAAATACTAATTTTTACTTCAAGCCTACATGCCTAGGATGCAATTGGACAACATATTGACTTCAAACTCTCATAACAATCACACATTACTGTTTTTTTCTTCATACTTACATTTAAAGAAAAGGTTTAATGTAAATTCAATAGTAAGTTTGGGAATCAAAAAAAGTCATGTAAATGAAGATGTGTTTTCATGTTTCTTCTGACAAATTAAATCACTTTTAGCCCTCTGTTAACGCAATTTCAAGAGCTAAATCTGTTTGTAGAATACAAAAAAACATTTGGAAAGATACCATAAAGGTATTTTCACTTTCTTTATGCTCAGTTATACTAGCCATTCAACATATAACAACATTATGAATAGAATGTCATTTTGCCAATACAGAATAAAAATGATTCACTCAAAATCTTTAAAATTCACTTGTTCTGTCTCACTACAACTAGAGTATTAAATGATAATTTCCAAATAATGAAAGAGAAATACAGATAGTAAGTGGTTCCACTCATGCTAATTTTTACAGTCACTGGTGGAAGGAAAAAAAAATTATTTCATTTTATGCAAAGTTTAACGCAAAAATACAATTTAATCAAGAACTTGAGTATCTAGTCCTTTGATAACCAATGAAAGCAAGGACAACACGCTTAACTCCATTAATGCTTTGTTACCATGACATACTCCTCCGCTTCCACAGATTTCAGGGGGATATGATTTTACGGGTAGTACATGCTGCACTTTTATTACATTTTTCTTATATCCTGGAAGAGGGCAAACATTTTCTTAAAGTTCTATAGTAGCCTTCATACATCTCAGGAGAATCGAAGCCTAGCCATCTATTTGCACTACATTACTACTGAAGTACAACTAAACCAAGCTCAGTTTTTAATCTGTAGAGATGCATTTGAATTATATTTATATCTTTATCTCTTAGATGCTTGCTGATCAACATGTCACTCTAGGCTGCAGATTTGTAAAGTTTAAATAACTCATTAGAGAATTAAAATTAAAAATGTGACATAACAAATATCCTTTTCTGATTTATGAATCAGAATATGTTCCCAAAATAGTAGGGACCATTATCCAATATAAAGGGGGCAAGTAAAAAAAGAAAGTAGTTGCAAATCAACCCCCAAATCTCAAACAAATGAGAAAGTAAAATACCAAAACCAAATGTAACCAACCAACTGATAATGAAGATATTCCTGGGGATTCAAGGTGGTGTTAAAGAACCACCACATCACCCATGCATTACAAATTGCGCTGGGGATAGTTGTGCAAGCATAAAAGCACTGCCCTGCAGATTATCAAGGGCCTATTTCTACTTCCATTTAAATACATCGGGGGTTTTTATAATATGATTGTATAGACCTACAAAGCATTATAGCATAAGCACTTCTAATTTACATCTGTATGTTATATTTGTTTATTCCTTATGATCTTGTCTCCCTCTAGTGGCTGGTCCTCACAAAAAGGTACTTCTACCTTTATTCAGACTTGTATACAGAATCATGGGATAATTCAGGTTGGATAGGACCTCAGGAGGTCTCTAGTCCAGGCTCCCCCTCATGGAATTTCTGTCTGGCCCTGACAGAAGCATTCACCACCAGCCGTCTGCAATCAAGGTAAAGTCTCACTCCTGAATCCAGATTGAAGAACCTCCTAAGATCATCTAGAAAAGAAACAGAAGAGCCAGGAAAAATCAAATCATCGGAACTATCTCATTGGGATGTATCTTCATCACTTCTTAACAGAGTGGGAGATGTATTCCTTCGCATATTGATGCACTATGTAGCTGGCAAGTTGCCTGTCCTCAGTTTCATACACGATCATCATGTGTGAAAGAAACATCTAGAATATATTAATAACCAAATGAAGCTCAAAAGCTTCACTGTGAAGGATTTGCTTCTTTGCCAATCACAGACCCTCAGCAAGGTTAAGTCTGAATAAACCTTCCTCTTTTTAACCCAGGAAAATGTCTGTCATGAGGACCTTCACTAACGGGAAGGGATGAAGAGGCACACCTCAGACAGGAATCTCTGACAGCTAGAAAATGACCTGCTCATTGTCACTTGTGGCCAACTGTTACAGAAACAAGCCATATGAAACTGCAGTAAAATAATCTGGAAAATTAACTCAGGAAGAATAAGAGGCTTCACTAGCCTGAATACCACCCCCGCCAGGAAAGTCCTAGAGCACCGGAGCTAGAGGGGCCATGTCTCATTCTCATTAAGTCACAAGGACAGGAAAGCTGTTCTGTAATCCGGATAATTTTGTAAATATAGCAACACTTAAGTTTGAGATTTATTTAATAAATAAATATATAAATAAACCCCCAAACTCTGCGCAATTTTCAGATGCACTTCAGTGGCGTATGCAACAATAATAAAAATCAGTGCAATATCACAGAGCAGTATCAAAGGAATTACTTTCCAACACAGAACTGTACAACTAGCAACTGTCTCTTCTGTAAAAAGTGGTAAAAAATCAGAGTACTAGAAGAGAGCATTTCATACCACCACGGACCAAATATTGCTAAGAAAAAGAATATATATCACAAGTATATATGTAGCAAAGGAAAGCAAAATGTGACAGGTTGCCTTAAAGTCATCCATCTGTATCAAAATCCTGATTCCAGGTTATTAGCTAAAGATGTAACTGAATAATGCCTTAAAGAAACTGATCTAGCTTTCATTCTTTCCTTTGTTCTAAACACTGCATTATCTTTCAAGTCTCCGATTTCACATACACAGACTAACCATAAAAATAGATCTGAAAACAGTAACAGACAAGTAACAATATCCACTATAAGAGGATTTTATTTGCAACTATCAGAGGATTTTTACAACTGTACTGTAACTATTTAATATGTCTTGACTCATCTTGTTACTTTCTTGTTTCAAGTATTTTAAAAGCATACTGGATTTACCCCCCTCTTTTTTGGAGTAGAGGGGGACTTATTTTTTGAGGAAGAAGAACGGGATGTGAAAGAATCTGTGGAAATTAGTATCTGTTTAAAGTAAGATTACATTTTATAGAAAAAAAAACAAAGCAGTCTTAAAATAACACTAAGATTACGAAGCCAACTGGCATACCCATTCAGTCAGAAGTATCACATCTACCACCATTTGATCATTGATCCTATCATCTGAAGAACAATAATTTACCATTTAGGCACTCTTAGCCTAGCAATTTGCACAGTAATTTTAATTACTGTGCCTAAAGGAAATATCGGTTTATTTTGCATTCTGCATTTGTCTCTGTTGTAAACATGCCAGCACATGATCATTCCTCCACCCTACAGAGCATCTCTACCAGTTTCAGTGCTTTCTTTGTAGGCATTACTTGATTATTTTTTTTCCACTGAATACATGGTTTCACACTTCATTTACAATATACTTTACAGATTCCTCTCTAAAGGTAAAATACTGTTTCCTACAAACTTTTCTACAGCATCGTTATCAATGAGCTTTGGGTTATGTCCACATCAGTGATTCAGAGCATAGGAGGAGTTCTTTTTGGGCCAAATTTTCCTTGTGCCTCTGCTTAGCCTGGTGGAAGGCACTCCAGTACGCCACTGGTATGTTCAAGGTAACGTCCTTCCTGCTGCAGACTGAAGCTGTATGCCAAGAATTCTGCGTAAATGTTACAGCCATTAAAGACGAATGAGAACACGCAATTTTGAAACCATAATGTGGTGGGTTAACCCAAGCTGGGTGCCAGGTGCCCACCAAAGTCACTCTGTCACTCCCCTCCTCAGCTGGACGGGGGAGAGAAAATATAATGTGGGCTAATGCGTTGAGATAAGGACAGGAGGGGAGATAACTCACCAATCACCATCACAGGCAAAACAAAGCTTCTAGCAGCTTCTCAAAGAAGCCACCCCTGCAGCCCCCTCCAGCTATCAAAACCAATACACATAACCATTTGCAGCAAATTAACACTCCCTCTTTGCAATACACCAGTCAGTAATGAATAATCAACCTTGGTCTTCAGCAAATATCATGCATATATCTTCACAATGTTCCAGTAAAACAAAACAGTACAATTATCTCCACTCTAGGGGAAAGGAACAATGGCATAAGTGTCAGAAAATAAAAATGTCAAAAGAAGAAAGTACTAAATTGCATTAATCTTCATTTTTTCAGGACATTAAACATTACATGATATTTTACTGTGAAAAACCACAGGCTGTTGACTACAGTTACAGGTGTGAAAAATAAGCTTTTTTTTTTTTACCCCAGTCTGAAGTTGGTTATCTGGAACTCGAGAAGAATGAAACTCCCATGGGAATAGCAGCCTGCCTGTGAAAAATGCAGTAACTACAACCCCTTGCTTCATTCACGATATGCTTTCTAACTTTCAAAGCTAAACACAGGATCATAAAACTTCATTTATTTCTAGGACCTATCAAGAGAGATGCTATAGTAGAAAGTCATAACCCCATGACTGAAAACAGGATCCAGGGTGCATACAAGTCATCTTACATGTGCATAGACCTAGTGTCAAAGCACAAGTAGGTGGAATTGGACCTATTCACACAACATTTTTTTAAAAACAGAAATAATAAATGTATATATTTACATCGTTATTGTTTCTGATAGCTTGTTTTCATTCTTTCCATTTCCTTTAAACACAGGAAACTGCAACTTAAAAGTTCGTATTTTCCTGAATTCAACTAGTAATTAATTGGCATTCAACTGCAAAATTTAAGTTATTACCTCTCTTCAAATCCTTTCTTGAAACCTTTGTAAGGGAATGCAGTTTGGATTTCTTTTTTAACAAAATACATCTATCCTCTTAAATCATATCCCATTTAAGGAGCTACATTTACAGAGGTTTAGGTACTCATTCAAATCATACCTTCAAATCCCTTTCCCCTTCCCCAAAAATCTGCAGACCAATTGATTTCAGGACTTGAAAGAGACATACGTACCATAATTCAACGCATTATTTTTCCACAGCATTCACGGCTTACTGTTTGCCTCATATTTTGTATGAACAGCCATGTCCCAGAAAACCTAAGTTAACAAAAGACTGTCTACCAAACACTCCAAAATGCTTCATAGTACTCTGGAAAGCTGAGATCTCACAATATTTAATGCAAAGTATCACAGTCGAAACAAACTGACATAAGGTCCGAAACTTCTGCTCTAACACATACCACAGGCCAGGCAGAAACAGATGCGAGAGGAAGCCTGCCTGATTCTACCTAGGCTGGTTAAGGTAAGGAGCAGGTCACAAACTTCCAAAAATTAGCAAATAATTTTCATGCTCTCAAAGAGATAGCACATGTATGTTACACCTGCCTCACTCACAGTATTCTCAAAATTATTAGCAAGGGTTAGACTAGTGAGTAATAAGTCAATAATACTGCCTATTGAACTGAACAGCATTTTCTTGCTATTTCCTTGATTATATTCTGCTGTCTTCGTTCACCTCCAGTTTCTTCTTTTATCTTTAGACCGTAAATTTGCTAAGGTAAGCTCACCTTACACACAGCTGTCCAATTAATATTTTTTTCTGTACTGTTCGTGATCACTTACCTGCTTGATGAATTAATTTGTTCACATAGTACCTGTATTTCACAAAGGACATTGGTTTCCTATTGATTTAGTGGTAAAGTAAGATTTTTCTAGTCCTCACCTAGAGGCTTTTTCTTTGTAGCTTGCCTTTTTTCCCATGCTTCAGGAGCATGACCAACAAAATGAATAAAATCATAAGCAGAAAGGGAAAAAAAAAAACACACCTTTAAAAGACATTACTGTGCGTTTTGCCCAATTATCTACTTTAACAAGCATCTACTCAAATATGTAGCACAATGTACACATTAGCTACATCCTCACATTCAATTATTTAGATATGTTTCATTTTAATTACCTTGTCTGCATCCACTTTTCCTCTGATAAATTCTTTTTTCCAAAATTCCAGTGCCTGTTCCAGAGTCAAGCCAATGCCTTTTAAGAACAGTCCATATTGCATACGGCCTCCGTGACGGAGATGATGGTTATCACGTAGGGCTTTGTGCAACTGGCGCATGCAAAGAGGGTATGATTTCACAGAAAGCTGTCAATAGAAAAAACTGTGTTTAAGGCATACTGGTCATTTAATTTGTCGGATATATGCTTATTGCAGTTATTAATTAGCTTCACTTGAAAATGCCAATGGCTGGAAGAAAAGATATGCATATACAGAGTACCTTGAGACTGATGATAACACAAGTATGTCTGTAAGCCATCAGACCCAATAACCATCTCAAGAACAAAATCCAAAGGGCAGAGTAATACAGGTAGTAGTATCAGACTATCTTCAGCTACAAAGTAAGACAGGTTTAATTGCTGTCAGGAAAAATATATCCACTGTTCCATTACAGCGTTTCTTGCTTCTGTCTTCTTTTAGCTTCTGGAATGGCAAGGTGACCCTTGTTAGAGCTTCTAGGGGCTGAGAGAAGGGATGGCATTTTTTTAAACATCTTTGAAAAACTACAAGCAGGAGTTAAATCCATTGCAACTCATCTGCAGGTTTTTTCCCTGCATAACACTATTTCTTATAAAGCAAGATTCTCAGAGATAAAAAAATGTAACATTCAAGTTTACTTTGGCTTTGCATTTTTATTTCTAACAGCTGAGTCATGCCACAGGAATTCACTAAAATACACTGTCATAGTTAAGATGGACACTGAAAACACAAACAATTTCTAAAGTTTAGAAAAAGGAGCTGCAAAGTGTTTTAATTGTCTCTGCACAATTGATGTGGTTTAAAGTCAAAAAAAGAGAATTGAAAAGACTAATATTTCAATGCAATAATCATAAACTAAACATCATGGGTTGCAAAATTATTACATAAGAAAATTTTGTTAAACTCTGTTTATAATTATGTTAGGTATTTGTGAAAGTACACAAAATTAAGCAGCAAATTAAGCAATTCATTATAGCTCCAGTCTAAATCCTGATTAGATACATTTTCAGTTAATTCTGCTCCATTTTAAACTTTATCGCAATTTCATTCAAGTAGTTCTCAAGAGTTACAAAGCAAATAGGAATCAAAAAAAGAAAAAGGCTTTATATGTTGTCTGTACGTAGAGTACTTGAATCTAAAAAGTTATGTACCAACATACAATGTAACTCAATAAACAGAGAGGACTTACAGCATCAATCTGTTCTAGAGAAATTTTTCCAGTGTTCTTTTGCACGCTGTAATCTGGGCCAACATAAGAATGACTGAAAAACAAAGCAAACAGTACAGGATCATTTTAAACTTTTTTTTTCAAGTTTACAAATTTAGAGAGAAATTATTTTACCAATTAAGGGCTGCAAATATTTTATATCAGGTAAAACCAAGAAAACAGTATTTGACAGTTATGTAAGTAATTAAGGCTTATAAAATCAACATTAGAGTCAACATGGTAAAGAAACACTCCCTGCTTTTATCTGAAAGGAGTGGCAAGGAGTCATTCAGAATTCAGATCACAGGATCATGCTACTGTTGAGGTTGAAGGAGCTCTCTGAAGATCATCTAGTCCAAACCCCTGCTCAAAACAGAGTTAACTACCGCAGGTTGCATAGCATCTCATCCAGCTGGGTTTTGAGCATCTCCAAGGACAGACACTTCAAAACCTCCTGAGCAACCTGTTCCAGTGTTTGACCACCCTGCAGTAAAAAAAGTGTTTTCTTATGTTTAAGTGGAAGTTCCTCTGACTCAGTTTGTGCCCAGTGCCTCCTGGCCTATCACTGGATACCACTGAGAAGAGTCTCGCTCTGTCTTCTTTACTCCCTCTTATCAGACATCTATTTATATGTGCGGATAAGATTCGCACACAATCCCTCCTGAAATTTATCTCCTCCAGGTTGAACAATCTCAGTTGTCTCAGCCTCTCCTATGTACTGGGGACCCCAAGACTGGACACAGCCCTCCAGATGTGGCCTCACCAGTGCTGAGTAGAGGGGTAGGATCACCTCCCTTGACCTGCTAGGAGTGCTCTTCCTAATGCCGTCACCTAGGACACAAAAGAAGCAGCTAAACAATATAGGAGCCATTATCAATCCCTGAGGTACTCCACTAGCGATTAACCTCCAGCTGGTCTTAACATGTCTGATCACAAACCTCCGAGCACAGCACTTCAGCCACTTCTCAGTCCCCCTCACTTTCCATTTACCTAGCCCATACTTCGTCAGTTGTCAATGAGGATTTTACAAGAGACAGTGTCATAAAGTCAAGACAAAAAGCATCCACTGCTTTCCCCCAAATCTGTTGAGCCTTTTATGATAAAATGACCAGCTATGAGATCAGACAAGCATAATTTCCCATTCACAAATCCATGCTGACCACTCATGATCACCTTCTTGTCCTTCATATGTCTGGAACTGAGATGAGGCTGACCAGCCTATAGTTCCATGGATACTTCTCCTTACTCTTTGTGAAGGCAGAGCGCACTTTTGCTTTCTTTGAGTAATCAAGAACCTCTTGTACTTTGCTACTTGCGCAGCACTTCAAAACAAACAAAAAAACCCTGATGTATCACTGTGAGGGAAAAGTAAAAATTCAAAAACTACTTAAGTGTACCCATAAAAAGCTGGGAAGGCTTTTACTGCAGTTCTGGAATACAAACACATGTCAACTCCTGACAGTAGCTATGTAGCTAAAATAGCACAAGACTTTGCATGTGCTGCCTCATCTTTCATTCCTACTGCAATGAAGCAACGAAGCTACTTCTAATACCTGACCTAAATTCAGATAACCCTACACTACAGCAGAGACATCACATAGACACTGTCACCAAAGTAATTTCCAATAAAATACAAGCATCAAGTGCCCAGCTTTTACTTTTAAATATATAGACTTCTGCAGGGCTGCAGAACAGGCCAAGAGAAATGCTTACAGCAGAACCCAACCAAACTCAAGAGTTGACAATAAAGCAGGCAATAAACCAAACAGAAGCTCCAGATACAGCATATTGGTCCAAAATCAGGTTGCAAAGTCTGGGTAAGAACAAATTTCTTTATGAAAGAGGGATTTTGTAAGTAACTTATAAAAACAATTTCTTAAATCTTCTGAAGGCATATAGAGGTTAACTCCAGAAAAAAGGAATTTAGCTAAATGATGATACTCGGTGCTACAGATTATTTTGTCGCAATTCAATACTGTAAAGTGTGAAAAGCATATAGCTAAGAGTTAATTTTACTACAGTACAAATCATTTATTTAATTATACATCCATTCATTTGTTCTTTAGTCTTATTTCTGGCACACACTGAAGCACTAGGAAAGCTTACTATACTTAATAGATTTTTTTTTATTGCACAACAATGGATAAATAATTAAAAGTTTTTGAGCTGTGTATGTCTATTATTACTGATTCTACTAAAGTATCTAAATTTCCTCGTAGAATCAGATGTGCATCACTTTACTTAGGCAAACTAAAAACAAAACAAAAACCACAGTCCTGAAAATATTACAGTGGAAGCATAGAACAACAGAAAACAGCTGTTGCTTAGGCAACTTCATTTTAAAAATAAAATGACAAAAGTAAACAACCAATCAGGAAAATAACCATTCAGTCAGTTATCACATCGCAGGATGAGTGCTGGTAACTTCTTAAGCTGCTCTACAATAATCACTTCAGATCATCTGCTTGCGCCCTACAGTATTTATTAGAATCATACCAATACTGAAAAAAATTGCTAAGCTAAAGGAAGCCACTTCTTCCTAGCATCCATAGAAAGGATTGGCCTCAGAAGAGGAGGTCCCAAGAGAAGACACAAAAGTTTTCCTATACAATAAGTGAACAAAATAAGACTTCAGAAGTTACAGCTAAAGAGAGGACATACTCTGAATCTTGCTGACCATTACTTTTGGACTTGGTAGAAAACTTTACTGCAAGGACAGAAAACCCAATGCCAAGGTGGGGGCAGGGAAGAAGAAATTACACTCTTCAGACTCTGAAAAGCTCTGATAATCTCAGCAGGGTAAGCAAATAAGAAAAGTTTTTCATAAATGTTTCCCTATTTTTTACACTGAAAAGCAGCATATGACCTTTGCAAGGTCAAAGTTTCTGGATACCTGGCACAAGTCACCAAAGAGCTGAACCCTACAAACTGCTGTCAAAGGCGGTGCTCTGAAAAAGAGAATGCTTTATCCATCGAGAATATGTGGTAGACCGGAGCTGAGCATAAAGATGCCAGCACTAGTCGTGTCGTCTTTGGCAGCTGAGCTGTTGGATTCCTGTCCCAGGAGGCTAAAGGGACTAGAGCTTTTGCGTTTGCAGTTTTAGGTATCAGGTCTTGTGATTTTCTACAATAGAGATTCCCCGGATCCCTTGAGTTCATCACAAGAAAATCACACTGCTTTCTCCGTGGATTGCAATTATTTTCTCTACATTTCTAGTAAAAAATCTCAAGAGCCTCGGGGGGAAAAAAAAAATAATTAAGACTATCCTTCGTTCTATGAACAATGTTTCATGTCATTACACGTTGCCAAACAGCTTCCTACTGCTGGTTTGAAAACACATTACAACACAAACCAACCAGGCCTGTGACCACCCTCACTTTCTTCTATTTTTTGCTTCCAGTTTTAGTTCTTATTTTGAACTTATCCTTTCTTTTATTTCACATAGCTTCTGAGGTTACTTCTTACTCATCTAGAAATATCTATAGTTCTACATAATTTCTTTTTGTGATTTATGCAAGCAGCAATGACTTCAGATTTCACTTAAAAACCAGTTTTATTTTACCTCCATATATAAATTCCTGTCTCTCTCCATTCAGCCTGACTCAATCACTCAAAACCTTTTTTCTAAAATCCAAATCTTAGTTACCAAAAGTTTTCTAAACATATCTTGCAACTAAAGATCAATATCTACATTTGCTTGTGAGATGAGCATAACTGAGAAGGAGGGTGAACATGTCTGCATGAGTATTGTGTTACCCATTAAAAAAATCCAGTCTTGCAAAACACTTGGTTTCTGTATCAACCTTATGAACTATCAGTTGAAGGTATATTTAATAGATGATATAAAACTGTCGGTTGTAAAGGATGTTAGAAGACCACTTAGTCCCACACTGCACTTTAAGTGGGACTACTGCCAACACTAGTCAAGTGAGCCATGGCTTTTTCTTGCTAAATCCTGAAAATCTGCGTGAACTAAGAGTCCCCATCTCCAGGCGATCTCCTGCACTATCATTCTAGCATAGACACTTTTCCTAATGTCCGATGTAAACCTCCCAAACTGCTGTATGTGACCACTGTCATTTGTTACATGCTCTGGCACCATCAAGAATTCCAATACCATGATGTTTTTTCTTCAAACAGCTGTAGGCTGCTATTTGATCATCCCTAAGCCTCCTCTGCACCAGACCAAACAATGTCAGCTCAGCTTCCCCTTTTAATTCATGTACAGGCACAGTCCTATAGTAGTTTGATGGGATTACATAGGACAGTTTTTATTTGTCTTTGAAATTATTCCTGCTGAAAATTTTAAACAGTAGAGTGTTACAACCCTGTAATTTCATCACAAAACCCATATAAACTCCTTTGAAAGCAGCAGTTGCAGAAGTGTTCTTCTCATGCATTTAGACAAAAAGTTTCCATTTCTATTAAATTCCTAAAGTTTTAGCAATTTAAGTCTCCTTGTAGCCTACTGTGAGCATGTGAAATCCCTAAGTACAATCTTGCATTAAGTATTTTAACATTTTAACTAAAAACGTTCTCTTTTTTTCATCTATACAATTAATACTAGAAAGCACCAATGAAACGGAATAGGACAAAAAGAGCACCGAAGTCACAGATAAAATATATATTTAGTCCAGAACACTCCAATTACAAAATACATGTTATGTCCATTTTAAAAAACGGGCATGGATTAAAATATCTAAGCGGACATAATTCACAGTAAAATGACCTTTTTTTGAGGACTAGCTAATTTAAAAGTCACAAGCAGATATGAATAGCTGACAAAAAACGTGTAGGGCATTAACAACCAAAGCATGCTCTGTAACCTTCAATTGTATGCTCTTTTCACACATTTCTATCTAAGCTTTTGCTCCCCTGATAAAGCTCTATTGACATATGCCAAAAATAAAATAACTGCTGTAATAATTCACACAATGAAAGCAGAGGAAAGCCTACAACTAAATGATATTCTCCTTTCTTATGAGCAAGATGAAGCAAAAGCAAATCACAGATTCACAGAAATAAATAACAGAGAAGACCTATTTGGTCATCTCTGTTCGCTGCCAGAGCTTGTTTTTCCAGTTGTAAGGTTTGACGCATTTTGTCTATTTTAAAGGAACTTCCAAAAAGCAAACTCGGAAACATTTTTGTAGTGTTTTCAATTGGTGACAAAATGTACTGGGAACAGCCCCTCCATTTTTGTAAAAGCAAAACGGAACTAACTTACCAGTCGTTAAACATACATACTCAAGGTAACATAAGAATGTGCAAAAATACCTTATTGCATAAATGTAGGACACAGTATTCCTACTAAGTAGCTGATGTTAAATGAGCTTTTTTTTCAACTTTTCCTTTTCCCATATTTAAGAAAAAAGTGCAGAGAGGATTGTGATTGCTGTGATACTGAAGGCTGTTCCACTTACACAGATGCGTAGCATATACCAAAAGAAATTTCAAGTTTCTCAGTAATTACTCCTAGAGAGCACGATTTATAAAAGGCTAACCTAATTGCTCTTTGACTTCAAATGGAGAAAGGTATGCCACTGAGGTATACTTTTTAAAAACCCAGTAAGATGTAAAGTAATAAATACATGGAATGTTGTCAGCATTCAAAAGTATCCCCTAACCAGTTACGTAACAGTTACACCGCAATATTTATTTCATTCATTGCTCTTGAAAAAAGTTCAATCATATGTAAATAAGCATATGTTCCTATGTAATAAAAATTATGAGAGTTTTTTTTTTTTTAATCAAAATGAAATGTCAAATTTTGGGTACAGATACCTCAAGCAATAGAGCACCACCCGAAATAAAGGGCATGTTAACTAGATCTGCAACCTAATTCTGGTGCAGTGCTGTCACGGTGGAGCCTCACCACTTCCATTTCTTTCATTTTTCCATCCAATATCATTTCAGTGATCCTAATGCAAAGCTGTACCTGCTCAAAAACAGAGCTTTCATTCTTGACATTCAATATTTAAGTAAATTTCTACCTTTAGAGACATTAAAAATTCAACTGAATAAATACCTGAGCAACACAGTCTACCTGGATCTGCATAGAGCAGGGGCTAGATTAAATGATCTCCAGAGGTTCAGTCCAAGATAAACTATTCAGTGATTCTAAGCCAATGCATCTCCCTCTAATTGTACAGTCTTTGTCCTCCTGCATACTACCGTAGTAAGAAAACTCTCCCAAACAATACAAAGTGGTAAAAAGCAATCACGTATATAAGAAAGACCAGGTCTATGCTTAACCTGAAGAACATCAGAAAAGTATGTTTTTTACTCTTTATCTCCAAACACATTCAAAGAACGCAGAAAGCTCCTATACACTGTATACTACTAAGAGGGAGGCAGACTATTTCAGCTGTGTTGCAGAGCACTCTTAATGGTTCACATTTTCAGCTCTCTCCTTAGGTGCATTAAAAGAAGAAAACAGGACTCCATCAACGACAGTGACGTAGAAATCTTCCAAAAAGATCATAGACCATAAAATATTTGGAACAAGGAAGGCACATACTCCGGGCAGTGTAATTTGGAATTTGTTTTGTTCATAAAGAAGCTTAACAACTTTGCACTTAATATAAAAAAAAAGTTTTATAAAAGCTACTAGTACTTTGTTGTTACTTAGAAGCAACACCAGTTCTGTAAATTATGTTTCATGTCATTATAAAGCTTTTGTTACATTGAAAGGATACTTTCAGGGTGGTGTTTTTTTTTTTTTCCAGTCAAAGCCAATTGCACAGATGAGGTGTCTGAAAAAATTGTAGCTAAAACATTCTAATACAATTATTTTAATCTGTATGAAAGAATATACTCATGCTTTCAGTTTATGCTACCTGAGATGATTAAGCAGAGGTTGTAGTCTCTCATCAGACTGTACAGAAGGCAGTGATCGTGCTGTCAGCTGGAAGAAAACAGAAGTTCAATTAATAAAATATTAGCTTCAAAAAAATTGATAGCACAAAGCAGGAATAATGTAACAAATCACCCTGCGTTGCTACAACTTCACACAACATTGGGTAAGAAATACTTTCTCCTATTAAAAAGAGCTAAACACAACCTTCTAGAATCTGAAGTTAGCAGAAATATTTACAAGTTAACAAAGTCAAACAGCGAAAAATATTTTTTTTCTAAAATTACAATGTTACTTGAATTAAATAGCAAGACATCACTAAAAGTAGCATACTTCTTTCCAAACATATTTGAAGTCATATTCTACCTAGACAGCCTTCTAGCAGTCACATAATGTAAATATAGTCCACTAAGCCATATTACATATAATTTACATTTGCATAGAAAAATTTACATAATATTAACACTATATGGCTTATACAGATGTGCCTCTGTTTTTTAAAATGAACATAACCTGTGTTTTGTAATTTGACTGTTCTAAACTCAATACATACTTTTTTCTGGTGTTTCATATGACTAGTTAAAATATTAAACTTTTTCTGAAAAAATAACCCTAGTAGTCCATAAATCAACAAGTACATGTCACCCTATTGCAAAATACTAGTTAATTGGTGTATTAACTAAAAGAACTGGAAAAACATGTGTTAAATTTGCTTAATACCAGTACATAGGTGTCTGTCTTCACCTATAAAAGTCAGCAGCATAGCAATTCTGATGCTGCTGACATAAATCTAATAGAAAACATTTAATATTACATGCATTTCATAACCCTATGGCTGCCAAGTTAGGCTGTATTTTGAAAACTACCTTCGTACAAATTTAAAATGTCAACATATTTCACATTGTGTAAATCACCACCAACTTCTTAGGTATCATAGAATCACAGAACGGTCAGGTTGGAAGGGACCTCTGGAGATCATCCAGTCCAACCCCCTTGCCAGAGCAGGGTCACCTACAGCAGGTTGCACAGGATGGCGTCTAGGTGGGTTTTGAATGTCTCCAGTGTGAGAGACTCCACAACCTCTCTGGGCAGCCTGTTCCAGTGCTCTGCCACCCTCAAAAGTATTTTACAAGTAACTTAAAATAGCATGCATACAGTTATACGTACTCTTTAAAAACCTTATTAAAAGAATAAAAAAAAAAAAAAACAAACCAAACCAAACTTTTAGCAGCGACAGCGTAGCTTCACCTTGCTGGCTCCAACACACCAGTAAAGGCAAGCACTGAAGTAGGACTAACTAGCAGGCTGCAACTTCCATTTATAACCCATAAATAAATATACCCTGGAAAAAGCTATGCTCAGTGTTTGGGTACAGGGGGTTATTTGTAACTGTAAGAAACTCCATGCCAAACTCATCGGCTTATAGGTAGACCACGTGAATATGGAGAAGTTCAGTAACTTCCCGAAAGATCACTCATTCATCAGTCCATTTCATAACCTTTGCTGCTGCGCAGAAGTCAGACTGGGGCCAAATTTTAAACTTGCACCTCAAGCTAGTAATATCAACCTAAGCTAAGTGAGAGGAGGTTCAAAATAGCCGGTCCGTCCAGTGAAAGTTGAAGCTACTGAACACAAGTAGCAGTGGGGAAGGAGAGACGGGCCGTTTCAGCTGTTAAGCCAGTCTTGGCCTGCAGCAATCACCACTTCAAAACGCAGCTCTTCTCAATCTCGGGTAACCCAAGTGTACTCATCCGATCCGACTGCTGCAGTAAAGGTAACTCAGGCAGCCTCAGCAATCCACTCTTCTTTCTTTAAATAAAGGCTGGTATCGTGGCAATTAAATCATTATCCATATTCCCTTATTTTATGGAGCTATAATGAGATGCATAGGGTATATTAAAAATTTACTAAAGTCTGTATTTATTCAGAAGTTTCTTTTGATAAAAAAAACTTTTCTTACCACTGATTATTAAAGGCCAATACATGTATTGTTCTCTATTCATGTCCTCTAAAAAGTAATCTTCTAATTTTGTTTTCCGTTACAATCAGAAAACCAGAAATTATTCTGAAGAGAACTTGGAAGCCCTCTAAATACTGGCCAAGTTATTCCACTTGGCTAAAATGAGAACGGAGCCTGAATTACCTGAAATACCATCTGCTTCTCATTCTATTAATAACTTAACTAATACAGAAAACAACATTTGTGTGCACACTCACATACATACGTATATTTTTACAAGAGACAAGCACACAGTATTTTTCTCTATGCCGTACTTCAAATATTACACTTAATCACACAACCAACTTTTTCCTCATTACAAACAACCCATTTACGACAAGACAACGTTTATGAAAGTCAAACAGGACACTGGTGTAAGAAGCAAAAACCAGTAAAATTTAAAACCTCCAAAAGTATTGATATTATTGTCAAAGTTTACATAACAATTTAGTTTATTGTGTATATAACACAATCAATGAACAGAAGGACCATTTTAAAACTAATTTGGGAGACTTATAGAAATTGAGGTAGAACCAAGAAGTAGCAATCTTGGTGTTTAACCAAGTTTTTTCTTGATGTTGCAATGAAAGAATATGGATGAAGTGGCCTAACGCTGGCTGTTTCAGGAACCACCATTAAAGAGGAAAAAAACATAACCCTTGAAGCCATAGGAGAATCGACTTGGTCAATGTTTTGCCTTTTTTTTTTTTTTTTCTTCTGTCTTGTGTTTCACCATTAATTATGGAATCTGCAATTTTTAGGAGCCAAATGAATCCCTATTTTTCTCTATTACTTTGCCTGGAAGGACAAGATCAAGTTCGCTACAGAATATGCTATTGTGAAAATAAGATCATGCACATTTCAACTCTTACAACAAACACTTTGTTAGGTTAGTTCAAATGTTTATTTTCAGGAAGATGTAGGATCCTTATGGTGCTGTTTTTTCTATCTAAAACTAAGGATAGTTTTCGTTAAAAAAAAAAAATCAGCTTTTACAAAGGTGGCGGTAAATTAATGCTAGTGTTTTCAAACAGCTAAGAATGTTACGTCCTTTTTTCTAAAAGGAAAAGATAATCCTGTGAGAGATGAATTCAGGGATTGTTTTGCTTCAGCCATTTTGTATGTCAACGACACAAGCAGGGTTATGTAACTTAGAAAAACAACTCCTTAAAAGGAGAAAAATGTCAATCGAGTTTGTGACAGGCTAATCGGTCGTGAAAGAACGTGCGCCCTAAAGTATCAAACCAAAGGGAAAAGGGGACAGATCCTGGGCAATCGGGGGAGGGCATAAATACCTGAAGTTTTGTAACTAAGTGTGCTCTTTTTGAGATGCACCTGACTCAGCTGACACATTTATTTTGATCTCGAATAAATTTTTATCCTTGCTTCAAAGACTTTGTCCTCTTTACATTTTTATCCGTGAGCGAGTGTTTCTCACAATCCCAATTACCAAATCCAAACTGAGATTCTGCAGACTTTTTCAAATCACTCTGAAATGAAATTTAGACAAATTCCTGCAAGCACAGCGTTGCCTTCATCTATATATGGAACTCAACACAAAAATCATCTTACCAGAAAAAAAACCAAAACCACGCTATTCGATGTTTTGGATGCGTGAAAGGTATCAAAATGTTGTCAAGTAAGGTGCATAACTCCAAACTCTAATCATGCTGAAGCAGTTTAATTTACAGAGAACATAAAACACTGCAACTTAAGATAATTGCAGGCCCCAAGGCCTGGATGATGGGAGGGGCGGGCAAAGTGAGCCACAGACAGAATATGCGGACTCCTCAGCACTGAGCTGAGATGGTGAAAGCTGGGGTAAGTGACGCAGATCAGTAAGGCAAATTAAGCACCGCTTTATCAATATCACACAACATTTAAAATTGAGAAAGAAGGAAGAATATTTAGCAATAGGAGGAAAAGGAAAGAAGAAACTGAAATCTGAGATGACAACGGTCCGTCCAACTTCATACTGGCTTCAGTACGAGTCTCTCAGCTGTCTCTGCTGCAATTCAGATTGCCAAAAGGGGGAGAAAACGACACAAGCATTGGAGAGAAAAATCAAACCAGAATCTTCATATCTTTGAAGTAACCAGAATTTCCAAAAAGCAAGCTTTCTAAAGTTTTGTCAAAATTTAGTAATATTTTTATGCAATCCTGTAGAAGAGCAATAAGATGAGTTCTTCTTTTCTACTGAGCTCTACACAGGAATCACATCTCTAGTGTTCACTATGCTGCATTTGTGGCAATAAACAGGACATTTTCATATGGCATGAAGAAGGTAACAATTTGAGAATGTAGAAAACATGCAATGATTGGAAACCTACATGAACATTAGAATTATTTAAGATTTGGCAGTGGTACTTCAATTAATAATGAAGGAAAAAGGACGACAAGTTACAGGTTGATGTCTAAGAATTGGTCTGCTTTTCTTCCCCCCATCCAAACATGAGACCAGCACATGAAATTACACATTACCGAAGATTTACTATGAACGTTAAAAAAAAAGTTAAACTTCAGGCTTTGTGTCAACTTAAGTAGCAGCTCCACATGCTATCAGGAAGGCAGTGACATTTTTATACATGGCAATTAAGAATAAGATTATCATGGCTCAATTAACTTGTCTCAACTTTTTAGGAGTGCATGAATTTCTTGATTTTGAGGTTATCATGCAAGAGCTATTTGCTCTTTAAGTGTTTTTCTGCACAAAAAAGATAAGAGAATTTTATCTTCACAGAGTTTACTTTCTAAATGAGATGTCCTAATTAGCTGTATTGCACACGAAAATTTTTATATGCTGTTGGACCTTTTGATGAATACATTTTTTTAAAAAAGTCACATTAAGTTGGATGTCAATGAGAAAAGCACAGAAAGAAGGGGGTTGTGGCAAAGGTTACTTTTAGCTTAGGCATGCTACTGAATTACTCCAGGCTCTTTCTACAATTTACCAGGGGGGGGGGAGGAAAGTTCCTGTAGGAGGGAGCATTAGAGAACCTAAAATGTAAATTATTACCAAGATTATTTCCTTATCAACTGCTACGTATTCCTAGAACATCAAGGAGCATCTGAAGGTGTGCTGTCCAAATACACATCTACAGCCTGTGATTTGCCTCTACACAATTTGTCAAGCCCAAGGGTTTTTTTTAATATCCTAGAATTACCTGTGCTGGTATTCATGCTATTTCTTTCGTATTTTAATGAACACTGTACAAGCAGGCTTAGCATGCTTTTGCCTCCTCAGTTCTTTTAAAACCCAGGCAGGCAGGATTACACCATATGTGACTTGTATTTAAAAGGGAGGGTGACTGCATGGTGAATATGTCTAGGGACAAGGTATCTCAAAGAATGCTCAGTCCCTGGAAATTTACATTGCTTTTTCTCCCAAGAAATTCTCCCTTCGTAACTCCAAGCTTTAAAACAAAATCCACTTGAAGGAGGTTTGCAGAGACTTTGAATGGAGAACTGCTCTATCAAGTGCTAAACACACCTCTGAAATACATAGTACTTCTAAAGGTGAGCCCACAATTGCCAGCAGGCACTCTGCAGTTCTTGGAAATAACAGGTAGTTGTCTACAGGGGCTACCTAAATTATTTAAACCAGCAGTTCCAGAACAAACATCACCTCCATATGTGCTCCACTACCACCTCCATATGTGTGTCACTACTGTGACAAGGTCTGGATCAAGAACAGGCATAGAGGCATAGGTTTGGGAGCCTTCTGCGGCATAGATGAAATATTTTCCTAGAATGTTTTTCTCTGTTTATTTCTGGTATGATAGTTACACCACTAACAGAGTGTAAAGGGACAGCTCTAATCCAAATGCATAGATGAAATAAGGTTAAAGTAAGGGGAACTGATGAAGGCAGCCATAAAAACTAAAGAAAAGGCTTTAACAAAAACACCCAAAACCAACAAACACAAAAAAGCCAGTTAACTTTGCCACCTGCAAAAGTCTACCATCACCTGTGACCGTGTAACATCATGCTGAGCGGTAAAACTGAGCAGCAGTTTTTCTGAAGTAGCCATTGCTCAGGGCCTGGCTAGGGATCGGTCTGCTGGTGGTGAGCACTACTTGTGTTTTTTTCCCTTTCCGTTCCCCCTGTGCTCAATAAACTGTCTTTACCTCACTCCATGAGTTTTCTTATTTTTGCCCTTCCTGAATCTCTCCCCCATCCCTCAGGGAAGGTTGGAGGGGTGAGAGGGGCTTTCCTGCCAGCCAGGGTCAATCCACCACATACATATATCATCTCATTTCACACCAATAAGAAGCTGATAAATTTCACTTTAAGCATAGATTTCACAGCGTTTTGAAAGCTTGGTCATCTACCTTCAGAAATCCAAAAAGAACTGCTACTGGTTTATACAAAAGCTACTGAAGGTGGTTCTATATCACCTCCTTTTACCTTTTACATTCAACAGCAAGTCTACCCTATTAACAGAAGCAAATTAAAAAAATAAAAAGAGAAAAATTATATTCCAAACATGGGGAAAAAAATAAAGAGAGTACATGTGTAGCTAGAAACTAAGATACAAAAGGGTCAAAATCCACTATAAATGAGGTCTTTGATAGCGATGTAAAAAACAGAAAGTTGATGCAATCCAGACAGAAAAAAAATTAACTTCAACCCCCACTCCTGTTTCCCCAATAATCTAGAGACCTGGCCTAAAGAAGCCACCTCCAAAAAGTAACAAGTATAGTCACCATATACATTTGAAATGGTAACCTTTTTGAAATTATACTATTTTTAATCATCAAATTTACTATACTAATTTAGAGCACATTTTTGATACCCTCCTAAAAAGGTAAAAGAGAAATGCAGGAAGCCTTTGTGCTTACAATATACAGTATTACACATTAGCTAATTTTTCCCAACAATTGCACATCTCCCTACAATTTTCCTGTAAAACCATTTTAACACTTCACTACTCCATTACTGGGCTTCAACTTTTAAGCAGGAGAGATCACATCCAGGTTAGTTGCTTTTCCATTTTATTTTTAATTGCTTTAATTAAAAAAATTTGTACCAAAACTAGTGTTAAATGCTACTGGGGACAACATTGACAAGATAATGATATGGTCTTTAATACTGTCCACAAATGTTTTATACCATTTTATACCATTAGCATAACAGTTTCTAAGTCTTGGTGAAAAATCAGTTCATAAGACCTGTCCTCCTCCACCCACAGAAATAAAAAAAAAGTAGACTTGAAGCAATTATACTATTAACAGTAGCAAGAAATCAAGAAATAACAGGACATTGCAACAACAAAGCACACAGATGAAAAAAAGAAAAGCAGAAGAGTATGGAAAGTGTTTACCTTATAAAATTTCATTGGTCAATTCCAATTCCTTCCATCTTTGTAGCAATGGTAACAAAACCAGTAGATTAAGCTAAGTAAAAACCTCTATGACAAGTGTATTGTATGCTGATTTTAAGAATTTAGAAATAACACTCCTATATTCCATGCTGTAGCTCTTCAACTAAATGTCATTAATACATTAGTGAAAAACACCTACAGCAAATTTCTTTAACAGTGATTTTGACACAGCATAGAATAACTGAAGTTGTTAGGCTTTTGTTAGATTTGAATTAGATAACTTGCAAGAAAATTTTAGAAATTAATAAGGAGACAGAAATTAGAAATAGGAGTATTAGAAGGGAAACAAACCCCTACATGCTTTGAATCTTATACCACAGGCTACAGACAACATTTTTATAAGGATTAAATTTACACTCTGAAGGCTCTTGCATCTTCCCATTACATGTATTGATGAACAGAAAAACGAAGAATTAGGTAGTTAAAAGGTTAAGCATAGACAGGAAATTGCTATTAAGAAAGCAAAGAAACAAACCATGGATTAGCGCACTCCCTTACTGTATTCTGTACTCGCTAGTCTGTTCTCCCACCAACAACTGTTTTCTCCTCTGACCCACTTCACTGCCTTTAGGGCTACAGGCAACCCTTTCTTGCATTTCTATTTCCCAGTTGTTACAATAAGTAAGGAGAGAGCATAAAGCAAACCAAGATGGGTTTGGACATCAGAACTTCAATTTCAGCCTTCCAAATGAAAGCTTTAAATGGTTCTCACCTGGGAGTCCTGGTGGACAACAGGATGAGCATGAGCCAGCAATGTGCCCTGGTGGCCAAGAAGGACAATGGCATCCTGGGGTGCACCAAGAAGAGTGTGGCCAGCAGGTCGAGGGAGGTCATTCCCCACCCCCACCCCCCCCACCCTGGTGAGGCCACATCTGGAGTACTGTGTCCAGTTCTGGGCTCCCCACTTCAAGAAGGACAGGAAACTGCTGGAGAGGGTCCAGCAAAGGCCTACGAAGATGATTAGTGGACTGGAGCATCTTTCTTACGAGGAAAGGCTTTGGCACTTGGGTCTTTTCAGTCTAGAGAAAAGACATCTGAGGGGGGATCTTATCAATACTTATAAATACTTAAAAGGAGGGTGCCAGGTAGATGAGAACAGTCTTTTTTCAGTGGTACCCAGTGATAGGACAAGAGGTAACAGGCACAGACTTGAATGTAGGAAGTTCCATCTTAACATGAGGAGGGACTTCTTTACTTTGAGGGTAGTGGAGCACTGGCACAGGCTGCCCAGAGAGGTTGTGGAGTCTCTCACACTGGAGACTTTCAAAACCTGCCTGGATGCTGTCCTGTCCAACCTGCTGTAGGTGACCCTGCTCTGGCAGGGGGGTTGGACTAGATGATCTCCAGAGGTCCCTTCCAACCCTGACCATTCTGCGATTCTATGATTCTGTATTGCTTCAATGCAATTTAACAAATACTTTTATGAAGCAAGGAAAGAAACATTGCCTATGTAACGTCAACAATTCAACATATTCCGAGTGAATACATCACTAAAATGCTTCCTTAATAATGCTGTATGGATTTAAAAAAGAAAAAAAAAAAACAACTTAGGTCAGGCGTTAAATTATTACAGTTAGTACTTTAAAAGTTTAAAGATACAATCTATTTCAGTCTATTAGAGATACCTATTTAACATTACTAAGCATGACACTTGTTCCAACTAACTCCTTAATACTAGACAAGCTTTATTCAAGGATGTGTTTGGCCAGCAACGTTTTAAGCTGCTTCCCAGATGTAACCACTCTTACAGAGTATCAGCTTTTATATAACCAAAACCAGACATACAAATTTTTTTATCAACAGCACAGTAGGTATGACATATCTGAGAGTTAGAAATACAGCTTTCCCCTCCCTCTCACTGGGGATATCTGAAAAATGAGAGGACAGTAAGGTTTTTTCTGTGAAGATTTTTTACCTTAATTCAGACTAGGGATAAGAAGAAAAATCCTATCGAGATTAGTTATCTTTCTGGTGACTGAAGAAAAAGGAGTCTTCAGGAGATGCTACAAAAGCATTCGGGAGGCTTTCCTCCTTTTACCTCCATTTGAAGATAAAGAACAGGTTAAAAATAATGCTGTAGAAACATCTTATTTCTACTTACTTAAGGACTGCGTCATAATATTCACTATATTATAGATACACTACACACATGAAAGTACTTCTTGCATATTTATAGTATTTAGGATCAACATGAACCATGCACATACCCAGCACGATTACAGTGAATAACAGGCCTTTAAGTCTCCGTTCCCTTACAGTGAGTCTAACTACAAGTGTTTCTCAATGCATATAACCAAGACCCTGCTTTTATTTAAAAAGAGAGACTCTACTATATATTGGCATCTTTTTTCAAACGTAAATCGCTCCGGTTACCCGACTGCAATCTCATTGTCTTCAGAGATGAACACTAGTTTTGATGTACCTTTTGTTCCAGAAAACAGCCTAAATGGGGGAAGTAATAGTCACAACAGGCTTCTTAATACATTTCTCTCTGTTTAGAAGCATTGTTTATGAATAAGAATTCTAAAACTTAAAAAAAATTAAATAAATCTGTTTTCAACAAAACCTGAATTTTATCTAGCAATTCCCTAAAAAGGAGTTTTAAAGGATATGAACTCGCTAGTAAGGCAGCCTATTTTTCTATCTTGCATTTTAATGTACCAGGCACCAAAATACTTGCCTTAAATTAAATTTCAAATATAACATCTAGAAAATTTTTGTACTTCTGAGAAAGGGTTAATATGAGTTTCTTCTGCCTTTTTTTTTTCAAAGATATTTCAGAATGATAACCTTACATGGTCTTCCAAACTGTACAATTTTGCAGCCGCCACTAAGAAGTCATGAGATGCAGATATTGCCAGACCCCAGAATTCAATTTAATTACATTTCAGAGAAACGTCCAACTAAGTTGCAGGCTGCCTCATACCAAGGAAAACTGATTGATTTTGAAACATCAGCTATCTTGCTAATGTTGTAACAAAATGTCACAATGCAAATGCTATGCAGCTGGGGAACCTGAAATAAGAGAACAGTGTTTGCATGCCAGTATGCTGCTGTACCTAGACAGTTGACATTTTAGCACTGATCAATTTTCTTTTGAAAAAAGTTGGGGTTTAACCTTTCACAGCATGTTACAAATCTCAAGTGTTGTACGAAATTAATAAGTAATTTTTGCCAAGGCTTTTTCAGCTATTAAAAGTTATTTCAGCAGCACTTACACTAAAACATGCTCAATAAAAAATAAAGCAAGCAATTAATACTACATTTATTCCACATAAATTGTTTGCACACAATCTACATGACAGGAGATAACATTTTTCAAAACTAACAAAACTATTTAAGCAAAAGTGTTTTTGACATTACCAACTGTTTTTTTACAATTGGCCAATATAATTTAATACATGAAGCATTTAGATTATTTTCATATAGCACCACCAAATGTATGGAAGAAAGAAAATTAATAATACAGATTGACATTGCTGGGCTCTTACTACAAATGTAACAACTTTGACATTTTCAAAGGACAAAAAAAAAATTCTCCTCATGAATCTCCAGTGGTTGATATAGGCATTAATATAAGGCTGAAGTTGTTTTTGTGGGTTTGTTTCTCGGTTTTGTTTTGTTATGGTTTGGTTTCAATTAAATAAAACTCTCAACCACTCTCTCCTCTCTCTCTCACACGCACCCTTCACCATAACACAAACCAGCCCATAGAAAGTCACAGAGAATGAAAAGTTTTAAGAATACTTTAAGGAAAACAAATCAAAGGCAGCAACTAAATTATATAAAAAAAAAGGAATTCAAGTTATACTCTTCGCACTGTAATTTTCTTTTTTTGGACTCTAAAGGGGGGCACCATAGTTATTATCAATGTTGCTTAAATGCTATAACTATCAATTTAAAAGCTATCTATAATTATAAACTACATTATGAATATATATTCTATATTATAAATATTACATATATAATTAATGTCTTTTTTATATTTAGTCAGTTTATTCAAGCTGCCAAAGGACAAATCTTCAGCAAAGAAACAAATTAACAGTTGTCAAGAACTTCCTTGCTAGTGTCCTAGATATTTACCTAATACTTTAAGAACTTTGAAGAAACCAAACTCCACAAATTTAGGCTCAGCATTTGTCAAATGCATTCAGAATAATAATTAATGTTTTCCTGAGGCATTTGCTTCTGAAAGTAATTGATTTCTTTTTTCCATTTGGAAATGTCTTGCTTTCATATTCACACTGAGGTATAAATAACATCTGTGTTGAAGATTAATATTTAGTCTTTAAAGTAAAGTTTTTTTATAATTAAACCTTGTTTAATTGGTAAGTGAACTGTCGATGGCTTTCCCATCATTATTACTTGTGCATATACTCATTTCATTTGCATGTTAGGGTGAAAGTATGTAAATGAACTCGTCTCTTGTACTTTTTTGCATTCTAACATTAAGCTAAAGTTGACAGTTACCAAGATACTCATTAGATATTTTTCCCCAAAACCAGATTATTAATTCCACCTTTCTTTCAGTAGTGTATAGTGTCTTTCAGGCTCTAATTATATGTAGATTGAAGTAGCCACTTAGAAATCCACGCTGTCAGAAAAATCTAACATCTTCTGTTAAGTAATACTGCTTCCCATAACTGTGAAAGTTCTTCAGTGATTTTATCAACAGTTTCACCACTGACTTGCCCTTTACCAACAGCTTTCTCAACTTTTAATTTTTTAGTCTTCAGTCCTTTTGTATCTAGTTCCAGATACCTAGTAATTTTAAAACTAAGTAATGTGTTCTGCAACGCTTGTCTTTGCAGCAAGCCTGGAAAATGAAATAATTTACTTTATTTCACTACCAACTTCTGATAAATTTCTTCATCATTTCAATACTCATTGTTCTTTGCCTGCAAGCAGATCTTTTATTTCTTTTTCTGGCATTATTTATGAACAGAAGCTTCTCCATTTTGCTGTCTTTTTCCCGGGTTCACAGACTAAATATTGATTCCAGTACACCAAGGTAACCTGGAATATGTTCTTCAGTTCAACTATACATTGACATATACACTCAACTATACATACTTTAATTAACTTGCATCAACAGAGTATTATTGGAGGGGGAGAAGGTCACTCAGGCAGCAGTGATTTTCCCAAGGTGTTAATGTTATGATTTTGAAGTCCATGTCTTCCCCACCCCTGTTTCCCCACCCCCCCACCCCCCTTTCATTCATGAGAAGGAAATTAAGAAAACCAACATCTCTGCACAATTTGGTAGAAGTTACTAGCCAATACCACACAAGAAGCAATCAGCTAGAAAGCATGAAAGATTCATTATTGCTTCATCAAGCACCCTCAAAGTTACTGTCAGAAACCACAGGAGGTTTTTCCTGTCACAAACTTCATCAGTCTAGCACTAATGGTATGTTCCGAAACTGCTTTAAGAACAACCATAACCACACTAACAAAACTTCTCCAATGATGAAGACAATACGCAGTCAGAAAGAGAAGAAACAAGCATCTATATACCCATCCAATCCACTTTACTATGGAAAATGAGATTTTAGTCATCATTACAACTATGGAGCTTCACCTATTGTTCTACAATATAGACCATCATAAAAATTTTGAGTTAAAAAGGTGCTATGTAGTTATTAATCTTGACAAACCTTATTACTAAAGCTCTATGCCATTCAGAAGGCACTACAGGAAATAAATATATCTGCCACTGTATAAAAATCAGTTATTACGAAACAGTTTACCATAGAACTTCAGAGGAGAGATTTAGTTTTCTTCACAGGATTTTGCTACTGGGAATCAATTACTGAGTCCAGTTCTGGGCTCCCCAGTACGAGAGAGAGATGGACATATTGGAGAAAGACCAGCATGGGGCCACAAAGAGGATGAAGGGACTGGAGCATCTCTCCTATGAGGAAAGGCTGAGGCAGCTGGGACTGGTCAGCCTGGAGGAGAGAAGGCTCAGGGGGCATCTTAACAATGCATATCAGTACCTGAAGGGAGGGTACAAAGAGGAGAGAGGCTCCTTCCAAGGTCCCCAGTGGCAAGACCAGAAGCAACAGGCACAAACTGAAACACAGGAGGTGCAATCTGAACATGAGGAAACATCTTTTCCTTGTGAGGGTGACTGAGCACCAGCACAGGTTGCCCAGGGAGGTTGTGGAGTCTCCATCCTTGGAGATAATCAAAACCTGCCTGGAAGGTCCTGGGAAATCAGCTGTAGATGACCCTGTTTGACCTGGGAGGTTGGACAAGGTGATCTCCAGATGTCCCTTCCAACCTCATCCATTCTATGAAAAAACACAGGAGATCAGACAAGTTCTGCCAATATTCTAATCTCAACTGCCCAAGTATCAAAGATGGTCAAAAAGAATCACAGTTGTTTAAAACCAGATACACAATACGTAACACAGACTTCCAGTACCAAGTATTTCCAAACAGCTACTAGCATTTGTTTTCCATACAAGAACTTCCATTCTCTAAGCACCCTCAAAAGTCCACATTTTCATCTGCAATGTAATAAAATTTTCAAAATTACTAGTGATTAGCAATTAGACACAAATTCTGACAAGATTGTTAAACTCCTTCTCAGGAGTCGTAAGTGATTTTTTTAGAAAATGAGATCATCTTACACTTAGATTGCTTTCAGAGAAAAATGATTAACAAAAATCTTAAAAACACTTGTCGTTAGGGACCAGGATTATTTACCACAGCCAACACTGCCCAAGGCTATGTTCCTATTCAGTCTTTAAACATTAGGGTAAAGTCATTCATGTCTAAGGAAAAAGGATGCTATCGCAAAGCATTTTCTGTTTAATGAGCTTGCCAAATCTTCATATACTGATATTTCTTCCTTGAGAAAGTTACTACACACCTTCAAATAAATTTAAGTAATCTTTAAGAATTCCATACTTGATCTTTAGTAACAACAAACACAGAAAAGATTTTATTACAACAGTTTGTGTGATGCCAACCTCTTACTTTCAAACCTCAAACAAAAGCATTTGAGTTTCAGTGGTTTATTCTCTCAAGATGTGGTACTGCTTGGAAATAATTGTTCGGTTGCTAAGACTTAGAAACTATCCATATTCTAAAAGCAAAAAAGTATTTGGAATACTTTTGCAAATTTTACAATTTTTTTTTTTTTTTTTTTTTTTTTTTTTTTTAAGAAGCAGAATCAAATCTTGCCAACCTTGGAAAGAGTTTTAAGCCCTAGCTTCCCATATGTTAAAGTACCAGTGATTACATTCTTATCTTTAGTGAATAGAGCTAAAGACATGACAGGCACTTGCATTTCATGCTGCTAAAAGCCAGCATTAGTCTGAGCCTACTTATCAACATTTTCAAATATTTTACTTAATCTCAACTCTCAATTGCCATCAACAGCGATGACATTTCCCAAACAGAAGTAAGAGTTAATGTTTAAATATTTTCTTTCCAGAACAGAAAAGGACATTTGCATTAAAAAAACCCAACACACTAGCAACTTCAACAACATAAATTTTTTATTCCCTTTTTTAAAATATTGATTATTTGTTTGCAATTACCACAAATATTTTACTTCTGAATAAAAATACACTCTGACATAACAGCACTTCCCCTAGGACTCAAGTTCATGAAGCAGAAAACCAAGCCTTCAAAAAAACAGCTTAATTATAAAACATAATATCGTTGCCTTTGAACTTAACTATGGCAGTGGGACTTCCATTTGACCTCCTGTTAAGGTCTGTGGCTTGGTGCTTTAAAGTAAAAGCAGAAGTGCACACAGCAAGCTGCTAAAGTGAAGCCAAAGCTGGTGGGCTTCAAGGCCTAGGGATGTTCTCGTTCCCAGCCCGCCACAGCCAGGTTGCTCCCTCCTCCTGACCCCAGCCCCAGCCAGTAGCAAGGCTGACCATGTATCCCTCATACACACGCACACACACTTCACAGACACTGCTGGCCACCAGAAGAACACCACAAACACGAGAACGGGCACCACACACACAAACAGCATATGCATAAACAAACTATACAAATGGTCTGATCTGTTCATATGTGTTGGCTGATCTCGTGCACGCAAGCCTCTTGTAGCCAGCCACAAACTGTGGACTCCCCAGAGGCTGCCTCTCAGAGACCTGACTCTCCCTCTAGAAGGTGGCTTGGATGTCAGGCCCTGACTCCCAAATCATCTATTCCCTCCAGTATCTCTCAGATCTCTGAAGCTACCCATCAGCTATTCTGGATTGAAGTTCACTAGCATCACACACACAGAGAACAGAGAGAACCCTCAACCAGGAAAATAATTAGGAATAGTGTTTAATAAGATAGATTTTCTTAAGTTATTACTGCAGTGATAAGGCACTGGGCACAAGCCTAATTATCAGTATATTTCTTACGCTCTCTTTTCCTGCCTTTGGCTCTTCCACTAGATGATCCATAATAACTTTTAAACAATCCCACAAGCCCCCTCAAATATCCCATAATAAGTTTGCTCTTTTCCATGAGGCACACGATAATCTAGTTTCCCTCAAGGCTTTGAGCTGCTCCTTCAATGGTCCATCAACCAACACTCTGATAGTTTTGGGGTTTGGTATCTTCTTAATTATCTCCCATTCTTCAGAGTCTGTATCTGGGTGTTTAATTTATTACTCGTCCTGTCTTTTGTCCTAGTTTCATGCTGAATAGTTTGCGTAAGGGTATGTGGAATGCAAGACTACTTCCCACGTTCAACAATTAGGTGTGTCTTACCCTTGATGGATGTTAACCAATAGCAATAGCACTATTATTTTACGGAACCAGTAAGAAAGATGACCACTTACAGATGATGTAAATGAGAGAAAGCAATAGAAAGAAACCACAACACACCTCACTCCAGATTCGTACAAAAATCTCAATTACAGCTCTTGAAGCATTAGGACACAAACTCAGATGCCTTCACCACACAGTTTGGCAAGATCCTGGACCTTAAAGCATGTATATAATAACACATGAACATCAGAAAAGCACAAGTTGTGGACAATACGTTCTCCTGGCTTGCTTAAATTAGTCCTGCATGCAATGGTATTGTAATGAAATGTAGAACATGGAGAATATTCATGAAAAAAATGGCTATCCCACCAAGATGTCTTTCCTGAATACATCTAGTACACAAGAGAGATCTTGTACACACACAAGGATGCTGTAAAGTGACAAATATTGCACTCCATACATACCTATTAAAGACTGCCTGAATATCTCGAGCCATGATGCAGAAGCTGAGAAAGTAAAAATCACCATTAAGTTATGAGCTAGAATAGTAATGGCAGTTTTAGTCCCTTGGTCAAATGGACTGGCTCTGGCACCTCTTTCAACTATCTTTCTACCTCATCACAGAACTGTTGAGGTTAGAAAGCACATCTCCGGAGGTGATGGAAGGAACCTCCTCCAGAGGTCATCTGGTCCAATCCCCATGCTCAAGCAGGGCCACCTAGAACTGGTTGCCTAGGACCATGTCCAGCTAGCTTTTGAATATCTCCAAGGTGGGAGACTCCACAATCTCTCTGGGCAACCTATGCCAGTCCTCATTCACCCTCAGGTATCTCTATACATAGATAAGATCCCTCTGAGACATGCCTTCTTCCAGCCTGAACCATCCCAGCTCACTCAGCCTTTTCCCACAGGAGAGATGCTTCAGTCCCTTCATCATTTTAGTGGCCCTTTGCTGGATTTTCTCAAGTATATCCATCTCTCTCGTGTACTGGGGAGTCTAGAACTGGACATGGTATTCCAGGTATGGCCTCACCAGGTCTGAGCAGAGGAGAAGGATCACCTCCCGTGACATGCCAGCAACACTCCTCCCAATGCAGTGCCATTAGAACTCTTTGCCACAAGGACACATTGCTAATACTCGGTTTTGTCTAGATAGAGCTTTAGTAAAGGACAAAGATGAATGTCAACTATTTCAGTTGTCCAACATGATATCCTCATCTGGCACATACTCTTCTTAGTAAGCCTCCTACTAGCATCAGATATATATTTAACACAAAACACCCTGGACCTGAAAGCAAATGACTCTTCAAGAAAAAAAGCAATTGTCGGCGTGGGATTGTGTCCCGGAGTAACAACGTAGCCTCAATGTGAGTGTGGTCATTCTCGTTTATTAGGTGTTTTAGCAGAGTATATATAAGCTTGCTAGTAGCAGAGTATATAAAGGCTTACAAAAATAGCACACACAAACAATATGGTGAATATATATATGTTTACAGAAATAGCACACATAAACAACATGGTGATTGGTTTAACCCTCTTGCTTACACGTAACGCCCCCCAACCTGATCAGCGATGTGCTATGCCCATGGACATAGCACACGCTGATGGTTTTCCCTTCTGCAGTTTCGCTCCCAGACCAAGTTTGTTTCCACATTGTTCAGAATAGACTTCAAGGACAGCACGCGTAGGCCTCTCTGCCTGGCTAAAATCCTGGGTTGCTCATAGGAATCAGATCATGACCTCTCGCCCTCAGGAATTCCTCCACAAGCAATTGCACAGAGAAGTCTACAGAATGACCTCCCTTAACAGAATCTTATATACAGGCTAGCAAATCCATTCCTAACTAGAGTATAAACACAACTCAACCTTTCCTAAAGATGAATACTATGAAAAGCATTACATCTAATATCATCGAGACACTGTATCTTTCAGTCTCCATGCACCCTCTGGACAACAACTAACACAGCTTCACTGACAAAGACAGACTCATTTTCAACCAACATAGATCTAGCAAATCAAAGGATAAGTAAATACCATGACAACTATTTTGCATATTTTTCCCAGAGAAAATGAGGCTAGAGTGATCATGCTATCTACACTCATCTCTAAGTGTTAGAATTAATAACTTTTGCCCATCTTAGCAAACCTCACCACATTTGATAAAGAAAAGAATTTGAGAGACACTAAGTCCTAACAAGTTTCACAGGAAAATATTGGGTGAGAGACACTATTATCTCTCAGAAAGCAAAATGCTACAAAAAAAGAACATAAACTGTACACAACAGCAGAGACTCTACAAAGAAAATGCATTATATGTCAATTACAAGAGAATTTTCAGAGTTTTCAGTTTGTTAAATTCTAAAGTATCCAAACAACAAAATAATCACAGGAAAGTAGCCCCGTGCCCAGATAACCACGTAATTGAAAAGATTAGCAGACAGAGAACAATTTACTAGGAACTGAGGTGCATCTACTACTTTTCAAGGACAGTTTTCAAGAACAGGACACTAGCAAAATATCAGAGGGCTCTATTAGGACCATGCCTCTCACCAGCCTGTATTTTTTTTTCAGACTACTGGTCATCTGGAAGGAAGTCTGAAAGCTGCTCCTATTAGCTAATGCATCTGACTTACTGTGAGATGAATAATGAAATAATTATACACTGAACAAATAAATACACATAATGCCTGCAGCACAGGGGTTGAAAAAGACTGGAGTCTTACTTGGAGTAACCAAAAGTGTACAGGACTGAAAGATATAAGTGGCTGTCTGAAGCCAGCTGAATGTGCAAAAGAAGAATACCCAACCTAAAGGAGTGCCAAAACAGGTATCACCACTGCATTTCAGGAGAGAAGCTATTTTACAGTAATGTCCTCAAATAAAGGGTTCATTTATGAAGAACATACTCCTCAAGAATTAGTCTTTGAACAGATCCAGTATCCATTTTCTAAAGCAAGACCAACATATCGTTAGGCAAAACCTGTGAGTAAATATCCTTTGTATTCTTTGCATTATTCTAGCATTCTTCAAACCACAGCTTATGATCCATTGGGAGCCATGAAAATATACAATGGGTATTGGCCAAGTGTCTGATAGCAACAGACAGCAGAAGTTTGGTTTCCTCCTGAATTACAGCAGTTCACCACCCTTGGGGCAGAGGAAAAGAGGATGTAATTACTATTGGCAGAGGATCAGAGGCTGTAATTACTAGTTCAAGTATTTATATTAGCCAAGGAACTCCTGCTGCTAGCATCAAATCTGTTTCACCATGGCAGCTGAGTAATTGTAGAGCCCTGAAGGATCTAAGCTGCTCACAACTACTTGTAGCGTGCCCTCATGACAGAAAGTAACCTGTGTAGAGGCAGACTACACAAAGTACATAAAAAGCTACTACTTTCCACATAGTTCAGCAAAGTCATTGTTAAATACAGTATAAAAAAATAAGGTCTATATACAAGTTAGAAGTCACTAGTTCTTGTTCTGGGTAGTTTATCAACACAGCAATAGCAAATAATAACAAATAATCACTTGTCAATGAGAGTCAATTTAATAATTCCTTTGCAGATTGGTTTGGCATAACACTTGGACTCCAAAAAGGCTCCAATGATCTTCTCACTAAACTGTGACCAGATGTGCTGAGTGACACTTTATTTTTTTAAAATACTCATTATTTCCTGAAACACATTGATGACAAGACCTACTAAACATATCTGCTATAGCAGTCAACATATTCCATCATCCCTACAACCATAAAAACCCAAACTCCAAATCTGCACAGTTCTTAAAGCTTAACTTTGCTTTTTACAACATTTTTACTAATGGTTACTGAAAATCATGTGAAACGCCAGTCTCCGTTTTGCATAAGAAAACTAGCTTCTTTCCACACTAACTTGTGACCTCACCAAGACTAAGCCTGTACAGAATATTCATGCAGGAGAAAAATTATCTGGGCAAGGACAATAACATTACTGAGGTTGGGAAAATAAAATTGTTTTCTAATATGTACAAGAGACAATGGAATAGATAAGGAGAAAACAGAAAAAAGCTCCAATAAAATGCCAAAGCAATGACAGTCACTCCACAGGCCATAAATGACATTGTTTTTACAAAGGAAGGATTAATGGGAAATTATTTGCCTACAAGATTACCTCTGCTCTTCAAGGTCAACTCAATAAGTCAAAATGAAAGGGCACATGCAACAAAATGCTAACTTCCCCCCCTCCAAACTTTCTGCACCTAATGTGTTTAATAAGTGACAGATGAAAACAACTGTATATTGTCCAAGCCTGCTTGGAAGCATCACTCAGAAAATAAGACTTTGACTACGTTTGTCCAGCTCTACCTCATTAGATGATTCTAGTATACCCTGGGAAAATGAGGAAAGCACAGATAATTTTTATAGGGGTAAACTTGCCCAAAAGACTACACTTGCCTTGTTCTAAGGGTTTAGGTACGCACGGGACAAAAACAAAGAAGCATGGATGAACTCATAACAACTTTACATTCTTACAATACATTTGAGCCAGAAAGCCAAACAATGAAAGCACCTCAGGTAACAACAGCAAGTGGGCTTTACATATGGACGTCAAAGAGATAACATCACCAATAAGGCCGCTAACAGCTTATTCTAAGAGTATAAATTAGAAAACAATAAGGAAGTGAAAAATAATAGTCTTGGCTAGAAGGAGGTGACACATCCATGAACATCCAACACCGCAAAAGGCTGAGCCTATGGGAGAAGCACTATGCACAGAAGCCAGGCCATAAGCCCAGACCTGAACCCCTTGACCAGCTGGGAGTGCCCTGTTCAGAGTCCACGGTACCAGTCACAGCTTGACAAAAGGAAAAGACGACTTGTTTGGTGTGACTAGTATTTACAGAATGAGAAGGTCATAAAGTAGAAATCCTAAAACACTTTGGTGTGTGGACCTTGGCTAAGAGCTAAACTCCCACCCAGCCATTCACATACTTCCCCCCTCTCCTCAACAGAAGGGTGGGAGAAAACAGATATGGGTCACTTACCAATTACTGTTACAGGCAAAACAGACTCAACCTGGGGAAAAGTAATTTAACATATTGACAACCAAAATAGATCTGGATGATGAGAAAGACAGACAAAAACCAAAACATCACCTTCCCGCAACCTCCCTCTTCTTCCCAGGCTCACCTTCACTCCTGTATTCCCAATTTCTTTACCCAACCCCGACAAGTGGTGTAAGGAAGATGGGAAACAAAGAAAGTAAATCAAAATCAGTATGCAGTGTTTTACTTTAGAAATTGCAATGTTTTTAACTATGTGCTCAAAAAGGCAAATTCATGGTATGCTGTCATGCAGGTTTTTTATTTGTGTCTTTTTTACTATCTTACCAATTAATTTATCTTTTACTATATTCTTCAATGAAATAATTTATATATAAACACAAAGTACAAAAACCTTACTACCAGTGGAGTAGTATTAAAGATGGGCAGCTCTTTTGTATCATCTAGCAAGAGGTAGTTTTCTGCCATCTAATGCAATCTTTTCTTTTCAGGAAGAAAAAAAAGTAAGAGCTTTACATGACAGCCTATGATGCTCAAAAGAAACTGCAATCTCTTTTCAAAAACCCATGAACTTTAAGTTGTTTATGATATTCTGTTTGTGGTTTTAATCTTCCTTATGTGTTCCAGAGAATTTTTAATTACTTAGTTGATATAAAGAAGACAGGGTAAGTCCTTGCCTCTTCTCAAAAAGTACTCAGGACTGACAGGTAACTTGAAAAGGTAAAATAATCAAACAGAAACGTAAACCATTCTCACCATTCACCTTGTTCATTAGTGAGACAAATCCTGTGTTAGGAACGACACATTGAGAACTTCACTATTCAAGCACTAAATGAATCTGCCTCCTCCACAATGACTGTCTGACCACAGCAGTGATACATATCCTCAACTTTAATTAAATTAATAGTAAATTCAGAGACTACACTGACAGGTCTATTTCATTTTCCTAAATTAACGTATTCTTTTGATTCAAGTTTTAGATAATAAAAAAAGTCTGAACATACACATTTAAAATATATATAATTTATAGTACTCTTTTAGTCAGTGATTACAAGCCTTTAAATGCACTGTAAGGTACATTAAAAAAGTGATAAACTTTTTGTAAGCAAAAAAAATATTTTATTAGGACTAGCTTGCAAAATATAGAATACCTCCGCTTTAACTCATACAATGGAGTTCTAGGGTTGGTTCAGAATCACTTTGTATGCCAAAGACTTTTCACTTCATATAGAAGATAAATAAAATTTATCTTCCTAATAACAAATAATTAAGCAAGTATACCTGACACTGCACTTCTTCAATAAAGACTTGCAGTTTCATGGGTCTATGGTCAGCAAGAGGCATGAAAAAAATCCTTTCAAGTGCTCAAAGTATCCTCAGATATCTTTTTTAGACACAGATGCCTGTTTCTAAACAGATGCCCCCTGTGGGGCCTTTAATGCTGCATAACTGGATCGTAACAGAGTTGATTAAACTATATTTTCAATTCAATGCAGTAGACAAGTATATACAGCACACTGCTATTCTGACTCCAAAACATGGCTTATAAATGCAAGTAGCTAACTGAAAAACACAGGAAAACTTTATATCACTAAGGTATCACTAACATCTTATGGTTCGGATTTATAAGTCAGATCTATACTACTGATGAAGTACTACTTCTCTTATTACTTTGAGAAAGACTGTTGTCAACTGTAAGAGAACTTTGTTACGGGAAGAAAACAGCAAAACTGAGCTATACGAGAAATGCTGCTTACAAACAAATTACGTCAAGAAAATGTGTCAAATATTTTTCAAGGCGATTTTATTGCTTTATCTTGCCACAGGACCAGACCACTGCAGAAGCAGATAAGCACATTCCGAACTGATGTATTTTGTTACTCGAGCCTCTACTTCTTCATTGGTTTACCAGCTAGAACATTGACAGTAACAGGGTTTCAGCCCGTTCCTGATGTGAGACAACCTGAATTTATAGTGCTATCTAAATCAGGTAGACCTGAGCTAAATTAGAAGCAATTCTGAACTGTGTTTGCACTATATTCAAGTTCACGCACAGTAAAGCCACAATATGTAGAATCATGTTCAGAACATACTTGCCTCTATGTGTTGTAGACATGCAGTCTTCACTAGAGATAGCACCACAAATCCTAAGGATAAAATCATTATGTTAGCATGGAACTGCGTCTTTTACTACTTTCATCCACGTCTCAGAGTTATCAGTCATAGCATGACACAGGACAGATACGGAGCTGAAGGTATGAGAGCCACATGTAACTAATAGTTACCTCTGCAGTAAGCTGCACAGTTACCACCTAAGCATAAGTTAGCTCTACCAAGAGGAAGCAGTGTGGTTCATTTATTTATTTTTGTTGTGGACCTCTCTAATAGAGTTGTGTTTTGGTTTTTTTAAGCTTGCTGCAGAATTGGATTTGTTCCCAGGCAGGGAACACAGAACACAACATAAGACAGATCTGACAATGAATTCAAATAGAACACAAGTCTGTGGGAAATAAGATTGTATATTAACACTTTATTTGTAAATGGCCTTGGGTAGGCTGATTCCAAATCTTACTATTAGTCCAATGAAAGAAAAAAGATCTGGTTTCTCTAATAGATCGAGAGAAGGTGATAGAGTATTTAGAACAGTAGAAGGCTTAGTTAAAGATGCAGGACACCAAACTGACTGCAGCAATGATTTGGAAAACTGAGGATGAGGAAGGCCACTGCAAAAAGTAACCTGCCACTTTGGGTTTTCTCCCTTGCCTGCTGCTAAGAAGACCTGGAAGCTACATAAAGTGATTGAATAAGGGGAGGTTAATAGAAAAGCCAAATAAATGAAAATTAAGTGAATTCAAGTAAAACTTCTAAGATTGCTTGAGTACTATATGTAGAGATAGCTATGTCATTTTCTTGCATGTGTGTCCAGGTATGAAAGCAAGGAATGATGACCATATCAATATGCAATAATTTTGAACATTGAAACACATGGTCGCACACAAGTAAGTACATCCATATTAAATTACGAAATACATAAACTGATCAGCTTTAATACTGTACTCTCTGAAAAACAAAGAAAGCAAGCTGAGGGTAATTCAGGTCATTAAGGACACTTGAAATGAATAGACACGTTTAAGGTATTGATTGTAATGTGTTCAAGTGGCAAGGCTTCGTTCAAGTCAACTTCCATTGACATGGCTCCACTGATGACTTGAGCTGACCCAAAACTGTGGAGCTTCCTAACAAGGTTGCTCTGTTCTACATTAAAAGATGAGACTGTACAGGACTCCTCTCCAGACTTATCTGTAAGGAAATAAGTACTTGATGGGGATGAAAAGGATGCACAAACATCCCCCTGGTTCTGAAACACCTGCTGGTTCTGAAAGACATGGATGGATTTGCACTTGGTAATGAGGATTCCTGCTCCATCAAAATACCAGAACCAAAAATCAGCGTGAGAAAGTAAAGCATCTCCACAGAATATCTAGTCTTGAGAGATCTAGATAAGGAGCAAGATTCGTAAATGTCTTTCTCCCCTCAGTGAAAACACAGAGCTGGAAGCTATCCCAAGCTCTCATAAAACTTCCCAGTTGCCAGCATGACCCAGTATAATACATTCAAAATTGAAGACCTTTTGCAAATTCTACATGTAAAATCCTTCCTCCATGATGGGTTGAAGATAGAGGTCTCTGGAGGTCAGGTCAGTGAAAAAAAATGAACAGCTCAGAACTGAGGGTATGAATGTTACATTCTCTCCTTGAAAAGTTTTAGACATAACCTTGTGATACTAGCTAAAACCTGAACTACGTCTTTTCTATAAGAAACCTGACACGCAATTTCATAGCTGTGCTGACAAGGAATCAAGATCTGGGACTGGAAACAGTACCACTGTGACTCCAGAGCATCAGGAATAGTCTGTGCTCTTCATACAGTATCAAATGCAGGACATCCCTCTAAATATCCAACTGGTAAAATGGTATCTGCAGAGATCAAAGGAGATACATTTACAGGAAAAATCAAAACACACACACACACACAGATATTAAACCATTCAAAAACCGTCTAGAATACTTGTCAGATTAAGGTTAGGTGTAATGAATATAACCACATCAAGGCCAAAAACAAAGCTCTAAACACAGGATGACTTACAGCCAGATATCTACTAATGATGATGCATCTGCAGTATTTCAGGTTATAGAAGACTTGAGGGAACCTGAAAGGATGCTGAAGGAAAATTCCCAAGTATCTTAGAAAGCTAAAACGAAATGAAAACAGAAGCACAGTTTTTGAAATGGATGAGTAGCTAGTTGAGTAATAACACAGCTTTTAATTTTATGGATAAGTCCAAATAGCATTATTTTCCAGTATCAGCATTAGTCAGTAAAAAAATATTCCTAGGGAAATAATCACTTCTCTTCTAAAGATGATACAAAGCTTTTAACATAAATTATTAAAAAAAGGAACACGAAGTACCCATTTAATAAGAATACAATGACATTAGGAACAAAATTAACTAAGATACTAAGGAGAGAAAACAAGAACAGGAATCACCCATAAATATCAACACTTAGCAGTCTCAGCAATAATTAAGAGAAAGACATAATTGCTTGTTTATGTTCAGAGACTTGGTTTAGCTGATGCTAAACCTTATGGAACGAAGTCTAGTGATTAACTTATATAGTCATAACATCACGGACAAGACACAATATTACCCCAGACACTAAAAACTTTGAATGCACCAGGTGATATCTGCTACTCCAGATTAAAAAACAGAATGAGCTACACATCACAAATGCATAAAAGCCTAGTAACTATGAATGACATGCAAGCAGATTCATGAGGCTACTGTTAAGATATCATCAGAATTTTTAAATGCTGATCATTTCTTAACTTTTGCTTATCAGTTCATACTGACAGATACAGAGAAATTAATCACAGAACTAAAAATTAACGACATTTAGCATTTGGTGCATACCAAGAGAATAAAATCAACCTCATTTACATACATTCCACTTTAGACAACAACACATTTTTCTTTAGAATTAAGAACTCAGTCCCATGTCCTTGTCTCCTGCTTAAAGGAATACCATTGCTATACAGAAAGGTTGCATTTCAGGCACAGTTTTCCTGCGTTACCCCGTTCAACACTCTTGCGGTGCCCTCTGATGGCCAAGGATAGAAGGTGCAGCTACAACCTCTCAGGCCAATTAAGCACCTGGACACATACACTGTAAGCATCACGTGTCAGACAAGAACGGTAAGAAAAACGCATGGACAATTTGATTGTAACCAAACATAGATGCAATAGCAAGCCAGAATTTTCTCCCAAACCTCACCACATTAACTGGGTGCTGACCAGAACTAAAACTGCCACCACAACGTACAAAGAGAGTCAGCTTGTAAAACGTGAAACTGATAAAGTTGCTCCAAACTCCATGATCAGTAGGCAAAAAGTCAGATTAGACTGCATGATGTAAGATGTGGAACTGCAGCAACCTAGAGAGAAGGCTGATACACAGCATTTAATTTTTAGCATTTTGTCGGGGTTTGCTTTTCTGAAATTGAAAGGTTCCTTGAATTCAAGCCCAACGCAGAAAATGCTTTCACAGACCTCACTTTAAAGATCTGAATAAAGACTTCAGACAAAAAAAAAAAAAACAAAAACTAACAAAATTTTAAAAGCCAACTTAAAAATTGACAGAACTACTTTGAAGTATTTTGCAATTTCGACACTTTGTATTTTGAATCCTACGAATACAGGAAACTTTCATTTGAGTACAATTATGCAGTCAACGAAGTATAATTGCTGTACCATTTCCAAGTAATATCAAAAGTTCCTAGTTTAATTATGTTTGCTAAGTGACAGGACACAGTAAACAAAAAAAGGAATATTACATATTGCCTTTTCAAATTTTGAAAAGTAAATAGAAATAAATTAGATCTTAAGTATTTTAGCTTCAAAGAGTACTGCTGCATATTAGAGACAAATGCAAATTAGAGAGCAACTCCACTCTCTACATTTTCTGTTCATCTTCACTGACGAAGTTTCCAGGCATTTATGCCTTATAAAGATTATTCATGGAAGTGAAGAACTATCAAGTGGTCAAAAAGGATTGAGTAAGGGATCTACCACAAAATCTCCTTTCATGCAAGTCCATGGAACCTGCAACTTGATAGTCCAGAGAAGTTGACTATTAGATGTGTGAAAACATGGTTGTATCACTGTAGTGATCTGAACCAGAAGATCATTGTACATCGAAGAGTTAGGGGTTCCCTTAACAGTAAACCTGAGTAGGTGCAGGCGTGGGCTGTGCTATACTGCATCTCTAACTTGTCCATCCAGACTGTGTTGTGCCACACATATCCCTTGGCTACAGGACAGACTTAGGTGACTAATTGTAATGAAGCAGCCTGTGGGCAACTCCCACCACCAACTGCACTGCCTCCATGCCATTGTCTTTATTTAAAAGTGTCACCAAAAATTCTTATGTGGACATGTAGAAACAATGAACAGAAAATCCTGTAAGAGCTCAAAAGACCAAAATGGGGGGTAACCTTTCACAGACAGGATCCACACAGTGAGATTCTTCACCAAGGGGGTTATCAAACATTGGAACAGGCTGCCCAGGGAAGTGGTAGAATGGCCATCCTTGGAGGTATTTAAAAGATAAGTAAATGTAGTGCTTAGGGATGTGGTTTAATGCTGGTTTTGGCAGTATTAGGTTGATGGTTGGACTCAATGACCTTAAAGGTCCTTTCCAACCAAGGCAATTCTATGGTTCTATGTGCCCTGGTTGGTGGCTCATTTTATGCCCCACAACTCTTGAGTTCCCAGAACCCGAAGGGAGTAAGACTATCAGTACTACCCTCTTTATCATATTGCGTCCAAAAAATGGAATTTTAAGCAACACTTTACTAAGTCTGACTGCCTTTCTTACTGAGATACAAACAAACCAGTAGCTCCTGATGAAAAACAGTTTTCAGGCTCAAAGGGTAGCGGTTAATGTTTTGTACACTACCTGGAGGCCAGTTACAAGTGGAGTACCAAAAGTGCCTATCCTGAGAGCTATGCTGTTTAATAACTTTACCAATTACCTAGAGGAGACAAAATGCATCTTCTTCAGGTTCATAAACCACAGTTCAGGGAAAGCAGTCAATGCATTGAAAAGCAGTGCTGCCATTCAGGGGGATATAAACAGGGTGGAGGATAAAGCTAACAAGAACCTCATGAAATTCACGAAGCACAACTGAAAAGTCCTGTACCTATGACAAAATAAATCCCTGCGCTGGTACAGGATGGTGGCCAACTCACTGGGTAGCAGCTCTTCAGGAAAGGACCCAAAGATCTGGTTAACAGCAGGCTCAACTTTGTCAGTAAAGCAGGCAGAAAATGCAGAGGGTAGAATTCTACTAACCTTGCCTGAGTTTATCAACATCTTTTTGTATCAGGAGCCCCAAGACTGGACATAGTATTCTAGATGGGGTCTAATGAGTGTCAAGTAAAGGAGGTTCCCTTCTGTCTACCTACCTACTGGCAATTCTGTAGATACAGCCCAAGATTCTGTTGACCTTCTCAGGGTCTCAGGACGCTCCGCTGGCTCATGTTGAACCTACTGTTTGCTTAAATGTGAACTGCACTAAATCCAAACTGGAATGATTATACTAAAAGTTTAAGAAACAGGATCACATAAATGTAAGTCATATCATTAAACTCAGACACACAATTCCATTCTGGTTGCTTTTGCTATGCCACTTAAGCAGCTGAAGGAACATTCATCAGTGGCCAGGGAAGTTCTTGGTGACTATGACTTCGATTTCAATAGTCCTACCCAACAGTCACAAGAAAAAGTAAGGAAGAAAGAACTAACTCTGAGCTTGGAGCAATCACTTGTTAGATAAGAGCATGTTACCATCTGCTATACAAAGTAGTACATTTCTACAGTGAACCATATTAAAAAACAAAACCAAAAAACAAACACACACCCCACTGCACACAACATGCATATGCACAAGCAAAAACCTCTTCTTTTCTATTCCTGGGAGGTTTCTCTGTGGCTTCTAGATACTGTCACAAAGGCAAAGGAGGTTATGAAAAGGGTAAGAAAAGAAAATGGATTTTTTTGCAAATATTTAAATCCTTCTACTACTCATAACAGTATTCACGCCTGAGGAACAGGAAAGGCTTCCACCTGAAAGAAGTGCTCACAATGACCCTCATATAGCTTCTGCTAGCAATATTGGCAGAGCAACCTGAGCAGGGCAGGCCAGGAGCTTCCATCCTCCACTACTCCGCAGCTACTTTTTAATCCCTTGGCAGTAGAGCACAGCTCATGCACTGTCTGATGTATTCATCAACTGAATTGAGGTATCCCCACATCCGCTCATGGAACAACCAACTCTAAAGAGCCAAGGTACTAGGCTGTGGACTTCACAAGAATTACTCATTATCTTTAAATGATAAAAAATTCCCCAAAGTCACAGATCTAAATGCAGTGCTGGTTTCAAAAGCATGCAGCTTGGAAGAATTTTTCATTATTGCCTCTTTAATTATTACTTCAATCATCTCTCTGCTTTCATTGCAGGCTCTACCAGCATTATCCTATGCCATAAGAAAAATATATAGAATTACAGAATTGCCTAGGTTGGAAGGGACCTTTAAGATCATTGAGTCCAACCATCAACCTAACACTGCCAAAACCACCACTAAACCATGTCCCTAAGCACCACGTCTACCCGTCTGTTAAATACCTCCAGGCGACTCCACCACTTCCCTGGGCAACCTGTTCCAATGCTCGACAACCCTTTCAGTGAATAATCTTTTTCCTAATATCCATCCTAAACTTACCCTGGCATAACTTGAGGCCATTTCCTCTTGTCCTATTACTTGTTACTTGGAGGAAGAGGTTTAACCCCACCTCTCTACAACCTCCTTTCAGGTAGTTGTAGAGAGCAATAAGGTCTCCCCTCAGCCTCCTTTTCTCCAGACTAAACAACCCCAATTCCCTCAGCCGCTCCTCATAAGACTTGTTCTCCAGACCCCTCGCCAGCTTCGTAGCCCTTCTCTGGACATGCTCCAGCACCCCTGCGTCTTTCTTGTAGTGAGGGGCCCAAAACTGAACACAGTACTTGAAGTGGGGCCTCACCAGTGCCGAATACATGGGAACAATCACTTCCCTAGTCCTGCTCACCACACTGTTCCTGATACTGGCTAGGATGCTGTTGGCTGCCTCGGCCACCTGGGCACACCACTGGCTCATATTCAGCCGGCTGTTAACCAACACCCCCAGGTCCTTTTCTGCCAGGCAGCTTTCCAGCCACTCCTCCCCAAGCCTGTAGTGCTGCACGGGGTTGTTGTGACCCAAGTGCAGGACCCAGCACTTGGCCTTGTTGAACCTCATGCATTGGCCTCAGCCCATCGGTTCAGCCTGTCCAGATTCCTCTGTAGAGCCATCCTACCCTCCAGCACGTTGACACTCCTGCCTAACTTGATGTCGTCTATGAACTTACTGAGGGTGCACTCCATCCCCTCATCCAGGTCATTGATAAAGATACTAAAGAGAACCAGCCCCAGTACCACGCCCTGGGGAACACCACTTGTGACGGGCCACCAACTGGATTTAACTCCATTCACTACCACTCTTTGGGCCCGGCCATCCAGCCAGTTCTTTACCCAGCAAAGAGTACACCCATCCAAGCCATAAGCAGCCAGTTTCTCCAGGAGAATGGATATATATGGATATAATGGATATATATGGAGGGATGAAAGTGCCTAATAGTTTTCCACTAGGAAACATACTGATAATGAAAATCAGGGGTTACTCCCCAGCCTAAATTTAGGCAAATGCACATCATCAGATGATCCACAACACTTCTGTCCTTATTGCTCCCAAAATAGCTTCAGATCAAAAGTACAACTGGACTTACCATTTAAAACTGGTTACTCTAAAATTGGCTAGTTGTACTATGAGTGATGAAGTACTGTAAGCGTGAAAAGAGAAAATAACTACCAGCATCAAGATGTCTCCTCTCCAATGTCCTTTGTTTCTTATACAGGAGCATTAGAGAACACACCATATTTAAATGCAGATTAACCCCAGTATTATTTGTTCAGTAAGAACAATCTAGAGAAACAATTCCAGTAAAGTCTAGAAGCATGTTTCAAAAGAAATAGTGTAATTTGCCTTTGAAATGCCACTTATTAAAATATCTAACAAGGCAAAATGTTATCGTATGTGACAGATAAGAGACTGATTTTAATTTAAATAACATTCTAAACTAATTCATAGCACTTATTCTTTAGCCTACAATCTCTGTTACATTTATTTTACTTATTTGTTCATGCAATATGAGATACCATCAACTATTATTGAGAAACAGGTATTTGCTTTCTGTCACCGAAGGGTGTTATGCAGCTAGCGTTCTACAATAGAGCCCGAGAGACTCAAGACTTCCAAAAATTACTTTAAAAGCTTGTCATTTGGAATAAAAACTGATTAATAGTTTTATTCATTCACTTTGACAACTGGTGGGATTCTTCCCACTTTTTAAAGTGGTAATTCAACATTTTCATGTACTCCAAAGAGGATTCTTCTGATTCACAGTTCAGTTTTAAAGGGGAAGTGGAGGGATGTCCTGGTTTGTGGTAAAAACATGTTTTTAAATTTATTTTTATTGTTTATACATCCAAAGGATGGGGTAAAAAGAAACACAAATCCTTTGGGATTAACAAAGCTGGTAACAGAACAACCTTCACCTCATTTTGGCAGCATAACTAGGAAAACAACAGGGAAAACTGAGGTGATTTTCTACTGCTTAAGGAGCTCTAAGCACTACATCCAAATTTAATCCCTTCCTTTCATATGTACATATATAAGCAAAGGCTGTAGTCATTAATGAATAATGTCATTTTGCTTAACTTGTGACAGATGATAATAAAAAAACCTTTGCTTTCTGCTATTTGTTCAAGACTACAGATTATTGAAATTAAATCAATCCTTACAAATCAAAAAATACTAATATTTACATAAAAAGGAATTTGTTTACATAATACAAAAAAAAAATTATAGCTAAAAAGATCTTTCATAAGCTACATATAAATTGAAACTGTATGTCTTCACTGGTCTGTTTCCCTGATATTTCATGTTATTTCCTGCCTTTCTACAACTCAGACACTGAGCAGCTAATTCAATGTCCTTTCAAAATCTACAGAGAACATGCCAGCTGTTACAAAATTTCACTTATACCTGGAGACTTTCCTGTGACCCTGGATGCTGAATAAATCCATCACTGCCTTTCAAAATCCATTTTTACTACAAAACATCTATATTACAGTTCTTTCACGCCTCCTCCCTCAGACAGAGGAGCATCATCAGACAGATGAGATGACACAAACCATTTACGTATATACTTATACTTGACACACTACCAAACATACACCTGTACAGGATCTATGGAAAACCCCTCCTGGTTTTCTATTTCACAGTAAAAGAAGATTCAAGGAGTAACAAAACCCATTCCAAGTAAGGCCATACAGACATTCCTACTAATGTAGAGATTATCACTGTTAGAGCACCTCCTGCTTACATACCTTAAGAGCAAAGAAAGCCACTTTAGACGAGGGAATTTCAGTTCATAGCAATGTCAAAGTGCTCCACATAAAGCTACTGTGATCCTTCAGAACTCCAGTGCTTTTAAGTCCAGGCAGGCTTGAAACACTGACAGATAAAGGTAGAACTGTAAAGGTGGAACACAGCATCACAAGGCCTCTCTTAAGGAAAGCTAACTCAGTCATGTTTGCACCCCCAACTTTCAACTCATACCTTTCTTCAGGCAGAACAGATCACATGAGATAACTGGATATGCAGATACAATATAGTACACCTCTCAAGGAAATGAAAGGCTACACTCGTCAATAAGGAATGGAAAATTAACTAGAAAGTATGCTCCCTAGCAAGAGGTATAGCTTGCATCAGTGGGTCAGTATTTCCCTGTAGGTCACTAATTCAGGAATTTAGCTAAAAAAGATTAGGAGTCAACTATAAAATAACCTGAGATAATCCAGCAGGTGGCATAACCAAAAGAACCCCAAGCCATCCAACCAACCAAAAAAGGAAAGCCTTTCGCAATCCGTGTCAGGTACCCACAAGAAACTTAACAAGAAAACACCTGGGTGGGGGATCAACTGAGCATAATCCACTGATTACCCAACTTCAAAAATGTATCCCTGCAGTCAAGATATTCAGGGAAAAAGTAGGATCCTCCTCAGACAGGTAAGTTGCCAGTCACTAGCAATAAAAGAAAGCAATGATCTAGTAGGAGCCTGGCAGCAGAGAGCAGGCAATGCAGAGGTACCTAATGCTCTCCTGGAGACAAGTAATCATTCAAATAAGGATCTGCTTCTTCACAAGCCAGAGCTGCAAAATCAAGTCACAGCTGGGAAGGGAGTGGGCCAGGCAGGGTACTCCAACAGGCCCACTACTACTATCAAGTTTAACTACCCTAGCTCTGTATTTGAATCACATTCCTAATATTTCAGGAAGACAGCACTCCAGTGATTTCAGTGACAGCCTGTACAGACTGCCCATAAGACACTGGAGTGTGCTTTTATTGTAAAAATTCTGCTCAACTATACCGCCTCTGAAATATACCCTGCTTTCCTATTACCAGGAAATAAAATATTCTGACAAATAATCATAACTTACAAGAACTACAAAAAATGTCCACTTCCTCTCTAGCATAAGTATGCAGATTAGCAATTAATTGCAGAAGAAATACATTAAACAGATGAAATTCCCTTTGGGAAATTGCAGTAAAATGGAAAGTCATATAATGAGACCACCCAGAAATCAGCTGCAGTGACAGTGACTAGCATTTCTAAAAATACTCACTTCATCTATATTTAAAACAGTTTAAAAATAAATATTCAGTAAGTTCAAAAGCATATTGCTACATTTTTTTTCTTAAGAGTTCAAAACACTTGAGTTGTGTAATCAGTAAAATTAGTGGGTTTTTTTAAATTAGTCTTACAGCAGAATTTCTTTTAAAAAGATCTTGGCAAAAGGATGAGTTGAGACTTATGTATACTTTATTCTTACACTTGCTGCTTAAAGAAGTGCTCCAAACTCTACAAAGATTCTATACATTAATTAACCAAGTGTCATCTGATACAAGTATAAGTTGTTCAATTTATTTCATGTCTGACGTTGAGCTACTGACAGTCATCTCCCATTTTTCCTTCTCATTGAAAAAACGATTTAAGATTTAGTCCTTCCCCAGTAGACAGTCAATCTTTATCGTTAGTAGGAATGGCAAAAACATGTTAACTTCACATATGAAATGTACATTCACTGTCCTAGGATACTGTAAAACTTTACTCAGGAGAATAGCCTCTCTCCATATTTCACACAGGAATGTATGAAAAAAAAAAAAAAAAAAGCCCACGTAATTGGAAAGGTAGTCATCACCATTTTTAGTGATTCAACCTATTTGGTTTTACCTGCTCCATAAACTTGCATTAAACTTTTTAAAACAGATCCTCTTCCTATCCTTCTACATTCTGTATTTGTTGCAGCATTTGTTGCTCTTGATCTAAATTGTTAATTCAAACTGTAATAATAACTTCAGATACTACAGCTTCATTTAGGTCTTGAAATAACTTGCATGGCTCCAGTTCTTTCTTGAATGCTTTACCGGACTCTCACTGCTGTATGTTGCTCTCAACAGCTACAAGACCTACTGATTTTATTGCTCACAATAGCAAGTCCTACAGGCACCCATATTTGGTATGCTATAGAATATTTGTTATTTATAAACAAGGTGCAACTTTCTAGCTATCTGTAGAGTAGGTTTATAAAAGTGTGCAATATGCTAGCCAGAATTTAACATCTAACCAAGGATCATGAGAAGCAAGGGTTACAGGCAATGGAGATAATGAAAAATCACCATGGTGAATGCAGATGCATTTACTCTTGCGTTGCTTGTGATTTTTCCATCATATAGAATTTTAGGATTACATTGCGAAGTTTTAAAATTTCCTCTCCCCTTTACTTCCAAAACAGCTTTTAGCATGGGAACAAAGCAAGAAAAGCATCACTTTGAAAAGCATATGCAAGTCAGGCACTCTAAAGTGTAATGAGGAAACTGGGGGTAGAACCCCCCAAAACCCCACATTTCTTTCAACACACAAGGCTCAAGATAAGCAGAAAGGATGAGCTGGAGCAAGAAAAAGTCTAATTTTAAGAACTGGGCAGGGCATGTACTCCACAGAGCTTTCAAATGGAAGAAATTTTAATTTGTCTAACAGAAGTGATGAAATGAGTTACCAGAGCGATTAGACAAAGAGGCAAGCAAGAGTATTATTTATATTCTACAGGAATTACAAATTAACCATAAATACTTACACAGTTTAAAGTCATAACTAATTTGAAATTTAGGACAAAAGTGGAATGCTCTTTAGAAATGTTATAAAAATGTAACTGTCAGGATTTGACCATGTTTGTTGAAAAGTGCCAGTGAGGCAGCAATGTTGCTTTTCAACAATCATGAATTTAAGAATCCATTTATTAAGCCCAGTGAGCAACTGTTGTGTTCTAAAAGCAACTACATCACTTGAAAGAATTGGTTTAGACAAAGCACATTTAAGATTTATGCTCCTATACAGAATCCTGCAACATTGTAGGCAAGATTCAATATATTAATTTAAAGGGAAGTTTATGATTTACTGTACATGGCAGTGGTAGGTAAATTGTGTCTCTTGAACCACACATAAAACTAGTAAGTGGTTGAAACTTGGATCTCAATAATGAACCGCCATTAACGTACAGACGGGTGAGAAATCCAATTCCCCACTATCACAGAAGACAGCATTATTGAGATACATGAAACAAGTTTTCCCAGGTAACAATTACACACGCAAATCAGTCTCATTCCACAGCGAAACACTGGAAGGCTGAGAAACACACTAGGTACCATCTTCACTAGCAGTTTGGATGGCTTCCTGTGTCACTGGAGCCCTGCCCCATTGGTGGTCCACAGTAAACATCAGCTAGACCACTTAACCAGTTAACTTCCAGAAACTTAACTAGTTTTCTCCAAGAAAAAGACAGAACACAGCTGACAACATAATTTGTCATTAAGTTCAGTGTAAACCAACTGCAGATAGATACTACTACAGCTATCACTTAGCAACTGTCTATGGATCACAGAAGGCCATAAGAAAATAATCAGTAGGAAACTCAAATTTCTAACACAGAGTCATCCTGAAATACAGACTTCTGTTTACTTACCAACTGCATATGCCATTAAAGTTCTTTCTTCCTGACTACAGTTCATCATTCTCAAATTACTGTTACCAGCATGTCAATAAATTGTTGTCACATAACATTAAAGAGGTACGATATTAACTGACACATTTCCAGGTTATTGCATCTATCATACAACACAGAAATAAAATTATACTTCCTGCTAATATATTCTATTTCAATAGCTTTTCTGAAATTTGGGGAACATCTCAACAGTTACACAAGCCTTCCACATGCTTCAAATCCTGTACATCTTGCTTTGTTACTTTCACTATCATGAAACACCTATGTTGATTTGAAGATGGAAGTATTTCCATGTAAATCAAACTGAACAGAACCACGCAGAGATCACAGCAGTCGTTCATGCTGCAAATTCAGTACTTAACAAAATCTTATACTTTGTAGTAGATGCACGAACCAGATAGAAGAAATAGAAAGACAAAATGCTGAATACAGTCAAATTTCATTTAGCCTCCTAATATTTGTTATAATTTCTTTATGCAATCTACATAGTTTCTAAAAGAAACACATGTACTTCAATTGGTAGAGGAGATAAAACACCGAAGGACGGATTTCAGAAAATAGCCAACAATGGTACAATTAAGGGGCCATGGCAAAAAGAAGGTCCACAAAGAAAACTCCCATGCGTTTCCCTGTCTTGCAGGTAACCACTCCCCATACAGGCTTGAGTCCTCTCTGGCACAGACACACGCTCAAAGTCAATTCCCTTGATTTCACTTCACCCACTAAAAATATCACCATTTTATTCAGTAGACCTGTGCCTTAGACAATGACCTTACAATATAATACTACTCAGAAATGAAGACCAGCTGCTTCCCTGCAAAATTCTCACTGCAAACTTTGATCTGAGAGATTCAGAGGACAAACTCACTGTAATCACATTTTACCCTGCACTGCCAAAGTTATTACCTTACTAACCTTGTATGTGCATATTATAAAAATCATCCATTTATGTTACAGTGAATTACTTTAAGTTAACACTGGGAACACAACACCTGAAATGAATTTCAAGTGACAAGACCATCATCAATCATACTTTCTCAACATTAATGCCACTACATAAAACCTTCTGCTTCACTGCTTGAAAACATAGGTGTCTTTGGAAAAAAATGTTTTGCAGGTGGTGCTATGTGTACTGATACTTTTCCCAAACAAGCAGGTTCTTTGAACACATAGCATAAATCAACTGAAATAGCATGTTTAACTGGTATTTAATTTTAAAAGACAAATCATTACAAATATTAGTAAATCCAGAAGCAACTTACTTGATTCACATTTCTAACAGTTTTGAAGATTACATTCCAAATACGGAAAAGAATAAACAACAAAAAAAACCTCATCAAAATTAGACAACACCAGTGAGGTCTTCCTTTTGTCCTCAAAACCCAACAATTTGATTTGTAGACATTTTATCAGATAACGCAAGATCATAATGCAAAGTAAAAAAGGATATACATTGCACTAAGAAGAAACACATGCTATCAAGATTGTACATATTAACATTCGAATCTTGATTTCTTATGGTACTGGTTTGTGTTATTTTATATTGTAAATTTGCAGATGGTTAGATCCTATATGATGTTCTGACAAAGTATTTTCACAAAAACAACTTTCTGCAGTAGAGTTATAAGTCAAAGAGGAGTCAAGTTATTACTTCAATGACTAGGCTCAAGTTGGGAGAAAAAGGGGCTGGACTTAAATACAAGTATGACAAATCTACTGAAAAATCACCACTAGACTATGAATGGAAAGCTCAGTTATTCTATTATGTATAATTACCAATCTTTGTAAAATAAACTCTTCAAACCCACAATAAAAGCACTCATGCTACACAGGAATATTTACACATTCTCAAACATTTGCTTATAGCCTTAAAACGTAATGTTCAACAAGCACTAAACCTTCAGGACATTTTCTGAACTGTAACATTTGTTAAGATAAGAACAATGTAATGATTTAACCCAGTTAATGCAAACACTAATGGCAGCATCCTAGTCAGTGTCAGGTTTTTCAGTATCTATTATCCCCACCTCTGGAATTTATCCAAGAACTGTTTCAGGGGAGGGAGGAGTGCTAGAAACACAGAAGCTAACACAACTGCATGAGCTGGAACCAGAGCGCTGAACCTCCTGTTCTCCAGTATCCAACCTCAGCAGATCCACAAGCCTAGAGAGCAAAAATTAACAGAGCAGCCACAGTTAACCCACCACAACCTAAGGGCTAAACTCCCATCCAGCTGCTCTCTCCCTCAACAGGACAGGGGGAAATAGGATGAGAAAGCTCATGAGTCATGATAAAGACAGGGAGTTTGCTTACCAATTACAACTGCAGACAAAACAGACTCAACTTGGGGAAAATTAATGTAATTTACTGTCAATTAAAATAGACTCAGGAAGTGAGAAACAGACACAAGCATTAAAACAACACCTTTCCTCCCCTCTCTCCCAAGCCAAACTTTACTCCTTTGCTCCAGACTCCTCTGCCTCCCACTCCGAGCCGCACAGGGGGCAGAGGGCAGGGGCAGCTATGGTTGTACCATAACAGCTCCTCTCCATGGCTCCTGCCCACTCACATATTTCCCCTGCTCTGGCATAGGCTCTCTCCCATGTGCTGCAGTACTTCAGGAAAAGAAAAAAAAAAAAAAAAAAAAAAAACACGAAAACAACTTGTCTTAGCGTGCAGGAACTACCCGCCTGCCCCAACGTGGGGTCCTCACAGGTGACATGAAGATCTGCACCAGCATCATGGAGCTGCTCCTCTGACCTTGGTGTTCCCGGGCTGCTTCTCACTCCTGTTGGTTCCCTCCTCTTCTCTCTGTGGGGTATTTTGCCCTCTCTTAACTATATTTTACCCCGAGGTGCCCCCACGGTGGCTGCAGGGCCCAGCCATACCCTGCAGTGGGTCGGTCGGAGCCGGCTGGAACCAGCTGTGTCCGGCCCAGGGCAGCCCCGGCCTCTCCTCACAGAGGCCGCCATGCAGCCCCCCCACTGCCAGGCCCTGGGCACCTGCACCCTGTAACACAGGTTGAGTCAAGGCTACTAGACTTATTTTAATAATAAAAAGAGCATTTAATGTGCTCAACCTAAAACCATAATCTCTATATAAAGGATTTTCTGATCAATCACACAGGAGGAGTATCAGACACTAAGTACTTAGCAGTACTAGAGCTAAAGCAGTTCTAAAAACATAAATGCATCTTGAAAAACTACACCATTTCTGGGGATCAGCCATTACAGGGCAGGAACTGCAGGGCAAATGGCTGTCCCATGCGAATGCCTGTTCACACAAGTCAGACAACTGCTAATGTCGTATTAAGTCATTTTCTCAATTATTTGAGGATGCTTGCCGACAAAGGCCTGTCCCAGCCGATCATTCAGCAGCCCCTTCCCTCCTTTTCCCCTCTTTTGTCCCCTTTCAGATTGCTCAGGTGCAATCCTCCTCGGTGTGGTACCCAGCGCAACGCTGCACTGAGACGGGTCTGGAGGTCTGAACTGCCGCACTAAGCCGAATCTTCTGATTTCATGAAATCAAAAATTAAAACAATTATCCAGAAAAAAGAAGGCGACCCAATACTGCCAATAATTTCAACACCTAAGTTCATTAAATGGCTATAACTGAAATGACCTACATGCAGCCTAGCATTGCTGCAGAAATGTTTGTATGTTAGTGTAAACACAGTGAAACCCTCATAAATAAAATATAATGCGGTTGAATTAATAAAAGTTTGCTTTAAGTTATAAAACAATTGCAGAGCTAATATTACAACTTACATGAACTACAGAAAATGTTTAGGCTTTCTACAGTTTAATCATCATTAATGGCACAAAGGAAATTATTTACTATCGAATGGGTCAGAGAATACAGAAAGAAGATCCTTGCAGTATTGATTTTGCACATAAGATGAACTTCTTCAGTTGCACTGGCAATTGTCAAGAAGGCTGGAATAGTATTAATTACCCCTATTATTGAGCCTCAAGGAATAGCCACATAGTTGAGATGTCCGACTTATTTTTAAAGGATGAAACAAAACATATGACTGCTTCATGGGCTTGACTATTAAGTGATTAAAGCCTGTGATTAAAGTGACTAAACTGAATTTGTGCCAGTGTCAAAACTTTTTTTAAAAGTCAGTGGTGTGAATTATTTACTGTTCTCTCAAAGCTCAGTGTCAACACATAATTCACTCTCATTACATTCCTCCTTTATAAGCCCGTCTAGACCCACCCTGTAACATGCAGGACCATGGCGACACGAGCCCACAATGCAGCGAGCAATGGAACAAGGCGAGGTGACCACACAAATTATTCAATGCTTTGGAAACCTTGAAAAAGTAGCTTTAGCACAAGCACACTCCCGTAAAGTGTGACAGCTTCAGAGCACCTTGGAAAACACAGAGCAGGCCTTCATCGTAAATTCATTCCTGTGTAGGGATAACTCCTTCCAAAAACCTGTGCGTGCGACTCTGGAGTAGCACCAAACAACCCCTGAGAGGCAAAACATGCACCACAGTACAAATAATCAGTAACAACACACAACCCGCACTAGAAAACTAGGCTGCTTTGATGTCAAAGAATTGAACCACTAATGAGAGCTGTACAAAAGATTCCTCAAAACTACGTGCCTGAAAGACCATCTTTCCACTATCTATATTCAGGGTATTTTGTCCATTAGAAGCTTATAACTGACTGTCAAAGCCAGAAGTGTTGGCCAAAGTCAAACTACCCCATAGAGGTCTTATTTTATGACCCTGTGAAACACAAACCCCTTCTTTAGAAATAGCATTCAAACCTAATTTGGATTATCACACCGTTAAGATCCTTAATTCTCGAATTCTAATAAAACAAGGATTGCCCATTAGAAAGTGCTGAGAACAAAGCGTAAATAGCCAGGTGCTGCAAAACCACTAAAGCATACTCCCAAAAGCACACAAAAGCAATGCTTACCAAAGTGGTAATGTTATCAAACACTTTCATTAAGAGACAAATCAAATAACAAATCAGTGATGCTGTTTAAGGCTCTATTACTTCTTAATTAAGTCTGGCCATGATGCACAACTTCTACACAAAGTCATGAAGACCTCTATAGCATCATAGTGCTGGAAATTCAGCACATTTCTCTTGATTTATTTCTCCTTTGCAGCTGACATGTACAAACATCCATGTGCTACAAAAGCATTAGCAAGCAATACTAAACCAGCTGTACTCCCAGAACTTAAGCTAGACCAAATAGTATTCAATGAGTACTTTTCACAAACAATACGGGAAGTGTGCCACTGTGTCATAACTTCTATTGAAATGTGCCTCTTCAGGAAAGGCTGAGGAAAGGTACCTAGCTTAAGATTACCCTCCTAATTTGTATGTTGTGGAACGGCAACTGTTATCATCTTTAGATTTAAAAAAAAAATCCTTATGTACAATACTTTCTTTAAAAGTGTATTCTTATAGTTTCACTGAAATATAATTGATGATTATAGTTTTGTTCCACTGAAAACTACACTAATTATCCAGCTACCAAGTGTCACACTCCAGTTGTGCCTCTGTTTGGTATAACAGAGTAATGTCAGATTGACCTCCGTAGAACATGATGGATTTTTGGCCTTCATTTCTGAAAGACTCAATTTAATAATATTCCTAGCATCTCTCAGCTGTGCACTATGTTGGCTAAAATTAGCTGGAACAGCTTATTAAATGTGGTTTCGCAAACTACATTAGTAATCAAAACCCCACAACTTCAATCAGGAGCTTTGGCATAGGACAGAAATCACTAATCTTCTTTTATTCCTTACTCTGAAAATATGGTGAAGTTTAAAAAAAAAAGGTATGTATTAAAACTAAAAACCTGAAATACTGCAATAACTTAAAACATAGCCGTTCTACAGAAGATATTTTCCAAACTCATCAGTGTTAAAATTTCTAAACTATGATTACAGAGGATAACATAAAGAAGTACTTCTTTACTATAAAGCAGCTATTATCTTTACCAACGTAACCTGGGTTAAATGCATTATATATAAGATAGCCTGTGTTCACAAGAAAAAGTTGCAAATTTTTCCTCAAACTGAATAGTCAGGTAGTCTACTCATTATGGTTCCTACTGTTTTTCAGACTTTCCTCAGCTACTCACACAACAGGCAAATTCCAGAAGTCCATGAAGCTTCTCAAAAGTATTTCAAACAGATGGAGATAACCTGTGTACTCAGCCATATTTCTATAGACTACATTAATTGTTTTTAAATCCCATAAAAGTGTTATCAGCTTTCATCAAGAACATTATGCATCAAATGAAATAAAGGATGTCTCTAGTTGCAGTTGTATTAAAGAGTCCTAATGGAAGTGTTCACGAGTATCACCGTTTTCATTGCACGTTAAATAATCCCACAGACTCTAGTTATATTCAGAATTAACAAATTAGAAAATTAGCATACTGGTAGCTTCTTAAAGAAATGCATTTTTACTTCACACTGTTTACTAAACGCTCATGGTCAACCTTGATATTAAAGTGACATAGCAATATATGGCTTTGAAAACATTTTTAAAAAAACAATCCAAACTACTTTCATGTTATTCAATGACGTATTTTCTAGGACTTTCTAGTGCTGTGCATTATACATGATCACCAGCTTTTAAAACCTGTGAATCACAGAATCACAGAATTATCAGAGTTGGAAGGGACCTCTAGAGATCATCTAGTCCAACTCTCCTGCTAAAGCAGGATTGCCAGAGCACATTACTCAGGACTGCATCCAGGCGGGTCTTGAAAATCTCCAGGGAAGGGGACTCCACAACCTCCCTGGGCAGTCTGTGCCAGTGCTCTGTCACCCTCACCGTAAAGAACTGTTTCCGTGTATTTGAACGGAACTTCCTGTGTTCTAACTTGTGCCCATTGCCCCTCGTCCTGTCACTGGGAACCAATGAAAAGAGCTTGGCTCCATCCTCCTTCAAGCCACCCTTTAGATACTTGTATGCCATAATAAGGTCTCCCCTCAGCCTTCTCTTCTCCAGGCTAAAGAGTCCCAGCTCTCTCAGCCTTTCCTCATAAGGGAGGTGCTCCAAGCCCTTAATCATCTTAGTTGCCCTTCGCTGGACTCGCTCCAGCAGTTCCCTGTCCCTCTTGAACTGGGGAGCCCAAAACTGGACACAGTATTCCAGTTGTGGCCTCACCAGTGCCGAGTAGAGGGGGAGAATGACCTCCCTTGACCTACTGGCCACACTCTTCCCTATGCAGCCCAGGATTCCATTGGCCTTTTTGGCGACAAGGGCACATTGCTGGGCCATGGATAATTTACTGTCTACCACAACCCCCAGATCCTTCTCCTCCAAGCTACTTCCCAGCAGGTCAGCCCCTAACCTGTACTGGTGCCTAGCATTCTTCCTCCCCAGGTGCAGGACCTTGCACTTGCTTTTGTTGAACCTCATTAGGTTCTTCTCTGCCCAGCTCTCCAGCCTGTCCAGGTCACGCTGGATGGCAGCACAGCCCTCTGGGGTGTCAGCCACCCCACCCAGTTTGGTATCATCAGCAAACTTGCTGAGGATACACTCTGTCCCCTCATCCAGGTCATTAATGAATATATTAAACAAAATAGGACCAAGTATTGACCCCTGGGGGACACCACTGGTTACAGGCCTCCAACTAGACTCTGTGCCACTGATCACAACCCTCTGAGTCCTGTCCCGCAGCCAACTCTCAATCCACCTCACTGTCACCTCGTCTAGCCCATACTTCCTCAGCTTCCTAATGAGGATGTCATGGGAGACAGTGTCAAAAGCCTTGCTAAAGTCAAGGTAGATGACATCTACGACTTTCCCCTCATCCAGCCAACCAGTTATAACATCATAGAAAGCTATCAGATTGGTCAAGCACGATTTACCCTTGGTAAATCCATGTTGACCACTTCCAATAACTTCCTGTTCCTCAACGTGTTTGGAGATGACATCCAGAATGAGTCGCTCCATTACCTTCCCAGGGACAGAGGTGAGACTAACTGGTCTGTAGTTCCCTGGGTCCTCCTTCTTGCCTTTTTTGAAGACTGGAGTGATGTCGGCCTTCCTCCAGTCCTCAGGCACCTCTCCTGTTCTCCATGACCGTTCAAAGACGATGGAGAGTGGTCTAGCAATAACATCCGCCAGCTCTCTCAGCACTCGCGGATGCATGCCATCAGGGCACATGGACTTGTGAATGTCCAGCTTGGCCAAGTGGTCTCTGACCCGGTCCTCCTCAACTGAGGGAAAATCTTCCACTCTCCAGACCTCCCCCTTTGCCTTCAGAGTGTGGGATTCATGAGGGACAGCTTTAGCAGTGAAGACCGAAGAAAAGAAGGCATTCAGTAACTCTGCCTTCTCTGCGTCCTCCACCACTAGGGCACCTGTCTCATTCACCAATGAAGAGTCTAATATTGTAAAATGAGCAATTCCTAAATTGATCACCAAATTACCAACAGAACATTCATATATAGGATTTACCATAGGTGTCCTAACTAGATTTGATACCTCAAACATTCATACGAAGACTTTATTTTTGCCTGACATGTTCTGACTTATCTTCATTTCGGTTTTCATTAACAAAAGAAAAATGGAAAGAAACCTACAAATCACTATTTTACTTGCTTTAACAAAAAACTGTTGCAAAATGTTGTGGGATAAAAGATTGATACAAAGAGGAAAAATCAGTTGTCTGTATGGGGATAACATTTTGAATGAAAAGTCATGTTACTCTATGCAGGAAACAATTTTAAAATCCTCTAGCAGGAATTTCTTTATAATGCACATCACATGCTAAATTCCATTTAAAATTAATGAACTCTCAGCTTGTAATGAAGTTCTTTTAAATGCCGTCAGCACTTTTGATAAGGTTTCTGGTATTCTCCAGATGGAAGTAGACAAATTTAAAAATCCAAAAGGCTACCACTGTCCAAGACTGTCACTAAACAATGCAACAAAAGTTGTAGAATTCAGACTTTATCAGACTTACCGCCAGTGCTTTAGATAACTTTGTTCTATAGTTATTCAAAACAATTGCATCAATCTCCTTAAGTGGCACATATGCAAAGCCATCTTTAATAAACACTCTTCTGGCTCTAAATAGATCCACGGCATCTGCAAGTCCAACCTGAGAAAGAAGAAAAACCCACACCATGGAACAGCAAGATAATACATTAACAATGTTTACAACCCTAAGATTCAAGATGGACCAATAAAGCCTTAACTCATTGTCTGTCTTTTAACAAAGCTCTATCCATGCAAAATGCAAAGATTTTGAAATTAAATGCTGACTCTCGAATAGCTGATCATTATTTTGGTGGAAAAATATCGTTTACTTACAGAAAGTCATGCAAGTAGGCAAAATAAGCTACTTTAAAGTTTATATCGATGATTATTAGGCCAATTTTGTAGCTTTGCATCACTTACCTACTTGATATTTGAAAATGGACTTCTGTTGTCCTTCTGTTTCAGACATCTTGAAATATGTGATTCATGTAAGCTATATATAAAAGGTCTTGGAAACAGATCTGGAACCCAGTCAACTTCGCTCCAAAGAAGAATCCCTGGGCTACATCACATACTTCTTTCCTCTCCCCTTGTTCTCTTGCAAAAAGTATTTCAGACTAATATAATCAGACCAAACCTAGTTTCAGTAACAGAAGTTCAAGAATGTCTCCATCCTGAAGAGTCTGTCAGCCAGGCAAGTTAAGTCATTTGTCTGGGAAACTTTAAAACGTAAGACCGTTTTTGTGGCAAAAGATAAGGGATGGCACAAGAGGACAGAAGACATTAATAGCAGCTTAAAGTTCCCTTCATTCTCCCAGTCTCTCCGTCAACCCTTATACTGACATGAAAAAGAACTCACTGTAGTGCCAGTTAATTTAGATACTTTGATTAACTGTTAGCAATAGTATTATGTAAACTTAAAATTAGTAACTCCAAGTTTAACTGAAAAAGAACGAATGCAAATCTGTGGAACTACTCAATTTCTACTTACCTTGTAGAACATTTGTTCTTTTACTTTAGTCATACTGAGGCCAGGGGTTGACATATACAGCTCATTTGCCAATTCATTTTTCAGGTCTTCACTAATCTAAAATTAAGAATTTGGTTTTATACTGCTGAAATACTTCAGAATAAGGTGGGTGTTTTTTAATTAACATGAGCTAAAAGATTACTTAATCTGTAAATACATCATCACTTTAAACATTAACACAAGAACTATAAAACATACTTTTTAAAAGTCAACCTCTTCAAAATAAAACTTGTGACAATCCTTGCTCATACCTAGATTTACAGGATGCACTAAAACAAAGTATGATGACTCAATAGCAATTAGTAAGGATTTAAACAACTTTGTCTGAAAAAACATCAGTTTCAGCTCGTTTTTAAATCCAGACTTAAAAATACATATCATCTTATATTCACGGATTTATCTCTCTTTTTTTTTTTTTTGAGGAGCAAGAACAATGGTTTACTTATTGTTCTCTAAATGTTAGTGCTTTTCCAGTTCTTGAAACAGGTAAGTTAAACAGCAATGCTCTAATTTAACAATGTAAAGTATTTAAGCCAAAATTTCTAGCTTGAAAAATCATGGACAATGTTATACTTCATAATATGTAAACTTAATTACTGCATACACATAAATATATGTATTATGCTTTTTGGCTACTTAATAATGCACCAAATACAACAGAGGAGCCACATTTAAAATTAGCATATTGTAATTATTTTACTAGTCAATAAATCATTTAGGGCTTTTATTCAACAGAAAATAATTAACAACAAAATTTGAAATCAAATTGTTCTGCTTTAAATCATGATTAAGCTCAGGCTTTAAAACCTGAAAAAGTAATAAATAAAAAAAAAAAGTAAATCATAAATAATCCATTCTGATAAAACAGATCATACATACCAGTAATCTTGCAATGACACCTAGTAACTTTACATGCAACAACAGTCTTAAATATCTGCAGAATATGTTCTTGATAAAGTATAATGGAAGTAGTCCCTGACTGAAAGGGATTAAATGTTAAGGAACACAGAATACCTTCCCAAAACATAGATGGACACAGAGGCCACCAAAGTATAACACAGCGTGTGACACTGCTCTACCTAAACTGGACGTGTGCTCCAGTACCTATGGAGAGGTGATACAAAGCTGCAGTCAGGATAGCTGTTAGAGACTAGTCAGGAACTAAGCCAAGGCTATCACATGTAATAGATACCCAAACTCCGAACACAAGATAAAAAAAGGCACTCAGTGTCCTTCCTCTCCATGGAAAGCAATGTGCATAAGCAGTTCGGTTTCTTCTCTGAGTGAGGCAGAATATCTAATTTGTTGACTAACACTTCTATGCAGTTATACAGGCATTTAAACAAAACTTTTTTCCTTCTTCTCAGTTGAAAAACTGAGAAAATGAAACAAAACACCTTTCTTAGAAGTCATAGGAAGGACCTTTTAATTTCAAACTTGAAGGAACAGCTCAGCAAATCCCCTCTATGAAAGTGATTTGATAGATGCATATGAAATGGCCGAGGCAGCTACGTGTACAAGGCTTATGGTTACCCTGTCCGCATCTTGATGTAATCTATAGTACTCTCTCAGGAAAATCAGCTTTAAAAAATAACCATAAAGCTGCTAACAAGGCAGAAGAATGTAACTTTGAAGACAGAGGAAATACACACAGTAAAATGATATTTCTGCATGTGAAAATCTAACTTTCAGGGAAAATCAGCCTGGATGCCATCTGGTGCAACCTGCTGTAGGTGACCCTGCTCTGGCAGGGGGGTTGGACAAGATGATCTCCAGAGGTCCCTTCCAACCCTGGCCATTCTGTGATTCTGTAAGGAAACCGTTTTTCTTTAACAAAGTAGCTGTATCAAAACAATTAAACGTGTTTGTGTACATTATATGAGAAAACACTTTCTGTAAAATACTCTCACTCACAATCTTATTCTTGTTAGTCTGTGAAAGATTCCCGCTTCAAACGTGACACCCTGAAGCTATATACAAATTTCACATGGTGCTATCAAAACCCTGCTTCTCCTTCCAGATGATGTATTTCTTGTTTAAATAAGTATAAATCTAAGTCACCACATCAGCCTTCAAGCTTGCCTTTCACCCAGTGTGGACCAAAGTTTTAATTTTAATTCCAGAATAGTGACTTCCATTTTTCAAATGTAAGAGTTTTATGCTTTCTCAGTAGAAACTACTTAAGAGAGCCCAGTCTACCGTGTCATTCCAAACCCTCATTGAAATAGTCTTCAAATAAAAATAGTACAACATATTGTATAGCTATAGTGGTTACAATTGCATTATTTCTTCTAGGGTGTCTCACTAAAAAACAAACCACGCCAAGGATAGGGTTTTATTTTTACAGGAAGCCACTAAAACAGCCCAGTGACTGCTTTACAGACAGGCTTGCAATACTGGGAGAAGAACGAGAAGAGGGAAAGGCAAGGATTCCTTGTTTATTTGTTTTTCGAAAAACAATTCGCTCATTTTCATCAACAAAACCATTTTATTCAGTATTACATTTAATTTCAAGAGGTTTTTTATCTTTTAATATACACATAAAATAATTACACTGACTCCAACCTTCACCAGCTGTCCAGATCCTTCTTTATTAGCAATTTGACCATATCAATCCTGTACAGATGTAAAGTCAAAGTGATTTTTATATTTTCTTACATCTCACTAGCAAACAATTTAGCACTGTTGGGGTAAAAGCAAAGCTGGTGAAACCTCCAGAAAAATAAGTTAATGGGCCATGACTAAAGATTTGGATAAGATTGTGGACAGTGTTACAGAAAACACAGTTTCATCAGAACTTGTATTTTTTAAACAAACACAAATATTATCTCAAAACAATATTCATCATGTAAGTAAATAATACTTAAAAAGCTGTTAAATAATTTACCCTTACATCCTCAAGTGTCTTATACGTTAGGCAAACCTTAAGCAGCCCTACCAACACTTTGCTCCTTGCCTTTTCACCAAATTCATATTGCCACAGTGTTTTCAGCTAATGGAAAGAGAGGAAGAAACAAGGATATCGCTAGCCCCTAACTAAAGCTAGGAGATGACTCCGGAACGCATTTAAAAATAGAACTTGCTTCCCTAAAGACTGGAACATTAAAAATAACGTTGCATTGCTATTAAGGATTTCACCACTTTCACATAAAATTGTGTAAAATTGATTGAAGCTGCATTGCAATGAAAATAAGCTCCCTATAGTCTAAACTCAGACTCAAGCTTTCAGTTAGGCCATGCCTGTACCTCTGTATACAGAGCATAATGAATCATATATCCAAATTTTTCTTGATTCATGGAAGCTGGAAAAGCTTTTTTTTTTCTTTTCTCTTTTTTTAAATTTTAATAAGAACACTACAATTCATACATTTAATAATTTCATCTCTAAAAGGGCACCCACAAGAACACATTCCGGTAATCATTAAAAAATCAGACACAATTAAATACAGCTTTTAGGATTCTAATCAAGATTAGAAAGATAAGTAGGCTGCTTAACTTTTGACAGTGCTCAATGATGTTCACCAGATAAAATGCTGTGATGTTCAAAACATTTTAAAAAAAACAAAACACAACGAAACAAAAAAACCCACACCAAACACAAACACCAGAGTTGTTCTGATGGTGTCATCTGGTGCTCATCTGACTCTCCACACTGAACTGATTCAACTCACCCCACAGAAAACAATTCATTAGTTTTGCCTCATTAGTTTGTTACCAGTTTATTAAAACTGAAACTGCTTATCACCAAGTCAGTCTTTGCTTTGCTCAAGCAAACAACAGTACCACCAGGAAAAGGATCTTCCCTTTTCAGTGACAATGGGTCACCTATCATAGCTTGAAACAATTCAACACTTCATCATATGTTTCTGAGTCTTAGAAAAATTGGAAAAATCAAGACATGAAAAAGGAAGGGACAAGCGGTAAGGAAGCAAGCAAGGATTTGGGACAAGTTGCATTATTTCTAGTTTTCTTGCTTTCTACGTGAGGTTTATTCATTGATTTTTAATCACAGAATTGTCCTGGAAACACAAAGTCACATAAATTTAGTTAAAACATGAATAATTTAATAAGTAAGGCTTGGTTAAACAAACACTGGATGTGAGGCAGTCCAAAAACCGCAAAATAAATTTGATATCCCTACTCTGGTTTAATGAAGAGATAAAGATGCACGCACACATTATACAACTATACATGCACAACTACTTAATTTTGCTGTTTCTAAGTCTCCCATTAAGGAACAAGAACTCAACGCATTAAGTCTTTTCCTTTGCCAAGACTCAGCTTCATGTATTTACATGCACACGTCACTGGTGTCCTTAGCAAGTGAAATTTTTAAAACTTGCTTTCAGCCACTGAGCAGCTAGTACTTAAACGGCACAACACAATTCTCAGAAAGAGATGGCGTCAGTCTCTCAATACTGCACTATATTGCAATTTTAAGTATGAAACAGACGAAACAATCATTTCCTAGCTAATCTTCTCCATTGCCACATCACAGTACAAGCTAATACAAAAGTGTTAACCTAGATACTATTAAATTTAAGAATATAAATTTAAAGTGTATTCAGCCAGTTAATGACTACTAGCTTGATTAGGAAAGTCCATCATTCCCAGCTGTCCTACCAAAAGTAGGAAGAGGCTCACAAATCTGATGATAACGTGTCTTAAGAGACATCAATTCCATTTTGGCCAGGCACAAATGAATTAAGAAGAAAATTTTATTTGCCATGGTACTACGACTTACAATTTTAGCTCAAGTTCAGGCTGCTGACATCCCTGAAAATATAAAGGGCTGCACTTAGAATTATTATGTATTCTTATCCATTGACTGAAATGTTGTTTGGACTCTTTTTAAAGTCAGAAGTGGGCACAGAAAGGACATTTTATGGATCTTCCTCAGCTCTGCAGCTAATTCATGGTTACCGTAATCCCAGAGAAACTCAGTGACACAGGTCCAGTTAACTACATTCCTGACAAACATTTCCCTACATTCACGAAAAGGGAAGCTGAACAAAACAATTACTATGGATTCCTCTAGAAACATCACCACATACGTATTAGAGTCGCACATGACTGAAGAACTAATGGAAGATCCTTATGAGAAATACAGCAAGTTTTCTTCCATTTACAAATCGGGACGCTGACATCAGACTCGGTTTTACAGAGACTTAACAGATGTTTCTCTAGATTCAATCACAGGATTACCAGGGAAGAGTATTTCTTTGTTTGCAGACCATTTCATGAAGCTTATGTCCACAACAGTCGCTAGTAAATTCTACCTGCAGTGTAATTACATCCTACACAAACTATCCTATCAGCTTTTATGCTGCTGTACTAAGGAATAATATAAACATTGCCAAAGTTACTGCACTCACTGCTATGTGAAGAATAAATTCATTTTGGAAACATGCTTAACCTCAACCACTACACAAGAACTTGATTAATACCTTGATTATCCGAAGAATTTATTTTCCTCTTGAATAACATAAGGATATAATTTTTAAAAATACACATTGATTTCCCAATTTTCTCTTCCCTTATGCCCCAAAAGAATGTCTAAAGTATTTATATTAAAAAGAGAGGACACTTGGTGACACAATTCTCCTTGTCTATACTAAGTTTCTTCCAGGAATCCAGTTGCTACGAACTGAGGATCTACAAGGATCAGGTTAGGACTTGCTGTTCTTTCATTATTTCCAAGCCATTAGATAAATGGCAGCCAAGTGTGACCTGATCAACTGCTGTATGCTACAGCACATTATCACAAGCTGAAGAACGTGGTGTAGAAGATAACTACTCTTCGCTGCATTTCTGGTGCAGCTGCTACTTCACACTACTTCAGAAATCCAGGGTTACAGAAGAATAACTGCCTCGGGATTCAGACTGTATTCCAAATGTTTTCTGGTTGTTTTCAGTTAGATTAGGAGGAAGAATGTTTTTATTCATCATCTCATTTTTATTGTAGCCTTCTTTGCCATTTTTATTTCAAAGCACGTAACTTTTTCAGAGCAGGAAGAGAATGTACTTCAAACCGAAAGAGCATGTATAGTACCAGTGCAGAAGGATTCCACCTTACATTGGACTCTAAAGGTCCCATTTTAACACAAATGATGAACCACACAAAGCTATTTAGTAAAAATTACAGTGCTTTAGTGCACTAGAGGGAGCATAAGTAACTGTACAGTTTGTGTTTTAGTTTGACTTTAGTTTCACAAGTCAATTTTAAGCAATAAAAGCTATCTTCTAAGGGTCCATTTAGATTTCTGCAGATAATCAGCATCTGTTTCTAATCAAACTGAGATGATTACCAAATTAAAACTTTTAATTAGCATTTTGCATCATTTACAAACTGTTGTTCATTATGTTTATGAAGGTGAAAAGGGACATCCCCACTAGCTATATATTCTTCAATCACATTTATTACTTAATTCCACAATTTTATAGAACATCACCAACACCGTATGTGCAAATAAATACATGCAGCTAGAATTACTGCAGCAAAATGCTAGTTTTCTCCGTGACTAATAACAAAGTCATGCTTATAGTTCAAGGAGCCATTGGAGTAGGGTAAATAAAGACCACCTCCCTCATCCATCCTGCCAGTGCACAAAAAAATGGCAAGTGCATGTTCTACCCTCCTTCCACCCAACATTTCTCCCTCTTAGATTTAGGAGATGTATTTATATTCTCCCATGAATCAAACTTTATTTGAAAAGTCTGTAAGAGAATGCTACAATTTATTTTAAGCCTAAATGTTTTAAATCGGACCTCACCCCATCTACCCATCCCTCACTATGTTAGCTCACTAGAACACTCTGGTTGCTTTGCAATCAACCCAATTATTTTGGGTTGCAGCCAGTTAGTAAAACTGCTTTGCAAAAGACGTTACTTTGCAAACAGACCTCCCAGTTGGCCTCCCAAATCCTCAGGCTGCAGCACAATGGCCTGAAGAGTACTGGTTAAACTGGATTCCTACCCTGCCAATACTTCCGAGGAAAGAGGTCTCCCTAGGATTTTCTTCCTCCAATACATAACTACAGTCAACTACAAGAGGTAGCTATAAACCTGGATATAGTATTTTGGTTTTTTTATTTGGAACAAAACCCCAATTTTTAAAAAAGGAACAGTCAATTCTGTGACAAAGCCGCCACTTGGTTTCACTTAAATCTATCTTCTGACACTTGAATGATTAAACTGAGAAATATATTACTTCCTTTGAAATTAAGTACTTTAGGATAAGACTAACCTTTTATGTTTTTTATAGTGCTCATGGTATACATGTTTCCTTGTCTTATTTAAAAAAATTCTAGCATTTAGGAAAAAAACCCCAAACATCCTACTCCTAAGCATTTCCACATAAAATTTTGTTTCTATTATGACTTTAAGCATGGAGCTAAGTGACAGAATACACATTTTTAGCTTACTTTGGCAATAAGGCACTATTTCCCACTTAGACAGGCATCACTTCTGACCTTTGCTGTCACCTGTAAGACAAACATCCTTGGTTTTCAAGCAAAGGGACAAACCTAAGATTCAAGTAGCAGGAAACCAAGATAAAATTCAGAAACATTTCCTTCACAAATGTAAACTGCAGTCTACTAAGCCAAGATAAAACAGTAACTATGTCTGAAGTTTCCACGCATTAAAATTAGGCTCTAGACAGTTTTCACTTTTAAGCATTTTTCCCCATCCTGTTTGGGAAAGGAAGAAATATTGTTTGATGCCTCCAAAATGCAAAGCCATACACCAAATCAGAAGAACTTTTTGGATTATACACCTCATACCAAAATGGATAATTATAGTCACAGCCTCTTCGTGGCTAAACAAGATATTAACTATTTTCTTTTGCCTATATCTGTCCTTACTACAGACACAAATTAGTCCCATTCTCATTAATCCAAAGCTGACTTTAGGGTCTTCTGTACCCAATAAAGGCAGTCCTAAAACATTTTTTCAAGAAGATAAACTACAAATATTTATACAACTGCTCCACTACTGAGATAAATGCTTTTGAAGAAAGCATAATAGTGATATCAGAAAGTCTCTCATAGAAGTGCTCTGATCATAAAAATGGAAATTAAAGAAGTTTAATTTCTACTGCTTAAAGCTGCTAAAAAAGCACTTCAACCGCAACATCAAAGAGCTACAGTGGAAAAAAAAAATTAACTCTAACACTAATGCATTTTGCTCTTTCCTTTCATTTCACAGTTCTTATTCTTTCCTCTCAAACGCTAGCTAATGCTCTGTAGGTGCACTACAGAGCATTAGCTCCCCCAACTGACTATTCCCATCTGTTATTCCTTCCCCATTACTATGATCCAAAGCATTTTATTAAAACAATGTGCTTTATAACAGCATTAAAAAAATTAAGATGGTTAATTTTGCAACAACTGGCAGTTACCCAAAAATAAGGCATCTAACCTAGAAATTTTTTAAAAAGTCATAATATTTTTTTAAATTTCAAGAGTCTTTTCAGAAGTGAAGACATTTTCAGATATTTTAAACAGGCTCTTTTATGCTCTATGGAAAGGAAACAGCAACACAGAAAGATGTATTCAAGAAGAAATATACTACACTGAAGTTTCTTTCTTCTGTACACTGCAGAAAAATAACAGAACAGAAGCACTGCGATCTAAATTCAATTATACGTCATCCTTATACCACAGATAAAGACATGATAGTAACTACTAATTTTCATTTCTTGGGGAAGCAACAAAGAGGAAACATGTCTATTTCAAGGAATGAACAATCTTAAGATAAGATGAAGGAAGGGTCACAGGAAATCTGAACAGTCAAGATGATAACCAGAACATCACTGAAAAATAAATTTAGGATAAAACTTTACATTCTCTTCCACTCCACATCCCAATGTATCAAGTTAAATTCCTGGAAAGGTCCAGCAACAAATCAAAGCATCTGATAGCACTTAGGAGAAAACAGGGGAGACAAATAACAGCCCACGTGGATCTGTCAAAAAACAAATTCTGTTAAGCTAGTCTCACTGTCTTTATAACAGTGCAACAGGCTTCAGGGATAGGGAAAAATGCAGGTGTCATATCAAGTCAAAAACCCTTAAAGTCACTTTCACAAGACACTTTCACAAATAAATGACCAATCAGTTCCACTGAAACTCCTATAACCTGGCTGTAAAACCAATTGGAAGAGCCATGCATGGAAGAATTTAACTCAAAAATAGAAGGAGATATTAGGTCAAATTCCACAATTATTTGATTTTAAACTAAATTTTAATATTTTAGTTACTAAGCTGCACATTAAAATAGGAGCAGATTACATCTTTAAATGCCATGAGGCTGGGGACACTGCAGTGGCTCTAGAGGATGGGATCAGGCGAGAGAATCTGGTCGAAAACTGATGGCTGTATTTCAGCAGAGTTTTACATCTGAGCCAGTTCTGTACAAACAGAGGAAGAGCCCACCAACTAGGAGTGCTGAGAAAAGCAGCTGTGTGACCTCCCCATCTCCAGCTTGGGGGTCACTGTATCATGCTCACGGGGGGGGGGGGGGGGGGGCGAAATGCGAAGAATACATTAATTTAATCTCCATGTCATCTTAGAATTGGTAATGGTTCAGCTGGAATATTCTGAGCAGCTAACACTGCACTTAAAAAAAAGATGTTGCCCCACTAAAAAACGGCAAAGGCAAGCAGACAAAAGACTGAAACTCAGATTGAGAGCTTCAAAGGAGATACTTCTGACAGTGCCAAGAAGCAAATGGTATTCTAAGGAAAAGTACAGCTTTGCTACACTAAACCTAAGCTAGAAGAACATCCAAAAGAGAAAGCAGGAAAGATAAAACTAATTGAAAACAAAGAGCTGGTAGCAAAAAACTATTTTTAATATCAGGTAAGCGTTGAGTTGATAATAACAGTGATATCGCAAATCCATGAAAGAAAAAAAAAAAATTGAAGAACTGAATCCTTTTGCCCTCACCACAGAAACAGAACAGAAAAAGGGTAAGTTAAAAGAAAATAAAATATCCACAGCCATACACAATGACAGAAGAGAAGCATGACTGGATAGACTAGAAAGTAGTTTCAGTAGAGGAAGAAAAAGCTGTAGCTGAGAAACAGCAGAAGGACGTTAAGTTGAAGCTAGGACAAATAAAAAGCAAGCATTAAAAAATGCTACGTGCAGTTAATTTAGTGATGAAATATTGAATACAACATTGGCAGGAGAGCTCATTACTTGAACACAGAGAGTGAATTGTTAAATTTTGTTCAAAATTTAAATCCTGTCAAACGAAAGATTATGAACAGCTTAAGTGCGGTATCAGTTTCACTTAAGCAGACTATGGCATGGAATTTAAGAACAAAATAAGACATTGCTTCTGCTGAGATTTGTACGCAGGAAGTAGGAATGCAAGATGCTGAGACGGTTAAGTTAGAGAGGGTTACTTTGTGATTGGAGAAGGAGAACTACACTGATTTGAGAAACAGAAGAGAATAACAAAATGAATATGGCAGACCTGTTACAGGAATTAGAAGTTAAAGGTCCCAGAATATGTGGCAGCTGTCTAAAAATGAATTAGAAAAGTGACAGTTCCTATATGAAATGTTCTCTGAAAAGGCAATGAAGAGGAAAGTTCTGTTCATTGTCATTTTAGGGAACAGAAGGATTGAGCAACAGCTGAGGAAGAAGTCAAATTCATAGAAAGAAAATACGTTAATAAATGAAAAGAAAGATAATTTAGACTTCCGCTAGTAGAGTTTCCTTCTAAGAAAACATTACTCCAAATATTAATTTACAGTAACTGGCATGTTAGTTGCCAATCCAGGGGACTCCACTTCTAACTATTGAGCAAAGCTCAGATAGCAGCATGACAAGGTAACTTTTGAGCCAATTTCTTCTTCAATGCTATAAACCACAAGTTGGCGTATATTAGAAGAGGAAAAAAAAGTGTAAATAAAACTCTAAAGAGAATACTCTCATTGCTTTTCCAAAATATCTTAAAAACAACTGCTGAAATAAACAGAATATATTAGAGGTGCCTATTTATATTTCAGAAGCATGCAAAAATCCAGCGTAAAATCTAGGAGTTACTATGCAATATGACATATAAAGACACAGCCTTAAAGGGCAAGAAAAGATAAGCAGCATACAGAGCGAAGGAAAGAATAAATGTACTCTTTTTATGGCTTCAGGTTATCATCATCATGATTAATTACTTCCCCAGTGTTAGGTCCTGCAAGATCAAATATGTGAACAATAGGAAGCTCAACACCTTAATTCAGGAATTTCTAGAACACCAATGACCCAGATATCTTGCAGTTTTCCTCAAACTTACAGACACATTGAAAGCTTTTCCATAACAACTTGTGGCAGTTGCTATAAATATTCTGATTATGTCAAAAGGGCTATCAGAACATCAAATCAATAAACTAGGATTTATCTCACACTACGAAGGTCTAAAAGCACTATTATAACAAAAAAGTCTAAGTATGATCATTTCTCCAAGGCTTCTGATATGGGCATGCATAACCAGCAACAAGAAAAAAGGGAAAAGGACGAGTGAAAAGGCTGGGGTAAGAACAGGGGGAGGAATGAAGGGGTGCATACATAGCAGGGCATGTGGAAAACCACACAGACAACCAATCGCTCTGATAAAGTTACATGACAAAATGGGCCTCGGGCACAATGTCAACTAACTCCAAACAGGTCTTGTACCACAAATCTAGCAGAAATAAAATCATGCACTCCTAACTTAAACAAAGGAAAACATCAGATGCCCACAGCTTGTGGCAAGAAAGAAAAACAAACTCTCTAGTTAAAGCCCAGGTGTCACTTACCTGTAAAACCATTTGTTTAATATATTTCCTTCATATACTGAAGAACTTACTTTGGGATTAAAATATTTTCTTCAATTACTATAATATTTAAAATATTCATTATATTTCCCTTTAAATATCTTTAAAATCTGTATTAGTGGCTTTTACTGCCAGAATCTGTCAGGCATTATTGCTATAATTACTCATTTATAGTAAGATTTTAATGCTTTAATCTCCTAAATTAATGTAAATCTCAACTGCACACCTGTGTTTATATATTCTCTTTGATGGGCTCTGTCACCTTAAATGTCAGCATTTACTTCTCTTGAGTGCTGCTTAAGGATTTCCTGTGCTCCCTATGTGACTGACTTTGCACATAGATGATTTAATGTGCCTTGAGAGCTGAAAATTACATGCCATACATAAAAAGCTTCAGTATTTATCTAGATGATGACAGCACTGTCCCTTAAAAACCTTTTTTCTTTCTATTTTTTTAAAGTACATAAAGTATAGAATAGACTGAAAACATTCTGAAATACCTTCAGAACCATTCCATGATTCCCCTGTTACTGTGATAGAAAACCATTCAACACATCAAGGAAAACACTCTCAAAGTACAAATTAAAAGTAAGCGAGCTCTAGAAACAGGGAACAGACTAGTAAGTATTTCTTGTTCACAGGAAAAAAAAAAAAAATCAAGAAACAATTACACAGCAAAATCTTCCTCTCCTATTGAATGTCCCATATTAAAGTGTCAAGAAAGGCAATGTAGCACTTCTTTCAGGACAAGGAAACATCAAAAGCAACAAACTCTCACATCTGAACACATTCAAATGCTGACAAACCACATAACACTAAAATAACGAACGTATATGACCAGGTGAAAAAGGGGCGAGTCATGGATCCATGTGTGGTGTGTTTCTTTTTAAAGAAAAAAAAGTAAGTTTAGTTTTGAGGCAAGACCAGTCTTCCAGTCTCTTCTCCCTTAAGCCGTTCCCCAAAATTTGGTGGTCACCTGACAGCAAGCTATCTATGAAGTATTACATAAAATGTCAAGACAGACAAGATTACAGACTTAGGTCCAGAAATTGAAGTGTCAAACAAGGATAAAAATAAGCTTTACTGAACAAGACAACTGCAGAATTACTGAATAGAAAGTTTAACAAATGTTCCTTTAAGGCCAATGCTGTAAGCTGAACAACTAGATCCTTTTTGCAAGGCAGCTGGATTTTAACTAACGTGAAGCAAATGCTACTCAAGTTGCCATTTTCCCAGGGAACAGGTAACATCAATAGAAATACCCCACAACTGGCTATCAGTTAGATGACACTGCTCTAAGAAAACTACATTTTCAATGAGCTAGTAAATATCTATAATAATATTTTATCAAAATATTATTTCCTAAAAGCTGTTATTGTAAAAGTGACATGTAACAAGTTCTGCTCACAGGCCAAGCCTAACCACTCTCAGGAAAACACATGGAAGGGACTTCTGCCAAATAATGGAGTGAGTGAGTGTCTGTGTATATAAAGTAAAAAGTCCAAAAGTTAAATTTCTGCAGTGTCTTCCTATTTACTGAAATGAAGGCTGTATTGTAAACATCACCTTTGACATTATGGTTCAACTACAGCTTAGGAAACACGGGGTAAATTCTGAACTGTTTTAAGCTATCAATACAATAATTTTGAGGGGGAAGCTATTCATGGAAGGTATACAATTGATTTTGTTAAGATAGAAATCATCTTCAAAATTGATCGTTTTAATTTTTAAAAAGATACCAAAAAAGAAATAAATCTAAAAACTTTAGAAGTGTCTGAAAAGCTGTTGGTACTGCATTAGAAAATAAATGACTGCATTAGAAAATAAATGATGGAAAAGAACTAATCAAGAGAGCTACTCCCAGATACTACAAAGTACACTACCCTGTATTATGTTTGCACTATTTGCAAGCAAAACAGCACTTCATCAAAACACTTTCTTTTGCAAAAAAAAAGAACAGTTGTGGTTTGGTATTCTGATTAAGAGCCCAACACTCATTACACTACACAGAATGCTTTAACCAAAAGGAATAAAGAAAATAGTTTCATTCCTGACCCAAACCGTGGCCAAAAATCAAAAGCTGAAGCAAATTACTGCCAGAGATGTTCAATACATTCCCTCAGAAGTTGAGACCACCGAGTTTTTCAAACTGAGGAGTAAAATTTCAAATAATCCTCATCACTCATCAGTCTCTGTTCTTGGGTACAACCTATCCCTTGCCACCAGTGACCTGACAACCTCTTATCCAACCTAACATACCTGTGCTTCAAGAAAAACAAACCACCACTGCCATTTACATAACTTTTCCCCCCTCTGCCATATACAAGTAACTGGAAGAGTATCGGGTGTCAACGGCTCCAGCAGGGTTTCCATTTCAATAACAGTCAAACATCCCTGGCCCCATCCCTGGAGGTGTTCAAGGTGAGGCCGGACGAGGCCTTGGGCAACCTGGTCTAGTGGGAGGTGTCCCTGCCTATGGCAGGGGGGTTGGAACTCGATGATCTTCAAGGTCCTTTCCAACCTAAACCATTCTATGATTCTATGATCTACATCAGAGTTTAAAATAAAAGCATAAATAATTAAAAATTTACAGAATTTGCTGCCCCCCCCCAAAAGAAGGTAAGAAGGAAGTCAATCATTCCCTCATTCCCACCCCCCCACTGTTACTCCTGCTTCCCTTCTACCTTCTACCTTTCTTGACGTTTTATTCAATACCCCATGCTCTACCTCTTGCATATGCTGGCATAAATTGGTAGGATAATATAAACACTAATATTTCAGAGCAGTGTAAAATTTTGAGCAGTGAACCAATGTTCCAGCAGGCTGAGCAGCACCGGTCCAGGCATCTTGCACACTTGCCAGAAAACGGATTGGCGAAAGCTATTTCCTACAAGTGATTAAAATGCAAGCTACCTGTTAGTAATTCAAAAAAGTGTCTCAAATATAAACTCAAAGCAAACTTCATTTTCTTCAGAAAGCCCAGGTTCCAGAAGCTTCTCAAAGAAATACTAAAGGTGGACTAACTTAATGCAGCAACAGCTTTGTGAAAACATTTCAAGGAAGAACTTACCTAAGCTTCAAATTTCAATAATTCATACTACATGTAGAGAAGCTTATTTTCACAAACATTGTAAAAATTGTGAATGATCATAATCCTATGCATATTCAAACACAAATTCATTAGTGTGAAGTCATCATCTTTAATCCGAATACTTTGAGCAGTTTATAGCCTCCCTTTCACAAGCAAAGGGCATCTTTATACCCAGGTGGAGCTCCACAGAGCAAATATTTACTTAATTTAACACACCACGTATTTTGCTCCATTAGCAATACAAATGTCAGTCACATGACATAAGAAATCCTATTATCAAAGTGAAAACATTCATTTTCATTACATTTCATTTCCATTTTTATTTTCAGAAAGTTCTTGTTCTTTGATAAAAATTCTCTTTAATCGTGAGATCAAAACTACTATCACTTCACATTCTTCGCAGCTGACTGTCCTATAAAAAATCTGATATTTTTTCTTCTAGTTGTTAACAACTTCATTCTTTCCAAAGAATTGCTAAATAAGATCTTCAGTGCTACAGTCTTCAAAGATCTTCACAGCTGCTTAAATATTTCCCCTGAGTGAGACTGAAGACTTCTTGATTCTATAAAGCAATAATTCTCTATCTATAATTCACAAAACCTTGGGAATTAGTCTGCAAAACTTCTGCAAAAATTATAAGAATACACATCTCACTTTCCCATGCATGTAAGTAAACATGAAAAGAAGTGACAGTTACTGAATTCTCAGTGTTTAGCTTCACTTTGTTGTTGCTGTAACTGAAGACAACTGTGACAAAACTGTATAAGACAATCCACTTGCTTCCCCTCTCCACAAAAAGTTGACCAGTTCTTTTGTTAAATACTAAGAATCGCTTCTTACAGTGGTTCCTAGAATTGTTAACTGAAGACATAGCTACGCCAGACTACACTGAGATCTGAACTTCAGCAGCTCTAGCTTATCTCAGATTGCAATTCTGAGATGCAGAACCATTACCCAGAAAATGCAAGGCACCTGCCTTCTCTTTAAAAAAAATAACTAACTTTCTTAGGATACCTTAAACAATTAAAATCCAATAGGAGAATACCTATCAGTTTACCAGTACAGAAACTGGATTGCAATATCAGAACTTATTTCCTTTTCCTGGGGATCATTCCCTTTTCTAACAGGTAGAACAGAAACTTTGATTTCCATCTTGTTTTATGCATAGTAAGTTATGAAAACATTGTAACTTCTAACAGAGAAATATGTATAGCACAGTTCATCTTCATTTTTACAAATCCTTTTACAAATCCAACTATTAAAAAAAAAAAAAAATACTGCTTTTACAGTGGTCTTATTTTTCAGTGGCCCCTACATAGCACCATAGAGTTTAGACCTAGTTCAGACACATATGGAATTCCTTAGTAATATTCAAATATTTTACACGATACTGCAAAGAGGGATCAGTTTCACATAAATTCCCACCAGAATTGGAAGGGGGAAAAACAGCAGAAGCAGGGAAGTAGATTTTCAATGAAATGTTGCTTTGTTGCCTCAGTAGGTGTAAGAAAGTAATACCTTCTTAATCATTTTGACGTATTGAAGGTACATTCAATAGCACAGAACCAAGCCATACTCGTAGCTATTTCCAGAAACCTGTAAACATTAATTTATTCTCACAAATCTGAATGCTGAAACTGTGACAGGACAATGAGACTGGGGAATAGGCAGCAGAAATACAGCTCCACAAACACACCATTTGCTGAAAGGTCTGTTGAACCAAAGAATGACATCTCTAATAGTCTCTCAAAGATCCAGGAAAGCCCACGTGTTACTGTTTAGCTAGTCAAATTCATTCTCAACACTGCACAAGTCATGTTTCATCATCAACATGCACTGGTGCCAGATCTTTCAATCCAGCAACATATAATATACAAGTCAGTCACATATATTAGAATATTTAAGCTCTTCTAATTAAGTAGTATTTTAAAAGAAAGGTTTTTTCAGTAGAGTGATGACTGTACATTAATTTTTATTAATTTTACTCTGAGAGCTACAGGCAAAGCTGGAGCTTTCTAACAAAATAGCTTCATAGCTTAGTTCATAGCTGCAGTGCAAAATTTTACTGAAATCATAAATGCAGAAACTGCAATAGAAGTTTTCCTTTAATCCACTCAGACAAATGAAGCTGTATATAACAGTAGGAACTCATTTATAATATCCCTAAAGCATCTCAAAAGCAACAGTTGTTTGTCTATACAGATTTGGTATGTTTAAGGTTTTTCAAAAGTTGGTAAAGAACTAGAATGTAATTACACATTTATCGGTTAAGTGTTGGTTGACTAAAGCAGACTGAACTTCTCTTGTTGCAGCACAAAATTGTATCACTTAATCCTCATTTCTGTGGCATGACTGTTCTCCAAGTTCAGAAGTTCTGTGTGGTTGTTTTTTAAAGCCCTAAGTGCACTGTTTATTTTTTAAACAGAAGTACTACAACTATCTTAATGAGAATTTAAAAAAAAAAAAAGAGGCACATGCTATACAATACAAATTCAAAAAGTAACATACTTACAGCTTCAAAAGATAAGTTAACGTGTTCCAGGAATTTCTGTCTTAAACTGTCAGTGAGTTCATTGAAGCGGTATCGCAAGAGATCCATTTCTTGTTGAAGAAACCAACGCCTGAGATCCTCACTGCAAAGAAATATTTTTTTAAAAAAACATATTATGTTTTCTGATTACACATTCCCTCTTTCTTTATAAACTAGATATTAAACCTAGTGAACACAGCATTAAACGTAGTGCTGCCTTTGGCATGCGACCCACAAACTGAGGAGCTTGGAAGGTAGAAAAACTTCAGGAAGGAACACTCAACCAGAAAAGACTTTTAAAGAGAAGCATGACTGCAGGTGTTTCAGAAGAACAGAGGTAGTCAATCTCAACATTGAAAATTGCTGAACTTAGAATGGAAGTTAATGCTTTTATGACTGATCTTCTGCAGTTCTTCTGTGATTATCTTGGACAGTAACAAAATCCTAGGATGTGACAATTTTACTCTTTTCCTAATTCATCAGCCTTACACTGCATTTGTTTTCCTAAGCAAAAAAAAACTAAGCATATATAGTTACTCTGGAGGCCAGCCAGTCTCCTATTCTTCCTTTCCTTCAGAAGAGTAGATCAAAGGCTGTAATCCTATCTATCAAGTTACCAAATTAAGAAAATATTACTGTTATCTCTAATACAATACACACACGTACCTGGATTCTTCCTACAGTTGACAAACTAGCTGATGAGCTGGCTCAATTTACTGTTTATGTCCAGCATATACTTTATAACTGACTTTCCTAGGAACATCATTATTTATGTTCATTTCTTCCTTATGACTTTGGAAAATTTTGTATCATTTCTAAACCCAAATTACATCTTATACTTGTTATTAACATTTAAAAAAACTGTACACTCTCATTCCAGACACATATTAGTAATAACGCTTATCAAGACCACAACCTTAACTGAAAAGCAGTGTCGCTGTCATTAGATAACTAACCAAGCTGCTGCTGCTGAAGATGAGACAGTTGCAGATAGTTGAAGCTCAGACATTAGGAATGTCTCCTCATTTTTTGCCACATAACTTTTTTGTGTACAGAGTACTCAACAGTTTAAATCAGATTAAATAGATTCCTGACTAGAAAAATAATATGAAAGAACAGTTAATTTCACATCAGGAAACAGCACTGGAGGCAGGGGACAGCGAAATCAATCCTCTTCACCCCCTAAAGAGCAGTAGGAAAGACCAGCATATTTGCTATGAAGCATCAACACAGAAGTACGTCAGAAAGACATGAAAATGCTCCTAAATCCAGAGCCTAAGACTAGCAGCTCCCATTCCACAATTAAATATGAGAGTTCAGTTAACAACAAGTTCATGTTAACTTGTGAAAAGCCTGGGCATGGGCTAGAGCTCCATTTTACTAGGCAACCAACACCAGAAGATTCCTCAGAGTTTGAGTTTCAAAAAGTAGACAGCAAGGTGAGCATGGATACAGAAAGTAAACAAAAGTAAACGCTAGTCAAGTAAGAGGCAGCAATTTCAGCATACAAGTCTAATTTCTCATACAGGGAAAAACAGCAGGAAGTAGAGAAAAGGCCTTGCTAAGTTTGATAAAGAACTTACGTCTTTGTTATGTGACACAGACACACAAAAAAAGAAAAAAAAATACCAAGCACAAAAGTATGTTTGAAAGTTTCCTGAATAGAAGAGTTTTGCTGTCAGAGCAGAGACAAGATTTATTTCTTTCATCTTAAGTAAGTAAAGTGAAGATTATGCTCCTGTGACTTTCAAGATTTTTCATAGCTAATCTGATAAAATGAAGAGAGATGCAACAGACAGAAGCAGAAATGCATGGTCGCAGCCAACATGCAAGTAAAATTATCTTAAGAGCTGTGTTTGCCATGACAGTGAGTAAAACAAGATTATTCTATTTCCTGGTCTTGACAGATATAAGTGACATTAGAAGAGGTGTGAAAGAAGAGACTGTTCACTCAAGACTATACATACCATATCTTACCAACATTATATATGAATAAGCTTTAAAGTCTTGTATTTTGGAAGGCAAAAGAAGGACAGTTAAGAGATGATGACTACATCACAAATTTAACTGACAAGAACGGTGGAGCTGGCCACTTCAGACCATGAGAAAACCAAACCAAAACAATTCAATTTTACAAGTGAGGACTGATGCAAACTAGAAGAAAAAGTTGATGTAAACTCGTACCCCTGGGTGGCACTGTTGGCCAACTAGAAACTTAAAAAGGCAGTGTCGCAGGAAAATAAGCCTTTAAACACAACTGCCTTGCCAGTGTGCCTGGCCACAGGGAACTGAATTCAAGCTAGTTTGCAGTTATGTCTAAGTATGCTTTTTCAAACATTCCTACCTTAATAACTTTCATCAATTAACCTAAAGATTTCTGCCAAGCTTATTTTTCTGACCTGGTGTGATAAAAACTTAGAGAACAGCATATTCTATTTGCCTCCCAATTTTATCTTTTGGGGAACATGCCAGTTTTAGCATATAGAAATACCTCATCCCTGAAATAGCTGCTTTTCAAGAGAGAATGAAGAATGCTGGGTACAGGGTCACCTCACAGTTCTTAAGATGCTATTTTCCATTTTACAAGTAATCACTAAGTCCACCTTTTCAAAGGAAAAAAAAAAGCAAACTACTTTAAGTGGAAACTGACTATCAAGCTGCTTTATTGCAACACTGCATCAAACTATCAGTACATAAACAGGAACACAAAAATACCTTTGCAAGTAGTTTAAAAAGAGTGCCCTGGAGCCCCATCCAAGGCTTCTCCTCCCTAAGAAGAGGTCTTTCCCCCTCAACTACAAAGCCAAGCTCTTTCCTGCTGATTCTGTGGCCCAAAATAGCTTGTATTCATTTCTGCACAGTGGTTCACCTTCAACAAGCTGCCCACCTCTGCCCTGCCTATAGTCTAATTCTTAAGATACTTCCCTGAAACACAGGGCTTGAAACACGTCCCCCATTTATTTCCTAAGCAAGCACTGCAGTCAAACAAGCTCTTATATAAAAGGATCTTCTTTTAAAAAGATAGCTTGCAGAGAAAAAGAAAGCAGTCCAATTATCTGCATCTGTTACCTGTCATTCCAGACTCCAGAGCCATTATAGAGATGCAGGGCAGCAGGGGGAAGATATCACATCAGTGACAAAAGCAGATGTTTAGCCAAGTCCCTGCTTGGTTATTTCTGAGTGAGGCAGCCTTTCACTCAGCATGCTGGCTGCAGTCATTCACATATGCCTTCCACTTTCCTCAGCACAGCGAACAAAGCTTCAGGAATTCCACTCCTGAACCAAATACCTAACCTTCAGGCTTTTGCTACATGGCTTGTATCACCTTCAGTTAATCTGAACCAAACTCATTTTTCCTGAAGCCACAGACCAACCAAAAATAGATGCCTACTGAATTCCAGACAGATTCTTGCCACCAGACAATCTGACTTTCCAGAACAGCAGAACTTTCTTCAAATGTGTCACTACCAACACCCTCATAGCGTCTCATCTCCCACAGAAAAGCAGTGGTCCCATCTAAGTAATAACTGAATGCTTAAAGTAATGTTTTACAAGAGAGGATAATGGAAACCAAACTGACTATTCAAAATGCCACTAGGTGGATAATAAGAAACATTAAGTTTTCAGGGGCTTTTAGCCCCAAGCTACTTAAGCATACTACCTTGTAGGGAGGTTTGGTAGAAACTTACAATATAGGCAAAGCAAGATATTTTCTTGTAAAAATCTGTAGGACCAGTATGACTAAGGGATTTTATAAAAGAAAAAAACACAACACATAAGCGCTACAAAGAAACCAGTATCACATTTGTTATTTATAATTGCAAATAATACATGTAGAATAAAGAAGGGTAGTAGGAATTTCACTTCTAATTCTGCTACTCCACTTCCTCCCTTCTTTCAGGATTTTAAACTACACTATCGGAGTCACTGCAGTGAAGGCTGCTACCGACCCTCACATCCACAACCCCTTCCTCATTGTACAGATGTCACGAGATCTAGCTGGCTCATTGATCACATACATCAACAAACTCTCTTCAGCACAGCCCGGATGCCTTTTGAAAGGGCAACATGATGGGATGTGAATAATTCAGAAGATTTCAGGACTATAATATAAAGGACTATATTAACATAGCCAGGTCTTTGGTCAGTAATCAACAGTTGAAGCATATGCAGCAGTTAATTTAAATTAAATTATAAATCACTGAGAATGCCTGACAAACACTTAATACTGGTGTGCTTTAACCTCAAAAAATATGTAAAAAGGAAGAGACTTAAGTCAGTGTTCTGTGCTATGCTGTTTGTTGCTGTGATAGAGCTAATTTTCTTCATAGTAGCTGGTCTGGGGCTATGTTTTGGATTTGTGCTGAAAACAGTGTAGCTAGTACAGGGATGTTTTAGTTACTGCTGAGCAGTGCTTACACAGAACCAAGGCCTTTTCTGCTCCTCACACCACCCCACCAGTGAGTAGGCTGGGGGTGCACAAAAAGTTGTGAGGGGACACAGTCGGGACAGCTGACCCCAACTGACCAAAAGGATGTTCCATACCATATGATGTCATTCTCAGTAATAGGAAGCTGGGCAAGAAGAAGGAAGGGGGGACATTTGGAGCTATGGCAATTGTCTTCCCCAGCAACTGTTAACGTGTGATGGAGCCCTGCTTTCCTGGAGATGGCTGAACACCTGTCTGCCGATGGGAAGTAGTGAATTAATTCTTTATTTTGCTTTGCTTGTGTGCGTGGCTTTTGCTTTACCTATTAAACTGTCTTTATCTCAACCCACAAGTTTTCTCACTTTTACTCTTCCAATTATCTCCCACATACCACCAGGGCCGAGTGAGAGTGTCTGTCTTAGTTGCTGGCTACGGTTAAACCAAGATATGTGCGTAAAACCCAGAATTCTATCCTTTTTTGTTTGTTTTAATTATTGCAAAAATCTCGATATTAATTTTGATTCCAAGTATCCCTTTTGATCACAGCTGAAATCAGGTTCCTAGCAAAAAAAACCCAACAAACCGTTTCAGCACACTCTATTTAGTAGCCATGCAACTCTAAAATATCTGTAATGTCTACAATAAAGCAATGTAGTATCTGCATACATTTAAAATTAATAACAAGAATACAGCATAATGCAAAAAGTACTTACGACTGACAGTAAGCAAGGCGTAGTATGAAGTGAGAGATATGGTCTTTTCTTCTTGCCTCATAATCATCCTCAGCCAAAGCCTACAGAATGTATTATTATTATTTCAGAGAAATAATCTCTCCCAGATTAAAAATCTTCAATTAATTTACCATTGCTGTTCAACAGTGCATTAATACTCATCTTTAAGACAATAAATGCAAGACTATTAAAGAAGGGGCTTGTCCTAAAGAAAGAAACTTATACTCTCAAAGAAAAACTACATCTCTGACAAAATGACAGAATCTAAGTTTTAGGAACAGTACTTCATCATCTGTACTTTTATCCAGAATTCTTGAGTAGTGTAAAGAAAATGATGCGAAGTGCAAGAGAGTTCCCTTTTTTCATTTTTACTTACTTTGTAGGGAAACTTAAGTCTGCGGAGCTCAGCCTCCAGCTTAGTTTTGTATGATTCACTATTTCTTACATAGCTGACACCAAGGTTTTCAACTACTTTAAGCACTGGGGGGGGAAAAAAAGAAAAAAAAAAAAAGGAAAAAGTCCATGTTAGAAACAACACACTGAAAAGAAATCTAACAGTGTCACATCTTGGGAAATGCACAAACTGGGGTTAGGCCACAGTGATATGCTTTTAGTGGTATGAGGAGCAAAGGATAGAATAGAGAGAGGATAAGGTGTTGCCCACCTTACCCTGTAGCCCACAAGTCCTAAACAGCTCACCCGGATCTGAGATCCACACAGTCACCAAGGGAAAGGAAAAAACCTAACTGTGATGGATCAGTCCCTGAACATCGGTTTCCACTGTAAGGATGGAAACCTTGGATTCCGTGGTTTTCTGGAATTCAGGGGAAGCCTTGCTCCCAGCCACGACCTGAATCGCTGTACTGAGAGACAATAAATAGGTCGCAACACCTAGAAAGCGAAACATGCTCATAAAAACTACCCACTGTAAACCAGAACGGCACAGTACTGACTGCTATACACCCAGTTGTGAAATCAGTCACAGCGCTCTGAAATACCTAAAGCAACAAGTTTTCCTGTAAAGGGGGTTCATTTCAGCTTGAGCAGGCAGCCAGTCCACTTTAATAACGGGCAAAGAGAGCATCTAAGCCCGCCAAAAATACACACGGCCATGACCGGAAAAATCAAAAGAGTCAGGGCGGGGGAGGGTGTGGGGGGTGTGTGTGTGTGTGTGTGTGTGTGTGCGCTGTGTGGAACGGGGATGCTACTCACGCTTCAGGCGGTCGATGGCAAAGCTCTCAAACTCCACCAGCGAGATGTTTTCCGTGGGGGGGTCCAGGTAGAACTGCAGGCTGTGAGGGTACAGCTCCCGCCGGTCCCCCGCCAGCCGCGCCTGCTTCAGCCTCGTTCGGCCGCTGGAGAACTCCATCTCCCCCGCCGGCGGGCCTGGGGGCGAGAGGGGCGCTCAACCACGAGGTATGCAGCACGGGGAGGAGGCGAATGGGGGAGGGATGAAGGAGGCCACCACCGGCCCTCCGGTCGGACAGGGCCCACCCGCCACCGAGCAGCCCCGGTGCTGCTGCCGGCCCCCTCCCGGACTGACCAACTCCCCGGTTCCCATAGCAACAGCCCCCGCACGCCGCCACAACACAGAAGCCCCCACCTGCCGCCGCGCCCCGGCCCAGCGCCCCGGCTTCCCGCGCACGGCCAGCCCCGCCCACTTCCGCCCCACCGCCCCGCCCACCGGGGGGGGGCCACCCTTCCCGCGCGCCTATTGGCTGGTGACAGCGAGGCGGGCGGTGTAGCTGGAGGAAGGCGCCCGCAGACAACATGGCGCTTGCCGCCGGGGGAAGCAGTGCTGTGGCGGTTTCGCTAGTCCCGGAGCGTCGTACCCAGACACCTAAACGGATTAAATGGGGCTTCTTGTCTGGATTTGCTGGCAGCGCGTGATACGCTGTAACTAACTTTCTGTCAGTTCGTCGTTTTCGTGACTGAAGATGTGTAAAAGCATTTGCCACCAACTGAAACAAACGCTCTTCCCCCCCCCCCCGTTTGAATTTCTGGGAGGCTCAGGGATCGCCGCGGGTGTCGGGGTGCCCGTGGCTTCCACCACCTGGCTGCCTGCAGGCATCTCCAGTGTTCACAGTCATGGAATCATAGATTGGGTTGGGTTGGAAGGGACCTTAAAGATCACCTAGTTCCAACCTCCCTGCCATGGGCAGGGACACCTCCCACTAGACCACTAGACCAGGTTGCTCAAAGCCCCATCCAGCCTGGCCTTGAACACTTCCAGGGATGGAGCTTCCACAACTTCCCTGGGCAACCTCTTCCAGTGCCTCACCAGCCTCACAGTAAAGAATTTCTTCCTGATATCTAATCTGAGTCTATCCTCTTTCAATGTAACATGGCTACCCTCATCCTATAACCACGCTCCTGATGAAGAGTGCCTCCCCATCTTTCCTGTAGGCCCCCTTTAGGTACTGGAAGGCTTAAATACTGCAGTGATGGGGCTCCCCAGCAGACTAAAGCAGAGTAAACTCTGTTGGTGGCACCAGACCGCATCAGGTGGCTGCCATCGCAGAGGGCTTGGCCACGGACCCACAGTGCATAAAGCCCCTGTGGCCGGGGCACCCACGTTGCTGCCTCCCAGGGGTCTGCCCAAGGTGTTCTCCCAGGGCACCCGGCCTCTGTCCTCAAGAGTGGCACAACTGCTGTTTTCCATTAGGCACCTGCTGTTGTCCCCTGTTCACATCAGCAACAGCAATATCACCTGAATCATACACAACTCCAGCACCCAAAACCAAGGATCATAGTATCACGATTTCACTAAGTTTTGCGATGCTGTTAAGCTGGTGTGAACATGAGATGTTCAGCACAGTATTCAAATACTGAGGAACTTCCTTTTTATTCCATGATCCCATAAACTTTGCACCATTCCACTGTTGCATAATTTTGTTATTTTTCCAAGGCAACTGCAGGATTTGCCATTTTTGCCACTGGGTTGACCATTTTGCTGCAGCCGATGTTATGTTCTGTTTTGTGTCCCTGCCTCAGAACGCCACTGATTTGCTAATTTTCCCCAACCAGAAAAGCTGGTTAATGATCTTGCAACAAATTCAGAGTGTAAAGGGATCGGAAATCAGAACTGAAATACAGGTAATGCCTACCAAGTAAGGAAAATCAGTAGCTTAGTCTGGCAAGTTCTTAAGAACAGTGAAGTGATCATGGACCAAGACACACAGTAGTCTGATGTTCATGGGCAACACCTAATACATTGCCAAGTAATCTGATCACAGCTTTAACAAACACTACCGCTGGAAGCCAGCCTAAAACTGCAACCTGCCTCTGTGCTCGTAGATTAAACATGGTGCTGAGTTGAACTGACGTGGGATAACTCACTCCAATTACCCTTCAAAACAAGGTGGCCACATCCAAATTGCCTATGTAGAATACTCCAATGCTCGTGCTAATTCTCAAATTGTGAAGTGTGCTCTTTGGTCTGGGCCAAATGTCTGCTAAGGGACCGTTTGAACAGTTTAACAGGATAGAAAATCAAGTTTCACTCTCCAGGGCTGCTCTATAGTTTTCCAGGAAAAAATATGCTGTCTATAGCTTTTTATATATTTATATTATTTTTTTATATTTAACCCAGAGCAACTTCATATCTTTTATATATATATATATTAAAACAACTTTAATCCAAAGCAACTTTCTTTGAATAGCCCTGCACAGTTTCTTCCTGTCTCCACCTGGCTGCTACACGAGTTGCTCCAGAGTAGGAGTCAATCTGCCAAAATCCACCTAGTAGTTGCAAGAAGGCAGAGCTTTTGCCTTTGTCTGACCAGTGTGTTAATATCCAAGAGATCCTACTGAGACTGGCAGTGCACTGTCCAGGGCAGGTCAAGGAGTAAGGTAAGAGCCCGCACATTTGCTGAGTGCTGTACCCACGCTGGACCGGAGGGGGAGAAGCGCGACAATGCTGAGAAGCACTCCACAGAAACTAGCAATGCTTTTCATTTTAATTTCATTTCAGTTAATGTTTAGGGTTTGGCACATAAGCGGTACCGCGCTTTTAGAAGCCATGGTATGCAGTTTGCTGTCTATCAGCATTTCTTCTGTTGAACCCTGCCCTGCTGATTTTTTACAGGTCAGCAGTTATGTCTACATCTGCCTTTTTTTATTTTTTTGTTTCACTACTAGTTTCTTTTCCTCTAATACCAAGTAATGATCCCCAAATTATCTGAAATGAGGTGAAGACCTAACCTGTTTCTTTTTTTTTAATTTCAGTTAACCATTAACACTAACATTATTGCAAAAAGTCATATAATTACTTCAGCAGAAATTAGGAAGCAAAAGTAACATCTATATTACTAGGCTCAAATAAATCTTACAATGCAAAACCTTACAAGGGGTTTGTCAGCCCTGTCACACAAAAATCCTTTTCCTGGAAAAAGAAAACAGACAAAGAAGCAAAAAGATATCATCATAGTGGAAAACTCCCGAAACCACAATTCAAACAATCTCATAATCCAAAGTTTATTACTGACATATTTATTGAAACATATCGACAGTTTTAACAGTATTTTGATTACTTTTTTCCATGTATATTTTCACCAATGCCACAGTAACATTACCAGTAGGGACTGATTTTTTAAAGTTTATTTTACACAGAATCATTGATGTTGCAACAACCCACCACACAAATGTTTTACAACAACATCCATATGGTCAGCTGTCAAACTGTCCCCGTCATCCCATCCAAACACAGTCCAATCCATCATACCCCAACCTGTTCTGCTACCTAATTAACAAAAAACAAATCTCTTCTTTGCATTAAATATATATCATTGCACAGTTTCTACTCCCACTTTTGTTACACTATCTAACAGCGTGCCCGATGCTAATCCATGGGAGCCCAGTTTTTCTCCACTTGCATGATTACCACTGCTAATAGGAGGGCAAACGTGGTGATGCCAATATCTAGTCTCTCTTTCAACCTGACCTGTTCATCCATCATGTCTGGGATGTTCGGATCTCTATGGATGGCAGGGATTACCACAAAATGTCCCTTCTCTCCTTCCAGCTCTCTTTCAGCTCTTACTGTTAATTCACCCACAATCTTATTTACTTCATGAATCATCAGCCTGATTGAATTCTCGTGTAACTCAGTCTTTATGTATATTGTCTTCATAACTTGCTTTCTTGATGTTTTCACCTCTTAAAATAGTCATCTTGATTTCTTTTTAACTTCTGTTTATCCAGAATATTTATTTATAGATTCTTCCATCATTTAACTCAGTTCCTTTACTGATCGGGCTTTTTCAGAAGTCTTGACATATTTACATTTTTCTTGTAGTTTGTTTGTGTCTTTGCCCAACTTTTCTTTGCCCAGCTTTTCTTTCTATGTCTGTTTTGCTGTTCTCTGCTCCTTGCTTTTTATTACTGTAAATATTTGCCATCCAGGTTATACTGAGATTTTTTTTCTGACCATGATGCACAGATACCTCTGTACTTACTATAAATAGCAGGGTAAATGTTCTGAGCTGGCCTTTAAGTTCCTGCAGGCTCCAAAGTGAGTAAAGCATGAATCATGCAGTGAAGAGAGGTTCAGGGGGCTATTTTAAGTCAGAATACGCACTCAGTCTCTCAGTGTTAATTTATTTAGGTGGGGAGTGACGATGGCCACATCCCTTGTGACACTTTAAGTCTCTCTGGCTCCACTCATACAGGGCTTTCAGATCCTGGATTTATTCCCCAAGTCCCCTGTCCAAGACTCTAATACACAGGCAGAGGAAATCTAGATACATCTTCACAATCTTCTTAAATTTATCCTGACAGGTAGGCCTATCATCCGCCTCTGCCTCTCACTGCATGTATCTTCTTCAGTATGTTTAGGCTGCTGCAGCGAATATGCTCACTGCATCCTTGTTCTGCTATATATCATATTTTCAATCCCTTAGCATCATTTTTCAGGCTACATATCAAGGAAAAATCTGTCCTGTGCCGATGCTAACCTTCTCCAAAAGGATGCCACTCTTCTACGCCATTACACGATGTTTCATGTGCTTTAAATAATTTTGCCTGCCATGCTGTGGCTTGGGCCGGGGAGGGGGAGGAGGGGGAGGGTGACCTGTTCTGGTTTTTGTTGGTTTTTTTTTTTTTCTCTCTTGTTAATCTTCCTCTGATAACTTTGGAGCATTCAATCAATGTTAGAGAGAGGGGTTGAAGCACCAAAGATAAGAAGTACTCGCAAATTTGATAAATTAGAGCCAGGGTAAAGGAAAGAGAGAGAGAGATTCAAATTTCTACCATGGGAAAGAAAAGCAGAACTCAGCCTCTTTTGTGAATGGAGCAGCAGCAAGCAGCCCGTTAACACAAACATCCTGGCCGATCCGCGTAAATATAGCTTGAGCTCAGCCACTGCTCCATTGTCTCCAAACAAACCGACAGGGGAAGATTTGAACTATCGAGCATCAGGACTAAGGAAGTAGAATTAATTTGTAGACTTAAATGTATCTGCTGCACAAGGATCTCCCTCTTTTTCCTAGTCTACCTTTACCATATTTAAATTGTGAGCTTCTGACACAGGCAAAGAAGTTTTTCAGTCTATTTGTATAGATGCTGATGTTTTGTTTTCTTGGAAATGATTACCACTAAACTAATTTACAAGAAAAAAAATGCTTTTGTTACATATAATATTTAAGATTTTCTGTATTTCTAATACTCTCTCGAGATTAATCAAATTTCTACCTGTATAGCAGTAAAGAATAGGATCCTTTCTTATCAAGTAATCTGTAGGCAATTGAAAAATTTCTTTAACCCCAAAAATATTACTATCCAACATAAGAACTAGACATAGCTATGTATGTAGGATCTTTTTTATCTTTTTCTTTTAATCATATAAAAAATTGTCAGGATTCAGAATAATGCAAAAGTTTAAAATATTTTTTATGGGAAGAATCCCTTATTGTCTGAAAGTTCCAAAATATTATTCCATCTCTATTAAAAGAAACCCACTGGAGTTCAAGGATTTTCTTCAGCCTTTTTGGTGTTTATTTAGGGCTATTGAATAATACAGACTTGGCCAGGCAGATTGCTCGTAATAAGCCTATGACTTGATCGTGAAAAAATGTCCTGTTCAGTACTGACACACACTGAGTTTTCAAATACCCAGTCACTGTGTAAAACAGTCTGAAAAATTCCAACCTAAATGTAAGTGGTGAGCCGCCTTCCAATTGCTAATAAATCTCTGTGTTAGACTTACCCGGAGCACTTTCACCATTACAAGGGAAAACCCCCAAAATAAACACCAGGGTGGGATCCGGTCTGCCTAATCTACCCACTCAACCTGCACCTGCATTTTAAGCTCTTCTTTTAAAAGGAATAGTTTGCCATGGAATACTTGGAAAGAGGTGGGTATCCTGCTGGTGTCCAAAAGGACATCCAGCCTGCCTAAATTGAGGTGCCTGGGTAGCCACTTTATTTTCCATTTGTTTACCTCAAGTTTGTTTTGGGTTGGGTTTTTTATTTTCTGCATTTGGGTTTTGCGGTCTGTTTCAAATGTGATGCACAGGAGTGGAAACTTAGGTATTTTTGCAAGTTAGGGGAAAAGAGTCTCCCTTGTACGTAATACTAGGTCCCAGTCCCTGTTATGAATTGATACCAGCATAAGGAGTTAGACATAACCCCTTCGTTCATTATGCGAGCAAAATTCCAAATTAATTGGAAGTTGCCTGAGCAAGACATAAGAGATGAAGATGATTAACATACTAGCTAATTCTTGACCCACCTTCCTACTGAAAACTAAATATATTACTTTGTCTTAGTTCTTAGTATTTTGTCTTTATATTACTTTTGTCTTGTTCTGGCGTTTCCTTTGGCTGACGCTTGGGGAAGTTGAGCTAAAGAAGCGACACCGAATAGTTTATTAAAAAGTAACAGTGAAATGTTCAAATAAAGGCTCCTCTCCCCATTAAGTCTTGTCTAAAACTGCATTGGTTTCACTGGAAGCAAAGTGTAGCCTCAGAATATAACACCCCAATCCCATCCTCCAGCACTGTGGACATCAGTTCCTACTGTAACACTCCTTAAAATCCAGGGATTGCTGATATAACTGTTGATTTATTTTCAGACCACAGAGCTAGAATAACTATTGGCACCAGTACCTTGGCAATCCTCCTTCAGATCACCTACGTGAATATGTAGAAATCTGGCATACACGTTATTGTTTTGAAAACTGCATGGTACCTTTGCATAACCAATTTCAGAAGCTGAAACTTATCCTAATGACTTTTAAATTACCATTAAAATTGCCTACAATATAGCTACACTAAATATAGGAGATTACTATGTTTATACTTCTAGTTAGGAAACCAAGTTTTCCAGTTGCACAGCTATTAACAACATACTGCTTTCAAAACCACAAGGTTATTAGATATGTTGAAGACTTATCATTTTTATAACAAATCTGGTAACAGTTAAATGGCAAGGGTGGGTCACAATGAATTTAAATGAATCCGGCTGGTATACCTTACTGTCATATTTTAGGTGGTATTGATGCATTACAAAAAAAGTAACAGCATTTTTTTTCTAGCATATAGCGTCCCACATGCTTTCAAAAGTAACTGTGTTCTCTGTATACATATTTAGTTTTTATGGACCCATTACTTATGTGGGTATCTGCGTGGTATTACACACTTTAGTGCCTGCAGTTTTGCCTTCTCAATGAACTGTATACAGTTAAATATGGATACAAATGATGGCAGAAATGTAGTTATATATCGAGCGTTGAATACATGTGGAGGTGTTGAGTGCCTTGCCATATTTATGATGAATACGATGATCTCTGTGATAACTTGGTACTCCATGCTAGTTCTTCCAAGGTCTTCTAGACCAGACTTTAGGCAAAAGTAGACTTTGAAAGTAGAAGAAGGCAAAGATCGGTCAAGCAGGTATAATGGTTACAATGGCAGTCATCACAGCTAACAATCACTGTTGGCATTTCTCCTTGCTCTTCTTGCTGTCCTGTGGCAGCCTGAATACTCGTCTGATTCCTCCATTTCTCCATTGCATAGTACAGAGTGCGCACGCCCGTCTGCCTTCACCTTGCAAGGAAAACTACCAAGTAATGGGCACCTATGGGCAGATTCTAGAGGGCAGGGGAATAAAACAAGATGAGCATAGTTTAGCTGCAGCAAAATGGTCAGTTGCACAGCAAAAATACTGAATTGTCCATTTCAGAGAGCCAGCCAAGTCTTGTTTTAGAATAACAGAAAATTCAAACGTGTTAGAGCTGCTCTAGTTTACAATGACCTACTATTTCGGAGATCTTGTCAACAATTCTAAAGACTGGAGGTCTCAAGTCAACACAGGACATTTTTTTTCCTACAAAGTCCACAGCTGAGGGGTCACATAGCACAAAGAGCTCTCAGAGTGGTTTAGTTTGTGTGCTTTAGTTTGAACTGTTTGTTGTATTCCAGCAAATTTGTTCGGTATTTTATTGATTAAGAAAAGTTTCTGTCTTTTCTTTGTTCCCTGTACTGGCTTTCTATTGAACACAAAATCTATCTCTTAGTCTTGAGGACAAATTTCCCTGGCCAAAGGATCAACTAAGATTAAGGTCAATAATTATTTTCTTCAGGAATAAAGCATCTTTCTAACAAGTTAAAAGATGACAGGGGCTTGGGGAGGCAGTTTTCCATGCTTTCACTTCAAGTGCAAGAATTTCTTTGTCTTCCTTTCTATATCATAAATACAAATTGTTAAATAAATAGAAATGCTTTTAAAAATAAAGCAATAACATGTAGCAACAAAGCACTAAATTTCACATACAACTCTCCCTCTGGTAAGAGTACTAGAGAAAGAACCCACCATGTGGGACAAATTCATAATATTGCGTGTATCCCTAGAAGTTGTCCACACAATAGAGAGATAAGGCTAGTACAAAAACCTACACAGGTCAAACCCCTATATGGTATAGAAATAGATACTGCATAGCAATAATATATTTGTTAACAGAAAAAACTAAATATACCAGAAGAGTAATAAAAGAAAAACTACATTTGGTTTTGATTAAAAAGTCCAGTTAGTTGAAGATTAAATGGAATGAGGACAATGATAAAACTGGGTAATTGGAAATATGCTCTTCTGTGACAGTAACTCACTCTTAGGGTTTAAAAGTCCACTGTATCATCTCAGGGACCTCTTGCACAGAGGTGAACAGAGAATTTCCCACAAGAAAATAGTTTTACGGCAGCAAGAGAGCTGCCAGTAGCCCTTTGGTGGCAATTGGTGAGCAGTCCCAGGTGTCCTCAGAAGAATGCTAAGCTGCCATCCCTACCTCCTCAGTCTCCTCATCTGCCATCCCAGTTCACTCACAACATTTCAGTCCACTCTGACAGTTTCTGGGCCCCAGGAACTCATGATGCTCATTTGCCCCCCCCACCCTCCAGTATTTCCTTCCCCTACTCAGTCTCCTGCATAGGCAGCACTTGTGTTACTGCCTGCACAGATTCCCCCACCTCCAAATACGTGGACATCCCTCGCTTGTAGGTAGCAGTAATTCAGTAGCTTGAGTAATAGTAGTAACCGCATCCCCAACGAGCCTGGTGTCCTGGATAATGCCACCATAGTTCACTTCTTTCCCTTGCTCGCAGCCCCACAGCCAGCCCTATTTCTTCCCACACTTCTTTTCACCAGTGTCAGATTTCCTAACCTGCTTATTTGGCATCTCCCGGCACTCCCCGTTCAGCAGTCGCGGCTGAAGCGATCTAGACCCTGTTCTTCATTCTGGCTCCATCTCAGCCTTGCCTTCCAAGGACTTCAGACCATCCGGGGAAGAGGAATGGAGCTCCCTCTTCCCAGACTTTTGCCCCTCCAAACAGCGGCACAGCTGCACTCTCCTGGTGCAGTCTCCTGGCGGTACTGAAATTTAAAGCAACACATCGGACAAAGGGCTTTTCTAAAAATTCAGTGATGTGATATATAAAAAGAAGAAGGGGGAGGTAACGACATTTTAGATAATTAGAAATACATTTGCTCTTACAGATTATTGGCTTCAGAGGCAAAAGACCTGCATAACTTCCCATTTCATTTATCCTCCTTCATAGTCTGTAACTTCTATGATTTTTATTGAGCTTTTTCCTCAGAGCCTGGTATAAAAATACCTGTACTCAGGTTCCTGTCTCCCTCAGTAAGCTAAAGTTGGACTCATTAACTTTTTTTTTTTAAGGTTGCTATGACAGATTCTTCAAAGTTCAAGTGTAATAGCCTGAATATAGATAAGTTTTCAGTAGCAGCCAAAGAAAATGTCAGAAACTCATTGTCCCTGACATTTTTGAACTTCAAAAAGACTGAAAAAAGTACCTGGCTGAGACTTTGCAAAACCAACCAAATTTTTATATCAATTTGGTTTTGCTGTTGGGACTCTCTACTAGCTGGTTTATCAGCCACATTTTTACTTTGGGATATTATCCTTCCCATGCTGCATAGGACTAAGAAGCCAGTTGGCTAGAATCTTTGGATACTTCTAAAAGCCCCTTAAAAATAATATCACTCTGGAAATTTAACAGTATAATTTCTAGATTGTTTTTATGCTTAACAGATCATTTTCTATCAGTGACAATTGTCTATTTTAGATTGTGGTCTACTGATGATGGGTTGACTGTAAGGTGCTTGCTGGTGGCCTACAGAAAGAGACTGGTCACACAATTAGAAAAAATAGAATATGCTCTATGATTTACTTTTTCGGCTTTGTTTTTCAATAGATTTTAAAGCCAGAAGGAAATACATTTAAACTGCCTATGTACAACAGGCCACAGAATTTAATCTGCTGTATGCATCCATACAACCAAATTGGTCTAAGATACCTGGTTTAAGAAAGAGTGAATCTTAGGATCTTTCCGTTAAACTCAAATCCAAATTTTCTGGAGTAAACTTGAAGTAAAAGCTGGTTGTATCAACACCTAGCAAAGGCCACACGCTGTGGTCACAAGAATGTGGAACATATTACACATCTGAAGTTGGCAGCAAGATTTTGCAAACAGTCCTTCAGATCAATAATTGTTTGTTCACATATGGCAGCAAGACTGGGGCTGGTAGAGACCACTGTTTAGTTTCTTATATTACTAAAACATGGGGGGTTTTCCCTATAGTTTGGCTGTAACATCTTACAAAGTCAAATTTTGTTATCTCATTGCTTTTAACTAAGGGTAGCCTTTCTTAAGTAGAAATTGCTTTCCTGCAAGAAACTGCTTGCAAGAGAAATAACAAGACATACAGAGGGCAGCCTGGTAAACATAGATGCAGGATATTTCCACTGTGATCTGTACAAAGAAGTTCTAAAGTTGCCTGTATGTTTCCTGGTTGTTTTGTTGCTTTTACTGATGCTAGTTAGTTCCAAATTTCTTGCCTTATTTTCCTTCCTGCGGGCGTGGACATAGATTTGGTTTTTATGTCTACATTGACATGATCTCAACCTGACAGCACATTATGGGAAGCTGGAAGATTTATTGGCAGAAGAGAGCCTGTTGGGAGAAAAGCTGGGTAGTGGTAATTGGAGAATGAGTCAGTGTCTGGAGTCCAGCTGTGCTTGCTACACAAGCCTGACTAGAGCTGAGTTACTCAGATTTCTTCAACTATCTGAAACTGGCTTTTTTTTTTTTTAAAAAAAAAAAAAAGGAATAAACTTTATGTATGCTGGATCCATTTTTAGCTAAGAACATTTGTATAAAGGCAGCAAATTATCCTTCTTGTTGTTCGTATTGCAGTGGAGTGTAGGAGCCACGCTCTCGGAGAAGCAATTCATTATACACACTCAAACCAGCATGTCTGAACGATGTCGTGGCATCAGCAACTCAAAATGCACCATAGTTGGATATGCAATAAGTTCTGTGACTAATATTGTAAAAACACCTACATCCTGACCCAGGGAGGCAAGGCATTGCTATTTCTTATTGCACGCCTTTACAGCGGTAGAAGCTGAAGAAGCACAGCATCGATTCCTGGCCGGTATTATTTTAACTAGCGAGTTGAATTATGAGGCTTGCTTCATCAACATGCCAAAAATTGAAGTTCTAACCTTTGAACAATACATTATTTTAAGGAAAAGGGCATTTAAATGTCTTTAGAGAATATCGTCAAGTTAAATACTGAATTTGAAGCAAATTTTATAAAACTAAGCTTTTGCAAATCCATCATTTTTATCTCTTTTGCCATACTAATAAAAACAGTTATTTCTAAGTGAAACATTCCTCACAGATTGCAGCAAGAACCTCAAAGTGTTATAGTGGATATATGTTACCTAATTTTGTTGTCAAGACTGAAAGAAAAACAGAGCATAAATTAATTGTGAATCATTTACATTTTTCTATTTCTTTGCATTTTAATAATTCCTGAAAGTTTACACACATAATTAAGGGATTTTGGTTTTTTACATATAAGATTCATGAGAGATTCATTGAAGTGTGACATGGTTGCCCAGTTTCTCATCTCAGTTTTTGGTTTATTGATTGCAATTATAATTGTAGGTAAGTAGACCAAAAGTTCAGGACAGCAAACCTGACAAAATAGCGTATCTTGTGTTTGTTACAGGCATTAATAACACTATTTCTGGAGTTTTAGATCCACTTGAGAATTTAAATAAACTAAAAACAGAAGGGAAAAGATAAGAAGCCATGTTATCCATTCTTCTCTGTCCCCATTAGTCCACACAGATATTTCAAAACTATTCGTTCCAGCTCTGTGTGGCTCTAAAGCTAGCAGCGCCTGCTATGGTGTAGAGAGCTGGATTTCTGAGCACCTTTATTCCAGCTGGGAATGGAGAGTGACCCACAGAGGCTGTGGAAACAGGTCATTGAATAAGGAAGATCTTGCTGAATCATCTGGGACCTGGCATAATTCCTGAACTCTCTATGGCATTAGAAGTACAGCACTTATTCTATGATTAGGAGAACACATGCAATTCGGCTTTTTATGGCTCACCGTCTTTTCTTGCCCCTAGCATGCCTACAATCCTCTGATCCACCTCACCTCACTCTCTTCCCTATTCTTGTGTCTTAGGTCCTTCTTTTCTTCCTCGCTGCCAGAAGAAAATAGTACATGTGCTGAGCATAGCCTGGACACTGATTAGCTAAGTAGGAGCTATCAAAAGTGAGAGGTGATTTGTGCCGTCTTGCCTCTGGTGAACACACTCATTTACCTAAGTCTCTTTCATCTACTTAGTTGCCAATTTTCAGACGTTGAATGTTTGCCATCTTTGAGATGTTTATCTATATATTATTTGGTTTCTATCTATATTATTTTGAATCTACTTTTATTAGGAGGAATCATTCACCACCATTACCAATTCAAACAGAGGATCCTTCTGCAATTCCATCAGCAACAGTCTGCAAAGGCAGTCAGCAGAGATCAGCTGTGTGGACAGTATTTGGTACTCAAATAGTGAGTCCTTGTCTTCACCACAAAATGTCGCATGGAATGGGGACATTGCTGGTAGGTGATATGGTGCCCATCTTGCAAACCTATAGCACATTGTTTCTGAGGAAAAACCAAGACATTTTGTCACAATATTGCTTTCTCAGTTCTCTTGAATGCCTTACAGAAGAAGGTATTTTATTGTAAGGTCCTTAAGAATTACGACTACCAGAATTCAGTTCTATAGAACATTCCGTATCTCACATGGTTTCTCACACCACAGTTTCACATTATGATAAATTCAGCAGCGATGCTAGTATAGGCGTTTCCTCTTATCCCTGTGTGATGATGTGCCATGCTGTGAAGCAGAACAGGGAACTGACTTGACTTTAAGTTTTGGTTTTTTTACTTAGTGTTTTTTGAATGCTAGTTCTGTTCATAATCTAGTTTACATTGTGAGCACACAAACTGTTGTTCCAGTGCAACTGAGTGAGAGACACAGCACAGGGAGGCAGATAGCAGTATCTTGAGTATTTCCTTCAAATGTTAAGCTCCTATGTACACTTACCAGTTTTCAAGGTATGCGGAGCTACTATGAATAGACAAAACACTTTCTGTCTCCTTGCCTCCCATGCTGGATCCTTACCATGAAGATGTAAGAAGAAAAGATGGAGCAGCAATGCAAGCTCGAAGTCTCAGACTCCTTCTGCAACTGAACCCCACTCCCCCTTGGACTTTCAGCTCACATTAGGAGCCTTAGCAACCTGAACCTCCATGCCTACTTGTAATCCTTGCCCCAAAACACCACCTTCAAACAGTCTTCAGTTCTAGTTACCGGATCATACCTACTTGTCCTAGCTTCCAAACACTTTATCCTCCTAATTTCCTCAATATGCCTATCCACATCTATTTAGCACTTTCAGCCAAGATATCCAGCTGCCCCAGCTACCTCAGAGTAGTGCAGAGGCTGCTGATCTGAAGGCAGTGCTCAAGGAAGTAGAAAACTCCACAGGTTTTCTAGTCCTTAGCATCACCTGTATGATAGATAGATCTAAACCACAGCTTCCTAATAACACTCAGCAATGTCGTGTGAGGCTTGTTCTAGCCTAGAATTTTCCAGGGTTCACAGCAAGAGTCTATCCTGAGTTGCATGCAGGTATTGCCTTCATTACTGTTGTACTGATCTGAAAATAATAAATAGTTATCTTCTGTTTGTAGGGAGGCGAAGAGGAAAGTGAAAAGTCACACACAAATAAAGAGGATCAAACAGTACTTCTGAAACCCTCTTATTGAGAAATAAAGGAGTACCCTGGATGAGAGCCAGGGTTAACTTGATCCAATCAGTGGGCTTCTCATAGGCATCATTTTTGCATCCCCATGGTTAGTCTACCTTGAAGATAGCATTAGTTTTAACTATTACAAATTCACACATGAAGGAAAACATTTAATGATTGAATCTTTTTTCTGAGTTACAAAACCAGGTCCTCTTGACATTTTTCTTTCAAAAAAAGATTGAGTTATGTGATGTTTTAGGAGAGAAATCAATTTCATGTATTTTTCAAATGCAAGAGAGACAAGCTCTAAAGGAAAAGTCAACACAGAGTCACAGAATCATAGAACAGTTTGGGTTGGAAGGGACCTTTAAAGGTCAACCTCCCCTGCAATGAGCAGAGACATCTTCAACTCGATCAGGTTGCTCAGAGCCCTGTCCAACCTGACCTGGAATGTTTCCAGGAATGGGGCATCTACCACCTCCCTGGGCAACCTGTGCCAATGTTTCAACACCCGCGTTGTAAAAAAATTCTTCCTTATATCTAGTCTAAATCTTCCCTCTTTTAGTTTAAAACCATTACCCCTTGTCCTATCACAACAGGCCCTGCTAAAATGTCCCTCCCTATCTTTCTTATAAGCCCCCTTTAGGTACTGGAAGTCTGCTATAAGGTCTCTCTGGAGCCTTCTCTTCTCCAAGCTGAACAACCCCAACTCTCTCAGCCTGTCCTCATAGGAGAGGTGCTCCAGCCCTCTGGTCATCTTTGTGGCCCTCCTCTGGACCCTCTCCAACAGGTCCAAGTCTTGCCTGTGCTGAGGGCTCCAGAGCTGGACACAGTTCTATAATAAGTAGGGAAGAAAAAAATCAACTGCTACCGACGCTAAGGTGACTGATAACCAGTCACTAGGCAAAAAGCCTTGGTACTGAAAGAAATATAAAGCTACTAAAGTAAAAAATATAAATCTAAAGCAAGAGGACCACTGTGCAGTAGCCCCATAAGTGGGACATTGGATTAAAGTGCCAATATTCTTTCGTAGCAACCATCACCAAGGACATCAGTTATACAAAAATATGGTATTAAAATGTGAACAGATAGATATCCTTCTGCAAATGAAGTAAAAGTGGGTTGTTTTCCATCTGGAATGTTGATAAATGAAATGTTGAACTATTTGGTGAAAAACAACAGTAGCCATTGATACATCTCTTACAATCACTTTCTACACCTGTCTACGCACCAACATCAGGGCAATGCAGAACATAGGTTGGTTGTAGGTCTTTTTACACGTATATATGCACATATACAGAGTGCAGGAGCTGCAAATATAGGAGCAGCCCAGGCATCTACTTAATGCGATCTGTTTCTGACTGTGATTGGTACCAGATGCTGCAAAGGAAATTTCCACAGAAACCAAGAGGTAAGCAGTCATGGAAGAACTGATATGTAAGGACAGTTTCTTCCTAACTTTGCTGTTTAGCTGGTGCATGCCCTGAAGAATGGCATCTTACATCCTTTCCACATTCACTCTCTCCCATTACCTTAATAATGTATATCCTGTTTAGTAAACCCCGTCTCTTTCTGTCTGTACCCTGCTGCAAGTTTCCTCCATCACGAGGGCTTTAGTAGTCTCCACACCAAGGAACCACGGGCCAGCTCTGACACCACAGCTGCACAACCTCTGCTCAGACTGCCAAAAACGAGCTGTGAGTCTGTGCAGAAACAAGAAAAATAAAAGTTAGAGGTAGAGCTATAAGTAGCGAGACAAGATTGTTAGCAGCTCAAGGATTCAAGAGGGGAAACACTGGCATGGAAAGGCATATAATCCTAAAGTAAAAAAGAGAGGGAGGCTTGTTAGACCAGGGATTAGTCAGAAGCTTCTGGGTCAAGTCACCAGCGTCATGAGTGTCGGTGGAGCTGGTGGTAGGTGGCAGCTCAGCAGCCCTGTGCATCTGTTGTGGGGAGCTGTGGGACCAGCCTGCCCTCCTCCTCATGACTGATGCCGGGCTGGGCAGCGAAGACCTTGGGTGCCATATCTGGAGCAGTGAGTGTATTAATCCTTAACCTACGAGGTCATTAAGACCAAGTTATTTTTTGTGTAAGCCAATAAGCACTTGCTTAGTACTCATAAATTGCGCACACCCTGCTTGTAGAAGATCACAGGGCATGGCTACACGTGCCCAAACAAACCAACCAGAATAGGGACCATAACTGATGTGCACTTATTTCTGAAATCTACTGGACTCTCAACCTCAGTAATTTACTGAACAATCAAATCCATGGATTATGTGTTGTATAAAACACTGGTGATTTTGTAAACGGAGAGAAATTGCACATTTCTGAGTCTGTGCTGCAGATGCCTGAGCGGAGCAAGTCTTTTTCAACATGATGGTTTATATTATTTTTTAATGTCTGCAAAACCAGCCAGTTCCTACCACTTGATTTGCTCATGCTGCAGTGATTCAACCCTTGGCATTTATAGCAGGTTCACCACAGGTCATTAGTTGCGATGTGTGTGTACAGTTTATTGAGTAGATAGCCCACAACTGTGCCTATTTTGTTTTTACAAGCATTTTTGTTCAGTTACACTGGACAAAGCAGTCAGCAGGATAATATTCCATGAGGTCATCTTTTGCAGTAGTATTTTTTTTTTCAGTAGCAATGAGAATTTCTGAAACAGAATATTGTTCCTAATTACTTTCACTCACCTAATTAGCCATCTAAAGGTTAAGTGTCTAGTTTAAGCTAATGGATTTGGCTGCCTCAGTGGTTACTGGAAAAAGAGAGAAAGGTCTCACAGAGCAAAATATCTCCAGTGTATTTTTGATACTTACTTCATCCCAAGATGAATCACCCTCCAGGAGTCCTCTCTCTTTCTGCTGAGTACAGAGGTAGTCAAAATGATAAATTTAAACTGGATGCTCACCCTTGCTTTTATGCAAAAGAAAAAACATTACATAGACACAGCTTGAAATCACAGTTAGCTGATACATATTATTTTAGGGATATAGGAAGCAAGTTTGAGATTTTTTGCTCCAAACCAAACAAAACCAGGTCTCTGTCTTTTGCATTGTTACAATGAAAGCTGGATGAAGCTTCACTGAATTTGGTGAGCACAATGGGTCCTTTGCATGGCTTTTCATCTGAAGGTAGTTCAGCTTCTTTTGTGTTTTGTTTTTTTTTTTTTTTTGGGGGGGGGTGGGAGTGTGGAATTTCAGTAGGAGCCATCACCAAAAGCCTAGACCACAAGCCCACAAGTGAGGCCATGGATATAGTTTTGCAGCTGGTCACCATATTTGAAGAAATATGGAGAGTCCATATTTCTGAAGAGTCCAAAACCAAGTATAACCAAAGATCTAAAATCACAAAGATACAATAAAGTGGGGTTGTTTGGCTTAATAAAGAGAAGACTAATAGGGAAGAGTGAGAACCTGATGATTTTCAAAAACCATCACAGAGCAATGATCACAGCAAGGAAAATTTCAGGGTAGACATCAGGAAAAACCTTCTCATAGTAAAGAAGTGCCTAGGGGACTTGCCAAGTTTTCATTACTGGAGCTTGTTAAAACTAAACAAGACAAATGCCTATCAGAAATGACATAGCCATAGGTGCTCTACCATAGGGAAAGGGAAATAGAACAAACACATTCTTTCATTATCTAAATAATTCCTCATTTATAGAAAAATAATTTCTTATTTCTCTGTTTCTTATAAATTTCTTAAAAATAAGAAATGGGCAGAGAGGAACCTCATGAAGTTCAAAAAAGGGAAGTGGAAAATCCTGTACCTGGGGAAGAACAGCCCCTGGGGCCACCCAGCTGGAAAGCAGCTTTGCAGAAAAGGACCCGGGTGTCCTGGTGGACACAGAGTTGGTCATGAGCCAGCAGTGGGCCCACGCCACAAAGGCAGCTTAATATTATCTTGGGCTGCATTAGGAGGAGTGTTACCAGTAGGTAGAAGGTGGTGATCCTTCGCCTTTGCTCAGCACTGGTGGGGCCACAGCTGTAGTGCTGTGTCCAGTTCTGGGCTCCCCAGTACAAGAGAGAGGTGGACATACTGGAGAGACACCAGCACAGGGCCACAAAGAGGATGAAGGGACTGGAGCATATCTCCTATGAGGAAAGGCTGAGAGAGCCAGGACTGTTCAGCCTGGAGAAGAGAAGGCTCAGGGGGAATCTTACCAATGCATACAAATACCTGAATGGAGGGTGCAGAGGACAGCACCAGGCTCTTTTCAGTGGTGTCCAGTGGCAGGACCAGAGGAAATGTGGGCACAAACTGAAACACAGGAGGTTCTGAACATGAGGAAACACTACTTCACTGTGAGGGTGACTGAGCAATAGCACAGGTTGCCCGGGGAGGTTGTGCAGTCTTTATTCTTTGAGATACTCAAAAACCTGTCTGGACCTAGTGCTGGGTAACCATCTGTAGGTGGACCTGCTTGAGCAGAGGGGCTAGACCAGATGATTTCTGGAGGTCCCTTCCAACCTCAACCATTCCATGATTCTGTAATCAATGGGGGGGATAAGCACACCCACAGAACAACTTTGAATGTTACTGGAATTGCTCTTTCCCTATATGTCTGTCTTTTTCTGACACCTGTACAAAGAGTTCCCGGTTTAGGCGTCCATGTTTATGGGCAGGAGGCGATGAATCTTGGCCAAGGGCTGAAGAACACAAACAGCAGACAGCTCCCTGGAGGCAGAGTCACCTGCTCAGCTTCCACTGACCTCCCTAGGAGTTAATGGTATTTTTCAGCCCACTGAATAAAGGTTGCTTTTTTTTTTTCCTGACAGAATTTAAGCTTCTGTATAATGGGGGCTAAAACATAGCCTGTCAGATTATCAAAATCATGGTCTTTATTTCTCTAGAGTATTCCAAAGAAGAAATTCCTAAAGTAAATGATTGAAGATTTTGTTATAATCTTCATAATGTTTAAGTAAAGCAAAGACTCTTTGTCCCACTTATGCTTTTTTTACCAGTCCTCAGTTTACTTAAACATTAGGGAGAATATAACAAAATCTTCATTCACTGACACTAGGAAACATAACAAAAAGGGGTTTACCAATGAAATAACTTTATTAGCATGTTCGTAATACCTTTTTGCATTTCTGTAATCTTTTTTGTATTTTGGTTTAGGTTTTTTAGTTGTTTTTTTTTTCCAACTTATAATTAGACTTGACAACCTGAATCTACTTTGCCTAAATACGTAAACTCCGTATTTAACCTTTTGTCAGGAGCAAGAGTCAATGTTAAAAAAAGAGATTTTCAGATTCCATATTTTCCCTTTTGCCTTGTGATACTGAAACCCCAACTTTCCTAACTGATTTGAACTTTCTTATCCAAGTTAAGCTTACCTACACCACCTTCCTAATTCCACCTCCTGCAGAATAATGCCTTCATTTTAATCTATATATAAACGCAACTCATTGATTTCTTTCTTTACAGGCATGCCACAACCTGCCCTAACTTCCTTAAACTATTTCTAATGCATTTGCTGCTCTTTAACGTGAGGTAAATATTTTGTTTCAGTTGTCAAAGATTCTTCTTTACATATGATCATTGTGAAAAGGCAGTCAGTACTGTTACTGAGTATATTTACTGGGTGGTGTCTAAGTGATAAGCAGGAATACGCACTCTGGAAGCACAAGGAGGTTACCAAGGAAGATTGATATTCACCTGAAGGTGTCAAGTATCATTAAATAGGCATGAAAATAAGCAGCACAAAGATTATTGTGACTGCAAGATAAAATAGCGAAGTTCTAAGTCTAAAGTAGCCACGAAAAATAATCTTTTCAATTTTCTACACATGAAATTTTAAGACAATTGATCCTCTTTACGCCACAGCTTCTCCCCATACAACATGTAGATGCAGTATTTCCTTTTCTCTCTTTTATTCTCTTTTTAAAACACTTAATATTGCTATTGGCTATAAAAGCCAGCCAGATGAAGTGCTTCATTATATGTCTCTTAATTAAGCTAGTGAGAACATTTAATAGAGCTATTTTTTAATTTTCTTCTGCCACTGTACAATAAAAATACACTCCCTAGTCTCCGAGTCACCTTTTAAAAACCTCATATAATGAGAAAGAGATATATTGGGGTACATTTTACTTTTATTCTTCCTTCGGGGGGGGGGGGGGGGGGAGATATTCAGTATAACATTGTTAGAGTTGCCCATTTAAAAGTCTTTTCCTAAAGAACATTTTACTGATTTTTGAGAAGATTTTGTTTATGGAGCTTAATATGTCTTTGCTTTTATTACTGAAGGCTGTACTGCAGCAAAGCTTTAAAAGGCAAACCTGAACGTAGATTAGTTATCCCAACTGTTCAGACCCACATTGGCACTTACTGACTTTCATTAGCCTTTCTAGGGGGAGGAAGACTTGAAAAGTAATCCAGTAATAAAATCAGAACCCTCGGTATGTTCTGGGAGCAAGAGTTTATAGAATGGAGGGGGAAAAAAAATACAAGGCTTTTATTTTATTGCTGGGCCCATATGGGACAGACACCTCATGTAATGGATGCCGTGTCAGAAAAATAGGTTTAGCATAACAGTGGGGTCTCAAAATGCAATTTGGGCTCAAAGAACAGGTTCTTTCAGTTTTCTGACAGCAGAATTTACAAAGGTGAATTTGTTAATAGTGGAGATAAGCAATATCATCTGGGTGCTGTGTTCCTGTGGAATTAGGAAAAGTTAGGAAAGTTCATCCCCAGATGAACAGTACTGCTAAGAGGTAGACTTGGAATTTGGATCTGGCGATACCCTTATGTACAAACCCTCACATTTTCAAGGTAAAGAAATCTCATATCTAATCTAGCAAAATAACCATATAGTTATGCTTGGCTAAATACAATTCCTAACCCAACCGATATCAGACGAGGGATTATTTTTTTCAGCCCAAAATATTTTGACACGTCAGTCAGTGGTGGATTTCCACATATTAGTTAGTTACAGCTTCCTCTGGAGCTACGGTCTGCTCATTTAGCAGCAGTTCAGTGACTCACCATGCCACTAGGAAGTTGAGCGGGAGCTGTATTCATTTCAACAGAGCAGTTGGTAGAGAAAGTCAATCCCTCTGTTGACAGGAGCTATAGACAACCTATTTGTGTAAGGCAAGCTGCAGCGCTCTACCAGGTTACCACGTCTCACAGTGAATAGCTATGCTGTAATTTCCTCCTCTTTTCAGTGACATTTTAGTTGACATCAATTTTATCAATGTATATTTTCCAATTGAGAGGTTAAGTTATATAGCTGACTCCAAGAGACATTTTGGGAAAATAACTTGTGAGCTTTCCTGAGATTTGTAGTAATCTGGCAATGCACATGAACATCTGAAATGAATACTGAGGTAAGACCTCTTACTCTGTCTCAGCTGTAGCTGGCCATACAATATAAATAAGCAAAGTATGAATGTGAAACAGAGAGCAGGAAAAGCAAGTCTTTGAGATGATGTTTAGGAGTGACTTATGGTTTCATGGTTTTCAGGGACTTTTTTCTCCTCCACTGTGATTTCTGATTTCTTAGTCAAATATTTCCAAAAGCACTAGAAGATCTGCTTTACTCTTAGACCACAAATCTTCTGTATAATTCTACTTCATGAATAATTTTGATTTTTTTCCTAAAATCAGCTAGATATAGATATATTCTCAGTCCTAGTCCAATATAAAATCTAGATGCATCAAAACAGTTCAGCAAAAAACCCCAACAAATAGTACTGGTAAAAAAGCATAAAAGACTGAGGTAAAAAATAAAAAAGTCTTCCATAAATTGTTTGTGAGAAGTAAAGAGTGGGTTTCTCCCCAGGGAAAGCGAGCCAGGAGCCAAGGTGACAGCAAAGTGGCAGGGCACCATCCTCCCCAGCAAGGGGACAGTCCCACCATGCCCGAGCAAGGAGAGCAGGGCAGGTCTGGTGACAGTAATCAGGGTCAGTCACAACCCAGGAAAGTCCCCAGTGATGAGGCAGGTCTGAGGCCAAGTCAACAGGTCAGGATGAAGGCCAGGCACAGATATACCTCCAGCCTGGCTCAGGTGAGAACCAAGGTTGAGGGCCTGAACTTAAATGCAGCTCCCAAGCAAAGAAGAGACCCCCAAAACGAAGCATCTCACAGCTCTCTGTGTTCCCAGCAGCCAGATCCCATCTTACATGGCTGCCCTGTACCAGAGCCAGTAGCTAAGCCCCTGCGCAGGGAGGGGGCAGACCCTGAGGGTGCACATGGGGCCCTGCTGCAAGATTTCTGTTGGACCTCCATCTTTCATCCTCTTCCTCTGCTCATGTCTATGATCAAGGTCACAAAACACACTTCAGCGTTTACCTAATCTTATATATGAAATTATCCCGAGTTTGGCAGAGGGTAACAGTCCCCAGTCAGGATTTGTAGCAGCTAGCACAGCAAGATGACTCAACCAGCCAATAACCTAAGAAAGAGATGTACCTAAAACATTTTCTCCAGGACTGGCTAGGCGCCATAGACGATGATGGCTTCTGACCTGTTTTTGTGGCAATGTGACACCACCTCTGACAGACGCGTGCTGTTGCTGAAGGGCAGTGGGTACAGCATTCTGGATATGGCCCTTCTTTTCCTAAGGTCAGCACTAGTCATCCCCAAAATGGAAGACAATATGGTCCCATGAAAGGGTGCTGGCTTCTCACCCAAAACCTTTGTTGGATAATAGAGTGGAGGATATAAAGGACACTGTCCCATCTGAAACATCACTGGTTACACTCACTGTTTTGGGTGAAGATGAGGTCTGTGATGGAAACTCTACCCATCTGCCCGAGCCTGTAGGATGCTGATGGTCCTCAACTAGCTGTGCATAGCTGAAACGTTGTCAGCTTCCCTGGCAGCAGGCACAGGAAGGGCAAATTAGAAACTAAGGGGCAGTGATGGGCACGGCTCCTTATACAGAATATGTTGATATGGCCACAAGGCAATCAGGGGATAAAGAATCTAAGTAGAGCATTTTTGTCACTGCCAAAACCATCCTATTTGATATGTAAAACATTTTCATCTATAAACTTGTGCATTAGGACACCTTCATCTCACAGTGCTATGAAGTTTAAGATGTAACTGCAGATGGAATACTTTATTAGCTACGTTCTGGCATATGATCTACCAGTGGCTGGTCACAGCATCATGAATACCTCACAGGTCTCCTTTACTTGCATCAAAAGGGTAACATCTTAATAATTGTACACTTTCATTTTGTTACATGTTCTGCTAAAAGATAACTGTATGTCTACATAAATTTATAAAGTTAATAATATAAAATACCTATGGATCTGCACTAATCTCACAATATTTATACACAGTCTCTTTGTTACAGAGTTCATCAGTTACTTCTCCATAGATTTTGAGTACAAGACAGATGACATTTCACAGTAGAAACCAGATGAGATATCACGTAGCCAAATTTGTAGCGTGGTAAATACAAGTTTCTTCCTGACTGTGGTAGATCATAGCAACATTTTCCCCAAATACTTGTGTTATTTTGTAGTAGTGCAGTATTTCAAAGCTTTATTTAGACAGTGATTATCGGTGTCTTGATTTCAGAAATGTGTGTCCTGAGACAAAATTGGTTTATGATAATCTCAGACATTTAGCTTGTTTTGTGGTATTTTTTGTCTGAAATGGGCTAAACTTCACAGACCGAACTGGAATAACAGCGCATAATGTGGCAGTCTACATTTAAACTGCTTTCTAGCAACAAGTGTCTGCAAAGACACCCGTCAGCATGCAAAATTCGCAATGTGGAGAACTAATGCTTCCAAAAATAAGGACACAAAGATGCTAACTACTCAATACAGTAAATTAACACCTTCTATCTAGCAGAGCAGGTTTAAAATAAGGTTACATCAGTCTCATATAAGATGTTAATTTACTTCAAAAATAGTTTGCACTATATGACTCATTGTACACAAAGCTGATTTTTTCCACATCTACTAATGTGACAATTATGAATGATTCCAGTCCCTGAAAAATTTCTCAAATAATAAAAATCTGGCAGCCAGGCAAATACATTACATGCCTCATTACAGGGATCCACATATGTATGGGGTTTTTTTCTCTAATTTCTGCCCTTGCAAGTTTCAAATGCTATTACACTGGTAAGTACATCTCACTGACTGCCAAGGTCAGGTCATAAAGTAGAGATAAAGTCACACGAGGCATTTCTCAAATCATCTGTTTCCTATAGAGCCTTCAGTGACTCAAAAGATAACTGAAAAATGTGGGGCAAAATAAATGTTGATGAATGACAATGTATCTATGCAGAAAAGAAGCAAATTACTATCTTTGTAAACCCCATAATTGCCTCTGAGAACAACTTCACTTAACTATAACTTACTGCATTCTGGTAATTCCAGATCCTTTATCATTAGGAAGGTTTTGCACTTCATAGGAGCATTTTCCTCTAATTTCACATGAGGATTAAAATACAGCTCTGCAGAAAGTCTGAACAGTAGTTACAAATGACAGAGGGTAGCAAGAAAAACTCTTTACATCCAGGTCTCTGGGTAGCTTTGTTTCAATTAATTTTATGTATTTTCATACCAAGTTCTCAAGACTAAAGCAATGGAAGTATCTGCTTTCCTCTGACCTTCTTAGACCTTTTGACTTTATCCTATTGAATAGCAAACTAATTTCCCCATAGCAATGAATGCTGCCAATATTTCATTTTTTTTGCTATCAGACATTTCACAGTTTTAAGAAACCAGTTAATTGGAATCTTAATTTCACAGGACAGTTGTCACCTTCCTTGTGTCTTGTTTCTATTTGATCTGCTTAATTCTTCTCAAAAATGCTGTCAAAATGTTTATTCACACAATACACAGAGGTACAAAAATGCATTTTCACAAGATATTTCAGTCAACATATGCACATGTACTGTAAGTTACCTCTATATCATAGAATCATAGAATAGTTTGGGCTGGAAGGGACCATGAAACGTCATCTAGTCCAACCTCCCCTGCAATGAGCAGGGACATCTTCAACTAGATCAGCATACAGGTATGTACACCTGTATGTATATATACAGGTAACAGTTTTCTAGGTTACCCAGATTCTTCAGCTCCACTGATTTCCAGGCAAGTTGTAAGTACTCAGTATATCCAAAACTCATAAAGCCTCTGTTACAAGGCTTTAAATGAACTCAGGTGCCTCAATGTAACACTGTGAACTTGAAATTTATTTCTACTACTCCCAATTCTGGAAATTCAAATGAAATGCTCCAATCAACAACATTCCCTAAAAATAAAGTAAAAATAAGCAGATAGTTTGCTTGACTATAGTAAGCACTGTGTTCTCCAAAATACTTTAGAAGGGTCTGTATATCCTGCCAAATTTAAATAAAGGAATGAATTACTAATAAAAAAAATCTGACTGCCTAGCCTCCTGACGATCATTAAGACAGTTCTCTTCAGCTACCTTCAACAGCAAATTTTAATCAGAAGAGCGTTTGGTTTGTTTTCTTATCCCCAAATAATTTCTAATTCTAGCACTTTTCATTTTGCCTCCTGGTCATTGAAATTTTGATTTGAAGATCCATCATATGAAAGACTGATAAGCAGTATTCAGAACCTGCTTTTCCAGGAGAACATGGTGCTAATGCCATAGCCAATACTTAATTTCAGGCTCTTTATTGCTAATTTTGACCCAATTCCTCCCTTCTTTGCTATCTATGTCTGCGTACCTTTGTTGTCTGTCAACTGTTAAATAAGCATTTCCTGTGCTACCAGGAAATATTTTCAAATGATTACCCAATTAGGATTAATATCCTCATTTCTTTCTTGTGTGGTGGCAGATCCCTCTTTCTCAAGCAGCCATTGCATTTCATTCACTAGATACATACTTACAGGAGCAGGAGCAGGAAAAGGGAAGCGAGTCCGTTACTACAAATAACTCCACTAACATCAATTTATCAGTAACTCTGAACATACACAACCTTAAACAGTTTCAGCACTTTCTTTGGGCAAATGCATTTCCAGATGATGTAAGCCATAGCAAATACTAAAACTATGTGTGATTCTTCAATATGTATAACTGAATTATCCGATATTTAGTGTTTCAATCCCGATGTTGTCCTCAAATATTTCCATTTCTCTTGTCTTCTTTTTACTCAAAAAACATTCAGCACACATCAATTATTTTGAGTTTTTTATCAGTCTCTATAGAGTTAATAGAAATAACTCTATTTAGAGATTCTACTTTGTCATTGTATGACACACATATCTGCTGGGAAGGCCACACAGCTAGGCATGTACAGTCCAGGAGGTTCCTCCAGTGCATTGATGACTTTTTGACTCAGGTGGTGGAGGAGCCTACAAGAAAAGGTGCTCTACTGGACCTGGTACTGACAAACAAAGAGGGACTGGTGGAGGATGTAAAGGTTGGGGGCAGACTGGGCTGCAGTGATCATGAGAAGATAGAATTCAGGATTAAGTGTAGTATAGACAAAATGACAAGTAGAGTTGAAACCTTAAACTTCAGGAGGGCTAACTTTGATCGTTTCAAGGAGTTGCTTGGAGAAATCCCATGGGAGAGGGCTCTAGAGGGCAAGGGGGCTCAAGAGAGCTGGCTTCTATTTAAGCATCACTTCCTCCAAGCTCAGGATCGGTGAATCCCAAAGAGAAAGAAATCAGGCAAGGGAAGAAGGAGACCTGCATGGCTGATCAGGGACCTTCTGAAAAAGCTCAGGTGGAAGAAGGGAGTTTACAATAGGTGGAAGAAGGGGCTGACTGCTTGGGAGGAATACAAGAATGCTGTCAGGGTATGCAGGGAGGAAACAAGGAAAGCCAAGGCAGCCTTGGAATTGAACCTAGCGAGGGATGTCAAGGCCAACAGGAAGGGTTTCTTTAAGTACAGAGGAGACAAAAGGAAAACTAGGGAAAATGTGGGCCCGCTGTTGAACGAGACAGGTGCCGTGGTGACAGACGATGCAGAGAAGGCAGAGTTGCTAAAAGCATTCTTCGCTTCTGTCTTCACTGTTCGGCCAGTCCTCGGGAAACCCAGACTTTGCAGGTAACAGAGAAAGTCTGGAGGGAGCAAGACTTTCCTTTGGTTGATGAAGAGCAAGTTAGAGATCAGTTAGATAAACTGGATATCCACAAATCCACGGGGCCTGATGGGATGCACCCTCGAGTGCTGAGGGAGCTGGGGGAAGTCATTGCTGGGCCACTCTCCATCATCTCTGAAAGGTCCTGGAGGACAGGTGAGGTGTCTGAGGACTGGAGGATAGCTAATGTCACTCCAGTCTTCAAAAAGGGCAAGAAGGATGACCTGGGAAACTACAGGCCGGTCAGCCTCACCTCCATCCCTGGGAAGATGATGGAACAGCTTGTGCTGGGTATCATCTCAAAGCACCTGGATGAAAAGAAGGTTATCAGAAGTAGTCAACATGGATTCACTAAGGGGAAGTTGTGTCTGACTAATCTGATAGCATTCTATGAAGAAGTGACTAGATGGGTGGATGAGGGGAGGGCAGTGGATGTTGTCTACCTTGACTTTGGCAAGGCTTTCGACACTGTCTCCCACATCATCCTCACATGCAAGCTTAGGAAGTGCGGGCTAGATGAATGAACAGCGGGGTGGATTGAGAACTGGCTGACAGATAGAGCTCAGAGGGTTGTGGTTAGTGGTGCGGAGTCTCGTTGGAGGTCAGTAACAAGTGGTGTCCCTCAAGGGTCAGTACTGGGTCCAGTCCTGTTCAATATATTCATCGATGATCTGGATGAAGGGATAGAGTGTACCATCAGCAAGTTTGCTGATGACACTAAACTGGGAGGAGTGGCTGACACGCCAGAAGGCTGTGCTGCTTTACAGCGTGACCTGGACAGGCTGGAGAGTTGGGCAGAGAGGAACCTATTGAAATTCAACAAGGGTAAATGTAGGGTACTGCATCTGGGGAGGAATAACCCCACGCATCAGTACAGGTTGGGGGCTGACCTCCTGGAGAGCAGCTCTGTGGAAAGGGACCTGGGAGTCCTGGTGGATGACAGGATGACCATGAGCCAGCAATGTGCCCTGGTGGCCAAGAGGGCCAATGGCATCCTGGGGTGCATCAAAAAGAATGTGGCCAGCAGGTCGAGGGAGGTCATCCTCCCCCTCTACTCTGCCCTGGTGAGGCCGCATCTGGAGTACTGCGTCCAGTTCTGGGCTCCCCAGTTCAAGAAAGACAGGGATCTGCTGGAGAGGGTCCAGCAAAGGGCTACGAAGAGGATTAGGGGATTAGAACATCTTTCATATGAGGAAAGGCTGAGGAACTTGGGTCTCTTTAGTCTAGAGAAAAGAAGACTGAGGGGGGATCTTATTAATGCTTTCAAATACTTAAAGGGAGGATGCCAGAGGGATGGGAGGCGTCTTTTTTCAGTGGTGCCCATTGATAGGACGAGGGGTAATGGGCACAAGCTTGAACATAGGAAGTTCCATCTTAACATGAGGAGGAACTTCTTCACTTTGAGGGTAGTGGAGCACTGGCACAGGCTGCCCAGAGAGGTTGTGGAGTCTCCCACTCTGGAGACATTCAAAACCCACCTGGATGCTGTCCTGTGCAACCTGTTGTAGGTGACCCTGCTCTGGCGTGGGGGTTGGACTAGATGATCTCCAGAGGTCCCTTCCAACCCTGATTATTCTGTGATTCTGTGATTCTGTGACACTGTTTGTACCTGATAATTCAACAGCATCACTGAATATATTGGTTGAAATTAGCTGAAAGTACTGCTGCCAGCAATTTATCTTAGTTTATTTACTTTATTTACACCTACGCATAGAAACTATTGCCTTCAGCATGAGAAACCTCTTCAGAACTGTTGACATCTCAAGGCTCATTAATTTCTACACATAGATCACACTTGGTTTGGGCATATTTAAGATTTACATAACAATGCATTAATAACTGCAGTCTTAAACATTGGTATGCCCAGAATTACAAAAATAGCCATAAAAATACTTCAGTGCAACACATCTTACTTTCTCTGACCTTGTTGACATAGCCCTAACCCTGGGGTTACAAAACAACAATGTCAGACTGTATCATATGATCATCAGTGTCAAAAAATACAAAGATAATATACTAAAAATTCATATTTTTATATGTTTGTGAAATATATGAAAATTAAAATTGAACTTGATATATAAATGGTGAAAATTAAAAATAACTGACAATGAAAATTGGTATGGCTTCTAAGCACTTAATTTTGCCTGGTTTTTTATTTAGATGTCAAGCAAAACTGGATTATCTGTAGAATACATTTTTAGTGTCAAAAATGCAAGCAAATATTAATTAAAAAATGGCACTTTCTATTTCACAGATAAGCTTCACGTAAAAAAATACCGCATAGCTCTGGACACTCTTACACTGTGGCATTCAAGTGAATGTTTTCTTTCATTCCTAGATATTCCTGTGATTGGGTTGTATATTTTATCTCCAATTTTTAGCAGAGGTTCTCTTCAATGAAAGAAAGAAAACATAAAACTGCTTTGAGAGGACGCTATATTGGGTGTGATGTGTAAGCTTGGAATGTAATGAAAAGCTTGAGATCATTCTTATTTTAGGCTACTTAGATGATTTCTTACAGGCATTGTTTGAAAAATTAGTTCTCTTGATATCATAGAGAGGATGATACATAAAAGCTACAAAAATAGTTAATAAGAACAGAAATAGTAGGTCAGAAGAAAATGGCAGGTCAGAATTGCAAATGTGCATGCTTCAGTAATGGGAAGGAGAGAGAGACAAAAGAATAATGAAGAACATGAGTGGCAGCATATTTGAGAGGCAAACTTTGGCTTCCAACTCAAACCTTTCAAAAAGTCCAGATCGTTTGTGTCTATGAGTCTGAGTTGCTGAATTGTGGAGAAGCATCTCTCTTGGCATGTGTTAACCTTATCTCTTTATTAAGCAGTGGAGTACAGAGGAGAGAAAGCCTGAGATGGGGAATCACTGCAGCTGACTGCATGCCTCGCGATGGGAAGGTCCACTATCACCCCTGTAAGGTTAGGAGCTTGAGTGAACTGATGATCTTAGTCCACTCAAAGGAACGCTTCACCATTCACTTGTGTCTGTGACCCTATATGTTCTACTTCAGCTGTATGATCTTACTCTTAACAACTTATTAGCATGCAGTTCAGCTACTAGGTATTCTATATGAGTAACTACATTTAAATCCAACTTTTAAATTAAAGATAGTAAAATATAAATATATATAAATGGAAATATTTTCATTACATTAACAAAAATATAGTGGCTAAAAGTCCAGCATGCAGCATATTTTCACAGAAAAAAAAAAAAATATCAAGAAGTTGCTGTCTCTTTTTGTTTGGTTTTTTTTTTTTTTTCAGGATTGCATTGGCTGAAGTGCATACATTGTGTGGAAAAAACAGGGCATGCAGCAGATGCATTAAATTGGCTCACTGAGAGATTTCAAAACATAGTTGTGATTATGGAGATATCAGCAACTAGAGTGACTCAACAGGCCTCACAAGGACTCTTGGTGAAAGATTATTTAACATTTTTTTTTGATTAATCAGGTAATGATATAATGATATTCATGTAAAGCTTGCCGTTAACAAACAGATGACTTTAATAAAAGATGGCATTACTTTCCTTTTATACATTGATTTGGTTTGCCTTGCAGTCAAACAAGATAATTTCATTGAAGCTAACTGCACTGTAATACATCTGGGAAAATAAAAAGAATAAGGGCTATATGCTCATGTTAAAAAAATGCCTTGGAAAGCAGTAATCACAGGAGAACGTACAGAAAACTGTCTGAGAAGGCCTTGGTGAAATGGTATGGCAAAAGGGATTAGCATGACCTTTCAGGGGTCTGTAAAGGGGAATGCAAAGCAGAAGGTAGGAAGTTCCCTCGCCTCTGTACATCTACTACTATAACATTAATTTGGTATAATTTGCTTTCTAATTTGGTATATCTACTTACAACATCAAAATACTGGAAAGTATTCAAAGGAGTGTCACAGAAAGTGATACAGATGCTGAAAAGTTAGCATTATGATAGGTGTCTTAAGGGGCTTGGGATATCCAGTTTGCTGAAGAGCAGTTTCACAGCTGATTTCATGATTGCTTCCTGGTACCTACAAATGGAAAAGATATCCAAGAGTATCTTGCTAATCTCTGTGTAGTTGCTAGCTAATCTCTGTGAAACGATGTAGCAAGATCCAGTGCCTGGAATTCTAATTTAGACAAACTGAAAGGAGATCCAATGTTTTCGTTGCAAACAAGTCACACAGCTGGCTGATCTCATCAGGAGTCATCAAATCACATACGTGCTAAAGCCTTGAAATTTGTGAATGTATCAGTTCCTTCCTTCTTCTCTTTCCTTTGTGGAACATGACAAGAAAAGTTTCCTATTTGGAGGGGGTCCAGAAGATGGCCATGAAGATAATCAGAGGGCCAGAGCACCTCTCCTATGAGGAGAGGCTGAGAGAGTTGGGGTTGTTCAGCCTGGAGAAAAGAAGACTCTAGGACTTTTTACAAGGGCATGTAGTGATAGGACAAGGGGAAATGGCTTCAAACTGGAAGAGGGGAGATTTAGATTAGACATTAGGAAGAAATTTTTCACTCTGAGGGTGGTGAGGCACTGGAACAGGTTGCCCGGAGAAGTTGTGGAAGCTCCATCCCTGTAGGTGTTCAAGGCCAGGCTGGATGGGGCTTTGAGCAACCTGGTCTAGTGGGAGGTGTCCCTGCCCATGGCAGGGGAGTTGGAACTAGGTGATCTTTAAGGTCCTTTCGAACCTAAATCTTTCTATGATTCTATGAATTGTTCTCAATATACCCATAAGACATGCTGGAACAGTTTAGCCTTACTGAATTTTTGGAATTTCACAAAGGAGTATCCGTGCATCACCAACATGACAGACAGGTCATAGTACATGTTCTAGCCTTACACTTCATAAAAGCATTACCTAATGTATGGAATTTGAAGAACAGAAAATTAAAAACTAAAATTATTACAGCAGTCAGTAACATACAACCCAAATTAGAGCACTTAGGATAGGGCATGTCATCTCTAAGTGTCTATAGCTGTGGCCACAGGCTGCATTTCCAGTCAATGGAGGGAACTGGGGGAGCAGTTCATCTGGGCTACTTGACAGCCATCTGAAGGTGAACCGTACCATACAAACGTTTACAATATAGCTATTAGGTGAAATGAATCCCAGCCATGCACTTGGTGTTTCCCATGATGAAACCTGGAAAGTACAATAAGGAGCATTTCTGACCTAATTGCTTTGGTATTAAGCACGTAACAAATTTCTCTTAGAGTTAATGGGAGGGTTCTCTAACTCAAGGTCTTTAGGCACATGCAAGCGCTGGCAATCTGACGGGCTCCGAGACTAGCAGCCAGGGTCAGCATTAACAAAATGAAAGGATAAATTTAATGCGTAAAATTTAACTATTCTTTTGGGGTGTAGCTGCAAAATGCTCTGATCCACCAGGCATTTATTTAGGCACAGGCAACACCAATCAAACTCAAGTGAAGACACTGCCTTGGGAAGCACAGGAGAAGGATAGAGACCTCAGTTGTGCCAGGCAGTTTTCAGAACATCTTCAGACCTCAAGACTATGATGTCTACAATTATGCTAAAACCTATCATAATCTGTTTTATACGTAAAGCGTGGGAGCCGGCAGGCCATGTGCCACGGTGATGGGCTGAGCTGTGGCGCAGTGACACCTTGGTCAGAGGAATGGGTGCCCCCCTCAGGGCCGGCAGCTGCCTTCAGTGCCGCCCAGGGGAAAGGCCCCGGGCGGTCACACACGGGTCTGTCCCCCATGGGAGACGAGGTGAGGAAGAAAGGCCGCCGGGCAGGGCGCGAAGCTGGGATGAGCGCACCCGGGGGCCGGGAAAACCAGCCTTGCCCGGCCCTTTCCTCAGGAACCCTGAGGCAAACCTCTCACAACCAGGCAGGCGCAGCCCAGCCGCCGCCTCTCCCTCCTTTCTCCCCCGACCCGGGCGGCCAACGAGCCCTAAGCCAGACCCCCACGGCGGGGGGCTCCCGGCCAGCCCCCACCCCCAGGCTTGTCCCGTCCCTGAGGAGGGTCCCGGCCGCTTCCCGCCCCCTCCCCGCGCCGCCCCAGCCGGGGGCCGTCGCCGCCGCCGCGGGGGCGGAGGCAGCGGGCGGGCGCCTCCCCGAGCGGCGCCCCCGGTCCTGACGGCGTTTCCGGGCGGGGGAGCCGGGATGTGCGTCCGGGTTGGGTCGGCCCCTGCGAGCCGTTTCCTCTCGCCTTCCCTCCTTCTCCCCTTCCTTCCCTCCCTCGCCCTCGCTGAGGCGGAGTCGCCGCCGTGCCCGCGGAGGGAGCGCCGCCCGCCCCGCGCTCCCTACCGGGGTTGGTGAGAGGGGCCGCGGGCGGGCGGGTAATCGGGCCCTGAGGCGGGAGGGCGCTGCCGGGTCGGGTCGGGCCGGGCCGGGCGGGCCGCCGGGGAAGCGGGATGGGGGGCCGGGGCGGCCGGTCGAGCCTCTGCCCTCAGCGTGGCGGTGGCGGCGGGGCAGCCCCTTGCGGGGAGACCACCGAGCGGCTGTCTCCGTCCTCGCTTAAAATGGCCATCCCGAGTCCCGGGAGCCGAGCTAGAGGCGGTTTTAGCCGTGCTTGCCGAATACCCGATAAAAAAAAATAAATGTATATACGTATTCTTAGCACTGAATGCAGCCAAAGGCAGTCCCGGAGCACGACTCGGCTGGGGGAGCCGGGGCGTCGGGTGGCCCAGCGCTCCCTGCACCGGGTGCCGGTGGGGGGTGGGGGTGGTGGCGGGCAAAGGCTTCACAACCGGTGGATTTCCCCCTCCTTTTTCCTTCCCTCCGGGGAGAAATTGTGCTGCTGTGCAAATGCGGAGCCTCACTGCGATGGTAGCCCGGCGCCGCAAAGCGCAGGGGACACTTGGGGACACTTAGCTTATATGTGCGCTTCTGTTTCTTCCTCATAAAAAGAAAAAAAAATACAGCACCTAAACCTTGAATGAAATATCTTTACGGTAAGACAAATTATTTTCCATTTTTGCACACTGGAGTTTTCGTTTGTATAGAAATCTCCGTGTGCGCTATACTGAACTGCGCGCGCTATATGTGGACTTCATGCATGTGCTTCAGCAATTTGGCTTTGTATACGATTAATGTGTGGCAGAATTAAATCTGAGGCAGAGGTGGCTCCCCTGCAGTGGCTGTGTGATATGTGTGAGATTATGGTCACACCTAATATACTTATGAAACTTTTAAATGTAAATAACTTGTGTCTTGAGTATTGGTAAGTTATCTACAATAAATTTAAACATTTAAAAGTTAAAACATTTTTAAATGTTTAAAATTTTAAAGATAGTTGCATTATTCAATTTCTGGGTGTTTTTTTTTTTTAAAGACCTTTGGAAAATGCATAATCTTCAGAATTATCCAGTAATATTTAGTACATTTAGTGTTTTGATTCCCACGCAAAAAAAAAAAAAAAAACACACACAAGATTTGTTGGGTTTTTTTGTTGTGTTTTGTTTTTTTTTACCTATTTCCCTAGAAAGACAAATTTAGACAAGTTCATAAGAACTGGAGTAAGGGATATAATCACAGAATGATACAGGCTTATGTCTTCAAAGCATCGGTGTTGGTGTTAGGTGACAATACCTGAACTGGGTGTAAGAGAACAGTGGCAGAAGTTAGAAGTTGCCACACTTCAGACTCACGATACATGCTAGGTTCATCAGTTGGGTGTCTTGTACGTGTTAACTGTGGAGCATCATGAACATAATCAACATATGACAGTGTATTCGTACAGTGGAAGGATATTTTTTGTGAACAGTTAAATTAATTTCCAATTAATAAGTAGCAAATCAAAGTACAGACTGGTTAAATAACTTGCCCAATTCAAGCAGTCTGTGGCAGAGCTGGAAATAAATTGTACTATCTGTGTGAATCCTAATATGTGATCATCTTTCCTCTTGCTTTTTATTCACAGCATTTTAATGAACGCAGCTGTTTACTTTGTTTACAGAATCAATAGCTTCCTGAATAAGCCAGAGAGCCACTTGGGCTGCAAAGATGTTGGAAGAAGATATGGAGGTGGCCATCAAGGTGGTGGTAGTAGGAAATGGAGCTGTTGGGAAGTCCAGTATGATTCAGCGGTATTGCAAGGGCATTTTTACAAAAGACTACAAGAAAACTATTGGTGTAGATTTCCTGGAAAGACAAATCCAGTATGTATTAAACAGCTGCCATACTCTTGATTTTTACCTTTCCCTCTTTGTTCTGTTGTAATTCTAAGGTTTACAAGGACTAGATACATAAGGCCTGCTGTCCCCAAAGCACAGTGAAGGGAGTTGCTTTCTCTCTTGCATAGTGGGCTGACGTTATAGCACTCTGTTTTCCATTCAAGACTTAGAATTATAAATGAAAAACAAAATAAAATTTGGAATCTGTGTTGTACTAAGCTTTTTGACAAGTTTCCTTTGTATTCTACCACTTGTTGATTTTAATTTTTTTATTATTTTTTTAATTTCTTGTGGAGGAAGTGGAAGTGCTTATGATAAAATGATTACACAAATTTATTAGCCATTGTAGATTAAAATGACTGGAAAAAATTAAATATGCTATGTATTTAGTCTCTTTATATAATATAAACAGGTAATACCCAAATATGTTTGCTAAAATGGAAAATACTATGGTAATGAGAAGTAAGAAAATTCTGTAAATTTTGTAAGCTGGTAAAAAAGACGAACCATTATTCAGACACCTAAGTTTTGTTTTGAAATCTATGTTTTCCCTCATAGAGGGGAATGTAGAGGAAGAGGAGGAAAGGAAGAGGAAAATTTCACATGGATTGTCAGGAAAGAGCATGTAATGTAATTGAGGGACTACTGTCATAGCATGTTACGGAGCTGAACCATTATCAGTATTGAGTTACATTATATTTAAGTGAAGTTAAATTTGAACTGAATTACTGTTATATTGTAGACATAGAAATATTTCCATGTCAGTTGTTTTGAATTGCTCGTTTGTTGTATTGATTACAAAACCGTGTCATTTATTTCAGAGTTAATGATGAAGATGTCAGGCTAATGTTATGGGACACTGCAGGTCAAGAAGAATTTGATGCAATAACTAAGGCCTACTATAGAGGTGAAAATACTATGTTTGTTATTTGGAAGTTGGTTTTGGTGGTTTGTTTTTTGGGTTGGTTTTTTTTTTTTGGTCTGCACATCTCTAAGATATCTTCCTGTCTGTCTTAAGAATTTTAGTTATTTCGTGTGTGTCCAAAGCATGTTTAGTTTACCTTTTAGAGTTCTTAAATGTTTTTCCCCTTCATGTAAGATCCTTGCCTTAATTGTCATTTATGCAGTAGTGCCCTTTAAAAAACAAAACGAGACCAGTATCTGCACAGAAACTGCACAGAATGTAGCCATTCAGACAACCAAATGCAATTATATTTTTCCCTCTAAAAGTGTTTTCTCACTTCTGTGAGCTATGTATATTTGTAAATGTTCCAAAAACTCTTGCTGAGGCACTTACAAAATAATCCAAGGGAAAAAAAATCTGCCAGTTACCCTAGTAAGATAGTTTACTAGTTTACTAGGCAGTTCTCTTAGTAGTACAGACCGCATTGAACATGTTAACACAATGGTGTAATAAGGACAGTGTATTTACTTCCTAAAATATAAACTATATTACTCAGTTGTATAAAGGTAGGTTATCTATTTAGCCAGTTATAAATTGCATACTTAGGCTTTCTTTGCATATAATTTAACAATGGTTTTGAAAATCTTTCCTTTCTGTTTTTTAACATGGGAGATATTAATGACTTGGCAAAGAGTCCATCATCAATTCTTGTCAAACCAATTACCTGATGGCTGGGAAAAATATATCACTATGGTATAAAATCTTAGAAAAATGACCTCATTTAGAGATAAAATAATAGTTATGCTGTGCTGTTTCAGGGTGGTGTAGTCCTCTGGCCTTTTTATATTTCATGATCGGTTTTGGCAACTAGTAGTGGGGGTATTTTTGGTAGTACTTCTCGTTGTCACTTATAATTGATGATAACAATTTCTTCAGAGAAAGATATTTCTTTTCCTATTTTTATCCTCATGTGGAAATAGATCATTCTGTTATTTTACAGCTGATAAGTTGAGCTTATGAATTTTAGAAGGTAGTATTTGATTCTCTTGGAGCTTCCTTTTTACTCTCCTGGCCTTCAATTCCCTTGCGTGCTTCACTTTCCTCAGTTGTTCCAAGCCAAAGTCTTTTCCTCCTAATTACTGGGACTGATAATCTGAAGTATGAAATGTTCAGAAGAACTGTAGAGTACGCTTACTGGCCTCACTTACCACATATCTTGAGTACCTTGAAATCTTGCTCATGACTTGTGCCCAGCATGGTGCATTTAGATCTCTACCTTGAGGATCTTTATACTGACGAGGCTGCTGTGAAATAGGACATAGTCACCCTGTGGATACACATTGCAGACAGCATGATGGATGTATTAACAGTTCAAGCTATTAGATACAGTGGCTGTTCTGCACTAGACTTTGGCTTATGAGGGACAAGGGAAATTATAAGAGCTTAGAATGCAATTTTGGTTTAGCATCAGGTCTGCAAGCACAATGTTATAGAAGCAAAAAGTTAAGTTTACTTTGGAAATGCAAGGATTTCCTTGCCAATTATTGCTGATAAGGGGAGGACACCTCTAAGGTAGGTAAGATAGATGCTGGCTGTTACTTCAAGGTCTGCCTCCCACAGGTCACTGTCCCACTATTGTTATACACTCTCTTGGAACCTTGTGTATTGTCAGTTCTTCAGGGATCAGCATTTCATCCATGGCTGCACAAATGGATGCTTTAGAGCCTGTTTGTGAGCTCTTCTTATCCAGGGACCAAATTTAATATATTCATTAATGACCTGGATGAGGGGACAGAGTGTATCCTCAGCAAGTTTGCTGACGATACCAAACTGGGTGGGGTGGCTGACACCCCAGAGGGCTGTGCTGCCATCCAGTGTGACCTGGACAGGCTGGAGAGCTGGGCAGAGAAGAACCTAATGAGGTTCAACAAAAGCAAGTGCAAGGTCCTGCACCTGGGGAGGAAGAATGCTAGGCACCAGTACAGGTTAGGGGCGGACCTGCTTGGAAGTAGCTCTGAGGAGAAGGATCTGGGGGTTGTGGTAGACAGTAAATTATCCATGGCCCAGCAATGTGCCCTTGTCGCCAAAAAGGCCAATGGAATCCTGGGCTGCATAGGGAAGAGTGTGGCCAGTAGGTCGAGGGAGGTCATTCTCCCCCTCTACTCTGCACTGGTGAGGCCACAACTGGAATACTGTGTCCAGTTTTGGGCTCCCCAGTTCAAGAGGGACCGGGAACTGCTGGAGCAAGTCCAGCGAAGGGCAACTAAGATGATTAAGGGCTTGGAGCATCTGCCTTATGAGGAAAGGCTGAGAGAGCTGGGACTCTTTAGCCTGGAGAATAGAAAGCTGAGGGGAGACCTTATTATGGCGTACAAGTATCTAAAGGGTGGGTTGAAGGAGGATGGAGCCAGGCTCTTTTCAATGGTTCCAAGTGACAGGACGAGGGGCAATGGGCACAAGTTAGCCTTTGTAGCATTGCTCTAGCTTTCACTTGTCGGCCACTTTTGGCTGTAGTAACTGTGATAACGGGAGGGCTACAGGACTGTTCTGGTCCAATTTGGAGCAAGACAGCCCTCCTCTGGATACTGTTAGTGAGACCTTACACCCTGCTAAGCCTCTTAAAGACAGCCAGGACCCAGAGCAGTAAGAACATCAACAGTAAACAAGAACTGGATTATTATATCATTTGACCTTGCATTAACCTCAATTTAAGGTTGAAGGAGCCACCACCAATTTTATAGTGAATATGTGTTTTCTGTCATAGCCTGAAAAAGCTGAGGCAAAGAACAGAAAAGTGAAACCAATAGGTGCCAAGTATAAAGCCCTGTGTGAGTCCACTCACAGCAAGGAATTTCTTTACATATATGTCTATTAGATAGGCTTTGTACCGTTGTGAAAGGAGAAAATAGAGTCTTTGAGGATGGGATAGTCTGCTGAGGATCTTTGAGACCTAGTCAGCTGACAAGCTCATGCTCTACTTGCATCGAGTAGGGATGCTAGCACGACTCTTCATTTTTCTCTGAATTAGTCTAGATATTAATATAATATTAGTGATTCTGCGGCCAGTTGGAACCTTTTTCAAATAAAGATATAGGGGTTATCAAACAGTAAGTACACACAAAAAGTCCGGTGTCCTTTTCTTCAGTGCTTTAAAGTAGATTTACAAAATAGCTTCTTGCAAAAGAACTTTGATTTTGTATATTCATGGAGAACATCCTGGTTTTAGCTGTTATACTTCTGTCTGACACTATCCTGTGCCTTTGCTGCTAGTGTCTGTTGTTGTACATAGTCTGTTGTATGACAGAGGTGGTGTATGACTCCATTTGGAGTGAACGAGTGAAGTAATAGTGTTACTGACTCTTGAATACTGTCAGTCACTGCATACAGAAAGGTGTTGCAATTCCTAAATCCTGGGGTTTGTCTTTTTTCCTTTTTCTTTTTCCCCTCCTTAGAGCTCCTACAGGGGCATTATAATTTCTTAATCTTGTTTTATATTGACTCTTTAGCACTATTCTTAGACAATTAAAAGAATTTACCTAGTAAGATCTCTGCCCTGTATCATCATCTTCAGTTTGATTCCTAATTAGAGCCTCTTGTATAATTCTCTTTAAAAAACAATATGGCGAAGCTGAGTGGTTTTTACTGTCCCTGTTCACTACATTCTACATGTATTATATCTAAATTGAATAAGGAAGTCTGATGATGTAAGTCACCCCATTTTTACCTACTGCGTGCTAGGACTTTTCTTTCTAAACTTACTATTACCAAGTTATCTCCGTGTTTTAGCATTCAGAAGGAATGGGTGGAAGGAAAGGGATGAAGTGAAAGTGCCTTAGAGTGGAAACGTCACGATGGATTTCTTAGTCTTAAAATTGAACAAGATGATGTTTACAGATGGTGAGAGTCTTTTAATAAATATTCTCATCTCCAGTAGAGCAGAGAACTAGAGAAGCTTAAGCTAGACTGCGAGACGATAGGTTAAATTCAGCATTGATGAACACAAAGTAACCTGCTTTGGAAAGAATGATTAATTTTACACCTATCTCACAGGGCTCTAACTGGAATTGCATCAGAAGAATAGCATACGTTAGAATATGGTGTGGACATTAGGGAAAACAAACAAAATTTTAGAACACAAGTAATAGGGAAAATCATGGAAGACTACATTGCTACTATTTTATTGGTAGAGCTTGATTTGAAATTCTGAGGGCAGTTCTTATTATTCTGTATAAAACCGTACCAGAAGGGTCTTAATGGCATGCCAAAGAATGTTAAAGAGCATAGGAAAACTTTTGTAAAGATAGACTGAACTTGGCTTTGAAAAGATAAATAAAAGGAAACCTAATAAAAGAACTCAAGTGCTTTGTGTCGAAGAAATACAGAGACAAACAGAATACAGGAATGGGAGATACTTGGTGAAACTCATAGATAAAAGAAAATTCATCTTGATGAAGTATTTTTTTGTGCTATATGTAATTAGATTGGGATATTCACCGTAAGATAACACTGGAGTCTCAAAGACATTAGCTGTCTATTCCTTTTGTCCTCTGTTACTAAATATCAAATATATTAAAGGGATATAAATAATAAAGTGTTTCTCCATGTGTTTATGTGCAAAAAAAAAAAAAAAAAAAGTAGTGTCTTGAGGATAACAAAGGGCTACTAGACAGTCAAAAGGCCTCTCACTAGTATTTCATGTGTGGAAGTACCTTCTCAGTACCCATGGGTTTTACCTGTTGTTTGCTAATGCTGTTACAAAACTGTAACAAAAATGGTACAAAACATAATTTATCATAGTGCTGTGACAGAATAAGTATGAATTAGAAATACACTTATTTTCTTCAAAAAGCTACTAAACAATTTACACAACTTTTTCTGAAAACTTTTTAAGTTTTCTGCTTTTCAAAATCCAAATTACTGTAGTACAAATAGTAATGGGACGTGTGCTTCACAGATACAACATACGGAAAAATAATTGCCTTCTGGCCTCCATTAAGCTGTCTGCAAACCAGCAATAAGCAAACATCCCTTTGCCTTTTTCCAGCCTTTCCACACCCCCTCCTATTCCTTTCCCCTGAAGACATGAGCCATGCTGGGAATAGCTTGAAAGGTAACAGATCCGTAGCCATCCTGAAGAATGGGTATAATGATCAAAATTATACGACAATCTCTTTTCATTTGGGGACTTTATGACCACTGGTTTGACACAAGCTGGTTGGTAAAAGTGCACTTTTATGGAAGAAACTTGAAAAATCCCTCATATTTGAAATACATTATATATGATTTTTTTTTTATGTTTGTTGGTTGTTATGTATTTCTTTGTATTTGTAATCGATTTGTATATTTTTAGGAGCCCAGGCTTGTGTTCTTGTGTTTTCTACAACTGATAGAGAGTCCTTCAAAGCAATCCCTACCTGGAAGGAGAAAGTTGTGACTGAAGTTGGAGACATTCCGACAGTTCTCGTGCAGAATAAGATTGATCTTCTTGATGACTCTTGTATAAAGAAGTAGGAGTTTTATCTTACCATTTTTAAAGAACAATATATGCCCCCTGTATACACGTGTGTTGTTTTTTTTAAAAAAAAAAAAAAACAAACCCTCTGTTGTAGTTTCTGGTTAAGACTTAAGATATGTAGGTTGTCAAACCAGTGCCCTGCATCAAAACATGCCTTAGGAGCACAGGTGACAGGTATTGCTGCATGACTGTAGTTAGTTGGGCAGATGTGCTTGCCAAGCTAGGAGTTTTCTGTTTGCTTCATGCCTTCTTCTGAAGTGTCAGTCAAAAAAATAGATTAATAGCATGAAGAGTTTGGTTGTGCCATGATGTTTCTCTTTTTTTTTTTAATCGGAAATCCTAAAACTAAATTTTCTCTCCTGTTAAAACTTACAGTTACTCTTAAACTGTGCTGTGCACCAATGAAGTTTCATTGTCTGGTTTGGCGAGTGAATGCTAGCTAAAATGATGAAGTAGTATTAAACAGCTTGTTTGAAAAAGTGTCTTAATATTCTTTGCTTTGCTTTTCTTTAATTTGTTTCTGTTGCTCATTGTTATCAAAACATTATAACTCTATAGAAATCCATATCTGTTAATGTTCTCAAACTGCATGGTGCTGATCCTTCTTCATTGTATTTTTCTTTACAGCTTTTACTGTCAATTCATTCTGCCTTTGTATATATGACCAATTTCATTCTTGCCATAAAATCAGCTTAACAAATGCTAACTTTTCTTTACCACAGCATATAGTGTAGAAGATACTGCATGATAAAGTTGATCATTCTCCACTTGTTTATGTCTACCATCTTCCTGAGAGATTTAAATTATTTCTTCTTTTTATTGTTTCCTGCACTGGCTTTCTTTGTTCTCTGTTTGCTATCATTGGTGGCATAAATCAGCTTCTACTCCTTCTGCAAAGAATACTGAGGATTTTTGAAAGGAAAAGCAAAATTGCATTTGAACTCCTCCTTTATTCATGGTATGTCACTTAGGTTTTGTTCTCAGAATACTCTTGTCTACCTCAGTAACTTCATCTTTCTGATGACGTGATTTGCCTTGGTGAAATTTTCATGTTTCCTCAAGTTTTCCTTAAAATTTAGCATAAGTGCTCTTTCACTTCACAGAAAAAAGAAATTTGTGATTTCATCTCTGCACTCATCTGATTGCATAGTCTACTGCTTCACTAAAATATACTTAAGGATTACTTTGTTGTTTTGACTTTGCAGTGATAATTGTTCTCACTCTAGTGCTGTTATTTACAGCCTCCTTCCTTTTGGTTTCACAGACACCTGTCTTCAAACCCTGGGAAATTTTAGTTAATGGAATCGATAAATTTTGAAAAGCCTTTATGACTTTTGGTCGTAAAGAGACTGGATGTAAAATACCTTCTTGTCATAGTGGAGGTATTGTAAGGAAATTAAGGATCAGGTATTTTTTAACTGTCTTGAGTTTCTTAATGCACCTTGCCACGTTTAAATTACCACAAAGCAATTTGTCTATAAGAGGAAATGCTGGCAAATAATACAAATTAGTATATACAAAGTCTTCTTCTGTTGTGCAGTGAAGAGGCAGAAGCACTGGCAAAAAAGCTAAAATTAAGGTTCTACCGAGCATCTGTGAAGGAAGACCTAAACGTAACTGAAGGTAGGAGATACAGCAGAGCAGGTGTCTGTCCTGCCCTCTGCTGTGTAGCACTGTACGTCTCGCTAGTTTGGAGCTATATCCCATGTTGTTGCATGCTGTTGGCAATCCTTTCTATATTTTTTAGCAGCACACTTTAAAGATAGCTAGAATTAGTTGATGATATCAGTGTGTTAGGCCCATTTCTTTGTGTACATCTTCCCTTTCTCTTCCACAAACAGTACATAGCTTCAATATTTAGAAGTACCAATGTGTTAAGACTGCTTACTCCTAATGACTGTCAGTAAGCACTAAGCTTTTAAAAAATTAAATATAGAAGTTCAATTATTATAATATACAAAATGTTGAATGTAATATTTTGTAATTATTATTTAATAATTGATATAAACAATTATTTAATAGTTTAGTCATATTTAAATAAAGTACATTAAAAAATTGGATCTCTTGCAGCCTTTTGTCTACTGGTGATATTTCACTAGTTCCCCACTATCACTTCTTAATGCATATATTTAATTTCATGACTACTGTTGTAAAATTGTTTCACTATCTTTTGTGGGGTAGGTTTGAATAATAATTGATTGTAGTCTGTGATAACTTATTTTTTTGTTTAATCAGACAAACTTAGTAGTAAACTAATTGTTTCTTCTCTGTTAACATCATTCACCTTGGAAAAAAAGTTCTGCAAGAGAAAATGTAAAATGTTTCTGTATCATCTTTACATGAGTTATTAATTACAAATGTAAATAATCATAACACATGTAGGTTCTGAGAACTCTCCTACAGTTGTAGATTTTTTCAAAATCCTAGGTAGACTTCTTATACCCCCAATACAAATGAGCGCAGCATTAGTTGATTAGAAAAATGTTGATGCCAAGTTTTATTAATAGCCTTACTTTACGTAATTACATAATTTACTTACTATTCTAAGGCTTCTTGAAAAAAAAAAAAAAAAAAAAAACCAAAACAAAACAAAACAAAAAAACAACCAAAAAACAACCCAACATAAAATTGCTACATAACTTTAAAAGTTCCAAGTTGCATGAATTGGAACATTTGGCAATATGTATGTGCCAGCTCTATTACAGGAGTACTGAGATGTTTCTGTCTGCTGTGCAAGACCCTATTACTGCAGACTGTAAGACCTGGGTAGACACACTGGTCTAATGTGGATTCTGCTCAGGTACACAAGCCTGCCAAGAGAGAATCGCTTACCAGGTCGTGCTAAACCAGTGATGTTGAATGCACTTTAGTCACCACACAGAATTTTGATATTATTGATTATTTTTATGCATGCTCTGATGTACCTTTTTTCTTTTTAAACTTCCAGTTTTTAAGTATTTGGCTGATAAATATCTTCAAAGGCTGAAGCAACAAACAGCAGAAGATCCAGAACTAGTACATACAAGCAGTAACAAGATTGGTATGTATACTGTAATAAAAGCCAGAAACAGTATTTTGTGCCATCAAAGCTTATGGTCTCCTTTGTTTCCTTATGGAGTTGGTACAGGGTGAATTGGGGTCTAATTGTTACCTATTGGGGTTCTTCAGCCTGGAGAAGAGAAGACTCCGAGGAGACCTTATAGTGGCCTTCCAGTACCTAAAGGGGGCCTACACAAAAGCTGGAGAGGGACTTTTTACAAGGGCATGTAGTGATAGGACAAGGGGGAATGGCTTCAAACTGGAAGAGGGTAGATTTAGACTAGATATCAGGAAGAAATGTTTCACTCTGAGGCTGGTGAGGCACTGGAACAGGTTGCCGAGGGAAGTTGTGGATGCCCCTTCCCTGGAGGTGTTTAAGGCCAGGCTGGATGGGGCTTTAAGCAACCTGGTCTAGTGGGAGGTGTCCCTGCCCATGGCAGGGGGGTTGGAACTAGGTTGTCTTTAAGGTCCCTTCCAACCTAAACCATTCTGTGATTCCAATCTTGGGATATTGTCTCTTTTCCTTATGTAAAATATCTTTGTGACTCTAAAGTTACAAGACTGTCAAACTGATGTGCTAAAGTTTCTAGCTAATGTTTGGCAAGTGCCCTTTTATTAAAGTCGTTTAAACAAACATTGTGTAAGGACTTGAGAAAGGATGCTTAGTACTTGTGTTACTCATCTTGGTGCAGATTTACAAGAGAGTCACGATGAAAGAATCTGGCATCTAATCAGAAGGTCTTTGTAAATTGCGTTTTGTAAGAGAACACTGAACTTCTGTAGTCCTTCTTTAAAGCATTTCTGAGTCAGTTCATTTATTTTCCTTAAAACGCTCCCTTTTTATTCAGGCTTTTCCTTACCTTTATCTCAGCAAAGTTTCTAACTTTAAAATTGTCATGTTTTTCTTTTATTATGTTACTCAACTAACCGTAACTTTGTTACCTTGCAATTAGTAGCATACACATACGCTGATGAGTGCCTATGCTGCCCTTCAATTACATAGATGTATACCAGCTTTAAATACTGCCTGGCTAGTATTTCCAACTGGCTCTACTTCAAATTTAGCTGCAAAATCGACCCAGAAATAGATCAAGCCTTTAAAAAGTAGAGTATGCATTTGAGATGCACTACTATGCCTTAGTAAGTGTTGCGTCTGAAGTGTTAATTATGCTGCAGGAAGTAAGGAAATACAAATACTTTTCTTGTATTTAAATTCTGTAGGTGTTTTTAATACAGCTGGTGGAAGTCATTCCAACCAAAATTCTAGCACTCTTAATGGTGGAGATGTCATCAACCTTAGACCAAACAAACAGAGGACCAAGAAAAACAGAAGTCCTTTTAGCAACTGCAGCATACCGTAGACCACTTCTGGAGGAAGAAAAACCCAACACAGTGAATTGGATGAAGTTGTGCAATTGAGTACAGAATAAAGCCAGCTGTAGAGGTATTTTTACCAGTGCTTTAGCAAATCTTGTGCCTATGGGATCCTTGATGGAGAGATGGATTTATATAAACTTGCTGATGCAGTGTTTTCTGGTGTGTAGAGTGAGACACCTGGTGGCGAAACGCCGAACCGTGACTGCCCCGAGCACTTTGTAAAAATTAGGCAAGCTTCTCCTTTTTCAAGGAATTATTTACAGAGCAATGAACTAGGTGTTGCTGAATTGCAAAGCACATTTAACATAAGGATAATACTTACAAGTATAGGTACAGACCATAACACTATGGCCCAAGGTAAAATAGCAACCTTGCAGCTAAATTTCAAAGAAAATGTTAAATTGGTTAGTCAGTACACTAAGAAGATAAATTAACAGCAAAAAGAAGACACTATATTTTATGCCTGACTATATTAATATGGCTTCTGGCCGTTCTGTCAGTGCAACATACTTCTGTTATACATATGCGTGCGAAGGTATATATGTAAACATTTGGTATGAATATTTAGGCTAAATTCCAGTGTATACGTTACTTGGAGATCAACTGATGATTATAAAATAGCATCTTCCAAAAAAAATTTTCCCTTTAAAAATGTTGCATTTCAGGTGAGGCTTTCCCAGGTGCCACTGTGTACATTTAACTTGCTGTACTTTGGGCCTAAAAGCTTAGATTTAAAAATGTACGGTGCCAAAAATGCTCCTTCCTTTTACCTAATGCTGCGCTACAGATGTTTTTGTAAGTTTGTTTTTCTCAGTCTTAACAGGTTGAACAAATAACATAGTCTTTCACACTAATAGCTATTCAGAAGGAACATATCATATAATCGTATTCCTGTTCAAATTTGATTGTTGTATCCTGTGTTGTCTATGAAAAAGGAACTTGCAAAGTGGTGTCACAAAATGCCTATCTTTGGAAAAAATTTTTTTAGATACCATAAACTAAGTTATGGAGGATCCAAAAAATTGCAGCTGATGACTGAGTTACATTAATGAGACATTCTTGAATGTTGTCTCAGGTTCAAAGTTAGCTGCCGGTTACAGAAAATCTAATTCTGCAAGATCAGAGACATGGCAAAAAATTTTCAAAGTGCTTAAGTAATTTTACAGAGTTGATTTAGAAGTTTAGGAGCCCAAATCTAAATTAAAGTCATTTGGGCTTAGGCTCCTAAATCACTAAGGTGCTTTTAAAAATGCTAAGCAAATTATCTTTTATTTACCAAAAATAAACACTTTTTAATCCTCTTCAAGAGCATGCATGCCTTTTAAAAAATATCCATTTTGTTTACATGGTTTTGTATGGTATGATATAATTTTAACTTTCTAGGATTTCTACAACAAAGCTGCCGGTGACAAATGCAAAATATGCTGCTTGAGAAAATTCAGAATTTTAATAGTTTTTTAAATGGTGTATAAGAATGAAAATGAGTTGAGTGATCTTGTATATTTTTGGAGGAAGGACTTTTCACTGTGTGAATTCACGTAGGAAGCTTGACTTACTTTGTTTCTAAGTCAGTGAGTATGAAAACTGAAATGTACTCTTTTTCCCACTGTCTGCAGGGAGAGAAGTGGGTGGCAAGTTATGCACAAACACTAAAGATCTCTGAACTCTGTATTTTATGTTTACTGTATTAGACTTTCTACCGAGTACCGTTGTTTCTTTCATGAGCTGTTAGAGCATCTCCTGTTGCTGGCAAGAAGGTGGCCTTCAAGGCGCTCGATCCCCTTTGCAGCAAAACTGTGTTCTTCACTGTAATGTTTCCTATGTTTGCTCTTGGAGAAAGGCCTTTATTTTTTAACAAGTGCATTTAATCACTGTATGTACGTATAAATGAAGTCCTATCTGTCTTAGCGATCTAAAAAATAAGGTACTTGGGATAAGAATTATGATTGTACATCATGGGGCCACCTTACAACTTCAGGCTGTGGGATAGACTGTGTGCATGTAGAGTTTCGACAGCTGTTTTTAATATGGAAACTTTTGCATTTCATTATCTGCCTGCCGGTTTCACATTTTTTATTCATTTCTCTCGAAAAAGAAACAAAACCACAAAGTGTCTGAAACATCTTCTTTTGCCTTGTTTGACTTTGTACAGAGTACTGGAAAATAAGTCTTTATTCCATATAATGACCATTTGTACTATTACATGTAATACTGTAGATATTGTACTATTTATTACAGAAGCCATTTGTAGTTAAGGTCTGTCATTATAAACCACGGTGTAAGGACTGAAAACTCGGTAGAAATTTTCACAGCTGGGGACTTGGCAGACATGCTAAATTCAGGATATGTTGAAATTTAGTACACATACTTTAACGTAGGAATATGTATTTGCAGCCTTGGGCAACGGTGAGTTTTCATTTCATTCCCCCCTTAAATCTAAAGTGGCTCTTTCTTTGTTGTGACTTTGCAGTGCTTGTTCTCCAGTACCACTGAGATGGAGACTGTCCAAATTAGCCTTTTCCTGGAAGCACTCTGCATGTACGCTGCTTGAAAATTAAATTTTTATCCTGCTGGGGTTAGTGTGCGGATGTAAAGCAGATGACTTGCATATTGCAGGAATCCTTAGGTATTCTCATCACTGTTCAGTGGGAGTAACTTTTGGCTTTTGGATGAAGACACATGCCAAAATGTTTAGCACTCGCATTGTCCCTTGTGAATCCTTTTAATTATAAACATTGCCCCATTCTCCACTCACAGTGTTCTCGTTAAAATATCATCCGTTTTAGTTACCAAAACAGACAGGTGCAGAGCTGGTAAATAAAAATGCCCTTCTCTGTGCTTTTGTGTGACTGCGTGGTGGAAGAGGGTGTAGCGCTCTGTTAAACCCGTGGCAGAGCGGCATCCCAGATTAGGAGGAACAGATGTTCCTGCCACAAGACACGTGTTTTGCCCCATGAGACTAAGCTAGTTGCACTCCTGTTTTATCTGTTAATATCTCTTGAATAGCTCCTTGGATGTATTACCTGAATCTTGCCAAAAATGCTTTGCTTTCAGCTGATAATGCTACCACTAGTAGAAAACGTCAGTAATTGTTACTGCCTTAGTGAAATAAGCATTCACTAAAGAGTCGGACACTAAAGCATCGGTCGCTCCCGTGTTGTATCCATTCAGTGAATGGGTGTTCTCCCAGTAAGTGGGGCGTCATTTGATGCAAAGCGGTAATGCTAGGCATGTATTTCCAACTGGAAATAACAAATCTCAAAGTTGTAAGACTGATCACACTAAGACTTTTGTGCTTGTGTGTGTGTGGTTAATTTTAAAAATAATAATAATAATTAAATATTCCACTTAAGACAATTTTGGCGCTTTCTTATTTTCAGTGTTCCTTAAGGCAACGCTTACCTTTTTGAGTCCAAATGCCTGATTACCACACTGTCAGTTGAATTTCCTGTGTAATTTTTTTTTATGTTTCAGTAAAATTTGTCCGTCCTTTCTCTCAGTTATTGGGCTACAGTATATCTGACACATAGTTTTCCTTTGCATCACTTCTGTAGATGTATATTATACTAAAGGGAATTGAGCAGCTGAATGCATTGTACTGCCTGGAGGTTATGCAGGGCTATGTGCATAATACTCAGAGAACACGCACTTTGAACCTGTTAATTCATCTATTCGAGTTGATAGCTACCAGTTAATAATAGAATTAATTATTTGCACTGCATAACCCTCTTGTAGGAATTTGATCCTACAACATACGAACAAACCTGCTTCTTGGATTCCAGTGATGGTACCTAAGCCCTTCCTGCTTTTCTAAATGTAATCATGGACCTTCGGCTGCCGTTCCAGTTCCTGAACACTAATTGTCCATAAGCCAGAGAGCAGGTGTGGTCCAACCAGCTTGATTTCATCAAAACTACCTTACCACCTTTTTGTAGGAAGCAACAGTTGTGTGTCTTTTTTTTTTTTTTAATGCTCAAATAATATTGACAGAATACTTCTCTCTCTTAATATGGCATCCTAATAGCTAATTAAAATTATAGAAGAAAAACTGCAGCGATGTTTAGATTTAAGACGAAAGGTGCTATAATAGACTAAGAGAAACTTTCAAACAGTTCCATGTTGAAAAATTGTGCTATATGAGTCATCTCAAAGCCAGGTGAGTCCTAGTACAGAACTAGACTCATTCTCAGGTTTCTAGTAGTAGGGTAATACTGATAAATAATTTGTGGAGTGAGTGTTCTTTCTTGTCTTACTGAGATAAATGTCGTTCAGCAGAACTGACTAAAGTTGATCAAAACAAGTAAAAATTAATCTGGACCAGAAGAAATATTACTCTCATTGTGAGGATACAGATGCATCATTACTAGTACTTTACTTCCTCTTATCTGCAAGTTCATATGAATCTGAATGGTTAAAACAGATAATGTACATAACTGGTTTTTTCACCGTTGTGATTTCAAGTAAATGTAATATATTTTCAGAAAAAAAAGTCACCTTACAGTAAATCCTCAAGTGGAAAAATAAATGTTTAAAACGGAATATTCTGTGTATGCCGTTCCTGTAAAATCCCTATGAGTTAATTCTGCTGTTTTCTTGTTAGTGACATTAGTTGTATCATGCAATTTAGGCATGTTCCTTTGATTACTGTTTGGTCTGATACAGGTCACTACTGTTGTGGTTATATTAAATTGTCAGTGCATTAAATTAAAAAAAAAAACGTAGCTGTGCAGCCTCAATCTGCTCAAGAAACTCGTGTGCCCAGCTCTGGTCCACGTGTTGCTAACAGTTGCGATCTGAGGCCGGACAGGTTAGATACCCTCAAAGGAACAAGTGTGGGCACCCCAATCTGACAAAAATGCTGTTTCTGAGCTCTTGGCCCTAATTTCTCCACCACACAGGTCAGATGATACAAAATGTGGATTCTGTTCTGCTCTTTCTGGTCATTTCGTTTTTCATGATTGGCCTGGCTAGCACGGTGAATGTTTGTGGATGCTGCAAGTGCCGTTAAAATAGTACTAATATGTCAAAGATGCCCGATGCATTTTCTGAAAAGAAACAGGTAAGTAGAGTAACTAGACACTAATTTTTTGTTTTGTTTTGTTTTAGTAAAACGCAACTCGCAGCATCTGGGTCTGCCTCTTTACCCAGGGGTCTCAGTAATCTGGAAAGTAATATACTTCTTCCTCTTGCATGCAGTTTTGCACAGAAATACAATTTGCTTGCTTAACACTCCACTAAGGATTAATTAGCAATGTTTTAGGCAAGAAAAAAAAAATCATGAAATGCGAGAAAACTCACATTTTCATGATCATGTGTTTTTAGGTCAGGGAAGTGTTTAACTACACGTAAGACCTTGAGAAGACTGAAGCTTTGACACTATCTAGGTGGGGGTTTTATGTACTGTGCAGCCGTATCCCCTTCAGCTTCGGGAAGGTGGGTGGCTGTGCTGCCAGACCCCTGCTGCGAACACCCGGGCGCTTCTTGGCGTCCCTGAGGAAATGTTTTGTGCTCACTAAGGTCCCGTTCCCAACACTGCCTTATGCTGAGAAGAGCACAGCCTTATTTTACTGCTCAGCAGTTAAGAGGACCACAAGTTCACTGTTTTTTCTACACCACCTCTGTCCCAGCTCTCTTACGCCTGCTGAGCCTTGTCTACTGTCATGCGATTTTTGACAACAGAGAGTACTTAAAAAAGAGCAAAAACCTTTAATCTGTTCTTTTGTTGATTTCTGCCACATGTATGATGCCGGTTAGCTATTTTGAGTTACTTTAACAATGATAAATGTTGAAGATAGCCACTATGAAACCGCAGTAAAATGCTCAGTAGATAAGATGTCTTTTGCTGTGGCTTACAGGTGTGACTGTGAAAGAAACTTTAAAGACAGTATCACTGGGTTTAAAATTAGATAGTTCAGATCTGTGGGATCTTTAATAGACATAGCACGTCAGTACGCAATCGTAAAGCATAGGAGAAGGTAGTGATGGATGTATTGCAGACCCCCTGTGGGTCAGATGACAAAAGTTAAGAAAGTAGAAGGCAAAGAGAAGAAAGAATTTCTAAAAAAACCAACCAAACAAACAACAAAAAACCAAAACCAACACAGTAACAGGCCAAAATAAGTTAAATCTACACTATTAACTCATGTGTAGATATCCAGATTGTGAGCACCTCATTTTGTCCTTGGAACAAACACATACCTGTGTTGTACAAGTGCTATAATAAAACTTTTAGTTATTGATACAGTGAAGAGGATCTAAAAGAGAAAACAAAAGAAACCCTTAATACTCCTGGCCTGAATAACCTTACAATGGCCTTAAAAAAAAACCCAACTAATTCAGAAGGAATAGTCTAAACCTCGATAGGCTGCGTTCCACTTTACTATTTCACAGCATGATTTCTGCAAACAACCTGCGCTGTATATTATTGTCAAGGGGTTTAATGGTGTTAAATAGCTGGAAGCTTTACTTCTCTTGTTAAAGTTCACAAGGAGCTAAACCATATTAAAACAGACTAGTTATTTCTAAAATGGAGTTGTTATAGACTTAATCTCACCAAAATCTTAGGACCTTTTCACAACCTCAGAGCTGAAACTTGGCTTGTTTTGAAAGCAGCCCTCTGGAGTGCATTTTATGTGGATACAACGCAGTGACGGCAGCCTCACAGCAGCTGAGGTTAGCGAGGTGTGCGGGGCAGTGCTCCCTGGCAGCCTGCTTGCACATGTTCAAGACCTTTAAAGCCATGGAGCTCCAGAGCTGTAGCTGGGCAGGAGGAGCCTGAAGTTAAGAGCTCCCACCCTGAGCCAGTGCTCTAAGAGCATCGGGGTGGGGTGGTGGGGCTGCAACACTCAAGGAAGCGTACTGCTACTAAGGGAGCTGCTGTTGGTGGCATCACTCCCTCCTGTCCCACTCCCTCCAGCTGAGCTTTTATCTGAGCCAAGTTCAGACGGGTGAGGGCTGAGCCACCAAGCCCCCTGCTCCCCTCCGTGACGACCACCACCATTGGTGAAATAGTGCAAGACCCACAGGTTATGTGGGGAAGGGGTTGCAAAATTCCAGGCTCACCCTGAAATCTGCAACTTTTAACCCACAACCACAGAGCATGGTGATGATAAGCAGAAATTAGAGGGCGTGAAGGGGGTAGAAGGAAAAAAAAACTAAAACCCCAAGAAAAAAACACTCACCCAAAGAGTAAGTAATGTGAAACTTACAAAAGTGTACTATCATCCTACACAAGAAACAGATATGGTATGTGCCAGTTGAGAATTCAGCTGTTTGTTTCGCTCTGTTGCTTCACAGATGGTGACACAAAAAGAATTTGCGGCATAGTAGCTGATAAAATACAATTCCCCTTTATATTATCTTTGAAAAAAACCAAAACCCACAGCAACCTGACAGTACAGCGAGGCAGTAGGAGGCAGCACGGTTTGCTGTGCTGGCACGGATGTGTCGCCAGAGCTGGAGCTCATTTCCAGCCTGGGATGTGACCTTTGCATGGACGTGTTGCTTTTCACCTCCTGAGTTAGGATCTGTCTCTTGAAAGCATTGTGATCTGCTTATGAATAGTGCCAAATTATTAAAGTGATAAATGGTAATGAGTAGGACAGTGTGTTGTTTAGGAAAATACACAGTTTATTAATGTTTTTGATTTATTGCCATGATTCGTCTTTGTCCCCAAAAGTCTGGTTCACACGCTATGTATACAGCAGAGAAAAGCTGAGATCTCACTACATGACAAAACAACTTTAGTTTAAAAAAAAAAACAACAGGAGAATGGAGGAAAGGCTAAATTTGGACGCTTTGACAGTTCAGCAGAAGCACAATTACAGTTTGCAACAGAGCAGTATCGACTCTACAGGAGAACTCCTGCTAGCATTCATTATTGCCAAAAGAAGATGCCAATGCTACCAAAACCCACTAAATGCTTGCACCTCGCAATCAAAGTTACTTTGGTGCATGTGTATGCGTACATACGCGTGTGCTCGTACAGAGAATTTTTCTTAGCTTCTGTGTGTTTTTTATGGAGGTTTGCTCATCCTGCGATTTGCCAGAAGTAGCCAGGAGGATAATTTAATCCTGCTTGCTGTTGCAAGACTGTCGAACAGATGATTTCTGATGCTCCAACAACGTGATTGACTTTTCAGAATTTTCTAAGTTTCTGAGCAGAGTCTCTAGCCGCCTTTTAATTTTCTTCTGATCCTCGATGGCGCATCCGATTACCACGGACTGAAATTTCTGATCGATGGGTCCTGCTGGCACGTCAGATGTGCACGCACCGTAAAGCGACATTAAGCGGATTTTGGCGTCTTCCAAATCATCTAGAAGTTTATTAACAATTTCATCGATCATCTTGGTGGCGTGCAGTAGGGATTCCTGCTGCTGGGCGTTTCGGATGGTTTCTACAGAAACCTCTACAGTGAGGGTTCGGCCCATCAGACGATTAGCAGTCAAATTAAGTTCTTCTCTCTCACCTAAATCGAAGACAAGAAAGTATTCTAGGTTACAGGTGAATACAGGTGAATACAATCAAACTGCTACAACTTTGCAATAAACAAGGTTGTTTTTTTAAGTAAGTGACAATCAACAAGATTTCCAAGGGACAGAAAAGAGGTTTTTTTTGCATTTGCCTATGTCCCTCTTATTTCTTCTGATTTGAAATGAGGCATTAAGCTTTACTAAAAATGTAAGCAATGCTTTTCTGCTGCCAACACAATGCTTGCTGTGTCACATTAAAGCAAAGCATACGCTATTATCAGGAAACATTATTCATTAACAGAACGGGCACGTTAAGGACCTTATGCGCCACTGTGAGGGAGAGATTTAGAGAGTACCCCAGAAGGCCATAAAGAAAAAAAAACGATTTCTGACTACCCGATGCAATTAGGAGCCATGAAAAAAAAAATGGTTTTCTATTTTCTGAAAATATAAGTTTTAAGTTTTTTCCTAAAACACAACATATTTGCCATTTGCTCTTGAAGAGCCAATAAACCAGCAATTTAAAGCTCCTAATATAAACCATACAGATTTAGGGAATACATTTAAAGCCATATATCACGCAACCACAACAATGATCTTAATCAACAGGTTTTGCAGGCTGTACACTTTGTAGCACTCATGCCTGTCCAGTAGTCAAAGCCATTAAAATCAACTATATTTAATCATCATAATTATCATCAACTGATGCTCCCTCAACTGAGCTATATTAACCTGGATTTTGAAAATAAATCTGTGAACTGAGTATGGGCTTTCACATAGACGGTAGTGACATTCATGGGAGACTGTCCAGCTGAAAAGAAGGCTCCAGGAGATCTTACTGCGGCCTTCAGTACCTAAAGGAGAGCTGGGGAAGGACTTGTATGTGATGTAGTGATAGGATGAGGGGGAATGGTTTTAAACTGGAAGAGGGCAGGTTTAGATTAAACATTAGGAAGAAATTTTTTACTTTGAGGGTTGTAAGGCACCAGAACAGGTTGCCCAGAGAGGTTGTTGAGGCCCCATCCCTGGAGGTGTTCAAGGCCAGGCTGGACGTGGCCTTGGGCAACCTGTTCTAGTGGGAAGTGTCCCTGTCTATGGCAGGGGGATTGGAACTCAATGATCTTCAAGGTCCTTTCCAACTCTAAACCACTGTATAATTCTAACAGTATGTGAATTTACACGGTGAAGACCAAGGGGATCCCAGAGTACTGGCTGGCCCTTCAGCAACCTCTGCTGGCTCCAATGCCCACACCTTCTGCAGCAGCAAGTGACCAACTGGAGCCACTGCCAGCGACCAACCAGAGCCACTGCCTAAGGCACGGGCTGTTTTGGCTGTGGGTCAGCTGGGAGGGTACGGCAAAGCAGCTTCTCACCTTCACTGATGTGCCGCATATCCTGGCTGTTCTGTATGTTGTGGATCATTTCTAGCAGGATTTCTTTCTCTTGCTCCATAGCAGACGCTGCGTCACGGAAAGCCTCTACCCTGCACGTGGTTGAACCAAACAAAATGTTTAAATAATAAAATAGCTCTTCACCTACATAGCTGCCAAGAACTGTTTTTTTAATCTTCGGCCTAAGTACAGTCAGTTCGTAATTCTCCATGAGCCAGACTCTCTGATTTCAAGACCTTCTCCCATATCTTAACTTCACTTTTCAAGGCTCAATATAATTACAAAAAACAAATGGGGAAAAAAAAAAACCAACAAAACCAAAACAACATTAATTCAGTCAGACTTAAACTTTTTATTTTACTGACAGTGCTGTTCTATCCTACTCCGTGGTTAGTCTGGATATTCAGAGCCTGATGGTACTATGGGCCCACAGCAGAAGTTCTGTAGCTAATTGGCAATTATTATCAGCTGCTTAACTAGAAGATAAACTGGCCCAGTCCCCATCAGGGAACTTGGTGGTGAAGGTTGCAGCTGTGGGGATGGAGGCAGCAAGGAGGCCTGGCTCCCCCGCGGTTCCCAGGCCAGCAGCACACAACCACTGCAACCCACCTACAAAGCAACAAACACTCCAGAAAACTCAAACTCCACCTTATAGCCGAACGAGCCGTTTCATGAGGGAGAAAAATGAGCAAGAGGGACAAAGCTCACACACTTTTATTAATGTGACAAGGGCTTCCCCGCCAGGTGGTGTGCCTTGGTGGCTGGGAGAAGATGCTGGACCGCCTGTCCTGACAGTCACTGGTGTTTTCCACGGAGCAGTGCTTGCTGTGATTGACACGGGAAGGAAGCTTCTGTGGGAGCAGCTCCTGTTTCTGGGCTTCCAGGGAAGCAGGAAACTTGATTCCTCCCAAAACAGGACCCCTACTCCAGTCCTGTTCACTGTACTGAAACTCACATGTGGTGCGGCAGAGGTGAGGGGAAAGCCCATCAGAAACTGCTCTCCCTGAGAACCATTTGGTCTCCATAAACTGTGTGGTTGGGTGCCCGTAGTCTGCCCTCCTCCTTGTGCCACAGGTACAGACCCGTCTGGCCATGGGCCAGGTGAAAATGCCATACTAGAAATCTGAGTCCAGTGCCTTAATTCCTGTCTTATTCCCTGTTTTAAGGAGGGGGCTTTTGCTTTCAGCCAAGTCATCTGGAAAACCATGTCTGGGAACCCCAAACTACCTTGGAGACTGGGGACAAGAGGGAAATGTCCCCCCTCCCTTGGCTTTGCCCTGGAGGCTTGAGGACAGAGGCTCAGTTGCTGAGCTGCAACTGGCTGCAAGAGTTGTGCCAAAAAACGTCAACTCTGCCTTCCCAGAACCCACAGAAAAGCTGAATACCATGTGAACCTGGCTGATGGTTTCACATGCTTTCAACACACAGCTCAGGAGGTCTAGCTGCTGTGAGCAGCATGGGAATCCATCTACCCTGAAATGTTTATTAAACCTGACCAGGAAAAGGGGAAACAAACCAAAACATCCTTAAGTCTCTTAGATGCTCTGTGCTCTTCAACATTACTGGGTGCTGCCCCGAGAAGCTAATGGTGGCTTATCACTGCTGCTTCAACAGATAAGGGCTTGTCTGATGAGACAGGTACGGAGCTGCTGCTCCTTCCTCAAAGGCTAGCTGAGGGCAGGTAACTCCAGAAAAACAGCAGTAAGAGAAAAGAGGGCAAAAAAAGGCAGAACGGGAGCATTTGAGGATATAAATAGTCACACTTCGCAGGCAGCCTGCTCACAAAATGGTTCTGTTTTACAAAATATTTAGCCTAATTTAGTCAGTGAAAGCACCAGCTTCAGGCCTTGCCTTTAATGTTCATTCTGAGGAGGAGTGGGAAAAGTTAATGCAATGCAAATTCTTGCCGGGAGCAAATACTTTTAATTATTATTTTGGACTGGTTAGTAAGAGCAGTGAGGCAGGTGGAGTCATTTCATACTTCAGATGTCTGCACTTTGTAATTTAGGAAGTCTGGCAATATTTTCATAAATGCCTCACCATGCCTTCCTAAAAAAACTAGTATTTTCACAATTTTAAAAATGCATTGTGGTCGCTGGAAAGCTTAAAATGTGGAAGTGCGGAATTTCAATTTTAATAGTGTTTTTAAATCGGATTCAGTATATCACTGTACAGACTTAAAAACTATAAGTCTATATGGATCAATCCGTGATTTCCACAGGCTTTGCTGGGTCCTATGAAGAATGTGGAAAAACTGCATTGCAAAGATGTGGGCTGAATTGGTGCAATTCTAAAGAGAGTGCCTAAAACATCACTGCTGCCAAAAGCCAGCTAGCTACTGGTATGCAAGGTAGGACCTAAAAGCCAAATGATCAGAATTAATGATTGTATAGCGCAAAAAAACCCCCTGTAATTTACCAACAGGAATTTTGATTGACATTATTTTGCAGAGAGTCATATAACCAAATCTTGAGAACTATTTTATTTGCAATAATTGCTTCTTGGGAATTATTTTAACCACTTTTTCAACTCCAATAGAGTGCCATACAACTGAAATCCACTGGAATTTTAATTTTACTGTATTTGGTTCCATAAACGGCAGTGAAAATAAGCATGTACCCTGGCACCACGTAATGGCACATGAGGGGGCACACCAGCTCCTGCCACTGGGGCAAAGGGACAGAGAAGCAGCACGTCAGGACTCCCCCCACCTCTCTGCTATCCCTTCTAGAAATTTCCATCCTGGCCAATTACTAGCAGCATGATGGGGCTAAATAACTCTCAAAAAATAAACTCCTGGGGTTTCAGAGACCTGTCGAGGGCAGAGCGGAGGCACAGTGGGATAACAGCGTATGGGCAGCAAAGGCAGCACCTGAGCAGCCAGCCAGCGAGCAGGAAAACAGAAGAAGGTGGGGGAATGGCCTGAGAAAGGCAGGACAAGGGAACAGCGGAAACAGCCCACTGTCACTGCTAGGGACCTGGATCCCTTGGAGGTCACAACAACAGGACAGGATCATTTTGGAACAGCGCTCGGGGTGGGGAGAACAAAAAAAAAAGGAAACCACTCACAGCCACCTCAGGAAAACAGTTAGTGCTCCAGAGAAGATGTTGCAGAGCTTTATCAGGGTGAGATACCCACCCCAGCTTTACTCTGTTTCTCTGCCCCGGCTTGTACCGAGGCCTGTGGCCACCTGCCCCCATGGTGGGCTGAGTCCTGCCAGTTCCTTCAGCCCCCAGACCACAGCCCGGGAGAGACCCCGGCCCCCCGGCAGGCACTGTGCACCTTTCCCTCCTTGCTTGCTGTGAGAGCATCAAGTCCACACCTCATGATCAGCTCTCATAACTTCTGTCCTAAAATGTGCTTTAACTTCATAGGCTTGTGTAAATCTTCACTTTCATTGTGTGGGGGACAAAAACAAATAAATTGTAAAAGCTAAACCTCTAGCAAAGTGACCGACATGGAAAAGGGTGGCAAAACAGCCCAAGTCTCAAAAAAACAACTAACCAAAGAACAAAAGGCAAAGAAAAGAGAACACAAAACTCCTATTAATGCCCAATTATCAATCATCTAGATGCAGCAGTGTGATCTTTTTCTAACAGATGAAAACATCCAATCACAATTTTACCTTGAGTGTATTTGTTGCTTTGAACATCAACTCAATATCCATCCATTACCTAAGACTAAAAAACAACCATTCCTTACTTCTGATTTTTCCCGGTCCAAGAGCGATTAGCCACACAGTGCCTTTCCTTCCTACATGCCATTTGCATGAGCAGAGCATTCCCCCGTGGAACAGGTGGACCAGCCTGTGCTTTTGTTTCCAGATGAGAAACTCGATACCCGCTTTCTTATGACAACTGCAATAACTCTGTCCTTTAAACTACTCACTGACTTAAACAGCTCACTGTTAAAGCTTGCGCGCTGGAGGTACAGATAAGTTTTCAAAGGAAATAAGAAACATCTGAAGATGGTGCAGCTTTTTTCCTGAAACAGAGCTGAGCACACTGGATGGAGACCAAGCAGGGGGTTTCACCCCAGCATCCTCAGATGCTTAAACCAAGTTTCTGTTCTTGGGTAAGCGGTCCCCATGAACATACAAAGGAATGGTGCGAGAATATGGTTGTTCCGAAGGAGATCAGGACAAAAAGTAAACAAAATTAAGATTTCTTTTATATAAAAAAAAAGGCAAGAGTCTGACTTATCCCATGTATCATTACACCTAGGACTGAGTGTTCACTTCGCACAACCACCAGAACACGGTGACTCATAAACAGAGACTCTGCTCCTGCTTCCAGCTGCTCCCGAGATGTCTCAGCACTCACCAGCAGCCAGGGCAAGACGAAGGTCCAAGCCCTTACAAGGGACAAACGTGCCACCTGCCCCCCCTTGCTGTCCCTGCTGGCGGCCTTACACCCTGGCAGCCAGATTGATCCCTCTGTCCCGCTCACTTTCCCTACAAGAAGAAACTCCCTCCCCAAACACCTAGCAGGGAGGCACAAAAATACCCTGTTACTGTCAGAAAAGCAGCTCTCGCAGTGGAAGGGAAGGGAGAAAAGGGAAGGCTGTTCAAACCAGAGCATTTCCGATGGGATGAGGGTTGCCGTGGGGTTCGGCCGACCTTAAGCAACTTCAGAACTGAGACTGTTGACGGGTTTAATTAAAGCCTGTAGTTCACTTTGACACATTTTTACTTATTATATTTAAAAGCAATATCTCTATAGCTAGGGTCTATAGCCAAACTAAACCGGCTGGAGAAGCAAGAAGCGGGGAAGCTATTCCTCCTGTCATTCAAATAACTTTGAAATGAAGCATGTTGATTAGTTGTGCGTGGAAAAGAAATGAGACTTGAGTGACTTCAATCAAAATAGTTTGGCTCTTTTTTTGTAACTGTCCTGGATTTAGAACTATGCCTGTTTGAAAGACCCACAGCAAACTGGGAAGCTTAATGTGGGGTCTAGTTTCTGGTTAACCAAACTGTCTGCTTTGTTTCAGAGTCGCTCAGCAAATTTAAAACACATTTTTGCATATTCTGATGCTCATTTTGTGATTATATATTCATGCACTAGACCTCGATGTGAGCAGTGAAACTTGTTTGCAGACAGCGATTTTGTTTAGTCAAATTGAGAGAAGTCTGCGAAGGACTTCAAGGAGACTTAATCAAGCTAAGAGAAAGGCTAATATAAAGGCACATAAAGTCCACTCCTGAATAATGCTAAGTAATGCAGGCAGAAAGGGGAAAACGCAACTCCTGTATCCCACAGAGCTCTTTTAATTACAGGCAAGTCCTAGAAACATTCGGGGTGGTTCTGTGAAAGCTGCTGATCAATATGCAGCTGTAATGAAGAAAAGGGCGTGTTGAAACAGTACCGGCAGGAGGTGAATCAGTGGTACACCCACGGCACCCTGCGCATCCATCCACCTCAGGAAGGACACCGTGTAATTAGGCAGAGCTGAGAGGACGAGGAAGATGATTAAAGGCAAGGAATTGTCTCTCACGTGGCTGAACTGGAGGAAAAAAAATCAAATGGGATTTTTGGGGGAACGTCAAGTAGCAGGAGGAGACAGGATGCATCTCAGCGCAACGAAATTCGCAACTACCTGGGAAAAACACACCTAAGCTGGGGAATGTGATGCTAGTCACGTTACAGTTACATGATTTATTACACTTCAGAGAGAAGTTGGACAAAAACATGGGCAACAAAAACATCCATAGCTGGACCCGTAAGCGCAAAGGGAGGTTTGGGAGGCACGAAGCCTCACCCGCCGGCATTCAGCACTGCGGCTTAAAGGCTTGCGAGGGCCTCCGAGAGTTCGAACGACACCGCGTTTAATCCGCAGCTTTCCTGCATCTTCTTACGAAATACCCGCCGGAGGGACGCGGGACGGGGCCTGTGGGGCTACCGAGCGGGAACACCGACTCCATCCCCCACCCGCGGCCCTGTCACTCCCGCCCCGCCACCAACCCGCCATCCCCCCTTGGCCTCGCTTGTTCTGAAACACCAACCCGCCATCCCCCCTTGTTCCTCGCTTTCTCTGAAAAAACGCCTATTTTCATACATTCGCACGCACATTCCTATTTTCACGCGTTTCCAGGCCACGCTACTTCACCCCAGAGCAGCAGCTGCCGCTTTTAAACTTGTTCTGCCTCCCCTTCCCCCCCATTCCCGCCACGAAGGGGGACCCTTTCTCCCCCACTCACCTCAGGAAGCCTCACCTCAGCGCCGCTCCCCTCCATCCCGCCGTGAGGAGCCACCGGCTCGGGCCTCGGCGGCTCCCGCCCCCCCCCCCCCCCCCCGGCCCGGCCGCGGCCCCCTCCCCTCCGCCCTCCGGGGCCCTACCTGAGCTCCAGCTGGTCCAGGTTCTCGAGCAGGCGGCTGGAGCGGTCCGCCATGGAGGTGGAGCGGTAGAAGCGGCCTCGGAGCTGCCCGCCTGACTGCTGCTGCTGCTGCGCCCCCTCGCTAGCCTTGGCGCTGATCTTGGCCTGGGCCATAGCACCCGCCCGCTGCCGCCGGCGGATCCTTGCTGCGGCCGCTCCCTCCCCGCGTCCCGCAGGCGGCGGCCGAATGCTGGCACCTCGCTCATGGCCAAAGAAGGAGCCCGCCCAGCCGCCTGCCCCCGCGGCCACCCCGCCTCCGCGTCGGGCCCCGGGCCCGCGGGCACCGCCTCACGCAGAGCACCGGGTCGCCGGGCCTGGGAACGGGGGGAGGCACACGACATGACACGACACCGCGGCGCTGCCCCCCCCGGCCGGCTGCGAGGCGGATCAGCAAGGCAGCCCCGCCGGCAGGACCGGGCAGCAACAGCAGCTGTGTCATAGAATCATAGAGTGGTTAGAGTTGGAAGGAACCTTGACGATCAAGCAGTTCCGACCCCCCTGCCATGGGTAGGGACACCTCCCACCAGACCAGGTTGCTCCAAGCCCCATCCAGCCTGGCCTTGAACACTTCCAGGGATGGGGCACCCACAACTTCTCTGGGCAACCTGTTCCACTGCCTCACCACCCTCAGAGTGAAACATTTCTTCCTGATATCTAATCTAAATCTACCCTCTTCCAGTTTGAAGCCATTCCCCCTTGTCCTATCACTACATGCCCTTGTAAAAAGTTCCTCTCCAGCCTTCTTGTAAGCCCCCTTCAGATACTGGAAGGCCGCAATAATGTCTCCCCAGAGCCTTCTCTTCTCCAGGCTGAACAGCCCCAACTCTCCCAGCCTGCCCTCAAAGGAGAGGTGCTCCAGCACTCATATCATCTTTGTGGCCCTCCTCTGAACCCGCTCCAACAGGTCCATGTCTTTCCTGTACTGAGGGCTCCAGAGCTGGACGCAGTACTCCAGGTGGGGTCTCAGCAGAGCAGAGCAGAGGGGCAGAATCACCTCCCTGGACCTGCTGGCCCCGCTGCTTCTGATGCAGCCCAGAATACAGTTGGCCTTCTGCACTGCACATTGCTGGCCTATGTTGAGCTTCTCATTCACCAACAACCCCAAGTCCTTCTCCTCAGGGCTGCTCTCAATCCATTCTGTGCCCAGCCTGTATCTGTGCTTGGGATTGCTGTCACCCATGTGCAGGACCTTGTACTTGAAGTTCAACCACTCCATGAGGTTCAACCACGCCTTGACCGCTCCAGCCTGTTAAGGTCCCTCTGGATGGCATCTCTTCCCTCCAGTGTGGCACCTGCTCCACACAGCTTGGTGTCGTCATCAAATCTGCTCAGGGTGCACTCAATCCCACTGTCCATGTCACTGACAAAGATGTTGAACAGCAGATTGGTGGTGGACAGGCTGAATTCATCAGCAAGCCAAGGGTACTGGTGGGTGACATGCAGGGATGAAAACTTGCAGGGGAGAAGTGGTTCGTGTTGTTATCAACCCCTCAGTGGCACCCTGTGTCCTGCCCCATGGGGGTGCTGGAGTGCAGTGCCCAGCTGCCCACGTAGCTCAGGATCTCTCCATGCCCCAGAAAGCTCTTGGGGAGCAGCAGAGGTGCCCCATGGCCACCCCGGGCACCCCTGCTGCTCCCCAAGGGCTTTCTGGAGCATGGAGAGACCTCTGCTGCTGTTCCCAGTCCCCTTCCTGACAAAAGGAGCAAACCCTGGACCAGCCAGAAGCAGCATGAGGTCTGTCTCTTGCTAAACCAGAGACCAAGGCAGGAGCAATGAGTTTTTCAGTATCTATGTTAACTCCATTTGAGATGGTAGCGGCTAGTATGAGAATTTGCTTTCCAGAACTGGTTTGTGTGGTTGGTTCATTGGTTTGCTCTTTCATTAAAGCAAGCAAGAAATAAAAATCCCACCACCCAACTGTTATTTTTATATAAAGCTATTCAAAAAGTGAGCTACAGAACTGAAACATCTGAAAACGCAAGAAACAGGAAGAGGAAAACAAGAAATGCTTAAAAAACCCAGAATCCTGTCTGAGGGGAGAGAGAAGTAAACCAGAGACAGCCCTTACTGTACACAGAACCTGAACAGCATTCCTAAACCTAAGATACTTGAGATATTGCCACTGATCACGTATCTTTCTGGTGCCAACTATAAGAGCTCCCTGACTATCTGCAGAAAAGAAGCCATTCTACCAGCAGATGATACAAAAGGCTTACTGGGAAGAAAAGTGTTTAATGTTCTCTTTTTATGCCAGAATGAAAAAAATAGATCTGTTTCATGGTAGCCAAGGTGGCAGATCTACATCTAGCAATGACTTGTTCTGAGATCATGTTTAACTTGACCGTACTGTTACCTTTAACTACAAGACAACTGTACGAAGCAGTACCTTCTCTCTCGCAAGCACCCACCGTGCCAACTTCGCAAACAACTTGCACAGAATCTCTTGTACTTCAGGTTCCTGCTGGGAGCGCCAGTTCCAGTGATTCAAGTCACACATAGGCTTCGCTTGCCACTACTGTGAGTATTTAAAAAGGAATTTGCTTATCCCAAAAGTCCAGGTTTGGGCAAATACCCCATGGCTCTAACAGACCAATTTTTGGCACCCAAGAGGGATTTTGTTGCACAGGGATACTGTTTTGTATGCTTATCCTGCTGTGATTCAAAATAGCTGTTTTCTCAGGCTTGTCCATTGAGAATGATATCATGTCCCAAGTGCTCTCGTTAAATTAATTGCCTGAGTTTTCTTTGTTTTACGTAGTTGGATAAGTAAGGCTTACTGCCTGTGAGCTCATGGAAATAACTACATTTGAACAATTGTTCCATCCATCTCTCTAGAGATGGATGGAACCTCTTTGTAGAAGGTAATTAAAAAACGCTTTCCACCCCAAACAGAAACCATTTGTAGGCATGACATGCAGTTTGCAAACGTTTTTTTCTTAGGATCCTTCTATTCTTCCCAAGCCAATTTATTAAGTATCAGTCAGATTGGGTTTAAAAAGCAGAAATCAAAATAGCTGGACAGCTATGAACATTTTTTTCCTTGCAGAGGGGTTTAATTCCAGGCAGGTCAAAGCTGCAATGAAACACAGGCACAGAACAGCTGTAGTTGTGTCCAAACATATCCCACATAACTTACCCTCTTTAACAGCAAAATGCCATTTTACCCTAGAAGTGAGAATAGCATGAACCCTGGAACCAAAACACAGGTTTATAAGCAAAAATGGTCTTTGGTGGCAAGCCTCAACATTAGTGCCTGTGCAACCCGGGATATTTTCCCACTTAGAAACTTGGAAGGACCATGAAAACTGCTTTTCCTGTCTCCCTAGAAGGGTAGATTGCCCCCTGTACCCTTTATTTCTTGCGGAGGTATGCAAAGGGGCACTTGTCACCACTTTTCCAAAATAATAGAAGGCTGGAAAGATAGGAGTCTGTCTCTGGAAGAAGGGAAGTGATTCACAGCTGAATTGGGGACATAAAAGGCAGGAACTGAGTCCTTTGGGGCCATGAGGCAACAGGAGGAGGAAACAAAGCAGAGACTTCATCCTCCACCTTGCAGTCTGTGGTGAAGAACAGCCATAGCCAGGTCAGGACTGCTGGTGCTGCCATGACTGTGTTCTCATCTTCTCCACAGCTGTGTTCATACGATGGACTCCACACCCCTGCTCTGGCTGTAGGCACCAGGGAGAAGAACATGAGGAGAAGGTGTGTCTCACGGTTTTTGCAATCCTGCCTCAGCAGTGAAGCTGCTGTCTGGTTTCCAGTTTAAACTACAGCATCATGAAAAATGGGTGCCACTTGCAAAACAGAGCAACATACAGAAGCGTCTCATTCACACACACAAGGTCCCTTGAGGTAGCAGAAAAAGCAGCTTTCCCAGGTCTCAGACATCTGGTGTAGCTGTAGAAGTCCCAGAGCCAGAGAGATGATCTGCACTAAGAGCACTACCAATTGTCACATTGCTAAATAGCACCTTAGTTCCAGCTTTGCCTTATTCCAAACCCTGATATATACCTTGTCACATACCCTAACGCTTATACATGAGCTGTCATGGAATAGGATCAAAGACAAAAGTCCACACCCAAGAAGTGCTATGCCAGATTATTTTCCTGCCTTCACCTACAGAAACTTCGTCTGAAAAGCCTTCTTTATATGCAGGTGTTATGGAAACACAACAGTTCCCATACATACATGAAGGATAAGACTATGGCTTGGGTAGGCAACCAAAGCCAGCTTGCAGTCTTCCCAGCACCATAACAGCAGCAGCAAAGATGGGCCGACACGGGGTTCTAGGGTACGTTTTCCACCAAAATATGTATCACAGTAGGCTGCCCCCTCACTCAGCACCTGCTGAACCTGTGCTACTGTGTTTTTACTGCTATTGTTACCAATGCTAATTACAGCTAGCCCTGGGTTTGCCTATACATGTTGCAGTCATTTTACTGTGTAGGCAAGCCCTAAGGTCCCAAGCCTGTCAGAAGTCTGAATGAAGTCCTCCATCTCAGAAACGATCTCAAAGCTGCTATGACCATTTCAGGGGACACAGCAGTTCATTCTCACAGGAAGGAAAATTGCCTAGTAAATGAGCCAGTGAATTCTATACAGCTGCAGATGCTCAGCCAATTGTCGATGAAGGTCTGAGCAAAAAAAAAAAAAAAAAAACCACCAAAAAAAACCCCACCAAAACCCAGAAGGACTCCCAGAAATTAGGATACTCCAGTCAGCAAAAGTAAGCTTGCACAGATTTACAAAGGGACTTTAACATCAAATTTCCATGCACGCAGAGCTTTGCCGTCCAAGAGCACACTTCACATGTATTTGCCACTTACCATAAGTTTTCTGACTTGTTTACATTCACCTTTGTAATATCTTGGACCATATTGACCCAGATTGTTACAACTGAGCTCTAAACCACTTGAATTAAGAATTTCTACAGGGAACTTGAGGGGGTTTAGAAGCATCAAGGAAATATGCAGATGCAGACTTTAATAAAGCTGCTTAGCTGGAAAGAATTGCCAGAAAGTATCTTTGTGCTAGTGTCAGCCAATTTTTCTAAATTAATTTTGAAACAATTCGTCATCCAGCCTCCTCACCTCCTTCCAATTTATAGCAGTCATTGTAAACATTGCTAGGACAGCACAAGCAGATGATGGAACACTTTCCTTTTAAGAAAGAAAACAGCGTAACTTCATACCTCTATAAACTTCACCATATTTGGTAAAGATTCAGTAAAGGTTTGCATTCTGCGACTGCTATAGGAACAGTAGTGGTCATTTCTGTATAACTTGAAGAGCTAAGAAAATGAACCCACCACCCAAAAACATATACAAAGCAAGCAGCTTACAATAAGCCAATATAATTATTTTTTAAATTTTTTTTTGTATTATTAAACTACAGAAGCAACCAGGCAGGCATCATGTTTTACTGCTCCAGTGACTTCCATAACAGTTGCACTGACTTATTTGGCATCTCATCTTGTCTCTGAGTAAGACCAAAAGGGGGATTTCATTCAATATGAAAGAATATGGCACACAAAGCACCAAAGAGATAAGAGCTTTGTACCAATCTCAACTTGTCACGATTTCAGTTTTGTAAAACTTACGCATGCACCATAAAGAAATTAAGAGCATTAACATGAACAGCTGGTGGTAGTGACATGGAGATTAGTTTTTTTTTTTTTCTTCATTAAAGGTAAAAAAGAAAAATCACCACAGGATTGCTTTAGATTAATGATTAACTCAAACATCACCACAAAAGCAAATTCTCTTAAAAAGAGCAGGACAAATCACTTCTAGTACAAATGTAAAGGATGCTGGGTAAGCTCCTTTTAACAGATGAGTTGTGCTCGTAAACACAGACAAACCTCTCAGCATATGCAGGGCAAACCTCAAGAATTCCAGCCAGTTAAACAAGACTCCCCACCCAGAAACATTAAATTCTAAAATGCAGCCATTTACAAGACACCTTTTCCAGCTGAAGAACAAGGTGCAGGACTGCAAGATGTTGGTGAGTAACAAGTCATATGTCTGTACATGCAGCATTTTAAGAATCCAATTTTCTCTGCTCTTCTGGAAACAGGAGTATCAAGAGCCTGTGATGGCAGAAAACTTTACAAAGAAAAATTTCAGAGAGTTAAGAGAACCTCAAAGAGACCAAAGAACATGAGGATGAATTTCAAGACACCGATAATTCTGGAGGCTACTTTTAATGTAAAAAGAATACAGAGACTAAAACTCTATTTAGCTGTTTTATAGAAGCTGTAGCAGCAGTGGCTGGGATTTGCTACTTGTTTCGGTAAGCAGATGAGGAGGCCAATATAATGTGTTTAATAACTGGAGCTCCAAGTATAGAGAATTTGTGTGCACGCATGGCTTTTTTTTTTTTTTTAATGCAACCAATTAAGTCATGGCCCATGAGGTACAAGCAAACATTTATGACAGAGTAAAGTGTTATGAGGAATAAAGCACATGATCAAAATCTACATAGCAGACTCTGGAGAAGACCACCTACCCAGGTTTTAAACATCTGCTGAGCCAAGCAAATAACTTTCCTCAAGCTGAAACATCTTTCCACGTGAAAGAAATTTGCAACTTTTAGGGTCTGCACTGAAAAAAAGCCTGCCCCAAAGCCTCTGTAACTTACTGATATGTTTTTAAGGAGGAAATTGTTTTCTGTCTCAGTCCACCCTTATTAGAACTTAGTGTGTAAAAATTGTGGAACTGATTCAGCTTGAGTCAGTAGCTAAAGGCAACTCAAAATCTTCCAGAATAGGGCTTCCTCAGCAGCAGTATGAGCTACACACCCAGATTTGAACAGGAGTGCAATTAATCTGAGATTTGCAGTGGGAAAGCAAGCAGCAGGCACTAGGGAAAAACATTAAGAGGTCCTGTTCACTCTGTGACACTTGGGTGTCAGAGTCAAATGCATTGGAAGCATTCAAACTACTTTTTAGTGTTTGAACAGTTTCTTCAAGTTGTATGATCGCTAATGAGTGCTGAAATAACTTATTAGATTCTTCATTAATTCTATTTGTTTCAGAGACAGCAATTATATCAGAACTGCGATTGGAAATAAACCAGTGCCAGTTTCCCAGCTTTTCTAATCATGATGACACACAGCTGTAGTTATTCTGACTCTTTGGAATCAAGAGTGAGAAAAATCTAGCCTTTCCCATGTCTCACTCTCCACAGAAAGTATTTTTTTGCATAATAAATATTTATATTTACAGCAGTTAGAAGCAAACTCACAGGATAATGAATAATAATTAAAAAAAACAAGCTGGCATTTTATTACATTGAGATTTCTTACTGATTGACAGCAATCATTAACTGAAGTACAATAGGCTGGTAAAGCTGAACGGCTTGCATAGGTATTTTTAAACAAAGAAACTAAGAAATGTGACATAGATAACTATTTTAACAACAGAAATAATTGTTCAGCTTAAAATAAGGACAGTACAAAAATAATTAATGCATTTACATTCATTTACCCAAGGCCACCTCTTCATGAACAGAAGGGAGCAGAGACAATAGTATACAGGAATAATACCACCTAAATTCTCACACATCTATTCCAAACAGGAACTAGAAAGTCTATTTAGCTTCTGTTCCCTTAAAAAGTTGTTCCAGCCTCAGATCAGGGAGAAGAACCGAACCCGTCAAACTTTAAGCTATCAAATCCAACACTCTACCATACTGCTGTGGAAAAAACATACACATTTATAAAAATAAAACTAACAAACTGTACAGCCTGTGGCCCCAATTCTGACATTTATAACAAACAGGATGTAGACAAAATTACGGTCTATGAGAAGAGACCGGCCACAGGCAAGAGCTCGGCCATATGTTTTCAATTTATAAACCTGGGATCTAAGCTTCTCTTTGTAACAAGATTAGCTAGACAAATCTGAGATAATTGGAGTTTACTATTTTTATCTGTTGCAAAGACCGCATGAAAAAGTAAATAAAAGACAAAGACATTTTGTGACAGAAAAATTAAATACGAGAACCAATTTTAAAAGAAATTAACAACTAAAAGTCCCAAAATACCTAGTAAGACCAGCCTACTATAGGCAACAACTTATACAGCTAGACTGAAAAGACTTAGTCATCGCCCATTAGAAACAGAATATGCAAAGGCTTAGAAATTTAGTTTTGTCATACACAATATATTGCAGCGGATATCCATAAACTCCAGCTGTTCATCAGCATGACAGAGGACATCAGATTATAAATCTAATAATTCAAGATACAGATGTTTTTCAAGTGGTGTTTCTGAACCTTTGTAAATAGATGAACAAGTTTCCATTTTTGTGAGCAGCTCTGGTGATGTGGTGTTAGTGTACTGAAGTACCTTCATTTACATTTCCTCAAGGCTTCTCTTGATAGCTTCTTCCAATTCTGCATCTTCCTCTGTATAAACAGAAAAAAACCCGATTATAATCTCAAACTATGATTGATAACTAGTCATAAAACACAGCTACATTAATATTACTACATAAAGCAACAAATTACTTTGTGAGCAATGTCAGCAGACTGCAAAAAAAGGTAGAGAAACAGAATGATTTTCCCCTTCTCTCTTATACTATCTTTTCAACACTTCAAAATATAGGAAGAACCTCTACAACTTTCCACTGTATTAACTAGTGGCAGCCCAATTATTAGTTTCAGAGTACAACTACATGTTTACTGGTTGAAATAATACCAAGATTAGAACCCATATGTATGCAACAAGAAAAATAAAGTATGAAAACAAAGACACACAAAACAAGCAGAGATGTTTCAGTATTTTCATTCCAGTTCTTTATCAATAGATTCTCCCGTATCTCCATTCTAACTTGGCACCACTGTTGTCACTCTTACTAAGATGACCAGACATAAGTAGAGGAAAAAAAAAAAAAAAAATATCAACAGTAAGAATAATCTAGATCAGGGCTGTAACATTTCTGATGGTGGTGGGAAAACCTGCATTGCACTCATCCCAACTTGTTAACAACCTCTCTTAAACACCTTTCATAATACTCAAAGAAGAAACTCTTTCTGCATTACATTTACGTTGCTTTGGGAACTAATTGCTTGGTGTTACTGAATTAAATATTTTAAGTTACACAAGGTTTATACGTACAGTAAATATCAATACCAATGGTATAGTTGGAAAAGTTAAAGCAGCTTTCCAACATACTGTCATTCTTGAATTATTCTTCTGCTTTAGAAGGAGAGAAGCATATCCTATAACAAAAGCTGTCTGTTCTTATGACAAAGGAAACAGAATAATTATATATATTAACATAACAGATTTTAAAGCTTTAATTATTATTGGCGCTGTTTTATGCAAGGTCTAGATTTGGAACAGAAATAGTATCAACGAACGCTCTCTCATGTTAACAGTCATAGTCATTCACCTGGACTTTCTTGCAACATTCGGTACTACTGATAAAAGAGGTAAGTTAGTTTCTGAATGGAAAACATTACATGGTCACAGAAACAAAAGAGAATTTTTGAAACCAAAGTAAATCAGAAAGCCATTGGCAGACAACTGTTTGCATTAGAATACATTGTCAATTGGCCACTAAGCATGTGCAAGAATCAAGAATAAGGTCCAAACTGTGACTCTGTTGCTAATGGTACGCAGTTAGCTCCACAGTGATACCCTGTGGTGCACCAATAAAATAGATTTTGAGTCTGCTGGCATCCTTTTCAGGTTACCAAATTATTTTTTTTTATTTATAACTCACAGTGTTCTTAACTACTCAAGATTGCCCAGCATGTTTTAGACAGTATTCCTAAGAGGTCACTTGCCATAAAACTGATTGTAAGTTTAATTTCTATATCTTCCATTATTAATAGCACTCCTGAACACAGAAGAGTAAAAGTTAACAGACCTTGCTGTTTCTTCGTTTCTTCTAAGCTCCTCTTCACTGTGAGTTTGATATCTTCATCATCTTCACTATCTGAACCTTAAATGCACAAAGAAACATAAATTACACATTGCTTCTAATAAAAAAGTTAACGGTCACCTCTTGCATTTCTCTTACTTTAACAACATCGTAGGTTGGATTTGAATAAATACACTTGTTATGATGTGAATACCAAGATAAAAATACATTATGGTGGTAGTTTAAGACAGTAACTCAAGAGAGTTATTTTTCAGATACCTCCTTCCCTTTCTCCCCAAAATCTAGAGGCAGACTGCTTCAATTTGATGTTATTTTAAAGGGGTAACAAGAAATAATAGGTGCAGAAGCTACTGCTAGTGTCTACTGCATTTGCTTTTTCATAACACTCAGTTATTTTAAAAAAAAAAAAAAAAAAACAGGCAGTACTCACTGTCTACAAAATGTATCAAGGATTTAATTGTGGGAAGAAGTGCTACAGTGTGTCTCTGCCTACACATGATCTTAGCTGTATTTCGCCACCTAAATACTCCATTTGACCAATGGAGCGCTATAAGTCAACTGAGCAATGCAATTCAGCAGATGTTGTTCAAGTCTCACAGAAGAAAAAAGTTGATACACTTAACCTGCTAACTCGTCACAGCCAAGCCCAGCCAAAACTCCACTACCTTTCCCTTTCTAAATAACTCTATCCTGGAGCTAAAAACCAGCCTCATGCACGACAGCCCTATTTTGAACTGTCTAGTACATAAGGTGTTTTGGTTTTTTTTTTTTTTTTTTTTACTCATTTGTTTTAAACAGAGTCTCAGTAAACAACAGGTTAAAAAATAAACAAGTCAATGAGTCACATTATGGATTCATTCTCCTGCTACAGGCTATTGCTATTTTGGGAGATGGTCTCTGTAATGAGGTCTTATAGTATTCACAATCAACTAGGTCTCCTAGGGTCATATCAACAGAAGCACCTCCCTTAAAGTCATCACATTTATTAGTGCACCAATGTACTTCAGATTATGTTTACCAGCAAACAACATTCCAATATGGACATCTAATTTACTGACTGTGTGACTTCTGGCATTTTAAATGAGCCAAGTTAGGTATTCAAAGGGATGGGTACACTTTCTAAAAATTGTTTTCAAACCTCTGACACATATACCTTGTTTGAACAGCAATGTTGCTGACTTTCCCAATTCCAGGAATACAAACGCCAACAGCTGGTATCAAACAGAGATCAGGAGCCTACAAAGATGCCAGAAAGAGCTGGATATACACTGCAGTTAAAATGGTCTTTTCTCCAGTCATTTGGCAGACTGACTGAATCCTTTTTGGAGCTGCCTACTATCTCTGGGCAGAAGAGATACTATTTTTCACATCATCTTCCAAAGCAAACAAAGTAAAAGAAAGAAAAATCCACATAACACAAAAAAACCCCATCATTACAATCACTTATGAAAGAGAGGAAGAAGTACAAAGAAAAGGTTTTGCACAAATGGCTTCTCCCTTATTAATCTTTTTTTAATCTTCCACACCAGAAGACATCTCAGACTCCTCTAAAAACTTCTGTACCTGTTAGAGGTCTAACAGTTGAAGCAATCACTCCCCAACTAATTTCTTGGCACAAGCATAATGGAAGAATCTACTTCTTGTGAACAGTACAGCATGCTCCAAGAGAGTCTCTGGTTTACTACCATTTAAAATAAAAATGCATTAAGACAACTTTTCTGAAGGTTTGTGGCATTTTTTTTTTAGGCAACTTGACAGAAGATGCTGGCAAATGGGCAAGGCAATATTCTTCTGATTGGCATCTTGCCAAGCAGAGGATAGGAATAGTCAGAAATCCAGGAGTTTCTTTTAGATATGATCTAAAGAAGTCAACTTTCCTGGGACTGGTTATAGAGTCAGTGAGCATTCACCACAGAAGAAGCCATGATGGCAACCCACTGACACGCTATCAGAGGACAGCACTTTCCTGCTTACTCCTGGCTTCCCCAACCCAGGCAACAGGCTGACTTCACACTCACTTTTCAGAATACAGCAGACCAGCAGATAAGTTGACTTTACTGTCAATTAGGACAGTTATGAATGCTAAAACAGGGTCTGTAGACAGAATTACCTTAGTTCATTAACAATGTTTAAGATTCATCTTATGTATTAATGCAGGCCTCATCTTGCCAAAGTGTTTTGCTAGTCACACTACCTTAATCACACCACTGGGGCACACACTCATATTGGAACAGAGGTACATGCAAGCTGGCATGCAAAACATTTAAACATTTTTAAAACAAGCTGCCTGCCCCATGATTTATCACTGCACCTGATATGCAATAACTAAATACTACTCAGTTACAACATCACAGAGAACAGGTTTGCTTAAAGCATAGCTGAAGACACCACCATTCCACTGCCAGAAACTACGAAACTTGAAAACAATTAGTACTGATGATCTTCTGTTAGTTTGTGGGGGGAAATCAGCTCACAGTCAAGCATAGTTATGAAGGATGTTAAAAGTCTCATGAGCTACGCTGCCTTCAGTGGTCATTATTTGCAAGACTTCTCTCCCCTCTACCTACGTGTATTAATGCACATTCAACTTCCCATGAAGGCAGTTACTGGAGTCTCTGAAATCTTTGAGTTGGTGAAAGTTAACCTGTTAAGAGGCTAACAAAGAGCCAAATCTTATTTAGGAGCTTTTCAGGCAAAGGCTTGGCAGCATCTCAAATTATACTGAGACTTTCCTTGTGCAAAACAAAAAACAGTTATGCTTGTCCTCAGTGTGCCCCCCTGCCCCCCCCCCCCCAAGCTACACAGAGCAAAGATTAAAGGCACAAAAGTAGTAAAAATGATAATTTTAAGTTCTGATATGCTTCTATGGGAACCAGGAAGAAGACTGTAATGACAGAAGAAAAGCCATCTGTAGGCAAAAATCCTAGGCAGAGATGTTCCAACAAATAAAGGGGTGGGGGGCAGGAATATAGCACTTGTCAACTAAAGAGAAGGAAAGGCCAACTGATTGAACAGATGCATTTTCAAGTCAGAAGACACCAGGCTGATTTCCTGCATGGAACAAGTCATCGTGCTTGATCTGATGTTGCTCATAGTGTGCCTGTACCCTGTGATTGAACTCAGGTCTCAAGGAAATCTTGCATTCCAGTTAAGGACATAGAATGATTTAGTTTGGAAGGGACCTTGAAGATCATCTCATTCCAATGCCCCTGCCATGGGCACGGACACCTCCCACCAGACCAGGTTGCTCAAAGCCCCATCCAGCCTGGTCTTGAACACTTCCAGGGATGGGGCACCCACAACTTCTCTGGGCAACCTGTTCCAGTGCCTCACCACCCTCAGAGTGAAACATTTCTTCCTAATATCTAATCTAAATCTACCCTCTTCCAGTTTGAAGCCATTCCCCCTTGTCCTATCACTACATGCCCTTGTAAAAAAGTTCCTCTCCAGCCTTCTTGTAGGCCTCCTTCAGATACTAGAAGATCACTATGAGGTCTCCCCAGAGCCTTCTCTTCTCCAGGCTGAACAGCCCCAACTCTCTCAGCCTGTCTTCATAGGAGAGGTGCTCCAGCCCTCTGATCATCTTTGTGGCCCTCCTCTGGACCCGCTCCAACAGGTACACGTCTTTTCAATGTTGGGGGCTCCAGAGCTAGACACAGTACTCCAGGTGGGGTCTTAGCAGAGCAGAGGGGCAGAATCACCTCCCTGGACCTGCTGGCCACACTTCTGATGCATCCCAGGATACAGTTGGCATTCCCAGCTGCGATCGTGCATTGCATATACTCCGTGCACACATCACAGAATGGCTGAGGTTGGAAGGAACCTCTGGAGGTCGTCTTGTCCAGCCTCCCCCTGCTCAAGCAGGACTACCTAGAGCTGGCTGCCTAGGACTACGTCCAGAAAGCTTTTGAATATTACGAAAAAGATACTGTACTGGGAACCTCAGGTTGTTTCTCCCCAGGTGCAGGACTTGCACTTCTCCTGGTTGAGCTTCATGAGGATCCTATCAGCCCATTTCTCCCCTGTTGAGGTTCCTCTGGATGGCAGCACAACCCTCCGGTGTATCAGCTGCCACTCACAGTTTTGTGTCATCAGCAAACCTGCTAAGAATACACTCTGCTCCACCATCTAGGTCATCAATGAAGATGTTAAACAGGACCGGACCCAGTATTGACCCCTGGGGTACACTACTGCTTACTGGCTTTCAACTGAACTTCATGCCACTGATCACCATGTTCCGGGTCTGGCCATTCAGCCAGTTTTCAATCCACTTCACTGTTTGCTCATTCAGCTCACACTTCATCAGCATATACTCCTGGTACAGCTGGCATCTTCTGGTGATGAAGAGTAAATAAGAATGTTTAATTTGGAGAAATCAGACATGTCCTGTCTCTTGTTAAAATGCTGAGTACATTCTGTAGCTCCCAACTCCTCTGAGGTCAGAGGAAAAGCAACTGACCAGTTTCTCAGCCAAGAGATCTTAAGATATGCCCTCTTCTCTAATACATTTTGTTAAATAAACAACAGCTAAGAAACTGTGACCATAACTATTCTCTCAAAGAAATCCTACTGCTCACTATTGTCCTCAAGTATTGCCAAATTCCTGCTTGAAGAACCAAAAACCAGGAAATCAAATTCTGGATGAATACATAGTTCAGAGATCAAAAAGATTAACCCTATAGATGGGAGCAAATATAATGATTTTTTGGACATTTCATGAGTCTCTCATAGAAACCTATTCTGGGAAGAGACTGGCCAACTTTCACAGAATACATGCGCCACCCACTGTCCTGACATCAAAGCGCCACAGCTTGAATTTGGATTAGCTGCCTGCATGGCTCAGCATAATTCCCCCCCCCCCCTCCCCCCATATCTGACCCTCTTCTCTTGCAGCCTCCCTAGTTACCACTATCCCCTTAATAATTTCCATCAGGTTTCCTGGTTCCTCTGTCTCACCACAGACTCGATGTCCCTTCCCTGGCCTTAGTCCTCCTCCCTTGCCACACAACTTCTTAATGTACCTCCTGACTACTTGCATGTGCAGTCTCACACATTACCTCCACTTCTCTCCTACATTTTTCCTTCTCTTAGTCTTTTCAGTAAATCCCAACATCATCTGCCTCTTTTCCATCCTGATGTACAGTGACATTAATATCACATTTAACTCACTCTCTCTCCAATCACTGAGCATTTTCCTTTTACGGTTGATGTTTGAAGTTTTAGTGCTACCTGACCTTAAGGAGACCACTACAGTTGTGTCATTCAGGATCCTAGTACCTACTTGTGGTGGTGCAACCCCTCCCCCCTTTAGGCTACTTGGTGCCTGGTGTGATCCCCCCAGCCCCTCACCTTGGCCACATAACAATACAATGGACTAGAATGTTATAACAATCCATTAACACCTGGGACACATAATAATCCACCATAAAAGAAAGAAAGAAGTGAAGGGTAATGGACCAGAACGTTATGGCAACCTCTTAGTGCACCTGGCTCCTGTGTCCCCTATTGCTTGGAAACAGTAACGATAATCGATCACTCCAGACAACATATGGATTGTGGCCCGAAGAGCCACACATTAGCTTTTATGAGTGTGGGCGTTCTTACCTTTTACTGGATCCAAATACTTTCTGTCCATCTGGCTGTGTACATGTAAGGAGTCAAAAAGGGCACCCGCTGGCTCACTAGTCGCTCACTGCAAAGGGACCTTTGGTCCTAGCAGTCAGACTCACATCTGTGTGTGTGTGCGCGCGTGACCCCTCAAGTGATGTGTGTTGGTATGTTTGTGTTCGTACACATGTATATTGACTTAGGATACCCTATAGTAAGTCAGTGCGAGTCTTGTCATTTTTGAATCTGTAATTAAGTCACTGTTCAATTATTTTGTTAAATCACCTGCAAATCCTTAAATCAGTTAATGGTTAAGTGCTGCTAATATTCAACTTCTTAATCAACCAGAAATCATTAATAAATTTGGAATTGCTGCTAAATCATAACTGTGTCAAATATTTCCATTCATGACACTACTTAGCCAAAAACTTAAGATCAGTACCCCATCCTTACCTTATCAATCACATTCAGTATGTGTGATCATGCTGCTTTTAAAATACTCTTCCTTGGCTTCCAGAATCCTTTCCTTTATTCCTTCTTCAGTATGTCCCTGGAGGATCCTCACCACATACTCCTCCCCAATACTCACTGCTCTAATCTCTGTTTCTTCATTACGGTAACATCATCTGTAACTGTAAGTACAGCTACTCCTTTCCTGCTGAGGGTCCCCAAATACACAAGACCTCTCTTCCTCCATGCAAACTAAAGCTTCACTCTATCTTTTCCTACAGATGCTCATTCATCGGTTCATTCAAGTGTAACATGACTGAAAATAAAGCTCTCAATCCCAACCCTCCTCCAATCAGATTTTTTTTTTTTTTTTAAACTGTGGCCAATACCATCATGGTCACTGAGACTTTCATTTAACCTTTATTTTAGACACCTCTCAAATTCACAACCAGAGTAAACTAAACCTTGAGGACTTTTTTTGTATGATCTGAGTGTGAGGTCTTCCCAGTTCATCCACTTGGCTATAATTCTTGTTCATTATCTTAGGTCTTATAATATTGCTTTCTCCCTAGGGCATACACATACATTCAAAGATGCATACAAGAGATGCCACTGACATACCAAAGGCAATAATAACTTCCTGTTGTAGCTAAACACAAGGTTACAACTCAAGGGTGACTTTCTTATCACTCCCTACTACAACAGGCTGTGCCCACTGTAATAACTGTAAATAAAGGAATAGATTCTTACTAGCATAACTATCATTCATGGTGCATCACACTGCAGATGCTCATGCCCTTCACATTCTGTCTCTCTGGACAGCAGGAGCTGGAGGTCATGACATATCTTTAGTCACTCGCAGTCTGTGTTAACTGAAGGTTTGGATAAAGTAGAAACTGTGGTCTGATGCAATATTCATATTGGATCTCAACACCCACAAGAACTTGACTACTGATAAGGCAAGCAATTATTTGGATAGTGGGAGCTAGGAAGCTTAGCAGCATTCATCAAAATGAAATTAAATCCTGCTCTGCCAAATAAACTCTCATAGAAGCTGCATTCAGTAGTATTTAAACACTTCAGGCAGTAGTAGCAAATTGAAGATGCAGGCTGACAACTCCACTTGAGTACAGCAGAAACGAAGCTTACGGGTCACTGAAAGAGGTGCTGTGGCTGTTTGGCAGACAACATAGTACTTGACTACATCTTGATTCTGACAGTCTCCTGAAACAGCCTGGCTCTTTAAAATACTCCAATAAATTCTGTCCTCTTATTAAAAAAAGTCTGATTTACTTAAGAGCTCAGTCAATAAAGGATCTCATCTGAATATGACTGTGAGAAATATAGTTAAGCTAAAGCCATCAACTTACACAAAAATCCCTTTTGTCAACCAAAAAGTTGTGGCACTCCTGTCAGTGGCAGGATGGGTATAATAATCCCTAACCTACCATCAGTTTTGCACTCAACATTGTACAGCACTCATTAAAAGTATAAACTGTAGCAGTACTGTCGTGGCTAGATATCAAGTAGGGAATAATGGTGTTTGTCTGCGTGCTACAAACTTTTCTTTGCAAAGGAATTACAATGGGAGACATTGAAAACTCTTCCCTTCTACCCTTCTCAAACCACTCGGTTAACATGCATGAATGTCCCATTGTGTGTTGTGCCTTCCGCATAAAAGAAAAAAACCCTCCTGTATTTATGAACTCAAGTTTAGCAGCAGAAGAGAGCAAATAAGAATAAATGTCTTGCCTACCCTCAAAGGAAATTAATGCATCCACTACAGCCAGTGGTCTCCTAAGGTAACATAGAGTTGATAACCTATTGCAACATATGCAGGAACTTTTTATTTATTTTAAAATGAATGCATGTACCACAGTTCCCACATCAGTTCTGCTGACATGGTAAAATGGTTCACAAGGTGCAACTGTGAGAGATTGCCACAATCCAAACACAGTCAAGCTGCTCACAAACTAATGATAGCTCTGTGAAGATGATTCAGGGAAACAGCTTTTCAATTTTCAAGCTCATCCAATACCAACAACTATCACACATTTTTAAACACAATTTTCTGTGGTAACCATTTCTCACTTATTTCTCCCTCCAGAATAATAGCCATAGGCTTGAGAAAGTCACAAAGCATGTAATTCTTGTTTATATTTCCTTATGTTCAGCTGCATTTCTGTAATAGGACAACAGGTTATACCAGCCTATGATATACTGCGCGACTTTCCATCTCAGCCCTCCAATACCGGTCTTGCCAAACTAAGACTTGCAAATGCTTGCTGATCCTGCTGAGCCACACACTGAAATGTGTATTCTGCGATGTCTTTATCTTTTTAAAAAAAACATTATAGAATCTTGGTAACAACACCATCCCACTACACAGTGAACATAGGCCTATTATCAATATTGAATTTTCTAATGTCCTGTTTTAATAAAGGAACAGGAGACAAAGGCAGCTCTCACTATCTGGGTCCCCTTTGCTAACACCAACTGAAGAAAGGGACCAAGGGTGGCTCGAGACAATTCCGTTCCTTACAAGTTTGCCAGGGAACACTGACAGCCAAAAGACTCATGCATAATTCCATCCCTTTCCTGCTCAAAGTATTTTTTTTTTTTTTTATAGGGACCACATGGATAACTTAAGTGGTATACACAACAATCAGCCAGCAAGTTAAGGTTTGAGGTCTCTCAATAGTGACCATCACCATAATAGTAAATTAAATATTAATGTAATAAAGGACATTGAAAGAAGGGTTAGATTAGGAAACTTCTGAAAGCAAGACCAATATTAAAAAAAAAACCTGGAGTATAAATTATAAACAGAAAATGGTTAGATCAAAGTCGTCACCTCTCAGCCAGTATACCCTGCTATATGAGCAAAAAGCTACATGAGCAGAACCACCCAGGCAGGGAACTAGAGTACCCTTACGCAGCAAAACAGTCATTCCCCTGTCCTCACCATCTCATATCATTAAGTTGTGCAAACTGTACAAGACCCTGCAGCTAAATTGACTTACAGCTAAACTGACTTAAATTGACTGCTTGCAAGTTACAGCTCTCTTCCAATTCTTCCTCCCAAAAATATGCAAAGCTCTCAAAGCAAAAACAGCCTCCCACATTAATATATAGCTGTAATTACATTAGAAGAGATCTATCAACCTAGGAATTTCAATACGCTCTACAAAGAAAACATTCGTAGTGGGAATGCAATGATTCAATGTGTAGCTTTATGGATAATCGTGGAGAAAAGTCATCTTCCCCCTTGAGCAAAAATGAACTGCACTAGTGAAAATGATACTTCTATGATTAACTACGCCAAGAAACTTTACTGGTATGGCTGCTTCTGGCTGGGAATCACATTTCCATTAACCAGCTGAAAAATCCAGACCAGCAAATGCCTGGGGTGGCCAGAAAACTCTATAAGCACCTTTTCTGTTTCAGAAGCACATAAGTCAATTCCAGCTCACCACAGGTCATTTTTTTCAGGAAACCACTTAATTATCCTGTCTTTACTTTTCCCTTTAATGACAATTCATCTTTCAGTGCGAACACTCCACTTTAGTCTTCCTGGTATAATAGCAGCACTGTGTGATGCTCTCATACACCTGCACCAAGACTAGCAGTGTATTTTTCTGAAAACAGTTTAGAGCAAATTTGGAAACAACTTTCTGTAATCTGCACTCAATTTACAAGCCCCCCAAAACACAACAAGAAACCAGAAAAAGCAATAACATGTCTACAGAGAAATGTCAGGTCTTCTAGGAAAACTTTACTTCAAGATATTTTAAAATATTCAGAAAAATTAAAACTCATCTCAGGTCCGGTACCCTTTGCATGAAAGTGACCTGGCTCAAACATCTTTGATTATCCTACATAAAAACAGTGTGGCCATTTTAGCAGGCCATTAATTAGAGTATGTCATTCTAGAAAACTTAAAAGCTTTCATTGATATTTTTCCTCCAAACGGATGTGTGAGCCATGTGCCAGTGAAGACGCTTACCAAGTGACTGGAAGTAACCAGGAGGACAATCACAGTTAACAGGCAGAGATATTTTGGGAAATAATGATGCTTTAGCAGCATCACATTTGTTTCAGAGCCAGAACAAATCAAGCAAAGCAGATTTGAGTACAAACTGACAGACTGACAAGAGCACTCTTCTAAAGCTTCTCTTTAACTAGAAAGGAGTTTTCAAATTGAAACAACCATTTGTCTCCTGTTACAATAAAGAATACAAGGAGGACAGTTTGTTGTGTTGAATATAAATGCTTAATTAAGTCTGGCTTCAAGCACGCCCCAAGCAAATTGATCTTCTGATCTATTTCACTGAAATAGCAGTATAATACAAGGAGCATCAAGCAACAGCTTGCATTACTAGCACAAGTGTTCAATTCTTTTATTGGAAAGAACTATCGGTTTACTGGAAAGATTGTGTTTAATGTTTATTTTCTACCTTTTGTGGTATCTGAAATGCTGTTTAGCAAGGCACACATCATGTCTCCTTCAATGTGGTGAGGATTTAGGATGCGAGCTGACCGCTGAGTCATCTTAAATTGAGATTCCAGTTCCAGGAAGCTTTTGTCTCCAGAAAGTACAGTGAAAGGAATTTGCTTGGGCAGGTGCTCATCCAGACGACCAGCCTGAATGGAAACAAGTGACAAATGCTGAACTGAGATCATCTTTTTATCTTGTGGGGTTTGGCTAGCTCTTTGTAAGACAGGTCTTCATAGGAAAGCCTTCTAAAGCAACTCACCTCTGCTTTTATGGTCCGATGCACATTATACCACTGTGAAAGGTATTATTTCAACAGTTTGACACTACATTTATTCTACACATATGACAACAGATACAGGACACAGCTACCAGAACAGTACAGATTGAGTATGGAATGAATCCTAGAAAGCAGCATTTCAGAACCATCTCCACATAAAACAACTCATCTGTGCAGAATGTTTTAAGAATCATAAAATAGTGTCATATAACACACAAACACTGCTGCAAAACACACGTATATCATATAGTTACATTCTCAAGTAATTTAACTGATAAAGCACTATATTAAGAATATGAATCACCATGGCATCCCAGATTCTTGTCCTTCACCTGCACCTCTCCCAACCCAGCTAAAGCCCTAGGTCTACTGAACAGAGGCACTGTTCTTTGTCAGGCCAACAGACAAGCCAGGAGCTCCTGGACCAACAGGAGCCAATGGGGAGGCACCATTAATACACAGCACAGGAATGCTGCCTGGAGAGGACCACAAAGTAATTACAGCTGCTCCAGCCAAGTCAGCCTCAACGAAGACATGGCTGAACAGCCTCTATGCAAATGCACAGAGCATGGGGAACAAACAGGAGGAGCTAGAGATGTGTGCACACCTCCAAGGCTACGATCTCATTGGCATCATAGAAACTTGGTGGGATGACTCCTATGACTGGAGCGTTGCCATGGAAGGCTACAGGCTCTTCAGGAGAGACAGGCAAGGGAAACGAGGAGGCGGTGTTGCCTTATATGTCAAGGAGCAGCTGGAATGCATGGAGCTCAGCCTAGGGATGGATAAAGAGCCAACTGAGAGCCTATGGGTCAGGATTAAAGGGAAATCGGGAGCAGGGGACATTATAGTGGGGGGTCTGCTACAGGCCACCCGATCAAGAAGACCGAGTGGATGAAGCCCTCTATAGACAGATAGGGGCAGCATCACGTTCACAGACCCCGGTCCTCATGGGTGACTTCAACCACCCTGACATCTGTTGGAAGGGTAACACAGCCAGGCATAGGCAATCCAGGAGGTTCTTGGATTGCACTGAGGACAACTTCCTTCTCCAGGTGGTTGAGGAGACAACGAGGAGAGGAGCTATACTGGACCTTGTTCTTACCAACAAGGAGGGGCTGGTAGACAGTGTCAAACTCAAGGGTAGCCTGGGCTGTAGTGACCATGAAATAGTCGAGTTCGAGATCCTCGAGGCAGTGAGGAAGGCGTGCAGCAGGCTGACCACCCTGGACTTCGGGAGAGCTGACTTTGGCCTCTTGAAGAATCTGCTTGGTATGGTGCCATGGGATGAAGCGCTGGAGGGAAGAGGGGTCCAAGAAAGTTGGTTAATATTCAAGGATCACCTCCTCCAAGCTCGGGAACAATGCATCCCTACAAAGAGGAAGGCAGGCAGAAAAGCCAGGAGGCCTGCGTGGATGAACAAGGAGCTCCTGGACATGACTAAAAGGAAAAAGGAGGCCTATAGGGAGTGGAAACAGGGGCAGGGAGCCTGGGAGGTATACAGAGGAATCGTTCGAGCAGCCAGGGATCAGGTTAGACAAGCTAAAGCCCAGATAGAACTAAATCTGGCTAGGGACATTAAGACAAACAAAAAAATCCTTCTTTAAGAATGCCAGCAAGAAAAGAAAGACTCGGGAAAACGTGGGCCCTCTCCGGAAGGAAACGCAAGAACTGGTTACCCGGGACAGAGACAGAGCTGAGGTACTCAATGACTTGTCTGCCTCAGTCTTCACTGGCAAGGACTGCAGCCACACTGCCCATGATGCAGAATGCAAAGACGAGGATTGGGCAAATGGAGAACCACTCACTGTAGGTGAAGATCAAGTGCAAGACCACCTGAGGAAACTGAAGGTGCACAAGTCCATGGGACCTGGTGAGACACATCCACGCGTCCTGAGGGAACTGGCAGATCAAGTCACTAAGCCACTAGCCATCATATTTGAGGAGTCGTGGTGGTCTGGCGAGGTTCCTGCCGACTGGGAAAGGGGAAACATAACCCCCATTTTCAAAAAGGGAAACAAGGAAGACCCAGGGAACTACAGGCCAGTCAGTCTCACCTCTGTGCCTGGCAAGATCATGGAGCAGATCCTTCTGGAAACTCTGCTGAGGCACATAGAAAACAAGGAGGAGATTGGTAACAGCCAGCACGGCTTCACCAAGGGCGAGTCATGCCTGACAAATTTGGTGGCCTTCTATGAAGGGGTTACAGCAGCAGTGGACAAGGGAAGACCAACTGATGTCATCTACTTGGATTTGTGCAAAGCGTTTGACACGGTCCCACACGATATCCTGGTCTCTAAATTGAAGAGACATGGATTCGACAAATGGACCACTCGGTGGATAAAGAACTGGCTGGACAGTCACACTCAAAGGGTTACGGTCAACGGCTCGATGTCCAAGTGGAGAGCAGTGACGAGTGGCGTTCCTCAGGGGTCAGTACTGGGACCTGTACTGTTCAACATCTTTATCGGTGACATGGACAGTGGGGTTGAGTGCACCCTCAGCAAGTTTCCCGATGATACTAAGCTGTTTGGCAAGGTAGACACGCTGGAGGGGAGGGATGCCATCCAGAGGGACCTGGGCAGGCTGCAGAGGTGGGCCCAAGCCAACCTCATGCAGTTCAGCAAGGCCAAGTGCAAGGTCCTACATCTGGGTCGGGGCAATCCCAAGCACAAATACAGGCTCAGCAGGGAATGGCTGGAGAGCAGCCCTGAGAAGGACCTGGGAGTGCTGATTGATAAGAAACTCAACATGAGCCAGCAATGTGCGATCGCAGCCCAGAAGGCCAACCGTAACCTGGGCTGCATCAAGGTGTGGCCAGCAGGTCAAAGGAGGCGATTCTGCCCCTCTACTCCACTCTCATGAGACCCCACCTGGAGTACTGTGTCCAGCTCTGGAGTCCTCAACATAAGACATGGACCTGTTGGAAAGGGTCCAGAGGAAGGCCACAAAGATGATCCAAGGGCTGGAGCACCTCTCCTATGAGGAGAAGCTGAAAGAGTTGGGGCTGTTTAGCCTGGAGAAGAGAAGGCTCCGGGGAGATCTTATTGCGGCCTTCCAGTACCTAAAGGGGGCCTACAGGAGAGCTGGGGAAGGACTTTTTACTAGGGCGTGTAGTGATAGGATGAGGGGTAATGGCTTTAAAGTGAAAGAGAGTGGGTTCAGATTGAACATTAGGAAGAAGTTTTTCACTTTGAGGGTGGTAAGGCACTGGAACAGGTTGCCCTGAGAGGTTGTTGAGGCCCCATCCCTGGAAGTGTTCAAGGCCAGGCTGGACGTGGCCTTGGGCATTCTGGTCTAGTGGGAGGTGTCCCTGCCTATGGCAGGGGGCTTGGAACTCAAGTGATCTTCAAGGTCCTTTCCAACCTAAACCATTCTATGATTCTATAACAGGGTCTCTGAAATTGGCACCTACCCAACTCCATCTTAAAGACGGCTCTCGATTTGGGCTACTTGAAGGGAGAGGCAGGAGTTATATTTCTCTCTGAAACAGAAACTGTAAGAATTGTGATTTTTTATTCTTCATTCCCTAATCAGCCCTGTTCTCCTCCACAACAGACCGATGTCCTATTTGGGCTAACTTTTTTATTCCCACAGAAAGAAAAAAATAGTATAAAGCACTTCTCAACAGGCTGTCTCCAACTCAGTTCAGTGACAGGTTTATCATTCTTTTTAGTGGACGTAGAAGTCACACGAAAAGAATCTAAGAACCTCATCTACAATAAGTACTTAACATCATTAGCAGATATCATCTGCCACTCTTCCCTGGGTACAGAAACACAACAATAAAGTATGCGCTAACTTACATGAACACAGAGAGCAAAGTCTGCTGCTTCTCTTCTGGTACCGCAACGTGGATGAAGAAAGAAACATCCAATCCTCTTAAGATAATTGTAAATTTTGCACTGCACTGGAGGTTTCCAGTTGCTGTATCCTCCTAAATAGTGAAGGATAAAAAAATAATAATAAAAAAAGAAAAGAAAAACACCAACGGAAATGCCACCATGAATTAAGAATGCAAGAAGGCAAAAGCAGAGATAAATTCTGTCTTTAAAGTCAGATTTATTTTGACCAATGTCAAAGCTGAAGTAAACATATAAGAAAAACCCTGAAAGAACCCTAGCTTCTGTGTTAGAAAGAAAAAAAGGAAAAAGTAGCTAGCGTGATCCTACACAAAGCCTCTCATTTCATTTTGTATGACTTTTTCCTTTTAATCCCCCAAAAATTATCTTCTAGATGTCATATGCATTTAGAGACGAGGGTGTGGTTGGTTGTTTTTTTTTCCCCCCAGTTTTAAGCACAATTATGGTTAACATGCAGAAGCAGGGGAGTTCTTGGAACATAGTACAAGTAACAGAAACATTTCTCTTATGGAATCTTGTACTAACGTAACGCCTAGGACTATTTCAAACAGACTCTGTAACTGCCTGACACATCACACGTCGGAACTCTTTAAAAAGAGGATCCAAGAACTGGAACAACAGCTGAAACAAATGCTGAAGTCCTGCAAACACTTGGATGCAGTCAAGGATAAGGCAAATGAGGCTACAACTAGCAAAAAAATAAGCGCAGGAATTTTCTCAACAGTATCCTAAAACATAGTTACTGGCTGAGAAAATAGTTGGATAATAGAGATGAGCTGAGTAACAGGCCTTCTACAGATAAAAAGAATACCAGGCTGCAAGGGAAAGGAAAGGAGCAGCAAGACTCTCAAGAAGAGAGGGAAAAACAGAGGAGCTTGCAGTTACTATGACAACATAAGAAAAAAAAACCAAACAAATGGAAGGACAAGTTGAAGGGGGTAACTAAGAATTTCATGATATTCCCAATTGCTACGGTATAATGTAAATGGTCTGCAACGGGGAGGAAAAAATGTTGCTTTATCTGCCAGATGACAGAGTGGCTGGATGTAAGAAAAGATTTTGAACGGAAAGTGAAAGAAGTGCCATCAACAACTGCATGTGAGGACATGTGAAACCAAGGCTCAAGCAAACAGGCTGCAAAGGATTGTGTATTCCAACCTGCCCACCCTGAGCCTGACAAAGTAGAAGCAATCTTCAGTAGATTTCTCCTAGGTTGTTTTTTTTTGGTGAGGTACCTTTGGGTAAGATTATCGTATTAATAGAGGTTCGTAACAATAGATTAGTAACACTAAGACTGTACTACGGATTATTTCTCTTTCTTAGACTGGTCAGAGAAGAAACATTTCTGACAACAATCAGGCATTCCTGGGTTCAATCGTTATTGTTCTTACTGAATCAAAACAGGGCATGGAAATGAAAACCTTGGAATAGCAATAGCACAGAAGACCCTGTCATAACAAACCAGTTTTAAGTAAATTAAATAGAACAACAAAGTATGACTGAAACAAGTGTCTGAATTCAAGTGGTGAAAGTCTGATGTAACTGTGAAAAATTATTCTTTACTAAGCAATTCTTTATAAAAACCCAGACAGAGAAGCTTTGGGTAGAGTAGATGTCAAACAGGCCTGACATTTCTTCAAGTCAGATTCCTAACAGATTCTTATTTTTATCTGTAGAAAAAGGAAAAAAAAAAAAAACCACAAAACATTTTTCCAAGGCCAAGTGGATTGAATAACTGCAGAAATAAATAACAAACTTTCAGCAATTAAAAACCACAATCAAAGCAAAGCCCAAATCACAATAGCCTTAGAAGTCAAGGAGCACTGAGGCGAAGTGGAATTTGACCAGAAGTCAAGCTGGGCAAAGCCTCACAAATGATAGTAAGAACAACCAACAGGTTGTTCAGGCATACAGAAAAGGGAACATAAATAAATGCAGCAGCCAGCCAGCAAGGATGAAATAGAAATCCAGGATGATTAGGTATAATCTAAACCCTCAAAATTAGTATTTTCTGTGGCTTTGTGCACATACACGCTCAAGAATACAGTTAGTGTAGTGAGAGGCCAAAGTCTAGGTAATGACAATACAGGCAATGATACAGAAGTAACACCTGACCAGAACACAAACCTCAGGAGCACAACCCACTTCAACAGAGAAAAATCAGAGGATTCGTCCCCAGATGTCCTAACAACCAGACATTAGACTACAGATCCATGAGCACAGCTGACTGAAGAACATACACTTTACATTAACAAACATACTTGCTCTGCCTTCATCGCTAACTGGAATACCTGTTTCTTAGAGAAAAAAGAAAAAAAAAAAAGAAAAAAAAAAAAAAAGAAGGGATTCAGGCATCAACGGGCCTTTCTGTCCAACCTTAGCAGCATGAAAACTCTCAGCTTTCAGGATGTTCTTGATTACCTTTTAAAGGAAGAGATAATCAAGAATGTTAAGTAAAGAAGTGCAGCGCAATGGTGTTACACTAAATGTAAAACATGCCTGACAACTCCTACAAGTCTTAAGATGATGCCTATGTTCCAGGCAACAAATATTTTGAAACCATCCCTTATCTAGACTTTACTGAAGTATTCAATGTACCACAGGCAAAATAATTATAAAGGCAGATACAGAGAAAACTAGTAGAAACAGCATGAGGTGGATGAGAAGTTGGTTCAAAAATAGTTAGGGAAGAAAAAGTATCAAGTTAAAGGGATGCTATTGGTAGACTTTGCAAAGTTTTCTTACAAACCCATTACAACATGAGTTCCATCAACCACCTTGTACCACTACGGGTATCTTCCAGATGTGAGATACACCTATCAGATACGGGATGAACAGCGACATCCTTAAGGAGCAAGTCAGAGACAGAACAAAATTCAAGTACAAGAATGTAAAATCATGCCTTTTGGAATTAAAAAGAAAAAGAATATTAGGACAAGGACTTGGGAGTTAGAAAGAAAATAACTTCTGAGTATTATGGCTGTTCCTGATAAAAAGAAATAACCTAGTATAATACAGCCTAAGTTCAGCAGGGAAGCCAGAAAGACTCCTAAACCATTCAGCAATTCTGGGACAATATTTTACAAGGAATACTATGAGCAGAGTAGGTTAAAATGGAGTTAGAAAAGTTCAAGAATGTTTCTATTACATGGTGCCTGTGACACTGTAACTTAAGAAGCCTTAGTGGCTGTTTGTTCCTGTTCTTCATTCTTTCAGACTCAAAGAACCTCTGCTCATGTATTTGTGTAGACTTGTTAATCTTATTTCCTTTAATCGCTTTTTACCTTGAAAGCCCCAGATAAATGTCCCTTGGTTCAGGTTAGCTGGCAGTTGTGTGAATAAGCTTCCCCAGTTGTCCAGATCCACCAAAACAATGTGAGTCATTGTACTCAGGTAGTCGAGATCAGGAAGTTCACCATCTTCAATGGGACAAAAAGGATGCATTTAAAGTTCACCTAACTTTCTGGCCAACCAACATACATTGACTTAAGATAAGTTTTTGAAAATTCATGTATCCAACTGTTCTATAAGCTAAAAGTTATAAAACATGATCTTATTTGGTGACTGCGCTGTTTTTAAATTAACTGAAGTAGCATTTAGGAATGCACAATTCAGACAAAAGAAAGTGGAATCATGCTGTGGAGCTGGATAGTTTTGTGCTAGGCACAGAAAGCTGTTGTCCTGCACTGAGACATTTTAACAGTCCATTTAATATTCAACTGTGCACCCTCTACTATTGGCACATCTGTGACATTTAATTGCTTAATGCATAAAAGCACGTAAAATGTTTAGAGACATACTTTTCACTGCGTATCTAACATAAATGTCAACCTTTTAATGAAAAGCATTATGACACCATGAGTAACTAAAAACACTTCCAATTTTTGAACACAAGGTACACTTTTAGCATTTTTTATGTCATTTTTAGATGTAACATGAACTTCAAAAAATATTTGCAGGCTCAGGCAAAAAAAAAATGCTAATACATACTGACAATATAAATTCTCAGCTGAAATTATTTTTTGGCAAGTTAAGAAAACTGAGAAGATGGTGTTATAATAGGACTGCCCACAGAGAAAGCACTACCAGGCTCATAAATATTTGTACATACAAAGAAGGCAAGTTTCATGTGTGTATTATAGACCACTTTTACATTCCTAGGAGTTAGACCTCCATTCGGGGTCTTTGATTGTTCTCTTCCTTTTAACATCTAATTATGCTCCCAACTAATTAGAAAATTAAATGTTTCAGTCCCAGGGTTCTCACATCTGCCTACTTTTCAGTTCTTTAAAGACTTCACACATACAGCATATAGCAATAAATTGTTGAGTCCAAGTTCTGGAAACTCAAATATCGAGAATTCAGAGTGCAGCTTTAAGAAATAACAAATATTAAATTCTGAGTGGATTTACAGACTGGATATAGGCAAATGGTATGCTACATATTTGTAGTGACATTGAAAGTATGTTAAAGACAACAATATTTTTCTAATGTTAAAAAAAAAAAAAAAATTCTACAAACCTTCACCAGGTTCTTCAGAGTGTGTGGAGTTTTCTTTTTTTCCTTTCTGTCCCTGTGGAGGAGACAGCTGTGGTCTTCCCTGAGTCTTAGATGGAGATGCTTCACGTTTTAACTTGTGAGGTTTTCTGTCCACACAAGCCCCACTTGCTGTGAACTTGAATACTGTATTTTCCGATTCTGATGCAAGACTTGATAGATCAGGTTTCTGCAAGAAGCAATGTTTCATGTGATAGTGCTGCTGCGCACTCTGAAGATCATCAAAGTTTTTGTTGCACGCAGCACATCTAACAACATACATCTCTTCCTTATGTTTCAGTGACGTGTGACTGCTGAGGTGACTGTTCAAATCAGCAAAATTCTGTGCAGTTGCAGAACAGAAGCAGCATCGAAACCATAAGTTGCCCTTTTGCAGCATGGCTTTCTGACAATTTATATAATCATTCCTCCTGTTTATTCTGGAGACATAAGTTGACCGGCAACCACAGGTTAAACGGTCTCCTTCTTCTACTGGAAGGAAGTCCTCCTCTTTTTTTATTGACATTTCCATCTGCTCAGGCACAAATGCATAGTCCATGCTATGAATCTCCTTATAATGGATTAGAAATTCTTCTTCTGTGTCAAAGAAGAGATTACCACAAAGGCCACAGAAGTATTTAGTCTGCATCTCCTGGTTATGGTGCTCTTGGAAGTGTCGCTGTAGCGTTCCTACTTTCCGAAAGTGATTTCTGCATAAGCCACAGCAGTATCTGTGAAATGCATGGCTTTCTAAGGACATGCAATGTTGTTTAACGCTCTCTTCAGATTCAAACATCTCCTCACAAATGCGGCATTGCCATTTTCCCAGATTAGGACTTTTTTCAGGGGAGAGTTCCATAGGACTAGGAACGCAGTCTTTCCTTTCACTTACAGAAATACACTCTGTGTCAGAAGTGGATGGCATAGGTTCATCTTCTAGAGCTTCTTGTTCATAATAGTAACTATGTCCACCATGAAATTCAGTCACGTGTCCCATAATATCCTCTTCTCTGAGATCTACAGAGCATGCTCTGCACCAGAGGAGAAAATTAGTCAAGTGTGCTCCCCCATGGAATCGACTCATATGCAGGCGGATAATGCTTGAATTTTCAGCAAGCTTTCCACACACAGCACACTTGTGACAAATCCTATTTGCTGATAAAATGTGCTTTTCTACTGACTCTTCTGTAAAAAACTTTTGAAGGCATTCACAAAACCAGGCTTTTACTTTGCAAGCACTACCTTGACTTTGGTTTGCTACATGATCTTCCTTTTGATCTTTTAAATTGCTCTTCCGTTTTGAAGGAGTAGATCCCCTTTCACTAATAGACTCATTCGAAGTCAGATGTCTTTTAAGTAGTGGTCTTGACCGATCCACAATATGGCCCAAATGAGACTGATTTTTATTTTTTCCGTTGATATGACAGAACATCAAGATGGACTCTTCCATTGTACTAAGAATTTTAATGTTATGTTGAGTGGTTTCCTTATGCTGGGTGACCTGATTCTTATCAGCAAACAGTTTATCACAGTTCTCACAGTGACCTTTTGTTTTAAATATCTCTGCAACTTGGGATACGCTCTTCTTTGACACTGCCACAGGCCCAGAATTACGACAACGTGTTCTAGAATGGATTAAAAAAAATAAAGAGGTTATATCATAACCCAAAACATTTTTAAACTTTCAGATGTACTTCGAAATATTACCTAGTAGCTACAGAAATTAGTGTGTGGAAATACTGCCCTCTGTATCCTTTAACTCACCTAGTTGCTTGCCAAGAAAAACATGCAATGCCTACCTAGTGTCTGCACTTTGGAGAAAATTAGGTGCTAATTTCCAAAACTAGATTGATGCTTATGTTATTGACTCAGTGCATTCTGGAAATCAGATGCTGCCAACTTGTTGGGGTTGCTCAGCCTGCAGAAGGGAAGGCTCTGGGGAGACCTTATTGCAGCATTCCAGTATTTAAAGGGGGCTTATAAGAAAGATGGGGACAAATTTTTTAGCAGGGCCTGTTGCGATAGGACAAGGGGCAATGGCTTTAAACTAAAAGAGGGAAGATTTAGACTAGATAGAAGGAAGACATTTCTTTCAATGAGGGTTGTGAAACACTGGCACAGGTTGCCCAGGCAGGTGGTCGGTGAGCCCTCCCTGGAAACATTCAAGGTCATGTTGAACAGGGCTCTGAGCAACCTGATTGAGCTAAAGATGTCCCTGCTTATTGCAGGGCAGTTTGAGTAGATGACCTTTAAAGGTCCCTTCCAACCCAAACTATTCTATGATTCTATGAACTTAGAAATAGTGGAACAGAGACCACGTTCTGTTGTTCTCGTACAGAAAGTAACAAAAAGGATACATACATCGATCAGCATTTTGCAGTGGATTGTGTGTGGTAAGGCAGGGTAAAAGATACTGAAAGGGGGCAGTTTTTTGATAGTTTACTCAGGAAGTCAACATTCAGATGGTCCTAGATGCCCTGAAATGCACTCACACCACTACGAACACGCCTGTCTATCTGTTATCTATCTATGGATGATCACATTATAAAGAGAGCTGTCTCTCACAAACCTGAAATGAGCCGTTAATTCCATATGTGAGCGTAATATCTGGTAGCAGGATATACACTTCACTTGAAAGGGGACCTCTTTGCACAGAGATATCAGAAGGTTCTTTGCATACGATGGGAAAGGTAGAGGAATGCCAGCCTTCATTTCACCTATAATATGGAATGGCAGAAAGCACAACCACACATTAGAGTTTTTTCATAGTATTTCAGCTCTCAGTTGACAGTTACAATTGTACTAATTTCCTGCAGGGTTCAGGAAGCAAGTTACCATGTGTCAGCTGAGCCATAGTAACTGTGCAATGGATGCTTTAAGTAAAATTGCATTATTTTTTTTAAACTTCTGTAACTATCTCATATCTGAATCTGTTTGTGTCTTGTTTTTTCATACTCGGTGACTGACTCTACTTCCTTTTTCCTCCTTCTACAAGGTCAGATCAGGTATCTCTCTTAGGAAGGTTCTTATTGACCTTCTTCCTCTCCATCTATCACCACCTGTCAACTCTTACTACATACAATTTTGTTTAAAGCCATGCAGTGTTTAAAAAAGAAAAAAGTATACAACTCATTTAAGATTCCCACATACTCTGACCATCGCTCTCTTTCCCCATCCTCAATGTTATTTTTCCTTAAGTTTTTTAGGTGCAGCACATTCTGTTGTTCCAAGTACATACTCCATGTTTAACTCCAAGTGTCAACAGAATAAAAAATTTCTGTTGAAAAACAGACTAGGAAATGGCTTATTAACTATATATTGCTGTTAATGTTCTGTATCTTAGGAGGCAAATTCTCTTTTTTTTCTGTTTAGCAAGATGTGATGATTAGCAGGCAGTGATTTGAGGTTATGCCTTTCAATTAACTTCAGTGACAGATCTTACAGACCATGCTGGCAGACCCACCAATGCAAAAGAAAAAAATGGAGCGCTTCCTTTTTTTTTTTTTTTGTTCTGAGCTAAGCGCTATCTACCTCTAAAGAAAAACCACTATTTTGTGTTTTTAGTCTTTTCAAAGCAATAGCTCACAAGCAATCTTTCTTAAAACCTATGGCTGATTTTGAAGGCATCTACAGTCAGCACATTCAGAATTAATAACTTATTTGAGAATAAAAGTATGTTAGATTTACAACACATAAGAGAACTCAGAACCATGGAGCTGACTGTCACTTCCATGAAGACAGCAGTATTGACTCAACCTGCAGGAAGATTCCTTAAGTCTGTCTTTACTGTACATTTCCTGCAGCCACTATGGAGGAGGGCAGAAGTAGAACATATAGTTATAAAGACGAGAAATAACTATACGAGTCCTTTTGACCATGTAGACTTATCCCAAAAGATATACTATCTAAAATATGGCAGCATCTTGAATAAGAGGTCAACTCCATCTAGATATCATCTGTCTCAGTCATTTCCCTAATATTAAAATAAATGCTTTAATGCCTATTGCTCACGTCAAAACTAAAAAGTCAGTACAGCTATGATGGTCATTAATCCTGTTTTGAAGACCATGATCAGACAGATCTCTTCTGTGAAATCTAGTAAGTATGGTTCAGAATGTTACCAGCTCACAACATAACCAGTATTTTAGTCTTCAGTAGCAATGCAACCAGTGCAAGGCATCAGACTGGCAGCACCGTTCTAGTTAAGCAGACTAAATTTGCAATTACATGGAGAAGAAACCTTCACAGGTCTTTTCCATCAGGAATGCCAAGGAAACCAACAAGAAAGACAGCTTTCAGCAGACTTCAGACAGTACAGTAAGGGAAAGGATCACCATAGCCAGTCTGACTGGAATTGAAAAAGAAATATATGTGTTTTGGTCTGAGTTCCTATCAACACGCTAAATGTAAACTTATTTAGGACAATAGTTGCAGAGAGTCATTGTAGAATGAGAAGCTTATACAAAGAGACACGGAGATAAAGGAAAGTTTGCTTCTCATTACGGCAACTGTGATGGAGGATTCTATACAAAAATATGAATTTCAAAGCATGTCCTCTTACAGAGCTGTATCATATTTAATACCTTAAAAGAAAAATAAGAATTCATTAAAAACAAACTTAAAAACCTTGAACTTTTTTACACAGCAGAAAAATACAAGTCACTTCATATCATAAGGATCAATTATCAGAAGGAATAAAAAGCGGTACACTTAGTAGCAACATACCACTCAATTTAGAAACCTGGAGGAAGTGGTTCTTTCCTGACATATGCTGCAAGCATTCATCTCTTTTGGTGAAAAGGAGGAAGCAGTTTGGGCATGCAAAACACTGAATATGCTGTGGAGGGAGATCTTTTTTATGTCCGTCATTTTCATTTAGCTGCAAGAGAAAATGATCTAGTTAGAAAAAATATTAAGTCAATAAACCAGTCCCAGTTCTCCTCACATCTTTCCATTCCTCTCTCCCTTCTGTGGCAATATTTTCACTTCCAGGTTTTCAGCTACCACATCTATGTTTATCTACAGCCTACCCTTACACACTTCAGCTCATGAGTCACAAGGGACTGGCCAAACTGCCATTGTCAAACTCAGCTACTCAACCTTATGACACTGGCAACTTTTCCATCCCCTTCTTGCACCACTGGGAGCAGCCGCCTTCCCCAGGAACTACGGGTTCCATCAATTCTTAGGTAGTCCCTTTAACCAGGCTCTCAGAAAAAGCTTCTTCTCTCACTAAAGCAGCTGCTTTTCCTCATGTCAGTTCTTCCCTAATCTTGCTAACCTCCAACCTCTCAAAATGCTGCTCCTCAGAGTATCTTGACAGGCCCATGACTTTTATCAAAGTGCACTCCTTCGCCTTCTACATCAACTTCAGATCTCTACCTTCAATCTTTTAATTTTGCTTCGGACGTTTTTGCTTATTCCCTTCTTATGTCACTCAAATATCTTCATGATATGCTTATGCTTTCTTCCATAGTTTTGATTAGGATTATCTCCCCAACTTTCCAAACCAAGGTAATTCCATCGTCTTGCCTGTTGCAAGAGCTGCTCCCTTTTCCCAAACTTGGCTGTAACTCCTGCTAATGCCCCTGGACACACTGCAAGCACACACACTCGGAAGTGACAGAAAAAGAGCAGGGACAAACTATGATGCAATCTTTCAAGCTTGTCAGGTATGACTATGCATCAGGAGTTCTACTAGCTAAAAGTAGTCAGATTTTCACAGCATCTAAAACTTAACCTAAATCTAACACAGCTCCTGGAGACTAGATGGGTACACAACAATAGTTGCTATTAAAACATTAAACTTTGAAAATGTTATCCATTATCCAGTTCAACACCAGACTGCTTAAATAAAACCACGCACCCAGAAGATAACACCTGAACAGCTGTCATTGAACTGAGGTTTTACAGTGGTAAGTTATGAACAGAAGGGAAAGAGTGAGCACTATCAAAAAAAAGTGAGAAGAGCAGAGGTAGGAAGGAACAACAACAAAAAAAGCAAATACTACTAGCTTATATTGAAATAAAACCTCAAATACTAGATTATCCTCTTCCCTTCTGTAAGTTAACTAGTGAGTAGCAGCAAATAGATCTATTTATCAGAGAGACTGGAAACAAAGAAACAGTTGCATCTGAATCACCCAAGTTTCTTTTCTCATTCCGTTGCCTCTTCCTCCACCCCCACCCCTCCCTACCCCCCCCCATCTCCTTTCTGCTGCTTCTCTTTACAGTCACTTATTTCATCCTAACTTCTTGCCTTTATCTTTCATAGTTTTGGAGATTCAAAAAAAGGGAACACCTTTCAACAGCACCAACAAAAGGACAAAAGGTTCAAGACAGAACTACAGTCCTCTTGAAAATACGCTGGAATGTACAACCTAATGGTCAGACCTAATGGGAGTACTGTCAGGATAGACCAGCTGTTTGAAACACAGCAGAATAAGAAAAACTATCTTGAAGACCAAAAGGAAGGAGGAGAGAGAAAGAGGGTTAAAAGGGGAAACAAAAATAATCAGTGCATAATTATATGTCTTGAAAACCCTCTACTACATTCAGTCAGGTGAGTTACTTATCCTTATGATCTTGCCTTAGATAAAAGATGATCGCTGTACTGCTGAGAGGTTGAAAAGGTTTTGCAGCATATCACACAGGCAACAGCATTATTGGGGGGTCCATGTAATGTGACTGTTGGGTCACAAGGAGAATGATCAAACCTGGAAAGGAAAAAATAATTAACAAACTAGTCCCCTCTAAATAGTCAAAAGGTTTCTTTAACGGGAAAAAAAAAAAAAAAAGTCTTTTGAAGCTGTTGGACAAAAGCCTATCAAATCAAAGCTGTAAAATTCCTTACTTCCCCTATCATTAACTGTATTAGTTGAAGTACTCTGTACAGAGGTTATTCTCCCTGCAGCTCACGTGTTATAATGACCACTTTGCAGAGGAATCATACTGTTTTTAAGAGCAAGAGAACTAACAGAGCTTCACTTTCCTACAGACGGATTTAAAAAAAATTATTTTTACCTCCCTGCACTAGTTCTGGCTGGGATGAAGTTGTATTTCTTTGTAACAGCTTGTATGGTGCTGTGTTTTGGATTTATGCACAACAGTGTTGATAGCACAGGCATATTTTAGCTATTGCTGAACACTGCTTGCACAGTATCAAGGCCGCCTCTGTTTTTCAGACTGCCTTGCCTTGTAGGCTGGGGCTAGGCAAGAGACTGGGTGGGGACAGCTGACCCTAACAAACCAGAGGGATATGCCATACCACATGATGGCCACGCTCACGAATACAAGCTGGGTGAAGGAGGAGGAAGGGGGGACGTTTGGAGTGATGGCGTTTGTCTTCCCAAGTAACCCTTATATGTGATAAAGCCCTGTCTGCCAATGGGAATTCCTTATGTTGCTTCGCTTGCATGCACAGCTTTTGCTTTACTTATTGAACTGTTTCTATCTCAGCCCAGAGTTCTCTCATTTTTACCCTTCTGATTCTGTAACATATTAAATCTGCTCTCCAAATGGAATTTTGTCACTATGGGCAATTTAAAGTAGACTTGATGCTGATGTCCTAAGTTTGAGCATATTATTTCATTATTATTTCTTGCACTGAGCTCCTGCACTATGTCCTTACCTTTGAAGGTGACCTAGGAGAAGATGTCTGTTATCAAATTCTCTGTTGCAATGCATGACGGGACAAGATATGGGACTGCTGTTGACTTGTGTCTGACTTGCCCTCTTACAAATACCTCTTTTTCCACTGTTAACAGTGCCTGGTTTGAGACCTGTGTTATAAAACAAAGCATTTAAGCCTCTATAATTCAGATTCTGGTTAAGAAAACAAAACATACAAACCCTAAAGCATTTAAAGATCAAGTTATACTGATTCTTGAAAGCAAGTTAACAATGCATTGTAACTCAACTCTACTATGGTAAGTCTGCTCTTTCAGCTGAAGAATCTGTCTCTTCAATCTTCAGTAGGATTACTTTTCAAATACTTTGAAACCCTTCCTCCAGGTCCTCCAGGCAATATTTTAAATTGATTGAAAGTCCTGAAGTTATACTTACTTATGTAGACATTTTCCTGAGCAACAGTTCAATAGTAATATTTTTCCTTCCAGCAATTTTACTTATAAAAGTAGCTAACACTGCCTTAGTGGTTTTTAGGCTTCGTATACTACATTTTGTAAGCAGCAAAACATTAGAAAAATTGCTTTTATGGAAATAAGTGTATAAGAACTTTCAAATGCCACACTCTAGCAAAGTTAATATTGTAAGATTTGCTTATGTGTAAGAGGTACCTGCAAGCTCACTGTCAGTATTGCTCCATGTAATTATCACATGTTCTATTCTGCAATGCAGGTCTTAGAAAACATACCACTGAAACTTAATTTCCTATTCTTACCTGGCATTTTTAACCACTGGTCCACACATAATCTTGCAGCTTCTGTGTCACTGTGTTCCCGAATAAATTCTAGTTCTTGCAACCCATGAGCATATTGGGAATCAACTTTTTCCTGAAAGGAAAAACATATCAGGCAAGGTGGTGATCAAATTTAAAAAAAACAACAACAAAAAACAGTTCAATATTAAGTATGTACACCAAAACTTACACATGGTTCTCTAAAAACCACCCACAAAAACTTAAGGGGGGGAAATAAAATCTTACAACTTGACTGACTTCTATATAACACAATAAAGATCGAATATAACAGCAATAAAAAGATTAGTACTAATTTTTGTGCCCCAAATAAAAGCTACAGCCTCAGTCAATTAATTTACTTTTACTGCACTTACTGTAGTTTCTGAAGCATGCACATAACCAAGAAGAGTTTTAAGATAAGATCATAAAAAGAAACAAATAATAATGAAATTTAAAGAAAAAAAGCAACACAAAATGGTTATTGAAACCAAAGGGTCAATTGGTTCCACTGCCAAAGTGAAAAAATCCCCATGGCAGTTTCATTTTGAAGAGTAATTTAATTCTGCAGATTGCATTACCCGATGAGGAGTGAGGTGCTGCCCAGCAGGAAAATATTCATCATTAACAAAAGAATGGTCTAGTCTTCATTCTTAGACTACTTTAAAAACTACATAGCTATCTCTGACTCCACTTTACAGTTGAAAAACCATGCATTAAGAGACTGCCAAATTCAAAGCGGAGGAAACAGGAGAGGGATGTAAGCCTTTTGGACTTCAGGGCTACCTTGGACTATATCTAACAGCCTTTTACTCCTTTGCATTACAGTTGCATAGACTGTTGTAGACTATAACAAGCTGTAACTATAGTATAATTATGTGAATTTAAAAGCCATTAACAGTGTTCAGAAAATTAGGCTGGAAAGTCAGCATGTTCCAGAAATATTGGATTTGCATTTGTTCCTGTTGAATTTCATGAGGTTCTTCAAGCTGTCCTGGTCCCACTGACAGCAGCCCTACCTTTAAGCCTACTGACTGCATCTCCCAGTTTGTAATAGAAATTAAAAAAAAAATAAAAAAAAAAATCACACCTTTTAAATAGCCGCACAACACTATTAATAGGATTCAACTTTAAAATTTTGCCTTACACATAGAAAACTTGTATCCCATTATAAAATATTACCTGATACAGAGATTTAATGTGGCAAACAGCTTTCCCAAAGTCTCAGACAAAAGCAGGTAGATAACCAGGTTTACTGCATGGTGGTTTGTGATAACTGCTATTTTTCAATTATTTAACTAGAATAATTTATGCTAAGGTACCTCTACTATATATACAAACAAGAGAACAACTTTTTGTCATTGGCTTGCATGAAGTTAGTTTCCCCCCTTCCCCCTCCCCCCCCAAACTGCAGAAGACTAGCAAATTCATCGGTTAAAAGCCACTGAAGAGACAAGGTCTGTTTCAAATGACACCCCAGAAGCAAAAATTTCTAGTTACTAGTTCAAGGCCTGGCTCACCAATCTTTTTTTTTTTTTTTTTTTTTTTTTAACTTTGCAGCGAAAACACACACACTCATGACTACAAGGCCCGTATTATGCAATTCTACTGAAACAAAATACGTCCAGTACCTTAAAGGCTTTGTTTTTCTCTTCTTTTTGCTGTTTCTCTACTTCAACATGGCGTGCCAGACGATCCAGGGTTGATGCAACTCGTTCTTTCTGATAGTCAATGTGATCTTTACGCTTAATATTTCTCTACAATTGAAAAGTTAAACTTTTATTTGGTAATTGTTAAGTAACAGGCACAAATACAGTGAAGAGTGATGCCCACGCATCAGGACATAATTCAGTACAGATACTATGATCCCAAGTTCCATGACCTACCTTGCTAGTTGTCTCTTCCTATTTACCAGCATCTGTAACTTGTGTTGAAAAACTAACGAAACAATCCCCAGCCCTACACATTCAAGGCAGTTCAACATCAGCCTCACCAAAGCACTAGAAGGAACATGGATGACTTCTTCTAAGTAGGTAAACAAAATTCCTAAAGATTTCAAAGCCAACATGCAACCCATCTAAAACACTGAGAACTGCTATCATTCTTGCTCTAAGACAACATTGCCCAGTATCTTCAGAAAGGCAGATCATTAGCTTTTATCTAACATAAGGGATAGGCCATACACTATAGTTTGCTCCTGCTACACCATCAGCTCTAGCAATCATCACTGTGAAGTGAGTGTGTGCATGTACAGAAGATCCGCCTTTCCTTAAGAACCAGGTTTATTACACACATCCTCTACTGCAACACTGGAAAGCAGAAGTCAAGAGATGTTTAATGCTGCCAAAACCAACTCTAGTAGAGTCATTCTCAATCACTGTCCCTCTGAAAGGCCCTGCAGAGTAGGCACAATAAGCTTGAGGGATACATGAATTGACCAGCCTGCTTCTGACTTGTACATTCTTAGAAGGGATTATGAAGAATGAGGCTCAGTTATAACCAGATTGTGATCAGAATAAGGTTCTCCAACCTATAAACTGCTCCTAAAGAGTCATTTTAGAAGGAAAAGACCTAGGATTAGGCCAGATACATTTACAGGCTAGAGACTAGACACAGACTTCTGAGGTTGCTTGTAAAGTGGTATTTTTCTTTGACACACTTGCTAAAAACCACTGAAAGCCAAATAAAAGTTCCAAGTCCATTTTAAGGAGGCAAAAAATAGCTCCAGAAAAAAATTAAGCATTGCCATCCTTGCCTTCCACTCAACAGTAGGTAAAAATCAAAAGACTTTAATGTTGGTTTATTTATTTATTACTTGTTAAAAACATCTCTAACAAGTTTTTTGTGAAGTGTAACTGATGGGAAAAAATACAGGAGACTATTTTATTAATCCGAGAAGTCCCAATATACATTACAACCTACTCACATGAACGTAAGAACTGCTGTTAGGTTCTTCATCCTCACTACTGACAAGGTCAATGCATTCAAGTACAGGTCTTAAAGGTTCTTCCTGAAAAAAAGTGGTAAACACAAACAAGCATTAAATTGTCTTCCCCAGAGATAAAATGTTGCATGCATTACAGCACATAGTCAGCATGAACAATACTTGGAGAATTTCACCAAGGTTTCAAGAGGGAGAAGTAGTGAAATTCCTGCATGGCTACTTTTCCACTTAACAGACTAATCCACAAAATTGGTAAAACATGCAAATAAGTATTCACAAATCATTAAAATATCAACTTAACATATAGATATCAACTAGGAAAAAAAAATACCAAATTAACAGTCTTGGCTTGCTTAATAACTTTATATTCTTCACCTTCTCAATTAACTTAGAGCTTAATTTATTCAAAGATACTCAACTTGCACTATTAACTCAATGGTAATAGGGTAGCAGGCTACCACCAATAGAGGAACAGTCTTAGATTCCACTGAGCAACGCTAAATGGTTTTCTGTTGTTTTTTCAGTGCTTCATTTGGTTAAAAGACACAAATTAAACTCCAACTCCAAAAGAAATTCAACTCCTTAGGCATCTCAAACATTAAGAAAGTGGGGAACAGTTTCATACGTATTTAAACCCCAAAGGCTACTCCTTTCTGAGGAGATATTCCATAAGCAGGCTAGAAGTATCTTCTCTATACTGGAATCACAATGAGAGGGTGTCACTTGATTTTTAAAGAAAACACATTTCACCCATTCACCCCACATACTCAAAAGCACAGAGACATATGTCCAAATAGTCTTTCCAGCATTCAGTTGCATCCAGGAAGCCTGGTCAGGACTCCATGCAGCTATATGGAGGACAAAGGATGCTGGCTATCAGCAAGTCCTTACGTCTCTATTCCTGGCTTGGCAGCCATGTGCTCCTTTTGCAGTCTTCTGTCTCTCTCAAGGCTGCCCCCTTCTCTGTGAGTCATTAAATGTTACTGGGTTTGCTTCCTCCTTAGGCTTTCTTAAGGCTCTAGCCCTGTTCTGTGTCTCCTGCAATCACATTAGTGGTTTAAGCCTGGGTTTTAATTTGTGTGAATGTTGTCCCTCGCTTTCCTGATCTGAGTATATTCAGAAACTTCATGTAGATGGTCTATGACCTCAATGACCTGCTAGTCTAGGCAGTATCAACACCAGTTGATTTATGTACCTTTATATGCCTCCTTTTTTTCATTCTGCGTGGTGCATGCCCACATGCATGTGTATATATTCCCATTCACTCTCCACTCATACCAATTTTAACATTTCTACTGCAAGATTCTGGCAGCAGAATTCTGACACAAACACGAGCAAGTAAACAGAGAAGAAAAATTAAAATCAGCAACCCAAACTATGTACATAGGTTATAAGTTTTTTAAAGAAGATGCACAAAATAATGTCTGGAGCTCCATCCACACTCATTGCAACAAGAGTCTTCTATTTTTAAAGCCAAAAAAGCAGCACTATGACCACATAATCTGATGTCACGCAAAAAAACCTCTGTATCATACTACAACATTATCACATGCCAACTAAACAATCAGTATAATGAACATGAAACTGGATGAGTAAGTCTACATACACCAAACGAAAATATTCCCAGTGACCCTAACTTACATCCATGGCCACACACGTACACATCTTCAGTGAGAGGCAAAGTTAACTAAAATCTCCACATGCCAGAAAAAGTTTCCGACGCAAATTCTGAAAGTTATTATCTAACCTCAAGTAAATAAACCAAAACCAAGGCTAGTTTAAGGTTTTGGCAGTGAGGAGGGGCGGTAGCTGGTTTTGGGAGGTGGGGAGTGGGTGGGGTTGTTTAGGGTTTTGTTTGTTTCTTTTTTAAGTCTGTACATGCAATGCCATCTACACCACATCACAGAGTTTTTGACTAAACTGCATTATTAGCCATTTGTCTGACAATACTGCTGGCAGATAGCACAGAGCTGTTGTATACCCCAAAAGTATTCTTCATTTGTAACAAAAAATAAAGTTCTCCAGGCAAAAGGACTTACGATAGTCAACAGATTGACTTTTTGAAGAGGTGCAGTACTATATCCACATCTCTGTCATATATTGGGCTGTGTCCTCAAGAACTCTTCCCATATAAATTTTACTATTAATCCAAATATTCTAAACTCCTGTGTGAATTAGATCAGGTCTGCAGCGCGAGAGGCTTTAAGGGGAATTCAAGTGCTGTGCTAAAAAACTGTGCTGGTAAAAGGGACAATAGTCTTTTCTTCATCATAGCCCAATCTAGCAAAACACAGCCAGAGCAAACCAAAACAAGATATTACCAGGAAGACAATGCAGAAGACCACACTGGCAGGAACCACCAATGCTCACAATCTCTTAAAAGCATTGGGACTGCATCAACCAACTAGGGCAGGCTAGGAAGATTTATTGCCTCATGAGAAGTAGCAGAGAGAACAGCAGCATGCAATTCTCTCTGCTGTCCTTACTGCATTTCATTCTTTACATTCTTCCACCTTTCAAGGCTGTAAAGCTGTTCAACTGGTGAGGCATAAACAGTCCTCATTGTCTCACTGGGGAGGAAGAGGGATGATGAGATCTTGGACAGATGACAAAAGCTTATGTGAGTCAAGCCACAGGCCTCAAATTACCCCAAAAGAGTGTTTAATTTTTATGATTAAACAAAGAGAATGTTGTTTTCTAAATGAAATCTAAAAAAAAAAAAAAAAATCCATGACAGATTTGCTTTTGTAGAAACTGAAAACCTCTACGAACTTATAAGAAATTAAATCTTTACTAAACAACAAGTGTTAGCAAGTAACAGTTCAAAGAGACACTCGGACCACCTGACTGTCCAATCAGTTCAAGAATGCATTTTGAAGTGTTCAACTCTGATTCTAACAGCTGTAGCTTCTTCAAATGCAGTTATTTTCCTTATTTCTGTTTACTTACTCCCTGGGATCAGCAACTACTTAAAAATTAGGAAACTGACAGCTGAAAATCAGAGTAACTTGCTTTCAAGCCTAGGAATTTCTAATGACCAGAACAGTAAATTCAATTTAATTCAAGTAATACTACACTTGTTTAAATATTGGTTGCATACATGAAACTTTCTTTTTTCCTGATGAACTCTGGACTTCTTACTACACATTTTTTGTGTATTACTTTTTGGGTTGCATTCCAATTTGAACACAAATGCAATATGGTAATACTTTAAAATAATTCCTCAAAGATATACACCCTTATTTTCCACAAAAATAAAATGGGGAAAAAAAAAAACCAGTCCATCACACCATCTGCCTATACACACTCCTGAATAACAATGCAAGTCCCAAACATAGCATTTAGGCTAGTTTGCATTTCATTGGTTGGTAGTTTAACCTTTAGATGATGATTGGGGAAAACAGTATAAACCTATCCCAATTAGATCCACTCAGCAACTGCTTAAGTCAATATATGAGAAACCTTGATTGAAAGCCATCATTAAATGTCACAACACTGCTTTAGATCCATCCCAGTTGAGTACCATTCCATAGAAAAGACTCCAAATACTACTTCTGAAGGGACAGTGGCTTCAGCCCAGTCTGACAACAGTGCTTCTCTCTGCTGAAAAGCATTGATACCAAAATGAAAGCGGAAGTTCAAAGGCTCTTTATTCAGTGGCCCTGGATAGAAATCATCCTCATGGAGGGAATCTAGGACTACTCTTTTATGTAAACTATCATAGAGACCTTCTGAGAATTTCATACAAGCCATAGCTTCAGATGGACTTCCTGTATCTTCAGTCTTGGTTGGAGAAGTGGCACCAGGTGAAACATACCCTTTTTACAGCAAGAGAGAGCACGTGTTGCAAGCAAACATTCCCAATTAATACTCTAGTACCACATGGAGGGAAAGTTCTCAACAGCAGGAAGTTAGCTTTGCTTTGTTGGCTCACCTCTGCACAGGGTGAGACCCAAATTGAAAGTTAAGAGAAGTTTTAATAACTTCATTTTTTCCAATGGATTTAAACTACACAGTGACATAATGCAAAGATACTGCCAACCCTGATGATTCCATCACTGTAGGAGAGTTAAGAAGCTAAGGATCAGTTAGCTTCATCCAACTCTGTATTTCCCCACAAGACAAACACCACCAGCTAAAACGTATCTTGGCACACCAGAGCCTGAGATTACAGAAGAAGCAACATGGACAAGCACTCAATGAACAGCTGAAAGCTGGGGCCTTTCCAGCTGACTATATGGCATACTGGGCATCCAGAAAGCCATCAATGCTCAGTCTTCACATCTTAGAAGCAGATCCTTCACATTCCAAAAACCTCAAAAAACCCAAACAAAACCCTCCCACACTCCACTTCTCAATTACTTCTCTAAACAATCTTTGAAAGCCGGTCTTCTCAACAACCAACAGCCATGCCACCGAGCAATAAACCAATGGCTAAATCACAGCTATTGCAGTTGCTAGAAGAATTTCTAGGTTTTAATTCATAGAAAAATATCTTTCAAGCCTTCAGACAGCTGTGGTATCTCTGCTGTTATTCATAGCTTTGGTTGAAAGCATTAGCACTAAATCAACAAAACAGTAATTTCACTATGCTATGCAAAATACCAATTATAACAGTTAATATAATCAAATCTGTTTAATCGGTGGCTGGTAAAGATGGACCCTCATATTCATCCCCAAGGACAGTTTCTTCTCAAGGAATTCCATGAAGCACATTTTTACTGCCTCCAGAAGTTTTCTCAAAAAGTCCTAGACTGTGGTCTCACTTTTTCCCCCTCCTTCATTTCAATCAATCTTTGGGTAATCAGGCCTAGCTAACAGACACCTAGTCCACTGATACATCACATAAGGGGTTTTTTGTTTGTTCAGTGTTTAGCTTTACATGCATTCAGACCAAATGCCCAGTTTAATTTAAAAGCACAATTAAACTTCTGCGTAATTACACACTAGCACACAGAAAGCATGCAACTAGCTTGCAATATACGTGACCACAGACTTAACGTATCTTTGACAAAACAATTATGCCAGTATAATTGTGTATACACACATAAACACACTAATTATCATGGAACAAGCTTACATTAAAATAAATTAAAAAAATCCGTACAAATTGTACTATTTGTGCTTGAAATCTTTGTCCCAGCAGATTTCCAACTTGAAGACTGCTGAGTAACTGACTGACGTTGTGAACCAATGGGCACTTAGAAATTTCTGTTTTGATATCTGTGACCTAGCAAATACAAAAATCCAAGTCCTCAGGTGACTTGGGTTGGGAGCAAAAATAGAAGTCCTGCTTCAGAGGTGCTTCTTAACACCTCTATGATTGTATTCTGTTCCTGCTGTGATGCAACTAAAAGCCAGAGAGACAAATACTTGAGTCTATATATCTAATATTTAACACCTTAGGGGGGAAAGGAAACAAAACATTTAAATGGCAACGATCATGTTTCAGCAAACCACCCGATTTTAGTATATTCCAGGGCCAAGTGTTCTTCAGACATCATTTTTATTGGAAAACAACAATGACAAGGAGAACCAAAAACTTTACCTGTTCCTTAAGACATCTGTAGGAACTCAAAGAACTGCAATTGTTTTTAATGAATTGATTTTTCTAATATTATCAGTTCCCAAAATAGGCCACAAGTCCTCTTCAGGTTTGAAATAAAAACATTCATCTGCAAGAACATAAGTGGGTGCTCCAACTCTTCCAAGGCAGACAGGCGCTGTATCTATTGTTATGAAGTGCAGGCAAAACATTGTAAAATGGAAAAGCTGCAAAGTATACAAAGTATGTTTTTTTGTCCTGGATCTCAAATTGAAATAAATTTAGAGCTCATTATCGAATAAGCCAGGGCCCATGGAAGAATGTTTTCCTTTGAATTCAGACTTTTGAAATAAAAATCACCAACAGTGAAGAAAACTTGGCATAAATGTACCATTGCATCAGAATACGAAAGTAATTTTTAAATATATAGATCTTCCATTTTCCAGTTGAGTTATTTTGTACACATAATCTTTATATGTACTTAACAAACATTTACAGAAAATAAGCACAAATACCCTCCTTAACAGTGTTTGCCATTGTAACACAACAGAGGAATCAGGAGGTATATATAGTTTTATAAAGTGTTTAAATTATTTTGAGGTCCCACATAGAGTAACAAAGGTAAGAAGAGCCCCTGCCTAGGAAAGCCACCAACTTTATCAGAGATAACTTTTATTTTTCAAAAGAGCAGCATAATGACGAGCCTCATCTTTAAATAAATTTGTCAGAAAAAAAAAAATCAACAACAACGAGTAGACCATTAAAAAAAAACAAAAACCAAACAATCAATTCAGGAGGAGTCCAATGCTTTCAGTGCAGACTGTGGCAACTTGAATAATCCGTCTACTTAAGTGCTATAGAACCCACTAAACCTGTGAAACTCTTCACTCTTACCTTATCCTTCCCAAGGAAACAGGATGGGGGCCAAACCATCCTGTCCTAAAAAAATAAGCCATTAGGAATAACGACTTGCATTGTAGATTAAATTTTATTTTTCTGCTGGTAGGCAAAACTTATAATTTAATGATTTTAAATGGACAAAGTATGTTTGTAATGCAGAATTAAAAGGTGAGAAATTATGGAAGAATAGTTAAGTTTCCTGAATGAGGGTGAATCTGACTGTAAAAGCTCAAAAACTCTGGCAGCAGCAGACATTGCTTTTCCTCCATCAAATGAAGACTTTTTGTTACAGTAACACAGTAAGAATTCAAATACCTTAAGATGTGTGATTGAAATGAAAAAACAAACAAACAAACAAACCACAACAAACCAAAAAAACCACCCAACTTTCAAGTGAAAAAAAAAAATACAAGAAAAACACAGAGATCACATGGCCTACAATTGTTTTGTTTTCTATCAAAATGAGCACAGGTTGAGATATCCAAGTGGCTTCTCTCATTTAATTTATACAGTATCACCTGTGCACCGGGTCCCTGATTAGGGCATGCAGAAAAAAAGTACTTGTATGATCAGGTAGCATTCATACACAACATTTATGAAGCCTATACACTTCTAGTCATACACGTGATTATATGGAAACAATGACCTAAAGCTACCCAAACAGTTTAGAAATCCTTTTGCACAGTCCAAGTTCACCCTCACTCAGATGAGCAAATGGAAGATTCAAGGATGCGTTGCTGACTTTTAAGTGATGGCCAGGGTCACACACCCTTCCCCTTGTATTCATCGATGACAACAGTAAGCTCGTCACCCCAAGATACCAATCCTGTACAAACAAGCCTAAGCACAGTCATCTTCCTATACATAGCAGCCTCCCTCAGAAGCAATCATCACTGGGACCACAAGGGCCCCGTATTATCCATGGACAAAACCAAGGGGAAAAAAAGGTATCAGAAGTGTTGATTTTAGTAAGTCTCTTTTCTTTCAATTACTGCTCTTGGCACTCCAGCAGCCTTTCACTCATTACACATTCAAAGCTATACTAGCTTCCTCATTCTTTGCCCAGTGTTTCAGGAAAGTTAACCTTATACAATCATGCCACACAAATGCTTGTGTGAGTATACAATGAACTTTGAACTCACGAGTCACTTTTGACCAAACAAACTAAAAGATCAAGAAGTCTGAGAGATAATCAACTACCTACATTTTTTGCAGAAATATACATGTCCCTCATAGTGGAGTACCTAAATACGCCTGCAGAAAAAGTCTGTATATTGAAGATAGGCTTTAATCAAACATCGTGCAAAACAGAAAAAACACTAATCACCTAGTTATTCTAGCATTAAAACTGAAACAAATCCATACGAAACGAGCCTATTAGTCCTGGCAGCAATTAACCACTTGATCTTATTCACGTGACTTTTTCTTTAGGGAAAAGTCACCTTTCTGCTCTTGCATGTATCCCTGCCATCCAGCACCACTTCACTGATGACGGATTGAGGCCAGAACACAGACAGCATGAAAAACATTCTGCTTTTCTTGGATATTCAATAGATTGAAGTGTCTTAAAGTTACATTCACATAAGCCACATGCCAACATTAGACTAGATGTTGTACTGTAGCTCTTATGCACTGCTTCACAATTTGAGAAGACGGTTTAAGGCCTCTAACCCATTACTTCCTTCCTCTTCTAAAGAAAGTATAGTGTGTTTGACATTGTTTTGCAGAGTGAGCAGTGTTTTATTCCATTAACTTCAGTGGGACTATTCATGAAGCAAAATGCTATGCAACACAATCACCAGAAAAGTCATCCACAGTGACTTCTCATGTACCTCATTGATCACTATAATCCCCCACTCACCTGCTTGGATATTCAAGTCTATATTCTCTCTATAGGACCAACTGTCATCATCTTATACAATTCCAAGGAAGGGGTAGACAAAGCGCTAAGATAAACTTGTTATCTGCCAAAGATTCACAACTTAAATTATCTTTAAATCCAAAAGTAATGCTTTCCATCAAAATATAATCAAGATCATCAGTACAGTACAGAAAAATTCCCTCCTATTTTATTGGGCTACTGTGAGCATATATACAGTTACAGGCAGTATGTTTCCAGTTCAAGATCTACTTACTCCAACGAACTCGATCTCATCTTCACTTTCAGAAGTTGTCAATTTACTCTCATGAATGTCGACAGAGCTACAAGACTCCATTATCTAAACAAACAAAACATTGTTCATTTATTTTGTAACTTTTTTTAAGTACACAGTATTTTCCGTTTTATACCTACTTTGGCTTTACAGCCTATCTGCACCCACCAAGCCTCTCTGTATCATTCACTGACAGTTATTCCTGATTAGATATCAAGAAGAAATTCTTTACTGTGAGGGTGGTGAGGCACTGGAACAGGTTGCCCAGAGGAGTTGTGGATGCCCCATCCCTGGAAATGTTCAAGGCCAGGCTGGATGGGGCTTTGAGCAACCTGGTCTAGCGGGAGGTGTCCATGCCCATGGCAGGGGGAATGGAACTACATGACCTATAAGGTCCCTTCCAACCCCAACCATTCTATGATTATCGGTAATGCCAGAATAACTTTGACTCGAATTGCATTACTATTTTTTTTTTCTCCAAATATGCAAAACGCGGCCTGCTCTACAAAGCATCCCAATACCAATATGCCCCCAGCAGCCACGGCTATAGCGTACCGCTGGAGTTCAATAACACCCTTAAGCCTGAAAGCCTCAGTGAGGGGCACACGGGGGCTCTGGCCTAACGGCACCGCGGGAACGCAAACACGGGACGGCTTATGAACAGACGCGGGGGCGACCCCAGGCATAATTAGCAGCTACAGGTAATCTGGACGCCTTTGGCCAGAAAGCGGAGCTTCTTGCCTCAAAACAAGCGCCGTCCTCCCAAAGGCGAGATCCCCGCGAGCGGCGGGGAACCGCGGCCCACCCGAGGGCGGCTTTGCTGACTCACCTCACCCGCACGGCCACCCCTTTCCCCAGCCCCCGCCACACACCGCCGCCAAGCCGCTGCAGGCTCGGGCTGGGCGGCGGGTGAGGAAGCGGCGGCCTCGCCCTCTCCTCGCCCGGCCGCCCCGCGGGGCTTGGCGGTCGCCAAGCGACGACCCCGCGCCCCTCACAATACCCCAGCCCCGCTATCCCCAGGCGCACCAACGCCCCGACCCACCGCGCCTCCACTTCCTCTTCAACCCCGGGGCGGCGGGAAGGGGAGAGGTGGGGCAGGAACGCAGCACGGATTGCCGGGATTTGTAGTTGCCGCCTGCTTCGCCGGGCTCCCCCTCCTTCTCTTCCCCCATGGCGGATGCCGGCGCTACCGCCACAACGCCATGGCGCAACCCCCCCACCCCCCCGGCGGCAGCGTTTCCGGGGCTCTTTCCTTCAATAACTTCCTGCTTCCCTTCTTCCGCCTTCAGTTGGGTTGCACAGAGTTCCTGCTGGAAGAAGGGAAACGCATACGCCGCTTCCGGGGGAGGAGGAAGAGGGTGGCGGGCATTGGGGCTGATAGGGGAGGGGGAGGGAAGGCGGGGAAAGCGCTGAGGCGGCGGGGGCGGCCCCCGCCGGTTCTGTCTGACAGTTGTCGATCCGCCTCACTGGCTGCCCAGACATCAACAGGTGGTCTGTGAGGAAGTCCCGACAGACAAGGTCCATTGTCGTCCCCTCAGCTGCCAGGCCCGTCACTTTATTGTAGAAGTTTATCAAGTTGGTCAAGCATGATTTCCCCTTGGTAACCCCATATTGGGGACTTCCAATGATTTTCCTGTCACTGAAGTGCCTGGAAATGGTTTCCAGCATTAGCTTCCCCTCTCACCTTCCCAGAGATTGGGGTGAGGCTGACTGGCCTGGAGTTCCATGTGTTTTCCTTCTTGCTGTTCTCAAAAATGGAAGTGACATTTGCTTTCCTCTGCTCCTCAGGCACCTCTCCTAGTCACCATGATTGATCAAAGATTATTGAGAGTGGTCTCGCAATGACATCTGCCAGCTCCCTGAGCACTCATGGGTGTGTCCCATCAATGGCCCATGGACTTAGGTATGTCCAATTTGCTTAAGTATCCCCTGACCTGATCCTTTTCCACCAAGGGTACATCTTCCTCACTCCAGCCTTTCCCCTGGTCTCTGGGACCTGGGATTCCTGAAGGCTGGTCTTGCTAGTAAAGAGTAAGGCAAAGAAGGCATTCAGTAACTCAGCCTTTTCCATGTCCTATGTCACCAGATCACCCACCTCACTTAGCTATTGGCTCATGTTTTACTAGTCTTCCTTTTGTCACCTATGCATTTACAGAAGGCATTCTTGTTGTCTTTGACATCTCTGGCTAGATCCAATTTCCATTGGGCTTTAGCTTTCCTAATTTCATCCCCATAAGCTTGAACAATGTTTCTGTATTCCTTCCAGGTTACCCATCCTTGCTTCCACCCTTTGTATGCTTCATTTTTGTATTTGATTTTGACCAAGAGCTCCTTGTTCATCCATGCAGGCCTCCTGGCATTTTTGCCTGACTTTGTATTCACGGGGATGAACTGCTCATGAGCTTGACGGAGGTGATCCTTGACTATTAACCAGCTTTCTTGGACCCTCATCCCTACAGGGCCCTATCCCATGGGACTCTTGCAGGCAGATCTTTGAAGAGGCCTAAGTTCACTCTCCTGAAGTCCAGGTTGTGAGCCTGCTTTTTACACTCCTCCCTCCCCTCAGGATCCTGAGCTCCACCATCTCATGGTCACTGCAGCGAGGGCTGTCTTTGAGCATCACATTCTCAACAAGCCCCTTATTGTTGGTATGAGGTCCAGCAAGGCACTGGTCTTCATTGGTCCTCGTTGGATCCTTTATGACTTGGAAGAAGAATTTATCAGTGCATTCCAGGATCAGGATTGCTTATGCCCTGCTGTGTTGTCCCTCCAGCAAATATCTGAGTGGTTGAAGTGCCCATGGGGACCAGGGCTTGAGAATGTGAGGCTGCTCCTATCTGTCTACGTGATCCGCTTGTTCTTCCTGGTTAGGCGGCCTATAGCAGACACACACTATAATGTCACCTTTACCTGTCCTCCCTTTAATCCTCACCCATAAACTCTCATTCTTATCCATCCCCAGGCAGAGCTCTATGCACTCCAACGGCTCTTTCAACTAAAGGGCAACTCCCCCTTGTTTTCCTACCCCGTCCTTCCAAAAGAGCCTGTATCCCTTCATTGTAATGGTCTAGTCATAGGAGCCATCCCACAACGTCTCTGTGACCCCAACAAGATCGTAGCCCTGCAGCTGCACACAGATCTATAACTCATCCTGTTTATTGCCCATACTGCATGCATTAGTATACAGGCACTTTAGAGAGGCACCCCAGCATGTTGACTCCCTAGAAAGGAATTGGGGGATTTCTTCATCGTGGTGCCTTGCAGGCATTTCCTTGCTTACACACAAGTGCTGGAGGTGACCCTGTTTAAGCCCCATTGTGTTGATTTTGTGCTCTGTTCCTGTCACATCACCCCATGCCCTTTGCTCTTCGACCACGTCCATCACTCCCTCAACAGGGCTGCTGGTTACTTGCTCCCTCCCCTGTCATTCTTAGTTTAAAGCCCTCGTTATGCAGTCAGTCATCCTACTGGCAAAAATACCTTTGCCCTGCTTAGTGAGGTCAATGTCATCTCTCTCAAGCAGGCGGCAATCTGCAAGCAGGGTCCCATGGTCATGGAACTCAAAACCTTGTCGCCAACACCAATTCTGCAAACAATTACTGACTTGTCCTATTAGTGCCCTTCTCAAAGGAAATCAGCACTAATCCCGCTCCTTCCTCAGTGGCGGGATTGAAGAAACATCACCCAGGCCTCCATGTCCATGATTCTTGCTATTTATCTACTACTGCTCTCCTGCTTCATCATATAGTTACTTTGAGCCACACAAAGTAAAAGTTGGTATGAATCATCTTTACTCCACGCATTGGCTTTGAGGAAGCTCAGCAGTGTAATGTCACCTTTGAGTTGTGTGTTCATATGAAAGAGCTGCCTGCACATAAACAAAGCACTTCACTGGTGTGTGCTTATCAAATTCTGTATACATGGGAGAGAATGCACTCAGGGTTGCATGTTAAAGTTTGATGTTATGGGAGCTTTGTGAATAAACAACTATCAGAAATAACATGTCACTTGGTATTTAATGTCAACATTAATTTAGTGCACTTATTTTTCTTGCAAATAGAATTACTATTACTGATGTTGGTTTTAAGCCTCCTTCCATATATGAATGAAAAAATAGCTTTATCATCAAAGATAGACATACTGAGATACTGAAAGGCAAAAAAAAAATAATCACACAACAGCTGAAATAATTTTTCCATGTATTACCTGAATTTGATATGTAAACTCGTTGTCGCGGTTTAGGCCAAAATCCACTACTGGGGACCTGAGGGACCCCAGACAGGACCGACAGATGCTCCCCTCTACCCCTCTGCAAAGAGAGAGGCAGAGGAGGAAAAAGAGACTTATGAGTTTAGAAGGAACTAAACTACTTTAATGAAATAGTAATAATAAAATAAAAAGAAATAATGAAAAATATACAAAGCCGTATCAAATTCCCAAGATGACAATCACGTCACCGGCTGGCACTGGGGCAGTCCCAGGCTGGACTCAGTGACGGACGGGAACTGGATTCCGGATCTGCATTCAGGATCGGGATCACAGGCAGACGAACAGAGTCCTCCTCAGACGTCGGCCATTGAAGGAAGAGAGCTGACCCTTTGATCCCTCAGCTTTTATACTGAGCATGAGGCAGATGGGATGGAATACCCCGTTGGTCAGTTTTAAGTCGCCTGTCCTGTCCGCTTCTCCCTGCAGGTGGGACCCCACTATGCTTTTCCGTTTCCGACCCTCCAAAGGGGTAAATAACAAAGTTGGTTGGCCTTGGCTGTTATAGCAATACGTATAAGCCTCTCTGCACATAAAAGCCTCTCTGCATACCACGCCTGGGCATCAGCTATAAACCATTGGTCTTATCACTTTGAGAGAGTGAACACTGACTGCACAATATGCAGTTAATTTCAGTAGTTAGAGAGGCCCAGCTAAGAAGAGAAGTTACTGAACAAAATTGGTTCTGTTTTACCTCAAACCAGGACACTCGTAATTGTCCCCTTCCATGAGATGTGATCCTTGGGTTTTTGTTTTTTATTGTTTGACTGCTAATTAAAACATACTAGTTAACAAATCTGTACAACTTAATCACTATTGTTGGACTCTAAACACTGATTTGAGCATTTTTATTTCCTTATTAAAATAATGGAAACTGGACAACCACTTGGAAAATTAAAGTAATTGTTGCTGCCTAAACTTTCATATTTTGCATTTATAACTTAAATTTGCTAATAGAACATTGATAGCAGCCATTCTGTTTGTAGCTTGCATTTGCACTTAATTACTTTTGATTCTTGAGAATAGATAACAGGAGGTGCAATAGTAACAAGTTACTAGAACAGTAAGGTGGCATTGTTTTTCCAATCTCTGATTCCCAATGAAAATTACACTTATTTGAACATGAATTTTTCAGTTGTAATTCATGTAAGTGTTTACTCTTGCAATGGCCCATCCAAACATCCTCCTCATATTTAAACAATACAGTTAAGGAAAAAAAAAAAGTAGTAAGGGAATTGCCATGCAATCATGTCAGCATTTACAATATGCTAACAGAACCCTGAATTTCAAAATTTGAGTATTTCGGCTAATTCCTGGGAAAGCACGGGCTTCCCCAGTTGGGTCAACTTGGGAAAGTTCATACACGGTTCATAGAGAAGAGAAAAGATGTAGCCTGCAGGACTTCTTGGCTGGTGGGCTGTCGTTGTTGGGACGGACGTGACACTGAACATCAAGTTGCAGCAATCCACTTTCTTTATTTAATAAGCAGTGCTTTTTTATATTCTTTTACCCAGGTGCTTATCTATGCATATATTCTAGCATTCTACTTTTGCCCGATACGCTCTCACATCACACACTGTTCATGCTCTGGTCAAAGCCAGGATGTTTGCCAACCTTTATCTTTTTACTTAGCTCTTCTCAGGACTCCCCTGTCTCTTCAAGGGTACACGGATATCTGCTCAAGGTGAATGTTAAACTCGCATTCTGATCCCTTGGACCAGCCGAGGTTTCCCACAATTCCCCCTTTTTGTATTTGTGCTACACATGCCGTCCCCATCACCCGCTGCAGGGCCCTTTGCAGTAGGGAGATGAGACATGGCACCATCATTAGCACAACTACAATTATCAACAATATCATTAATCCTGCTTTGACCTTTGAAACCAGCCATCCCGAGAGTCCCCAGTTTTGCAAAAGGTGATCAAAAGAGAAGAACCCATCCTCTTCTTTTAACTTTTTCATTCGTTCCATTAACTCTTGTATGCGTGCATGAATAGATTGAGAATGGTCTGATAAGTTCATGCAGCACATCCCATCAAAATCTTGACAACCATGACCTTGAGCCAGCAACAAAAAATCTATTGCAGCTCGATTCTGCAGTGTGGCATGTCTGAGTCTACATCTAGTAGTAAACTACTTAAAGCTGAAGGTATAGCATTAGATTGCTTACCCAGCCAACACCCAAGCTTGTTAAGCGTAGTGAGTGCTTTAGCTGATGCCACTCCAGGGGCTAAAAAGGATGCCGCGATTATTAGGTCTCGCAGCAGCACTTTTGCTCCAGGACCCACCCGTTCCTGGGTCACAAGCAACCAAAGTGCCGAAGAAGGGGTGGCATCGCAGCAGGAGTATCATCAGCAAGCTGCAAAAAGTTTAATACATATACAGCTTTAGTTAATCGTGCTTCAGGGGTTTCCCCTATCATTCCCCCTTTTTGTTTTTGTAAAAGGCGTTTTAGAGTACCATGTGCACGCTCAGCAATACTCTGACCCGTGGGTGAGTGGGGGATACCTGTGACATGTGTCACACCCCAGAGTTGTAAAAAACAAGCTACCTTTTGTGATACATAAGCAGGACCATTATCAGTTTTGATCTGTTGTGGGACACCTAAACCAGAAAATGCACACTGCCAATGGCGTAAGACATCTCGAGCTGATTCTCCAGTGTGAGCAGTGGCTACGAGGGCAGAAGAAAAGGTATCAATTGATACATGTATATACTTCAAACGGCCGAATTCAGTAATATGTGTGACATCAGTTTGCCAAAGCTGTAAAGCGCGTAATCCTCGTGGATTGGTGCCATAATATACAGGTACGTGTTCATCTTGACAATCGGGGCAGGCTGCAATAATATTGCGGGCCTCAGTATTACTAAGATTAAACTGATGTTTTAAAGCACGATATCCCTGATGATAAAAACTAGGCAATGCTATCGCTTGCTGTTTAACATTAGGTACAGGTCCCAGGGCCACTGCAGACACTAAAGCATCAGCTTGTGCATTGCATCCTACAATAAATCCTGGTAACTGGGTATGACTTTTAATATGCATCACACAATATTCCTGCTGTCACCTCTGTATTGTTATCCATAACAGTTTCAATACACCAAACAGTAATTCATTAGTTACATTACCTAAAACAGCTTTATCTAAACGTTGTACCAGACTGGCCACATAAGCTGAATCTGTCACAATGTTGATTGGGCCGGGGAAACTCTGAAACACCATGGTCATCGTTCGTAGTTCTATGACTTGGGGCGAACCTTCTTGATGTTCAATCTTATGTCGCCATTGTGTTCCTTGTCTCCAGACAATGGCACCTTTTCCAGTTTTTCCTGACCCGTCTGTGAACACGGTGGGGCCCTTCACTGGGTTTCTACGACTGAGATTTTTTTGTCCAAAGGTTATTTGTGTGCCTAATTTAATCAGTGGGTGTGAAGGTAAATGGTCAACGCTTTTGCTACAGACCATTGACAAAGTGCAGGCGAGTTTTTCATACCTTGTGGCAACACTTTCCACTGATACCTTTTGGTAGGCTCCATGTTATTCACAGATGGAACAGTAAATGCAAATTTTTCTTTGTCTTGTTTTGCCAGAGGGATGGTAAAAAAAAAAAATCTTTTAAATCTATTACAAAAATTTCCCACCCCATAGGTATCATAGTAGGCGAAGGTAATCCCGGTTGTAGTGCTCCCATTGTTGCCATGACATCATTAATCTTTCTCAAATCATGCAACAATCTCCATTTCCCCGATTTCTTTTTGATAACAAATACTGGGGTATTCCAAGGGCTATGTGAGGACTCTATGTGTCCTGCAACAAGTTGTTCTGTTACCAGAGGCTGCAGGGCCGTTAATTTCTCTTGGCCAAGGGGCCACTGATCAACCCACACTGGTTTTTCTGTTAGCCATTTTAGAGCTAAAGTGGGTTGAGAAACACCCTGCAATACAGTGGCCCCGACTAAAAATCTGTAGTTATGCAAACTCCCCATTGGCCTAAGCAATCCCTTCCTCATAGATTTAAAGGAGTTGAGGTCACATATGGCCGCACTGTAGCCCTTTGTCCTTCTGAGTTTACAATCACAATAGGGTTAGTGGACATATAACTATTGGCAACTCCTCTGAGTCCTGCCACTTCCAAGGCATTGGAGGTTAATGGTCAAGTAACAGGCCACTCCCGTAAAGAGATGATCGTCACATCTGCGCCAGTGTCTAATAATCCAGTCAGTTGGATCTTCTTGGGGGTGGCATCATTAAGTTCAAGAACACAATGCATTTGTGGGTGTTGATTAGATACTCTTTGCACCCAATAGACTTGTGGCTTTCCTGTAGAGCCAAAACCACCATTACCACGTGTAACATTGTTTGTTCGTGGAACACAACTTTGAAATGGGATTAACTGAGCAAGTCGAGTTCCCTTCTCAATAGTCACAGGTGGTGTAGCTGTTGATACTGTGGCACATATTTGTCCTGTGCAATCAGCATCAATCACTCCAACATGTACCATGAGGCCTTGTAAGGTGGTACTAGATCTTCCTATCAGTAAGGCACTTAAACCTTTGCCAATTGGTCCCCAAGCGTCCAGGGGCACCTTGTGTACCTCTTTCGTACTTATTGTCACTGCGTCGGCAGTGGATACATCCATCCCGGCTGCCTCTCTTGTCTCTCCTGATAGCCTGTCACAGAGGGTTGCTCTCGCACTACTCCCAGGAACGGATTGTTGAGGCGGGGTATTTGTGTCTGCGCACGCCCTTTCGTGCTCTTCTTGCAGTTTCCCGATGGTATAGGTTGCCCATTAAAGTGATATTTTGAGTGACATTGCTTAGCAACATGTCCCATTCTTCCACATCGACGACACATCATGCTTGCAGCACCTCCTATACTCTGCTTTTGAGGGCTAGTTCTCTGTGGCTTCTTTTTAGGGCACTCTGCTTTTACATGGCTCGACTGACCACACCCATAACATTTTAGGCTTTGCACAGGCACTGCTGCCATTGCTGTTGCAAGTGCAGTCATTTTATGTTCCACAGACCCAACTTTAGCACATGCGGTTATCATTGCCTCTAAGGTGGGATCACCTGGCAAAGCTTCAATTATTTTTTAGCAGTCCGCGTTCGCATTATCTCGGGCTAGCTGTATCAGTAGCATCTCACGGAGATGAGTGCCAAACACCTGTCACTCAATGGCTGCCTGCAGTTTTTCAACAAACGGAAGAAATGCTTCACGAGTACCTTGCTTAATAGTGATACATTTCTGTTTTGGCTCTGCCAACTCGGCAGTACGGATTAATGATTCAATTCCTACTTGCTTCACTTGTTCTAACACAAGGGGGGGCCATTGTGCTTGGTGCTGTGGATTATTAAGTTGACCCATCCCTGTTAATACTTCAGCGCCATTACCATAGCGAGGGTCCCCTTGCGGAAAATCTAAGTTAGACACAGCTTGTGCCTCAGCTCTTTGTTGCCAAATGCTTCTAAAAACTGTTAACTGCACCGGCTGAAAAATAATCTGAATGAGGTGTTGAATATCATAAGGAGTCATCGCTTCTAAGGACAGCAATCTTATGAGTTGCATTACTGCAGGAGAGTTAGGGCTGTACTGAGCAACAGCTTTCTGCAAATCCTGAATCACTTTCCAGGAATAGGGCATATGTTCATGAGGCTGCCCTGATGCAGGGTCATTATATATACTACAGGAAAAGCAGCAGGTTCGGCAATTTCAGCACTAGGAGACTCGGCATGAGAAAGTGAAACAGGTATTTTCTCTGACAAGTCCCATTCACCCAATTCCATCGCTTTTTGCTTCACGTCCCTCCAAAATTGGACAGGGTTTCGGGGTTTAACCGTCACTTGAACTGGTGGTAAGTCCCAAGTTCAGGGATACTTTGAACAACAGAGAGGACACCCTTGTTCTATTTGCGATTTTACATCAATTGGAGAAGGACAAGGGGGAGGTGGGTCAGAAGGGACAGAAACTGGAGGAGAATTGCCCAAGTCGATCAAATTGCTTTCCTCCTCATTGTCCGATTCAGGGGGCAAAGGTGGATAAGGGAACGGTGGATTAGGAGGTTCACAAAGGATGAGCACCTCCTCCGGTGGGGTCTTTTGGACCTCTTCACTGCTTTTGATTTGGTCTCTAGGCAATACAAATCCCGATCGGTTAACACCTTCACTTGCAACTTGGTCGCAAGGTAATACATATTTATATTGTTTATCTTTTGTGTTCATCGGGAGCAGTCCTTTATTTTCCTGAGCGTCAATCTCCTGCCCCTTTAAATTATCAACACGAGGTTTAGAGACAAACAGCGTAGGGGCTGCGGACGGCTGTTCACAACCTCCTGCTAAATCTCTCTGCTCCTTAAAGTTCTTTTATGTCTCTAATAAAAGTCGCCACGTAGTTAACAACAGCTGTTTTTGAGCCGCGCGTAGCTTCCTCAAAGTCTGCCCTAGTTTTATCCATTGCGTTATACTAAATGCTGTAACCGATGTTACTTTTACTCCCCATTCTTTTCCCCACAATAGCATTTTTCGCAAAGTCACTTCAGGGAGGATTACACCTTGCCGTTTCAACAACAGCGTCCATGTGGAGAGTATAGTCTGCTCCTCCTTAGTTAACTTCCCTCACATGTCCCCAGTGGCTCACCTACTACAGGTGTCTTCTTAAATATGATCCAGATCCATCAACAGCTCTGCCCGCTGTCCTCAGCTTCACTGGGCTCCGTCCCCATGGCTATTTCCAGTTGTCTTCTTCCTTAGAATCATGTCAGGGTCACCAGTTGTTGTTGGGACGGACACGACACTGAACATCAAGTTGCAGCAATCCACTTTCTTTATTTAACAAGCAGTGCTTTTTTATATTCTTTTACCCAGGTGCTTATCTATGCATATATTCTAGCATTCTACTTTTGCCCGATACGCTCTCACATCACACACTGTTCATGCTCTGGTCAAAGCCAGGATGTTTGCCAACCCTTATCTTTTTACTTAGCTCTTCTCACGACTCCCCTGTCTCTTCAAGGGTACATGGATATCTGCTCAAGGTCAATGTTAAACTTGCATCCTGATCCCTCGGACCAGCTGAGGTTTCCCACAGTGGGCCACCTGCATGGCACATTCACTGTCTAACTCAGTAGGAGAGTATGCAGATTTTTTTAAAGAGGAGCAGTAGACTGCCGAAGGTAGAAGCAGACAAACTTAGGAGAGCAGGGGGCACTCACCATCGGCTCTTCATGAGCTAAGATCTCCAAGTCCAAACCTCCAAACAATGTCTGCGTATCACATAGGATGTGGAAGTTGTTTCTGACCAGACTGTCTTATATAAACTCAGTAATGCTCTAAAGCAACCAATTCCGCATGTTCATTACGTGCCCTTAATTATTTTCTTTTATAGAATTTAAATACATTTCAACCTTCTTGTTTCTCTTGTTGCTCCTTAAAGGGAGTGAAACATTGCCTTTTTAATTTCTCTTTTGTGTCAACATTGCATACACTTGATCTAGAAAATTTAGATGTCTTGTGGTCTGTTTTTTTTTGACTTGTATTGATATACTGTAATAAGAGGGGACATGAACTTGACATGAATTAACACCCCAATTTATTCAACAGCTTACTTTTTCAATAAGTTTTTCATTATCCCATGTTACACATATGTCAATATTCTTCCATCCTTAGAAAGCAAGTGTTCTTACTGAGCAGTTCATAATAAACAATGACCAAATTCTTTCCCATGGTAATCTTAAAATTCAATCTAAAATGTAGTAATAGAAACAAATAGCTCAAATTATTAGTTTCAATATTGCTTACCTTTTCAGTGCTAAATCTCCAGTTACGAAATGCTGTGCAGTCATATAACCGTTAGGTTTTTCTGCAGTAGCTGTCAGCCTTCTCCAATTCTGAGTAATGCAAATAATGTGTTCTCCGTAATTCACGGAATCACGGAATCACGGAATTTTCAGAGTTGGAAGGGACCTCTAGAGATCATCTAGTCCAACTCCCCTGCTAAAGCAGGATTGCCTAGAGCACATTACTCAGGACTGCATCCAGGCGGGTCTTGAGAATCTCCAGAGAAGGGGACTCCACAACCTCCCTGGGCAGCCTGTGCCAGTGCTCTGTCACCCTCACTGTAAAGAAGTGTTTCCGTGTATTTGAACGGAACTTCCTGTGTTCTAACTTGTGCCCATTACCCCTCATCCTGTCACTGGGAACCATTGAAAAGAGCCTGGCTCCATCCTCCTTCAACCCACCCTTTAGATACTTGTATGCCATAATAAGGTCTCCCCTCAGCCTTCTCTTCTCCAGGCTAAAGAGTCCCAGCTCTCTCAGCCTTTCCTCATAAGGGAGATGCTCCAATCCCTTAATCATCTTAGTTGCCCTTCGCTGGACTTGCTCCAGCAGTTCCCTGTCCCTCTTGAACTGGGGAACCCAAAACTGGACACAGTATTCCAGTTGTGGCCTCACCAGTGCAGAGTAGAGGGGGAGAATGACCTCCCTCGACCTACTGGCCACACTTTTCCCTATTCAGCCCAGGATTCCATTGGCCTTTTTGGCAACAAGGGCACATTGCTGGGTCATGGATAATTTACTGTCTACCACAACCTCCAGATCCTTCTCCTCAGAGCTACTTCCAAGCAGGTCCACCCCTAACCTATACTGGTGCTTTACGTTCTTCCTCCCCAGGTGCAGGACCTTGCACTTGCTTTTGTTGAACCTCATTAGGTTCTTCTCTGCCCATCTCTCCAGCCTGTCCAGGTCGCGCTGGATGGCAGCACGGCCCTCTGGGGTGTCAGCCACCCCACCCAGTTTGGTATCATCAGCAAACTTGCTGAGGATACGCTCTGCCCCCTCATCCAGGTCATTGATGGATATATTGAACAAGATAGGACCAAGTATTGACCCCTGGGGGACACCACTGGTTACAGGCCTCCAACTAGACTCTGTGCTGCTGATCACAACCGTCTGAGTTCTGTCCTGCAGCCAACTCTCAGTCCACCTCACTGTCACCTCATCTAGCCCATACTTCCTCAGCTTCCTAATGAAGATGTTATGGGAGACAGTGTCAAAAGCCTTGCTAAAGTTAAGGTAGATGACATCTACGACTCTCCCCTCATCCAGCCAACCAGTTATAACATCACAGAAAGCTATCAGATTGGTCAAGCACGATTTACCTTTGGTAAATCCGTGTTGACCACTTCCAATAACTTCCTGTTCCTCAATGTGTTTGGAGATGACATCCAGAGTGAGTTGCTCCATTACCTTCCCAGGGACAGAGGTGAGACTAACCGGTCTATAGTTCCCTGGGTCCTCCTTCTTGCCTTTTTTGAAGTTCGGAGTGATGTCAGCCTTAACTTACACTTTGTGACACCACACATTTACACATCACCAATTAATTTTGATTTTAGTGCAAATTTCGGGAGAAGCAGCATTAGGCTGCTCTGCTCTCCCTTTCTGTTACTTCTGAAGTTTCTAATCTGTGATTATTAGTCTTCAATTTTGTGTTCTGGTAGTTTGTCAGGTTAATTTTGGAAAACCAGTTGTATTTGATTCCTTTTTGGTCACAGAATAATAGAATCATTTATGTTGGAAGGGACCTTTAAGATCATCGAGCCCAATCATCAACCTAACACTGTGTTGTGGTTTGGCCTCAACTGGCAACAAAGAACCACGCAGCCGCTCACTCAACCCCCACAGCCGTGGGAAAAATCAGAAGAAAAAGGCAAAACTCGTGGGTTGTGATAGGGCAGTTTAACAGAACAGCAAAAGGGAAGAGAAAATAATAACAATGATAAAGGGATATACAGACGTGATTATAATACCACCACACACCGATCACACCCTGACTGCTGCAGCCTGCCCCCTAGCATCGACTGCTTCCCCTTCCCTGGCTAGCACCCCTTATAGCTGGGCATGGGTCACCTGGGATGGAATACCTGCCTCCCCTGCCACATCCTTGGGGAAATTAACCCCATCCCTGCCAGAACCAGGACACACTGCCAAAACCACCACTACACCATGTCACTAAGCACTATGGCTACCCATCTTTTAAATACCTCCAGGGGTGGTGACTCCACCACTTCCCTGGGCAACCTGTTCCAATGCTTGATAACCCTTTCGGTGAAGAATCTTTTTACTAATATCCAATCTAAACCGCCCCTGGCATAACTTGAGGCCATTTCCTCTTGTCCTATCACTTGTTACTTGGGAGAACAGACTGACCCACACCTTGCTCCAACCTCCTTTCAGGTAGTTGAAGAGAGTGATAAAGTCTCCCCTGAGCCTTTTTTTCTCCAGGCTAAACAACCCCGGTTCCCTTGACTGTCCTCCTAAGACTTGTTCTCAAGACCCCTCACCAGCTTCGTTGCCCTTCTCTGGACACACTCCAGCACCTTTCTTGGAGCGAGGAGCCCAAAACCGAACACAATACAAGGTGGGGCCTCACCAGTGCTGAGTACAGGGGGATGATCACTTTCCTGGTCCTGCTCACCACACTATTCCTGATGCAGGCCAGGATGCTGTTGGCCTTCTTGGCCACCTGGGCACACTGCTGGCTCATGTTCATCTGGCTGTCAACCGACACCCCCAGGTCCTTTTCCGCCAGGCAGCTTTCCAGCCACTCTTCCCCAAGCCTGTAGCACTGCATGGGGTTGTTGTGACCCAAGTGCAGAACCCAGCACTTGGCCTTGTTGAACCTCATACCATTGCCCTCGGCCCATCGATCCAACCTGTCCCGATCTCTCTGTAGAGGCATCCTACCCTCAAGCATGTCGACATTTCTGCCTAACTTGGTGTCATCTGCAAACTTACTGAGGGTGCACGTGATCCCCTCATCCAGGTCATTAATAAAGATATTAAAGAGAACCAGCCCAAATACTGAGCCCTGGGGAACCCCACTTGTGACCGGTCCTCAACTGGATTTAACTCCATTCACCACCATGCTCTGGGCACAGCCATCCAGCCAGTTCTTTATCCAGCAAAAAGTACACCCATCCAAGCTACAAACAGCCAGTTTCTGAGATTGGGTTTGTCAAGCACGACCTATGCTGACTGGGCCTGATCACCTGGTTGTCCTGCATGTGCTGCATAATGGCACTCAGGGTGATGTTCTCCAAAACCTTCCCAGGCACTGAGGTCAGACTGACAGGCCTGTGGTTTCCCGAATCCTCCTTCTGGCCCTTCTTGTAGATAGGCATCACATTTGCTATCCTCCAGTGAACTGGGACCTCCCTGGTTAAGCAGGACTGCTGAAAAATGATGGAAAGTGGCTTGGTGAGCACTTCTGCCAGCTTCCTCAGTACCCTCAGGTGGCTCCCATCTGGCCCCATAGACTTGTGTATCTCTAAGTGCTGTAGCAGGTCACTCACCATTTCCCCGTGGATTACGGGGGCTTCATTCTGCTCCCCACCCCTGTCTACTAGCACAGGGGGCCGGGTACTCAGGGAACAACTGGTCCTAGTACTAAAGACTGAGGCAAAGAAGTCATTAAGTACCTCAGCCTTTTCCTCATCCTTTGTCACTATGTTTTTGCCCCCATCTAATGAAGGACAGAGATTATCCTTAGTCCTCCTTTTATTGCTAATGTATTTATAGAAACTTTTTTTATTGTCCTTAACATCAGAAAGCCAGGTTAAGCTCTAGTTAAGCTTTGGCCCTTCTAATTTTCTCCCTACATAGTCTCACAACATCTTTGAAGCCCTCATGAGTGGCCTGCCCCTTCTTCCGAAGGCCATAAATTCTCCCTTTTTCCTTGAGTGGCAACCTCTCTGTTCAGCCAGGCTGGTCTTTTTCCCCCGACGGCTCATTTTTCTGCACATGGGGATGGCCTGCTCCTGTGCCTTTAAGACTTCCTTCCTGAAACATGTCCAGCCTTCCTGGACTCCTTCGCCCTTGAGGACTGCCTGCCAAGGGACTCCATCAACCAGGCTCCTGAAAAGACCAAAGTCTGCCCTCCAGAAGTCCAAGGAGGCAGTTCTGCTGACCCCCCTCCTTGCTTCACCAAGAACCGAAAACTCTTATCATTTCATGACTGCTATGCCCAGGATGGCCTCCAACCGTCACATCCCCCACAAGTCTTTCTCTGTTCACAAACAACAGGTCCAGCAGGACACCTTCCCTAGTTGGCTTCCTCACCAGCTGTGTCAGGAAGTTATCCTCAACATGATCCAGGAACCTCCTAGACTGCTCCCTCGCTGCTGTATTGTATTCCCAGCAGATATCTGGTAAGTTTATGTCCCCCACGAGGACAAGGGCTAGTGATCTTGAGACTTCTCCCAGCTGTTTATAGAATATTTTGTCTGCCACTTTATCTTGGTTGGGCAGTCTGTAACAGACTGCCGCCATGATATCTGCCTTGTTGCCCCTCCCCCTGATTCTTACCCATAAACACTCAACCCTATTGTCACCATGATTTAGTTCTAGACATTCATAACACTCCCTAACATACAGGGCCACCTCACCAGCTCTCCTTCCTTGCCTGTCCTTTCTGAAGAGTTTATAGCCATCCATCGCAGTATTCCAGTCGTGCAAGTCATCCCACCACATTTTTGTGATGGCAACTACATCAGTTTTCCTGCTGCACAGTGGCTTCCAGCTCCTCCTGTTTGGTGCCCATGCTGCGTGCATTAATGTAGAGGCACTTCAGTTGGGCTATTGGTCCTGCCACCTTTTCGCTGGGAGAAACCCTCATTCCTACCTCACCATTCCCAGGCACGACCGTAGTTTCTAACCCATCAATGTCCCTCACATCTCTCCTGCTGCATGAGTCTCCATCCTCTACCTTCACTGAATCAGCAGACCTAGGGACATCCCTAGCATCCCGTCCCACAGACATTGGCGCACCACCCCCAAGCTTACCTCTAAAGAGCCTGGTTTCATCCCCTTCCCCCTTCAAATCTAGTTTAAAGCCCCTTCAATGAGCCCTGCCAACTCCTGCGCCAAGAGGAGGTTATACTGCAAGGAGTATGGCTTTTCTGTTAACTCTGTAGTTGTGTAAAAGCTATTTGTCTTCTTTTATCTGGTGGGATAACATCAGTCCTATACTTTAGGAGAGAGGAAGGATTCTTTGCAGCTTGCTCCCTCTTTACCCTTTGGTAAAACATTAAAACGTCTTGTCTCTCTATGTTGCTTTTTGTCCAGAACACCCATCTCTCTCCCTGGCCTGTGCCTGGGAGGAGGCCCATCACCCTACTATGGAAATCCTCCTTTACTCTTTGTGGTGAGCCTTTGACAACTCAACTGGTCAGCAGAATAGAGGAGCATGTGGTACAGTGTCATTGATCGTCAGTGCTGCACCAGCGGCAGGGAGAGCAACCACTCATGTTTGGCTCCCTGTACCTGCCTGAGTGCTTCTACACCTCCCGAACAGCAGGACAACTACAGCTGTGCAATAGCAGCTGTGACAGCTTTAAGGTTAGAGAGCCCTTGTAAGGTGGGCCAACCCCTTCCCCGGCTAAAAATCACGAGCTTTATAGAAGCTGGCTTCAGAACAGTTATTAAAAGGGAAAAAAAGTGAGTGAGAGAAAAAAACAACCCACCTTACATGTTAGAGATTGAAGCAAGAAAAGGCTCAGAAGACAGTAAGGACGATAAAATAGAACTAAGATGTAGTAATGCTTCATTTTATTTGATAGAAAGTTGCTTCAAAAATATGATTAACTATATACATTCTTATATGCTGTACATACAGGTACATATACAAAATATACATAATAGCAAACATCCTTCTGTTAACTACAATCCATTTTATGGATGGTAGTTAATAATATGAGATAGAACTTACATCAGATTTCATACCTGCTTTCTTCCTGATCCTATCTACAAGGAACTAATAGACATGAGACGAAGAAGGTTAGCAGCTCACTTAATTCCTTCCCTATCCCACACAAAAGTCTTCTCCACAGTGCCTTTTATTAGTGTGTTGTTCTAGTACAGTTAGGTTTGCAGCACTTTCCTTCAGAGGTATTTGGCTGCTAGCCTTATCTTCAGATTTTTCCTAGCATTCACCCTAATACTATTTCTAATTTATTTCTATAACTCTGATCTCCTGAGTTATAGAAATACTCCTCAAGTTAAGCTAGATTTCTTCAACTTTATGTTTGTTTTTTTTTTCCTTCATCTTGATCCCTTAGTTGCTTGTTTGCCACATACGAAACAGATTTAACTATTAGTACTCTCTGTTCTGGGAGAAGTACACTCAAGCATGAAAGCTATAATCCAAGCGTACTTCCCATGCTACTGGCACACTGTAAACCTGGAATCAGTCAGTGAGGAAAAAAAATGTGCCTTCCCTCCTCCTCCTCAGGCAATTACAGGGTGTGTGACCACCAGCTACTCCCTGGGACAACTGGTGTTAGATCTCACGAGGAACTGCCCAGTTACTGGGATTTTTCTGGTGTCCTCTCTTTAAGTAAGAGTTAGCACACCAACATCGAAACCCAGGGAGCAGAGGCTGGCAACTCTGCCCTCTACTGATGTAAAGGACAGTCTCTTGGAAGTGACTAGTAATGTTGTTCAGGGAAGAAGAGACAGGGAGAGCTGCCAAACCAGCAGGGTTCCAGCAGCAGAAGGCCTGTGAGAGAAGCCACAGCCTCCACAACCAAACAGTCTATCCTAGAGGACTCTTCCCTGAGCTAAGAGGGAACATGGCTTCTTTCATTGCCTTTCCAAATTTCAGAGGTTAAAAACGAGCTGCTTCTTTCCTGCAGACAACTTGAGAGCTGCAGTTTCATTGCCTTAAGAATGTTTTCTTCTTTCCAAGTTAACAGCCATCCTTAAATATCTGTTTTGTTTCTTCTTCTCTGCTCATGTGGCCCTGTGCTTTCTAACCCCATGCTGGCCATAGTCTTCATTTCACTAGGAAATTTTTCTATTCTCTTTTCATACCTCTATATCTTTTTTGTATTAATATGCAATAGCTTTCTCTGATCAGTAAAGCGGTTTTCCATCAGCTGTCAAGGTGAAAGCAAGGGGATTAAGGTTCCTCTTTTACACATTCTTTTGGTATTACTTTAAATAATGTTTTTCTCTAACTAAGGGGAACTCTTATATTCTTCTGAATGAGTTTCTATTTTTTTAATTACCACATAACATGCATATATTTAATAATATCTTAAAGCCAAAGATATTAATGTGCCTTCATTTTTTTCTAGGCCGTGGGATAATAATTTGTTTGAGAAAATGGTCTCAGGCTTCTATTCTGCTACCAGTATCTCTGTCCACTGTTGCTAGGCTCATTTAGATTTTATTTTATACTACTCTTTAATCTCTGTTGGGAATTTGAACTGGTATGAAATACCTTCTGTTATTCTTTGTCTGAATTCCTGAGATCCTGTCCGCAACCCTGGTTGGGAGAGGGTGCTGGTGAGCTTCTGGCGAGATGAAACTCCACCTTAGAAGAAGTGGGTTTGAAGCACCCCTACTGACCTTGTGTAGTGAGAGGTGGAGGAGTCAGACGGCTGTCACTGTGCTGAATTTGTGCATTAGCAGCTGGTGAATCATCATCCTGCTGGTCTTGTGTGCTGGGAGGAACAGCAGAAGAGATGATGCCCTGAGGAGCAGCTGTTGAGCCACTGTTGAGACAATTTATAACTAAGCTTGAGATACTAACATTAAATGTGCAATTTCTTAGTTCTTAGTCTTTCTGTTCTTAGTTTCCAAGCAGCAGAGTTTATTAGCTAGTGAACTAGTTTTCTTCATTGACACATTCCCCTTTTCCTTGTTTCACCTCAGCCATATGGATCTGAGATGGTGACTCTCTGTCTCGTTGGAATTGACTCCAAGTTCCTTCTCTTTAATCGTAATCGTGTTCTGCGGAAAGGTGGAGCAGGTGGACAAGGAAGGAGGACCAGCAAGGGAGGAGATCAAAACTGCAGTATCACCAGTTTTAAAAGGTAGTAACTTGTGTGTTAAGTTTTTACTAAGATTTTCTCTTGACCCCTCTCTGTACTTCATTGCTGGAAGGTGAACTGAAGGAGGAACTGTGAGATTGTGAGCACTTTTAAATTCTCCTAATTTTCTTACAGAGAAAACTTGTGTCATCTGAGTTGAAGGAATCACCACTGTTATCTTGATTACTTACAAGGTGCTTAAATGCTTTTACAGTGAGGAAATTCTGAACAAATGTAAAATGAATCCATTATAAATGCATTCTAATAATAATAATTCTAATAACTCAAGAGAGTCTATGCAGACAATATCTGCATTGGTTTCAGTGGATGTTGGGCTGGATTTTATATAAGGACTTATCAATAACAGACATAAAGACATTTTTAAGATATCAAGTTTAAATTGAAAGGTCTATAGGCAGTATTAAAAAACAGCCCAGAGTTGTTACAGTGCTAGCTCAAGATCTTCCCGTCAAGGCTTCAGGAATACTATATTTGTACATGAGAAGACTCAGGAATTAGCAAAATTTATGGATTCATCTGATGAAGATGAAGATTTAAAATATAAAATATTTAAGATTTTAATACTTTCAAATAAGACAGAGTTTCTGCTTCTGTGCTGTTATTTTTACCTCCTGTATCAAGGACGAGGAAAAATACTGCAGTGAATCAATGCACACTGTATGTTACAAATACAGAGGACCTTTGTTTTATGAAGCCTTCTCATCTCTAGGATAAAAGCATTAACATAGTCAACTGTATTTTAGCCAGGCTAGTGCATTCATTTATTGTTTCTAAATAGGAAAACCTGTGTATGTGGATTCTTCCAATAGATACTATCTGAGTATTTCTCAAGCAGTAATTAATTCATAGACCACTGGTGGTCTATGGAGTCCTTCCAGGTGGCTTAGAGAGGAATTTTAGTAGCAAAGCTACTTTTCAAACAATTGTGTCATAACATAGTCAAATATCTTGGGGTGTTGGGTTTTTTGTTTGTTTGTTTGTTTGCTTTGGGGTTTTTTTGGTTATGAAGTGTCTTACAGTTGCAAATACAGATTTTAAAACATGCACAAGATAACTGAACTAGGAAGAAGTAAAATATTACTTCTGTATAGAAAGTCTAAGTAAGGACAAATCTGTTCTCCCTGTCTCACTGATTTTAATCTCTTATCTTGTTCGTTGTTAATTTCTTATCCTGTTTCTGATGAAAGGCTGAGAGATCTGGGACTGTTTAGCCTCAAGAAGGCTGAAGGGGATCTTATCTACATGTATTAACATCTGATGGGAGGTTTTAAAGAAGACAGAGCCTCTTCTCAGTGCTGCCCAGTGGCAGGACCAGAGGAAATGGGCAGAAACTGAAATACAGGAGGTGCCATCTGAACATCAGGGAACGCTTTTTCACTGTGAGTGTGACTGAGTACTGGCACAGGTTGCCCAGACAAGTTGTGGAGTCTCCACCTTTGGAGTTACTCAACCCAACTGTACATGGGTCTGAGCAACCTGGTCTAGGTGACCCTGCTTTGAGCAGCAGGGATTGGACTAGCTAATACACAGAGGTCAACCCCAACTCTTCCATGATATGCATGTTTGGTATATAGCGAAACAGTACTATGCAAATAGCTGACTTCACTGACAAAAGGGATGAGTTCAACACCTTTAGACTAGTTTTGTTCAAAAGGTAAGAATGCCCATACTAAGCAAGATGTTATTTAATAATTCCTCTGCCCCAATAATTAAGACTCTTATGGAAGTAAAAGAATGGTAATTTAGCTCTCCTACAGTGCTTTTATCAGTAGGTACAAAAGAGATATGATTTTCCTTAGCTTTACTTGTGGGTTAATTGAGGCACAACAGGTGACATGAAAATGGAATTGACTGGTCTTTGGAGAGCCTACAGAAAATAATAAGAAAAGTAAATAATGCCAAATCTAAAATAGACATATTGATCAAAGTAACTCCATGTGTTTACTTCTGTAATCTCTTCCTGTAATTTAATAGCTGTGTGCTGCTTTGTCTGGAATGAACAACTTTTTTTGTGCTGTAATGTTAGGCTGGACTGCTTCTGTATTACGTACTTTTTGTACAAGGTTATGAACATATTTACCTACTTGGCAATGCATATATGAACATGTATCTTCATGGTTATTTTAAGACTGCTTTTAGATTTTGTTACCACAGGGTAATATATGGAATTACACATTGCAGGCTACATTTTTTTTTAAGACTTACCAAAAGCTATGCTTCTGAAAAGCACCTGAGTTAAGATCTTTGCTTAAAATTGGCTTCTTGGTGCAATTGTTCAGTTTTTGTCCCATCATTCGCCTAATTAAAGCATCATCTGTGTTTGGAAACAACTGTTTAGTGATTCCTGCAAAATAAAGAGATGGTATATATGAGGCCTCCAAATTAGGGAAACAACAGATGTATGATCAAAACCGTATTTCTTGCATCTTTGAAATTTCCAGCTACTTCAGCTTCAGCTCTAGTTACTGTGCTATCTTTACACACTACTTCATTGATTTTGTGTTTGATAATTTGATTTGAGTAAAAATTATTCTGGTATTACTGATAATCATAGAATGGCTTAGGTTGGAAGCGACCTTAAAGATCATCTAGTTCCAACCCCCCTGCCATGGGCAGGGACACCTCCCACCAGACCAGGTTGCTCAAAGCCCCATCCAGCCTGGCCTTGAACACCTCCAGGGACGGGGCCTCAACAACCTCTTTGGGCAGCCTGTTCCGGTGCCTCACCAGCTTCAAAGTAAAGAATTTCTTCCTAATATCTAAACTAAATCTACCCTCTTTCAGTTTAAAACTAGTACCCCTTGTCTTGTCAGTACACTCCCTGATAAAGTGTCCCTGCCCATCTTATAAGGTCTCCCCAGAGTCTTCTCTCCTCCAGGCTGAACAACCCCAACTCACTCGGCCAGTCTTCACAGGAGAAGTGCTCCAGCCCTCTGATCATCTTCGTGGCCCTCCTCTGGACCTTCTCCAGGTGAGGTCGCACCAGAGCGGAGTAGAGGGTCAGAATCACCTCCCTTGACCTGCTGGCCACAGTTCTTTAGATCCACAGCCCAGGATCTATTAAGCTGATCTACTAACTCATTTTCTATGGTCCTAGAACTCCCAGGCTTCCATCTTATTTTTCTTCTTTTCTTTTTCTTTCTATTTGAATTCAGGAGTGTTTTCATTTCCCTTAACAAACTTCTTTGACTTCCCTTCATCACAGAATTCTCTGCAAAATGCTGTATTGAGTGTCCTGATTGTCTTCTCTGCTTCCTTTTTCAGTTTTGCCTAGATCCTTCCCCAGAATCCACCTTTAGAAAAGTCACTACTAACTCTTAAAATAATAGAATCATTTAGGTTAGAAAAGACCATTAAGATCTTTGAGTCCAACCATTCTTCTCATCCCATGAAATCTTTTTAATTTTTCTCATATATCATTCTGAAATTGTCTCATCTTACTGGCTCTAAATATATTTTCACCATCTTACACACCCTTTCCTTTTCTCTCTCTTGACTTTTGGCCTTTTTCTCTAGCTAGGTTCTTAAGGAAAGGTTTCTGCAACTTTTGAAACTCCTGGCCAACTTCAACAAAACTGGACCAAGGTACAGGAACTGGAGCTAAGCTGGGAAGGGAACTGAGAGAACTGGGGAAGTCCAAGGGAATGGCAAAGGGCGAGGGATTCTAGTACAGGAATTTAGGCTATGTTGGACAACTATTAAGCTATAGGTGGGACTCCAATAAAAATGAGGCCTCATGTGCTCACAAAATACTGTTTTCTTTAAAGCTGCTACTTCCATCTGAAATGATTCTTTCCTATGCACCAAACAATTTTTGCCTTAAACCTCAGCATAAAATAAATTTTGTTTGCTTCTCTGATCACTGTTCCTGTCTTATGCACTTATTGTCTAATTTTGCCTCCAGCGCTATTTAAAATGTCAGAATTCATAACATTCAGTAACTTCAGAATATAGCAGAAGTTATTTTAAATTTGATTGGAGTGTGTCCTCTCTGCCTTCCCTTACCCGTTATCATCATTCTCTAAGTTTGACTGTTGTAGATTAACCTTTCAAAGGGTAAAAAACCTAATATCACTGTGCTGAGTAGCCACTTAAGTAAAACCCACAAAATTCACACAATAGAAATACTACTACTTAGCATTTCACTGACAGTATTTGTAACAGATGGGTTAAAGAAGTATGTAGCAGAAGAAGGAAATATGAAACAGCACATCACCTGAGTAGACCAGCTGTTAAGCATTACAGCCCCTCCCTCAGAGAAAGCCCTCTGTCAAGTCAGTGCCACATTGAGTAACGTTAACAAGTCATCACCTATGATTTCCTGAACTTCATTCTGATTCATAGCTGGTTTCGCCGCCTTGTCCTTTGAAGAGGAGGACTTTGCACCTGTCAGGCTGTGCGTAGCCATGTATTCATGTGTATAAAGTGCTTGCATCAAGTCATTTATAAACTTTTGAGGTTTGCTTTTGTTACAAAGTGCTATCTGCCACTTTTCGATCTTGAACTGGAAAACAAAATTGATCACAGAATCATAGAATCATAGAATCATTTAGGTTGGAAAAGACCTTTAAGATCATCATAGGCATAAGATCAGTATAGGCATACTGCAATTCTCTAGAAACATTACATAATATTACCTCTGAAATATTTTTATTAATTTTCTATTTTTAAACCACAATTTCAAAAGTAATCTCTGCAAACTGTGTGCTTGAGATCAATGCTAAACCTGCATACCACTCAACGTTTGCAACTGTACACGCAGGCTGATTTTTGTCAGAAGCAAGTGTGGGGCAGACTAAGGACCCCATTCATCCGAGCAAACACTTCACCAAGCGATCCTGATTACTCACCAGTGGGGACAGGACATGTTCAGACATATCTAAATCCTTCTGCTTGCACTCCATGTGGGCTGGCTGTGGTCCAGTTCTGGCGTGAATTCTGTACAGCCTCAGGAAGCATGGCACTACGCCCAAGCTAATATTCCTGCCTCCGAGCAGACATGCCCTAAGAACTGTGACATCTGGCCCTGGGCTTTGAGGGTGACTTCTGCACACAGCAGTAGTACAGCCTAAGTATTTGAACTCTCCCAATGGGAAATTTGGAGCTACCTCTATTAAGAAAGGCTAGGTTGTTTAGAAAATCAGGTCTTTTTATTTCTTTGGAGAAGTTAAGTCAAATTTTGCGTAGTGCAATGTTCAGTCAAAACATCATACCTTGATAATTCATAATAGTGTTATTTGGGTTTTAGGACCCTGTGACAACACATGAGAATGATTTCCACCAACTGGCATGACTCAGTGCATAAGAATGTATATGTAAATTGTGAATGCAGAAGCTAGAATTATTCTTTTGGTTGTGTCTTTATATTTATCATGTACAGCCTCTGTGCCTCAGATTTCTCAATTATGCTCTGTTACAATTACAGAGAATAGGGGAACATCTTTACTCAGTGTCTATATATATATATGTATTTCTACTTAAATGCTGGCCAGTGTCTGGAACAAGAGCAGAAAAATACCATTCTCCATTTACTTACTAACAGTTTAAACAGACTGCTGGTATTTTTCTTAGATTATCTCTGAAACACTACCATTCCCCTTTGGCATCCAAACCATTAGGCTGGAAGATATCCCTGGATCTCAGTATTTTCTCCATGCATCCACATTCTGCCCTTAGTCACAGATGTGCAAAACCACAGAAATCAAAGCGAGTTTGAGCGTGTACCAGCATATTGAATTAAGTCTAGTGTTTCTCCTGGAAAAAGCTTTCTGCACAAAAGGAGCTCATTAATCACATCATCAACTGAATGGTGATAACATGATTTTTACTGATGTTTATTTTTTATATTTTTTATAATGTAACAGTAAAGCTTATACTGTATAAAGTTTTATTTTTTATGCCTGAAATTGCCTTTTAACTGACCTGTTTTTCAGTCTGTTGCTCCTCATCTTCCACATTCAAAGTTATTGGTGAACTGGAGTTACTGTGCATAGCTGCATATGAATCTGCTAACGGATTGTTAGATGCTTTCCAAACAGCATGTGAATGCAGACTGGATGTAGATGATGTCACTCCCCCCTTGAGCAGTGCTTCAGCCATCCCTACCAGTTCCTCAAAATGGGTGACTGCCTGTGGCAACACTGAAATCAAATGGAAAGTGAGGGGTAAAATAGTAATTGAAGCTTTCAGACTCTAATTACATAAACATGGATATTTTTGCATTTAGATTCCTGTCATAAAGCAAAAGAGTCAAAGTAGTCAGAAAATGCTTTAATGTACTTTTTTTTCTATTCTCTCAAATGTTTTCCTGCCATTCTGCTGTCCCCACCTGTGAAGATCTGTCCTCTGTTTCTAGAACAGGATAGATCAGTTCTCTGCAAGGCTAAGAGGAACCATTAGTTTACACCCATCATGGCACTAAGCGGGCTATTTCTGCTTTTGCTATCTCAAAATCTCTACAAGTCTGTAGAGCTGTTGAATATGGGCTAAGTAATGTTATGTCTGATTTTTTTTTTTTGCTTCAAAGAAGTTACATAGACTGCATAGGACTGCGTAAATGTTTGGTTTTTTTTTCCCTCTTTTTTAACCTATAGAGGATATCTTTTAAATAACCTTTTCTCCAAGTAATATTTATTTTCAAATATTAAATTTTATTGAGTCCATTAGGAAGAATCAATTTAGAGCAAAAAGGATCCAAGGGATAAAGCATCAGCAAGATACAGAATCACTGAATTACAGAAAATACTGTAGAAGACTAATACAAGTGCTTAAGATACAATGCAAATGGACCTAAATGTGTAAGAAAAGTTGTCAGACACTAACAAAATGTTTAAAAGTAATACTCAAAAAGGTGGAGATGAATGGTTCAAACCAAGATGAGTAACATATGGAATGGAATCAGGTGGGCAATGAAACTGAGAAGCACCTGCAAAATCATGTGACAATAAAAAAAATAAAAGAAATACTAGGCTGTCTAGGGACAGTATGATGTAGCTGACAAGGGAAGGAGCAAATCCTCTTTCAGCCCTATTCATTCACTAATGTTTTGAAAATTTGGATGCCCCAAAATAACGGACAGAGACAAGCAAGAGGAGCTTCAGAGATGATCACTAAGTGATGAAGGATTCATTTATGAAAGAGCAAAATGGTTCACCTCTGGGAAAGGACTAAATTTGTTGCACCTGGAACTAACTCAGATTATCAATAATGAGGAATTACCAAAGTAATTAGAAATAAGATCATTCCAGAATAAATAAAATTTCAGTAGATCAAGAAAGACTGCTAATAAATATAGTTGGACGGATCAGTGGCGTGTTTGAACTTAGCCAATGGTTATACACAGCATACAGAAAGGTTATCTTGGGAACAACTGACAGGATTTAGACAGATTTTTCCGTTTCTAACTCTATGATTGCATGGCCTCCGTGTAAGACAGTTTTTTCTAAGTGCTGCTGGAATTAAATGTTGCCATGTATCAAAGACTGATGCTAATAGTCGGCCTTGATCGTGTCAGGTGCTTGAGCATCCATAATTCCCATCCAAATGGCCTCTTATAAATCAAGCTGTTCATGACCTTCAGGCTTTCCTCTTCATCAAAATAATTCCCCTGACTTTACCTTGAAGCATCACCAGGGACTGCCGTAGGCGGCAGTTTTCTCTCATGGTGTCTGTCAGCTTCCTCTTGAGACTTTTTATTTTGGCACACAGTTCTACCTTGGATAGTTGAAATAAAGGCTCTTCATCATCACTGCTACTTTCACTGTACAGAAAGTTGCTTCCTGAATATGGTTCTCTCTGGAAAAAAAAACAAAAAACAAACCAACCTTGTGCTATCTGGAGACAAAACAGCATAAAATTAATGCATTAATACTAATATTAAAATATCTGGCTAAATCAGAATATTCTCTTTGTACACAGAATGCATAAACAGACTCAGTGCATTTTAGTAATAGCGGTTACTGGGCATAGCTATTACCATTCCTGTTAAAAATAAAAATGAAATGTCAGTGTAGCATGTAACTGTTAGGTACTTCTCTCTCTGTTCTCCATCCCCAATTTTCTAAGGCAGTGTCTTTTAGAACCATTAACTTCACTAAAACAAAAGCCTTACGTCCCCCTAAACAAATACATTTCAGTTTGCTTTTGCTTAATACATTAAAATTGCTGAAGATGAGATGTTTACCTGTTTGTTAATTAAAGATGTTTCAAGTTGACTTAGGATGTTGTCAGGAGCAGATGTCTGCAATGATTTCTTTCTTTTTATATGCTTCATCATCTTCCCCTGTAAGCAAAAGCATAACGGTGCCTTTGCATTCCTATAGAGCCTTTCATTACAGTATCTCATAGTATTCCATAAACTTTTATTCACTGTGCACTTGATTTTCTTGGTTAGTATTTTTGAAAAATATGTTCGTAACTTTTCGTTAAGATTTATGTTTTCTTTTCCTACATTTTGTCACTGCAGCTCTCAGCACAATGCAAAGCTCAGAAAACCTGATCCCTTCCCTTTCTTATGCAGTGGTCAGACTTCTGTCTTATGGAAGAAAAACTACTGAAGCTACAGAGCATCCAAGTCTCAAATAATACTTTTCTTTTTGAATAGCAAAGGACAAAATCTATTGGCCTACTCTGACAGGTTATTGTGCTGAGGTACCATGTGAAGACTGCCTGTATTCCTACCTTTACTATACCTATTTTGTGTATTATATTGTGAAGAATCAATAGTTACAGTCTATTCCATTCCATTATGGGCTGTCCTGGTTTGAGGACTAATATCAGGCACATAAAGACAGAAACTCACCTGTTCTTTATCCAGGTCACTGTCCTCACTTTCTGAGAATATCATTTCTATCCTCTTCCTCTTGCTTTTTCCAAGGACTTGTATTTTTGTAATTTCATCTGCCTGTAATATCTTTTGCATCATTTCCACCAGCTCTTGGGGGTCATCTGAAGTGATGGAAAAAAAAGGCCAAAGCACAGAAAATCAGGTAGCAATACCTTACAACTAGATTAAAATTTCATAATCAGACAAGTGCTCTGGAACTGCACTCACCACTCATGTACACAACTTTCACCAGGTGCTTTTCTGTCTTTCTTTCTCCCACAGGCCAGTTTACTAGCATGTGCTCATTTGGTTTCAGGAGTCTCTCTAGTTCATTGTCATCGCTGGGAAGGTCCTGTATCCATGAAGTCTCTCCAATTTGCAGTGAATTATCGTTTACAAAATCAAACAGTGTGAATTTTTTCATTGTTAAGTGGTTTTCTTGTCACACAGACACTGCCTGCAGGACATCATAGGAAAAATAGCTGTTACGGTATTGTGCCACAGGAATGTTACAAGAATACTTTAAGAAGCCCCTATTCCTGGATATCAGTAATTAGCTTGTATGAAAATATCCTGGATAACGAAGTGAAAACTAGCCAAGCAGTGTGTTATATCTCCCCTGAAAGATGGGAGATGGTCTGCTCGATACACGTACATCAGACAGTTGCCTCCAAAACTATGCACAGAAAACAGCTTTCACTCGCAGAGCCCTCGCTTCCATATTACTGCTATGCCTAATCCATCTCCTGGCTGGGATGTTTATTACTACTACATTTTCCCCAACAAAAGTTGTCAGTCCAGCCTCTGACTAAAAGATACAGGTGTGGTAAAAACTTCCCCTAGGACTAAAGAAAGTGCTAGCTATGCATGCTATTAAGAGGGATGTATGACTTCCAGGGCTGTATTAATCACCTCATGGGCAGTAAGATGTACAATTGTATCCACAGAAGACCAACCCAGGACAACGGACTGGGTGAGGTATGACACATTCTGGCAGTGGAAAACTTGACGAATGAAAGAAATGACAGGCTGAGGACTAGAAGAGAGCTGGGCTGCTTCATAAAGAGTAACAGCAACAAGGAGAACTCTTAACCCAAATATACAGCTAAATCCTTTGCTTACATAAAACAATATTTTTAAAGCAAAGGACCATTTCTAGGCTTTTTAAAGCACTGGAGTTCTACACTGAGAAAAGGGAACAAGTCATACTTTGTGCTTTATTTTTTCTAATGAAGCTGATATGCCTTACACGAAAGTGTGGAATGTAACATACGTTATTAAACTCTACTGGAAATGTAACCGGTTCATTTAAGTGTTTCCATTATACTCACAGAAGATATTTTCTACTTTAAAATTATTAAATCAGATAAATAAATAGAAGATCTGATTTTGTCAAACCTTGATCTTCTTTCCAATAAACATATGGTTTATCCTGTCAGTTCATAGAAGTGAAGTACTTTTACAGAGCTGAAAACTTATGAATTCCCAGATGTGACAGTGTAATTTGCGATTTACTTGGCCTCAATCAGTCAGAAGCAAATCTAGTGCCTCATGCAGAGGCTGTCAAAAAGGTAACTCAGAGCTAGGAAGGAGAATTATGTGAGGTTATTATGTCAAAGTGAGAAAATCTGGCTGCAGTGCTCCAAGACGCAATGTCAATTCGTTTGCAGAAGCCCAGCTCACCACTATTCACCATGTCTGTGCTATGCCTCAACAGAGCTGGCTTTTCACACAGGGGTGAACTTGTTAATTTGTGAAAGACAGCTGCGCTCTTGTCAACATGTTTACTGATACAATGAGGCAAGTGGTGTAAGAAATCGCCATTAAAAAGAGTATTAAATCATGCTTTTATGCAGAATGTGTTGAGTGTGATAGCAGTAGAATTGTTAAGTACAGCCCTGCTGAAGAAAGGAGACTGTGTTTGCAAGAATTCGCATTAATTTTCTTTAAAGAGAATTAGAAAGACCAGGAAACATCCATCCCATGTAAATTCTGGAGAGAAAGCAGCCTGAATATGTATGCCTATCATGAATCACTGGAGGCCTCGTTCTGTTACCGATCCATGCTGAGTGGATCCTCATACCACAGACAGGGATCATTCAAATGAATAAACATATAGACAAAGTAGAACCCAAAGGAAGAAAAGTTTCAGCACTGACCTCACTAGGGATAGGCGAGGTCCAAAATGAAATGGCAGATTTGTCCGAACAACAATATCCCAGATTTAAACCAGCTGGTGTGTGCAATCATATTGGGCATCAATATTCTTCCTTCTTTTTCAAAATGCTTTTGAGTATATACCCCAGTCAGCTTAGAATTTCTCATCTGGCACGAAGATGTTAGCTTCTACCTCTGATCAACACAGCACAGCAATACCCATCACCCAGTTCTTCGATTCTCTAATGAAGTACTTTCAGCTTTCTCCGCCTTGGCCCTTGGCAGTTGCGAGCTACTTCATTACCCTTCTAAAAGCCCCCACAAGATCAACAGAATTGCAGCAAAGTTAGAGCTGCCAGTGCGCTCACACTAACAACTGATTGACTGACTTCTATATTTTTTTAATGTTTCCCTGTAGTTCTCTTAACAGTCTATATGTTGTCTCTCATTTTGTATTGAGACAAATATCCTCTGAGCCACGGGAAGTGCTTGTGGTCTGTGCTCATCCAGGGTTAGTGAGCCAGCCTGGAATTTCCGGGGACGCACTGAATACACAGGCTGTTCCCAGCATGGAGGGTAAGAGATGATTCCCCATGGCACTGGGGCTATTCACACATAAGCTGCGCCAACACTGTGCACATTGGTAGCAAGTCCAACAGCTTTTGGAAGGTATCAGACTTACGTACGTGTTGTACAGCTTAATGAAGTCAATGGACATGCGGACTTCTGGATGTTCGGAGCCCATGACAGCAGCCTGGTGCCACTGGTAGACACTGTGAAGGCCACGGCCAGCAAAATCCCTCGCACAGTCTTTAGACCAAACAAGCACCTGGATCCACAAAAATCCATCCCGCCACTCAAAGCTAGGGACAATTTTTACCATGGTCATGACAGGACTCGGAGCTCAGCAATTTGTCTACATCATCTATAAAGCTCTTTAGAGCTGTCAAGATTCTTGCCTGTGGTGGGAGGGTGTACTAGTAAACAGCTAAACTGATTTCACCAAGAGTCTTAGCTGCCAAGTTAAAATATAAGCTACATAGGATGCTAAGAGAAATAAGGAGTGAATTTCACAAGTAGTCATGGGAGGAAGGATGGGGTTGAGGTTGTGGAATCTCCTTCTCTGGAGATACTCAAAACCGCCTGGATGTGTTCCTGTCCAACCTGCTATAGGTGAACCTGCTTTGGCAGGGGAGTTGGACTAGGTGATCTCTGAAGGTCCCTTCCAATACCTACCATTCTGTGATTCTGTGATCCACGCCTTTAGCTCCTGGCAGGAGTCTGAAAGCCTCCTGACAGCTTTCCAAGGCTTGTGCTCAGTCCCGTTGCTCCTGCTGCTTTGAAGGCATCAAAGCTGGAAAGGAGTTGTGGGGCAGCAACAGCAACTGGCCAGGTCCCCTCTCCTCTGCTGCAGCTCTGCTGGGCATCAACTCAACTGCTTGCATTATATATAAAGTAATGAAACTATTACATTGCCAAATAAAAGGAACAGAGTGCAATAGTTGATTGTTAGTATTTTCCTACAGCTACGGCTTCAACTCTGCTGACAGACATGAATCAAATTGTGTCTTTCCACAGAATTTATTGTGACAATCCATGCGCCCTGGGGATAATACCTAACTGTCTGCTGGCATCATCTCTATCCAGTGACTAAACGGAATGGAAATGTAGAACAAAATGTCTTTAATGAAGAAAAGGAACACTAAAATACTGGAAGAGAAGTCCTGCAGTATTTTCTCACCCTTTTCTCCTTCTGTAGTCAATGTGAACCTTGTCTGAGTCAGGATTGCTGCACATGCCTCCTTCTAAAATGTTTTATTTGCCAAAACAGATCAAAGGCAAAATATACTGTATCACCAAGAAAAATATAATCTTGGGGAGTGGGGTTAATCTTACCAAACTTTTACTGCCTTAAAAGCAAGAGGGCATCTAGCCACGTTTGGCTCAGTCACCGCAGAGAGAGGTGATTCATCTCACCCTAAGACATGTATCTAAAAGACTGCAGATGACTTACTGTCTGGGAGTGCCTATTTCTCTCCACTGACTATTCAGTGACCATACAGGGGTAGGTATGTCTCCTTACAGAAGCTGGCTTTGTCCAGCCCATCTGATATTAACTTTTTCTTTTTTTTTAATAGACTTTGAATAGCAGGATAGATTCCAGTAGACCTTCTGCTATAGGGAGCCAAAAGGATGGAGTATGAAGTCTGTTAAAGTGTACCTGGTTCCCCATTTTAAATCTTTCTAACACAGTTCTGCAAGTCATCAAGTAAGATTCCTGACACTGAGTGCTTTGTTCAGTGGTTTAATTGGAAGATATATAATCGTTCATAGACATTACCCTGGGTGCAGCTACTAACCACAGAGGCAGAATTACATGATCTTTGAAAGCCACTTATGTTTTGCAAGTTACTTAATTCTGCTATATTCTCCATTTGAAAACACTAGCTACTTATTTGAGAAGTACTGAAATGCAAATGTATGATTTATCACTGTCCTAAGACACAAATCTGCCTTTACTTTTTCTAAAAGCAGGTAAATTGTAGATGTGGGGGAAGGAGCCATTTAATTTTAGAGCTCTGCAGAAGAAACACTAATTAGACTCCTTAATTTTTACAAACATGTTAACACCTCACATTCTGCACAGATGCTACAAATTTGCACACAGAATATTGTTACTAAGCAACCCAAAAAGCCAGAACAAAAAAAAAAAAAAAAAACAAACCACAAAAGTAATTTAAAGACGTATCTCACCCTTTGACTGACATAGTCTGTTCCATTCAGCCAGAGAGTTGGCAGATGGCATGCTGAGATCATTATTTCTCTTTCCTTTCAGTAAACGCAGTGTAAAGTATTACAAATTTACAACATGAGATTGTAGGCCCACTGGGGCCGATGGGTCTGATTCTGCCATGGTTTAAAACAGTGCTTCGCTATTGATCTCAGCAAAACAAGAAACTGTACCGCAACGGTGCAACACAGATCCATAATAAAGCACTAAGATTTTACATTATCTACCCTGTAAGTTCAGCCTTTGATAATCCCAGTTTTCCTTGGGAAAGCAAACAAACAAACAAACAAACAACTTTTACTGGGCTAGAAATTAATCTACCTCACTCAAAACTATTTATTTCCAAATCAGGATAATCAGTCACAGATTTGGTTTGTGTTACTTAGACTCTGGCATTTTACACTGAATTTGTCAGGTCATTAAATACAATGTTGGTGAAGAACTCTTGGGCTGCACTGAAGTCTCAAAATCCCCAGTTCTCTGTAGCAAGTGTAAGGTGGAAAACATGACCATATTTAAATATGTTATATGCCCTGTTGTGGATTCTGTCTTATTCCCCTGAAACCAGTGTAAGATTTACTAATGATTTCAGTGGAATTAGGCACTGTCAGAGGAATATAGAAGTGTTGTTACTGCCCAAAAAATTTGCAGTCTGATGTCTTAAGTAATTTTATGGAAAATTATGACTTAAAAGCACAAATCTGCTGGTCTCAGCTGAGAAATAGAGAGTACAGATTTTCTGGAATCACCAGTATCGCCGTGTTCCAAATTCAGCAGATAATCTGTGGGAGCATCAATCAGAACATTACTGCAACTTTCAAGACTATAAATACACAGAAATAATCACACTTTTCTTCCACAGGAAGGATAAAACTATAGGATTTTTATTACTGATATCCAACAGCTCATTTCCTGACTGTAGATCACTATCCTGGTGTGACTATCTATGAAATAATCTGAGATATTTTTCTAGGAAGTGATGCTATTAATGGCAAAGCAACATCTTCTGGCCTTACGCAGATTGTCTTGTTGACTTCAAAGCCTCAGCAGCATTTACAACCCACAGGATTATATGCAGAATTCGGTCCATACCTTGTCCTATGTGCTAAAATCCAGTTGAGTGGCCCAAGGAATTAATGAAACCATTATTATTTTTCACAGTAGTGCCCTCTATGCTGTGAGTTTCAGCAACCTGGAAGTTCTATAAAATAACATTAATACTTAAGTATGTCAAAGCCCTTTGTCAGGCTGTGGCTTAAATAAAAAGCTTGAAGAAGCTTATTGGAAAACCTCTGATTTTTGCATCGAACCATTAATTTTATCTGTAATACTGAATGATAGGAAAGGATGAATAATGAATTTATTAAGCAGGTATATTTAGTATGTCTAGAAGTCCTAAACTTCTAACTAATAATTTATTCAACTAGCAGTGAAACATGGCGTTCATTTCCGTAAATTTCAAGATAGCAACCCGGCATCATTATTGGGCTTTCAGGACAGGATTCAGTTCTAGATTAAGATGCTTACATTTACATGTCACTGGTGCAATGGGTATCTATGTTATCACTGTAATCACTGGAGATCTAGAGATCAGTTTGGCTTCCTAAATGTAGGTTTCTAAGGCCAGTGTCCTCTGGTATTCTGCTTGGCCTTCAGCTGCCCCTCCAAGACCGCCAATCTCCCACAGGTCTTTTATCACAACTGCTGTCTTTTTGGAGATACCTCAGCCTTGAGCAACTCCAACACTCATTAAGAGTCAAGCCCCTATTGAACACAATTAAAGCTCCCTGGAGAGCAATTCAGCTTATTTCAAATGCTCTAGAGCTCAATTCAGTTGCCCGAAAATAAATGCATGGTGCAATGGAGCGTGGCCAGCAGTTAGAGGGAGGTCATCCTCCCCCTCTATGGTCCTGGTGAGGCCACATCTGGAGTACTGTGTCCAGTTCTGGGGTCCCCAGTTCAAGAAAGACAAGGAATTACTGGAGAGAGTCCAGTGGAGGGCTACAAAGATGATCAGGGGACTGGAGCACCTCTCTTATGAGGAAAGGCTGAGAGACCTGGGTCTGTTTAGCCTGGAGAAGACTGAGAGGGGATCTCATCAATGCTTATCAATATCTAAAGGGTGGGTGTTAAAAGGATGGGACCAGACTCTTTTCAGTGGTGCCCAGCAACAGGACAAGGGGCAACGAGCACAAGATGGAACACAGGAAATTTCATCTGAACATGAGGAAAAATTCTTTACTTTGAGGGTGACAGAGCACTGGAACAGGCTGCCCAGAGAGGTTGTGGAGTCTCCTTCTCTGGAGATATTCAAAACCCACCTGGATGTGTTCTTGTCCAACCTGCTCTACGTGAACCTGTTTTGGCAGGGGGGTTGGACTAAATGATCTCCAAAGGTCCCTTCCAACCCCTACCACTCTCTGATTCTGTGATCTTAGATACCATAAATTATTATGCCTGGCCTCCAACTGCCTATTCTGATGGTCACATATCTCACACAGGGCCTAGACCCTCTTCGAGGCTCATGAGGGTGGTTACTAACTCCAGGCATCTCAAATGGCACTAAACACATACATTTAGGGAAATGCATTGTTCTCTGGGTGGTAATGATTCAATTGAGTTTAAATAGGACCTTAGATAGCTCACATGCCTATAAACCACATTTATTTATCTGTATTTTAATTTCCCACTCAGTGAAAGGTCCCCATAAAGATAAGATGCCAAATAACAAGACACAGGAAGTCATCTTAATTCTACATCACAGATTAGTAGCTTTATTAAATAGCTATTTCACAGCTGACAGATGGAGAATTAATACCCACTTTGATTTGCTTGTTCGCAAATGCCATGCTCAACAAAATATATTAAGGTACAGACCAACAAAAATCTGTTTATTTATTAAACTGGATGAGATACTGTCCTGGTTCCGGCAAGGATGGGGTTAATTTCCCCAAGGAGCCGGCAGGGGAGGCACGCATTCCATACCACGTGACCCATGCCCCGCTATAAAAGGAGCTAGCCGGGGAGGGGGAGTCAGTCGCCACTCGGGGGTGGGCTGCGGCGGTGCGGGTCTGGTCGGTGCGCTTCGCGGCGGTACTGTAATTGCGTTCTTATATTCCTTTACCGGTGTTATTGTTTTTCTTTTTTTCTTCCCTTTGTCTGTTCTGTTAAATTATAATATTTCAACCCACGAGTTTTGCCCTTTTCTGCTGATTTTTCCCAAGGCTGTGGGAGTCGAGCGAGCGGCTGCATGGTTCTCTGTTGCTGGCTGAGGCCAAACCACGACAGATACCTAAGCTACAGGAATTTGATTAGTCATAAGAAAGCTCTTTCCATGCAGGTTAATATATTCAAACTCTCAGAAGCTGTAAGTAGCCTGGGAGGAGAAACAAGTCAGCATGGCTCTGTAGAGTCCAACACCTGGCTGTACTCATTCTGACCTGGCTTTGGTAATTCAACACAACACATCTTACCAGCTCCCAAATTATAAAGGTTAAAGACCAGTGATGTAGTCACTTATTCAGCTAAAGATGTTTATGGGAAGGCAACATCATTAGGGAAAGTTTGACCACATGCAAATCTGTGCTGAGATGCAAAAACTGTGCACTTGCTATGCGTAACAGCCCAAGCAGTCAAATACCCTTTTCCTAAAACGCTGAAAAAACATCAGACATACTTTCCATGTGCAACTAATGTACTTTCAAACTGGACTTGTTGAAACTCACTCATAATGTGATGGGAGAATTTATAAGATGATGCATCTTGCTCTTTTTATAAGCATAAGCTATCTTGTATATTTCGATAAGCTGTGCTGTCCCAAAGCCTTACTATTGGTGATGTTCTCCCTTCAACTCTAAGAGCACAGAAGTGAAATAGCAGCTAGGAAATCCCAGGCTTGAGCTCTGGTCAGTATTTAATAATCTAGTTGCATCCTAACTATCTCTACTCATATGTCTTTACTGGCTGTCATAGGTGAGTGATGACAGATTAGAAGTCATCCCTGGTTAATACTCAAAGTGCCTGCTCTTTTACTCCAAAGCTCTTCCTCAATTCCTCTGGTTTTGCAGCATGTTGGTAGGAGGGAATGAACTTGATGATCTCCAGTTAAAAAAATAAAAAATATGCATTGCTAGTAAAGGTAGAACAAGAGCTAGAACAAGAGACATATACCTTGTCCTCCTACTCCAGGGAATATTACTGCAACTAAGAGTAATTCTGCATGCACTTAGGAGAATTGACAGAAAGGCATTTTCCCTACAAGGATAACAACCTCAAACCTTATTAGAGCTATTTTTTGCCTCCTGTAAAATTAAATGTCTTTTTAGTCTATGTACTTCAACCTAACTTTATATATAAATTAATATAAGAGCGAAAAAAACAATATTGTATATTGGTCTGAAACAATCCTTAAACAACTTCCAATTATATACATAAAATACTAATGAAGTGCAATTCCCCCTGGGATTGCAAGGCCACATTCAGATTGACAACTGCTACATTAAACACTGCCAAAAATTAATACAGAGCAAATTTTAACCAAGGACAAAGGGGCATACCACTGCTGTAATAAAAAAAAAAAAGCCATAGGAGCTTTAGCAGTATATTTCCATCTAGGCTCGAGATCAGTCTCTCTGTCTGCAAAGTCAATTTATGCCCACAGAATTCCTGCCAGCATTTTTCCAGCAACACTGTAAGCCGTGAGTGCACAACTGCATGGCTCATACTCCATTCGATTTACATTCAGTCTAATAAACAGAGGGAATCAAAACATGCAAGTTGTGTGAGTCGATAGGAACCTGCAAAATAAGGACAGTTACCTCTCTATAGATGAAGCAGACAGGAATTTGGTTTTACATGGTCACCTAAGACACCTGCAGACCGCAAAATGTTCCAGTCATAGAGGGGGTCTAGCCTGTAGCATTGGAGCCAGACAGTTTGGTCTTGTGTAAATCAAATGACCTATACAGTTTACATTCTCTTTTCAAAGAATCTGAAATAATAATATATATTCGCCTAATTTCAAGGATATTGTGAGAATTAACTAATGCCAGTGTGCCTTCCACACATACAAAGCACTGTATGGAGCAAACAATTTATCAAGTTTTGCAGAAAAAAGATTTGCAATAACCTTGCTGAATTTAGAACATATCATTTCACATAAGATTTTTTTGAAATGTGATGCCTATATCAAGCTGGAAATTGTTAATCTTTCAGCTAAAGAATGCATTTTACAAGGCTTAATCACCTATCAGAAACTCCCATAACATCTTCTCACACATCATGCTTAAACTGCTAGGAAGCACACTGAGGACAACATGCAACCTGTGAACTAGAATATTGAGGAGGAAAGTCAATTATTTTATTGAATGCAGTTGATAATACTCGGATACTACGATATTGTCTGTATTTACTTTGCTTGCATCTTTGGTTTTTACTGTATTTACTTTTGTTCCTGTTTGATTAGAAAAAAACAAGTATTTTGTTATGAAGTATTAGATGATTAGAGAACCCTTCTAACCCGTTAAGTAGTCCTTTAAGCAGAATATTTTACTTAATTGTAATTAATTAGTAGAAACACAGTCCTTAAAGCATACATACATACCAGTGAAAGGAAATTATCTTACCCTTTCACTTCCTCAGAAACTCTTCTGAAATCGTATCATGCATCATTTCCTAATCACATCACCAGATCTAGCATGTGACCTTTTTCTTTTGGCTCACTGATACAGGGAGTCTTATAATTGCAAAGTGATGTCCACAAGGTCTGAATCTGTAGGAGCAGAGAGGTGCCTTCACAGAGTTCTGGAGTGCCCTTGAATCCCACAGCTCACCCTGGGGGAGGTCAGCAAATCTCTGCAGACATGATTTCTCCACTCAAAATACAATTATTTTTTTTTTTTTTTGCAATTTTTTTTTCCTCTTTTCAGCCTAACCCATGGTACTCAGCTAGGATTTTTAGTTTCTTTTAAAAAGCGTTGCTGAACCTCATGTACATTTCAAGGAATATGCATTAGTCCATAGATTGTACTGCAATTCTGGATACAGGACAAGGGGAAGAGAAGAAAGTGTCTCTGCCTTCAGCCTTGCTGTGCAAGGCTGCTAAGTCAGAACAGGTTATCATGTGAGACTGGCTGAAAGAATATTTTATGTCAACACTGCCTTGTCTCCCTGCAGGAGGGCTGCTGCTGCTACAACACATTCCCTGCTCATCTCTTCCATTAAACTGCAGAACTTTGACATAATTTCCCTGCTGTTCCCCTCCCTCACACAACTTGGGAAAATAGGTAAACAACTGCATTCAAGAGTGACTGCAGCCAGAGCAATATCCTCCTGTCCTGTCCTCTTCCACTGCAAATGTCTGCTGGTCAACTCTTTTGTGTGGAGTCCCTGAAGCAAAACTTTCCTTTTTCATCCCTCTGCCCAAATACTTATCACCACCTCCTCCCTCAGCATCGCTGAAGTAAAAGGCTGCTTCCGAGCCTCCTGCCAAAAACTTCAGCTATGCTCGTGACTTTGTTGGTGCTCTGTTTCCCAAATAAGTATCTGCAGGACGCTACCTCCCATCTTCTCCCATCTCCACAAAAGTGCGGTCACATCATGGGTACTCTGAAATGGCAGCAGTTGCCCCTATTTTATTTCAGGGTTGAAGGCTGCCTTCATAGGTTATAAAACTCTTTCGAACTTGCTTCAGCCTCTCAACAACTTAGATCTCTTTTCTGACCTGCCTTGCCATTCCACACACTCTTGCCACCATTAGTCTCAAGACTTCATTACCTTCTTTTACTTCCTGTTCTCTGAAATAGCTTCACCTCCGGGATTCTTCTTCTGAGGACAAATCTCAGCTGAGAGCCAACAGTTTTGCTTTAACCTCCTCTCTTCATTCCTTTTCTCTTCTCTGCTTATCATCCTTAAGATTTATGAAAATTTCCCTGAAAAACATTCTATAAAGAAGCTTAGATTAAAAACGCTATACTTATAAAACTTCTTTTCATTTCTCTTTATTACTAAAAAACCTACCCACATCTAGTTTGCTTATTTTTAATGTGAAAAAACTTCAGAAATTTAAACTTTATTCACCATGGCAGTAATATTTTAACCACACTGCCAAACCCCACAGTATTTAACAGAGCAGTAAAGAATATAAAGAAATCCACAGCAGCAGTTTGGTATACAAGTGAGACAGTTGACTCAGAAGCCTATAGCAGTAGCTCTCTCAAAAATCATGCCTGTCAGCAGTTCTTGTACTAAACTGTACTTTCTTTTGCATTTGACAAAAAAAAATTAAGCAGTTGTCAAAAGGATATAACAAAATTCATGACAAAATATTATCATCAAGACACCAATGGGCTCTAAGCCTTAGAAGGGAAAAGCTATAAACCTTAAAATAACAAGCTAGCATTAGAGATTTGTCTGTCAAATGTTTTCTATCCACTGTTAGCCGAGAACAATGTGAAAATAACGGTTCCCTCTCAGTTCTCTGCGGTTTACTGTGCAGTCACTGCTGTGCCACATTTCCTCCACCATCCCATTCTGAAGCAATAAATCAGCGCAGAGCAAAAGGTATCGAAAAGTTTCCTGCTCCTGCAACATACTGCAGGGAAGCACTGCAGCAGGGCAGTGTGTTGCCGGGAGGATCACGCTGATTTGCTTCATGTTATAGTGAGGTAACATGAACCGTTCGAATAATCTCCAGGTAATCTGCATTAAAACCATTTTACTGCAGTGTACTGCGGTATTAGGAAAGATTTCAATATTGCACCATGTGATGCAACACAACCGTATAGCGTTTGTCAGTTCCTAGGCAGAAAGGGAAAGCTTTAAATCAAAGGCTGCAATGTAGCAACTTTCCATTTTACGGAGTAATAGGACAGGCTATTTTGGCTCACTATGTTGGCAAATAGTATGAAGTGATACAAAATTCCCAGAATAAAACATTATAGACCTAAAAGCCAATGTATTTTTATTTTTCTTTCTTTACTGAGCCCCCCAACCTGGTATCAAGAGAATCTTTCAATGAAAATGGATTTCCCTAACATTAAGGGTACAGTAAACTGTTACAATGTTATTAGCTTAGTGATAAATTAATTTTAGTTTTCTAATTTCAGTATTACAGAGATCTTTTTTCCTGTTCTTATTTAAGCTACCACAGATATGTTTCCCTCTCTGTCTTTCCAGCAGTTTAATGTAAATTTGCACATATGCTTTTCTATGTAGTTTTACGGCAGTCATATAAACCAGCAACATTTCAATATTATTCCAGCATTTACACAGAAATTTTCATTATTTCTATAAAGTTTCAGAAATGTTCCACAGACTTCTGTGCTCACATCAAAGACGCATGAAAAGAATATTAATTTTGTCTTGAATTAACCCAACTTTCCCCCCCCCAGTAACCCAGGCAAACACAATATAGCAAGTAACGCCCGGATACATTTTCAGCACGAGATTTTTGGGGGGGTTTAGTAGCACGAGGGTGTTTAGAACTGCATTTTCAAAGACCTCCGAGTCTTTGAAAGTGCGGAGCACAGTCAAAGTATCGGCTGCGGCGGTCGCAACAGCGACAGCTGTGAACCCTTGCGATCGTTTGCATGAGCAAACCTCCACGTGCAGGATTTTGACGCTATACCATGCGATGCATCAGCTCCGGCGGGGCGGCAGACGGGGGGTTACGGGGAGGTGGCATCTGCTGCAGCACGTTGCAGTTTACTGCAGTAAGGGGGTACGTATATACGCGGCAGTAGTATATACACGGCAGTAGTATATACATACTGGTTACGCGTATACACGGCAGTAGCCCTTTCAGGGTACGGACATACACGGCATTAGTGCTTTCTGGGTACGTATATACACGTCCTTAGTGCCCTCTGACAGCCTTCGCTGCAGCGAGCCCCGGCACCGACCAACTGCCCTGCGGCTCGCGCGGGGGGAGCGCCGTGGCGGGTGCGCTAACGGCAGCCGGCGTGGGGCACGCGCCGCAGCGCACGCAGCTCTGAGGGGAGCCGGCCCCGCGCTGCGCCCCCGGCCGCTGCCCGGCCGTTGCCCAGCCGCTCCCGCCGCCAACTGCCGCCTCAGCAGCCCCCAGCGCCACAAACACGGGTTGGCGCGGCACGAGGACCCTAAACACCTTGTCAGGACGTATCTCATTAACGTTTCCCAAGCCTCTTCTCCCGCCGGCAGCTTTGCCGCGAAGCCGGCGGCGGTCGGTGCCCCGGGTCCAGGGTCCAGGGTCCGCTGCAGAATCCCCCTCCCCCTTCCCCTGCCAACGGCCATCGCCGCCGCCGCCGCCACCCCGCGCCCCACCGGTCACTGCCCTCCGCGGTGGCAGGAACGGGGGTAGCCCCTGCCCCTCTCCCACCCCGGGGGTCCCCGGTCCGTCGTCCCCCCCGCCGGTACCTCGCAGCAGCCATTTTCCGCCTCCCTCTGCAGCAGCTCCAGCGCGTGATGTCACTGGCCGCCCCGGCCAAGTCCCCGCGGCGGCGGGCTGCGCTGTGCTCCTTCCTCCCCGCCGGCGGCAGCAGCGGCAACACCCTCCTCCTCCTTCTTCTTCTTCTCCTTCTTCTTCTTCTCCTCCTCCTCCTCCTCCTCCTCCTCCTCCCGCCGCCGCTGCCCCGCCCCACCGTGCCCGCGCCGGCTGCCATGCCGGCGCCCCGCCCCGCCCCTTGCCGGTGCCCGCCGGCCCTCAGCCCGCCGCGCGCCGCCTTCCTGCCCCGCTGCGCGCCGCGCTCCGGCCCCGCCGCGCGGAGGGGGAAGACCCGCCGCAACAGTCGCCGCCGCGGCGGTTGCTGAGTCACGGCCTGAATCTCATCCCGCTCCTCCTCCTTCTTCCCTCCTCCTCCTCCTCCCCCGCCTCCCCGCCCGGCAGCCGGCTCAAGCAGCGCGGTGCCGGCGGCGATGCCCGCCCCGCTGCCGGGGGGAGAGGCTGCCCGGCGCTGCCCGGCCCCCCGCCGCTCGCCGCAGACCCGCGCACGCACAGGGGCAGCCGGGCGCTCATTGAGCCATGATCGCCGCGGCTTTCCTGGTCCTGCTGAGACCCTACAGCATCCAGTGCGCCCTCTTCTTGCTCCTGCTGCTGCTGGGGACCATCGCTACGATTTTATTCTTCTGCTGCTGGCACCGCAGGCTCCAGAAAGGGAGGCATCCCATCAAATCCGTCTTTTCGGGTCGCTCAAGGAGCCGAGGTGAGAGATGCCGCTGGGTCCCTGAGGGCGGAGGGGTGTGTGGGGGGTGTGTGTGTGTGTGCCCCCGGCCCATCCCGCTGTTTCTGCCGGTTGGAGGGCCGCTCTGCCTCCCTTTAGCCGGGCAAAGGCTTTACAGCAAATCCAAGCCGAATCCCGGACTGCGGCAGCCTTGTCTCCACCCATCCCTTAGCCAAACCTCGGCCCGCGGGAGGGAAGCGAGGGGCCGGGAAACCCCCCCACCCCCCTCAGCCCTTCCCGGCCTCTCAAGTGCAGCAGAACTTTATGCTCAACTTCTTCCAGATGAATTAAATATAAATGCCGGGCGGAGCTGCCAGCCGCGCCGGCAGAGACAGACCCCGTCCGGGAATATGTGCCAAAAGGGCGAGCAAGTAGATAAAACCGTTAGTCGGAGCGAAATGTGAGGTGGAGCTGGATGCAGCCTGTGTGTCTTTCTGCTTCCCTTCCAGATGCTGTCATGAGAACTCATCACTTTCGCTCTGAGGTAATTTATTTAGCACGCAATTTCAAGGTCAGAAGTTGTTCTCTTTACCTGAGTACATATCGTGTTGGTCTTTTGTTAATGAAATCACATAGCAAACTTTTAATTTTGCATGAAAGACATAATGTCTTCTTTCATTTCTGTTTGTTTTTTTTTTTTTTTTCTCCACACAAAATGTGAACTGTTTATTTGTGTTACCCTAACCAGCCTGCTGATTTGTGTCATTTCCAAAGCAATTGGTCATTTCAAGAAAAGCTGCGCTTGATGTACGTGCCAGACCTCCCTCTGTCCAGCTAGCAACCCCCAAGCCCAGTTACTGACTGCACTGTAAATACGTGCAGAGCTGGTAGGTTGTGCGACTGCAGAGCTTCGGCTCGCTTGCTTTGCCGCCAGCCCTCATCTGTGACTTGCTCCTTGTCAGGGAAGTTGCCCGCTTGGCTTGGACACTGCCGTGGGAGATCCCAGAAGGATCCAGACTTCAAGCCTGCTTGGCAGGTGCCTCATTTGGTGACTCTGTATTCGTAGGTCAGGGGAATCAAAACTCTTATGTGCCAGTGCTAAAAGTATAACAGAAAATCCAGTCACTTCCAAGGGATTCTGAATGAGGAGGGTAATTGCTGGGAAAATATGGAAAATAATATTTTTTTTAGTATCTACTTTGTTTCCATGCTGCCCAGTAGAGCTCCTGTCTAGCTATTTCTCTTGCCTGGTCTCCTGCTCTTGATTTAAAGCATATCTTCATGCCATTGCCTGTTATTCTGGAAGCCTTGAGAGAGAGTTTTGTGCTAAAGTGATCTCTTGTTTTGAATTATTTGCATTTTTCCTTACCCGATTGTGGGTGAGAAAATTACCCAATTATGAGTAATGCTTTCAAAAGTGTTCACGGGATATATTTTTGCAACGTGGTTCATATTGGCAATTAGTTTGAAACTCCTAACTATTTTGAAATTTGTACACGCTGTCACAAGAAGAAGACAACATAGGGAGTATCCCATCTTTAAAACATGAAAAGTCTGATTTTGTTGTTGACTGAACAGTGCTGCAGTAAAGCGAACAAAAAACCATGTCCCTCTGGAAGTCAAAAGATTTTTTCTTGATTTAGTTCCTCCAATATGAAATACTTGGTTTCCATGTAAAATTCTCTCACTCTTGAGCCTAGATAGAGAAAAAGTTTAATGTGTCATGCCCTTTTGAAATACGTGTTGTCCTGTATGGTGACTCTTAAAAGGGAAGTTTGCAAAGTAACTAATTTATTTTTATTACTTCAGCATGTGGTTCTTTGCATATAAGCCAGTTAGAAGCAGATGAATTTAAAATATTTCCTAGAAGTTTCCATTTACTGAAATGTGCTAGAATAAACTAATAAGAACTTTTATAGTCTTTCATAATTTTCTACATTTTGTTTAGACAGAGTAACACCACAGTTAATGGTCTAAACTACCCTTTTAGGTAAGTGGTGGAGCTGTTTTCCCCTTCATTATCTGATGATAGACTTTCAGTTCTTAAGAGAAAACGATGACTCATTTGAAATCATTAAATTTTCATTTTCCAATTTTTTTTTTCAAGTAAAACCTTATTTTAATGAATCTAATCAAATTGATTAATAAAAAACCACAGGCATACTCCCATGAAAATATTGGCAGCACTATCTAAAGCAGAATTCGATGTTCTCATTCTATATCAGCACAAAACATGATGCCCTTCCAACTCCAATAAGAAGTTGATAAAAGCAAAGCATGATACATGAAAATATGGGCTTTACCTAATTCCCCCCAATGAACATAAAATCTCAACTCTAAGTTTTATAGCATAAGGTCCATCTGCTAGCATCCACTATGCTTAGTTGTTTGTCAGGTGCAGTTATAAATGGTGTGGCTTAATGATAATAAAAGATTATGAAAAATAGGTTGATAGTAAATAGCAGTGGGTTGGCATTCATCTCCTGAGAGCTAGGTTCAAATCCGACTTACATCGCACGTGAATGTGCAGGTGGTCTAGTGGCAGTGCACAGAGAATTATAATTGCCCTATCTACAGAACGGTTGGCAATTCCTGCATGATTGGCTGCCTGCCAGGAAAGCCTTATATTTGGAAAAATAGATGTGTAGCAAATTTATGTTGAGGTTCTTTGCCAGAGCTGCAGCTCTCATGGTGCGTGCCTACATTGTCTTTGTCTACATACAGTGAGAACTATTTCATCCCTTTCTTTTAGTATTGAACCCCACATTAAAAAATAAGACACCATACTATGGGAGAGTAAATATTAAATTTGAAAATGTATTTATGATCCTTATCAGCTCTCCTGTTCTGAATTTTATATGCCACTGATGAACTGAATCCACAAATAGTCCATTTTTGTGGGTCTTGATTTTGAATGCCTCTGCAAAACGTGCCTTATTATTAAACAGCAAAAGTCTATGCAGATATTACTTATTATACAATGAACTTAAAACACTTGACCCCCTGCCTCAAAAGGAGGTAAATTTGCATGAATCATTATGAATATAAAGTAGGTTAAAGTCTGTCTTTGTTAGCAGTGCTTCATAACAGAAAAAATAACCAGCAAAAAGATGTGAGAGTTTTCTGAGATAATACAGTGGTGTCTCCACCTCCCCACTAATGTTTATTTACTACCATCTGAAGTTTGTCAGGCCTTTTTTTTAATACATTTTTTATTTCTGTCCATTAAGTTCATTATCACTGTAACTGCTCTTAAGATTCCTTCATCTCCCAGGTACTATTGATACTCCATGAATCACACCCAGAATAGTTAATGTTTCTAATCTGAGGGAGACCTAGATATGCCATGGCTGTAAAAAGAAAACAAGTAAATTTCCAACGGAAATATTCATTGCTTACATGACAAATCAGACTTTGATGTAGCTATTTGCACTAGTCTCTCCTTTCTTTATTTTGAGAATCAGTTGCAGAATGAAATGTCTGGGCTCAACCAAAACCACACCAAAACCACAATGTAACTCAGGGAGAGTTTTACCAAAATAGGGACTACGATCCATTGTTGGTTTTATTATTATTCCTTGTATATTCAAAAATGTGAATGTAATCAGTGATTCACTGACTGCATTCTTTTCATGCTCTCTGTAGAAGTTTGGTTTTTCATGAAGCACAGGAATTTTCTCTGAGTACTTTGGAGGCTTGGGCTTGATACATTTCAATGTTTAGCATCTTACACTTTAAAAAGAGGTTTGAATGTCTTCTGTACTTTACAATTTAAAGGCATTGCTTAATGTGTTGGTGTTTCCACTTCTTGTGATTTAAATTTCTTTCTGAATTAGTTTTCCTTATTGCCAAAGCCTCTGGAGTCATGGGATTATGTGAGATTTTTACCTTTCAATTAAAAAGGAAGTAAGCTTCTAGCCCTTAGGTTAGAAGGAATTAATCCAAATGGTGTAATTCTTAAAATTGGGGGTAAGAACTGTTGAAAAGGAAGGTTCTCATTCAGGATCTTTAAATGGTTGATTTTTATGGGATTGTGAAGGGATAATTGTGCAAATGCTAAACCAGTAGTTGATGTTTTTCATATTACTGGGGAAAAAAAAATCACCAGATTTACAAATCTTTTGCCTGAAATTGTCTGAGCTTTACAGTTTTCCTTTATTTTACCTTTTAAATTAGAAATACTGTGATCTCAGGAACTGAAGGTATCAGTGTCAGTGGGTAGTCACAAGCAATATGGTATCTTTTTGTATTTATTTAATTTTGACTCATATATTTTTGGCAAATTTCCTGTGAATGGTTCCACTGAGATCTGCAGGTATAAACCTACTAGGAAGCAAATCTGTAGAACTTTTACAGTCCACCGTAAATTCTGACTTCATATAACCCAGGCATATGTCTGGTGGGACTAGGCACATCAGTAAGGAAAACAGGAGCTGACACTTTATGAAAAGACTCTCTGGGAGGGCTGGAAGCATGTATTAACCACAGCTGTAGCAAAGGAATAACATTTGGTTGTTTTCAGTTTTGCAGACCCCACATTTTCTTCTTGGTTTACTGAACAGTCACTACAAGGTTAATATATATTCAGTCTATTGTTGTGACAAGACTGGTAGTGAAATAGGTCAGCCACGACTGATGACAATTTTTAAGAACAAATGAATTTGCTAAATCATCCATTATGGTACAATGGATGCAAAACTATACTACAACAATTTCTGGTAAATGTATATCTTGACTTTGCCAACAACTGATACCCAGAAAAAGTGTTAATAAATTTATCCCTAAGCATACCTTTGCCGTAATCGTCCCCTTTCTGAGGCGACTGTGCCTAAAAATACAATTCTAGATATCTTACAAAACAATAATGAATAGTCTTTGAAGAGTTGCACCATAATTCATCCTGAATGTTATGGTTATTTATAAACTGCTCTAGATATGTACAGCTCCAGTGAAAAGAGAAATCAGCAGACCCTCCAAGCTGAATTTGAGTCTTCTGTTTGATTGGAGGGAGTGCAGTCAAGGAGCAACAGAAATGTACAGGACTAGCCAGAAAAATACATTCATTCACTTATTCAAAGGATGTCTCTTTGTCTTTGCAGAGCTGAATCAGCCCGAAAATATTTTACTTTTTTGTTTGACACGCTTTTCCCCCAGGATGTTTAAGCTGTTTTTCCATTAGCCGTCTAAGAGTTAAGGAACAGGTTCAAGGGAAAATATATCAGAGACAAAAAGAAACTGTTTTCTTAGATGGATGAAAGCACTTATGTACAGGAATGAATGGAGAGCTATGAATACAGGTTACACTGTATAAGGACAAATCCTTCTCTCCATTTTTCATAACATGTCCAATAACGTGGCCCAGACAGAGTATGTCTCCCTGAGCTGTTACATGGCAAACTAAGTACCACTGAGATTCTGCTTACTAGACGTCATCTGTCCATCACCGTTTGCCAGCTTTATTCACTGCAGTGCTGCCTTCAGATACCCTAGCAAGCATGGGTATATGCTGAGAAACAGCTTGTTTGGCAATTGTATCACAAAATATATGGCAATTCTCTGGTTGCTGCAGCAAGACCACTTGGGCTCCTGAGCTAACTCCAGAGGAGTTAACTGGGATACCTTTACTCTGTACTACAGTGCAGTATACAAATGCTATGCAAATGTTTCTATAGCCATCTGGTTGCCTGCATCTCTATTCTGGCTTCCGACAGTCTGCAGAGCATTGAAATGCTGAGGGGATCTCCTCTTAGCTCCGTCAATCACCCCATAAAGTACTGACATTTTGTCACGGTCCACATCAGTGGTAATGCATGGTCTCCATACACTGCATATTGGGACCTGCATTATAAGGGAACATGTCCTCACCGTTCTCTAGCAGGTGGCGATAAGGACCTAGGGACAACAACTGCATAAAGATCCAGTACATAATAAAAGTTCTTCTTACTATTTTGTTTCCCATTTGTATAGTTATGTCAACAACCTCCTAGCTATCATGTAAGTAGTTACATATCCAGGCTTCTCAGTAACTACTGGAAATGTGTGTTTTAGATGAGGTCGCAGCTTCAGTGGTGTTGTATGCCACATTCTTGGTGCACACAATCAGCTGCTTGCAAGCAAGCAGAGCCCTGGTTTCAAGGGGATCCAGGTGGAGCACAGTTTGTCACCATCTGTGTGTTAGCAGCCACATTGTATACGTGTACAGAATGGGAACTTCTAGCTACTGTTTTTTGGCCGAAATTAACCTCAGATTGAAACTGTGAATTGAAATTGCTGAGGTCATACTTGTGGTGAACACATGTATTACCACATCTGCTGTAGACTGTTCTTATACAGACAGAAAGGATCATGCAGGGGTCCACAGATCACACATGCCTCAGAAAAGCTTAATCATCTACAGTGATTTCTTGGTTACCATGATTAGGGTGACAGATCAGGTTGTGGGTGCCCCTTCAGAAACAGCTCAGCACTTTAAGCTGAGGCTATTAAATGAAAGCAAGCACCACGAGAACAGGATAGTATCACCCTTGGGGCTGTTTCCGCTCCTGGGCTGTTACACGTGTTTTCCTAGGGCATGGAAGCATCACTCACACTCTCTTCTGCCCCCAGGCTTTTTTAAGGAGTGGCACCTTTGATGTGCTGCTGAAGAACCAGGCAGAACACAGGGTGAAGTCACCTTGCTGTTTTCATGCAGGATCTGATTCAGCTGATCTGGTCTTGTTGGGCCTGGCAGTGTCAAACGTGAATGGGTGCCATCCACAGCCGCAGCCTCTCAGCCTGCCCCCTGAGCTCTGCGGTCTGGAGGGGTCTCAGCTTCTGAAGAGGGTGTGCTCGGGCCTCTCCAGCTCCCCTGGGCAAGGACTTGGCACTCTACTGCTGAGCACACTAGTGCTAGCAAAGCTGGCTTGTTTTTGAACCGATTCCTTGTGCTTCTACTTCACCTGCAAGCCTGGGTACTTGTTATCTGGGTACTTCTGCTGTCCAAAGTGTCTGAGCCCCCGCTGTACTCCCTTGTGCCCTACTGCCTTGCATCAAGGAGAGTCGGTGGTTGCTGTTCCTGACTCATCAGCGGGAATGAAACATGAGTTACGGCTGAAGTGTGAAAACACTACATCAGCTATAGAAACTAACTGCAGCTGACATTTGGGAAAAGACACATTTCTTACAAGTTGTGCCAATGTCCTTATTGCCCCTGTCCACTCAGCTGCTTAAATACAGCACTCGGCTTCAGGATGGCAGGGTGAATAGTAGAGCAGACTGGAAGTGAAGCACAGTTCTTAAAAGACTTAATTTATGATTATCTGAATCGATAGCACCAACAACACTGAAATGCATAATCATGTCAGATTGAGGCATTATATTTATCCTCCTTCTTTGTTCTAGAGAGAACAAAATGATGCAACTAGGTCGAGGCATCATTCCCTTCTGATCTGCTGCCACTACCTTCCTGCATGTAAAGTGCAGTTGGAGTCAGAAAGTGACTTTGCAAAACCAGCATCTTCTTATACAGCAAGATAAGCTTGCTGTAAGCATTTACAGTTTATAGTCTGTAGAGCTACTCAGCTGACCTAGTGTAGGTGTCTGCTTCGGAATGAGCCAAACAGTTCTTCAAGCCTCACTGAATGTATTGACTAAATTTTTCATTGGCTGTAATGGGAGCTTAGACTAGTAGCGCCTGAAGGAGAGACCTGTTCAGATATATTATTGGTATCTCTAGGTATCTGGGTATCTTTTTTTTATATATGCCTGTTAAGTCTCTCATCAGTTACGCATCTATTTTATGCTTGACAAAGTGCAAACCCATCTTCACATACTGTGGTGGCATGAATTCTCTCAGCAGTTTGCACTTCAAACAAGCACACTGGACAGAAGAAGCATTTCATTGTATTAGATATTGGGGCAGCACTTGTGTGGTTTAGCAATCTGTGTATTATTTCTTATTCTCCTTCTTACTGTATTTTTAATATTTAAAGGTAATTCCTTATGGCAGATTCTTGATGTATACCGTACACTGCCCAAGCTGAGGAGAAGTGATGAGATGGAAAACGGAGGAAGAAGGGGTGGAAGAGGGATATGCTTGTGGAATGTGCTAGTATATTGTAAATTAAACTTTCCCTTGCAGACCACTGATCAAGCAGTACTCTGATTTATTTTTGTTCTTAAATAATTGTTCCATTCCTACTGTAGGCTTGTGGTGCCCTGAGGTAACAGGGAAGGAACTGGGACAAACCATCGCAAAGGCAAGGCGTCTGTGGAGGGCTGCAAGCCTTCGTGTCAGAGAATGATAGGACTGCTTGGAGAACAAGCCAGCTTCTGTGTTTTATAGATTTAGACAGGAAAGAGTATTTAAAGGGTATCTTGAGGCATGACTGGGAATGCTCTTTGGCTATTTGCTTCCACATCATCAGATTTTCCTGTAGAGTTACAGTTTACCTGCTTTGATAGGAATCCTAACCTTATGACAGGGAAAAACAAACACATTGTGTAAACCAGCAGTGTAATGCAGCATGGGTTATTAAAAACTGTATTTTAAGTTCATATCTAAAACCTAGGTTCACACAAGGGCTTGTATACATACACTTAGGGGCCTGCTTAGGAGCTGGAAAGCAGGTTATTGATGTTGTATTTCATGAACTCGGTTGGAAGAGTAATCTTGTTCAGGTTACGTAAAAGACAATTGCTTCTAATCCCTTAGAATGCATGGACTTATCTTGGAATATGACACATGCCAAATCAGTCTTCAATATCTGAGAAATGGCTCCAGCACTGCTTAGAGTTTAGGTTTTAGAAGATAAGAATAATATCTCCTATAATTAAACATAAGGCATGCAAAGAAGCATCAGTGAATGAAGGAGTAATGAAGGAGTGGAATGAGAAACTGAATGTAAAATCTTACATTCGATGTTTTAAATCTTGATTCAGATCTTTACGGGAGTAACCCTTAGCTAAGATTAAAATAAAATAAAAGGCTGCAGTCTGTTTTTTGAGACCTGCTAGAACCAAGAAAGAGTAAATGCAGTTGCTTCCTCCTTGTGCATTTGTGAAATAATATACTGAGTGAGTGTAGGTAATCTTTCTGCTACAGAAAACTAAGACCTAGCTTTAATTAGCAATCTTTACTATTAGAGAGGATGTATAAGTAGTTTGGGGGACTTAACTTGAAACCTGTATTTTGGGTTTAACTTGCAGAACTGGAAGTTAAGTAAAAGTTGTGGAGTTTTTTTTTTTGTTGTTTCTTTGTAGACTGAGGATATTTGGGATGGAAGTCACTATGGGAGAAGGAGGGAAATAATACAATCTTGGTCACTTTTTAATTTAAAACTGTTCTTACAATACAGATGTGTATATATATGTTTTCATGTGCAGCAGAAAGACTCAATTTTGTCTCTTTCAGCGTGCAGGGGAATTTGATACAATAAAGTTATTTAATTAAACCTGCCTTTTTAGTTCAAGTAGGTACTTCAGCTATAGGGTTTAATTCTTTTTCAGCTTGTCTGCAAAACAGCTAAGAACTCTGGCATCTTGAGAACGGTTTTGATACCACACATACTAATGTCTCCAGGCCTTAAGATGTTGTAGGTTGCATATACATGAAAGTTTCCGAGCTTTAAACAGGCAGTAACTGACAATTCAAAGACTGTTTCTTGAGGCCATTAATTGACAATGGTAATATGTGACAATTCTCATGCATACACAACCACTGTCAAAAGCCTTAAAAGCAAGCACACGAAGTTGGATATCCTATCTCCTTTGGCTTTGATATTCATTAGTGCACCTGCAAAAGTGCATCTAATCTACAGGACTCACTCAAATACCTGTAAAGGCATTTGCAAAGAGTTGAGTTCCGTTGTCATTCCTCCTAGCGTGCCGAATTGTGGCTTAATGCTAGCTACTGCTTTTTCTGTGGTTTACTGATGTTCTGCCAGAAGGTAAACTGGGCTGCAGTCCAGTGTCGGCTGAAGTTAATGCAGAGATTTCTGTTGACTTCAGCTGGAAATCGGATAACGCACTCTCACTTCTCTTGAAGTTAATGCTTAGTGACTCTGAATACACATACTGGCTGGAAAGGTTGGGTTCCAAGATTAGAATTCTGACACCCAATATATTACACATAAAATACACACTGGAAAAAATTAAAAAAGAATTAATATGGTTTCTCATCAAGCATAAAGATAATAGATAATGTATGATGAAGGAAGTAGGGACAGTAGAAACTAGAATGGAGAGGAAAAGCATGTGGTGAATTAATACAATCACACAATGAAAGAATAGAGAAGTCAAGTATTCATTTCACTAAAGCAATAATGCACACATGGGATAGCACTAATGTAGTCATATGGTGCTATTAAAGTATCAGAAAAAAGAATTAAAAAGAAATACAGAAAAACCAAGAAAGTGAAAGAAAAAGGTTCAATACATTATCCAAAATGTCCTCATCTGTAAATAAAAGAAGCAAAAGTTAGACAAGTTTTTTAAGAAGTTTCAAAATCCTGTTTTTTATATTAATAGGTGGGCTAGGAATGGGAATAGGCAAAAACATAACAAGGATTGCAGAGTATCACATACTTGGTTATCAAATACCAAACCATACTGAATAAATTCTGAAGAATGGGGCAAATGAACATACATGATATTCATAAATGCAAGGCTGGATGTATTACAGAGAAAAGTCGTTTACCCACTTTATTAATTTTTCAGTTTATGCTCTCCAGAAAGCGCCTTTTGAATTACTCTTGACAATTCAGTGAAGACCTCTTTCAGATGTATAGCCCGAACAGAAAAGAAGATGGGATGGAAAATATTTAAACAGAATGGAAAAACATGCTATACTATTTTATATATATATATCAGTAATGCAAATTCATAAGAGTACTGTGCTTATCAGGATCCAGCAAAAGTCTGTGAATCAGGACATGTAAAACTCTTACCAAAAAAACATTGATGGAAGACACTGGAATTATTTCATGTAGAAGGAGGAAAATAAGAGGAAATCTGATGATAAATTATATATGGAATGATGAATACAGTATCGAAGGCAGACCAAAACCTAGTCATCATAGATTTTATCCATCCTATCTGATTTTGGATACTTACAGTATGGATGTCTATGAGCAAAGTACTCAACTTGGGCTCCCTTTAAGGCCAATGGAGAGAAATAGATGCTGTTAGGGAATGGTTTGTCTGACCTGCTGACTCCAGTGGCTCGAAAGGGAACCCAGAGAGGGAAGGTCTGCTGAGCTTTGGTCAGAGGAACCCCACACTGTGTTTCTATACACAAGAATCAGGGGGTGTTAAGTTAAAATTTGGCTGGATAAGAAGATACTTTTTTACAAAACCTCTTACAGTGGAAGTAATTTTACACAACTGCTCGGTTGTGCTCTCTGGCACACAGCACCCAGTCTTGCAACATTCGTTGTTGGTTGGGGTGTAAAGATAGACACAAGAGGTCCTTTCAATATTATAGAATCATAGAATTGCTAAGGTTGGAAGGGACCTTTAAGATCATCAAGTCCAACCATTAACCTACCCTGACACTTCTAAACCATGTCCCTAAGTACCACATCTACCCTTTTTTTTAAACACCTCCAGGGATGGTGAATCCACCACTTCCCTGGGCAGCCTATTCCAATGTTTAATAACCCTTTCAGTGAAAAAGTGTTTCCTAATATTCAATCTAAACCTCCCCTGACATAACTTAAACCCATTTCCTCTCGTCCTATCACACTTCATTCCAGAAGAAAAAACACTTTTAGAGAAGACATAAAAGTATTAATTCACAAAGATGTATTTCATCTAAAAGAGGCTGATCTCCCCAGCCTCCTTCCAAAGACAGAACAGCTCCCTTGAGAGTAGGTGAATGAGGCTTTGGCTCTGCACTGGCCTCCAGAGACACCTCTCCACTCCTGCTGACAGTAGAGGATGATTAGGAAGATCATTCTTCAAGGATTCAAACTGACTAACTAGGAGGATGTGCATGGATGGGTTTGGACAGAAGATAATCCCAGTTTGCCTCCTGTCTTCCTCTGTGATATCTAAAACTCATTCTGGTGGTCATTTGAGTTGTTTCTTTAAGGAAAAATACTTTGTAGTGTAAATGTTTAATATTTAGAAGAAAACAGATTTTCTAAAAATATGTTTGAAGTCTTATTTGTTTGGTTTGCCTTGTGTCAAAATTGTACAGGCATAAAAATGAGTCAGGCAGTAGGGGATGAGCAACTCTCAATGCAAAGAACAAGAAAATGTTTGTCACTGTCCAGTGACACAGCATTCACATGATACCGGAAACTACAAATTGTTAATGGTGTTATAGCAACCTCATTGTATTGCCAGTATGATGTTAAAATCTCCAGTGTTTGCTCAGTGATTTGGTCTCAGGTGGTGTGCTGTGCGTCACTGAATATTTTGTAATACTTTCCTGCTTTCCTCTGAGCGCTGGCTTAACATCTAAAATAGCGCTCTCTTTACCAAACAGATATTTGTGTCATTTTCATATTTTTTAATTTTGATTGCTGTAACAGCATGATGTGTTCTCAATTATGGGTTCAGCTGAAGGATAAATAACACAGATGATGCAAGGAACGTCTATTCATTTCACCATTGAGAAGGAATCACTGACTGTTCTAGTCTTGCATTGAGCATAGGAGTGGCAGTTCCCATACATTACATAACTTTTGACTCCTGTCTTCATTTTTGATTACCAAATTTTGAAATTTTCCAGATTTGGGTTTTTACTCTGGCAAAATCTCATTGCAGGAATGAGTAAGCATTTTGGGGTTTGGTATGAGGACTCTGCCCTTGTAACATTATCTTTGTTGATATGGAATTAATTTTCCACCTGAAATCATGATCCTCTGCCTTTATTGCATTATAATCCTCCCCAGAGCAACCATTTGTGATACTGTAGGCAGATTATGACTTCAAGTGAAGAATAAGCTTCAGCAAACAGAAGCAGATGAGCTCTTAAAGAGATAAAGATTCCATTTTCTTGCTAGCAAAAGAGAAATATATATAAAATACAAAGGAGAAGCACTGTCTATAAACAGACTTTTCTGGAAGTCACAAGTGACTGTTTCATATTGAAGCATAATAATCAGTAAACCTTGAAGTATTTTGAGGTGAAGTCATTCAGTGAGAGAGACCCACATACTTAAATCCCTATTTGGCATGTGTCTCTAAGCACTTTTAGAGCTGCTTAGCTTCTACCAAATTCTTCTGTTACATAAACATACTTTCCCAAAGAGTTTTATCCAGCTAATGGGGATGGGAGCATGGTGAGGCAGCAGCTGCTGTGCAGGGTATATAACCAGACTTCAGCCAGTAGCCATCATCTGTAAATGAATCATAATGCATTTAACATTTAGAAAATATCTTCTGATTTCAGAACTCAAAATAGATTTGCTGGGTATAAGCAATACCAGGAAGGAATATTTTCTTTTACTATGAAATAATCCCTGATGCACACTAACATTTTTTTGTAAAAGAAAATCTCCATAAGAAATAAGCTTTATAATAGTAGGCTCCTTGTGTTGTATTTTTACCTGTCATCCTGAATAGTCCTAGTATACTGTTGAATGATACAGCTTGTAAGTATCTGTTAGCTATTTCACAGTGTAGAAAGCAAATGGGGCAGTAAGTTTTCCCATTAGAATAGTGTGGCAGAGTATATCACACATGTACATTTTTGAATGTTTAGAGATCTTCCTAAATCCGTGCAGGTCTGCTGGCTGCAGCGGCTTCCACTGTGCTGCATGTGTTGGTTGATACGGACAGGGTCCCACTTCCATTAAGATATAGGGAGTCAAAGTCTGGCCCTACCTGTAGTCTGAACGACTCTATTGCTTCAGTAGAATAGGAAGGATCATAAGATAGGATTCAGGACATCTTGGTGGTATCTTTCCATCATATATATTTCACAGCCCTGATGCACCACAGACACAAACCTCCCAGATGGACTAAGTAGAGCTGGGCTCTATTCCTATCCCTCCTGTCCAGTGTCTGAAAGTTACTTCACCCGATACTTCACCTTGGCACTTCAACCTTTTCACATCATCTGTTGCATGCAATGTGTATCTGTATCAATTACTAGCATGTGTATGTAAATACAAATTAATGTGTTTTGGCTATTTAGGGGTACATTTACTTAATGGGGCATACCTTTAAATAATGAAAAAAGCTGTCTTTCTGAGTGCCCAGAACAGGTTGCCGCTCTCTTCCGTTGCAGTCTCACGAACATTAGAGGAGTAAATCCAATTTCCACAGAGCCATACATCTGACTTTTGATTGCTTCAATTTACCAACATAACAACACTTAAGCTTTTAAACTTTTTAAACTTTTAAACACTTAAACTTTTCTATGCTGATTTCCTAATTAAAACAAAACAAAAGAAAAGGCAAAATAAAACACAAAAACCAAACCAAAAGCTAAGGGAAGGTGGAAAAAAGAACAACAGGTTTATATGGAAATGTATTGCTCCCACTAGTTTTTAGCTGCAGGAACTCAGATTATTTAGATTCACAGCATAAATTTCTGCAGTTTTAGCTAAGATCGCACCTTGCAGAAGTTTGATTCTTTATATGGACCAGCCATTTCTGAGTGCTGGGTTTGCTGCATAAGGACTTCAGCAGAGATATTTTGCTGGAACGGAAAAGAAGGTAGAAAATTCATAATTGTTGCATCTGTTCTTGGTTTTGAAAGGGAATGTAGTTTTTAAACTACAGACTGTCACTAAGGACATACATTTGCCTCACTTAATTTGAAAGCTGATGTGACTAAGTGAATGAAACTCTTGTTTACAACCTGGCCAAGTTTAATATCACCAACATTTATGTGGTACAAATGACGCATGGTAGGCTCGTGCATGCTCAGGATGGTTGGCGTAGAGGAGACTCAGTGAAATGAGTGAATGCTCACTGTAAATGCTCTGCAGGTAGCAATACAGGGCTAGCATTATATGTGTTGCCATTAAAGGAATGAAATTCTGTAAGGCTATGAGACATTCTGGATGATGCTCAGAGTTTTCACAGCAAGCCTCTAAAAAGCATTTGTGAAGGGCAGCTTTTCCTGAGTTTATTAATTTGTCCAAATATACATGTATTTCTCAGATGATAGCAAAAGACAGCACTCTGTCTTAATTATTTTATTCCAAATGGTGAGGTCTTCCCCCAAATCTAGCAGCATCAGAACTCTTAATGAGAATTGTTAGTCATAATTAAGTGTTGCCAGCTACCAATTCTTCTTCACTTTTATTCTCAGGAAAAAATGCACCTTTTCAGCTCATGCTCTTTAAAACAATTTCTCATGAGGCCAAGAATTAACCTGGAAAATTTTAATTAGAAATTTTAAATTAGAACTATTTAGTTGTAAATAACTAAAAGTGTGAGCTTATAAAGAAAGCAGCAGGAGTTACTGCTACTAGCTGTGTCAATAATAAATATAATTGAGAAATATAAAATAAATGTGATATTAATAGCACTTGGCAACATCCCTTTATTGTTACATGCAGTATATATGGACAATATATTAATTTAAGATAAGCATGCTTGTACCTCAAGTCATTGTTAAGATCCTGTATGATTTTTCTGTTGTTACATGAGTCCATTCTGGGAGATGTCAACCACGATGATTGCTTTTTCTGTTACAGGGCTTTAGATCAAGTCCTCGTCATGCTAGAAGACGTGTAGCACCTCGCCTTGAAGAAACACAACCTATAGTGGAAGCTCACCACCTAAGTGAGCAGGAAACTTCTGTAAGAAAAAGAAAAATAAAAAAAAGCAGCCGAGTTCAACCAGAATTTTATCATTCTGTTCAAGTTACCCCAACTCGAAAACCTGTAAGTATTCTACCTTTAGGGATAAATACCACTCAAAGTATATTATAGAAGCATATAATACAATTCTAATTTTGGGGGCAACCATATTCTGTTCCTCAATTTAAAAACTTTTTCCAGTTCTTATGTTCAGTGAATCTAGATATAAGTTTGTCAGACTGTATTTAATGCTAATTCGTAACTCCAAAAAATCCGGTTCTGAAGAGTGTTATTTAATTTTGATTTTTATTTAATGTTCAGTCTATAGTCAATATTCAAATAAGACACTTCATTTGATAGTTTTATAGTGATATTACTTAAGATATTTTTATAGCATACGTGTACATTATTGAAATACCTCACAATTAGATTTATCAGCGATTCTATGTACTAAACCACATTTATAATACATCTCATTACTAGATGCAATTTTGAAATCTCTTCTGCTTTATACAGTATTTACAATCTTTCTGCTCAACAAAACTTGTATCAAGTCTCATTGTTCTTTGCTCCTCAGCTTGATCTACACACAATTCTTTTAATACTGATAACCTACTTTTAGTGAGGAAACATGACAATTCGTTGAAACACTTACACAATTCCTAATGTAAATGCATGTGAAGATATATCCTGCAGACATAATGCATTTCTCCTTTTAATGAGAGCTTATTGCTTTGACCCATTTGCTGACTAACCTATCTGTGCCAGTGTTAAAAGGCCTGAACTACTTCTGGTAAGCCAATATTATTAAAAAGGCAACTATTGAACATACCCTAAAAAAGATTATCTCGAGGTTGCTTCAGCCTAACTGAACCTTCCTAGATTTGTGTTAATTGAACACCAAGAATTATCAGTACGCTCTGAAGTCGGTTTGAGAAAGAGTATTCCCTAGTGGAAGTACATTGCCTGAGAGAGCAAGAAACTTGTGCAAGGAAAAGAAAGCTAGAGCTGCCAAGAACTGCCAGAATTTTTACCGTGTAGCAAATACATTTCGTTTCTCTGCTTTCACTTCACTACTCCACAATTTCCTCTGTTCTCTTGTGCTTCTGCTAATTATTTATTTTATTCTGCTGCTGTTGCTGTGGTTTAATTTGATCTGATGGATTTGTCTTCTTTTCTTCTTAAATGATCCGCTCTTCCTTTCTTCTTAACCATCTCCCTTTCACTCCCATCCTATCTTGCTCTCTTAGACTACTTTGTCTAACTTTGTTACTCCTTCTAGGTGCCCAGCTTCTCACCAGGCTCTCTTCTGTTCATTACTTGCTTCTGGTCCTTTCCCTGCTTCGTTGTCCTTCCTTCATCTCCTCTATTATTTTCCATTCCACTCCTGGTTTTGATCCCCTTTTTTGTTTGATTGTTCTTATTTTTTCCATGGTAGGCCTATGCTGAGGGTAAGCCTGCCTGTAGTTGCTGAGGCTATTACCAACTGCCACTGACCTCTAACATGGGAAAAAGAGCATGAGTGGTGGTGAATTGAAGAGCTAAGACTGTGGAAACGGTCTAAGCAGCAAATCAGGCTTTGAAGACTGCATTAGTGAAGCTAAGAAAGCCCTTCTTTTCCCCAAAGTCAGCAACGTGTCAGGGGCTTCTGGAGCAGAAAAAAAAAAAAAAGTATAAGAATAGAGAGTGCACAGTGTTACTATATAACTTCACTTTCCTATCATTTCATGGCTTTATGCTGTGTCTGACAAGACCTACCACTGAAACAATAATAAATCCCAGATTTAGAGAAAACTTCCCTCAGTGCTGTCACTATTATGTCACTGTTTTGAAATTGCTTTTGCAGTATATCTTTTATGCAATGTTATGTAGTTCTTTTGCTAGCCTTTTGTTCTACAGCCTCGATGAACTCACATTTTTACAAAAAAGAATAAGTCATTATCTTTATTAGACTGTGATCCAGAAAACATAAGTCACTGATTTCATTTCTCATGGACATTGTAAATTATTCTGAATGTATTATTAATGCCACGGTGACAGGGTGAGTAAGGTTCATGCCATGACAAATCACTGCAGCGTTGTGAAGTTCCACGCATTCACAATGTTGTCCATTCCGCGGTTTGTCGCAGCTTCGTTCCACTTAGTTTCAGTGATGATACTTTTGGCATTTATCTTTGTACAGTTTTACATGATTCAGTGCCAGAAATGCTCTTGATAGTCTGCATAATTTCTTTCCATTATTTTTTCCTGTTATTCCTAGCTCTGCCCACTTGAACCACTTTAAATAAATCATCTGTTGTCTTGATGTTTACACTATGGAAATATTTGTAGGCAGCTATGGCCATATCCTGCTTAGTCATCTCTTGAAAAAAATTATGTATGATGTCTGCTAACTAGAAGACATAATTTCTCCTCATAAAACAGTTCTCATAATTTTTGTTGCTTTTTTCCTACTCATGCTTTTTTTGTCTGCATTTTCTGACAAGAGAGAACGTTATTTCCAAAGTAACTGTAAAACGGCCTTATGGAAACATATTTCTTTAATCCAGGAAATTTTTGAGTAATCAGTCCTAAAAATGTTAGCCTGTTTTGTTTCTGTACTAAGATCATAGAATCATAGAATCAGTGAGGTTGGAAGGGACCTTTAAGATCATCAAGTCCAACCATTAACCTACCCTGATAAAAACACCACCACTCCTAAACCATGTCCCTAAGCACCTCATCTACCCTTTTCTTAAACACCTCCAGGGATGGTGAATCCACCACCTCTCTGGGCAGCTTATTCCAATGTTTAATAACCCTTTCAGTGAAAAAATGCTTCCTAACATCTAATCTAAACCTGCCCTGACATAACTTGAACCCATTTCCTCTTGTCCTATCACTTGTCGCCAGGGAGAAGAGGTCAGCTCCCATCTCTCTAAAACCTCCTTTCAGGTAGTTGTAGAGGGTGATAAGGTCTCCCCTCAGCCTCCTCTTCTCCAGGCTAAACAACCCCAGATCCCTCAGTCGTTCCTCATAAGGTTTGTCCTCCAGACCCTTCACCAGCTTTGTAGCCCTTCTCTGGACACGCTCCAACACCTCAATGTCCTTCTTGTAGTGAGGGGCCCAAAACTGAACACAGTACTCGAGGTGAGGCCTCACCAGTGCCGAGTACAGGGGGATGATTACTTCCCTAGTCCGGCTCACCACACTATTCCTGATGCAGGCCAGGATGGTGTTGGCCTTCTTGGCTGCCTGGGCACACTGCTGGCTCATGCTCAGCCGGTTGTCCACCAACACCCCCAGGTCCTTTTCTGCCAGGCAGCTTTCGAGCCACTCCGCCCCCAGTCTGTAGCGCTGCATGGGGTTGTTGTGACCCAAGTGCAGGACCCGACACTTGGCCTTGTTGAACCTCATAGCATTGGCCTCAGCCCATCTGTCCAGCCTGTCCAGATCCCTCTGCAGAGCCAATCTACCCTCAAGCAGATCAACACGCCCCCCCAGTTTAGTGTCGTCTGCGAACTTACTGAGGGAGCACTCGATCCCCTCATCCAGATCGTTGATAAAGATATTAAAGAGAACGGGCCCCAGCACCGATCCCTGGGGGACACCACTCGTCACTGGACACCAACTGGATTTAACTCCATTTACCACCACTCTCTGGACACGGCCATCCAGCCAGTTTTTTACCCAACGAAGAGTATACCTGTCCAGGCCATGAGCAGCCAGTTTCTCCAGGAGAATGCTATGGGAAACGGTGTCAAAAGCCTTGCAAAGATAAGATATATGTTTAAAGACTTTTCAGATATTTCATTAAAAGTTTTGTTGGGTGTTTAGATGCTAGGCTTTCTTATTCCTGCTAATTTAGACTATTTTGTATTTGGTTGGTTTTGTTGTGTCTTAATGTTGTTTTGCAGTTTCCTAGACATGGCTATAAGTATCTGAATTTGCTTGGATTACTTGTCACTTCTTGTGTAGCAATCTCAGATCTTTCCTGTATTGTCCCTGTTCTTGTCAGAACTAAATTAGGTGTAATTGTGTGTATGGGAGTAATCCCGTTGAAGACAATAATTGTTCCCCTTGAAAATCTACATGACCAGATCTTTGCAGAAACAGAACATTAGTTTTCTCTGAAAATGTCATTATTTTTTTACACCTTCCAGGTCATTAATGAAGACATTAAATATATTTCATCCTAATACTGATCCTTACCAGATGGAGTGCATAGCCATTTTCACTTTATTTTATTCATCTTACTGCAGTGCAACATCAACATAATGGTGTGTAGCTTACCCCTTCTATGGCACGTTGTTATATCTTGTGTCCTTTAGGTCACTCTGTCATTGGTGGCTGTATTATTTGTGCTGACATTCTCTATAGGTGACAGTTTTACATCAACTTCACAATGAGGAGAGTACAGATACCTATTACTGGAGTGTGCTTTGAATATTTGAACACAATGTAGAACTCTTGAGAAGAAACAGAACCGTGTTCTTTAAATTAGCATGGCTTCATGCAAAGCAAAGGAGTGCTACATATCACTCCTTTCAAGAATCACTAGCTGATTCTGTCTGGGTAGTTAAATTTTCTGAAGGTGTGGAAGGATGCACAGAAGTCCCCTGTTGTGAGTTCGCTGCTGTCTAGCAATAGTTCTCCAGGGCAAATTTTATATTGCGGGTTTTATTACAAGCATTTTGCAAATATTATCTATATTTTAAATAGTGGTCAGCTCTGAAGCAAATGTATAAAACTCTGCAAATTATTAATCCTTTTTTTTCCTGTGTTGGCCTGGGACCAAAAGATGGCCTTGAGTTTGTGTGAACATATCTGGCTCCTCAGCTGTGTGGTCAGTTAGACATACAGTTCAGCCAAATTCTCATTTCACCTCTATGTCTAAATACATAGTTGAAAGATGCTGTTAAAGCAGTGTCTTTTGACATCTCCATTGTTAAACAATTTGAAGAGCTCCTAAATTGCCTGACTCATGCAGCCACCAAGGATTATTTAAGATCATGAGATGTAGTAACAAAATTTGCACTTGCGTTTGTCATAACAGGATCACTGTAAGATGTGTGGCAGATGAGACTACAGAGACTGGGGCATAAATAAGCCTGGTTCCTTCGCGTTCAGATGTGAAATCCCTGTTTCTACTCAAAAGCCTTTTACTTTACACAGCCAAACTTACTGGTCTATTTTATCCCAGCACTGTAGCGACAGCATATACTGAGGTGATTATCTAATGAAGACTGTTAAAAAAAAATGTAACTCTACATTAACCTTAACCTACAAAGAATAAACTGATGACAAATAATGATTATTAAGGATGATCTCAGAAGGATTGCTGCTTGTAGGTATCCCTCAGTGTCTCCTAATGAACCTGTTTCTAATTATTTAAAGACTGCCATTTGCTGAAGCAATTTAGCTCCTTAGGGGTGGGTGCAGCATTGCTACAATTCACTACAAGGGAACCAAGAGCAAGGTCAGATGTCTGGGAGGACACGTGAAAAATCTACTGATGTGAGCAGCTTCGTTTGGCTCCACTGAGACTATTCCCATGACTGAAGTGAAGCTTGCACTGTAAAGACTGATGATGCAAGCTTGAAAGTAAAGTTAATCAGTTTCTAATGCATGTAAAACCATGAGCCATCCCATCCATAGTCTTACTCAGCTATCCTGGTTTTTGCTTTTCTGTGTTTAAGCATTAAAACTTATGAGAAAAACAGCGTTACAATTCTGTAAGAAAAACACTGAGGAGTTTTTTTTAAACATTTGATACCAAATCGTTTATAGAAGAAGTCTAGGTATTAGTTGACACTTAGTTTGCTTGAGATGAAATTTTTTCATATGGATGAAGTTGTTCTACAGGGCTTTTTAAGAGTTTTTTATATGTCCCATTAAATAATTGCCATTGCATTTCACTGATTTCCATTCATTCTTACTCTGGTGTAATTTACTAGTTTTGCAACACCATGATGTACTTTATATGATATTTGAATGACCTAATACATATGACATCATAGAAAAATTACTCATCACCCTGCACAAGACTTGGTTAATTCCAAGTATTAGCTATTTAATGTATAGATTACATTCATAGCTTCTTTCTTTTGGAGACATCTGCTTTTGTTGGATTATGTCTTCAGTGAATCACATTTAGAAGCAAATATGGCAAAACATTATCATATAAACTTCTACATTCAGCATTTTTATTAACATTGTTTTAATGTTCTCAAAATATATGACAAAGCTGTGAGCTACCAGCCTCTGAATGCGCTTGTGTGTGTACACACACACACACTCGTGTGTCCTCTCTCAGGATAATTTGAGCACAGCCACAATGAAGAAATACAGGGAACGTGCATGAATATAAAAAGGGAAAAAAGGATTGCATTTTTTGCTTTAAGACCTAAAGGATATTGATGAGGATTTTGAGAAACACCTGTGAGTTTATTAGGTCACTGATTAGTAAAGTTTTTAACAAGATTTAAGCTTCTAGCCATCTTAAACATTTTTAAAAATACCTCAAGCAACCTGTTTTAGGTGTGTAGGATCTTTGTAAATATGACTATAAATGCTAAATCCAGTAATCTTTGAAATGAAGAGAAAGCTTTTAGTGGTCATTGGGTTGACTTCAAAAGTACCTCTTCTCTTTCCAAACGTACACATGCCTACCAAGAGACTGTTTACATCTCTCTCTTGGACTGTTGTGTTTTATTGCTTTTCTTATAGCAAATAACTCCTCTCTGATAAATTCTTCATAAACAGTTTATCACAAAGACTTCATTTTCTCGCTGTTCTAGCTTCTGTGACCTCCTCCCTTGCTGCCTGCGTCCGATTTCCTCTTGGCTGCTTTTCCCTCTCCACCCTGCAGCTCAGCTATTGCATTGTAGCAATTGCCTGTTCCACTCCTTTTGCAAAGCTCCTAGGCAGTTTAGATTTTTTGAAATTGTATTGTCATGAGTTTCACTAGGCCAAGGAGGTGATGTCTTTACAACTTTAAAACTGCTTTTTGTTAAAACACGTTGAGAATTAGATAGATCTGAGATTTAAAAATATTGTTGTCTTACTAGTGATTTTTTTTTCTATGGATTAATTTTGTCTCTATCAGTTTTCATTCCCAGCACAAATGCTTATGTAGTGAAAATAGGATGAAAGCTTAAAGTGGCCTGGCTATGTTTGATCTAAGGTGTTGAAGTTAGGGTCAAAGTGCACCATCAGCATGAAGCTAAGACAGCAATCTTTGTTGTAGGATGTGACTATGACTTCAATTCTCTTTTACAAGCTCAGAAAAAAGAAAGCAGCAGAGCTAGTCTTGGGGGGGGGGGGGGGGGCAGGAGAGGAGGCAAGCAGCATAGCCAATTACACTCTTCTTGATGTAAAAATAGTGCTTACTATCAAATAAACACCTTTGACATCACTTGCCAGTATGGTGGTTTGCTGTTTCCAAACTGTGGATTACATTTTTGTTCAGATTGCAATAACTTCATGATAAACCTGACTTTGCATCATATTGGTCCTGGGAGGTGAAGCTAACCTGCTACTAAATTAGAAGTGAATGAGATAAAATATTCTTCATTGGTATTATCAAAGAAATAGAGCTGTAAAACCCTGGCTTGAAAAATGTCTAATATTTTTTTTGCCATGATTTGTATCAACTGGGATTTTGTGTTCATTCGTAAAATTATACTACATGTATGCAGCGTAGCCTCATTGAGAAATGAAATTTTTAGCTGTTCAGAATTTTTCTTTTTTAAAACCACAGTGTCCTTCCTTGAGACCTAGTAATATAAGCCCAAGCTGCTAAATTATGCTAGAGGCCTTAATTGTATAAAAAAAAATGTTTCATGTAAGTAATCATAAATAGTAAATTCTCTATGGTAGCTAATGGCAGGTTGAAAAAAAATATTAATGAGCTCTGATTTTGTTATGATGGTGTTGTTTGCACAACTTAAAATGACCAGTAATTGTCTCATAGATGTGTAGTAATTATAGTCTAAATGCAGATGTTTCCTTTTCCTTTGCTGCCACAGAAGTCACTCTTTGGAGTTGTATTGTGTAACATCCTACTGTGGCACATAAACAGTACATCTTTATATAGCAAGGGACTCCGTTATCTGTTCGTATTTATATATAACATTGCACATGGGTATTATGTTAAAAGAATAGTTTGGCAAAGGCAAGTTTTCAAACGTTAGCAAGTTCTGGAATTAAGGTTACACGTGCAGCTTTAATTCAGTCAATTATGCATCTGCATTGTCATACAGACTTTAATTGTATGATGGCATACTGTTTTTTCACAGGCTGTATTCTGTATTCATCGTAGGATGGAAGTGCTCTTAGGATGACTCTTATGTGTAGGAGTTCTGCTGCAGAAGTTGTAAAGTGTGTAAATGAATAAAATGGGAGATTGCATGAAGAGAGGATCTCTTATTTCTTTAAAAAGCAGTGAGTGCTGCCTTGGAGATTTGAAGGGTGGGCATCTCACTTTGACCTAGGTATCAAAATTGACTTCCTGGTTTCAGTTTTCATCCTGTGTAATGGGGAAGATCATTAGTATTCATGAAGCAGTCAGATACTGCGCCACAGAACAGTCTATGAAATAATAATTTCTTCTTCACACCAGCATTTGAATAGCATGAAACAAGTTAAGTTTTGGGACTGCCCACTGAAGAGAGGATGACAAAACGAAATATTGAACAGCTGTTTATGAAGTGAATATCACCCGTCATTTGCACTAAGTGAGAGCAAGACACTGGGGAAATAATAGTATGTGATCACATATAAAATATACAAATAAACAGGCTAAACTAAGGTTGCAGGGTGAACCTTGAATCTGGGATTTGGTAACATTTTAGTGCATGACTTTGCAACCTTAAGAAAAATATTTTAACAGGAACTTTGTGTTTAATTTCCTACTGTTGTAAAAGAAGTAAACTTAAAACCAGGTCTGTTGTGTGGCTCATCAGCAGGTTTTGATGCTTGAATGGAAAATTCTGCTATTGGATTTCAGGGAGAGACTGATGATATTTCTATTCCTCCATATGAATCAGTAACATAGGGGAAGAGGTATTTTTTCTAAAAGAAAACATAGGGGAAGAGGTATTTTTTTCTAAAAGAACTCTCAGATATTTGCTAATGGTGGAGTTGAGATGAAGCTTCCATTTCCTAACAGGCTTCTGAGGGAGATATGCTTTCTTGTGCTCATTCCTCCCAAGTGTGGCTCTTTCTGCCCTGTTTCCTCTAGCCCGGTCCTGACCTGCCCCTGCCCCACCACTGGCTTCTTCCTCACTGCCCACAGTCCTTAGACCTCTGCCAACCTCAGCCCTTCTCCTCTCGCTTTGGCAGTCCTTGCATCACTCCTCCATGTCACATCTCTTGCACAGCCCTTCCGAAGCTCACTTGGTCAGTCATCCCGTTGCTCTGAAGCACTTGTTCAAACAGTCTCTTTGATTCCTGCGTCTCCCTGTGGCCTGTGGTTGCATACTTTACACGTACCTTCTGTGGCTCTTGTCTCTCTTCTTGGAGACCTCTTCATGCACAAGTTTAATCTTTCCTCTCCCATCAGAGAACTTGTACATGCTTGGTTGCAGGCGATGGCAGTGCATGCACAGATCCTTAGATTCCCCTGATCCAGCGAGGTACAGTCCCAGACCTCACAGAGGGGAGACTGTTTCTTTTATGTTTTCCATGACTCGCTCGCTGTGCTTAGCCAGCAGAGGACCAGACTTGCCAGTCTAGGTGAGTCTGAATGTAGAGAGGACAACACCGGAACCAGCACACTGGGAGGGAAAGGGCTGGAGAAATAGACTTGGGACTGACCAGGCCTCCAGTGTGCTGGTTCCGGTGTTTGTCCTCTCTACATTCAGATCATACAGCTTCTTCCTCTTGCTGGCTAAGCACAGCCGAGCGAGTCATGGAGAACATAAAAGAAACAGTCTCCCCTCTGTGAGGTCTGGTGCCTGCTCTCCCCTGCTCTCCATGCCTCTTGCCCGCACTGCCATCAGCCTGCAACCACAGCAGGTAACTATTAGACGGAAAGATTATTTTTTGCTCCATACCTCCAGGCTGGAAGGATCCTGCTCAGCTCCTCGGTGGGGATGGTAGGTGTCCTGATAGCAGAGGTAAGAGCTGCAAGGGTGGAATTTGCTTGGTCAGTCCATGATGGTGGGGTATTAGCCCACCATCCATAAGACCCCTGAGAGTCTTTGGTTAATGGGTGCTTGAAGGGATTTTAGTTGATAAATTGAAAAGATTTTAGTTGATAAATTCAAACATGGCCTTTTAAAAATAAAAATCTGGTAAAATCACACTGGTAGTCCCCTGGGCTTTAGGAATAGTTAAATCAAACTATTTACCTTTGCAAAGAAGTACTACTAGCAGATGAGGAGAGATTAAAAGAAGTTGACTTGCTCGGCAAAACAAAAAAAGACTGAGAGGAGGTACAATGCAGGCTATGAACGCATCAGGGAAGCAAAAAAGGTATTGAAGGAAATGAACACTGTTGTTGCAAAAAAAAACAAACCCAAAGACCAGGAATAAGTTTTAGGTGGCAACTAGAGGAAGATTACTTGTAATCAAGAGAACAGTAGGTTCTGGAGCAGCTTTCTCATCAGAGCAGTGAGATCGGGCCCAAACTTTAAAAGCTTTACTTTATACTCCCTGATGCCAGGGATAGCAGATGATATTTCTATCTCAAAGACTTATCACTCTGACAAATTTAGACAGATTTTTAACAAAGATGGCAAAAGGCCTATGTCTAGCTTAAAGGATATTTAGTTTTTAAGTATCCGTCCCAAAGCCTACTGTTTTCTCAAAAAAGATCACTGGGATATTTTTTTAGTGTTGACAAATAACTACTGGATATTTTAATCATCTCACTCTTAGGCTTCTCACTCAGGCTTTGACTAAAAATTTTCAAGAAAATTCAACCTTGGGCAGGGAGTATTTTCAACCAAACATAAGATAAGGTAACTTAAAATGGATTTTATAAGAAAAAACAATCTGGTAACTTAATTATTAAGAGTATTACTAGTATTGTGTAATTATAAGAACCTATATTTTCAAATAGTTAAATGTTGATGGATTGCTGCATCAAGTATTGAAACTTTGTTTCTAAACATGGGTTCAAACAGTTTGAAAAGAATACATGAATCTTTAATTCTATAAGGGGGGAAAAAGTCAGGAATATTAACAGTTGTTACTGAAAGCAGAATATCAGTACCACTGGTTTAGATTTTCATTATGTCATTTAAAACAAATCTAAGTCCTCCTTTTGTTTTTTCTTGAAAACAATCTGTGCCCATCAGGGATTCAAAAGCTACTTAGAACTTTAATTTGCTCTCGCTATCCAGAGTGTTTTCATACTCTGATACACCTTTTATGGCAGGACTAATTTGGTTTTCTATTAAAACATAGATAAAATAGAGTACAATCTACAATGAGAAGTTTAGTAGGCTGAGGAAAGTATTTGAAGCTAAATGATTTCTTATTCCAGGCTCTTCCTCTGTTACATGGTTGGTCTTGTAGGCATAGTAAGCAGATAAAACTGTGTGCCTTCCTCAAACTGTAGTTGTTCTGTCATGTTATTCTCTTTTGTGCCTGGCAGACTAGGGGCATCTGAATGGATGCAAGATAGCTGCAATTAAAAATTAATACTAAATTTATTTTTAGGTAATGGAAGGGTTTTTTTGCAACAGTTATGTACAGCAGTCATCTAAAGTATATGCATTTCTTTCACAGAAATAATTCACGATTTTGAGATGATGAAATGCTGACACTTTAGGTATTAATATCTACAAAACATTATTTTTGAAACAAGATAGTGATAATTATAATGGAAGTAGCACTTATATCTTGCTCATGGTTTTAGCATAAAACTCAACTAAAATACTTATTCCACATGCTGTAGCTTCCCAGATACTCACAGCTCAAGATATTATCTTCCTGTCTGCAAAACCTTCAGTACCTTTCTGTCAGCTTCTATAACATAGGTAAGCTATTTCAGGATGAAATCCTGCAATTCATATTGAAAAACTAAATAGGGGAAATAGGTTAGGAGTAAAGGAATGGATTAAATGGATCACATATCAGGGCTGTCATATTGATGATATTATTAATTTTCAATCCACATTTTTGTTAGCACAGGTTTACTCAGTAGCTTTTCAAGAGAACTGTTGGCTTTGGCACAACATGGCTAGTTAAATGGAGTATTATTTGGCCCTACTTACATACAGGTCTTGATCACACTGAATGAAGTATGCCTTGCTTTTCAATTTATTCATTTGAAAAGGAAAAAAGAGCAAGCAGGTTTTCCTTGCACAGCAACATGCACATCAGGGAACTTTCTGCCTTATTTTTCTCTTTATGATGGCCATCTTCCTTGGCAGAAGTTGCTGAGATCTGTGGAGATGATCTTGACAGTATCTGATCCCTCAGCTCATCTCACAGTTAACAGGGAGTTACAAATGTGGAGCATCTTTCAACTTTCTGCTCCTGAGAGAGATCACCGATACCTGAAGTAAATGAAACAGAAACTCTACTTGCTGTAGCATAATATTCACTAATTTCTTTTTTTAGCTACTAGAAGATGGTATCAGTTCAGACCAGTAACTACTTGAAATGTGGTCTATCTGTGCAGAAGTAGTAAGTGAGCTGCATTGTGGTTTCTGTTGCCTCCATTGCACACGTCTCATCCAAGGACTACTTCCATATTTTACCCAATTACTACTTAAAGCAGAATGTATAAGCAGTCATTGGAGCAGGGATCAGAACCCAGTGCTTCATTCTCCCCAGAGAGAGCCTGCCATGCTGTGACACAGAGCGCTATGCTCACTCTTCCTCCTCCTCATTCCACACCAAGAAATCATGAACTTTTTTTTTTTTTTTTAAGCTGTACCACTTCCACATCCAGGAGGTTGTTGCAGAATAGTCTCCAGGCTGGCTGCTGGGAGATGAGGGCTTGAGTTTAGCTTTCAAGCTTCTTAAGACAATAAGGAAAAGGCAAACAGCTACTTCACTTCCTGTATGGTTCACATGAAACTAGTTATCCCTGCTGTTATGAAAGGATGACCGAGGCCCAATTTCAGGAGAAGGTCTGGGGGTGTCTTATGTCCCTGAAGAATGAGATACTGCATCATCCTGGGTGAACAGTTTTTTTCTGACTACTTAGTTCCTACCAAAAACTCAGTTTTGCATCACATCAGTTTTAGATACATAAGTAGATTGGTTATCCAGCAAACATAGTTTGATGTTACAAAACTGTATTGCAATGTCCAAGTACATTTGTGGATCTAGCCCTTGATCCATTTTGAATTTCATTTTCTCAAATAACCTATTTCTTTCATGAAAGTTGTCTCTGTAAGTTTATTTTCAAAGTGGGGGAATGGTAGAGATTGACCTAGTAGCACCCAGAAAAGATCCCATCTCCTTTCGAAAGCCTGTGAAAGTATCAGAATTTCCTTGTATAAATACAATCACAGGCTCAAAATGCATGCAATAGAATAAACAGTGAATGCTTATTTCCATCTTCTCCTGCCTTTAGAAAGAATGAATGTAAATTCGCTCTACCGAGCAGTAATTTGTCTTGATATTTGAAAAGCCTAACTGCTCACAAAGGTAGTTTAACAGAGTCAGACCCTTGATGCTGTGGAGTTTCAGACTTAGTGTGTTTGCCTTCCAGCTTTCTGCTTATTGCTTTATAACATTAAATACAAACCCAGAAACTCTGTAGCTATGTTTGTATATCCTGGTAATGTAGATACTTTCAAGTATTGGTGCCCTCTTAGATGACTGCCACAGAACCAGAGAAAAATATTCATTTAATATAGCTGTGTGTCCACTGGTGGATATATTTTTTTTTAAGCTTAGCATAGTTGGTTTTACATTGCCCTTGTTTGTACTGTCATTTGTGTATCTGTTTTGAATTTTGATCATTTCTGACAACATGCAGTCCCAAGGGACTCGCACAGCCTGATTACATACATTGGATGTTTTGTATTCTGCATTGCATTATCATCTAATCAGGTTAAAGTGGTAAAGATTTACTAATGGGAACATTCAGTTGCCCTAGATTTTGTCTTAAATTTATTAAGTTATTTTACTTTAAAAGTTGATCCACTTTAATATCATTCAATCTGGGATGTTAAAGGACAAAAATAGACTGTTACATTCAACGGATATTATAAATTATTCTAAATTAGGAGGAATTTTGTTGAAACACTCAGTAAAATCATGATTCAAACACTTCATTTCTGTTCATATTTGTTCATTGTCAGCAATTAACATAATGAAAGAAAAGAAAATGTATTCCAGGAATTCTGAGATAGTTTAGTATAACTGGAATATAAATAATTCATAATGAAACTGAAAATTAAATTTCAGTCAGTGTTGACCTGTACTTCCCAACAGCTTCCAAAAACCAGCGTGAAAAAACTCACAGCAATGGAAAAATCTTTTCAAATATAAGATGTGAAAGTATAAGATATTTGATTATAATTCAGTTGGCTAGCACAACCTCTGATGTGTCATAAAGATGGGGAATTTTTGCAATACGACGATAATTCGGTATCAGCCTCTTGGCAGCTTTTGCCAGCTGGATTGCTTGACCAAGTGTAAAATCTGACCTCTGCTAATGCTTCCGCCTCAAGGAATGATAGTGCAAAACCTACTGGTGTTCTTGACGGTATTGGATCCTATTTAGGGGTGGCTTATCTGATATATGGTGTTGTGCGTTACCTCATACTGTTTTACAGCTACACTGTCTTCCACCTAGTTTCCCCCTGAACTTCTGCAGTGCCTCACCTGTGACAAACAGTCCTTCTCAAAGAAAATCAAACAGTCCTCCTCAAAGAAAATCAAGACTTGGTACTTGGCCAAATTCCTCTTACAAGAAGTGTACTAAATACTTCTTTGAAATCATCCTCATTACTGGAAACCAGCTCGCTTTTCCAGCAAAGTAGCAAGCCTGACTCTCAGGCAGCTGCTGCAAATCACCTGATTACAGAGCAAACCCTAGACCCGGGCTGAAATTAGTTTTGCTCTCCTAAATGCTTGTCCCGAGCACTTTGCCTCCCGAGCCGCAGCGGCGAAGACTCTGTGCAGTTTGCACCCCCCTGTGGTACTGATGGTGAAAAAATGCATTACGTTTAATCCTGTACTTTGAATGCAGAAAAACCTCTTCTGAGATTTGCTTATGTATGACCAACAGGCTTCGATGCACAAGCTGTTATATGCACAACTGCTTGCAAATGCAACAGTTCCTGCTGATTGACAATAGAAGCTACAGATAAGCCTTTAGACTAATGAGCAGAAGGAATGCGTAATCGGAGGCACAGAATAAGCAGCTATAGCATCTGGGCTGTGACCTTATGGGCCTTCTAGCTAAGAAGGGTCAAGCCCTGACCCTCACTAAGTCCCAGAGTAGGCTAAGTAAGGATGCATCTGATCATTATTTTAGTGGATATAAAAGACACTTCACTCACATAACCCAAAAAAGTTGTGTGTGTTATTGACAGTTATGTTTTTCACTTGCATACAGCAATGTGCTTTACAGAAAAATAACAGAAGTGCCTTACGTATTTGGATTTTAATAGAATATAACCAATTTTTTTCCACACGCTATCCTAATTGGCCAGGAACCCTTTTCAGGATAATACAGATGTTCTACATTATTTTGTATTTTTTAAACTGGTTAATATGTTGTTGTAATCATGGACTTATTTGGGACTTAGAGCTATGGCATGGAAATGTGTTTGCTAGAAACAAACAATCCAGTGGGATGAGTGGTAAGCATGTTGTGAACAGTGGCTATGCAAAAAGAGAACAATTACAGACTTCTTATCAAAGCTGGTAATTTACTCAAGCAAAGCAAAGCAGTTGTTAAGTTCCATTATAAATGTCTTTGGAATAGCAGTCAAGATGCTTAAAAATACTTATGTGCTCAATAGCTCTGTGTACACATTACTCAGAAGTATCTCCACCCTGAATAAAAATGTAGGCTGTGATTACAGCCTACAGTTAGAAGTTAGCATTTCTTAGATGTGAGTTTGCTAGATTTTGCCATTATGAAAAATCCCTTTCCGAGCTTCCTGCCTTGTTCTGAAAATGAGATAACAAAATGAATGAGCAAACCCCACTTTAGCTTACTAACTCTTCAGGAATCATGTTAATGTATGCATGAAGTAAGGTAGAAGAACAACTTAAAAGAAGATAGCGAGTTATAATATAGATGTCAAAGATTGCTCTACCATTGCCTGTTCAGTTTGATTTCTCAAGAATACAAGTGGGGTCTTCTCACATAGTGTATCTTCCAGTATTGTAGCACAGCTGACCAGAAGGACAGTCTCCTTTTTCCTAAAATTGACATCTCAGTAGAGAGTATGGAGAATACATTCAGGGGTGTACATGGAACGATCACTCAACAGTGCTTTTTGGTTTCTAAGGCCTCTTTTGAGAAAAGGCTAAATCCTACTGGATAAAAATTTCTTTCAAAGATAAATCTGAGAATTGAGAGATCTTTTCTTCAAAGCTTCAGTAACAATTGCTATTGTACTTTGTCCTTGCATATTCCAAGCTGCTACATAACTACTAACAAAATATCGCTATAGCACCCTCACAGCACTGTGTCTGGGCTCTTTCTCATTTTCATATTATAAGCTAGAAATGATGAAGGTGAAGAAACTGAAAGGCAAAATCTGTCTCCATGGGTCTGTCTGATCCAAAGATACTTAGGGTTACTGAGCAGCCAACAGAAGATACAGGCCTGAAGCAGGATGTTCAGAGCTGGGATTAAAGGGAACACTTTCTCTTTTATGGCAAAATCTGGAGCTAAGGACAGGCCACAAGAAACCTAATCCCTGACTAAGCACATCAGGGGCCTTGTTAGCCCCACCTGGTACAGCAAAGCGCCCTCTGTGCCCTGTGGCAAGCTGTGCACTTCCTGCTCCCATCAGGGAGACCCGTCTGTGACCATCCTGCCTTATGAGATCCTACAGAGAGTTTTAGCTTATTATATAAACTGGCAGCAAAATATTCTTTGAACTAGAGCTAATTATGAAGGCAACCAGAGCTGAGATCAGACATCTTGTGTTTCTGTTTTTCTGCACTTACCTCTTGCTCTCTCCACATCACAATACAGCGAACAAGAATTCAGTTAATTGGTTTTATGTATCTCCCCTTCTGAACTTCACCATGAAGTACTGTAGAAGGTGAAAAGAGGATTGGGGTAGAAGTGTAGAGGTCAGGAGGAGCAACCACTAAGAAGAGATCCCCTCTATATATAACATACAGATTTAACTGTATGTTATTGGCAGTTTTATGCATAGTATATAGTGCATCACATTGTTACTCTGGATCATGCAGGTTTTGTGTTTTCAAAAGGGTGAAATACCCCCCAGTGTAATAATGATGATTCACTTGTCCACACCATGAGAATCAACAGTAAAATGGTTCAGAGAGCAACAATAAATTTTATCAGATCTCAGTCACAGTACAAATTTCTTCTGTAAATAAAGGTAGCTGTTTTAGTATCAAAAAATCTGGAATTTAGATGGGCTGAATGAGGGTTGTCTCTGAAAAACAAAGTATACTACACGTCTCCAAACTGAGAATAGCATAGCCCTAAAAATAAACATCATACCTGGACTAGCATCAGGTTACACATTTAAAAGACTATCACAGTAGCTGTCACATGAAATCACACATCAAACCCATTGTTTTCTAGTCAGGTGCCCTGGAGAAACCACAGGTCTCTCCAATCAGAAGATGCAGAGGGAGAGAAATAGCACCTTGCCCCTGTCGTGTCCCGAGAACCTGCATATGATGTATCCTAAATTCTCAACATGGTGTTGAAATGTTATCGTTCAGACATCTCCGTTTCCCACTTCACGCTGAGCAGGAAAGCCAGAAATGGCAGGAGCCCCATCCCTGCACTGCATCAGTGCTTATTTACATTTCTGGAAGCGCTCTTTTTTGGGGGAGCTGGAAAGTCTGAAGTGGGTATGGTCTGTACGTCCAGATCAGCCGTTTGTTTGCCGAAGCCGTCTCGGCAAAGCGCGACCGAGAGCTGCCTGTCATGCCCCGCTCCCCCAGGGGCCTGCTCAGATAAATCGTATTTCTCTTTCCCTTTCCCCCTTCCCTTTTCCTCCCTCGCCGCGGGGCTGTTCTGGGGAAGAGGGTCGGTAACAAAGAGCCCGGCGTGGGCCGCCCGCGGGCGTGGGTCTTCCCCAGAGATGGATTTAACATCACCAGCTCGATGATGGCAAACCTTTCCCTCGTCCTGGCGGGGGAGCCAAACACTATCGATTTGTAGCCCGGAAGGTTTTTTTTTTTTCCGCTTGTTGTTGCTGCTGCTGGGTTTATTGTTGGGGAAGGGGGAGGCTCATTTGCGAGCTGGTTGCCCAGCCGCGGCTCTCCGCACACATCCCTCCAAATGCATTCCCACTAGAGACCGGCTATTCTTTGGGAGGATCATCCTCTGCTCTCCGCACACGCACCCCTCCCCCCCAAATTCACGGCAATGGTGAGCGGCATCCCTCTCCCCTACCCTCCTTTTCCCGTGAGATGCTTTTCCACGCCGTTCGGGGCGGGTACTCGCCGGTGCTACCGGAGGCCCCGCGTCCCGAGCGGCTCCCCACGCACTCTCCCTCTCTCTCTGTCTCTCCGTGCAGAGCTCCGGCAACGCGTCCTACCGATGCTCCATGTCGTCCTCCGCCGATTTCTCCGACGAGGAGGACTTCAGCCAGAGATCGGGGACGGTGTCGCCGGCGCCGGGGGACACGCTGCCCTGGAACCTGCCCAAACACGAGCGGTCCAAGCGGAAGATCCAGGGCGGCTCCGTGCTGGACCCCGCCGAGAGGGCCGTGCTGCGCATCGCCGGTAAGGCGCGGCTGGGGGCTGATGGGGGCAGGTGGGGGGCAGAGGGGACCCGGGGGGGGTCTTTCTGAACGCGGCCCCTCCGGTGGGGGTGATGGGGGTGACGGGGGTGACTAAGCTCTTTGGCTGCGTTTTGCCGGCCGGGTGAATTGATGCGTGTGGGAAAACGAGCCGAAATAGGCGCAGGTGCGCCCATTAAACTTTCATGCGAAAACGCATTAGCGGCGCAGGGGCCGCAGCAGCGGCCTTGGCCAATTTCAGCCGGTGCCGGCGTTTCGGCCGGGAAAGCAGCCCGCCTCCCAGGGAGGGAGCAGCGGCGGCGGCCGGTGCTGCCCCGCGGGGCCAGGCGCCGGTCTTTGTCCGTGCGGGGCCGGGGCCGCGTTTGGGGGGATGGGGATCGGGACGGAGCCTCCCGGTGTGCCGGAGGCGCGGGCGGGCGCTGGTCCTCGGCCCGGAGACAAACGATGTCGAAATTAGGGCGGAGGTCTGGTTCTCCCTGGCGAAAGCTGGGAACAAATCCCAGGAAGATGCGGCGGTCCTCGGTGCTCCCCGGGGACAACGCTGTTTTTCTCCCCCAGTTCTCTCTTTCTGTGCGCCTCCGTGGGTGCCCTCCCAGGGCACCATTTCCCGGGGTAACGCATCTTAAGGGCGCTATTGGGGGCAGCGGGGGGCGCGGTGGCAGAGCTCTGCGGGGCCCGGCTCTCGCCAGCCGCTGAATGCAGCCGCGGCGGGGGGGGGGGGAGGAGGAGGAGGAGGAGGAGGAGGAGGAGGAGTGGGCTGCGGAGCCGGCCCGGCCGCCCGCCCGCGGGGCTCGCCGCCGCCCCACGGAGGCAGGGTGCGCGGAGCAGGGAGCCCGGCCCCGCGCCCCGCCGGGGTCAGGGCACGAGGCACCGCTCGGGGCGGGCCCGGCGCCGGGGTGAGGGCCGGTGGCGGCCGCCGCGGGGCGCAGGCGCGGTGGGGACGCGCGGCCCGGGGCGGGTGAACGGCGGTGACACCTGCGGCGGGGCTGGGGCTGCGGCCGCGCCTGTCCCGCCCTGCCGCCGGGGCTGCGGGGGGGGGGGTCCCGCACCGGCCAGTTGCCAGTGCTGGGGGCTGCCCGCGGGGTCCTTGCCCGCGCCCCCACCGTCAGTGTCCGCCGTGCTGCCGCCCCTCAGCCCCAGCGCCGTAGGGCGACAGTGTCCCCGCCGGGCCCCGTCTGTGCCGCGGGCCTCGCGTCCCCGCCCTGGCGGCCGCCACCCTCCCTCGTCCCGGGGGAAGCCGGGGCAGAAACCCGGGAGGGCGGGCGGGAGGGAGGCAGGCAGGCGGCTCGGTGCCTGATCCGCGGAGGCAGAGCTCGCCGGTTCTGCAGGCGGTGCCTCGGCTATGGGGCTGGAGCCCGGGGGGCTGCGGCGGGAGGAGGCGGTGGCCGCCGCCGGGCTGGGGCCGCCCCTATCGGCGCTCCGAGGGGCGGCTACCGACACCCGAGCGGCCGGCGGGGGCGTTTCCTCGGCCGGGCTGGCAGCGCCCGCCCCCCCGGTAGCCCTCCCTCTCTCCCGTTAGCCGCTGGGTTTTTTTTCTTGTGCCGTCCCCGAGGCTTTTGGCTGCCCGCAGCCGCGCAGGGAGGCGGGCAGGGCTAGCCCCCGGCCATGGCTGGCTACCTCTCCCCCGGCGCGTACTTCTACGCCGAGGAGCAGGAGTACCTGCAGGCCTACGAAGATGTCTTGGAGAGATACAAAGGTAGGGCAGCCCTCCCCGCCGCGGGGCCGCCGCGCCGCACCGCCCCGGGCGTGGCGGCTGCGGGCACGGGCGGCTCCGGAGCTGGAGGGGGCTCCGCGGGGCCGCCGGCGTGAGGGGCGACCGGCGGCACCGGGTCCCTGCGTGGTGTGTGTCCGTCCGTCTGGCGGGGACGGACGAGGCGGCGTCTGCGATAAATAAATATACCGTCTCTCCTGCACCAGCGGGTGAAACGCACTCTCTTGTATTTAAAAATCTCTTTTTGGAGTGAAATGCGGACGCGGTCGTTCACGTCTAGGCGTGTGTTTTTCTTTAAAGCTTCAGTTTATTTTGACCTTTTTATTTTATTTTTTTTTTTTTTTGTGGTTGTGCAAGGGTGGTCTTAGTTCGTGTAGCACCTGAGTTTTTTTCATCGAATACAGGAAAATAAGGAACAAGGCGTTTATCACAGCGAAGATGCACACAGCTAGATTTATCTTGCTAGAAATGTAAATTACATTGCTGTCTTAAATTCATAGCGATGGAAGACATGGTTTGAGAGACATGATTCGTCACTGGTTTTCAGTAAATTCGCTAATATTAAATCTGAAAATGTTTATCAGAAGTGCTATGGCTCTGATCTTAATTCAAGTGAAAAAGGGATGGACTTAACTGTTCAGATTGAATCTTCATCCCAAAAATAGTTTTTACAGCATGTCACAGCATATGCTGACATTTGCAATGCTGAGTCCTTTTCTAATGTTTGGGAAAAAGATAGGTTAGATTTTATACCTGAAATTTTTCAGCTGTGTGTTTCCAGTCAGTTCTAAAGGTTTTGATTAAAAGGTTTCTACTGATGGGAATGGGAGTGGCATAGTTTAAGACAGCTTGATTTGAAGATACCGATAGTTGATTTTATTTAATCCGGATTGTTAGTGGTAATATTTTGAAAAATAAACCCTCTACAGATGTTTTTTTTTTTTACATGAGAACTTGTCAGGTCTGAGTCTACTGTATACCTGTGTCACTTGCAATTTCATGTGTCATTAACAGTATTGACTAATGACTCCTTTGTGTCTGTTGCCCATTGTGTCAATGCAGCTATGGAGCATGTGCGCTATTTCTGTGCTGAAATGCATTAGTGCATTTTAGTTGAGAAATAATTACAGTTTGTAATAGGTCATCTTCAAAAGCACATCTCTATTCCATTCTCTCCTATATTTTTAGGTCATCAATTACTTTATATGTAGCTGAACTGATTTTTGCAAAATTTTAAAGCAAGTGGACTGTTTACTTTTTAAATAAAGAAAACACTGAGAAAACTTGTTTTTCTGTTCTGGTTCTAATCCAAAGCACTGCTATTCTACTTTAGATTACCCTTAATTTGCTGCTAAAGTTGGGTATGATAAGGTTCATTCTCATACCAGTTTGTCTGCTTGCTTAAAAATCTGGGAAAGATATATTAGGCCTCATTTCCCCTATTTCACTGAGAGTTTTATCAGCATAAGGACTGAAAGATTTGGTTTTTAAGTGTTTTAAAGTGTTAAAGGGATTTTCATCAAAATAAACTCATAAAACTAATGTGCATTTCTATTACAAATAAAGCACATTCTGGAAATATTTGAGTGTGTATCATATTGTGGGGGTAACATCAGGTCTGTTGATATGCTATTTTCGGTGACAGCCAAATGCTGAAATTATTTGGAAGGATCCAGTTTCTGTTATCTTAGTTTTTAGTGTCATATTCAGTATATTGGTATGCTGTGTTTTGCTGCTTGAGGTATACTTTATTCAGCCATTGGGAGCAAAGGTAAAGATTCCGACTTGTTTTAATTAAGATATATTGGAAACCTGGAAAACACATTATTTTTCAAAATGTGTTTCCAAGCCGGTCATGATTTCCCATCTGAGTCCCAGTAGTATGACTTCACTACAGCGATTGTTGTTCTGATGACTTGCTATGGGAGCTGATCTAATCAGAAAAGAATTGCTACAATATAGGCTTTGAAGAGGGAGTGCCATTTCTCTGAATTTCTCAGTTTTGTAAACACCGCCTTTAGTAATTTTCTGAAGCAAATGCAAACCATATTGACTTTATATTTTTAAGGCAAGCTGCAACCAATAATTGTAATGTGAATAGTTCTTTTTTTCCTTTCTACAGTTTGCAGAACGCTCTCATATTCATCTAAGGCATTATCAGGGTGCCAAATTATCTATGCCCCAGCTGTTGAGTACTGTAACTAGCAGAGTCAGCTGTACAAAATTCATTGCCTGTCTTGGAAGGCATGGGATCATATGATGCCGCATCATTAAGACATTTGGGACATTTGATTTAGGAAGAGAAAAGCAGTCCTTTTTAAATGTAGAAAAGTGGAATTTTACTCTTCATCTATTTCTGCAGCTAAAGTAGGCTGTGGATCTTGAAGACTGTGCAATAGCAAGTACCTTCTTGCTTTAACAGTACAGGATATTTGTATGTCTCCAAATTCTGTCTGCTGACCATGTCTCTGGCTGTGACAGCAAATAATTAGGCAACTGTTTGCTAAATCTGTGATAGTACAGAAGAGTTGTTTGCTGTGGGAGAAGAGTGTGTTGTTTTCTGATTCCTGGTCAGCTAAGTTGCTGGCTGTCATGTCTTTTTTTCTTGATTCATGTAGTAATTCATTGGCATTATTTCTAAAGCATTTTGGTGGAGGAGAAAAAGTCACATTATTTCAGATGATTTAGAAATTATGTTGAATCAAGCTACTTATTCGGGGGGGAAAAATGCTTCTTTGTTTCTGGCACCTCTAGGAATTCAAAGGCAAAGCCTTTATTGTGATAGCGGCAATAAAATGCCCAGAATATTTTATCTGAAACATTTGACGTAATTCACATCTTGTTTGTGACTGAACAGGAAGACGAGAAATCATACAAATACTTGTTGATATAACTAACAGTTCAGCTGTATCTCAGAAACTGTATTTGAGTTCTTTAGGAGCTTGTAAAGAACTTAACTTACAAAGCAGCAAGACAATTTTTTTTATCTCACCATTGCCTGGGAACAAAAATTAATACAATTATTGTTAGCTGCAGCCTTCTTGGTAAATAAAAAAATGTCCAATAGTATTTCGTATACATTTAATTTTTAAAATATTAATGCTGTCTCTATCAGATGGCATAGGTATGCAGTGTTCCATACCAACATGATTTGAGTATTAAGTATTTGAAGATTGCCATTTTAAGCTTTAACTGCAATGCATTCAATAGATTTACTCTGGTATATATCTTAAGTAATACACCAAGAATCAAGACTTAGATATATGATTCCTGTGAAATTGTATAGTTTTGTCTCAGGTAAAACTTTTTTGTATTTTTCAGTTCAGGTGGTAAATATTTATTGAAATATCAATTGCAACAACCTTCTTTTCCTGCAAGATTTTGAACAATTATGTAACAAAGTTGCCTCCCTTTGACATCATTACTGAAATGGGCGCATCTGTTAATGACTGTGTGATTGCTGTCTCTGAAAAGAGCTAATTCTTAGTGTTAAGTAAATCGCAGTTATTAAAGAATGTTCTTACAATCATGTAAGTTATAAAGGTTTAAAATATATAGGATTATCTGGCCTGCGCAGACCTTTTAGTGCTGTAGATTTTGGCTTCATAAGAAACAGATCTATTAGAAAATTCTGCCTGATGTGACTGCCCACGAAAAATACAGCCTTGTGGTTCAGGGACTTGACTAAGTTGTTGTCAGGGGTAGGAAAGGTACCACATAAATGTTTTCTTTGGATTGGGTGCTTGCTGGCTGCTTCCTTAGGGTACTTCAGGTTCACTGCATAGCCTCTGTCTCTGCAGGAAGGAGGGGAAAGTCTGGGACTGGGGATAGCAAAACTCAGGTTGAGCTGTTTAAACTTTTGTATGTTCTGTTTCACTATTGGCATTTCTCTCTTGCTTTAAAAAGATCTATAATACTACACATTCAGCTGAAGCACCGCAAACAGTTCTGTTTCTGTATTCTGAGAAACAAAGACGCTGGAGATGAATGAGAACTAGCAGATCATCTGATGCATTTTGTTGCCTTTGTAGGGTTCAGAGGTAATGTAATTTGTTCTAGTGATTGATGGATGGTAGCGTCAAGTAAAGCTGTTCTGACATTGTTTGGGTACTGTTTTTGAATTAAGATTAAAAAAAAAAATGCCTGTCATCCACCGCTTTTGAACTGACCTCTGGAAGGTACCATTCGCTCAGAACGGTTTTAGCACATCTGAAAATGAAGCTGCTGCTGCATTTTAGGAATTTGTAGGCTCCTAAATGTGCTTGATATCAGACTTAGTCCAGGGATGTTCTTCAGAGCTGGCTTCATAGAGCAAGCACAGGAGGGGCTGTGGTAGACGCTTCTGGCTCTGGAAGCTGTGAATTTCTGAATTTCTTTATTTATGCTCTGAACTCAGGGGCCTGAACTTACAGCCTGCAGAAGTCTTGCTCTTCTGGGTTCTCAGCTGTGAACTAATCAGATCTCCTGCTTCTGGCCTTCTGATTTTGAACTCAGAAAGAAATACTGGTGTGAGTAATTGATTAGATGCTTTTAATTTGTATTCCTTCTCCTTGGCCTAACAAAAACTGGTGGCATATAGGTGTTAGTTTTGTAGGGTGTATAAGGTATTTCCACCTTGGATGGTTTTCTTCCAGCTCTTTTCATGAGCGGTAGTGTCTAGCCTTGGAATGGATCACTTTTTTTTTCAAATAGGACAGGTTTTTTTTGCTGTCTAGTGCAGGGTATGTGTGGATTATCTAGATGCACGTCACCTAATCCTTTCTTTGCCACCGTGCAAGTCTTCAGCATGACAACACTGTCGTTTCCCTAGCATGTTTCCTGCAGCAGGTTAGCCTCCTGGGAACAAAGGATTTTAGCCAACAGAAAGTGCCTTCAATTAGGGGTGGAAGTGTAATGGCATTTCTGCTGTATGAAGTCAAGCAAAATTAATGGACTTGTGCCATGCAAGTGTAAAACTTGCAGTCTTACTCTGTTTCAACATTCTTTCTTCTTTAAGCAGAAAGTTCTCACTTTCAACTTGCTTGGAGATAGCGTTTTTTTCAGCGTATTTCATCCTAAATGTTGAACCAAATCCTGCTCATTTTACTTGTATGAGTGCCTCACTTGAGCTAAGTTGAAGGGGTCTTAATTTCATTGGAATAAAATAGCGAGAACCTGAATGTTAGCCAATTCAGCAAGGTTTCTTCTGTGTAAAGTCTCAAGATTTGGGTGGCAGTTTCTGAAGCTGAGTTTGATGGTGAACGTAAACTGTGGTTGCGTCTCTGTGGCTTTAAAAGATACCTGTTTGGATGACTAAGGCAGGCAGAATTTGGTCACTGATTCAAGTATCTTTGGTATGTGAATTGGGGCAGAGATCAAAGGTCTGTTTCATTGCTTTTCTGGTGCTTCCCAATTCCCATTGAGTCAGCAACATCTTTTAAATAGAGCTCACAGGAATATTCCATAATTCCTTTTTTAATGGCCAAAACCAGAGGTGGTGAGGGGGTGGGGTGGGAAAGGAAAATAAACTTCAGTCATCATTGTGTTTTGGTACAGTTTATATTTTTGGTCGAGGTGTTTCTAATTGTTTGCTGTGATCTAGTTTGCTAATCCCTAGTGATATTTTGCTTGAAAACCAGATTGTACATTATTTTTCTCCTCTACACTATTTAAAACATGCCTGGTTTGAAGAATTTATTCCATCATTTTGCTAGAACTTCAACATATACGTGGAATCAAGTGCTTTGTAAAATAAAAATGGGCTTATTCACATGCTTAAAGTTAAGTGCAAGTATTTGATAAGTTCAGACTTAAAAGAATAAGGTTTTGTAAATGTCAAAGATGAATGCAGCTTATTGCTGCATGCCTGAAATGTTTCCTGTAAAACATCATTAAAGCCGTTTAATTTAACAAAGCCTTGATTTTCTGTAGTGGGTGAAAATATTCATGTACTGAATGCTTTCCGTCAACCCAGCTTTCAAACAGGTGAAACAATGCTTACAAAGACACTTCAGTCTGTGGGTCAAATCCTGAAGGGCATGTTAATAGCTGGATCTTACAAGTTGATCTGTGTAGGCAGTCTCGGGTGCTTTTGTGGGAATAGAGTGGCTTCAGAAACCCAGCCACACAAGCCTCTTCCCAAGATTGGGGCCCAAGTAATAGCTCAGCCTTTAATAAGGCATACTCCTGCTGAAATCAGTTATCCTTTAGGGCATTTGATTTGCCCTTAGATGCATTAAAAGCAAGTTAGTGTGCTTCTGGATTTAATTTTATTATACCTGGTGAATACGTTGTTTTGTTGTGGAGTGTAATCTGTCAACTTTGGGGATTTTGTATACTTTAAACAAACTGACAATAGCAGCAAGTTTGTGAAAGGACAAAGATTCTAGGCAATATATTGAGGGTTAAATTCTGTGCATTGCAATTACACAATTAGTGTAACTATTTCAGTAAGACAAGGAGGATTAGGCGTCTGATGGGCTTTTCAGTAGCATAGGCCAAAATCTGTTCTTGATTGTAGCCACGTGGCCCTTTTGAACTTGGTTTGCTTTGAAATATATTTTAATTGTTCAGTTTCATAGTTAATATGTGAAATTATAGTATTTAATAATATGTTCTACAATGCATATAAATACAGATTAGCAATTAAGTGGGGTTCATAGCCTAATTGTGTTGGAAAACTAAATTAGTTTGGCCTGAGATTCAGGTATCCAGCAATCTGACAGCTATGACACTTTGCACCACTTGGGTCTAAAATTAGTAGAGCTCTTCTATACTGGGATTAGAGTGAAGTGTATATGTTTTAGTTCACAAAATGGGTAGAAGTCTGACTCTTTATAAAACTTTTGGAGGGATGCTTCAGACACTTTACAGGTGAGACTAGAGGTGAACAGAGAAGTCCCCAAATGTCTTTTGCTTAATAGTGAAATGTGAATCCCGTCATCCTGCTTCGAGACTTTTCTCCTGCATGATCGGGTTACAGTCTGAGTGTTCCTCATGTGACAAGGTCTTTTAGGCACAGTAGCAGCAGCATTAGAAAACGCGTGTGGTCATTTGGACAGGTGTTTTACAGTAATAATAATAAAGCATCTTGAGTAGTTCTAGCAAAAGCTTTTTTGACAGAGGAATGCCACTTGCTATGCTCTGGTTTTTACTCAAACCTTTTGTTAATTTTGGTAGGAGTCAGGAACTTAGCTATTGATGTTTATAAATATTTAATGCTTTAAATTACTTTGCCTTTAGATAAATTTTTAATCTAGAGGTAATATGTCCTAGAAATTAGGAAATGACTTGAGCATTTGCCTGGAGAGGCCACTGCTATGTAGTCGTCCATAACTTTTGGGAATAAGGTATTTTTGCTAAGATAGTTCTGGTTTCGGGGTAGGATATTTTCAAAAGCACACACAGAAATTTGATTGCTAGCATCAATGACTTTTAATTGAAATTAGCTACTTCATTGCTGTTTGTGCCTTGGAAATTCTTTCCCATTGTTTAGATCGTAACGTGATGCTGGAAACCACATTATAATACCATGTATTACAGATCAGTTCTGTATTTAAAACTCAGTTTTGGAAAGGTTTTAAATATGAAATCTGGAGGAGAATTCATAATTTTTAGAAAGAAAATTGATTTCAGAATTAAAAAGGACATTTTTCAAACATACTGAAATTTTCTTTGTATTTTAGAGCAAATGTTTTTCTCAGGCTTTCTGACTGCTACTCTTTTCATTCAATTTTTAACAAAACCATTGCTGAGAAACATTTGTGGTGGTTTAGGGTAGCTTTTTGTTTTTCTAGTTTGCAGATAATTTTTGTTGACGTCCAGTTTACAGTAGAGTTAAAACGGCATTTGGCTCAGTATCTCTTTAAAGAAGAGAAGACCAGACACAGATGAGCTACAGGAAGAAAGCCAAAGTTGATTAGGTCCCTTGATGAAATTACCTTATAATTTTACCATGCTCAACAGGATACTTTTGCATTGTTCTGTTTCATTTTTTTTAAAATAGAGCCCTTGTTAATAAAGTCCATACACTCCTTGTAAGGCCAGATCTAGCCTACCTCTGAGAATGTAAATCCAAATTCTAATTTTCTACTTGTTTCTGTTGCAAATTGTATTAAATGAAATCAAATTGGTTCATGTAAGCATTGTATGTTTCTACTGAAATTGTATATTTCTTTTTGCTTTCTCACGGATATACATTTCCTTCAGATCTTGTATTACACTGAATCATTCCAACAGTCCAACATACTGTTTGGAATGGATTTACAGTAGCACTGAGCAGCTGTCTTAGTTTGCAGCATCAAACGTTTTTAATCGAAGTTGTAATCTAATTTATAAAGATTACATTAGTGTCCTAAAACAATACAAGTTTATGCCTTGATATTTTTCCTATCATACTGAGGCATTTTTTGGCTTTGGTAACCACATAATACTCAAAAGAATTTAAAGAATTAATTTTACACTGTGAAAGCATGTGTGGCTCTGCAATTATTTGCAATTTAATACCAAATGTATGGATCTGATTAAATAACATTAGAAAGTGGAAGATCATGTTTAACCATGAAATGTATTCTGAATTTGTTGCTACAAGAAGTTGCCTAGATTGTTGTAGTCATTTCAGTGACCATTGCTGTGAACGGTCTGTTGGAGATTTAGATGTATGACTAAAATGTTGATGAATCTTTGTGCAGTTTGTGCTTGGAGCTTTCCTTTGTGTTTCCCCGACCAGTCTGCTTTGTTGAGTCTACCCACCTCTGATCTTCTGTCATTTCCCTTCTTCAGGGTATACTTCATTGAAGGTTGCATGTAGTCTTCTGTGTTCCTAGTAAGAAATACCTCAAGGGGGAGGGGAGGGGGGAATTGTGGTTTTGTTTTTTAAGAAAAGGCTTTGTTCCTAGCATCTGGAAGATACAGTGTGACTCCTGTTACTGTACCCTTGATTCCTCTTTTGTCTTTCCTCCATCGCTTTCAAGTTACATTTTAGCTATAGGTTGGATTTCTTGTGGGCCTGCACCGATGAAGTGCAGACAGAAGATCAGCTTGCTTTGAGGGGCTTCTAGTGGGACACACCTGCGCACCCCCTGTACCAACTTTGCAGAGGAGTGAATCGTACTTCCTCCTCAGACTGGTCCCTTCCCAGTCATGGTGGAAAAAGAGGAGACCTTGGTTCCAGTCTCCACCTGCCTGCTGCTGGAGTGGAGAGCACCAGCAGAGCACTAGCTCTGGTACCAGAGAGCACCATGAGTTTCACTCCCTGAACTGTAGTTGAAGCTGCAGAGAAAACTTTGAGATCATAGTAATCAAATGTAAAAAATACATGTGTGTGGAATGAGATTCCTCAGGCTGCGTGCCCATGTGCTCGTTCCTGCTGTGAACTCGAGTTTCTAGCGTCAGGATAAAGCCTGACTGGGACTTGAGTCTCAGGTCATGTACTGATGTGCTGGTGTCCTACTGTGAGAGCATTTCAAGTGTAGAGTTTAATCCCTCTAGGTGAAAGTGCTGAGAGAGAGAACGCCCAGGGGACAGATGCTAACATGGTCTCTTCTTTTGAAATGGATGTATTTCTTCAGCTCTTGGTTTCACTACTCTAACTCCTACCTGGATGTGTGAGCATTGCTGTTTAGGGTGAGAGAGTCAGTCTGGTTTCGTGCTTGGACCTCATGCTGCCAATGAAAGCAAATGCTCCTTCCCTGCTGTGTGCGACCAAGTTAATTAATTATGCATTGCACTGAGAAGTCTTCTATATCTTAACTGTATTTTAAACCCCCAAGACTTGTTTCGCACATATGGGCTTAATGACTCAGTTGATATATAATTTTAAGTTGATTTCTTTGCCTTTTTTTCTTCTTCTGAGTAAATAAAACAGGCCATCACAGTATTTATCTCAATGAGTAGCAGTTAGTGTTGACAAATGGCTTAGATGCTATGTGAGATAATGGAGCCTGCTTGCAATTTGATTTTGTTAGGCTAGCAAATAAGCAAAAGGGAGTCTAATTAATATTTTTGATCTTTTCATATTTTTTGTATTTCAGTTAAAATGCTTTTAGTTCTGTATTTTATGATTAAAAATCTCAGCTTGTACAGTCTCTTTACACTTCTAACTTCTCTCTGTTCCACAGTAGTAAAGCATTTAATGACTGTACATGCACTTTAGTGCTCCTGATACTGATGTACTTTGTGAGATGACAGTGTGATTGTGTGTAGTACCTTTGTTGCATTACTGTTTTATCTCTCTTTGATGTGTATTTGAGAATTCCCTTTGATATATATTTTTTTCTTTTAGATAGTTCTAGAATACCAAGTATAAGATTTATTGGTCTTTGTGCAGTTAGCAGGCAGTTTTCTGCTGATGATCTTGATAGTTCAGGGATGCTTAGCTTCTGGTTTTCATTCCCAATACTTTTTTACTTTTTGTTTAAATTATATTTCATATCCTGTCATTGTCTAATAATCTTTCCAGTCTCAATAGGTTGGGTTTGAGTCTTAAAATTTTGGAGTTCTCCCAATCTGAAAAGATTTATATTGTAGAAGAGATCCCATTTTTTTGTTTACTGCCTTCTCCAAATCTTTAATAAATGCAGAATGCATTGATGATTTCTGGAAAACCACAGCATTCTTCTCACATTGGAAGACAGCCAAGATTCAAGACTTTGTTATTCTGTAAGTAATTTTCAGGCTACAAAATGATTACATACTATATCCTAGTTGGTTTTAGTCAGCTTTTGGACATATACATCAATTTTCCCTCTATTTACCTATATATAAACACACACACACCTTTTCTGTTTTTAACTCAAAGGAGTCAAAAAAATTATGGAGAGATTTGATTGAAGAAATGATGGGTATTTGGCATGATATTCTCAGAATCTATCCCAATATTTTAGGGATATTTTTTTTTGCTTTAATTTATGCTTTCCAGTTACTCCCAGTGGAACTAATCAGAGCTACATCAATAATTTCTCAAGCTTCTTCATTTATTTCTTGCAAATAATCTGGAGAATAGTGATGTATTTTACTGTAAGTTTTTGTAAGCAGCTTTTTCTCTCTGATACCTTAAGTTCTTTCTGAATTTGTAGTAAAGTGATGGTAGTTGGCTATGTAAGCTGCTTGTACGTGGATGTGTTTAGGTGTCCTGTGTGGCTACATCATTTCTTCTTTGAGACTCCTTCCTGTGATGGAATGTGGTAATTTTTCTCTAACAGAGGCTGTGGGGAAAGGAACAACAAATTATTGTCTTAAAGACTAGGTCCTTGCTCAGTAAAGAGTTTACTCAGATGACTTAGCCATTGCAGTGGCTTGCCTAGTCTCACTGCCTCCCTGATTCTGGTCATCCATGGATATGTGTGTTGTCCAATTTGTAACAAAATTCTCTTTTCTTTTTGATAGATACTATGTCTCTTGTGTTTACTATCATGATTTTCCAACCATTGCTTGGATACGGCTTCTATCTCGCTAAGGAAGCATTTCTGGCATAGCAAACTTCTATAGTGTGCGTCAATTTACTTTGTTGGCATCGGGTATTTAGATTACTAGCCTGTTGGTAGCGGAGTAAATTATACTCCATAATGTTCATGTGAAAAGGGAGCAACATTGCACTCTTCCCTTTTTAAAAATGATTATAACATCATTCTGTCATCTGACAATGTCTATGGTACTTGTATAGGATAGGAAAGGTTTAGGAAAAAAAAAGGGGGGGGTGTATTATAAAACAAAAATTTCCCTTACTACCTAATGTTTTCTGTTTTCTTTTCCTGTTAAAATATGTGTTTGAGTTAAGTTGTTTTAGTTTCTCCTGTTTCTGTGTGGCTTACCTGTTATGCTTTACTCTGGTTTGTAATTATAAATCTTGCTTATTTTCAATATGAGTAATTTAAAGACACTACTATTTGCCTTTTTCAAATACAGCATCACTTTTGACATTTGAAATCTTAACTACAACAAGGTTTTAAGCTGTTTGGTGGCCTCATATTTATCTTCTAAAGTTTTTCTAAAACTTGAACAAGATGACATCGTTGAGTGCCTTCCTCATTGTTAAAATCAGGTTATCCCCAATCTTGTCCAAAATACTGACAGTACATTCTGTAATCATGCAGATAAGTATTTGTTAAATTATATCTTGAGACAATTAATCAAAATAAAGACTGAATTAAGATTTCAAGATTTAACCTTTTAAAATTAGCAGTCTATTTTTTTTATTATTATTTGCAAGGCACTAGTGGCATTCTTATTAAATTTGTTAACTATATATTTATATTCCCTTTTTCTCCTGCTTCATCTTCCACATGCTGAATGTTTCCCGATGGATACTGTTGGCTGCTTTATGAAGAGTGGCGTCCTTCATGATCTAACTGCTTCTTCCTGGGAAGTTTGTAAACAGGAATTTTTGTGTGTCAGTTACTGCTTATATTTTTAGTATGACAACAGTTTTATCTGCAAGCAGAACTTTTTATCTCACCCGTTGGGCCACTTTCACTTTTGACATCAGGGTAAAGCTATTTTTATGTTTTAATTGGCATCACAGTTGCTGTTAGAGTGGTTTTTGTCCAGGCCTTTACTGGCCCCTGCCTGTAGCCCAGGACCCCATGTCAGTCCCCGGGGCCCTCAGCCCCTGCCCCAGTGACGCTGCAGCGGGGCTGCTCTCCAGCTCCCCACAGCCCTGCCCTGCCTGGCCATGGGCCCTGCTGGGCTGGGACCACCTGGAGGCCCACGTCCCAGTCTGGCCTTGGCCTGTCCCCATCCCAAGGGAGCTGCCCGATGCCCGGGGCTGCCCCAGTGCCCCTGGCCACCCTGCTCCTGGCTGGGGCGGTGGGACGGGCCCTGGCTGCCAGGCCCTGCCCTGGTGGACCCTCCATGGGGACCCCCTGCTGCTACCAGTACTAATTACTTTCTTTTTTTGTAATTTTGTCCTCTCTCCTGGCCTCATGATCTACTCATGGCAGCTTTTCATGTTAGAGTGTAGTTTACACCTGCTTGGCTTTCTGTACTTTCCTGGCTGGTTGTGTTATCCTGTTAAGTGCTGGCCATTCTAGAAATTATTGTGTCATTGAAAAACTGCTCTGTGGAAGTAATGCATTTTAATGATGTGTTAAGGCAGTGTTATTGATGCAGTTTCTGTGAACATAAAATTAATTTCTTTATACAGCTTTGGTAAAGCTTGATTCAAATTTTCTGACAGGTATCTGCATTACACTTCCGCAATTATGGATGTCTGTTTACTTGAGGGGAAAAAAAATAGGCCTCTCCTTTTTCTTCACACATTTGAGCTTTTAATCTGAAAGGAGTATGGAGAAGTTCAGTTTTAGGGCTGATCAGTGGTTTCATTTGAGATGGGCGTAGTAATCAGCAGTTGTCATGCCCGCTCAGGGCAGCGTAGCTGCAATAAATAGCTCTTGTTACTCCTTGGTGCTCTAGGAATAGTTATGAAATTCTTGAAGAAACTCTTGAATTACTCTTAAAATAAGATGGACTAAATGCTTCTTAGTATTGAGTTTTTAATTTAATGTAGGGTTTTTTGTTCCCCCTGTTTCTGAGCAGACTAAAATGTAAGTAACAACAGTAAAATATTTTGTTCAAGAAGTGTAGATCTCGGAAAAATGTTTAGGGAATATGAAGCATCGAAAGTCTTAGAGGGAAAGTGAAGAATTGAGATAAAGGCATTGCCTTTATATGAGGACTTGACAGGAAGATCAAACGTGTGCTTGAAGATAATGGCTTTTATTATTATTAGCAGGGCTTAATTACTTCAGCCTAACAACCCAGTGATGGGGAAGGAAGACTTGTAGAACAAGTTCATTGCACAGCTTAAAAGGTACCGAGAAGTAACTTTAACAAGACACTAAGGAGCTGGGAAGAGAGCTCTCTTAGGAGCTGTAAGAGCCTCGTGCATATGGAAGAATAATTAGTTAATATTTGGGAAATACCTTGGAAGAAATCCTTGGAAGAAATTATCTGCAGTGTGTTGTTATGCTGATTTGATATCCACCTCTCAGACCACCCAATGTATAGAAAACTCCTTTGTTTGGTGCAACCCAGAAATGGAGGCTGGGAGGTACTAAAGCCTTAATGCAAACTCAGTGACGTTTAACAGTAAGGGCATGTTTAACAAGACCATATAGAAGACAAAGGGCAAAATCCAATCCTAAATTCTGCCTAAATTGGTATGTTCTGTACAGCAGTCCAAGTTAGCTGCTTTCCACCACTGCCAACTAACTTCTTTAGGCATCTGAATTTGTGAGGGGTATCAGTGTTTGGCTTAAAAAGCCATTGGGTATCTCGTGTCTTCTCAGAAATACTGCATTCATAGGGACTATGCTCTTATCTTCTGCCTAGGGTTCACTGTATGCTAAGGGTCAGATGGCCAACTGTCTCAATGTTTTCTTTGGTTTACTAACCAGGGAAACCTAATCCAAAACTGAATGCTGCTTCTGTGTGAATTTGCATAAGAATAACAGTGATTTGAGTATTTACCTGAGAATAAGACATAATTTTAGGCCTCTGAGCTTGAAGAGTTTTGATTGTCTGCAACACAGAATGCCACAAGTTTTTGGGTGTTTGTGTAGGAATATAATGTTTTTCTCTTAAGACTGAGTTACTCTGCAAACAAGTAGGAGTAAGAAGGCTGAAAGGAAAGCAAGTTATAGGTTGGTGTGCAGGAGAGAAAGGTATAGGGTCTGGTCTTTGCCTCTAGAGCTATCACTGCTTTTTGTTCACTGATGTTTATATTCATACAAAATTCTTTGAATTTTGTGAAACACTGAGCTGCACTCTACTGTATGGTAGCACTTCCACAAAGAACCAGAGCCAAAGAAATTCCACTAACTTGTTCAACATTGACAGCCCATATAAAATGTAGAGCATCTAGAATACCAGGAGAGGTCATGACACTGCCATTTGAGGATGTAGATGTCTTCCTCTAAAGCACTGATAATGTCCTCCACTCTATTGAGAACTGAGGATCCTCACAGCGATCTGTGATAGAAAACTGTAAAAATTCCAACAGAATCAGGCTGCAGCAGGGAGCTGGAGCAGTTTTTATGAAAACAACAGTGAAGATTCGGAAGACACCCATGATTTCTCTTCTCCATGATACCTTCTAATCTGTCATCTGGATTAGAGGATGGAAACTCTGAGGAACTTGTTGGGGAGCAGCAAGTGCTGGCTGCTCTGTGAGGGACTGGGAGCCCAGTGTGATAACCAGGCTGGCAGAGCCCCTGCCCGCGGGGCCCAGCCCCACAGCCTCTGAGCGGCCTGGGGGCAGTAGCCAGGTTCAGTCAGCAATTCAGATCCACCAGGTGGATCGGGATGTGCCCAGGGGCCTTAGGAGAACTGTCAAGGCTGACCAGTCTCCAGTAGTGCCATCACTGGTTTCTCTTCAGCATGGGCTAATAAACACCTTGCTCCTAAATCTAGTTGCACAGTAAATTCATTCCCTCCCTGCCCTATATATTGGCATTTGTTTTTTGTTTTTTGGTTTTTTTTTTTCCTCTCCATAGAGTGATTATTTCCAATACTGTTAAATGTTCTTTAAACAATGGGATAGAGACTGCTTTGCAGCATCCTGTCGCTCAGGAGGGAAAAGTTTATGGTCATTCGAGTTGTTCAGGTGGATAGAAGATGCATTCATTCTCTCTGTCCCTGTGGCAACTAATGTGCTTCCTTGGCCGTCACAGTCTGATGTCCCACTGTAACTCCAACCAGATCTGGAGTACCTGTAGCAACTGCTGCAGCAGTTGACATGGTTGTTGGCTCATTAAGTACTCTGGATTGGAACTGCTGCATATAGGCTCAGGGTGTTTCAGTTTAGAGGAGGGGATTATCTGCTAGATTCTTTGTAACGTACTAAAGACCTACAGTTAGAAGTATGGGAGAGATTCTTGCAAGGTCTTTCACAGTCTCATGTAGATTTTGTTACTGACGGTCCTTGAGTATTTGTTGTGTTTAATGCAACTTTGTTCGTAGTTTTTTTGTGTGGTGTTTTTTGGCTCCACCCAGTAGTACCGATTTTCTGTGTCTTGACCTTGTCTCCTGATACTAAAGCTTCTCTTAACTGTCAAAAAGTCCATTGCTGCGAGGTCAGCTTCAGATCCAGTGATTTTGAAATTTATGAATCTCCCCTCACGTGTCTCCCAATGTTGCCTTCATGACCTCGAACCAAGTCAAATATCACTTGAGCTATTTTTGGTCGCTATTATTTCAGCAACAAATTTCTACCTGAATCTCCAAGCAACAGCATTTCCCCAAGACTGTGAAATTCCCATGTGGTTCATTTTTGAATGATGTATTTTCATCTAAAACTTCCCTTCTTTTTAGAACCACATTTAGTATAGAAGAAATAAAAACAAGTTCAATGTTCCCAAGATTTAGTTTTTTTTAACTGACTATTGCCTCCTCTGTTTGTTGTGGTATGTGGAAGTTAAGAAGGCACAGCTGTGTGTTCACAGATGATATTAAAGTACATAACCTGGTTAATCTTGCCAAGATACCAGCTGTCTGGAAACCTTTTCCTCCAGCTCAACATCAGGGCTGCGCCTCCTGTCTACATCTGAAAGAACTGTAATTGCTGTGTGGTGTTGCAGAACGGAGGAGTTGCTCTGGACTAAGATGAGAGATTACAGGGCATTAGCTAATATGTATTAGCTGTCTTGTGTGTCTGCTCATGCTCAGTGGTGAAATGGGATGTAACTAACTCTTCTTTCAATGAGCACTGTGCTTCTAGGCACATCTGACATTTGCCTCAGAGTAACTGTGATATATCTGATACGATCTGTGTCCCTTCGTTGCCTGGCCTCACAGTACCCCACTTGTCTCAGGAAGGCAGCATTTACTTTTCCAGAATGCAAGCAGACAGCATGATTGATGTTTGCAAGGACTGGGAGTAGGGAGTTCAGGGCAGTTGTTTCAGTACTTTGAAACCTGGATTAAAAAGTTGAAGCAAAAGGTACTTGTCTTGTGGTTACATCAGTGCTAGTGAATTAACATGATCAGGACCATCCTGTGATACTGATTCCCACTGCCATGGAAGAGCCTGCATCCGTACTCTGAAATTCTTTCCTTCTCCAGATTGGGCTGCAGGCAAGCTCTGTTGGGAATGGCGCATGACCCGTGCTCACTCTGAACTACGCCTGGGAGACAGACAGCTGGCACAGTCTGAAGGCAAGCTAGGGTTGGCTCCATCAAAAGCTTACTAGAATTGAGGGATTTAATTCCAGTGCCCAGGAACACCAGGCTAATGTTTAATTTGGTAGGATAGACGTAGTCTGAAAACTGTTCTAAAAAGACTTACACAAATGTAGTTCTTTAAAAGTGATAGGCTTTAATATGTGTCATAGTTGGCTTCTACTCATATTAATTAAGCAATCTAAATTCTGATGTCCTATTTTTCAGGAGAATTCATGATGGTAAGATTTGAAAAATTGTATGTGCAGATTTAGAGCAAAAATTTTGTTCTGAATACTAAGCTATAGAGAAGAAATCCAAGTTAATGAAAGTGTTACTTAATTTGTTATGATTTTTATTTGTTTGATAATGTATTCCATCTGCTTGAATAAAAAGCTTCTGATGCTTTTCCTGACCTCTTTATAAGTTGTTTTTTGCAATTATGAATTCAGTTTGTATTTAAAGTGGGTATTTTATGAGGGAGTATTCCAGTGCATATGTTAAGCAAACTCAGAGCAATGACATTTCAGGAAAGGTTGGAACAAAAAAATGGTGTAAATTTAAGGTTTGACACTATTACTACATGTTCCAAGCAATACTAAAATGGTCAAGAAAGTTATATGTGAACATTGAGCAGAAGTTGTATACTTGGCTGAGAAACTAGCATAAGATCATACAGTGTAGATTACACCAAGCGGAGAAGCTTGCTTTCTTCTTAGGTTTGATGGGCAAGGAGTATGCACTAATGCTTGTGTATATTTTAGTAAGATTTTTATATTGTTAGTAACAGAAAAGTTAACATTAAAATATGTCAAGTCCGCACTGGCGTAAGCTTAAGTGCAGTGGAAATGTGCCTACTAGTTTAGAGGATAAAAGGGAATAATTAACAATCTGCAATAGAGTTAAAACCTGAAGCCTGACATATGATCAGTATTTGCAGAATCGTAATGTAGTAAAAATTTGGGAGAATATGAAATGGTTACCCTCTGTATGCTGCTGTGGTCTGTCCCTTAGCCTTTGGCAGAGTTGACTATGAAAAATGCCAAAGTAGTTTTGCTTGGTTGTGTTGATGGAGTGTTGTATTCCTCATTTGTTTGTTCCAAACAGGAGTTTATGAAATGTCAAAAATATAGTTCTCTTAGGCAAGGCTTATTACTTCTAAAAATGTCAATGATTTGTATGGAGGAGGATTTTTGAAGCCTTTTTTGTATGGAAGAAAATAATTTTGTTTTCTCAAAATTGAGGAAAACGGATTTATTTTTTTTCCCTGAAAATAGCTTATCTCCTTAAAGCAGAATAGCTGTGATTTAAGGCTTCTTCAGAAGTCCTTCAGAGAGCACTTATTTGTGCTTACATACACACAAATGTGTTGTGGATGTGCAGCATGAAATTGTGATTTCTAAAATGGAGTGACTGTATCTCTTCCAAATATTCAATTGATAACTTTATGGAAAAAGGATTTTTCTCTCTCTTCAGAGAAAAAAAATAATCTCAAAAATGGCATTTGTAGGTTGAAAAAAAGACCAATCTTAATAATATTTGGAAACTGAAGAAAAACCCCACCCCAAAACAAAACCAACCAACCAGCCTGTCACTGGTACTCAGGAATTACCGGTTGTTCTCTGTTATGCAGAGACACAGGATGAGACATGAAAATGACTGTCCATCATCAATGAAGTTTTGAGAGCCTGTTGGAAATCCTGCAGTAGCCCATAAATGTTTTCAGCCACTAAACCTGAGGGACTGTGACCTTTCCAAAGTGACATGGGAATGTGCCTTGGATTCCAGTAATGGTAGGAAGCATGGGCACCCAAAAATGCAGCTACTCTTGCTCTCTGCAGGGTGGTTTTATGATGTTGCTGAGTGCCAGATAAATTGTTTTTAGCTGCATGGAGAGGAGTATGTGCTGAGAGTTTTGGATGGGTTTATTTGTAGTGAGATCTGGAATAGATGTATTAAACTGCATAAATAGTGTGAGTCAGTGCTTTGTGGTCCATCTGCAGTGTTGGGTATCTCTGGGGAATCAGTGTGCCGTGACACATACAGCGCATCAGGACCACAGATAAGAACAACTGAACAAATATCACACTCATTTCTTTCTACTTGATGAAGTAACACAGTGGGATGGATAAACGCTCTGTTTTATGACTGACCTTACAGGAAGGTAGCCAGAAGAATATGTATGTTACAAATGTGTTGTCACTAGGCATAACTGAAAAAAGATCCAGAAGGGATCTTCTCGTGGTTGGATGGGTTTATTAATTTATTTATTTATTTTAATACCACTTATATGTTAATACAAGAGTTTGCTCCCTATGCCATGGTGGTTGGTTTTGTATGTACTTTGTGTAGCTTGTTTTGTGAGGTGTATGTGTTTGCACTGATTGCTGATATTTCTTTTTCTTATTTTAGATGTGCATAGTAACTATTTTTCGCATGTTTTCCAGTTATTAATTTTACTTGTTTGGTCCCATTGCTTTGCAACTGGTGTATGGTAGAGTACTTCGTAACATATTTGTCTAATTCAGTTATAGGATATACAGTTTTTCTTTACATTAACTTTGCTCTAGATACCTAATTTTAGGTTATTTGGCCCAATTATTTGGCCACATTTAATTTGTCTTAGGTCAGGTTATACATTAATCCCCAGTTATATCTTTCTTGAAAACTTAAATTGCTCACATTACTTTTTGCCAAGTTAACCTAGCTCAACGGAGAGCAGCCACCATAAATAATAATATATGAGATGCAGAGTGAAATTGGATTACTGCTCAGTCATTGTTTTCACTGTGATATGAAGATGATGAGTTAGCAGCTAATGAGTTGCACTGGTTTGCATTGTACCCTCTGACAGATTAGACAAGTTGAATAGTAAGCATCAGCCCTCTAGAAGAAAAGTTTTTAATGCATAGAATGTCAATTAGAGTTAACAATAATTTCAACTTCAGTTAACTCTGCAGTAGAAGAAAGGGGAGAAAGATAGATGACCAAAGAGCAGATAGTATATCAGTAACTCAAAAATGTATAATATAATGGTGCCCAGAATGATGCTGAAGAATTTGATTTCTCATCATCTGCAGAAACATCTGATTCTCCAACTCTAGATGCTGCTGGTTGATTTACTGACTTTGGAAAAATTTTATACTCCTCTTCTTCAAGTCAACTGAACCCCATAATTAGATGGAATTGTCAGCACTGTTTGGCTGATGTAAAGATGTAGCAAAATCAGCAGGAAATGAAAAAGTAAATAAACAGTAGATAAAAAGTATTGCTTCTTCAGCAAAATAGAATGTGTTTAAAAGACCAAAAGAGCAGAAAAAAATATATGAAAGCTGTAGTGAGTACACAGATTTGAGCTCAGAATATCATGCTATGCTGAAAAGCTTAATATTTACTGTGGAGTATTTATTATGCTTATGGAGCTGTATAAAGCAGCAGCAGTAAAATAATAGAACCATTTTAAACTGTACTGGAAATATGGCAGACTGGGAAGACTTAACCTTGTCATTAAGTAATATATATTAAGTTTGCACATTTTTTCTTTTGTTTATTTTTTAATGAGCATTTACTTTTTTTGCTCAGTAGTGATCTGTAATATGAAATAGCATCAAATGCTTGTGGGAGCCAAGTTGCAGAAATCACGTAGTTGAAATGCTGAGATCACTTGGATATCTTGTTCCCTGTTCCCAGCAGCACAAAACAGGCTCTCCAGAGGTGATGAGGGGTAACTGAATTTGTAGCAGATAAGATCAAAGGCAATGCTTACTTTACAAAAATCATTATCGTTTCTTGTATACCTGCACTGTATTTTGTGGGTTAGGTTAACCTTTTGAAGTATGAGGAAGGTGTTCATTGATCAATTAATGACTTCGTAATGTAGAATACTCTGAAAGCAGTTGAGTTTGTGTGACCACCAAGCCCTAGGAGAGTAAGACCTCGTGCAACAAGTGTTGATTGCCGATGTGGTACTGATGTCTTCAGTGGAAGGGATAAAACTGTTAAAATAATGTTCTTTTCTTTGTGACTTTTCTGTCAATTACAATTACAATTTCTCTCAAGTTACAATAACATTGCATAATTGAAAAATCCTTATGGCATGGTCACTGCATAGACTTAACAGAAGTTTGTAGGAAGAATGGGAACATTAGTTGATCGTAATTTTTTGTCTTCATTTTTTTTTTTTTTTTTTTTTTTTAAAGAAAGCAAATAACCATGCTATATAGGAGTCTTTTAATATGAGAAATAAAGCTGTGAAAGGGAACACAGTAGTTTCTCAAAAAGGTTTTAAAAACTCTAAAGCAGTAAGCACTCAAAGTTCACTTTAGAAATTGGGACAGGGATCTGGTCTCCCTAATCTGAATTTCTTTAAGTGCATGTGTTCCTTATATGATCAGTTGAGAGAATGCTTTCAGGGAGTTTCTAAATAGGCTTTGGCTTGTACTTTTCTGCTTACTGGTAGTTGGCTTCAACAGGAGGTGTGAAAGATGCTCTATCAGTACATATAGTCATCAGGTGGTGTAGGCACCCTCCCGCACTGGGGGCTGAACAGATCACTGCTGTAATGAGGTATTTAAATTCAGTCATCACTTGAAAACCTCGATAAATGTCATAGCACTGTTACTGCAAGTCTTGTAAAGGTAAAAAAATAAATCTTTGCATGAAGAGTTTATAACTAATGAAGAATTAAAAGATGGGGAGGATGAAGTTGTATGTGTATAGGTATGCATATGTGTACAGGCTTATATTGTCTTGACTGTTGAAGTGTCTGATATGGCAAAGGTAGAACATCTGTGCTCAGCTGTACAGATGAGGGAGGAGATTATATAGAAGGTTAGCAGAATTACCAATTTTGCGTTGCTTTTCTTCATTTGAGGAAAGGGAGGTATTTCACTCTTTCCTCTCTCTTAGGTCTGGAAAAGGAGCCTTTCTGTAGGTCCGAGCTGATCTGGGTTTGAGATTCTGGGCTATGTTGGCTCTCCTAGAAAGGGCTACAAATATGAAGGCTGCCCATGGACTGCTGTTACAGAAAGGAAGGGGATAGAAGAATAGTTTCTGTCTCCTCTCTTGAGTGGACCATGACAATATATATTTATATATCTAAAAATTGACATATTTTTGCTAATGTTTTAAAAGGACTTTATATAACAGATGAGGAATTTCAAGAGCATTTCTAGACTTTTGATAACAGTGCTTCACTCCCCTTGTCTAGTCATTGAACATTGGCTGATCTCCTGTAGGTAGGAAAAGTTGTTCTGGAGAAGTGTTTTGAAGTTGAGGTACATAGATGGTATTTGAGCTTAAGTTAAAACTGTTTTTTGCCTTTGAAATTTTTTTGCAGTGAGTTACTGTGATCCATAGCTGAAGATTGAGGTGCACAAAACTGCTCTTGCTCTATCAAATAACAAATAATTATTGTTTGTTCATAATGTGTTAGTGGTAAGAGTACTCCACAATATATGCTCTTTTTCTTTGGTAAAAAAAATGTAACTTGCTTGATTGCATGAATCATTTTCAGAGGAAGGTATGTTAAGTAGTGTTGCTGAGAGGTATTTTTAAAGGCCCTTACTCATTTTAAAAAAAAAAAAAAAAAAAAACAAAAACCAAACTATTTCAGACATGGACTTTTAAAAATATCTATGTGATACTTGTTACAGAAGAATTTAATATAAATCATTCCATTACAATTTTGTTTCTTTGACATTTAATTCATATTTTAATGTATTTAAAAGTCACTTGGATATTTGTACTGTTAACTTCTATGTGTTGTTGGCAGAATGCTAGTGAGGGACACTTTAAACGGTATCAGTAGCTGGAATTACAGACCCTGATATGTCCGATGTCAGTTTTTGTGATCAAGGCTGTAACTTTTGTAGTGTTATCTCTAAAACACGCCATTGTGTTCATAGCTTTGTCTTTTACTTATGTAAGTGGATATGTTTGAACTTCTTACTCTTGAATTTACTGTTGCATTAAAAAAAAAAAACCACCAAAAAAATAATCCCACCAACACCCACCCACCCACCCCCAACCAACAACAGAAAAGTCAAACAACCAGCCTCCCTCCCTCCTGTGCCAATCATGATTGATATTGAGGGACATGCAGAGGGCTAAGACAGAAATGTCATGTTCAAGCATAATCCCGCCTTGCTGAGCTGGCAAAATTAGGAGTGTGGGACCTGAATTTGGAACCACTCTTTGGACATGTCCTTTTCTGTCTGTGGGCTACATAGGAATTGGAAGGCAATTGAGTTTAACGGTGAAGTTAATCATCCTGCTTAAGTGGGATGAAGGTGAGCCCTGTGCTTTTAGACTGTTCTCCTATTTTGGCTATATTTGAACTCTGGGACTCAGGAGCACTTTCCAGGTCCTGCCTCACAGCCTGTCCGTGTCCTGATTTAATACTGGGGTGAGCCCTGAGCACACACTATTCTTTTCATTTGCTGCTCCTTTCGACCAGAATCCTGATTTCCAAGGAAAGGAAATATGGCCACGAAGGTGGAAGAAAGCCATAGTGTGGTCAGATCAGGTCCTCAGTCTGAATAATCCTACAGCCCATTGCAGAACATGGGTACTCTGCAGTGTAGGTGTAGCCTAAACAGCATCTTCATGGGTCAAGGCTTTGTCCACTGAAAATGGAAGAATAGTGGTGACAAAGATGGTGTAATACAACGGAGGCAAATACATTGACTTTTGCAGAGGGGAAACCCAAGAAACTTCTGTTCTACCTTTTTGCAAAGCCATATACTCGCAGAGTATGTGGTGCCTAAATTTTAGGGTTTATTTTCTTTTTTAAAACCAGTGGATTCAGCCTTGAAATGGCTGCTGAACAGCACTCAATTTCAGTCTGCTGCTAATGGTGTGGGAGAACAAAACCTTTATTTTGAGGAAGCGATCTCACATGCTATTTTTGAGGTAACATAAGCTCATGGTTGTGCTTCAATTAGGATGGTCAAGGCCAGATGTCTACTAAGCTTATTTCATTAGGATGATGAACTTAAAGGAGGACTGTAGAAGTAGGTGGTGATGGTGAATTTTAAGCACAGGAAGCAGCTCATGTTCAAAGAGCAACAGGGTATTTATTATAGAAACTTAATACGAAGAAACGAGTCTCCAACACGGAAGACTCCAGCCTGAAAACCTGATATTTCTGTGCTAACCTAAACAGATATACTTCTGCTTCCTTCCTGAGAAACAAATCTGCCTGTAATTGTGAATACTGACTTCTCCACCTATCCTTTGACATTCTTCCTGTGATAGTTTTAATAATTGTGTCTTGTATATGTGGGAGAAAAGTAGTTGAACACCTAGAATTGTTAATTCTGCCACTAGTCCTTATGAATGACATCTCTCTATAAGATGACATTCTTACTTGCGCATATGTTTTTTCATATTCACATTCCCTTTTACATGAGGAGCTATCATATTTCTAAAGATATATAAAAGTGCTTTGTGAAGAAAACTCTTGCATCAGTTGGCCTCCAAAAATACTAGATTTTTCCATCTTGAAGCAAGAGCAAGTTATTCAATAGTCAAACTCGGAAAAAATTTTAACAACCAGAATTTTCTTGCAATTTTGGAAAATGTATTTCCAAAGGAAGTTGTATGTTTGGGATTTTCCACTGGCACATTTACAATACCACTAAGAGCTTCCAGGTTTTTATTTGCTTATGATGGAGTACTTGTGCTCCATCACAGAGGGGCCTGTGCTCCTGAAGGATGTTGAACTAATACCCGTGAAGATTTCAGTATTATAAAACTACAAAATAGGTGACTTTGTTGAAGCAGAAGAAAACACAACTAATATAAATAGTAAAATATACTTGTGAGTCACTGGCATTCCATGATGAAGTCTTCTTCTATTAGGCTAATAATAACAGCATCAGTTTCATTAACCACTATACTTCTAATGTTTCTTGAATTTTCCTTGAGCTCTGCAACAAATATTGAGGGGAAAATGGGGTGAGTGTTCTTTTGAGATTTGTGTTCACTGTTATTCTGAGTGATTTCCAAATATATCAACACAGGTAAGTGCTGTTCTGTTCCTTTCATGGGAGTAAAAGGGTGTGCAAGTTCTGGCTGTCTGGAATGTGTTACCAGAAGGAAACAGGGAAACCTAGTGACTTTGACTAGATTTTTTACTTTTATCTGGTAGGTGACATGAGTTTATAAATACTTTTGGATTAAAAGTCTATGTATTTTATTATTCAAATATACCAAGACTCCACTCAAACCATGTAAACGTTTTTATTTTACAGGGCAAGTAGACAAGAATTACTTCCCAAAGTGTCTCAGGGCGGGTGCTCAAATGCTGAGGGACTTCTCCAAAACACTAGTGATTGCCTCTTGATAATTACAATTTAGAACTTTGCTTTCTTATTTTAGACATCTCTGTTATAACAGAGTTTCCAATTTTTGCACTCAAGTGTTTACCATATGATTTTTTTTTTTAATATACCTTCATAGTATGTGTTGCTTCTATTTAAACTTACTTGAGATGTAAAATTAACTCAGTTAAATCTAATAGGCACAAATAAAATGCAAGGAGTTGGTAAAAGTTAAGTGATGTTGCTGATTAATTTCCTGGAGCATCCGCAGCCCAGGGAATTCGAGGATCCAGTTAGAGATTGCTGGGCCCAGGAACAACACTTAACTTGCTGAATCACACATCTATGGAAGGTCAAGAGGCTTGCTGAATTCACTTCTGGTAATAAACATTCATTAACTGTCAGAGCAAAAAATTACCAGGACCTTTAATGATCTTGCTAACAAAATCTCCTTCTAATGGGGTCCCATGGCAACATGTTTCAGATGCATAAATCAGCGGCTAAAATCCTCTTCCATCTAACACAGATTCTGGACAATGTCTTCTCGTTATTGTTTACTTAAATATTTTCACTTGTGTTTCATGGGAGAGTAGTAGCTTAGTCATATCACTCCAAAGTTCTATCTGATTTTCCTAGAAGAAATTTTATTAAAAAAAAATAAATCCTCAAATGTCCCGAGCAGAGAAGAAAGCAGATGTAAAAAAAAGAGGCAAGAAACCTTATTAGTGAAATGAGAACACATCATCAAACTCTAGGAGCAGCATTTTCTAGTAGTGAGTTCTCTGAGGCCTGTTAAGTAATGCACCTCTTGCATGTTTTTGTAGTAATTGTGTTACAATGCAATTGCTTTGTACTGTGGGAAAACAATTACCGGGCCATAATCCCTGCTAAAAAGATCTATTATGATTTCCCTTCTTTGAAATTGAAATTTGACCTTTTAAATACCTGGATTTCATTATAAAAGGTGAATTGTTCAACACTTCATTGATTGAGGTTTTTTCTAGTGGTTTGCCAGATACCTGGGACCAAACAGTAAAATTTGATTTTATCCTTTTCTAGTGAAAAAGAAATGGGAAAACTTTGAAAGAATATTTCTGTTGGCTGTCTTTTACAGATAACTTCATAGTGAAAAATATGGAGTACAGTAAAGCAGAGAGAGCTTGTGTACTACACTGACCTATTTAGTCTATATTTCATCTGGTTGTGATAATCCTGGATAATGCTCCTTAATTCTGCTAAGACTATTTACAAGAAGTTGTGGTCTTTTTTTACTTTTTTAAAGTGGTTTGAAAGTAATATTATTTTAATAGTGTTGGATAGTCCGGAGTTTGAAAAGCAGTCATATTCAAGAACAGTAACAATTGACAAAACTGACTTTGCAAAACTGGAAAAAAATGAGTCAAATGCTCTTGAGCTGAAATAGTTGTGTTGCCTAGACGGAGGTGTCAGGGTTTGCAGGCCTCCCCAGATATTTTCTTTCCTCCTGGAGTAAACACCTTTGCCTCTTGTAACCATGATAGCCCCCTTGCCCAGTATGAGTTATACTAAAATTACATGCTGGCTGTGATTTACTGGTCTGTTTGCACTAGTATTGAGGGTGAGATCACAGGTCTCCCCTTCTTGTAATTGGTTTAACAGCATTGGAGTAAAATGGCTTTTGCTGTGTGAGATGTTGGTTTCCTATCCATGACTGTTTTCTCTTCCCTCTTCAGTGAGGAAAAGACTCTTAGTTTTGTTCATAGAAACATGCTTTAATGTTTAATTAATATTGAATCGAAATGTTTCCACATTGATTTGTGTCCGTGAAAAAAATTCTTTAAGTTTCTCTAAACAGTTCCCTATGCTTCCCAAGTTGTGCTTGGGGGAAGAGTAGTTTATTTTGTGTGTATATATGTGCATTTTCTATATTTTTTGGTTTAGAGAGTAACTTCAGAAGTTGACTGGTTAAATACTAGACGCTGTGTTACTTTGCCAGTGCAGAATGGCACTACCTCTTACTGTTGCACATTGAGACTAAGCTTCTTTGGGTAAAGGGGACACTGATATTCTAATTTCCCATTCTGCTGTCTGCAGTAATGAATTTTCAATATGCTAATGAAAAGTCTAGGAAAATTGGAAGGCAGAAGCTGGCAGGTAAAGATGACAAATTTATTTTGGCTTTATTGTTGGCTAAAGGAGAGCTGGAAAAGCTGGAGACTGCCAGACAGAGCTTCCTGGCAAGGAAAATTGACCTTTCTCATACCTTTGGAAAAAGCACTCTGTATGACTAGATGTGATAGAAAATTGTTTCTCGTTGCATCTGGGAAATCGTTTGCAGTCTGTTACCATCAGTTCAGAGACTGGAATGTTCCTGCCTCTGCAACTGATTTACATCCTGGGCCAAGGCACAATAAATAAGATTGACATAGAAGGCCATCAGTGATAGTCATCCTTTTTTGTTCCAAGTCTGGTGATTACATAGGCTTAAGGTGGATTTTGTCTTTTTATAGTTCAATCTTTTCTCTTTTTTTAATTACTGCTTTCCATTTCCTTGGTACCTTCATGTCCCAGATGAACCTTGGCTCCTCACATTGTGTTGGACTGTGGATGAACACCTTACAAAGACGTTTTCTTAGGCTTTGTGGCAACCACACAAACTGAATTGCAGAATAATAATTCCAAAAAGTTCAAGACAAACTTGATCTGTTTTTTTGGTTTTTGGTGTTTTTTTTTTTTTTTTATTTGAGGCTTATAAATTACTCTTGTTAATCTCATTAAATTACTACATTTTTCTAATCTTTTTGCAGTGTCTAGTATCTATTGCTGTAATGCAAGAACAGCATGATCTTATGACTGGTGAAGTAACTCTGTTATTTCAGTCAGAATTTTTCAGTTTATTTGAAGGGGCACAAAATCAGGGAGACCAAATTGGCTGGATGAGGTAAGTTATTCCTATAAGTCATTCTAAACAGGAAATTAAGGGAAAAAAATCCCACCACTGTGGCAATGGTTGTTCTACTACTAAGCAGAACAGTAATGCACTGTGAGCCAGTGTTGAAGTGCAGTAAATAGGAAAAAAGTATCGTGGTGCTTTTACATACTTATAGTTTGACCTGTGTATTAACTACATTGATTAACTATACATACTAAACATGCTTGCACAGATCTGAATAAACAGTACCAGCTATCTGCTAAACTAGTACAAAACATGAGTATTGGTTGTCCTCAGAGTTTTTTTTTTATATTGACTGTAATTTTTACCAAGTGTTATAATATTTTTCTGACTATACAAATATAATTGATTAATAAATAAAAAAAATCATCTCGTTCCTCAAAGAGGGAAAAGGATTGTAGATATAGGGGTTTTGTTTGTTTGTTTGTTTTAACTTGTGGTTCAAGTATGGTGAAGAAATGGTCTTTTGCCAGCCTTTCTATCTCTTTCCAGCTTTAAATATTTAATTCTCTACTTAGGGTAGCTAAGCAGTCAACTTGGCTATTTAGAGAACATTGTCCTAATTTTGCAAAGGTTGGATAGACTTGATGTTCCTTTCCAGGTACATTTCAGAGTGCAGAAAATAAAACCCAAAGTGATTTAGATTGCATGTACTTGAGCAGCTACCTTTCAGGCATGATCCATCTTGACAGTTGAGTTCAGCTGGTCAAATCGTGGTAACAGTTCTTGACTGTAAATGTCTGGGGGCTGCTGGTGGACCTTTGTGTTGTAGGATGGTAGAGGTGGCTTCCTCCCTCTCCTGACAGATCTGGAGTCAATTGACCTTCCGGTGATAGTCCATTTTTTCACTTCATCTTTTGTCTGGAGGAATCAGCTTGTATTAAGTTTAGACTTAAAATCTCATCTTTACACTAAATGGGAAAACAAAACAAAATCAAAAGTTTAATGAAGTAATTTGTTTCTTAGCATAAGTCTTCATGAGCAGTGATCACGGAGGCCTGAATTTTTTCTGTCTTTTTATTTTAGCCTTAGAAACATAGGTTCATTGGAAGACTGCGTGAAGCTAATGCAAGTGCTTTTTGTGATACCCTGCTGTTTAGGGAGAAGGAGTAGAAAGATTAAATTCTAACAATGACATCCTTTGCCTAAGGTGATCTTTTAGGTGATTTGAATTAGAATACTAATAGCAATTTGATTAGAATGTGAATACTAATAAAAACAAAAGAGAAGCAGCTTAAACTTCAGGTGTTGTTCCTACTTTCACCTTCCCTGCTTTTTGGGACGGTTGTCTTCAGGGTCTGGGGGTGAAGTTTGAGGGAATTTGAATCAAGAAGCTGGCCAGCCTGGGAAGATACATCCATGTTGTTCATACTGTACAACTGTAAAATTTCTGCTTCTAGCAGTGTGACTCCTGTAAAAACTTTGCTTCCCAATGCCAGTTCTGGTTCTGGAAGCTCTGTAATGGGATACCACTTAAAAATAGTTAGGTAACGAAATGAAATCCCTCAACACTTTCCAGTTTCTCATCCCTGGAAGCGAGAAGTTGAACTTGGCTATTTTAACTTCTTTCTGATTTATTTATACGTTGAATCCATTTTGTTGGTGGGAAAGCATATTGCATTCTGGCGTTGCTACTTCACATATGGCTCAAGAGGCTCAGATCAAGTTCCTGAACATGGAATTAATCTCCTTCTCTAGCTATTTCTGCATCCCTTCCATCATCCTGAACTGTATCAGGTCAATGCCAGGTTTCTGCTGGATTAAAACTTAGAAGAGTCTAATAATATTGACCTTACCTCCCATCTTTCTACGTTAAAGATGTTGAGCAGTGTGTTTGCATCTTGTTTCTAGAAAATGAGAGACAGTGAGTGGAATAACGTTATAGATGGTAATAGTTAATGGTTATTAGAGAGCTTTGGATTTTTTAAAAAATAAATTAAAATAACATTACTTAACATTATTTATTTTCTTCACAAAGTAATTCCTTGCTGAAATAACACTGTGTACTGGCAATTGCCCTCATAGTAAAACTTTAGAAAGACATTTTTGTTAATGTAGTTGTTTGAAATATTTAATAGATGAATGGTGTTGAGACTGATAAAAGAGAAGGTGAATTTATTGAGTTGAACTGTGTTGTCAGTATTTCCCAAAAGTGTTTTAGGGCTCCTCTTTGAAGATTTAAGTATTGCATTGATACATAAATATACATTGAAGTGTAGCCACTTGGCTCTTTTTTTTATCAACATGCTGAATCAATCTTACTTGCTTTGGCACCCAAATACTAGGTACTCAAATGAGAGGCTTAACGATATCGAAGATTAAATCTTCCAAGATTGCTTTCAAATCCTGTTTCCTTCTTGGCTGCTCTAGCAGATTCCAAACATGACTTCTCTACATTTATTAACTCTGTACATCTATTAACTGTTTATGTGCAAAAATGTATGGGTACAAATTCTGTGATAACGTGACATCAGTTAATAATAGTCACATCAGATTTTTCCTGCTCCCTGTCTGCTAATCCAAAAAGGTAGACTCATGTGAAGTAGCAGTTGATCTGGAGTAGTTGACTGTGTAATTATGTTGCTTATCTGTTGTTTCAGATTATTACAGAGAATTTGTATGCTTTGCTTCAGAGGATGGGCAGCTCTGTAGCTTACATCCATACAGCTGATGCTTGCTGTGCTCATTTCTGCCTAATTGGGATGCCTCCTTTTTGCCTAATGGGGATACTTGTTTAGATAGCAATTGAGCAACGGTTGAGCAGTGCATTCCCAAGTCCTTTCTCCCCTGTTTTTATTGTATCTGTCTTTAAGCTTGGATGTGCAGTAGAACTAGCCAGCTTGGTATCAAGGGATCATAATGCTTCCCTACATAATTCTGAATCTTCTCTCCCTATTTTGGAGGGGAGCATTTGCCCCAAAAAAGAAAAAGAGCAGTAATAATGTAGACTATTCTCACTTTCACCAGTGCTATTTCATTGTGATAAAAGTCTGGGAAAACTGTATAGCTGACTGTTCAGACAAATACCAGTTTAAATGGTACACAAACATAATCGCCTGCTTTGATGGCAAAAATGCACCTTTGGAATCATACAATGTGAAAAATAATCCACAAAAACATAACAGAAGGAAGGAGAGGAACTTCTGAAAAATACTCGTGATCGAAGATCTCTCTCTGCTAGGTCTTTGGTTTTGAAGTGTAAAGCTCCTATGGGTGCTGCTGGAAGTGTGTACCTGTGCAGGGAAAACTCTCCATCAGAAAGTGTTTTGGCTACCTCCTTGCCATTTGTCTCCTGAGATGCCAAATGTGTATGTAATAGAAGTGGGACGTGAGGGACTCAAAACTCTCAGGTTTCTAACTTAGGTCTCTAACTTTCTCTGTCCAGGAGATACAACTTTTCCCCTTGCTCTGCAGCTGTCAGTACAAAAGATTTTCATATTCTTCTGTAGTGTTCCACTGCCATTAAAATATAATTTAAATATAGTATTGAAATCCATGGTGGATTTATACTTGTCACTGCTTTTTATTGTCTTAGTCATCACTCCATTTCTCAGCTACTTCAAAAGGGCACACCTAAAAATTGATGCTATTATTTTTCGCTTTATTTATGACTCTTGTTCTGAAGCATTACTGCTTGTCACAATCTGCCTTTTCCAGTGGCTATAACTGAAAGCCATAGCTAAACCTTTCTGTTTTCCCAGGAGTTTTATGCAACTGAAATCAGATGCTGGGAATTTGGACTCTCACATTACCCCGCTTGGTCACTCCCTCTATTTCATCAGGCCCTTATCTTTAGGTTTGGTGGCCCTTTTGAAAATGCCAAAGTATTTTAGGATGTTCCTCATACCATGGCCACAGGAGTGGGGTTTTGCCTCTGGGCAGTTCAGTCTTGGTGGCTTCACAGCTGTTGTTACAAGGATGGTGGTACTTTCCTCTTCTGAATCACAGTCAGCTCCCAGGCAGTAGTATTTTTGTAAACAGTATAGTAAACTCCTGATCTTGATCTCACTGAGGTTAGTGGAAGTATTTCTCTTTGATTGTAGGACCTTTTGTTTGGACTGTAGGTTTTTAAGGAGATTGAAGCATACAAAGGTTTAATTGTCATATTAGTATTAACAGAGATAATTTGAACCCTACTGTTCAGTACTTAATCAAGTAACAAAATGCTTATGCTTCACAGTGGTGCAGCATGTTTGGGTAACTATCATGTCACTGAAGTTATTCCCGTGCAAAATTGATGACCTCTAGTATAGAATCGAGTCACAAGTACCTTACCTTTCTACTGTTTTTGTCACAAAAATATGATAGGATGAAACAAGGAAGTGTCACTTTTGGCATCAGAATTCTCTGTGTGTTCTTAGTATGTCTTCCACTACAATAAAATAAAGTACTATCACTGGTCATCTTATTTTTTGCCTTATAACACTGGCTATTCTTACAAAAGCTTGCATTTCTGGTTTTATATGATTTCATAAGAATCCTTGTCTGTATTGGAAAAGATAAGATTTTGGCTTGGGTGGTAACAGGAAATTTTGGTAGTATGGATACTAAAGATTCAAGAGATGAAAGAGTTGGAAGAAATACTATTTAAAAAAAAAACAAACAAAACCAAACAACCGTATGAATTTTAAACCACTCTTTATTTTTTAGTGTTGGTAATAGTCAGAATTTAAAAATCTAGAAAGATTTTGAAATTTAGATTTCTAGATTTTTAAATTTAAAAGCTAGATTCTCTCCAGATCACAGGGAGTTGGAATGACTTAGAGTTACTGGAAAAAAATCCCCCAAATGCAGTTTCTACTGGTGGGTTCAGGTTACGCAGCAAAAAGAGGGGTTGCGCAGATTTGTCTATGGGGTATTTGTATAACAGGACAATTTAAAGTTAAGGCTAGGTGAACAGAGAGGGCTTGGCAGAGTGCATGTTTATTGATGGTGATAGGTAAGACGAAAGGTACTTGCACTGTCAGGTATTGTTTCAATAACTTTGGGACCAAAATGATTGCATTTCCTTTTTGTAACGAATAACTAAAACTGGTACTGTTGGAAGAGATTAGAGCAACAGTGACTATTTTATTATTATTGTTATTAATCTTATCTAAAATAAGGACTTTACTATGCAGACAATTTGAATAGCAGAGGATACATGAGGTTTTATAGCCTGCACTGTGGGATAGACTCAGTGCATTTATTATTAAGCATTTGATGGAAAAAAAGATTATATTAAAAGTATGAAAAGCACCTCCAACAGATGATTGGAAAGAGATTAAGAGGTGAAATTCTCATTGATCTCTGCATCAGTCTTATGACCTGAGTTCTGAATATCTAAGCTGTAATGCAGTATTTTAAACACATTGCTGAAAAATGAAAGGAAATTAAAAATCACGGGTTTATTTTTTCACTTAGAAAGAAGTCTTCTGGTTTACTTCCTGGAATAGCAAAGGACGCTCTTAGACTCCTGAGTTTTTTGTGACCAGCTCAGGAGACTGTAGCTAAAATCACTACTAAGCCTGGCCTTATGTGATGGTTGTTGTTAAACCTCAGTGGACTGAACTGACACCTGCCACCCAGAAGAAATTTCTGTTGTCTCTAGTATTTTACAAGGATATGTACATTCAGGTTTTCTGCATATCTCGGATCCTTCCCTGAGTGATACATCGAGTGTGATGACCCATAAAGATCTTTCTTTTGTGCTGGGCAAATCATTTAGTGCTAACAAGTTAGGGAAGAACAGTTCAAAAGTACTAGCAATAGCATGGCTTCATTTTAGTCTACATGATAAATGGATTGTATGCATCATGTGAAATTATTGCTGGGAGCTGCCACAGAAGAGGAAGAACACAGCTGACTGTGTTTAGTATGTTCCTTACACAGTGCTGAATGTATGATATGGAGAGTAAGAGCCTGTGCTGTGGCAGGAGCTGACCTTATCAAAGGAGAAAATAGTTTAAAAAATGTGTGTATCTTCCTAATGTTTGTATATGAAAGCATGGGGAAAAACTTAGTATGCCCGGAACATGATAGTCTGTTTCATTTTGCCTTTTTTGGCCTGGTTTGTTGTTTTACTTCTGTTGAATAGTGATGCAAGTCCCTCAATTTCAGTGGTGATCTAACTTGTCCAAAGGAGTTGTGTGGATGCAAGGCACACCCATCGTTATTATTCAAATGTTTACATTACAGTATCACTTGGGTAGGTGGGAGGTGAGGATGCACTTGTGTCCTGTAGGAAGGAAACAAAGTGCATGGGAATGTGTAGAGTCATGGGATAAAAAGACAAAAAGAGAACTAGGAAGATTTGGCAGGCTGCAGTGTATATCATACTTAAGAAAATCCAGTTTTTGAACTAAAACATCTTTCTTGAATGGAAGAAAGTAGATACGTTGTAAAATTTTAACTCTAACTTCACCATTTCTGTCCATTTCAACATGAAAATGATCTGTTTTCTGTAAGCTCTGTTGGTAGATACTGTTTGTCACAAGGACTAATTGCAGAAGATAAATAGGTTATGTTAATACACAAATTTGTATACATACCATGTGGAATGTCATTACATGTTTCATTTGTAACTTTAAAATATCTCTTATGAGAGGCCACATTGCTAGTGAGGACAACGTAGCTCATCAAGCAAAATCTTCCAGTTGCATGCGTTATAAACGGCAATGGATTTTTTCCCCCCTTTTTATGTGTTTGTACCCCAGCTACACTGTTTCTGAGACCTGAGGAATCCTGTGTTCTTTATTTTGTAACCATGAAGCTCATAAACCACAGACAACTTTGTAACATGGAAATTAATGTAAAATTCAAATAAGGAGTGGTTTTGGCTTCCAAAGCTGTTTAATGTTTATTCTGGTTTGAGGTTAATATGCAAAAATGTAAAAATAAGTTGGCAGTTTCTCTTTTCCAATTATTGTTAATGAACTTTTCAGTATAATTCAAAGGATTTAGTTTTTTGGCCATTTTTTGTCCTTGTTGAGAATATTTAATGTAGACTGAAAATTGGCTAACAATTGCAAACTAAGACTTAAAAAACAAAAACAAAACAAAAAAAATAAAAAAAAACTTTCTCCACATGATTCTGACTCGCAGTATTAGTTGTAATTCTGCCTATTTTGTTATGGTAAATGCCTGTTCTGAGTTTAGCCTGATACCACCAAATCAAAAGGTTGGTTGACTAGAAGATTATGTACCTACAAAAAATTATATAAATATAGACCTGTTCTCTCATAGTCTTTCTTTGAAAATGTTAATTCTTTGCCTTGATTTTTTTTTTTTTTTTTGTTCATGCTATGTGACGTTTTCTATATATTTTTTTTAATGTGTTTCTAATACGTGAACAAAAGTCTTTTGGAGTCAAATACAGCAAAAATGTAGACATGCTTTTTTAGATAGCATTCTTGTCTTTTTATCACTCATTTATGTCAGTTTTCAGTACCACTCATGTCTAACTACCTCAGAAAGCCTTAGAAAAAATAATAAAATTGTCTGGATGGGTACAACATTCTTTTTCCCTGCTGCAGCTCTTGTGGAAACTCTTTTTCCTTACCGCAGCCTTTATGAGCGTCAGAAGGCAATCTTTGTACAATGAGGGTACTTCTCCTCTCCCTGGCGGGGCTCCAGAGGGGAGCCATACATTTGGATTCTTCCATGCCTGGTTGAAAGTCAGCTGAGGAAGTTTCAGTCTTCCTGCTAGGCAACACGGAAAGGTCATTGTGCTCTTTTGGGGAAGGAATTGAACCCAAGGGTTCACAGTGCCACACATAACTTTGTTCCTAAAGGCAGCATTTTGTTTTATAGAGCATGCACAGTTTGTCTTCCCTTCACCCCCACTTTCTTTTTTTCCTCCATTTTCTGCTGCTTGTTTATGTGCATGCAGAACGTGCAAGTTAGTTTGATTTTGTTTAGGTAACTGTATTTGCCTCAGGGCTGTATTGTTGCACTTGGGTAAACAAAGTCAACAACACGGCTGACTTTTAGATAGGCCATAAGCATGAATAGGGTATACAAGAAAAAAAAAAAGAAAAAAGGTGTATCTGTTCTGTAAAAATGATATAAACCTGTAAGAAATATTTGCTAGATTACAAATTTGTTACAGGTTATTGGTTAGTAAATTGTGAATTATTTCACATGTATGTCCTACTTGAATAAGTGTGTTTTATCCTAGTTATTTTGAATGTTTGGTGTTCTCAATTACTGTAGTTCCCCCTTCCTGGTTGAACACCATGTGGTTTGCTTAAGAAGAATAAGAAGAATAGAAAATAATTACTAACACGTCAACAGTACATGGTTTTAAGGAAAAGTGACCTCTGCTATAATTCTTAATGATTTCCAGATTCAGGAGTATATGCTATTTTTTTGAGTGCCGTGACTTCCTGAATCCTAGCAAAACAACTTTCTGAATGTCTTTGTGAGAACGCAGGTAAATTCTTTATCCTTGTTCACTGGATTATCATGGATGGGAAAGTTGTTTTACGTGGCGATGCTTAACTCTTAGAGTAGAATTTTGAAAGTAATTCTGTCTGGACCTTTGCATTCAGCTGATGTTCCAGTAGTATCTTAAAATTACTCTTAGTACGCTTACTGAATTATCAGCCTCAATAGATTTTATGCGGAGATGAAATTACATCTTTCCCAGGAGAGTGAGGTTAAAGGAGGTGATTGGTGTATGTACAGGTGGTAGTGTAGATTTCCTGCCAGTACAAATCCTGAATATTTTACATTGGTGGTTATGGCGATGCATGAAGGGTCCGTGTGCTCCACCTGTGTCCGTTGGCTGCTGTGCATCAGGGCTTGCTCTGGTTTTCCCACCCATGGAAAGCCCATGCTGAGCTCTGCCTCCTTCTCTCTGCAGCTCCCAGTTGTACCACTTGCAGTTAGCATAGCTGAAGATAATTTCACATCAGCTGCCCGTGTAGCTATTCATTTTTGCTAAACAGCTCCTTATGGTTGTATCTTATTCCATAACTATTACTTAAACTGTTTCCTGTATTGTGCTGTGCAGAATAGTGTACTTAGACATGCTAAAACTATTTAGATGACATGGTGGTGTACACGGTTCAGCCTTTCACCTGCAGCTTGCAGGGGTGTATCCAGCTGGGACCTGACAAATGACCAGGTCCTGAGGGCACTGCCAGCCCTCCCTGTCCCTGCTCACCCCTGGTGCTCCCCCTACCTGCCCATGGCCCAGGATCCTATGTCAGCCCCCCTGGCGCTGTCACCCAGTGACACTGCAGCAGGGCTGCTCTCCAGCTCCCCACAGCCCTGCCCTGCCTGGACATGGGCCCCACTGAGCCGGGTCCATGCATGAACCCACATCCTGGCCCAGTTTCAGCCTGTCCCCATCCCCAGGAAGGTGCCAGATGGCTGGGGTTGCCCAGTGTCCCCCTGGCTGCCCTGCTCCTGGCTGGGGGAGTGGGACAGGCCCTGCTGTCCACTCCATGGGGAGCCCCTGATGCCCCCAGCACCTGGGTTGCTGCTGGGTCTAGCTGCATCCTGACATGAGAAAAACTGATGGAAAAACAGCAACAAAAGGACCTTCTCTCCCAAATTTCTTTACTTTGGCAAACAGTTCAGCTGCAGTGTTGTTAGACAGCCAAAGACAAATGCAGAAATGCTGCAGTAGTCACCTAGATTCCCTCTTTTTTTGCTCAAGATGGATGTGATCATTCAAATGGTCCCTGTCCTTTCTCATGCCCTTTCTTGGCACCAAGATAGTCATTTGTCCTCCTTGGACTGCTTCAACCAGAACACGTTTCCATTTGTTTTAACTTATTCTGCCAGGCGTGATCTGCCTTCCAGCTGCAGTGAGACAAGGTTACTTGAACCATTTGCTCTTTCTTGGGTGGTTTGTTCACTCCATCACTCCTGGACCCCAAGTAGGACTGTTACCTTGTACTCTTTTCTGCCTTGCACTGGAGGTGGGATTTGGCAGATTACTGGATGAGCCATGCTGCAGACACCATGTATCAGTATGGTGCTAATTAATTCTCTGATGGTGAGAACCAGAGAGGGCAATGGCAGAAGCCTTCCCTTGAAGGCTATTTTCATGGCTAGAAAAGTGCAAGAGAATTTGAACTTGCATTTACAAGTGCATTTACAGAACAAAAGCTGTTGAAAAAGGCAAAGAGAATGATGTTATTCAGTTCTGCAAGGAGGAAAGCTGGGTTTGGACAGTTTGAGTGACTTGACTGATCATAAGTTAAAATAGTTAAGCTTCTGTGGTGAAGAATGAATATAAATGAATTAGTTTGCTTACTGCTAGTAAACACTACTGCCACAATCTTTAATAACAGCATGTGTGCAGCCAGATGATGTTCTGTTACAGTGAACTAAAATTAAGGGATTAAGTTAACCTACTGTAAACACAAACCATTTATAGGAAAATGGGAGAACATTGGCTTTCAAAATGAGGGAAAAAAAGAACTTTGTGCTGCAACTAATTAAAATTAATTAAAGGATTACTCTGAGACAGTTACAACTTCATGGCTATAAAACTTAGGGTGAAGATGTAACTTCAAGAGCTTCACTGTTGGCTTTGGCACAGCAAAGCTATTCTCACACACTTCTAGGACATGTGGTTAAATGTGTTTTGTAGGTGGAGCTATGATGTTTAGATGCTGCACATCTCAATTACATTACATTAGCAAGGTTGCCTCTTGTGTAGTCATTCTGTCTGCTGACATTCATGTAATGCAGAGGAAAAGGGGCTCATCCTGTTTGGATGAGGAGTGCAGTGGATGGAGAGTTCAATACAGGAACGAGAGGAAGATGAGTGTGTAGGGGTAGGGACATCAAAAGGATGGAAACACACAGAAGGACTGGTGATTGACTGGCAAAAAAATGAAAGGAGGAAGAGTCAGTGTGATGGCGGGGAGCAGGAGACCAAGAATAGGACATTTAGAAGGAGGAGACAGGGTGGTGGGGGACGAGAGCCACAAAAGGCCAGATAGTTGGAGAAGAGCTGAAGTAATGGTGGAGAAAGGGCTTTGGAGAATACACCCTGGAAGCCAAACCCAAGAATATTTGGTCTGCACACAATTTTCCTGTCCAAAAATACATTGAAACTGCAGACACTGTGTCTCATCCTCCTTTTGTGGCTCTTCTGTGTAGAAGATAAAGGCCTTTTTATTGTCAGCATTTGTTTCATCAGACAAGTGATAGAGCAGGCTCTAATCTCGTATCAGAAGAGTTTAATATTTTTTTTTCCTGAGTTTTAAGTTAAAAGTCCTTGCTAAAATACTTTATGATTACAAATCAAGCACGCTGACTTGGAATAGGAATTGGTAGTATTAGAGTTGCAAATCCAAGATAAGAATTTCAGCAAATCTTTATGGTTAGGTCTGGCCAAAAGAATACAGGAGTGGGCCTTTAAAATTGACTAACTAGGTGTTAATAGCACTCATTAAAATTTAACTGCGGGATTTAAAGGGCTTGTCTATACATGCAGTTACAGGATTCCTTGGGTGGAGGGGTTGCTTCCAGAAGAGTTGTTTATTTCCGTTGATCTTAATCCACTATAATCTAGTTTGTCGATTCAGTTTAAACTGGAATAACATAAGGCGATGGTGTTCATCTATTTAAGTGAGATTAGTTTAAGTTTTTTTTCTCTTATATTTGTCTTGTTTCTTGAATACTTCAGGAACAGGTGCTCCTTCTTTTCAATTTATTCTATAGCTGTGAGAATTGGGCATATCACTAAAAAAGAAAAAGTAGCATTTCTGAAATTGCAAATTTAAAAAAGTTACAGCAAAGTTCCTAGATCATGGAAATAACGTTTGTGCTACAAGCTAGTTCAGAGGAATTGTATCTGACTCCTGGGCAGCGTGGACCTTGTTAGGTGCCTTCTGAGTGAACGTGTATGGGCGTGTGGCTGAGCTGCAGCTTTCTGTCTCAGTTCCTTCCCAAACTAGTTGAGTTTTTTTTCTGTTTATGGGTCTTGCTACATAATTACTAGGATGATAAAATCCTGTGCTAAAATCAGTATTGAAGGGAGAGGTTCTTTGGGAAAGTTTTCTGGAGAAAGGGCTTTGCCCTTTTATTTCTCTTCTGTGATCCCATCGCATGACAAACTGGATTTAATTTTTTTTTTTATATATATAAAATTATTAAAGTTATACTAAGTCTATATTAAATGTAGATAAATAAAATTACATTACTATATATAATTTTATAAATATATATATATATGCTCTTGAGCAGACATTGTGTTGCTTCATCTTGCCTTGCTTTCTGTATTCATTGCTGATGAACTGGGTGGTACAAGAAGTACCAATGGAGCTGTAAGATTATTTTCATTTACTTCCTTTAGCCTTTTCTCTGTGATGGCTTTAGTTTAAAACAGTTCTTGCAGAAGTGTTGCCTGAAGATAAAAAAAGAAAAAAAATGTTTGCAATAGCTGTCTGTTCCTCTGGTTTTTGAGTACTTAGCACAACGGAAGACAATCAGCAACTACCACAGTATAAACAAACTAACAAAGAAATACAATAGAACATGTTATTATCCTTTTTCTGTCTTTCATCTTCTAACTTTCCCTCACTGCACTGAGTTGTGTGAAGACAGAAGAGTGAAACGGAGTTCATGCTGTAGTGCAAACACAGGGCCCGGTCAAGTGATGGGGCAGATGCAGCCAAGTTCACCATCAGAGTACAGTAACAAAGTGCTTATCTGGTGCCTACAGGCATGAAGAGAGGACACGCTGTCTGTAGGGAAGTATGTGAATAGCTTTGGTATCTTTGTTATTATTCGTTTTCATATAAAAATATTTAGTTTTAACTACCTATTTATTTAGCTGTGTTCAATGCAAGTTAGACATTTTCCAGTGTATTCACAAAATACTGTAAGAACATTTAATGTGGCCACTAGCTAGTACTCTGTTCAACTGGTAGTTTCCTAAGTATGTACAGCTAAGGACCAATGGGTATGTTACTGTTTCTCGTTTATCATCACTTTATTTCTGATTTACGTTTCAGATTTTTTTATTTTCAAGGGGATTTGATTTGAATGTGGGTGTGTTTGTTTATTTATAATTTTTCTTTCTGAAGATGTCCAAGCTAGCCACTTTGAACAGGGCATGAGCTTCTGTTTGCTGTTGGTACTCATGACTCATTTGTGTTATTTTTAACATTGCAAACATGGATATATTTTTTCCCAAATTATTCTGATTTTTTTTTCCCCCTATGGTTGAGTTTATTTTATTTACCATAAGTCTGGAAACCTAGGTTATATATCTGTAACCCAACAAGCTGCCTAGAATGGAATATTTTAACAATCACTATTGTTGTGTTGTAACTGGAGCTGTTAATGTGGGGTGACATTCTTGGGGTGACATTCTTGCCCTTGATTAGTCAGTGGGCTTTGTGCAGCTGTTCTGGGTGGGATTTGGGGAGACAAGATCCATCACACCTAGAGTGTCTGTGAGTCCCTGGAAACAAGGAGTGTCTCTGCTGTAGGCTGTGTGATTATTAAAAAAAAAAAAAAAAAAAAAAAAAGGCACATCCTTGAAATTCATGGACAGCATTATGCTTGTAAACACATCCAGAGTCCTGTTGATTTGCTTCAGGTCTTCACTGGACTGAATGAAACAAAGAATTAAAGACAGACTTGGGTGTTCACTTCTTTTTAACCTCCCTAGGAACATTATCAGAGCCAATCTTAAGAAAATTGTTTCTTCATAAATAATCATATTTTCACAGAAACCAGAACTTCTGCTTTGACTACCATTCTCAATAACGTTTTGCAAAATCCAGATTTTCTGAATAAGCTTCATCTCCCTCAATGGCAGTGTCATGTGCGTCCCTTGTGGATTTTGGAGGCAATCCTCAGTACTGCGTAACTGGTTGAAGAAAATACTGATCTGCCAGGGAGACCGGTCTCTGATCCTGACTTTAAGCTTTGTAGTGTTAATAAATATTGCATTTTTGCTTTTTTTTGTGATGGCGTACAACCTCAGGAAGCCATTAACCAATACATGTTTGCCCCTGCAAAGGTAGTGATGCCAGGCCTGACTGTTAAACAGCTTTTTCATTCTTTGCCTTTTTATTGTTAATATTCAGTAATCTTTATTTCCGTAGTCATAAAAGTGTAGTGTTTCAAAAATCTCTTCTAGTACAAGCATCCTGGATTTTTGCTTGAAAGATCTTCTGGAAGAAAGACCAGTTCTGCTCACTGGTTTGTAAGTCACGGACTACTGCTGCAGCATCTGCCCCAGTTACTCCTTGTTTCAGGTTTATGGTCTTTATAACTGCACATCCAGTATTCTTTCATGAGACTCAGAGAAATTGATATTCCTTGTGGTAATCTAGGTGTAAGAAATATGTAGTCCCATTCTGGCATAGTGCCGGAAGATCTCTGTGTTGAGGCTTTGCTGGATGATGTCTGTGTGTGGTTCATGGGACATCTTTGCCAAAAATAAGTTTTATTAATACCTTCTTCATTTTTTTTTTTTTAAAGCAGAAAATCTTGCTGATTTTCTAGGGGATCATTTAATGAGGTCTGTTATTTGTCTGTAGCTGTACCTTACATGAAAAAATACAAATTTCATGAGGTTTAATTTGCTGCAGCGAGTGTAGAACAAATCTGATGGGTAGAACAAGCCAGTTGTTAACAAAATCCCACTCAATTGAAAATAGTTTTCTCTCCACTCCAAGTTGTGGTTGACTGCTACTACAGTACTGTAAAATCAAGTATTCCACATCTTGTCAGCATCTTGTGACTGGGCAGACTGTATCTTATTTTGTTACAGTAATTTCAGACAGTAATTCATTTGATCCTTTTATCTCAGGCAGCAACTATTTGAGGCTTTACAAGCCAAGCTTTGGGCTCTTAGCTTGTTAAAAAAAAAAACAACCAACCTCCTCCCTTTAAAGGACCAGGAGACTTGTAGGGACTTTCAAGTGGCACCTGAGTTCGCATTTTAGTAAGGTAGTTTGGGTAATACAACAGTTCAGCTCGGGAGCTTGGTGCTCAATGGTTGACATATGTGACTGGGTGCCATAACCCGACCTCCTTTACGCCTTCTGTATCCACTCTGGTCGGATTGGCCCTGGCCACATCAGCAAGCTGCAAAACAGCCGTTTTGGCCTAATAAACTCTGTTTGTGGCGTTTCTTACATGTATCACTGCGTATAGAAGACAAGACTTTGATTTTTCCCTAAATAACATGGTGACATATGAGACAGCAAAGCTAAACCAGACCTGCTCAACCCAGTCCTCATGCTGTTAACCTTCACTGAAGTTTGCTCTTGGTTTCAGGGGGGTGGGTCTGGCTCTACCATGGTGGGTGACTTTGTCCATCTGTCTGTCTTAGGGCTGGCTATGTTTCCTTCTCATTTGAATAACAACAGTATAGGTAAGAAGGCAAATAGCTCCATAGCTCAATGCTTGGATCAGTTTCCTTTTGCATGATTACTGCCTTGGGTTCTTCTGGGAGCCCCTTTCCTCCTCCATGGTTGTTCCTGTCACCTGGTTTTCTTTCATCAGTTCTGTAACACAACCGCGTGAGCCATGGACCCTCCTTGACCTGATGCTTGACTGGTGCTTGTCAGTGTGCAAGTTCTTCAGGTCATGGGCTAATCAAGGTTCATGAGGTTTCATGATTGTTCTTATATAGCATAAGATTTCAGCATTTAGGATGTTAAATCTCTGTGTATAGAAATGCTGTTAATTCTATATTGCAATAATAAAAAAGCTATTAGAACAAAATCCATTTATAGTCCAGTAATATTTGCAAAGACTAAAAATACATCTTAACTTGGACGGAGAGGCAAGTTTTGGTCTGGCAACCCTGGTTGTGGTAATCAATCCCTCTGCCTGGGACAGGCAGGTGGCATGTCACTCAGCCTGTTCCCCCCTTACTGTCATCCTGTCTCTGCTGCGCTTGTGGTCTCTGTCTCAGAGTACATTAGACTTCTTAAGGTTGTATTTCATTTCCTCTTATAGCACAAATCTCCTATTGAGTGTAGATCTTTAAAGATTTAGAGGGAGCCAGGAAAACATGGAAGAAAGTCATCACGATGGTTAAGTTAGTGGTGATTTTTGTATTCAAGTTAGAGATCAGTCTGTATTCTGATCTAGTGTTCTTCCCAGGACTTGGAATTTTCTGAAATGTTTGCATTCTAGTTATGTTTTTCATGATTTCTCTCTACTTACATAGTAATTTTTGTTTGTAAGGTTGAAGTACATTATATATTTTAGAGTCCCAAGAGAATACCATGATTCTTGGTGTTCCACCATGTTGTTTTCGATTCTTCTCCCATTAAGATTAAATGAAATATAACACAAATACAAATCACAGGACTGAAGAAAATCAGCTACTGCTGAAGTCAGTGTATGTGTATTTTTAGTCCTGTGAGAACAGAAATTGGCTGTCAAGGTTTTAGTGAATAATTTATGTTTTGCTGAGTTCAGAATATAGAGTGTGGCTTTTAAAACATGGGAGTAAGACTGTAACTGAAAACTTGGCTACAGAAATCTTTTGAAGCCTGTGGGGATGAAAGGCTCAAAAGGCTTAATTATGTCAGAGCAAGGGGAGGTAGAACTTATAAATGAGTACAGTCACTTCCTGAAGAGAGGTATTGTACAAGTGCACTCATTTGGTGTTATAATTAGTATGAAATCTGAGTACCTTTACGCTTCTGGCTAGGTAGCTAAATCCAAAAGTAGGACCTTTTGGGGTTCTTTGGTACAATGATTTTGGAAAGCAAGCTTGCATTAGCTAGTGTATCAGTGCAATTTGTGCTGGAATTTGTCAGAGTAAAAGTATGATGTAAAGGTATGACAAGATACACAAACCTTTTGTGTACTTCCAGTTCTCCAGATCTGATGGATGCTGGAAGCCCCCTCAAACTCTGGCTTCATGGATGGACAGCTTGTGGGGCACAAGCATTTCAGATAATTGAAGCTTCTCTGCAGTTGAAAAAATCTAATATCTGTACACATTGTGTCTGGAAAACAAATTTGATTTTTTTACTTTACCTTGTACTGAAAATGCTCAAATCGTGTAGTAATTTAAGACTAAAAGCAACAAAGGATATGAAATGGATAAAGTTAGTTGTACAGATTACAAAACCAAAAATTTGTAAATTTAAGTGATTTAATTTTTTTCTTCCAGGTTGACTTCCAGGTCAATAGAGTATCTTTTGAGTTTGTTGTTGGGTTCATGAGAACAAATGGAGATATTATAATATGAGCTAACTGTGTAGGTCTTTTGTGGTAAGTGGAGAAAAGACAGTCCTGAAAGAGCTCGCTTTTCTCCATTGCTTATAAAGAAATCCTGTTTTGAGTCCTTCAGATGGATGCATCTGCACTGTAGACTTCTGTGGTTATGTGAGATGGATTGTGCCCCATCTTTTAATTTTTAAAGTTGTCCACAGCAGAGGTATTAAAAATAGTCTTAAGAGGGGAAAAATCTGGGTTTTTTTACTCTGTTGACTGGATTTGGGGATCAATTATAACCAATGGTATTAATGTAATTTTAAAGAAGGTTTTAGATATATTACTTCATTTATTGCCATAAGGTACAGTGCTTCAAACGAGATTCAGAATTCCCCTGCTAAATTTCAGAGTGCACAATATCATCCTGGCACTTGCTTTTTGCAGACTCATACGGTCACACACGAGGAGATGATTTAAGTTGACAGGAAGGTTATGGCCACATATAGAATACTATCTTTGACTATACAAATGTACATTTTGCTAATCACTTTTCATTTGTGCTCTTGGTTCAAAACCAAGAAAACCAGCAAAGCCCTGCAGTTGTTATTCATTCAAGAAACATTATTTTAAGTGTACTTTATGCCTTTTTTTAAGTGATAGTTCTTCTGTTAAGTAGGTTACCTCAGGTTACAGAGCTCCTCACCTTTCTCTTTCAGTTACAGGACAGATGTGGCTACTGTTTTAATAACTTCCTCTTTGCAAAGCTTTACTTAAATAGAGAAGAAAATTGTGAACTCTGAAGTTTGTCACTAACTGGTGGGGCTGAGATTTATGCATATGCTGGGTTCTTTTGTTCTTTGTCTTGTTTTTTCAACGGACAACATTTTTGCTTAGCTGCTGGGAGAAGCTGCTGTTTTTATTTCTGGACTTGTGAAAAAGATCTTGTTCATGACAGCTCAAAAAGTGTTTATGCTGTAAAAAGCATAGGTAGTAAGTAGCTGAAAGGAGGAATTTCTTAAAATTATGTATGCAGAAAGGCATAGTAAAATACAGCATAAGCAAAGTAGGTGTATATGCTTGATCAAATCTTTAGAGCTCCTGACACACCAGAGTTCCTGTGGTAGCTGGATTCTTTTGGTGGGAAGCCCCCACAGTTTTGTTTAAGTATCCAAAAAGCTTTCATTAATAAATACACTTCCTTAGGCTCACATAAACCTTTTCTGAATTGTTTGTGTTTAATCTGAGTAGTAGCACTTAGATGTAGGTGTTAGAGAGTTCATGTGGCTCCATTTATAAGACCCCAGAGAACCCACAGGTGAGGCCATGGGGAGGGAGAGGGAGAAAGGAAGAGCCTTACTCCCTTCTCGCTGCCCTGCCTGTAGGAGAAGCGTCAAGTCAGTCTTGCACTTTCTGAGACCAAAGTCAATCACCTTACAGGAAATCAGCTGTCCTTGGTTTCACTGATCAAGGAAGTACAGACTTATTAGCTTTGTGCAATTTTTAAAGGTATGGTTAGACTGTGTGGGCAGGGAAGCTGCTGTGCTTTTCCACCTCACTGGGAAGCCCTGGCCTCTCATTTGAAAACCCCAATTGTTTTCCAGACAGTGCTTTGACCCTTACAGCAGGGTTACTTGTGAGTAGTGTCACTGAGCAAGAATTCTTTATGGAGAGAAGTTGAGAAGCACCAGTACAAAAGTGTCAGTTGGAGCGACACCGGAGACACACATCAGTATCTAGCTGTAGTCTGAACCATAACATGTGTTGCTCGCTCTAAGGAAGGGCCACCTCAACTTCATCACTGGTAGTAGAAATTATTCCAGTTGAGGAGCTTTGGTGAAGCAGAGCAATGCTGTTAGATGTTTTACCTGTAACTGTTCTGCTCTGGAACATGCCAGGGTTCAGCTTTCTGCTCATGGTACCCCTACTTTGGCTGTCATTTCTATAGCTTGAAATCCTTTCCTTTTTTAACCCAAGACAATAAGAGCAATTGCACAATGTGTTCCTACTAATTAGCTTTTTGTTTAAAGAATTAAATATTTTAATTATTATATTTAAATAATATACATGGAAAATCCAGCATTTAGCTGTGATTTTACATATGGCTGTTTAATGTCAGGGAATGTTTTGGCATGTTCAGAGCATTGTATTCACTTTCCTTTTTTAAATCCGTCCTCACCTTCTTTGCCCTCAGTGACTACTCTGAAGCAATTAATTGCACTCCTCTTCCTTCCCTGCTTGTTCTCTCTCTTTTGTTGTTCCAGTGGCTTTTCCTTGAAGGAAGTCCTCCTTGTTCTTTTCCTTACTCTGAGATTGTGATGGTGCCTTGTTGGCCTTGTCTTCTATTCAGTATTTCTGGGCAGTCCAATTCATCCTCGTGACTTCACCTATCTTCTTCACTGTGAGGGTGGTGAGGCACTAGAACAGGTTGCCCAGAGAAGTTGTGGATGTCCCATCCCTGGAGGTGTTCAAGGCCAAGCTGGATGGGGCTTTGAGTAACTTGGTCTAGTGGAAGGTGTCCCTGCCCATGGCAGGGGATGTTGGAACTAGATGATGTTTAAAGTTCTTTCCAACCCAAGCCATTCTATGATTCTATGATATGTTGCTGTAGCGAAGCTGATTCAACTATGTTTTGCCCCATCTCATTTGTTTCTCCCGTTTGCCTTTCTGCCCCTTGGGTGAAATGTAGCCAAAATTAAATTAAATTCCCTGTGATATTGATACACAAAATTCCTCCAGTTCAATCACCGTTTATCCTATTTTTTGTCACTGTTGAGAGCGCTTACCACTTAAGACTGAAACATGCGACTTATCTCTCAGGCTCTTATTCTGTATTTTCAGACTTACAGACTGCTTCTCAAACCTTGCCTTTCTTTCTGTACATGCAGCCTAAGCTGTCCTCCGGAGAGGTCTGAGTCTTGTACCAACTGCTATAGGATCCATCTTTATGCTACTCCAGATGCCGAGCTTAACCAGTTTTTCCAACATATGTTTTCACTAAAGTCATCATCTTCCTATATTGCTGTCCTGGAATCCTCATCTTCCACTATAAAACGTACAAGTTTCTTGTCTTTATCTTCAGTACCACTCACAGCCCTCTCTGCTCTATCATTTCTCATTCCTTAAATTTTCCTGTTCTTCTGACAGTGTCGTTTTCAAAACTCCCTTTGTCAGTTGTTCTTGTATGGCTCTTTATCAGCTGCTTTTTATGCATGGTAATGACTTCTCAGAAGTGACCTTTTCTTCTCCTTGAAACCCTAAAATCTCCATCCATGGTGGCACTTCTCTCATCTGTGGTGCAGCATGGAGCTGCTATGAAGTCATCAGAGATCCATGGACCTTTGCATGTGAGTGAAATGTGTGTTGGGGTGAGTTTAGAGGCCCCAGCCTCTGGGGGATCAGGAGAGCAAAGGTATCCCAGCTCCTCCAGCACTTGGTGCCTGCATCACAGAGTAAAATCCCAGTTAGGGCTCTGGTGGTGCAGTTAAATCAGATGGGAAGGGGCATTTATGTGGTTAGTAAGTTTCATGAAGACGAGGGTATCTGGTCTTACATCATTCCTGACCCCTCATTCAATAGCTTTAGTACTATCACAGGACTTGATAAATCATTTTTGCATCATTATCATGGATGATTCAAGTGATACTGTAGCTGCTGTGAATATGGGAAGGAAACAGATAATTTGATGAAATATGTCATTTTAATTGGTTGTTTATGTGTGGACATTCACTTTAAAAAAGTGATAATTATTTCAGAATAATTTTTACATGACTAAATTAGCACCATTATTTCTTTCTCTGTATCCTGAGTTCACAGCTTTTACATTTAACTTAATAGCACCAGCATAGCCACATAGAGAAATGATGTGGTTTGCCTCCTTTATTAGCACAGATAGAGTGTTTGTTTCATAAAGAGCGTTTTTTTTGTGATCATGCCAAAGCTTGTGTGAAGCTTTCACAGCTCTCTGTGAAAGTTGAAGGCAGAGATACATTTTGATACAGACGGTAAATATGCATGGTATGTCTGCATTAAATGGGGAGATGCAGAAGCTGGAGAAATGCTCGGCAAGTTTGCATGCTTTAGACTCTCTGAAATCTAGAATAAGAATTTAAGATGAGAAAGATGATTTGATGATTGGGGCCACCTGCCTGCCCAGGTAGATTCCATCCCTGCTCTCAGCATGCTGTTAAACACACATGCAGTTTCCAGTTGCTTTCCACTGCTTTACCAGATGTTTGTACAGCTGTATATTCTGTATAGCAACACTATATTTGAAAAGCAGTCACATCTCATTCTTTAAGTGAATAATTTTCCTATTTTCCTACTCAATGTCATATTGCATATCTCAGCATGACAATTCAATCAACTGGTTTCTCTTTACGTGAGTGAAAAAAACTGCTTTGGTAATAAGGCTTTGTGAAGTGGATTAAGACTGTAGGTGTTCCTGGTGAAACATGAAAGGTATATGAAACACTTCAACTCTGACTCTGGGTTTGTGTGGAAAAATCAAAAGTGGCCAATGACATTTCCAAATTACTGTAGACTTGTTTTAAAAATAAAGTGTGTTCTTGAGGCCAAGTCTTCCTATTAAATTGGCCGGAATACTTTTTATTGTAATACTTTAATAACTACTTTTTTATGTGAGCTGGCATTCTATCTCTGAAAGTGGCTTCAGAGTGTGTGTGTTCTTTGTCTTTCCGCCACACAGAAAACATCCTAGTAGTTATTTTTACATTTCTTTTTTGTGGAGGAGAATCTTTCATTGTTTGTGAAACTGAAGGGAGAACAAGGGGCGAGTGTGCTGGTGGAGATGAGTGAGGAGCGGTATCATACGCCTATGGGGTAAACATCAGCTGGTGAGATTTTTTTTTTTTTTTTTTTAAAATGCCCAGTGATTCTGATTCTTGTTCCGGTTATCTTGGCACTGCACGTAAACTGAATTAATCTTCTTTAATGTAAGCGTATTAGAGTGTGCGAAGATGAGAGGCACAGCAAGACCTACTCATTTAGCCAATCTCTGATCTCTGTCCCTGTCCCCTATTTTCAAGCTGACCTGACTCAGCTTGTGAGTGTATTCATGTACTTTGTATACTGCATTAAAGTTTCATAGTCTTGGCTTGTACTGAGGGAATGGCAATGTAAACCGTGCTATTTAGAGGCTATGCGTGTCACGTGGAAGCGTAGCTGCTCTCCCTCCAGTTCTTCATGCTCTGTGGCAGTCTGGAGTTAGTACAGTCGCTGCAAGCACAGGGCTTCAAAGGCTGCCTGAACAGTTTGTAAAGGGAACGCTATTCTGTGTCTTCTTTTCTTCCCTCAGGACCTTTCCACAGATGTATTCCTGTGCTTTTTCTCCAAGAGAGAATGTAAAAAGCGAAGCAGGACTCGATCAAAGGACAGAAATGTACAGAGTCAGTGTAGATCTCCACTGACTTCTGGGGGCTTGGGGAAAATGACTGCAGTTTTTCTTAGTTTGATGCTTATTGCTGTGACCTGAGTTTGCACCAGATTGATTAAGTAGGCTTTAGTCTCATAAGACTTTTGCTGTTTGGTTAGGCATGTCTTTCCAGTATGGGATTTCTGCTAAAATTTGCTTCAACATTTTAAAATGTATAGGCTGTCATCTGGTGTTGTAGAAACACTTTTAAAATTTGTATTAATCTCTCACTTAAAAAAATAAATATGTGGTTGAGGTGGTGATGTAAAAAGGTGATAGAGCCACAAGTCAACGGCTGTTATGATATGCCTCGCAGCAGTGTGATGTCTACTGAGATAGTTTTTTAGACTATGTGCAGGTTTTGTGTGTCTTTATAGGTGGATGTGACATTTTCACATGGGTCTTCTCTCATATAAAAGGCAGAAATTAAATAATACTGAAAACTGAATCAAATTGGAAAACGAGTATTTTCAGTAATGCTTTCTGCTGTCTGTGGAGTTCTGCTTTGTTGGGCTCTTTGTAATAGTGTTAACCATCTCTCCTACTGTAGGGCTTGAGGGACAGGACTCCACAAAAGGAAATGCACGAGAAGGCCACTGAGCTTTGGTAATTTTGTTCACAGGAGATGGTGCTAGTGCAATACATACCCAGGAGTGATTTTTCTAATCACCTAAACAACAAAGTTGAATGCTGTATTACCTACCCCCACCCCCCTTAAGCACAACAGGCCTGTAGGTAAATGCTATTATTTCATTATTTCATTTTCCTCTATTTGTGTTAGTGGTTGAGTCCTTGTTTTATACTAAAGCTGTAAATTTTCAGGGGCTGGTACCCTTTTTTGGTTTGTGTTTCTAAACCTTTTAGAGCATTCTTTGCTGGAACTGGAAGACACTCGAAAAATGCTTTTAGAGCTTATTTCATGTGTCGTTCATGTGTCATTATTTCATGTGTCAGATGTGAGTTAGCTGCTTACTACAGTAACATTACAAAGTGCTGGCTGACAGATCATGTGAATACAAAGTCATTCCTTCGTGTTCCTCTTGATTTTGATGTATGCATGCACATAAATAGCAATATTTCTTCCACGCAGGTGTGGGTATCATTAACTTACATACCTGCAAATCATATCGGAATATAGTTCTTGTTCCAGTAGTTGAAGATATACATAGCATCTTCTGTGTAGGATGGTAAACCTGGGCAAACCTGCAGAGATTTTATGCAGCTAAGTTATCTTCATGTGTTTCAGGTGTAGGCCAGCTGAATTCTTCATCCTGCTTCAAACATAGATGGAAAGTAGTGGCAGAAAAAAGGTCTAAGTGAGAATTTAATGAGTGCAGTTTCTTTTTGAGCCAGATGGGTGTGCAATTAGCAAATTTTTGAATAATTTCAGGGCACAAAGCACATTTACAGACTATTGTGGTCTCACGTTTGCCAGTATTTGTAGGGTTGAGGTGCAGTGCATTACAGAATATCACAAGCCTAAATGGTGAGCCAGTCACTCTGATGGCTTAGATTTTTTTTTGTGTGTGTGTTTTTGGTCTGCATGTGGTCTTTATTTTGATCTTTGAGGTTGTCATAGCTCTGTCAAAGTCAATGAGAGTTTTATGATTGCTCCTTCATCTGCAGTTAGGATTAAACTCTGACCTCCAAAAATATCAAAAAGTCTTATTTTGTTTCTAGCAAACTATAGTGGTAACAGAGGACAATATTATGCCTTCTGTCTTTCTATTTCAGGAAGTATCTCTTGATATCAGTCTATATCAGCCTGGCTTATGAATGTTGACGTTAGTCAAACATGTCTGACATTCATGCTGTCATGCATCATCTGATATACCTGGGAAGCAGCCAGTTGGGAAACTTGGAAGAGTTTAGCCACAGCAACCTAGGTTTTCATAAGACCAGAGTGTGAATTCATGCTCCCAGGTACAGCTGTTTTACTACAGTTACCCAGAGTAGCTTCAAGAGTGTCACGAGTTCATCAGCAGGAGCTGATGTCTTCCTGGGCAACAGGAGGGAAATGTATTCAAGCCATGCAGGGAGCTTGAGCCTTGTCCTCCTGGTTGATTCATGGAATTCTGCTAGACCTTTATCTTGCATAGACTCAGGGGAACTGCGCTTATTTGTTTGCATATAGAATTGGGTCTTTTGTTTAAGAAACAATACATGAACAACTGGTGTCTGCGCAGCTGGAGAGGAAGGTGCAGCTAATGTTACGGTTTTATTGTTGACTCTACATTTGAGTCCTGATAAGCCCAACTAATCAATTAACAGATTGTTTTGGGGATATGAGTCTAAATGTTGCATTTCATTTTACAGCAGAGTAGCAACGTATCTTCCAGACAGAGCGCTGTGTTTTGCAAAGCCTTTTACTAGAGCCGATGGCAGAACAAATAGAATGGTTTGTGTGTGACTAAAGACTTTTTTTTTATTATTTTTCAAGCCTTTTAATTTCATTGCAAGTATCCTGCTAACATATCAAAGCAATTGATTTCAGATTTTGTGGTCTGTTCTATAAATTTTAACAAACAGGCGTATTAATCAGACTATCCTGATTTATAGGTAGGAAGAATTGCAAACTTTCAAAGGTTAAGTATTGTTCCAAATCACAGCATTTAAACCCCTGTAATATTTTAAGTCTTCTCTCCAGGAATTAATCTGCAGTATTGTTTCACTGCTTCACTTACAAGGCTGGGAGGCTGCCGATGTGGGTCACTGAAGTAGAATGAACAAACATGCATTTAGTAAAACGCAGATGAAAGGGTGGTATCTTTGGATTCTGTTTGCAGCTGTTGCAATCAAGACAACTTCATTGGGAAGCCCACTGAAGGGATGACTGAATGTAATACAAAATAAAATGCTGAACTCTCCCAGTTTATTTTCAGTCTTTGTCATTTTGAGTATGTGTTTTCCTGCAGCTTTTATAAAATTGAGTACTTCCCAGTCTTTGGTGCATTTATGTCTGTCTTCAAATTTAGTTCACATTCTGCCTATGAATTAAATTGCTCATTTCTTTAAAGGACTTCTTTTTTTTTTTTTTTTTTTTTTTTCAGAAAATATTTGCATTTTTATAGCTAACTGCATACCCCCAGAAATGATTTGGCAAGTGAAATTTGCAATACTGTTTTGCGAAAGAGAAATAAAAATACTCTATTTGAAAAATATCAGAGATCCTAAGCATTGTTTGTTTTTATGTCATGAAGGCTGAACCCTAATGACATAGAAGCCAGTATGGGCTTTACTTAGTAAAAGCTGTTAACTTCAGTGAGGTCTGAATTTGGTCTTATTTGACTCTAATTCCAGGAAAACCACGTGATTTCTAGTTCATCCTCAGCTCTTGATGTATGTAGTCCACAGTTTAATAAAAGTAGAGCATGAAAGGGCATCATATATTGGACTAAATGGGCAAAACTTTTATTCTGATTCATCTTTGTAATCAGACCAACTGTATATGTGAACTTTCCCCCTGGTGTGTAAGAAATTTGGTTGTTTTTCAGAGGAAAGGAAACTGGAGAGAGATTTAAATTCTTCCCAGAATAATTGGAACAACCGGAAAAATTAAGAGAAGACCTAAACTGATGTTCATATTTCACTGCTACTTAAATTAACAATGCAAAGCTCAGGATAGAAGTAAACTTGAATTGCTTCCATAACTATGTATGTATATGATCTGACATGGCATATAAAAATGAAGCTTTGTAAGAGTTGATGGCTCGCCTGATAGGATTATGCAGAAGAGGAGCGATTCTCACCTGAAAGACCCTTGCCATGTCAATGCAGACCTCATCAGAGGTGGCAGTAATTGAGTGGGATACATTTTCTGGAAGAATGCAGGACAGATGGTGCCAATTGCTGAATATTTCTATTTGTGAGTGTAGCAGCTGATTGTGAGACACGTTGGGAAAGCCCAGAGTTTTGCCTCACCAGTGTCCTTCTCTGACAGCAGCTGGTAGTGGATGCCTTGGTAGAAGTAGGAGAAGGATCTAGTGGTACTTTTCCCATCCTTGGGTGGTTTGTAGCTAAAAATACTATGAACAGTGATGGGAACACCAGCATATAATACAAGCTTTTCTTATAGGGTTTAAACATAAACAATAAATATTTTGGGTGTGAGCACTTTCCCTTAGATTTTTCTGGATGCTGATGGATATTTCTCTTGCATAACTAACTTATTTTGTGGCACTGCATGAGTTCCAGATTTCAGACATTTGGGAGTAACATAATGAGAAAGAAGCGCTTTGTGCCTTACCTTTCTCTCTGAAAAGCTGCATTTATATATATGCAATGGTAGCATCATTCATGCCCCTTTGTGTATGCGTGGAACATGTCAGTAGTAGTAGAAACTTCACATCCGTGAGCCAGATGAGTTGGAATTGAAACTTGTCATGAAGGGGGAAGTGATGGTAATGAGATTTAAGTGGGAAAGAGAAATAAAGGAATTTTACCTGAATGAAATAAGACTTTAAAAGCGGGGTTTAGGTTTTCATGGCTTTTTAGAAGTGAGCCTCAATTAGGCAATGCATTTCAAGAGTTTTTGCCTTACAATTTATGCCTAACAATATTCTTTTTTGCTTGCATTTCTAAAATAGTAGGATATATTCATATACACACACACATTTTAAATTCTTCCTTTTAATATGTGAACCATGTCTCTCCCTTGCTCCATGCCCTTACTATCTTTCTTCCTCTGGATTGTCTAAACTGTGTACCTTACCAGTCTGTCACCAGTTACCCTCTTATTTTGTATTTGGCTGACAAGACCTCCATTCAGTCCTTCTAAAAAAAGAAGTAATGTGATGCTGTCTCCAAGGCAAGCTCCTGCAAACTGCTAGCACTATTCCCCAAGCTGTCCTGATATGTGAGCACCAACAGGGACATAAACAAGAAATGTTATGAGTTCTGATTTCATAAATCCAAGGGGAAGCTGATCAAATTAAAAAAATGACACAGGGGGTAAAATATAAAATACTCTTTTAAGCTTGACAAACATCTCCTGCTCTTTAAAAACAGCTGATTTAAGACTAGCACTGTTATATATTAAAATGCATGAAGTATTCTTTTGAAATCTTAACCATAAAGCGCTATGCTTCATTAGAGGAAACAAATACCTAAGAAAAAGCTGGCTTGTCAGGTGGGCTTACTCTGAGAAAACACCGATATTTACCCAGGACTTTTGAGGGTGAAGATAACAAGAACTTAGCTTCTCAGTGAAAGGATCTCTACTAATCTTTCATGACACGCACTAAATGTATATTGCCATTCTGGTTCTGGGTCACCGAATTGTTAAGTATTTCATAGAGGTCTGAGTTTGGTGGTTTGTGTGTGTGGTTGGGTTTGTTTTCTTTCTTTGTTTGTTTTTTGTTAAAGGTAGAAACTGTTGAAAATAACTTGAGAGTTCCCCGTTTTCCTGTAGTTGTTCTCAAACAGTAAATATTGCCCCCACAAAAGCAGGTCCTGGAACTGTAAAGCTTGCAGACTCGGTGTTTATCTTGACTATTGTAGTGGGGTTGAGTGTTCAGAAATCCCCATATGCAGCCCCTATGTTTATTTTTTCAGATTTTTTTTTTAGTATTTCTACAAGACCTCACCATAGCTGTCATCTTGTTAGAAACACAGATGCTAATTCAGCCTTGATATTTTTATAGCAAGAAGGATATATATATTATCAGAAGTCATTGCCAAAGTATTTAGGCTTTTATATGCTGTATGTCTTAATGAAAATTTGATGTGATAGGACACAGTTCATAGCATAGGTCTGTACTCGTATACTTTACTGTGTAGTAGAGTTTTATCAATTTCTAAGTTTATCTAATTTAGGATACTATACAGGGTTGAGGATAATCCTAGTTCTTCCTTATTGCAGGGGGGTTGGACTAGATGATCTTCAAAGGTCCCTTCCCTTCCAACACAAACTATTCTATGATTCTTCATAACAGAGGTAACTTTCACTGAATCATTGTTTCAGATAGTCAAAATTGATATACGAGGTCTACAGATAGGGGTAGTTTAAACTCAGCTATAATTAAGAATACTCAGTAATGATATGAAAGCTGGTAGATTACCTTTTAGTAAGGTTATTCAGTTCTTCCCTATGGAAAATCCTGTAGTTTTAACTTTACAAACTAAATACAAACTAGACTTTTTTGAACTGAGACTTTACCTTCCTAGAGACTATTTCAGATTGTGATAGGTTTGTTGGATGTCCCCTGGTTCTTAATTAATGAGTGAGAATGAATAATTGGTATAAACGTGGAAGGCCTGTAGGAAGTTAAGGTCAAGTTTGCAGGAGCAGAGAGCAAGGCCTCCTAGATAAGGTGTTTCAGCACTGACTGGAGAACTGGATTTGTTCCCTGTTTCTTATATAGTTTTGTGATTCTGGGTGGGTGTCACAAAGCAAAAATGTTCCCAAGAGATCATACTTTAATTATGCTCCGAGTGCAACGTTTCAGATACAGGGCCTAGTTTGCAGAAGGAATACTAGGAATACCAGAGGAAAACGTATTGTGAAATTAATTTTGTTATCAGAGCTTGAAAAATGGTGAATGAATAGGTTTGGTGCTCTGTATTCAACAACAATGTGAAATACATTATTGAATAACTATTCCTTAAATGCATAGCATCCCTTCTATGCAGTAGACATTAATCTCATAAAAAACAATAAATGATCTTTTAATTAAATGTCATAATGTATATTCCCAATAAGGTTGTATTAAGGTTTCACAGCCAGTTTTAATTCCAGTTTTAACTCCACATTTGAGTGCTTCACTTTGCAAGTGTAATAATGTTCTTTTAACACAGCTTTTTGAATTTAATATAAATAGGTATGGTAAATAGAAACAGTATGTGCAGAAAAACTAGTGCATTTGTACTAAGGAATAACGCCTATCAGGGCGTTTGTAAATACCTGGCCAAATGTGGAAAAACCTGTTGCCTATCTAGCCATTCATGTAGGCAAACAAATATAAGCAGAGAAGCAAATGTAACAGCAATGCAAAAAGCTGACTAAGAAATGGAGATTTTTTGCAAGTCTGTCACTAGTTGGAGGAAATCCAAACTTTGATATTTTCACCATTCGAATGAAGAAAGCAGCACAGAAATGTGCAGCTCGTCTAGAAAACTGAGGGGTTTTGTACTCTTGCACTCTTCTTGCCTTTCCTCACATCAGCGTGGAGACAAGCCCACTGTTCTTGTTGTTCAAACTGGTGGCATCAGGTGCGGTTGCTCAGAGATGGTTTCAGGTTGCCTTCAGGCAGAGAGGACTGTTCAGCAGCTTCTCCCCAGGAGAGCATTCAAGGGGTGTCAGTGCTACTTGTTTCCTTTGGTATAGTTCTGGTAGGAAACCCATCGTCTTGAGAAACTGGTCTAGTTTTCAGATGCTGTGATCCATGCAAGCGATAGGGATTTGTGGAAGGGGCATCTGTGTTAGAAGGATCTGGCCCTTGGGTTTGTCCTTGGGATTGAGGAATTGCAGGAACACAATGACGTACTGTAGTTGCGGCAACAGCTTTTTAAATCCAAATTTTCTAATCTGGAGCCTCTTTTGATGCTGCTGTGTTGTAGTGTAGGTTCATAAAGTAGGTGTCAATCTATGTCTGACTGGAGACATCTTGTTGCGGTCCTTTCCAGGCATTTTGGTTTGTATGTCTGATACATCAGAATAATGTCTGTAATTTATGTGTTTGTAGTAACAGATAAAAGCAGAGAAGCTCAAGTTGATGAATTAACCATTGAGGGCTTATTGTGATGATCAACAGATCATACGATCTAGGAAGATGTACTTTCTTTCTGCAGCTCCTGCCTCACCTGTATTCTTAAATTACCTTGGCTTAAACAGCACTGCTGCTGCTCGTTCCGTGGCGACACTCTTTCCTTGCTGCTCACTGCTGGGAGAGGAAAAAAAAATAGACTTCCTGGTTTGAAGAGCTCAAAGTTTCTGCTCAAATGTGTATTAAAGTACTTAAAAGTTCAAAACAAACACATGCAGATGCTTAATTTACTTCTTATTGTGAGTTAAATCCAGGGGGCTTGCAGTTTTGCTTGCTGGGACAGCAGACAGGCTGTTTGCTCCTGTTTTTTTTAAAAAGGGGAGTTGCTACTTGCTGTCAGCTCGGAGAAGCCCTGGTCACTTCTTGGCTCTCCTTGCCCTGAAAAGAAAAGAAACTCTGAAGTTTTGAAGAGAAGAATGAGTGAGTTTGCTGAAGATGAAAAGTACTGGAGCGCAAAGCTGGTGGAAGGACTGTGCTGCATGGGTCAGTAACGCGGACTGGCAGGATGGCAGGTCTGCCTTCGGGAGAGAGCAGAGCGCTCTGTGGGAGAACCTCTCAACAGACTTTCAGTCGGTTTCCTTCCTTAGTTTGGTGCTTTTTTCTTAGTCTGTCTTCTAGTTACTTCATTTGGGGGGCTTGATTTGGTATGTTCTGCTCTGAGCTCAAGCATGCTGAATACTGTTACACTGTTTTCTTCCCAGTGTGTTTTTGCTTTTCTGGAAGCATTTGTTTTTTTGAATAAAAATCACAGTTGTGTTGTTGAATGGGGTTTTCTGTGTGGTTTTTTTTTTTTTTTCTTCTTTTTTCTTTAATCCTGGTGTTTTTCACAACATGAAAGATGACAGCTTTACACAGATGTGTAACAAAGAGGATGTCAGGTACAGAGTTCTTCTATGGGTGTATATATGCATATATAAAAGGAGTATGGGTAGTAAACTTCACTTCTTTTGCTTATTTTGGCATTTTAATTGACAATAGAGTTGAAATTAATAGTCAGTGCATGGGCTAACAAGATACAAGGAAATGGATTTTCTTAAAACTATTTTTTTTTTTTTTTTTTTTTTTTAACTATTGTCACAGTAGCATTTCCTGAAGTGTAAACTTTAGTGGTAGTAGTCAAAACTAGCTGAGCTTACCTTAGGAAAAAAGACACTTTGTACACTTGTGGTCTGGAACATAAAAGGTACACAAGTTTTCAAAACTGAGAATTTAAAAATAGCTGCATGTAATGGAACAAGTACAAGTGAAAGTATTTCTGTTTTTCTTTTATTTCTGAGATTTTCTGTTCTCTACATCTACCAAAACAGAGCTTCCACTTTATTAGGATAAATAACTGGCGGAAATACTGTCTCACTAGATGAAGGCTATAGGGAAATGTATATATAGCAAAGTTTTCTTAATCTGACAGATTTTTTTTTTTTTTTTTTCCTCCAGTAGTGCTGTTTTGCTTTTTAGTTTGTCTCTTATTCCTCTTCTTTGGGTCCTCAACTAGAATAAGAGACTGTGGAGCTGTGGAGCGGGGAAAAAGTGTATGCCAGAAGCTTGGAAGATCGGTGAAGGTGTTTAAGGAACAGCAGCTATTCTGTATAGAGCTGAATGTACATGTGTACTACACATACTACCTGAAGAACTTATTGCCACAGTGAACTGTGGCTGCAAAAGCTATAGGTGTGTTAAAAAAAAGCATTGGAAAAAATAACAGGGGAAAAAAAATACATCTATGACTTTTAAATGTCAAGATACGTATAAGCACATAGAAAGTCTGTGAGTCATATAAGGGAGGAGTATACAAAGGCTTCACAGGCTTTTGCTTGTCTTGTTTTCACATTTGTTCCCGAATACTAATTTCTCACTGCTGTTAGGAAGAGTGTACGGTGCTCAGTTTGGCCCAGGATGGACTCTTGTAGGATCTCATGCCATTTTGAAAGACGTCAGTATCACACCAGAGACTTGAAAGTCCATGAATATGGACCTTCTGTGAATTTTTTTTAAATTACTTATGTTACCTTTGACCAATCTGAAACCAGTATTTTTTAATGTAAAACACAGGATCTGATTCAATCTTCTAGTGATGGCAGTCGCTGCAGAAGGGGTCTTGTTTTGCTACTTGAGCTCATTGCTTATTCTCAGCCACACTACATATAGCCCGAGTCAATGAAACAGCGGCGATTTTGTTGCACAGGGTCTTAAGGGATCTTGCTATTTTAAGCTTATACAGATGGTCTTGGTCCTAACGCTCCATGACTCCTGCTCTGGGGAGCTCCGGGACTGTGAACAGGGTCTGTAGCACTTGTACTGGCTAGTGACCATACATAATTTAGTGGACATAACTCTGGCGCTAGAGTGGTGGCTAGTGTTTCTGTAACATGGGTCTGTAGAATACATGTGGATGGGAAGTAATATGCAAGTGGGATGCTTTCTCAACCCAAATCTAATGCTTTTATTGTTTCTTCTCAGTATTTTGTGGGCATTGATGCTAACTGCTGTGCCAGGGAGCAAACTGCTGGCAGTGGCTTGATCCCATATCTGGGTTAGTTAACATCCCTTTTTATGTTATAGAGGATTAAAAGAAAGAGAGCACTTTCTCTGACTGAAGCTATAGCTGATCCTTATGTGGTGGAACAAGGGTGATATTCTAGTCAAAAAGCATAGCGATCAAAAAAGTCGTCTTTCATATAGTAAGAGACTTTCTATTGGTAAATACTTTAATAATTAGTTGGATTTTAGAGTTTATAAGTAGTATTTATAGCTCATAAAAGTTTGCCTGGATCTTTTTAGTACATTTTAGGGAACAGTTGACTTCTAGGAAGTTACATTTTTGTTAGTAGTGCTGATATTATAGCAGTGGGGCTGTCGCCCTGGAGGAGCTCACCTGGAACTGCTGCTCAAGAAACTTACATGACATGATGTGGTATACTGCAAAAACATTTGAATGCTGTTATTTTAATTAGACATTTCAGAGCTTTTGCAGGCTATTCTGTTGTTAAACTTTATTAGAATGCTAATTTTATAAAGCTGTCCATAAAAAAAAAAAAAGTCTTCTGCATCGTTTGTAGGCTATTAAACCCTTTTCTTTTTCCTTTTTACCTATAGATGAGCGGGACAAAGTACAAAAGAAGACCTTCACAAAATGGATAAATCAGCATCTCATGAAGGTCAGTTGATATTTCTGTGATGTCTGGATGACTGACTAGTACAGCAGTGATTGTGTCTTTTACTAAATGTTTGATTTCAAGATGCAGCTGCATTAAGTATAATAAGGAAGATCTTAAATTGTGGGATTTATGCATGTACTCTGTCTTTGAGGAGTAAAGGGGGAGTTGAAATGCTGCTGTCTGATATCCCAAGGTGATCTATTTGAATACTTGCATTTGAAATTAAAATGAGTCAAAGTTTAAGGGACTTGGTTGTCTAAAAATCTTGACTCTTTTCTGGCATTAGACTGTTATGGCTGTAGCACCACAGCTAAAGCAAATGAAATTTTTTTAAGTACCATGTTGAGGACAGGGAAATGACCTTGAGAAGGATAGCTCTAGATCATCCTGTGGCATCAGTATGCTGCTCATGGATTAAAAATAGAGGCTTTCCAGGGACAAAAGTCACTTTTCAACATCTTTCTTTTGAATAGCAGTGAACTTTGCCTCAGGGACAGAGCACATCATTATAACAACATGTACAGCTTTTAGTCAACAGAGAACTAAAAGCTGTGAGTTCACCTTCACTGCATGGCCCTTCAGTTCTAAATTTAATCTGCTGTTTCAGCGCCAACTGTCTAGGCCAGACATTTCTCCGGAGCAACAGATTGTATAATTACTTAACACAACTTGCTTTGATTTTTTTTTTTTTTTTTTTTTTTTTTCGTCCCCAGAGGTTGGATTCATGTAGAAGTTACATTAAATAAAAAAGTATCTGCAAACTGTCAGAGTTGAGATATAATTAACAAGCATAGTCTATAATGTTCAGAAACTGCTGTAAAGATTTGCTCGTGTTCATATTTAGAGAAAAATACTTTTTTTTTAGGTGGCAATTTAATTATTCTCTGCTTCTTGTGTCTGTACTTGTGGGCATTTGAGAAATATTGGACACTGAAGCAGAACAGAATTTCTTCAGGGATGTTTAAAAGCAACTTGGAATGCTCCTTGAATCCTTAGAAGATGCAGAATTCTGGTTTTGCATCTTTTTGAAACGAGGGTAGCTCTTGGAAATGATGTGAGTTAGGAAGCTAGCGAGGCCCAGACGTGAACTTGGTCCCAGTTTTATCTTTAGCAAGAGACCTCTCTTCCAGAGTGCTCTTTTCGTCCTTCTCACTATGATTGAGACATCAGGAGTGGTCCTGACACCAGCATCTGTGCAGCAGCAGCTATGCACAAGCTTTCTGTGCACAGGGTGAGTTTGGAGTCGCAGAATGGCTTTTAATACTGCTGATACTGATAGGTTTTTCTTTGTGCATTTGCTAAACCTAAAGCAATCATGCTATGTAGAAACAGCTTCCCCAAAGACGAGAGACTGCAGACCTGCAGCCTTCCCTTTATGGATTTTACTTCTTGTTTATAATATAAGATATATATCCATTGTCCAGTACTTCAGACAAATTAGATTTAAAGAAAAAAACATGCAGGAAGATTGCCAGTACTCTGGCAGCAAAATGCAATATCCAAATTAACCATCTCTTTCTAATTGAAGGTAATTGTATAAGTTACTAATCTTTCCTGTATTAAAGATGTATTTTAAAGGTGTGGTTTTAGGCTTTTCTGCTTCCCACAGAAAACTATCTGAAGCTTCTTGGAGAACAATCCTTTAACATAAGTTTAAAATGAGGCCTGTTTTTACAGAAGAGCAGTGTATTGAAAATTATATTTCTATACATTGTTATCTTACACAATTTTAAAACATGCACAGTCATAGTTGCCATACTGTTAACCTCTTGGGAGTAGCTTAAAAAAGATTTAGACTCTAAACCTGTAAGGAAATCAGGGTAAAGAGTTCACATTAAATCCTTTTGACTTGCTTGCCAAGGTCAGTGGCCTTAGGCCTTCATCTTCAAATAGTTCTCAGTATGAGTGATTATAGATAGATGGATATATGTGTGTGTCTGTACTGCTGGCCTTGATTTTCATCTTTCATCTCAGATCGGTTGCTTTAGAATTCAAGTAAAGGATTGTTAACTTACACAAATATAGTTTGACTATGGCTCTTCTATTAACTGAATTTATGTAGCAACTCAACTTTTTTGGAATTACTCAATTTGAAAGCAGTTAGCGATACAGTTGTCAAATTTCTGTTCTTACAGCGTAGTTTTTAGGACAGTGACTTGCATGGAAATTAAAAACAATCCTTCAGATTCTCTCTCTTAAGACACAAAGACAGATTTAGAAAATACTATATATAATGGAGGGAATGCAGGAAAAGTATCACCATAAATGTTTTTAGTAGAGTCTCTAGACCTGTCCTGGTCTATGCATTAAGTTGAATTTGAGTCCCAATTTTCAGCTTTATTACCTTTGATTTAATACAAAATACATGTGACTCATATTTACCCACTCAATGCCAATAGCTTGTTGCAAACAACAACAACAACAAAAAAGGTAGGAATCAGTTTATTTCAGGCATCTCAGTAGCTTTGTTCAAGCTAGTTATCCAGACTTCTTTTGTAGGTAGCAGAGAGTACAGGCCCTTCTAGATGTCTGGGACATCTACTACTGTAGGAGGAGGTGAATTGTGTCCTAGAAGTGCTTCCACTCCACTGACTGAAAAAGGAGGTCAGTGTGCTTTATCTGTCGCTGTGTAGGATTCAACAAGAAGCGGAAAGGATGAAGGTCATCGTGGAAATTATGAGAGATCGTGGAAAGCACTAGACCATGCATGTGGCAGCACACTATGGGCCACGGGGATGGATTGCATTTTTTTGTTGTCTTTTTTCCCCCGTCCTATTTATGTTCTTTACTTTCTGTTTCCTCACTTTCTTTTCTCGGTCTCCTGTTTCTTTTTTTTTGTTTTCTTTATTTTTTCTGTTTCTCTTTTCTCCTCTTGTCTTTTTTTTTTATTTTTTCCCTACTTGTTTAGTTCTTTCCTTGCTCCTGTTCTTCTGCAGTCCTTGGGAAAGTACCGGACTCTTATCCCTTTATAAAACTATATTAAAAACTTTTTTTTTCTAGGTCAGCAGCATGATGGTTTTATGGATTACCAATATTTGTTAGGGAATGGCATGGAAGCTTACTGTTATTCTTCTAATTAAATTCTGTATTTATGGGTAACCACAAATAAGAAGACGGCTGAGAAATATTTATCCTTTTGCTCGCCGTTACCCATCTTTAGTTGCATTAGATTCAAAGTGATTAAGTGCATAGTATATAAAATTCAGTGTTTGAGATTAGTCCCTTGTCAGTTCAACTGACTAGTTAACCGTGTATTTGTGTACTTTGCTAAAGTAGAAACAGTCATTGCAGAAATATTTCCTGCAAATAATCTTGAGATACATAGTTGTAGAGACAGGTGCCTAATGTGTTATTTGCAAAATTCAGCTGTTCAAGTTATCTTTGAATTCCGCTGTTGAGGATCAAGTGGACTGTTGCTACATTTTTTAAATGTTGAAATTTTTGTTTTGAATTGATAATACCTTTTCCTAGGGCTGATTAGAGCATTGCACTTGCTAAGGCTACTGTTTAATGTCTAATGATGGGGCTCCAGTTTAAACGTTATCTTTTACTTCTTGTTGACATATGGGCTGGAGAGGTGAGATACTGGACTTCAGACTCGCCTGCTGCTGTGGTATAAGTGTCCAAGGAGAAACTCTCACGCCGGCGTAGCGTGGCGGTGGGGTAGAGATCTCTTCTCCACTTCTCTAAACCTGCCTCTGCTTCCAGCAAGTGTTTTACTTTGCTGTTATCAAAATAGGATGTTAAATTCTAGTACTTGCTACAGTGGTAAGTGACCCTTGATGTAACAAGAATAGGTACATTTTTGGAAGAAAGAGGTTTCTTTCTAGTGTAGCATTTGCGTGGTCCTAAAGCACCCAAAGAGAAATCCAGCATCCATGAAAGCCCAGAAATTCTTTCTGACACTCTGTTGAATCTCAAACCCCAAACCCTAAGGAAAGAATGAGAAGTGTGAAATACAGGGGGAGAATGAGATAAAAGTGCAAAAATAAAGTTGATGATGAAAAAGGAGTAATAGCGGACAAATTCTTCTTTGTTGTTCAGTTCCTTTCTCAAACCAATTAAAAAATATTTTTGTAGCGCCAGGTTGTAGTCTTGACAGATTAAACAAGATATTTTGAAATACGTAGTTTCTTTATCAGAAATGATGATGCACAGAAAATAGGACTAAAGGAAAGGCAATCAGAGACTGGCTGGATCAGTGCTCTGATGGGGAAAATGTGGTGAGCACCCAGGTATCTCTCCTCCAAGGGAAAATGTTTCTTCTTTTTTCATGGGAAAAAAAAAAGTTGTAGAGAGCCTCTTAACTGACCTTCTAGCAGCAATATGGGATCCTGGAGTGCCTGAGCAGCTCCCTGGAGAGGGAGGGCTGTCCTGCCCACGGCACTGGCAGGGAGCCTCGCCACTCAGTGCCCCCCACAGCGCAGCTTGTCTTGGGACTAACCAGACCTCGAAAGGAATGTGCTGGTGATGGGAGCCAGGGGGAGCACCCCTACACAGTCATTAGTGGCTCCAAAAGTCACTTTTAAAGGTCTTATGAGCAAGAAAGCTTTTATAAGTAGCAGGAGAAAATGCTTTTAAAACTATTGTTCTAAAGCACAGGGTTCAAAATCCTGTACTGTGTTGCAGTGACAGTGCATTAGAGAGAGAAAGCGAGCAGCTTTTTGTTGTGCAAAGATTGAATGAATAATTCAGAATAGAAACCTGAAGTTATTGATTCCTGTGCATCCTTGAGGCAGCACACAGTTTGTAAATGGCCACTTAGGGTCGATTGCTTCGTGAAATGTTCAGGTTTGCGCTTAATGGCAGAGGGACGTTCCTGATACAGCGCAGTCATTCCCTTGCTGAAAGTTGGCACTTCACTGACACTACTGGTTATCATTTTAGATAGCACTACTCTGCAGTATCTTCTTTTTAGCCATGCAGTTAATCTAAAATTCCCCACCTCCTCCTCTCCTAGAAATGAAGTTTTTTTTTTAGTTCTACTTTTATATTTATTTTAAGGGATAAGGCATGTGGTGTTAGCCTAATAGTAGTGGCTTTTTAAAAAAAGTCTCAGCGTAACACCTTTCATTTTTGAAACATGCTTGGAAAAGGAATGTCTTGCTTTGTTTTTTTTTTTCTCCTGTGTTAAGGAAAATAAGATGAAGATTGCTTGCTGTGCTAGTGCATCTAAATGAGCCTTCTCAGTATTCTTCATAGTTAATTCTGACAGCTGCTGCAAATTGTGCTGGGAGCAAATCCTGTGAAATTCCACTTCCAGTACAGCCTGCAGCTTGCTTTAGGCATTGGGTGCAGCTGAAGTATCAGTATTTCCTTCTCTATTTTGTTTTTCACTTGTTCAGAAAGGCCTATTGTTGTCTTTGTACAGGAGAATATTTCATTTTTTCTCCTAAAATCTTTTGCTATTTTGTGTTCAGGGCTATTCTAAAAGATCTTTAAGTGTTTTTTCTTTGAGAAGTGCTCCTTCTGAAAAATATATAAAAATAACTCTTGAAGATCATCAGTTAATGGTGTAAAGAAGTATTTGATTTTGTTATGATCCCTGGAAATATGCACAATTATAGTTTATTCATGCTACACTGCATACAGATTTTTCAAAAGTCTTCTACTTGGAGATAAACTGCAGAGCATCTTTCATCTGCTTAGTATAATCTATAGCTGTTTGCAAAGCAGATCAGCAAGCAAACTCAGGACATTTTTGGTGTTTAATCAAAGTTTAGACAAGGGAGGAAAGTAACCAGGAGACAGTGAGGAAAAATAGCGACAGAATACCAGGAGTTAAAGCTGAAAAATAGGAGGAAATTTGTACAAAGTTTCAGAGGCTAATGATAAACTGCATCACAAAATCTCTCTGCAAGCAAATATATAAATAAATCCAAGTCCATAAAAACTGTGCCACAGATTTCAAGTTTATTTGATCCTCTTAATTCATGCAGACTTCATGACTAATTGGGAGCAGGTAAGGGAATAATTGCAAACAGTAAATTAAATATGCATGAAATACATGATAGTTTGAGTGCACTGATATTTTTATGGCATGCAGCACTATTGAACTGGTTGAGTGTATGTTTTATAATCCTTTTTATTGTGGTGTTTGAGTTTTTTTTTTTTAAATTGTTTTGTATAGATGCTCATATATGAAAGAATGAGTATAAGGAGAATTAAGTCTACCATGAGATTACTGTATGATGATATAGAACCACTAGAATCAATATGTTTCCTATGGTAGACTAATATATTAATATATTAATTCATTCTCTTTTTGTGGGTTCATTGCTTGCAATTCACTCTCAGCATAGATTTTATTTAGTATTATTTATTCCGTAGAGATCACAAGAGATAAAATTATACGATTTGCAATTAAATGTTGGCTTTTTAATTAATTGTTAAATTATGCATGGAATTATATTTTACCTATATACTTTTGATGTATCCATATTTAATAATAATTTCTATATTGGTTTAGAAATACTCTGACTTGATTTTGCTCCCATAGGGCCAGTGTAATTGTGCAATTGGCTCCAGTGGGAGTAGTATTTGTTCCAATAGGTGGACTCCAGATAGTAAGCAACCTCCAACATTGTGATAAACATTACCAAAATATTTCATTCTACAACAGTATTTCACATAGTTTGGAAAGCCATTGACCCAAGGTAGTGTAGATGTGTGACTACGTGTTTTTCCTGTGAAGAATATATTGTCTGCTAAAGGCATTTATGGTGCTTTGGACAAGGAAATTTAAAGATAGTGACATAATGTTTAAAATTCTCATCTGCCTACTGAAATACAGTACCTTGGCTTTAATCAGAATAACTTTATGTCTGCCAACCTTATGTTTTACCTGCTTTAGGCAGGTATGGAGTTTGTTGCTTTTGGTGGTCTGAGTTAGTGAATACCTGTAGTTTTAAGCTGTGAAAGCCAGATTTATTGCCTGGGTTAGATGTTATTAGCATTACATTTGTATACTTTAAACAATTCATCTCTGATGAGGTATATTTGGTGACACATAGTACAGGGCTGGAAAGGAGAGGGCAAGTTGGAAGCATGAATATTGAAGAAGAGTGGTGGCACTGTCTAACTGAAATACTGCAGTGTGTCTCTGGACAAAGGTAAAATTGGACAAAAGGTGACCATGGTTGCTGTCAGTTTGAGTTATTGAACTGGAACAAGGAGGTTGACAGTAGATTTTTGGTTGCTAACTAGCATCAGAAGGACAGGACTGTGTGGCAATGGGGAAAATCATTTATCCTCATAACTGACGGGAGGAGCAGATGTGGAGATCTGCATTTGAACACCTATGAAGGTGCCCTCTGTAGCCTATGCAAGAAGGAGGTCTTTCTGTAGTACAGGTCAGCTCATCTGCAAGCAGATGTGCAAACCAGGTCAGGTCACACTTGCTGTTCTGTTCCCTACCTGCTGCAGGATGTGGGGTGGCTGCCTCTGGTGTGGACATGTGCCTTGTGAGAGAAGTGCCAGCCAGAGAGACCTTCAGCCTGTCAGGTTCAGAAAGTCACTAGCAAAGCTGCTAGTTAGGTCTGGACTGATTGGGAGGGACTGCTTCAAAATTTAAAAAGGGAAGGTAACTTAACAGCAAGCAATTGCAAAATCTCAGGCTCATCTTTCAAAGAAAAGAGAGAATTGAGAAGTAGCAAAAGGACAATGAACTTCTAAGCAGCAGAACCGGGGAAAGCAATAGGTAGGGTCTCCTGGGGAAGTAATCCAGTAGAGGGAGGAATGCAGGAGATCTGTCAGTCATTGAAGGCGTTTGTGTTGGAGGCACAAAGGCAGGCTGCAGACAGACAGGACAGATAGGAGGCATAGTATAAAATATACTGCTGCTTTTAAGAGATGTGTGAAATACAAAGGAGCCATACAAGATGTGGAAATGAGGACAGACGGACTATAAAATTTGTATGAAGGAGTTACTAAAGCAGTGGTGGGGTAAAATCAGACAAGTAAAAGGTACTGAAGGAGTTACAGTAAGAGTGTGACACAAAAGTCCAGAGGAGAAAGGTTCTGTAATTATGTCAGAATGTGAAGAGGGAAGGAGAACTATGGATGCATTACCAAGGAAAAAGACAAAAAAAAAAAAAGAGAAATAGTATTTAATGGTGTAGAAAAGTCTGAATTACTCTGGCCTCTTCAGTCTACAAAATACTGACTTGACAAAACACATTTTAACAAGATCAGGGTAAAAAACATAAGGAAAGAGCAGATCAAAGACTATTCAGGTAAGTTATGTGCTTTCTGGTTGCACAGCTTCATTCACCCAACAGGAACTAATTGAAGTGATTTACAACATTTTATCATTCTCTTTATGAATTCAGAGAGGACAGGGGACCCCTAGGAGCCTGCAGTTACAGTAAGCATAATACCTCTCTCCCAAGCAGAAGAAAAAAACGGGGAGTTACAGACCTTGCAAGGTAATTTCTCTCACTGTGAAGACCGTGGAATAGATTATTAAACTGTCACTTATCCCACCTTTGGCTGAACAACTGGTCTTTGAAAGCACGTGGACAAAGGGGAAGCAATTCGCATGGCCTATCCACATTTTTTGACACGCTACCACACGTAGTCTCATTAGCAGGCTACTGTCACAAAATTTGAACAAAAGAATCGCAGATATAGCTTGCTTGGATATTGCCATCAGTAACGGCTACAGCTAGAACTGGCACTAGGAGGAGGCAGTGCCATTGGTTGTGGCTGCTGTCATGGCTGCCAGCGAGTACTGCAGCATCATCATCTGGCTCTGGGAGGCCACTAGCATGAGCAAAGACCTGTCTTCCTTCCCCCCAGAGATGGCATCCGAGCACCTGCCACCCTTGCCATGCTGCATCATCAAATGAGGACTCAAGCTCTGTCACTTTACACTTCTAGTGATATCTCTGTTTCTCTGAAGCTGCACTGTACTTTTCTCTGGTTCAGGCCTTTTGTCATGTAATCAGCAATTAAGTGTGGCCCTCACCGTGCCACAGTTCTTAACAAGATCCATCACTTGCACTGGGCTGTGTTGGTTTATGCCCAGGGAGCTCCAGCAACTACAGATGAGCTCCATGCCCTGCCTGTGGGCCAGCACAGTGCTTAGGAGACAGCTCATAATTCTGCCTTTTCATAGACACACATGAGTGTGCTTGTGGGCACATGGTTGTGAAACTCCACCTGGCTGGACAACTCCTGATCTTTGTGATGACAAGAGGTTTGCAGCTATCTGTAATAAAGCAGTAAGAAGATAAGTCTTCTTGGAAAATCAAGAACAGGTTGTGATAAATGTGTTTATTTAGTCTGAAACAGAGAAGACTGATGGGAGATGTGATAGATAACATCTCAGTATTTAAAAATAGTGGTTATGCAGAGGCTGGTGAACAAGTGTTTTCTGAGGTCAGGGCCTAAGGGGGAGGGGGGACACAACAAAAAATTCAGCTTAGTTTACAGAAGATTTAGTTTGAAGATTAGCAAGGAAAAATCCCCGTCCCTGAAAAGCAAGTAAGCATAATAAACACTGAAGTATATGTATTACATACTGTAGAATTTCCTTCATTTGAATTTTCAAGAATAAATTTGAGAAGTGTTTCTGGGATGTTCTAGCCAAACTCAGTCTGCTCCACTGCACTGAGTCGGATGAGGTGATTTGTTCAGTCCTTTTTAGCCTTACAGTTGTATTAGTTAGCCTAGTAAGGCTCAGCCCTTCTCTGGCAAAAGTGTTTGACTTTGAGTCTCAGAGCTGATCACTGCCAAGTTCCTTACCAAAGCTTGTATTTTCATTAAATTAGTGACTTCAATCTGCATCAATCTTACAGTTCCAGTGAGAATGCCCTGAATGCAGAGAATGTAGTGAGCTACCCTGTAAAGGGAAATGTAGTGATGTTTGCGTTGTGTTCTTCGTTAATCTGTATTTATGCCTTTATAAGGAAAATATTTTAAAAAGCAGACAAGATAAATGTCACAGATGAGACTTTAAGCAGGTTATGAGTCACACTTCAATTATCATTAGTAATATGTGCTGAGGCACTACCTCCTAACAGCTAGCAAATGTGATAGAGATGTAGAGGGGGTTCTATAATCTGTTTCTTTTTTTAAAGTTGTTTTTAACATTTACAAATATATATTCTAACACACAAAAGTATTTGAACAAAGAGTATTGCATTGAGGAAGAATCATAAAAGGTTACTGAGGTGCAAAACATGAGAAAGATGGATGTGCTGTACATTAAAATCACAACTGGTGCAAGAAGTGTTAATGGGCTGCGAGCATGCATGGAGTCGCATGGGACACCACATGACACACCATGTGTGGCATCTGTCCTCTGTGCCCACTGAGAGCTGTCTGTAGAATGGAGGTTACGTTGAAATAGATACTAAAGCTGGCTGGATATTTCTGTAACTTAAATTAATGTTTAAGACTTTAAATTGTAGTAATAATGGAGTAGGTGTCCATTTTATGTTAGACAATACCCATTTCCACTGACCTGGTGAATCTACGCAGCATGGAGTCCACTTGGATGGATTATCTGATCCTAATATGCAAAGTTACAAGCAGCCAGCCAAAACTGTGTGTTTAAAAACAGTGGGGGTAGTGCTATGATAATGATGACACCTATAGAATCATAGAATGGTTTAGGTTGGAAGGGACCTTGAAGATCATCTCGTTCCAACCCAGCTGTCATGGACAGGGACACCTCCCACTAGACCAGGTTGCTCAAAGCCCCATCCAACCTGGCCTTGAACACCTTCAGGGTTAGGGCATCCACAACTTCCCTGGGCAACCTGTTCCAGTGCCTCACCAGCCTCCGAGTAATGAATTTCTTCCTGATATATAATCTAAATCTCCCCTCTTACAGTTTTAAGCCATTCCCCTTCATCCTATCACTACATGCCCTTGTAAAAAGTCCCTCTCCAGGTTTCTTGTCAGCCCCCTTCAGATACTAGAAAGCTGCTATAAGGTCTCCCCCTGGAGTCTTCTCTTCTCCAGGCTGAACAACCCCAACTCTCTCAGCCTGTCCTCATAGGAGAGGTGCTCCAGCCCTCTGATCATCTTTGTGGCCCTCCTCTGGACCTGCTCCAACAGGTCCGTGTCCTTCTTGTGCTGAGAGCTCCAGAGCTGGATGCAGTACTCCAGGTGGGGTCTCACCAGAGCAGAGTAGAGGGGGAGAATCACTGCCCTTGACCTGCTGGCTGTGCTTCTTTGGGTGCAGCCCAGGACGAGGTTGGCTTTCTGGGCTGTGAGCATGTCTTGCCAGCTCATCTTGAGCTTCTCATCCACCAACACCCCCGAGTCCTTCTCCTCAGGACTGCTCAATCCCAAGCTGTATTTGTGTTTGGGATTGCCCCGACCCAGATGCAGGACCTTACACTTGACCTTGTTAAACATCATGAAGTTGGCATGGGCACACCACTGCAGCCTGTTCAGGTCCCTCTGGATGGCATGCCTTCCCTCCTGCGTGTCGACCACTCCACACAGCCTGGCGCCATCAGCAAACTTGCTGACAGTACACTCAATCCCACTGGCCATGTTGCCAACAAAGATGTTAAACAGCATCCCAGTACTGACCCCTGAGGAACACCACTCGTCACTGCTCAGCACTTGGACATCGAGCTGTTGACTGCAACTCTTTGAGTGTGACCATCCAGCCAGTTTTTTATCTACTGAGTGGTCCATCAGTCAAATCCATGTCTCTCCAATTTAGAGACAAGGATATCATGTGGGATAGTGTCAAATGCTTTGCACAAGTCCAGGTAGATGATGTTAGTCTTTCCTTATCCACCAATGCTGTAACCCCGTTGTAGAAGGCCACCAAATTTGTCAGGCATGATTTGCCCTTAGTGAAGCCATGTTGGCTGCCACTGATCATGTCCTTATTTTCCATGTGCCTTAGCAGAGTTTCCAGGAGGATCTGCTCCATGATCTTGCCAGGCACAGAGGTGAGACTGACTGGCCTGTAGTTGCCTGGGTCTTCCTTTTTTCTCTTTGAAAATGGGGGTTATGTTTCCCCTTTTTCCAGTCATCAGGAACTTCACCAGACTGCCACAACTTCTCAAATATGATGGATAGTGGCTTGGCAGCTTCATCTGCCAGTTCCCTTAGGACCCGCGGGTGAATCTCATCAGGTCCCATGGACTTATGCACCTTCAGTTTCCTCAGCTGGTCTCGAACCTGGTCTTCTCCTTCAGTGGGTGGTACCTTATTCTGCCAGTCCCTGCCTTTGCCTTTTTCAACTTGGGCAGTGTGGTTGGAGCCCTTACCAGTGAAGACTGAGGCACCTGCTTGCATACTTGCTGATTTGGGGATTAGGAGAATATTGGAATGCATTTCATGAAACCAAATATAGGAAGATAAGAAGAAAAATGTATGGACAAGATTTAGCAATGACCTGATTTTTTATTTTATTTTTTTTAAAGTGAAAAACAGTATATTTGTCTTAAAGCCATACAGGTATCTTTTTTTATGTTTATTAAGAGTTTATCTAGAGGCATGTGAAATATTTGAAGGCTGGGGGCAAAATGCAAAATAAAAGTTTGCAAAAGCAATGGATTAATTGGATGATTGAGTTGTCTGAAAGAGGTGTGAAGGTTAACGTAAAAGCAAAACAAAAAAATCATGACTTATCTAAGCTTAGCTACAAGGAGAGGGCTTTAGAGGGGTGGAACACATGAAGTGTGTTCAGATCACAAAGTTCTTATGCGCTAATAGAGTGTATGGCATTGGCCAGATGAGAAAGTGAAGGATGAACCCAAGGATGCAGCCAGGGATGAGTCTTCAGTTAGGAAACATCTGTTACAAAGAAAGATCAGGGGTGTTGAACTCACTTTGGGTGGGAAACTTGTTTAAAGGTGACTTAGTAAAAGTATTTGAAATGGTAAATCAGTTTTATGCAATGGAGTAGCTGTGCCTGCTATTTGGGAAAATTAATATTCAGGAACAAAGTCAAATAGCTAGAAAATTACTCCTGAGTATGAAATAAAGAATGATTTATTTTCAGTGAATTACAAGAAATATTTCCCGTGGAGTGGGTTATCAGACTGGCAAGGAAAAGAAAAGAGTGAGAGTGAATTTTGGACCACTGGACCTAAATCTGGATTCGCCAGACTTGGCTTGCAAGGGAATAGACACACAGAAGAGACTGAGCAGAAGTTTTTGCCCTTTGTGCCATCTTGCCGCCGGCACTGGCTGTGGGCCTGTACTATTGGGACAGGGAGAGCCAGTTGGCGTGTCCTGGGCGTCCAGTGATGGAGCGTGTGTGCCTGCCTGGAGCCAGGGCAACAGCACCATCTGCAGCCCAGCACCCATCCCCTGGGCAAAGCTGTGCCCAGAAGGCACTGTCACAGGGTTAGCCAGTGATTAAATTCTGTCAGAACTTGTGTGCCTGTTTATTTTTAACAGGATGGGTGAAGTTTATTATAGGATTCAGTGCAAAACAAAGATTGTAACGAGGGTTTGTATTTACAGTTTGCTTTTTCGCTAGAAATAAATTTTGGGTTTAAAGTAAGGAGATTAAAGAACATAAGAAACTGATGGGGGAGGATGTCAATCTGCATGTAACTGCTTTGGCTCCCTGGTCTCTTGGCATGACATCAGGTTGGCCATGGACTGCAGCTCCATGCCTCGCTGCACCGAGCAGCTCGTTGGGATGGAAATTACCCGAGGTGGAGTGGCCCTGCTGCGTATCAAGCAAGACTTGTGTGCTTTACTTGGGGGAGCCCAAGAGGTCTGTAGAGCAAAATAAGTAATCTTGAAGATGTTTGAGGAAGCAGCGTTGCTCGGCAGATCAGTCACTTGGGGATATTTTGACAAATCTGATATTTTGACAATTACATGCTGCATTGAAGCAAAGATCTTGTTAAAACCTATTCAGAATTTTAGAATGTGTCATAAATCATTCTCTGTGTGTTGGCATAGTAAACCTTTATTTTTGTACATAAATTAAACTTTTCCTATGAGAGATTTCTTTGTTCTTTACTCATGACATAGGTTTGTTATCATGCAGTTAGACTTGCCAGTGTGATTCCTTAATTTTCAAAGGTAAAAGGACTAAAACATACAAATTTTCAAAACTTAGAGAAAACTCTTTCCTCAAGAATAGTGCTTTTACAATGTTTTTATAATTTGTCTTTTAAAAACAGGCTTAAGTACATTTTTAGGAAGCTGAAACACTAAGGAAACTCATCAGGATGTCAGGATCTCATGCAGTGGCCACAGCAGTTTTTCAGCAGTCTGAATGCTGATAGCATTTTCTGTGGAACAGTGTAATTACAGGACCTCTTAACTATATGTGTCTATTATCTTGGAGAAAAGCGTTTTACTGTAGCTGAAGTGAATGGGAGTCTTAAGGGATCTTTTTTTCCATGGGCACTGAATCAGATTCTTAAAGAATAAATTTGAAGTTTATTGTGAGACTCACGGTGGCCTTGTGCCAGCTGTTGTTTGGACTTATCTGTGACCTCAGTGGTAATTAAGGCCTGACCCTTTTTTCCCAAACACACCCCTTACAGTTCTAACTTTTGAGCCTTATCCCATTTTCCTTTGGAAAAGCAGTAATGCTTTATGTCTGTGCTGGGCATTTAATTAACTTTGCTTCCAGAAGCGAGGAGAGCAGTACTTGAAAAGACTTTCCCAGGCTCTGTGGTCTGAAAAGCCTCTGTTGCATCCATAATGTTATAATTCTTGATAACGCCTGGGCATGACGCTGATTTTATAAAGGCTTGTCAGCTGAACTTCTGTTTTTCAAAATAAATGTGATTCAGATTTGATTCTTATTTTGCCTGTTCTGGAAACTGTAAGAAAAGGTCTAATTTGGCACGTACTCATAATGATCAGTTCAGCTTAATTGTAATATAGGTAAGGAGACTTCCAATGTTTTAAGAAGGATACTTGATTACAATAGTCTGCTTTCCTCACCCTGTAAAAATGGATAATTTTGCAAGTTTGTGAGCACAAAACTCTGCCTTGTTTCCAAGCCCTGCAGCCCGCTCGGGCTGTGGGAGTTGCCTCACCTCCCTCAGGGAGTCCCTGGTGGCCTCCGGTACTTGGGAGTTACTTATAGTTATTCCTTCCGCGTCTGATTATATACTCTTCCTTCCCTCTTTTGCCTTGACTCTAGATTCTGCAGCACATTAATGTTTGTTTCTGCTACTTCCTACACTATTTCAGTTGAGAATGTGGTCCCTTGCATGTTAGGTGCTGGTCTGGAACATGCTGTATCCTAACACAAATATCTGTGAGGTCTGTCTGTACATATGCTGGGTGTGTACCTACTGTATACACAGAAAGGGCCACAACCCTATTTTCCTGCCACATTTACTTCTGAATAAGAAAAAGGGTGTGAAACTTCTGTGTTTTCATAAAACCATTATAGAATCATAGAATGGTTTGGGTTGGAAGGGACCTTTAAAGGTTATCTAGTCCACCCCCCCTGCAATGAGCAGGGGCATCTTCAACTAGATCAGGTTGCTCAGAGCCCCATCCAACCTGACCTTCAGTGTTTGCAGGGATGGGTCATCTACCACCTCTCTGGACAACCTATGCCGCTGTTTCACCACCCTCACTGTAAAAAATTTATTCCTAATATCTAGTCTAAATCTTCTCTCTTTTAGTTTAAAACCATTACCCTTTGTCCTACTAACAAGTAGACGTGTGGCAGTGTTAGCGAGAGCGACCTTCCTACTGTACTCCAGCCTGTGCATCTTTTGTCCGTCCTTTTCAAGACCGAGCTGGTTTTGCTTGCAGAAGTATAAGGGACAGTTCTTCCCCTTCTACCCATACAAGCATAAGCAGCCTGTGGTTTTATTGTGTAAAATTATATTATTGTGTAAAACTATAGATTTTGTTCCAGTATCAGCACAACACAACTAATTATATCAAGAAAAATTGTAAGAAACTGGCTTGCTATGGAATATGGCTTGTTCTTTGCTGTGACCCATGGCAAAACCAGAGATCACTATATGCAGATTCAGTTCCCTAAGTATGGACATCTAGGGCTGTTTGAGATGTGTAGGGCTGTTCAGGACAGACATCTCTGGGAGACTGGCCAGCAGGACTTAGTCAAACCTTATTTCTACCAGAGAAGGAAATGGAGGCCAAGTGGCGTACCCCCTAAACACCTATAGGTGTGCACCCAGGCAGCTGAATCATGCCTTTGTTCTCCGTCAGTGGAAATGAGAACCAGGCAGACTGAAGACAGTGGTGACAGATTAGCTGCCACACCAGACATGGAGGAGGAAGCCAAGACCAGCAGGCCAGGGTCTTTAGCTGCAGAAGCAGAACAGTACATGAGGTTGGAACCGATAGCAACTTGATTGTAAGGACAACCAGATGTGTCAGCTGAACAGTATGATAAAGCTATGTGAGTTATGCGAGGTATTAGATTGCTAGCTTTTGGAGGCGGCAACCATCTTCATGGTCTTCATTTGTCAAGTGCCTAACATGCTGAGGTCTGGGGGCAAGATTGCAGCTCTGTGACTGCCACAGTTTTGAAAGCTGTTTTTTTCTAGTGGTAGTGCAGGTTCCCCAAGGCACTAGACTGCAAAGCATTAGCTTGCTGGGAAAGTATGGTATGAAAATATCTCATGCTTCTATCAAGGGGGATGGAGCTTTCCTTACCATAAACATCATAGTATACATGCCAGAAGATGAAGATCAGAAGATGAATCACTTCTGAAGCAGTGCCTTAAATTCTTCTTGTTTCCTTTTGACTGATGAAGCCATTTTGCTTCTCTTGTTTAAGTTTTGTCAGATGCTCCTCATCCATTCAGTATCTCCCACGTCTTCCTTAAAGAATCTCTTCTCATACCCAAATTATCCAATCTGCCACAATGACGTGGGTATATTGCGAAGTTGCCCGGGGCAGCATGTAACCTACTTTGCACGTGGACCTTGAAAAACATAGGACTGACAATTCTGTGATTTTATTGAAAAACCACAGGAACTGTTATGAAACGCCATGGAGCTCAGCAGATCCCACAGATCCATCCAGGGACCCACATCTGTATCTAGTACTTGTGGTACTATGTGTTCTGAAGAAGGCTGAATGAGGCAGCAAAGCAACAATGAAATAGTAAATAGTGTTATTTGTTGCTTGTGAGTTTAAAGATCTAAGAATTCATTATATATGTTGATAGACAAGACTTGCCCAAGTGGTAGCTAGAGAGATGATTTTGCAACCTTTTCCTCAAGTGGTAGTGTGGGATCACTTGAGAAGCACAAGATGCTCCTTTTAAAAGAAGTGTTCTGCTGCTTTGAGTGAACATGCTTGCTGCACACCAGTAGCCCGAATACAACTTTTTAGGTGCGCATAATTGTCAGCCAATGGTAGAACTAAGGCATCTATGCCATACTGCTGGTTTTCCTGTTTTGACAGCTCTATGCGACTTTCTTCATATACAGTATGAGTTCATCTCTGAAGCATCTGTGATTTCTAGAAAGATAAGTTGGGGAAGGTGGTTGTCCCTGTAATACTTTGGAAACCTCAAAGCATATGAAACAAACAGAAGGTCAACAAATGCGTGTTGTGAGAGACAGACTGGCAGGATAACAAAATTATCCTGCATCTAATGGAAAACAAAAGCAGATGGGTTAGAAATGGTAGTATTTTCTCATTCCACAATTCAGCTGCACGCTGGGAAACTCCCATGAGTTCTGTGTTAAAAAGAGCACGGGCATTGACTTGGTGATGCACAGATAGTTCTTCAGCTGTGGTGGTGCGGTGTCTTTCAGATGTACGCTCTCTCCGTCTGTCCTTAACCTGATGTCCTCCCATGCCTCTGGCCACCAGCCTGCACTGTGAATCTGCTCTGGCTTGGGATTCTGCTCTCCTAAGGGAAGAGGAGAGTGGCACATCCTGGTTGGTGGGGCAGGCAGGAGTGGGGAACCCTCTCACAGGGCTTTATTGTAAAGAAAACTTGCCTGCTTTTGTTGGAAAGAGTTTAACACTCTGTCATAGTTCTTTGAGTAGAAAAATAAAAAGTCACAGTTGTTTTGGGTTAAAAATTAAAGACCTTTGTGCTTTTAATCTTTTAAGTATTTAGCATAATCGAATCTCGTATCAGATATTTTAATATCTACACAGCTTCCCTTTTCTTTCTTTTCACCACAGATATAGTAGGAGAACATCTGTTTTGGTTTTTTGTTCAGCTTAACAGTACGTCAGTATTACCAGAGAATTTTTCTCTTGGAAATTTCTTAAAATAAATTTTTTACAGGATTTTTTAAAATATCACAACTAAAATTAAAATTGTATTTTAATTTATGTGTATGTGTGTGAGTGTGTAAAGCTATGTATATGTCTAAGAGTGCTGCTATATAACTTGACTGCGTATGCAGAGTCTGTATAAACATTTTGGAAAATAAGTTGTAATTCCTTATGGAATAATCTTCTAGATGACTTGTTATGGCTAGTCTTCAGCACGAGCATAAATATGCTTTCATATTATTCTCAATTGAGATGATTGTGAAAACAGATTGCAGGGTAATTTCATATTTAAAAGTTGAAGTAAGAAAACCTAAACTAAAAGCATTTATGAAGCTAATCACCAGTATGAAGACAGTTGTTTATTCAACAGGATGGATCTAGAAATTCCCTCAAAAGTCAGGTAAACGTAGCTGTTGTATGAAGTCGAAGATCTGGGTCAATTCCTGCTGCCCTTGTCACACACAGAGAAATGTTGGCTGTCAGAAGAGTGCCCCATACATCTCCTATTGGAAGTACAGTTCATCTCTAGCAGAGGTGATAACTTCAGAAGAAATTTCTGATGTCATATTTTAGCCTCTGTAGGCTTAGGAAGTTTCTGTTCGGGTGCCTCAATGGGAATGCCAGTGAACCGACACTGAACTGTAGCTGGAAGGCCCTCAAACTCTGCCCTGGCTGGCAATGTCAAATGTTTCTGACTCTGAGAAATTAGGTCCGTCCTTTCACATTTAAAGAGCAGCTGGCTGAAATTGTTGAAGAAATTTCAAATAAAGTTACATTTAAACTAATGCTAAGAAACAAGAAGTTGGCCTGTGGACAGATGTCTCCCAGCTTTGTTGCGTCTGTCAGAAAAGTTAGGGCATTGGACTGTCTCTCATTACATCTGCTCCCCTGCTTATGGTTGGCCTTGCAGGGTCTGCTGGTTGTTAACCCTGCTTACCCTGACTTTGTTGAATGAGGTCAGCTGGCAAAGGCTGACCACCTAATAGGGAGCACCACAGGAGGGGATTGGTTGGGTTGGTGACTGCTGGTGGTAGAGTGTTGTTGAGTTGTAGAGAGCATTAACCTCTGCCTCCAGCACAGCTGGTGAGAAGGGCTGTGCGTGTACTTGGCTTCATTAGATCAAGCTGATGTCGTATTTCTTTAGTATGATGTATAAGGTGGATGTGCGAGCCTTTGGGAAGACTCACTAAGTACTGGGAAATCTGAGGTGACAAAACATGTTGTTAGTTGGTGGATGGTATGCTTTGATTAGTAACAAATTTAAGGCTAGAAAGTGCGTTAACTTTTGGCCTGACTCCAGTGAACATGCGGGCTGAAGATGTATGTCGTGTATTTTTTTACAATTCATTGGATGTAGCTAGTGTTGTCTGTTAGTGGTCATTATTTAGGTCAAAATAGGTGGGTATCTGATATGGTTTAAATTGTCAGTTACTGATTTTTTTGTTGTTGTTGCTATATGCATTCATTACCCATAACTTCATACTATTTTTCTTGTCCTTTTCAGTAAAATGAAATAAAATGTGATGGAACTGTGCGAGTGCAGACATAGATGTGAATTTTGCCTGTTAAAATTAATTTGGGTTTGTAAATTTGTGATGAAAGTGAATAAATTTGAAAAGCCATGCTGAGGTATAATTGATGTTTATCTGTATATTAAAAGATATGTGTTAATATGAGTGTGAATTCTTAGGTATAAATTGAGATCTTATATTTAAATTTTGCATTTATCTGTGCAGGTTCGAAAGCATGTGAATGACCTATATGAAGACCTAAGAGATGGACATAACTTGATCTCACTTCTAGAAGTCCTTTCTGGAGACACCTTGGTAAGCTGTTAGATCAGAATGAAATGGTTCCAGTTTGTTATATATACATTTGCTCTGTTTGTTAACTCTTTGCGTGTTGACTGCTGGAGATTTCTTTGATATTTTCCATAATCTGTAACTTGATACCGAAGACACAAGTTGTATTTCTGTTGGTAAAATATTCCACTGTGTAATTTGTGGGGGAATGCAATCTGTTCTCTTCATTTCTTGTGGTCAGTGACACTTCCTTTCTTAATAGGGTAATGCGCTATTTTTTATTTTCTTCTCTTTTCTTTACAATTTTTCTTTTAACAAGTATTGGATGCTTAATATCCCTTCGCATTAAAGGGAGTAACTTACAAATAGCAAGGATAAAATGTCCCTGAAATTGTCTTAACACACTCCTCAGGTGTCATTTCCTTTCTTTGTGAGCATTACTTCCCTTGCTTGGTATTTGTTCTCTTCATTATGTTCTTCTTTTCATGCTCTTCTTTTCATTTGTGGTCTGTCTTGTGTCTTTGCTGTCCTGTCTCCTGTCTATTATATTCATTAGCCAAGAGAGCGAGATTTTTTGAAGACCTTACGGTTGGTGAGTTCAACAGAAGCATGCGCAAATGAACAGCATGAGGATGTGGAGGATGAGGATAAGGGGGTAGGTGCCGACCCCCGTAACTGTACTAATGTAGTGTTTGAAGTGTGGTGTCTGCTAATGTGAATTATTAGTTTGGTGTGCTGCAGTAGTGTGCTGTAGAAAGGAACGAAAGAACTCACGTTGATTTGTGATGTTTATGATGGAGGTATGGTAAAGATAAATTTTTATTCAGCCTTTTTGCGAACAGCTAAAACACAAATGTTCAAGATTTCTGTTTTCTTTCGTTAAACTGTGGAAAACCATGGCGCAAATCTGTACTGGACAACATTATCAAGATGTTATAAAATAATCTTTTTTAATAATAAATTGGGAAATACCATAATTCCATGAAACCAAGACTTTCTTTTTTAAAGTGCAAACAGTATTGTCCATAAAGAAGTAATTTAGACAAAGGCTTGAAGTCTCCCTTTAGTGAAGTCAATGGCAAAAAATTGATTTGTCTTAATTAGAAGCACCAGTCTACTGCACCCATGATGTATTTGACATAATAGTGGCTATTTTGAAATGAGATAATTCAGATGCGCAGATCTGTTTGTTAGAATTTATAAAATGTAATACTTATTTTTCTCAAAGCAGGTAGTTGAAGTAGAAGTTAAGTGACAGCTCTGTGTAGTGGCTCCTAAGCATACGGATTGTTTGCAGGATTTATCTTTCGTGCAAAAAATGCTGCATTATTGTTTCACTGTATTTTAACCATCCAGAAGGGAAATATCTACTTATAAAGTGCAAAATGATGAGTGCTTGTCCAAGTGAGCTGTATCATGCCTTTGTAGACCCCACATTATTAGCATTTGCTAAAGCAACTTACTGTCATAGGGCCCAAGTACCTTCTAGGCTCCCCATGTGTTGTGCTGCAGTTGTGATTCCAGTGGAATTTGTGTGCTTTTTTTCTGGGGCATAACATAACTCAAAATGCTGTATTTTAGCTGTACATTGAAAAAAATATTTCCCCTCTGAGATGCTATACCTAATTGTATAGTTTTGGTTATATTATACCCTCTTTGTTGTGGAACACTAAGTTTTGGGTCTGCAGTCCTTCATTCCATCCGGGGAAGCTACTCAGTAGCAAGGGCTGCAGGGCTTGATCCTGGGCTATCAGTATGAAAACAAGGGGCTAAATCGAAGGTTGTATAATGGAAATTAAAATTCTTTGTGTTTTAGTTTGTGCTTCTTATTCAACTCCATTTTCCCCCTGTTTCCTTTTGGCAAGCATCTGATACTCCACAGGGAAAAAAAAAGGCAGTTAAGGCAGGCTTGGGCTTACCTGTGTGTTTCGCGGTGATTGTCTGAGGAAATACTCATGTTCATGGCTGATCTCTAGCAATTATAGTCCGCTTCAGTTTATTGCTGTGAAAGTTTGTGAAAAATCTGAAATAAGGAAGAAGAATAGAAGGATTTGGATATGATTATGATGATGATAAAAATTTAACTGCTTTCCCATTGCTGATCTCTGACAGCTAAGTAAAGTATGCTTTTTCTGTGTGATTCTTCTTCTTGCTGATTTTACACTAACTGCATGCAATTTTGCCATGTTTCCATTAACACACCACACCGCTCATGCTTGGTTTACAGTTTCTTCTTGCTCGTTTTGACTTTGCTTTGAGAAGAGTGACTTGTTAGTTTTTTTTTTTTCAAGTTTTATAATGTTATACCCAAGTCAAGAGTTTAAACTTACACTCCAGGGCTGTATATGTTGTAGTATTCTGTTTGGAGGAAGGTATTATCTTTATTAGATACTTTCAGTAAATATGTATTGATACCATAATAATTATGCAGTCATACCATAAATAAGCAACATTAAATCATAAAGTTGCATACAGAGGTAAGCTTTTCCATCACAGACTTTACAAGAGCAACATAAAGGTCCATGACATTACTTATATTTTGCTTTGCTTAATATACTGTAAATATTTTATAATAACATATTGTAGTTTGGTTTCTGTAGGTAGACTCGTGTTGGGCTTTTTTTAGCCCTCTTGGCCTAACTAGTACTTTATAGGGAAGCAGCTATCAGCCTGCATGGATCAAAGTTGCAGTTTGGGACCATCGATCTCTCGTGCACTGGGTTAAAAAATGCCAACTACAGTTTTAAAAAAATAAATTGTTAAAGCACACTTTTCCACCAAAGTTATTTGCTTCATTAAAACTGTTATGTTTCATATGTTTTACATGGTATCTTTTGAATCGGACTGACTATTCTTTTGCCTGATGAGAAAATCTCACAACTATTATTTTCTGATTTTAGCCCCGAGAAAAAGGTCGGATGCGTTTTCACAGACTCCAGAACGTCCAAATTGCACTTGAGTATTTGAAAAAACGCCAGGTATGGTGAAAATGTTAATGAAAAACATTAATGAAAATTTTGTCACCTGTAGCTAATAAATAAAAAAATATGTCCTACTTGGTCTTTTATGCATGTTGTATAGCAGCTGCTGGTGTAGGCCTGGCTTGATCTGGTGCTTGTGATGGTTGAGATGTGGCATAGGTGACTTTACACCGCCCTTCTCTGAACAGTAACATCAACATGCTGTGCTGTAGGAAGATAAAGGCTTAATTTCACCTCTATCTCCTTTAAGCCAAACATGTGAAACCTACACTGCTGGGTGGTTTTCCGCTGCTGTGAATTTCTTTCCGCTTTTAAATTTCTTTTAAACGGTTACAGGATTCTTACCTTCTCCCTTTGCAAAATGGCAACGTTAAAACTTTGCAAAATGGTCCAAAACATGGATGGAAGGAAAAACTGTACTTCCCCATCCATCCCATCCAAATGAATTGATACTGGAAATCTGCTTTCTGATTGATTGATTTTTTAATTTTTAAAAATTTTATTTGCTACTTAAAAGGTTTGAAAAAGTATGAGGTAGCAAACCATAGACAGATACTTAATTTGGTTATAAAAACAGATGTCTTTTTGTATTTTGAATAAAATTGCAAACTATCTTTTTGGGTCACTGAGTGATGTGTGTACACTAAGAACTCAATCCTGCTTCGCTGAGTTCAAAGCAAACTTTTCCTGTTAACCTAAGGGAGCCATTGAACAAATAAGCTACAAAGTAAATGAATGGCTACTTGAAATGACAGTCACAATGGTGTTTTTATGCAGCAAGACCTCTGGACTTGTGCTGCACCATGCCTTATTTATACATGACAGACTGCGCTTATTAAAACACAGGAGATGTAGGATCAGGTCATCCTCCTGTTTATGAACGCGTGTGTGTCATTGGGAACTGCAAGTCTCCATCACACAGCCGTCAATTGTGATCTGAGGAGTTTTGTGTTCTCTTTAGCCTGGCGGTTTTGAGAAGATGACTGTATTCTACTGTACAAAATGTTGGTAGGGCTTTGGCCTTCTTGGCAAGTTGCCAGTGGGACTTGGATTTGATTAAAGTTTCAGCCCCCTGTTATGTGTTTATAAACCGTGTTTAGGAGGTAACTTGCTCAGATTGGCTATATAACCTCCAAATATGGGGATTGTAAGGCAGAGAGATCCCATATATCGGCAATTTTGAAGCCTGACTTGGGAAAAACCAAAGAAAAAACCAAAGATAAGGCATATTTGACTGTCTTGTAGAGTTTCACCAAAGGTGAACAGTTTTTGTAATGCAGTGGTAGGAAAACATTTGGATTTGTTTTTAATTTCTTTTTTGAACTGTGGAATACACTCTTTTTTTCCAGAGTGGTTTTGATTTGTTTTTTTTGTTTGTTTGTTTGTTTGTTTGTTTTTCTTAATAGTTAAGATTATGTCTGCAGATCAAGAGAAGGACATGCCTTTGCTTGTTCGGTTGATAACAGGGTATATGTTAAAAAGCATATGCCTGTAACTTCACGAACATAAGCATAAAATGGCTTTTAGCTGAGTCATCTTTAATTGCTAGGCTATATGGATACATAATACATACAGAGAAATTAAATGTAATAATAAAACATGACAAAGAAAATAGAATTATTGAACTCACAGTGGATGTAAGTTTATGGATGTGGCATGGATGTCAGCCTTCGTTTTAATCCTGTTAACCATTTCATGTTTATAGCACTGTGAATGAGTACAGCAGCAGAAGTGATAATAATTGATGTCATTATAAAGCCATTGTTTATGTAAATATGATACTAAATTCCTGGTTTTATCAAGCCAGACTGTTAGCAGGCCAGTTCTCTTACTGCTGAATTCTTGCTTTGGTTCAGGAGAGCATGGGGAGGAAGAAAGGCACCGATAGCTTCCCAGGTCTCAGCATTGTCCTGAGACTGATAAACCATGGTTACAGATCATCGTAGTCGTCTTATTCTTCCCCCTCTGTCATACCTTCCCCCTCTGACATGGATGGAGGTGAAGGGTATTTGGCACGGGGAGCAGATCTGCCAGTGTAGTGACAGCTGAGGAATCTCCTCGGCTCGTTGTGGGTGGGAGAGGGCAATTCCTGACAATGTCACTTACAGCCAGAATGCAATTCCTTCCTGCTTTTGAGAATTAAAAAAGCCAACAGAGTAGGCTTGGGAAGTGAGTAATGCATCCTTTATAGTGATTCCTGTATAGTGCAGTATGCATTTGTGGCATATTTATTTCAATTTTGTCTGTATTTTCTTTCTGCTATGGCAGGTGAAACTGGTTAACATTAGAAATGATGACATAACAGATGGGAATCCCAAATTGACTTTGGGGTTGATATGGACCATAATTTTGCACTTTCAGGTAAGTCTAGTTTTCTTTGTCAGTGTGTTTTCAGCCATATTCTTGAGTACAGTTATGATGAATGTGTCAACTTAGACTGGACTTCATATAGGCTGTGCAAAAACAATAGATTTGATCTCTTCTTTAATATGTATTTGAAAGTTTTGGTGATGTCTGTTATTTTGTGATGTAAGCTGAATCTGAAGGTGTCATTTTTTTGCTAGTATCCTGTCTGTGGAGTGAGAGAAAAATAGCTTGGGTTTTGAACATCATTAAACACAATAGTTGATGTATTCCTTCCAGCATGTGGAAAAACCTGTCTTGTTTTATTCTGCAGACTTATTTTGATGCGTGTTAAAATATATTTAAAAGTTTTAAATCTCTTTTCAGTCCGGATCTGAATTTCTCTGCTGATACAAGTATGTTAGCAAGCACTACTCTTAGCTTTTTCAAGCAATCCCCAACACTGCAGCATTTGTTTTTAGCCCCAGCGACAGTAACACGGGTCACACTAGGTGGCACTCTGGTTGTTGTACACTGGTGGGATTGTGTACAGTATAATGCAGCCTTACAGTGTGTGGTGTTAAATTGCTCCTCAAAATGAGCCTTTCACAATGGTCATGGCTGTAGATGAGGTAATTCAGATGACAGATAATTCCCATTTAGTGACTGCAGCATTGTTAGTGATAAACTCCCTGCTGTGCAGGCATTTTAAATGATCAGAAAGTTACATGATCATACAGAAAAAGCGTGGTTCACTTGGGAATATCCTGCACGGGATTAACAACTGGGGAAAAAAAAATCTTAAAAAAAACCCCAAAAGGCTGCTGGGATCCAATTTGCCTTTCTGCAAATCCTAACGAGGAACAGAAGACCGGTGTGGCCCTGGTCTAAACAGGGTGCATGGCTTAGGCTAGGCCAGTGCACATGATAAAGAAGAAGTCACTGCCCACTGCTACTAAGGACCTGAAGTTCCCTGAGCTCCCCCCGTTGTGTCAGTCTTTGCTCCCTCATGGTTATACAGAGAAAGAAGGCTGGGCTGAAATGTATTTAAGCATGACACACAGAATAGGCAGTGATTGAACGTTGCTGTATTTTAAGACATAAAGATTATTAAAAATTTACTTACAGAAGCTGTTAGTGGAAATTAGCCTTTACTTGATCTATGTTTTATCTTTCTGAACCTGATGAACAGGTTTTTGCAAGATTAAATTGTTAGTTTTTTCTCACTAGCTGAAGCACAGGGCTTCTGACACAATTTTGGGTGCTTATAAAAAGTGAGGAAAGTTAGTGTTACTGGTTATAGCTATAAGAAATGATGAGAAGAAGAAACATTTATATAAAGTAACTAATTCAGGTGAGCTGGTGTGACAAGGATTTTTCCCCTGTAAGGTAGCCAGCTCCATATGAAATAAGTAGAAGCTTTTAAATTGTAGCTGAAACATGCTTCTCTCTGTCCTGACCCCCAGTAACTACCAACTAAATCTCTACCAATACAATTCAGGTCTTGCAGATCTGTGAGCTTGTATTTTTTTTCAAAAAGATCTTAAAAAGATCGGTATTAAAATAATTTAAGAACAAATAGTCCTTCTTGGACTAAATATTAAACCTCATTAGTAAATATGAAATAACTGAAAAACAAGATTTTTTAAAAATATTTTGTCTTTTTGCTAATGGGTGCATTACCTACACTAAATGCAGAGGGGATTTGTAAGGTGATGGAAGAGACACCCTCTGTGCTAATCTGTGCTATCCTGGCATTTGCCTGTACACCACTTCTTTTGAAGTATATGGTAATTTGGTGTCATAGACACCCATATATGGCTGATTTGGGTTCATAATGTATAAAGAAGTTCAGAAGAATGTGGATGCTTACACCTCATGATGTTTTTGGCTTCACTTAGATTTCGAATGAGGGGAAACTGAACAGAAAAGTTTAACAGCAGAATCTGCACAAAGGGGTGAAACTTCATGACAATCATGATGTTTATACACAGAGTAATTCTATAGATATTGGGAAAGTTATGGTGAGATTCAATTTGAAGTTAAGACACCTAAATCCAGGTGCTTATGGGGAGCTGTGTTCATTTGCATTGTGTCTAAATTGTCCCTATAATCCGATAATCTGAGTGATAGAGGTTTAGTCTATACAGCTAGTATAGCCTAGAGTGTGAGTCAACTAACCAGCTACTAGAGGCTCACTCCCTTTGACTCAACACAAACATCTGTGTTGTTGGAGATTTATGAGACACCCATGTGAGTATGAGAAACATGATGTTGGTCTTGTGGGAAACCCACTATCATCTGGGAAGAGACAGATCAGGCAGGATAAACTACATCTTAAATGGTGCTAAAACATGTTTAGCAACAGATTTGAGGACTGGAAGACTAGTCAATACAGCGGGTGAGGGTGGTGGAGCAATTCAGATCACTTGCAGTAGGTGCCTAGAGTACCTACTGAGTTACTCAGTTGTCCAGCATAGATGCTTAGTGTGATCTGAGATGACATATCATATCCAGTAGGATATGTAGTGGGAAGCAAGTTTCCTTAGGTCCTGTGGTGTATCTGCTGTCCCCATGTAGATATCTCAGATAGTTTGAAGTGTTTCAGTTGTTCTAGATGGTCAATTGACTTTCTTCTTAGGTCTCTACTTCAGGGTGTGAAACATTGCTGTTCAAGATCTGTTGATTACACTAGCTAGATCTGCAGGGCTTTTAATTCAGTTTCCTAAAGACAGGTGGCATTTGAGTGACATCTGAGGTGTGCTAGGGTATCCAGGACATGCATGTGGAATTCTCTGATGAGACACCAGATCTATGAGACACCCATGCTCTTCTAGACCTGCAGCTGGAGGCCAGTTGGGATATAGCAGGATGTCTCAGAGAGCTCTAGAAGCTCATGTTTAGGAAACGTAAATCTTGCCTTCGTTGGATAAAATGGGCTCTTTGAGACCTAGCCAGCATGTAAACATGTATTTGTAGACACCTACATTGAGATGTCTAAATCTGAACTGCCCCTTAAATTTTCTTAGCATTTGCAGAAGTAGTTATTTTCTCAGTGAGTCTAAGGAGCTGTTTGCTGTGTGCTGTTACTGCCTCTGCTCCATCATTTAAGTATTTAAGTATTCTAATCTCACTGCAACCTGGCAAGTAGTCAAGGTGCCAGGGATTTTTTTTGGCTGTTGTTTGTGGCTTCTTGTTTCTCTGAGTCATGGCACTTATCTGGAGGATAATATTTCCTCAAAGCAGAAAAACTTTCTGAGTATTGGAATGAATTTAGGAATGATTTAGAGGAAAGACATGATGAACAAAACCAAAAGATGATACGCATTTGAGGATTATGTTTCTCTTGCATCTGAGTTATGTCTAGAGGTGGTTATGGCTTTGTAACTTGGTACCCATAAGTAGATAAATAAAACTGGTGTTCTGAGTTATACCACTGATTTTGCAGCTGCACAAGTCCAGAAATTGGACATTCTTCTGTGTCCCAAGTAATTACATATAAGATATAGAAAAGATGAAATGGGAAATCCAGTGGTTTATTGAGTTGAGTATGTTAGAAAATAATTTTTCCTGTGGGTATTGAAAATCCCTGAGACATGTGTGTTATTAGTATTTAGGCAAGCTTTCAATGTATGCATTTCACGTGCTTTTAATAATATGTGGCTTTTTTTTAAATTCAGTTTCATAATGCAATAACTACTGTAAGTTATTTTCCTAGCACCTGTAGAACATACTAAATCAGATTACAGTATTTTGTATAATTATAAGCTGTATGTATAAATATCCAAATTAATACTTGAATTGACTCCTCCTTCAACACCCAAAACATTTTCAATGACATTGGAGATGAGCAGAATGAAAGCAGAATTTGGCCTCAGTAAGTAACCACAATTTTAGTAAGATTGGGGATCATTTATTTTCAAACCTCTGCAAACGTTCTTTAATTTAACAAATGTTAAATATTTAGAATAATTTGCAAGTGGTTGAAAAAAGTACACTGAAACAAAGCAAAATCTGAAACTTTAAACTTTCAAGCATCCAAAATTAGGCTTTTGTGAGCTCAGACATCAAAAAAATGTCTGAAGCTTCTAAGTGATGATTCAGTAGACTTTTTCCATTTCAGTTTTGTCATTATTTTGCAGCTCAGGAACTGCTGTGAAACACTTTTCCTTCCACTCTGCCCAGCTCCCTGCTGTCAGGCCTCTGCAGGATGCTGCTTTTTGAGGCTCTGGTCAGTAACTTTTTTGCCCAGCTGTTACAGTACCGTCCAGCTGCCTCTGGCCAGACAGCTGGTTTCTCTCAGACCTCCTTACAGCATGTGTAACCCCTTCACATTTCTCTCATCAGCCAGTAAATACTCTTTCTTTATTCCTGCTGACTCCCCATAAGCCTTCAAGCAAAATTCATTCTTTATCAGTCTGCCCCAAAGCGGTTATAGACAGTTCATTTCATCCTGCAGATCAGCAGTTAAACTTTTACTTGTGTTGGGCAAAAAAGGTAAGAAGGGTGGATTTGTTTGTAGATGACTCAGCTGAGATAAAAGACAGCTACCCAGCCATTTCTCAAGTTCCTAGTACCCTTTACCACAATTAGGTGTTCAGAGCCTGCAGTGCAGGTAGTAATTTTGAATCACTCTTGCGTTGGTCATGAAGGCTGTGGCCTTCATACGGGGTGGCCAGAGGAGGAGACAGCTCAGCTGTGGTAGTCCATTCCAGTAAATGACATGCAGAAAGCAGAAGAGTAATGGGGTGTTGTGGGACCCGTGCACCTTCTTCTGCTTCAGCTGCTCTGCTGTTAAATCCGTGATGAGGTCACCATACAAGAGAGATGCTGCCTGCTTTCCTCCTCTCTTTCCTGAGGTGGCAGTGGGGAGTCGAGAGCGCTGGGTCTGGCCTCCACTCACTGTTCTGCTGGCGCCCATTTCTGCTGGGAGCACTTGGCTGGCGGCAGCTGGCTCTGCAGCTTGCCTCTGGGTCTTGCTGGAGCTGTGGGTCTTGGAGCCCAAGGATTCAAGTTTAATCTGCCTCTACTTTAAAACAGCTAAAAGGGTTCAAAGTCTGATGTTCTCAAAGATTTAAAGATGGAACTATGCACCCATTTGTCTAATCTCTGACTATTAAGTGGTTGTAGGGTAAACTGTATTCCACCTGGGAGCTGCAGTTCCCAGTCATTACCCAGTGCAGCAGACCTGTCCTTCAGCACGATAGGGTATACTCTTCCTGTATTTTATTCCTCAGCTGAGCTCCTAGTTATCTCTTCCTGAATTCTTCAGCAATCTGAAAAATAAATTGCTAACTCTCAGTTAAGAAAATGTGTGTGGAGTTCTTGGAATTTCTGGGGCTCACCTGAATCACAGCAAGAATGAGAGGCATTAAGGTTCATTGCAGAATCATATTTAAACTTTATCTCTACAAATAATGGGATATCTGTAGCAGGATAAGATATACAAGCAGTTAGCTCATCTGTTTGATTATCTTCATCCTTAATCTCATAAAACCATAAACAAGGAATAAATTCCTCTTTTTGTAAGCCATCTCACTGGATGTAAAACCTCTTCTGTTCAGGGTTGTGACTTTTGGTACCTTAGTGGTACCTAAAAGCTGAACAGCTCTTTCAGATTTTGAGTAGTGATTGCCAGGACAGCTCGAACACCTCCAAATATAACCTTTGTTATATTGTGTACTGCAAGCCTTTATTTTTTGCCTTGTTCTCTGTCTTGTGCTGCTTTAATTTTCACTTTCTCTTTGGCTTATGTTTATGGCTCTGTCATTCTGCATGTGACCCTTGGGCTATGTAACAAAATGCTTCCTGGTTATCTGGTATGCTGTTTCAGTACTGTGAAATGACATGTCCCATTTATGCTAAATGCTCCATTGCTTTTGCTGTGTTGCATAAACAACAACAAAAAAAAAAAAAAAAAAGAGGGGGAAGGGATCCTAGACCAAAACTGCCTGAAATGTATTCCTAGCAGACTTTTGATCATGTTATTCTAGGATAAAAGGTACCAGGCATAGTTTGATTGGCAAAGTGGAATAACCTTTCATGTACTACATTTGCTAACTATATGACCAATGATAATGCATAAATTAGCAGTGTATAAAGGATGAATGGTCTCAGCGTTTTGCAGACTAACAAATACACAGTTACTCAACAAATGTGAATACACCTGTCAACAGCATAAGGCATTTCACAGTCACAGGCGTGCTTGATAAGTTACAGAAATCTAGGGTTAAATGCAAACATGTACAAATCTGCATAAGCTATTTCATGTCTTGATGTTAATCTTTTGTTTGCCATGTCTTAATGTTAACCTCTTGTTTGTGATTAAGCAGCCTCTAAGACAGATCAAATTGCAGACAAGTGTTGGTCTAATCCTTCATTCATGTTATACTTCTTAAGTGTTTATGTGCCAGAAAGTCTTTTGCTAATCTCCCCTTAAAACTTCCCAGCACTGGTGGGTATAAATTTGTATCTTTGGGTTTTTCATGAAAAAAAGAAAAGAAACACAACAATCCGTGATAGTATTTTTAACAGGTTTGATCATCTGGATCTTTGGCTTTAGCCAGTGCTGAGCTTCAATTCGGGTCTAGTCAAACGTCTCAGACAAAGCCCCTGGTGTGGTCAGGTCTTTGTTATATTGTGGTGGTTCTCATTGGCTTCAGTGGTAATCTCTTTTGATGCTTTAGAATATCATATTTCTTTGCTCTAGCAGACAGGTTTTAGAAGAAATTTCAATTTCCCTTTTCTGTGTCTCCAGTTTAATCTCCATCTCTTTCTGTGCTGAGAGCAAAGTAATAACTTTATAGAATTTCAGTTAGCTGAAACTGGTCATTTTGTCTTTAGTTACTCGCACTTTCATTTATCATCTTCCATTAACCTGGAATATTATTTTGCGTAGGGGGTTTTTTATATAAAAAAACCCCACAACTGATCTAAATGCAATTTGGCAATTCTTTTGTCTTTGACCCTTTCTTTGGTTCAAGAACATAAGTGACATATAAAGTTAAAGTGACTACTTTTTCGTTCATGGAAAAACAAGGAACCGCAAAAAGAATTGTTAATTGAGAGGTGGTAGCCTTCTCACTCAGGAACAGATGGTAGGTATTGCTAAACTGGTTATTAGGTATCAAAAATACATATTTGTTACCTATTTCTAGGAAGATAGAAAGACACAAATACTACTAATAATCTGTAGAGATATATTTGGAATACAAATATTCCTAGCTAATATTTAGAAATGATTAAATTCTAGGAGTAGCTGCAGATACACCCTGTGCATTTAACTAAATTGACCTGGAATATGCAGCAGTAAGACAGGATTATTGGGAGCACTGAGCTTGTAACCAGTGTTTCAGAACTGATTCTTGTATCTTTTGCTGCCTCAATTTTTTAATTCCACTTTGGAAGCACCTGATTTTCTGAAAAAGTGAATTGCCTAGTCTTAAGAAAAAAAAATATCAAATTTAAGGTATATATGAAAGAGGATATGCTAAATCAGAGACTTTCTAAATTACTGATTACATTACAAAACAGAGATTGTCAGTGTAAAATAACAATATGTGTATCTTCTGACCTATCTTGAATTAGATTTGATTTTACATTTTTATGACAGTCAGAGTGACACCAATTCTAACAGGAGTTTTGAAATAACAGAGAATGCTTTAGGGATGTTTTCTCTTTGGAAGAACATGATATCATACTGATTGTTAAACAGGTAAACAGTTTAAAGAAAGTATATACTAAATCACACTCCATTAGAACTCAGATAGTCTAATATAATCATTGTTCAGAAACCTCAGTGCCCATGTGTCTTAATTTAAATATGTGCTTGCAGTGGAAAATTTAAATTTGCAGTATTTTTAAGCAAATTCTTAACTCCTGTGAAATTTGTGGATGAAGAACAACATTGGCAGTGTACTTGTGTTAGGCTATATTTACTTTAATGTGTTTTTGATTAGACATTTAATATAGCTTGATAGCTTGCAATTTTTCATTCAAATGCTGGACTCTTGTCTTTAACTTTTTATGTAATTTCTGCTTTATCAGAATAGTCATAAGTCATCTTTTTTATGAGTACATAATGTAATACTTCAATATTATTATACTATGTTTTACCGTGTATTATTATTATTAGACATGTTATTATTAAACCAGAAGCTGTATCTGTGTGAAATTAAATCAGTCTTGGTCCATTGCACTGCAAAGTCCTGAATCTTTTTTTCTGATGAGAGAGGAGAAAGAGGTATATTTTAAAAGCCATTTGTTTGTACAAACACAGCGATGTCATTTACAAAGACTGTGGTATTATTTTTTTTTTAATGTGCTTTTCTGTTAGTTAAAGGAGGGGCAAGTCAGGACCCTACTAAGTCCAATGTGGATGTGTTTTAAATCAGTGAATCCTCTGGGCCTTGACTAAAAGTCGCTCTTATAAGCTGACTAGAATACAGCTTTTTACTGTGACTAAAGGGGGCAAATGTCGCAACTGCACCTGTGTGTTAAGCATACTACAAATGCAAATACAAATTGAGGCCATGAAAGAGTGTGGTCACGGCATAAACATCTACTTGGAAAAGAAACATGTTAGCATTGTGCCTGTAGGTAGTTGCCTGTCTGTCAGCAGTACGGGGTATTCTGTACCAGCCTTCCAGTCCCTTAGTGTTATGGTATAACATTTTCTAAGCATCACTGTCAAATTTTACCCCAGTGCCCTGAGACTGGTCAGCAATGAGCATCTGTATTGTTGGAAATTCTTTGGAGGCTGATCCTGCTTCTTTGCTGTATTATTCATTCTAGGTCCCAGCAGTAAAACGTCATAGAATACTTCAGTGGAACTGGTGCCTGGGGATAAAGTCTCTGGGTTTCATTATTGCAATTCCTTTTCAAATAAACAAGGGAAAGTCAATGGTAACACCTGATAATGGTTGGCAAGTCACTTGGTAGTTCTTTCTCAGCATGAGAAACCATGCACATCTACCTCTGCTGATAGTTTTTTTTTATATTGGTGACAGAAATGAAGCTGAAGCTTCAAAACACGGATATTTTTTCAAACCAAGTATGTTGGTGATTAGACTTGCTTGCATTTTAATAGTTTACATTTCTGCCTAGTTTTCATATGTAGTTAGATGCTTCTTGGCTGTTATATTCAGAGCTACACAGAGATGCCTACAGAACAGGAGCACGAGAGGGGGATGAAGCTCCATTTTTATAAACAGTAACTTTGTGGACAGTTTTCTAGACAGACTCGCTCTTATGATTTGTTTCACCTTTATCTGCCAGAAGGTTTAAATCTGCTGCAGAGTTCCAGCCCCCGGTACGCAGCACCACTGCCCTGAGCAAGCTGTTATGCTTGTGTGATAGTAGTGAAGCAGCAGGTTATTTATAGCTGACAAATCAGTGAAAAAATCACATCAGCTGCTATCAAAACTCCACACACAAATAAAAATTTGACCCCCAACAAGCTGTCAGAGCAATCTCTGATCCTTCACTTTAATCTTCCCTTCTGTGGTCATTGGATACGTAATAAAAACATATGAAGTGCAAACCAAATCTGCTAACTAAATCCTTGCTATTTGCTGCGCTGCTTGCTTTTGGATTTGGAGTGCAGCTAATAGTTTCAAAGGTTGCTGCATATTTTTCTACTTTATCTTGCTCGAGTTACTAAATGAAACGGGAAGTTAAAATGCATGCGAGAAATTTCTATTGCTCATAAATGCTATGTCATCTCTGTGAAAGGCCATCAGCATTACAGCCCAACGCTGAAGCAGTGATGTTTATTTAAGAGGATTGGTGGCCAGAAATAAGCCACAGTGTCTAATCAGACACAGGCCCTGCCTGGGCACCGTGCCACTACGTTTATTGCGTGTGCGTTTCTCATAAGCAAAATGGCTACGTACTGAGGAGGATGGACATGAAGTCTGGAAGAAATTACAGGGCAAACAGCAGTTCTTAACTTTCTGAGGAGGATTTAAGTGTATGTAAATATACTGGAATGAATGAGACTGTGCGACTGTGAGTTACCGAAAGCCAAATGGGGAATGTCTGTGGATGTGTGAGGGCTGCAAAGGAGGAACAGTGTTTAGATCCTGCCAAAGCTCCCTTAAGTCCAGCTAAACATTCCCCTGGAAGAAAATATTTCAGAAGAAAAAGGAGAAAGAAATCAACTGACAAGGGACCAGAGTCAGTACATGTTAAAGGAAATGCAGAAAAAAGACGGAATGAAGTGGGGATTTCAGAAAACACCGAGAAATGTTCCAAGGATGAGGGATTGGCTGATTCCTTCCCCCGGAGAGTGACAGTGGCTGGTGATGCTCTGCCCGTGAGTACAGACCCTTCGTCTGATCTTGTTAAAGCAAAAGTTTTACAGGGTGAAACAAAGAGTGATTTTCTTTGTGGGGACAGTTTTCATGGTGTCAATCAGAGGCTCACCAAGTCTGATGAAACAGAGACGTGGTTAAAGGAACAAGACAAGAGGAGTTCAGAGAAACGCTGTACATGGAAGAGGAAATACTCGGAGGGTAGCAATAGGAGAGAATTAGCATTCCTGAAGAAATCTAGTGGTCTTTGTTATGGAAAAGCAGCCAGCTTGGACTCTGCTATCCACATTTTAGGCAGACGACCTGAAGAAACTGTGTTAAACATAACTTCTTGCAGAATCGTTGAAGATGTCCCAGAAAGCAATAAATCTGAAAATTTGCATCATTTTCTTTCTGAAAGCAAAAGTGATCGGCTCCTTGAACAAAAGAAGTTTCATTCTTCTGATGCTGTGCTTTCCCAATTGCCAAAAGAAAAGGCATCATTTAGCATTCCACCAAACAGAAGCAAGGTAAATATTTTGGCACGGTGCATTATCTTTGAAAGTTAGCTCAGAATAAATATTGGAACAATATTTTTACTGTTAGAAAAATACATTCACTTTGCTGTGTATAAGCCTTTTACTCATGCTGTGATACTATAGGTAGTCATAAGACAGAACATATTAATTAATCTTTTTCACAGGCTAAGTAGTACCTCTATACTTCAGGGGTGTTGATGTATCCTTGGGTTATTTTGCTGTCTGTAGTTTGATTTGTTTCCTAATTTAGGAAAAGGATTTTCATGATAAAATGGTTCTAGCAGGTGGAGTGAGTTTTACAGTTGTTTAAGGTCACATTCAATATCTGCAGTAAATTTTCTTATCAACTCTTGACGGTCTTGTAATTCCTTTGGGTCTTGTATCAAGGAAAGGAATATTTGTAATTCTTTTTAGTTATGACCAATAGGAACTGAAGAAAGATAAATATGTAGGCAGCTTGAAATAGAGAAAGTGAACATAAATCGTGTTAATAATGCTCTGCACTTCTTTTAAAAGGTCTTTCCTCCCAAGCTGTCTAGATGACCTATTCATATTAATTATTGAAATTCCATCTTTCTCTGAGGGTAGGATTATTTTCCTTTTATAATAAAAGCAACCAAAATACGAGCTTAGTTGCAGAGTGTCTGAAGGAAAGCAATTTTTTGTCTGTTGGTATTCATGTTTACGAATTCAATCCATGTTACCAGTTCTGCCCCATTTATCTTCAGCATGACTCAAATCTGTAGGTGTGGGTCAAACACTGATACTACAATGTGATCCAAAACTGCTTTCCCTCGCTCAACAGGGACATCTGAGCTTTGAGTTGAGTGAATGGAGGGAATGGACATTTGCAAAATGTACTCTTTCCAGCAAAGAGTAACTACACTTCTGTTGTTTATATAATTTACTTTTGTAAGAGGAATCAAATTATACTTTTTCCAAGCTTAGTTTTTAAGTACAGATAACACGCCCAATTACAACAGACAGTACACAGTAATACAAATAGCCTTCTAATACAGACGGAGATCTTTGCCCTCTTAATCTTAGCTGGAATTCAGGAACAGCTTAGGGATGTTCTTTGATTTGAACAAAACGTCATTACTGAGCAAAAGAGTAGGAGGCCTTGTCCGTTCAGCCAAGCATGGCTGCTTTTTTCCTGTATAAGCAGAGTAATACAGCTTCTAATATTGCTGCAGTTATTGTTGAAACCAGGCATATACCCCTTGTTACCACAGGGGGAAGGGGGAAAAAATGAGGCTTTTGCTGAACACCTACATCAATACTGAGACTTGTGCTGGTCATATCGATAAAACACTGCGTAATTATATGGAAATGAAATCTATTGACAGATCAAGCTAAATGCCTGGGCTGCTGAAATGTCTGGTTTTCAGTTCAGTTCCCTTTCTTCACCCAAAATTCTGAGTATATGTAATTTTAAGAGCACCTAGCTTTGATCTAAAAACAAATCCAAGGAGAAGACTAGATTTCAGACTCTAGCTTATTTTACAAAGTCATGACAACTTTCCTTTTGATTGCATTTGAGAACTAAGCAAGTATTTGAATATTTTGTATTTTAGTATAAAACAGTAAAGCTGTTATTTATACAAATCCACAAAATTCCTGTTGTCAGCCTGAGTTAACACACAAGGTTTGCAGTTACCCATCTCAGGTTTTACCATATTCTTTGCTGTAATTACAGAGATCAGTAGCCTCCACTCACCTTGTAAGCTTACCCACACTGTAGCGTACTCAGTTTACACGGTGCCTCAGATGTGGCTGATACTTGAAAGTGTGTTGGCTTTTCAAACGGAGAAACACCAGAGGAAACTCATTGGTACAGCTGGCTAATCTGTGCTGTCACAGAGATATGACATTTTACCTTCTGAAACAGCATACTCCCCACTACTGGAATATATCGTATGAGTTTCTTTCTGTGGCATGTCTTCCTATGTGTGTATGATTTTGTATTCAAATCTGTGCTACCTCATTTCCTCTGTTTTCCTATTTGCAAAATTCAGGTAAGCAGGGTGTTCTGAAGCTTGGTCCTGACTTCTCACTAATAGCTTTCAGATAAAAGTATTTTTACTGTCTGCTGGAGCCTAATTTGTTCAGCCCTTGTTCCTATTACAGGAAGATTATTTCCTCAAGCAAGATATGCTCTGATATTGTTCTAACTCAGGGCTGTCCTAGAGCAGATGGCAGTTTGCATTAAGGTCAAGAAGTTGTGAGCAGCAGACCCCTTCTCAGTGATGTTTTAGCACAAATGGAGGTAGAGTAGAAAATCAAGGCCGTAGTTTTGGTTTCACTACACGGGGATATTGTCTCCTGGGCTGAAACAAGCCATGGTTTTCATTCAGTATCAGCAAAAGATTGCTACCAGCTGATGTTGCCACCAGGTTTTGGTGGTTATGAGCTTGTGTTAAAACCAATGATATAGGTGTATCATGTTATCAATCATTATCATTATTCTTCTAGTCTGATATGTGGTATTTTCTATTCTGATTTATGGATGTAAACGTTTTCTAAAAAAAAAAAGTCTAATATATAAATAGGATCATTCATCTACTTCCAGTACTCGGCTCCAGTACTGACTTCGCTGCAAGTTTCTCAGCTGTTTTCTCGCCATGCATCTACATAGGGTCTGATACAGTGGATTTCTTATCTCATCTGCAATACTACTAATACTCTGCAAGAAAACAAACCACATGTATTTGAGTCAGGCTGAAGGCAATACACTTGCTTTTAAATAAAAAAAATGTAGATTATTTGTAATCAGCATGTTCAGTGGAATAGTTCTGGCTAAGTAGTCAACTGTTTATTTTTTCAGTTATTATTACAAATGTAAGATAACAGGACACCTTCCAACTATGTCCACCATCATATGATCTTGTATTATCTATTCAAGTAGTAAAGTCAAGAGAGGGAGAGATGCCACTTCATCTCCTGGAATGTGATCGACAGGGCAAAGGTGCAGAAGTCAAGAGTCTTGCTTTATTGGTGTAGTATTGTTTGCTTCCTTGTAATACTCAAAAGAAGCAGGCGCAATACACCTTAGATGCTGGTGAATAAAGATCTATAATCATTGATGGAACTACAAAACTAGGGTCAGAAGGATTCTGGACAGGTCATCTAGGTCATCTCTGTACCTGGAGGCAAGATAACTTAATGAAAACTATTTGTGACTGATACTTGTTCTTCTGTGTCTGCCTTATTGGTGGTTTCACATGCTTCCTGAGTAATTACTGTAGTGCTTATCTGTCTTCTGTATAAAAACGTGGTTTTAACTGAAAACATGTATGCTTATTTTAAACTCATTAGTTCTTTTCCCATTCCCAGAAGAGTTGATTTATTACCTTTTTTTGCAGCAGCATTCTACATATTTGAAGACTGTTGTCAGATCTCCCCCCAGTTTTCCCTACCTTAGAATAAATAAACCAAATTTTTCAATCCTAACAAGTCATGTATTTTTAGATCTTTGTCATTCTTGTTTTTCTCTTTCGATCTGCTTCAACTGAACCAATATTTTTTGAAGGGTGTTGACCAAAGCTGGACTCGCAGCTCCATAAAGCCTTGCAAGAGCTGAATAAGAGCACTTGAATTTATGGCCAGATTGAAACTTACAAAGTCCAACTGTAACGTCAGGGGAGTTGACTTCTTGTGATCACATGCAAGTTCAAATTCCATTCGTATAACTATACTTCCCTCAATGTGCTGTTAGCAGGCCTTTTCAAACACAACACATAACTACTTAGCTTAGGTGGAAAATAGCATTTAAAAATCTTTCCATATTCATGTATTCTTTTTTCTCTTATTTCTTTGTGTTCTTCAGACTTTTCTAGCTGCCATTGGAATACATTTCATTATACATCATACATCTCTAGCCTATTATATATTTTTGTGCAGTTAAGTACATTGTGTCAAGTTTAGACTTGCTTCAATACATTTGGGATAAAATGGAATCAGAGGGAAGACTCCTTACTATCTATACCAGCGTTGCTCTTCTTCTGTTTGCACTGTAAAAAAACAAGCCACAGAAATCCAGCACCACCGCTGATCTCCTGGAAGGTGTTCTCTGATCTGCTCTGCTCTCTGGACTTAAAACTGCATCACTGAAATCAGTGCAAGCAAAGAGCTTGAGGCTTTTTGGTGTATGGATTTTGTGTACTCTTTGCAGAGAAAAAACACTTGCAGCAGCAGAGGTGAACTGGTTCTCCCAGTTACAAACAAGAAATAGTGTATTTAGTGCCAATTAAGGCTCATTCTGAGATACTTGGGTTGTGCAGAGAATTACTTCTGTCTCCTTTTTCTTGTGTAACTTGTAATTCACAGGCTTTGAGATCATTTGGAGAACTGGATCTCTAGCAAACAACTGGAGGCTGGATTGATGGGCTGAGGCCAATGGTATGAGCTTCAGCAAGGCCAAGTGTCGGGTCCTGCACTTGGGCTACAACAACCCCAAGCAGTGCTACAGGCCTGGGGAGGAGTGGCTGGAAAGCTGCCTGGCAGAAAAGGACCTGGGGATGTTGGTTGACAGCCAGCTGAACATGAGCCAGCAGAGTGCCCAGGTGGCCAAGAAGGCCAACAGCATCCTGGCCTGTGTCAGGAATAGTGTGGTGAGCAGGACTAGGGAAGTGATCGTCCCCTTGTACTCGGCACTGGTGAGGCCCCACCTCAAGTACGGTGTTCAGTTTTGGGCCCCTCACTTCAAGAAAGACATTGAGGTGTTGGAGTGTGTCCAGAGAAGGGCAACGAAACTGGTGAGGGGTCTGGAGCAGAAGTCTTATGAGGACTGGCTGAGGGACTTAGGGTTGTTTAGTCTGAAGAAAAAGAGACTCAAGGGAGACCTTATCGCTCTCTACAACTACCTGAAAGGAGGTTGTAGAGAGGTGGGCGTTGGTCTCTCCTCACAAGTTACAACCGATAGGACAAGAGGAAATGGCGTCAATAAATATGAATTTGGTGTTTATGAAAAAGTCTGAAATCTGGGCTTTGGAATCTGAAATACTTTATTTAGAGAACGGAAGTGCTTAGGCTGTTTCAGGTCTCAGGCTAATGTTAGTGTTCTTTAACCTGGATTGAAACGCGGGCTACCTCCACAAGTGAAAAGCAATTTCAGTTTTTAAAGCCAGTCTAGTCTATTCCTTTTTCTTTAGATGGCCAACTAGGGTGCTGAATGGTGCTTGGAAGATTTTTGGATTGAATTTCTGTTGATCTTAGGGTAATGAGCTAAATTCGTGTTTTAGTCCTCCAAAATTTGGATTGCAAGCTTGCCTAGTGGTCACTTTCAGAATAAGAAATATTCTCCTTGTGTTTGTGTCCATAGCTACAAATGTTGTTTGTATGTAACAACAGATACAAGTACGACCTTCAGAAGTTGCCTTGATGTCTGAAATCACTTGTTGCCAGAGGAATCTAATGTGCACTCAAATATGCTGTGTTTGCACTCTCTGCAGTCTGAAATGTACATAGCCATTGCTAGTCAATTAACCGTGAAGGGGGCGAAAGGTTTGAACTTAGCAGTAAGGAATGGCCATTAGCAAATTACATTTTTAGCTTGCTTAGTTAGAATACATTAAAAAATGTGATACTTAAGTATTACACATAAAAGACTTTCTGAAAACAACAGGGAAAAAAAATATAGGATTTTTTTTTTTTTGCTAGACATCTGGCACTTCCAGATGACATCATCTCTTTCAGAAGCGATGTCCGGATAAGTAGTAAATGGTTGACTTCATTTACATTGTGGTCTGGTTGTTCTGTGATGAATAGAAACTAAAGCTACTGAAAAAATATTTAGTTTGCTTTCTTGCTTTGAAATACCAAAGAATAAAGGTAAGCCACAGAAAGGAAATCTTACACTACAGATGAGTTCCCCAGATTTTTACAAGAACATTTTTGGAGTGATTTAAGTTGGTGTTTTGCCACATTGGATTCCCTGTTGTCTTCACATACAGGACTCATACAGTCTGTATTTTGTGTGATTTCATGTAGTAAATACTCCGTGCAGGATTTTGATATTTATATATCTATAGAAATTTATAAACAGCCACAGCTGCATATGTTTTTCTTCAGTGTTTTAAACAGTAAAGGTTGTTTTTTTTCTCTTTGATTTTTCTTAAAAATGTGCAGTGTTGAAGCTGGAGACAATAGGATGCAAAAAATGTTGTCAGATATTTGGAGGTTTTTATGGGCTAGTTGAACAGTTAAAGCTACTTTGCTTTCTAGCATCAGTGCCTGTACCTTTCCCTTACCTAGAGCCAGCAGATATGGCCTGTGATAAGTATCTGAAGAACTGCTTTCAAAACTTGGTGTTTTGTGGATACTTGGATAGAAAATAATGTAAATTAGTTTGTTCCCTGCATTAATTTACTTACCATTTACTGTATGGCTGTAAATGCTCATTGTCCCCTGGAAGAGTGAAAGGTGGTTAAACAGCAATTGTGCGAGTGCTGCGGCAGCTACATTGTGCTGACATCTCCAAGGCTCTTCCTTTAGTCCCCTGCTTCCTAGTGCTTCCCACCACCTCCTGTTAGGCATTGACATAGTGGTGTCAGTAGGAAAGCTACATCTCTTTGTTCCTGACACCGTGTTTTGTGTGGCTCTGATGTGAGAAAAACGTAATTTCCAGCCTAGCCTGTCTGAATTCCCCCAGGAAGAGTCCAGGCAGAAGACACCTTTGCTTGCAGAGATTTCAAGGCCAGGAGGTATCTTCATGACTGTTCCATCTGACCTCATGAACGTAGCTCTCTGGTTTACACTAGAACAGGACTGCTGGAATCAACACAGCTCAAGTTAAGCCTCTTCTGCAGCTGACTTGAGCACCTACCTCATCTCCAAGCTTGTCTGTGGGTAAACCTCCCCCGAGCCCTGACCTCAGGCTGGCTCCAGAGCCACAGGAGACCTGTCTGTCCTGGCAATGATGGGTGTAGGCTTGCGTGGTACGGCCACTTCCAGGTGGGCTCATGGGGGTGCTTAGTGTCCACCTACAAATCTTGTTATTGTCTCAAACCCTCTTGCCTCTGCCTGAGTCCCTCAGCCTGCTTTTTGTAATGTCTGAGCTACGGTACTTGGGTCCTTACACAATGCCTCATGGTACCTGGGTTCTTAGTGTTTTTCCGAATAACATAGTATATTATCTACTGCTGTTGGAATAAGTGGTAAAAGGTGGCCACTCAGAAGAACGATAACCTGTGATATCACCTTATTTATCAAGGCATGTCATCTTTTTGTTCTATCTTGCGTTTCAGATATCCGTTGAATACCATTTCTATCACATAAAGTGCGAACAATACACAAGCAAATTAGAGAAATGTCTGCTTTATATTTTTATAGTGATAGTTTTCTAAGCAAACTGACTGAACTTCATTAGGGGAGAATTTAAAGTAGTATTTGTGTGTCAACTTCCCAATACTTTCCTACTTTGTCTGACATGAATTTGACAATGCTTAGATAATACAAATCCAAACCTTCTGTATCAGGCAAAATTTTCATGTATAAGCCTTTAACCTTTCAGTCATTCCTAAAATGCTTCTTAGAAAATTTTGCCCTAAACCCATTATTGTCAGTTTTCACTGTAAATGACTGTTTTGTTATTGAATTCCAGAAGAGCATATATTATAATTTAACCTGTTTTTAGAGAGGAACATTGTAGCCAAATAAAGTATGTATAATATAAATATGTGTATTACATAGGTGTGAATATATATGTATAAAATATGTTGTATTTTATATGTAATTATGTAACATTTATGTATAATAGATATAATACATAAAATAGATTATTATTCACATTATAAACATAAAATAGACATATTTAAGTATGTTTAATTATGTAATAGTATTATATTGTCCTCAAAAATTATGAGGCTGAGAACTAGCTAACTGAAGAAAATTGTGAAGCTATGAATTTTGTATTTCATATTGAAGATGCGAAGAGTGTGTAAGGTTATAACAACATGAAAGAGTATTAATACAGTACATGAATAACCAACATATTCGTGTATGCAGTTATCAGACAGAAAATTCTTCAGTAATACAGAGTAGGTTTCTGCAATATTTTGAACATTATTATGTGTTAGATGTAATTTTAATATTTATTTAACTATATTTTAGATATCTGATATCCATGTTACTGGAGAGTCAGAGGATATGTCTGCTAAAGAGAGACTGCTTCTATGGTCACAGCAGACAACCGAGGGTTATGCTGGAATCCGTTGTGAAAATTTCACTACCTGCTGGCGTGATGGAAGATTATTTAATGCCATCATTCATAAATACAGGTAAGTACTCTGTTTGTTCTCTTTAAAAATATTAATTGCAGCATTTTAATGTACATAGAGAGAGGGATCTGTGATTTATGCTTGTAATAGCAGTGCAGCTGTGGAGATGACACTGCCTCTCCCTGGGCAATTTCCTGCTGTTTGCAGCCAAGGATGCTTCATTAGCCCTTGCGTGTCCCTCTGTCCTCAAAGGAGCATCTCCACAAATCCTGGGCATCTCTCATGAGGTACCTCCAAGCTGCTGAGAAGAATGTCTCCAGGGTTCAGTCTTTTTCACAGTTCCTTTTTGTCATTCTGACATTTAAGTATAGGCAGGGTAGAATCAGAACTGATCCCTGAAGTCCAAAACTGCACTGCTAGTGAAATCCATCAACTACTGCACGGCCTGAGATATGCCCAAGATCCCCTTACTGTTCCCTGTATGACTTTACCGTACCCCTGGAGCCTACAGCTTCTTCAGTGGTTCTGCTTGGAGCCCAGATCTATTCTGAGAAGTGTCCCCTGTAAAATGGCAGGGTATTCTCATGAAAAACAGGACTAGTTGCCTTGAACGTTCTCAATCTGAGAAGGGAGTTGTGCTACTTTCTCCCACTTTCTATGCTTTTGTGACCACAATCTTATAAACAGGCATCTGTAAAACCACCGGTGGCTGTGGCTGTGGCTAGAAGCTCGAGGATGCACTATATTAACTTACATAAAGTACAGTTGAAGAAGTCTACTGACAAGAGAGGATTTCTAATACTGGATTCTAAGTAAAAACAGGTCTCTCTTGACAAAACCGACTTCAAAACTCAGCAGAGGAATGAGATTTAAGATCATTGCTGTGCTCAGGCATTCCCTCTTGGTTGGTGGCATCTCTCTGTTTTTGGTTCCTAAATTGAATAAGAAGGTTTGTGTCTTAGAGGACCTCATAGGAGAGTATTCTGGCCACTGGGCTAATTAGTGTGTACTGACTTGTCCCTCACTGTGCAAAGGTTGAATCTTCTGGGTTTTATTGTAGCATGTGTAAAGAGTTTGTGCTGTATTCCCTGGGGCATATCATAAGGAAGTTTGAGGGTACATGATTTCCTTGGTATAATGCCGAAGGAGTGTCCCGAGTAGAAAGTGCCAAATTTGGTATGTTTTAATGCAGCTCCAGGGAACAGACGCTGGAGCAGATCATTCTGTTCTTGGATTTCCTCTTGCGGGACCGTTTGGCTCACCACAGAAAGAAGCCTAGGGAGAGCCAACGTGCATGTGGTATGGGGACCAGGACACTAAAGTAAAATGGGAGACAAGTTAAGCAGATGCAGCCTTTTCCTCACATGCTGTGTAAAAAGGCTGTAAGGATAAGATACAGTGCTCTGAGTCCTAGAGAAGTTAGCCATGGCAGTGTGTAGCTGTGTGGTAAAACGAAGCTGCCTCTGAATCAATGAGGTCTTTTTCTGACTAATGCTTTTGTTCTGGGTAGCTGGTCAGGGAGGAGGTGCATGCCAGCAATCAAGTCTTCTTTTAACAACACTGGCAAGACAAAGGGAAATAGCTGGCAAAAGACTAGGCTGTTTTACTTCAGGACAGAGCAGCTAAAAGAATGAACATAGCACAGGCAAGTATTTGAAAAAATAAACAGTTTGAAAGATACAGAGAGAGAGCAGGGAAGAAAGGAAGTAGCTTAATCAGATGAAATAATGGAAAATATTTCCTAGAGCTTCTTCAGAGCCTTGTACCACTTATATAGAGCAGTGTAGTTTTTACAGCTCAGCAACTAGTAGTTGTGGTACAGATCAGTTAATGAATAATTAAAAACTTGAATTCGGTCCTCCAGCTGTGCAAATGTTAATGCCTTGAGACAAGACTGAGTACACTGCTTTGCTGGAGCAGTGTTTCTGGCAGCGCTCCGTGAGTTTCGTTCACAGCATTTCAGCGGAAAGCACAGGCACCTTTGACAGGAGTGTGTTGCACAAAGCAGATGATTCAGTGACTGAGGAGCAGAGTCCCCATTTTGTGTGCTTCTGTACCAGTTTCCATTTAGCTTATCCTCTTCCTGTAAACATATCTTCTCCACCTAAGGATCCCGTGTCCTTCCCAGGAATGTTTACTGTTCTTATTTGATGTCTTTTTGCTGTGAGAGGTTACAGATTCTTGGACTCTGCCTTGCTGATGAAATCAATGAGATTCTTACACTGATTTCAGTGAGCTTCTATGTTTCTTTCCTTTACCGTTTTGTACCGTTAAAACAGAGATAATTCCCAGCTATTGCTCACGAGATAGGAATGGTCTTTCCAAACAGTCATCTGATATTTTTAACTACATTATTTTACTCCAGAGAGCTCTTTCAAAGCTTGGGTTGTATTCTGAGCAGCAAGTAGGTTAAACACTAACAAAATGTGCACATTTCTGGCAGTGATTGTCCATATAGTCTGTTTGTCTGTTTTAGTAGCTCCCAATTTGTGGATCACAGGTGGTCTCAGGAGCAAGGCTGAGAGTCCTGCGATGCCACCGGCTGGCGTGCTCCACCAGGACAGATGACCAGGGGTGCCTGCTCGGGTGGTGGGGTGGGACTGTGATGCTGCCACCACAGAGAACCCCCGTGGGTGTACATCTGTCCGTTGTGGTGCAGCATGGCAGCCCCTCCTGTGCCAGGTATGCCATGCTTGCTGGAGATAGCTCTCCCTACAGAAGCACCATGTGCCCTGGGCCAGGAGCAGTATCCGCTCTCTGCAAGTGGGAATGGGGCTCTTCAGCAGGAATGCCGCTGCCCTGGAAGGGATTTAAATCAACCCAGACCTAATTTTAAGTGGATGATGTTAAGTGCTATGACAGTAATAACCAGAAGACTCAGAAATACCTGGGTGTGTTACTGGTATCTAGAATGGCAGTGGTACTGAGTGACAGTAAGCTGTCAGGGCGCAGTGGCAGAGGGTCCGTCAGGGCAGAGCCTGGCAGCCAGGGCCTGTCCCACCGCCCCAGCCAGGAGCAGGGCGACTGGGGGCACTGGGGCAGCCCTGGGCATCGGGCAGCTCCCTGGGGATGGGGACAGGCTGAGGCCAGGCCGGGATGTGGGCCTGCAGGTGGGCTGCACTGCTCCAGGGGCCATAGCTCAGCCAGGGGCCAGAGGTGGGAGCACCAGCAGCTCCTGGAGGACAGGAGCCATGCTGTCTCTGAGCTGAACCTGAGCACAGACAGGGAAACCCCCCTGCTCACAGCCCTGATACCATGGCTGAGAGGCCTTTTCTGGATGCGTCGTCGAGAACACAAACCGTATGGGTCCAGCATGATCCCTACAGTGGGCCGTCCGTGAGACAGGGAGATGTCACTGTTCGGTTCTAGGTGACGGGACTGGAGTGGCAGGTTATAATTACCTCCTTTCCAGGCATAAGAGATTTTTTTTAAATCACAAGTAAGCACCAGCTTCAAGACTTCAGGAAATTGCTGAAGCTGTGGAGGGCTGGGCAAGGAGCTGGGCTGTGAATCAGTCGCCAGCAGGCAGGGAGCCTCTCCGCTCGGCAGGGCCGACAGCCCACCTGCTCTTCACAGCAGGTGAGGATTGTTTCATTTGGGCTGCATGTAGTGGTCTCCATTTTTTTTTTTTTTTCCTGTCCCGGCAGAGGATCGCAGCACCTTTTTTTTTTTTTTTTTTTTTTGGTGCAAACCACCTAAGATTTATGATGCAGAACTGCAGGAATAGTGCATGGATTTGCCATGGCTCCCTGTTCCACCCAAGGTGCGTGGGAGAAGTAGGATAAGGCTGACATTTCCCTGGCATGACTAACTATAGTACCCGCTGCAGCATCTTATGTGTGTGGTGGCTGGGAGAGCCCAGTTCCTCCCTGTCTCCCTGCCCTGCATGCACCCGCAGCCATGCTGGCAGTGCTCCATTTCCAGCTCCGAGCCTGGGGACATGGGCAGCAGGCAGGCGCCAGATCACACACACTCAAGTCAATCACCTGCTCTCCTGAGCAAATGCAGAATATTTGGGTTTGTTCCTCTCAAGCAACAAGGATTAGGTTGTCAGAGCTTTTTGTAAGGGCCTTAAGTCACTTTCTCTCTTACCTCTGTTAAGGGTATGAATGAGTTTCCTGTGATTTTGCAGTGTTCATTAAATCAAAGGAAAGTACTTTTATGAATGACCAAAATGAGAGGAAAAAATTATTCTATTTGAGGTACTTGGCTCCATATACAACTTGATTTTTTTCCCCCAGATTTAGGAAAATGTAATTTGTTTCCACATGAGAAGGTTGCTTATGTTTTCAACAGGTTCCAGTGGTCTGTGTTTATAGGGTAAGATTGAAGATTATTCAGCTGAACTTCTGAAGAGTATATAAAGCATCTATTTTAAAACATCCTGTATGCAGTTAAATCCCTGGGAAATGAACGGGGCTCCACACCAGCCTCAAGAACTGCTTCAGGGGGCTCCATTGCAGGCCATGGATGTTACTTTTCATTTTGTCATTCTGTGTGAAAATTTGTTCTTTCATAGCAAAACCTAATAAAATTATAAAATCAAAAACTCAGTTTTAATACTGAACATTACCAGGTTTGTTAATTGTACAATTTTATTTAAATATATCATCTTTCAGACTCTCTTTTGAACCTCCACACCTTTCTCTGGATGGGTGATTAGGTCCATTAGTGAAAGCTACAGATATGCCCCGGAGATTTGAGAATATTCCGTATGTCTCATCTCTTATGTAATTGGCCTTTTATAGCTTAATTTTTCATTGAAGACATGTTATTTGCTTCAGTGTGTTGTGTTGGAAGAAATCTGACTTCAGGCACTTTAAAAAGTACGTGATGTTTCTTTCATACCATCATATCATACGTAGCAAAAACCTTTAAGTCAGACTTCAAAGTTGGAGGCTGACTTTAATCAGTGTGTAATGCCCAGATTTTCCTGGAGGTACTGCTGTCTACACACTGGGGTCTTCATCTTGCAGGTCTATAATGTATTTCTAGTTACTAGACTGTGTTTTAGGTAAATGCTCTTGATTTGTATTTTCATTTTCATATGTACATGCCTTTTGCTTAGGAACAAGAAATACTTATTTTTTAGAACTTTATCCTGTTGGTAAAATATATAGAAATAGTTGGCGTCTATAGAGAATGAAGGCTACTCTTCTTTCATTAGGAGTTGCATGCCAAATTCGAGCTAGTAATCTAAATTAGAGATCTACATTACACTTCGCAGATACATTTATTTTAAAGCAAAGCAAATTCAAATAAAAAGTTACATTGAAGTAACAACTGCTTTTTTTTTGACCTCAGGCTGCCCTGAGGTACGGCCTTTGGTACATAAAGACCGCAGGCTATTTCAGTTAAAAAGTGTCTGAAAATGGAATTTAGGAAACAGGAAAAATAATAGCTGTAAGATTTACAGTTAAATGGCACCTATAGAACTTCATTAAGGACAGTGGCTACTGATACTCAGAAAACAGATGTGGTTACAGACCAGCTCATCTTACTTTCTAAAGAAAAAAAGTGAAGTATGGAGGGTAGGAAGAGAAGATTGACATCAGACATAAATGCTTTTTGTAAAAATGTGTGCACTCCTTTCTACATTTTATTTTTGTATTCTTACAATCTTTATAATAAAGAGATAATTTTGCTTTTAACACTTACAAAAGGAATTCCAGAAAGAGCAGTATGTTCTTGTGTAACTAGATAATAACATTTAATGAGTAGCCCCAGTGGTGCCTGTATGGTGAAAAATAGTGTCTGTTCAGGAAGCACTGCAAGCTCAGTTCCCAGATAAAACCATATTTTTTTTAAGTTCTAGTCTCAGGTGGTAAGTCTGTTCTCATGAATGAAGCAGGTCCAGCTCCTGCTGTCTGGGTAAATGGTACAGCAGGGCTTGTGTCTGCATGGCTGAGTCCTCCCCTCCATCCCCCAGACAGGCTGCAGCCTCTTGAGAACAGTCCTAGGTCGGTGCTGTCCCTTGAACTGGGTCCAGGTATTGCCTGGGAGGGCATGAATTGCAATGGCCATGGTCATGGTATGGGAAGGACTAGCAATTAAAGAGTCATGGGCCCTTGATCTGGACTTCTGTACTACACTTTCAGCATAGACATGTCCAATTATGCCTGGACTTCTAGGTGAATTGCAGCAACCATACCAAATAGAAAGACACTGGTTAGGAAAAAAAGTGGATAAACTGTGTTTAGGTCAGGCAGCAGTCTGACAAGCAAGCAGGACTGTGGTGTACACATGAAGGGTTTGAGACAAGGAAACAAGCGAGGTTATTTCATGTAATGCTATACCAAGGTTTGCTGAGACCTTGCATGCAGACAGTTGTCTACAAATTTTGGCACCACCTAAGAATAATGATAAGTATTACAAGTGCTGCAGAGAGGGAGAGCGGTGATAGAGTTCAAAGGGGTGCATTTTGAGCACAAGTTAGAAGGAAAATGTTTTTGTTGATGAAATGTGAGGATGTGATCCAAAGGGGCCTCTGACACTGATAAACTTTGTGCAAGAGCTTAGTGATGCCTATACTTTTAAGTTGTGTATAGTTTAGAGAGGGAGCAAGAAGAGAATGGCTGTTATCCCCAAACGAAAGAGGAACAGAGGCTGACAGTGAATGCAGCACAGAAAGAGTGTAGGTACACGGAGTGCTTCAAGTTGGAGGAAGAGGAATAGAAACTGCAGCAAAGAATGTGTCCCCAAAGGAAGGAGCTCTGTGACAGCCCCATAAATGCTAGATAAAGTGAGAAACAAATTTTCCAGGGTCACAACACTCTTCTTTTGAAATATTAAAATAATAATTCCATACACTTTCAGAATTACTAAGTAGATGTTTTTTGGAGTGTGGGAACAAGCTAGATTCCTGCCTGCTAAATAAGTCTTCTGGTTTAGAACAAGCTGTTTCAACCTTACCCAGGACAATTTGCCGTGTATGTATAGTTAGTTGAACACTAAGCAGCCTATGTGGCATCCCTCTGATGTTAAAACATGTTGCAGCTGATCCGGTACTGACACGAATACATTCCTTAAGGGGAGGGATAGTGATGCCTCAATTTGCAGTAACTTGTTGAACACCCTTGGGGAATGAATGAGAAAGAAACTAAATATTACACAGTGTCAAGCCTTAAAATGCTAGAGTATGTGTTTTAAATAAAGAGATTAGTTGAGTCTGCTAGTTTTGGCTTGCCATTTTGTAACTTGTAATTTATTGTTACCCAGCCTTAACAAAATGAAAATGTGAGTTTGGTTGCGTTTCCCCCCGCTTCCCACCAACCTCCATGTTCAGAAGCATGGTTGTTACTGTTTTCAACAGTTTTTGTTATGTAGAAGAAACAAACTTGGCACTAAGAAATGGCAATTTGGGAAAAGATAAACAGCATTTAGGATGATTAAAAATATTGACAAGCAGACATGCTTTTAATGTTACTTGCCTAAGTATGCGCATATATATAACTAATGGGTTTAGAAATAGCAAGTAACCTCAGCTGCAGTTTAATTGAATACACTCAGAAAAATTCTGAGATGACTCTTGGTAAAGGCTATATTAAAATAGAACTGGAAGTGGGCCTGCAATTTTAACATCTTGTGTTGTGGTGGTGGTTAGCCTTAGTGGGAATTAGATGGAAGACTTCCAGGCAGTTGGGTTGATTAATTTCAGATCTGGACTTAAAATGATCCCTGTGTTTGTTGTGCTGAATCCTACTGCTAAGTAGCAGCTGAATGAAAGGTAACAGTTTTCTTTTCGCAATAACTGAGAAGAAAAAAATATTAGGATGAAATTAAAGCTTTTTTCTTGCTTAGGCCAAATGGGAGTAAAGTGAAAAAATAAAGCTTTGGATTAAAAGGCCAGTTTTCTATTCAGTTTTCATCCCTCTCTTACTCTTTGATCGGTAAAGACCAGGACACCAAAGGGTGTTAGAAACCTTTATCCAAAAGGGTGTGGTGTGTGAGCAGTGGTGGCGTATGTGCCCATGATAAATTGGGCAGGGAGAGGTCTTGGTCTTCTGGAAATGCCTTTCACAAATTTGTGGCACAAGGAGCAGTGGTTGCCTCCAAGACAGGATGGCACAAGGAACCTTTGGGAAATCTTTTGAACTCATTGTGGTACCTCATCTTTCTTCCCTGTTGGTAACTATTAATCCCACTGGGAAACTAGTGTGTCAGGCAGCTGCTGCTGGGGTCTGGAGGGAGTTTTCTCAGGGAGCAGAACAGAAAAATAATTTGGTTGGGTTTCTTCATTGTCTTTTTGGTATTCAGACACTCCATGGAAAAGTACATTATTTATGGTTATTTCTGTAGATTGCACAGTGTGGGTTGAGGTTAACAGCTATGAGCCTTGCTCCTATTTAAATTTTATTATAGGCAAAAATTTGGCAAAGCTACTATACCTTTTCTGGTTTTGTAATGACAAAAACATCTCGTGTTACAAAGAGAATGTAAAATCTGTTTTTAAAGCTGGTGAAAGGACTGACTGAGATCCTTTCTAATTTCATTCATGTGTATACTGAGCTTGAAATCTACATTGCAAACTTACTGCCAAGTTTTGATTAGGGTTTTCAAGGCATGGCTAAAGCTGAACTCCACGTTTAACCAATAGGTCTTTGATGTTACAATGCCTCCATTGTGTCTTTATCTAAATCAATTGTATGGCAAGTTACAGGTAAAGTTTTGCTGTGCTAACAAAGGCGGCACAGAAGGCTTCAGTAGTTTTCTTAAACTTGGTGCTTGTCAAATCAAGGACATGCACGATAGAAGGAATTATCTGAATTAGCTGTGTATATTGTTAGGGGCTAAATTAATAAATCAGGGCAGCTGAGGGCTTTTAATCCTTACTTTCAGTGCAGTTAAAACATTCATTCTTTTTGTATAGGAAGTCTTGATATAACGTCTTGGGATGTCTGAAGAATAGATAGGAAGTGTATCTGTAAATAGTGTGCCCTTGTTGCACTGTCACTTGCAATAGTTTTTTTTTCGGAATTATTCATACTATCTGAAAATTTATATGAAGAATTATGAAAAGATAGACACAAAGGAGAGCTGAAGTGTTCAGATCACATAAGAATTGTTCAGTTCTTGAGAGAATAAAAAGGCATGATTGTTCATCTTCAGAGGGGCATTGAATGACATCTACAGAGGCACATAAAATAATGAATAGTACATGCATTCCTGTCATACCAACACAAGAGAAGACAAAACCAAAAAGTGTGTACAAGTCATAATGATCATGCGAAATACATTAGCGCAGTGTGTCATCGAGGCTGGGGACCTGTGGAGCTTGAGAAAAGCATTTGCCACATACTTGAACAAACAATATGCAGAGCTGTATTCAGCAGCATGCTTTTTGGTTTATCACAGTTGTAAGGATAAAACTTTTCTATAATGACAGTTTTCAATTGGAAAATTGTTTGCATTTTCCCTGAATTCTGATGTATTGCCTAATTTCAGTGATGACACTGCTCAGCTTCACCCAGTGGTTTGATGCATTGGGGTAATTTTTGTTTCACCATGTCATGTGTTAGCTGAAGATGTTATTGTAAAGTCTATGGTTGAACAGTCATTTTAGTCTCACATTTGAGATTGCATGAAATATTTTTCATATCTCCTCCCCAAAAAAAGATATTTCTGAAAAGTAGTCAAATATTTATGTAAACTACTTCAAGTAATCTGTGTCAGTTGGCCAAGACAGGAAGATTTCATGGAGTACTTTTCACCTCTTTCCCAGTCAAGAGCTGAATGATGAGCTATGAGACATGACATACCATGCATCTCCTTAATTATGGTGGTAAAATTTTGGTAACCTTTTTGAATTTGTTTCATACTAATTGAATGAGAAGATCTTCAAGAAGTCCTAAGCAAATCTTAATAGTGGTATAACTATAGATTAAAAGTCCTGCCTGTCCTTTGACTATTTCCTCTGAAGGACAGCTGCAGCCATTTCTTCTTCATTTAGATACTCTGTCAAAATTACGTCCAGGATGTATCGTTCGTGTTTAATTTTCTAGCTTTTCTACTCAAATGTTTGTGAGCAGTGTGCAAAACTATCCATCTAGCAGACCCATGAGCCCAGGGACCAGTGCCAAGGAGCTTCAGGCAACAAAGGTCACCTGTTTTAGACATCTGGACGTGTGGTTCAAAACTTACTTTTGCCAGTTGCAGATGCTGGCATGGAAATTAGTGCTCATGTTTCTGTACTGAGGTCTGAGACTGAAGGGTTCTTTCCCAACACAGAGCAAGAAACTCCATGAAGCTGGAAAACGTCATTTGTGATTGTTTTCCATAGATCCTTCTGAGGCAAATCCACATTTTTGTAAGGAATCCAGAGCTTCTGAAAGGGGGGTAGCCTAGGGTACAGTCGAAGATAGTGTTGATTCAGGAGATGATATTCTACCTCCTCGTCTCAGAATGGTGTTTTTGACACCAAGGAACATGCTACAGAACCTTGTGCTGTGTGTCTCTATTGCGGTCTTTGATTCTGGTGATGGAGGAGGTCTGTTCCTCCTTAATGCCACAAAGTCATACCTGCTTGCCATTTTTTAGCACAAGCTCTCCTCTTCCTCCTCTGTAAGTGATCAGGCTATGTGGAAGGAAATCTGAATTACTCTGGTCCCTGAAACTTGGGTTTCCAAGTTCTCTGAAATTGGGCTACTGAACCCAGCTAGTCCTATATGGCCTTTTTTTCCCATAAGACATAGCATCCTTTATATTGAAGCTCTGATGTGACAGTGGGGAAAATGATCAGGAAATCAACTGTGGTATACATATGCATTAGCAAAGGATATCTCTAACACTGTAACTAGATCTCATGGTCATGAAGCTGTATAGAGCACTGTGTCTGCAAACATTGGGCATCAATAGAAATGCCCACAAGGACAGTGCATGTTAGGTGAAGTCCAGGAGTCATTGCCATTGTGTTGATGCCTCAGTCTTTCCGAAGCAGGCTCTTTGGTACGCTGTTTTGAACAAGATTTAGATTTGTACTGGATGTGGAGACAAATTATAAGTTCCCAAAGGTTGACTCTGCATATAAACTGGTGCAAATATTTTTAGTGGTTTTGAAACTCTGTTAAGGGGTAGGTTAAATGGTAGGTGTTACTATATATTAGGTTAAATAATAAATAGATTTTGCTTCATCATCTCATTTGTAGAATTCCTGGGAAAGTAACAGGAGATAAATGTTAGAACAGATAGAGCTAAAATTTCTGTTTTACATGGTTGTTTGCTATCTTCTGATTCCTTTCAGTATCTCTATTGTTGTCTTTTTTAAAAAATGTGTTTTATGACTATGTATTCTGGCATGGTCTTTAATTTGTTTCAGTAGTCCTCCCATCCCTGAAAAACGTAGTAGTCTTTCTGGCACCTGGCCTTTTCAATTGTCTGTGAACAATGTAGCAAAGAATTTTTTAAATTTTTGTAAGCATTTTCTAATTACAGCAGTGGAAAAACTAACTGGACTGCAGTGACGTGTATGCTTTACTCTGCATATTCAGTCAGTTTCTCTGAGAGTTCTGTTTGAAACTCACTGCATTAATATTGCTGCTCAATATAAGCCAAGAAAGAAATATCCTTTTAGTATCAGATATTAGTTAGAGGCCAGAGTTTTGACTGAAACACAGTTGTGCAGATTAAACAGCTTGAATAGTTCATGTAAATAACTTCAGGCTTGTCAGTTAGCCTCTTGAACTTGTTTAATAGTATTTTCATGTGGAATATTATACTCTGATGTATATATATCTTAATAAAGTTAAACATTGCTGTAACTTGGGCAACTGTCATCCGGGAACAGTGAAGCGAAGGATGTGGTTTCTTCATCATTGCCTGGGAAAATAAAAGTTCAGTTAAATACCTTTTTCCACTTTGAAATATCAAATTCCCTTCAAATCTAACCTTTTATTTTAATGGGTAAATATTATAGCTGCTAGTTTGGATATTGAACTGTTTCACTATGTGTTAGGGTCTGACTATGGGAAAATCTACATGTGCCTAACTATTTATTATGCATGACTCTTTGATTTCAAGGAGTCTTTGCAGAGTAGAAAGCTTGCATTAGATCCATGTAACTTTAACTTGCATTATAAACCCCTTTGTTTCTTCATGCTGTTCTGCACATATGGTTCACATGCTTCTCTTTGTGGTGCTAGGTATTTGTTTTCTTGAATTGATCATAATTTTGTCAGCTTCCTAATTGAAGTGATGTTAATCACACCTTTTTTTTGCCTTACTTCTGATACAAATTGTGTCTAATTTCGAACACCTACACTAAGATCTCGATGGCAGGCACCAATCTTTTTATAAATGAAATGATTAATGACTCACAATGTAGAAGCCAAACCCCTTGACTTAGGTGCGGCTGCAGCGGAGCATCTCCTTTGAATGGAATGTTCCAACTCGGCTGGTGTTTGGGATGTTTATGTGTGTGTTTTGATGGCAGGGGCCCAGCCCGCTGAAAAATCTGCCATAAGATGACTCACAATATTATGACAGAAGGTAGAGTCATCGTCTTTTACTTAAAGTGCATTTAATTTAATTTGTTCTTGACTACATATAAAACCACTTAATAGTGCTATGCAAATTGATATAAAATATATTTGTAATACGTGACAAATAGCTTCTACAAAACTTGTGTATTTTGTCTTTAGTCTTAAAAATGAAAACATTTGCCATGATGGATGATGCTTTTAAATTTAGTGCTTGCTTCAATTAAGACAGTTAAATAAATACATATTAGAAGGATACTCATCACAGCTGCAATTTAAGCAGTTAGTAGTATTTCAGAATTGAAAGGAGAAATGAAATGCTAAAGATAATGGAAAATATTTGTAAGCCCCACAACACTTGCTGTGCACAGTCTATGCTCAGTTATACCAGATTCCCTTGATCCTTCAGAGAAGGATGGTGATCAGTGATCTCAGCACTGAAATCCCTGCGCACGCTCAAATGCAAATTCCCATGTACGCAGTTAGTGGGCAGGTATCTCTGCAAGCTTGCAGCAGCTCAGAGCGACTTTTATTTTTATTTAAAACTGTGAGAAAACACTCTTAAACAAAAGTAGGACAATGTGGCAATTAGTGATTTCCTGAGCCATGTTTTTTGGATGCATTTTTCTGGGGTTAAAAAAAAGTCTTTTACTGAGCTGTGGGAGGTAAGCTCCTTCTGTGGCTTTGCAACATATCCCTCTACTATTTGGGCAGGGGAAAGGGTGACCTGCAGAGGGCGGAGGCCCCAAGCCCCCAGCAGCGTGCACTTCCCATGGCCAGTACCAGGTGCTTTTGCATTCGAGTCGTAATACCTGTCTTTACCCTTTTATAAGCCATCAGTGTGCTTGTTCTCAGTCAGCTGTTGAGCCTTCTGTCTGCTTCAGAAAACCAAAGGCAAGCACTATCAAGACAGAGGCAAATGCTGTCTTCTGTAGTATTTTCTGGTAGATCAAGACTTTAGATAAATATAGGCTGGTTCTTTAGATAAATATAGACCAGTTAATCTAGGTTGGTAGTGTATAGTTAACTGAAACCAGCAGTATTCATTGCAATTTTTTCTTGCTGTTGTTAAAGGGGAACCGGAATAACCCTATGCTGGTAGCAGTTGCAGGGATGGGAAAGCATGTTTAAAAGGGTGGGAGGCATCTCAGCATCTCACAGAGTGGGTTCTTCAGCTGGGGGCTAAAGCCACAGCACTGATGTAAAATGATGTATTATGCAACAGCAGTTATTTTTATTGTTTTTTACCTGTATCTTAGTGAGAAAAACCTTACTTCTTCGTCTAAATGGAAGTTCTGTTCTAAGGAGATTATCATGTCAGTGTGTCTGCAGCTTGCAGCTCGTTTTCTGGGAATAGGGAAGGCTTTTACAACAACTTGTTCTTTCTTGTTCTGAGAGTTGGCAATCGAACAGGCAGCATAAGTGATTCTTGGGCCATTTTTATCAAGTGTGAAACAAACATAAAGAAGGCAGGTGAAAAAAAATAACCAAACCAACAGTGTACACTTACAAAAACCTGCTTCTCTTGTCAAAACTGTGCTGTGAAAGCCATCTTTATTACTGTCTCCATTATTGTGGCTGAAATAAGAGACTGGAGTGCTCTGCTTCCCTTTCTAGTATTGTCTTTTATTTTTCATGGATTTTCTGTGCTGCTAAGAGCAATGGATGATATTGGTTTCGTTGCATTGTTTTCATTGCACTGAAATTCAGAGAAGAATGGCATGAACTTCATCATGCTCCCACTAAGCATATTGGAAGCGGAAAGTCCCGCTGGTTTGGGAGGATTATGTTTCTTTTTACACCGCTTAAGTTTTATTATTAATTAAATGTTCTTTCAAGAAATAATAGGTGCTGTATTGTTATCTTCCTTGTAGACTTGTCTTCTAAAGAGCATGAGGAAACCAGTGATTCTAAATGGCTGAAAAGAAATAAATTTTTATTTACAGTCCCTTGTAGTTAATTCAGAGACAAGCTTGTATTGAGTTTCCCAAAGTTAATACCATTTTGCGATCAAGGGAATTTGGGGTGTTGCCAAATGAAATGTTATCATTTGTTTTGAACAATGTGATATTTAACAATTTCATTTCTCTCTGTTGGAATTATTTAAAGCTTCTGCTAGGTAAAACTAAGAAAATAGTTTCTCCAGAAACAAAAATTGTAAAATTTAAGGACTAAAACTTCACTAAAAGTGAAGTTAGTTCACTAAAATGTATGTCATATTTTTGTCTTCTGGGGTTTTGGTTTAGGTTTTTTCAGTGTGGGTCTGGTTTTCAGTAGCGTAGGATTTCAGTAGCAAAGGTTTCAGAGCCTTGTGACTCTAGCTGACTTCAGTGGGATAAGTTTTTGCTCAGGATCTTTGAAAATCCCTCCTTCCTTTTAGTTGTTATGGCTAAGAGGATTCCCGGTGGTGAAGGAAGCAGACAGTAACATTCTGCCCCGAGAACTGCAAGATCTAAAAGCCAAGCACCACATAGCGAACCTAAAGGACAATATTAATTTTAAAGTTTTACATTAATTTAAAACATTAAAGTAGTGATGTTGGTACAGGATAATACTTATGGGCCTTAAAAATGTTTATAGGCAAGATTGGCTTAAGACAAGTGAAAACAGGAGTTTTGTGGCTGGCAGTGGAGTTTAGCAGGATGAAGGTGTGAGGGTGTACGTGCATGGGGCTGAGTGCTTTCTACAAGACAACTGACAGCAATGTGTATCTGAAAGCAGGGCTTCAATGCAGTTTGAACAAGTCTTCTTTAAAGCCCAGTAAGAATACTTGTCTTCCAAGTTAAAGTGATATTTTTGTGACTGAACTTGTTTCTGTATGGGTTTTGACATGTGCTGAAGGGTTTGATGCAGAATGACTAAAAACTTGTAAAGGCAGTAGAAATGAAGTTCCTCACGTAAATGAGTCCTAAGAGAAAAGTGAGTTTAACCTCCTCAAGGGCAGTGAAAAAGACAAGGCATGATAATACAATGGCAATGCACATGAATAAATATGCATAAGAAAATAAAGATATATATATATAAGGGATGGCTAGAAACTTTGGCTTGTAGATAAAGAAAAACTGATAGTGTTGTAGTTACCTGCTGCTTGTGTTTATCAGTTAGCACTGACCTCAGCTTGTTCACATGATTTTAATGAAATCCTTTTTTAATGAAAACTTTGTTGCTGTATCCATCCAGGCTCTTGGTTTGATTTACTAATACAGCAGTGATTGAAAACCGGTAAAGAGTTGTAATCAAGTGTTACTGTTTTTATTTGACAGGCCGGACCTGATAGACATGAATACCGTTGCTGTTCAAAGCAACCTTGCAAATTTAGAACATGCTTTTTTTGTAGCAGAAAAACTTGGTGTTGCCAGACTTCTGGATCCTGAAGGTAAGATAGCTGCAAAGGGCTTTGTTGCAAAAACCCTAACATTAAAATAAAATCCAATCTGCCTGCAGGTTGTAGCGTATTTGTGGGCATTCTTACAACTACGTGATAAAGCGCTGCTCTGTCTTGCTCTTTTAGATGTTGATGTTTCCTCACCTGATGAGAAGTCAGTAATAACTTATGTGTCATCACTTTATGATGCATTTCCCAAAGTACCAGAAGGTGGTGAAGGCATTGGTGCAAATGTAAGTAGGAGAAAAATCCTTGTGCAGTGTCTGAGCTTCATTAATACGATTCTTGGTTTCAGCTCCAGAATGTTAGCTGGATCTTCCGTAGGGCTGCTGTCACACTTCTCTTTGACATGATTTTCTAGGTTGAGATTTTAGAGGCTTAGCAGCTATGTCATGTTCTGGACATGAAAATATTCATGCAAAGAGCTTAACTAAAAACAATATACCTGAAGCTGGAGAAAGATAGAGTCAAAGTTCTTACTCTTCAGTCATGGTTGTGCCTAGAGGTTGTGCCTCTCTGATTATTATCAATTTTAAGTTTATTAAACTAGAAAATTTTGTGTTTTCTGTGGAATTATTTGGGACCAAAACTGAAGACTGAAATCGTATATTTAAGTGAGCTATAATGAGCAAGTATATTGTTTCAGAATTGCAGGGTTTAGAAATCTCTTTTCTATGTGTGTCAAGACCTCAGACTTCAAAGATAAAGCAAAAATGAGCTCTCAGATGATTTTTTTTCTGATCTGTAATTTGGGTTGTGCTTTGGTAGGATGTTGAAGTCAAATGGGTTGAATATCAGAATATGGTGAACTACCTCATGCAGTGGATCAGACACCATGTCACGATAATGTCTGACAGAACCTTTCCCAACAATCCTGTGGAATTGAAGGTGAGGTGTGGCGTCTTAAACTCCTTGTTGGAATGACACTTTATCTCACTGACTGAAAGCATGCTTGAACAAATGAAGTGCTTGTTGATTTATACAATCAAATCAACTGTAGAACAGTACTACTCCTTAACCTTTTCAAAGAACAATAAATAAGTTACTAACATATGAACAATCAAAAGCAAATATTTAGCTTGCCGCTGATCATTTTTTATAGAACTCAAGTAGAACAGTATGAGAACATAAGCTTACGAAGGATATTAGGAGAGGGTTTAGAGAGTAAGGTTACATTGACTGTAAACAAAAGTTGATGATGGTTTTTATGTTTCTGTAGGCACTTTATAATCAATATTTACAGTTTAAAGAAACAGAAATTCCACCAAAGGAGACAGATAAATCAAAAATTAAACGTCTGTATAAACTGCTAGAGGTAAGTCTTAACATGCATTGAAATATATAGAAGTTCTCTTTCTGTGGCTTAAAATAACAAATATGTATGAATTGTTAAGGTCTGGATAGAATTTGGACGCATCAAGCTTCCTCAAGGCTATCATCCAAATGATATAGAAAAGGAATGGGGAAAGCTTATTGTTGCCATGCTGGAAAGAGAGAAGACCCTTCGGCCTGAAGTGGAGAGGTACACTAGTGAATGTTTGACAGGCTTGGTTAATATATTTCCTGTTATTTTAACCTGTATTGAAAATTGTAAATGTCTTCCTCCATGATAACACCTACATTGTTTTTCTAGATCAAGTAATCCTGCCTTTGTTCAAGGCCTCGAGTTCTTTACCTACTTCATAAAGCAGGTCCAGATATAACTAACTTGGGTGGTCTCAGAAGATCACGATGAATAGTGTTTGTGCCTCAGATCATCAAAGCACTTAAACAGATATATAACCACCTTCTTTGTACAGTTAGTCAGAGCTAGGTTCATATCACTTTGCACTCTGATTTGGCCTTGATTTCATATAAGCAACATCCTCATCCTTTACATGAAATGTATCTTTCACTTGGTGAGCAGCATTGTGGGCTAACATCTCGTTCTGAGGTTGTTTAAAAGTTGGTTGTAGTCAAGAGCACACAAAGCGTTTAGATGTGCAAAGCGTAGAGTAGTCTTCCATGGCAGTAGAATGTGTGACACTGTTTTGTACGTCACTAGTAACATACTGGGCATGTTTAAAATCTTGATGCAGTCTTTGAGCATTTCTGCTTTATAATGGTACCTCTTTTGAGTTCTGTGGCAGACACAGTTGCTATACATTCATTAATTAAATACCCCCATTTTATTTAACTCTTAAGTTAAATGATTCTTTGGGCTTCTACTTGGAGGTAGATATAGATACCTGGGTCTGGATTCATTCTGCTTAACTTTAAGCATCCAAGGGAGACACCTAAGATCTGAATCGCTTTCTAGAGAATCCTGGCACTGACTTTCTGGTAACAATAGGGTGATCATTCTCTCTGGTTTAGGTACTTGAAATTAGGTGTGAAGAATCCAGACCATTGTGTAGGAAGTCCTCAGAAAGACAGATTTTAGCAAGAGAAGATTCCAAAGACAGTCAGAGTCGATTAAATATGTGTCATGCTTACAAAAGCCAGAGCATGATGGAAATGGCAGATTCAATTGGAGGTGTTGATTCACAGCATCCTGCTGTGAAAGAAGTTCCTTCAGAGAAATAGAAAGTTGTCCCCACCATGCAGAGCAGGACACTGGAAAGCAGCGAAAGAAATACAGCCTGCTAGATCTTGTAGGTTAATCTGTCCTGACCTGCCAAAAGCAAAGTTAGTGCCACCCTTCGCCAAAAGGCAAATTCATATTTGCAGAAAGCTGCATTATCTTTGTTGAGAATGTGTATAAATGACATTAGTTTATTTCTTTCTTATTCAGATGGACTGAGCACAGGTAGACAAACATAAACATAAACTCCTTCCCGTATTTCCGGGTTAGTAAACACACTTAAAGTGACGGATCTTATCGTGGTGGTCACTATGTGTGGTGGTCACTGTAAAATGAGAGCTAAAAGTTGATTAAGTGATTCTTAGTGAGCAAATTAAAGTTGTCGGTTGATCTGGACACAAGAACTTGATCCATGTTTCTTGTATTGGTTATGAGTGCATCTCGCTAATATGAGTTGTTGATACAGCTCCTGGAGTGGGATTTGGTTGTGGCAAAAACGTTACCTCAGCTAATACTGAAATTTGGCAAGTACTAAAACTTTGTTTGCAAGTCTCGTGGATGCATCTGAGAGTATCAACACAAATATACAACGTGTGGCCAGACTGGTGTATGGGATCAAAATTAATATGATGTCAGTGAGGAGAGTGCCAAACTGAGCTCTAGTTTGCAAAACTAGCTGAGTTTGGCATTACTGCAGGGGTGTGTCTATGCCTGTGCTATGCTGTTCTGCGTAAAAACAGTCAAGTTATGGTGTGGGTGTGGTTTTCAGGAGATCCTGAAAGCACCCCCTGCTTTTAATACTGAAAAAGTCACCCCTAACCCAAATTCTGACTTAAAGCTTAAACTTAAGGGCAATGATCAGATTTTTCTTACTTGTTTTGTGGTCAAAACAGCAAGAAGCAATTAGCTCTGAATGTGGAAGAAGTTGACAGGAAATTTGCAGAAGGACAGATTAGTTAGTAAATGTGCATACTTGGACAGTGGAGTAATGACAGTGGGTTAGATGGTGTACAGGTGTCTCAAATTAAATTGTTATGAGCTGATTAACCATGATATTCCCCCAGGTTTATTGTGCAGTTCCATGTGAAGGAAAAGGAGTCAGCCCAATCTAGAGGTGTTTTGTACCGTACTGTGGAGCATTGAGTTCTCACTTCACTCCTTTTTGAAACTTTTCATTGAAGAGTCTGAGAAACACTGCAAAGACTTCTTTAAGTTCTTATTTGGCTTATAGACATTTAGTGACACTTAAATAAAATATTTGGCACGCCTGTTTCCTAGAGACGCCCTAATGTTGCTGCCTAGTCTGTACTTGCAAAGCTTTAATGCAAGGTAGGGAAGCCAAAAGCAAGGTAGCGTACATAGCCTCAGGTAAAATCCTTTGAAGAGCTGGCAGAATATTAATTGCTGGGTTTTGAATATGCATACTGAAGCCTATTTAAAGGAGGAGTGCTAGGTGTTTCAAAAGCCAGTAGTGAAATTTCATCCCTAGGAGCTGTACATTTTGTAGGAGTTTTATCTTTTCATTTTTCAGCAAATGTAAACAGCCAGAAGGACCGTGCTCTGGATGTAAAAATGAATAGCAGTAGTTATAGCTATCATAGCAGTGATTCACTGTTTAGCAACAGTACTAGTGCTCGAACCAGTGTTGATTCTAATGAGAATTTCCTTTCTGTTAATTGTGGTCCCACACTGATTAAATCTTGTATAAGCTTTGGTAATGGCACCTTAGAAGGAAACAGGTAACTTGCATATATATTTGTGCTTTGTGTTAGATGCTGTTGGCTTGTTTGTTTGTTTTTAAAGTCATGCAACATGTCTAGTAAATATAGATAATGTTAATACTTACTAATTTTTCTGAAATACTTTGGCATCACCTAGGCTGGAAATACTGCAGCAGATTGCAAACAGAATTCAGCGGGACAGCCGGAGCTGTGAGGACAAACTAATACTTGCCCGGAATGCTCTGCAATCTGTAAGTTAGTCAGTGTTGTCTGTGTTCATGAACTTACTGCAATGGAATGGCTACTTTTAAAAAAAAAAAATCTTTAGGATTTTTTAGTCCATACTTAACAGCTGCTACTTTTATTTTTGTTGTGCTGTTATTTTTACTTTAGCATTTCTTCAACAAATTCTAGACTAAATTCTGTTAGATATTTTTTTTGTCACTAGTTAGATAAAATGCTTCACAATTGTTTCAAGACCAGTAGTTTTTAGAAAAATCTTAGGCTTTCTTACAGCTCATCTCTCTCTGATTTAGCTGCTGGGCTTAATGGCTTTCTCTTATTTATTCAGGACACCAAGCGATTAGAGTCAGGGCTCCAGTTCCAACATGAAGCAGAGTTAGCTGGATATCTTCTTGAATCTGAGAACCTTCTCCGCCAGCAAGTGATTGATGCCCAAATTCTTATTGATGGAAAATACTATCAGGCAGACCAGCTTGTGCAGAGGTACTTTACAGTGTATTTATATGAATAAATAAATGTCCCAAATATGGATACCCACTATGGACAACATTTTCAAATCTTTATGAATAAACTTCGCAACCTGTCACTGGGCAACCAAATAAAGATTATCAGCTATTCTGGTGGGTACATTGCCCACAAATGTTGTTGAAGACAGAAGGAGCTGTTTGTACTCATCTGCGAAAATGAAGTAATCAACCAGAATCTGACTTACATGTGTATTGTTTACTAGATATCTGAGTGTAAAGATGTTGGCTTTTTCTATTGCACCAAAAATGCTTTTAAAATTCACTAACTTTGATTTTAAAAATGGAAGCGAGATTTCTGGTGATAGCTGTAGATGCCTTAACAGGTAATAAGTGTGGTAACATTAGCTTATATGTGGCAGTGTGTACGGTCTTAGCAGAAAGATGCATTTAAATGGCATAATTCAATCTTTTTAAGAAGTGGCTCCAAAGTTTTTCAGGATTCATCCTGGAGTGGGTGAGATCAAGCACAAAACAGCTCCTTGGCAGTGAACTGCAAGTGTTTGATCTACTGCAACATGTAGTATCTTGTAAGATTTCTGCTTTGCTGACTGTTCCCTGGAATTGTGTATGGCGCATGCTAGTGCCCATATCGTGCTGATTTTCTGGTCATTGCCCGATTTCTGCATCTATTTTCTGTATTTATAGAAGTGTAAGGTGACATACCCTATACTTTCTGATACAAATGCTTATTTATTAATATTTACGAACAACTGAAGTGTAAGAGATCATGTGATTTCATACTGCTATTCAGTTCAGCATAATAAACCTTAATCATAAGCATTGATTGAAATGATTTTATTTATTTATTTTCTTTTATTTTAATAGAGTCGCAAAACTTCGTGATGAACTGATAGCCATACGGACCGAATGTTCTTCCGTGTACAACAAGGGGCATGCACTGACAACAGAGCAGACAAAGCTGATGATATCAGGAATAACTGAAAGCTTAAACTCAGGATTTACAACAAACTTAACCCCTGAATTAAATGCTGCAATGACCCAAGGTTTAACACCTACTTTGACTTCTTCCAGCTTGACATCTAGCCTTTCATCAGGTCTTACTTCCAGATTGACACCAACCATCACTCCTGCTTACGCACCAGGCATCCCACCACGGTTAATTCAAAGCTATGTGACAGGAGTAGACAGTGGGACTCTGCAAACACTCAAACTGATGCAAATCAGAAAACCTCTTATGAAATCAGCTTTTGTGGATCAGAATTTAACAGAAGAGGAGGTTAACATGAAATTTGTCCAGGACCTATTGAGCTGGGTGGAAGAAATGCAGGTAGCAATTTTTACAGAAACAGTCTGCTTTTAATTATTATGTTTACTCCTTGTAGATCGTGGCTGATTTTCCTTCTTGCTTGTAAGGTGCAACTTGATCGAGCAGAATGGGGTTCAGATTTACCAAGTGTTGAAAGCCATTTAGAAAATCACAAAAATGTCCACAAAGCTATTGAGGAATTTGAATCCAGCCTTAAAGAAGCTAAAATCAGTGAGGTACGGCACCACATTTTTTATTTCTTTGGTTACTTTCTTACTGGGTGACCCATATGTTGAATTTTAGAATGGGTTTCACGGTCTTCTTTACTTTTACTTCTGACCTCTAGATGACATGTCATGAAATCAGGAGATCTAATGGTTTAACATATCTAACCTTTTTGTTGTCTTTTGACCTCGTATACCAAATACAGATCCAAATGACTGCCCCTCTTAAACTCAGTTATGCAGAAAAATTGCACAAACTGGAGAGTCAGTATTCAAAACTCTTGGTAAGTTTGTCATACCTCTTCAATGTTCAGCTTTTCAGTGTACATCATCTTTGATAAGGGATGAGGTTTAAATTCTGATTTTTGTAAATCTTTTTTTTTCTTTTTAATAAAGAACACATCGAGAAATCAGGAAAGGCATCTAGATACTCTTCACAATTTTGTGTCTCGTGCTACTAGAGAGCTGATATGGCTGAATGAAAAAGAAGAGGAAGAGGTTGCATATGACTGGAGTGAAAGAAACCCCAATATAACAAGAAAAAAGGAATACCATGCAGTATGTATTGCTAGCATAATCCAGAGGGAATAATTAAATTATCTTTAAGAATTTAAGAGATTTCTGAAACTTCTCTATCTTTTTTTTTGTCTGGAAAAAAAGGAGTTAATGAGAGAGCTTGATCAAAAAGAAGAAGTTATTAAATCGGTACAAGAAATAGCCGAGCAATTGCTTCTTGAAAATCACCCAGCGAGGCTAACCATTGAGGTAAGTTAGTAAAAACAGCACACAAACATGAAAATAATTTTGTGATTTAATAGATTTGGGGAGAAAAGAAAGGAAGTGGTAACTCACAGGAAATTAAACAACAAGACTCTGAATAATGGGGCCTTTTTTTTTCCTCTTTGGCATCTCTGTTGTATCTATCTTCCAGTTTCCAAAAAGTAAAAGCACTTCTGTAAAGTTATGGTTATGTCTTGGGTTGCTTAGATAAAATCCCCCTAAAGTCTAAAATGAAAATTTCCAGAGTTGGTCCGTACAGACATTTCTGGTCACACATGCAGCTTCTAGAGTTATTGATACAAATTGCATTGGCAAACTGAGGGCACAGAACAGTCCTTAGGTTATTTCTCTCCTGTTGGATTGAAAGAAGTTTCAGTAGAGCTTTTCTAGTCGCTTGCTGTATGTACGAGTTGCTATTATGGTTTAGGGTTGATTTCAGAACTTTGTTGTCAGTGAATTATGGAACTTGTTTGGATGTTAAAAATCTGACCAGGTGATGTGATTTACCAGGCTTGAATCAAGTTCTGTATTACAGGTAAACAGTTTACAGAAAATTTATTGTAGCTGTTGTAGAGTCATGAGTTTTCAAAAGAGAATGTAAAATGCTTTTCCCTGTAGATCTTCAAGAAAAGAGCAAATACAGACAGTGGGTGGTAAAAATGGAAACAATAAAAAGCTGGTTTATTATATAAGAATGAAAACAGAGAGGATGGATTTTTATGGTTCTTTAGCTCAGTGTGTTTATATCTGCATAAATTGGAAACATGAAGAAAACTGGCTCCCTTCCTTTCTTCTCATAACGCTTACTTTGAATAATAAATGACTTTAGGTACTAATGTGGTGAATTCTATTCTTTAAAAGTATATGCTGTTCTAATAGGTTCTTGTCAGTATAATATAATTAATATATGAATATATTAAAGGTACTTGTTATGAAACCAGGCCATCACAGTGACTATGCAGGTTATGATGTCTGCAATAATGCTATATTAGGACATTTAAAAAGAAAATAAAAAAAGAAATTTATGCCTTTTTTACAGAAGAATCTATGCATTAATGCATCAGTTTGAAATTCATTTAAGCCAATAGAAAAGCTCTTAGGAATTCCCCGATAATCATACGGAATTGAAAAATTGAGACCTTTGGCTGATTTCACAAAGTCTAGAGTACCCTCTGCTGGTGAACACTCGTGCAGTGCATCTTTAGTGATGGCACTGGACGGGCACCATTCGAGTAGGGTCATGTTTTTTAAATTCATGTGCAGCTGTTACACAAAATTACGCATTGCAGCGAGTCCTGATTAATTATTTTTATTGTGCATTCAGTGTTACTTTAATATCTAATTTGTATCCAAGGAAGAATCCAGCTATTTGGAATGAGTAAATAGAGCTTCAGAATCATAGACTAGCCTAGACTGGGGGAACCTCAGGAGATGTAGTCCAGCCCCGGCTTAAAGCAGTGTCAGGGCTTTGCTTGGCTGAATACTGAACTTGCCCGAGGATGTGGTGATTTCACAGCTTCTCTGGGTGAGTTTTTTGATGTTTGACTGTGCTGTAGCAATAGGATTTTTCTCATGTCTAATTGGAATTTTCCTTGCTGCAGCTTGCTTTTGTTTGATGAAGAGGTTAGGTTTAGATGTTTGTGTTTGCTACATTACTTCTATGATTCCTAAATTCTGGAAATGTATGCATGTTTTAATTTTAATTTCATTTTGTAAAATCTCGTCTCCTTTAAAGGCCTACAGAGCTGCAATGCAGACACAATGGAGCTGGATTCTTCAGCTCTGTCACTGTGTTGAGCAACATTTGAGAGAAAATGCTGCATATTTTGAGGTAAGAATGTGACACGTTTTAAGTTAGGACCATAGCAAAAAAGTTCCACTGAAAGTGCTAGTTGCTGTCTCTCAGTAGTTGTAGAATTGACATTTGTCATGTGCAGTCATTAGATAATGAGCCATGCTTCCGCAGTGTTACCACACCTGCATTGTCTTCACTACAGTTATATCAGTTCACAGCAGATGGAAATCTGGCCTGACGTTTTTTCATAGCGCTGCAGCTTCAAGTAGAGACTCTGAGAACGAAGCCGTGTTCTCTCCCTGTCATACACAACTGCCGTCAATACAGCTTTTGTGGATGATGTAGAGTGGAGGGTGGTTTGTGATGGCCAAGGTAGAACATTTTCTGGGTGTTTTTTCCAGGACTACCCAAATAGAAATGGAACGTACAGCATGGATAATAAATGGAGCAGAGGACACCCTGAGAGCAGACACATCCAATGAAACACCTTTCTGATTATCCCCTGTTTACATACTCAGCAAATGATGCAGTACTCAATTACACACTTGAGGATCGAAGATTTAAGAGTTTTTGTTTCTTGAGGAGAACTACTCTTTTTTTTTTTTTTACATTTAAATTGTAAAGATTAGTCCTTAGTGTCTTCTGGCTTGGTCGGGTGGTTGAAGAGGAAGGGGGGTGACATTCAGATGAGAAGGGTGAGAGCCCAAAGTTAGGAAATGGACACTGGAGAAGACAAAGTTGAGCGATTTGGGCTCCTAGTGGTAGGGGGAAGAAATGGGAAATCTGGATTTGAGAAATGAGGTTTGAGGGACAGAATGGAGTGAGGATTATCACAGGACATTTCCCTTCCGAATCGTTCTTAACCAGGACTGTAGTTTGGAGGTGCAGATGCCTGTGCAGAACTGCCAAGTTTGGCAGCTCACTTCCCCTCCTGCACAAAATGTTTGCTCCAGTGTGCTTGCTGAAGTTTGGAGCCAGTTTGCTACAGTTTGTAGGCTTTGTCTGTTCTTTATATATACAAGTAATTGTAATTCTCAGGCAAGCAAGAATCACTTCAGAAAATTTTTCCATTGCAGGAACAGTAATTAACCAAAGTTCAATAACTGCTGTATTAATTTTGCATGTAAATAGCACCGAGAGTAACTGTGTTACAACGTGTGCTTTCTTGAACAGTACATTTAGACATAAGATCACAAACAGTGTTGTGTGGTACAGTGGTCACTTCAAGCTACTAGAAAAGATTATTTTTAAAAAGACAGCACTTAAAGAAGACTTTATAGTGTAGCTGTTTGTATACTTTTTAGGTTGTTTAAAAGTAAACCAGATTTTTCTCTTATCCTAGTTTTTCAGTGATGCCAAAGAAGCCATGGAATATTTAAAGAATTTGAAAGATACCATATACCGAAAATACAGTTGTGACAGAACAAGCAGCCTTCATAGGCTGGAAGACCTTGTCCAGGAGTCTATGGTAAGAATGCAAGGATCCTATTAATGTGAGTTACAATTAAACAAGAAATGTGTAGATTATAAATATATTGGATATAAAAAAGGTGTGTTAAAATTACTCCTTTGAAGTGAAGGAATACAAAACGAAGATTTGGTTTTTAGAACTTATAATTAAATAATTGCATCTCTCCATGTATAATGACTGTTTTTCATACCCTTAAAATACATTTTTATTTATTTCTTTGTTTTTACAATATCAGATGTTGTGGGAAACCAGTGACTTCAGAAAGATGCTTTGTTCTTGTAAAATGTGTTACTTTTAAGGAACACAGTAAAATGAGTCAGGAAAAGAAAAGCTTTAACAGGATCAAAGAAGCAGCATTGTATTCTGGCCATCTCTTACGATGTGTTCTTTTCTTAACTGTTTTAGGAAGAAAAAGAACAACTCTTGCAGTATAAGAGCACAGTAGCAGGCCTTGTGGGGAGAGCAAAGGCAATAATTCAGCTGAAGCCAAGGAACCCTGACTGTATACTCAAAACATCCATCCCAATTAAAGCCATCTGTGACTATAGACAAATTGAGGTTAGAAACTTGAATTTACTCAAATCAATTACAAACGTGAGAATTCAGCTGAAGTTTCATTAATTACCATGTTCCTGGAGAACACTAGGCTCTAAATTTCTTCCACCCTAGTAAATAAGAGCAAATCCTCGTGTTGAACACTGTTTTTGTTGTTCTGTTGCTTATTTGTTGACACCATTTGCAGAAGTGCTTTCTAAAAGGATTGTGTAATGCTTAGCTCATTAAATTATTCTGCTTTTCTGTTAATACTAGATAACTATTTACAAAGATGACGAGTGTGTATTAGCAAACAACTCCCATCGTGCTAAATGGAAAGTCATTAGCCCGAGTGGTAATGAGGCTATGGTTCCATCTGTATGCTTTACAGTTCCTCCACCAAACAAAGAAGCAATAGATACAGCCAACAGGTAGGGATGAAACAAAAACACCCATTTTCTTTTAAAATTCATTTATATGAAGCTTGGGTTAAAATAATGTCTAACTTTTTTTCCCTTTTCATGTGTTACTTTCATCTAAAGTTGGAGTCTTTCTATGTTTCAGGATTGAACAGCAATTTCAGAATGTTCTGGCCCTTTGGCACGAGTCACATCTAAACATGAAAAGTGTGGTGTCCTGGCATTACCTGACAAATGAAATTGAAGCTGTTCGAGCTGGGAATGTTGCCTCGGTATGTGCTATGTCTAGCAAGAGCCTCTTAGTCATTTGCTGGGAAGTGGTAGGCTACACTTCCCAGAAATACTGTATAATCAACAATTTGCAGCAAAGAGATTGCTGCAAAAATCCCATCTTCCGTGTGGGAATAGCTGGCAGTGGCCAGTGCAACGTCCGGCCTTGATCTGAGTAGCCTTTACACAGAGGCATCTGGGGAAGGAGCAGAGAGGTTGTATTCTGAACACTACCTGTAGCCTTATTGCGCTAATCTCTCTAGTCTCCTGTTGTCAGCAGAGGGACAGGATCTCTTGAAAGCAATTGAACAGTGACTAAATCTGACTTTTTTTCTGGAAGAATTTACCTTCTACATTTATGTTGAAGATATCTGAGGACATTTGCTTCATTAGGCTAAGGTTGATCTTCATGAAAACCCCCATTATTTCCTTATGGTTGCAACTTCTTACTAACAATGGAATAACGGCGAAGTGACATTTAGTCTTTCAAGCTGAAGGCAGCTGAACACTCATTCCTCCGTAATGCATTTTTTTCATTCTTACACATCTGTAACTTGAAATGTTGAGTAGCTAATTAGGATTATTTTGTCAGAAATGATACAGTGATATAGATCAAAATACTATTCTGTCTGGCTATAACAGTGTGAGATCACTGAAGATGTGTAGCATAACACTATTTAACATAATAGTTAATTATATGACATTAGTGTATATCTGTCTACAAACTGTTGGAATACTACTTGTAATACCCAAAACAACGTTTTCACTCCTAATGTCCCACTGTTGCTGTTGAAAAGAAGGAATCTGAGATAATTCTTGAAGTGTCCCTACTTCTGTGGCTCTTGCTGGCTTCGTGTTTGTTGCTACGTGGCATTAGATGGAGAAATGGTGTCTGATGGGCTGTGTTAAGACAATCCTACATTACTGGCATTAAAGATGGAAAAAGATTCTATAGTGAGTGTAAACTATCAGCTGTTATGCTGGTACCTGTCAAGTGGACTCCAGCCGAGGAGCAGCAAGGTTTCAGGACCTCGATTCTTTGACTTTACCATCTTAGTAATTGATCAATACTGCTTTTTGATAAAAAGCGTTACAGGGAACTGTGTGGGTGATGCATCGTTGCTGACTGTGCCTTGGGTTTATAATCTGTTGCAGATAAAGACGATGTTGCCAGGTGAACATCAGCAGGTTCTAAGCAATTTGCAGTCCCGCTTTGATGATTTTGTGGAGGATAGCCAGGAGTCCAAAATCTTTACAAGCTCTGATACAGCACAGCTGGAAAGGGAAGTTAATGTTTGCAAGCAATACTATCAAGAGCTTCTGAAATCTGCAGAAAGAGGTAAAGCTCTGCTGATAAGCGTAGAAAGATGCCCTCATGAGAGACATTGTAGTTCTTTGTAAAACTTCTGTCTCCGAATACAAACTCTGGTAAATTATCCATTTTTTCATGTTGATATTGTTAATGCCTCACTTCTTCTGAACAGGTAGAGAGTCATCATTTTAACAATGCAAACAATTACATTCTACAGAAGCTCTAAGTTTTTTAACTTTGTATATATTAACCTATGTAGAAATATTGATGTGTTAAATATAGAGCGCTACAAAAATTTTACACCCAAGAATTTATTCTGTGCACTACAACTCACTGTTTAGTTTTGAATGTTGGAAATGCAACTCAATTACTTGGTTGAGTTTGTAACAGAATTAGAACACACTGTTAAGGCAAGAAACGTGTCCTAGATGTTTTCCTAGTTCCACAGAATGCTGTAGTTATTTCTCTCTTAACTCTGGTTTTAAATACAATAAGAACAGAAAGCTTAAAATATCTGCTCTGATTTACTGTCAAGTAGCTAATGACTTAAAGAAATATAGTAGTGCAAAGCTGATTACTACATTAGCATAGTTTACTATACTTAAGGAAAGGTGTATTGCCCTGTATGTCTGAAAGAGAGGATTTTTTTTTAAAAAAAAAAAACAAACAAAACCAAACACAAACCCTGGAGATCTACTGTACTATTATGCCTGAACTACTGTACTATTATATCTGACTGAAAAGTCAGTCACTGTGTTCAGCAGTTTCTGCATAAGGGGCGATGCTTGTGGTTGGGATGAACGATCAAAGAGGTATGCTAATTTTTCACTTGTAAGGTGGTGATCTAATAATGGCTAAAATTTAAAAGTTCCTAACATTTGCCTTATAGCCAAAAATTCAAATGGAAACTGATAGGATTTCATCCAGTCATGAAAAGACCTGTAGAATGGTGACTTCATAAAGTGTTTAGTAGGAAGACATTGTGGAAATAATATGATGGATGGCTTTGTTTGTGAACATGTGCCTTGTTTCTTTCAACAGAGGAGCAGGAAGAATCTATTTACAATCTGTACATCTCCGAAGTTAGAAATATCAGACTTCAGCTGGAGAGTTGTGAAGAGCGGTTAATACGACAGATCCGAACCCCAATGGAAAGGGATGATCCCGAGGAAAGTGTATCTAGGATTTCAGAGCAAGAGGTTAGACTTTGAGAAAGGCTATTTTACCTAAGAAAAGAGTTTTATTTTAAAACAAATATATCCAGACGTTTTGAGTGTAGCCAGGAAAGTTTGCAGTGGATTTTGAAAAGACAAGAGTCAAAGATTAAGCTTGTGTTTGTAAGAAAAAAGATGCCAATAAATGGCGGCTCTGTTAGTTTCCTTCTAATGCATACGTTCCTTTTTAAAAATGTTTAATGGTGTCATCATGAAACAAGCAAAGGAGAGCAGACCCATACTGATAATGATATTTAGAGTATACATGAGGTTGACGTAAGGTAAACACGCTGTCAATCGCCTTTCATTTTACAGAAACTGAAGGAAGAACTGGATCGACTGAAGGAAGACCTGGGAGTCATCACAGATAAATGCGAAGAGTTTTTCAGTCAAGCTGCTGGTTCACCTTCAGTCCCCACTCTGCGCTCTGAACTCAATGTTGTTATTCAGAACATGAACCAAGTTTATTCCATGTCTTCCATTTACATAGATAAGTATGTAATAGGCCATCTCCCATCTCATGTTTTTTACTTTACAGTTTTCTCTTAAAAATAAATTTAAAGTAAAGATATTTGTATGAATAATACTGATCAGGGAAAAGGGAGTTAACATATTTTAACGTTGTGTAAAGGGCTACCCTGTGACATGAAAAGGCTGAAAAACACAAGTGTTCTGAGTGTTGTTATTGATGGTTCAGTTAACAGGAGATTACTGTTTTTCAGATTAAAAACTGTAAATTTGGTGCTGAAGAACACCCAAGATGCAGAATCGTTAGTAAAGCGCTATGAAACTAAGTTGTGTGAAGAAGAGGCAGTAACGGCTGACAAAAACAATATTGAAAATCTGATGGGTACATTAAAGGTAAGAATTGGCTTGTACCTTTTCATGGGCAAATCAGAAAATGATAGGAAAATTATCTGTCCTACAACACCTATTTTGGTTATGCTGTACTGTAGAGTCTATCAAAAGTTGGCTTGTGTATTTGTACGAAAGTCTGTGTTAGGATTGACATCTCAGAAAAAAAATGACAGCTTTGGAGCATTAGGATAGTTTGCATGCTCGTTTCTGCTGTTAGGAAATGCCTTGCAGTATCTGAAATTCCAAGAGTGGTACTTGTTAATGCTGCAGAAAGACTTATTTTTTTTTTTTGTCACTTCAAAAGGTAACATATGCTTAAGATAACATAAATAAGTTGTTATATAAACGTGGTCACAATAACATTCCTGCTACTGCTATGGTACACTACTCGGGGTTTCCTAGGGGGTTTGGCAGGTGTCTTTGAGAAAGGGTAAGATTGAAGTTCAGCATTTTTTGTGTGCTGTATATACCTCGTTTTAATATTGCAAATTATTACTTATGCTTTTTTGTTAGAATGATTGGCACCTACCTAAGGATTTTTTTTTTGAAAGCTGTAGTTTATAAGATAAACATGTTAATTTGCTGTCTCTGTTTTGACGTATATGTTGTTGGGGATGCTGTTGCTAAGAATTATTCTGCAGTTCATAGCTAATTAGTTGCTTCAGACCCATTCTGGTGCCATTCCATTGTTTCAGCAACCAGAAGTAAAATATTAATTTAAACATTCTTCATTTATTCATTTATATATTTTACTCATGTAAGATACTAATTTATAAAATAGTGTCATAATTTAGGAGTTATTTACAATTTATCATTTATCACATACTAGCAATGGAGATCTGAAGTAGATGAGAAAAGACAAGTGTTCCATGCCTTAGAGGATGAACTGCAGAAGGCAAAGATGATCAGTGATCAGATGTTTAAAATGCACAAGGAACGTGATCTTGACTTTGACTGGCATAAAGAAAAAGTTGATCAGTTAGCCGAGAGGTGGCAAAACATTCATTCTCAAATTGAAAATAGGTTTGTATAATTTTTTATTATAATCTGTTCATGTTTTATGCTGGTTTTGTTGTTTCTTAGGAAATATTAAAATAGATCAGAATAGTTTTTTGATCAGTTTGTGAAAAGTGCTAAGATCAAGGATTCTTACCTTTTCTGTGCTGTTGACATTGTTGTCTTACTTTTCTGCAAGAAATGTCTGTTACTACTGAGCACCAAAAGATTAACAAGATATAGAAGTTTTATTTACTTATGACTTACTGGGACACAGTAGAGATAAATTGTCTTGTTTCTTTCCAAAAAAAGCCTGCAGAACTGGCTTGCTGTCCTATGGAAATACCATCTGTTTCTCCACATAATTAGTTCTGACAGGCTAAACTGATGAGCTGATTCATCAGTTGTGATTAGATTCATGTTAACTTGCTTTTAATGACTCAAGTGCTAAATCTGGAAGTCCTTAGCTTCCATTGACTTCTGTGATAATTTTGTCACAATAACTTCTGGTGAAGTGCCAGTATTTTCTTTTGGCGTGCAACTGTTTTCATGCAGCCTCAATATCCAATTGGGATGTTGCTCTAAATTCAGCCCTTCAGCATTACTGTCATGATGATACTGGAGAATGTTACTCAAATGCACATGCCTACACAGGTGTACAGATACAACAGGGCACACCTACCCGTGATTCCGAAGGAGACGTCCATACATGACATTCCTGGAAACATTTTTTCCTTCAGTCTCTATAATTCTGTTTCCTATGTGGAAAGAAGACAGAACTATAGAGTCTGAAGGAAAAAGTATGAGCAAGTTAAGGAAGTCTGTACTATACAGCCTGAATTTATTTCCTATAATATCTACTTTAGTTTTTCATTATAGCAAACCTGAACAAGAGCATCAAAGATAGTTCTTTTCATGTAAAACTTCACACAACAACATTTCACATTTTTGTCTTCCTTTTTTAAGGACCGAATAACCGTACAGGTGTAATACTGAAGTTATTCACTTGCAATTAACTAATTTAGTTGTCTCTATTTAACATTGCTAGAAGTCAGAAGGGAGGTGGGCAAAAGCTAACTCATTTACAGCTGACTACAGGATGGCTAGCTTTAAATCCACCTCAGATTTTTCATCATCTGGTAGCATGACAGAACTTAAATGATAAAAGAGTAGTTTCATGAGGTACTGAAGTGTCCTTATTTTTTCAGAGGGCAAATGTGAACCACGTGGTTTCCTCTCAGGGCCTTATCCTGAATAGAATATGCTGAAAAATGACAGTTAATACATAGTGACTTCTAGTGTAAATAGGACAGATTGTGGTAGTTGCAGCATGTAGCCATAAACAAGCTGCTTTCTGCAAATGTTCACTATGCTGCTTCCTAACAGCTTGACACCGATGATCATTATCCAAAAAGTATGTACAAATATTGGCTGCAGTTATCATGATCCTTTCTCTTTTTCATGGTTATTAGCTTTAAAATATGCTTAAGTATGAAACCTGAGCAATTTTGTTTCCTTTGCTTGCTCTTTTTCAGTCTTCTTTTAGCATCTAGAGAACAACACTAGTGCAATTCAAACTATTCGTTCCAAATCAGACTATAAAAAGTTGTAACTAAGTATGTTTATCCTTAATCGTGCAGTGTTTTAGATTAGTTGTATTTGTATGATCTTTGAAGTATAAGGATCATGAAAGAAACGTTGTCAGTATTGTCAGTATGGAAAACACTTTCAAGAAATAGACACCACTGTTTTTCCAGGTCAAAACCATGATTTACAAATTGACTTGCCCAACAGGATCAGTTGCTTTTGCACATTAGAATATTTAAAATTTTTGTGGTTAGTGTAACTCCTGTTGCTTTGTGGGAGGCACAGACTAGTGAACTGCTACTTAACCTCCAGTACAGCTCTTTCCCTTCATGATTCACTTAGGTCACATTTGAAATAGACTCCTTTCTTATAACAGAATTAATTGCTGTTGCAGAGCCCTCCCTCTTGTTTGGGGATTCCTGTGCTCATGGAGTTTCAAGCAGTTTAGCTCACTAATGAGGGTTATATGCAGAATTTCTTCTGTAGTAGGATCTCTCCTGGGTGTCACTTATGACAAATGAAAAGGTTTCTTGAAGCTGGGAACCTTGATGGTTGAGAAATTAATCTACTGTTTAGTTAGTGTTATTTTGGTATGTTATAGTGTGAGCTATAGCAGAGCTAAGGCATCTGAAGCCTTTAAAGCTGTATTTGGCTTTAGTGTTGTACTTTTATCTTCATCTTCTCTCCTTTGGCATCTCTTCTAACATAAAATCAGGTTGCGTGACTTAGAAGGTATTAATAAATCTCTGAAGTATTACAAAGATACTTACAATTCTTTGGACACATGGATTCAACAAGTGGAAGATACTCAGCGAAAGATTCAAGAAATCCATCCTGAAAATAGCAAAGCATTGGCTAAACAGCTGAACCAACATAAGGTATGAAAGGGATCTCATTGTAGGAAAGCACTGCTTTAATGACTGAAAAAGAATTAAAGTATCTTTTGAACCCAGTCTTATTTCTTGATAGGAAGTGCTTGTGTCCCTCAGCCCTTATTGTAAAATTCCAAATATTCACCGGCTTTTATGTTTACAGTACAGCTAACGTTGTTAATGTATCACTCGCAGATTATAGCCATTTTATAGATCAGGTTGTATTGGTCTTCAAATCTGCAAGAAGAGCAAAACCTTAGAGAGTGCCTACAATTCTGGGTTCTCCTTATCACATCATTTTTTATTCAGTACTGCTCTTGGTAGTTATGGACGTAGAAATATTTTCATGGAGGCAGAGCTAAATTCAATAACTCTCTCTTGCAAGAAGGAAGTACAGCTTAAATAAGAGACAGAATAACAAATTATATGCATGAAGTGGTATATATATGTTGTGGCCTAAACCACGACAATTCCTAATTTCTTTTTAAGTTCACTCACCAGCTAATAAACCTGGCAGGTTTTTTTCACTATTTGTGTAAGTCTCACAAAGCCAGGACACAGGTTTGAGGATGTAATTACTTGTACACACATGGAAATGAGCATATTATGTAAATGTCATGATGTTAGATAAAGTAGAAATGCTAGTAATAATAAAAAAAATCACTTTTAAGCTGAAGATGTAGATTTGTGTTTTACAGATGCTGGTTTCTGAGATTGAAATGAAACAAAGCAAAATAGATGAATGCCAGAAGTATTCAGAACAATACTCAGCTGCTGTGAAGGTAATAAATAATGTTACACTCAGAATCTTTTTTTTTAGTGTCAGTATTATGTGGAATGCTGATCTTTTTGTATATTTTCTCTTTTTACAGGACTATGAGTTGCAGACTATGACCTACAGAGCTATGGTTGACTCCCAACAAAAATCTCCAGTGAAACGCCGAAGAATGCAGAGCTCATCAGACTTCATTATTCAAGAGGTAAATGGATTTCTTATGTCAGGACAACACAGTTTTTTGAGTCTTTGCTTAAAACAGAGTAAACACAAGAATGGGATTTAGAATTTAGTAATGATGAAATAGGGTAATCCCAGAGAGTTTATTTTTTCTCTATATAGATTTATGATGTGATAAATAATGGTCATTATGCGGTATTTAGGTAACGAGGCAGTATAGTGCTGTTGGTGAACAAAAGTCCCCCAAATTATAAAAAGCTATATGAGAAATGTACCTCAATAAAACTGTTTAGAACTACCTCTGGGCTGGATCTTGATCAGAGTAAACAGGGGGAGCTTTCATCATTGCTATGGTAAAACTTACCAGATGTGGACACTTGAACAGATTCCAAGGCAAAACAGCCTCATTTGGGTGGGAAAGAGAAATCTGTCTCCCGGCTAACTCTTAGAGAGAGGAATAGTGACCGGCACTGCTTGTCTGTCCCTCTCATAACCTGTTCTTACTGGGGGGAAGAATCAAGTGACTATGAAGTCAAAACATTGTCTTCTGTTTCTTCTCCTTTGGATTTCTTCATAGATCCTTAGGATTTATTTGTGTGAGTGAAACCTGCTGATGGCATTCAACTTTGGAATCAAAATTAGGACTGTGGATTCCACAATCAGGATTTTGGAATCAAAATAGGGATAGATTCTAGAGTAGTGTTTTTCACTTTGAAAGTTAATGTGAGTGTTTCCCTCTCTCTTTTCCCTTGCACCTTGTTTCTCTGCAGTTCATGGATTTACGGACTCGTTATACTGCCTTAGTGACCTTGATGATCCAATACATTAAGTTTGCAGGTGACTCTTTGAAAAGACTGGAAGAGGAAGAGGTAGGTCTTCCCTTGGCAGCCAATCAAGCAATAAGAACAGCTAGGCAAACAAAGAGCAACATACCTGTTGGAATTACTCACAAAGTTAGCAGCAGATATGAAAGACTAAAGTTCCCTATATACTGCACTTTATATAGGAATGTAGAAGTGTTAAATTACACCATTATCATTCAGATAAGCAAAATCCTCTACCATCCATATATTTTACCAGTTCTTCCAGCTGGAAGGGTCATATGATTCACTAAATCCTGATGGAGATGTAGTTACATACATCTTAATGCTTTAATGTTTTAGGGCTTGATCTTGTGGATAAATGCAGACATTAAGATGAGAGCAAACTTAGTGTGCGTGCACCATTGATATCCTGTGTAGGCCTTAATATTCCATAGTATGCATTCTGGTCCACTTAATATATAAGGGAGTTCTTTAAACAGGGAGATGCGGTGCCCTCTTAATTAATTTCTTACATTTCTTTGACACGTTTAGATTTTTTTTTTCCTTCTACCTTTCTACTGTATTGATTCCTTGGGGTCAAAGAGAATTTTATTTATGCATAGCATTGAATCTTATTAACGAGAGCAGGTTAGTGAAATTGAGCAGGCAAATTGCTCAAAATACATGCTTGCTGCAGAATCAACCTTCCAAACAATTAAAAATATTTTTCTCAAATTCTTCACTTTCTTTGGAAATGCTTCTCTCTGAAAGAGATTGTATAGTCATTCTTAAGGGACTACAGTGTTTTAGTATAATATATACAGTGCACATCTCTAAAATAATGCCCATATGAAAAGTAGTCCTGCAATTAAGTGTGCCTGTATTAAATGTAGTCCTGTGTAAATTACTCATGATTGGAGAACAGTCTCATAGGGTATAAATTTTAATGTTATTATTACAGGAAAAAAAAATCATTCTGGTGCTGGCTTTCTCTTTATTGGCTTTTCTTGCTGTTGAATACCTCTGGACAAACTGTAACACTAACAGCATGTGTCTGTGCGTCATGAAGTGGTGGAGCATACAGATGGAAATAGATAATGTTTATTCATAAGTAGCCATTATAACTGAGGATTTAGTATGACTAATAATGCTAATGGTATCAAGGATAAAAAGTGAAACAAAGAACAAGAATTGAAATAAGGATCAAGAAACCCATGAATGCCGATAGGCTTCATGTTCTTCAAGAGCAAATGGAATCTTTTACGTTTTCAGTCTGCTCTGAATCTCCAGGACTGCTTTTTTAGATATCAAACACCCCCAATCTTCCATCCTCCTCCACCTTCTAAATTTTTGATAGCTTCTTTGAAGATAACCTAAGTAGGTTTCCAGTCTCAAAGTGATTTGATTTTTCTTTGTAATCAGGGTAGTAAATCAGGCAATGAATAAGCCTTTTCAAAGGAGGAATGATATTTTTTTTCTTGTGGGATCAGACCTCTGAAGTCTGTGATTGTTCTAAGATTTTCTTCCGTGCCAGTCTTTCTTCCTAACTTTCAGTAATGGCATTCAGAACGCACAGAATAAGGAAAAAATAAGATCTTTTCCATGATATCTCAGTTTAATCCATGTGCTGTCATGCTCAGAGCTTACCAGAGGAGAGTGAACGCGAGCAACCTGTGAAGTCAGCTGAAGTCTTTCAACGTTTGGGATGTAATGAAGCTGTTGAATTCAGAGAGGAAAACACACCTTATGAAAGCACTCTGGATGTGGAATATTTGCAAAAACATAACTCTTCCAGTAAACCTAAACACACAGAAAATAAATTGGAAATTGACAGAAGAAAAGTAGATGTAGACACACGTGATAAAATCAAAATTGATAGAACACTAAAGCAATTTTTAAATTTCAGTGGTCAGGAAAGTTGCATTAATGGCAACAGAGAAAATAAGCTATATACAGAGCAAGAGAATTTAATGGGTTTTGGTAATCAAAGTAAAGAAAATGGTAGAAAAGATTGTTTTGTTTCAGCTGAGATCTGTGTGAGTATGAATAATGATCCTGGTGAAATGCTAAATGAGCAAATTGTTAATGAAGAGAGACAGAAAACAGAGGCAGTATCAATGAAATTGCCTGAAGTGGAAATGATACGCAAAGCCACAAGAAAAAAGCGTTCAAGAAAGGCAGGGAACAATGTTTCCACAAAGGAAGAATGTGAGATGCGATCAGAAACTAATTTTGAGCTAACAGTGAAAAAAGATGAAGTTACTCCAAAAACTGGAAGGCATGCCCTGGATGTCGCCCCTTACAAGCAGCAACATTTTTCACCAAGAACTCATTTCAAATGTCAGTGTAAAGAACACTGCTTTACAGAATGTAATAGCCATAATACTTTAAACTCTGAAGACAGAGAGCTTCAATTGCATGGTCAAATAGGTGAGACTCTTTCAGGTGCAAGGGATGCAACACCTTTAGAGGAAGTTGCATCCTCTTTCAAAAAGCTGGCAGTGCACAATCAAGGTGGAAAAACAAAGTTAAATTTGCAATCTGTGAGCAATCCAGGCGTTTCTGGTAGTGTTGAAAGGGATACAAGCAAACTGCACAAAGCATCTCTGGATAAAAGTTACTTCATAGCAGAAAATGAAATCTTGGGAAAAAAAAATTTAAATCCAAATGAAGCCAAGAGTATAACACGAGAAATTTTGGCTGTTTCTTCAGGACGTGTTTCAGAGAGACATTATGCAGTAAAAGTCTCTGAATCTAACCCATTAGATTTTGAAGTGTCACCAGTGCAGAGTGATCCAAGTTTAGGAACTGAATTGGTAGGAAATACTGGTGATTTAAATGCAAATATAGCCCTCTCAGAAATTATTTCTGGAGGAGAGGATTGTTTTCCATTATCAAAATGTGGATCAGCAAAAAAGCTTTTGAGTCACGGTGAGAAAGTAAGTGAGAAGAAAATATCACAGGGTAAAATTTGTGGCTTGGACAACATAAATATAAGTGGGAAGAAGCAGAATGAAGAACACAGGTCAGAACAGGGTCAGAAACGTAAAGATTTGTTGCTAGTTGCAGAAATGGACAGTAGAGATAAGGGTCATAGCACAAAGGTACCTGGAAAAAACACTGAACTCCAGAAAATATTCTGTAAGAAAACAGGAAACAAAGCCTCGCGTGAAAAAAAAGAGAAGCAAAAAAAAAGACACAATGATAGTGAAGAGAAAAGGAACACAACTATTATTAAGGTACCAGAGTTTTTATGCAATGCAAATGAAACAGTTAATTTAAGAATGATTCTAAACCAATCTAAATCAACTTTTGAATCTCAAAATATGTCAAGGTCAGGTGATTTAAAGTTGATTGAACATAATTTAAACAATGAATATGCTAATGATACTAATTCCTTTGCATTTTGAGATACTTACGTTTTTTAAGTTCTTAGACATTTATTTTTGTTCATTTTATATTACTATCTAATTATCATCCTTTTCTCCACCCAGCTGATGCTCAGCCACGTTGATTAGAAATAATGAAAGTTAACAAGATATAGTTCGTGACTGTGTCTGTTCTTCAAGTGTAATACATTAGATCTTGTGCCTATGGGCGCATAAAAAGAGATCTGATAAAAAACAAATTTATATATTTTGTATCCAGTGGGGTCTGTTCAAAATTGTAACACAGGGAAAATATGGAGAGGAACTGAAGAAGCTGCCTTTGCATTAGCCTTTTAGGAAATAAGTTTCATATATCGTATGAAAAATGAACTAAATCTGGTAATTTTTAACTAAACCAACATTTTGTTTATTTGAAAATGTTGCTATAATTACCCATCATGCCATGTTTGTATGATCATAAGAATGTAGGTGTGTTCTTACCTCATATTAGCTCACATTTGGTAACTAAAGCCATAACAGTGCTAATGAAGACAAGGTATGTATGGTTTCAACCATGTTATTACGTGTGAATACACGTCTTGCTTATAAGAGTTTCCCTTGATCTGCCAACATGCAGAGACTACTACCTGACTGGTTTTCACTAGGATTTTCCTAATTACCATATTTATACTTCTAACTGTTTCTACACCACAGAGCAGCTGTGCTCTTACCAGTGCCCCAGCTGAGCCAGTGGAGGCATTGGGACTGTGGAACGCACTACAGAGCGTAGATGTACTGGGGTTTAGATACTACTTTTTCTGGAGCTGATGCATCTTGGCTCTAGCTGTAGATACTCCTTCTTTTCTTGGAGGGGATTTCCAAACTTCTCTTGTGTTATTTGTGCTTGCAAGCATAAAATCCTTCTTTCTATTCCTACTGAACCGATCCAGAAATGGTAGACCACTTTCTCCTTGGGAATTCTTGCACATAGTGTTTGGCTCACTGTTTGCTCTACCCATTTGTTTGGAGAAAAAGCACATGCAAGCTGTTGTTTGACGCTGCTTACCGCTAAGACGCATCTGACTGAAGTGAGAGGCTTCAGGACTTCTTCGCTTTGTGGATGTCTTTATGAAGGGTTTCATATTTGGCTAATGGTAACTTCCTGAAGCTTATTGTATCAAGAGAAGGTGATGGTGGTGGGAACTGCTTGTCCTGCTTTCTGGACGTACCGTATATATATCTGAGTAAGTATTTTCCACTCTGCTTTTCAAAGAGCCTAACATGTTTCATATGCTATATGACAAAATGTACATTCCAACTTATCTTGTTCTTTTGCAGATTTTAAAGAATAAGGAAGCATCAGTGCGTGAGGCATATTCAGATCTAATGGCACAGCAAAATAGCACAATTGATGAGAACAGAAAACTCATGGGAAAGGTAAAAACACTTGAGGAGATGTTGGAGGATATGAAGAAGCAAAAATTCCAAGTGGAACAGGAGCTCCCTAAAGTGAGGGAAGCTGCAGAAAAAGAGCGGAAGAAGCAGCAAAAGGACATGGAAGAGATCTGTCTTCAGAAGACCAAGGCTGAGCAAGAGGCAAAGCAGTGTCGTGTAGACCTAGAGAGCATTAAGAAAGAGAAAGCAGATGCAGAGCAGGAGTTGGAGTGTGTAAGGCAGCTCATTTTTCAGGCAGAGACTCAAAGAAGTATACTGGAAGAAAACCTCCGTGCTTTTCGAAATCAAGTAGAAGAAAGCACCTTTACCAGAAGAAACCTTGAAGAGCATCTAAGAAGAAAAAATACTAATCTTCATGATTTAGAGCAACAAAAAACAACGTTAATGCAGGAGCTCAAGAAAAAAGCGGAAGGAGAAGAGAAACTTATGAAACTGATAAAGCAAATGGAAGAAGATCTTGAATTTCAAAGGAATCTATCAGAAATAAAGCTTCAAGAGAAAGAGAAAACTGAAGCCAGAAGGAAGGTTGTTGAAGGCAGATACTCTGTAACTAAAGAAACTTCCCTGCCAACTTTCACGGCTGGGCAAGGCAGCCAGCATAGGACTGATTCTGAAATCACAAGTTTCCAGAAGAAGCAAGAAGCCAAAAAAGTAGAAGAGCTCAAACAGAGGATAGATGAGCTAACCCTTGCTAACAAAAAAGCCGATAAAACTATTAAAGACCTGAAATATGAACTGAATGAAATAGAGCTTCAGAAATCATCAACAGAAGAAAAGTCTCGTTTATTAAAAGAAAAACTAGATAAAGTCAATAGTGAACTTAAATGCCTAAAAATGAAGTTGGAGGAAAAAGACCAAGTAGAGCAGCGGTATTTGCAACAGTTGAAAGAACTGGAGAAGCAGCTACACAGAACCACAGGTAAAGCTGAAGAGGTGATGCAAGAAGCTATAGATCTTAAGAAAATTAAGATGAACTATCAGGAGGAGCTGAAATCTGTTCAGCAAGAAAAGACACAGCTGAAAAGGGAAGTAGAGGAATTAACTAGATCACAGACAAAAGCTGAAATTACTATTAAACATTTAAATTCCCAAATCAGTTCTCTTCAAAAAGAGAAGCTGGCAGCTGAACACAGAACACAGTCATGCAAAGGAGAAGCAAATAATCTTCAAGATCAGTATAAGAAAATTCAGGGACAGTTGCTTCAAAAGACAAAAGTAGAGAAAGAAAAACATCAGGAAATTCAGATGCTGAAGAATGAATTAGCCAAAAGCAATCAGGTGTCAGAAACATTGAAACGAAAGATAGAGGACCTTAATAAGTGGAATACTGAAACAAAACTACTGATGAAGCAAATTCAGTCTGAATCAGAGAAGATGACTTTGGAAAAGCAAAGTATTCAGAGGAAAAATGATGCATTAAAAGCCCTAGCAGATGGTTTCAAAGAGCAACTGCGTATGACAAATGAACAATTGCACAAGCAAACAATAATTGAGCAAGAGTTCATATGTAAAATCAAAAGTCTAGAAGTTGATCTAGCAAAAACAAAAGACTTAGCTAGTGAATATAAACAAAAATGTGATAAACAAAGTGCTTCCACCCTAACCATTGACCGGGAAGTTAAAAATCTAAATGCCCAAATAAATGCTTTAACTCTGGAAAAGGGAATGCATGAGCAGAAGATACAACTACAACAAGCTCATATACAAGAGCTAAGTAGTAAATTAAAAAAATTGCAGGATGAACTCCATCAGAAGACTCTGGATGAACAAATGGCACGCAAGAAGATGATTCTGTTTCAGGAAGAGTCCATTAAGTTTAAACACTCTGCAGAGGAATTTAGGAAAAAAGTTGAAAAATTACTGGAATCCCATAGCATGACAGAAAAGGACATTTCTGGCATAAAACTAGAATGTGTTGCTCTTCAGCAGGAAAAGCATATGGCTGAGGAAAACATCATGTTTTACAAGATACAAATGGAAGATCTGCAAGAAAGGCTTAAAAAATGTCATGAACAACTGCAGCAAGGGAAGCAGGCTGAAATGGACTATCACCAGAAGTGCAGGAAACTTGAGGAAGAATTGGAAGCACAAAAGCGCACAGTTGAGAGCTTGAAACAGAAGATGGACCTGCAGGTCAAGGAGAGTGAACACAGGTTACGTTTATTTCAGAATGAAGTTCAGCAAAATAATAAACTCCAAGATTCTGGATTTAAATTGAGCTGTGAGAGAAGAGGGAATGATTTCAATTTTCTGGGTGACACCGTAGCTAGAGAATTTGGACAGCTTCCTCCACCTGCAAAACCTAGCTCCCCTTTGTTAAGGCAGAAACAGGAGAGATCAGGTTTTAAATCTGATCAAATAGAAGAAAATACATTGTACGTGAGTGCTGATGATACAATGCCGAGAGAGGTCCAGTTCCAGTTGTCAAGAATAAACCAATCACTAGAAGAAGATGCAAGCCCACAATCTTTTACAGAGTTTATTTCTCAAACGAGTACGCAGTTCCAGATAACTTTCGATAAAGCAAGCCAAATGTCTGGAACATCTGAAAGGGACCAATTGAGAAACAGGAACCTACACAGTTCCAGACAAACTATTAGACATGGAGAAGACATGAAACATGAATTAGGAGTGGTAAAACTGCATCCCTTGGAGGTACACACTACATTTTGTGAGGTTTTGCCTTCCTAGTGCTGTTTTTTACTATTCTGTCTGTTTGTTTGTTTGTTTTATAGTTATGCTTTATCACTATTCTGTATTCTTTCTGATGTTTCTTATGTTCTTACCTTGGTGAAGGGAACCCCTTCATTCTTGGGTGACGCAAACCACTTTTCATTAGATCTTTGTAGCAGGTTTGTTAATATCTAAGAAATGCGTTATTTAAAAAGTTTGTAGTGGAAATAGGAATTCACATACACCATTGTATCATTGTTGGTCAAAATAAGCTTTGATTAACAGCACTTAGTTCATATAGTAGCATACAACAGTTATTGTTGCTCAGTCTAGTCATATTCCTGTTACTGAATAAATACTTGAAATGTCAAATGCACTTTAAAACTATCTATCTGTATTTCTCTGCTCTCCAATGCTAGTAGCAGTTCTCCTTTCTGACTTGCATTCAAGTTCTCCCTTTTGTTTCTCTGGTGGTGGATTTAGGAGTGAATTATGCACAGCATAGTTCTGCAGATGTATTTCTCACTGTGTCAAAAAATTCCTATTTACAGATAGCGAAGAACAAGCAGTATGACATGCATGTTGAAGTCACAACATTAAACCAAGAAAATGACAAGACTTTTGGTAATGAAGAGAGAATGTTTGAGGGATACAAAACATCCGAAGGGTTTAGGAGAGAAGACTTTGCAAAGATGAGCTCTTTCTTAGGGGAAGAGATTCTGAAAACTGTTGATGATGCTACACAGTCGGAATATTTTATAGAGGAATATGATGATATTAAATTTCAAGGTCTCCGACGTGATGTAACTGCCAGACAGTTGACTGAAGTTAAACTTTTAGACAGGCTTACGGTTGAGCAGCTCCGTTCAGGGCAGAAAACTATTGATGAGGTTCAGAAAAGTCTTGAAAAATTTTTAACTAAACCTACAGCCGTAGCTGGGCTGTACCTTGAATCCAGCAAAGAAGTACTCTCTTTTGCTTTAGCAGCAAAGAGAAGAATCATAGGAAAAGCGTTGGCGTTAGCATTTTTAGAGGCCCAAGCAGCTACTGGTTTCATCATTGATCCCACAACAGGTCAGAAATTCTCTGTTGATGATTCAGTCGTTAGAGGGCTTGTAGATAATGAATCCAAGAGTAGACTCCTTGAGGCAGAGAAAGCTGTTTTGGGCTATTGCTGTTCTGGGAAAGTGATCTCTGTGTATCAGGCTATGGAAGCTCGACTCTTAGAAAGGCAAAAAGGTAAAAACATCCTTGAGGCTCAAATTGCTAGTGGAGGGGTCATTGATCCTGTAAGAAGCGTTCGCGTACCTCCAGAAACTGCCGTGCAGCTTGGCTTGCTTAATAACACAATTTTAAAATTTTTGCATGAGCCTTCTAGTAATGCAAAATGTTTTCACAATCCAAATAACAGGAAAGCTATGTACTACTGTGATTTGCTGAAAATGTGTTTGTTCAGTGTAAGCAGTAAATGCTTTCTTCTTCCACTTGGTGAAAGGAAAATAAGCAGCCCATCAGCAGAGAAAAGTCATAAAATTTCTGTAGTAGACATCAAAACAGGAGCTGAAATGACTTCATATGAGGCTTATCAGAAAAATTGTGTTGATAAAGCTACATATCTTGAGCTTTCCAAACAGGAATTTGATTGGAAGGAGTCTACGTGTTTTGACTCTGATGGGAATTCTTTTCTTTTGTTTACAGATCTTAAAACAGGTATACAGTTTAATGTCGAGGAGACCTTAAATGAGGCTAGAATTGGCAGAGCATTAGTCAATAAATACAAGGAGGGTTTAATCACAGCTAATGAGTTTGGGGATATTTTAGTTAGCAGTTCACAGCCAAATAAAGATTTAAACAGTCCTATTGCAGGGTTCTGGCTTTCTGAAACCAATGAAAGAATTCCGGTTTTAAAAGCCTCACGTAAAAACTTGGTAGATAGAGTTACTGCCCTCCGGTGTCTTGAAGCTCAGATTAGTACAGGAGGCATAATTGATCCATTTACTGGGAAAAAGTACAGTGTTTCTGAAGCTTTGCAAAGGGAGTTAATTGATGATGGTTGTGCCAAGCAAATCCAGCAGTGTGAACTGATCTTTACTGGGATCATTCACCCTGTAAGGAATACGGTCATGTCAGCTATTGAAGCTATGCATGTAAATGCCATAGACAAAGAAATGGGTATGCGCTGCCTGGAATATCAATACTTGACTGGTGGGTTGATAGATCCAAAGTCTCATTCCAGATTAACAATGGAAGATGCAATTAAGAATGGTGTTATTGATGCTGTCACAGCTACAAAGATGAAAGATGAAAAGTTGTATGTTAAAGTTTTAACATGCCCCAAAACGAAGAAGAAGTTAACCTACAAAGAAGCTTTAGAGACAGCTGTTTTTGATTGCCACACTGGGCTGCGATTGTTAGAAGCAGCTCAGCCCATGAAAACGGGAATTTCCAGTCTTTACTATAATTCGTAATGGAACCATGATACTAGTACTCATTTTGGGACCTGTTCAAGTCAAGGAAAAGATCTAAGATGGCCTTCAAGGAAAATCATAAATGATGTTTTCTAAAGTAATCATGAGTTGCTGTAAAACTAATTAGTACAAACCACTAATTAGGATAAACCACTTGTTACAAAGTTGAAATTTATAGATAAACTAAGGCAGATTTGTGATTTCAAAATGCAGACTAGGTGTTCAGTCTTTACCCGAAGGCCTTGTGTGACATTATCTACATGTAGCTAGTGTAAATCAGATGTTATACTGAGTTTGGTGAAGTTAACATTAGTACAAAATGGGTAGACTTAGGTGAGACAAGAATCAGATTCTCATATTAAAAATTGAAAGAGATTGGCCATTTTGCAAATGAAGACAGTGCAGTATTTCATGTGACCCAATACTTCATTTAATGTTACAAATCAGTTTGCAGATATCGTTTATTTTACAAAAGGCGTAATAAAGTGTACAAGGATTAAATCTGCAGTCTAGTAAACATATATATAAGTAATTTTTCTCACACTGGTATTTCATTAATTTTAATGGGCTACTCATAATTTTTTCTCTCACTTCAGGTAACATTTTTTTTTTTAGAATTGTTTTCATGCTCTAGTAGGTAAATGAATTGCAATTACATATCAAATTAAAAACAATCAATTGAAATAAAATATTTTCATTTTTACTTAAGGACTGGAAGGACTTAGGCATGTTTCCTAAGTATTGATAAGTTTCAAACTACTAACAGGTTGTACTACTATAAAAAGAAATATATTTTCCTTTGCAGAAAAAGATGAAACGTCTCAGTATTTTACTTTTATTGTTCTTTTTTTCTGTAGATGTAAAAGCAGTGTATTCTTCCTAATTGTAATTTAGTAATCCGTGTGCATAGATTGCAAAATACTGATATCCTATGCTGACTGTATATATTCACACATGGGGGTAATGCAAAGGCAGCAATTCAAAGATACTTTATATGCAAATGTTGTTTACATTTTATCTGCTGAGTAATGGCTGGGAAGTTATGCTTTTTCTTACTATCAGTCATTTTACAATGAATGTGCGTGTGTATGAATAAGCACCATAATCATGATTGCAAATCATTTGAGGAATTATTTTGTTAATGTCTATAATTATGTGGCATTTCTGTTCCTACATCAAAGTATCGTAATAATGCATGTGGTGATAAATAAAAAGAAATCACTTTATGTTTATGTGATAATACTGCCATTGTGGTAGAATTGTGTTTCTAGGGACACTAATGTTAAATATTGCAACAATTTACATTTACATGTTTTTTACAATTCGCGGCGCTCATCAGAAGTCAATGGAAGAAGAAAAGAAGGAGCATGTTGAGAAAGCTGGGGATTTACTGAAATGGGTGTCAAACCTCAGCAAGACACTCAGCAAAGAAGAAGGAGAAAAGGCTGAAAAGACAGATTTGCCTAAGCAGCAGGTACACAGATATCTTTTGGTAAAACACCACTTCCTCTTTTTAGCTTTCTGTGTTGATTAAAGTGAGAAACTATTCCATAAATACTTGTTTTCTCCAAATCACCATCCACATTTTGCTGAAGATGTAATCTCACATTTGGTGGCAAAACCTCACATTTGGAGGGTTGGGCAAATGAACACCAATGTTTAGGAACACAAACATGTTACTCGGGAAGAAGTGCAAACTGCTTTTTACAGGCCTGGTGTGTGACGTATTCTGACACTGCAAAATGTCACTTCAGAGAAACCAGACCCTGCAGACCATAACTCAGCCTTCGTAGAGGGACAGTGCATCCTGGCAGCATGGCACTTTGTAGGTCTGCCCCCTTGTCCTGAAATAGTTCAGTGAATAAGTCTGGTAACTTCTGCCCTGGCGCTAGGAAGAAGAGAGATGGCAGGAGGGACCTGAGGGCCAGGTTTCTTTTTATTTTCTTTTAAAAAGTTATTTTGAGGGGTCCTCTTATGGGATAGTCAAAACTGCTCTCTTAGGGAATACGTCAGGTGTAGTCTGAGCCCTCTTCATTATCACGCTAGTCCATAGGTTGCTGGAGTGGCCCATGTTGCCACCTTTGTATTTAAGAGGTACGTTGTCATTCTATACAGTTGTAACTCTGACCACAAATTTCCATCTGTGAAGTTTCCTATCATTTCTAACAGCTCCCCTGCTACGCTTGTCGCACAAAATAGCTTAGTGACACCTAAAAAGATTTCAGTTGGTGAAGGTCTACCTGCACGCTGAGCAGCAGAGAGACGGAGCAATCTCTTTTCCTCACCCCTCAGTACAGGGCTGGATGTGGTCATGCAAATGTGATTTTGGCCCTCCTGGCAGCCTGTTCTTGTGGTTTTATTTTGGTCACACATGCTGGTGCTGGTTAGAGCCACTGGAGCAGTGGTGCATAAATCAAGCTTGCTGTTGGGCAGGTCAGCAATCCTTCAGTCCCGATGGCTGCTGGTCCCAGCACACTGCTTGTTCATAGAGGACCAGTGCTAGCTCTGTTACTGAGTTTGTCCCTGTATTACAGGAGCAAGTAAGCTTGTATTTATTTGAGCATATTGATTGGTAAATCACTAACAGTTAGGATCAGGATTTGCAAAAAGCTTTCAACACTGGTCTTTTTCTGCCCTTGTTAATGGCAATAGTGCAAACATTTGTCAGCGTTGGGCCAGTGCTTAATTCCTGGCTGGTATCTTCCCCATCCAGCCTTAGCCTTCAGCGAGTAACCTCTGAGGTAGCCGCATTGGCTTCCTCCAGCCTGTGGGAGATGGGCGTTTGCTGAGGGTGTTTTCCTCCCTTGAGAAATGGCCCAGCGAGGTAGCATCACCTTCTAGAGGTGCCTGGTTTTGTGTCTCCACTGGCTAGCGTGGGTAGTTTGCCAAGTTTGTAGAAACATGTAGACTAGCGATTTGGTAACTAATATTAGCTGAAATGCATTTCACACAGTGGTTTGGGGTTGCTGTGGGGTGTAGCCGTGGAGTGGGTGGAGAAGCTGGTGCCAGTAGTGACAGGGCATACACAGGAGTCGCAGTGATGCCACTTCCCTGAGCAAAGTGGAGGTCATGACCCCACGTGCTGCCTCAGCTTGCTCCCGTTGCCTTCTTGCATAGTACATACAGCGCTTGCTTTCTTGATTTCTGTCCAAGCAGCACAAATGGTGGGATTGTGACTCACTGGTGGTGATTGCAGAGGGAGGCTCTGTTCAATACGGTGTTCAGGCCCTTTGACACAGTGCACACAGGGACAGAATTGGTTGTGTCCAGACCCAGGTAAATGTAGGGCTCAAACACCTTGCTAGAGTTCTCTTGGCACTGACATTGAACATACCTTGGGCTTACTAATGAAGTCATAGACTCCCCTGTGAGACTTTGCCTTTATTTATCCAAAATTAGTGCTTGTCTCTGAAGAGACTGCAGGCAATTTCTGAAAAAAGTTACAAAATCAAATTCTTGAAAGTTCCTCTGCCAGAAGAAGTGATTGAGTGAGGATGGTGCAGAAATGGTAGCAGGGAGAATATAATACGTAATTCATTTTTTTCCAAGTGTCTGATATTGCATTGGTCTCAGTCATCTAATTTCACGAAGGTTTGTGGCCTTCTGGTGTTTTTCTTTAAAAGGTTGTTATCTCTTGTCTTGGTGAGCAACTTCTTCAATGTGAGCATTGTACACATATCTATAAAGCTGCTTTAAATTGTGCCAACTATAATAAGTGGTTTTAAATGAATAGTTAATTTTCAAACAAATAACATTTAAAAATAAATTGTCTTTTTCTCACCCAATAGTTTTCAAACAGCTTATTTAACCAAAAGGCATGGCACAATGACTTATCCTTGTATAAATGATCCAATTCTATAGCAAATATCACTCTAAGAATAGCTGGGATTTAAAGAAAAAAAATCAAGTTCTTACACTATTGAGTTTAGTCTGAGATAGAAATACTATGTTATTCGTTTGTTTTTCTTTTTATATACCTGCATAGTTAAGTCTTGAACACGGGTTGTTTATTTTTCAGATTTCCCTGGATGAAATGTCAACCAAGAAAGAACAAATAGCTGAAGCTCTGCAGACTACTCAGTCATTTTTAGCTAAGCACAGTGACAAGTATGCCATTTTTTATTTTTGAAATAATGTAAATTAATTGAATCAGTACATACTGTTTGCTTAAAAAGAAATCATATCCTCACCTTACAGTTTCAATTACATTTCATATACAAATATGGGAGTTTTTTTTCTTTAATTTTATAATTTTGTCTTCCTATTTGTGGAAGCTTGATGCGGTTTTGTTTATTTCAAGAATTTGGCTAGGTTTATTTACCTCTGGTCAGCTCAAAAATATTATAATTGGAAGTCAAAATAATTAACAAATTAGTAGTAAATTATTACTTGAACTATATGTCACAAGTTGGTTTCATCTGTGTCTGATACCAGACTGTTTTAAGATACTAAATTGCTGAGATATCTCATGACTCCTTGCTAGCTATGTTACCTGTCTTGACTGAAAATCAGTAGACAAAGGCACAAGTAAATGTGAAATGCCATAAATTCTAGATTAATATAACTCCTTTTTCTGAATGACTACAAGCAATTTGTAGCTTTCTTGAGAATTCTGTAATTAGGCTATATTTTTTTCAGACTACTTTTACCAATTTCAGCTCCCTTTTTTAAAGTAAAGGTAAGCAAATCACTCCCTGCAGGTTACAAATTACCTGAAGATCTCCTTCTTGCATTTTTTTTTTTTTTTAATAGAATGACAGATGAGGAGAGAAATGAAATGGAAAAGCAAGTCAGATCCCTCCAGGAGAGCTACAGCTTGTTATCCAATGAAGCTTTGAAGCAGCTGCAGGAAGCACATCTGAGTGATGAAAAGATGGAAGAAAAGGTAACAAGATTGAAACTTACATTTCAGTCTCTTTTGAGGTTTACTGCATGGTTTTGGAACCACACATGATCAGTAAAAGAAGAAGCTGCAATTAACAGTGTGTAAAGGAACTTGAGATTTAATTAACTGAAGGTTTTGTGTATTTGCTATGGAATACTGTGTGTGACCTTACCTGTGCATATGAACATTCTGCTCATCAGATTTTTTGTGTGAAGAGTCTTAATAATGTGTGCCTTGCATGAAGAAAGACAAACAAATCATTCATCTCTTAACTCTTCTCTTAAAAGCCATTCTTTGACTGCTAGATAAGTCTGTGTTTCTGCTGCAAAAATGACACCATAAAATAACATGTTAATCTCTCCCATATATCACTTGGAAATGTCCTAGAAGAGATCTACTTTCAGTTTTTCTTAAAATTTATCTGGATATGAAAATGGGAGCACATAACGTGATTAGCTCTGAAACACTACAAATACATTTGTTAATGGATCTTAAATATGGAATTCTTAGAAATTATGTTGCAAATGAGTGTTCTCATATACACATAGAAGCAGTGTCTGCGTAATTAGTTCAAATAGTGTTGCCAAACTGACTTCGTGCTTTCCATGCAAACTAAATGCATTATTTGGTGCTAGAGTATCTGATTCCATATTGTTGAGTGTATATACAGAAGTGCTGTATGCTGTAAACATGAATAGCATGGTAGTTTTGAATCATGTACTGTTTCCAAATATCTAACCTTTCACAGACATTTAGAGCATGAAAATTTGCCTTTCAGGTATATGTTCTATTTGCTTACTCTGCAATCATTTCTTCTATTGTCTTTCACTAACCCTATTTATGTATGCAAAGCATAGGTTTTCAATTCACAGATGCATGTTGATTTTAAATCTTTTATCACATCGTGTGCTGTTGAATGACTGACATAGATCACTTGCGCATTTTGAGCTGCTAACATTCACAGCATTCCTCCAGGCCTGGTAAGTACTTGTTTTTATGCTTATCATGCTTTCAAAATCAAAAGAAAATTTAAAATACACAGTCTGAAAATAGTGATAATTTTCTTTTATATTCCTTTTTAGGTGAATAAAGTCATTGCTGGTGTCATTGACCAAACGACTGGAGAAGTCCTTTCAGTCTTTCAGTCTATTTTAAAAGGTTTTATTGACTATGGCACTGGAATTAAATTGCTTGAGAATCAGCTGATCCTTTCTGGAATTGTTTCTCCAGAATTAGGAGTATGTTATGGTTTGGAAGAAGCTGAAGCTCATGCCTTAATTGATAAACAGACTTTGTTGCAGTTGCAGGAATTAAGTAATGCAAAGAAGCTTGTTTCAGAATCATCGTTATCAAATCTTCCAGTTGTATCAGCTTTAGAACAAGGTCTAATTTCAGAACATTTGGCTATTAAAATTCTTGAGAATCAGCTTTCAAGTGGGCACTTGATTTTGCCATCTACTGGAGAAAACCTGACTTTGCAGAATGCCTTCCAGAGAAACCTGATTTCTCCAACATTATATACAAAGATTCTGGAAAGACAAGACACGTGTAAAGATCTCATAGACCCCAACTGTGCTGAGAAGATTTCCCTTGAACAGATGGTTCGTAGAAGCATAATACATAAAGAAACAGGATTAAGACTCCTACCTGTGAAACCACAAGAAAAAGGTAGAATCATGTTCAAATGTGGAAGGAAGATAACTGTTTTGAGGGCAGCCCATGAAGGACTCATCGATCGGGAGACAATGTTCAGGCTGCTGGGTGCTCAGTTAATGTCTGGAGGTATAATTGACCCGGACTCAGGGAAGCAAATGACTGTGGAAGAGGCCATGAGACAAGGGATGATAGATCAGGACACTGCTTGTGGGATCCTCACACATCAGGTTCAGACTGGTGGAATCCTTTGTCCAAATTCAGGACAGCGCTTGACTGTTGATGAAGCTGTACAATGCAACTTAATATCATCTACTAGTGCGCTGCTGGTATTAGAAGCACAGAGAGGCTTTGTTGGACTAATTTGGCCTCACACAGGTGAAATATTCCCCATATCAACTTCTTTGCACCAAGAGATAATAACAAATGAGCTGGCATTCAAAATACTAAACGATAGACAGAAAATAGCTGCACTTTACATTCCAGAAACTTGTGAAATAGTCAGTCTAGATAAGGCTGCACAATCAGGGATAATAGACATCAATACTCTGTCTATTTTGACCAATGTGACTTTACCAGATAAAATGCCCAATGTAGAAGAATTAGAGTCCCCTTGTAAAAATGCTGCAAAATGGTTATCGATGTATGAATTCGTGCCATCGGTATTCCATGACTGTGAGGAGGAACATGAAGATTCTGGCACAGAAGACCCTGTATTTCATAATTTAGATCAAGCTAAGAAATTATTCATATCTTATCTGATGGTAAATAGTTATATGGATGCAAACACTGGAAAACGACTTTTATTATATGATGGACAACTCCAAGAAGCCATCAGTATGTTGCTGGAAGGTGATGGTGCTGCATGCAATGCTGATGTGTCAGAAATGGAGTTTAATAACAAGTACATAAACCTGAAAGGAATTAATCTAAAGTCGGCTGGCAGCGTCCACTTTAATAATGTCACAGGCAATATTCAAGGTGATCTTTCAGGTGCTGAGAATACTTCTAATAACAGGAAATTGAATCAGTTTGAAGATGTGGGGAATTACATATCTTTACAGGAAGATGATCTCCATGTGTGTAGACCAGATGTTTGCAATGCTATTGGTACTGAGCAATCAGAATATACACAGGAGATGTTGTTAACTAACCCTATAGAACTTAGAAATGTAGTAAGTAGCACTCAAAATTCCATGAACAGAAATGCAGTCAGAGGTCTTCCGGAGGCTTGTGAGTGGACAGAACTGCCTAAGCTTAACAGTCAGAAGGCAAATTCAGGAAACATTGAAGGATATCTTCCAAATGACTCAAATCCAAATCTTATTTCAGAAACAGACAAAGAAGGGGTTTATATGGCAGACAGTCTGGGTAATGAAAACAGGAATGATAAAACCTTAGAAAGTTCCTTCACCGTGAACAATTTGTCAGATAATGAAACCTGGAGAGAGCTGGAAAGGTGCACAAAATCCAGGCCTCACATACTGCAAGCTGACAATTGCAGAACAGTACTGGATAACAACAAGAAAGATGATTTTCAGAGAAGTCTTGGTTCATCCATCAGTGCAGATACTGAATATAGACTTCAAGAAGAACTGGTTAGTCAGTTCAGTAACACACTACAGTTTGAAGATCGTGGATATAGTGAGCAACCTCTACAGGACCACACTGATGTACATAACAGGCCACCCCTAGAGGACTATCTTTATATACATGGCAGGCCATCCTTGGAGGATTGTACTGATTTGTGGAGTAAACTGTGTCTAGAAGACAGTGGAGATATGCACTGCAGGCCTTCATCAGGTGGAGATACTGTTACACATGTTGGATTGCCTGTGGGGGAAAATGACAGCACAGCAGAAAGGCTAACAGTAGAAGAAAGCAATCTTACATTCGACAAGTTACTGCTGTGTGACAGTAGTTCTGATTCGTCAGTAGAAGGGGGTGATGGCATCCTACAGTTTGAAAGTAACGGCTTGCAGCATGAGTGTGGTGAGGTAGCCTCTGAAGGTGACAGCTCTCAGTTTGATGATGATGACGATGATGCCTATGAAACACCTCAGGTTGATGATGATGACAGTGATGTCTATGACACTTCACAAATTGATGACGATGATTCCTATGACACTCCTCAAGGTGATGATGGTTTTGATACCTTGCAGTTGGGTGATGATGATACACCAGAGCCAGAATTGTCTGGAACATCAGTTCCATTAGGTTTTCTAGAGGAGAGAGGTGGTCTGATAACCCTGAGAGAAGAAACCAGCTCTTTTCAGGAACTTGCAAATAATGTTGGAGAGAGCGTCCATGTAAATCTGACAGGTCCACCTGAGAGCGTAAATACAGCTTCTGCAAGTGCTGAAACTATGGAAAGAATCCCTGAGGAGGAAAGGGAAAGAACAGGGAGCTTTGGAGAGGAGGAGCAAAAATTACCAGTTCCTCTGGAGAGTGAAGGAAGAAAGGAAGGAGGCCTTAGTTCTTTACAGAAGATGTATGAGGAAGAAGTACGAGACAGAACTGAGGAAGATGAAATGAAAGCGGAAAGTGACTCCTATGACGATGAATCTGAAGGAACACAGGAGGAGGAAGATTATGAGGAGGATTATGATAGCTATGATGACTCTGACACAGATTCTGACAGTGATGAAGAAATGGGTATTTTTTACTCACACCATCAATGTATAAACAAAGGTGACCAGCTGTTAATTTCCTTAGGAGAGGTAGAAAATAGTGATGAAAATAATCAGAATATTGATGACTGTTGCTATTCTTTAGGCCACAAGAGAGGGTATACTTTGCAATCCCAGTCTAACAATGAAAATGGAAAACAATCCTCAGAAAAATGTGAATCTGCTTCAGGTGTTTCTGAGGAAAGATGTGTTAGTCTTACATGTACAAGTGAAGAATACACACAGCAGGAAACAGAAGATGAATATAGGACTTGTGTCAGAAGTAAATACATGTCACATGGTATTACTGAGCCTGTTCAGTCTGAAAACACCTTTGACACTAAATGGATGTCCTGTAAGAGTGAAGAAAATAATAAAATACAGCTTAAGGTTCAAAGTTCTCAGTTTCTTGATGATGTTGTGACATCTGACATGGGTGTAACAGCCTTCCCAATTACAAAGCAAGCTACTGATGATGATGAAAGTACTTGGACAAATTTGCTTGTCTCAGAAAGCTTTATTCATAGTGTGAATAAAAGCAATAGTACCATGCCAATGTTAAATTCAGATAATGGACAGAGAGAAGCAGTATTTGCAGAAGAAAATGTATTAAATGATATGTCTGGTACAGAACAACTAAAGGAAAGTTCATCCCAAATGGACAATAAATTCCTTGCAGATATGCCTTACATGAGTGATGGTGATAGGTCACTTAGTGACCAAGTACATCCAGTCACCAGTAGGAAGCATGGTCAAAAAGGAAGAGGTTTTGAAATTCTTACAGAAGATAAAGATAGAGTAAGTATTACGGAGGAGTGTGATATCATGGGGCTAGGTAAAAGTCCCATTCAGATGGAAAGCCTTGGGGAAATATTTGATGCATCAGTAATTAAAGCTGAGAGGAAAACTCCTGTTTCAACTAAAGAACATGGAAATGTTGATAAAGCTTTGCTTGACATTGGAGGTAATGCAAAATCAGATGAATTTAAGAGAGATTTTGACATTTCTGATTCTTTAAAACAATATACAACTGATATAAAAGAAGGTGGCCATTCAGAATTTGATAAAACTGAATCCTGTTGCTTTCAGGACAGGGAAAAAGGGAAAAGGGGTGTACAGAATGAAAAGGATTTTCTGCTAAATACAGAAGAAATGCATTCAAGTGTATTTAGCACTTATTCTTTTCCCCCAGCTGACACACTGAAACCAAAGGAAATTAGCATAACTGAAGAAACAGGGAGAGGTATTTGTCAAAATACTGACAGTGTTCTTAAAGACTTCTCAGAAAACAAGAGCGGCAATGATAGTGAATTTTCCCCAATAAAAGCAGATGCTTTAGGAAGTATTGAGGATGCCAAAGAATTGGGCGATGGGAGCAAAGTGCTACCTTCTGGGAGTCATCCCCATACCACTGATGTTTGTTCTGCAATTCTGAGCAGCATAGGGGCTGATTTGAATTATGGTGCCCAGAAAGAACATGAGATGCTGAAAAACAGAAAGGGAGAAAATTTCATGGCCAGTGAGACTTCTTCCCTTGGAAATGGTTTCGAAAAACAAATGTCCGTGGAGCCATTACAAAAGGAAATGGGTCCCTGCAAAAATTTTCAAGTAAAGCAAGGTATTTCACAATTGCCAGAAATGACTGACACACTAATGGAAGACTTAAAGAACATATTACAAAGGAGATTGAAAATGGAACGTGTTTGCTGTAAGCAGGAAGGTGAACCCCTAAGTTACTCTGATACCAAAGTTTTAATGCAAAATTTACTTCAAATGGTTAGAAGTACACAGCTTGGGAGTGACATGTCTAGTGGGTCAAATCTGAAGCAAATGAGCAATGCTGTTAGAACTGCATTAATGGTTACCCCACCGTGTACAGAGCCAAAGGACAGGGATGCTCTTTCATTGCTTTGGCCTGATTGCAGAAGTCCTGATCTTCTTCGTGATATTCTGAAGCCGGAATCCTGCAAGCAAAAGATGGATGATCCAGGTGAAAGGAAGAGTGAAACAGATGTGAAAGCTCCTGTTCCAAAACTTACTGCTTCTGAACTTCTGGAGATTTTTCAACTCTCACCTGGAGAAGAAAGTACAAGCAAGTTAGAGGAGCTGATAAGTGGTTTGCTCACAAGCTCACAGGTTGCTGGTATCACCACAGAATGTGAGGGTAAAGGCAAAGTAGATGGGCTTTGTACGCTTTTCTCAACAGAACAATTGGAGTTTGGATCAGAAATCGCTGAAGAGAAAACATTGGCAGATGACACAGCCATTGCTTGGAAAAGTGACCAGGAGCATGGGAAAACAGGCAGCCTGTCCAAAGGCTTTACTGACCCTGTTTTCCAAAGAAAAGAAGCAGTCCTGGAAGACACCTCCACTAGCGTGGTAAGTAACAACAGCTGGTATGTGCTATGTGTCCTGTGTTAAAGGAATTGCATGAGTCCTCCAAGCACTGGAGGGAATAATTAGACTAGAAAAATGGTTGAAAAATTAAATGATAAATTTAAAATACATGATAATTAAAACAAGGACTTTTATTGCTTATTTTCAAGTCTGTTCATTTGGAAAAGCTTTTCTTATTGTTAAAACTCATTTTCAGGTCGATGGAGTACAACAATGTTTAAAGTTAACAGAGAAAATTCGAGGACATTTGGCAGTGCTTCAAGATATGAAAAGCCACCTAGATAAACAACAGCCTATTAGTAACAACCTGGAAATACTAAAAGAGGAACTGGAACAACTAGAGGTAAGTAAAGTATTCCTTATGCTTGTACTTCAGTGATGGTTGCTAGAAAAAGCCCTTAGATAAAAAAAAAGAGATTTCAAATATAATTAAAGTAATTCAGATTTAAATGTATTTCTTACTTAGTAACTTAATGAATTTGATATATATTCTCCTTGTAGTCATTTGAATCAGGACTGGCTACCTTTGCAATTATCTTAAAAAAAGACATGAAGTTGACAGAAGAGTTTTTAAAGTTTTGTCACGGGGATACTCCTGAACAGAAACTTAAAGAGCTGAAGATAAGCTATGACTATTTGCAGGAAGCATTTTTGGTGGTCTGTGATACATCTTCGAAACGAGCAAAACAAATAGTCTGTGCTGTTGACTCAGAAATGGTATGTTTTTATTGGTGTGCATTTTTATCTTGGTTTTCTTCAAGATAATTTGGCTAAAAAGAAGAGTTTGATTTTGCTTTATTTTAGTTTGTTTTAATATAAATATATATATGATTCTATGTAATGTGATAGAAAATGTGACTAGACTCCAGGGGCATAAATAAATATACAATTTCCCTTTCTAGTCTAAGCTTGCAGTACTACACCAACAACTTTTAAGCAAACTACAGAGATTTTCAGTCTGGATCACAGAAAATCGTAAAATCATGAATGACTGCATAGTGAATACTAATGATATAGAAGAGATGAAGAAAAGTTTACAGACACTTAAAGTAAGTATCCTTTATGGCAGATGTCGGTGCTTCTGATAAATGTTACTACTTATTATGAATTATTAGCTAGTTTTTGCATACCTGTTCATTAATGTCTATTGCTTAAATGACTGCTAGAATGAATTACTTAAGAAGACAGCTACTTGATAATCTAATAATAAAATCATGTTGATTTGCTTTTTGTCTTGAAAAAAAATTTGATAGAGTTTGGCTTACTAAGAAAGCTATTGGTTCTGCTTACATTTCTTGCAATAAAGCTGACCCTTTTTGGAAATTTAATTTATAATACAAATATTTCAGTCATTAAAATTGGATCTTTATGCATAAGATCCAAAATCTTTACTGAAGTTTAATTGCCTTCCACATCAATTACATGTGAGAACAGGAGATTGGGAGAGATAAAAAGCCTCTGCATTACACACTTCATGAAATGAGTAATGAAAACCAAATCAGAACAAGTTTTTAGTAAAGTTCATACACTTCTGTATGTTTGAATGATAAAATAAACATTATTTTACTGGGCTTTAATAGCATTCCAGTATGCATGGTAATGTCGTAGGGGTTGTACAGTGTATAACTATGGGCAGAATTTGCCACACTGCTGGAAATGGGGCTTCTCGCTGTGGAGTTAAGAATAGGAATGCTTTCAGGTAAATATTTTAACATTTCTGGGTCTTCAGACCTAGAACCTGCAAATGCTAAACCTAACTTGCCACAAGTCTTCCAGAGCTGAAGCCAGTTTTCAGACATCCATGAGAGAGCAAAGAAATAGATGTTCATGGTCATCTTATTTACTACTTGGACATGGACTGTCCAAGAGGCATGCACAAATTCAAATGTCATATCTGAATGTGTCAGAATGATTCTGACAGAGTTTTGATTTACCATGGCTAAACTGTCTCCCAAAAGCATTTTGGAACAGGAGCTATGAACAGAGGGTGGTGATACCTGTGTTTTATTTGTACTGAAGTTGTCTTCATTGCTAGTCATTTCCTTCTATTCATTTACAGAACTGTGCTGCAGAGCTCGGCAGTAAAAAAATGCAACTGGAGTCCACTGCGTTTGATGTTCAGTTCTTCATTTCTGAACATGCCCAAGATCTTTCTCCTAATCAGAGCAAACAGCTGCTGAGGCTCTTAAATACCACCCAGAAATCTTTTCAGGAAGTACAGGAAGCAATAACATCTCAGATGGAAAGTTTAGAGACTCAGTTACAGGCAGCGCAAGAGCTGGGTGATCAGAAGGTTTGCCTTTCTGTATAAATGTGTGCTGAGTGGTTTTGTCTATGGATGAGGAATTTTAATACCAGCATGCGGTATTAAGTGTATTCCTGTCCTCGGTTTTACTACAGCTACATTCATAGCTGTACAAAGATGGTATTGATCAGGTTTGGTGAATTGTCATTTTTGTCTTTCCTTGATACAGTCACAGAAATGGCCAGAAATGGTTCTGGCCATTAGGATCTGTACAGCCTGAGGTGTCCAGGTCTGCTCTTTCTAGCAATTAGAGAAATTTACTTAAGGTTGCTCACAGATGTTGTTTGTTTAGCAGCTATATCAGTAATTAAATAAAGCAGTAAACTCTTCTGGCTGCAACTGTATAGATAATGAATTTACTATTCCACCATCGCTCATCACATCTATCCTGCTCAAGACTTTCTTTTCCTCTGATTTGCCAGGTAGTCTGCTTACGTGATCTTTTTTCTAGGTCTTTGTAGTCAAAAAACCAGATTTGTTTAAATCCTTGCTAGCATGGCTTGTTTTGACTGAGATGAGTTAGAGGGACAAACAAATGAGTAAATCAGCTCAGATATTTGCAATTCTAGGCACGGTCACTGGGAAAGCTAGGAGTCAAGTTGGGACAGTTACCTCTTCAGCTGGCGTGGCTGCAGTTGGCAAGCGTAAGCAGCCTTTGTAGAATCAAAGGAGGCTGATTAGATGCTTCACTGTAACTTCATCTCCTCTTCTTTCATCGAAGCACAGTTAAGACTCAGAATCACCACCTCAACCCCCAGTTTATGCGTGGTGAAAGGTGGTTTAGCATTCTGAGGACTTTATATTATTTTGACATTTTAAGAACATTTGTTTCCTCCATACTTTGGGAAAGAAACGTAAAATTGAGTAAAGGAAAGGCACAGATAACTTTCCTAGGACTTAGTAACAATAATGAGCTTGCATGTTTTGTTCTTTTCTACTGCTTAAAAAGTCAACGTTTTCTATTCAGGTAACATGTTATGCATACCAACAAGAGCTAACTCACAATCACAACTAACCTCTGTTTTGATATCCTTTTTTCAGAATTAATAGTGTTTATCACAGATTTCAAGCGGTTAAGAGACTGGATTTTCACTCCTGCTGTTTGGAGATTTCATCTTTCACCTATGTGCATGGCCAGACTTCTATTGGGCAATTCCATCAGACATGGTCTCTTTTACTTACAACATATTTGAGGTTTATCCATAACTTCTGTATGTTCATCTTGCTCTTTGTACCACTGCTATCATGTTTACAGCATACTTTTAAAAGAATTGCTTTGCAATATTGGTGTTCAAAGGTAATGCCTATTTGAGTGTCTGTTAGCTCCTGAAGGATGTTTTTGTTTTATTGTTTGATTGTATTTGGCTCTAATACAGGATGTGGCTGAACGGCAGCAGGAGTGCAAAGAGAAACTGCAGGAAATCTGTGATATGCTTACACAGACTGAAAATCGACTCATCGGACAGCAAGAGTCTCTTGTTATTGGAGACAGCAAGGCTGAGCTAGAACAATACCAGACCAAACAGGAGGTACGCACAATTCTAGTCAGATAAGTTAAAGAAGATTTGAGTGCAGAGGGTAATGACTAGACTCTTTTGTTGAATAACAAGACTGTCATGTGAGAGGAGAGTAAAATAGATTTGTTTGACCTCCCAAAAGTAAAGGATTAATGGTTTGCATTTAAACTGAATACACTCCAGTATGCGCCAGTGGGAGGAAAGAAACTTTCAAATTAGGAGACACTAGAATAGGGAGTATGCGCTAGATGTTTCAAGAAGCATTCTTGGAGCAGGCATGAAATTTATTGTATATTAGCTTAAGATTGTTCCTGTCGGTTGTGATAAAATCACGCTTGTTGATTACACTAAAATCATTTAACCAGCTTTTTGAATGGTATCAGGAAGTGCTTATTTCTGTTCACAGTATTTTGAAGAATTTCGCTGCAAGGGTTTTTCTTGCCTGAGGCTTTCCGTTGCCTCACACTTGTTTTGGTTTGAATTCTGATTTTTCTAGTGTTGCTTGCAGTATCTCTGATGTCCTCATGTAACAGAGCCCTTTCAGAATTTGTCAAGAGCCTCAACTTACTAACTCCAGCGTAGCAGATTTATTTTACCTCTTGATATCTAAAAAATAAGATACATTTTCTTCTGTGTACATGGAAATACAATATTTGAGCTGCTAAACACAGGAAAAAAGTGGCCTCAGTCTGAATAGGAGCGGAAGTCAACAGACTTGAAATAAAAAAAAAATGCATGATCAATTTTGAATTGATTTTATTTTTTTAATAATCCTGCAATTTAGTGATGTATCATGTACTCTCCCAAGTTAAAAAGGATCAGTATGGTGCTTACCCCGATAACAGAAAGATTTTCAATAGTTAATTAGAAAGATCTGATTAATAAATTACTTCCATTTGCTTTCTTTTTTCTCGAAAGGAGATACAAAAAGACATGAGAATGAGTGCCCAGACACTGGCAGAGGTTGTGAAAAATACTGAAACCTTCTTGAAAGAGAATGGAGAAAAGTTGTCACAAGAAGACAAGACTATTCTTGAACAGAAACTGAATGAAGCTAAGACAAAGTGTTTGCTCCTTAGCCAGAAGGCAGAAGAGTCCAAAAAAGAACTGGATAAGGCTATGACAACAGCAATTAAGCAGGAAACAGAAAAGGTTTTTAGACAACCATTTCATACCTTTATTGAAACTTTTTACATGTCTTACGGGATTAGTCTTACAACTTATTATTGATATACTGTGGAGAGATTAAAATCATATTTCATTTGGGTGACTAATAAATGGGTTTATTTTTTTTACAAAATGAACAGCAACATATATGTCAATCAAAAATGTTGTTTAATGTTATTGTATTTTAAATGGTCTGTTTGCATATAATATTTTGTAGTGCCTCAAGAAGATTTCTAAACTGAAACTGTGAAATTCCTCTGTAGGTTGCAGCCATAGAACAGCTGGAAGAAAGTAAAAATACAATAGAAAATCTCTTGGATTGGTTATCGAATGTGGATAAAGAAGCGGAACACAGCCGGAAATTTAAGCAGGTGATAGAACAGAATGGAACACACTTCGAAGAGGGAGACGTGAAGGCTTTGGAAGGAGAGGAGGATGATGTCAATGGTAATCTGCTGGAAATTCAGCAAGGCATTGAAACTGAGGTGGATGGACTAGTAAAAAGCACAGAAGATAATCTGAACCAGCAGTATCAGAAAGTCAAGGTACTTTTACTGGGTTTATTCAACATTTAGGTGCTAAATGTGTCAGTCCTCATTCAACACGAGTGAACTCAGTCTCATCCTTTTTGTCATAGACTTTGGAACAGGTGTTAGGAAGTTAGGGATATATGGTGGTAGGAATTTCAGTAGTTAGAATGTATTGTGAATTTGTCACTTCTTTTGCTGTTGCTATGGTTGTTTCCTGCAAAATAAGAAAAAGGACATATTCTACAAGGTAAACGTTAAGAATCCTGATAATGAGTCCGTTCTTAATTTTTATAGTGAGAAATTAATGCAGATAAATAAAATGGACAAAGCAGCAACATAAATTCATACCCTTTATGTGACTTTTTCAAAAATCTTTGTAATAGCCAAATGATTCAACCCCCTGCAATTCCCTGTGAACACTGATTACCAATAGCTGCAAATAATAGTTTGCTGAAATTACAGTCTTTATTCCCTTTAACTTTATCACATTGGCAAAGCACTATTTGTGGAGGCTTCAGAAGGATAAGTTCCATAAAACCACAGCACAGCATTCTAAAAATAGATTTTCCAAGTAAGATAATTGGAATAATTTAAAATAGTAAGAGCTCAGTTTTATGACTTTTGTTGACTTACAGTTCAGCAACCAAGAACTTTCAGGTGTGGTTTGATGGACATGTTGATGAAAATGATTATGCTGACAGCTGATACTATTTTGCATTTCCTTTATTACTAAAAAAAAAACAAAACCCCAACCTAAGAAAATGAAATAGTTTGGTTTTTACTTCCGCGTCTTTGACAGTTCTTTTCTGCATCTAATGTCTACAGGATAATTGCCTACTGTACTCATGGAAGAAAAGCATACCAGTCTGTTTTACATAGCTGTTTTTCATGGGAATAGATGATCTTCAAGAATGGAGATTTTCTGAAAGAATGTATTCGAAATATGGGTTTTATTTGGCATACAGTTCTGCTTTCTGCGTCTTACTGTTTTTTTATGAGATTGAAACAATTTACATGCACAGATTGTGTCTCGGTTTTTAAAGTCAAATGGACCTGTTTTATGACCAAGTATATTTGATAAGAATCACTGCTCTTGAAACTGAAAAATGAAATTAAAAAACCTGGATAATAATGTTTGTTCACTCAGAAAAGAAGAAAGTATCTGTATTCTTTTTAATGTTTGATACTTTCACTCCTTGTGGTCTGTTTGTCTGAAATGGTAGCTACAATATATGTAAAAGGAAATGAAAGAGTTTTGATTTGGAAAGTTGCCTACCTTTGAATGCTTTATTTGATAAATCCTGTTTTGAGACAGGGAATTGGGAAAACGTTGATTACACACTACCCTAAATGTTAAATAATAAGCAAATAATTTTTAGGAAAAAAGATTAAAGAGATTGATAATATCTAGCTTTACTATATAGAGTTGTCTTTTAGAAGTACAGGTGAAAGCGTTTTGGTGAGATATATATCCTAGTATTTCTGAGTTCAGTGATATTTGAAGACTCCCTGTATATCTGGCTAAAATTGCCATTGATTTTTTGTAAAATTTTGAAAGTGCACAGAAATATGATGACCAGGAGTCATACTTTCTCTTAAATTATTCACAAAATATTTTTTAATAAATAATAGGAAAATTAGAAAAGCTTTTTATCATTTTGATGGACGTTTTTATTTTCTGTTTCTAAGCAGAATTCAGCAGAGATTTCAAGACAGTAATGGTCTAATGGAACCATCCGAGAAGGTGCTGGTCATAATTTTGGGGTTTTTTGTTTCTTTTGTTTTTGAAGGCTCAACACGAGAAAATTATTTCACAGCAGCAGGCTGTCATAATAGCAACTCAGTCTGCTCAGGCACTGCTTGAGAAACAAGGCCACTACCTTTCCCCTGAAGAAAAAGACAAGATGCAGAGGAACATGAAAGAGCTCAAGGCTCAATACGAGACTGCTTTAGCTGAATCGGAACGGAAAATGAAGTTGACTCATTCTCTAAGAGAAGAACTTGAGAAATTTGATGCAGACTATAGTGAATTTGAAACCTGGCTGCAGCAGGCAGAACAAGAACTTGACAATTTGGAGGCAGGTGCTTCTGACTTCAGTGGTATTATGGTCAAACTGAAAAGGCAAAAGAGTTTCTCAGAAGATGTTATATCTCACAAAGGTGATTTACGGTATATTACAATTTCTGGACAAAGAGTTTTAGATGCTGCAAGGTCATGTAGCAAAAGAGATGGTGTGAAGGTTGACAAAGATGGTATCGATACATCGGCGACATATGCTGAAGTGCAAAATAAACTGGATAGTGCTTCAGATCGTTTCAAATCTCTCTATACTAAGGTAAGTTTTATTTATATTGAGTAGGAAAGACTACTACAATTGATTTGGCAGTTTGTATAAAAAGGGGTTAGCTGATGAAACAAATACTGTGGGAAGTTGTAAATTCTTTGTTTCTTAAAGTTAGATAACAGAACAAGATGCTTTTCTAGAAGATCTGCTTTAGACAAGTGCCAAACCATTTAAGGTCTGAATGGACGAAACTTTCTACCTTGTGTTATAAGGGAGAAATCAGACCAGATTTCCGCATTGTTCTTTCCAGCCTTAAGCAGACTCTTAGAGTTTATTACAGTACTTGATGCCTCAGTAGCTTTTTGGGGTGGAAAGAAATTGTAAAGCTTCTAGATGAATAACATTTCTCTAGTTCCTTGGGATATTTCCAACAACTGCTTATTTACTTGGCTTCCTACTAATAAAATGAGTATAGAAAGAGAGATGCTAAGATTAACATTCAGAATTTCAATTTGATTTGTATCCTGAAATAGTTTGTCCCAATGTGACCTTTGTTGTCAGCACTAGGTGTGCAAGAACATACTGATTTGAGGATACCAATTCTTTTCCACTACTCTGCCAAATAAACATTTTGTCCTTAACAATCTGAGATGAGTCTCTAAATAATGGGAAACTAGCAGTGCAAAATCCTCCATGTACCTTAGATAGGGAAGATAATCCAGCTGTCTGTGCCAGATTCATGTATGGAATCTGTCTGGTAGAATGAGACAAACATTAGCAACTGGTCTCACATGTCGACTTTCCATCTGTTTTAAAAAAAAACAACAAAGTGTTGTTCAATATTGATAACATTCTGGAGTTGTAAACTTTTGAGGCAATTATTAATTGAACCATTTAGGAGACAGTTCCTGGTCAGTATCCTTTGACTATGCCGTTTCATAATTTTCAAAGATCGTAGGTCCAGACTCCTTAGTGGAGCCTCAGTGTCCACTGATACAGTGTTGGTCTGCAGCAGTTGCCATCTTTGTCTGGGAATTTTCATCTCTTTAATGTTTTCTTGCTCAGAAATGTAAATTCTGTAAAGATGTGGATGTGATCGCTTGATTACAAGACCAGTGTATACTGTGTTCTCTCAAACAGTTTGTGAAGAAGGCTCTCCATTTACAGAAGCTCATTTTAATTTTCTTACTTAACTTATATGAACAATGAAGCTAAAAGCTTGTATTAACATGTTAAAATTCCTCCAGTGGATTTATTGGATTAGTATGAGTGTGAATGCTGTAAATATTTGACCATAAATATGCCAGAGTAAACCCAACACAAAGTAGACTTTTCTTATTAAATCGAGTGTTGAAGTACAGACTTTTAAAAATGGAGATCTTCCACAGTTTGTGAGATCTTCCAAGTTGTAAATGGGTTTGATTTTAATAAATATTTATATTGCTTTTATTGTTTTATGTATATATATTCACACACACGCATATGAGTTTATAGGCTTATATGTTAAAGGAATCTTAAAGTCAGTTCTCAGTTAACTGGTTATGTAAATGAGTGCATTCTATGTTTGCCCACCAGGTGGAGACTAAGTACCAAATGTAAATATTAAATATAATGTATGGAAGGTTCAGAAGATAAATATTTACAGTAACTGTTTATAAATATTATGACATGATACAATCAGATTTTGCTTGTGAAACCATCCCCAGAAAGTCTGAAGGAGTTCCACCGACCTTTTTACGTGATGTATACATTTTGGGGTGTGCTAATATATAGAACTAATAGGATCTTGGTCAGATGACATTCTTAAGTGACCAAAACAAAGCATATGTTCAATACCGAGCCATACCACTTCGGATTCGCTTTGCAGATAAGATATTTATGAAGGCAATACTCTGCTGTCTGTATTTTAATGAACATATGTATATCTTCTGATTTTTTTTTTTTTTTTTTCAGTTCTATCTTCCACTGGCTACCTTTTTGGTGTCAGAGTGCTGATAAAGAATCTTTATGTTGATGGGTCAAAAAGTGTTCCTAAAGCTTTTCCTATTCTAGTACAATGGGTTAGATTCCAGTTTCTCAGCTGCATCAGTGAATTTGATCCTAAATCATGGTTGAGGAGCACAAACTGGAAAGACCTGCATGGCCTGACCAGCTGTTGTGTCTTAGTTCAGAAATCAGTTAGACAGTGGAATGATGACAGGAAAAAAATCATGCAGTATTTCAGGAAGGAAAGTGTAACCTTGAGATTGGTATGAAATGCAGCACACAGTTTAATACCTGGGTATTTGCTTGTTTGTTTTCTACTCTTTTAGTGTAGCATCCTTGGAAATAACCTTAAAGACCTGGTGGATAAATACCAGCATTATGAAGATGCTTCATCTGGACTTTTGTCAGGTCTTCAGGCCTCTGAAATAGCTGTAAACAAACAACTGTCGGAGCCTATTGCAGTGGATCCCAAAAATCTCCAAAGACAACTAGAAGAAACAAAGGTGAAAAGCTTTAAAATGCAGATGTACTTATGTCCTAAAAGGAACTGCTTTTTGTCCAAAAAACAGGATAATGTAATATAATCCAGGTAGCTGCAGGCCAAATTCTTGCCTTGCATGTGGGCACGCAACTTTTATAGTTCTGAAATTCAGCTGTCCAGAGTGTTACCTGAAAAGCACTAAGGTGAAAAAAAAATGAGGGACCAAGATGCCATTAGCAGTGGTGAAAGCAAGATGCGTTTCGTATTGCTTAGCAAATGATAGGGTGAAATCTGGAAAGGTTTTGGACTAAGAAAGGATTTAGTGACTCCAGTTTGCTATCAGAGTACGGCTTGGGACCGAGTTCCTGATACAGAACACGTTCATATTTGTTGTCTGTGACTTTTGCTTTTTTCTGTTCACATTTGTGTGTTACGGCACTGTGAAAGGGATCATACTGAATAAGCGGTGCGATGTGACTAGTCTGCTTGCCCACTTCTGTTATATCCAGTACTATATGCCCTGCAGAGAGTGAATATAACGTTATATGCACTGCACAAAAAAATGGTATTTTGGTGGGGTTTGGTTTTTTTTCCCCTCTGAGGGAGTAACTCGCAACTTCATGTAAAACCTAGTAGAGGCAAGACAGATTGAGGGAGCTTGTGAAGGTAAAACTCCAGTTAATTGTGTAAAACGTAGGTTCACAGAAGACTTTAGGAACCTAGGTATAAGGTGAGTTATATAAAGTTTCATACAGTCTGAAGTCTTTGAACTGACTCTTACATTTTCATAAACACATTCAATCATCTATACTGTAATTAAAATGCAAGATTATTTATTTTTCAATGAGCAGGCTATTGGTTGGGCATTTCCTCGCTCTTCTGTCTGTACTATGTGGAGTATCCATGCAGGTCTGATATGTTTGCTATTGACAAATGATGATCAACGGCTCTTGGAAAGTGCATGCTTTAACCATTTCCCTTACATCAGCCTGAGCAGTAGTACCTTTACCACATGGTATCTTTCAAATCTGCCACTGGAATTGCCCAACACTTTGGTGCATGACACATCGGAGGAGACAAATTACAGTGATGTTGTAAGACAACAAAATTAAAAGTGTAAATTTTGAACTCCTAACAGGGGAACAAGTTAGGTACATTTGTGCTTCCAAGCACTAGAAAAATAGGAATAACACCAATTACAATTTGAAGCTTAATTTAAACTTTTGTTCCTAATGCCAAAACGAGTTATATCCTGTATAATGCCAATTTTCATGCAAGTAATACAAAAGGAGTGAGTACTGGGGTTCTTTTATGAAACGCCTACATGGATTACTTGCCACACAAAAGAGCACTCAATGATTATGAGCTGGGAAGAAGGGAGAGGGTACAAAGTGTCAAAAGATTCAAAGGAAGGGAAAAAACAGGAGGCTGAAGAAAGAAAGCCAATTAATGAAAGCAAAACAAAGAGTATTTCTGAAGAAGTCAGGTGTTGCAAGTTAAAGCTGTCTCTTGTAGCCAACACATGCAGCTGATAATCCAGCTAGACACAGACCTTGGCAGCATGGTGGGGTCTAATCTTTTCATGGGGATTAACTGTTCTTCAGAATATTTTTCAGTGCCTCTGGCATCAGCTTGGTTGCTTTCTGTCAGCATATAAGGTTTTCTTGTATGTGTTTTTTTGTATTTTTTTTTCTGCACTAGTACAGTATATTTCTCTAGTGTAAGGAAAATTCCTCTTCAGGTCTATCTGAGTTTTATTGTGTCAAATGGGTCAGCAAGACATCCTATGTTCTGGCATACTGTCGTGCTCTGGTTACCAGTGCTGAATGCACAGACATGACTTCTTTGTCCTGGCAGGGCAGATGGGATTACCTTTTGAGTCAGATGTTCATTGAGTTAGTGTGTATGAAAAAATAAATGAGAAGTCCCTTCATTTTGAACTTGTATAAAGTTCAAGTGAATCAAGACAAAGGTACATTATATACATTATCTATATTATCGCAGAGGCCTGAAATCATTTAAAGACTATTCATTCTAAAGTACTTTTACACACTGGAGACAGAAAGCCACTTTCAGAAATTGGTACAGCCTTCCTGTCTTTCTCCGTTGACTCTGGAGTGAGTCATGGCTGGGCTAGGTTCTAAACCTGTGTTCTTTGGTTAAATGGACAAACATAGGCAAAATTCAGTGGCACTGGCTCCAAGAAGTTCCTAAACTGTGAAGGCCATCATTTGTTTCAAGCTATTCCTGGTTATGCCTTATCCTTTGTCAATACAACTGATGGTGAATGTGTAACTACTGCTGATGACTGTAAGTTTTCCCCCTTAATTGTACTCTGATGCTGAGTTGAAAAATATGTCTATTTTTCTTTTGGATAGTATATGAGTCTGTACAAGTGTTTTTTTAAAAACAATTAATCAAAAACACATTTTGAAGTTACATGTAAGAAATCAGTTGAGTCAGAAGCATTGTAAAACAGAAGATAAAAAAGATGGTGAATAAACTAAAACAAGGGCCAGAAGGTCAACAGCAGTTACAGCCATTGGTGAAGATTTTTCTTAAGGAGAGGTTACAAATTGAGTTAGTTTATTTCCAGCACTAAGTTTAGGTTGTATGGCCTATCTCAAGCCTTGCATATGTAACTATTAGCTGCATTGAAAAGCATAACTGATAATTGTGGAATTTTACAGGTTCTTCAGGGACAAGTGTCTAACCACCAAATTGCTGTAGAAAAACTGAAAAAAGTTGCTGAAGTGTTATTGGATACAAGGGGAGAGTTGACACCAGACAAATATGAGATTCAGAAAACATTGGGTAAAATGTTTACTTTTCTTAATACCTCTTTTTATCACTTGTGTCTGCATGCAGGTACTGGAAGAGACAAAATACAGAGTTTCCACATTCCTGTGTCACTGTTCAAGTCCATGTTTTGTTGAGTCATAAGCTATTACAACACAGTAGCTTCATTGCTGGTCTGTCTCCTACATCGATCCATATGCTTTTCACTTAAAAGCTGTCATTTTATTTTTGACTTTTTTTTTTTCTCAGAAGCAGGGATTATGTTTAATTCCCATGTTACAGGTGGGCATGCCAAACAGTTAGTGATTTGCTGAGGATCATAAATTCTCCGATGGGAAGGAGCACATTCAGGTTCAAGGAATGTGACTCCAACTATCTGTTTCCCAGCAATTATTTGAAATTTGCTTAGCCAAGGAATTGTTGCCTTCTGACATCAAGAAATTGTCTGTGATGGGATGACCTTGGTTGGCTGCCATACTCCCACCTAGCTGCTCTGTCTCTCTCCTCTTGTCCAACAGGAAGAGGGTAGAAAATAAGATGGAAAAGCCCATGGGTTGAGATAAAGACAGGGAGATCCACTTACTGGCATGGGCAAAACAGACTTGACTTGGGGAAAATTAAATTTCGTTTATTACAAAATAAAATAGGTTTTGATAGTGAGAAACAAAGACAAATTCAAGCAGCATCTTCCTCCCACCCTGCTCTTTTTTCCAGGCTCACCATCACTCTTTCCTTCCCAATTGCTCACACTTCCTCCCTGTCAAACAGGGTGGGGTGAATGGGGCATGGGTGGTTGTGGTCAGTCCATAACAGCTCCTCTCTGCTGCAGCTTCCTCCTCACACTTTTCCTTGCTCCAGCGTGTGTCCTCTCCGTAGGCCAAAATCTTTCAGGATAATCTTGCTCCAGTGTGGGCTCTCTACAGGCTGTAGTTCCTTCAGGAAGTATCCACCTCCTCCAGCGTGGAGTCCTTCATGTGCTGCAGTGTGGTTATCTGCTCCAGTGACCCATGACCCTACAGGCTTCAGGGGAAGCTGTGCTCCAACACCTGTAGCGCCTCTTCCCCCTCTTTCTTGTCTGACCTTGGTGTCTGCAGGACTGTTTTTCACACTTTCTTTACCCTCGCTTCTAGTGCCAGGCAGCATTTTCCCCTGCCAATTAAATACATTTTCCCAGAAGCACTCCCAGCTTGGCTGAGGAGCTGAGCTGTGCTCTGTGGTGGATCAGTTGGAGCTGACTGGAACTGTCTGTGTCTTTCATGGGGCGGCCCCTGGCTTCTTCTCACAGAGGCCAAAAACCTTGCCACTACCAAAACCTTAACAACCTACACCAAATACTTTTTCCTATCAGTTGTGAAAATCAGCACAGCATGACATTCACCACCGTCTGAAGTTTGAAGAATCTCTATGTGTATCACACAACTGTCTCTTACTGGAATCCCTTAAGTAACTTGCAGTGCAACAGAACAAAACAACTGTGGGCTTGCCACTTTGGAGTCGGTGGTGAAACTCCATGGGAGGTATATGAAACGTAACTTTCAGAGGCTTATTCGGAAAGTGTTGAAGATCTAATGAGGAACCATCTAGAAGAACCTTTCAGCTCTAACAATAACATAAGAGACATAATTGTAGAAGAGCTGTCTTAATACTCTGCTATTTTATTTCTTGGGAACAGTCAACAGCTGTCATAAGCTACACCCGCATGGAAACCAGCTTCTAAAAGCTGGGGAGCACAGCTGTAAGATGCTCCATTGTCCTGTGGGCGTCTTGGCTGTATTTGAAGATTTTGATCTTTGCTGGTGTGTTTTTACTGAATAAAGTTTATGTCTTTGCTTTGTTCTGATGTAGGCAATTTTTGACTTGCGCTTGCATGGTGAGAACTGGTAAAATGAGTTAAAAGCTTAGTTTGGCTAAAGGAAAAAATTGAAATATATTTTCTCCTTATCAGATGATATTGTGGAGAGGTATGACAATTTATCCAAGTCTGTGAATGAAAGGAATGAGAAGCTCCAGATAACTCTGACACGATCCCTAAGCGTGCAGGATGGTTTGGATGAAATGCTGGATTGGATGGAAGGAGTTGAAAAGAGCCTTGAAGAACAAGATCAAGTGCCTTTGAATTCTGCTGCTATTCAGGATATTATTAGTAAAAGCATTGTAAGTAGCATTCTGCGAAAGAAGAAATATTTGTTTGATAATTCAGATTTCAAGAAAGAACTAAAATCTTAGTTTGGCACCTTTAATGGATTCAACCTTTAATGTTGTGTGAAGTGAAACTGCACATAAGGGTTTTTGTAGCTCAAATAAATAGATCTACACTGATGGTCTAACTGTACTGATCTGTTGCTTCATATGGTGGACCAGTTGCATTTCTTAAACTTTAGTTACAAGCAATACAAAGTAGTTCTTGCTTGTTTCAGGTGCTAGAACAAGACATTGCAGGTCGCCAAAGCAGCATAAACGCTATGAATGAAAAAGTGAAGAAGTTCACAGAAACAGCAGATCCATCCACTGCATCCACGCTGCAAGCTAAAATGAGTGAACTTGCAGGACGATTTTCTGAAGCAAGTAACAAACATAAAGAGAAGCTTGTCAAAATGGAGGATTTGAAGACTAAAGTGGAGTTATTTGAAGGTCTGTCAGAAAAACTTCAGTCATTTCTAGATGAGAAAAGCCAGGCACTCAGTGAGACGGAGGCACCAAGAAAAGATGTTAGTGAAGTGTCTCAATATATGCAGGTACTGTATATTTGTACATATAGTGCATCTCTAGTCTAACTCATCTAAGTGATTGAACAATAAATGCATGCTTGTTTTCCAACTTTGGTTAGTTAGGTAAAATCAAGAATTTAATTTTGAACAAGTGATTGTAAAGTCTAATATGAAGGATGTAATGCTGTTTTGCAGGAAGCTAGTTTAGAATTGGCACAACATAAGAAGGATCTGGAAGTTTTGCAGCAGCTTCTTGAAGAACTTTCATTCCATGCTCTTCCTGGAGATAAAGCATTGGTATTAGAAAAAGTAAATGCTCTGTCAAAGAAATTCAGAGAGGTAGAGGAAACGGTAAAGGAAAAGTAAGTTGAATAATTAAAGTGTTCCCACCTTGGCTAATAATACAGTGTGGATGTTGTGATGACTGTTACCCTCTTGCATGCAGTCTCAAAGGATTGCAGTTAACCACAGAGTAGAGAGGATTTTTTATTAAAAAAAAAAAAAAAAAAAAAGATATCCTATTTGGAAATGCCTCTGTAGTTAGTCTGATGCCTCTGTAGTTAGTTTGTCTGGTTCAAGAGCTCTAATGTTGGCTGTAAAGACAAGTAACTCTTCACATTTTATAACATTCACAGGAGTCCTGTCAGCTCTAAGAAAACCATACTTCTTGCCTTCTCCGATAGATATAAATTGCTGCTTGTGCACATTGCTTTAGAGTACTGTTTAGAATCAGTCTGCAAAGGAAAACTTGAGAAATTGTTAGAGCTTCCATATGAGTTACCTGTACAGCAAGACTAGATTTTCCACATTCTGCTCGTATCCATAAAATTAGGTTTTGTGACTCTTTGAATTTAGGAATAGCAATACCAGATTGATAATATCTGTTGGTTTAATTATCAGAAGGAATACGGACATTCAGTATTCAATTGCTTTTGTTGTCTTTAATTGTTTAGAGAAGAGGATGTATCTTCTTGTCAGAAACAAATGGATACTTTTGAGCTCCTTGTAGAATCATTAAAGAAATGGATAAAAGAGACGACAGAACGAATTCCAGCAGCGCAACCCTCTCTGAATACAGAGGAGTTAAAGAAACCTTTGGAAGATACATTGGTAAGACATTGTAGATGAGAAGTGAAATAGGGTATCTATTAGTAACATAAAAGTACAGACTTAAGGGGTAAGCAGTCACAGTAACTGGGACTAGGGAGCTTGTAGTCTACATTTACATTCCCATTTCCTTTGCATGTTTGCATATACTGCAGGGGATTCCCAAGTAGCAAGGTTATTCCTTTCTCTGCACTAGACCTTTTAAATCTGAAATCAGTTTTGTAGTGAATAAGTGACTGTTTTTCTTAACCAGAATTTAAACGATGAATGGACATTAAAAGCACCTGAACTGCAGCAAATGAATAGCAGAGGAACATTGCTGTGTAATCTAATTACTGCTGTAACTTCTCCTGCCAAACTGAGAGCAGTTGCAAAATCAGGTATGTATTTGTATAATCAGGTAAGCTTAACATTTTAGGAGTTCTTAAAACCTTTAAGACAAAAATTTAAATATTTCACCCTTGGATTAGCTTTCTGAATATTTTGGCTTGTGAGAAGTCAGTTATCCATGTCTGTTCTGACCATTGTTTGCTATAACTATCATTTAAACTGTCTGACTGCTGTACACATTCTGATTTCTTTACACTGCTAAAATAGCATAAAAGCACTTCAGTGTAAATGATTAACAGATCCTAAAGCTGTTATTTCCAGTATGTAATTTCCAGATAATGAACAAAATTAACAGTATCACAGTTGCCTTCACCTCATCCCAGAAAAGTTTTGATAATGAGAAACTGACTTATTCACATCGGTGTTCAGTGCTTCACATATCCACCAAGTCTGCAAGCAGGACAAATACAAACCCTTCAAAACCCTTTGCTGCCACAGAGAGACCTCTTTCATGGCCACAAGGCTGTTCTGTGTGATGCCAAATGAACACATAAAGGTTTGCAGAGTCATAGAGTTTTTGTTAGAAGGGTGACAGGGACATGGTTTATCTCAAAATTGAGCCTAGGCGAACATTATCATCCCAGTAGGATAGTATAATTAATGCTAGTCAGTATTTTAGTTGAAACAACAGCACGGAAGGGAATCAGCTCCGTATCCCAGCATGACTTTCTTGGGCCAAAATGTGTTTCCAGTCTGGAGCTTCATCTAAATCGGTAATCTGATTTTAAAGACAGCAAATCTATTTCCATGATTTTCTGCACTCTAGTGTTTAAATGTTAATTTGTTTTACAGAAACCAGTAATTCTGCTAAGTATAATTCAAGCCATAGTTCAAGGCATATGGGACCAATGGTGTTTTAATGGCCATAAGCACATCAGTCAGATCTTGAATTTATTTCCAGAACTAGTCAGTTCAAGTGTGTTGCCCTTCACTGATCATCTGCAAAGGACTGAGGGGATGGGGACTGGCAGAGGATACCTATTTGGCAAGAGTAGAGCACTTTCTTTTCACATCTCTTTGTAGTAGCTGCCTCTGGTTTCATTCTTGTTTGAATTTTAAATAAAAATCTTTCAAAGAACATTTTGGAAGCTTATATGGGATATTTGGGCTCCTTTTTCTGCCCCTTTTTCTACTCCTATGCATCCAAATAGAAAAATATTAAATAACTAGCATATAAGAGCAGCTGTAATCCTCCAGACTAGAGTATTCACCCTCCTAGACAAGAGCTGTACTGTGTATCACTTAATCACAGTTATAAATACCAGAGTCCAGCTAATAGACCATGAAGATTTACAAGGCTCTGACTGGGGCCTGTGACTTCTCTTATCTGGTTTATTTTCTGTTGCCATCCTCCAGCTGCCACTAATGTGGTCCTCACTATCCAGCTGGTACTGTGGGGTGGGTGCATAGCTTTTTCCAAGGCAACCGTTAATCTTTCTCTGTTAATTGCTCATCTGGGAATACATATGTGCAGGAGAGTGGGAAGTGATTCTCCTTGCAGTTGTCTGTGGCTTGATCATGTGCCCCAGCTCTGTGGTCTGACAGCGTTTTACAAAGCCCATGTAGCCCTGGTCCCAGAGGCTTTGAAATTATGTTTAATTAGTAGGGCTGCCTGGGTGAGTGGCTGCCTCCGAGTGACAGTAAAGACTCCACATTGCAATCCCTGTCATGGGGCATGTGCTCAACATGACAAGATAGGGAGGGATTTGTCCTGTTGGTATCAAGAGCTTTTTGTGCAGTGATAGGGTGCTGCTTCATCACAGAATCATTTAGGTTGGAAAAGACCCTTAAGGTCATTGAGTCCAACTGTTAACCGATTCTCAACATTTGCCAGCTAGCCCTCTTCTAGGCCATACCCAGGCATGGCTGGGTAAAACCCTGTTCTCAGTAGGCAGTAGGGAGCGGGTTCCTTTCAGGGAGAGGAAGGAAGTGACGGTAACCATATGGATGTGAGTAGGCCTCACAGCTGGGCATAGACCTTTGTCCACTATAGTCATTTATTTAACATAGTATTGTGAGTGGTAGGACTGCTTATATACATCATGCTTATGTGCATACTTATATGTGCATCCATGTGCACACCCACTCCCTATGCATATGTTTTGCATACGTGGTGCCATTTATGGTACTAGCTGGCTGGAGCAGCTTAAAAAGTAAAACAACCTTAAAATATATAAAATAGTTTAAATAAAATATCTGCTATTACAAGGTTAGCATTCAGATACTTCTTGAATGTTACAATGGGAGCTATGTATCATGTTTTGAAGAGGAAATGCAGTGCTGGGATTTTGGTGGGAAAAGGCCCAGATAAGCATGGGACTTGGTCTCTCTTGATCCGCAGGTGGCACAATGTTAAATGGTGAAAGAGGAGCGCCAGGAACTCACGATTTCCTGAAAAACAAAGGTCAGTAAAAATTTCAGGATGTGATAAAAAAATGCACTTGCCAATTACTGTTAAATATATAAGTATTTTGTATATAAATCTGATTGTAGCAGTCACTACTAGACTGAAATTTGACTTCATCACATAAGGAAACTATATTGACTAGGACATGATACTAAAATTAATTGTAAAAATACCTACCTTCAATATTCTCTTTGAAGACAGATCAAATCTGGCTGTGTTTTCTGAATTAGTATGTGCTTCTATAAATGTATACAGGGATAGCTATTTTAATACAATCCATGGCTTTTGAGAAAATTCTAGTATGTGTGTATGTGGTTTGAAACTTTTTAACACTCACCAGCATTCACAACGCACACATACACAAACATACACAAAGACACCCATTTTACATACATTTTACAGAATATACATACATTGTACATACATATTACAGAAACAAAGGAGCTTACGCAGGCACTTATATGTGCTTATGCATAGTGACTTACTATGTCCTGAGTCTGCATTGTCTGTTCTAAACTGCAGTCTACTTAGTACACAGTCTGCCTGCTGTGCTCTCTCAGTGATAAAACACATTTATAATGGTGCATGAATATGAGCAAAATATTATTGCAGTAATATTAGGTTCTCATATAAGTAACTGAACTGTAGTCCAGTATGTTGAACTTTTTGTCGTGGAATTGTTACTTAAAATATTAAAGTAACAATGGGTCGAAGGTATTGTGTACCTGTGTGTGCTAAAGTAATGATTTCTGTGAAATGAGAAACTCTTGCAAATATGAACTTATATGAGGTCATTCAGGTGTAGTGTTATCACATTTAGAGTGAACTAGAAATAACTCTTTACATGTTCAGCAGCTTCTTATTTGGGACACTATTAGCTATTGCAACTTGGAGTGCTTTTTAGAGGTTTGTGGAATCTCAGGATTGTTTGAAGGGCCTGTAACGGCTAACATATTCTTTCTGCATCTCTCCTTTTACAGAACTGACAGCTGTTCAACAAGCTATGTCTGACGTCAACCACAGTTACGAAGATTTGGGAATTTTATTGAAGGAAAAGATTTCAGAACTAGAAAGTCTGCTTTCAAAAATGCAGAATATTCAAGAAGAAACGACCTCAATGATGCAGTGGTTGCAAAAAATGGACAAAACTGCATCAGATTGGGAAGCTGCTCCAACTGATAGCGAAGCGGTTAAAACCCAAGTTGAGCAACATAAGGTACTTTGTGCCTTCAAAAACATGCTCTTTCTTGCAATTATTGGGCAAATTCTGTTTGAACGACTGATATCTCAGACTAACTTAATGTTGCAGAGAGTATTTGAATGATCCTAGTAAGCATGCCAGTCAGGCTTAGAGCAAATCTCATAAACTGGGTCAGTGGAGTAAAAGGAGTGCTGTCTCAGAGAGAAGGAGTTGTGCAGGTCAGAACATAGTAATATTGATGGCCAGTTTAAATAGATGAGGCTATACTGATTATGCAATAAAATTTTTTTATCTCCTTAGTGATTTAGAGATGTATGCTGGATTGCTCATGAGATCTGAAAGGCTATATCTATCCAAAAGCTGTTTCTGCAGCTGCTGGTTCACTGACACTCCACAGACCTCCCGGTCTCTGCAGCTGCAGTGGCTTATGCTTATTCCAAGGCAGTGTTTCTCTTCAGCAACCACGTCATGCTTGTTAAGTTATATAGCTGCACAACAGTCTCCTCCCCCCTTTTAAATTGATGTGAGAAAACCACTGAATCAGCACTAAGCTTCTGTCCTGTTTCAGCATTGGAGATGTATGCTGCTTTAGCAATGAGGGACAATATTTACGCATGGAAAGGGTCATCTATAAAGGGAAATGTAATGGGTAGGGAAAATTCTTTCCTTGCCTGTGATTGTGGATAAACAAGGACAAAATTTGATTCAACTGAGGTACTTCTTTTATATTTGGCAGGCCACCCTTAAAAATTAACCTGAACAGCTACTGACTTTCCTCAGACTTGGATAACATTCAGTCCTAAAACTCAGACTACATGTGGAAGAAAACTAGCTCCTTATTTTTTAACAGAGCATGTGCAAATATAACATGACCATCTTACCCTCAGTGTAGTAACAGGAGAGTATTCATTCACAGCTAAGTGGTAAACTGAGCGAGTGCTCAGGCAAGAGTCATCCTTCTGACGCAGTCGGACCTTTTACTAAAAGTTCTAAATCAAGCACAGATTTGTACAGTGTTTATTTTAGTGGGGTTTGGATAATTAAAATCCGGTTCCATGGGGCAAACTTTGTTACTTAAGAATATTCATATAGGAGCCCTTTGCCGGGCACAAGGACTGTTCACTTCTCTCTGTAAGAGCAGCATGAATTAGGAATTGCTGGGGCATCTCAGTCTCCTGCTAGGTCTACGCTTTAAGCTATGGTGCTCTTTAAACTGTAGTTCTAGATGATCTACAAGAAGCAGTCTATCTGTGATAGCAGGACTTCACTGAGGTAAATGAGGCTACACCACGCTCCTCTCTGTTGGTGCTAGCTGGGTTATTTCTGCTGTGAACTGTACTGTGCGTTAGTCAGTTTGCCTTCCATACAAGAACAGATTCCGTTTGTATGTGATATGATGGGACCTAGTGGATCTTATTTATCTGAATTCTTCCAGTTCCGTCGCTTGTTCAACGTAAACAATTATTATTAATATAGTTTAAATCTGTCAGGTTGTGTCTTCCAAAAAATTGACATACGCCATTACAAAGTGTTTTGAGATTCATAGCAGAAAAGTAATATGCAAGTGCTAGATATTTGTTGTCTGTCTTCATGCTTGGCATCTCAGTATTATGGACTTCAAACTTACACATTACTGTTCGTCTTAGTCTCTTATTTATTTATTTTATCACTTGACTTTGCAGCTTTTTGAAACGGAATTAAAGCAAAGTGCGAATAAAGTGCAGGAACTAAAGGACAAAGTGACAGAGCTGTTGGAGAAGAACCCTGATTCTCCTGAGGCACCCAAGTGGAGACAAATGTTGGATAAAATAGGTACTTCAGTAAAGCTGTATTATAGCTCAGACTGATTTGGAAGTTGTTTTATTACGAACTTTTAAAATTTATTAGAAATCACTAGTATTTTTCGTATCTTGCTTCCTCCTAGCCCTTAAATTCTGTGGAAATAACTCCCTTTGCAAGAGTGTAGATGTGGAGTATTTCTGCTGAAGTCCACAGGCTTTGAATTTGTATCAGTGCAACTAAGAGAGGCTACAGCTTGACTCCCTGTTTGAGAGGGCTTTGTCTTTTTCAGACAGTGTGTTGCTAAAACTTGACTGGTCAGTTATTGCTCCAGATATGTATGTTGTTCTTACAAAATAGAACAAATTAAGGTTCATGGAAAGAACAGTTTGAGTTGTTGGTAATGCTTTTCTGCATGCTTTTTCCCTATGCACTAGTGGCTTTTGTCATTGGTTTTGGTGGCTTTTTGCCATTTTCTAAAACTTATTCCATAAATTTAGCCAAAAAAAATTGGAAATTACCATGTTTGGACAATGGATTTTGAGATACTGCCATGCATAATTTTCATGAGCTTTTAAAAATTCTTTTTAGGTTTGTCATGTTTTAAATAAATCATAGGTCCATCTTGTTTCAGACTGACAGGCATGTCTATAGCTACACCAATAATAATTATAAAGCTGAGATTTTTTATGATCTGTCCTGTTTGTAAGTGAAACTCTGAAAAGTTTAAGTAGCAGGTAAGGTCTCCAAGAGAACTTGAGTACTGTTGGCAGGGAATTAATACAGAATGAGCAGAGGACAAAGACAGTGAAGTGGCAAAAGAAACTGAAAAAACACAGTTGAAATTCGGGGACAAGGAGAGTTAGCAAAATATCAGAGCTGACTGAGCAAGCGCCGGCAGTATCACAGAGGGAAGATAGTAAGACTCAATCGCTGCTCCGGAAGCCACCTTCTACAAGTGCAAGAGACCGTGGCTTGCTATAGGTGTGAACCTAAGCTCACACAGCACTTTTGAAACACCTATGTACAGAATTATTCTCATTGCCTGTCATTAGGTACCTGGTTTAGATGTTTAAATGAGGTAGTTAATCTCCACAGGCTTCTAATACAGATGCTTGAAAGAGGTGTGCTCCTTCAGAGGGCTGTTCAGAGTAGAAGACTTACTTAGGGTTTCTGTTCACCCATGGAAAATTATCTTCCTTTTTACTGAATAAGCGGTAAGATTTCTATCTATGTCTATCTAAACCAGGCACCAAAGTTATAACTGAGTACAGCCCTTTGGCTTTTATGTCATTTGAGACCAAAGCCTAAATTTGGTGGTGTTTCACTTAGTAATATTCTAATCCAATTTTATTACATGTTGTATATTCATTGGTCTTAAAAATTCCGCACGTGGCTGTGCTAAACTGCAGACATTCATCCAAGTGTATATGAATCTGACTGTTAAAAGATGTATTTGCCGAGTCACTGCAATAAGGCATCTGGAGTTAATCAGTGAGAAGCCTTATTAGGGAGCTCTGTTTATGTTTCATATATAGTCTGCTGTCTGACAGCCCATCTGCTAGAACATGCATGCAATATGTTAACATTATCATTGTTAGATTCCAAATGGAAATACCTCAGTCATGTTACATCTGAAAGACAACAAAAACTGGAGGAATCTTCGAATTACGTGACGCAGTTCAATACAACAGAAGCTCAATTAAAGCACTGGCTTCTAGAAAAAGAGCTAATGGTCAGCGTGCTGGGACCGCTCTCAATTGATCCTAACATGCTGAATACGCAAAAGCAACAGGTTCAGGTGAGTCATGCCAACATGCATTGTTGGCTTAAGTTTCTTCTGCTTTTTTGCTATTAGCAAAGTACTATTTTGCATTTAGATAGAGTACAGCACAGTTAGTTTGAGGTATTACATTTGTTTATCAGCAAATATCAGCTTAAGACCTACTTGACTACAGTAATTACAAGAGAAAAACTGTTATAAGAGTGAAGAGAGATCAGAACAGCTAAAGGAAAAAATGTTGAGGAGATACCGAACCTCTGATATATTTTTGTGTTTTGACCATACTGTGGTTTCTCTATAGTCAAATGAAAATGTTCCTTTCCAGTTTTATTAATTTGAGTGTGTATGTAACATTTTATGGTCAGTCCTCATACACTCTCTATGCTGCAGAACTAGCTTTTTGAGATTTTATTCACTTGACAGTAAATTATCCATAAATTATCGTAGACAGTAAATTATCCATGGCCCAGCAATGTGCCCTGGTCGCCAAAAAGGCCAATGGAATCCTGGGCTGCATAGGGAAGAGTGTGGCCAGTAGGTCGAGGGAGGTCATTCTCCCCCTCTACTCGGCACTGGTGAGGCCACAACTGGAATACTGTGTACAGTTTTGGGCTCCCCAGTTCAAGAGGGACAGGGAACTGCTGGAGCGAGTCCAGCGAAGGGCAACTAAGATGATTAAGGGCTTGGAGCATCTCCCTTATGAGGAAAGGCTGAGAGAGCTGGGACTCTTTAGCCTGGAGAAGAGAAGGCTGAGGGGAGACCTTATTATGGCATACAAGTATCTAAAGGGTGGGTTGAAGGAGGATGGAGCCAGGCTCTTTTCAGTGGTTCCCAGTGACAGGACGAGGGGCAATGGGCACAAGTTAGAACACAGGAAGTTCCGTTCAAATACACGGAAACAGTTCTTTACGGTGAGGGTGACAGAGCACTGGCACAGGCTGCCCAGGGAGGTTGTGGAGTCCCCTTCCCTGGAGATTTTCAAGACCCGCCTGGATGCAGTCCTGAGTAATGTGCTCTGGCAATCCTGCTTTAGCAGGAGAGTTGGACTAGATGATCTCTAGAGGTCCCTTCCAACTCTGATAATTCTGTGATTCTGTGTGATTCTGTGACTGTGCCAGTAGCTAATGAAATTATGAAGGCAAGTGAAATGCAGTACTGTGAATAGATAATAGGGCCAAGAGTGTGAAAGACAGAAGAAAAAGTTTAATGAAAAAGTGGAGGAATGAACTTACAGAAATACAGCAAACTGCAGACAAAAGAAACAAAAGTTAAATCAAAGTTGCAGAAACTAGAAATTTTAATTTCAAACATTTCTGTTGCTGCCAGTTATTTTAAACTGTGATGAGAAATAACATTTTTATTTCACAAAAATATTATAAAAGCTGGAATATCAATGTAGATTAAAATGAAGCGTTTAAAACATGAACTATATTCTAATACTATGTGAAAATGACTTAATATTGGTTTGTAAGTGCTTCAAAAATCTAGACAGCTGGCATAAGACTATAACATATCACTTAACAGTCCTTAAAAGTTAAACCTAATTGACTTTAAAAGAAAGGGTTTGGAATGTTCTGTTAAGTAAAACCATGTTATTTCTTCCTTTTTCTGCAAGCAGTATGACTTACTGTCAAAAAAAATAAAAATACTGGGAAGTAGTGATGTAAATTTTAAAGGTCCTAAAGTACACATTTAGTCATTTCGTAAATTATCCAAATATTCTCTGTGCTATAATAATACATCGCAATATTATGTCAGAACACACCTTCTTTGAAGTTCTAAAGACAAATATTGAAACTGTCAACACCACTTGAAACTAAATAGTGATTATTTAACTTGGTATGGTTACTTAATTACTGTAGTATTAACAGAATTCATTGTTTACTTGTATCTGCTGATTGCATTTCTGTTAGATTTCTATTAGGTTCTTTGATGTAAATGCTTGGAAACAACACATCTTATGTGTGGAAGGTGCAATTATTTCACTGGCTTTTGAACTCTGAGATTGATTACTCAATAAGAGAGCTTAGCTACAACAAATTCTACAAGAGTTTTGTCAGAAGCACTTTGCTTCTTTTTTTCATGAGGTAAATGCTTTTTAAAATTTTCTTTCTTCCCAGATTCTGCTCAAAGAGTTTGACACCAGAAAGCCACAGTATGAGCAGTTGACTCTGGCTGGTGAAGGGATTCTGAAGAGACCTGGTGAACATCCACCCTCCCATGAAATTGTAAAAGAGCAACTGGCAGCTGTGGCACAAAAATGGGACAGCCTAACTGGCCAACTGAGGAACAGATGTGACCGAATTGACCAAGCCATTGTGAAAAGCACAGAGTATCAAAGTCTACTCAGAAGTCTGTCTGATAAGCTAAGTGCCTTGGATAGCAAACTAAGCAGCAGCCTGGCTGTGAGTACACAACCTGATGCTGTAAAACAACAACTGGAAATTGCTAGAGAAATGAAGGAAGAAATAGAACAGGAAATGAAGAATATAAATGCAGCTCAAGCTCTTTGTGAAGAGCTGTCAGTGCTGGTTGGAGAAGAGTATTTGAAAGCAGAACTTACGAGACAGTTAGATGGCATCTTAAAATCGTTTAAGGATATTGAGCAAAAATCAGGTTAGTATTTATTTAAAGAAAAATGGTAACTAAGGCTTAAAGTAGAGCATCATAATCTCATTTGTCTTTATAGAGATGTTGAGCAAGCTGAGCCTAATGCCAGCTCTCTGTCCAGTCCAACCTCCAGACATTAGAATTTAGGAGAGTTGCCATACCTTGAAAAGATAAAAACAATACTTGGGATCTGTAGTGAACAGTTTGGGAGAGAATTTGATGCGCACTAGCAGGGCTGCTTTTCTCACCTCTTCCTTCAGGTGCATCTTCACTGAATTGGAATACCAAAAGAGGATGCTGTTCAGTAAGCTACTTAACTGCATAGGTGCAGAGTGTAAACCAAAACAGTAATTTTTAGGCAAGCACCAGTTAATGGCTTGGTGAAACATGGTGGTAATTGTATAAAACTGCCTGTAACAGAAGGGGGCAGGTACTCTGCAGCCTTCCCTTACCATGTGAACAACAGAACTGAGCAAGTAATACACTGTAAGCGATGTCATACTTTGTTCTCCCTAACAGCCTCAGCTTTAGCTTTTTAATTTCCTCTGGTCACGAGGAACTTCAAAGGATCTCCCTAAGAACACATATTGCCTGCAGGCCATGAATTAGACAATACAAGGCTAGATTGCTTAATATTCCCTGTGTTTACACTTCATAATACCATGAAACACAACTGTGTTTTTTACACCCAAAATCTGCCTGAATGGGATTCATGTAGACACAGGTTGGCTAAGCTCACCTCATGTGATTCACGTCCAAATGCCTTCACTGCTCTGCTGTTGTACAGGCACAAGTCTGTCCCTTGCAAGAAAGTTGGTTGACTTGGTTGTCTTCCCGTCAAATACCACATACTAAGGACCATCTTTCCTTTCATTAATGATCATTCATAATAGAATCAATATTAGTTATTATTTCTTCACTGAATACTAGCAGGTTCTGATAATGAACCTCTGTGCTGTCTTCTCTTTTGTAGATAACCATGTTCAGCAGCTTCAGTCGGCGTATGCCGCTTCTCATCAGTTCCAGCAAATGTCTAAGGACTTCCAGGCCTGGCTGGGCAAAAAGAAAGAAGAGCTGAACCAGGCTCGTCCTGTATCAGCTAAACTTGATGCCTTGCAATCACTGATCGAAGAACAGAAAGATTTTAAGACGACCATGACTGATCAGATTAGTTCATATGAAAGAATTGTTGCAGAAGGAGAAAGTATCTTACAGAAGACTCAAGGAGCTGACAAAGCAGCATTACAATCCCAAATTGCCACACTCAGAAGTAACTGGGATGAAATGAATAAGCAGGTAAAAGAAAGGCAAGAAAAATTAACAGACTGTCTGGAGAAAGCCCTCAAATACAAGCAGCATGTAGAAAATCTGCAGCCATGGATAGAGAAGTGCCAAAGCAACCTGTGTGAATTAAAAGTTGGCATAAACCCTGTTGAAATAGAGAATTCTATTGGTCAGGTGAGGGCCTGGCAGAAGGACCTGGATAAACACCATGGGCTGGTGGAGCTATTAAATAATACTGCTGAAAGTTTGCTCAGTGCAAGTCAAACAGATAAAGAAATTGTTCAAGAAGAAACTAGGGTGCTGAATCAGAAAGTGAATGCGGTGACAGAACAATTACATAAGAAGAGAGAGTGCTTGGAAAATATGGCTCAAAGGCTGAAAGAGTTTCAGGAATCATCCAGGGAAACTGAAAAACAGCTTAAAAGTGCCAAAGAGCATTTGGAAGCTCATGACTCGCTTGGACCTCAGTCATTCAGTAACAAACACCTGACGATGATGCAGGCCCAGCAGAAAGCCTTGCAGGCTTTAAAGCCTCATGTTGATTTAGCAAAAAAGCTTGCCCAAGACCTTGTGGTAGACGCTTCTGATTCGGCAGGTGTTTCTGACCTTTTGCTCCAAGCCGAATCTTTGGAGCGAGAATATACTGCAGTGAACCAGCAGGTTGAAGATAGGTGCTCCTTCTTAGAGACTAAACTTCAGGGAATCGGCCATTTCCAAAACAGCATCCGAGAGATGTTCTCTCAGTTTGCAGAGTTTGATGATGAACTTGATAGCATGGCTCCAGTGGGGAGAGATCTCGAGGTACTGCAATCGCAGAAAGAGGACATAAAACGTTTCCTGAAAAAGCTGGAGGATCTTATAATGAATAATGAAAATGCTAATAAAAACTGTAAAATGATGCTAGCCACTGAAGCTGAAGCCTCTCCCGATCTTGTTGGTATAAAAAGAGACCTGGAAGCTTTAAATAAACAGTGCAACAAGCTACTAGACAGAGCAAAAGCCAGGGAAGATCAAGTGGAGGGTACTATTAGCCGTGTTGAGGAGTTTTACAGTAAGCTAAAAGAATTTTCCAGTCTGCTTGGGAGAGCCGAAGAGCATGAAGAGTCACAAGGTCCTGTTGGAATGGAAACAGAGACTATTAATCAGCAGCTGAATACATTCAAGGTAGGAAGATTTCTTTCTTACTGCTAGAAAGTATTTTACCACAATGCAATTTTTGTTAAATACCACTGTGAAAGGGGTTGGTTTAGTGCAGACCTTGGAGAAGTCTTGTTTCACAGCAGTCAGTTCTACCTGTAAGCTTTTTATCTGTTTTAAATGGGATATCTTCTCATGCTCCAGAGAAACTTTCCTTTGCTACGCCTTGGCAAACATTGCTACCTTTGTGTCCCACCTCACAGTTCCTGCAGCCCAGTTCCCTCTTCACCTCGCTTCACTGTCTTGTTTCCCTATGCGATCTATCTTTTCTGGTTTTGAGAACTGCGTATTGTTTCTATTCTGTTGTCCGTGTATTACACAAACTTTCTTCTTCACTATGGTGTGAGACTCCAGTGTTCACATATTCACTTTGCTCATCTGAGTAGTTTAATTTTTTTCACGTGGGTATAGGCTGCAGCATATGTACTTTTAAGACCTCAGCTTTTGCCGTTTTCTGTTCTGATACATTGGCCAGTTTTACCTCATTGAATCCCACCCTTGCCTAGAAACATCTGAGTAAGAAGAAATCAGGTAAAATAACCCCCTTTTTATATTGGGAGTTTACTCTAGCATCCTTATCCAAAATGCACTTTGGAGCTTCTGCGCATAGCTTTTTTTATATGCCAGTTAGAAATCCTTGTCCAGCTCAAAAAAAAAATGCATTGCGGTCATAGTGGGTGGTAATTATGCTTTGGTGCTGAAACAAAGCACAGATATTTCCTTGTTTTAGGTTACAATATATGAATTTCAGTGCTCACTGGAAAGATTTATAAATCCTACAGATGTAAGCAGTATTTGAAAAAGATCATAAATCTCCTAGTGGCTATATAGTAGCACTGAATATTCTGTGCTGCTTTGGTTTCATTTCAGTCTAATATTGATTTAAATGTTTGTGTGACTTCTACAGTAGTTCACAGTTAATCATAAAAACAAACCTTCGTAACAGGATTTGATAAACCATGCTGTTAAAAAGATGACCTTGGAAAAAAGTTATTACATGCTTGGCCCAACAGAGGGTGCATTTTGCTCGTTTAAACTAAACCGTATTAGAAAGGAAAACTAAAACTGAAAACTTTAGTGTGGGAATTTCGGATGCAAGTTACTGTGAGTTTTGATGATCTTTCAAAACACATAAATAGAGACAAGAATCTTGAACAAATAGTTACATTATGAGGAGATTCCATTAGACTGGGGGGATTAAAGTTGTATGCCAGTGTGTCCTAACAAGTCTATCTCAATGCAAAAGAAAAACAAATGGCTTTTCTTTGTATGTGGTTAGTAAAACACTTTGGATATTGGAAAATAGCAAAAGCTCTTAGGCTGACTGTACAGGATTTCAATTGTAGCCAGTTTGTGATCTCTGATTTTACCACATTTCTTGCATTTTCAAACATTAGGTGCAGCTTCAGGTCTTTGTTACTATATATATCTATCTATCTTTTTTTGGCTACAAGGAACAATGCTTTTAGGGGGAAGCAGCCTAATGAGCAGTGGAAGAATCCAGTTCCCTGTGTGTTGTCTCATTGTTGCACTTCATCAGGGCATTGGACAAGACACAGCAATTGTACAGTTGAGGAGTGTGAGGCTCCTCTCGTCTGTGCAGACCTGTGGGGCCATAGTGTCCAAAGAGCTTGTGCAGCAAAAAGACCAAAAAACCTGGAGAGGCATAAAGGAGAACAGTGATGGCAGCATATTTATATGCAGACATCTACTCCAGGGTTGTATTTATATTAGATATAATTATAAGCTTAGAAATGTGTTTTGCTCGAAGGAACTATTTTAAGCCGTGCTTTTGCTTATGAGTGAAAACACAATGCCATTAAACAGGAGGTAAAAAACGATGAAAAGGTAAAGGGGTTGTTTAAATAAGTGAAGAGCAAATGCAGGAATAAAGAAGCAGAGTGGGGAGCCTTTGAAGAAAGGAAATAGGAAGACCAGAATGGGAAGTTTTACTAGGTGAAGGTGATAGGTGGCAAAGGGGTAGTGCTAGCAGGAGGATCGGGATCAACGATTACTCACCTAATGCTCGGTGTGAGTGCTACTGGGGCACAGCGAAATTACAGTAGGTAATGTACCTCTTCGTAATCTTTACCCTTCCACAGAGCAATTTTACCTGAGGCAGCAAACTGTAGGGAGACTCTGGCTCCCACAAATGCTGCTCCACTCGCAGTGTATTAGCTCACATGTTTGTGCACGTACGCAAACACAACCTGAAAATGTGGCTGTGCCCACAAAACCACAGTCTAGCTCCTTATGGCTTTAGCATCTGTGGTCACGTACAATCAACTTCTATTCCTCAAGAGTAAAGCAAGAGAGTTGTTCTTTGGTAGATAGATTTATTCACATGAAATCTTCAGTCTCTTCAGGGAAGGATCTCGTGTCATGGGCCAGAGGTGTTTTTTTGTGGTTTGACCAATTTTTTATGTACAAAGAGTTACAGCTTTGTGCGTCTTCTTGGCATGTCATTAAGATGCGTAGTTATTTAAAAAAAATAAACAGGCTATGATTTGTATTTTTATAAATATATATAAAATACATATATACATACTTGTTTTATTTATATTCCTTCTTTGTAATCTACTTATTCAAGTCAGTATAGAGTGTTAAACTGAACATATTTATTGTCAGTGTGAAACTGTATTTATTTACAATGCAGATGTAAAATTTGCTTTCTGTAAATGTAAATGTCCCGTGGAGTTCATTTGAAATTAGAACCACGACTCTTCACAAAGTACTCCAGGAAGAGTATAGTCAAATGAAGAATTTGTCGCAATTAATATAAAACACACAAAATTTATTACTGATTAACTCAGTTCTGTTAGACATTTTTTCCCCAAAGTCTGTATGCAATGCATAGATGAGTACTAAAAGGAAATTTCAGTAGATGAGCTCTGTTGAGGTACACTGGGTCTGCCACCATTCTTCAAAAGCAAAACACAAAAGAATTGTGCAAATGGGCTGAACGGAACGCCCTGGGTTTGGGTAGCTGCACAGTGCCAGGATGTTTGTGGTAGGAGCAGTATTTCCAGCTGGTTTCTCTCTGAAATAGAAAAAGAAAAAACCCAGAAGTTGAATTATTTTACTTCTTGAAAGTTTTGCACAATTCTTTGTCCTGCCATTAAAAGGCATTCTTCCTACTGAAACCAACATGGCACAGGTACAGCTTTCATCAGTATATGGTTCATTTGATTTTTGCTTTTATTTTTGGAACAAAAGTAGATGTAGTCGTTAGAGGTTGCCTTCTAATTGGACTTCATGGGAATTTTTAGCTAGCCTGAGTATTCCTGCCAATGAGCTTGGACTAAGATTTTAATTGGCTTATGTTAGTTGTGTAGAGTGGCTGTCATCTGATTTTCACTTTGAAGGCAGATAATGTTGAAAGAATAATCAGAGGTTTGTCTTCATGCTCAATAAAAACCTAGAAGTGTTGCCATTTCCCATGCACTGGTTTACAAACACTGGAATAAGATACTAACCTTCCTTGGGGGTTTACTACAGTTAGGGTGGTCTGTGTTGAAAAGCAAAGGTAAAATAAGTGACTGTTTAAACTTTTTTTTTTTTTTTAAGTACTGCATTTGAAAGTGACTTGATGAGTCATATAAAAGTCTTCAGTAGATACAGTGAAAAATGGTAAACTATTTTTTAAATGTTAATAAAGTAATTTTGCTGTTCAACAAATACAGACCAATTTCAGTCATACACTCCCCTATAAAATGGTGCGGCACTCTTTGAATTCAGTAAGGACCTGTTAGAGTGTGTTTTGGGTGAGAATAATCACAGATGACAGGACTTCAAAAAATAGTTTTCTCATCTTTACCATTATAGTATGTATTCTCAACTAGAGAATCCAGAGGTGAGTATCTGTTTGGCATATTTTTAATACATTATGGCTGCTCACCAGACAGGAGGAAGAGAGACTTTGTCTCAGGTGACTTCAGTGTTTTGATATGTAGCTGACTGTACATCAAGCAAATCACTAAACAAGAAGTGTGGTGTGTTTGTATTTCTTGCATACAGTGGATCCTGCTCGCTGCTTAATGCGGAAAGCTCCAGCTGATTGGACTTAATGCTCTATGTTAAGTTTTAGCACTAATTGCCATATGCTGTCCTTAAGCTGAGGTCCGAATTGTGGCTGTAACTGATGGCTGCTGTCACACGAGCAGCACAGGTCGCTGGTTCTTGGGGGTATGGGTTCTACTGGAGCTCGATCCTGACAGCTTCTCCGGTACTGTTGGCGAGTTACCCACGAGTCTCCCAACCCTTCACGTACGTGATTATGAGCATAGGTGCAAAATGTTGAACAGTATTTAAAAGATGTACATATCCCAAACCCCAATTTTTGTCCTGTTAGGCTGGTTTTGTGCAGCTCTAAGTCTCATTTTAAAAGCCTTCCGAATGCAGATACTTTTTTCCTCAACAGTTTAATGTTTCTTCGGGTGGGAGCGGGGTGCCCTGGCGCTGCCGTGTTCCTGGGACGGTGGCTGCCCCGTCAGACAAGGCCACCCCAAACTGTTGCCTCGGAGCCAGGAACCAGACTTGAAGGGAATCAGAACTGGGCTGAGAGCCTCTGCATGGCAAATGGAGTAGTGCGTAACTATTCCGGGACCTACAGACGAGTTTGGGGTATTTATTTTTTTTTTAGCATAATGCACCGATAAACTTCCGATTTAACTTTCGCGTGGAAGCGTCCATTTAAATGACGGCTTTATCAGCCGGCGTTGATGGGGACGGTGGTTAAAAGCCACGAGTATCGTTACCGGAGTTTCTCTGGGCGGCTGGAGCGGTGCCGGCTCACCTCACCGCGCCCCGCCGGTGGGGGCAATCCCGGCCAGCCGGCGGCGTGCCGCCCCGCTCCCGCCTCAGCCGGCTCCCCTGCCGCCCACCGGCGGGCTGAGGCTGCCGTGATGTCACCGCCGGGCGGGCGGCGAGGCGTCCCCCCGGCCCGGCCCGGCCCGGCCCGGCAGAACCACGAGCGAGCAGCGAAGGCGCGGGGGACTTGAGGAGATAAGGAGGAGGAGGAGGCGGGGGGGAGCCCCCAGAGCGGCGCCGCGGGAGCGGGCGGGCCGGCAGCAGATGTTGCCTGAAGAGCGAAACGGGGCGTTTCTTACAGCTCGGCGCTGGGAGGGCGCTGCCGGCCCGCGGGAGAGCGGGGCGAGGCGCAGAGCTGGACGGCGGCGGGCGCTGAGCGGAGGGGGGGGATTTCCCTCCTTCGCAGCCTCCTTCGCAGCTGCGCTTCAGAAATGAGGAGGAGGAAGGAACGAGGGCAGCCCGCTGGCTGCTGCTTGTAGCGGGGACCTGCCGAATGTAAACCTGCCGTGCCTTTCGGGGGGAACACGCCGCGCTTGCTTCTGCTCTGCGGTCGCCTTAAAACAGCTCTCCAGGATGGTGTTGGGAGAATCGGTGTAAAAACGTTTTGGGTTTGTTTGGTTTTTTTTTTTTTTTTTTTTTTTTGTTTTGTTTTTTTTTTCCGACCGTCTGCTCGAAGGACGCGTTGGCTTGGTTGCTAGAAAGTGATGTTTTCCTGTGGGACTTGTGGAGGCACCGCGGACAAGCCCGGTACAAGAGGAGGATAAGCTGCCTTTCGGATCAAGGTTATTTATAGTGACTGCCAAAAAAGTAGAGGGCTGGTTTATTATTCTTACTGTTCTGGAATTAACTTATTTCTCCTCCCCCCCCCCCTCAAGATTTTCTCCGTGCCTTGGTCTGAACCATACACAGCCACTGTGGATTCGTGTCTTTTTAAGCTGCCTCACCATGTTTTATTTATAAAGGAGATGGGACTCTGCAAACGAGTTAAATGGATTATAGTTAAGCCGTCACCTACAGAAGATAATGTGCTGCCTTCTGTAACGCTTGTTCATTTGGAAGGCTTAAATCGGGAGATTTCAGATACAGATTCTGACCTGGAAAAGTAAATAAAGCCTTCGATGGAGTATTTGAAATATTTGAGCTACTGCTGGGTTTTGCTGTACTTTGTTTTTCTGTGACATTGGAAGATTTCTGTTACTTTTCTTACTGAAGCACTTTATATTTTAGGTGGGAGGGAGGGGAGAAAAACCTCACATCCAGGTAACACATTTAAACTGATGCACTGATTATGAATGACCTCAACCACCTCATAAGTTATGATGTGTATTTTGTATCTATGCATCTTATGCTAAGGGCAAGTTTACTATAATTCTTCAGAGTGCTAGTGTTTTTTAAATGTTTCCCCTGTATCCATGAAAACAGAGGTATAGTGGAGTACTTGTGAGAATACTTTCAGGATGGGGAAGCCACTTAGCAGGCCAGATTGTCTACGTCAGAATCCTCCATGTGTTGGCAAAGGGGAAGAAGATGAAGATCTAAATATTGAGGACTGCTACGTTCCCCAGAGGTCCATCTATGACACTGTGCGGCTGAATGAACAGATCGATTCGGGCTCCAAGGGCAGCCTCTCCTCGAGGCATTTCACAGACCGAACCTTACCCTATAGTCACAGAACACTGGACATCAGCACTTTGTGCTCCAATGGTGCCCTTACTTCTTCCAGTGTTTTTGAGCTCCGAAGTCGTGAAGCTAATAAGTTAGATGAAAAAATGATCTTTGATGCTCTCAAACTGAACAGTGATATAATTCGGACAGCTGGATTACCCAAAGCAAAGTCTCATACAGAAAAGAAGGAGCATAGGCGATCGTGGAGAATGTTTGTTCCTCCCAACTTTTCGGATTACACGAATAAAAGTGAATGCTCCTTTCATGAAACTGCTGATATGTCAGATACAGTTAGGTCGGGCAAATGCAAATGGGGTACAAATTCTCTTACCTCAGAGGAGGATGATTCTGGTTTATGCAGCCCTCCAACAGAAAGAGAAGAAAAGCAAGACACACTGTTAGCAGGAGAGCAAGCTCAAATACGAAGTTTATCTTCTGCAGAAGATATCCATGCAGTAGGTCAGTTCAGACCGTACTTCCCAGCAATTTGCAGAGAGCAGCAAACCCCACTGCTTGCAAGCAGTAGTGTCCCTGTCAAAGAAAGCTGCAGATCGGCTTTGCATGACATTTTACCCTCTGGAAAAGTAAAACAAAGCAATGCACAGACATGTGAGACTGATCAGGAAGAGGTGGGGGGGAAATACTCTCACTTGCAAGGCTTCAAAGAGAAAACTCTGTCACACGAAGATCCTCCTCAGAGTGATGGAAGAAGTATTTCCCTCGACAAAAATGAAATGGAAAATGCGTATGAAGTTCAAGAAAAAATTAAAACGCGAGTCACAAGAGTAGAGGAGGATTATGTGGATGATGTACATCATGATGTAGATGTTTATGCAAATATTGCTGTAAATACTAGTGACTTGGATTTAGCAAAATACGAGATTTTATCTGATACAGAGGAATCTAGTATAGCACGTATGGGCTCAAGTGAAATGATGTTTTCTGTTCAACAGCTTGAATTAGATAGTACTGTAAACTGTCCAAAAGCTGTTCCAGGGAGAAATAAAGGCAATATCTGGACTACTGGCATCCAAGAAACCTTGGATACAGTCTGCAATGGCCTATTGTCTAACAAGGTAATTTAAAAAAAAAATCTGTGGATTTTTGGAATAGTTGTAATGCAACCTGAAAGATATTTGTTTAAAGCTTTCTTTAAGTTTTGTTGTTGAAAAAATGTCATTTTTTAAATTAATTTGGCAGATGCAGTAATCAGTATCATTTGCATAGCACACATGAGATGTCCAAAATGGGTGAGATGGTCAGTTCAGAAAATGAATTGGGGGCAAATTCTGAGAGGGATGATTACTTCCAGCTGTGTGGGGCTGGGTTATTTATTGCCCAGCTGGTGCCTGTTACTCCCGACGTGGAGTGCCTCCTCCACGCACCCGTGTTGGTGCTCAGTGTTTGTACAGAGCGTGGTTACAGGCAATGCCATTCAAGGGCAGCTACAGCCCATGTGTTCAGCCCGACCAGCCTTACTCATCAAGGTATAAGCAACAATATCAGAGATCCTTGTGGTTTCCAAAGCAGGCAGATTAAAGGCTCGCTGCTTCTTCTGAAAGTCGACTTTTGCATTTGTGTGCCAGAAAGCAGTTCTGACGTTACGGTAGTATTTTACAAGCGCAGGATCTTGCAGCGCTTTGCGTTTGGTGGATGAGGTAAGAGAGTAAGAAGTGAAGCTTTGTAATAAGGAAAGGGTGTTTGTCGGGTCTGTAATTTTTTTCTTCCCACTCTGGTTGAAATCTGAGATACTTCAAGCTTTGTTGCTAAGTTGTTCTGGTAAACTTTGGCCTCAGCAATAATTGTAATTTATTTTAAGCTTCTCTCTGCAAAGAATGCATGTGTTTTTAAAGGGCAGATTATGGAGATCAGTCCTCTCTGTGGTAGGACATTGCTCTCAAAAGATGAGGCTTTATGGCACATAAAGGAAGAATTTGTTATTGATTCTGTGTGGAAATATTATTCTGCCTCCTCCCTACCCTACAGTCAAGAAAAACACAAGCTTTTTCCGTTTTCTGGGAGCAGCCAGCTGGTTGCACTCTCTCAGTTTTCATGTAACCATGGTCTGACAGTTTACAGGTTTTTTTGTGCCTAGGAACAAAATTCTTAGGGGTGCTTAATTTATTTTACCCCTCGTGTTTAGTGTAGTTGCTCTAGCTCCTAGATTGATTTGTCAAGCTGGTGGAAGCGTGCTCAGCCACCTGAGGTCTGCTGCTTTAAAAGCAATCACTTGCCACACTGTGTTTGGTGCAAAAGAGGAGAGTCACTGGTATGTTCAATGTGATCTCTACTTTTCAGGATGCTGAGAAAGGTTGCTTTGAATGCACTAAGTGTACACCAAAACAGTTACTGAATGCTGCTATAGAAATAGAAGGATTTAGGGTCAAAAGTTGAGCATTCTTTAGCATTGTTTATTCATTGGTTATTTTTCACTGGCCTGTGTAATTAATTCAGGGGCTTCAGGCCATTTTCTGATCTCATTGACACTGCCTAATGCAGCTGAATACAAATGGAGATTTACATTGCTGTTGCTAATGGTAATAATCTGGCTCTGGAAAAGCTTAAATACCTGGAAGAGTAAAATAAAGCAAACAGAAAAGTGCTCTTTGGGTACGGTCAAAACCCTGGCAATTTGCAAGAATATCCCTCTGAATGAAAACCCATTCTCCTGGGAGTCTGCTGGGATACTGTTTCAGCAGCATCTGTAGTGCCTCCTCCTCACTTGTTACCATTATGTATATGTATCGTAAAAACTACCTTAAAATAACTCTTTCTTCACTACTTCTTTAACTTAAAACTTCTGCTTTTTGTTGTAATTTGGAAAATAATGCCTAATTGTCTCTCTTAGTGTGTGTGTGTTTATTTATTTGAGGACAACTTAATGATCCTTCTGTACCATTTTTTTTTGTAGATTTTGTAGATAGATAATTAAATAGATAGATGAGTTTCTCCAGTCTTGATTCCTCTATTAGAAGTTCTTTCTTTTTTTTTTTTTCTTTTTCCCCAAAACCTTTCTTCCCTTCTCTCTCTCTCCCTTTCCTTCCTGTCTAAATCTACTCATGGAAGTGTACATCATTTTCCCTCTGTGATGTATTGCATTTACTCTGTTTAGATTGAGTCTATTCTGTTTAGATTTAATAATTTGTTTTCAGGAAGGTGCTGATGAGAAACGGTTTCCTTTCTTCTAGATGCCAATTATCAGTGGTTTTTTTTTTCTTGCATGCTGTAATGTAAACACCAGATGCATTTTATGTCAGAAGATACAATGTTTCATGTGTGTCTTGGTTTTCAACTGCAGGTATTCCAGAAAGAAGAAATTGAACCCCTGCAAGTAAAACAACAGGAGGTAAATTGGTTGGGTCAAGGCCTTATTCAAAGTGCTGCTAAAAGTACCAACACAGAAAACCTTGAACGTGACCTTGAAGATGTCAACACCCGATGGAAGACTCTTAATAAGAAGGTTATTATTTTGTATACTCTTCTGCTTTTGTTGTGTCCTGCTTTTTATTATTTGCTTGCTGATGCCTTTCAAAATACAGGAAATTAAATATTCACTAAGAATATGAATTATATTATACTTTACACAATCACTTTGTTGGTAATTCTGAGGATAAGATTTATATCAGTAGTAGCCAGAGGTATTACTATCACTTATATGGTGTTGCCAAACTTTCTATAGGTCTGTCCTGGATTTTTATTCAGGAAAGGCTCCTCTAGGACCATGTGTTCCTTCCTACTTAAGCAGAGCAGGGATGTTTGATAACCCAATCAAAGAGGTTGGAGTCTTGACACATTCATGGGGAAGGTAGCTATGTCACTTTGTAGCCAGTCACTTTCAAGTAGTTCTTCTTCAGTCTTTGTTTACACGTTTTTTCACTCTGTTGTATTTGTTCATGTACACTGTTGTACCTGCACAGTGCACAGAGCAGTGATATGGCCCAGCTCTGTGTGACTAGTGACGCATTTCCTTTATAGCACCTTTAAGGTTGTATTGCTTGAGGCATCGGAGGGTATCACTGTTTTGGAAAACTGGCTGTAGATGTTTTTCTATGTTTTTGAAGAGTCCTCTTCCAGCAGTAGCTTCTGTTGGAAAATGGAAAGGGTGGAAAGTAGAAACAGTGCTCATTTTCCTCCACTGTGTCTTCCTGAAGGAGTGATGCAGCAGAACCATAGACACCTGTGGTTACCCTATTTGCTGCCTTCTTTACTATTTCTTCTTCCCTTTGAAGGTATTATTGCCCCTTACCAGGAGTTGCTACTTTGGGTGCTTGGCTCAGTCTTTCTATAAGGAAAATAAAGACCGTCTGAAACACAAATGTACTTCATTTTCTTCAGGTTGCCCAGCGTGCTGCGCAATTGCAGGAAGCCCTCCTTCACTGTGGGAGATTTCAGGATGCCCTTGAATCTCTGCTTAGCTGGCTCATTGATACAGAAGACCTTGTGGCTAATCAGAAACCACCATCTGCTGAATTCAAAGTTGTGAAGGCCCAAATACAAGAACAGAAAGTAAGTGAAATATGTTAAGAATATCTCTCCTTGCACTGTACCAATGAGAATAAATTCCTAGTCTTTGGCAAAGTATAAAATCTGTTTAAGTGTATTACATTACATTGAAGTGTGCTGAGGTGTTTTAAAGCAGCCATCTGTTCAATACTCAAGAATCTGTCTGTGGTTGGGAGAGGTGCTTGTCTTCTGGCACGTAAGACAAAGAGTGACACTGTGCAATCTGACCTCTGGTTAGAATTATTAAGGCTGTCCGGAAAGGATTGATAATGGCCTATTGGAAAAAGAGAAAGCAAAAAAAATGCAGTGTTTGGCCATTTGGAAAGTAGGAAATAAAAACTAGTACATTTTTATTGTAATAATTCCAAGGTAATTTTGCAGATTATGGACTTAAATACTTGGCTCTTGATCCTGATTGTGATTTGTTTGTTGGTAATTAGCTGGAATCCTGTTGGGAAATGACCTGTGCTAATGTAGAGATGGTGTCAGTGTTGTCAACTTCTGCAAATTTTCATAATAGTTCTAGAAAAATGAATGAACCATAATGTAGCTTATGAAACATACAGTCCATGCAGCTGGGCTGTGTGGCCCTGCCGCCCAGAGATTTCATATAAAGTTACTGTCAATACAGGTATTCGTGTTGGGATATCTGCAGAGGCAAAATGTTAATGTTACCAAAGGCAAATAGAGCATGGAGGAAGGGGGGATTTTAGACAGAGGTGTGTTTTATTCTTCACAGAGAAGTTCATTTACTGGACTAGATCAGTGAACTCAATTGTGTCTCAAACGAGTGATGAGTCACTTATATAATAGTTTTTACATCTATTTTCCTATCTCTCTGTATATCGGAGTTATCTTTGTGTTGCCAAATCTAGAAGGGCATTCAGCTTTCTCAAAATTGTTCCTATATGATGTATCAGATACTCTAAATAGCTTGTTTCCCTCAATGGTATTAAATAGAACTTTTTCTTCTATATGTTCATTCTTCGGGCTGCCACACATCTTTACCCCGTAGAAACCAAGGAGGTTGTTTGGGCTTGGTGAAACTCTGCTGTTCATAGCAAAACAAGTGAGAAATTAAAACGAGTATGTGGGGGGGCAGGGTGGTGTGTGTGTGTGTGTGTGTCTCTTCTTGATTAACAGTATTCACACTTTCATCACAATATAGGTATCGCTTTTTCTTTTTTTTGATTTAACAGGTTTTCAAGTAGTCTAGCTCCTTCTGTTTTTATACTTGTGTTGCTACAATGTTTCTTAATAACCGGCTGCCTGATTGCTTTCTCTGTAGCTTCTCCAGAGGTTGCTGGATGACCGCAAGCCTACTGTTGAGGCGATCAAGCGTGAAGGGGAGAAAATTGCAGAGTCAGCAGAACCTGCTGATAGAGTGAAAATCTTGAAACAGTTGAGTTTCCTGGATAGTCGATGGGATGCGTTGCTCACTAAAGCTGAAACAAGGTATTTGAAATTCTTTCATAGATTTGAAAAATGTAGACATAGCATGTAATAGATGGTTCGAAGCAGCGTGTGGAACTCTATGGTATGAAATCTTGTAAGTACTATTATTCTTGTTATTACATTACATTATTGTGTCTTGATGTTGATATAATAGGTCCTCTGAAGGAAAAGTGGAGAGAAGTGACTTGAACAGACCAAAAGCTTTTAAAAAAAGTTTAGCCTAAGATTCCAGTATCTGCTAACATTAACTGCATATGTATCTTTTGAATATTTTACCTCTGTTAGTTCATTAGAATGCAAGTTTCTTGATGCAAGAACCTGCTTTGCATAGAATCAAGTGCAAATGTTATACTTAACAAATAATAATGATGTTCCCTCGGAACTTCAAAATCTTGTAATGCTGGTACAAAGAGGAAGCACTCAACTCTTCTTCCCTTTTCCTGTTTGGTGTCATCCATATAATTATATTCTACAACGTAGAGATCCTCATACTGTCAGTTACTGATGTACTTATGCAAGGTGCTGAGCTCCCTTAGTTCTCAGGAAGAAAAAGGACCGTCAAAGTATGTAGATATATTCTAGCAACACAGAAAACACTGTCTCTTAAAGACATTGCAGTCCAATTCAAGTTCCAATTAAAAAAAAACAAAACAAAAACAACAAAAAAACCACAAACTCATACAAACAGTATCTGTGTATACACACACTTAGATTTATAAGTTGTTCTTGACATATAAAATACCTGGAAAGTTATGAACTGTAAAGTGTCTTTGAAGAAATTTGTGTTGAAAGGGTTGATGAATGTGTTTTCTGGGTGGGGATTTGAAAAAGGACAGCCTTGTTCACAGCAGAGAGAAGAAGAGTGTGCATAAGAGGTGGCCTGGAAAAGGCACATAATTGAGAACAAGAAAGGACTTGGAAATTTGAAGAAAAGGAATTTAAGTGAACAGTGAAGAACAAATGGATGTGTTGGCATCTGGGCGCTCAGAGTAGCATTGAACTCTCCTCAGTTGTCTCCCAGTCCTTTCGGTAGCCTCTTTTTAGTTCCTTTACTCTGAACCTCTTTTGTTACCTCATACTAATAATGTGATTATTTAATTAGTGGAGCCAACCACTAATAGACCATTATTTCCTTCTTTCTTTCTTTTTTTTTTTGTTATTGAAGGAATCTGACTCATTAGCTGGGGTAAATGTTAATGTCATGTTTAATTTAATATTATTCTCCCAGTCTGGTGATATTTAATTAAAAATCAAATTGCAGTTTTTTCAACCCATCTATTAACCGCAAGCTCATCTCCATTTTTCTTTGGCTGGTCTCTAGAAATGAAGAGGAGATTTGAGGATATTTTGAAAACTATATAGAGCGCTTCACTGAGTGTTTTGTGGCTAAGTGTCTCATGTCTACCTTGTTTATAAGCCTTGGGAAGCATATATAAACACAGCTTTTGTCTGGAATGAGATCCCCATTTGAAAGAAAGTATTGTGATGCTTTTGATGATGGGCCTGTGCAAACCTCATGAAGTTCGACAAGGCCAAGTGCAAGGTCCTGCACATGGGCCAGGACAATCCCATGCACAAATATAGGCTGGGTGGGGAACAGATTGAGAGCAGTCCTGAGGAAAAGGACTTGGGGTTGTAGGTGGATGAGGAGCTCAACATGAGCAGGTAACGAGCACTCACAGCCTGGAAAGCCAACCGCATTCTGTTCTGCCTCAAAAGAAGCATGGCCAGCAGGTCTAGGGAAGTGATTCTCTGCCACTACTCCACTCTGGTGAGACCCCACCTGGAGTACTGCATCCACCTCTGAGGCCTGGAACATAAGAAGGACATGGACCTCTTGGAGCAGGCCCAGAGGAGGGCCTTGAAGATGATCAGAGGGCTGGAGCACCTCTCCTATGAAGACAGGCTGAGAGAGTTGGGGTTGTTCAGCCTGGAGAAGAGAAGTCTCCAGGGTGACCTTATCGCAGCTTTCCAGTATTTGAAGGGTGCCTACAAGGAAACTGGAAAGGAACTTTTTTTCATGGGCATGTAGTGATAGGACAAGGGGGAATGGCTTCAAACTGGAAGAGGGTAGATTGAGAATAGATACTAGGAAGAAATTTTTCCCTGTGAGGGTGGTGAGACACAGAAACAGGTTGCTCAGAGAAGCTGTGGAAGTTCCATCCCTGGAAGCGTTCAAGGCCAGGCTGGATGGGGCTTTGAGCAACCTGGTCTAGTGGGAGGTATCCCTGCCCATGGCAGGGGGGTTGGAACTGGATGATCTTTCAGGTCCCTTCCAACCTAAACCGGTTTGTGATTCACATAGGGGAAAAAGTCTGCTTGAACGAAGTTTGTTCAGCAGTGGTTGTAGAGAAGACTGTTCCTGTAATCAAGAGACTTCTCTGAAATTTAATAATCTGAAACAGGAATATTTTAGATACTCCTTTTTTTTTATTTTGGAGGTCAAGTCTCTGTGCTTTATTAACGTTGTCCCACTAACTTCATTGAAAGCTATTACTCAGAACAGAAGATGCAAAAGTAGAGCCAAATAGTTCTGTTCACATCATTGAACAAACGTTTAAAGATGTTTTACAATGCTGAGGAAGCATGACAATATGTTCTGGTTCAGTAAAGCCTTTGCCCAACTTTAAAACATGTAAAATAGTTAAGGGAGTGTAACTTTATGCTTAAAGACAGCTAGAAACTTGAACTAGTCTGATTGGGTATAACCCAGTGTTTTGCTAAATCGAGTGCTAGATTATTTTTAGCAAAAAGTATATGAATAAAGTGATGCTGTTTTTAATTACAACACTTGCATATTAGCTAAAACAGTTTCAAAAGCTTTGGTGGTGTTTTTTAATTTTATTTGATTTTTACTTTACGTTGGTTTTCATTGAGTATCATGGATATATGTCTATTTCATTTGGTGACTGGTTCCTACAATAAGACAGAACTATTTCTTTTACTTCGTAAAGGATTCCAGGGGCTTTTTTTTTTTTTTTTTTTTTTTTAACTATTTCGCACTTACTTCATCACAAAAATAACCTTTTTCTTTGTATGTTGATAGGAACCGTCAATTGGAAGGCATCTCGGTGGTAGCACAGCAGTTCCATGAAGCTCTGGAGCCGTTGGTGGAGTGGCTGACTGCCACAGAGAAGAGGCTTGCAAATGCGGAACCCATTGGAACACAGGCCTCCAAACTGCAGCAGCAAATTTCTCAGCATAAAGTAAGATACTAACTGCACACTTGCTTCTGTAAAGTACAGCACAACTGGCAAAACTGTTGTGGTGTACCTATGTTTTACCATACTGAATTTTTTTTCTGTAATTTAAGTTTTATATATTTACGTTGGCAATAAGTCCTTTTTTGTTCAGTTTTCATTGAGTTCCACTTACATTTCTTTTATGTTTTTCTGATTTTCTTTTCCATTATTCATTATTTAAAAAAATATAGGCCCTAGAAGATGATGTCTTAGCTCACAATAAGAGTTTACATCAGGCCATTAGCGCTGGTCAGTCTCTAAAGACTATGAGCTCCAGGGAAGATAAAGATATGGTGCAGGAAAAGCTAGATTCTTCTCAGGCCCGATACATTGAGATTCAAGAGAAGAGCAACAGCAGGTCTGAACTTCTCCAGCAAGCTTACAGCAATGCTCAGATTTTTGGGGAGGACGAAGTTGAATTGATGAACTGGCTGAATGAAATCCATGATAAACTGAGCAAATTGTCAGTCCAAGATCACAGCACAGAATTGCTTGAGAAGCAGCGCTCTGAACTACTGGTATTTTTATTTCTGTTCATTTATTATTTAATTTGTTTTAAAATTTTATTTATTTTTCCATACTTAATTTCTTTTTCATTAATATATTTTAAAATGGCAATATGCTTATTCCAAGTAAAAATAATATAATTTGTTATAGCTGTGCTACCACAAATGGTCTTTTCTCTTAGGATCTTCAAGAAGAGATTCTTCTTAGAAAACAAAATGTTGATTTGGCTATACAAAATGGCTTAGAGCTTCTCAAGCAAACAACAGGTGAGAGCTTTTTTCTTGTACTTGTAAGTGCTTATGAGAAAATTGAAGTGGAATATGCAAATGTTTGTTCATATTTGCTGGTTAAAGCAGTTGTAGTTGTTTATTTTAATAAAGGTTTGAGGTCAAGGTAAGATGTTTTTGGGCCAATTTTACTATTAAAGTCAGTGAGCGAAAGTCCTTTTTTGCTTGTAGAGAATTTGGCCCTTGAATCCTTCATTATTTTTAGTGGAAAATTATTTTAGTGAACCTGCATTCCATTCCTAATAGCGAGTTATGGACATTACTCATAATGGAGGGCTGTTTGGCAGTGGACGCAGTCAATTCCCTGCAGGCATCCACAGATGAACAAGATATTAGACTACCTTTTACTGCAAGAGGAAAGCTTCGGCCATTGGAGCTAATACTGTGGGAAAAGTTGCATTCCAGTTGTACACAATGTGTCTGTTCTGTAGATCAACATCTGTCTGGATGTAATTCTGAAGTTCTTGAACTCTTTAAGACACACATATGGTTGGGGGTGGGGGGTATCCTTTTCTGTTCCAGACTTAGACATTATGCAGTCTATAATGAAATCTGAATATACGCTAATAAATTGCAGTAGGGTTTTTTTTGTTGTTTTTTTTTTTTTTTTTAATTTAGCCTTTGAGTTGTGTTTCAAATGGATAGTAATGAGGGTGGACAGTCATGTCAAATATTACTGTAATTGGAAAATCTAGATAGTATTTTGTTGGGGCTTTTTTCCTTCACATTTTCAACAACACTTTTATAATCTTTGGTTTTTTTGGTCTTTATAAGAAGTATTGTGAATTTAAGGACGGATTTTTTTAAAGAACGTTTCTGTTAAGTTCTTACTTTCTAATAGTTTAGTAAAGCAGAAATAAAGACAAGGACAGATCCTGAGCTGAGGTAAGCTTTGTAGCTCTGTGGTCTTCAGTGACGGTAGGATAATTTACAACAGTTGAGGATTGACCTTGTCATCTTGTTTAGGTTATTTTATAATTTAAATACTGAGATTTCTGTAGTGGGTGGGGTTTGGGATTTGGGTGATCTTTTTGCTGTTAAATATTTGTGATCACAGGCAATAACACCCCTCTGATATTTTAGGTGATGAAGTTGTTATAGTTCAAGATAAACTGGAAGGCATTAAAGCGAGATACAAAGACATTACGAAATTGAGTTCTGATGTATCCAAGACCTTAGAGCAGGCTCTGCAGCTTGCAGGTCAGCTGCACTCAACTCACGAGGAACTCTGCAAATGGCTTGATGAAGTGGAGGTGGAGTTAATCTCATATGAAACTCAAATACTGAAGGGTGAAGAATTAAGCCAAGTACAAGAAAGACAAAAAGTAGGTTTTAGAACCTGTGAGTTACTTACTGCTGTATGATTCAGCTAGGTTTTGGTTTAAGTTATGTTTGGCATGAAGTTTTTTTGTGAATAACTAATTTTGGCATCAGATCATTTGACTAAATGTAACAGTAGTTAAGAATCAAACTCACTTTCCAGAGTCATCTGTTATAATCACTTACAAAATTGGGCTGAGGTTTATTTTTAACACAAAAGCACAACATTTCCTTTTTATTTAAGCAGCTACCTAATCCTGGGAAAACTCTTAAGTTGTCAAACAAAGTTATTTTGGTTTTTAGTTGTTACATGGATAAAATACTGTAAAGTATAAAAAGAGTCAGCATTTAAAATATATATTACTAATCTTGTTTAACAATATTTATTTCAAAAGAAAAATTGGAGTATAAACTGGATGGCATGGACAACAATGGGGGGGGAGCTGAAAAAAATATCTTTCCATTAAATTTCTTATATATATATAAAAATAAATGAAAGAGCGGTGGGGGTTTCTATCCAGGTAAAAACTCATTCCTGAAGCATTGTGTGGTGATTTGATTGGAATTTAATCCAGTCATTGCTCATTTAAGGAATCACTTGAATTCATCATATTTTGCTTTATTGCATGCCTGATTTCACTTGCTGGTGATTTAGTTCCTTATTGAGTTGCAGGTTGCAATGAATATCCGTTATTTTTATTTTCTTCATTAAGTACTAACAACTCTTGCAAAATTACGAAGAATTTTAGACTGTCATACTGACTGGAGAAATATATTTAAGATAGATTCTGTAGAAAATCCTCTTCAAGAATCACCCTCTTTGCCAAATAGCTTGCAGTATCAAAAAGCTAATACAACTGAGCTGAAAATAAGTGTGCTGATTTATCCCTTTGGTTTGCATGGAAAACATTGTAGTTCTTGATTCATGGAGTGGTGGAAGAATAAAAAAAACATGCAAGCTGCATGTGTTCATCTTGTATGCTCACATGTTTAATTTAAATGGCCTTTTTCAGGAGTTGAAAAAAGAAGCAAAGAACAACAAAGGCTTACTGGACACTCTGAATGAAGTTGGCAGTGCCTTCCTAGAGCTGGTGCCATGGAGGGCCAGAGAGGGGCTTGACAAGATGATAACAGAGGACAATGAACGTTACAGACTTGTGAGTGACGCGATCTCTCAGAAGGTGGATGAGATTGATGCTGCCATCCTGAGATCTCAGCAGGTACTGAAACCTGTTCTTTGGGCAATAACAGTCTCTGGCCATGTGTACCTGAACAAAAGATGTCCTTGTTGCCAAAAGTTTGTTGTGCTTGAGCAGCAAAAGGCCTGTTTGAATGAAATGGGACTCCACTGTTAAGATATGAATTCCAGAACTCAGCTGATCTGTACACTTGTGTCTAGAGTCCTTTTTGTTTACACAAACATCAGTCTTGTAGCTAAAATTACTGTAACTATCCTGTGGCTCCTTAAGTGGGAGTTTGCTTAAGTAAGAACTGACTGACCTGTGTCTTTTGTAGATCGTGTTGCGTTAAGTAAAATATGTTCCAGATCCCCATCCAATTTTACTGGATGCAGCACTGAAATCACTAGGGTTGCCACACCTTTTAGCATCAGCTGATTGCCTAGCTCCTCTGTACTTTCCACAATTAAAAGCTGGATCATCTTGTTCAAGCTGTAGTGGAGGATTTAAATAACAATTGCTGTTATTCACATCCACCATGCTTTTCTTCTTGGGGCTCAAAAATTTAGTTATTTCATATGTGGAGGTTTCTATACATGCACAGAGGTATATATAAAGGGGTAAACTTTGAGAACTGACACTCTGATTTCATCACTAAATAATCGCATATTTAAGCTCGCTTATAAATGCATCGTAGAAAAATGATTTTTCCAGTGTCTGCCTACAGTTCAGGCGTAAAAATATCGGTGGCGATTTCTGTTTCTGCGAATAGTTCCCATAAACAGTTGTAACAGCACAAGGAGAAAGCATGTGTGGTATTTTCGAAGTTTGCTGAAAGCCAACTAAAAGATGCTGGTAGTAACTTGGATCTCATAACTGATTTTAAAAATAACTTCATGTTTCTTTTGAAGGGGTTTATATGAATATTATCCTGTGTCATTAAACAAATTCTCAAAAATGAAGGGTGGGTGATTTTTTTTTTTTTTTTTTAGTGAGCGATAAGGTGAGGTAGAAGAGTGTATGTTGGCTCTCCTTCAACTTTTCTGAATTCCATGAGTCTGTTGCATCCCTTAGCACAAGTTCAGCAGATTCAGGTCCAGGCATGAAAGGTCCAGAGCTGCTGTTCCACTAGCTAATGTTGCAAGGGCACATTGCACCTTAGTCCTGTATACCCCTAGCCTCCACTAGCCTCCACATCAGCCCAACTCACATCACCACAATATTCTTCTATACACTATATCCTATGATAAATATCAAGTGGCTTAACATGCTTCCAGTGAAGGATAAGCTACTTTCCGTTTAGCTCAGAGAAAGACCAGGCAAAATAAAAAATATTTTTGGAGAAGCTAGTGCTCTGTAAGCTTACATTGTGGCAACTTGTTCAAATGCCTGTACTATTAAAAAGTTTTGGGTGGGGGCAAAGCCACTAAGAACATGGGGGTTCATTGGGAGTAGTGTAGGGTGCGTGCTAGATGTTAATGGGCCAAAGTGAGAAATGCAGTAAGGTGTATGAACAGGTAAGCCTATTGTTTCATGTTGTGAATGGAAGCTGGAAGGCTTAATAGACTAATGCAATGCCCTGTTTTTTAACTACCTGGGCAAAATGCTCTCAGATGGATAGTATTATCCTAGAGATAAATTTAGCTGCATGTTTTAATCTTCATTTCCCAATACTGAAGGCAGTGGTCAGTGTTTCTACCCTAGTGGAGGAGTGCTACATAGAAACAGAAGGTCACATTCTACTTTTGGCTTACTTGTTGTTCTTCACTCTAAAGCAGCCATAGAGAGTGCCTTAGAAAGCATTCACAGAGCAAGTCACAACGTTATCATATTCAGAAGTCAATCATTCCTGGTTAGAAGAAAAAGTACCACAGTGAACTATGCTTGGTTAAACTGGGTGGGGATGAAATAGATGATTTTATAGTGACTCAAGTGAAGTTCAGGGCTCATAAATAACTGTCATGCATAATGGGAAGAAAACACTTTAAATTTTGGATGCAGAGAGTACCAATTTTGTGGTTTTTATTCCTTAGTGTTATATTTGAACATCACAAATTGGAAATCCTATACCCTCAGCGAATGGAGTTTAGAGTCCCTGTCCTTCCTCAATGCTATTTAACCTAGAATTTTCACCACTGTGCCTTGATTTTGTTATTTCCATTAAATATTTGCTCAGTATTATTTTATGTATCCATGGATATTTGGTATTGGGAAGTCATGTTGCAGTTAATTTGTACATCTAACGTATTTGAAATCACCTTCTTCATTTCCTTCATTTGGATCATAAAAAGACGGGCTTCAGAAGAGCTTGGTGTGAGCTGCAGTTTCTGAAGCCAGGATTAAAATACCACTGGTGCATGTGCATAGTGCTAATGTTTACAGCCATGATTGTTTTGGAACATACCTTTCTATTCAGAAGTCACAATATTTAGGACAAAACTTACTTTCTGTTTCTTCTATAAAAAATGACATATAGTGAAAAAGAATGTGCTCTCTTTCAAGTAACAAATGGATTATAAAGGCTGAAAAAGATTGACTCATAAAGAATGAAATCTCAGAACTGCTTCTTTTGTTTTTGTGTGACTCATGATTAACCACTAAGACAAGGCTAATTTAGTGGCTAAAGTGAACTCTAGCTATATTGCAGGAGCAGGGCTGTCACGGTCTACAGCCACAAAGGCACAGACCAGCAGATTTAAAACGCAAGAGGGACTGAGAATGGTCAGAAAGAGTCTTCTGGGGAAAGTGGGTGTATCAACAACAGAAGTAGCAAGTTCTAACCTAAAACATCTTGATAGATTTTCACAATAACTCAGAGCCATATTAGTGTTCAACTAATTGCAGTGGGGGTCAGAGTTTAAAACAAATAAATAAATAAAGTAGTTCTTAGTAGTTTCTACGATGGCTGTTTTGTGCATCTGATCTTCCCATGTAATATTTCTGTATGGCTTAAGCTCAAAGGTGCCCCTGTTGAGTACTGCAATGCATGTGTGCTAAGATGCATGCCTATAAACTTGAGCTGAAGAGAGGATGTGTGATTGTGTTGTGTTGGTTTTTTGTTTTTTTTTTTTTTTTTTTAAATTTGGTCTTATTTTTCTGAAGAATTAGGTCCCTATGTACTTCTTTGCAGGATCTCATGCTCTCCTTCACAAATTAATAAGAAACAAATCCTTTAAATCCTCTCATTAATTTAGTGCTTTGAGGTAATTTCTGAAACATTTAAGTGTTGACAAATAGTAGTCAAAAGTTAATCTTTTAGGAAAAGGACTGGCTGCACTCAAATGCCTGAAAGAATTTTCACATTTAATCCCAGGTCTAGCTTTGGGTGAAATCCTATCTTCTCTGAATTCGGTGAGGTTTTTCCACTGACTTAGTTGAATTGTGATTGTTTTGCCTTTATCATTTAATACCAAAGCAGCTCTTAAGATTAAAAGGATAACATCAAACAACTGTTTCTTAGCGTAATTGCAACACTAGCAGTAATAATTAACATAGAGAGGGAAAAGACACATGGAAGGAGAATAAAATGAGAATAAATAGTCTAGGTAAATTTCTGAAATTATAACCCTTTTTATTTTCTTATGTCTGTTAGAGAGCTGTAGGCTTTGGAAAAATGTATTTGCTTCTGTTGCTTTGTCATGCTTATGAATTAAGCTGCTTGTATTGCGATCCCTCAGAACCATTTTGGGCTTTGTGTTTCATTTATATAAAACCCTCATATGGAAAGTGAGCCGCTATCTTTCAAACAATTCAAAAGTATTCTTTTTAGTCTTTAAAATTTTTGAAATGGTCATTCTAATTTCATGTCTATAGAACCGCTGAACTAATTCATGTCTCCCGCATTTAGTTTGATCAAGCAGCTGATGCTGAATTTGCCTGGATTGCAGAAACAGAAAAGAAACTGATGTCTCTGGGTGATATTAGGCTTGAGCAAGACCAGACCATGGCTCAGCTACAAGTTCAAAAGGTAAAAGAAATGCATTTTCCAACTGTCATGTTAATTATTGGCCGGCACACTCTCCATCTCGAAAATGTACTGGCATGATTTAATTTTCAGTCCATCATGATGCACTTCAAAAATAGTTTTTACTCCATGTAGTCTATTTATTTTTTTTTCTGACCAATTTGTATTGTGTTTCAAGGCTTTTACCATGGAGATTTTGAGGCACAAAGATACTATAGATGAACTTGTTAAATCTGGGGATAAGATTATGAACACATGCACCGAAGAAGAGAAACAGACCATGAAGGTAAAGTTCCTTAAATTGCAGCTACAGCAGTAGATATGCAGACAATATATAAGTAGAAGGATTCCTATAGTGTCCTTTTTAAAATACTAATGAAAAAGCATTAATTACAGCCACTTCTAGTCTGAGCATTGTAATATTAGAAGAAATGCTGTTGTGTATCACTGTCCTTCCTTCAGGATGTTCAAAGAACAAACGCTGTGTACTTGCTTCATTACCTGACACTAATTTGGAGCCCCATTTATCATCTGCAATCATGGTAAATAGTATTTTAGCCAATGGACAATCGAGCAAATAGGTATTAGGTATTTGGGATGGTGTGTGTGGAATCTGCCTTTTTATCTTCTCCAGTTCTTTTGGGTCAGTGACACTGGGCGTGTGTGTTTCTGTGCCAGATTCAATGGTCGTGCACCTCAGCGTGAATCTTTACTTTTTGTTTCTGCTGATTTCAGTGAAGACCTTACTTGCCAAGATTATTCCATCCTGTTTACTAACACAGTCCATGAAATGCATTCTTATGCCTTTGTCTATTACACACACACACACACACACACACCCCCCCGATGTTTGGGCTGTATATATATATATACAGACAGAATTTTCCTGTTGGCATTTAAGAATGGATTAGTTGTGGCGTTGTTTTTTTTTTTTTTTTTCTGAATTATCGTGAGGCTGAATATGTTGTGTAAATTTAGTCCTTCCAATGATCACCCTCCTTGAACAATACTTCACTAATTATGCTCTGCTGCAGGATCTCTGAATAAATTTGATTTTCTCTTAAGTTAATTTAAAATAGATGAGATGTTCTGTCTATGAAAGGGGGATCAGTTTTATGCGAGTATTAAATATTTGTATTTGTCAAAAATATTGTATATCTGTGTGTTAGGCTATGTTTTGTCCTTTGGATAGCATCTCTATACTTAATTTACATGCAAGACATAACAAATGAAAGGATAGCTTGTTCTGCCAAAAAAGATTCTTTACTTCACATTCGATAGCTTGCCTTTATGTCTAGTTTCTCCAAGGCTAGCATTTATGTGCATTGTCACATATAATGTTTCATAAAAATGATAACATGGGCAATCTTCCACAGGGAAAAATGTATAGCTAGTTGATACTTTCTTTTATTATCACATGCCCAAATACAGTAGATTTGTAATGTTTAAAACTTGTAGTTCTATCATTTTATTAATGGTAACACATCCTCATTAATTAATGTATGCTAACCTTGAAAATAATGTTTTGTGGTTTCTGTTGCAAGTTTGTAAGCTACAAGTACAACAGTGTACCATATTCTTTTGCCAGATTATATAGAAAAAAACCAAAACCAAAACCCAAACCCAACAGATTTTCATGTATTGTTGGTGGTGCTTTGATTCAGAAATGCTGTGGAAAACTTAGTTTCTGCCAAGTGTCATTGAAGATAAACCTCTTCAGTAAGGAAGTGGGGCGAAGATCTGCAGTCAAATCATATGCAGCTTGACTGGAAGCCCTATGAATAAAGTGTTATTTGTAAATATTAGTATCATTAAATATGTTCTAATTACTTAAGAATTTGGCAGAGTACTTTCAATTTCCTGCAATATTAATTCTGTCCACCTTAAACACTGATACTGTAGAAACTTTATCAAAACTAAAAATTGGGTCACTGTGGTTTAGTGCTATAATTATCAAAGATTGTTTAGAAATAGATTATTATATATATAATTAAAATTGTTAGGTAATAGATGTGGGAAAACATACATTGATTTTTCTGTTAATAATTTTTTACAGAAAAAAATGAAAAGCCTCTTACGGAAATACGATGCAGTCTGTCAAATGAACTCTGAGAGAAACCTCCAGCTGGAACGAGCTCAGTCCCTGGTTAACCAGTTCTGGGAGACTTATGAAGAGCTTTGGCCATGGTTAACTGAAACAGAAATGATCATCTCTCAGCTTCCTGCACCAGCCCTTGAATATGAAACTTTGAAGCAACAACAAGAAGAGCATAGGGTAAGCATTTTGCCAATTTATGAAAAACAAAGTGTCAAAATCCAAGTAGTATTCTGCCTAGAACTGTGGAGTACTCTGCTAAACGCTGAAAACCCAGACACTTATACTTCTGTTGAAAGAAGAATTATTTAAAATAATAATACAAAATAAATACATTTTCAGTCATGCCTCTGCTGTTTTCCAAACTGCATACAAACAAGCTTCTCTGGGGAAAGCAACAATGTATAAGCATTAAAGCGGTCTAAAGGGGAAAAAAATATCATTGTGCTGAGAGAACTGAGCATGCAAAAGTTAATACTTAAGAAGTATATTTAAAAGTACACATTAATGTCAGTATTAGAAGGAACCAAACCTATAAACAGAAAGAACAGGCGTGGGATGTTGTAGCAAGAAACAAAAGAAGGTAAAACTTGATTATCTAAAGAACTGGAGTACTTCCTCTCAGAACGCTGAAAGTGAAATGCTGCCTTTGTGTACAGTCTGTATGCAAATATGCACATATGTTGATCTTGTAAAAAATTTAGCTTTTATTTTGTTGCTATCATTGGAAGTAAACTTAGCTGAGCCAGGAAGATGGGCAGTTAAAGGGCCAAGAATGCATTGCTTGGGTTCCAGCTGATCCCATAATCTTTTTTCATGTCAAGTGGATTTGTTATGTAATAATTAAAAGAAATAATTGTTTACCAGAACATCACAAAATAGAGGCAACAGTGTTGTAGGCTGGCCACCATATGGGCTGTCTTATATGGAGGAATAATCAGCTGGAATAAAAATTGGTACGTTTCATATATAACTACTAGTATCGTATGGAATCAGATGTATCTCACCGAAGTTAAAAGCCTGCATGTTTTGGCACATGCAAAGCCCATATAGCTACTAGACATACCTGTCTCTCCCTGCTGAGCATAGAGTAACTAGTTTTTTTTTAATTTTAGCTGACTCAATTAAGTGACTCAAGTTAGATAGGATGAACCCTGGCTTCAAAGTCTTGTTTACTTTGAGACCAGTTAATGAAGATATGCTGCTCTTACGTACTGGTAAACACTGGGTTCACCCATTTGTCTTCCTATTATGTCCACAATGAACAAACATGCTATATTAAGACTAGCTATATAACATGAGCTTTACAAACTATCTTGATTAGTCACCAACCAAATCATGCTTGCTTCACTTACAGGATTGTTCCCCATCTACTTTAATCATTCGGCTTGCATGAGAGGCCCTTTAGATGAGCTTCTACTTTTGCATTTTCCCTGGGCTATGCCATTAGCCGAGATTTGTTTGTTAAGTAGAAGATTAATGTCAGGCAATTTTAACACGTAATCTCATCTGTAATACTTGTTTACTGGAATTGTTTACCCAATAGTAGATTATGGACAAGATCAAATCATTTATTGTTCTATTAAGGAAAAAAAAGGTTCTGAATGTGAATCAAAAACTGTTTTCTATATTAACTTACTTTTCTGTTCTGATGTATTTACTGATGACTGTCTTTGTTCCAACTCATGGAATTCATAGAGTTGATTCTGTGTGAGTAGCATGCAGTCAATTTGGTTTGAACTGAGCCGTGGGGAAAGTACTAACATAAGGTTTGGACCCAGAAATGTGTACTCTTGTGGCCTTGTGTCAAATCATCTATTTGCACAAAAATAAAACACACAGAATTATTTTCTACAAACTTTCAGACTGTTCTTAGTTTCATCTTTTCCTCTTCTCTGCTAATCAACATTATTTTTCTTCTTGCAAGGTATGCAAAGTGTTACATTCTCAGCAAGTAGCTCGAGTCAGGGGCTTTTGTATTTTCATTGCTGTTCTGTCATCTAGGGGCTGTAGAGAGTCAGGGTCACTGTCTTTTCAATCTTCTCAGCCTCTCCTCTTCTGGGGAGGAGCAAGTAAGCAAGCCAGTATCAGGATTTCTTTTTAAGGGAAGGACCTTAGTTGATGAGAAGAGGATTTATTTACACTGAGACTGATATAGGCCCTTTTCTGTGTCTTCATTAATTTAAACAAACTCTGAGCTGAGAGGAACAGAGCATGTGCCTCTCATGTTCCTGCACAGGGGCCATAGGGTAGAAATTGCGTGGAGTTCACAGCACCAGAAGGGACAGTGCCTCACAAGACAGTGGGGTTTTTCTGAAAAGGGAGGAATGAGCTCAGAAAACAAATAAAACTGGAGGGAAGAATCGTGCTACTCCCACAAAAAACCTTTCCCTTTTGTCAGATCTATGGGTGCAAGTAAACTAAACCAAAATCTTCAGGCAAGTTGGAAGACACCTTGTGACCTTTCAATTCCACAAGCTTCTGCAGTCTTCTGTACAGTTTTGACTTACTTAGGGAGTAGATGATGAAAGGGAGTAGACAGCTGAGATCAAATTTAATTTACTTAATTAATTACTTGTTAAACTTTGTGTCAGATAAGTAATAGCACTATTGTGAAGACAGAGGGGTCTTGGGGCTAGAGAGGAGGCTGCTAAAATAGGTTGATAGGTCTCTACTAATCACTCTTCCTTGTGCTTTTGTCCTTTTCACTGATTTCTTTGACTCTTCCTTGTACTGGTTCCCTCTTCTTAAAGGAAGCATAATTTGAATTAATATTCTTGCAGTGCCAGTACCTCTTTCTGTGATCTTCAATGGAAGACTTTGCGGCAAGTGACAAATACCGACATGAAAAGTATATATGTGGTAGTGTTATGTACGTGTCTGGAATATTGTTGCCGTTTCTGTCATTATAGGTACTATATGTGATGGAGAGTGTTTGTTGCCAGCATCATATGCATAGTTTGCATCTTCTATTTTACCTGTAATCATATGTCCTACAAGAGTATTGCACAGACCTTTCCAGTGTCTCTAATTGTGATGTTTCATGCCTGGATAGTTCTGTGTTGGAATGGAAGCCATCACTGGCAGAGCAGTCACTAACTTCTATTTGATATTATTTGTGCTTTACATTAGGACGAAGGGTATTTGTTTGGAATTTCTTGCCAGCTGGATGTGCTAGAAGTGTGGACAGCTGTAATGTGGTGGTGCAAGCATAAGAAACTGATAAGTTGTTTCGTTTGTTATAGCAACTGCGTGAGCTGATCGCTGAGCACAAGCCTCATATAGATAAGATGAACAAAACTGGGCCTCAGTTGCTGGAGCTGAGCCCAGGAGAAGGTTTTTCTATCCAAGAGAAATATGTGGCAGCTGACACCCTTTACAGTAAAATTAAGGAAGATGTGAAAAAGCGAGCACTGGCACTGGATGAAGCCATTTCTCAGTGTACCCAGGTATCAATTTAAGTTTAAAGTATAATTGGATTCATTCAAATGGAAAGATACACAGACATTGTCCTCTTACATGTATATATCAAGACTAAACTTCTGTTTTATCTGTATTTTTCAACCTAATGGCCTGTGAAAGTTTATATCACTGCTTACGGCATTGATTTTTCTATTTCTTGAGGGGTTATAATTTTATATATTGGTCAGTATTAAGACTGCTGCCATTGAAAAATGTTATTGCTTCTTAATTTTGAAGTAAAAAAAGGAAAAATTGGTTTAAAAATGTGGGATTTTATTTTCATTTATTCCGCTCTCTCTTGCTGGTCTGTTACTAGCTGATGCTCCCTTTGTATATGGATGTCACTGTTCAGTTAACTTGAATATAGTTGCATCTTGAACTTGACAGCTTTAGTAACAGCTCGTTGCCAATGGAACTAGAGGGTGGTTTGGCAGTGGTAATAGCGTTTGGTCTTCGTTGCAGACCCACAAGAACTTACCGTAACATATGCTTGAACTGTTACGTAACAGTATTGTGAGCAAAATTAGACCTCACAAAATTTCATCATAAGCATAAAATTCAGGTGAAGTCCCTAAAAGCTGCACATCTTAGATTCATCAGCAATGAACCTCGATAGGGTATTGTTAGGTGTCACATTCTGGAGACTTTTAAATATAGACTTAATTGTCATTAAACCCAAACTAAAATTGTTTTACTCAAGCCCAAATTCAGAAAAGAACTCAGTAAAACTGTGTACATGAACCCATACAAAAACCTGAATAAAAATGTTTTGTTCTGTACTGCATTTTTTTATAGGAAATTCTCCTTTTTCTCTGTTTGCTGAAGATTAAGTGCTATATTCTGCTCAGGCCTCAAATACTAAATAAAGAAATACACCTTGAACTCCTCATCAATTCTACATTCTAAATAATTTTTGTCATAGGTCATTGTACTTAATGTCATATTCCTAGGCCCTGCAGACTGAGCTTAAGAAGCTAAGGAAAAAAAAGTGACATCAGATATTATCCTGCTTTTGAACTAGTTATAGACATTATATTATACTTTAAGTCATTCTAAACACCTTCCTTATTCAGACTTCTGAAAGATGCCTGATGACTTAGATTCAGTGTTTTCTTTATCTTAATACTCATGGAGCTGCACATTTGAAACTCAAGATACTTACTTAGCATTCGAGTCCCTGCTTTGTATGTGATAGACATTAACGTGTACTGGCTAAGTACAAAAAGCAAGAATAAAAATGCATTCTTTGGTAACAGCTAGAATATAATCAGATGTTGAGAAAATACTTAATTATTTGTGCAATACTTTAAGGTTCATTTTCTATACATAAATGTATATGCAGATGACGAAGCAAAACATTGTAACACCCAGAATGTAATTTTATATAATCTACTTTTTTATTAAGATACATAAATATATATTATCAGGCCTCTGTACTGTGATGGGTAGGTCAATGTTTGTCTAGACAGTCCTGGAAGAATAATTATTTAACTCTTCAGGTTTTAAATTATATTAAATTGCGTTATGTATCAAAGGCAGCACATAACCTATGGAGCCAGAATGAGAGGTTGTAATGACTTGCATTTACTTCCTTTTAAGTTTTAAAACACCTTGTCTCATTCATTGAAGTATGAGTACAAGGATGCCTACTGAACGTACTGACAATTTTAAAATGTAATGTATATGTCCTAAAATTAGACCCGAATATTGCCAATGTAATTTCTGTTTTTATCACTTTTGTAAGATTTTGTTGCCGCAGTCAGCTTTTCAGAAGTCTTGAATGTGGGAAGGCTCCTTATCTTTCATAACACATTTTGCTGGCTTGTATGGTATTCACACTTCTAACAAAATCACTGAGTCCATAACATTAATCACAGAGTTTGATTTGAAGTGGGTTGTATGGTGGGAAAAAGTCATTACATTTGTATTGCCTATATTCCTTTGAATAGAAAGGATGTAGCTATTTGTTCACATAAGGTAATCTTGTTTTGCTGTGCTGTCTCTAGCACCTTTCCCAAGTGTAGTCAGGTTTGCTTTTTGTAGATCCTGAAGGATCATTAAATGCACTCACAATTTACTAATTTCTGTAATTTGACAGGGGCATTGTGATGAGATATTTTTAGGAGTCTCTCTGGATCCAAAAGCATATAGTAAAAGCTAACTTTAGACCTATACCAATGGATGAACCATATTAACATAGCTGTAATTGAGTTTCTGGGCACCTACCTGGGCTCAGTCAAATGTGGGTGAGCATAATACATGCCGTTGTGTGCTTTTAGTTGCAGAAAGTAACATTCCTTTACTGCACTAACAAGCATCACCTGGGCACTAACAAATGTCTCTTTGAATGACCTTACATATCAAATCTTAATCAGTGGTTATATGCCAGTATGTTGGTTCTGATATGAAAAAGTATGTATTTAATATTAAGGTAAATAGCTTTCTAAAATGATGAAAACAGAAAGCCATGGCTCTCCAAAATAAGGTACAAACTACTGTATGAATTATGCAGGACTAAATGCAAGTAGATTCTACCATATGTATAGTATCTTCAGATGGAGTGTCTCAAGACTGAACCCAGACTTCATAGTAAAATTCTTAAATCTGAAAGGAAGTGCCATTTTGCAAGGTCATTTTTGTAATTTAGATATTCAAAGAGGGGGAGAACCACGAAAGGTGGTATTGCAAGTTGCATATACACGTGTTGGATAGAGATACTAAATACATTAATTTTAAAGTACCATTTTCCAATAGAATTTCAGATGCTGTTTTTCAGTTGTTTTTTTTTTCCTAATTTCCCTGCTGCTTCTTTCTGTCCTTTACCACCCTCCCAGTTTCATGACAAGATAGATCCAACTCTTGAGAGTCTGAAACGCATAGTTGAACGTCTGAGGCAGCCACCTTCGATCTCAGCAGAAGTTGAGAAGATTAAAGAGCAAATCAGTGAAAATAAGAATGTGTCCATGGATCTGGAAAAACTTCAGCCGGTGTATGAGACACTTAAACAGAGAGGGGAAGAAATGATTGCTCGCTCAGAAGGAGCTGATAAGGATATATCTGCTAAAGGTAGTAGACTGAGGAAAGTTTCATGTAGTGGAAATGCAGCAAGCTGCAGCATATAAAAAATCTTCATTTCTGATGACCACTAATCTGGGGATTGTGTTCTCCTGGAGAAGCTGCTAAAGATTTATAAAAGCAAAGCATTCATTTAAAATAATTCATCATGCGTATGACCTTTGTTTTATTTTTAAAGGCCATGTTGGTTGTTTCCACTTAACATTATAAGGAGTCCCGTAAAGAAACAATTTTGCAGTCTAAATTTTATGCGTACGTTTTATGTTTCTGCTGTAGAACTGTAGAAAGATTTATGTCCAAGAATTGTTTGCCAAGGTAGTAATCTAGTTCCTTTGTTGTTTAGCTGTTCAAGATAAACTAGACCAAATGGTCCTCATTTGGGAAGACATCCAGACCTTGACTGAGGAAAGGGAGGCCAAACTGTTGGATGTAATGGAACTAGCTGAAAAGTTTTGGTGTGATCATATGGCTCTTGTAGCTACTATTAAAGATACTCAGGACTTCATTCGAGAACTGGAGGGACCTGGAGTTGACCCATCTGTAGTCAAGCAACAACAAGAAGCTGCTGAGGTCAGTTGAAAGTATTTTATTTACAGTATACAGAGAAAAGACAGAATTACTATGAAGTGCCAAAGGAGAATATTTTTGTAGAGATGAAGAGGGATAATTGTATAGAAACGTACTATAATGATATCTCAAGAGACTGTGGTAAATAACATGTATCAGTGCGTAATTGCAATGAGCATACAACATGTGCCTGTCATTACATTTACATATCTGCTTATAAACATGTATATAATAAGCATGTCAGTGAGACTTTTAAAAGTTATACATACTTTAGATTCCCTGAGTAATACGTAACATCTAAATGAAAGGTGTACAGATGTATTGTGCTCTAAGCCTGTAATTATTTATGCTGATAGTTAAAGATTTGAAGGTTGAATGATAACCTCTGAAAAAGAAAACACTCTGATTAAAGAAATCTAATTGAAAACTTCCTGTTTATTTTTTTCCATCTCAGGCAAAATGACATCATAAGCCATTGTTACATTTTAGACTGTCACTTGATTTCATTCTGACACTGCAAAGGATACTTGTATTTTAAGCATCCAATTGTAAGACCAGGTGACTTTAAAGAAAGCAAAGGTCAAATCCTGCCATGTCTTATCTTGAAAACAAACTGTACATAGATTATTAAATTTAGTATTAGCAGCATTGGATTTTTTTTCTCTTTGTAGGCTGTTAAAGAAGAAATTGATGGACTACAAGAGGAACTAGAAACAGTTGTGAGTCTTGGCTCTGAGCTTAGAGCTGCTTGTGGAGAGCCTGACAAACCTATTGTCAACAAGAGTATAGATGAGGTATGGGAAATGCAGATGCTTAAATCTGTTACGTTAGATGCTTGTTCGGCTGAAACTGGTATATCCTCCCTGCCCCAAAGAAATTTTGAAAATAAAATTTTTGTGGCAAAAGTAAGATATCCCTGAAGCCTTTGTGTTAAAGTAAGGTTTGTATTCAGGTAAGTGGATCTTGTCTCACATTGGACTGGAATGTACAGACAATTTTATTTTATTGATTTATGGGTTAAAAGTTTTGTAAAAGACAGAAAGGGTTTGGTGTTTTGTTTTGTTTTTTTTTTTTTTTTTTAAATACTGATTAATACAACAGATGGCTACTTTTTGCAACAGTAATGCTAGAATAAATTTCAGATATATCTGGTTTATGCCAAGTGAGACATCTTAACTGAGACAATCCTGTTTGGATGACTACAGAGTATTTTTAGTGTCTCAATTGTTCAACAATGTATGTTTCTTTTAAGCTACCTTTTTTATAATGATGGAACACCAAATGATTTAATAATAGTATTTCCCATATTAACTATAATCCCTGTGTTAATAAAAATATTCAATAATCATTATTGAAGTTTACAGCTTTTGTAATCCAGAACCTCTAGTGTATTCTGAAGGAAAGTAACTACGCAGTGATAGGGAGAACAAGAGTGTTAATATGGAATGAATATGAACTATTCATGCTGAGTTTATTGGTGTTATTGATCAGTGAATAAATAGTGCATGCACATTATACAGCAGTAAAATTCTTCTGTCCACTGGAGTAAATTGCACTTACTTGCAGCTGAATTCTGCCTGGGATGCCTTAAACAAAACATGGAAAGAACGGGTAGATAAGCTTGTTGAAGCTATGCAGGCGGCTGTTCAATACCAAGATGGACTGCAGGTAAGATGGTGTGATACACCTAACCCAGTCTTGAGTCAATAGGATTTAATGTGTCTTTAATAAAAAAGGTCAAGTGATTGGGAAGGTGACATGTATCAGTCTGATCATAGCCACTATTTTCTTCAGTAGGCAGATATTTTTTTCTCAGGGTTGGTTGGGTTGTGGGTTGTTTTTTTTTTTTTGCATTAAAGAATAAATCTATTTGGGTAGTTTTCTTTATGTAGTTGTTCATATATTGCACTATGTTTAGATTTGAAATTAATGTCCCCATGTTTATTGATAAAAGCAGAGGGTTTTTGATACCACACAAATTCACAGTAATTGTGCTCACTTTTTCTTGTGATAGTCAGTACTTTACATGATAGGCGAGTTGAAGTTGTGTCATGTTTACATGATCTGAAAGGAACAGAATACAGGTCCATATATTCACTCTTTGAGTGGAGGACAGTGAAAGAACTTCAATTTTATTCCAACTTTTTATAAGTCAAATATTTAAGTTTGAATATTTTAGGGAAAAAATATTAACATAATGTTAGTATAATTTATCCAGTCACAATACTTTAGAAGATGATACCTTTTTTAAATTCTGGTAAATTTTCCAGCAGTTTTTTAAGATATCTTTTCTGTATATGTGCTGTATTTTTTTGTTGGTTTTTTTTTTTTTTTTGCATATTCTTTGCACGTTTTGGCTGAGTGGCAGGCCTCATATCTTTTGTCAGTGAATGGCTAGAAGATTGAAACATTTGAAAAGATTTGATGGTCAGATTTTGCAAAACTTTTTGCTCAGTGGAATTACTATCTTTCTTTGTTCATTAAATCTTTAAAAACAGCGTTTCACGTGACACTGAGGGCAGTTGCTTGTGTGGTCAGTGCAGATCAAACAGCACTCATTAATAATAATGCAGCGTGCTTGTTTTGCAGTGCACCCTCACTCTGTATGAACTCCAGGTTCTCTTTTTTCATACTGCGCAGAGATTGACTTGTAGGGTTACATTAGGAACATTGCCATTGGTTTGAGTGCTTTGTATTTCCTGTGGCTGTACATTGTACATCCTGCAAACTTGGTACTTTGTGAAAGAACTGTATTTAAATGCCTTCTTATGCTCATTTCAATAGACAATATGAAAAGTATTGTGAACGGACTGTTAGCTACAGCTGCCTCATCCTGTTGGGGTGGTTCTCCTTTTCTCAAGGAGCTGTGTAGCAGTGGGCAGCTCTGACAAGCTGTCCTAAGCCTTTCTCTGTAATGAATCACAGATAACAGGCAGGAGGAAAAAGGCCTAGCAGAGAGGTATCTTTTCCCCATTTAATAATACCCAGATTGACACAGGCATTCTTAATCTTTAAGTGGCATATTCTTGAGGTTGTTCTCCATTATATCAGGAGCAAAAGTGTACCCACAAAGTCTGAGAACTGGGGAGACTTCATTTGTTTTTTAAAGTTATCACTGCATTATCCTATCGAGATACAGTCAAGCTCAGCTATTGCCCATCACTACACTATCTAATATGTACTGAATGGATTGTGTTCCATGTTCCTTACACAGATAAAGTCCTTCAAAAGAAGTTTGTTTGTAATCGTCATTTAAAGTGTATTATCATTCAGCTACCACCTTCCATCTTTGCTCCAAAGGACTGCAGAACAGAGTTTGTCTTGTATTTACCTTTCAGGGTATTCATTAAATTGCTGATTTTACTCAAGAAGTAGAATACTAGTCAGCGTGAATAGCAGTGGCAGAATATTACTGCTTAATAGAAGTTCAGTCTTGCAGCATATACATCCTCGTAACCATTACATGGAGTACTTCAGTTAATATTTGATCCCTTGTATTGCAAAGAAACCTAGGTTCTGCTGAAGAAAGCCGTTTTCTTTCAAAGAGCACAGCAATATTGTTCTTTGGAGAACAAAAAAAATTATGATATTTTACTTAATACAACTTTGAAATACAACACTATTTCTCTGCTCGTGCTTCAATTTCATCCTGTGATTTTCAGGCAATATTTGACTGGGTAGACATTGCTGGCAGCAAGTTGGCGTCTATGTCCCCAGTTGGAACAGATCTGGAGACAGTGAAGCAGCAAACCGAGGAACTTAAGGTATGAACTAGGAATTTATTTCATTTATATTTTCAACTGTCTGCATTTTTTCTCTGTAGTTTAGTATTTTTATGTATCTTTCAAGAGTCAAAAGCCATTTTCATTTTCGATTTCTAGTAAAAAAGAATCTGTATGAAAATTTCAGATAACATTTCCTTGCAAACTTTTCATTTGAAAATGTGTTTCATTTTAAAATCTATTCCGAATTTTGGTGAGACTACATTTTATTTTGTGAATATGTTCTGATAGCCAAGAAATACTTGTAATAGCATTCCTTCTCTTTGAAAGGCTGTGAGGTTATTTTGTACAGGTTTCTTTTGCTATGACTTTTTCATTTTCTGGTTTCTATCATAAACAGCTTCCTTGAAGCTCTGAGAGAATGCCTCCAAAGCTTCACTTTTGCCATTACAGGCTTTATATAAATGCTCACGCAGATCACAACATTCCCAGTACATTAGTAAGCTGAAAATCAAACTTTCAGGCTAACATAGAAACCTGTGTGTATGGATCTGAGACTGAGTATGCTCCTAACATCAGTAGGCTGTTGTGCTATGTATAAAAAACAGGGATGTATAATGATCAGGGAATGTCCTTGGTTTTGTTGCTCACTTGTACTTTTTTTGTCTGTGGGCAGGTTGTGTAATCTGTCTATTTTATGATGTAACTTCAAATGAACCATAATCTTACATAGTTCAGAACGCACCTATGTGAGTTGCATTCAGACTGCTATCCAAGTTGTGTGTACAAGAGAGGGTGTTCTACTAGAGAAAATTTGCTTTCAGATCTTTTGAAAAACAATCCTACTTGAAGTTTAAAGGACTGTATTATCACAACCACAAGAGCTAGAAGTTACTCAAAATACATTCTGCCTCTTTTACAGACCAGGGAGATCATTGGAGAATACTTTCCTATTGGGCATCTTTATCATCCTCTGGCCACAGTTAGCAACATCTGCTAGAATATTGACATTGTTGCATGTTTTCAGTTAGCTGGGACTGCCTGGGTTGTCAGTGTCTCACAAGCATTTTGACCCTAGAATACAACTCCCCAAATTTATGAAAGTTGACAGTGGTGCATTAGTATTGTAAATGCTGCTGTACTGTGCCGTATTCAAGAAGGTCATTGCTTGTGATAGGTTTATGTGTATTCTTCTTCCGTTTACCATAGCAATTTAAGACAGAAGCTTATCAGCAGCAGATAGAAATGGAAAGACTGAACCATCAGGCAGAACTACTGCTGAAGAAGGTAACAGAGGAGAGTGACAAGCACACTGTTCAAGACCCTCTCTCAGAGCTCAAACTAATGTGGGACAGCCTAGAAGAAAAAATTGTAAATAGACAGGTAAATAAACTTGAAGGTGGGGGCTTTATTCATGACTTAAATTTTTGAGAAAAGCTTTTTATTATGTATAATGTTTGTATCAATTTACATATTTATTCCTTTTGGTTTGGAAATTACAGAACTATATATAATATAATTTGAATTTTACAATTTATTCAGTTGCTTTTATGGTTTCTAAACCCTTAGCAGTATTTTTTGTCACTTCCTTTGTCAGCAATGCCATGTCAAATCATTGTTATTTCAATTATTTGACATCTTAAGTAGCAGTTGAAAACATGTTTATATGTGCAAAAGTAATATTAGCTGCTGAACTGAGCACTTTAAAAAAAAAACCCACAACTTAATCTTAAACTATATCAGTTTCTTTCCTTAAATTATCAAAGTGAAAGAGAGATTTAAAGATGCAGTGCTTTGAAGTGTATTTTTTTCAAAATGGAATCATTTAATGACAAAGAAAAGGTTTTAAAAAGATCATGCACCAAATTGCATTTATATTGAAATTCTGTTTTAAGTCATAAAAAACTACTGTCATATCTCTGATGAGAGAACCTCCAAACTTAACTCTGCTCTGGTCATGTGGGGTCTTCGAAGATTAGGAATTTAAGCCTGGCATGTAAGCCTTTACAGTGGAATCGCTAACTCAGCTCTAACTATAAGGCAGTTGCTTGTGTTGGAAAACTGTTTTTCCCTGGGTTTTATGATATCTTATGGATGGACTCCGCTCTGGATTATGGTGACTAATGGTAATATAAGCCAATTCAATAGCATTGTGAAACCGTTTTATTGTTAATTTTGTTTTTACTATAGCACAAGCTGGAAGGTGCCTTGTTAGCCTTGGGGCAGTTCCAGCATGCCCTGGATGAGTTACTGACGTGGCTGACGCATACAGAAGACTTGCTGAATGAACAGAAACCCGTGGGTGGAGACCCCAAGGCTATTGAAATTGAACTTGCCAAACATCATGTATGTGATTATAATGAATATTAACTGAAACGTTCTTTTGATGTTTATCTTAGTGACGAGACTTGTAGTAAAACTTAGCACTCGATAAATAAGTCTCTAGAGATTTTCAAGATGCAGATTATAGCTGAAATGCAGACTTGGAATAACTAATATCTTTCCTTTTACTCCTCTGTATTCCTTCCTTCCTTGCGTATGCCATGCAAGTGGCATAGGTTTTAGCCAAAAAGAGCAGCTCACTCTAGTCTCCACTTTTATTCACCTTAATTTGACCCCGGGAACTCAGAAGTTACTGAACCTGGTACTCTCCCTGAAGCAATAAACCGCTTGATTAGTTCTGTTTAAGCCAGGTCTCAGAAAATGCATGTGACCACTACAGATCTTTTATTCTTGTTTCTTCCTTCTCAGAAAATAGTGATTTCTTGTTTTGAATTCTGCAGGATTGTATCTCAGTTGGGTCCAACTAACACAAAGAATGCATCTCTGAAAATCTCAGCAAACTTTAGGGGTATCCATGCCCCCATCTTTTTCTTTGTTACATACAATGTAGGGTTTATTTATTTATTTTTAAAGTATTTTTACTGATAATTGTGACTTTGGAGCATGTAGAAGAATGCTTCTGTTGTGCCTTTATTTTCAAGAATATCTCCCATGAGCAAGAGGTCTTCTCTACCTCTTTGTGTGATTCGATGCTATTCATGATGATATGTTCTTTCTGGGCCTGAAGACTTCAAACTCATGTCATAAATCCTCTCCTTTCCTTTAAATCTGCCATTTAAGTTTTGGCCTGCATATGATTTGAAAAGTATTCAGAGTCCATTTTGGATTTAGAGGGAATTGATTGAAATTGACAATACACGGATAATTAAGGCATTTTCATTGTGGTAATGCAGCTGTGGAGCTTCTGAAGTCTTTTGTGTGGTCAGTTGGAAGTTGAGCAGAATAAAACATGTGTGACTACTGTTAGAAACAGGCTCTTAAAAAAAAAAAAAAAATTACAAATCCAGCTTCCACTTCATGAACCTTTTATAGTCTTATTGAACGGAAGTGTTTTGCTCTGAAGAAGCATCCAGACATCATTTATGACTTCACCTACCTTCAGTGCTGAGGGAGTTCAGCAAACACATGAATGAATCTGCTTCCTTTTCATAAAACAAGAGTTTATAGGTTAGAAAGTTCACACAGTAGTGCATCCTGTGGTAGCCTGGAAAAACATCCATCTCTTGAATAACTTTGGAAAGAATAGACCTCGTTCTTAGTGAGCCTCAGTAGGAAGGAAGGGATAAGATGCATCTGCTTCTGTGAATATCCCTTTTTTTCGCTCTGTTAGCAAAATAAAATAACGAATACCTTCCAGTGCTTAGCTTAAAAGAATTAAAGCAAATGTGATGCACGTTTTATATACAAGGGCTACTTGTGACTTGCTATTTCATCAAGTGCTCTGTATAGTTTATTTGAAAGTTCCTTTGTATTTAGCTTTATATTTTTTCCATATGCTAGCATTTTGAGGGAGGTGATTTTGAACCAGACCCTATGTTTATGTTTATGACAGCAGTCATAAACTTGAATTTCTTAGATGGGGTTTACCATTCCCTTGCCAGCTATTTTGCATCTTCTCTTTTTCTGATTTCTGGTATTTTAAAGCATTATCTTCTTTTTTGTTTGTTTGTTGTTTGTTTGTTTGTTTGTTTTTAATATTTCTGAAAACAGCATCTGTTTCCCAAATGTACTTTTTGCATTTTATGGTTTTACTATGATTGGTGATAACGGGTTTTCAACCAGATGGAGGAGGTGTTGTGGTGTTAGTATTACAGTCATTCCCCAGCTTTTAGCACAGTTGAAGTGTCCTGGTAGCCTGACATAACGTGAAACGAGTTGTAGACCTGAAATGCATGAAAAGATGTTGAGGCAGTCAGGTTGTTGTATGGCACAGCAGGCACATAGTATTCTTATTTCTCTCTCTCCTCTCTTCTTAGACTACTGTTCCACAAGCAATTGGCATTGCTATATATAACTGTTTTCACACCGTATCTTCAATAACAAAGAAAAATCCTATTAAGGAAAAGTATGTTGTAAATTACGGAAAGTGAAGAAATAATTCTTTACTAGCAGTACCAAAACCCTTTCATAATTTCAGAAAGAAATATATGTATTCAGAAGGAATATATTATTTTTTCCAAGATATGAAAATAAAATGTAGCATTTTGGCAGAATGGTCTGTTACTGCTTTTGATTGAAGAGACCTTAGTTATTAGCTTTAATTGCTAATACCTGTGCTGATGTTAAACTTGCCTTGTCACTGGATTAGGAATAGCTCGGTCACTGTAGTTGCCTTCATTCAATAACCTATCAACATGGCCAATCATACATATTGTGTTACAATTGTAGGTGCTACAAAATGATGTTTTAGCTCATCAGTCTACAGTGGAAGCAGTTAAGAAAGCAGGAAATGACCTGATTGAATCAAGTGCTGTTGAAGAAGCAAGTAATTTACGAAGCAAGTTGGAACTTCTGAATCAGCGCTGGCAAAACGTGTTGGAAAAAACAGAACAAAGGAAACAGCAGCTGGACAGTGCCTTGATCCAGGTGAACAGGAAATGATCAAATAAAGAGATAACTAAGAAAAAGTGTCTTTTTACGTTAAATACATAGATACATGTATTAGAAGTTGGCCTAAATCAAAACCATAATGCAGACACTCCTGAGTGTGGAGAAAATTTGAATCCAGCTGTATCTTCCACAGGTGGCCACTGTCTTTTACAGTGTTGAATCAAGACTCCTGCTTTTGGCCTACATATTTTAAAAGGATGAAACTTCTGTATGGGTATATTATTCAGGGAAGACATTGATCTCACAGTTGCTCATTTAGCCTGCTTTCAAGATTTCCAAGGGTTTTGTTTTTGTTTTTATCATTTAGATTAGATTGAGCTAGTTTAAATTTTGGGTTGTTTTTTTCCTTTAATTTCCTTCGATTATTGTAAATATCTGCTTAAATCTGTTGCCAGTATACTTTTGCATCTGAACTAGTATTAGAATGGAGAACATTTAAGTAAGCTCTATGGTATAATTTAGGCCCAAGGTTTCCATGGTGAAGTTGAAGATATGCAGCAATGGCTGACAGACACTGAACGTCAGCTGTTGGCATCAAAACCTGTTGGAGGCTTACCAGAAACAGCAAGAGAGCAGCTTAATACCCATATGGTAAGTATCAGTATTAGAATGCTTTGCAAATTGCATTTTAGGACTAACTATCTTTCAAGAGTGTTTATGGTAAATATAGAGCATGTTCTATATATCACAATGTCTGTACAGTATCTTAAAAAATTTTAATAGCCTTCAAAACAACACTGTTATTTTCACTGTAGGAAAAGTAGTCATTTGGGAGATGCCCAAAACTGAACCGTTAATAGTGTTGAGAAAGAAATAAAAGAACTCTTGCATCCTTGTTGTCATAAAGAAAAACAGAAAGTGTTTACAGATTTTTTTCAGTGGCTCCTATTCTTCTTTTCCCTTCGGTTCCCATAACTACGTTTATGCTTTATCTAAGATATGAAGATGAATCTAAAAGCGGTCCACATTAACTGGACCTTGAATTAAAAGACTCGATTCTTTATTCTTTATCTAAACAAAGCTGACATTAAAATCATCATTAGCACAGATGTAATAAGGACTACTGGCTCATATAGGGACTCTGCTTTAATTTTAAGTGGCAAGATGATCAGGATGCCTGAATTATTCCCTTCCTTCCCTTCCTTTCTTTTTGAGAAATGTTCAATGGATTTCTCCACCCTGAAGAACCATAGAGCTTAAAAAAAAAAAAAAAAAACAAAAAACCCAAAAAAAACAAAGACACTTAAACTTGATCTCTTACCTCAGAGGAAGGTGGTTCATAGTGCTCCATTTATACAAAAATCAGGCTGTGCTGTTAAGCCAGGATATAACCCCAAACCCAGTGATCTAACTCCTGTCCTTCTGGCTCAGATATAAGTGTGATATTTACTGAACTGTCCTTGAACTCGAATATGCCTTACACAGTTTCCATTAGAATACTGCGTTGTCAGAGCTTTAAAAATCAGATTTTATTTTGAAATGATGCTAAAGGTCTTGTCCACTAATGTGGGACACTTTCTTTTCTTCTTTTTTTTCCTCCAAAAGTTACCAGTAACTACTTTTGAGACGGAAAATAATTTACAGTTTTAAAACCAGTTATGACAGGAAACTAGGACAAAATGTAGAAATAACCTTGCAGTTTTGAACCCCCAATCCTTTTATTTTTGTCTTAGAAAAACAGAAAGAAAAAAGGGGGGGGGGAGCGCCTTTTTTTTTTTTTTTTTTTTTCATTTATTTTCTGTGAGAGTAAGGAATAATCACAATTCCATGGGAGTCAGTGGAGCTTTTTCCATTTTTCATCCTGGATTTAAAGTCAGATCAAGACCAAAAAATTTTTCCTGGATCGATTAATTGAAGAATCTTTAAACTGAATGTAGTATTATAGTTGGAACAAATGTGAACATGTCGGCAGTAATATGTACTCTATATGTACAATCATTTCCTAACCGTATGTGTACATTTTAACAGATTGTTACTGTGCTGTGGGCCATCATATAACTGCAGGCATTGACTGGTTAGCCTTTAATGTATATTACCCTTAAAAAATAGGACTTGATTTCAGTTTAGTTAAACCTCAGAGTCTCTGCAGTTATGTGTAAATACTCTGAAATGTTGAGGCCACTTGTTGAGTACTATTTATCATAAGTTCCAAATGCAAACTTGCCCCTAAGTGATACAAACCATGTTAAGTTGTGATGCGAAACTGGATAAGAAAGTTTTGCACTATATTTTGATTTGTTTCTCATTGGAAATAATGTTATGACCCATCTTCTTGAGTGCAAGGTCTGTTTCTACAGATGTGAATAAAAGACCCCTCAACCATAATCAGCTCACAAATGGAGTTGAGATTGGGCAGTGTTTCCAGCTAAGGCAGCTCCAGGAAAACAAAAGATAGGAAGAGACATTACAGGACACCAGCAGGGAAGGGGCTTGAGAAGAGGCCTCTTTGACTAGCCCAGTGCTGCTCAGAACATTCCTCCCCTTTTCTTAAAACAATCGTTTTTTCAGTTCCTCCTTTAAAATAACTTTAATTGCTCCTGCTGTCTTAAGTGTGTGACTACTGCAGAATTAACCACTGTGATGAGCCCCTGTCTTAGACTGAGCCCAGCCCCAGTGTTTGGGGACACTCCTGCTGTGCATGTCTCGCCTGTGCTGTGTTCCCTATGTTTACTGCTGAGGGCTTCTTGTGTCGCAGTAAAATAAGATGCTCTGGGGAGTTATGGAAACCAGAAATATTGTAGGGAGGTAGGGAGCATAGGAGGAAGCAGTCTAGGAGATACCACTTTTCATAGTCCTCAGAAAGAAAGCAGGGAAGCTTTCTGTCCTGTTAAAATCTTAGCTCACAGTTGAACCTGCTTCCTGCTTTGCTCTCCTCTGTGATCAGGTACAACCCTGTGTACGGTATCTCTTAACCCAAAGAAAACGTTGGATTTGGGCTCTTGTCCTGGGAACTGGAGGAAAAAATTCTTTTCCTCCTATTTGCAAGCCATTTAAGTGCTCATCTCCTGGAAGACATTCCTTGTTTGGGAGTTTGCAGCAACTTCGTTGGTACATTTTGGATGATCTGTGACAAATATTGAATATGCCCTTTTGAGTCAGAGGGGTGCATGGGAGCTCTTGCCACCTCATCTTTAACATGGTTAAAAGGAAATAATTAGTAGAATAGTTAGCTGGTAAAACAGTTCTTACAGTTATTCTTCCAGCTTTCTTTGTATGTGCAAAATGTCTTCAGTGCTCTTGCTTGGTGAGTGAAGGAAGATACAGACAAACCAAAAGAGATGGTTTACAATAAAGCAGCCCTCCCAAGTTGTCCCACCCACTTTTGAAGGTGGATAGGGTAGGTCTGGGCTTTCAGCGCGCTGTATAACGCTGACACTTTTTGTGTTTCAGCTACAGATGGACTTGAAACCAACCAAATTGTAGCAAATCTTGTGCAATAAGTGCATAGTACTTTCTTTGCCGAGCTTTGGATCTCAGAGAAAACATCTGACAGACAGTACAAGTTCTCATTTCCTGAAGAATCGGGCCCTTTCTTTGCTTGTTTGACTTTTTATTAATTACATATGTTTCCTTCATTAGTCCTAATCATACCGGCTAAATGTTGGGGGAGGAATAAATATTATACTAGCATTTGTAAAGAGTATTGAATTTCTACCTGACTTATTTTTTGTGCTTTCTTTATGTAGGAACTTTGTGCTGCCTTTGAAGCCAAAGAAGAGACATATAAGTGTCTAATGCAGAAAGGCCAGCAGATGCTTGCAAGATGCCCAGAGTCTGCTGAAACAAACGTTGAGCAGGACATAAATAACTTAAAAGAAAAATGGGAATCAGTACAAACAAAGCTCAGTGAAAGAAAAGTATGTGTTTTTACATAAAAATGGAAGTGTAAATCATGTATTTAAGGATGTTAATGTTCAGTGCTTTTATGCATGCGTACTTGCTTGATCTTTTAGATTCAAAATCAATTGTAGACACAGTTATGCAGAATTAATTGGTGTGTTTAGAAAGTAAATGGGATTCAAGAAGTTGATTATCCATAACTGGGGAGAAGATGGGTGAGAATGGCACAAGCCTGTTCCATAGAAATATGTTAACTGGTACTGATAATGCTCATTTGGTAGGACGAGGGCTTTTCAGGTTTTTATTACAGTAATCATAGACATGAGAGAGTGAATAAAATTATTTGATCATTCAAGTTTATATCCTTCCAAGTACAGAATCGCTGCATTAATTTTCCTAGCTTTTATCCATTTTTTTTCTTAAAATTGCTAAACACTTGGCCTTCTGCCACTTACTTCAAGTGACTACCTTCTGTTCTAACATAGATCAATGATTTCACTGATATGCAACATACGTTTTCTTCTTATTAATTTCATTTTGCTTTCATTCCTTCACGAAGTGTAGTCCACTTGTTCTACCTCAGTCAAACAATGAAAAATATCAATAATTACAAACAGAGGAACTCTCTGTACAGCCCTGATATGTATAAAGCACAAATATTTAACTAACAACTTATATTTTAAAGTAAGAATGCTGGTGTCTCTTAAGGTAACTGTATAATGTAAGAATGTCCAGCTAATACCCAGCATGAGCACCTTCTTGCAGGCAGCTGTAAGGTTGGAGTTGTCACCTAGGCCAGCAGCGCGATCGTTTGAAGATCTCTGACTACTCTCTCATGATGAACAAAAATTCTGTACCCCATATTAGTCTTGGTTCAGGCAAGCAAGATGACAATTGGACTTTATTAAAAAGAAGTGGTTTAGGCAAATTTGTTCTTTGTTCAGTGCAAGAGAATATATTAGATGACCTCTTTGAGGTTCTTCCAACTGCACTGCCACCTTAGATTTCTGCGACTCCACTGGTTTTGTATTGAAATTGATAAATTCATATGTCCTATTAGGATTAAGTAGTAGAAGATGTAATGTTCTAATGTAGAAAATTTTATCTTGATACTTGGTGCTGTAGTTTCTACTAATCTATCATACATAATTTTACTGCTACTCTTCTCTTAATATGCTGAAATGTAGGCTGTCATTTTAAAACTCTGAAACTTTGAGTTGGAAGTACATTTTAAAATGCTAAACTAAAATGGTGTACTCCAAAATGCTGAACCAAAATGGTTTACTTGGCTGAAGCCCCTGCACAATATCAACTGCTATTAAAGTATGACGTATCTTTACAGACCAAACTGGAAGAAGCCCTCAATTTAGCAATGGAGTTCCACAACTCACTTCAAGATTTCATCAATTGGCTTACTCAGGCTGAGCAAACTCTAACTGCAGCTTCTCGGCCAAGTCTTATCTTGGACACTGTCTTGTTTCAAATTGATGAACACAAGGTATGTAAAGAAACAGATGTGTAATGTTTTTCTCCCACTCTGTGGAGATACTTTAACAATGTCCAAATGAACCCTGTAACACTGGCACTGAGAGAAACATTTAATTTGTTTTAAAATTGCATTTTATAGTCTTTCTCGCTACATCATTCTTTATCAGACTGGGTTTTTTAGCGTTTACCCAGTGCTTGAGCAATGTAGTATTCAGAATAATTTTCTCCCTTTTTTCCAAGGTTTTTGCCACAGAAGTGAATTCTCATCGAGACCAGATCATAGAGCTGGACAAAACTGGAACCCATTTGAAATATTTCAGCCAGAAACAGGATGTTGTCCTTATTAAGAATCTGCTGATTAGTGTACAGAGTCGATGGGAAAAAGTAGTTCAACGCTTAGTTGAAAGGGGAAGAGCTTTGGATGATGCAAGGAAAAGAGCCAAACAGGTAATCGAACAACAGCTGTTGTACAACTCTTTGAACTTAGCTGTAATTACATCCAGGCTCTTGAAGAATATGGTGCTTTAAAGCACTTTCAAGTAAGTCTGGGTTTAGTGTAACAGACACTGTTGAGTTAGTGGAGCAATTTCTGTGATTCAATCATAAAGCACTTCATTTGAGAGGTGAAAGCATCATTTTCAACCCAAGCAGTGACTTCTGTCTGCAATACAGGATAGTCTGAAAGAAGAAAGTTACAGTATGGCTTCCAGATGTGTATTAGTGCCATCTGTCCTCAAAAAGAAGTTTCACAATCAACCCCTTATATTTTAAAGAATGTGATGAATGCCTTTCACTAATCTGTGGGAGTATTCCTTAGTATTTTCTTCTTGGGTTTACATTGTACCCTGATTAAGACTCATCACTTCCTCAGTCCTGTATGTTAGTTACTAGACCAGTGTCTGCTGTGTGGTAAGATGTCTCCATTTATTTCCTTAAAAACCTGGAGAGTTTTTTTACACAGCTTTCCTCACCAGGGAGCATTCATGTTTTTTTCCTTAGATTCGTGTTTCCCTCGTTGAGGAACATAAATGATAAAACGCAAAATTTGTGAGAGGAATGTAATCTGCTTAAATGTCCATAGGAAGTTTTAGCTTCCTTTTATTCAAGTGAACACGACCATTGGAGATTTAGTCTTGTTCACAGCCAAACCACATTCCCATGTTCACTGCTACTGCTACTCGGCTCATAGAGTAAGAACTTCTCTGAGCAATAAATTAACCCATAAGCCAATCAAATGTTATTTATTTCCAGCAGTTTCTCTTGTGCATTCACACACACAGCAGAGCTGAATACACTAAGTTGTTAATTTAGGACAACAACTATCTATGCAGAGCAGGGAAGGGGTCCTGAAGGGTACTGGTGTCAAGACCTGATCCACAGCCCTGAAAAACAGGGTCCAGGAGCCTTGAGACGTTTCTGAACTGGTTCCTTGTACTTTAATGTATAAGCAGCTCAGGCAAAAAGAATTTTCAAGAGACATACAGAAAGAGAATCAACCACCTTAGAAAAATTTAATCCCAAAGGGAAGCTGCTTTGTGAGAGCTGGTTGAATCGTTGGTCTTTCCCTGCTTCCTTCCCTGAAGCACTCTTTATTGAGAGAGGAAGGAAGATCAAGGATCTGTTCCTTGCCTGTTAAGATAGCATTTGATATAATGAGAGCATTTATGAGTGTCCCAGGGAAAATCTTGAGCAGTCATGCAGACGGGAGTTCTCCCCAGTGATTTACCGCTGTCTTATATAGACAATGGCTAAGCCCCATTCTTGCTGTATTTGCTATTCATTACTGAAATCTAAATGACCAACACATCAACGGAAGTTACCAATATGTCTTTGAAAGAGGCATACTATGTTTGAAGATCATGTACGTAAAAGGTTGCTAATTCATGTGGGAGAAGGGGGGCTAAGTCCAATGGGCACATGATTGGGCTAGTCCCTGTTTGAGAGACCGGGCAGAGAAAGCACACCAAATCTTTTTGAAGTCTGTAGAGTTCTTGTTTGGCCTGTAGAGAATTAGTTGGGATTTAACGTTTTCAGACTATTTTATGATCAGTGAATTTTTAAGTCCATGCAAATCTGACTTTCTTGCAGTTCCATGAAGCCTGGCACAAACTTATGGAATGGCTAGAAGAGTCAGAGAAATCTTTGGACTCAGATCTTGAAATTGCAAATGACCCTGACAAAATAAAGATGCAGCTTGCACAGCATAAGGTGAGTCATGAGTGATGAAAAGCAGAGTGCCCAGTGAGATGTAGGTAAGTCTTATCAGCCTTGCACTGTTCAGTCAGCAAAGGAAGCAGATTTGTGGCCTCACTACAACGGAGTGCTTATTAACATTAAATTAAATGGTGGTGTGTTACAGGTGAGGAGTGAAAAAAAAACTTTTCACAGTACCTGGTCTCTGGAGGAATGGCTAACTGTGAAGAAGACAGACATAATAATACAGCACCGTGGAAACTTTAAGAAACAAAGTAATACTATCTCAGAATAGGGATCTCTGAAGAGGTTTGATTCATAGAATCATAGGATGGTTTAGGTTGGAAGGGACCTGAAAGATCATCTAGTTCCAACCCCCCTGCCACGGGCAGGAACACCTCCCACTAGACCAAGTTGCTCAAAGCCCCATCCAGCCTGGCCTTGAACACTTCCAGGGATGCGGCTTCCCCGGGCAATTTGTTCAAGAGCCTCACCACCCTCACAGTGAAATATTTCTTCCTAGTATCTAATCTAAATCTACCCTCTTCCAGTTTGAAGCCATTCCCCCTTGTCCTATCACTACATGCCCTTGTGAAAAGTTCCTCTCCAGCTTCCTTGTAGGCACCCTTCAATACTGGAAAGCTGCTATGAAGTCTCCCTGGAGACTTCTCTTCTCCAGGCTGAACAACCCCAACTGTCTTGGTGTGTGTCTTCATAGGAGAGGTGCTCCAGCCCTCTGATCATCTTCAAGGCCCTCCTTTGGACCCGCTCCAAGAGGTCCATGTCCTTCTTATGTTCCAGGCCTCAGAGGTGGATGCAGTACTCCAGGTGGGGTCTCACCAGAGTGGAGTAGTGGCAGAGAATCACTTCCCTAGACCTGCTGGCCATGCTTCTTTTGATGCAGAACAGGATACTGTTGGCTTTCTGGGCTGCGAGCATGCATTGCTAGCTCATGTTCTGCTTCTCATCCACCTACAACCCCCAAGTCCTTCTCTTCAGGGCTGCTCTTAATCTGTTCCCCACCCAGCCTATATTTGTGCTTGGGATTGCCCCAACCCAGGTGCAGGACCTTGGACTTGTCCTTGTTGAACTTGATGAGTTTTGCATGGGCCTACCTCTCCAGCCTGTCCGGGTCCCTCTGGATGGCACCCCTCCCCTCCAGCGTGTCTTACCTTGCCAAAGAGCTTGGTGTCATCTGCAAACTTTCTGAGGGTGCACTCAATCCCACTGTCCACATCACCAACAAAGATGTTGAACAGCACCAGTCCCAATACCAATGACCCCTGAGGAATGTCACACCACTCATTACCGGTCTCCACTTGGACATTGAGCCATTGGGCGTAACTCTTTTGAGTGCGACCCTCCAGCAGGTCACTGGGTATTACAGGCTTTTTTCAGTCCTTAAACTGCAGTTTTACCATCCGGTTATTTGGGTTGGGATTTTCCTTTTAATACTACAGGACCATCTCAAAACTGAAAAATAATCTTGTATTTTGATTGGCAGCCCCTTTTTTGTGAAGTGGAAATATTAATTAAATCCTTTAGAAGGTACAATGATGCCATTAGTAGCAAAGGTTGTTTCTCTTCATGGGATTCAAAATTCCAGGACTAGCCTTCCACAATCCCAGCTACTGTAGGTGAAAATGTAAAAATCTCCCTGATTGACCTGACTTTTCAAGCAAATGACGATAATGTAAAAGTTCTGTAGTTCCATCAGATGCAGAGCAAAAGGATGGATGGAACACGTCTTTACTTCATTTTTACTTTTGCAAAGAGCCTAGAATAATATATTACTGAGGATCAAGTGGGTGAGTGGTAGAATCTTCAGACACAGACTGTGTCTCAAGATTTATCTTGGAGCAGTTTCATCAGAGTATTGAAAGATCATTCATTTTTCTACATTTTGGCATACGTTTACTTCTACTTTTCATGTCAGTCTTATTATTTCCCATTTACTCCTATTTTTTCATTCTGCACAATATCCCCAAGGGTTTGTGTATCTAATTTTTCCCTCTCAATGTAGCTTCTGATGATTGCTTTCACCTCTAACAAGTTTTGCCATGTATATTAATGATTGGTTGCTGTCTCAGTCTGCTTTATATTTTTATCATCTCTCAGTTTACATGATGATTTAAGCATTGTTTATCAACCAGGAAAATATTCTCCTTTAATATGGGAAAGTTGGCTGGTGGTCAAGCAAAAAGTTTTACCTATGTTTGCTGTTTAAAACTTTTAGATAAAACCTACATTAACATTCTGTTACACTAACTCTGCAATTTCAGTTTGTTCTGGAATTGCTGCTGTTGCCAGAATTTTGAAGTCAGTGATGGGAACTTAGGGAGGGGAAAAAAAGTTTCTGTTAAGATAGTCTTTCTTGTCTTCTGTGACTCTATCAATCTTTTAATCCTTCCACTCTCCTCTTTCTTTATGTGAAGTTCGAACTTCTCACAAATACGGTCAGCGTGTTGTGACTTTGCTTTGAAGTCCTTTCGGGTCCTGAGGTTTGACTCTCTACTTTTATTCTCCTCCCCTCTTCTGAAATGTTAAACTTGGTAATCCCATTTGTTCTGTATACCTACAGCAGTTCATTTTATGAGCCCAAGCTTCCTCACGTGGATTGGCAGACTCGTCACTTCTCTCAAACATATCTTTTCTCCAGCGTCTTTTCATCTAAAATGCCTGCAAGAGAATAGCTACTTGACTTGCTTGAATCTTATTTCTCATTAAGGAATGGGGTGGAATGTGGTACAGGGACATTAGGATTGAAACTGGTGATTTGGAAGAAAAAGATGAATGTGTGTGAGTGAGGGAGTTCTGTGAACTTTGTGACTTTAAACTTCAAACAACCCCCCCAAGAAATCAACTCAATTGTTTTTTAATGAGCTGTCAAACCTCCCAACACTGCAATGTCCTTCCTTATATTTTGAATCTTTTCCTTCCACTCCCACATATACCCCCTGTGTCTGTCTTTGTCTTTTCTGTCCAGCCTTGAAGGTTTCCTTGCTTCATTTAGTTAACGATTTTGCTATCTGAACTGAGTGTGTGCTCTCTGTGTGCTGTAAGCAATAATTTGGACTCACTCTTTGCCAGTTGTTACTGCCAAAAAAAAAAAAGACCCTGAAAGAGAAAAGCCAAGATAATATGTTTTCTCTCTCACTCGTATCTAGTGTGTTGCCAGGGACTTTTGGGGGTTATTCATGGTCTGTTTATCAGCAATTTTTTCTCATTTTCAGAAGTCAGGAATGGAAAAACCCTTACTAGGTCACCCAATCCATTACTGTGCTAATGCTGAATGTTCCTTAGAGTACATTTATATGAACCTGGCTAATTTTATCTGTATGTACCCATCTTCCTTAGAAGGAAGGTAGATAATTAATTACTGAGATTTCATTCATCTTACCTGTCTGCTCCTGGCAGCTTAAACCAAAATCTACTCTCAGTTACACCTCCGTGAAATCAAATGGAAGTAGATACGGTGTAGTGTGTGTAGGCTCTCAAAGAATGAATTGACTGCAACCCTTTGTTCACCTTTATATCTGGTTTTCCTGTACGATTCTTCTCTGGCAGCAATTTCATTGTGTTTTCTCATGCAAATCAAGTAACACTTGTGCATGTAGTGTTAAGTAGCTAATAAACACCATTAAATGAAAGAACCACAGACATATTGTTTGTGTGGAAGGAACTTTTATAAAAGAATGGTTATTTTCATTTGGAAAATTATTTTTATTGTAGTTCTAGCTTGACAACGATGTTTGTATTCTTTCTTAAAGTGTGTTTCCTTGTTGTTTTATATGAGGAAAATGAAAGGACAGCAAGGAAATTCTGAATTCCGAAACAAATGCTGCCTTATTTTTTCCCCCTGATAAATTTTAATCCTCAGTTCCCTCTGGATTCTGAAGTAACCCTAAAGTAAGGACAGTACAGTGCAAAATGCCAAGCAAGTTTTAAAAAAGCAACCTTGAATCACCCCAGGTAAAGTTGTCATACTGTCCGCATGGCATGGCGTAACCCAATGCCTACCTCCTGCTCAAGACACCTCCATTCCACCTGAGCGTTTCCTGACACACATTCACATCTAAAAAGAGCAGATGACTATGTGGACACATGGGAAAGTTGGTGGAAGAGTTGTGGCACACGTTGGTGCAGGCCAGCTGGGAACAGCTTGCCAGTTGGAGGTGAGCAGGAGCAAGCATACACATGTGGGCAGTGGCCATGAGGAATCTTTGCAATCTTTACACGCCTGGAGGAATTACTATAAGTTGTAAATGGTAATCATTTCCTTGCTGGATGTGATGATATTGAACGCTGCTCTGAGAACCAGATGAAAATCTGTTTCAGCGAACACTGAGCAAAAGCTCTTTTGGCCTAGTATTTTTTTGTGGGAAAAAAAAAAAAAAAAGAATATTTATCTGATTCTGTATATATGAGTTTCCTAAAGCAAACTTGTGATTTTTATTTTTTTTAAACTGATTTCCTGCTAGCTGTTCATGAAGGTGTGAAATAAAACACTTGAAGCATTCCTACCATTTAAAAGCTGCTGCGTAGTGCTGGTTTTGTCTTTTGGCAGTGTTGCTTTATTTAATTATTTACTCTGTCAGTTGGTTAACTCCTCTGCAGTATCAGATGAGTTGTGTTTCTATGTGCTCCTCTGTGCCTGTGTACAGCTTCCAGGGGCTCTGGACAGAAGGAGCTGTCAGAGCTGGCAAGCAGATGCAACTGCTGTGTCACTGTCATCTTCTGCAGTCCCTGGATCACAGAAACCTGCTTGTGATCGTGGCTTCCAGCCCAAATTGAGTTATTGGGATGTCACCTAGCTGCTTCTTGTGCCTGGACCTGTGTACTTTAGGCATACAATTCTTCCCGAATATAGCATGCTTCAGTCGTAGGAGGGTTAAATTCCTGTGGTTGGAGGTTTCCCAGCTTGACTATGCTGAGGTAAAACAGAATGACCTTTGTAGCCCTTGGGGTGCTGTACACTGGCTTGAAATCTTTGTATGTAGAAATGTAGTGTGAAGCTTCCAAACTAGCAGTTTGTGGCTTTATGGCTTCCAAACTAGCAGTTCTTTCACATTCTTCTGACTACCAGGCAGCCCCTTGCTGAAATTTAGGAATATTATGGTAGGACAGGAATCTGTGCTCTCACTGAAGGAGGGATTTTCCAGAAGTGGTTCACAGTAGGCGTGGAGCTACATTCCCAGAGAGGAACAAAAGGCAGGGACTCTGCTAGTGTCAAGCCCCATATAATTTCAGGTGCACTGTGGCTTTAGCAGACTAGAAATTTTGAAGCAAGTTTAAAATTTTCTTGCAATAAAATTTACAATTTCCATCGCAAATATGTCAAAGATTAATTAAATGTGGCCTGTAAGCAGTTAATGCTATATGGGTGTATTCTTTTTATTCCATATGTGCAGGAATTCCAGAAATCTCTTGGTGCCAAACATTCTGTGTATGATACCACAAATAGGACTGGACGCTCCTTGAAAGAGAAAACCACCTTGGCTGATGACAATTTGAAACTTGATGATATGCTGAGTGAATTAAGGGATAAGTGGGATACAATTTGTGGAAAATCAGTGGAAAGGTAAATGAAAACTGATCTAATTATTCAGCAGATAAGAAAAAGACTTAGGAGAATTCTTTTGCCATCTGTTGTGTAAAAGTAAAACCAGAGTGGCTAGCTTGTTTGATAATTAAGAGTGCCAAAACAGTAAAATACTAGAAATGCGTACGTTCTTGATGGTATGAGAGAGGCTGGTGGGAAGGGCAAGGGACACAAATAGTCCCACAATTTGAAAAGGGAAACACTGGTTTGAAGGCCTTAGTTATGATTTTATGCTGAAAATGTTTTCATGAAGTTTATGAATGACTTATTTTGTGTGTGTGTGTTTGGTTGTGTTTTTTTTTTTTTTTTTCCCTAGACAAAATAAACTGGAGGAAGCCCTGTTGTTTTCGGGACAATTTACTGATGCTCTGCAAGCTCTCATTGACTGGTTATACAAAATTGAACCTCAGCTAGCAGAAGATCAGCCAGTACACGGAGACATTGATTTAGTGATGAACCTGATTGACAATCACAAGGTAATTCTAAAAATACTCTTTTTCAATTACTAGATTGCTTATAAGTCTAGCGTTTTAATGCTATATTTACTTGGCTGTTCTGTAATGTTTAGAAACATGGAGTAGTTTTATAACACAAACATGTCATCATCAATGGCAAATGCTATAAAACATATGTGGAAGAAGACAACTGTTAGTGACTCATTGACACCAGTTAGCACTGAGAGATTCTGTTTATTGCTGCTATCCTGTGTATTTATGAATATTGTCAAAAATCACAAGCGTGCACTTATGAACATGTGTGTGTGGGCAAGAGGTGGCAAAAATTCTTTTACTGGAAATCTTTGGGGAGACAGGGCTTTTTATTTAGTACATCTGCTAACCAAATGTCCAGTGCACTCATCATGACTACAGCAGCATTTCAAACCTGCAGGGCTGCTGTATATTCATGGAGAAAAGTAATTTAAATGCTTAAGTTGTGCACAGAAGTATACAAGTAGATTACAGCCTAGGAAGCCTACATTGGCAAGCTACAGTATTTTGTTACTGAAGTGTTTTTGGAGATGGGGGAAAGTAGGAGATGTAGGACTGTGCCTCTGAATCCCAGTTTTGCAGCTCAGTATGTCGGAAGAAACAGCTGTTGAAGTTACTGGTATTGCAAAGGGTACGCACAGTCAGAGCTCTGGAGCCTGAGAGGATTACAAGGTGAAAGTCCCTCTGTTCATCTGCCAGTGACTTCCAGTACCCAAAGACTGTTCACTGAGGAGGAGACTTTGTCCCTCATTAAAAATAAGTATTTGGAAACATGTGTTGTCTATAAAAATTAGCCTGAAATATGCTGGAATTGCTTCTGAAATCCCATTGTATGTCACAACTAGGTCATAGTCAGTGGCACAGTATACTGTAATTGTATTTTCTTCCTTTATGTAACTGGAGCTTGTTCCGTCTGCAAATGTGAACATACTCTCATGCAAATATATGGATATGTGGTGAGATCTACAGCCTTATAGTCAACCCCCCAGATGGGGTTTTAGTTCCATTTTTATGATTTTAAACCTTCTCCTTATTTGTTGTCATTTTATCTGATCTTTTCCTGCTGTGGCAATCTTGCACATTAATCAAGTGTGTCAGATCAATTGCTTTGATGAAGAGTGTAAAGCCAGCATGGTAAGGAGGCTAGATTTCCCATGCATTGCATCAGGATGGGTTCTCAGGATCTGCCTGACATTTTCCTACTACATTCCAGTTTTATTAGGATAGGATAGAGTGTAAATATATCTTCATATGGAATCTAATGAGCAGAACTTGTGCATTTTGAGTCACTTTGGAGTTATTATTGATTTAACTAAATCCGTATTTCGATTTCTTCTTATAACCAGTAGGTTGTTTCTCTTTACATAATTATGCCTTAATGAATTAAACATACCAAATGTGTTTGGTGGTACCTAGGTCTTCCAGAAGGAGCTGGGAAAAAGAACAAGCAGTGTCCAGGCTCTGAAGCGCTCTGCCAGAGAGCTGATAGAAGGCAGTCGTGATGACTCTTCCTGGGTGAAAGTCCAAATGCAGGAGCTAAGCACTCGCTGGGAGACAGTTTGTGCCCTGTCAGTATCCAAGCAAACACGACTGGAACAGGCTCTTCGGCAGGTAGAGGAGTACTAATGGTGCTACGTGTACTCTATGAGAAGCAGAGAAAATATCTTACAGTCTAGTTGACAAAAAATCAATTTCATTTTTACTTCATGTCATTCAATTTCATTTGATTTAATTTTAAAATGCTAATTTTCTTGCTCATGCATTGCTTACCTTGTCTCCATCCCCAGCACATAAATAATGCCCCTTAGCATTTATTATTGCTCTTATTATTAGTCTATACCACAAATGCAAAGCAAATGTTTCAAAAACTTTACCATCTAAGGAAATCACTGAATTTACAGTCAAGCGTGAAGGGTGATTAAGAACTATGCTCCCTTCACAGGAAGCTGGAGATTGCAGTCATATTTATTCCCCTCGTGCCTTATTGGAAAGAAGTAAATTTGTGTACTGAAAACTTGTTTACATTGGCACAACAACAGTGCATGGTGAAGTGCATTGCAGAAAAAACGGAGTTGTGCTGAGTGCACAGTGTGAGTGAACAGTGTATGTGTGTCAGTATTGACTGGTACCGATCCCAAACAAATAGTATGTACAGCTCTGTGAAGATGCACTAGCTTGGGTTGATGCTAGGATGAGGCTTCTGCAGTAGCGATGTATCCACTGTGTACAAAATTCCTGCCCTGCTTTTCCCAGGGTACTGTGTTTGTCCAGCTCTCCAGTCTCTCAGCAGGCACAATCCTGAGCTACCCCAAACACTAATTGTGTTTGAATATGGCTGTGCCTAAAGGTGGACCTGTCTTTTCTCCAGGCATGAAAGGGTCGGTAACCAACGGGCTGTCAATTAATTTTGCTTAACCAGTGATTTAGGCTATGCAGAAAATATAGTTCTCATCTCTCCAGCTGGTCCGTGAAAGCACCTCCTGTGTAATTTGTCAGTGTAAAGGCATGACATTCTCAACTGAGCTGCAAATACACTATAAATCAGATGGCTAAAAGCCTGTTCATGCTTTTAGGCTTCCTATAATTTTTTGGGAAGCATGAGATATTTTTACAGTTATGAAAATGTAGTACGGTATATCATTGACTTTTTAATGGAAAGTTAATGTGCCAGCACTGCTGAGTGATTAATGACTCCAAATGGGGGCTCAGTCTCCTTGTGTAAGCTGCAGTGTGTCTGTCAGATCCCCTCATGAGTGACCGTGACTTCTTGTATTTTAACAGGCAGAAGAATTCCACTCAGTTGTCCATGTCCTTTTGGAGTGGCTGGCAGAGGCGGAGCAGGCTCTTCGTTTCCATGGGGTCCTCCCAGATGATGAAGACGCCTTGCGTACACTGATAGAACAGCACAGGGTAAGCAAGAAAATGAAGAGGATCCTCTTCCTTCTGATAGGCCTGTTACAGGGTAGAATAAAGGAAAGGAGGCAAAGTCTATTCCATATAGTCATATCCAGCATCCAGTGTTTGTTTTTGCAACTGTTTCTATAGAGAAGCCATAAATTTAATGGAGTTGACAGTTTGGTGCCCATACTGATGTTGGGCTGTTGTTTACGTCCTCTTGGCTTACTAAAAAAATACTGGGCCTTTAGAAAGTTGCTGTAAACATTTAGAGACAGATGCAAACCCTTCTGTGGAATGTATGCTGCCTGACAATTACAACAAAGACTGCTACAGTAGCAAAAATCTATGTGTCCTCTTACCACCATTGAGCAAAACAGCATATATTTTTCTTTCAAGGTCATTTGTAAATGTCAGCAGAATTATGTTATTATCCATTAACCTTCTGTCATGGTGAAACAGCGTGCTGTCATACTTCACGTGCATTAGGTACTGAAATACTGCAGTGCCATAGGTACTGCAGATAGTAGATTATAGGCCTTCAAACTAACTTTGCAGTAATGAAATGGGAAAATGGCTAAGGACAGACCATGGAGGTCATTTTCACTCTTCAAGTAGGAGACTACAAACATGCACATTTAAGCCCATGCGAAACTCTTCTTGTGCAGGAGTAATAGTACCAAGAATGTAGTGCCCACACTGTTATAGATCAAATCATAACAGTAATGGATTTGTTCGTCATTGCTTTGAAGAAAGTTATAACAAAACTTATAAAATGGAGAGTGGAAAAGCATCCTGCTTAAATTGAGTTTGGGAATATTATTATGCAGAGGAGTTCGTGCAGGCTATGACTAGGTAATGGTTCTTAGCTAAGGAGTCTTCAAGGTACTCAGACTGCAATGTTTTGAAGAGCAGATTTAATTTAGAGCCCTGGAAACTGGGTGCTATTCTTTAGCTGGCAAATGTAAGTATGCATCAGCATATGCTGACTAATGTTGGCAGTAGGAACCTGTTGTCTCCAATGCAATTAAATTTGGCTTTAGCTGCCTTTCCATGTGCTTCATCAGTTCCCTTTTATTTAATTTTTTGCTTTTCTGAATACAGAGAACTGTCTGAATGAAATCTTAAGTCCACTGAAATAATTAGGAAAAAAATCTTAAATTTCTACCTCTGCAATTAACGAAATATTTCTGTATAAAAGCTCAAAATTGTGCTGCCAAAGCTGAAGCATAACTTGGAACCTCAAACCAAAACAAAGTTTGTCTCTAAGAAACCGTCTCCAGCTGGGGAGAATAATTGTTAGCACAACACAATTGGCCTCCATGTTAGATGTGACCATACTGTATTTAATTTTTTTTGGTAGGCTTTAGAAGATGTTCTCCCAACCACATTTTCTTTTTAAAGGCCAAATAATAGAAATACAGTACTTGTCCAGCTAAGAAAGGTTGTGGCACTGCTGCTTTAACACTCAAGAGCACATACAGCAAAATCTTCCTTGAAAGAGTGGTCTCTCCTCTTAAGCTTGTAACATTAGCTTTCAAGAAGAAAAAAAAAAAGAAAATAAGGGAAAATGTAATATATGATATTAGTTTTAAACACCGTGGCTGTATTATAATGCTGCAGTATTAATATCAAAAAATGTATGACTGACATTATTTACATAATCATAGAATCATGGAATGATTTAGAAGGCACCTTAAAGATTATCCAGTTCCAACCCCCCTGCCGTGGGCAGGTTGCTCAAAGCCCCATCCAGCCTGGCCTTGAACACTTCCAGGGATGGGGCATCCACAGCTTCTTTGAGCAACTTGTTCCAGTGCCTCATCATCCTCATAGTGAAAAATTTCTTCCTAATATTCTAAATCTCCCCTCTTCCAGTTTGAAGCCTTTACCCCTCATCCTATCACTACGTGCCCTTGTAAAATATAAATATCACTACGTGCCTTTGTAAAATATAAATATGAAATGTGTCTTCCTTTTAGCACTGTGATTCTTCTAAAATAGTTTTAATGCATTTGTATCCAGCTACATGTTGAAAGGTTTCTTCAGGACGATATTTTATGCAAATGGTCCATCTTTATGCCCATTACCAATTTTCTTTTCGTGAATACTGCACATGATTTAATGAATTCTGCTATCTCAGGCAGAGAGGTTTCTGTCACTTGCTATTCTCTGTAGGGACTGAGAGGTGTAGTAGGTTAATGCACTGCATTAGTTAATGATAAGTATCCTATCCCCTCTCTTGTAAGTGTGTCTATATCGCCACACTGCCCCAGAGTTCAATACAGTTAGTACCCTTAGTTGAGGAAAAGCTTATGTACTGTGTCATAGATTTAGGTTTTGAGATATTCTAGTACAGTTGTGCAATGTTGTTGTTGTCTGTTTTCCTTCTGGCCCTGGCTTATTTTGATAATCTCTCACTACAACCCACCTCAACTTTTCCAAAACCCTTTTGAACTGAAATATTGTAAGAACTCATGTGTTTTTTTGAGAGGACTGCTATTGTGATTGGGTCTTAAACTCTGACATTAATTTAAGCTTAAGTCAAAATCAGTTAATAACGAATCTCTTTAAATATACAGCTTACCTGTTCCAGGCTTTTAGAACTGTGTAGAAGAGATTGTTTGTTTTACACTTTTATGAAATAATAGCTTCATATTTACTTTGTAAAGGCACAGGATAATGTCATGAGGAATTGTAGAAACTGTTTTTACAATGTTTAGGTGACTTTGAGTTTTCTAGGATGTAGCTTGGCTGATCTTTAATTTCTGGTATCCAAAATAGCCCTTTGTGGATGGAGAAAGGAAGAGTTAAACTGTCGGAGACACGGTTCCATTTTGTAGCCCAATTAAAGATATTAAAATATAACAAAAAAATTCTACTAGGCACTGAGAGATGTTGGCAGTTCCAGTTAAGGGTGTTCACAAAGACATACAGACTTGCACAACATTTACACATAACAAAAAAGGTTAACAAAGGTAACAAAAAAGGATCAGTAAAACCATTGTAGTAATAATAATTAAAAAAAGAAATAAAAATAAATGCACACTGTAGAAAGGATGGGAAAAGTCCTTCAGTTTTTTTGTTTTTCCCCCTGGACCCAATTCTGGTCCTGCCACCCTTTCCTCTGCCAGACTCCCTAGAAACATCAATGGCTATGAACTTGGATGTCTAAAGCTGTAAACATCCTTTTGCTTTTACAAGATTTTTCCCACATGGCAGCTCCTCTGAAAACAGCTGGTTAATTAGCAGTCTCTGTCCCTGTTCTTGATGTGTCTCTCCCTCAGCTGCTGAGTTTTCACATTTGTGTTAGTTTAGTATAGCTGCTCCTGAAGTCCTCTATCATCTTGTCTGAACATGTAATTATAGTTGGACATTTCCAGCCTCTGCTAGGAGCTTGATAGTTCATTATGAAGAATTACTCTAACTGACAGACAAACCAAGTCATTTGAAATGTTGCCAATGATGATTCTAACCGTCATCTAGTTGATTTACAGCACTTCTAAAATGCTGTGATTTTTCCTTCTTTTTTTAATAAGAACATGTGTCTTTCAAGTATTTACAGTATGGTGGGCTTTTGAGGAGTGGCAAGCTGAGGTAAAGATTTGAGTGCTTCATTTAGCACTTTATGTGGAATAGGCTTTTTAAACTTTTATAACTTTTCTCAGACAAATTAAACTTGTTTCTTGGAAGTTGAATCTCTTTGAGCAATTGAGAGGCTTGTGACCATCCCAGACTATGCACTCAGATTTCTCTTGCAAATTTTGTCAACATCTAATTGAAATTGTTACCTCTGGTTTAGGAATTTATGAAGAAACTGGAAGAGAAAAAGGCGGAACTGAATAAAGCAACAGGTATGGGAGAAGCTATCCTAGCTATCTGCCACCCAGACTCCATCACCACCATTAAGCACTGGATAACAATCATCAGAGCCAGGTTTGAAGAGGTCAGTATATGTCAAGCCATCTTCATTGCGACAGTCCATCTTTGATTGGAATATAGCTGACAACTAACATGGTAGTTACACTGGGAGGAAATGATCCAGCTGTTGAGACCTAAACCTTTAAAATACCCACAGTGATGGATGTGAATACCAGCCGTGATTTCCTAGTTTTTTTTTTTAAACTTATAGGACTTTAAGAACTAAAGCAGATGGTCAAGCTTCTTTGTTTGTATGTATTAAAGAGAATACTGCCTCACACTTCCCATGTGAAGAAAACTAATAGTTTCTAGGAGAAACTTAAAAGTTATGGAGGAAAGAAAATACAGGGCAAACTTGAAGCATTTTCTGATTGCATTAGGAAGGATTTCAGTCCAACATATTTCTAATCTAGATGATTTCCAAATGATTAAAGTGGCTACAAGTAGGTCTTGGAGGATGTGCCACAGTCTCAACTGCTAAGGTGGTATTTTCTGTGAATATTAAGTTTAAAGAAAAACAAAATGCTGGGTTAGCAAAGTATGGTTTCAGGAACGTCCAGGAGGAAGATGGACACCAAATCCTCCATGATTCACTGACTTAAATGTATTGTTTGATAAAGTTCTTTATATGTTGCCCAAATGTGCTATTTACTGCATATAACAGCACCTAATTCTGAACATCTGTGGGAAAAATGTGTTGAACTGGGAATTATAGTTACCTAGCACCTTTAGTGATCAGCCACTACATCTAGCACCTTTGATAATCAAACATCAATAGGCCTGGGAGGAAGTTCTGAGTTTACAGTTAGCAGAGCAATTTTAAATACATTTTAAAGAATTTCGGACATACACATACTCATGCATTGGTTCTTTTATCAAGGTCTTAGCATGGGCTAAACAACATCAACAGAGACTGGCAGGAGCTCTGGCTGGACTTATTGCTAACCAGGAATTGCTGGAAGCCTTGCTGTCCTGGTTGCAGTGGGCAGAGACTACACTTACTGAAAAAGATAAAGAGGTTATCCCCCAGGAGATTGAGGATGTTAAAGCACTTATAGCCGAACATCAGGTAAGGCACGTTAAGTGACAAGTGTCCTACGCATTCTACAAATAGTGCTCATGTTTTAGCTGGGCTTCGTAATCAACTGTGAATCTCCTTAGCTATTTTCTCTCCTAATAATCAAATCCCTTTTCAAAATCTCAGTTGTGTGTTTTGTATGTGTACGATGTGCTTGTAGTTTATTCAATACAAAGGTAAAAAACCAACCAAACAAAAATTCAGTGCCACATTGTTCTAAAATCAAACCTACAACTCCCCATAGAAACAAGGATAATAAAAAAAAAAAAAAACAAAACAACCCCACATTAAATACACGATAGTGCCGCTGTCGTAGAACTAGTGTTACAGTGTGGCTTTACTGATTTCATAGAATCATAGAATGGTTTAGGTTGGAAAGGACCTTGAAGATCATCGAGTTCCAACCCCCCTGCCATAGGCAGGGACACCTCCCACTAGACCAGGTTGCCCAAGGCCACGTCCAGCCTGGCCTTGAACACCTCCAGGGATGGGGCCTCAACAACCTCTCTGGGCAACCTGTTCCAGTGCCTTACCACCCTCAAAGTGAAAAACTTCTTCCTAATTTTTCAACCTGAACCTGCCCTCTTCTAGTTTAAAGCCATTCCCCCTTGTCCTGTTGCTACATGCCCTAGTAAAAAGTCCTTCCTCAGCTTTCCTGTAGGCCCCCTTTAGGTACTGGAAGTCCGCAATAAGATCTCCCTGGAGCCTTCTCTTCTCCAGGATGAATAGCCCCAACTCTTTCAGCCTCTCCTCATAGGAGAGGTGCTCCAGCCCTTGGATCATCCTTGTGGCTCTCCTCTGGACACGCTTCAGCAGGTCCATGTCCTTCTTATGTTGGGGACTCCAGAGCTGGATGCAGTACTCCAGGTGGGGTCTCACGAGAGTGGAGTAGAGGGGCAGAATCACCTCCTTTGACCTGCTGGCCACACTTCTGATGTAGCCCAGGATATGGTTGGCCTTCTGGGCTGCGATCGCACACTGCTGGCTCATGTTGAGCTTCTCGTCAATCAGCACCCCCGGGTCCTTCTCCTCAGGGCTGCTCTCCAGCCATTCCCCGCTGAGTCTGTATTTGTGCTTGGGATTGCCCTGACCCAGATGTAGGACCTTGCACTTGGCCTTGTTGAACTGCATGAGGTTGGCTTGGGCTCACCTCTGCAGCCTGTCCAGGTCCCTCTGGATGGCATCCCTCCCCTCCAGCGTGTCTACCTCGCCAAACAGCTTAGTATCATTGGCAAACTTTCTGAGGGTGCACTCGACCCCACTGTCCATGTCACCGATAAAGATGTTGAACAGTACAGGTCCCAGTACTGACCCCTGAGGAACGCCACTTGTCACTGCTCTCCACTTGGACATTGAGCCGTTGACCGCAACTCTTTGAGTGCGACCATCCAGCCAGTTCTTTATCCACTGAGTGGTCCATTTGTCGAATCCATGTCTCTTCAATTTAGAGACCAGGATATCGTGTGGGAGAGTGTCAAACGCTTTGCACAAATCCAAGTAGATGACATCAGTTGGTCTTCCCTTGTCCACTGCCGCTGTAACCCCTTCATAGAAGGCCACCAGATTTGTCAGGCATGACTTGCCCTTGGTGAAGCCATGCTGGCTGTCACCAATCACCTCCTTGTTTTCTATGTGCCTTAGAGTTTCCAGGAGGATCTGCTCCATGATCTTGCCAGGCACAGAGGTGAGACTGACTGGCCTGTAGTTCCCTGGGTCTTCCTTGTTTCCCTTTTTGAAAATGGGGGTTATGTTTCCCCTTTTTCCAGTCAGCAGGAACCTCGCCAGGCCGCCACGACTTCTCAAATATGATGGCTAGTGGCTTAGCAACCTCATCTGCTAGCTCCATCAAGACCTGTGGATGTATCTCATCAGGTCCCACGGACTTGTGCACCTTCAGATTCCTCAGGTGGTCTCGTACTTGATCTTCACCTACAGCGGGTGGTTCTCCATTTCCTTAATCCTCATCTTTGCATTCGCATCACGGGCAGTGTGGCTGCAGTCCTTGCCAGTGAAGACTGAGGCAAAAATGTAATTGAGTACCTCAGCTCTGTCTCTGTCCTGGGTAACCAGTTCTTGTGTTTCCTTCCAGAGAGAGCCCACATTTTCCCGAGTCTTTCTTTTCTCGCTGACATACTTAAAGAAGGATTTTTTTGTTTGTCTTAATGTCCCTGGCCAGATTTAGTTCTATCTGGGCTTTAGCTTGTCTGACCCGATCCCTGGCTGCTCGAACGATTCCTCTGTATACCTTGCAGGCCCCTGTTTGCACTCCCTATAGGCCTCCTTTTTCCTTTTGGTCATGTCCAGGAGCTCCTTGTTCATCCATGCAGGCCTCCCGGCTTTTCTGCCTGCCTTCCTCTTTGTAGGGATGGATTGCTCCTGAGCTTGGAGGAGGTGGTCCTTGAATATTAACCAACTTTTTTGGACCCCTCTTCCCTCCAGAGCTTCATCCCATGGCACCACACCAAGCAGATTCTTCAAGAGGCCAAAGTCAGCTCTCCCGAAGTCCAGGGTGGTCAGCCTGCTGCGCACCTTCCTCACTTCCTTGAGGATCTCAAATTTGACTATTTCATGGTCACTACAGCCCAGGCTCCCCTTGAGTTTGACACTGTCTACCAATGATTGTCTACCATGTCTACCACTGTCTACCATTGATTTCAAATATATGTTTATGAAGTGCCAGAGGGAGCTGCTGATGCAGTGAGTGCTCATAGGCTTACCCCAGCTTACACACCACTTCTATGAACTGCAGTCTGGACAACAAGGAACACCTGAGTACTCAGTATCAAAATTCTGTTGTACATCACCTCACCGTACACACTTAATAAAGGAGTTTTACAGACTGTTTTCTAGATTTAGCCTTCTTTTAACAGCCAGGCCATAGTGGTCTTAAAGTCTTATACTGCTGATTTTTCTTACCTACGAAACCTTTATCTGTGTCTTTTTTGTGAGGCTGGCATTATAAGGGTCTTTCTGTGCCACTCTTATACAATAGCAAAACAACAAAGTTACATGTTTTTCACTCCTGTGATCACTTTTGTGTATTGTTAATTAAAACCACCTCTCTCTGATTGCAGTCGTTCATGGAGGAAATGACCAGAAAACAACCTGACGTGGATAAAGTTACAAAGACCTATAAAAGAAAGGCACTTGAACCCACTCCAGTACAATCTCATATTCCTGTCCTTGATAAGGGGAGAGCAGGAAGTAAGTAACGAAGTATTTTGGGACAGGTCACACACACACCATTGCTTTATCTATAAAGATAACAGATTACTAATAATCTAATAGGTTTGATTAGCTTCTAGTGAAAGAGAGTGAAATTCTCTTTGATTTTTCTAATTATCTCTCATTTTTCATTGTGAGGAAATTTCTCATAGCAGACTTGTATTTTTAAATTTTGTCCTATACTTCTCGAATACCTACTTTTAAAACATGCAGCATTTCATGTGCTGTTAAACTTCCAAGAATGTTGAGGTGCTGAGTCTTTGCAAATTTACCGTTATCCGAAAGTGCGAACAACTTTTGCATAAAGATGTAAAAACAAAATTTTGCTCTTAGGGGCTATGAAATTATATGGATCCAATTAGAAAGTGTGTTCGGTGAAGTTGAATGGAAGGTGAATCATCAAGTGAGGAAATTGCTTTTTGTATTATTAGATATACTTACCCACTTCTAGAAAGTACCCACATGTACTTTCTACTTACCCATACATGGAACCTGCTTCTGAAGTCACATTGTTTGTGTTGCAGCTCTCAGAGATTTGCAAAGGTTTTATTTAACCTGTGCAGCTTCACTAGTGCAGGTACTACTAGCTGCTTCTGGTTAGACAAAAGTTACTTTAACCACCACGTGGTCCTTCCCCAGCATTGTTAAAAAAAAAAATAAAAATAAATCCCTTTAGATGGAATCATATCAGGGTATGGGCTCATTATATGGGGCAGGAAGGAGTAGTTTTAGGAAGGTCAAGTACCCTTCACGTGGATGTTTGTTTTGTTTGAACTGGGTATCATGTTTTAACAGGAAAGCGTTCCCCAACACCAGGCATATATCCATCAGCAGCCCAGGCACAAATCGAAACCAAGAATCCACGGGTAAACCTTTTAGTCAGCAAATGGCAGCAAGTCTGGCTTCTGGCCTTGGAAAGAAGAAGAAAACTTAATGATGCTTTGGACAGACTTGAAGAGGTCAGAAAAGGAATATAAATATTTTTGCATAATTTTGTTTACCCTGGATTAAACTGTAAATATTCTAAACAACTTCCATATTTGTTGCATATATTGTATGATATAGCTAACTTGCATATAGATATGCATGCCTTAACGTGCTTTAAAAGCTGTCATTCTCATTTTAAATGTGAGAAGAGTTAAGATGTTTAAAATGTTTATATAGGTCCTCAAAGAACCAAGTATTCAAAAGAACAGAGATGGTATCTCTCATTGATTTTTCTAGATTGATTGATTTCAACTGTAAAAATTCTTTCTCTTTTTTTATTAAGCTGAGAGAATTTGCCAACTTTGATTTTGATATTTGGAGGAAAAAATATATGCGATGGATGAACCATAAAAAGTCTCGCGTGATGGACTTCTTTAGGAGGATTGATAAAGATCAGGATGGAAAGATTACAAGGCAGGAATTTATTGATGGAATTCTTTCTTCAAGTAAGTTTTAAAATTAACTTAATGTTGAACTTGGAACAAACATCTTATGAAGTCTTACTGTCTATATAGCGTACCCTTTGCAGTTTATGGTGTTAGAAGGTCACGGATTTCCCTTTTCAAGTCATTAATTATGATTAATTTAAACGATAATTACTTTACCTGAAAATATTTCTAGATTCTGGAAACTTTTTCTAGTTCTTTTAGATTGTGAATGAAATTACAAATGTTACATTTATATTATTGGCTAATTAATAGTTTACTGGTTTACTGGTCTGGGGTTGTCATTTCTACAGTATACTAGCCACTTCAGCAATTACATTTCATTGATTAGTCAGAATGGTAAAATGTACCTTATAAAACCTATAGATAACTTTCAAAATCAGTTCATATGATTGTATGATTTTTATTAAAGAAGTTATATGGAGTAGTTTCAATTATAGAAGGAAACCATGTAATTTCTGAAACCAGTGTTTCCATGATCCATGGCCATGTTCCTATAACTGTATAATGAGTATCAAAATGTCAGGCAATCTGACTAGGAAGGGACTTTTCCTAGCTTTCCTGATGGATTGTTTTTCCTTTGGTATACACGGTGGTAACATAAGCCTTCGACATCATGTCTGTGTGATAACGTTTCCCTTTAGCAACTGACTGATAACAGATAAGGGCCTACCACTTAAAATAATCCTTTATCTTCAGATTGTAGAGACTTTTGCTTTGAGCAGCGAAGATTCACAATTGGGCTGCTTTTAGCATCTCATGTTCGAGTTATTCAGTAGGAGAGTATTGTAGTGTATATATTTTGCCCCTGCTTTAGGAAATGCAGTGATATAATCCCTATATGTGTGCATGGCTGTTTTTCATGAATTGACAGAAGTTGATGAAAAAACCCTGATTACCACCAAGAGGTTAAACAGCTTACTCATTTAACTCAGTTGGTATCAACTTGTTATAACTGCTAAATACACATGACTTAATCGCTGTTCACCGTCTTGAAATTCTCTTTGTGTGTGTTAATATTCTGCTGCTGTGAACTTGATCTAAAGAAGCACTTCACAAAACAGTGTATATTTCTGCAGTGGGAAGGCCTTGCATTCCAAATTTAATTAGCAGTGAAATTCTTGCTTGACCTTTCCTCACTAAAAATTTATCTTCCTAATCTGTGGTATTTTATGCACTTTGAAGGTCAGAATGTTTAAAAAATACATATATCTTACAGTTTAATGTGCGCCCTTGCTTCTGTGTCTCTTGAAGCCACACTATGATACTCATTTTAGTCCAATATCTAGGTAACATTGGCGATCCAGATTGAAGGAATCCTTCTGAAAAAACACTCTTTTGAATGTCCTTGGTTTTTTTGATAAGCACTCTGTCACCTAGTGCCTAAAAATGTTTTAATATTTGTGATAAAGCCTTTCATTGTAATGGGGTTGAAAAGCCAAAAAACTTAGCTTTTGTTGTTGTCTTTGTCTTACAGAATTCCCAACAAGCCGGCTTGAAATGAGTGCTGTTGCAGACATTTTTGATAGAGATGGTGATGGATATATTGACTATTATGAATTTGTAGCAGCTCTTCATCCAAACAAGGATGCATACAAGCCTCTCACAGATGCTGACAAAATTGAAGATGAGGTACATTCTCTGCTTTCTTAGATTGCACTCTGTTCTACTGGGGTCATGTTCTTTAATAATTAATTTTATTTTCACTCCTGTATAATTTGAAGTTTACCAGTTACATAAATATTTAGAAATGTGATATTAGCAGTAATCATCCAGTTGTGTTTTTTTGCAGGTTACAAGGCAGGTAGCTAAATGTAAATGTGCAAAACGATTTCAAGTGGAACAGATTGGGGATAACAAGTACAGGGTAAGTCTTCCAAGGACCTTCTTAGTTCTTTCAGACACAAGATTCTTCGTATGACATGGTTATGTAAGGAATTAGTCTATGTTCATTTACAGGAATTTTGTATGACAATTGTATGTTCTCTTACTTTAAGCTTGTCTAAATTTTATGGGTTTTTTCTTGCTAGAACATATAGGCTAAAAATATGGGAAAATCCTGCTGCTTGTATTTATTTTCACTGAAACTACTGAAACTGTTTTCAATATATGGGAATTTTTAAAATTTAACTGCATGCATACATACATACGCACATGCATACATACATACAACAGCTCCTTAAAAGCCAATATTTTTGCCTGGATACCCGTGTTTAAACTGTAGCTGATTTTCTATTACTTTCGTAAAAATAGTGATATTTTCCAATGGTATTATGTTGTACTTCAAAAATCTTTCACCAAAGTGCATTCAGTTGCTTTTATCTTCCCTTGTCAATTTATTGGAGCACACTGTTCCTTCTGAAGAAGTGCAAGAAATGGGTAATTTATCTGCAGAAGGATTTTAGATCACAGAAAAATTAATACCACATTGTAGAGAAAGATCTGCTACCCCTAGATTCAACAACCAGAACAATTTCAGATGAAATATGCAATATTTGGCTAAGAGAGTTTACTAAATACTTGTAGATGATTTTAAAAGACCACAAAAACAGCAATGGGAAGGAAACAAAGGCCTTGAATATTTTTCCAATATTCAGTCTCCGGATGGCTACCTACCCTGCTCATCTCCGAAGTAGATACTTTATTTAGAATGTCTAATGTGTTAGTTTGCATGTGTTCTAGAGTCATATAGAGAATTTCCTGTAAACTAATCGTGTCTTTCTTCCATTTTTCATTTCTTATCAGTTCTTCCTGGGAAATCAGGTATAAACCAGTGGAATGTGTTATGAAGTTTCTTTTTTTTCCCTTTTTTTTTTTTTTCCTTTTTTTCTAACACATAGTGATTTAAGCTTGCAATGGTCAGTCGTCTTGCCATCCTTTCATCTTCAGCTAATTCATTGCTGGTCAGCTGTGGTATTTCTTTAAATGCTATGGGGCATTCATTGTCTCAGGATCCCTTCTCTTCAGTTCCTCACCTGCTTTCTTTGGCCATTTTCCTCATTAAGGAGATTACTTTTAAAGGAACCAGATAATGGTCAGCAACAATTCCATAGTAAAAGTCTTGAGCATTTAAACTGCAATTTTAGAATTACTATTATTTTATCAGTTTTCAGTTTTATAGTGGAATGCTTCAAAATTCAAAATTCTATGTTGCATTTTCATCAGATTAAAGGCTAATCACAGCAAACAGATCCTGGTCTCATATCACTTATTTATTGCAACCTAGGCAAAAATAGTTTCATTTTCAGAAAAAAATATCTCTGCAATCAGACTGATTAAGAACCTAGCTGATTGTTGGTATTTTATATACTAATGCAGTGAATCACTAAATACATATATTAGAAATAGGCAAATGAAACTTGCCGTTTCAGTTTAGACTGTTCCCTCTCCCAAAGAGTTTTGAAAGAGCTGTGGCAGGTCTGTAATATATTGGAGCTCTGTTTAAGAATAGTTTTTGTCAGTTGGGTCATTGGTGAATCATACCACAGTAGCACTGTACAGTGGTACAGGGAGGAGATGCTAACCAGTGCTCGCTTACTCCTGTGGTACATACTGACACGCAGCTTCTTAAATTGTTAAATCATGCTTGCCTGGTAAGAGTGGAAATATCTTACACAAACCGGATACTGGATACTATTAGTATCTTATTCATGTTCTTATAAAGGCAATAGTATCTATAATCCATTCTGGAAATGCTAGTGTTAACAGCATTAGCTATTTTAAATCTAGAAATGTTGAAAATGTAGATGCATTCTTATTTATTGGCAAAGACTGTTGAAATATAGAAGAAAGCACAAAGAGCAGTGGATAATCTTACCACATGCCTGAAGCAATATATCTAAGTAATAATTTAAAATGCTTTCCACGTATATAGAACAAGCCTCTATGTGAAAAGGCTATTTGAAATTATGTTAAGAGTCTTATCTGCCATCTGTACTTTCAGATCTGGGAAAAATAAAGCATTTTTTTGAGAACATCTAACTCTTACTGGTGCAGAACAGCATCATAGTAAAAATCACCTACAGCAAGTTGGCTAAGGCTTCTCTAGTGACCGTGGTGTTATATGGCTATTGTCAAGAACAGGCCTTTTTGTAGCTTAAACTAGACTTCTTTTCCATTTTTATTCCAGTGGTTTTACCTCTGATTATTTGAAACAATATTAAATACTGCTTAAGGAAAGTTGGTATCCAGGCTACTTTAAGAAGGAAATGGACTGAATTACCATTCAGACAAATGCCTTGATAGGTACCCTGTGTTATTTTCCAGGAGCCCCACTGTCTGAATTAACCACAGCCTAGGCAGGCAGTTTCCAAAGGATACTGTATCTCACCCATGGTACAGTTGCCTGATGGGGTCTAACTGAAGAATTAAGCTATGATGAGGAAAAAAATTAAAGAAAAGAAAAAAGATAGTATCTTTAGAACCTCTAGAAAAATTATTTATACAAACAAGCCAGTGAAAAAATACTCAGTGCTGGTGAGGCCACACCTCGAGTATTGTGTCCAGTTTTGGGCACCTCAATACAAGAGAGATATCGAGGTGCTGGAGTGAGTGCAGAGGGCAACGAAGCTGGTGGAGGGCCTAGCAAACAAATCATATGAAGAGCGGTTGAAGGAGCTGGGACTGTTTAGTTTGAGGAGGAGGAGGCTGAGAGGAGACCTCATCACTCTCTACAATTATTTGAAAGGACACTGTAGAGAGGTTGGTGCTGGTCTCTTCTCACAGGTAATTAATGACAGAACAAGAGGGAATGGCTTCAAGCTCCAACAGGGCAGATTTAGACTGAACATTAGGAAAGAATTTTTCACAGAAAGAGTGGTCTGGCATTGGAATAGACTGCCCAGGGAGGTGATTGAGTCACCATCCTTGGATGTGTTTAAGAGACGTTTAGATGTGGTGTTGGGGGATATGGTATAGGGGAGAACTTTGTAGAGTAGGGTAGATGGTTGGACTCAATGATCCCAAGGGTCTCTTCCAACCTAGAGAATTCTATGATTCTATGAAAATAACCAGCATCAATTTGGATGCCATTTCTTTTATTAACTTTGATCTACATATATAAAATGGTTCTTTGTTCAGCACATATTGAATGCATTATTAAAAAGCCCTTACAAATAATGCTCATGTGAATGTTCTTATTTATAACAAAAAAAAGATATTACTGAATTAAGCAGCAAGCTTTGCTTTTGTTTGGTTCCTAAAAGTAATATTCCTTTAAACTTTCTCTTCTTGGCTTAAGTAGTACCAAAAAACTAAAGTCATTTAACAAGTAGGGAGCACGTTTGTGTGGTTTGCATTTAAAGCATTTCAGTCCCCTCTCTGGAGCAAGTAGGTACAATTGAACTATGGCCAGCCTTCTCCAAGGGTCAAAGATTGGCCCAAAGAGGTGTATTTGACTCCTGTTGGTTTCAGTGAGTGCTCTGCATGTTTGCGTGCAAGAGCACTACACTTGACCTGATGATCTGCTATCAAAATAAATATTTTAGTGGCATTGGCCAAAAAGTACTGAATTCTTCTGGTTAGCTTTCATGAGATTGTGGGGTCTACATTTTGGTCATGTTTTCTTTGATCCAGATTTGAATGGAGATACAGATTTTGTTACACAGGTTTCAGGAGCAAAACATATGTTAGGCCTGGCCATCAGCCCAAAGGAAGAATGAGCTAGTACAAGAGTCATATGAAACAGGTTTTTGTGCATATCTGAATTGTGAAGAACCTTGATGTGTAGACAGAGGAGTGACAGTTTATAGCAAAGGAAAATAATTATATCTATCAATCATTCATTACTTCTTTAATGTTCCCTTCCCCACATGAGCCTTGCTATAGGTGAGCGGTGTCAACGCCATACCTGAAAATATCCCTATAAATGATTCAATAGAGCTGTGCAACACTCATAATGCATTGATTTTTCAGCCCGCATACTGCTCATTTAAAGCAATGCTGCCTTCCTTTCAGCTGACATCATTAAAATCTAGACTGGTGCAGAAGAGAATTTGCTTAAGATTTTAATGGTGAAATAATGCAAATAGGTCTTCATTAATTTGCACAAATGCAGACTGTAACCAATTAAATAATGTGTTACTAATTTTGCTTCCTTTATGAGCTCAGACATTTCAGAATCAAGCATAAAATTAAACCTGAGATTCTTTCTTACCGTCCTGCCATATCCTTTGGATTAATGCAACAGCATCTGATTTGACAAATCTTAACAGCTTTAATAATCTGCATAAATAAATCTGATTTTTAGCATATACTAATGATTAAATATCAAAATAAAGTTTTTTAAGTGTCTGATTTTAACCTATCGGTGTTGAACTGTGTCTGAATGAACGAGAACCTGAGACTGTTGTTTGATTTTTGTTGCAGTTTGGTGACTCTCAGCAACTGCGCCTTGTTCGTATCCTAAGAAGTACAGTCATGGTTCGTGTTGGAGGTGGCTGGATGGCACTTGATGAGTTCTTAGTGAAAAATGATCCTTGCAGGGGTATGTAACACCACTGTTAAAATGGACATGCAGATAATTATTTGGATATTGTCACCATTCGTTGTCTCAAAATGGAGATTGAATTGTACAAAATGCCAGTCCTGTAAACATCATCTCACTAAATGTTATGTAATGATCTGTTTTTGTAAACTTTAAATCCCATGGTTAAGATCCTCTTCACTTGCACTGATGTCTAGAATAATTGTGGTGTCTTCTGCACAGTTCCTCCAGCATTAGAGTGGTGTAATTAAGAATTGAACTTAGCCCAGCTAGAGTTTATGGCATGTAAACTGCTTGTATGACTTGGCAGAAGTAGCACACAGAAATGTCCAATAAAACCTTCTCGGCAAGAGAGAAGTTTTAAGGCAATAAATCAAAATAAGGCAATTGAATCAAAGAGTAACAACAACAACACAAAAAAACCTTCTCTGGCCAGTGGCTGTGCCCAGGCTTTCAGGCTCTGTCTGTGTAGCCCTGTCTTTTCATTGGCGTCCTCCCCAGAACCACTTCGCAGAGCCCTGAGCCTTGTACAAAGCAAGTGGAAAATGCTCTGGTTAGAAGGACTTTGTGCTGTGGGGAAGCAGGGAGCGCTCTGTCACCATGCTCTCCAGGGCTTTCTGTCAGGTGCATTGTTTTATCAGTACACAGCAACGTAAGTACACTTAGTTTGTTGGAAAGCGTACTTCTGTAGTGGGAAAATCGGATCTGTCTGGCACCATTGTTGGAGAAGCAGTTGGAGATAGGAAAGAAGCCATGTGTGAAGGGAGTGGGAGATATACAAGTCAAATAATAGCCAGAGTACTAAAATTGCAGAAAGTATAATGACTGTGTTCAGAGTGAGCTGACATTCTGTAACTAGGTAATTCTGTCCTATTAACTAGCAGCATTAGGTTTACTGCATTTTTACCTTCCAGGAGTTCTGCAGAATCATAATCAATATTGTAATAGCATGAGAACAGCACAGAGGAGTTCAAGAGAAGCAAGTGAGCTAGTGAAGACACAGCCATTGGCTGTCGTGTAGGCCTTACTCCAGTGTCAGCTGTCTTACACGGGTTCTACTTTGGGACCAAGGTTTCTAACAGTTTGGTGCAGACCTTGAGAGGGTGTATTTGTAACAATTGTCATCCTAAGTCAAGGATGTTAAATCCAAAAAGAAGCTACTGCAAAGCCCCATAAGGGCTGACAGTGTGCCACTAAGGCTTAGAAACCTTTGTCTACAGGCTTAAAAGGTACCCATAAAACTTCTTATCATAGTATTGTAAAAGAGCTGTCATAACCTTGTGATGACATCTGTGAGTTTTTCAGCAGTATTAAAACCAGTCCTTTTGCTTACCAACATATTGCATATATTGTTTACTAAAGAAATGCAACAGTAATGTTATGTTCATTGGTGTTGGACCACAGGTCTAACTGAAATTTAGTACCTGATTCTGCACCTGTTACTATAGGAAAGTCATTTATGACTGCAGGGCCATCCTTACGTTATAGTTTTCTGCTCCTGTTCCTCAAAAATGCATGGTAGTGGAAAATGAAACGTGCCTTAAAAAATCTGACTTCATTGAAGGATCAACTTGGTTAGTTTTGATGTATCTCAAACATTTTTCTCAGGCCTATGGACAGGTAGACTGTTGCAATTCCTACTTGGGTTGACACTCAGAGATACAACACTTAATAACTAAATAATTTGTTGGAATTCCTCATTACTGTCCTCAGATTAAGAGTCATTTGGGACTTTATCCCCTCTTTAATAAACCTTGTATTTTATATATTTCTATAGTATTTTCTGTAGTACTTTATCCCTTTTTCATGGGAAATACATGAGCAGATGAGTAAGTCAACGCAGTGGGTCTAAAGGAATACCAATCTCTATAAAATCCCCCAGCCATTGGATGTTGCATGCTGGTACCTATCCTAGCCTTGTTGAAGTCAGTGGTATGCAAAGTAGTCGTTGCTGTCAGTGGTGCAGGATCAGACTTTTCCTTAAGCACTTCACCTAGCAAATCTGCATTTCCACCAAGGGCTTCTTGTGTATTCAGATAAATTGCATTTCAAGTAATTGTTGTCATAAACAGCTTTAAAAGTATTGGACCTAGTTATATAAAATAAGTTTAGCTTATATTACTTCTTTATGTCAGCAGATAAATACCGTTACACACGTATACTTGGGACTGCAGCTGAGTCTATCCAAGTCTATCTTTTTGCCTAGGAGACCTTTGAGAACTCACCTCGGAGCACTTAGAGACAGCTTTTGCTCCGAGTCCTCTCTTTTGGCCCGGTGCTCTGAGCCTCTTGCATATGCAGCTGCTGTACTTAATTTCTTCTCCTGCTAACGATTTTCTTTAATGTGACCCATGTCCTGTGTCATTTTTTCTAGTTCATCATCACGGGAGTAAAATGTTACGTTCGGAATCAAACTCTTCAATTACCACTCAGCCTACTATAGGTTGGCAAACCCCTCTCTTTGTCTCCTTCTCTTCCTCTTCTCCTCTCTCTTCATTTCCTCCCCACTTTATTAAAATATATACTTTTAACAATATGCTACACCCATCATTTTTAGCTTAATGTGTTCCTACATGGGCTGGTGCTTTGCGAGCTAATTTTTTTTGACACGCTTTAAGAGTGTTTCAAAAACAATTGTCATTCACACTGACACAGTTAAACGCTAACATGTCTTGCATCTATTCTTGCGGAACATTCTCTCATATGTGTGTTTGTATGTGTGTGTGTGAGTGCTTAACCACCAATTACCTCATCATACTTTGGTTTTATGTTCATCATTGCATGTTGCCAAACTACATAACTTCGTAGTTTTGAATAAATATATTTGCTGCTTTCCTGTAATTTGTCCTTAGCAATTTTTTCTGGAACATCCAAGCAAGTATTATTTATTATGAATAGCTGTAGAGTTAGCAAAACTGCTCATCAGGTTGTGTCTATGTATTAATAGTTGATTGATTAACAATGATTTAGCACGTTGAGCATTCCATTATCACGCTGACTTCCTTTGACAGTGGTTCATTCCTGCTGGCATAAAGTATTAGAATAAGCGAGTCCTGCACATAACTCTTCTGTGTCCAAAATAAATGCATTACACTGTAATGCATTTCATTTATTGTTAAAATATGTTGGAGTTGGCATGGCAAAAATGACAATAAACAGCCTTGTGACAATTTTCATACTTGACTAAATGAACATCTTTCTTTGCTGCAGCTAAAGGGAGGACAAATGTGGAGCTGCGTGAAAAGTTCATTTTGGCAGATGGTGCCAGTCAAAGCATGGCAGCTTTCCGACCACGGGGACGTAGATCACGACCCTCTTCGAGGGGTGCTTCTCCCAACAGATCTACTTCTCTGTCAAGTCAGGCTGGCCAGGCAGCTGCCCCTCAAGCAGTTGCTACAAGTACGCCAAAGGTAAGGAGAAATGTACAAAACTACACTGGTTAACAAATGGGGCGTAGCTTGGTTTTGGTTGTTTTTTTTTTTTTTTTCCTTGCTCCAGCAATATCGGTGCTTTCCCTAGCTGATAGGGAAGAGGTGTCTCAATTTTATTTCATAGTCTAGGGAAGGATCTGAGAAGTCTTTTCAGTGTATTTTCTCTACTATTTGTTTGCAATATGAGAATAGAAGAATTCTTTACATTTAAGCTGACGCATGAGCTAACTGGCAATTTGGGAAATGCTCTGAACGAGCAATGAACCTCTCCTTTTCGTTTAAAAAATAAGCTCTGCCATCTCTTCGTTCCAGAACATTTGTCATCAATTCTTTCTGCTTAGTTTTTATTTCTGCTATGAAATTTGATCTCCTTGTGAAAACCTGGGTATTCTTCTCCATGACATTGTTTTCCATCTGCTGTCCTTCACATTTTGATTTACCATTGTTTCATACAGACACCCCATCATTTAACACGCAACTATGGTAAACCATGGTTGACAAACAGCAAAACGTCAACTCCTTCTAAGCCACCAGAATCCTCAGACTATCAAGGGTCGTCTGCAGAGGTACAGTAAGGACAGAGATTCTAGTCTAATGACCTTCCGTCACTAAAACTGTCACTTCACTAACAGCCATTAGAGTTACAGTGCTTCACAGCTGCAACGTCCTTTGTGTATTAATGCATTGTCTTTATTTTAGATCTTTGTCAAATTATTTCTTTCCTTTTTCCCCCCCCAAGTCTTTTCTTTGTTGCTGTTATTCTGTTTGTTACGGTTTTTGACTTTTAGGAAAACTCAACCTCAATGAATTTATGTTTAAAGTGCAAATGGTTAATAAATCATAACAGTATGCAATGAACTGGATGAGCAAATGTGGAAAAGTACTTTTTTCTTTTTAATAAAGCAGTTTATATACTTTGCAGGTTTCTTTCCTAAAATTGTTTACTTTGAGTTCATAATGTAACGTGATATTAATGAACTGTGGGAAGGAGTTTAATAAATTATGATCTCTAGCGCAAAAACACTAAAGAAAGAAATACCCAGTGAGTGTGAAGAAGATGGCACAAAAGCCTGACTGTGATATAGAAATATTTCCAACAACTGAAAGTTTCTTTTAGGGGGGTAGTGACCAATTGTTGCTCTAATAAGATAGCTATTTGATGACTTAACAGGAAACAAGCTTTGGTCTTATTTCCAGCCCATGACTTGCATAGAAACTGCTAGTAGAGCAGTTAGGATTTTGCTGGCAATCGAGCTGTATGAGCAAAATTTGAATGGGCTTGGACCCAAAGTGTCTCCTCTGACGTCGTTACAGTCAGTGAAGAGATTGCAGCTGGATCAGGCTGCGAAGTGACTCGTCACTTGTAGAAGTTACTCTTGCCCTGGGTTAGATGGAGGGCTCGGTGTGGGGAAGCTTGTGCTACCATCACCTCTGTTATACCTGCTTTTCACATATCTGCGCTTTGATGCCTATTGCTATTCGTGTGACACCTTTTGGTGCTAAATTTACGTGACCTCGGCGTGGCTTTACTCAAAGATGCATAACGAACTTTTCACTCCCTCCTTCTGTGCGAGTGGGTGCGTTACTTATGCACACTGCAGGCATGTGTATATAGCACTTCAAGCATACGGGGCTGTTGCTTAGAATGATTAACAATAGCACAAAGTTGAGTCAGTTGTCAGATTCTAATATATTCCTGTATTTTCTTTCATCTCTTAGCTGGTAACTGAATTGTAAGATTAATTGATGGTACTTTAAAGGGTTTATAAGGCATGGAAAGGTGGTGGTTTCATTGAATTACAATGAGGTGAAAGCAGTTGGCATTGATTTCAAATGGGGGCACCGTATTTCTCACCTGCTCTTACAACTGCCAGTAGTTTCAGTGAGGTTCTCTTATGTAAGCCACCATGGTTTAAGATTATAAATGGAACGACTGGGGTGGGGTAGGTTGCAGTGAATTTCTGAGGCATTCTGCAGCATTTTCTGCGGTTGTATTTCATATGTAGACTACATTTGGGTTTAGGGCTAAAATGAAGAACAAGCTTGATCTCTTTTTCTTCTTGCACCGGTGATTCTATCCCAGTGCTTTGCCCAAAGTGCAGCCGCTCAGTGGGGGTAATGGAGAGCGGTCTCTTTCTCCTCATCCTCCCAGGTACTCTCTGTATAGCCGAGATTTCCAAGGTGTGGTTGGCAGGTTGTTGAGCACTTGCACTTGGCTTTAAAGAGTTTAACATTGTGACCATCCCTCTCAGAGCCAGCAGATTGCTCTGTGGCACCTCAATGCTCTTTTGTTCAGATGTACCAGAAGTGGTCCGAGCTGGCAGCTGCCAGGCCAGCTCCTGCCAGGCCTCCGTTCGATGCTTAGCTCTGGGTAGCTCCCAACACACTCCTCTGGATCTTGGTTTTTGGTAACTAATTCTACCCTACCACTGTATGGGGATCTAAGGCACAGAACACAGGATCCTGGGATGCACGCCACTCAACGTGCCGCATTCATGGCTGCAGTGTTTGTTCTTCTTTTTGGATATATACTTAGTAGTTTTGTGTTGAGTAAAAGAATATGAGTACTGTAGTTTTTCTCTTATTTGCATACAGTATGTTACATGCACTTTGAGATTTGAGGATTTAATTCTTGTGGGTTTGAAAGAAATCTTCCCATTTGGGGAAGACTGTAAATAAAGACTCATTTTATTTTAGAAATGAGAAAGCAGGCAGGGTCAGACTATGGAGTAGAGACATTTCAGGCAATATATTGACAACAAGAACTTTTTTGGTTAGTCCTATGTCTTTTTTCTGCTGTTTTTTCTAGCAAAATGTTTTGAAATCTGGTAGGTTTGTTTTACTATCAAAATATTAATAAAATTGAAACCAATGTATTCATCACCTGTAACCACAGTCGGAATGGTGGAGAGTCAAGCTCTGCAGACATAAAACCTCAACTACTTGTCTCTATTTAAGTCATGTACCATCAACTAATCTTATGTGCTTGACTAATTATAAGAAGGTAGAATTTTTCTTTCCTTACATGCATTGAAATACACACAAAGAATGCTAAAATGTTAATGTCAAGCAGACTGTTAAAGTGATATTTTTGTTGTTGTTGTCTTACATTTGGACCACTTCAAATACTAACTCCTAAAGGAACGTTCAAAACTTCACATCATGAAAAACGTCCATAGTGACTCAGAGCAGTATTTCAGATTCACAGTGAATGTTGTTATGATGATCATATTCTAAGCTATGTGCTACCTAATGACAGACCTTATCTTGAGTAGTGATAATTGAAAACAACTGGGGGTTTTTTTTGCCTTTTTTTTTTTTTTTGCATAGGGAACACCAATTCAAGGAAGTAAACTCAGACTGCCAGGATATCTATCAGGGAAGGGTTTCCACTCTGGAGATGACAGTGGCATCCTGTCAACAGCAGCTACCAGAGTTAGAGCTCAGTTTGCAGGTGAGTGTCTTGACTTTACAGCTTGATCCACCACTTGTTTGCACTGGAATACTTAGGGTCACGATAGGGTGTGAGGGAGATGTCAGAAGAGTGGGCAGTCCTACTGTCTCCACATTTGTATTGCCAAGGGTGTGCACAGTCAGGATAATGGTCCTCCGATCACATGGTTGTACAGCCGGTACGTTCAGCTCTGGATGTGCAAATTCATGACTGGAACCTTCTTGACAACGGTACCTCCGATATACCTGCCTAAAGAACTAGGGAAGAACCATGTACTTAGAAAGGGTTCAGTTCTTCACAATGTTCAAGTTTATGCTCAACTGTGATGCAGCAAAGGGGTCACTTAATCGTGACTTGTCCATTTCTTTGGAAAGAAGAACTGCAGGGAACAGCTGTAGATGGCTTTATTAATGGAACATCCCATAGAGATATTTTTTAAATAGTATATGAAAATAGAAAGCAGTGAAGCTGTGCTCTTCCAGGATCCTCAGAGCAGCTCTGTGTAAGGGAGAGGGCTAGATGGTTAGAACAGAAGATAGCTCTGCTGGCTTTCCCTCATGTCTTAAGCTCTGCAGATCATACTGAGCAGTACTGGAAAATCCTGTTCAAAGAGTAGATGTCTCTTAAGTTATAGGGGATTTGAAAAATGAGCCACCGGAGATTTCGGTTTCAGCTTGGTGTTCTTCACACATACAGGGAACCAGATTAGTCAAGATCAAAAAGATTCAATAAGTAATTGGAAAATTATGAAAAACCACATTAATGTTTTTCTGTTTAAGATTCTTTGTTGAGGTTTTTTCTTCATGGCACACTGTCTGGGCAGGCTTTCACTTTAGCAGGCTTGCTGAGAGCTTGTTGACTCAGGCCTTTGTTTGCAAGAATGTATACTCTGCCTTTGTTTACTTGCAGCTTTCAGCTGTATGGTTTTGACTTTTTTAAAAAAGAAGGGTACACATTTAAAAGTTGGGATATTCATCTGCTTCTCCAAGGTACATATATTGGGAAACCCTGAATGCATGGAGAAGCCAGATCCTGAATTCTTTCAATTCAGAGTTGAGAAAATGGCAGGGGAAAAAAAGGAGCTGGCTGCTAAGTGAATAAACAGTGCATGTGTAGCAAGTCAAGAAAAGTTGCCAGGATAATACATTTTTAATGAGATGTACTAGTGACAAGTTAACTATGTCTCAGCATTTGATCTCACATTTCCTTCTCTTTAGTGGGAGATATGGTGTTGTTTTATGTTCTTGTTTAATATCAAGATGAACTTTGTTCATCATCTAGCTTGCCTGCCAGAGGTCTAAAGTTTAGTTTGTGCAATGAGGAATTTTTGGGGTTGCCAAAAAACTGCACCCCTTTTCCATCCTTACCTCTAATACTGATGGATGTCCTTTCTCTTTCTAGAAACCAGAAGAACTCCAAGCAGACCTGGAAGCCGAGCAGGAAGCAAGGCTGGCAGCAGGTCAAGTAGCCGCCGAGGCAGTGACGCGTCTGACTTTGACATTTCAGAAATCCAGTCTGTATGCTCAGATATGTCAGAGACTGTTCCTGCTACAAGCAGACCGACACCCCGAGCAGGTTCTCGGCCAGGATCAGCCAAGCCTTCTAAAATTCCAACTCCCCAGAGAAGGCCACTAGCCAGCAAATTGGACAAGTCCTTGAAGAGATAATACGATTGGCTCCGTAAAGGTCTTTTCCTTTTACGTTAAGTATTTAAGTTCGTAAGATGTAAAATATTATGTAGAAATTATTGTGAAATATCGCAAGAGGTGGATTTTTAATTCTGCAGATGGCCTTATTTGTGTATTTGTCTTCTTATTTTATGTGTATAATTTTTGTCAGATTTTTTTTTGTTTATGCCATATCCTGTGAGAAGGGGGAAGAGTTTTAATGTAAACTAACAGTTGTACACAGTAATGTGTAGAAAGTACACTAAAAATAATTGCCGAATGTACAGTGTACTGAATGTACAGTAAGTCTCTGCAACCTAAATAAAATAGGCCTGTCACTATGACATTAGTTAACAGTAAAGGATACCTCATGATTTTTCTTTAAAAAAGAAAAAGAGAATACTAAAAAGCCAAAAGACACAATTACACATTTTGAGCTAACTAAACAAACACTAAAGGATGTATGTCAAAACTACTAAGGAATACAAACCCACATTCACAGTACCCTTATTTATACCGCATCTCTCGGAGAACTCACAGAGTTAATTAAGCACTTGCCAGTAATATGATACTCCAATACCTTGCAGCATTTCTGTGCCATTGCTTTCAATGAGGCCAGACACATTCTGGATATCTGAACTATTATTCTGTAAGAATATCAATATAAGGTGCATTCATGTAAATGTGAGGTTTTCTTTTGCTTGAGTGGATGGTAGCACTGTATCATTGAACTCATTTTGTATCAAAGCAATTTTGCTTGCAGAAAGCTCCGAAATAAACGTCCCTTAACTTTATTTCTATTGTATTTCTTATTTCACAGGAAGATAATTTTCTGCGTTACGTTTTAGGGTGTATATCATTTCAGATGACCAGTAATTACCATAGTAACATAGGCTTTAATGTAATTTCCCATTCTCACCAATCATATTTTGGTTAGCTACTGTATTTGTTTAATAAAACACTAAATTGCACATATTGAAATTACATGTAATTATTGTTGACATTATTTTCTCCATATTAAACTGGGACATTTACATACCATGCATGAAAGGCATAAAGAGTAATTCGATTGCTCTTTTTCTCCGTGAAATATTTTTGCCATTCATGGATTCTTTGAAAGGATTGATAATGGTTCATTTTGAGTGGAAGAAGGATGCAGCTTCAAATGGGAGTGCTGTGGAACGCCTGGGTAGATGCTGTAGTAAGTAGTGGCAGAGTCCTTTGAAATTCAAAATGCTCTTTGATAATATCAGAAAGACTCCAGTAGAATTTGGCCAACATGGCAAAGTAAGCTAAACCTGACTGTTCATCTACCAGAAAATGCCGTACCTTTAGCAGAGGAATTCTGGGGAAAGCCTGGTTTATGGTTGGTCCTTCAGCATGCTGAAAATGAAGCAGAAGCTCAGTCAATTACACGCAGTTAATGGTGATATCTGCGTTCCCTGGTGGCACTTACCGGCAGCATTACTAAGACAATGTTTTCTGAGTTGTCACAAGAGCTTCCTGCAGACTCACAAGTTGACTCACGCAGTCAGTTTATAAGAAACAGAAAACCACAATAATGCTCAAAAGATAATTCAATCAGTCAAAATACACTTGTGTCAGGATTTCCTCCAGCATGGAGTTGTGTGAGTGTTTGTGGAAAGCAGACAGTATCCAGTCCCACTGCTGCTAGTTTGGGAATCGGCACGCACATTTACCGAATACTAAAGCATCAGTCTGTGCTGCAGTACTTTATCTTTCCCTGTTTCACCTCTCCTGTTGCTGCAATTTGTTCAGTGATTGCTTTCCTAGAACATTGAAATATATCAGGATGTCTTCAGCGCTTTTTGGAACCCCACAACACCCTTGGATAAAGAGAAGTAGTCTATGTTTACAGGTGGTCACTGAAGCATCTCTACTTGTCAGCAGAAGGAAGGAAAAGGGTAGAATATAGGCACTTGCAGAGATAACTTGGCTGTGTGAGGAGATGGTGCCCCATGTAACATTCTTGGTGCATTTTATAACCACAGAGCTGATGGGGAAGGCATAGGGATGGCAAACCTGGATCGCTCCCCTGCAATAATAGGTGCGTAGTTCAGTTCCTTGTACCCCAAAGGGACAGAGCAGCTCATTCTGCATGAGGGAGGTAGTGTTGGCACATACCTGAAGAACTTTGTGTGTATATTGTGGTCTTAGCTTTAGATGTATTCATAATACTTCATTAATGATGCAACTTCATGGAATTTTCATGTTGCTACGTTGTAACTTTACAGAAATATTACAGCTATGACGAGCTTCTGAGAAACCCAGTGTCAGCTAAGAGAACCCAAGGACCAAGTGGATTTCCGTGGCTTGTTGGCTGCTGCAAAACAGGGGAGGTTGGGACTTGCGTAGTGGGGAAGTTCTTTTATGGGCGTGTGAGAATCATCCAGCATTGAAAACCCACATAAGAGCAAACTAAGGGGGACAAGGGGTTCTGTTAAAAAAAGCCAAAATCTTTCTCAAGATGTTATAGCTTACTTAATTACCTTCTTCCAAAAATGATTTGACTGCTTTAGGTTGATACTAAGAACTCCCAAAACTAAGAAACTTTCCAAAATTCTGTTCCCTATGTTACAAAAATCACACTGACAAAAGTCTGAAAATAAACATCAGATCCTCTGCACTTCTCGGAACCAAGGACGAATCTGCAGAATTTGAAGAAGAAGGTGTATTTAGGACTTCAAGTAAGTGACGGGTAGCTCAGTTTTAGTGAACTATTTTTGTAAAGAAGTGGTATTCCGTTTCCATCCTCCTGTAATTCAAAAAAATTTCTTCTTTGGTACCAGCATAAACGGGAGAGGAAGGATCAGCCCTATAACCAGTTCCCCACCTTGTTCAGTAATGTGAGTTTTCACACAACCTCATCATTGGAGAGGTGTTTTCTCCCTTTTATTATCCCCCTTCTACCAACAGGAGTTAATCCTAAATCTACCCAACCTGCTGGGTGACCGTAAGTAGAGTTGATCTTTTAGTGTGGCCTTGGCTCTTAGACCTGCGTATTCTGGGATTCTGCTCTGCAGTGAAGGAGCAGAGGTGATGGGGAGGGAAGAAGGGTTGGAAAGCCTATGACTGCAAGAGCCGTACTCTTTAGCGAATAATTTCTCTTTAGCACTTGGAAAAGCTGCCTCAGTTTTAGGCTCCTTCACTTTCTCAGTCATTTTTTAGCTTTTTGCCTGTTTTGCTGCCTTCGAAATGGGAAAGTGTTTACAGAATTTTCTGAAATCTGCAGGTGAAACCTGTAAGTAAAAAATGCACCATTAGAAAAGCTAGTGACGCCTTGTGGCCTAGGTGTCCTCAGCCTGTTCGCTTTAGGTATTTTGTGAGCCTCTTACTCATGTGCCAGTGTAACGGGTAACAGCAATTCAGGTTTTGCCTGCAGCGCATCTCTTCACAGTGTAGCGAAGAGGTTATATGCAATCATAATTTAAAAATTAATGCATTTCATAAAAATAATCTCTGATGCAAGCAGCTATGCCATACCATCAGCAGCAGCAACGTTTCAACCTGTAGCTGCCTCTGCTGATGTCTACCATGGGACCGGCAAGACTATCTACGCCCCAGAGCTTGCGCATGGGAGAGGGGCTGTAGTGCTTACATGCGTTGATCACGGTACGGGGCAAGAGGACAACAACTTAACAACTGTAAACAACCTATGAAATGTTCTGTAAACAACCACAGGGCTGGAAAATAAGCATTACCTGGTTTGCTGCATCTCAGTGCAGCTGCCCCAACAGCTTCCAGGTGTTTCCAGTTCTTAGGCTGAATGGGAGCACCTGAGCTCCTGGTGGTTCGCTAGGTGTTTGCTCTAACCGTGGGCTATAGGAGGGAGCGGTGGTGTTAGCAGGTTTCTGTCTTCGTGCAAGGTGAGTGGAATTTTGTAGAACAAAGAGAATGTGCTTTCCTCGTCAAAATTGTTCTCTCTGCTGAGTTTGAATAACCTGTTTGCAGACATGGAGGTGGGAGAGATGGTTGGCTCAGGTGCTTGTTAGGTTTTCAATAGCGTTGTCAGGTTAAACGCAGGTAAGCTGTTCATCTCTGAAAAAAATAAGTTGTGTTTGTTAAAAAGGGGAACATTACAGAGGAAAAGGGAGCTCTGCAGAAATAATGGATGAGGCAGCAGCTTAAATTTCACATAACTTCCATGAAAACGCGTGGTGGCTGATGTTTTTAAGGTGTTTTTTTTTAATGCAGATTGAAGTCCTTCTGTTAAAATGAAGCGGTATCTAACCCAAAACTAAAAGAGTCTTGGGGGTTGTCATTTCATAATTAAGTAGTTCTTCTTCACAGAAATTGTTCAAATAGTCTGAATTGCAGCTCGGGGTGCTCAAACTGCGTTTCCATATTTGAAAGTTGAAGAAAAGAATGATGAAGGTGAATTGCGCCATTCATCCTGGATGAGTGTGTATGAGAAAGTTAATAGATGTGTTCTTAGCACTCGGATGATTGACTATGAGTAAGAACCCCAAACCATAAATCAGGACCTGTCAACAACTACAGTGTTTTTTTATTCCTCCGGGAGGAGGCAGACGGAGTGATGATTGCTCTGTCCTGACAGGAAAAGCTGACTTGGAGCTTTTGGTGGGGGTCACGATGGTCTTTCCAGCATTTAGAAAAATATCCAACACCATTAATTTTTTTTTTTTCCTCTTTTCGGGTCTTGATCACAGCTCTTCCAAGTCCTCTTTTATTGGCAGAATAACAGGGACCTAGGGACCTATGGAAGCATTTGCACTGTCTGGGCTATTTTTAAAGGCAATGAGTTCATACGATAAAGAAATATCTCTGCATTTAACAGCCTGTTGATCAAAGTATAAGACGGGGACCAAGTCAGTTCAAAATGAGGATGAAAAAAAAACCCGTGTAAATACTGCAAATATTGAACGACTCCACATTTGCTGATCAGAAGAGGGTGTGTAAGTTCACTTCTACCAACACTGAGTTGAAGCTTTGTAGACCAAATCATCAAAACGAGGTAACTGGGAGTAGGGGGTGTTCTCCAAAGGCTGCTACAGCAACTGAAGGGTGAAGGAGCTGAGCTGCTACCTGGAGTCCTCTCGTTCCATGGGAATGCAAGAGGATTGAAAAGGGTCTAACGTATAGGCAAGCTTTTTCTTAAAAGGTACTGGTAGGCTCTGGGAAACTGCTGATCATTTTGGACTTGAAAAAAAAATGGTAGAATGGTATATTAGTGCAAACCTGAATAAATATACTAGGGAAGAGTTGGCTTATCTTCTGGAGGGAAGTCACGCCTTACAAGCTGCCTGGAAGCCCTTGAAAGGATCAGTTACTGTGGACAAAGGTTGAGAAAGACCACATGGCTTTCCAAAAAAATTCAACAAGGTCTCTCACCACAGATTCTTAAAGAAGTAAGCACTTATGAGATCAAAAGGGTGGTCTTCGTGAAGTTAAATAGCATGTTAAAGGCTAGGAAGGACAATGTAGGAGAAGGTGGTCAGTTTTAACAGGGGAAAGAGGTCTGCAGCAGAGCCCTTGACAGGTTTTAACGCAAAGCTGCAAATGCTGGCTCAGAGGTTCCCCAAGTGCACGTTGTTGGAAGGGTGCTCTGGAAAAAAGCATCGCTGCGTCTCTGTGATTCATTGCGCCTCTTGGGAGGTGTGCATTGCTTTCCACTGACGCTGAGGATCCCGCAGTGACTAGCTCAGCCCTCACCAGCTAATCTTTACGTGGCTAATTCAAGTAGGATGAATCCCACCCCAAATTAATGAGTTTATTTCTAGCTAAGGGTGACATGGGATGGGATTTTCATTAATGATTTGGAAGTTCTGCTGGCTTTTATCACTCACACACCCTTTTGGTGCACTAAATGTATTTTAGGGATATACAAAGCACAGACCAACGTATAATTTAGCACCATTTCTAGTCACATTCAAGAAACACAAACTGTGCAAGATGGGTGGAGAATCGAGTCACATTGCTCTCAAAGATGTTCGGAACTTTTCAGCATTCCTGGGATCTTTCAGCAGCAAACCCAGGTGTGAGCGACTGTGTTTCACACTGTGTTGCTGTCGGGCACAGCCGCCTCTGCAGAGCACCTGCAAATCCTGTTTCCTTTGGGTTCTCCGATCATTCATCCTACTGGGATCCACTGGCATCAGCATAAATAAGTACATCTTTCATGGGACACCCTGGCAGGCCATGCATCTCCTCAAGACCCAAACCATTTAAAAACTTAAGTCATTGAAAAGGATACCACATTGATGTGTTTCTCTTCAAGTGTCCTATGGATCGGAGGAAGATAACAGAAAGGGGTTTTCCCAAAAGACATGAGCTATTCATTACTTTGGTGTGGTTGCTTTGGGTTTTTTCTCTATTTGCATTCCATATAAGCGCAGTTGAGTGTGGCCATGCATAAACAGCTCCTTCTGGAATGAAGAGAAATAAAAATAATTAAGCGTTAAGTTCTGGGTGCAATGAATATTTACTGAAAACTATCTCTTTGAATAGCTCTCTGTTCAGTCAGAAATTAATCCGGAGCACAGTTTATTATATTGGAACTCAAGGGCAAAACACAGACGTTCATTTTACAGCAAATTTAAGTTGTTCTGTAAAAATACAATGAGATGCAGTAAACAAACCACAAGTAAATTAGGCAAGCCTAACGCCTTTTTCAAAAGGAAGGCAAAAAGCCAGCAGCAAATACTGTTTCCACGCGTTGTTATTGTTTTTTCCTCGCAGAGTATATTTGCAAATACTCGGTGCGGTTGTTCTGAGCTGTACAGCAGCGGCTCTGCAGCGTTTCCTATTAAAACAAGCGAACCGAATTCTCCAGCCTGCGTGCGTGGCTCCGTAACAAAAGCCAAAGCGATGCTTCCCGCGGCCAGATGGTGAGGAGGGGTGTTTGTGTGTGTGTGTGTGCGAGCCACGCGTGGCTCCTGAACCCGGGCTGAACCTCCTGGCAGAGAATGACGGGGTGATGGGGGTGATGGTCCCCGCACAGGCACAGCTGCCTCCTCGCCCGGGGGGCCTGGCAGCGGCAGGAGAGAAACGGCCTGCCGGGAGGTGATGGCTTATTACTTCTGCCGATGTTCGGGAAGTTCGTTAGCCTGACCGCAGCGTTTTCAGGCGCTGGAAAGTCTTTGTAAGTCTGCTGATGTGGTCGCTTAGCCAACACAGTCTTCTCCATGGGATTTCTTTTTTTATACACACACTTTGTGTTTACCTGGGAGATGGAATAGTGAAGAAATAATCATTAGTCTGTCACCCACACACACTTCAGGGTCCCCCCCCCCCCATCTTTTTTTCCCAGCTTATGAGGACTTATTAAATCTTTCCAGATTTTTGAGGAGGATTTTGTTATTAATGATGCAAAAGAATTTTACTGTAGCTCTCGCTAATGGAAAAGCTCCTCTTAATTATCGAAGGAAACTTCAGCCCCTGAATGAGCGCTTACTATCTGGTAGCTTTAAAGCTTTCCATGCAAGAGAGCTCCTCCTTCCCTCTGAGCTCTCACTCTGTTCCCAGTGCTGCGTGTGTGACTCCGAAAATCACAGAATGGTCAGGGTTGGAAGGGACGTCTGGAGATGGTCTAGTCCAACCCCCATGCCAAAGCAGGTTCACCTACAGCATGTTGGCATGATCTCAGCCAGTGCAACAACCCTGGCCAGTAATCGCCCAAGTCCTCCATTAGGGTGCAGTGGCTACAGGGCCATTAGGCTACCGCCACCACCCTCTCCCCGTTGCAGGACCAATGCCTTGAGGTCAACACAAGGGGAAACTGCCCTCTCAGCAGCAGAGACCAGTCTGTGGGCAGAGCTGGTGGCTGGGGTGGGTGGCAGGCAGCTGCTTCGTGGCCTGGGTTCACAAAAACAGGACTTCAAGGACAGCTGGGCACCCTCACCACCAGCAGCGAGAGGCCTTATTTCCCCCGGCCAGACCATGCCCCTGCTGGGAAGGTTCTGCACGTGTTGGACCTCTCCTCCGTGGCTTCATCAGGCTCAGGGCTGGCTGCTTCTTTCAGCCAGTTGCCGTATCACAAAGTGATGGCGATATACAGGGCAAGAATTGCCCCAGTAATTTCCAAAGTCTGCAACTGAATAGTTTTTTACTTACCCGGGAGTAGTTACCAACAACTACATCGGCTGTTAGCTGCTCTGGCGTTTCCATTTTGGCAGGAATCTGAGCGTCCTCTCTTCGTGTCCTTCACAGGGGCTTTCTGGAAGTATGTGGCAGGTGGGGATTTGGGAAACCTGGTCTCCTTTTCTGAAGGCGCATGTGTGTAACTGTGTATTGAATCTGTAGCTCCAAGTACTTGCACAGGAGGTGAAAGTGGGACTGTGCCATCACCTTGTGTTCTGCTGGTCCATGGTGGTCCACCAGGATTTATGCTATTTGCTGCAGCACACGAGTACCATGTAGGAGTAACGGAGCAGTGGGACTCAGTGCTGTAAGATACGCTTTCTTCTTTTCTAACCTTCCCTCAAGGACAGGACTTTATGTGTGGTGGAAATTTCCAGTTTGGTCATGTTTCTTTATTCACAAAGCCCCATGATTTTTGTGTTGGAAGGACTGTTGAAGATGCATTCATTTCTCCTCCTAAAGGAAGGTAGTAAATTTTTCCTTTTTTCTTAGAATATGGCGAAAATTTAGAATTAATGCCTCTAAAAACTCTCTTTGAAAAAGATAAAAATTTCTTTTCTTGTATAAAATGCCATTGTGTTGGAAGGGGTGGAACGGTCTCCTGTAGTTTTATTAACCATGATTAGAGTTAAACTAGTTTTGGCAGAAAAGACAGGTAGATAATGCAGACCCATTCCTTTGTTTTATTAACTTTTTTCTCCAGTTTATGTTATTCATTTCTAGTGAAATGCTAGTAGAAGTAGACAATTAGTCAGGAATTTCCTAAATAGCAATGCAAAAGGGGGGATTATTGGCTGGAGATGAGTTTTTCAATAAAAATGGCAGAGATTAAGAAATCTTTTCCCTGTTTTAGATATACAGCCTGCAGTATACAGGAATGTCTTTTCATATTATGTCTTTATATATTAGTAGTCAGACTCTGGCCCTGAATGCTATGTTATTAAACTCTAGGGTATAAGATGTAGTCTCCAGCTCTACATAAATAAAAGCAAGTATTTTCAACTGAGTACTCCAATGTTGTTGAGGGAGTTTGAGTTCAGGCACAGTGATGTCATTCGTCCATTAAAAAAAAAAAAAATCTCTGAAAAAAATGCATAATTGTGCAATGATTATGTAGGGTATGTTTGTTACAGTACTGAAAATGTTTAGAAACACCTGTTGGATAAGCAATATTTTAGGCAGCTGCATTAACACCATGTGATGATTTGGAGAGTCCTGGTTTAAGGGTTGGTGATGGCTTTTTGTGATTGCCGGTGGCCTGTGTGTGAGCTTACCAGACTGAGGTCATTTGCAGTCCAACACAAGGTTGTATACATGGTTTGGAAGGTAGAGCTAGAGATAAAATCAGTTGGATTAAAATCGAAGAAAAGACATCATTTTGTTGTTGTGATAGTAACTCGCAAGGAGATATTTTTGCTGTAAATTGTACTGTGTAAACTCACATGTGTAGTCTCAGACTGCAGCACCAGACGGGTCTATCGCTGGAGAGATCTAGTTAACAGTGCATGTCAGAGAAAATTATAGCTTAATTTATTCATACCTCTTAGAACAGCAGAAACAAGGCTGAAATCCATGTGCCTGTAGACAAAAGGTTTTGTCCTAGTTCCTGTCCTGTCCAAGGATGCTACATCATGGCGATTAAATGCCATTGCTATGGATGACAAAGAAAAAGCATATTAAAACATAGTTCCTAATTAAAGTCTGAAATAAGTGTGCAATTCCAGTAGAAATATCTGACGGAACTCAACAGTTAAAACATGAGCAGCAAGTCCTGTAGCCCAAACGTATTTTCCTGTCTATGAGCATTTGGGTGGGTGGGTGAAGGTTGAGTGTGGGATTGACTTGATCGAGCCTGGAGAAAGATGGCCAAAAATCAAGTTAAATTTATAGGTTTGGGGTTTTTTTTAAATCAGTGCTTAGTTGTGTTTTCTGTCAAGGATTTTCCTCAGTCTTTCAGGAGGGAAGACGGGCCAAATGAAAACAGGGAGTCTCAGATTTAACGTCATATCTTGCAATAGCTGTTATTTGGCAGGGCTCTTGTTCTGGCAGTGAAGCAGAAGATGAACAGTGCTTCTTCAAGCCGATACAACATTGGGAGAATCTTTACACAGAAGGATGTTGCAAAATAATGTAAAGTGGCAAGCTCGTGTGTCAGGCTGGATATCGGGGCATTTCTGGAACTGGTATTTCTTGACGCAGTTCTATAAGGCACCAGTATAAAGCACTTGTGTTGGTGATCATTCTATACTTACAAAAAAAAAGACAAATTACTGGAAATATGAAAAATATCATATGTGTTAGTTTCCTGGCTAGTCTTGGTTTGCCTCAGAAATGCTTCAGTGACGCTGTGCTTCCAATAAACATCAGCATAACAAAACACATTTTGTTTCCAGCACTTCTGATGGTGACTCTCCTCTCAAATCTAACTCTTTGCTGTCTGGTCTGGTCTGGTGAAGTGGTTACGGCACTCTGCCAACACTTTTCCTCTCTCGCTAAACTGAAGACTGTATGGACAGCGATGACTAGCAGAGTTGGAAAACCAGAGATGGCACTTCTTGCTCACAGGGGGTTGGTTTTCTTGTTCTTGGATTTCATGGTTCTGGGTGGAAAAATTATAGCGACTATTTGGTATTTCTATTCCCTATGTTGAACGAAACCAAGAAATGAAGTGCAATGTGAGAATGCAAAAGTCAATATATGTGAGTACTTTGAAAAATCCCAAATAAATGCAAGTCTAACTTTAATCTTCAATCGTTTGCCTTGGGGTATTTTTTTCCTGTTCCTACATATTTCTTCCTAGCATATCACAAACAAAGTTCACCTGGAGAATGGAATTCAAAATGTACTGAAACACTTTTTCCTTTTCTGTTCCCCCCCCCCCCCCCCCCCCCCTCTTTTTTTCTCAGGCCAATAGGTGGTTGATTTAGAAAGGGATAAGTAATCTGTGTACTTCCAAACTTTCTCTTATGTTAGAGATAAGGTTATCTAAGTTTTGCTCCACAGAGAGGTTTAAAATTAAAAAGCAGATGAGATAGGAGAGCAGAAAAACACCTCCTGGTGAAGTTAAATTGCTCTGAACAATGTGGCCCAAAAGAGAAACAAGAAGCGTTTGCTAAAGTTAGCATGGACCAACATTGTACACAGGGTACAAGTGTTCAGTCCTTGGAGGAAGTGTCCTAAATACAAACCTGTGATCACTGTGGCGCTGCTGGTCCCTTGTTCTAGTATCTGTAACCTCTGCAGAGTACTGCTCTGCTCTTACCGTTTTGCAACCAAGATAGCTAAAGAGCAGAAAGAAGGGAAGTGGGAATATGCCGCCTTCGCAGGCAGGAAACAGAGAAGCAGATTAAGCAATTTGGCTGGGAATATTGAGGAAATTTGCTGGCAAATCAGGATACCAGTTTGGCGCACGCTAAACCTCATCAAGTCCTCAACCTGAAAAGAACATCCCTCTCTTTCAAGCACATCATTTTTTAATTACGTCTGTTTAGGAACCTAAATTTAATCCTCCTTGTCTGCAAAGGCATCCTGAGTTATCTGGAAATTTAAATTATGATTAATTTTAAAAATAGTTAAATGTCAGCGTTTACTCATAGGGGATTATCTGGTGGAGAAGGCGTTGGATGTGGTAGGTACAAATGTACGAGTCAAGCCCTTACACTACACTGTGCCCATATAGTGTTTCTGCTGGGGAACACGGGCTAGAGGGAAACACAAGTATGAATATGAATTTATCTTTCAGTTTGGGGCTCTGGAATGTTTCTGTTTTAATAGTGTTCTAATAAAATCAAAACACTGAATCTTTCCCAGCAAAGATATAAATAGAAAGTAGGCACCCTCCTTCTTATGCTGAAAGATAAACTGCAAAAGGAGATTGTTCACAAAATGGAAAAAATCCAATAAAAAACGCTGACACTTTACATGTATCTCAGAGCTGCTGCACTTCTGTAATAAGCAGCTGTTATTTCTCCTTCACTTTCCCATGTAATTGATTTATTCTCATGGCTGAGAATGGCACGATGCAGCACGAGCATGACAAATGGCCTTTCTGCACAGCGGCCCCACCGTGCCTCTGACGGGTGAGCTGATTGTGATCTTCAAGTCTAAGTGGCCTCAGCAGCTTTGGGGCTGTGCAAACCGTACAACCAGAATCCACTAGGAAGACAGATCGAAACACACTGCTGCTCCTGCGTTACAATCCACACCATGTTTATTTGGGTCTGGGACTTGCTCTGCAGGTGACGCAAAAATAGGAGGAGTGGCTGATGGACCAGAGGGCTGTGCTGCCATTTAGAGGGATCACGGCAGGCTGGAGAAACGGCAGGTGGGATTGTCGTGATGTTCATCAAAGGGAAGTACAAAGTCCTGTACTTGGGAGGAATAGCCCCCAGCACCTGGACAGGCTGGGGGCCAACCAGCTGGGAAGCAGCTTTGCGGAAAAGGCCCTGGGGCTCCTGGCGGACACCAAGTTGACCATGAGCCAGCAGTGTGCCCTTGTGGCAAAGGCGACCAGCAGCATCCTGGGCTGCATTAGGGACAGCATTGCCAAGCAGGTCGAGGGGGGGGACCTTTCCACTCTGCTCAGCACTGGTAAGGCCACACCTGGAGTCCTGTGTGCAGTTCTGGGCTGTCCAGTTCAAGGCATGGACAAACTGGAGGGAGCCCAGCAAAAGGCCGCAATGATGAAGGGACTGGAGAATTTTACATAAAAAGAGTGGCTGAGAGAAAGGGAGCGCTCTCTGACTGGGAGATATATGGAAGCAGACTCTTCTCGGTGGTGTCATGGGAAAGGACAAAAGGCAATGGGCACAAGTTGAAATACAGGAAGAGTACTTAGAAGAAACTTTTTGCTCTGAAGTTGATATGATGCTGGAACAGGTGGCCTAGACAAGCTGTGGAGTTTCCATCCTTGGAGACATTAAAAACCTAACTGGACATAGTCCTGAGTGGCATGCTGTAGCTGACCATCCTCTGAGCAAGGGGATTGGACTAAATGATCTCCAGAGGTCCCTTCCAACCTCAACAATTCTCTGATTCTGTGGCTTATACTCTCATCTTTAGAACATACTAAATTGTATTCTTAATGATATTTGATATTTATACTGCTACTGAAGCTAGGAGTATCGGCCACAGCTATGTCTCCCAAGGAGCTGTCAATACAGGTAGGCAAGACTTAGGACCATGAAATAAAAGGGCAAAGAAACAAAGTGATTTGCTGAAGGCAAGCTGCAAGTCATATCTTCCTTATTCCCTGCACAGTGCTCTATTCACAAGTCCCCCCCCTTTTTTTTCCCCCCAAAAACACTCAGGATTTTGTTTCAAGGTCTGCATGGGTAACAAATGAGATATGAATGCACAGATCTCGCTTGTTATAAATATACTAATATAGATTATATTTCTGAACCACGTTTGCCCTCTGTTCAGCACTTCGGGGAAACAGAGGTACATTCATTCTGTGAGAACCTCTTTAAAGATCTATTCACAGCCACTCATGGGAAGTGCTACATCTCTGGGCATGTGTGAGAGAAAAAGCACTTTAATTGAATGCATGAGTAACTAACTGACTGCCAGATTGTGACTGGCCTCTGTACAAGCCCAAGGCTGCACATGTTCTGCTGGGAGCAAGAAACCCCTGTTGGGCCACCCTGTCCTCTTACTCTCTGTGAACTGCCCAGTAGACTGTGCGCTGCAGAAGGAAGACAAATCCCTGCCTGCTCTTTCAGGGTACCTATGGGATCTGAAAACCGTGCTCCATGCAATATAGGGCATTCATTCTGCTAAAGGACCTCCTAAAAATGGCTTCTATCTATGTACAGAGCTGTGAGCTGTAGGTACTCAAAGAGAGTTGAATGTTTTTAGATTTGTGTGGGAAAGGAAAGTTTCTAAAATACTGGGAATTAAGACTAGTCTGGTGAAGGGTCTAGAGAACAAGTCTTATGAGGAGTGGCTGAGGGAGCTGTGGTTGTTAAGTCTGGAAAGAAAGAGGCTGAGGGAAGACCTTATCACTTTCTACAAATACCTGAAAGGAGGTTGTAGAGAGGTGGGGGTGGGTCTCTTCTCCCAGACAACAAGTGATAGGATGAGAGGAAATGGCCTCAAGTTGCTCCAGGGGAGGTTTAGATTGGATATTATGAAAAATTTCTTCACTGAAAGGGTTATCAAACATTGGAACGGGCTGCCCAGGGAAGTGGTTGAATCACCATCCCTGGAGGTATTTAAAAGACGGGTCGATGTGTGCTGAGAGACATGGTGTAGTGGTGGACTTGGCAGTGGTAGGTTTACAGTTGGACTCAATGATCTTAAGGGTGTTTTCCAACATAAATGGTGCTATGATTGTATAAGAATTCACAAGTCATCATGTAGTTTTAAATGTGGACTTGAGTTTCACGCGGCACCTTTGCCTGCTTGCTTTATAATATGTTTCATTTTCTGACCTTCCATTACTAAAAGCTGATCTGCTTATGCTTTCCTAGAAAAAACTCTGATGGATCATGACTAATAACACAAAACATCCATAAAGAAGGTGAAACAGGATGAGCAAAGGCATCAGGGCACCCAGGGATGCTCTTACGCTGTTCATTAAAAACACATGAATCTGCTTCAGGAGATTTGATAAACATTGATTTTGCTCGTAGAGAGCAAAAGATAAAAAAGCAGCCCCCCTGCTCTTTTTCTGCAAAATGAAAGGAACTGATGTAATTGTTCTAAATTCAGCACAATGAAGTGCTATCGGACCAGTGCCAGCAGTGTATTTCCTGCCAGTGTCTGCTCCTCCAATCAGTTTAATTATGAGCAATTGTTTGGGTTGTGCTGCGAAGAAATATTAGAGAATGGAAAAAAGAACATACTTCAGGTCATTATTTTGCAACTGATTCATGGTTTGGCAGCAACCATTAACTAGATTTTATGCTCCACAACACTGTAATAGTATCAGCGTGGATCAACCTTGCCATATAAGCACATACAGCACAAATCCACCGTTTATTTTGACAAGGTTCTAGTTGAAGCATTTGAAAAATGCTGAAATAACATCAGCTATTGGCTAGAATTTTTGGTTGATCGTGTGCCTGCTCTTATCCAAGGGATCTAAGCAGGCTATGAAAAAAACGGCTATTGTTAATGCCTCCTATGTTTATCTGTCATGTCAAATTTTGATGATGGTTTTTCTTGTGCTTGACACACATCTCCTGTCTTGCTGCTACGTGCAGAGGCATTTTGTAAGCCCGGATCGGTTCTTTTGGAAGGGCAGACAGGGGAAGACGATTCTTTCATGAGCATGCAGGATTGCTCTCCTTCTGGCAGTTTATTTTCCTTGGGATGCTGAAGACTTAACTGAGCTAACCGGATTGCTCAGGAAGTGATTAAGGTGCCCCTCAGCTTGCGTCAAATGGTTTCAATGCAGACTAGATGGGGTGGTTACTGGGGCAGTGCTTCTGTGCTGAATGGTCTTAGTGCGGAGTTTTTGCAGGACAAAACCCAAAATACAAATTAGTGCTGCATGGCAGCCTGGTCAGCGGCCAGGACAGGAGCCAGCCGGGCACAGCACTCAGTTCTAGAGGGAGAAGGTCTTCACGATGCTGAGGGTCATGTAGCCACCCTTGGTGTCATTCCTCTGCAAGCAGAGGATTTTATATTTCAGGCATTGTCTGATAATATTTATCAGCAAAGTAGAAAAAAAAAATCCCTTGGAACACAGAAAACAAAGAATTTCTAACACCTGTGGCAAGTGTTAGTTTTCAGTGGTTCAAGCCTAGATCTGATATATGACATGCTGCAAGGGCGTGCTCCCTCCAGGAATGTAACATAACCGAGCCGGATCTGGATCCTGTTCCAACAGAAAACAAAAGATGCACTTGTTTTCAGATTTGCTAATGGAAAAAGTTCCCTTTTTTTTTTTTTTTTTTTTTTTCCACTCTGGTGTGACTTGTGTACACTCCTATGTTTTCTGATACCAGAATGAATCTTGGATAACTAATGCATGTCTCCTTGCACCGAGTAATATGGGATTAAAGCAAATAAATTGGATAAATGCTGCAGGTGGCGTTTTACATCTCTGCCAGGTTCGGCAGTCTTTATGTTAAGCATGTTTCTTAGACGTAGTTTAAGCCTGCAGAGTTCAAGGGGTACAAGGATCCAGCTGTTTGTAAAAACAAGGGGATCCAGCTGCAAATCATCCAAGTCTTGAGCTGCTCTGATTCTGCCTTTAAAATGTGAGCAATGGTAATTTCTGGCAATGAAGTTCTGAATTTCAACAGAGTTTAGAAATAATAGTTAGAGGAACCGAAGTTCTGTGTTTGGACCCTACATTTAGTACTTTTGTGTATCGGCTTAGCCTGGAGATCATTTAAAATGGAAGAGAACGTATTTTGCCAGCGCGGTGCTGTACTTTGGTTACCTAAGCGCGGCTGGGAAAACCATTTTCCGTTAGGAAGTCGTGTTTCCTGTGAATACAAAATCCTTCCCTTCTCGTAGAGATGTTACAGAAGGAACGGTCGTGTTGGTTGCTGCAGGAAACAGAGACTGGGGAAACAAAACTGATGTTTGGAAAAGTAGGATCAAAGGCGTAATGGGAGATGAGGAGATAAGACCACGTGATGTGATATGTCATAGATGTTACCAGGGAAGAGCAGAGATTAAAATTGCACTATCCTCGGTCAGCTTAATAGAATAAACACATGAAAAATTGTTTTATTCTATCCACTGCCATAGCTAATGAATAAGGGCAGAGGTGGGTCTCATAAAGAAATTTCCATTACCACTGATGTTTTTAAGCATTGTATTTTGACAACAGTCTAAAAATAAAATTAGTTATGTTGCCAGGTTTATAACTGTTTTATTTTTTCCAGCTGTATTCTTAGAGTTACCCAGAAAAGCGTTGTTGATTCGAGAGCATGGCTATGATCTGCTCTGCCGCTGTCGCCGCCTTCTACTGTACCTCCAGGAATGGTAGAAATCAGAAAAGGACTTACCTGGGCCTTTTACCAGCCTCATTACATTGCTTAATGTTACTTGCTGGTTGTAAGCTTTTTGTCTCATGGGAAACTGTCCCGCGACACCCTCTGGCTGTTTAGCATTGAACCTCATTTTTCATTGTACTGCCCCATCACTGAGTTATGTGATGTCCTCACAGCTCTTTGCTTTCATTTGTGGTAAACTGCCTCCTGTCCTATACCGCTTATGAGTACATTGAAAGGCACAGTTCCCTACAGGAACATAATCTTCACTGTGAAAGCTGGTTTTCATTTCTACCTTTTCTCCTCCCACCCTTAAAATTATTGTTTTATAAAGGATCTCACCTTTTCCTTGGCACCAGCCTTAATTTATTAGGGGTGTTTAGGAAGGATCTTATTCAAAGCGTTTTGTAAATCCAAGAAAATTACTTCAGGTGTACCATCCTTGCAGGAACTCCAGTAGTTTGCTGACAGATGATTTCCCTCTTTTCTAGGAGCGTTCCTCTGCAGGCTATCGTGTTGGGCAGTGTTTGCTGCTTCTGTTTCTTGCTATAGTTTCTACCAATTTCTAAAGTCTAGAGGTCAGATTTATTGGTAAATACCTCTTCAAGTCACACAGACCTCATTAAAACAAAACTGGAGTTGGGTGTTACTACCTAGGAACAGTTTTAGTCTCTATATAGCATCTCCCAATAAAGATTTATATAGTCTTTGCATATAGTTTAGTATGTAGACTGTAACATATACTGTGCACGGCAGGAATTAGACTTCTGCTGGGAGTCACTAGCTGTGTTTATGGCAGTGAATTACACAGTGCCTGAGCACCGGTACCCGGTCCATCCGTAGCATGAAGCTGTTGGAAAGCTCTCTGGCAGGGTTTTGGCCTAGAACCAACTTTTGCCCTCGTAAGCAATTCCTGGGTGCAGTTTGGGAGTGGGGAGCAGCCCTCATCCCATGCTAGTAGCTGGTTTAGATACAGCCCCCCCTATTATGAAGAGTGGATTTAGTGATAGGGATGCAAGTCGCTACATGGCGTCTGGCTCGAGTGCTGGGTAGTGGTCCCAGTTCTAGTCAGTGTAGAGCTGTAACCATGATGCTCAGCATACCATGACGGGGTCTCTGCTACGTACCAGCCTGCAACTGCTCTTGAGTGAAGGTTTTTAGCTATTTATTAATTTTCCCTCAGAAGAACATCTCAGAAGATCCCAGACCATCTCCTGTGAACAGCTGAGCGAGCTACAGTTTATTTGCACAGCCTTATTTATGTTCCATTTGGAGACCCAAGGTGGTTTTCTTCCATCTCCATATGCTGATTTCTCCTCAAAACGTGCCACGACGCAGTGCCCGTCTGCACATGTAACATCTCCCGTGGCTCATCAGAACAGTTTCCCTTGTCCCATATAAGGTGCCCCGCGCTCCTCCGGCAGTGCCGGCTGTGTGCATGCCCTCCTCAGCGGGGGGCCACACATGTTTTGGATTTCCAAGTTGGTCTCTTCAGCCTGATTTTTTTATTATTTTTTTTTTTCCCCCACCTTTGTTAAGTCTCATCACAGAGCCCTGCTGTGCTGGGATGAGCGGTCCCATCCTCACACGGTGCTTCTGCACAGCAATCACAGATAGGGTCCTTCAGTAGTGCTTCCGTCATTTGGAAGTTGTTCATTTTTCTGACAGTAAGTCTCACTCACATTCATGGTGTTATTATTTTATGGCACCCACCCTTTATTTCATGGTGAAAATCCTTAGTTTCACCTGATTTTCGTGTATTTAAAGTAGACAAAAGTCTTTTGGGGCACTCTGATACTTTCTCTTGCTCTTCCCCCCTCTCATTTTCCCTGCAGTGCCCTTGGCACAGCCACTCAGCGAGTGACTTGCTGTCACTTGCTGATGGTGACCTTCCTACACTGGGGTCTCTAACAATATTCATACAACAGAAAGCAGCTGCCACCTTCACAGGCCTCTGCGGGCTGGTCCTTTCCACCCAGCCTATTCGCCTGAAGTTAGCGAGATTTAAACTCTGGGGAGATATCCCAGCAGCGCTGGGGCTCTGGCTGTGCCTGGCCAGCTCATACAGCCCAAAAGGACAATTAATTGAGTCAAGCTGGCAGCATTAAGCTGCCACCGAGACCCAAATTGATATCTCTGTGCAGCCCGTTGGCCTTACAATATAAAATCAAAAGCTTCTCTGTTTTCATATCCTGTCTCTGACACCAGCCAACAACAGATGCTTTGGCTAACGATGTTTATACCCAGACCATCTTGCTGAGCATCACCCTTGATATTGCTAAAATGACAATCTACTGTGTGGTACATATATGACCTTAAACTTACACTATGTAGTATATTACACAGCAGATGCTGTAAGAAACTCTCTGGGTACTGCTATAACACAAATAATTTCAAGCTGACATTTATTGCAAATTATCTGTTTTCATTTTTTTTTCACCCTTAAGAATAGTTTGGATCGTGCCTTTAGAGTTGTCTTCTTGGAGCTTTCAGTTCTTCTCTCACCTCAAGCTGTCGGCTGGAGTCTAAACTTTGCAAGGAGGACTGGGTTTGCAGCTTTGTGCATATTTTTGGTGTTTTAAACCCCCTAGCTTGATAATACTGTTTTGTTGGTCAGGCTACCTCACTCTGCAAATCTATAAATAAAGACAAAAACTTTTTAGGTATCTCAAATGTTCTTATCAGAAAAAAATACGTATTACTACATAAATAGTAAAAAAACAGTTCATTCTTTTTCTAATTATAGAGCCATTTTCCACCGGCTAAGCAATGGAAATACTTGTCTGAAGGAAACTTATGTTTTTGCTTTTGGGGGTTATTGGCTTTTGGGGGTTAATTGGCTTTTGAATCAAATTCAACTTCTACCATTTGGTTCATTTTTCTGGTTTGCCTCATGAGAGGAATTCCGCCTTTGTTTGCAACCTGCTGTCTAGCTGAATATGTGAAAAATGTGAAGATGGAGAGTTTTAAGGGATCACTAATACCCTGTATTTCTGATTGGGAATTTTCTTCACAAATGTAGATTGAATTCCTTATCTTTTTTCTTATATCTATTTTTTTGAGTTCATGCTTTCACTCTGTATCAACTTGCCTTGTTCTGGTGTGGTTCCTGTCTAAGCTGAAAATGCTCCAGTATTAGAAAAATTAATTGGTATAGCTTTCAGATGCTAAGTGCAGATGCAAGTCCTCTAGCTAGTCCTCAAGCAGTCCAAAATGGTTGTGGTTATTTTCTGTTATTAATATTGCCTCTATTCAAAGATGCTAAAGGGAATCCTCTCCTGCCTTGGTATGCTGTAGTTGTTCCATGCAGTTTCCAACCAAGCATTGATTTGTCCATGCGGATGTCACAGCTGGTGGACAATCCAACCTTCCTGTTAGAAGCATCTTCTAAGCACAAAGTCACAAGTTATGCAGATGAACCTGAGAAATCTGCATCCTCGTCAGACTTTGCCACTTTTCTCTTGGCATCTAAAGGACTGAGATAAAATTGCCAAGACTGAGGGATGTTACACCAAGGAAAGGGTCTTGTGGTGGTGAAGGGTCACCATCACTGGCTGATGGAACTCCTGTATCTCTTCTGCTGGAATCAGATTGTGGCATTGTTGGACTGATGATCTGAAACAAGTCTACTTTTGGGGTTAAAAAAAAAAAATGGAGCTCAAGGGAAATAAAATTTATCCTATACAAATTTCAATGGCTGATTATTAATTATTGGCCACTACAAAGTCTCAAAAAAAAGCACCTGTTTTACTCCTCTCTGTGTTCAGTAAATGACCTAATGCTTTGCTATTTCTGCAGTAATTCTGCTGCTGTTTCTCATGATTCTGCATGGGGAGTGATTTTCCTACCACAGGTGTCACAGATATTCTGCTAAACATTATTTAGATAGTGGTTACTGGTAAAAACAATGCAGAGTACTGGGAATGAGAAAGGAAGTGGGATCCTCACAGGAGTATGGAGATTTCTCTGCCATAGCTTCCTCACACCAAAGAAGAATTCTTCCCTGTAGGAATTTATAAGTAAGTAACAGGAAACTAGGCTGTCAAGAAAAAAAGGACCTGGAAAGCTTAAAAAAAATTAATATTATGGCCACTATCCTGTTTGAAGCACAAAATGCCCTGTCCATACTGTTCTTCAGAAAAACTGCAATTTAAGCTGTGCAGCAGGGTGAATTGTGGAAAACAGCAACTGCTATGAATGACCATGAAGGGCAGAGAATGGTTAAAAAACAGACTATGGGGGAAGTGGACAATATAGCTGGTGTATCAAACCCTCTCATGAGGCTGAAGGTCAAGAGCTGTAAAGAAGCCCAGTGAGTAAAGGAGGTTAGCTTGACAGAAGCATCCATAGATGGTAATGAAAGGAAGCAATTAGACCAGCTGCTCCCATGGTATGCTGGTATGTTTTCCAAGAACAACGAAGAATTTGGATGACAGGATTGAGTGCAATGCTGCTCTGTGCTACCACAGGATTGAGAGCAGTACCACTGAATGCTCCTGGGAAGCGGCGCTTATGCTGGCTGCCCTACCATCTAGGAGCTAGGTAGAAACCTTAAATTACAGGTTGGGGAATGGCTTGACTGCGCATCCTATAGTGCTGTTGGCATCCGTGGTTATCTAGGCAGTTCTGTGTTCGTGGGTGGTTTCATTTTTTTGCTATTGATACTGCCTTTGAAGGAGCTTGTTAGCACAGGTACAGTGGCAGCTATCAGGTTTTCTTTTTGGCCCAAAAGTGGATCAGATATCTGTGTGTTGCGCCCGTACAAGATAACAACCTCTAAGCGGGCTGAGGGCCAGAGCTTCCCAGGCGCTGCTTCCCACCCCTGGGGGAGAATGGCTGGAAGCCCACTGAGGTGTGCGCCAAACCCTCACTCCGCAGGCATTGCTGATCACTCAGTTCGTACCTCAGCTTCTGCCTGCAGAGCCAGGGCTTGTTCCATGAACACACTTCTAGCGCTCTGGGAGCACCACCAGACTGGAGCGGGCCACACACACCTACAAGCTGTTGGAGGAGTCGGCTCCAGCTCAGGGCTGGCGGTGCTGAGACAGCCCCATCAGTGTCTACGCAACACATTTCTTTTCCCTCTTCCTTCTATCCAGGCAGATGCTGTCTAGGCTTTTCATTCTTCTGAGCAGTCCCTCATTTCCTCAGAAGAAATTTATTCTAATTATATAAAATCTCAGAGGAGACTTGATGCTACATGCTACAGGAATGTTAATCTCCAGCCTAGTCAACATGGGTACCTGCCTCTCTGTGTGGCAAGAACCCCAAATTAAATTTGAAGGAAAAAGATTTTCTTTTTTTTTTTTTTTCCCCTTTGTTTGCTCTGTTTTGTTTTCTTTTGTTGATTTTGTTGCTTACTACGTTCTGTTAGGTTCAGTTGAGAATTTAAAATACTAGTCTTTGTGTCAGCCTCTGGATGATTGCAAGTCTCCCAACTTAGCTGCAAGACCTTGGTGGGTTCCCCACTGCAGTGCTCCCCACAGGCTAACCCTGTTCTGATTTTGGAAGATCTTTGTATACTTTGCATGAACTTCACGTAATTTCTCTAAAATATGGAAGAAACAGCTAATGTTAGGAGAAAAGATTGTAAAGCTTGCAACTGAGCCAATTTCTAAATCTGGAGCGCAAAGGTACGCAATCATTTAAAAGCAGAAATCTAACCCACTCCTGAAGTACTCCAGTACAAACCAGTTGTTAAAGAGTGTTGATGCTAACGGTGTGACTAATGCAGGTACATGATTCTCCCTCCCACAAGGACCTTTCTTCAGTGCTCATTAACCCACCTGTTCGCTAATTCTAAACATTGACTCAGGCTCCTCATTAATCTCCACTTGGAAATGTGACCAAGACCGGAAAGACCGTAAATGGGGACAAGACCAGAAAGAACGTAGTACAGATATTGAAGAAACCAAGAAGAAAAGAGACACGTGGTGAATGAGAATATGGAGAAGCTTACAGTTTTGGTGCAGTCTCAAAAAATTTGGCTGACAGGTGGAAGCAGTTCAAGTGAGAGAGCTGCCTTTTCATAAAGGGAAATGAAGATGCTTTAGGAAGTGAAATATGGGTAATTTTCTGTGTGTTGCATAATTAGTAGCAGGAGATATGTTTGCTGGCCTACATATTGCGAGGAAGAGCAGGTTGGTTATTAGGTGTTGCTATGCAGATTCTGCCCACTCTTAAATCCCCACCAAGAGGGAAATTTTGGAGATAGGTCAAGAGAAGAAGAACCACCAAGGAAAGGAGAAACCTTAAAAGCTTTTATCATAGAGCTTGGCTGGTTGAGACAAACATGCAGTCCTGGGGGGATGATGATGCCAGATTGTATGAGTCAGACACTGCCCTGAGAAAAAATTTGGTAGGCAATCATAAGTGAAGCTTAAAAAGTGCAATTGGATGTTAAATTTCAGGCCAATCTGGAAGAAATAGAAGAACTGCAAGCTCTGGAGGAATTTTTGCAGATCTCGATGCTGAGGAAAGATAACTGAGATGTTAGTGAAGACTTTTTGTGGATGCTGCCACAGAGTCTACTAGATAATTAGGCAGAGCAAATAATTAAACTTCAGTCCTAAATCAAGCATTATGTTATTTTCCTCCCTGTTAGGGTTATAGCGGCAGTTGTTTCATAATCTTATGTTTTTCCTCACAAAGTTAGGAAATTTATGACATCTATCTCAGCATACACTTGTGTGTGTATAAGTAATTTTATTTGTATTTCTTCCTTAGTTTTTCCATTGGCATAATTTTTAACAATGGGTGAAGAAGTAGTTTAGTGGTCAAGAAGTAATTTTATTTAAAAAAAAACCCAAAACACAGCAACAACCAAATCCCCCAAAAGTGCTGTAACGGCAACAGAAATACCCTCATTTGCCACTCATGATGTATTGAAAAAGTTGGGCTAGAGCATTATGCACATCATTCCAAGTCGAATCAAATTCGCTGTCAAGACTATCACCTAGTGAGAGGTAACACCTCTTCTCCTAAGTCTACCCTGGCATCTGGCCTGGTTTGTTACACAGATCCATCAGACTGCTGCCTTGGGAGTCCATGCTACACTCCTCAACCATCTTGGTAACATCCCAAGTTGTATTTTTCCCCGGTGAAAGCCTGAAAAACAAAAAAAAAAGAAGTTAAAAACAAGTCCAGCACTGAGACGTAATGTTGGGAGTACTATATAATGAGATCTTTTGAAATAACTAATTTATGAAGTAACTAATTTAACATGCTGGTGAAGTTTCAGATGTGATTCTGTGGACACTGCACTTTCAAGAAAGATGTGGACCAGTTGGATGGAGTCCAGAAGCAAGCAAAAAGAATGCCAGAGGTTTAGAAAACCATGCTCTATGAGTTGAAGACACTAGGGTTGTTTAGTCTAGAGAAAAGAAGACTGAGGGGAGGCATGATAACAGTGTTTGTTAAAATATTTTAAAGGATGCTCCAAGGAAGAAGGGAATAAATTATTTGTTCCAGTGGGGAAAACGTGAGAAGCAATGGTCTTGAATAGCAGTAAGGGAGCTTTCTGTTACACTTTGAGGAAAATAAATGTTCTAATAGTGTAGATAGCAAAGTACTGGAGGTTCTTGAAAGGAGAAGTGGGATGTGGCAGGAGGTCATTATTAAAATTCTGGAAAATAAATGTCTATACATACATACTATGTATATAAATATATATATATTTATAAAGTTTGACTGGGACATTTAGTTCAGTGATTAGCTGTGCTGAGCTATGTAGCCTCTTATGGACACTTGAGGATGACTGTTCTTACATCATGACATGAACAGAGCTAATGAGGAAAAGGCAGAAGCTGTTGCTTGTCCCACGTAGGTGGCTTCAGTCACTCAGGGAGCGATACCTGGATTTTGGTAACACAGAAGAGGGGCTCTAGGGCTTTGCAAAAGGAGGCACCTGAAGGCAGGTCTTGGGTTGCAGGTAGGTGTCAGCTCTGTGGGTGCTGTTGGTGAAATGCTGCTGTTCAAGACAGAAATGACCTCACCTTAAAGCTTTCAGGGTGGTTTCTGGAGTCCAGCTTCTTTTTCTTCTGTTCTCCAAGTGCTCCTGTGTGCTCACGCCGGGGCACCTGACTCCCATGAACTGGAGCACCTTGTCCTACTTAGGTATGTTTGCCTGCTTTTCGGCTTTCATTGACACTCATGGGCAGCAAAGACCACTTGAGCCATCGTCACCCCTTTCCAGGCTCCAGGTCCTCAAATCAACATTTCATGCCATGGATGTTTCTCTTGAAGCTACACGCTTTCGGTGCTTGATGTAGTTTTGCTACTTAAGGTCTGTTTACCGTCTGGGCAGTCCTGATGTCCTATCGTCCCCAGGATAACTCTTTGTAAACTGCCATTTTCCGCCTTCCTTAAGAATTATCTTGAAATCCATATGCATGGGATGGCAGCCAGAGGTTAGTGGAACCACATTAAGGTGTGAGCTTATCTGCCTCATTAAATAACCAGGAGAAGCTGGCTGCAACTTTCCTTCAAAAAGCTCAGTCATACCAACTGCAGAAGATTAGGATATAAATAATCCATTTGGCAAGGTTAATAAAAAAATACCTCTGTTGCTCAGCACTTGTTTTTCATCCATTTTCTTAGTTACGCTGCCTCACTGCCTCTGGCACCCACTACGCGGTTTCTATTTTGGGAAGCTCCCTGAGTGACTGCTCTCAGAGGACCACAAGGTTATGGGGCGTTCTTTTAAAAATAGATTTGTTCCTGTGCCCATGGCACGGTAAGTGAACGGAGATCCCGTTCACCAGCTGCACTTTGAAGTCACACACGTCTCATAAAGCAGGTCTACGCAGCTAAGACTACATGTCACATCAGGTAGGTGCATCCACAGCTCCTCTCCTTCCTCGCAAGTGCCTTCTAGCTGTCTGAGAACCTCAGTCTCTAAATCACCCCCCTGAAGTTGTGTGTGCTCCCTGGAGTTTTGTCCTCTAAGCCTCAGGGATCAGTACAAATTTAAAGAATGAAGCTTTCCTTCTTTTCCTCCCTCTGGGTCCCGGGAGCCCGCCCTGGCCATCTGGCCGCATGCCTCATGGCTTTTCGCCCCAGCAAGGGGCCGAGACAAAGGAGCCATTCTGCAGTTCAGACTTCCAGCCCACACAAAAGCTGTTAGATAGACATCTCTATCTCCCTCCCTCCTGGAGACCCCGGCCATCCTTTAGCACACGAGCCCCCCGCGGAGCTGGCACTGCGTCCTGCTTCTCCCCTGGCCATTCTGCGGGGCCTCTTGGCTTCTTGGTTTCCTGCCCGTACCCACGTTATTTGTCCCAGCTGCAAGGTGCCTCCCTCCCAGCCATCATTCACTCCCTTGCTTGGCAAGCTGCTCTTCTGTTCCCCAGCTGCAGCTTTTGCCACTGTTGTGTATAACTCAGGAAACGGAGCCCAGGGCAGGAAGGTGCTGCTCTACCAGGGCAGGAGCCCTGGCTGCCTCCCAGACCTCGTTGTCCTTGGGCTTAGTCGCTCACTGCAGGAAAAGAGTATAAACCACCCTTGCGCTACCTTTGATAATATTTTTTGTTTTGTTTTCTACAACCAGAGTTGCAGGGGTAGTTACGTCTGAGAGACTCTTAGCAGATATTCTGTGTTTGTGCAGGGAAATCCCAGGCAGAAATATGGGTAAGTCTGTGATGTCAAGCGATCGTATACAACGGCTAATGCGGTTAGACCTTAAGTTTTCTGGGCCTACCAGACTTGCTGTGTGCTCCCGGGTGAACTTTAAATCACTTACACAGTCAATGTGCTACATCCCACGTCAGAGCTGTTGCTCCAAGCAAGCTGCATGCTGCCCTGGCAAAAATACTGGACTGAAAATGAGACATATAAGAGGAAAGCAATGAACTGGTTGTAGAGGTGAGGGCAAGGAGCTGGGAGAAGAGTAAAAGCCATTAACTTGTTTGCCCATATTTTTGCATAAGATGGAGGGGTATAAAGTAGGGAAGTTATCAGGGAACCAGGCCAGGCAAGAGCCAAGACAAGGGACACCTCAAGATGCAATAACTAGACTTCCAGCTGTAAAGAAACTTTGTGTTGAGTCTCATCCTGGTGGTATAAGTGATTTGTGTTTTGTCAAGGGTGAAAGGGAGCTACTGACCCTTCAGTGGCGCTTGGTGCTATAAAAGCGCCAGAGTTAAGCGGGCAGAGATGGGCCAGTGGGAGGTAAGAAGAGCCTCGCAGCAAAAGCCTGAGGGAACATGCTGTGAGCAGGACAGGGCGTTTCCCGCAGGCCCGACGGGAAGCCAGCAAACCTGGGAAGGAAAGACCAGCTCAAGTGTTTGCATGGGTGTCTTTTGGACAACCTTGGCGAGACACTTCAGTCCCAGGGAGCCGGGTCCGTGAGATGTTTTTTAGCAGCTGTGAACCTGGTTATTGTGTGCACAGGGCCACTCCTTCTCTTTGCTATTGTTTCACTTTTCCGCCTTTGTTCCTTTCAACATCTCCATCTGATCAGGCTCCATAGCAATTAATACCACTGTAAACAACCACTTAAGACAGCTCCATATGCTTTAGAAATAATATAGATGTTTTCCAGTTGAAAACAACTACGTTGGGCGAAACTTGCACGGAGAGTCCTCTTGCTCTTCAGCAGGCCCTCAAGACCTCCTAAACGTTGCACGATCCGGGACAGTTACTCAGTCAATCCTTGCGTACGGCAAAGCAGAGCAGTTTTCTTCTGCAAGATTCCCATTCTGGTGCTGGTGCTCACTCTGTGAGCACTGTGTTTTCTGTAATTACGTTTACTACAGCATATGTCAGTGAAAAGAATTTGCCAGAGCCAAATGCCAACATAAAATAGAATTTATATGTATGTACAGGTTCTTTGTGCATTGCCAAGATGTATTACATACCATTACATCCTATCTAGGTGAGCATTACTTATAGGTAGTTCATACAGCTCCAAGAGGAAGTTGGTAATTTGTTTTGTGTTGAAATAGCCTACTTAAGGAGTTTATTAACATAGGAATTAAAATAATCTGGTCTAGTGGGAGGTGTCCCTGCCCATGGCAGGGGGGTTGGAACTACATGGTCTTCAAGGTCCCTTCCAACCTAAACCATTCTATGATTCTATGAATTATGCTGCACAAAATTCTGCCCCTTGCCCCTGTTAGTGCTGTTCCCTTTCCTGGTTAAATCTCATGTCTCACTCAGAGACCTCTTGTCCCTTTTGTATTTTCACTGAGCTATCCAGAATTTTACCTTCTCTAAAGGGATCAGCTGTGAATACTCTGGAGTTGGCTGTATGGCAACCCTACAGGAAAGCCCCGGTAGCTTGCTGCATCCCCCAGCTGGAGTCCTTGCTCTTCGTGGTTCAAAGTGCAGTTCTGCTGCATGACGGTTTTCTTCGCTTTCGCTGTCTGCAGTCAAGTAGCTACAGCACCAGCAGCTGCCAATACCTTTGTGAGAAACACAGCAAACCCCTTTCTGTTTCTGTTCTGACCAGAACGCGTGCATTGTTCCCAGTGTGTGCTCCTCAATATTTCAGCCTGAGCTCCTGACCTGACTGCTTAAAGCCAACGCCAGAAGCACAACAGTTGTCACCCCTGGGATTCCGACATCTGCTCCCCTCTCCTGCCAGTGCTGGAGCCGCTCTGCGGCACAGGTATCGCCAGCTCTGTGTAAAGTGCGAGCAGATGCCGGAGGCATCTTGCAGCCGTCTCTGCTCCCTTCCTGACCCCAAACCATTCTGTGGTGCCTCTTTGTTCTGCTTTCTGCCTTCTTGTCGTTGTAAAAATCAGTAGGAAAGCTCTTTTCCAGGAGGATGCCCCAAAGATTCGATAAAGACAGTGGGATTTTACAGGCTATAAAACACATGTGCAATCCTTAGTTAAAGACCTTTTATATCTCCTGTGATTTAGACTGAAGACTTTGAGACATTCTGTATTTTATTCTCAGCAGTCTTTCTGCAGTCGATCTGTCCCTATGTGGAAGGTTATTATCAGTAGCTTTTCATGAAATATCAGTGTAAAATTCATGTATTTGATATTCAGATTCCACTAAAGAGAATTGTACAAAATCCATTAACAGATACATTAAAATATTTTCCTTTTTTTTTAGTTTGGCTTCCAGCTTAAGACACAGTCTCAAAACTGCTCCATTAGTACTGCTGACTCCCCTTTATATTAAACTAAAAGCTGCGATAACGTGTGCTCATAGCAAATGAATGATGCAAGATGATCAGTGTGCCAATACAGCTGTGCTGGAGATACGCAGTTGGATTTAAACCACTGGTAAATTTATACAAGCTTTCCAGAGAAAGGACTAGCTGGCTTCGAGGCAGAGCGTTAGTACCCTCCTTCCCTTGATATGGATGTCATTGGCTCTGGAAAGAATGGGAGCAGCACGGTTATTTACACAGGAAGCATTGTTTGTTTAAGGCACAATCTCTGATGTGAAAAATACCCTCAAATATTCTAAAAACTTAATTTTAACTAAAATAAGCAAATACGTAAGGTCTTGTAAGCCAAACAAAGAAGTACTGAACTCTTCCAAGATTTTTATGAAACTGTTGAGACAACTGAGTGATGAGGACATTAAATGAGAAATATCTTTAGTAAATATTTTGCTGCCCTCCACTGGACCAGCAAGAGAAAATCCCCTGCTAACAGGAGCGCCACTGAGACCCTATCGCTTCAAATGTATCTAAGGCTCTGTGTTCTACCTGAACTGAAAAGTAGATGGTTTTTGGTTTTAAACTGCAAAATGTAAAAGCTCTGCCTGGTAGACCAGTGACTCATCTGCTACCCGGGAAGGTGCGGACCTGCAGTTGTTACCTGTTCAGGCTACAGAGGGATTTACTTTTTCTACCACAAACAGAAGAGCAATACAGAAGTGGGGGTTTATAAATAGATACCTGGAAATAGGGAAAATTTTCTCCTTTCTCTACTCCTGTAATATCTTGATCTACGAATATGAGGAATCTGTAGGAATCTATGCTTGGGAGTGGATTTTGTGCTTGCTTGTTGTATATTACTTTTGTATTTTATACCAATGACGACATGTTGACCTTGCCGTTTATTCATCAGCAACTGTGTACCAGTTGTAGTCCTTGGCGGAAGACTAATGTCAGTATTTTATCTAGAAACATTTACTGTTAAAATATTTTCTAGTTTGGCTAATGTTTGAGAGGATGCCCTTGAAGACCCACTTTACCAAAATAGGAAACTGAGGCAGTGATTGGGGCTGAAGGAGAAAAATTTCATGTGGAAGTGGAGAAAGGACAGCTGTCGAAGGGATGGATATTTGCAAAGAAATGAAAGAAGCAACAGACTGGCATGGATGCTGGGATCAGAATTTGTGAGGGTCGCTAAGAAGGCTGGAAGAGATATTCGCTGTGTACCTATAGCCGGGAATTTTCCTGTGTAGGGGAGACTTTTGATGACCATAGGGTTGATTCATGATGGTACAGAGGACTTCATTAGGTTTCCATCCTTATAATACAGAGCACAGATATAGCTGAACCATTGCTGCAGGGGACAGTTGTTGGGTTTGGCTATGGATATTTTCACAGCTGATTTTGTTCTGACATTTTAGTATGAAACAGAGGAAGTGGTAGCAAGAATGAGAAACATTAATCTGTTTGTTTTCAGTCCAAGAAACTAGGCGTGATTCTTATCAGACAATAAAAATGAACCACATGATAACCAAAGCCTGAAGAGCTTGTGACTTGGTGGTAGTTATTTGTGTGCTGACGGCCCATGTTTTTTTCAAATGTTCATGTAATTTGCAGTTGCTCTCTGGGTATTAGAGCTGGAAGGGTTACTACAGAACAGATTTCAGCTGAATTCTTGGTATGAAGGCTACTTAATGGCTACCATGCTGGATTTATTTTATCCCAGTTGAGAGGCATGCTGCTACTCTCCTAATTCAAGTTTTACTTCCCTACTTCTCCAAACACTAACTTTCACTATTACTAAAATTTTGTAAGGAGTCCTCCCTGAGATACCAAGAAATCTATTAAAAATGTGCCGTACTCACTCCTGCAATAAAGGTTTCATGAAATCTAAAGCAAGCTTAGACATGTAGGCTGAAGCTGAATTATTTTCTGATAATTTGAAGAGGAATAGAAAACATCTCTATTTTGTCATTAAAGAGCAACAGAAGAAGTAACAGTCCTCAAACCTATGGATGTATACACTACTCTGGAAAAAAAAAATATTGTTGTTGTAGTGTTTTAAGTCAAGAAGTTAATGAAAGTTACATTGTGGTTGTGCAAGTGCCAAGGTTACAGTATGCGGGCAAGCACTCCATTCAAGCTCTTAAATAAGGACCCTGAATGTGGCATCAATTTATTTTAAACACACTAATTCTCTGTTTCCTCTCATGATTTTATGTTTTGATGCAGGTAGTATATAATAGAAGCTCATTAGCACTAGATTTGCTCAGGGCAGGAGGGAAATTTGAAAGTGGGGAGCTTCTTATGTATTATATGTTCGAATGCTATTGCTTCTTTTGGGAGGAGTGTGCAGCTCTCACAGAAAGAACAGGCTTGGATGTCACACGCTGAAGTATCTGGTCTACCAGGAAGAAAAAGTACAGATTAAAAGGAATTTTTTAGCATTTTGTCTTGATGGAAGATGGCGGTAATTACTACCACATGTATTCCCTGGAACTTACTATATACAGTGTTGAGTGAGGAGATACACCCAGGTACCAGTGAGAGTTACCTGCTCCCCTGTTGCTGGTGCTAGTTACACAGCCAGACACAATATAACCCAGGGACCACTCAAAACTGTTGATTTGGTTTACTGGCAACTACTCAGTTTTCATGTATTTTTTTTTCCAGGATAATTTGGTGGGATGGCTCGGGCTCCACAAAAGGACTCAAATGGCTTATTTTGGGTTCATTTCAGTGTCAGCCATGGAGTCTCCCATTCCTCTATCCCAATGCCCGCAGGTAGCTTAAGGAGAACATCACCCTGGAGTCTCCCTAAGGTGGTGTGAGAGGGAGCAATAAATAAATGGTTACTGACGGACTGCTCAGCTATAACACTGATTGTTTCTTTTTCTGTATGGTATCTTTAGAAGTCAAGCAGCATCATTTGGAGAAAACCTCCAAAATTCATTCTGTCCACAGCTGATATATTTCTCTTGGATTTACCAAGTCCTTGTAAAATATTACACCTTGTTACCACACAATGTCTCACAGGGTCCAGCAGAATCTTACACCTATGAATAGAATTGCCTCAACTAAGGAGAATAATGAAGTGTTTCCTTATGACTTCTAATTATCAGCAACAATCTCTTTTACTATAGTGAATGAAGATTTTTATTAACTCTGGTGTTCTGTAATGAACAGGCAGCCAAAATTTCCATGGTAGATATGAGTAGCAGTTAGTTTTGTTAGATTTCAGTTCCGCAGGTATCCCTTACTGCTGGACTGTAAGTAAGTGATGTGCTGAAATATTACCACCCTCAGGTAAAACAAGGAAAAGAAAATCTTATAAGGAACGCTCAGTAACTGAGAAATCTTGAGCCTCAAGGATGCTTGAACAGAGCTTAATTAAAGCTGATTGTTCTGACACTAAGGTGTCACGTATTTGAAAGTTCTTGGGCAGATGGGAGTCAAGCAATCCAGAAATATCTTTCAGCCATGGTTAGACTCTCCAGACAGCTCCATTTGGCAAGGCACCTTCCAAGAGGAGCAAAGACCTAGTAATCCCACTCTACTGCAAGAAAGCAGAGTTTGTTGGCACTGCAATGGGAAGGAAAAGGTGCCCAAAGGTAATGGGGGACTGAAAAAGGCATTTGGTGGGAAGTATCCTTGTGGGTCCATTTTCATCTGAATCTTTTATGTATTTCCTTCTGCTTACCTGTGTGTGCCACGTGTGCCCTTAGACTTTTTCACTTCCCACAGCAGCTTTGCCTCTTGCCTGCCAAAGATCTGCTTTTTCTTGCTTGTATTTGTAATGTTGCTTTCCTCTATTGTAAAAGTTTTACTCATCATAGCGTATCCAACCCAGATGTCTGTTCCTTCTGGCTGCCATGAAAGCACAGCATATGGTCAACTGTGTCAGAAGAATTTTTACATTTGATTTCCCTCCCTTTTCTTTATAACAATGTGTGGTTTTATTCAGAATAATTGGAACACATAAAGGATCAATTGGTTAAACTGCAGTTCATGTAATAATTTTTTTAATGTTGTATTATAGGACTGTTAAAAGCATTTTTTTTCGCCAAGGTATCAAGTACAAAATATGCAGGCTGTCTTTTTAGGTAAATATACACATAATTTAGCAAAAATATCTATGAAGTGATATAATAAACATTTCCCTATATTAAGTATGCAGAGATATAAAAGTAACCAGGGATACTAATAGAACAGTTTAAGCAAAGTTTTGAAAGCTGACTTCTCAAAGTCCTTCGATCTTTATTTTAGGAAGTGATTTCTAGGTGTTGTTATTTGTTTGAATATCAGTATTTAAAGCACTATGCTCCAAATGCATATTGTTACTTTGCTGCAACAGCCTAATAGCACATTAATGCTCTTATCCTTGCTTTGATAAGCATTTGTACGCACGTGCATGCGTTATCTCTTTACTCCTCTGCTTCTTTTCTGTTTATGGCCAGAAACAGGCTGATGGGGAAGACGATAACGCAGGCTGGGTGCTGCAAACCCCAGCAATGGCAGGTTTGATGCTGAGCAGGGTACAGCTGGGCTCAGAGTTCGGCTTACACGGCTGGAAGCGCTCCAAAATGCCTCAACGTCAGGAGGAGGATCTGTCTCTGTATCGTTTCCAGGGAGGCTTTGCAGGGTATTCCTGGAACTCATTGATCAGTCCTTCTTTTTCTCTCCAAGAGATACATGCACTCACAGATGTTATATATGTATATACATACATTAGCCCTCTGTGGTGAGGATCTCACTGCTGCAAACACAGCACTGCGAGTCTGTCGATGGAGAGCTGCAGAGGATCATTTACGGTGATCAGAAGTAGAAGGAACAGGAATGGTTGATCAGTGGGGAACTCATTGACCTCCACATGTTCTCACCAGGTGTCTCCTCCCTACCCCCCTGCAGTCCGAAGGGAAGCAGAAGTTTGCTTTGCAGGTAGCAATTTAACAAATTGAGATTTGTTTTGCCATCAGTAATTTTGAGCCTTATCTTTTGAAAACAAAGTTAAGAGCAAAACTCCTCTGACATCACTAGCTTTATGGCTGGATCTTGTGTGGTAAAAATGGTAAGAAGTAAATCTGTTTAATACCTTAACTTTCCTTGTAGAAAATACGATCCATGTCTGGCTAATTAAATTCAGGAAACAGGAAAGAGAAAAACCATCAAAACCATGCGAAAAAAAAAGCAAGCTACATTAATCATCTAGTGAGAGTCTGTAGAAAAGCAGAAAGCTGAATTCTTAGAGCAAACTTTCACAGTAAACTCTAAGTGGCACCTTCAATATTTAGCTTCACTTCTTGGCAAAAGAGAGTTAAATTGTACTACTTCTGTGCGCTACATCTGGAATGTTACTGATACACATTAGTTCAAATTCTATTATTTTAAAAAAAAATGTGAGGAGTTGCTATATTAATAATCTAGCTATGGAAGATACTACTTACTGCTTTCTTATTGTAGATGATTCTAATTTTCAAAAGTATTGCAGTGTATATTTCTAGGCCATGAATTTATATAGTGAAGGGATATTTACATTCATAGCACATTAAATACGGTTATCAACTAATTTGTTTATGTTCATACATGTGTTTTTTTGTATAAAAATCACTGCAAGCCTAATGTTTAAGAGATTGTTAGTAATGCACTATCATTATTAGTGATCAGAATTAACTATTAAATTTTTCATCTGTAGATACTTATATAATGTATCATACAACGCAATTTCAGGTTGTTTCAGTTCTCCTGGTGATACTCTTCAGTACTTCCTTGTGTCTGTATTTAATCAATGCTACAAGTATGCAAATATAAAAGTGCTCTCTTTTACCCTTTTCTCCTCATAGCTGATAAATTCTAATTTGAAATTGGTTGAAAATACTTTTCTTTGCTACACAAACATACTATGATGAAGAAAAAAGAGAAGTAACCATGCTTGTTCTTCATAATTTATCCATGATGTTTTAAAATGGAAATAGTCCAACAAATTCTATTAATAGTAATTAAGTGCAACACATTTGTTGGTTTTGGTTGGGTTTTTTTGAGAGAAATGACCTTATAGCTCATGGAATTAACAATGATATCTTTGGTTAAAATATATGTGTGTGCCCCCTTTTTTTAAGATGTATACATATTTATGTGTACTTATTTCATTTGTGTATACACAGAATTAGAAGACCGCCTGAACTGCACCTTCATTTGGGATGCAATTTAACATTAAACTTAAAATGTTTTTCTGTCTTGTAAAAATGAACAGAAAAAAATATGCTCTGAATGCAAAGATTATGCTATTTTAGAAAGTAACTCACCAAATTTTTTTCTACATCTATGAGTGGGTCTTTCAGTGTATTCTGAAATTGTAAATCTCCTTTAGTTGGTATAACACGTTGGATATTGGTGCGGAAACGCTCATACCGAGCGCTGTTCTTGGCTTCGATTTCTACAGCTGATTCAGTGCTGTCCCAGCCTGTAGCCTGCAAGCTGCCGGCACTGAGGCACTTCAACTAGGCTTACAAAACTGAAGCCCACACGTAAATTAGGCAAGTAGATGCAATTGTGTTTCATGCAGCTGGATAAGAAACGCATTTCCTGACAAAACACTCCCTTTTTGTTTCTAATTACCTATGAAATAAGCAATTGTGAAGAGCAGCAATTTTTTCCCAGGGCAAGAAGTCATTGTTAGAGTTGGGGAAGGAAATGTCTCATACCTTCCAACTAGTCTGTTGGTTTGAAAGTGCATTTACTGGAGAACGCCTCAGGTAGTGAAAACAAGGAAATTAATAAAAATCACGTTGAGCTTTCTTAAAGGAGAAATCAGGTGATCGATTTAGGTGCAGATTTAGAAGCTGTGGGGAGCTAGGATTGTGTGTCCTCCAGTCCAAACCATCATAAACTTCCAGTTTTAGTAGGGGATGAGGAAGCAGGTCCATAATTTTGTCTTTGACTTCCTCCGGGGCAGCCAACATCCCCTTGGGAATTGCCAGCACTAGGGCTGTGCATGCCCTTGGCATACAGACCTTCTTTGAAAGAAGGGCAGTATCTTCACCCCTTTGAGTTGCCAAACCTGATGATTTTAAAATATAAGTTGGGAAATAACCACAACGATTAGATATTCTGTTGGCAGCATTCACAAGGCAGGGTTTTTAGATAAGCAACTACCTCTAAAGAGCAACTCCACCACTGAGGTCAAACAGATAGACAGAAAATTCTACCAAGTGCGAATTTGCGTGGATCCATGTCAAACAAATTAGAGTTATAAAAATATTTCCAAATTGCAGTGTTTGGGCTTCTTCAGGGATTCAAGTTGTCTGAAGCAAGTGAGATAAGCATAGCTGAAGAATCCAGCTTGTGAACTGTAGCCCACCACAGAAATCCTACCACGCAGCATGGCAAAAGCTATACGCAAGCTAGAAATTAAGCCCTCGGTGGTTTGTTGTTTTTTTAAGAGGCAGACACCACTAAGCAAACAAATCATTGTGTTAATTGCAATCAATACGCATAAAAGCTCCCTGAGATCACTCCCTTTGGGTGTGCTGGAAGGCAACCCACCTCAAAGGATCAGGTAAGTGGGCAACCTGCTGGTGGTAGTCTCAGCCTGCCCCGCTGCACAGCTGGCGGAGCAGCGCTGGATGCTGCGCAGACCCACAGGAAGACCGGCCCTGCTGTCTTCGGCAGAAGTTTGCCTGAGATAAGAATGCAGACAGTGACCTTTTCTTCTTTGAAGTCCCCAGACACATGGTTAATTAGTATCAGGAAGCCTCATGCAGCCAAATCCTTTAAATACTGATCCTAAAATGTATTCCTTAACATCTCTTGATGTGGGTCTCGCTGCCGCATTACAGGGCCATTAAAATAGCTATGTGAAAACCATTAGAAATGTGATTTATTGACTGGATCTTTTCTGTATTTGTCAGCAGGCAGAATCTAACATGTATTTTTCTTACAGTGTGGCTTACCCAAATGACTTCCCATCCAAGTACTCCATCATTGCAGCCTTTGAGGTTGTGAAAGACAGTCCATGGCTTGGGTGGGATTTATGGCAAGTCAGCAGTTCTGACAGCAAAGACCATGTCTGCATTCACATCCTGATGGACAGGTCTCTTCTATACCACACCAGATTAAACGCTGATGCTCAGGACAGACAAGAATGCGAGGAAAGCTTTTGATGGTTCTTGGCACAAGACAGCGCTGAGCGTGAAAGAAAATAATGCAAAATTATTGCTTGATTGTTGGTAGATCGGTTCTAGCCCAACAAGCAAGGAGAGCAACACTTGCAGAAATCAATATATCTTACCACTGAAACCATCAGCTGATGAGTCTTCTGGTCTGGTGAGCTCAGCCAGGTAGGTCACTCTCTGCTTCCTCCCAGTGCCTGACGGAGTGGGATGCTGACTGGCTTGACCAGTGAGCCTCACTGGTGGGACTCACTAGTGGGTTATTTTCTTATCTTTTTTTACTAAATGAGCTTTTTATAAGTGCACATTTTTTTGTCATCTGTGGTGTGAACTGTTCCTTGTGTAATCTCTTAAGACACGCTTTCTTTCCTTATAGGCAGTATCCTTTTTTTGTTGTTGTCGTTTGGTTGTGGAACTTTTTTTTTTTGTTTTGTTTTTAACTCTGCCAAAAGCAGTCTTTACTATTACGTTTTTCCCTTTTACTGAGAATCTTTAACGCTCTTCAGGCAGATTCTTTTTTTTTTTTTTTTTCTTATTTATTCGTCTTCAAGAAATTGGAAAAAACACCCTGATTTTTCGAGGCAGAAGAATTGAGCTTTTAAACGTGGCAAATTTGTTCTTCCCTTTTCTTACTATGCAGTTATCTTTCTTAAGAGCTATTTAAAACTGGTCGGTATTTTTCTCGCGAATGGAATTAACTGTATTACTTAACCAACGCCTCCCTCTAGTGGTGACCGTAGGGCTCCAAAAGGAGGGAAGCTTTCCCGCTGGTGTGCCTTACACTGCCAGGCTGCGCAATTCTGTGTAGTGCTGACATCCTTTTTGTGTGTAAATGCAGTGTTGTGGTTACTAACCGAGACTAGGTCTTTGTGAAAGAGTTTAATGGATTAATTTAAATATTTTTTGTTCATCCTAAACGGAAGAAATTAAGAGGGAGAGAAACTACTTAGACAAAAATACACTTTTAATACAAAAGAGTGTTATTCCTGATAAAGCTGCAGACAGTGAGTATTTTACCTAAAAATTTCAATTGCAAAAGTAAATTAATATATTGTTAAAAAACCCCGAAATCAGCAGAGATGTAATTGCCTCCTAGAAGACTCTGCAGCTTTTCTGTAGGACCTGCAGTCTTGCGTGTGGGATTACCTACTGGTGCCGGATGGATGGAGGGATCAAGGAAGCCAGTGGGGCAGTGTCCAAGACTGTGTGGAAACAGAGCTGTCACAAGGCTGATCAACGTGTCCCAAATCTGGGTTCTCTACCTGGTGTGCAAGCCAATAACACACAGAGCAGAGGTATTTCCAAGTTTATTTCATTAGTGTGCAGAAATCGGGTGCTCCTCCCAGAGCAGGAGGACACCTTAGTTTCAAAAATCTCCATTTTTATACACTGATTATTACATATTCAAACAATTAATACATATTTATTGTTATTCTCTTTAATGATTGGTTGAGATTTCTTCACTTCCTATGTAAATTAGCGCACAGACCCTGTTTTCTTCTTCCATTGTTCTCTTTTGAGTAAGTGGTATAATTTGGGTAGGTGTTCAATGAGTTGGTGGTCGTGATGTCCCCCTGCTGGAATTATCTTTTGCCTACTTCTCCACTGATCTTGGCGGTTCCAAGTGGTTTTCTCGGTTTGCTGACCAGGCCTACAGTTCATCAGTCTCTTGACAGGAATGCCCTGCTTATCAACGATGCTGCATTGTCTGGTGGTTAGTTCCTTAACTGAATCGTAGATAAATCATGTCTAGTTACTATTTCTCTATTTTAATACAAGGTAAATAATTAAATAGGTTTGGGGCAGTACAGAGGACTTGAGCAGGAGCAGGTTTCCTTGGTTGCTTCAATTACATTTTACATTTCACATTTCATTTTCCTAGTTTATGTCAATTTTACTACAACAGACATGGTGGCTGCTGTACGTGTGTGGTGACAAGCTGTGTCCAGGAGCAGAACAGGTTTCGGGGTTTGTTTTGTGGGTTTGCTTGACTCTTGTATTTGTGTACTAATTACTGTCATGCTGTGTGTAGTTCAAAGCAATTCTTTTATGTGTCTCTCAGTCTTACAGCAACTTGAAATCCAGGCCGTAATGCAAATAAGGCCTGCTTGGAAGACTGCCGGCAGCTTCCCGATACAGTCAGGCTGTGCGCTCTTCCCGGCACTGTGTGCTTCCTCTCATGATTGCTTTTGCTGATGATTACTTAAGATTCGCTTTCCAGCTCCCCCTAATTCTCTATTGCCTAAGAACACACAGCTTCGTTATCGACTGCACAGCTGAAATGAGATTACAAACAGAAAGAGCAAGCTTTAGGCTCCACTCACTTGGCATAAGAAGGGAGAGCATTTGGAAAGGTGTTTTTTGTCAAAGTGAAGAGGCTGATGTTCACAGTGTGTGCTGCTCACAGAGAGGGGTCAGAAGGGGGTCGTTAGCTGGGAACGGAGGAGAGCTGCTGTGCCCGCCAGCCAGCCTGGTGCCGTGTAGGTCACCTCCCGAGGGGCGCGCGGGGTGCCCAGCCAGCGGTAACCACGGACGTCCCGCTTGATGTGGAAATTACAGGAGCTCCATAACATTTATGTGACTGTACTCGCAGTGTCTTCCAAGAGGCAGCTCTGCCACAGGACTTTACAGCCTTTCTAATGCACTCTGAGAAGCAGCAGCTCTGCAGTCCCTCACACAGCAAAATCAAAACCAAAGCCAGGACCAAGTCCCGTTGCCGAGAGCTCCTCGTTGAAATCCCAGCTGGCTTGGCACAGCTGGGGGCTGCTTTTCTCTCCACCTCCCTCTGCCTCCTCCCTGCCTGCCCAGGCTTTGTCCTGGAAGTCTTCTCCCCAGGCGCAGGAGAAGAAAAGTCCTGCCAGCTCTCCGCTGCTTGTCCCTCCCCTGCCTGCAGAGCCGCTGAAACTCATTTGCCAGCAAATTTGCCTTTGGATGGAAATCAGGACACAGGAAATAAATAACGCGTCTTCGTTGCCAACATGGAGGAAGTGCTGAACTTGGTGTCACTGGAAACCTGTCATGCCAGCAGCAGACTACAAGGATGTGGAGCACTTGGGCCACCAGGTAACCTTTAAACATAATTTGCTGTCCATGAGGAGCTTTTCATGTTCACACGGAAGTGCTGCTGATTCCCCTCTATACCCCGTTTTTCTCTCAATACAACTACCAAGGGCAAAAAGGATGGTCTGAGACAGAGTTATTAAAACTGATATTAATTTGATATTAAAAGTTTGATATCAAAAGAAGGTCTCATCCTTCTGTTACCAAGTCAGCTTTGAAGTGAGTAGGGTGGGAAGCAGAGCAGCAATGCCAGGGTGAAGGTGCTTTCCTCCATCTGTGCTAGGCTCCAGTAACAGTGTGGTTTTGCTGCTCCCTTTAGGAGTGAAAGGTGGTGGTCAGCACAATTTTTGGATTGGTTCTGTTTTACCTCAAACCAGGACACCTGCACACTGTGATCCCACGACAAACTATAAACGGCTTCCCACACCTTTTCCCTCCGGTTGTGGAAAAGCACCTGGGCTTTAGAAGCTTGGCCTTGTATAGGACTCGTTTGGCTCCTGTCAGCAGGGAGGAAGACAGGGCCACGGTCTGTTGAGGGCTGCTGCTGTGGGATTTGAGATTTTAACTATTCGTTAAGACAGCAACATACACTTACAATTTTTTTTGGGGGAAAAAAACCCTAAATCCCAAGCTGAAGTTTTCTGATGTCACTCTGAGTGAGCTGTCATCCGGGCAGCCAAACCTGAAAGTACATGGAGGAAGATGAGAGGTTTTAATCCTTGCTGTCGTGGTAGGCTCTGACCTCATCTGCACTGTGCCTTTACATTTTGTACACGTGTGATGTGAAGGTTTCTCACGTTTAGCTGTCACGCATGCCAGATGCTGTAGCCGGCACTAGAAATGTCGGTTCCTCAGCCCCAGGCATTATCTTGGATATAGACTGTTGCAGGAATCACTACAGGGGTAAGTAAACGGCAGCATCTTCTCTTTGGACATACCTCCATGTCCTCCTGGACCACACTGAGCAAGAGGGTAAAACTGCAGCATGGTCTGCCTCAGGGTGTAACTAGAAGGTGAGCGGAAAGCGCTGTGTTTCAGGGCAGTCATTTGAAAATATTCAACAATAATAAACTCACTTAACATGTAACAATGCAATTATTTCTTGTTAGGGGAGTTCTGGGTGACCCAGAAGAACATGGAAATATCAGAGTTCTGGCACAACCATATAATTTTAGTAGATTTTTATATTCATACTGTCTCTGATTAATTTTTGGTTTTATTTCCTTCATAAAGATTTTTTTTTTCTTCAGGCGATAGTGAGTGTTTAAAGTGAAAAAGGCCTGAAAAGTTCATGTCTTGGATGGAATAGTTTTTGCTTTCTATTCCATGCGCTTTCAAAGGCCTGACATGTGGGAAAACCAAGCAAGCTGAATGTTCTTTTATGGTAGCTTTTAAGAGAAAATGAGCACCTTGACAAGGAACTATGTCACTTTTTAATTAAAATCCTTATCTGGATGCTTTGTAAATGGTAAATATAAAAGCATGAGGGAGGAGTATGACCTTCTTTTACCAATAACGTAAAGCTACACCCTTAGGTGCTTCCCTTGTATAGCTTCTTTAAAATCCACAGAACCATGCAATATACCCGAGTGTAAGAAACTCAGGCTGAAGCTTGAAATTATATACTTGGTTGGAAAATTGTATGAAATAGGTGAAATAAAAGCCATTAATTTGGTTGACAGGCTGATTAATGCTGCAGTATTTTCTGTGTTATGAATGAGTTTCTCTTTCAAAGGGGGACAGCTCTTTGACTGCAATACCTTTGTGTGCCTCCCGTATTTTAAGTGTATTATTAGAGTCTTGAGTTGAAATATGTGTAACATGATGTCATCATCTTCAGTTACAACGGAGACATAAAATTCTTATCACTGAAAGCAGCTGTTAGTACGAATGACATTCTTCCCCTTTAGGGAATATCTGGAAGACTTGGAAACAGGATAACCCAAAGCAGAGGGGGAGAAGGTTGATTTTATGACTTGTCTCCTGCATGAAGCTTTTGCATCACTCTTACTGTTATCTTTCCACGTCCCATTGGCTAATTCCAAGAAAATGTGACTCACCTCAGAGTGAACAAGGTCTTACAAGCTTTGTGAAAAGGGATGACCAAGTACCAAGAGGGGCTGGGGTTAGCAGTCCCTGTTTTGGGGGAGATAAACAGAACTCAGCCTCTCTTCTGGGCAGCAGCAGGCTGGTCGGGTGGCAAGTGCCCACTACGCCCCACCAGAGGTCTGGCCCAGCTGCAGCTGGTGTTGCTTTTCCCCACGTGCTGAACTACGTGAATGTTGGTAGAAGATATAGAAGGAAAGTAAAGGCTGAATGGTTTATTTCAGTGGGGATATATAAAGATCATCAAAGATATGTAAAGAACACCCTTCATTTGTTTTGCAGCAAGTCTCCCTGCCACTGCAGGGATCACTAATTACGGTTTCAAAAGAAGAAACAAATTTGAACATACTAGTCCTATGGCTGGAGAAACCTTGATATGCAAATGATGATACCAATGACTCAAAAGACAGCTCTCTTCTCACTGAGTTAGTGCTGAATTGGGGGTGTTGCAGAATTTTTAGAAGGACACCTTTCTGGTGATTCCCTTTTCCTGATGACTTTCAGAAACCTGTTTCTGGTTACTCATGGTTTTTGAATTATCTACTGCTTTTCTGTCCCAGAAAAAGAGAGACTAAAACTTTCTCTGTCTTTAGCCATAGAAGTATTTTTCATTCAAACTTTCTCTGTCTTTAGCCATAGAAGTATTTTTCATTCCTTCCCCAAAACTGCTGTAGTGTATTGGTGGTTCACTGCAACTACGGCTGTATTTTGTGTGTGCGTGTGTGTGAATTTGAAAACTCCAGAGAAGTAAATATAAAGTGTTGTAAGAAGGTAAAGATACATGAATTGCATTGAATTCTCTGCAGCAGTGTGCTACATTACTGGTGTAGATTCCGGGGGAAAAGTAAAACATCTGTATCTAATATTGATAGCTGTTATTCAGTCTGTTAGGGAGATCAAGGAGAAATTGAGTTTATGGGACTTGGGGGATTCCAAGCTATAAAGTCTAAAACTTCATAGCAAACTGTATAATGTTCACTACAAAGCAATAATGTATACTAAAATTTGATGACATCCTTCTGGCAATACTCTAAGTATTTTAATACATAATGTAGGTATCGTTAAATCCATACACAAAGAGTAACTCCCAATTAGAGCAAATAATATCCAAGTTCATCCAGACATATCCTTTTTGAACACTGCGCTTAGTGTAGTCAGATTTAAAAGACGTTTTAAAAACATTTTTTCTGGGACATTTTGACACCTGCAACCCAGTTGAAACTCCTGTGAAGTCACTGTATCTCTGCTGCTGTGAGCTTGGATCACTTTGCACTGTGCATGTGTCAGACGTGTAAAGCATCCCATTTGGACTGCATGAACAGATTCTGTACAGCTCAGAGTCCATCTGCACTAGCGGGTTGATGCTGCCCACAAGTGCTGGGTTTACTTATGCAGGCAGTATACGCATACATGCATGTGTATCTCATACATATATATGTATATGCAGATATATATATGCATATATGGTCAGAGGATTGTGATAAGTGGCACAGAGTCCAGTTGGAGGCCTGTAACTAGTGATGTTCCCTGGGGGTCAGTACTGGGTCCAGTCCTGTTCAATATATTCATCAACGACCTGGATGAGGGGACAGAGTGTACCCTCAGCAAGTTTGCTGGTGACACAAAACTGGGAGGAGTGGCTGACACACCAGAAAGCTGTGCTGCCATTCAGCAAGACCTGGACAGGCTAGAGTGTTGGGCATAGAGAAACACCATGAAGTGTAACAAGGGCAAGTGTAGGGTCCTGCACCTAGGGAGGAATAACCCCATGCACCAGTACAGGTTAGGGGTTGACCTGCTGGAAAGCAGCTCTGCAGAGAGGGACCTGGGAGTCCTGGTGGACAACAAGTTGACCATGAGCCAGCAATGTGCCCTTGTGGCCAAGGCGGCCAATGGTATCCTGGGGTGCATTAAAAAAAGCCTGGCCAGCAGGTTGAGGGAGGTCATCCTCCCCCTCTACCCTGACCTGGTGAGGCCATATCTGGAGTACTGTGTTCAGTTCTGGGCTCCCCAGTTCAAGAAAGACAAGGAACTACTGGAGAGAGTCCAGTGGAGGGGTATGAAGATGATCAGGGGACTGGAGCACCACTGTTATGTAGAGAGACTGAGACCTGGGTCTGTTTGGCCTGGAGAAGACTGAGAGGGGATCTCATCAATGCCTATCAATATCTAAAGGACGGTGTATCAAGAGGATGGGGCCAGACTCTTTTCAGTGGTACCCAGTGACAGGACAAGAGGCAATGGGCACAAGATGGAACACAGGAAATTCCATCTCAACATGAGAAAAATCTTCTCTACTTTGAGGCTGACAGAGCACTGGAACAGGCTGTCCAGAGAGGTTGTGGAGTCTCTGACTCTGGAGATATTCAAAACCCGCCTGGATGTGTTCCTGTCCAACCTGCTCTAGGTGACCCTGCTTTGGCAGGGGGGTTGGACTAGATAATCTCCGAAGGTCCCTTCCAACCCGTACCACTCTGTGATTCTGTGATGTATGTACACACACATATACATGTATGTGCATATACAAGTGTGTTTCTGTCAGGAAAATCCTAGATAGAAATAGGGCAGCTCAAAATCCAGTGTGCTATCAACCAACCTAATTCTAGTTGACAACATAAGACAACTGTTGTAACAGTGGAAGAAAAATCTAACAATTACAGCACTGAGGGAATGCAGAATGTGGATGGAGCAACACAAAGATATCTGAAGCTCATTCATGTTAATTCTGAAATTAAGAGTGGCAGGTGAGTTGGCTGTATGCAAGCTGATTGATTGGTTTTGTGGGGAAATGCATCTGTCAGCTTGGAGGCAGCACCGTATGACTCTGGTTTGCTGTTGGAAACCTGAGTTGTTACATCTATACAGTGCAACACTCTGCCCAATGGACTTACTAGCTCGACCCTATGCTTGTTCAACAGTTTTTGCCACAAAATTGTGTGGTTTTCCATTGCAATGAGCTATGATGCTCTTGGTGGGGCGGGGAGTTAAAGACCAGGACCTGAGCATTTTGCTTCTCTGAGACATTGCTCCCAGCAGTGCCAACAAGCAGTACACACGGGCTGCTGATGACTACTTTCTACTTCTGTCATAGTCTCACATACTGAGTATTGAACTACAATTTTAATTACTGTAGTTGATGAACATGTGATGTTTGATGAAGGTTTGAATGGGGCTGGTGGTTTACCATGTTAAGAAGTACTTACAGTAATGGTGATTAAAGCACAGATTAGCATTACTTTCTTTGTTTCATTTTTCCAGCTATTAGTTATCTTTGCTGCTAAGAAAAATGTTCAAAAAGTATGCAGTATTCCTTCCTTCACTTTTAGAAGTTTTTTAAGTGACATTAATTGTGTTTACAGAGTCAGGTGGAGGAAGTTGGTCAGAACTTGTAGCAGAAACTTGAGTGGTCAGTGGCAGAAAGTCCCAATGGATGATCACAATGATTCCTTTTGATATTGCAGCATATCCCCCCTCTCCTTTCCAAATCCATATGTATTTCACAAATTTTAGAGAGTTAGGAATTTCTCACTGTTCAAAACTTGCTGTTAGTAGTTCCTAAAGTAAATAATTTAGCCATTAAGATCAAGTAATGTACTTAATGTACAAGTAATGTACTTAATGTACAAGTAATGTACTTACATGGTCCCTCACCTGCTTACCATTGCATCCTTGCTGAGTGATCCCTTAAGAATAGTTTTTAGAATCAAAATCTGAATTCTTAATTTTGATTAAAATTTCTGTATTCTATACAAATAGATTACAATCCAACTCCGCCAAATTCTGTATACAGCTTAGCGACCAAAGACCAAGGCTGATTGGCCTTCTTTACTAGCTAACCCTGTTTATATATATAGGGCATACACATTTTTAATACTTTATGCAAATCTGGCACAAAGCTGATTTCCTCCAAAGGGCGGTGGGACTGGGAAAGGCTGAGAGGAGGGCAGGGAGGGGGATGGATTTGAAAAGAGAGAACTGGCTGTCTCAGCTGCAGAAATTGGACCTTTTTATGGATTCTGGGGTACTCTTCTATGTCATGCTCTTGTGGTCATCCAAAGCACAAAAACTTCTACAAGAGATTTGTTGATCCATTTGTGGTTTGTTTTGGAGGGCAACAGAACTGCACCATTTTCTATGGTGAGGTTGGAGCTGTGCCAGTGGAAAGAGGATTTCTTGCCTGTCATAAACAGAAAGACATAAAGGAGGAAGGTTTCACTGGGCTACTGGCAGCATCTTCTCTTCTGTAGGGCTGACAATTACTTATGAAATAACTGACATAGAAATCGGCATGCACCCGCAGAGCTCTGGGTGACTAGGAAAGGGTGTATATCCATGCTAAGGATGTGCAAATGCTAAGGAAGCCTGGAAACAGCTTCTTTCAATGACTAAGCCTAGCTTTGCACAGTCTTTGAGGCTTTTCTCTCAGAGCCAACTTTTCCTTATTTATCAATTTAATAGTTCTCTTAAACAAAACTTATTTTGACAGCATGTAAAAGAGCAGGAAAAGAAGCCAAAGCCTTCTTTGTCATTAATGTAAATGGGAAAGTGATTCAGAATATGTCTATCATTTTATCCTTGAGTCTACAAACACCATGACAGAAGACCAACAGTTCTTTCCAGTGAAGCTCTGATTCATACTGATGGAAAATCCAGGAGTAACTACATCTTTACTTCCACCTGGCTTTTCAAGATCATAAACAGGATCATAAACAAGCTATACATTCTTCTCATTAGCAAGTACGTTCTGGTTACTTTCGTCATGGTCTTTAAAAGCTGAAATTTGCCACTGTACATTGCACCAAGGAGCCCTTTCTTGTTGTTCACGGCAGAGGGTTGCAAATGCTCTGGGTAGATTCAGCTCCTGTGACAGCTTGAGGAAGAACTAATTTGCACTTATCATGGGTTTGTTGCTCATTTTTCTTGAACAGATGGTCACATTTCTTCAGGGTTTTAAAACATGATAAAAGGGACAGACATAACTTATAGATGTTTCATTCTGTGACCTGTTTGGGATTGTCCATTCTGAAATAATCTGGTTTATTTTCACAGAAGGCATGCTTTGGTGTATGCTTTTTCTTTTAATCTAGATTTGAATTTTCAGTGGATATTGGCATATGTGTATATGTTCTAACAGAAACAGAATAACTAGTTGTCCAGCTGGGATATTTGTGGACCTGGCTAATAGCATACTTTAGGTGGGGGGAGGTGGCCACTGGCTTCTGAAAGAGCTCTTGGGGAGGGCTCTTCTTAGAGCTGAATGTGCTCTAGGAGAAATGGAGAGACAAATGGAGAGAAGGAAACACTAACTGTTGTTTGCATGCTGGCTGGCACTGTGATGTGGGCCACCAAAGCCACCGAAACAAATACACAACGAAAGGTGCTTAAGTGAAACTTTCTTTTTTTCCTCCTTCGGTAGCCGATGGTCACAGAATTGCGATAGATTCCAAAATATGAACCTGAACAGGGGCCAGCTGGTCCAAAAGGAAGAGCAGTGATTCCTGGAAGTCCAGGACTTACAAGTCTCCCTGGGGGCAGTTGTGAGTTTAAATTGTTACTAATTACATGCAAACAAGTCAGTCAGTTTTGTAATCAACATGAATGGATGAGAGACTTGGGATATAGCTTAACATGGGTAGCCATCAAGCAGCTAAGAAATGTAACTAGCAAAATTTTAATTTCATTTCCGCAGGGTTATGCAGGGCTACCAGGACGCCATGGACAGAAGGTACCGAGAGAGACAGTTTCTCACGAGGCTTCGCTTTAAAATGAGGATTAGACACTTTTTTGATTTTTTTATTACAGTAGTCAGCACAGGGCATTTAAAGTTAAAGTGGAGAGTAAATATATTGTAGGGGTAAACAGATAAGGAAAGCCCATTAGCAGCTAGTTGGAAACATATCCAGTTTCTAAGTGTAAATGTGTGTGTCTGTAGGGAAAAAAGCACCCATAAAATACAGAAGACAATACTGAAGATTATTTTTTCTTCTTTAATTCTCCCTTCTTGGGAGAAATCTTTCGGCGTTGCTGTGATTGTTTTGTACTGTTGATGAACAACCTGTACCACAATGTGTGTGCTGTGGCGTGCACCCTGCTGCAAACACAGTGCTCCCCGAAGCACGGGAAACCTGGGTGCGCTCGCTGCCACTGCTCTTAATGGTGTCTGACAAAGAGCAGGTCAGTGCTGCTGGCTGGGTCTGAGGTCCTACAGATCTACTTCCACCACTAGTCATTCCCACCTCTGTTAGTGTGTTAAATGCTTCTGCGGAGCAGAAATGGTACACATATACACCAGTGATTTGTTCCTGGCTCTTTTATCCTCCCCAGAGTCGAGAGGAAACCTTCTGGCTCCTCTCACTGCTGGACAGATATATGTACGAATCAAGCAGAACCTGTGTGTAAATCACTGGAAGACTTCCTTTATTATTTGCCTTCCAATGATGAGAAGTGAACAGAGGTTCAGAGAGCTTCAGTTCTCTGCACTTTCAAAATATCTGGGTTATTTTTTTCCTCCACAAAATCTGGTAATTGCATGAGTAACATGCTGTTGGCACTGACTGCCTGTGCCGTGCTGTCAGTATGATGGACTAGATGATTTCTAGAGGTCCTTTCCAACTCGGAAAATTCCATGGAAAAAAAAAAAATATTCCATGACAAGAACAGTACAAAGCTGTGTGAGGTGTGACAGTCTGCTCAGCCTGGTGGTGGAGCTATGAGAGGAAGTAGAAAGGTTAACGAGCATCAGGGGGTCTGGGAAAGAGATAGACTGGTGGAACCATGCTCTACCCTCCCTGAGACAAAAATGGGAACAACCATCAGCAAAAAACCAAAATGAAGGGGATCTTGTATCCTCCCTCTGCCAAGCTGAAGGCAGTAGCTTAGGGGAGAGGAGTAAATGGAGGCAAGTTCACTCTCAGGGCAGAAGACGAACCTCCTCCTTGCCCATGCCACCTTCCCAGGTGCCTATGTACAACACGAATGAGGGTCTGGATGTGGAAGGTCAGCCAATGGATGATGATGTGGATCACAGTCCATCTTCACCAGATGTGTTGCCAAGCTCAGAAAGGCCTACCCCCTCTATCACAACTACCTCCATGAGGAAGAAAAGACAGGTTATAGTTGTAGGCGACTCCCTTCTGAGGGGGACAGAGGGTCCAATATGCCGGACAGACCCTCCTCTTGGGGAAGTCTGCTGCCCCCCTGGGGCCCAGGTTAAGGACATCACTATGAAACTTCCTAGTCTGGTACAGCCCTTGGACTATTACCCATTGCTGCTCTTCCATATGGTAGTCCAAGGGCAATCAAAAGAGACTTCAGGCTGGTAAGGGAATCTGGAGCACAGGTTACTTTTTCCTCTCTCCTTCCAGTTGCAGGCAGTAACATTGGAAGAAACAGATAAGCCCAGTCTATTAATACATGGCTCCGTGGCTGGTGTCACCAACACAATTTTGGGTTTTTCCATAATGGGATGGCCTACATGGCACCAGGCTTGCTGGTGTCACATGGGGTTCACCTCTTGGAAAGAGGGAAGAGGGTCTTTGCTCACAAGCTATCAGGGCTCATTGACAGAGCTTTAAACTAGGCTTGAGAGGGAACGGGAGCAGTATCAGGCTTGCCTGTGAGAAGCTGTGGGATGACAGGCAATGGTTAGAGGGACGGGGTGCTAGCAAGGTCCTGCAGCCTGCTGCTCTGAGACGTGCTGGGTGCACTGCAGCACATTTGAAGTCTTATGGAGATGAGCCAGGGGCTCCTGAGGTAATAGGAGCCAACAGGGAAACACTAGTGACATACCTAAAGGAATTAAGGGGTGTTCCTCTAAGAAGGTGACACAGCCGACAGCCCAGCTGAAGTGCCTCTACACCAATGCACACAACATGAGCAACAAACAGGAGTTGGAAGCCACCGTGCTGCTAGAAAGCTACAACCTTGTTGCCATTACTGAAACCTGGTGGAATGAACCCCATGACTGGAGTGCAGCTATTGATGGCTAAAGGCTGTTCAGAAGGGACAGGTGAAGAAGGAGGAACAGAGGCATTGCCCTCTCCATCAAGAAATGGATGGAGTGTGAAGAGCTGTCTCTGAAGAATAGCCATGAGCAGGTTGAAAGCCTATCGGTAAGAATAAGAGACTGAGGCAACAAAGGGAGCCTTGCGGTTGGTGTTTACTACAGGCTGCCTGATCAGGGGGAGCCTATTGATGAAGCCTTCTTACTCCAGCTACAGGAGACATCGCGCTCGCACGCTCTTGCCCTGCTGGGGGACTTCAACCACTCTGACACCTACTGGAAAAGTATCATGGTGAGCTGTAGGCAATCCAGGATACTCTTGGAATGCATCAAGGATAACTTCTTAAGCCAGGTAATAGACAGCCTCACCAGAGGGGATGTGATACTGGACCTGTTGGTCACCAAGACAAGTGAGATAATTGATGATGTCAAGAATGGAGGCAGCCTGGGCTGTAGTGATCATGCACTGGTGGTTTGCATTCCTGAGGGAAATGAGTCAGGCAAAGAGTAAGGTCAAGACCCTGCATTTTAGGAAAGCAAACTTCCAGGTCTTCAAGGAGGTAGTTGATAGGACCCCTGGGAAACTGACTTCGGGGACAAGGGAGCAGAACAGATCTGGCAGATCTTTAAGGACACTCCATAGAGCTCAAGAGCTCTCAATCCCCAGGTGTAAGAAATCAGGAAAGAAGGGCAAGAGACCAGCATGGCTGAGTTGAGATCTGCTGGTCAAACTAGAGGGCAAGATAGAGATGTGCAGGCAGTGGAAGCAGGGACTAGTATCCTGGGAAGAGTATAGGGACGCTGTCTGGTTGTGTCGGATGGGGCCAGGAAGGCCAAGGGGCAGCTGGAGCTGAACTTGGTAAAAGATGTAAAGAATAATAAGAAGGGCCTCTACAGGTATGACAGCCAGAAAAGGAAGGTCAAAGAAAGTGTACTCCCCTTGACGATCAAGGCTGGTAAACTGGTAACAATGGATAAGGAGAAGGCTGAGGTACTCAACAACTTTTTTGCCTCAGTGTCCACTGGCAATCTCTTTCCACATCTCTCAAGTGGACAGACCACAAGGCAGGGCTGAGGGAGAAAAGTCCCTCCCACTGTAAGAGAAGCTCAGGTTGGTGACCACCTGAGGAACCTGAACATACAGAAGTCTATGGGGCCTGACAAGGTGCATCCAAGAGTCCTGAGGGAATTGGCTGATGTTGTTGCCAAACTACTCTCCATGATATTGGAAAAGTCATGGCAGTCAGGTGAAGTCCCCAGTGACTGGAAAAAGGGAAACATTGCACACATTTTTAAAAAGGGTAGAAAGGAGGACCCTGGGAACTACTGAGATGTCAGCCTCACCTCTGTGCCTGGGAAGATCATGGAACATGTCCTCCTAGAAGCTATGCTAAGGCACATGGAGGATAGGGAGGTGATTCAAGAGAGCTAATATGGCTTCACCAAGAGCAAGTACTACCTGACCAACATAGTGGCCTTCTATGATGGAGTGACTACATCAGTGGACAAGGGACGAGCTATGGATGTCAACTCTCTGGACTTCTGTAAGGCCTTTGACACAGTCCTTGACAACATCCTTCTCTCTAAATTGGAGAGACATGGATTTGATGGGTGGACTGTTTGGTGGATGAGGAATAGGTTGGATGGTTGGATCCAGAGGGTAGTGGTCAACAGCTCAATGTCGAGATGGAGACCAGTGGCAAGTGGTGTTCCACAGGGACCAGTACTGTTCAATGTCTTCATCAATGACACAGTGGGATCAAGTGCACCCTCAGCAAATGACACCAAGCTGAGTGATGCAGTTGACACACCTGAGGGACAGGATGCCATCCAGAGGGACCTGGACAAGCTCGAGAAATGGGCCTGTGTGAACCTCATGAGATTCAACAAGGCCAAGTGCAGGGTCCTACACCTGGGTCAGAGCAGTCCCCAGTATCAATACAGGCTGAGGAATGAAGGGACTGAGAGCAGCCCTGCCGAGAAGGACTGGTGGATGAAAAGCTGGACATGAGCTGGAAATGTATGCTTGCAGCCCAGAAAACCAACCTCATCCTGGGCTGCATCAAAAGAAGCATGGCCAGCAGGTCCAGGGAGGTGACTCCGCCCCTCTATTCCACTCTGGTGAGACCCCACCCAGAGTACTGCGTCCAGCTGTGAAGGCCTCAGCACAGGAAAGACATGGACCTGTTGGAGAGTGTTCAGAGGAGGGCCACAAAAATGATCCGAGGGCTGGAGCACCTCTCCTATGAGGACAGGGTGAGTAAGTTGGGGTTGTTCAGCCTGGAGAAGAGAAGGGAGACCTTGTCATGGCCTTTCAGTACTTAAGGGGGCTTGCAAGAAAGATGGGGACAAACATTTTAGTAGGGCCTATTGCAAAAGGACAAGAGGTAATGGTTTTAAGCTGAAAGAGGGAAGATTTAGACTAGATATTAGGAAGACATTTTTTACAATGAGGGTGGTGGAACACTGGAACAAGTTGTCCAGGGAGGTGGTAGATGCCCCATCCCTGTCAACATTCAAGGTCAGGTTGGATGGGGCTCTGTGCAACCTGATCTAATTGAAGATGTCCCTGCTCATTGCAGGGGGGGTGGACTAGATAACCTTTAACGGTCCCTTCCAACCCAAAGGATTCTATGATTCTATGATTCTAAGATACATGAAATTGAGCCAACACAGCAGGAAATCATAACTAACACATCAGAAAGACCAGAAGGGGAACAAAACTGGTGAAAAGTTATTCCTCAGGCCAGTGAAAATGCATTAGGGAAGATTTCTGGCTCACTGAATCTGAATTTAACTTTACAAGGAAATTAATGCAAACTGATAAGATCTCAGACATTTTCTTGTAAAATTTTTCCTTATTTTTGTAAAAGTCGTGTTTAAAAATAATCACACTTGAATATTGGGACTATAAACATCATTTTAGCCTTAGCTGGATGCTAGAAGAGGGCAGTACAGCCAAACATTGTTAACCAGATAATTACAGGAAATTTAGGAGGCGTTTCGGTTGGATTTTCTGATGGAACTGTTTCTACTTTATTTTCCTAATGTTTCTAAAGCTCTTTAACTACAGGGACTACCTTTTCCAGAAACTCATGTAATTAGAAGTGTGTGAAAGAATGTTCTTAGAGCAAACATCAAATTTTGCAGACAGCATGAGGAAGAAATGTGCCAGCAGCTGCCCCCTCTACAGAAACGTGCCGATGAGTTCTCCAGGTCCTAGGGATATTCCTGGATACCCTGGGCAAGAGGTAAGTGTAGTGAAAGAGAAAAATAGGCCCATTTCACAAATCTAAGTGTAGCTGAAGCACTGAGTGACGTGGAACATGTAGTGTAAAGAACACAAAAGACTTTGTTTGGTGTAATGTTATACTTGATTTTGTCCTCACTGAACTAAAGCCGAAGTGAGTTTTCCATTTCCTTCAACAGGAATCAGGGGAATTTGTTTTTCTGCAGGGAAAACAAATACAGAATAGCTATGGAAGAAATTAGAAGCCTGCAAAACAAAAGAAAAATGCCCAAAGCAAGTACTTGAGATCGTTACTATGTTAAGTTTAGCCTAGAGAAACAGGCAGTGAAGTTATGGTAAAAGATTAGATAAATCCACTTTTAATGCTATTACAAGCTAAGCAATAATCCAATAAACTTTTTTTTAAAAAAAAAGTACCCCCAAATTATATGCAACAGTTTAAAAACTTTATTTATGTCCGTATTCTCAATAACTCTGAAAGCAAACAGTGACTCATAACCTGAGTATTCATCTGATCTAAAAGGTCTTGAGGGACCATAATTTACTGTTTCCTTTCTTGAGGAACCTTTGAGGGATCATAATTTGATTATATACAGTTGATTAGCATTTTCTAGTACCCACAGCAAAGAATACCACTAAAGAGTAAATTCCAAAGCAAATCTTTTATTGGAGTTCTGTTCATTACCGTGCTGCAGCCAAAACCTTCTCGCATGACCTAAAAGAAAAGGGAGGGTTTAAAAAGTTATCAGCAAAAATATCTGGGCTATTTCGTTTTGCCTTCACATATCTTCATATATGTTCTTCATATGTCTTTGTTACTGTGTTGCTGACCACTGCCTACAGTGTCATGAACACAAAACAGGTAAGATTTATTTTCCAAATCTAGAGTTAAAGCATGGTAATGAGGTATTTTTAGCCATGTTTTCCAAAGATAGACAAAATACTCTTTGGAGAGTGGGATAAAATGGTAAGAGATTGCGTGCCAGGTTTGGAAAATAGGCAAAAATAAACTTGTTTCACCTTGCAAATTTTAGGTTACCATCTCACATAGACATAACATGTTAATAACCTTACCGTATTACAAGTAATTTAATGAGACTGAAAGTACCCATCTGCTTTTAACTCTTCTTCCCTCCTTGCTCTGACTCCCCCTAACACAATTTCAGTATGTGTACACAACAGTGCCAGACTGAAAGCGCACAACATTACCTCAGTTTTCTTTCCAGTTCTTGACAGTTAAATGTCTGGGGTTTTGTTATTTTTTGTTGGATTTTATTGGTTTTCTCCTTTTAAACAAACTTTAAATTACTTTATTTTATGCTATTTCTTTGCTCCAAACAGTCTTTGCCTTCCTGATCCCTTTGTTTTTCCTGAGCTGTTTTTTTTCTCCACGGGCTGCTCCTATGAGGTCTCTGCTTTATTCCTCCACGGGGAGATGTCTCTCTCTGTATCTCCACCCCTTCCAAGCCTCACTTTTCAAAGTTGATGTGTGAGCAGAATAATCATTCCTCTCCCAGCTTCCCTAATGTCTTCACATCATCTCTGCCCAGGTATAAAAGAGTTAGAAATCATACTAACACAGAATCATGCCGGGAGGTGATGCAGAGCACTGCTGCCTGTGGGACTACGGGACCTCTCCTTGTCCACAACAGAATAAGCCATAGTCAGGTCCACACCACCAGCTCTCAGCTGTCACAGTTTAAGCACCATTCCTAATAAAGCAGGCATCTGTAGATGCTTTGGGCCTTTTTCTCACGTGGTCACGATCTAGAACAAACATTCTTGGCTCTCACAGGTATAACTAACCACACAAGGAAGTTCCCATATTAAGTCCTACAGGTCTCTCAGGTTGTCCTTCCGTTTCATTTTTCTTATTTCTTTATTCTTTTACTATGCCTTCTGTGTAAAGAAAAAAGCATTTTCAAAGAGTCTAGTTCATAAGCAAAGAAAAGCTGTATCTCTATTCAGACTCAGATTGCTGGTTCGCTTTTTCTACACTGAAAATTTGGACTCATTTCCACTGTTGCCATAGTTTATCTTGTTTGATGTTACAGTTTCCAATTAAACAAGGAAAAATTAATATAATCTGAAATAATGGATTTGCAGCAACATTAAGAATTTTACAGGGCAAACCTGCGTTGAAAGGAATTGATGGGTAGTATGGGGCAGAAGGATTTTATGGTGATTTTGGTCATCCTGCGTGACGGAGAGAGAGAGACTTCACTGTAAGGGTCAAACTAACAATTTATTTGAACTTCACTCACAGGCCCCATATGCCACTATTGCAGGTTTTATGGATACAATGGAGGAACGCACCATTGCAATTTAAAAAGCAATTCACAGGATACACTATTACAACCCACAAGTGATTCCCAGAATGTACTAACACAAACCACAAGCGCGCTAGATATTAATACCTTAATAGAGCGCACTAATCACAATCTTAAAGCATGCCAAATACCATACATATGTTTCTTAATCACTTACCCTCTCTCTCAGGTAAGGCCTCCTAGTCCCTGGGAAGTTACCTCGTACAGTGTCCCAGACAGAAGGGAAGAATCTCCTACCTGCCGGCTGTATCCTTGGAAAAGACTCCGTATTTTCTACCCAAACCTTATGGGTTTTATTTCCTGATTTGATGGGTGGGCAGGATTATGCCTGAGTGGATTACACTATCTGGCATGTTTATCTTTGGTGGTGTGGTGGCCCCTTAGTCTTTACTGCTATTTTTGTGATGTCTAGTACACAAAGTTACTGAATAGTGGTGTAATGGGACTCGGGCATTTTGTTTGTTAAGGGATTATTCCAGGCTGAATTCAGGTTTTGGTCCTTAGTATGATGCAGAGTTGAGGCAACCCCGGGCTGAGCCGTTTCCGCAGCTCACCCCAAGTCATCTCTGCATAGGTAAGGATCTGCCTAAGCTATTCCAAGCTGAGTGGAATTACAACTCCCTGCATTTCGCCTTTGTGCTGAGAAACCTGTTTAGCCAGGTGATCCCATAAATCCTGGAAAACAGAGACTGAGATGTGGAATGTCTTTGAAAGACTTTTTTTTTTTATATTGTCTTTTGCTCAGTGAATTCCAAATTCAAAATTTATGAACAATGAACAGTTTTCCACGTGGATGTAAACATTAAAATTATTTTACTCATTAAATTTTAGGTGAGCATGGTGAAAATGGAGATAAAGGGGCCAGAAGTTTTGGACTGGTTGGCTTTGAAGCAACGAAGGCCCAAGAGGTAAGTTTTGTTCTTGAAATTTTGATGGTCAAGGGAATAAATGGACTTGTACAACAAGAAATTTTGTTTGCTTTGCAAAATGACATTTACAATGATAGATATAAAAATACCATCAGAATACATACAAATACATATTCTTAGTATACATGCATGTACTAAGAAGAGCTTTGTATGATGGTCTGTTACCAAAGGCACAAGATCTATTCAATTTACAGTGAAACTGCAGTTTTCCCAGATCCAACTCAAACACAGCCCTATTTTTCTCATACATTCTTTGTTCAACATTTTTGTCTCCTGTCTCCCCTGTTTTGCAGGAAAGATGCCAGGAAAGATGCTATTTTATATTTTTTCTCTCTTTTTCAGCAAAGCCTGCTTCCTTAAGAAAGAAACCCAGCGACTTTTTGTACCCACTCAAGCCATAGTACAGCATCGCTATTAAGAATAATAAATGTGAAGAGACCATGCTAAGTATATTTACCTTGGCATTCTTTGTTCTAAGCTTCATACTTTGTCCTTTGTATTTCTTTTCCTGGGATGCCAGCGAGGAATCAACAGCAAAATTGACTATTTGGGTGACTGTTTGCACTATTTACTTCATGAAACCCTAGGACAGAGATCTTCTTTCTTGTTTGTCGTGTTTATCTGTATCTGTTATGCTGCTTGCTGTGCTTTACACGCGCCCCAGATAGCACTCCAGGAGACAGCTCTACAACAGGTACACCCTAATATTTACAGCAATGTCATCTCACAAGGCTGGTTGCATTTGCCTGCTGGACCATATATTTCCTATAAGAATATATTTTCTCTGTGATGCATTCCAGTAACAGCAAAATAAACAGCTTGGGCACTGAGTTGGAGCATTTTAAATGAGTATGCCCCTGTGAACCGTTAACTTCGCTGCTTATGCAATGCGGCTTTTGTACCCTTGCATCCTCAAAGAAAGTGGTTTAGTGTTTTCAGCTCTGTTCATTTTTCGGTTCCCCATGGCAGCTGTGAGTCGCTAGCTCCTCCTGCAAGCCCTTGGAACGGTCATGTCAGCAAAGCTGTTCCCAGGACCCTGACCCCAGCAGCCCCTCCTGGGGATGGGTAGCTGGGAGAGGAACACAGCGTGTATTGGGGCAGGGAGGGAGGTATTTTGGGGAAGGTTTATAGACTAGAACATGGGACTGGAAAGCAGAAAATCTGTTATTTCTGATTATCATGTACCAGATATAATCCAGCAAATTATGGCTTCAGGTAAGTTATTACCAATTCTTGGCATCCCTTTTGTTATCTATAAGGTGAAGTTTATATGATGCAATCTTATGGGTCTTCACAGGAGGTAGAATATAAAAATACAGAATGGTTGCTTTCCGCCAGCTCTCGTATAAAGTATTCTTTTTACTCTCAGTTACAGCTGTAAGGAAAATACTTATGTAGGGGAGAATATGTACATATTCAATATAATATTCTCATATCTCCAGACGGACAAATCTATCTCTGTCTCCCCTTCGTATTCTTCTGTTGGAGTTCATTCTTATTTGAATTATGAATTTCCGACTCTCCCTCTTTCTTTTTCGTAGTGTTTATCAGGTACAGAATATCAAAGCTGCTCTTCTCACAGGTCTTTGAAAACCTGTGCAGCCCGATTGCTATGATGCTACTGTGGAACAAACCAGCAAACACAAAAGCCCAAGGTCGTTGCTTGGTTGTAAGGTGCATCAAACGTCCTCCACTCTCCCCAGCATCTCCTGCTACATAACAGCAGAACAAGACATGGTTCACGTTTGTTCATGTAACATGGGTGTATGAGATCTGGAGAAACAGGACCATGGGGTTCGGGAAGGGTTAAGTTCATACAGCTGAAAGGCTACTTTATTCACTGGTTTGGCTGCCAAACCTGTTGCTGTGGAAATGATAGCTGAGATACTGCATTTTTTACATCTATCTTCCAGCTTGGGTTAAGGTTTTCCCTGATGAACCATAAAGTTCAAGCTACTGGACAAAGGGAAATTGAGGTTTAATCCTTTTAAGCTGCTAGCAGACATCTCTCTGTTCTGGTCTTATTAGCATCCCTCCCTGCAGCGAGACTATCAAGGGAGAGAGGAAGCTGGGAATAACAACCATTCCCAAAGTTTCCCCTTGGGGACTCAAGTCAAACTGGAGACGTGTGTCTGTAAGTGACATGAGACTGAGTTATGAGCGTTAGGAGAAATGGGCAGGAAGGATCAGCGTGTTCAGGAAGGTACGGGAGAGGATGAGCTGTTGGTGAGCACAGGGATTTTAAAGCCACTTTAACAAGACAGGCGAGGATAGTTCAGTGTTTTTCCAAAGTTATCTGGTTTGGAGATTTGTATTTCTGGGTCAAGTCAGAGAAGCAGCTAGTGAAAGCGCAGTCTGCTCTGAACCGCTGTCTGTGTGCTGGCGCTGCCTGGGACTGAATGACATTTATTCCAGGAATAATGGATTTCATTATCTTAACCTCACCTCAGCAATGCTGCAGGAGCCATTCCTTCCACTTTGGAGGCAAAAGTTACAAATGAGTCAAACTGACCAATCTGATGGTTGGCTGAAAAAAATAAGATGAAAAATTATTTGTTAACATGGATGCACCACACACCTGAAGGTGCACAGTATAACCATGGTCATCTCCAAAACTGCCACAACCTGTTCAACCGACTGATGATACACAGCTGTTGAAAATAAAGCTGCATGAAGCGATTCAGCTTTTGTAGGAATATGTAAATATATAAACAAAATGAAGGATACACAATGTGATCAGGACTTTATCAACGATTTCTCTTAAAAGGGCTATTCTCTGTTATTCATTTGGGATAATGGGAGTGAAAGCGATATGCATTTATACTTTAGTTTAATAGTAGTCTTAATTTCTCCATTTTCCCTACCTTAATGAAGAAGAGTTCAGCCCATAGACTGGTCTCTGAATGTGTAATGGGTGGATATATGAGAGACTTATAATAAGCTTACTCGGGAGTCCTAGTCCTGTAAACACTACAGTGTTCACACAACTGTTGTGGCTAGTCACACATAAAGATTTGCTGAGCTAAGTGATAATTTCAGAGTCTGACCTTGTTCAGAGTCTTTTGTAATGCCTTCCCTTTTTACAGCTAGTATTTGTGGTAGAAGATAAACAGCCAGGATTGTTCCATTGATTTATATGAATTTTAGTAAGTTTTAGAAGCCTTTTAGATGGAAGATGAATTTAATTTCTATTTCAATGCAAAATGTCCTTCATAAGAATATTTTCCATGTTGGAAAGCAAAATTTTCCAATGTTAGGAAAAGCCCAATTCAAGCCTGATTTTAATTATTATAATACAGCTTTGCTTCGGTTAATCACTCAGAGCACAGAATAGGTAATGCTGCCTCAGGAACAGCTTTTAGATCTTTTGTTGACCTCAGTATGTGATTCTGTGTGTTCTTATTTGATGATATTTGAGCTGCTGTTAGAAAAAAAATATCATTTAACTTCATAAGGGCTTTTATCAGGCAGCTGTTGCTGCAGTGTCTTCTCTCTTTCAAAAAGATGAGTTAGTTTTATCTGCCATTACGTTGTATGGCAAAGGAATTTTTCATCTCTCCTCCATAGATATGAAACTGAGGAACAAAAGGACCATGGTGGAGAAAAAAAAAAAAAAGAGCCATTTCTATGGTATTAAAAAACACAGCAAACTCCTGAAATTTATGTTCCAGAGTACTTTGCTTTATACAACCCATTCTCCCTGTTCTGCCAATCAAACCTTCGATCTGATACTCACCCTGGGAAGCTCACGCTTGGTGGCTGCTCTCTGAGACCCCGGTGTTAGCAACCAGGTGAGAATCACACAGACAAAGATGCATTTTCTAGGACAACTTTTAAAATAAGCCCTAAGGGGAGTTTTCACATGAGCTATCCACTGGGTGGCAGAAGTAGATCAGAAAAATCTAACTCAAACATAAAGAACATGAGGGATGTCGAAATCCAGCCACTATATAAACTATTTTGTAACAGCACTATATGAATCTTCTACCTGAGCTGGACGTATTTGAAAAAAAAAAACAAAACATGTCTCATGAGATAATATATTGAAAAGATTTTTTTTTACTCTTTTCCCCTTTCTGTATGTAAGCAAAAGTAGACTTCTGCATGCCCACATTTCAGCCCTTCTTTCCTTTTTTCCTCACCAACTACAAGAGAGCATTTTCAGAGGGGAAGAGGGCCTGGGCTGCACTGCCTTCTCATCCTTTTCTTCTCACTCCTCATGGAGGAGGATGCTGCTGAAGCTGGAGGCTTTCCCGTGCCCTCTGTTTCAACTGCTATTCTCCTGCTCCCTCCTTGAGCAGAGCTTGCTGCTTTGGAAAAATGATACAAGGATGTGTCTTAAACCTTTGCTGACGCCAGCGTTGCCACAGCTAAAAGAAATTGTTAGTGTTGAGGATAAGAAGACCATTTCCCAAAGCACACGTTCCCAGGTGATCCAGGTCCTTGAGTTGATCGTTCTTACCAGTAGGTTTCCTTTTGTCTCGTCTGGGTTTGTAACTCAAGGCAGACTTGTCAGTTTAAGGGAGGCGTTGAAGCAGCTGAAAAATAGTGGGTGACTAGTTAAGAGACCGATCATTTTAGTAGTGATTAAAAACTGCCAGTGTGGTTGTGGTTAGTACCCCACAAATTTTAGCTGAGCATGGTGAAAATGGAGGTAAAGGGGGCAGAGGTTATGCATTATAGCCTTCAAGTGGCTTTGAAGTCAACCAAGATCCAAGGGGTAAGTTTTCTTCTTGAAAATTTTCCTGCTAAAAATACATTTAAATACATTTAAAACACAGTCTGTGTGATTACTTCTGTATTTTTGATTCTGTCAGAAGCAGATCAGCCTGTGATCCAGCATGATTCCCCATGTATGTGCGCATCCTGTTGTGACAACTGAACATCATTTCTCTTTGGAAAATAATTTAGAATAAATAATCTGTATGCTGTAAAGCACCAAAATCCTAAAACTGACCCAAGAGATCCTGAGGGTTTAAAAGAATATACTATTTTGGTTCACCTTCTGTTTTTTGTTTGTTTGTTGTGAGTTTTTTTTTAAAATACCTTTTCTACAGTATGTGTGAGAAAGAAATATAAATAGTGTTGTCACTGCTTAGGTTTTTTTACAGTGGATTTGGCCTTGTTGCCAAAAATTGTCCTTTACTTCTGCCTGTTTCTCTGCCCTCCAGTCAGCCCTGCTTCAAATCTCCCTCTCTTCCCCTTTCTGTATTCTTTCTGGTGCTCCTGATTTCTTCCACTGCCTGGGCAGGGGAAGGATGCAGTAAGCAGTACGGTTAGTCCTCACAAATATTTTTGTCCTATTAAACTCAATGTCCAAGAACGTCTTTATTATGTGTTTTATTATTGCGAGGCTATGAGGACTGTGGCGCTTTGAAAGTCCTGCCTAGCAGGTGGGCAGAGCATGTGGTGGAACGGGTTGAACTCAGCATCTGGAGGATTATGTCTAACTGCGTGTAGGGTGATTGATCTGGAATGCTTTTAATTTACAGGGGTAGTTCCCAATAGTGTATTTCTAGCATTCTTTCTTTAGAGGAAAATGAATGCCAAGTTGTAATAACTAAAATGAGGTCAGCTATATCAGGCCCAAGCTATTTGACAGCACACTTTGAAATCTCTGCAATGAATTGGACGAAAGAAACAAACTGTTGAACCTTGTTCTGGCATGACTCTTATGCCCTTTTTTTAACAAATTATGGCAGTATTATTCGTCTTTGAATGCTGCTGCTAGATGTACACAACACCGTGAAAGTTTTCGTGTTTTTTCTGACCTGCATGGTATAGATTTTTAGACAAAACTTCTTATAGCTATATTTTAGTTAATCTTTGAGTTAAAATCTGAAGATATGGACACCACTGAACGTACATGGTGGAATACACAAAATTCTGTATTCTATACAAATTTTATATACAACTTTCTTTATCCATATATGAAGATTAACAGAAGCTGGTGAATAAAATAAGCACTCTGCAAACAGATATGATATGTGCAAATAGTGTGTTTGTTATGTTGGAGTTTTTAACTGAATAGTAATAATCCTAGTACAGACAGGGTACAGTGGGGAAAAGAAACATGTTTTCCAATTTTTATGCCAGCTGTAAAATAAGAAATGTAGTTTGCTGGGCATACTCACTGAAGACTTGCACGGTAATCAGGTCCAAATTTACAGGAAGAAGAAAGTTCTCCCAGCTAGTCTGAGTTCTGGGAGTTGTAGCATGGTGAATCAAAGCACTGTTCAAAATAAATCAATAAATCTAGTAAGAATGTATGAATATTTAATAGTTTTTGATATAACTGTAATATTTCAAGTCTATACATGAATGCTAGGTTCCCTTATCAGGTCACCACATTTCTTGGAAATCACTTAGAAAATGACTGGTTTTAAAATCTGAATGGAAATTGGAATATTATTAAAACACCTCAGAAAATTAACTCCAAGCACATCTTGTCAATATTTAATTTTGATGTATAAAATGCTCATCACAAAATTTGCTTGAAGTAAAAGGAGCATTCCAACTTAACAGACTTAAAAATAAAGAAAAACCCTTTGAAGACATTAAATATACAAGAAGAGAGCTCTGGTATTCTGGTACTGTGAATTTTTTTTTTTTAAATTCTAAACATATAGCTGGGGATACTTAGAGTGCCTTACTGCAGTTAAATATCACACAGTCAAATATGTTTATTTTTCACTCTTGCTTTCTGTAGTGAGGAAAATTAGAATTTAAGACACACTACACAGTTATTGGAATGGAAATATTTTTATTCATGGAACACATAATTATCTTTATTATCCTCTTCTGTTTGTTCCCTTCACTATTTAAAGAAACAGCAGAAACTTAAGACAAAGTTTAGCCAAATTGGAATGTAATTAATTTATACAGAAACTGTACAGAGTAGTCACGGGCTAATGCTATTAGCCCAGGATAAGTTATGGTCTTTGACATTGTATGATGCTGACATGGGCTTTGGATGTGCAGTGGTTTACAAAACTGCTTCTAGTAACTTGAGCATATACATTTTCCAAGGAAATAGTCCAAATTTTCCAAATAAAAAATGTTGAGTGGAAGGACATGCTGGAATCAGAGAAGAAAGCCAGGGTGTGGGAAATGTTAACTCACAGAGCAACTGAGTAATGCTGGTTGGTCCCTGTCCCATTCCCCACTGACCTTTCAGTAAATGAACCCTGGGATGACTCACCCTGCAGTCCCACCTTGGCACCTTGTCTGCCCTCCCTCCCTCTGGGGCTGCTGAGAGGTTGCAATGGCAGTCACCTTCATTTGGCTCATTCATAACAGCATTTTGGTGTTTGTCTTTTGTTTTTTTTTTTTTTTTCAGCTTTCATTGGGTTAAGATAGGATTCACTGTATGGTGATGTAAAATTACACCCTTTCAAAAAGAAGCTCATTCTCACATCCGTTTTTCTCTAAGGTTCATCTTAACACATTTTTTTTTAAGTTTCTTCAACTGAGTTTTGACTTCTCAATTACCATCCTTTTAATTATTTGATGTCAATTTACTGATGCGTGTACTACCAAGGAAAAACAGCTCAGTGTCACACAAAACATAAACTGTCATCTTTTTCTCATATGTGAAAGAGGGCAGTAACCAGTGATGATGACAAGAATATTAATATCTGTTGATCTTGAAGGAAAGTATTATAGTTGCTTCACTTCCTAAGTTTCCAGAAATCAAGTTCCCAAAGACAGTAGGATCAGATTTTATGCTAGAGTCACAATTTTATTGCACCAGTTTATTGCTGAACCTTGTGTAATAACAGGATGGACTTGATTATACTTCAAGCAGTAGCACTTGAAACTACAGAACTGGAAAAAAAATTCCTGCCTGTTCTCTGGACTACCCAGGGTCCAGCAGACTTGAAAAGGAGTCAGAATATCATCGAGACGTTGCAGAGAGCCATTGGGGAGCCATACAAGCCTTGTGGCACTGAGTCAGCGTGTCATTTCAGGAGTCTGTATTTCCTCAAATGCAATTCCATTTTATGTACTCTTTCCTGATTTTTCTTTCCTACCTTCCCCCCTTGCTTTCCATGTTTTCCTGGCTCCATGTTCACATTTCTCTTGAAAGAGAAAGGGGAATAATCCTAAGTAATAGTGGGAATTTGTGTGTTAGGCAGACTGAGGGGGAAAAATTGCCATTTCTGGAGATGCCACAAGTCTGATATCATGCAGTTGTTCCAGGCATCCATATTAAAAATACCCATTGAATATTAGACTTGCCTAGAGCATTTCTGATTAATTTAAATGTGTAACATCCTTTGACAAAAATCTCCATCGTCTAATTTTTGTAATATAGTTATTCCCCTGTTTATTGCACTTTGACAGCTGTCTTTCTGTTCATTAAATTACATTAAGTGAATGGTTGACAAATTGTCCGGAATAGAAGTATTCCGTATAAAATTAACTTATAGTGGCTGTTTCTTGGAGCTGGTAAGGGGAACTTAATAAAAACTAGGTGCTCAAATATGTAGTATTAGAATAATGGAATAAGAATAAAAAGCCTGTGTTTCGGTTATAAAATCTTCTACTGGAAAACAATGCAAACCTTGAATAATTCCCAGCACTATTATCTATTGTACTGGAAATCATAAATGGTACTTTATTTGATATAAGCTTATGGATATATAAGAATTTTCAGTAAAAAGTAAATATATAATGCCTTAATCTGATGGGTTGCATGGTATGATGGGAGTACTTTTCACAAACTTCTATTATACTTTAGTAATTATGAAACTTTTATATGGAGGTTAGAATATGAACTAGGCATTTTACTTAGGTAGCAATGTAATACTGCTTAACATTATTTTCTCACTCGCTTACAACTTACAGACATTTGAAAAACCTGAAGAAAGGCAAAAGCAGGAAAATAATACGCACAGAAGAAGAAGGAACTCCTGGAAAAAAAAACCACAACAACAACAAAAAAAAAACCACAATGGAGAGGGAGGAAAGAATGTGGAAGATAACCCTTTGTTTAAATCAAGTCATTGACAGGGAAACACATCCCCCTTCTTGAAATCCTAGCCCTAAGGAAACATATGGCAGTTCTGTCACTGATTTTCAATAGGGCCAGATTTCATCCATATAAATTCTTTCTCTAAATCAAGAATAAATTTCTAGTATTGATCAGGCTGTAGCATAGATGCAGTATTTTGCAATATCTGACTTTGTCTTTACTCACTTTGGCTTCTGTAGATTTAATATCAGTGGCACGTAGGTTATGATAGGAACTCAAATATTATTAATTCTTAATTAACATGAAAAAGGTTGTTCTTAATATGAGAACCACAAATTTTTACTTGATATTTGCAAAGGCACAGAGCAAATGGAGCTATTCTATTGGTCTTAAAACTGGGAAACTGAAAAAAAAAATTAAAAATTATCTGCTCTTGAAATCAAAAGTTAATAACAGTAGTGGGCATAACAGTCAATTAAAAAAAAAGTTAAATCAGAAGAATATCTTTTAACAATACTGGTAAATGAAGTTGATAAGAGATTGCCTGAATAAAGTGGGAATTATTTATTGCTGGGCACCTTTAAGAGTAAATTAGGCAAACACCTCGTGGAAATGATTTAGGACAGGGACTATGATTTCTTGAGGTTCCTGACAGCCTCTTTTTTTTTTTTCCCTGGTTATTATTCATTGACTTCCATGACCTCAACTTGCCTTAAGCTATAATTTTTTTAGGAATTAACAGTAACAGATGACTTTTTAATTGACTTTCACTAACCATTTTAATAATTAGCAGAAATTTATTTTTCAAACTGATTTTTCTTTTTTTTTCTGAACCCTTAGGAATTTACATAGTCTGCTACTTGGCACATGTAGTCACATTCATCTGCCCAGTCAGGATCAGCATTTGATTATAGGTTTAGCCTGTAGTTGTACTGAGATTGGTGCGATCTAGCTTGAAATTCTTTGATTTTTTTCCATTTGCTTTGTGGACTTTTGTTTAGAGGAGACAGAGTACAGCAGCTCAGGTAGCACATCTGACTTGGTCAGCTGAAAGCCTTCTCCAGTGGTGCTGAAGAGCCGCTTTACAAAGTAACTGTCATTCTGAGAAGTGATCCCAAGTTAGGGATGAAGTTACTCTCACTAGGTCTGTAGCTGAATCTAAATTCATAACCACTTTTCACTTTCCAGCATTGTGGTGTTATTTGAATGCATGTTCAGGCACCTTGTGAATTCACAAACATCCCTGGAGTCACTCCAGAGACTGTGGTCTATGTACCTGTGAGCTCTGTATCCAGTAAGTAAATTTATGACAAAAATGGAGGATCTCCATAGTAACCAAATAAATGATCTTTTGTGGTTCTCTAGTTTTTCGCCTTCGACAATTTTTCTGTACCTGTCGAACTTGACCTTTTTTATTTTTTTTCAAAGTACAAACTTAACAGAAAACTTTGGCTTATCACAGGTCTATGGCAAGTGGTTGGGATGCTTCTGGCACAGCACAATTTAGAAGTCCCTCCCTCCTTCAGGATTAATCCTTTGAACATTTCTCAGTCTAGAAGAGTAGCTTGTATTTTCTGCTCTGTATAAATTTTGTACAAAGCTGCTGCAGAAGTCACTGTGCCCTCCTCACATATGTAGGAACTTTCCATTATTTTACTCTCCATATTTTTGGACACAAGGCTCCAGCCCACCATCACTGACTTTTTGTCCCAGGAAAATTGTGTGATCCTTTGTAAATGAGCATTATTTCTTACAAATTTAAACCCTGGCTCTTAAAAGGTTTTGGAGTACTTTCCACTTCTACCAGATGTTCCACCCATGTTTTATGGGAACAGATGAAGTCATTTAAGGATGTGAGGATGTTTTTTGATCCTCAGGAGTTGGGTTATACTCTTCACAAACATCTGAAATGTCCCTTGTGCATTCAAGAGTCTAACAGGAATTCTGCACCACTGAAGCAATCCATAGGTTATCACAACAGCTGTTTCTATTCCCCCCTCTATCTCTGAATGATAATTCAACATGAAGGATATCCATGTATTGGACAAATTTAATTCTGCTCCTTACCTTTTTTCCAAAGTATCTCTTGTATAATATGGTGAGTGATCTTGGCCGCCTGATCTGTGAATGAAGACTTTTGTAACAGAAATCCTGATGTCCTTTCATGTCTCTATCAGATGTTTGGTACAATTACAAGTGTGGAAGATCATGGCAATTGTTTCTTGAAGCCATTCTCTAGCATGAAATTCAATTTTTTTTTTAAGTACTATGTGATACGCTAGGAAATCCAATGGGAGCAAGGCTGTTGCATCCCAGCAATATCCCACGAATTATGCTTCACTGCTGCTCCTCATCATATGTGCCCAGCTCTTCATTATACTTGGAGAACACAAGGTACAAAATAATTGCTCTATTGGCTTCCTGTCACTGCTTTCTGTGCACATTTCTGTTGGGTCTGTTACTAGATTTTTTGATTCTTGTGCTACTCCATCACTTTTGAGTTCTCTCCTTCTAAGAAGCTCTAAACTACCAGCCCCATTGCACACACTCTCCCCATCACTGGCTTTTTCTTCAGCTGCACTTTCTCCTAGTTGTTCCTTTCCCTCAGAGCTCAATCTTTCATCTAGCTTGAATCAAAGTTCTGCAAGACAGCAGTACCAGTTTCAAAGAGTGGTTCTTAACCTTGCAGATTGTACATGCATGATGATTTATCATCTTTCTAAGTCTATTATGAGCCCTTGCTTAGAATGAGAGTAATGAGAGAATGTCCTCCTTGTCACCCTGCATGCAAGGCCACTGCTTCAGGAGGTCAGACTTCTTCCTACAGATATTGAGCACCCAAATATTATCCAGAAACCACCTTATTCTGTTAGTGCCCTGGGGATACCCATGACTTGGATCAAACCCCTTACCAGGACACCTTGATTAGAAATGTTGATATTATAACAGCACAAAATAATTTACTGTGAAAGAAAGCACACAAAGTAAGCTGTACTTTTGTCTACAGTGGCAGAGGATTAATATTAAGCACAATTTCTTCAGCCCAGCCACCTGAGCACTGCTTCTTTTGTGCAGGTCAGTTACCATTTTAACAGCTTTGCCACTTCTGAGCTGTGGGTGTCTGTAGAGAAGCATTACAAGAATCCCAGAAGCTCTGGGGTTGCCCAGGTCCTTCTGAAAACTGCTGCCAGCCCTCCAGCGACACCAGATTTTCTTCTCCTGTAAGGTGATACTCCTCAGCATAGTTCTACCATCTGATGCCTCTGAAGTCTACTGCACCTGTAAATACCATGCGGCTTGGAGCCAGTCAAGAAACAAGTTTTCTCGCTTATCTGGCCAGTGACATTATTGTGAGTTTTCCACACCTTGAAGTCCTTCAGTATTTTCTGATTACATTGACAATCACTCATGTTTTGCCTCTGGGGGAAAAAAAATGCTTCCATGAAGTTTCCATGACAGTTTCTGCTCATTGCTTGCAACTCTTGGTCATCGTTTTATGCACTACGTTCTCTTTCTTCACCAGGAGCCATTTACAAAATGAGTTTTCACTCAGGCTTCAAAGCCCATCTCTTGAGCAGACTGTTACAGGGACTGCCCAATCAGCCAGCTGCCTTCCTGTGCATCCTGTCTCTGCTTGCAGTAACGATGGTGAGCTAGGCAATTATTAAAGTTACAGCTGTTCCATATTGAGAATCGTCTATAAATTTAGAGTAAAAATGAGAAGATTCTTATATACGTTACAAGGTTAAAATCAGATTTTGGGACCTGCATGTTATTGAGCTGTTGTAAGTCAATGATAACATCACAGACAAAATCTTGGGTGTTAGCCAGTGCAAATATATTGGAAACAATTTTTGCCTACAGGAGATCTAAATTCAATCCTGAGCTTCAAATGGTCAATATGGATTATATTAATTCACAGGGGAAGAAAATAGCTCATGGTGCAGTTTACAGGATGCCTGAGCTACAGGACAGCTGTTGCATCTGTAAGTTTCCCACCCCATGCACGAGAGTACTGGACTCTGCTACTTGCAGCCTTCTATCTGTGATAAATCCTACTTTTGTTCTTTTCTTTTTTTTTTTTTTTTTCTTTCTCATGGAAAATCAGATTGATTTTATCTGGAGAATGTTCTGTATAACCAGACTATATGGAAATGATATATGCGGGACCGGATTCCGTCTCCTGAGTTAGCCTGATTGTGGTACTCTGAAAAGGTGTAAAGGTGTAGATGAGCCTACTGAATTAATGTAACACTACGCAGTGAAAGCAGGGGATCCTAGATCTTATTTACTTTTTTTGTGTGAATAGAAATCTGTAAGATATCTGTAATATCTTCCAAGTCCAAGGAGTTAATTTTTTCCAAGTTCAAAAGTTTCTGTGCATTTTAAATACTCTTGTCTTCTGTGTTAATGACTACAGTTACTGAAAATCAATTGTACTACCCCATTTTTGAATGACCTATTTAATCCATGAGGGCTAGTCACATTATGTAACTTCCTTCCAGATTTGTATTATTAATGAAGGATAAAGACTTAGTCTAAATGTTCTTATGTGTATCTTGGAGAAGTGTCTCTCTCTTCAGTGTTTATGCAAAGAGACAGAGCTCATAAAGTGGACACCCAACTTGGGTGTTTGAATCCATTTGCCCAGAGTGCCTACATTATCATCATTAAACTATGAACAGCTATTGCTTTTAACTATGGAAATACAGCTTTCCAAACAGCAAGCTTTTTAAAGCAATGGCTTAAATGACGGGGATTGTGGAAACTTCTGTTTTGCAAATCCTGGGCTCCAACTACTATTTTCCAGCTGTTTATTTCTCATGCATTAGCTCTAGTTTCTCTTTTCCCAGCCCCAGTCCCTGCTCTCATCATGATAACGCAGAATTCATTTCAGAATCTTGGCTATGTCAATATGGTAAACCAAAGTATGTTTATTGGAGAAGTGATGCAAAATACAAAACCACTGGTGTGCAATAAGGTTGTCGAACTTTTGTCCCTTAAAAAATAACTTGATCTTGCAGAGATGGTTTAAGAATATGGTGTGGTTGCTGACAGCAGAATTAAGTAAATGTCTTGCACTGCTGTTTTTCTATAGCATAAACTCTAACTGGTATTCTTACTACAGCTCCTGTGTTTACTGAGATTTCATATACAGCTTAAAGTTATATCTGTCTAAAATGCACTGGACCTCATTTGGGTGCGAGGTGTGATCCCGGTGTCCTAAACTCTTACTAAATATTTTCATTCACAGGCAAGCATATGTGTATCAGAAGTGTAAATATTTGTTAGGCATCTGCTGATGTTAAAAGAAGCATTGCTATTTGCCAGGAGCGGGACAGGTCCCATGAAAATTATCTGTCATACACAGGTGTAAATTGAGCTGGTCCAGTGTCAACACTTACCTCCAAGCTTACTGGTTCTTGGCTGGCTTCCTACTATTTATTGCCAACTTGTAGGGATGGCCAAAAGTAATCATCGGCACAGAATTTCACTGAACCTTCAAGCCAGACAAACCTGAAAACTAGAAATTATGTTTGGAGCTAGCAGAAAATATTCTTAAGCTTGAATGTATAAGTAATACCAGCCTAGTCTTCTGCAACACATTGAAATATCACTATTTTACCGGTGATCACTAGTAGAGCAGTTTATGTAAATCTCTCAAATTACATGATCTGAACACTGTATTACATTGGAAATAATCTAAATAAATGATATATTTTTTTAAACATTGTGCCGGACAGTTGGTGAATTTAAAAGATGCTGTTTCATCACTGGTCTTTCACGGCCCACCACTTCATCCGCTCCGTTTGTCCCACGCCAAAGGGCATGGGAGAGGGCCCTGTGTTGCTGCCGTGAGGGAAGGAGAATGGGAATTTGTGGCGGGTAAACTGGGTCTTGGGAGAATTGACCTTCATATGATTTCCACACTGATGAGTCACGCTACCTCCATGACTCACATCCTCAGGACACTTTGACCTGCACACATCAATACGCACACCACGTAATTCTTTTGAGTAAAGCTACTAGTGTGCAAACTATTACAGAAGCAGAACCGTGTCATAAATAACTGTTTATTAATGTACATTTTATCTTTGCCGAACATTTCTCTTCAGGTAAGACAGGAAAGCTATGTTCCTGTTTATTCTGCCCTTTAAAACTTCACTAAGGAAAAATTGGCAATCTTAAGATTTTTCTTGAGTGAGGAGGAATAAGGGCTGCAGAATGTGATACCCACTTCAGGAAGAGCACTGGAACAGGCTGCCCAGGGAGGTTGTGGAGTCTCCTTCTCTGGAGACATTCAAAACTCGCCTGGACGCCTTCCTATGCAACCTCATCTAGGTGTTCCTGCTCCGACAGGGAGATTGGACTAGATGATCTTTTGAGGTCCCTTCCAATCCCTAGCATACTGTGATACTGTGATACTGTGAAGAGGAAAATAGACCTGGAAGAATAGGTTTTGAAAGGTACTTTTCTTAATCCCAGTCAGTAAAGTTTGAATCCTCAATATATTTATGTAACACTGATTTAGCTCAGTGTAACTTGGAGAGTTTCCACAAGGAAACAGTTTTCTGTCCACACAGACTCGGCTAATGTAACTTGTTTGTGGAATAACCAGAAACTTAATTTGAAAGCACAGAATCCTGAGACAAAGACATCGAGAGCTTTCACAGTGTGGGAGGAGGATGACACAATTTCTGATTGCCTGAAGCAAGGCGGGAATGTAGCTGAGACCTCCAAATGACTAATTTGGACACAATTTGTGCTTAGATTTCAGTCTGCATTTTCATTTAATTCCTCTTTCGCATGGCCCCACTGGGCACAATACCTTTTTTATGCTTTGCATAAGAACGTGGGGTTTTTTTCCTCTTCATGCTCAGCATCTAGGAAATGATATTAAATATTATTGATAAATAATCAGCCAAAACCTCACCGTTTTCATAATTTAATGGTAGGGGCATCTTAATGGGTGAATAAACGTCATAATGGCAAAACAATGACATAGTGGGGGATGTGTTCAAATCCAGTTTCGTGCATAATTGCTTCTAACATGACTAGCCTACGGGTAAACAAGACTTACCTTTTTGCATCTGTTCAACAAAAAAATCATTAGTGAAGACTGGCTGATCACTGGTGGATTTAAGCCATAGGATAGCTAATTGTGATTGAGCTTTATTACTTTAATTTTTCAGACTTCATTGTAGATTCTGTTAAAGGCAAAGTTTATGCATATAGCATTATAATTGATTCCCAGGAAGCAAATTTGTTAAACAGAGCATCATCAAAACTTGCAAATGATTCACGTTTAAGGAGTCTGTCCTGCTTTCAGCTGGCATAGGGTTAACTTTCTTTCTAGTAGCTGCTGTGTTTTGGATTTAGTATGAGAATAATATTGATAACACATATTGGTTTAGTTGTTGCTAAGTAATGTTTATATTAAGTCAAAGACTTTTTTGGCTTCCCATAAAAGCTGAGAGGGAGCGTAAACAGGACAAGCTGGCCAAAGGAATATTCCATACCATAGACATCACGCTCAGTATAGAAATGGGGGTTGGCTGGGGGGCAGGAATCCGCGATCGCTGCTTGGGATGAGCTGGGCAGCCGATCATCAGGTGGCGAGAGCAACTTGTGCTGTATCACTTTATTTTGTATATTCTTTTGTCAATATTATTATTATTACTATTATTTTCCTCTTCCATCACTGTTCTGTTAAACTGTCTTTATCTTAACCCACGAGTTTTTTTTCCCCTCCTTTTCTCCCTCTTCTCCCTGTCGTACTGGATGGGGGGGGGGGGGGGGGGGAGTGAGCGAGTGGCTGCATCATCCTAGTTGCTGGCTGGGGTTAAATCACGACAGGGTGACAATATTTTGGCCTTGAACAGTAGGAAATTGTTCATGCTGTTAATAGAAATATTCTCTTCATATGAACAATGGCCCAGGGGTGCTACATATTGAAAAATACTGATTCTGTTAGATTTAGGCCCTCCTAGAACTGGCATTTACTATTACGTTCTCTGTCCATGGTATAGTTAAAAATTTTTTTTCGTCTTGAACTTTTTTAGCTAAAATAAATATTGTCTACTTTATGACAGTACATGTGCAGAATCCCTTAAACACCTTCTAGTAGCTTTTAAATAGGAAAAAAATATACACAAAATACACATATGTGTGTGTCTTTAGGTATATATATACATATATATGAATGAATTCACTGACAGCAATCAAACTGCAACATCACAAAGTAAGATATACATTGCTTCATTGCTGAGTGGTTCAGTTTTCTGAGTGTGTGGTCAGAGCAGGGGTGGGAAACAAGGAATTGCTATCAAAGATGTTCCTTTCAGGTGTTCCCAAATAGTGCCTTTCTAGGATACGATTTATAATGAAAAGCATCTTTTGATCATTTGCTGTGTTTGGATAGACAGACAGCAGCAGGGTTGATTTTATTTTTTTTTTTTTTTAAATTCCTTTCTTATTTGTACTTAACTGGAAGGTGATAGCTCTTTCTGTCAAGTGTGGAGGTGTTTGCCTGAACTTTGCCTCTATGTATGAGCACACAACACAGACACTTACTGCCTTGTTCATTCACAAAAAAATCTGCTGCTATTCAGCCATCCTCAAAATGAAAAGAGACTACCCTATGAAAAGCGACTACCCTTTAAAGCATGTCAGGGTTATGTTTGAATGCAGATTTGTCTCCTGGCTGAATGAACTATGCAGACACAAGCTTGTACATAGGCATGGGTATAAGGTAAACCAGAAAGATCTGTGGGAAGAGAGCAGCTGAAGTCTTTCACTAATGTGCACTCTGACTGCAAAATGAATGAACTGCTCATGGGCACTGCTGTGCCCACAGTACAAATAGCCCTCGATGTCTTGGAAAAGCCCATTTAGCATCAAGAAGACAAGCTGGCCTCAGATCCTGGAAATAGCAGTGGCAGAGGGGGTGAAGACCTTAAGTATGAGAGCAAGGAGCCTCTGTCTGGGACTGCTGGCAACCATAACCCATACTGCTTTCTAACGCAGGTATCTGTTTATGTTTCAGAGAACATGTATATCAGTAACAGTGAACTAGTGAGGCTGCATTGCCTTTCCTACCTGCCAGCCTCAGACCTCTGTCATCCAGCCTTCAGTCTGATGAAAGCTGCCACTTCCATATTGTTTAATGCTTTTCTTCATATGCATTCCTTCACAGGAGTACAGGGCCCATGTGGCACAGCTCTGAAGTTCCTCCAGGACCTTCATGAACATGTAAGGGGAGACATGGGGAACATCACTTAGGTACAACCTGTGAATAAAGAACAATTAGAGAATGGCCCTAAATGTTTTAAATACTACTTTGCCTGTGCCAGGCTTGCCACACCTCAAGTGTATGGGTTTGTGAAGTTTGTGTAAAGGCAGCGAAGGACACCAGCTCCTGGCTTTGGTAACACCTCTCCACATGTGAAAGTCAGTCATGTGCTCACTCACTGGTCATCCAATTTCCCAAGGGCACAATGTTCTCACCAGCTTGTCTCCTGGACACAGCAGTCACTAAGGCCAGGGCTCACAAAAGTCATCCTGCCTGTTCCCTCCATCTGGAAAAAGAAGTGCATGAGGATGGCCGGGAATTTATTCAAGGTGTCCATCGGGGCATTGCCTTCACAGGTGTAGGATTAAATCTATTCCTGCGTTGGAACACCTTGCAGAATGTGTTGTCCAAAGGAGCAAGGGGGAGGGAGGCATTTGGGTAACAGGCACCAATAGCTTTGCATGAACAGAGAAAGGGCTTCTGCAGCTGAGCTCTGGTACGGGTGGTGGTACCCTGGTACAGGTGGTGGTACCCTGGTACGGGTGGTGGTGCTGTGGGTGTGGATGAAAGGGTCGTGTGATCATCAGTGGAGGTTTGTGGGACAGCTTCATTTCAGAAGGTGTGAAACCACATGTGCAACAGGAGCTCTGAGGTCAAATAGTACCCAATATGCTGTAAGCGCACCAAACCAAGGTGCATCATCACCAAGTTACTTCAAGCTATCGGTCTACCTCTCCTGCATCAAAACAGTTTGCTAATCCCAGATGCAGCCAGGGGTCGGGATGCTCCGCCAGACGGGGGAAAGCCTGTCCCCACCCCTTAACGGGGAACAGGGTGGGATGGCAGGGGCGCTCATTTTGGGGCGGGGGGCAGGGTGGGGGAGCAGCAAAGCGGCGGGCTCGGCTCGGCTCTGGTCCAGCGCTGCTCAGCGGCCAAGCCAGGGCCGTGCCCGCTGGCGGGGAGGCGGGCGGGGGGGCGGTGCTGCCGGCGGGGCGGGCTCCCGCGGGCGGTGCGGGGCTGGGACCGGGGCCGGGGCCGGGGCTGGGGCTGGGGCCGCCGCCGCCGCCGCCGAGCTGGCGTGGGGGCAGCGCCGCGCCGCAGCGAGCAGAGCCCCGCGGCAGGTGGGGCAGCGCGGCTGGCGGAGGGAGGGCGTGCGGCCACCGGCAGGTCAGCGGGGGCTCCCGGGGGGAGCGGGAAGGAGCGGGAGGGGGTGGGGGGAGAGTCGAGCTCCCCGGGGGACGCTTCACCCCCGGGGGGCTCCCCTCGCCCCGGAGTGTGCGGGAGCAGGCAGGTGCAGCCTCCGTCTGCCCCCGCGGGAGCCCGGGCGTGGGGACGTTGGGTACCAGAAGGCCGTGGGTGTGAGGTGGGGAAATCTGTGCCTGCCTTTTAACGGGGAGGTGAAAGTGGACGGTGTCGGCGGTGTGGTCTTGTGAGTGCAGTGCCCGCGGGCAGACTGTGCTAGCTTAAAGTCCTTGCTCGGTGTCGTTGGCAGGAGATGAAATCATTTCTATCGCATTATATCCTTCTGTGCCATACAGAAATCTGCTTTACTCTCGCACCGCGGGTGAAACAAGTTACTGACTGCGCGTACGTGTGGCTTTAACTTTGATAGTTTGTGGCACGGGAGTTCAGACATTATGCAAGTAGAGTAGAAGGGTTCGTAATAACTGCAATTGTACTTGTTTCCCTACCTGGAAAGAAAAATCTGCTCTGTGGGCCACTTCTAATTACCACTGTTCAGCTGTGTTATGCATAGGTGTACTACATCGTGCTTACTGTGCTGAAAGGATCTGGTCTCTGATTCGAGGATTTCACAGGCTGGAAAAACAGTCCACTGGTGAATTCTGATAATTTTCCAGTTTTCAGGCACCTGAGAAAGCCTTGTGGGTTCATTACATTTACCCAGTAAACTTGGAAGTTTTTCCCAAACCTTACTGATTGTGGGAGTGCTTATTCTATGTCTCTCAAATAATTATTCAAAGACATAATACTGAACTGAAGAATGGAAACAAAATATTTATTTGAAGAACTGTGAAAACTGTGCTAGGCATTTCCCCTAGGAAATTTAGTTTTCAGCATGAAGACTCTGATAGGATACAACATGTTAAAGACAGGAGCAAAATGTGCTGTGTAAGTACAAGGTCAGGTGAACTGGCAAAGCAGAGGCTCTACAACAGAAGGATTGAGGAGTTACAGCTGATCAGAAACTGGACAGCAGTCAGTAAGGAACTCACACGTTGTTTTTATATGTGTGTGTAGATATTTAAGTAAAAGAATAAAGACAAGCATCATTCTGGGATGCGTAACAGGAGTGTTGCAGATGTATGATGGCATCTCATTGTAGCTGTGACTTTGGAGTCTGTGTCTGGTGTCAGTACCCGATGGGATTTTGGGCACCACCGTTAAACCAGTTAGGCAGGGGATGAGTAGCAAAGGTGATCAGAGATCTAGCAAACATAACCTATGAGAAAATAGTGGAAGAACTGGAATTTTACAGCCTAGGGAAGCAAAGACTGATGAGAGATGTGATAACAATCTTCAAATGTGTAATTGGTTGCTGCAGAGTGGCGGGAAAGAAACTGTTCTTCACTTCCAGTGGAGGTGTAACAAGAACCAGCATGCTGAACTGCAGCAGGAGAGATTAGGTTAAATGGTAGGGAAAGTGGTGTCTAATTGTACAGGTAATTGAGCACTGGATTGTCCAGGTAGGGTGTGGAATCTTCTTCACTGGGGCTTCTTAAGATCAGATCTAACAAACATTTACCAGAAATGCTTAAAGTGAGGGTGACTGTGCCTTCTGGTTGGGAGAGACACTACATGACCTCTCCAGCTCCCTTACAGGTTCCAGGGGTGGCAGAGGCTACCAGGAGGCCAGCCTGTGAACTCTCACACTCTTGGTGACGACCATGCATATCAAAGAGGCAGCTTTGTAAGGTAAACAGGGCTCAGTAATCCACTTATAATATTTCACTCACGTCCCTAACTTTTATGCTAGATTTTGTGATTCTTCTTCCTTCTGCTCTAACTGCATTTACAGTTGAAATCAAAGAGCAGTGGTGGATGATCTGCTGAAGAACATCACATCTTGATTTGGCACCATCACAACCAGTAAACTGACTTATTGGTAAATGTTAGGAGATTGGAGCTCTGTTTCAAAGTACAGTTCTGTAAACTGTATCACATTGCTCCCTCGGGTCCTCAGCAGTACAGGTGTGTTTCAGGCAGTCCATCAGGCAAAACCTGACTACTTTGGTTTAATTTATCTCTATCTTGGCTGTGATCATCATCTTTGAAATTACTTGGATTATAATTCAGTTGTTAAACATACTTTGAAAAGTGTAGTTTGTCCTACTGGATTAAGCAAGTTTTTTGCCCAGTCCAATTATTAGCCCAACTAATTACAGAAATAGCTGGCTGGAATGAGACTTGGTGTTTTTGTTGCCTTACTTCCATTACCTAGAGGGTTTTGCTGCTTTGCTCAAGTTTTATTCTTTTATTGTGTTATTCTATGTGTTGTTATTATCAATTTACATATTAATTATTTAAAAAATTCTACCACGTTCTTTGCTTCCAGCGACCGCTTGTGAAATTAGCTCCACAGTCCAAAAAAGGATCACTTAAGTTTTTGAACATCCCTGTTTTATAGGAGTGGGATCAGACAAGGCCTACTTTTTCTTTCTAGGTTATTTGTTATTATTTTGTGTCCCCATGTTCTGCCCTTAGTGCTTTAGAGAGGCATTGAGTAAAGCTGATTCAATCTTTCCAGTGTCTCTTTATAAGACAGGCCTTTTTAATGCTCTTAGTCATCTGTATTATTAAGATGTCTTTGTTTCTGTCTTTTTTCTCTTCTTGGAGCTGGCATGACCAGAGCTGAGCCCCGTAACGCTGCCAAAGACGTGCTCTTCATGCAGCATCTTCTGCTGCTTCCCTCGCTTCCCATCACACCCAGAGCTATCTAGAGTGCTTGAGGAGACCAAAATGCACATTACAAAATGTGTTGTCTTGCATTTAGTTCTTCTGATGTCAGTTTGTTGCCTTGTATGCTGTCAGCATTTCTCTGAATCGTCTGAAAGGACACATTTTGTCAGGGCACAGCAGTGGGGGCTCCCCATGGAGGGTCCGCCAGGGCAGGGCCTGGCAGCCAGGGCCCGTCCCGCCGTCCCAGCCAGGAGCAGGGCAGCTGGGGGCACCGGGGCAGCCCTGGGCATCGGGCACCTCCCTGGGGATGGGGACAAGCTGAGGCCAGGCTGGGATGTGGGCCTCCAGGTGGTCCCGGCCCAGCGGGGCCCATGGCTGGGCAGGGCTGTGGGGAGCTGGAGAGCAGCCAGCCCTGCTGCCGCGTCGCTGGGGCAGGGGCTGAGGGCCTCAGGGGCTGACATGGGGTCCTTGGCCACAGGCAGGGGCCAGTAAAGACCTGTTTGTGCTGTGAGGGTCCTGACAAACTTCAAAGCTTCACTGATCCAAATTTTGTGGTGAAAAGGTGTGAAATCTACCCATTAGCACAGTAGCAGTATCTGAAGTATCCGAAGATGTGGGCTTTAGGAAGGGTGAGCCTACAGGGTCTGCTTGTAAGTAGCCAACTCTACTAGTCCAGAGTCAAATGAAGTGGTAAGCAGAAATGTGTTAAAGAGGTTGCTACACCATGGCAATACATATAGCTTTGTTAAATTAAAAAAAAAAAAAAAAGTAATAATCGAGGCTTGGCATTTCTTCCCTGCTTTTGCCCTTGAAAATAGGCTGAGCCCTGCAAGGCTTCTGTGTTGCTTCATTTAGAACTGGACTGGCTGTGGAAAAAAGCAATATATGGTAGAAGAAAACTTAGACCCGTGGGGGGCATAGACAAAATGGCTTGAGAGGCTTTTTTCCTCTCTCTAGTTTCTATGATACTGGGGTACTGTGAGACTTACAAAAGAAACTTTTCTAAGTTACTATAAATCTGCACAGACATTGTTTTAAAGCAGCGCTGATTGATTTAGCCTTGCAGGGTAGATGTCAGGCACACTATTCATGATTAACAGCAGATAGAAACCAGGGAGATGAGCAGTGTTGATCATACTGAATAATATTATGAATGGAAATAACAGTACAAAGTAAATACATGTCAACCTTTTGGAATTTTGTGTGATTTATATCGTTTCAATGTTGGATTGAGTAATTGATCTTTTTATCGGTGTGTTTTATGCTGTAATAAAACAGGATTTAAATAGTGAGAAGTTAATAGCTGCTCTAAGTAAAACACACAGGCACTGGAATGAGACATATTCTCTATAACTAAGAACATGCAAAAATTGCAGGGAAGTTTGTTTGAACTTGATGTGGTGAAAAATAAAACTATCATTCATGCCAGTGAGAGATTTACATTTTTCCTTGAATTCTCTGTCAGTTCAAAGTAAGCCTGTTAAGAGTACTGCATTAGCACATAGGAAATCTAAATTTCTGCCTTGTATATTAGTACTTCAAGTCCTCTTCATAACTCAGATTTTTATATTCCAAGACTTTTCTCTCTCCCATGATTAGTTCCAGTAGCTTGCTCTGAAGCTCTGGTTTGAGGCATGAGACACTGAACTAATAACAAAGAGAAGCTGGAGGCTTTTTAGAAGTGTAGACAGAAATAAATACTGAGCATGTTCTGGAGATCGTGAGGGAAAGACAGGGAGGGGCTGGGATTATTTGCAGCTCTTGTGGGCAGGAGGGGTTGAGAAGTGGCTGTAAGGGCCTTTGGCTGTGGGACTAGGGTGGGGGTCTTCTGGGAACTGACACAGGGACAGAGGTATGAGGAGGGCTCAAGGCATTTTTAGGACAGGGAGGTTTTGGGGGAGCTTTGTTGCAGCATGCTCACTCATATTCCCTCAATGCTTTTCATCCAGACCAGCTCTTCTCATTGTCTTCTCCACTGTTCTATATTGTGGTTGCTTCTTATCACCTCTGCAGCCATCCATTTTTGTCTCAAGCTAACAGTTTTCCTTTCCCTCTTCATTGGTCCCTGCCAACTCTCCTTCCCCTCCCAGGCTTTGGGAAAGGGGATGGGGTCGCAGTGTCACTTGTTCTGGCTGTTGGGAAGGTGATAAAGGGAGATATGAAGAGAGATAAGGGGACTATGCAGAGGTGAAGACGACACTTCAGTGACCTTGAAGAGCGAAGTTTGCTTCTCTTGCAGTTCAGCAGAGGGGTATGGCTGCTTCACATACACTGATCTCTGTCCTTAGAGGTGGTGGCAGAAGTGCTGTGTAAACAGGAGGTGCTAATCAGCTAGTTTGGGGTGTAGCTCTGCCATCCCCATCTTCTTTCACAGAATCACAGAATTTTCAGAGTTGGAAGGGACCTCTAGAGATCATCTAGTCCAACTCCCCTGCTAAAGCAGGATTGCTTAGAGCACATTACTCAGGACTGCATCCAGGTGGGTCTTGAAAATCTCCAGAGAAGGGGACTCCACAACCTCCCTGGGCAGCCTGTGCCAGTGCTCTGTCACCCTCACCGTAAAGAAGTGTTTCCGTGTATTTGAATGGAACTTCCTGTGTTCTAACTTGTGCCCGTTACCCCTCGTCCTGTTACTTGGAACCATTGAAAAGAGCCTGGCTCCATCCCCCTTCAACCCACCTTTTAGATACTTGTACGTCATAATAAGGTCTCCCCTCAGCCCTCTCTTCTCCAGGCTAAAGAGTCCCAGCTCTCTCAGCCTTTCCTCATAAGGCAGATGCTCCAATCCCTTAATTGTCTTAGTTGCCCTTCGCTGGACTCGCTCCAGCAGTTCCCGGTCCCTCTTGAACTGGGGAGCCCCAAACTGGACACGGTATTCCAGTTGTGGCCTCACCAGTGCAGAGTAGAGGGGGAGAATGACCTCCCTCGACCTACTGGCCACACTCTTCCCTATGCAGCCCAGGATTCCATTGGCCTTTTTGGCAACAAGGGCACATTGCTGGGTCATGGGTAATTTACTGTCTACCACGACCCCCAGATCCTTCTCCTCCGAGCTACTTCCCAGCAGGTCCACCCCTAACCTATACTGGTGCTTTACGTTCTTCCTCCCCAGGTGCAGGACCTTGCACTTGCTTTTGTTGAACCTCATTAGGTTCTTCTCTGCCCAGCTCTCCAGCCTGTCCAGGTCATGCTGGATGGCAGCACGGCCCTCTGGGGTGTCAGCCACCCCACCCAGTTTGGTATCCTCAGCAAACTTGCTGAGGATACACTCTGTCCCCTCATCCAGGTCATTAATGAATATATTAAACAAAATTGGACCGAGTATTGACCCCTGGGGGACACTGCTGGTTATAGGCCTCCAACTAGACTCTGTGCCGCTGATCACAACCCTCTGAGTTCTGTCCTGCAGCCAACTCTCAATCCACCTCACTGTCACCTCATCTAGCCCATACTTCCTCAGCTTCCTAATGAGGATGTTATGGGAGACAGTGTTTAAAGCCTTGCTAAAGTCAAGGTAGATGACATCCACGACTCTCCCCTCATCCAGCCAACCAGTTATAACATCATAGAAAGCTATCAGATTGGTCAAGCACGATCTACCCTTGGTAAATCCATGTTGACCACTTCCAATAACTTCCTGTTCCTCAACGTGTTTGGAGATGATATTCAGAATGAGTCGCTGCATTACCTTCCCAGGGACAGAGGTGAGACTAACTGGTCTGTAGTTCCCTGGGTCCTCCTTCTTGCCTTTTTTGAAGATTGGAGTGATGTCAGCCTTTGGCGCAGGTGAAATCTGCCAGTGGAAGAGGACTACTTAGAAGTGTGCAAGTTTGGTGTGGGTGTAAAAGACCTTGAACAAAGAAGCGATTGTTGGGGTTTTGTAAGTTTTAATTGGGAAGTTAAGATTATCTGGGAGGCCTCTAAATGTGTGTCTGGACATGGTATATATACAGCTCAGGTGGCTGTAGTGTGCTGTATATTTGCTGATATGACGAAACTTGTAGGATTTTTAAAAAGATTTTATCTGTGGAACATGCTAGACAAGCGTCTTTATCAAAGCTGTCTTTGAAAGGGAGAAATTGAGTTGTTGGAATGAGTGTCCCAGCTTCTGTTGTTGGAGTGTACATTAACACTAATTGGTTAGCTCAGAACATTTTTATATATTTATATATTTTAAAGACCATTTACTCTACCCAAAGCTCTCTATTTTTTTTTATTTAGTCCAACTTATCAAATGTACAATATTGATTTGCATTATTCAAACTGTCAATTCTCTTCCTCTTTCTTTTTCTTTTCCTCTTTCTTCTGTGTAAATCTTCAGAGCCATGGTGATGATAAAACATGTTCTAACTTGCCTGGACTCATTTATATCCTACATCAGCAGAAAGTGGAAAAAAAACCTCCTGAGCTCTAGTCTGAGATTAAGCCAACAATTTTTAAAGCATGCCAGCTTGTATTTTCCAAAATATTTTATAACAATCTGTACTTTCTTCATTAAGTAGAGTTAATGATTTCCAAAAGTTTCCTTTTTAGTAAAAACTGTTGCAGCATATAAAAATGAGCACAATTAAAGTGACTTGAAGACGTATAAGAGTGCTGCAGTTGGTATAACAGCAGGAGTAGTTCTAGGCTCTGCCTTTGACAGACACTTGGGAAGTCTTTGTTGTCAAGAGTAACTTGTGCTTCTTTTGGTCTCAGTAGGTAACTCCCATTCTCACCCCCTTATGAGTTCCTTAATTCCATAACAGCTTGCAGTATCTTATGTGGAGAGGTAAAGATAACATTACATAGTTGTATCAACAGTAAAGTTTATTAAACTACTGGATTATTGAGCTCGGTTTAAAATCTTGTGGTATAACTCTTGCTTCACTAAAGTGCACGAAACTGTGTGAACTTTTGCCAAACTAGCAGGGGAGCTGCCAGGAAGGGATCACACGGTCCCACGATGAGCTTTCTAGACTATCAGTGTACATTTGAGGAAAGATGTATGAAGTGGTACCTTATTTCTTTCCCTGACAGCAGACACTTAAAAGGTTCAAATTATAGGTGCGATTAGAAAAGTACCTATTGCCTTTAGTGTCCCCAAATATAATATATGTTTTTTTTAAGTCTTTTAGCCACCTGGGATCTCCTGGGTGTCACTCTTGGAGCTCTGGCCCAGACACACTCCACTAGACAAAGATCTAAGCAAGGCTGTTTAAATAAATGTCTCTTCCTTTAGTTGCAGCTCTTTGACCAGATCAGCATGTACTTACTTGCACTTGGGATCTGACCCTGGTTTCCTACTATTTCCCCTTTCCTCAGTACAAGTAGAGAAGATAGAATAATATTCCCAGTTAAATAAAAAGGCAGAGGAGAAAATAAACACTGTGAGCGTAGCTGCAGTGTCCTATGTGGTGAAGAGGAGGCAGGTACATCTGTACAGTAACTTAAAGGGTAGGGGAATTATGCAAAATATGACTTGAAAATGGAAGAAGTGGGAGTAGACCATTGCTGGACTGTTAGGGTCGTGAATTCCTTCCTTTCTCAGCTGTGGGAAATGTTTCAGAACAAAAGCAATCTGTGGGAAGTGGCTCGCTGAGATTAGACTTTATGCCCATCAAAAACCCAGGGGAAAGTTATATAATGATGAACTTCCATTTAATTGGAGGATTGATTGCTTATGGGAAGTAGACATGGGAGTCTCCAGCTCTTAAAATCTTGGCCTTGATAGCACAAGACTGAAAGATAAAGTAGATCACTCCTGGAAGAATATAAGTAAAACTGTATGTCAGTGCCTTGGTAAGGAACTGTGTGCCCTCCTTTCCCAAGGGGAATGGTATCTGCCTAGTTATTGCATTTCATTTAAAAGGTTTCCATTAGGAGGGAGCAGAAGTGGGTGGGTGAAAGTGAGAGAACTTTTGAGATACACCATGAGATTCACCATCAACTCATGAGATAGATAGAACAATGTGGAAAAGTACAGCCAAGAGTATTGGAGCTATGTAAAGAGTGGAACCCTTTATGTCATAGCAACTTAAAGGAAACCTTGGGTGGAAATGCAAAAATAAAAGGTGTTAATATGTTGAGGGGAATTTTCAGAGACAAAAATTATCTTACTGAAAGGAAACTGAAACTAGCACCTACTGAAAAGAAGTCCTCTTTGCCCTTCAGAAACTCTGTCACTTGCAGAGAAAGTGAGGATCAAATGGCAACCCTAAGCAAACCAAACAAATAAATTAAATGTTGGTTTTTTTTAATAGCTCTGGCTGGAAGTTGAGAGAAAAAGAAGAACAGGGAAATAATGGCAATTAAGAGGCTTGGACGAGATTCTTCCTATCCCTGAAAAGTAACATTGAGAATCCTTCAGATCCTATGTAGAATTGAGCAAATCATGAGATATCACCGATGATAAAATGTACCTAAATGCTGGCAATATATTAAACTGTGAGAAATATACTCTTGTAGTATAATAGAAGTTAAAGTGATAAAGGGGTTTCTTGCTTTTTTGCTACCATGGAAAAGAATGAAGGGTGGCGAAGGGGAGGAAGATTTGCTGAATAGGAGTAACAGTGATTTTTTTTTTTAACATCCTAGACAATGGAGTTTTATGTTTGTTATTCCCGGATGAATTTGCAATGAGGAGAAAGGAATGCAATTGTATGCCCCTGTGATTAAGTCCATTTGCTGTGCAAAGAGGCCCACATGGTCATGGTGTGCTCATGACTCAGCTGAAACGAACATTGACAACTTTTGCCAAAAAGGGCAGGGAAGCCAAGATGCAGAGGATTTCATTAAGGAGCTCAAAAGAGAGGACAGCTGCACCTAATTTTCAGAAGCACATAGTTGTCTTCGAGGAAGCCAAGCAGTACCAAGAAAAAAGCTTAATTTTTATTTCCTAAAGAGTAAAGGCATTCCATTTATTTTATCTCTTTTTTTTTTTTTTTTCCAATCTGGATTTAAATAAGTTATCTGCCCTCAGAAGAGGTGTTTCTAGCAAAGGAGAAATTCATCTTTGTGTATGCATAAGTATACCTACTTAGGGTAAGTACTCACTATAGGTAGTTCATGGTTTGGTGCTACCTGACAGTAGCAAGAAAAAGGCATCCAACAAAACCGTCCTGGAGCTGTTCAATACAGAGTATTCCCTTTGCAAAAGTTTCGGTGCTTTGTAGGGACCCAATTCTCTCTGCTCCTCAACAGTTGACCACATGCACTTTTGGATTCGTGTCCTGGTTCACTCTGATTTTTAAATAGAGCTGGGGTCAGATGTCTTCTGCTCCTGCAGAATTAGTTATAGGATGCCTTTGGAAAGTTAGGCAACTGCAGGCAGTGAAATCTTGCTCAGAAATCAAAGTGATATGAAAATTCTGTTGTGTGGTGATTTTGTCCTGAAAACTCTTGCTACACTGACAGCAAAACAGAACTTAAGCACGCATGATTGACACCTGAAATAAAGGTAGAATCACTTTGAAACATTAACCTCCTTTCTTGTTTGAATAAACAGGAGGCAGCCTTTTTCTCCTGAAAATTAATAGGCCAAGAAGTAGAGAATATTTTGAGACCATGGAAAATATTCATAATTGTTATAATTCCCAGTGACAGAACGAGGGGCAATGGGCACAAGTTAGAACACAGGAAGTTCCATTCAAATACACGGAAAAACTTTACGGTGAGGGTGACAGAGCACTGGCACAGGCTGCCCAGGGAGGTTGTGGAGTCCCCTTCTCTGGAGCTTTTCAAGACCCGCCTGGATGCAGTCCTGAGTAATGTGCTCTGGCAATCCTGCTTTGGCAGGGGAGTTGGACTAGATGATCTCTAGAGGTCCCTTCCAACTCTGAAATCTCCGGGATTCCATGATAATTATTATGAAAGAATGCTATTATCTTTTGTGACATAGACATTTTGCCGCCTTTTTTCCTGAAGTGGTTATTTTCTAGTCTTGTTTGCTTATACATTTTCACTGGTTGATATTTTGAATCTATTTTCGTTGTCATGGAAGAATATTTTATAATATGGCTGTAAAGGAATTGACTTTCTGTGTTTGTCTATGTGCTTTTTTCACCTTTAATACTGTCTGAGAACCAATAACCATGTGTCTAAAAACAGAGTTCATATTTAACAATTTCATTCCAAAACAAACATGACAGCATTTGATTTTTAACGCTCTAAAATACAAAGCAATGCTTATGGATTATATAGTTGCTAGTTATTGTGGCCAAATTATAGCTAAATTCTGTTACTTGCAAATTGATTGTGAGTTCTGATCAATTATACAGCCCATATAAAAACAGAGAATATAATCACACATCATGGAATGAGGCTTAGAAGCAAGAAAATCCATTTTAGCCAAGCAGTGGATCAGTTTCTTATAATTTAAGTAAGAGAACAGTATATGATGTTATACACACCGTCTTTGGTTGTTGATACTATACCCCAGAGATTGTTCCGATGAGACTATTTTTGAAGGAGGTAACATTTTTATACAAGTCATTCTGAAGTGGTAAATAAACATATGAAATTAATTAGCTTATTGTGTGGGGTATCTAGAATTCACAGACCACTTATATAACTATTGTGGTCTTAAAGTACCTGCAAATACCATCATTGTTGCACAGGCAAATATAGCTTCTATAAAATGTTCCTAAACATATTAAGTTCTCACAGTATTCAGTATTTCAGTGGTTATGTATTTGTAAATACAGTATCAAAATTGGGGGAATAGAATTTCAAAGAATACTTCTTGAGTTGTGGTTGTTTCTTTTACATGAAAAGCAATGTTAGGTGGAGGTAAGAGCATGGCATATCATTCTGTTACTGGAAATAGAATAGTCAGTATTTAAAGTTTCCAGTTATACAATATAATGCATATGCCTATTTATTTTGATGACTTTCTGACTTGTTTAGTTTGGAGGCCCAGTCCTACAGACAATGATGTGTTTATTTAGGCCTAAATGCAACAAATTACAGTCCAGGTGCAAATGTTATGATCCATTGAGATCGCTATTAATTTATTTGGGGCTTTTATTTTGAGTGGAAACAGCAGTCCACCTTATCATTTTAAGTTGAAGGAGTGACACTGTGTCTGCACAATGATTGGTTTTGTCTAAACCTACATATGCTAGTTTTACAACTTCCAGGTAAATGTTATATTTATTTTACAGTTTTTATTTTAGAGTTTACGGGGTTTTTTATACTTCATCTTAGAATGTAGACTATAATATGCTTTACTACATAAAAATACACTGAACTTTACTGAAAAGGAATTCCTCCATCTCCTCCTTAGTATTAAATTCTGTTCAAAGTTTTCTATATACTTTGGTGCAGGTCAGGTTGTATTACTATTGGCTTGTGCTAATGAATGAACCACTATTGAATGGTCCATCAAAATCTGTGTAGAACTGAAACCAGTGAAGTGCTTTGGGTTGAGCGGTTACAAATTTCTAAAAACTGATCTTACTTGTGGGCAGACAGCGAGGAGCATAGTCATGCAGGTGAAGTTAGACGAGTGATATTTGCCAAGTCACAGTAAAGAAACTCGATTTTCAGGTTTCCATGGGACACATGGGAACAGAGAAAAATTGGAAGAGTGAACCTGAGAAGGAGAGACCACTGAAATCAGGATTTCTGGGAATGCAGCTTCAGCAAACAGCGCCTAAGTTAAATTTTGCATCTCTATTTTGAAGCACAGAATCTACTGCAGAGCATCTGCATTCTGCATTCCTGGTACGTTCTGGCTTACTTAGAGAGGGCTGCCCTCAGGTACAGAAATGAGCCTTGATTATATCATTCCTCAAAGGCCTAAGGACTTTGGTATGTAATTTCTACTTTAGATTCCTAGGTCCGGCATTTAAATACCATAGAGACTTGTGCTTTACTTAGCCCCAGGGGTAACTGAAGTCAATATGCCTGTGTTTCTGTCAATAAAAATTCCTACACACCTATACATCTGCTGCTAGGTGTGCCTAGAACTGTGTGGCACAGTAGGTACCTAGCACCTGTCTCACCTGTGGATACTGATCCAGCAGGATTTTTTAAGACCTGTTTTTTTGGAGCAAGCTCCACAAAAAGCAGTATTTTTTTACTCTTTATATCATGTGGTTAGAGCATTAGTCAGAAAAGAAGACCAAGGTTTAGTTCCTTCCTCAATCTGAAGCAGTTCGAACCATTTGCTTTACATTTCTGGTAAATGTTTAAATGGTGAGCTTCTGGATAGAGGTGGATAGATGTAACTATGGGTGGTATTGTGTGTTTCAAGGCCTTTTTTTGCCTGTACTGCAGAGAGCCATAAATACAGGTATCACATTTTCAGTTTCTAAAGTGATCCTTGTGGCATAACTGTTGTTCACCAACACTAGAGATCTCCGATTTGTTTTGGGTGTTAGACCTCTAAAAGTAAGCCACATCTCTCAGGAAGCATTAGTTGTTTACACTGGACCACAGTGAGGTGTGTATGTGTCAATTATGGTACAGATTATGCTTCTTACTAGATGGAGAGGAAAGCTACATGGAAAGTCTGATTTGTTTCATCAAGGGTAATGGCAAACATTGGGGGTGTCTGTTGCTCTATTAGAAACAAACCTGCAAAATTAAAGCACACAAATGCATTGTTTGTACTGCTTTTTCATAGTACACTCAATAGCTTCTTTAGGATTTTCCTATTCAAGATATCTCTGAGCAGAACTGAAGAAGTGTCTCTCTGACACTCACTCAGTGATGCTCTGTAGCGCTGACGGACAACACGTGCCCAGCAAAGACTGTGCCCGACTCCAGGCTGCCCTTCACCACCAGGAGGTTTCTTTCTGGTACAGTTCTTTCTCGTAGTTGTACCATGTTCTTACCTCTTACCTTAGTAGAGGACTGAAATACAGAAATAAAGCTTTAATGCATTTTTGAACCTGTCTTTTTAAATTCACGTTAAGACTACTAAAACTTTGGTTATGAAGTAAACTTCATTGACAGAGAACTTCATATAAAAGGGAATACATTTAGAAACTCTTCATCTAGATCCATTTTGATCTCTTTTTGTGTATGTTGTCTAACATAAATTATTTGTTGCTATACGTTGGATAAGTTTGGTATAGAACTTTTTTTTTTCTTTATCTTGTTCTGTGTTTGTTTAATGGTTGTTCATGCTGGTGGTTTACTATATTTTTGACAGTTTTTGAATCCCACAATTTAAACGCTAATAGATATTTTCTAATAACACTATAGAAATGAAGATGAATCTTGTGCATCATGGAGAGCAAATATGAACCAAATGATTTTATGTTGGTGCTCCGTAGCATGACTGCAGGCTTTGAACTCTGATGAATCCGGAGGGTTTGGTTTGTAACATGGCAGGCACTAGCAGCACCTCATTTTGTAAGTAACTACTTTGCACCAAGTATTTAAAAATTAACTGAAGAAAAAAAAAGTGTAGAAACCTTCTGTTGCTACCTCCAGCATCTTTAGTGTTCTGGTGATAAATGGTCAAAGTCTTAGAGAGTGCTTGTAGAAGATTAAGGATTGGATATAATAAAAAAGGATTACTCCCAAAAGGGAGGCTGCGGAACACCCTGGTCTGAAGAATCTGTGCTAGTAATGATTTTGAATCATGAGTTTTCATTTACTGTAAGAAATACAAATTAGAACTGACATTTAACAGATTAATTTATCTCCACAAGCCTTCTTTATATGAAGTCACTAAGATTGCATGCATGGTGCTTTTGTCCAGCTGTATAATCCTTAGCTTCAAATGCCAGAATAAACCCTAGAAACACTCTTAAGTGTTTGCTCTGAAATACTGTAAGTGATGCTCAAGATTTTGTGTTCTTGGGAACACAGAATATATTAGAATTCTCTCTTGTATATAAATTCAGCTTTTTAAAACAAGCAAACAAACAAACAAATCTACCCATTTTTTGTAAGAGCACGAGTTTGACATTTAAAAAAAAAAAGCCCATCTCAATTTTAATAACTCTGGAATACATCTGAAAATGCATCTGGCATCTTTAGAAATGTCAAATTTCTGGCATGAATAATAACATATTGTATTCATTTCACTTTTTTTTTTAAAAAAAAAAAGTATTAAAATTTCTGACAAGATAAAGTCTGCTTTTTTAATTTGTGGGATTTCTCTGAAAGGTAAGCTATACACCTGTTTATGCAAGAAAGCATGCCCTGTGCTTTGTTCGGGCCTGTCTGATACATCAATATACATTGTAAGCAACTTGTCATGGGTCCTAGCAAGTGTGCCATGTTGTTTTATTTTTTCTTTCGCAACTACATTGGTGACAGTAGACATTTCTTAATGGGCTCTGTGGAAAATAAGTTACACATGTTTTCTATGTTTTGAGATACGGGAACTACTTTGGAAAAATTCATCTGTGCTTTTGAAAGAAAAAGTGTTGCCTAAACTGCTCTGACCTCTAATGGCCATTTAATTCGCCTGTTGCTAATTTAAGTCAAGTTGGCTGATTCAGAAATGTGAAACTCTTGAATTATTAAAAAATTCTAGTCCCCTTAATGTAAAAAAGTAAGAGTGTTTGCTCTGTTCTCTTGACCAGAAAAGTTGCAAGTGGAATGGTATGAAGGAGGCAGAATGGGAAAGTCTTCAGCTATTTACTGTATGGGCTAGAATGTTGCAAAAGATATAATCTGTCAGAGTAGTCTGAGGTAGCATGCTCTTTATGCTAAATAACAGCTAATTATTGCTCAAAAGAGGGGAAAAGAGCACCTTATTTCTTCTGATTCCCTGCTGGAAACCTAAGAGGTGTGTGGGTGATGAGTGCTTATGACTGACTGGGATCACTGTTGAGTATAGGGGCAAATCTCATCCCTGGGGCCCAGATGGCTCTCTGACCCATATGTTGAAGATTTCTTCATAGACATAGAGTGGGAGGAAAGAATTTGCCTTCTTCCCATGTGCTGTAACCTGGCAAGACGGAACAGGATGCTGCCCTCCACCCCCACTCCATCCTTGCAGTGCCAGCTTGCGGGGAATTGTCTGCAACGGCTGAGGAATAATTTTCTTCAGTTTTGAACATTGAGATTTCTGAGAATTTCCAAGTGCGTAACAAACTTGCATGGCCTTGACTGTTGTAATTGTTGTAAAAACAAACACCTCTCAGACTTGAGTTTGTTCTCCTCACGGTATCCTGGAGATTTGGAGTTGTACTCCTATTGTACGATTAAATCCTGATTAGTGAATGTCTGGATATTGAACAAGTGGCCAATAGCACAGATTATGTGGAGTGAGAGAAAAGAAAAAGCAAAGAGATTGGAGGTAAATGGTTATAGCAGTATTACAGGCTTCAGGGACTTTTTCATAGGGAGAGATGAGAAGGTACTTATGTTTTTCCTAGCTTAGTAGTGGTAGAATCACTCCCCAGCATCACCAAGGGTATGGCTCATCATAAAACAAAAATGTGATAGCTAGGCAGTTAGGATACCGATATGGAGCTATGTATCCAAGTATGAAGTATCGCATGAGAAAATTCAAGCACCCAAAGACATGTAGGTAACATTTTAATACAAACACTGACCCCTAAACAACAAAAGAGAAGAGCTGGAGTTACTCATGAAAGGGGGAAGGCCACCACTACTTGTTAAAGAGTCACAGGCAATAAAAGGCCACTTGGAAAGTTGAAAAAGAACTGGTGGATGTCTGTTGCAAAGGCTCCTATTGCCTCTGACCACACAATTAATTCCTTCTTAAGCACCTCTGAGGGGTCATAATGAAAAAAAATACTGTTTTGTCATTGCTGACTTGAAACTGGAAGACGTTTGGTACACATCTCACATGCAGCAATATGGCTGTATTTTCTGTGCATGTGATGGGGGAGAAATGGAGTAGCTGCTGGATGCACTCTGAGTACCCAAAGTCTGGGGTGTACTCTGAACACCCAGACTTCGTCTCCTGCTTATTCAGCTGTCTGCTGGTCTTCTTGCCAAGAGGAGAGGTCAAGATATGAGGGGTGGCAGTGGCCATCCCTGAAGCCCCATTCTACCCTCCAGGGCAGCAGGAGGGCAGGGCTGTCTATGCCCGCTTTCCTCACCCTGTCCCACCTCTTTCTCCTCTCTGCTCTTCATCACAGTCTCCTCTTACCTTCATAGACCTTGTTCTGCAACAGAACAGAAAAGCAAAGGGCTTGGAAAAGGGTGATGTACCTGAGGGACGGGGGCCGTGCACCGTGAGGGCAAGCGTCCTGGAAATTGTATTCTGAAGAGTGAGAAGGAGGGGTCCTGGAAAGCAACTTCAGAGATTCAGAAACACAGAAGTTCAAAAGGACCTCTGCTCAAAGCAGACCCAATTAGTGTAGGCTGGCTAGGGTTTTGTTCAGTCCAGGTCTGAATAACCACAGAGGTGTAAATTTTGCCACCTCTTGTAGCATCTGGCCATCTTCCTGGTAGAAAAAGTTTCCCTTATATTGAGTTGGCATTTCCTCTGTTCCCATGCGTGTCCATTTCACTTCACCCTTCCCCTGTGGGGAGGGTCTGCCTCCATCTCCTCTACACCTTCCCTCTAGGCAGCTGCGGACTGCACTCAGATCTCCCTGCAGCTTTCCCTGCATTTAGGTAGGGAGCTTGGCGATGGGGGAGAGGGGAAGAGACGCTGATTTTATTCCTCTCTCCCACTTAGACCCCTGCAGCCCCAGAACAATATTGACCAGGACTGCATGCAGCTTCCCCATCCTCGCCCCCCACGACCCAGGAGTCCTACAGAGTCCTCCCAGACATCAGACCTTCTTCTGGGTTCTCTCTTGGTGACTTGTAGCAATGCTGCACGCCTCCCTCCCCCCCGGAGCTAAATTGCTTCAGCAAAGGCCATTCTTTAAACAATTAGAAACAGGCTCATTACAGACGCTGAGGGATATCTACCTCCAGTGGTGCTGCTGAGATCATCCTGAATAAACATTGTCATCAGTTTATTCTTTGTAGATAACTTCAGAGATGTTGGGGTTTTTGGTGTCACCATTCACTAGATAATCACCTCAATATGCGCTGTTGCTCCAGGGCTGGGACAAAATAGGCCAGTCAGTTTGGATGTGTGAAGTACAAGGCTTTTGAGTAGAAGCAGGGAATTAATCTGGGATCTTAAAATAACAAGCATGCTAAAATATTGTGCCCTGTTCTATGTCCACAGCTCAAAAACATTATGTCAAAAATAGAGTTCAAAGGAAAGTAACAAAAAGGAGAAGGGATGTGGAAAACAAGTAAAGCAACCTGAGTCTTACAAGGATCAAGCTGTTTAGTATATGAAGGAGAGGATAGGGAGTGGTGGCTGCGTATACATATAGATAGAAAGGAGTCAGGGGGACCTGTCAGTTTTGGTGAGAAAGTCGTAGGCAGAACTAGTGGCTGGAAATTCAGACAAATTAATCTTTGGAATAAGATGCAGTTTCTTAAAAGCGGAGCTGATTAGGCAGTGGAAAAGATTAAAGGGGTTGAGGAGGGATGCACTTGAGTCATCAAAGCAAGATTAAGTATTTTTCTTAAAAATGTAGTTTAATCCAGTTTCATGTAAACAATCTATATCCTATGCATACAGGGGTCAAACTAGATGACAAAAATATCCTGGATGATCCTTTCTTTTCCCAAGATCATGCATAATAGCTTTAGCAAAGCAGATGAACTTTCACTTAACTGTATGGATGTTGAAATGGCATTTCTTTTCTAAATGTGTGTGCTTTCATGTACAACTTCAAACAGCTCCTTGTTCAGATGCCCATCCGTGGGATTGGGAAATACTTGTGTTTTTCCTATGTCAGAAAGTGATTTACTACATCCAGGGTGAGGGTTGTATGTTATCTGCTGGCTTACTTCATATTTTTTTCTTAATGCTATTTACCTGTGTGAAACAAAGCTGAAAACAGGAATAAACAGGAATTTTCTGGGGAGGGAATACCCAGAGACAGAGGTTGTATAGTGCTGGATGGCCCTGGCCTTCTCCCCACCCCGAACATTTGCAGAACCTTCTTGGTGTGATTTGTCCATTCATTAGTTGCTCGACTCTGCAGCTACTGTGTCCTTATTTGCTTGGTGGACTGAAGGAAAAACATGGGGTAGGGAGCAGGAAGCAGTTTTATACTTTATGACTGTAATAAAAATAATTATCTTCTTACAACAGGCTGTAAGAGTCATGATATTGCAGAGAAAGTGAGCTTGAATACTTGCTGGAATATCTGTAGTCTTCTGGCAGGTGAAAAGCAGCTAAGTGTGTGTAAATTTTGCATGGTTTTAATTTTGCTTGGGATTATACCATATCTGGAACTATGAGTGTTTCTCAAGGTACCAAATTTTGGATATACTTGAAACAGCAAACGTTTGTCTTTTCCCCTTTGAGCATGAATGTGCTAAATTTCTGTTTTCTTCCCTCAAAAAACTGCTTAAAATATTAAGGGTCTGATTTAGCTCCACTGAAGACAACCGGAGTTCTGTCAAACTTTTCAGCAGTTCAGGTCCTAAATTTCTCTAGAATTTCTACTACTTCGATATCTTTAGCAATCACAGCCTCCTTTGAATGACTTGTCAACATTTTCAGTAAAAACAAAACTATGTAACCCCCCCCCCCCCGTCATTGAAAAAACATAGAATTGGAAAACGTGAAATTCTTTTTGTCTATTCACCTTATATGGTTCTTCTTGGTTTGATGTCAGTGAGTTTATATATCGTTGTCAAAATGCTAACATATATTCAAATGTTTTAAAGGCCAGTCTACTTCATGATACCTTTATATGTAGTCTAAAGGCTCTTGTATGAAGTTAAATGAAATAAACATCCATTAATTCCATAGCATAAAACAATAAAATCGAATTTTGAAGCTTGAACAGAGACTTCAACCAGCTTTTCTCATGGCTATGGATTGCCTTTTTTTTTTTTAAAAAAAAAAAAGACAAATCTGTTTTGCCTTTTATTGAACGTTTTCTGGAAATGAGGGAAAAAGAGGGAGGACAGTTAAAGAATTGGAAAGGACTAAGCTTGCAAATAAAGTTTTGAATCCTTCAGCTAAAGCAGGGGTCAGTGTCATCATTCTTATCCCCTCCAGCATTTGACAGTACTTATTAACACTGAGAACAGCATTAAGTATAATTTGTGGGAAAGACAATGAATAACACTAGTGGCCTCCATCTGTTGTGCTTGATGCTGGAATCCAAACCTGTTTCAGGGATAATAAACAAGACAAATTAATAGAAGAAAAAGATAGGAAGACAGAAAATAGAACTTCTGTTTCTGATGCTGGCCCTCACTTGCAGGAGGCAAACAGAGCCCATAGACTTATTCTTTCCTTCATATAGCAAACTTATTTTAAATCACCTGTTGTGTATTTCTTACTGCTTCTGTCTTGTTTTCCCAGCAAATGTTGCAGTCATCACATTGCAAATAACATCTTAGCTAAGCCGGCCCTACCCTCCCTTCTTTAAAAGCAGAGAACAAAAATAAAAAGATGAAAAGAAAATAAATGTTAGGGGGAAAGAAAGAAGTGAGTGAGGAGCTATTGGCAGAAATGTGTATCTGACATACCAGGACCTAACTGAATTGAGTAGCACTGCCAATAGTTCTGAATCCTCAACTGGCTTGCTTTTCTGAGGACTTTGAGACTGCAGCAGTAATGGAAGAGCAATTCTGTGTCAATTCTTTTGTCAACTAGGCATGATCCTAACATAGTCTTTAAATTGCATTTGAAGTTCTTACTTGGATTGGTTCCATTTTTATGCTGCCTTTATGCCTCTTCCTGTCAACATTTGTTGTTGGAGATCATTGTACCTTTCTTTCAGACTTGAGCCAATTTCTATAGTGGTTTCATTGCTAAATTATATACAATTATGTGTAATTATATATCATGATTATATATAATTTCCAGTTATTGCATTGTGTGCCCCAATGACGGTTTTCCCTCTGATTACCAAAATTGCCACTGGCCCAATTGAACTCTACATTTCTTAGCTCAAAGTGGTCTCCCAAACTATTGCTCCAGGTAGTCATTTGTATTAAATTGTTTTCTGCTTCCCTGTATGTTAACATAGACACATATACATGTGCACACTCAGAATTCAGACTTTTGGATTTCCTGTAGGAGTAGGTTGAAACATTTCTTAGGCGGAATCCTATCATCGTATGCTAGCTTAATTTCAGCTGTATGATTTGAGTGTCAGATTTTATCCTATTGATTAGCTGGTTTTGTTTTCCTTGGGTCTGTCCAAGGAGGGAAAATTCTGTGGAATCTTAAGTTGCTTGATAAAGAGAGAAATAACAGCATGGGCTTTTCACAGATGGGATGAAATCATGGTTTCCAGGGAGACTTGAAATTCATTTGTTTGCAGCCAGAACACTGAGCTGCCAACTGTGGTTGCTTACATAAGTTGCCCATCCTATATTGTTTTCCCATCAGTGGTGTATCAGTCCAGCAGCTCAAATGCTGTGGTAAGCCTTCTTTTTCTTTAAGCCGTAATAACTAATTGCCAGCACCTGGCACAGCATCCTCTTGGAGTGGGAATAAATCCAACAAAGTGCAAAGTGCCAGAATAAATTGGATTTAAAACTACAAGCCTTATGTGACTTCAGATGTTGGAGCAGGAACACAAACTTTCTCTGCTGTAGACTGGAGGAGTCTGTGGGTTTGCTGTGCTTTACTGAATCATGTGCAAAATAAACAGTCAGCCCATCCCACCTAAGAGGATTCTTTGCTTTCAGAAATACGTATCTTCTTGCTTGGGTTAAAGTATATATCAACTGCTTACGTTGGTCTTTGATGTACAGCATCAAAGATGGTATGAAGTCTTCTTTCTGAAATCTGCTGAAAATACGATAATTTCTATAATTTTCTCTGTGCCTTTATGTAATCTGCATAATATTTCATGCAGTTTATATATCAAAATTATAAATGTAGAGTGCAGTACAAATTCCTATGGGTTTATTTTGTGTATATTGAATACCTCTAATAGTGGAAATTGTAATCCTGTTGCAGAATATTTTCATTTTAACTCCCAGTCCATTGGGTTTTTTTTCTTACCTATTCCTGTAATGTCTTTTGGAGTGAAGATTGAAGTGGTTTGTTTTGTCAGTAGTTTGGGCAATGCTCTTCTGATTGTTAAATCAGCCTTTTTTAATGAGGGATTTAAATTGTGGCTGCGGCACAAATTAATGAAATATCAAACACAAACTTGAAGTAGTTGTTAGTGCCTTTACTGAGCTTTGGGGGAGAAATGCAAAATAATGTTTGAGCAGTGGGAACGGACCATGCATACTTGAGGGACCAGAGATGTAGGTGTATATGCAGTGACAAGTGAGATTGATTTCTGAAAATGCAGACGAGATGTGATGCTACTGTTTGTCTGAGATTTCCAATATTTGTTCACTTGCTGCAGGTGCTTGGACATTCACCTTCAGCTAACCCAGGTTGCTTTGCCGTCGACGCGGCACGGCTCCCATTGCTGCAGCTGTGGACTTGATATACTCACTCAGCTGCAATAGGTCTTTGTCTGCATCTCTCATCAATTCTTTCATGTGTTTCTCCAGCTCTGTCTGGAGATCTCTGCTCTTTAGTCTGTCTGCAGGTAGGCTTTTACACTTCTAGAGGGAGGGGAAACAAAGCTGTGCCTCTTACTCTGGCCACTGTTGTAAAAAGGACAGCTAAAGTCGTGGGAATGGGAGAGAGGGCCCAAACAAAAGCCTCATTAGCCTTTTCTTTTTACAGGAGTCCAAGCAGTGCTTTCTGCTTGATTTCAGGGTTAGGAAATAAAATATCTCAAACTGTGTATTCTAACTATGTACTTTGTCTAGCCATGTATTCATAGAATTATAGAATTGTTTAGGTTGGAAAGGACCTTGAAGATCATCGAGTTCCAACCCCCCTGCCATAGACAGGGACACCTCCCACTAGACCAGGTTGCCCAAGGCCACGTCCTATTCTTATATAGACTAATTACAGGTATTGCTTAGCCAGAATGGAACCATTTTACAACTATTTTTCATTGTTGCACTAGTACTAACTATTCAAAAAAATTAAGAAAACTCACAGTGTGTGTAACTTAAACGCATGATTTTCTCACTTGACCCCTCTTAATAAAAACTCATCTGAACTACTCTTGTAATCATGTATTTAATGTAGAACACTCGTGGTATGAGTGTGATTATGCCAAAATAGTTAATTCCAACATAGAAATAGAAAGAAATGGTGTGGGGAATACTAGTGTACTTGTCACTGTGGGAGATTTTATCTATTTATAGACAATCTTGCATTTATGTACATATATGTATATGTAAACCAAGCCTAAATTAATATCTTCACAGCCTCACCCTTCCCAGGAAATGCTGTTATTCTTTTAAATGTTTGCAAATATAATAACCCCATCAGTTGTGCCCACCAAGAAAAACAAATGAAGAGGAAGAATATGTAGAAAACATGAATGCAGAATGGGACTGAAATCCGAGTGGAAATAAATACAGACTCAGACTTGTTAAAAGTAACTGACTTAGAGTAACCTCATAGACTTTTTGAATGCTTAAAACTGGTAATATAAGGTAGAGTTAAGGATAAATAGGTAAATGTAAATAGCCTTAACATTTCATTTGTAAAAACCATGAATTTTGAAAACAGGGAGAACAAATATAACAAGAAGGTGATGGAATATTGCATTACTTCTCCACATTATTTAATGCGTTCAAATCAGGATTTTCAGGGTTGCTTTTCTCTTGCTGTACAGTTTTTGTAGTGTTGCGTAAGTTTTGGAAATGCAAAGAATCTCCTGTATGTCCTTTCAATCATTACTGTAATGTTTTAATATTTGTTCCTTTGTAGGCCAAACCTAACTATCTCTAGTTGGATTAAGAGATGTTTATACAGTGATGTAATATGAGAGAAGTGTTAATTTATACTTGGAAGGCAAGATGATATATATAACCTTTAGTCTGGTTATTTTCTTGGAATGCTGGAAAAGGTTAAAATCATACCCTTCCTGGCTTTCTTCTTAGGCAGTAACTAGCAATGGGAAGAAGTGAAGGAAGGAACTCCCCCTTTCAGTATATTTCTTCAGGGTAGTTCTTCGGCAAGAAATCTTCATGCAGCAGAGAAGCCAGGGTTTTCAGAGAAAGGAAATCTCTCTCTCTCTCTCCATTCCCCGGATTGACTAGTGACAAAACTGCACTGAAGAGCAAATACTTTTGATTCTGGAAGATTCCAAATTGCTCTAAATGGAAAGTTTTTTCAGAGAGTATTCCTGGGAAGAGTAAAATTGTATACTTATATGGGTGCTGGAAAGCTGAATATGGAAAGACTGCATCAGTATACTGCCTTTTGAGATACAGAAGGTGCTGCTTTTAGGCATCTTAAAGGCAAAGTGGAAATACTGCATAACCTGCTTAGGCACCTAAATTTCCTACTGAAAACTTAATTTGGATGTGAAATTCTTCTGCTGTGCATGCATACAGGAGACGCTGCCTTTTGAGCCTCTGGGCACTTCTGCCTAGCAAAGTTGTTGTGGGGGTTGCATGCCTTTGCCACCTCTAACACATGGGCAGCCTTGAATTCATTCAAAAATCGAGTAGAGGCTATTGGTTTCAATAATCGCTGTACCACATGTCCACTGCGTAGAAAACCTGAGTTCAATTTCCTTCCCAGTCAGAGGTGTTCAGTGGCTCTGTTTGTGCAAATGCTGCTGTACAGCAAAATTGCAGTGCCCAGAAGAAAGCAAGAAATGTGTGGCAGGAACTGTCCATTTGGTTAAAGCTGCCTAAAATGACACAGCATGTAGGTGAGTCAATATGTCACCAATTTCCAAACTTAATTGAGATTTTCCTTCTATACGTGACAACAACTGAATGTGCATGGGGGAGGCTGTAATTCATCTGTCTCTGACCGTGCACTGACAGGGCATGGGCTGATAACAGTCAAGCTTTATTGTACCCTTTTTCTCTCCTGCCTTTGGTGAAGATAGAAATAATAGTCTGCTAACTCTGCTTTGGTGGAGAACAGGGTCTTACACTACAGCCCTGTGGGTCATGGTTCAAGGACCTGATGCTTAGTAGTGCTGCTACAGTTTTACCTTTCATTTACTCTGATATGCACAGAAACTTGCCTGAGTCTTGATGCAAGTCTCAAACATACTCAAAAATACCCGGTGTACTCTACAACCCCTCGTTTCAAGGGCTCAGAGCAGAGACCTTTACATAAAATGTTTGGGATCCCTCTGTGCAAGGTAGACCATTTTACCTCAGGGGACTGTTTCCACTCACTCTAAACATCCCTTTTGCTATCAAAGTGGCACGTAAAAAAACAAGATAAAAAGCATACAGTGAAGAACAGAAGAATGGGCATAATGAGTCACACTAAAGGTCCACCCAACCCAGTATCCTGTCTCAGTTAATGTCTGATAGGCTCTTGTGGCTTTAATTTAAACAGTTTTGTGTAGTTGGGAGACAGCCAAAGGCTTGTTACTGCCACCCTGTGCATCACCAGAATTACAAAGTCTCTGGGCGCAGCACACTGTCCCATTTAAGGTGGAAAAATGAAATAACCATGGGGGATGCCTTGAAAAATACAGTAACACATAAGCTATTTCTTCACTAATACTCACTGTCTGCAATCCTTTACTTGAGCTGGATGCGAGTCTGTGTATCTATTTAGTAACCCTGTATGGATTTCTCTTCCTTGAGCTTCCAACACTAAAAGTGGTTTGGAACAACTGAGAGGTGGGAAAGCAGTTTGATTAGTGTGTTTTCCTGGTTACATTTGGTAAAACTACAAACTAATCACAACAGATAATTTGGAAAAAGACAGGAGGTAAAAGTTTTATTTTTAATATTCTTTTCTGTTGGTTTTATTTATTTATTTATTTATTTATCACATAGCTTAGCATAATATCATTGAATCATAGGATATCTCAAGTTGGAAGGCAATCCTTCCAATTTGGATAATTTGGAAAAAGACAGGAGGTAAAAGTTTTATTTTTAATATTCTTTTCTGTTGGTTTTATTTATTTATTTATTTATTTATCACATAGCTTAGCATAATATCATTGAATCATAGGATATCTCAAGTTGGAAGGCAATCATAAGGATCACTGAGTCCTGGATACTGTTTGCAGATGCGGAGGAAATAAGGAGCAAGTGTGAATCCCCTGTCTCTCTGCCTGTGCAGTGCTGGGACAGATTTACCGTCCCTTAGTGCACAGGGGAGAGAAGAAAGCAGTGATCACATCCATATACCACCATAGAGACAACTTTCTCTGTTTCTCTTAAAAAACCTGGAGATAGAAGGGATGTGATCAGCAGTAATGTCATTGGAGAGGTCCTGGGCTGATATTAATGGTGGCCTCTCCATGGTAGCAATAAGGCACTTGGGCAAGTATTTTCTGTAAGTAATTTCAAGTACACTTCTATTGCCTGTGCTATAATTACTGTATCAATAAGACACAGAGGTTTGGTCTCTGGAGTTGTTGGTTTGGCATCTCTTTTGACTGTTAAAAATGCAGTGATATATTATTATTTTCTTTCAAATAAATTGAATACTGGATAATTCCTGGAATCCTTATTGGCTGGTTGCTTAAGTCTTGGGTTTGTCCTTTTAATTTTGGTTTCTATTAATAAGTCTGTTTTGGACGACTAAATAGTTATTTGGCTTTATGCTTATAATGAAGTTCTCAAGTTCAGTATCTCATATTTTTCAGGCTTTGTTGTAAATGAAATACAGAAGGACTCTTACAAATACATGGAAAAATTGATCCGTTGAGGGAATACAATTTGATTCTGCAAATCAGATAAGCTTGTTTTACCAATTATTTTACTGATTCTTTTTAAGAAATATAAATTGGAGCATGGTTTTCACTGAAGGAAATCTTGCTCTGATGTGATAGTTTCATTACTTTAATGTCTTTCAGGATTAGAGATGTACACTAACAGCTGCTGTAGCATTCACTAGTGACGAATCGAAATTCTTCACTGTGATAAGTGAGACATATCTGGTTCCTGCCCTGTAATTCCCTCCTGTGCTCCCCGACACTGATGCCTGATAGCTTGTGAAGGTATTCCCAGTATTATTTCTTTTATTGGTGGAGCAAGAGTGAGTTTGGATATAGTGCTCATGTGAGGCCAGGGCTGCATGGTGCACAGGAGTTCTCTCTGGGTAGCTGGGCTGGGGTCAGGAGGAACTTGCAAATATTTCTTCTTTTGTGTTCCACCTTTTTTCCTTTCAGGACTCCTGTTTTGCGGAGTTTTAAAGGCAACTTGATGAGAGTTGACTGGCAGGGTCATAGGAGGAGTGTGCCATTAATTTTTGCCTGTTGTTTAAAAAATATGCATGAATGAGATGAATGCAAATGAATGACAGAAGAACGCAGAACTGAAAAATTCAGAGGACAGCACATTTTGGCTGGGTGCTTGAGTGGGGCATACCACAGAATATCCCCATGAATTTTCCTTTGCTTACTTCTAGTTCGCCTGTAACTCCCCTCATCTCTTATTTGCAGTGGTTTTGACATGACCTTTCCCCTCTGCTCCTAAACCAGGCTCCCTGACACTCTCTACTCCAGGACAGCCAGTAAATGCTGCTTTCACAGCATATCAACTCTCCCACGGTGAAGCATTTAGTATTTCTGTGGAGCACCTCCTTCCTTGGGGGCACAGGGCTTCCTTGCATCCTCCTGCTCTCCCTTTCCCACCCAGCCAGCTCTGAGCATCTTCCTTTTCCCTGTATCTTCTCTCATTCCTGCCGATCTTGGGGTGGTTCATCCCTGAAGATACCAGCAGGTAAATGTTTGTGGAAGGGTGAGCAGAGATGAAAGGATGTGGTGCAGTTTAAGGAAGGCATTAATTGCTTCTGCAAGTGTTGGTGACCGGAGAGACCAGAGAGGATCCCAGTGTCCCCGCCTGACCTGAAGTGCCTGTGCTTATGGCAGGGAGCACATACAAGTTTTGTGCTGTAGGAAGCGTATTAAACTAATTTTGCAAATTTAGTGTGCTGCTTTATTTTCAAAGAAAGGTGCAATATTAATGGTAGCAGTGCCTGTACTCTTTTTTAATGAAGACTGATGTAGTGAAGTCACTAAGTTGCTTGTTTTTTATTTTCCTTTTACATAAATAACCATTTAGGCAACCACAGAGATGACAAACACCAAAAGTTAGTTAATGTACTGTTGTGGTATTTTCCTCAGTTGTCTTTTTCACAACTATTCCTTATCAATTTTTGGACCTGTTTCTTTTGGGATTGTTGGTGGGAGGAATCTCTAGGATTTTACAGTTTGTTGGGGCCAGCGTTGTGGTTTATTGATATATATCAGCTCTCTGTATGTAGTCTGTCTTTTTTTGGTTATAGGCTGACATTTTTCTGATATTCTCAAAGAATGCAGTAGTCCTTTGGTTGCTTGCTGTTCAAATTCCCACATAGATTTAATTTCATATGTTCTTTGGTATCGCTCAATTTGGCCTTATGAGAGACGTGTTTCACCCTTCAGTAACACATGCCACGGAAATGGCTGAAAGTGATTTTAAAATAGTGAATCTTACAAACCATCAAGTCTGAAATAATCAAAGTAAATTGTCCACTTCTACTATGGTAAGATTTTCTCATGTATTACATGCCTATTACATGTAATTATATACACTTAATTTCATAGTTTAAACAGATCCTTTTTCAAATAGCTGGGGCAAGAAACTGCTACTTAATCTATTTAAATGAAGTTGACATCCCAGTATTTGTGTAGCATCATTTGAACAGTGCATCTTATGTCCTATCCCGTAGACTCCAAGTTGCTTCATCTGGTTTCTCACCCATTCTGGTGCAAGGTAATATGAATAACAAAGTATGGTGTTACCTTGCAATTATCTGTAACCTGAAGGTCATATTTAATAACATAATAATTATGTTTTTGAATGATTAACTTTAGGGGATTATAAATAGGTAGGAGTAGCATTTCCTTGAAATTGACTTTTGTGCATTTCTTGAGGTTGTTTGTGGAGATACTTTTTTTTTTTTTTGTCTTAAAGGAATGAGTGCTTTATAAGCAGTGGAAAAAGCAAAGCAGCTGACTGAAAAGCCAGAGGAAATCAACTTACTGATTTTGTGGCACATCTTCTATTTGGCAAATACAGATCATGAATCTACCAGAAATGAACCTGACATTGAAATTACTACCTCTGTACTTGTTATTTTCTTGCCCCCACAACTCTGTAATCCCTTTTTCCCCATATCATTTTCCTAAAAACATCATGTCATAGAATCATAGAATGTTTTGCATTGGAAAGGACCTTGAAGATCATCGAGTTCCAGCCCCCCTGCAATAGGCAGGGACACCTCCCACTAGACCAGGTTGCCCAAGACCATGTCCAGCCTGGCCTTGAACACCTCCAGGGATGGGGCCTCAACAACCTCTCTGGGCAACCTGTTCCAGTGCCTTACCACCCTCAAAGTGAAAAACTTCTTCCTAATTTTTCATTCTGAACCTGCCCTCTTCCAGTTTAAAGCCATTCCCCCTTGTCCTATTGCTACATGCCCTAGTAAAAAGTCCTTCCCCAGCTCTCCTGTAGGCCCCCTTTAGGTACTGGAAGGCCGCAATAAGATCTCCCCGGAGCTTTCTCTTCTCAGAACAGCCCCGACAATTTCAGCCTCTCCTCACAGGAGAGGTGCTCCAGCCCTCAGAACATCCTCGTGGCTCTCCTCTGGACACGCTCCAGCAGGTCCATATCCTTCTTATGTTGGGGACTCCAGAGCTGGATGCAGTACTCCAGGTGGGGTCTCACGAGAGTGGAGTGGAGGGGCAGAATCACCTCCTTTGACCTGCTGGCCACACTTCTTCTGATGCAGCCCAGGATACGGTTGGCCTGCTGGGCTGCGATTGCACACTGCTGGCTCCTGTTGAGCTTCTCGTCAATCAGCACCTCCAGGTCCTTCTCCTCAGGGCTGCTCTCCAGCCATTCCCCGCTGAATCTGTATTTGTGCTTGGGATTGCCCCGACCCAGATGTAAGACCTTGCACTTGGCCTTGTTGAACTGCATCAGGTTGGCTTGGACCTACCTCTGCAGCCTGTCCAGGTCCCTCTGGATTACATCCCTCCCCTCCAGCGTGTCTGCCTCGCCAAACAGCTTGGTATCATCAGCAAACTTGCTGAGGGTGCACTCGACCCCACTGTCCATGTCGCTGACAAAGATGTTGAACAGTACAGGCCCCAGTACCGACCCCTGAGGAACGCCACTCGTCACTGCTCTTCACTTGGACATCGAGCCGTTGACCACAACACTTTGAGTGCGACCGTCCAGCCAGTTCTTTATCCACCGAGTGGTCCATTTGTCGAATCCATGCCTCTTTGATTTAGAGACCAGGATATCGTGTGGGACAGTGTCAAACGCTTTACACAAGTCCAAGTAGATGACATCAGTTGGTCTTCCCTTGTCCACTGCCATTGTAACTGCTTCATAGAAGGCCACCAAATTTTTCAGGCATGACTTGCCCTTGGTGAAGCCATGCTGGTTGTCACCAATCTCCTCCTTTTTTTCTATGTGCCTCAGCAGAGATTCCAGGAGGATCTGCTCCATGATCTTGCCAGGCACAGAGGTGAGACTGACTGGCCTGTAGTTCCCTGGGTCTTCCTTGTTTCCCTTTTTGAAAATAGGGGTTATGTTTCCCCTTTTCCAGTCAGCAGGATCCTTGCCAGACCACCATGACTTCTCAAATATGACGGCTAGTGGCTTAGTGACCTCATCTGCCAGTTCCCTCAGGACCTGTGGACGTATCTCATCAGGTCCCATGGACTTGTGCACCTTCAGATTCCTCAGGTGGTCTTGTACTTGATCTTCACCTACAGTGGGCGGTTCTCCATTTGCCCAATCCTCGTCTTTGCATTCTGCCTCATGGGCAGTGCGGCTGCAGTCCTTGCCAGTGAAGACTGAGGCAAAAAAGTCATCCAGTACCTCAGCTCTGTCTCTGTCCCAGGTAACCAGTTCTTGCGTTTCTTTCTGGAGAGGGCCCACATTTTCCCGAGTCTTTCTTTTCTCACTGACATACTTAAAGAAGGATTTTTTGTTTGCCTTAATGTCCCTGGTCAGATTTAGTTCTATCTGGGCTTTAGCTTGTCTAACCCGATCCCTGGCTGCTCGAACGATTCCTCTGTATACCTCCCAGGCTACCCGCCCCTGTTTCCACTCCCTATAGGCCTCCTTTTTCCTTTTGGTCATGTCCAGGAGCTCCTTGTTCATCCATGCAGGCCTCCTGGCTTTTCTGCCTGCCTTCCTCTTTGTGGGGATGCATTGCTCCTGAGCTTGGAGGAGGTGGTCCTTGAATATTAACCAACTTTCCTGGGCCCCTCTTCCCTCCCGCGCTTCATCCCATGGCACCATACCAAGCAGATTCTTCAAGAGGCCAAAGTCAGCTCTCCCAAAGTTCAGGGTGGTCAGCCTGCTGCATGCCTTCCTCGCTGCCTCGAGTATCTCAAACTCGACCATTTCATGGTCAGTACAGCCCAGGCTCCCCTTGAGTTTGACACTGTCTACCGGCCCCTCCTTGTTGGTAAGAACAAGGTCCAGCATAGCTCCTCTCCTCATTGGCTCCTCAACCACTTGGAGAAGGAAGTTGTCAATGCAATCCAAGAACTTCCTGGATTGCCTATGCCTGGCTCTTTTACCCTTCCAACAGATGTTGGGGTGGTTGAAGTCACCCATGAGGACCAGGGTCTGTGAAAGTGATGCTGCCCCTATCTGTCTATAGAGGGCTTCATCTACTTGGTCTTCTTGGTCGGGTGGCCTGTAGCAGACCCCCACTATAATGTCCCCTGCTCCCGATTTCCCTTTAATCCTGACCCATAGGCTCTCAGTTGGCTCTTTATCCATCCCTAGGCTGAGCTCCATGCATTCCAGCTGCTCCTTGACATATAAGGCAACACCGCCTCCTCATTTCCCTTGCCTGTCTTTCCTGAAGAGCCTGTAGCCTTCCATGGCAACACTCCAGTCATAGGAGTCATCCCACCAAGTTTCTATGATGCCAATGAGATTGTAGCCCTGGAGGTGTGCACACATCTCTAGCTCCTCCTGTTTGTTCCCCATGCTCCGTGCATTTGCATAGAGACACTTCAGCCGTGTCTTCATTGAGGCTGACTTGGCTGGAACAGCTGTAATTACTTTGTGCTGCTCTCCAGGCAGCATTCCTGTGCCATGTATTAACGGTGCCTCTCCATTGGCTCCTGTTGGTCCAGGAGCTCCTGGCTCGTCTATGTAAGACTTTGAGCATGCTGCAGCGTCGCCAGCACATTTCGGAGTGAATGGCTGCAGGCCCTCACCAGCACCCCGTTCTTCTGTCCTTGGTACAACATCCCTGGCTGGTCACAGGCAAACCTGATAATACCCCCTTCCCACATTGAATCTAGTTTAAAGCCCTGTTAATGAGCCCTGCTAATTTTTGGGCAAAACCCCTTCTCCCCCTTTGAGTGAGCCAGCCCCCATCTGCTGCCAGCGGGCCTGGTGCCACATAGGCCATTCCATTGTTGAAAAACCCAAAATTGTGGCAATGACACCAGCCACGGAGCCACGTATTAATAGACTGAGCTCGTCTGTTCCTTTAAATGTCACTGCCCACAACGGGAAGTAGGGATGAAAAAATAACCTGTGCTCGAGGTATATACATCTTTAGAGAGAAAGGTCTATGTTTAATTGCTATAGAAATTTGTTGCAGATAACAGCTTACTGGCTGCTTGATGGCTGCTCAGTATGTTATAGTGATTAAATGGCATTCTCTTCAGTTTACTCCTTTGAGTAGTCTTGGCAAAGAAAATGGTTAGTTATTTCCACTTACCTATTTCTTCTCCTAAGAGGCACTTTCAATAGCCATACTGAATTGTGTTTTGGTGTATTTTTGAAGAACAGTATTTTCCAGCACTACAGAAGTTTCAGAACATCTGGCAGTACTTTTTTTTACTGGTGAAAGGACAAATACACACAACTTTTATCATCCCCCCGATATATTGACGTTTAATTTTGTGTGTAGTAAATACTTTCATTTATATTTGACCTTTTAGGTGAGTGCGTAGATCATTTTGGTGTGCGCATAAGTAAAGGTTTATGACTAGAAGAAAAAGATATGAAAATGGAAGGAGTCTTGGCCTTATTAAAGGAAGGCATTTCAATTCGAGGAAATGGGCTGAAAAAAGCAGCAAGAATGCTAATGATAAGCTGTCGTGTACTAGATAAAGACTAACATGACTGACAAAGCAAAGCCTGCAGAGAAAAGAGGAATATTTAGTCTTCTGGTTAGATGTAAAATGCTTAAATTAGTGGTGCTGAAGGGTAGTGCAATAAATTGGCCCTGAACTGCTTCTGAAAATTTGTCCTGAATTTAGCTTCTTTTTTTTTTCATGGTTTAGAGATTTTCCCATAAATATGACAAAATTTAAAAGCAGTAGGTTGGTTTGCCAATTATTGAGCAGCACAAAGACAATGTTGTTCTGAATGCAAACCAAATAACTCAATGGGGAAAAAAGTTTCTGTTCAAATATGCATAGATATGTTATTGTAAAATTCTATCCTGTCTTATAATCATGACATTTGATTCACCAAATCTCTGCTTATATGAGCAAGTACCACTTCACATAGTTCAGTAGAAATCAAAGGGTCATAGAGTGACTGAGGTTGCAGGAGACCTCTGGAGGTCATCTCGTCCAAACCCTGATTGCCCAGGACCATGTCCAGAAGGCTTTTGAGTATCTCCAAGGAAGAGACTCTACAGCCTCTCTGGGCAGCCTGTGCCAGTCCTCAGGCACCAATGCATGTACTTCCTCAGACCAGCAGTTAATTCTCCCTTTTTCTGTCAGGGTGTTCATGTTTTCTAGAGGAGGATAAAATGTAGTTAGAAAAATTGCATTTTTCATTGTGAGATGAGAAGAAAGAAAACAAGAGATTCCATATACTTTTTTTCAGAGTCTTGAAATGAATGGATCTCTAATACAGTACTCCAAAAATGTATCTGTTCCCATTATGATTCTATTTTTTTTTTGCAATAAACATAAGCCATAAATATGGCTTAATTTAAGTAAATTTGCCAAATAATATTTATCACAGCAACATGAGACCAAAATTGCATGTTTACTTCAGGATGCTTTTGGGGATATAATTCAGAGACCATGACAACAGAGGAGACATAAACAGAGGAAAAAATCAAAAGTTGAAGATGCATATAATTTATATAATAATAATAATATTTTATTTTCATTTCTTCCCCATCTAGTTTAGTCTCAAGACTTTGAAAATACAATACACATGGCACAGATCATAACATTTTTTCAGATGCTGTTAATTCTGCTACTTCATGATTACATCTCAGCTGAAGATGGGGAAACAAGAGCAAGTAAGTGTTAATTTTTATATTTCAGATAAGGACAACTTCAAGGCATGCCTTGAATTTATAGTATCCATTTTCAGGTCCACATGTACACTTCTGTTAATGACGATTTTTTTTTCCAGTATAACTTTCCTGGTGAAAGTTCTATAATATATAATAAGTAACTTAAATATCTTATTTCTCCTTTAGGAAGGCGTTGTGTTTTAACCCCAGCCATCAATTAGGACCACGCAGCCATTCACTCTCTTCCTTCCCCCTGGTCCCCAGTAGGGCTGGAAGAAGAGGGAGAAAAAGGAAAAAAACACCTCATAGGTTGAGAGAAAGACAGTGTAATAGAACAGTAATGGAAGAGAAAATAATAATAATAATGATAATTATGGTAAAAAATATACAAAATAACTGATGCAATATAAGTGCTCACCACCTGATGATTGGTTGCCCAGCTCATCCCGAGCAGTGATCATGTATTCCTGCCCCCGCCGGCCAACTCCCATTTCTATATGTCATGAGCATGACATCTATGGTATGGAATATTTCTTTGGCCAGCTTGTCCTGTCTTTGCTCTCTCTCAGCTTCTATGAGAAACTGAAAAAATCCTTGACTTAATAAAAACATTACTTAGCCACAACTAAAACAATGTGTTATCAACACTGTTCTCATACTGAATCCAAAACACAGCAGCCACTAGAAAGAAAATTAACTCTATCCCAGCTGAAACCAGAACAGAAGGGAATATCTTTATTTCTTTTTGTGTCTTGGAAATATAAGTTTTCCAAAAGTCCTGATTTAAACTTGTGTCTTGAGTATTTGTATTTTCATTTCTTAAGAAATCATTTGTTGAATAGTTTAATGTTATGTGAGAAACTAAATAAGAAAAATAAAAGTTCTGTGGGAGGAAGCTGAGATAACCCCAGCTCTGAGACAGACCTTCTTCCATGTTCTTCAAAATTAGCATCTGAAACCCCACCAGACCAAGTTTTATACTCTAAATATAGTTAATGGAAAATAAAAAGTTAAAGTAAGGTAGCTTTTTGAAAGACAAAGTAGCTGAATAAAAAGAGTGAGGAAAACTTTCCTCTGGCCACAACAATACTTTCAGGGTAGGTCTTTTCCTCCGGTTTTGCTCTCAATCCAGCAATTTTCAGTATTTTATAACAAACTCCATAAAATTCCTTTTGGTCTTTAGAAAGACTTCTTTTTTTCACTCTACCTGCTCTAAGCTGGGACTGCTTTCAGCAGGGTCCAATGATGTCCAAAGTCCCTTCCGACTGAAATTACTCTATGATTCATATCCGTGGACCACAGAGCGATGCACTCTGCTCGCCCCTTGCTCCTTCTCCCAATGTCTTTTCTCTTCACCACTACCTGCATTGCAAAAGCATCTCTCCAGCAAACTGTGGTCACTTGCTTTCAAGGAAGATTAAATCTTGACCTGACCAGAAGTGTCCATAGGCCGATGTCAGATCAAGGCAAAACTCTCCTTCCTGTGAGGAGCTGCAGCATTTCACAAAACAGAAAGGACAGTAATACACAGCAACCCCGGTGACCCCATGTGTCATGGGATCAAAATAATCTGTCCTGGTTTTGGCAATCTCCTTGGCATCTTGTGTCAGTTGCCTAAGCTCCTTTCACAGTTGATGGAAAATGATTCTCTCCTCTAGAGAGTTATTCCCTCCATCTGAGGATGTGCATATAAGATGGATAGGACTGTCCTGTAGAAATGCTTGTGTCAATCCATGGCCTGTAGTTGGCAAGTTAGTCTAAACGCTCCATTTATAAATGACTACAGCTAGGAGAGCTGAATCCATCCCTGTGTCATCATGCAGTTACATTGTATTTGTTAAGTGCTTATGTGATCTTATATTCTGGAGGTTGAACTCGATCACCGAGCATCTTTCTTCTACTAAAATCAGAATATGTTACCAGCAACATTCAATCAAGACTCAGGATTTTGTCATAACTAGTTTTGTAAGTGCCAGGTAGCGGTGTCAGAAGTCAATTAAAATGTATTTGTAAGAGGACTGGATGTTACTGCTGAATTCTGGAGTATTCAGACTATAGCCTTCCTCTGTAGTGCGCTTGGTTTGCTAACAAAAAAGAGTTTTTATGTTTATCATCTCTGCAGACAAAGAGATATGGAAAAACCCCAAATGTATTCCTCTCTGCTGATTGCATGAAATGAGTTGCCAGCTGAGGAACTGAATTCCAGAATTTTTCATAGTTGTTTCTGGTGATAATGTAAAAACCAGAAGATGGTGTGGTTTTCAGATACCAAGTGGGATCTGTACGGCTTACAGAAACAATCTTGTTTTCTTTGACAAACTCAGCTGATTTTTTAAAAATTGAATGTATTTGTCAATATAGATTCTAATACAAACAGTAATTGATTTGAAAAATATTTCCTGTGGAAGAAGAAAGTAGAAGGGTTTATTAAAATATTTGTTTGGTTTTTGTATTTTTTTAGGTTGCAGAACTGCTCCAGCAGATTTAGTTTTTATCTTAGATGGCTCTTACAGTGTTGGTCCAGAAAACTTTGAAATAATCAAAAGCTGGCTTGTCAATATTACAAGAAATTTTGACATAGGGCCAAAGTTTATTCAAGTTGGAGTTGTCCAGTACAGCGATTACCCTGTACTTGAAATTCCCCTCGGAACTCATGAATCCACCGAGAACCTCATCAGAGAAATGGAGTCCATACACTACTTAGGAGGAAACACAAGAACAGGAAGAGCTATTCAGTTTGCCTATGACCATCTTTTTGCAAAATCTTCAAGATTTTTAACAAAAATAGCAGTTGTTCTCACCGATGGAAAGTCCCAAGATGAAGTCAAAGACATAGCAGCAGAAGCAAGAAAAAATAAAATCACTTTGTTCGCTATTGGTGTTGGCTCAGAAATTGAGGAGGATGAACTTAAAGCTATTGCCAACAAGCCTTCATCAACTTACGTATTTTATGTTGAAGATTATATTGCAATATCAAGAATTAAAGAAGTTATAAAGCAGAAACTCTGTGAAGGTAAGTAATTGATTATAAAATATTTTTGGTGTGCAGAATGTAGTTCTGTACCCATATTTCTTTATTTCACAAGCAGAATGCATGATTAATGTAACCTAAGGGACGTAAAAATCTTTACTATGATCTTTCATTTTGATCTTGTTTGCGGAAATCTCTCACAAAATGCGATTTTCTCCATTAAACAAAGACATAACTTTGGGTGCTTTAACATAGTGTGGTTTTGGTTTCAGTGTGTAGCATTTTGCCTGGAGCCCCAATTTTATTGCGTTGATAAAGCTGAAACCCTAAAATAGTTGAGCAATTCTCATAGTGCTGAGACTATAGGGCTTACTTTATCCTTTTCCCAGGTGTGGCTGATACTCATGCACAATCTAGTGTTTCTTCTTGACAGTTGAGGGGATAGCCTATCAATCATTACAAACAGGAGTTCTTCTGCTAGTATGTATGGAAAAACCCAGAAGAAAGACTCTTGGCAAAAGTGCCTGGAATTGTAACAAGCTGTTGTGATCTTTTTTAGAAGGATTTTATAGAGGAATTAGCCAAGACCAACATTGTAAAATGACTTTTTAGCCTGAGAATGCTAGCAGTGTTACTGCATTGAGTTTTCTGGTAACTTTGTAAAACAATGGCTTTCCCATATAGGTAAAAAAGATACTAACTTGCTTCTAAAATATGTCACTTGGGACTGTATTATAAAGCGAATATTTATCAGTGCTATTCTGTACATGTTTTATTACCAAGAACTGATGCAAGTCGTATTTCAGTTGTACCATATTTCTGCACTTATCAAGAATGAAAACGTTGTGGTTTAGTTTTCATTTGGTCTCACTTTGAGTATGGACCTCATTGAAAAAATATGGTGATACTTATGTTGAGGATAATAGTGTTTGTTTCTTGATACGCTTATGAAAATCATAATAATTCCTTGTAGTTGATGTAGTAAGGTGGTCAGTCCAAAAATTAAATCAGCTAAGTGCAGCTAAATTCTTTAATAAAACTTCACACAGGGAGAAATCCCCCAAAATAAGCACAATATTTTTTTAAAATAAAGTTTAGAAGAAGTGACATTATATTTCATCAAGATGGATTTTCTGCTTTCATAATTAAGTTAACTAGTATCCTTTAAAATTCAGCTGCAATATTTGACACGACTCTTACAGCAGTAATCTGTGAATGTTGACTACGTATATAAAAGTGTATTTACTGTTTTACTTAAAGTGACCCTTTGCTTCCACTCTCTTAGTTGTGCTCTTCCCTTGTGTTAGCATTGAGATGCCTCTCTCAAATAGCAATCAGAGCTGGTTGGCAGCTTCTTTTCTAACTGCAATGTCTTTAGCAGGTGAACTGAAAGACTAGTAAACTGGAAATTTTTATATCTGTGCGATGGATTATTTTATTCATGTTGTTAATATTCACTCTGACTCTGGGAGAGGAAGTTCCATGAGGGCAGAGCAGCAGTGATTTGGCTGTGATCAACCACATGAAACTGCCTGAAAATTTTACAATTCTCTCTGGATTGTTTGTTTTAACGTCTAAAACAAAGGCAAGCCTTTACTCTCTGTTGTTTTTAACTTTGTTATTATGTGAACATAGATAAGAGCATAGGGGCAGCATTTCCTTTCTGGGAAAAAGAGGCTGAGGTTTGGTGGTTCGTGTAGTGAGTTGTGCTGTTACAAAGGGTGTTGCAGATGGAGGGCTCTCATGTGCCTTTTGGGAACTCTAATGTTCGTTTTCGAGTACAGCAGGGTGAAAAAACCTGCTGAACCTGTCATCCAGAAAGGATGACATGGCTAAGAGAGTCCCCAAATATTTAAGGAATATTTAATATTTATCCTGGAGGGTGAATTTTCCTGTAGTATTAATATTCTCCAGAAAAAATATAGAAAAGATTCTATGTCAGGAATGCATTTAAAAGCAATACTCAATGCAGACCTCAAGTATGTCTGGAGGATGCTGAGAAGAGTTCCTTTGTGCTAGATAATGGGATTTAACATCAAAAAATTATTTGATGCTTGGGAAGGAAAAATAAAGCATCTGAAAACTATATAAAGACACTAAAAGGGAACAAGATTTCAGTATAGGCTAGAGAGTTGCTGTGACTGGTGCTATGGACTGGAAACACAACCCTGTTTCCCATGGAAGACAGTTCTTAATTTTGCCACTTGCTTCTGCATCCTGTATAATGGTGCAGTTAGCTATCAAAATAGTCCTGCCAGAAGGTGATCCAGAGACCCAAAAACATCTACCTTACTCGGAATGTTTTTTATGTAATTCTTCAATGTGCCTTTGGAAATAAAGAATAATTTCTTAATATATAATTTTACACATGCTTAATCTGTATTGTATTGGTTTAGAATAGTTACTTTGGCTTTGGATCCAGAATAATGGCCATCTAACATTAAGTAATTCTATTTCTGCATTTATTTTTTGATTTTATACCAGATTTCTAATACTGTAACTAATAATAGATTCTTGCATTCATTTTCTCGTCAGTGAATATGATCATCTGTAATCTGTATTAATGGCAATATGACCATTATTCAGCTTTGAAATAAATGTTTAGAAAATATTTGCATGATAACAAAGCACAGTGAAGAAAACTGAAAAAAATGAAGTGTTATTACTCTTACATAATTTCATAAGTATGTTGACTTAAATCCTGCATCTGTGTTTTGAGAAGAGTGAGAAGGAAGATTGTGTTTGACTTTTTATTTCCTTTTTTTTTTTTTTTTGGAAGCATTCAGAAGGTAGACATTTTAGTTTCCAAAATGTGGGTGGAGAGTTCTTGCAATTCTTTCTTGTAGAACCAGACAGATAACTTTAAATGTCTTTTTAATTTGGTAGTCAGGTGATGTTTTGCTGTGGGGAGGAAAAGAAAACTAAGGGGAACATACGTGGCTTCTTGCTGCCGTCCCAGGCACCTGTGACATGTCCCCTTAGGATGGATTATCCTTTCCCCACCGTGGATAGTTTGTGCATACACTTAGCTGAATTTTCCTAGAGTTTATATGTCCTGCCTCCCCCATCAGAACGGTGTAGCTTCTGACTGCCCTTGTGTTGGTTAGAAAGAGAAGTCGTGCGGTGTTGCTCATGTTATAAAGAGAAGCCAGTCTAGACCTTTGAGCTGAGAATTCCCTGGCACTGAAACATGAGTTTTTCAGCCCATGCTGGTCCAGATGGAGATGAGAGAACACTCCACCCCTTCTTTGGAACGTATTCCTAACCTATTCCCATTCTGTGAATTGATACTTTTCTGAAGAAACAATGGGAAATGAATAATGAAATGTATTTATTGTAAATAGCTTAGCATAATTTTAATAAAACAAAAAGTTGCTTGCTTTCTTTGCACTGATTTATTACTCTAATACAATGTTGGCTTTAGCATTATATTTCACTCTGCTATCTCACTTTTTTTTTTTTGAGACAACTTAGGTCCACTGCCTAGTATTGTTTTTTTTGTGTAAAGAGAATTAAACAGAGATAACATTCAGCTAACTTTAGTTTCCACAGAAAATATATCACACAGTATTTGACCAGTGAGAATAGCTTCAAGCAAATTTCAGTGTGAGAGACAAAATAGATCAAGAGCCCATTTTGAGCAAAAGAAGATGGAAAAAATAGTTGTAGATAATTCTACCTTTGTCCATTTTCAACCTTATTTTATAGTTTGGAGGGATGCTGGATTAATCCAAATAGTTAATTATAGTAATTGGGCACAAGTTAGAACACAGGAAGTTCCGTTCAAAAACACGGAAACAGTTCTTTACGGTTCGGGTGACAGAGCACTGGAACAGGCTGCCCAGGGAGGTTGTGGAGTCCCCTTCTCTGGAGATTTTCAAGACCCGCCTGGATGCAGTCCTGAGTAATGTGCTCTGGCAATCCTGCTTTAGCAGGAGAGTTGGACTAGATGATCTCTAGAGGTCCCTTCCAACTCTGATAATTCTGTGATTCTGTGATTCTGTGATTCTGTAATTAATAGTTTATTAGATAATGTAATACCTTTTAACTGCAATTAGTGACAACTCAAAATAGTGTGTGAACGTAATTGCAGTAAAATATGACATCTTGGTGTTCTTGCATCATGTCTCTGAGGATTCTGCATGTCATTTTTCTCGTGTTAACTCGCAGTTTTATTTCTTTTATATCTTTAATTTCTCCTTTATTTCTTGAAAGGCAGCCACAAAAAATTAGGTAGGTGGGAGGTTACTTTTTGAAAGTTTTAAGTCAAATTTTGAACTATACTTGCATTTATTACTTTGCAGAATCTGTTTGTCCGACAAGAATTCCAGTGGCAGCTCGGGATGAAAAAGGATTTGACATTCTTGTAGGATTAGGTGTGAAGAAAAAAGTTAAAAAGAGAATTCAAATACCAACCACTAATGCAAAAGCTTATGAAGTAACCTCACGTGTTGACCTCTCAGAATTAACAAGGTATTTAGATTTATAAATACACTGCTAAATTTAATCAGATTTTTTCATTTGCTTAAAGTGAGAGAGACTTATTTTAAGATTTATGCAAATGTTCTAGTGCTGTCTTTTTTTTCCCCCTTTCCACCTGATTTAGGAATGTGTTTCCAGAAGGTCTGCCTCCATCCTATGTGTTTGTTTCCACTCAAAGATTTAAAGTAAAAAAGACGTGGGATTTGTGGAGAATTTTAAGTCTGGATAAGAGACCACAGATAGCAGTCACTATTAATGGAGAAGATAAAACATTATCATTCACTACGACAAGTTTAATGAATGGCACACAAGTTATTACTTTTGCTGCACCTCATGTAAAGGTAAGGAGTAAGTAATTGTCGTGCTGATATACTCATTATTCCTTTGCCCTTTATGTTTTTTAAAATAGCATGGTCTTATTTTTGGCTGCTTACACATTTAAAAATTGATGGGGGGTATTTTACCCACGTTTCCAGAGTGTCCACGGTGATTGTGACTATAAATGCCTTGTGGGTGTTTCCTATTCAGTAGTTTCCAGCAGGTAATTGTGAAGGTCACAGAGACTTTTTTTCACACAACTCTTTGCTTAACATATGCCAGAAAGTATTTTCTGCCTTTGATATGGAGACTAGAAAATGTGAATGAAAATAGTCCATTTTTTAGAGGGAGTTTTTGTTAAGTGCCTAAATTCCTTGAAAACGCATAATGGCAGAAGTTACTTTTTCTTCTCCAGAAGAGTAAATAGCAGCTTAGAAAATAAGAGTTCAATCTGGATTTGTCTAGTTCTCTGTTGAATAAATATTCAGCTACTTATTTTTCTCACTGAATGGATTCCCCTGTTTGTGCAAACCAATTTTATTGCCTTTTGGTGTAATCTGAAGGTTCTCCTTCAATCTTTCTTCAGTAATTTCCAGTAAGGTATTCAACTCTTGAAAGAAAGATTATCTCAGTTGCAGGTGAGGCAGAGGGAAGGAGATTGAATGTCTCTACTTTTGCATTTGTAGCAGTATATGAATATGCAGCCTGGAGATTCCCATTCCTAGTATTTAAGTGAACAAAGAGGGATGCTTCAGCAGACACAGTGGGAAGGATTTACTGCTAGAGCGCTTCATGGCCAAGTGGTTTCAACTTTTCTTGGAAGCAGTGGCCAGCATTTGAATCCTTCCTCCAAATCAGGCTGAATGAATTTGAAATATAAATCCTCAGAGAAGGAAGGACTCCTATCCAAGAGAAGGTTTTAACTACTAAGCTTTTGCTAGGGAGAGGTATTTAATTTTTCTGTTATTGGCTGGAGAATTTTACTTTTTCCTTCCAAATTTCATCTGTCTTTTTATGATTATTTGTAGGTGAAATAATGAACTTTTTTTTTTAAGAAGCAGTGTTAAATTTGATTTACTGGAAATTGTTAGAAAATGCAGTTTCAAGTCAATCCAAAAATCTGTATTTAATTGTTTCTGGCAGCTACAGTGACAAATCAATCTTATTCCTGCAGTCCCAGGTATCCATGAACTTCACCATGAAAAGAAGACTTTTGCTTTTTTTCTTTTCTGTTTCTCCATGCTTGTATTGGTGTTATGGAGAACAACAATTTTATGACCTTTTTAGAGCTGTATGTCTTTAAAAGCATTATAAATATCGCTATGCTTTTAATGAACCTTTTTATTTAATAAACCTATATGATAATTTATCACTTTTATTCAGGAAAATGGAGATTCTATATGTTCTGATCTGTTGTTTATTTTGTCTTGTAATGAGACTCATTGTGCATAAGTAAAAACCCAATCTACAAATGAAAATTAATTAGAAGCAGAGGTGCTACCTAAGGGTGTATACTATTAAGTGAAGTAAGCTTAATTTCTGTTTATTTTTACAAAAGGTATCAAAGATATATAACATACTGAAGGATGTATGTTTCAGTTTACTTTTATGTATGCCAATTTAGTGCAGGATTAATCTCTATTAAATTTAGCTATATAAAAGGTAAGCATCTAGTCTAGGTTAGGCTAAAGAGCTAGATTGGTTTTGAAATTAATGGATAGGCTCAAGAAGAAGGCATTTCTTCCCATGTTGAATTCCCGTATCTCACCTAAGGTAGGTGAGATAAATCTTTAAAGGTATCTCTCATTTTCTATTACTTGTAGAACTATGTTATTTGTTTAAACTGAATCTTAAGCTTTAGATACCTGAGGTTTTGTGAGATGATGAATGTAATATTTGGTTTATTCATTGCAATTTTGTGATTCTTTCTGCCAATATCATGTCATCTTTAAGATTTTTTTCATAAGAGGTTAAGTAGAAAAACTTTCAGGTACTACTTTGTTTTCACTATGATTTAAGATCTGAAGCGTTTGAGACATTATACCACTACTGAAAAAGAGGTCTCTGGCTTCATGTTTTTAAGAAATACAGGTTTGAGCATATTCAAGATCACAGACTAAAAAATCTATGTGAGTTATAAAATAATTATGAAATAGGGATTGATTATTACCAAATATAACCTTTGCAATTAAAATATTATTTGGCAAATACTTTTTTGCCTATAGAGTTTGCAGTTTTTTGTGTGACAAAACCTGAAACATTGATCATCTCAACCATTACCAGTAGTTTAAGTGTTGAAGTGCAGTTTTATTGTTATTTAAATTGAAGACGTTTTGTTTCAAACAATTCTGTTTTCTTCACTTTTCTTAGACATTGTTTGATGAAGGCTGGCATCAAATTCGTCTCTTAGTAACAGAAGACTTTGTAACTTTGTATATAGATGACCAAGAAATTGAAACGAAGCCATTACATCCTGTTTTAGGTATTTACATCAGTGGCCTAACCCAAATAGGAAAGTATTCTGGAAAGGAGGAAACTGTACAGGTAAGCATATGCTAAACCCACAATAATTCAGAAATTCTACAGTAGGTTAACATTGCATTGGTGCCTTCTGTTTTCTTGAGCTTACTCTTCTAATTTACACTAGGCTGAAATTTAATATACAAAATTTTAATAGTTAAGAGGGAACATAAATGGTCAGGAGGACTCAGCACAACTGATATATCCTGTGCAGTGGGTGCTTAATTGGTCTCACTGACTTCAAGGGGCATTTGTTTTTGCTGAAACACAAATTTGATGCAACACGGTCACCCAAATTTGGGAAACAGTGTCTCAAAGCAGAGGATTTCCTTTGTGCTTGACACTTGCATAAAATTTCCATCCGTGTATGGGTTATGTTGGTAAAAGAGGGAGAGAACAGAATTTTGGTGAAGTTTCTTTCTCATCACTAGCTGTGAAGAACGTACAAGGTGTATCAACTCTGTTTCTGTTGTACTGCAAATATTTGATACTCAAACAGCCACTGTTTGATTCTTCTGTGCTGGAACCCCCCCCGAAAGCTCTGTACCATGGTTCTTCTCTATTCTGAGGAACGTTATAGTCCTTTTGCCTTCAGTTCTTTGCGAACACCAAAAAGCTGGTTAAAACTTCAGGCTGTATAGGTAAAGGATGTGTAGACCAGTGGCGAAGACTATTATGTTGACAGCGTTCTAGATGTTGGCTAAATAGATTGTTCCTTATATTTATAGCAATATGTTAATGACATTACTAATCAGACTAACAGTAATGGAAACAATACTCAGAAATACTGGGTTACGTAAGTAGCCGTTATTTTTGAAAGTTATGCTTTTTTTGTACTCTAATTTCATGATCCTTACTGCTCCTATTAAAATCTATGAACGTGTTTTGCATCATCTTCATTAACTCTCTTCAGATGTCTTTGCTTAGTTACTCCTGATTTTTATATTTTTGTAGCCAGGCTTCAGTTCTATTATTAGCATATTCTAAAAGTGTATATGGAAAATTGGATGACATGCTGTGTGTGTGACTCAGCATTTCTGGTAGTACCATTGTCTGTATACTAAAGTACCTCTTTGCGAAAAACAGTTATTGCAAGGAAAGTAGAGATTTCAGAATTGTAATCAATCGCCTTGTGCATTTTCTCTGTTGCTACAGGATGATCCCATTTTTACAGTTTTGTGCATTCTAGGATTAGAGGGTTGGTTGGTTGTTGTTGTTGTTATGTCTTGTATTTTCTCTTAAGTTGCTGCAGAAATGGGGCTTTCACAGAGTCCCACTAATACAGTTTCTGAGTTAAGGAATGTTAGTAGCAAGGCATGTTATCTAAAATAAAAATGAAAACATTTTTGGAATGTCGAATTGTGTAAGATCCTCTTCTGATAGTGTACTACAAGAAAAGTAGAAAATCTGCCTCAGGTTGCAATTTTATATTTCCAGATGATTTCTATAATCTGAAAATAAAGTTATTTCTTTTCTCCACTTTCTCAGACTGCGATGCCTTCTGCAAAGCATTAACAGTCAAAATTTGCCAGGATATTTCTATTTAAACTATGATTATAGAGAAATATTTTAACAAATCTGCATACCACCTTTCAGTGAAAAGGTATTTTGAAGTCCTTTAAGAAGGAAATCAGTTGGAGTTGAATACAAAGTATGATACAAGAATCTTCAGAAGTACTTTGGTGAATTTTCATTCTCTTTCTGTGCTTTGAATCAGTTGTTTTCTACTGATATTTTGCAAGTGTTCTTGGTTTAATTAGGATCTTACTGGCTGAAGTGCTGTCCCGTATAATGATGATACACTTGTGAATATACATAAGTGTTGTGACTTGTAGACATTTTAAATTTGAAAACACATATTACCAGGCATGGTATTAACAGACTCAATTTTCTGTGCCTTTTTCGCTTGATAGTCCAACTTATAATCTATAATTTCAAATAAGTGTAACAGGGCTTTTTTCTCTTTGCAGTCATGATAGTTTATGCTAGCAAAACTGACTTCAGTGTTTCCGTTTTTCTGGAGTATAGTGAGAGAGCAGAATGGCAGAAACTTTTGCTTGTCTGGTGCCAGTGTTTTTATTGATTGCTTTTTAAAGCTTTACATTATACAGCTAAACTCTACATCAAATTCTTTCAAGTGTCAGGGATACCTTCTGATGCTTCACCAAAACTTACTAATCTTATATCTAGTAGAGACAGGTCAACGCAGAAACATCTTCCCAGGACTGTTTAGGTAAAAACAGGCCTCTTTAGGGATCTGCTTGGCAGAGGGCAGAAGCAAGGACAGGTATGCTGGGAAGAATACAGAGAAGTTGTCTGAGCAGCCGGGGATCAGGCTAGGAAACCTAAAGTCCAGATAGAATTAAATCTGACCAGGGATGTCAAGGGCAACAAGAAAAACTTCTACAGGTATGTTAGTGATAAAACGAAGAGTAAAGAAAATATGGCCCTCTCTGGAATGAAACAGGTGACCTGGTCACCTGGGATATGGAGAAGTCTGAGGCACTCAGTGACTTTTTTTGCCTGAGTCTTCACCAGCAAGGGCTCTAGCCACACCACCCAAGTCGCAGAAGGCAAAGGGAGGGACTGGGAGAATGAAGAACCACCCACTGTAGGAGAAGATCGTGTTTGAGACCATCTAAGGAACCTGAAGGTGGACAAGTCCATGGGAATTGATGAGATGCACCCATGGGTCCTGAAGAAACTGGTGGATGAAGTTGCTAAGCCACTATCCATCATATTTGAGAAGTCGTGACAGTCTGGTCAAGTTCCCACTGACTGGAAAAGGGGAAACATAGTGCCCATTTTGAAAAAGGGAAAAAAGGAAGACCGGGGGAACTACAGGCCAGTAACTCTCATCTCTGTGAATGGCAAGATCATAGAGCAGATTCCCCTGGAAACCATACTAAGGCACGGGGAAATTAAGGAGGTAATTGGTGACAGCCAACAAGGCTTCACTGAAGGGAAATGTTGTCTATCAAATTTGGTGGCCACCTACGATAGAGTTACAGTGTTGGTGGATAAGGAAAGAGCAATTGACATCATCTACCTGGACTTGTGCAAGGCATTTGACACTGTCTCGCACAACATCCTTGTCTCTAAATTGGAGAGACATGGATTTGACAGGTGGACCACTCAAAGTGGTGAGGGCTTGGCTGGATGGTTGCACTCAAAGAGTTGTGGTCAATGGCTCAATGTCCAATTGGAAACCAGCGATGAGTGGCATTCCTCGGGGGTTGGTATTGGGACCGGTGCTGTTTAACATCTTTGTTGGCGACATGGACAGTGGGATTGAGTGCACCCTCCACAAGTTTGCTGACGACAACAGGCTGTGTGGTGCGGTCGACGCACTGGAGGGAAAGGATACCATCCAGAGGGACATTGACAGGCTTGAGAGGTGGGCCTGTGTGAACCTCATGAAGTTCAACAAGGCCAAGTGTAAGGTCCTGCACATGGGTTGGGGCAATCCCAAGCAGAAATAGAGGCTGGGAGGAGAATGGATTGAGAGCAGCCCTGAGGAGAGGGACTTGGGGGTGTTGGTTGATGAGAAGCTCAGCATGAGCCGGTAATGTGGACTCTCAGCCCAGAAATCCAGCCTCATCCTGGGCTGCATCACAAGAAACGCGATCATCAGGTCCTGGGAGGTGATTCTGCTCTTCTACTCTGCTCTGGTGAGACCCCACCTGGAGTACTGTGTCCAGCTCTGGAGGCCTCAGCACAAGAAGGATGTGGACCTATTGAAGTGGGTCCAGAGGAGGGCCATGAAGATGATCTGAGGGCTGGAGCACTTCTCCTATGAGGACAGGCTGAGAGTATTGGGGTTGTTCAGCCTGGAAACCGTATAGTGGCCTTCCAGTACCTAAAGGGTGCCTACAGGATAGATGGGGCCTCTTTATCAGGGAGCGTAGTGACAGGATGAGGGGTAATGGTTTTAAACTGAAAGAGGGTAGATTTAGACTAGATATTAGGAAGAAATTCTTTACTGTGAGGGTGGTGAGACACTGGAAGAGGTTGCCCGGGGAAGCTGTGGGTGCCCCATCCCTGGAAGCGTTCAAGGCCAGGCTGGATGGGGCTTTGAGCAACCTGGTCTAGTAGGAGGTGTCCCTGCCCATGGCAAGGGGGTTGGAACTAGATGATCTTTAAGGTCCCTTCCAGCCCAAACCATTCTATGATTTAATGAAAAAGGAAAAGGCTGGTTTTGCCTGTGCTGTTGGAACTTGTTTCCCGATTATATTGGCATCCAGTGTAAGCCGTGCTGTGCGTGTTTGGATTTATTGCCAAGGGTTAGGGAGGGTGATTTCTATTATTTTAGAAAAGAAAAATCTTGGATTGATTATTTTTCTTTAAATAATTCTGTTACAGAATATTTAATTGGTTTCACATATTAATCATTGTGAGTAGCCTGACTAGAAATCTTTTTACATCTTGAATTGATTTTTAACTGAAGTGTACACACAGAGCTTCCAGCTTCTCTTGCTTTTTAGTATTTTCTTCATTTTTTGAAACTTGTGGATGACATAATTTAAGAAGAGTATAGTTTAAACGAACTTAATGTCAGATTATTAACACTTTCTCTAAAAAAAGTCTTTTATGTTTTGAATTATAGTTTGATATACAAAAACTGCGAATCTACTGTGACCCAGAGCAAAATAATCGAGAAACAGTCTGTGAGATCCCAGGATTTGTGAGTATGATAGATAAACTTTTGAGGACTACCTGGCAATTTTTTACAAATCACTCTTTAAAGCTAACTCAGTGAATTCTTAAAATGAGTAGTACTATATTGATTGACCTGGTGCAAACAAATGCTTGTTATCCGTGCAACATCAAGTGACACTGAACTTGTCTGTTTTCAGCCTTATTTTTGCACAAATGTATTTTAGAAGGTTTTTTTAGTTTAGATATTTGATGGTGAAAATTTGACAGCAGTATAGAAGAATCTCAGAATCTTCTGTTAGAATTTAAGATTTCAAACATCATAAATTGATAAAACTACTAGGTTACAGCAGTGTAAAATACTTTAAACATTACTTTTTAACTTATCTGATATAATTCTTGCTACTTGTCAGGTCATTTAATCTCTGAAATTCTGTATATAGCCAACAAGTTTATATTTTTAAATCCCCTTTTCCTGTCAGAAGTGTATTTGATGCTGTCTCTGTTAAACATCCCATTAACTGAAATGTTGCCAAGATTTCATGAAGTATGTTATGGATAAGGCAAAAATAAAATCCTGTTCAGGATTTTATGGTTCGTGTACACATTTAGCAATCTTGTAGGGATCCTTTGACCCTCTCTTTGCCCTCTTACATAGAGTTAATTATGCAATGAAATGTAAAACACATGCAAAGAGATTTGGTAACCATTCATGACACACAGCTGCAGCCAGAGTTTTAAAAGCATTCAGTTCCCATCTGAAAATATAAGCAAGAGATTGTTTTATATGTACAGTTTCCTTCAAAATGTCCCCCTTTGGTGTCTAAAACAAACTGAGCTAGAGATAAACCGACACCAGTGTCTTTCTATGTAAACCCATATTCTTTATGTTGTGATTTGTTTTAGTGTTAGGACCATTTTGACAGTTTGACAATAGAACTTGTAAATCTTCAACATCTAGACATTTTGGGGTTTTTGTCAGACTTGCGCAGACCCCCAGCTAGTCTGTTTTTCTTCTATTTATTTGAGGCCAGTGTGTCTATTGCCATCAGCCACCTTATTTGGGCTTTTTCAAAACTCACAGCTTTCATTTAAGTAACAAGTAGGTGGATGGATGATTAGCTGTTCTGAAATCTGACTCTGTGTGTCAAGAATTAATGGGTTCAGGAACACTTTTGTAAAGTTAGTTTTAATTCCTGAAGTATTTTTAGTGTTTCGCTATTTAACTGCACCACATGTCTTTTTTGCTCTTTACAAAATAGACATAGGATATGAAAAGTAAACAAATAAAAAAAAAAAAATCTGTGCATAAAGAAAGCAGACACTAAAAAGTCCATTGTATTTTGCCTTCTCTGCAATTTGGCAAGAAGTCCAAGCAAAAAGATAGCTTTTTGCCAGTTTAGTTTCACTTGCTGTTGTAAATTAAATTTGGACATTACCCATGAAATTCTGGACTCCTTTATAAAATAAAAATGTTGGATGATGTCCAAGGAGGAATATGTGGTTTGTGGTTGTATTCTGTGAGAGTGTGGTTGTCTCAGAGCTCCTGAACTAAGCAGAGGCTGTACGTACCAATTACAGCCTGAATTCATCCCCTTTGCCAGAGATACATAGCTGCATAGTAATTTTAAGCTCCCTCTATGATCTGTAGAGAAAGATAACCTTCTCTACAGGTTGCCTGAGATGAAAATTGAATACAGAGGAAGCTGTCTTTCTCCACAGACTAAACCATTAAGACAGACAATTTCATGGTTGGTAAGCTGAAATATTGGGGGATGGATTGTTCTGTGGTGTTGCAGATACCGGAAAACTCAATTCAATTGATAGCAGAGTCTAATGCAGTCATACAGGAAAGCAAGAAAAAGCCAGGCTTGCTTCTGTGCTGCTGTATGTTTTGCCAGATGCTGGATTCAGGCAGAGATCAGAGATTTTAGAAATATTTTGGGACATTCTCTGACATGAATGAGTAAGCAGAGTATTTTTTTGATGAGACCTTACTCCTGGCAAAAGGTTTGACCCAAATCTAAACATTTAGTGTGTAAGTATTTACATGGTTCAGTATTCATTATAGTTTTGCCATTGCCTTTTAAAAATTGCTACCAGTAGCTCCTGTTGAAAGACCCTTAAATGAAATGAACTAAAAATTCATGTGCATTGATAGCAGCTGCACATAAGTCTGAGAAAGTCTAAAGTTTGGAATTGCAATCCCTTGACAGTTATAGCCCTAAATTTATGGTTGGTTTTCATAGTGTTTAGAAATGAATGGATTTTGCTTATTACAAATATTGCTGTACTCTTAAACTGTTTTTCTTCTTGTTTCAGAATGGAGAGGTAGGCTCAATCCTAAACTGCTCAAACTCAATTTAAGGTAGTATTTGACTTTATATAAACTTCTTATTATTCTAGGGAATATACACTTCGTTTTGCAAAGTGGACAGAGGTTTGCTAAGCTTAAAAGTGCTGGATTTCCATTAATTGAACTCTAGTCACTAGACAAATTAACAATCAATTTTCTGAAGAAGCCCACGTTTATTAGAATAAATGGCCTGATTTTTTTTTTCCCCATTTTAGTTCAATTGCTCTTATTTGCAGGGCTGGATGCTGTTGCAAAGTGAATGGGGATATGTACAGTCAGGTAGCTGTCACCTGCATCGTGCTAATGGGAGCTCCCTGAATGGGAGCTTGTTTGAAGGCTTAATATGATAGCTTCTCTAACCATCCTTGTAACTCCACTTGGTACCTTTGCAAAGGAAATGTGGATATGTGTTTTGATCAATCAGTTCTGAGAAAGATTTCCATTCAGAGAACATTGCAAAAGGTCTGCATTATTTTAGAAAATATGAGTAAAATGTTATAGAAAGTGTTTTAGATAGTAAATACAAAATCTGGTTTATTAGTATCTTGGATTCTTAAAATTTTGCCTTTCCATAACTCTAAGAACTTGCTGGGTGAAAAAGAATTCACTGAATCTATCTTCAGCATATAGATTTGGTACAGATGCATCTTAATTTTGAGTGCCTGACCTTGGGCAAATGGAGTTGATCTAGTAGCTCTCCCCTTGCCTGCCTTGGTAAAACACTGAGGTTTCATGTGGTCTCAATGGTGAGAAATAAATACCTAAAAATCCCCCCCAAAATCTCTAGAGGGTGATGCGGTCTGCCAAGGTTTAGTGTTTACCGCTGTTTGTATAGGGAGCATAGTTTGGAGGAGGTCACCTAATGGTCTTTGGAGGATGGGCACCCTGGGGGTCAGGACTCATGACTTGTAGGAGTTAGTGGTAGCAGCCATGCCCCACCTTTCCTCAAGTAGCTTCATAGTTGGGACATATGCCCAGGAAGTAGGAGACCTGGGCTTTATGTTCTTTTCAGGCTTGCTACAGGATAGCATGCCCATCGTTTGTGGTCATTATGCTATACATAATATTTATTAGATTCTTTTTTACAAACTTTAATTAAATAGGTAATTGATCACACTTCAAATGATGAGTATCAGTTAGCTTAGAAGAGTTTTGCACGTTGCTAGATCTGAAATTATCAAAATATATGACAAAATATTTGTGGAAAAGCAAACAGAGTCTCACATATCAGCCCAGTATTGGTACTTAATTTTTTATTTTTTTTTTCTGCATAAAATGATGAATTCATGCATGCAAAGTAGTTGAAGCACAATATTCAGGTAAGCAGAAGTTCCAGCTGAACAAAGGAGTGAAAGCCAGGACCTATGCAACCTAAGGAAAATCAGCTTTGCATAATGTTATGATACATTTGTTGAATGCTTTTGGCATGTGTACTGATGGCTGGTTTCACTCTTGATAGTGCATGAATGGTCCTAGTGATGTAGGCTCAACGCCGGCCCCCTGCATATGCCCACCAGGAAAACAAGGACCTCCAGGCCCCAAAGTAAGTTTTGATTCTGTCTTATTGAGCGTACACGACTTTTTTTTTACTTTTTTTTTTTTTTTTAATCTTATGTTGGCCACTCATAGACAGGCAGATTAAAAAAGTAGGGGACAAGTTCTCTTAGTTCTGGTTTCCAGTGCATGAATATAGTGACTAGGATCCTCAAGGCCAGGTTTTGCTGCCATAACTCCTAATAACTCAAATACATCTTTTATATTTTAAGAAAGATGTTCATGGATATAAAACTGTGTTTCCTTGCTACTTTTCAGCAGATGACCTTGCTTTGCTAATTATTTAAGAATGAAATGGTTTGCTCATAGAAGTCTTAATGGGAAGGTTTTTCTCCTTCTTTGCTAAAGAATGGACTAGATGCTTACCGGGAGGGTTCAACCTTACCTGTTCTGACGGCCTCCCTTCAGTGTTGGTGGAGGATTAAAATGAGAACCAGACTTGAGTCTCACATGGGAATGTGATGTCTAACATGGCAAACTCAAATCCCTGAAATTTTGCTGTAGTACCTATCTCAATAACTGTGCCAAGCAGTGCTTCCAGAGTTACTAGCTTGCCTTATGAGGATAGACAAGAAAATCCTAAACTGATTGTCTTTCATTAAGCAAATGATTAAAAAACCTCTACTCTCATTATATAAGGGGATTAACAGTCTGCTGCAGCTATCTCAAGTCAAAGGGCTTTTTGCTACAATGGTAAGGGTTTCTAATCAAGGCATTGGAATCCACAAGATGGAGATCATTATTATTTCATGTAATAGAATTTTTGTGATCAAATCAGACAAATTATGTCTGACAAATTTGGTGGCTGCCTACGATGGAATTACAGTGTTGGTGGATAAGGAAAGAGCAATTGACATCATCTACCTGGACTTGTGCAAGGCATTTGACACTGTCTCGCACAACATCCTTGTCTCTAAATTGGAGAGACATAGATTTGACAGGTGGACCACTCAAAGTGGTGAGGGCTTGGCTGGATGGTTGCACTCAAATAGTTGTGGTCAATGGCTCAATGTCCAATTGGAAACCAGCGATGAGTGGCATTCCTCGGGGGTTGGTATTGGGACCGGTGCTGTTTAACATCTTTGTTGGCGACATGGACAGTGGGATTGAGTGCACCCTCCACAAGTTTGCTGACGACAACAGGCTGTGTGGTGCAGTCGACGCACTGGAGGGAAGGGATACCATCCAGAGGGACATTGACAGGCTTGAGAGGTGGGCCTGTGTGAACCTCATGAAGTTCAACAAGGCCAAGTGCAAGGTCTTACATCTGGGTCGGGGCAATCCCAAGCAGAAATAGAGGCTGGGAGGAGAATGGATTGAGAGCAGCCCTGAGGAGAGGGACTTGGGGGTGTTGGTTGATGAGAAGCTCAGCATGAGCCGGTAATGTGGACTCTCAGCCCAGAAATCCAGCCTCATCCTGGGCTGCATCACAAGAAACGCGGTCATCAGGTCCTGGGAGGTGATTCTGCTCCTCTACTCTGCTCTGGTGAGACCCCACCTGGAGTACTGTGTCCAGCTCTGGAGGCCTCAGCACAAGAAGGATGTGGACCTATTGAAGTGGGTCCAGAGGAGGGCCATGAAGATGATCTGAGGTCTGGAGCACCTCTCCTAAGGTCAGGCTGAGAGTATTGGGGTTGTTCAGCCTGAAGAAGAGAAGGCTCCGGGGAGAACTTATTGCAGCCTTCCAGTACTTCCAGTACAAGGGGCCTACAGGAAAGATGGGGAGGGACTCTTTATCAGGGAGCGTAGTGACAGGATGGACAGGATGAGGGGTAATGGTTTTAAACTGAAAGAGGGTAGATTTAGACTAGATATTAGGAAGAAATTCTTTACTGTGAGGGTGGTGAGACACTGGAAGAGATTGCCCAGGGAAGCTGTGGGTGCCCCATCCCTGGAAGCGTTCAAGACCAGGCTGGATGGGACTTTGAGCAACCTGGTCTAGTAGGAGGTGTCCCTGCCCATGGCAAGGGGGTTGGAACTAGATGATCTTTAAGGTCCCTTCCAGCCCAAACCATTCTATGATTCTGTGATTCTTTGCTTCCCAGGGTGGGGGTTATAAGAGGAGTTCTTTTTTGCTGTAGGAATTACTCCTTGAGAGTAGTATCTGGGCTGGTAGCCGCTGTTTTGTGGAATGTTAGGGTTCCTCTGTGCTAATTTTAAAATGCTCTTTCATATCTTTTGTGTGTTAACATATTGCTTCTCCATAGGGTGACCCTGGGCAGCCTGGGAATCATGGTTATCCTGGTCAGCCTGGTCCAGATGGTAAGCCTGTGAGTACTAAAAACTTAGTCATATATTGTAAATGCAAAACTAACAATAGAAAAAACATGTACCACTGATAGAATTTTCAAATTTAGATGATTTTGTCTCCATTCTTCAAAATTCTGCGTGTCATTTAAGCACTATCTGAATGTAATAGTTCTATGAATATGTTACTCATAGTATTTTTGTTTCAAGCTAAAATATTGTAAATATGATAGCATGAGGTAGGCACTGTTGTAAAGCAGAGAACAGGGTATAAGTGCTCCAGTTGGACTTTGCATCGGTTTGCAGCAGTTAATCACCTTCTGTCTTTACTGCTTAAGAATTTTTGCATTAGAAAGCACTTTAGGGCAGATAAAATCCTGTCTCTCTTGTTTTCAGGATTACTTCTCATGTTTAAGCTTTGTTCATTTTAATTTCTTTCTAGGCTGCCTCAGGTAGTCCACCAAAATCTGTAGATATGCATATATAGTGTTAAAAATGTAGATATTTTACAGTTCCAAACATTATGTATTTAAAAATACATCATAAAAATACCTGTATTTTTCTCTTACCCTAGAATTTATTTTTTAAGCTGGCATTCCATTAGTATGGATGGTAAAGACTGGAAAAAAGCAGATGAATAACATACGTCCCTAAAATAAAACTGTCAGTTTTGGCAATGGCTTGTCTGGTCTTTGTGGCTAACATTTTTTATTGTAATAAAATTGTAGTAAAAGCAAATAAATATATAAAAATAGCCTAAAGTTTCATTAAAAAAATATATTAGATCTCTGAATCTGATTGGAAGCCTCTAAGATATTGACAGCCAAGCTTCTCTGTTGAGTAAGGTTTTTTTAACAGCCTGCAGTCTCTGTATCACCAAAGCAGTGGTGTGCATGTGACTCTGGAGTGTTAAGCGCAGGCAGGCCAAAAGCTGGGAGGCTTGACCACCCACGTTTCTTTTCTAAGACTGTCACCCCTGATATTGCTTACTATTCATTAGAAGCTATTTTATTTATATTAAATTAAAAAAAGAGAAAAAGGTAAAAGACATTGAGAGCAATAAAAATAATTTGCTTCTGAAAAGAGGGTAATTTCTTCAAAAGCAGGAAAAAAAAAAAAAGGGCATGCATGTACCAGAAATTGTTAATTTATTGTAGTTTTTCATTCTTATTGTGAGGACTAAATTTTATGGTTGAGTCCTTAGGTTGTAGTTTTGTTTTGAAATCTCCATGGTGAAGTAGAAGAGAAGGTAAGCACCATGTCTTGAAATTCACAGAAAATACAATTAGGGAGGAGTCCCAAATACTATTGAGAATAAAAATGTGAGAAGATGTCCCAAAACATTAGAAAATATAAGTGGGTGAGTGCAGAGAAGACAAAATCATTTATGAAAGGAACACTGGATTATGGTACTGGGGAACTAATAATCTATGGGTTTAGTTGACACTTAGAAGGGGTATTAAGTTATTCTGGGCCATTTTGGTCCACACTAGACAGACCAGAGAAACTTCAGAGAAGGGCAACAAAGGGCTGGATTGGACCTTTCAACTTCATTCTTTTAGTAATTTTCCTGTCCTGTGGAAAGATTCATGAGGATATTGTAACTAATCGTAAGTCTTTCCCAAATCTGTCCTTGCTTATTAATTTTAGTACCTCTAGCATGTTATTCCTGCTAAGCAGGCACTACCCACCAACTTCGATGGCTTCATAAAAACACCTAATTGTTCTATTTTTGTTACGTATTTTTAATACCCATCTATAAGAAAGGCAAAAGGAGGATCCAGGTAACTATAGACCTGTCAGTCTAACCTCGATACCGGGGAAGGTCATGGAGCAGGTCATCTTGAGTGCCATCAAAACCCACATAATGGGCAACCAGGGGATCAGGCCTAGTCAGCATGGGTTTATGGAAGGCAGGTCCTTTCAGCCGAACCTGATCTCCTTCTATGACAAGATTACCAGAATATTGGACAAGGGAAAAGCTGTTGATATTGTATACCTGGACTTTCGAAAAGCATTTGGTACTGTCCCCCATACAATTCTCGTGGAAAAACTGGCTTTGCACGGCCTGGATGAGCATACAATCCACTGGATCAAGCACTGGCTAACTGGAAGGTCCCAAAGAGTGGTGCTCAATGGATTTAAATCCAGCTGGCGGCCGGTCACAAGTGGTGTGCCTCAGGGCTCAGTGTTGGGACCATTTCTGTTCCACATCTTTATTGATGATCTTGATAAGGACATAGGGTGTATCATCAGCAAGTTTGCAGATGACACCAAGTTAAGCAGGAGTGTTGATTCCCAGGAGGATAGGGAAGCTCTACAGAGAGACTTAGATTGGATCATTGGGCCAACATCAATGGTATGAGTTTCCACAAGGGCAAGTGCCAGGTTCTGCACTTGGGCCACAATAACCCCATGCAGTGCTACAGACTTGGGGAAGTGTGGCTGGAAAGCTGCCTGGCAGAAAGAGACCTGGGGGTTCTAATTGACAAGCGGCTGAATATGAGCCGGCAGTGTGCCCAGATGGCCAAGAAAGCCAACGGCATCCTGGCTTGTATTAGAAATAGCGTGGCCAGCAGAAGTAGGGAGGTGATTGTGCCCCTGCACTCAAGCCCTGGTGAGGCCACACCTTGAGTATTGTGTCCAGTTTTGGGCACCTCAATACAAGACAGATATCGAGGTGCTGGAGCGAGTGCAGAGGAGGGCAACGAAGCTGGTGAAGGGCCTAGCAGACAAATCATATGAAGAGCGGTTGAAGGAGCTGGGACTGTTTAGTTTGAGGAGGAGGAGGCTGAGAGGAGACCTCATCACTCTCTACAGCTATTTGAAAGGACACTGTAGAGAGGATGGTGCTGGTCTCTTCTCACAGGTAATTAATGACAGAACAAGAGGGAATGGCTTCAAGCTCCAACAGGGTAGATTTAGACTGAACATTAGGAAAGAATTTTTCACAGAAAGAGTGGTCTGGCATTGGAATAGACTGCCCAGGGAGGTGGTTGAGTCACCATCCTTGGATGTGTTTAAGAGACGTTTAGATGTGGTGTTGGGGGATATGGTGTAGGGGAGAACTTTGTAGAGTAGGGTAGATGGTTGGACTCAATGATCCCAAGGGTCTCTTCCAACCTAGACAATTCTATGATTCTATAATACATTTCATTTCTATGTCAGCTAAAGATGTAAACAGTGAGACTGATACTTACTTGGAAGTTTGAACGCTGTAAGGGTAATAAATATTACCAGTTACAAAGAGAAAGCTCCATGCTACGCATTATATAATGTTCGCATTTCTCCTATTTTGTTGCTTAGTTATGTGTTGGCCTTTTCTTAGGGATACCAGCTGGTTCATTTAACTGTGGTGATTCCTTTTGGAAGCAGAGTTAGTTTGATGGGAAAAAAAATAGGTACTGAAAAAAAGAAATGCAATTGTTTCTAATAATTGAAAGTTCCTCCGGTTTAAAATATTGGAATTGGTATGTTGAAACCTGCCCATGGCAGCCCTGATGGCCCAGGACACCACTGAGTACACAAATTTTTCTGTAGTTCTACAAGCAAAGATCCTTAATTTTTTCTGTGATATAAGAACATTTGTATACTTTTGCTTTTGTCTTAAACAAGTTTTGATAGCTATTATCTTCAAAGTTTTTTGGAACTAGAAATAGAGAAAACAATCTGAATTGAAATTGTCAGTGCTATAAAATACTACATTTTGGTTCCAGACATTCATTAAAATACAGCTTTTAAAATGGGAATGTGTAGAATCTGAGCTGGGGAAGTGTAATCTAATCAGAATAACTTTTCAGTTGATTACTGATCATGCTTAAGCTTCTGAAGATCGGTCCTGTTCTCCTATACAAAGACAAGTATACAAACTGTCTCAACCCAGAGTTGCATGGAAGAAGGTGTCCATCACAGTTTGACCATGCTGATTGCTAGAAGTAGACTTGCAGTATGGATAAGCATAGCAGAGCTGTCTTTAATCTAGCTAACTCTGATATTTTGAAAAATAAAGTGATATTTTGTAAGCTTTTGTGAAGCCAGAATGGACTGGATATTGGTAGAGAACTGTCAGTTTTAAAAACTAGATTAAGACTTTATTTCTGAAGTGTCCAGTCAGCTGCAACAGTATTGTTTTATAAACAGTTTGTTATGATTTTCTCATACTTTTATTAATAGGTTTCCACTTCAACGCTATATATCTTCCCATAAGGACTGAAAATTGTAAGAGTGTGAATCATGAAGCAGAAAGAAATTGATACTCTAGTCTTTCTGTAGTTTTGTAATCTGGCAGTTATGTTTTGGGGTTTTTTTCCTGTGAGTGAGTCATAATGTGTATATATGGGCATTCTCTGAACATAAAGAAGATTAATAAAAGTATATCAGGCAATTAGAAGAGAATCAAAAAGCCCCACGAAAGAAGAAATTTCACCATTTTGCTGAATTGAGGTTCTTATGTTATTTGCAGTGGCTACAGTTAAATCTTACAGTTTTATTAACTGACGAATATTTTTTGAAAAATCAGCTGTAGCTTTTTGCACTTGTTCTTTGTAAGGACATAATTGCAACCCTATTAGATCATCTGCAGCTCCAGCCAGTATATTATTGTTCCTTACAGTAGATTCTTGAGTACTTTCCAGGCTAGCTTTTAGCCATGAACGATGGGAGACCCTTTAGATACACCGTGCAGGAAAACGGATTCCTCTCGCTGTCTTTTTCTTTCTGTTTTACTTATTTATTTGATAATATGACTTGCATGTTTTCTGTGCTGTCAGTGATTTTTCCTTGTTTGAGATATCGTTGCTCATATGAATCTTTTTAGCTGTATCCCCTGGAGAACTCTGAAAAGAAAGCTCTTAATTCAGACAGCACAATAGGCTTACAGGTAGTTGTGTAGTCAGTGTTGTTTAATCAAATGGCTTTTGCATGAAAAGCTTTTCCTGGAAAGTCAGTCTTTTCTGTTCCCAAACACATTTTTATGTTCTTCTCTAAAGTTATTCCAGTCTGCCTATCTGGTATTCATTTTCTTGGAACAGTGTAACTGGTCAACAAAATGTTTCTTGCTCTGAGAAAGGTTTTAGGCATGCATTTATATTACTATATGTAACTGATTTTTAAAGTAAAACATCAAAGAAAATTTTGTTTATTGTTTGTAGGCTGGCTAGATTGTTGTAATACTTGAAGTTAGTTTTAGTCCAGAAAAATTCAAAACAATTCACATTAATATCTTCAGAAAATCTACCAGAAAATAATTGTTCACCTGGTGTTACCCAGTAAAATTGTTTGCTTTAATATTTTGTGAAATGAACATAAAGATGACTAATTTTCAGTCATTCTTTAATTGTTTTTTAAATAGTTTTGTTTACAGGTTCTTTGTTTTTTCCCTTTCATTGCCACCTCTATTTATTTTCCATACTCTGATAGATACAGAAAAGATCAATTGAAGTAACTGGAGAAAAGCACAAAAATGAGAAGCATAATAAGTAATGAAAATACATTTTTTTTCAATCAAAAATGTCATTCGGGAGACCTGAAATGATTAAATTGTCCTGTCAGGAGAAACAGCACTGGTAAATAAGCAAAAGGGTAAAAATAGTATTTGAATCTCAACTGGAACTCATTTTAAGGGACATTATTCATCAGAAAGGAGCAGCTGGAGTGGTTGCTGGCTCTGAGAATGCTCAGCAGCCTGACTGTGTGGTCACAAAGCCATGTTTTATTCCAAAGGATACTTTAGATGTACTGGGGAAAAACTCAAGTTAAGGGGAAAAATAAATGAACAGTCTATGCTGTGGTTAATAGAGGTGATAGGTTATCAGTCTGCTGAAAGAACTTAAAAAATACATGTATTTCTCAATTTTGTTCTTTGAGCCACGCAGCTGGCAAATCTGGACAATTTTCCAATATTCCATCTAGTTTCATTCATGAAAGTTTGGAACCGTTTGCCTTGTCTTTACAGTGTCCACAAGCAATAAGCAGTTTAAAAATAATCTGGTGAGACTGACTTTACTGATACACTCAATACAGAGTTCAGAAGGTATCAAAAGCATCACATAATAAGTAATTTCTGATCATTCCAGTATTTCTTAGAGTTTAGTAATTTGGTGACCAGCTGAAGGACGAATCTTTTATTATGAACTTACTATAATGGCAATGGCCAGCTATTTCAACAGTACTTTTGGAATAAAAATGAATAATAGTTTCTTGTATACATAGGATTATTACCTGTGCTATTTGATGGTTTTCCTGGGGATTTAAGTTGATATAAACTCTGGAGATCCTTTTCTCAGGAAACTTCCGCAGATGTAATTGATAATTCAGCTGTAAAATGCAGCTCTCAATTCCAGAAAAATACATATTCCTTAGTAACACTGTGACCTTGTTATTCTTAGGGGAAATGTGTTTGCTCCATTCTGATTAATACAGTGATGTAATGGCTTCACTGAGACCAACTACTTTTTGAAATCAGGTAGATGCCTGATGCTGACCTGTGTTGCATACAGCTACCCATTTCAGACAAAAGACCATATGACTTTCTTCAGCAATGGCCATGTGCAGATGATAAGGATGAACATCTAAGCAGCGAGCAGGAAGTTACACTCCCTTGGTGCATCATCCCATCTCCCAGAAGTCTGAAGCTCGGGAACTTTTAAAGCTGGTTTTATGACCTTTTGTTTAATAATCTTGATGGATATTTTTTTCCTCTGTGTATCTGAGCACTGAACATCATGCTTAGGTAAAATATACTGCTAGCGGCTCTGAGCTGTGAAAGCCTTGGCAGATGACGGACTAGCCAATGGAAGGAAGTGTAATCAAATGGAGAAAAAATTAAATGGGCCAAACCAAACCAAAGCAAAAAAAGGCAACAAACAAGGCAACGAAAACTCTTTTCTGTACTTTTACCATAATGTTCACTTGATTACAAATCTTTGATCAGGAGTCACCTCCGAATTTATGTTGGAGCGTAGAAGCTGCATTTAGTTACCTTTGTGATCTAATGCTGGATCTCCCCTTCATTTTTGTGTTTTGGTACGTGTAAACAGAGAGGCTTCACTGCAGAGACAGTTCTGGTAGCCTGCAGAAGCAGATGCCACAAGAAGTCTTTCTACAGGGCCTTGCTGTTTAACAGAGGGGAGAGAGAGATGGCAATTGTTCTGAGCTCCTGAGTTACCATTGCTTAAGAAAGTCCCAAAGAAAGGAACAAGGCACAGGCTCCAAACAGACCTGCTGGAGAGGAGTACCTGACTGATCCACATGTCCAAAGGGGCAGGAAAAAGACAAGCAGTAAACAGATGAGTACAGGCATAATGAGGTGTTAGGGAAGGTTGGTTGAGGGTGGGATGGGAAAAAAGCTCCTTGAGTAAAGGAGGCAGAAGGACCAGAGGCAAAAACATTAGATGATACACAACTTCTCAGAAAAAGGCTAAAACACTTAATTCAAATACGTCAAGTACTTTCTAACATTTCCGTTTCCTTGCAGGATTTTAGTTACTGATATTGCCAGTGAGGGAAAAGGTCATAGTGTGACTGCAAATTTGAGTGTAGGCATGGATATGTGTCTGAATAGCTGTAAGAATTTATGTCCTTAAAGATGTAACGTGTTTTATGAAAAGGGTTTGAAAACTTCTCGTCTAATGTTTTAGATAATTGTGCTTTAAATGCACTAAAGATTTTCCACAAGAGGTACGAAGACCTCTCTGTCAGGATATTTTCCTAACACCGAGTTAATTTTTTCTTTTCCAGTTGAATTCCATTGTGCTTAGTTACATCACCCTAAATAGTTCTGTTTACTTAGTGTTTACAGTCCTTAAATATCTTCAGACCATTAGTGCTGATCCTTGGCTATTTCCTAGCCAAATTGAGCTTGTTTACTTCTCCCTTGTCTTTCCCAAGTAGTCCTGTTGTCATGCCCTCGTCATTTATGTTCAGTGATTTGGAGAGCTTTTCAGTTAGGAAGTGCAGTTGTCATTGCCTTATCAGTATGTCCTCTATTTTTATTTGATATTTGTCTGATGTGATACACCTATGAATTCTGTCTGAACTCCTGTCCTTTAGGCACGCAAATGCATTGGAGATATACTTCTGAGGTTTACTCTGCTATTGCACTTACAAGTTCTTTGGAATTAATACTTGTCTTACGTCCATCTTGCTCAATTTTTTCCCTACAAGTAAACTAACTTTCATTTTCCAGCAAGGCTATTGATTCACAGAGGATGACAGTATTGCTAATTTGACTGTGTCCTTTATGTAAGTTCTTTAGCGTAAGAAGTCCATTCAACTTTTTCCTTAGAATTATTTGTAAATTATTGGCATTTTCTTTAAATTCCAAAGTTTCACTTTATCTGTGATTTTTTTTAAATACCAAGCCATCTGGTACAAAACTAAGTATCTCAGTATCATGCTGTTTATCACTTTGCCTTTACAGATTTCCAGGCACTAGAAATTTATCAGTACTGTTCTCACCCATAAAAAATCGAAAGGGAGTTTTTGTATGATACTGATTTCAGTTGCACTGATGTAAAATAACGAATGAGAATATAAACAAAGTGCTGTGGAGTAGCACTGATTGATAGCATTGTTGAAACTTTATAGGTGGATTCAGTTTAAGACACCTACATTTAGTGTTTACATGTGTATAGACACACTGGGTGTCTAAATTCTTGTATTAGTCAACAGATATTTAACTAATATACCCCAAGAGGTATGTCTTATCCTGTAAGGTATTTTGTGTTGCCTACACTGCTGCTTCAAAAGGATGAATGCCTAGGGAATCTCAAAAGGCAGGAGCTGCCTATGTTTAGGCAACTGGATTAAAAACTGAGTATCAAATTCAGGGTTAGCTATAATACTTTTCACACCATCTGTGTGTCTTCTGAAAAGTTCATGAGAGAAGACCATGGAGAGAAACTCCAGATAAAGAGAATTCTTTTGGGTGGCAAATTAACTGCTTTCACCTTACTTGAAAGCGAGCCTTCAGTCCTGAACTCGTCTGTGTCAATTGGACAGGGAATTTTCACTTCTGTCCCTTTTACATAAAATGTCAGCTATGGCACAGCTGTTCTTGGAGCACATGTATGTGTGTCACATATGTACTCCTATTGAGGGCTTTGAGGTTAGGGAAAGAGGACTTGAGCTGACTTTACTGCAAAAAAATTTTAGGCATTAGTATGTAGATTGATGATCCGTACTGCAAAAGGAGTAGTGATACAAAGACATGCTCAGTTCTTATGAAAACCAGCTTTTGTAATTTATAGAAGGTGTTTTTAACTTGTCCAAACAATTGCTATATTATTTATACCAGACAGTGATTCTCGGGTTTGTGACCTTCTATGAGTTTCCTTTTGAGTCTTCTCAGTTCCGGCTTTCCATCAAACAAACACGCTGACAGTATGTTTGATTTGCTCTGAAATCACATTACAAGATCTAGCTCTGAGCTAAATATGCAGTTTTGTAAGCTGAAGACTCTTCTGCCATCAGCCATTCATCTCGTGAATTTTGAAATTCAGTTCAGCCAGGAAATTGTCCTCCTTTACTTCTTCCCCTACTCAGTTAGAAGGAGAAGGAGGGGAAATTGCATTTCAGAGATCTCAAATGTGAAATAAGTTTTATTTACATAGAATTATATCCTACAGGAAGTCATACAAACTTTTTGCTTTTTTTTGGAGAGGAAATAAAAAGATAATCTTTTAAAGGCTTTTTTTTTTGGCTTGGTGAATTGTTTCAGCTACAGGGGAAGCTTATAAGCAATCTGTGAATGCTACACCATTTACAGTTAAAGCTGATTATGCTAGAACTGCCTTGAGCACTGAAAGTGAAATGTTTGATAAAGGATCCATGTATGACAGAAACCTAGAATTCTGTTTACTTCTGTACTAAACATTACCAGCTGGCTTGTCGGGCATCTGCTCAAATCTCTTTTGGGAAGAGGGCACAGCAAGTACTCTCTTGTATCCAACCCAGCAAATAATTTTGGCTCTGTTTATTCTTCCCAGAAAGCTCTGACTGATTTAAAGAAGAAATCAGACGTATGCGTTGCCTTCCTTGTATTGAAAAGGTTCTCTTAGCTCCTTTTTACCAGTGTGGAAATCCCTCCATTAAATTTTGTGCGAAGTTTTTAAGACTGAAACTCATTTAGAAATAGGATTATTAGTTTCTTCAGTTCAGATCAAGATCAAATTCTGGGTATTTGAAATTGGATAGTCCATTTTATGGGATTTATCAAATTTGGTTTGGGCTGCCTGTTGAAAGGTCTGGGCCAAATAGCCTCAGAGTTTTTTTAGGACAATTTCTCTTCTTGTTCTGTATGTTTTCTCAACAAAAACCCTTTTTGTAGCTCATTTTGTCTATTGGAACCTGTTTTTAATGGAGCTAGGTAAAATTCCTTTTCTTCAGTTACTTGCCTCTGTTAAAGGATTCTTCTAAAGCACTTGTTAAATTTGCATAAAACCAGGCTATTTTTGCTGTAGATACATTTGCTCGGGCATGTATTTTGGGTTCTGTAAATGTTCTCTTGTTCTGCCAATGTTAACTTCTAGTAAAGCATTCCTGAAATTCTCTTTTCAACTCATGAATTATTTAGTATTTCTTTTCGTAGTCCCAGTCATTCAAATTGTTTTTTTACTTGCATAGTCTGGTGTATACCTTCAAGTTCATAGCTAAGTGCTTAGTATTGAGAATGGAATTTTTATTATTGAGAGATATTATAAAACTAACTGCATAATCTATCAGAACATGCCTTGTTTGTTAAAGCTTACTTCTATAACTGGAAAGAAGCCTTTAAAAGTCCTGGCATTTTTCAGCTACTTTTCTTGAGAGAGAGGGGAAAAAAAAGTGTCTACGTATGTGGGTTAATTTGTTCTTTTCTTTTTTTTTTTTTCCAATAGGAACTAAACAATATGTCTCATGTAACAATTCTAAAATAACGGATTTTAGCATAAAGTCTGGAGGCTACAAACTTCAGATGCAGAGATTAACACTTCTGAAAGATGAAATCTAAATCTCACATGTATGATTGTGATAGCAGTTACTGAAATTTGGGACCTGAAATGACAGGGTTGTAACAGTTCTCTAGTAACCAGGGGGATTATTTTTTCCTTAAATAGGTGTTTGGAAATTTGTAAATATAAAACTTATGAAAAGTCACAAGTCTTGGTTTCTTTTCCTTAGGGATATCAGGGATCAGCAGGAACTCCAGGTATCCCAGGAACTCCAGGGGTTCAAGTAAGTTTCTGTTTCATTTCTGGAATTTGAAAATCTTGAGATGAATCCCACCAAATCTTTCCCAGTATCCACTGTTTGTCATTGAGAGTTGAGATGTGGGGAATGTAGAGGGCTCAAGGGCATAAAGTCAGGGGCCATCCTTGGGTGAATTGCTTTGGAACTTGCATGGCTTTGGGGTTTGTAGGTAGGCTGACAATTACACTGCAAATCTACTTACTGCTAGGTAAGGCCAGTAGGAGCAGGACTCAGCTGGGGCTTAGACATTTTCACCCTGATCCAGAAGCCAAATGTTAGTTCCTTCCATTTTTTTATGAACCAGTAACAGTGATCTGAAGCACTGTCATGGTGACTGATTACCTACAATTCACATGTCCAAAAGAAGGTTTCAGATAAAGCCCAGATGGATGGAGAATTCTTTTTCTTTCTTCATTGTATTAATTTAGTAGCCCGTACTGGGACAGGTATTGGAAAGCAGTGCTGTATTTCACCTGTGGCATGATCCAGTCTGGCTGGATAGTCGAGAACGTACTCATTTGTTGAATTAAATATCTGAGAGCATTTTGGGGCCAAGAGTGAGCCTGCAACACGGCATATGTGGAGGCTGTCTGATGGACATTTGAAAGGAAGGGGACACATCTGGACTAGTACAGGCTGTGTGATGTCTTTTTTTCCTGGGGTGGTCCTTAGTTAGAGCAAAGAATTGTTTTGGTGTTCTCTGGTCATGGGTTATGAGAGTGTGCCATATTCATACATGCTGGATGCATTTCATGGTCTGTTCTGCTTTTGTATCCAGTTACCAAAATGTTGTGATCTGCCAGCTGACACATCGGTCCCCAGGTCATGTTGTATTACATTTCTGTGTCTCATTCAGTATCAGATTGTATTTTTATTTGAGCTGGTTCTCATTTTTTCTCTCTTAGGGACCACGTGGCTTACCAGGTATCAAGGGAGAGCCAGGGAAAGATGGGGCTAAGGTAAAAAAAAAAAAAAAAAGTAATAGATAAAAAGATTTTACTCTTAGATTTTACTCTTACCATTTATCATTTCTGGCTCTACAGTTAATAGTATCAATATTTTCACATGAGGCTTCTGTGAGAATTGTTTACTGAAAAGGTAATAAAGAAGAAATAAGAATCCTAAATTTAGAATGTTACTTCAATTCTGAATCTGGTCTGCTTTATTTAATAAAGTTTATATAGACTTTAGCACTGCCAGTAACACCTTTATTGCACTGAATAATTTATATTTAGAAAGCATATCTAAATATGGGTACCTGGAAGCATGATACAGCCATCTGTCAGAATGGTTTCTTTCCATCTCTTTTCACCCTTTTTCTCTTTAAGTAAGCACCCAGATGAGCTAGGTAGAAATATTTGGATGGCACTTTTTATCAGAAAACACTGACTAATTGAAACCAAAGCTTTTTGTGGAAAAGTTCCAGCTGAGGTGTAGCCAGTAGCTTGGAGCTGCAGACAGATGTGGAAGCTTATATATAACTCCCTTCTAGTAATCAGGATAAACTTGAATCTGGATCTCCTGTATACGCAGTAAATAAACTAGCCACTGGCTGTTGGCAAGTCTCATTGATAGGTAAATATCTGTCTCTACCCTTCTCTCACACTTTTGCCCTATGTTTAAAAAAGTTCACTGCAGTAAAAACATATTTGGGTTTTTTTGGTTTATTAAAACTTCAAAGTCTTTTTTGTAAAACAAACACTTGTTTTCCAAACAGATTTTATTGTAGAATTTCCTTCTTCTAAAGTTCCCAGTATTGAAAGCAGGTCCTTAGATACATCACTGTTCAGCAGAATTCTCAAATGCATGATTAGAGCTGAAAAACGTGCTTATGTGTTCTGTGCATTAGGCATCTTAGTCTAATGGATCTTAGATGTTAATCTAACTGATCAGTCAGTATTATGCCACGTGCAGAAAGATACTGATGATGAAAAACTCTATTCTCCTGGACGTGCAGGGTTGTGACAGATAGAATATTTCCTAATGCTCAGTCCAGCCTTGTTTAAAATGTGCCAAGAAATAGGGCTTCCACCACTGTTTTAGAAAACTTCTTCCATTGTAAAATATGTCTTGCCATTAGAATTTTTTTCCTTATGATTCAGTCTAAATGTTCATCTCTTAATTTCATCCCATTACTTGTAAAGTTTCTGTAGCAACTAATTTAAAACTGTTTCCATTGCCCAGTGTTTTAGTTTATCCAATAATTGAATCATCACTCTGAGCAGAAATTGAGGTTCCATTCTTTTTCATTAAGAAGCAATGGATGCATGAAGTGTTTATTTCATAAGCTTTGCTAATTTTTTGAACTCCATTCCATTGTGTGTTTCCAATACTTATTTGTTGAGAGATATTTTGATAGCATTAACCCACAAGCTGTCATTCCTGTGGTCATGTTCCTGTCTTCTGTGAATATGTGACAGACCTCTCCAAATCTGATTAGGCATGAATCATTTTGATAAATACCACTGAGAAGTGTTTTCTTTCACCCTTTGTCTTAGAATGAGAAATTTTATATAAAATAACTTTCTGAGCATAATTTACTATTCCTCCTTTATGACTGAAATATATTAAACAAATTGAAATATATTGCTTAATATAAATTTAGATATTAGCAGAGAGAAAATGCTGTGATTGTCCAAAAATTATTTGGTGGTTGGCTCTTTGTTCTGAGTGAAGTAGATCCTGTCTACTGAAACAAGCAACAAAGCTTTTTATTGTTTCAAGTCAGGTAGAGCCAAGTTATAATTCAGCCTTTTGTTGTAATTTTCCATGGGATTTTGCAGACAAATTATCAGATAAATATCTTCAGTACCAATAACAAAAGTTTTGGGATTTCTGATATCTGACATCTGTGAGGACAATAAAAAGAACTGATGTTTTGGCTTGTGTTTTCAATTGGCAATTGCTTTTACCAAAGTGGATTCTTTCTTCCACTGAAATGATAACTCATTTGTCAAAGTGCCAAAGTTGTTTTATCAGTGCATTTTGGTTTCATTTTGTTTATATTTTCAGAGAAAGTACTTAATACCATATTTTTTAATACTTCATTTATCCATAGTAAGCTGGTAAGATATTTGATAAGGCCAGCAGGTCTTTAATATTTTCAATAAGAGGTAGGAGCAAAGCCATCCCAGATTAAGGGAATTTCCTTATTCTTCGGCATTTAGGAATGGATGGCAGAATTATCACAGCTCCTACAATTTTCAAAGCTTTTTTCAAACCTTTTTTTCCTCTTGTCAAAGCTAAATTGCTACTTTTGAACCTCCATGGCCTTATTGAGAGATTACAGTAAAATCTATTCTAAATGATTTAGTGATTGTTTATTTTTTTTATTTTACGTATTAAAGATCAACAAACTCTCATCAGTCAGCATACCAATGTTATGTTATGTAGTTGATATGGTAACACATAATGTTTTTCCACTATTTGTTGATCATTAAGAATATGAATGTTATTATAGTCTATTACTGTTACTATTTTACATATAAGAATTTAAAATGTTTGCTCTTTTAGGGTGACCGTGGACTACCTGGTTTTCCTGGATTACATGGGATGCCAGCACCAAAGGTTGAAATTAAATATTTCTTGTTACAATATTCATGTGTTTCAGCTTGCTCTACAGTTTAATTTAAAGGAAAAATAAGTTTATATGCAATATAATGTCAGTGCATTTGATGAAATACATAAAATGAATAGATACGATGCTGAAATTGAAGGAAGATACATGACTTGGAACTTCATTACATACATATCAAGCAATGGAAACTGCCAAACTGCCTTTTTTTTCATTTTTGTTCTGTTCTATGGTATTCTATATTAATTACTTTGAATTTTAATTTTATTACTACTTAGAACCTTCTTCATCACAAATAAGGTGTCAAAAAAATTATATAATTTTCTTGAAATCATTCCATTTGAGTGACAGCATTTTGAAGGATACTTCTGGTCTAACCCAATGAGTTTATTTCATGCGTATCTTCCCCAAAATATCATCAACTGTGTCTTTTGCTGTATTTGCTTCTTAGCTTTTCCAAATTTTATTTTAAACTTTCCAAATAATGAAATAAGGTCTTCAGAAGAGTGCAGCACTTTTCAGAGAGCTGAATTTTCACGTATGTACCTACCTATATTGAAGCAACCAGAAACTCATAGTGCCTTCCATTGAAAATAGAAGCGTTAATCCAGCAGTGTTGCACATTCTGGGCTTCTTCCCTAGGACAGCTTGGAAAAGTCAAGATTTGCATTTACCATCTTGAGCGTATTTGTTCATAACAGGTGGAGCTTTTTGCCTGCTGCGTTTTATGTCTGCTATACATTTATACTTTGTATATATCTATCTATATATAACTAACTCTATTTTAAAAATTAACTTACTCACACACATTTTGTCTAGGGAGAAAGGGGTCCAAAAGGAGATCAAGGAGTGCCAGGAATATATGGAAAAAAGGTGAGTAAATTTATAATGATAAAATAAATCAAAGTGTTATTGGTATCTGTGGTGGGGTGACCTTGGCTAGCTGCCTAATCCCCACCCCACCAGTCACTCTCTCATTCCCCCTCCTCAACAGAACAGGTGGAAAAAATAAGATGGAAGAGCTTGTGGGTCCTTATGTATAAGGACAGGGAGATCACCTACCAATTACTGTCATGGGTAAACCAGACATGACTTTGGGAAAATGAATTTAATTTATCGCCAACTAAAATAGGTTTGGATAGTGAGAAACAGAGACAAAAACTAAACCACCTTCCCCTACCCTGCTCAACTTCGCTCCTTCATGGGAGCGATGGGGAATGGGGAGCAGGGGGGGGCGGTCTCCTTCCTCCTCACACTTCTTCCCTGCTCCAGCATGGGTCCTTCCCATGGGCTGCAGTCCTTCAGGATAAACCTGCTCCTTCATGGGGTCTCCATAGGCTGCAGCTTGGCTACCACAGCTCCACCAGGGTCCTCTCCACAGGCTGCAGGAGAATCTTTGCTCTGGTGCCTGGGGCACCACCTCCCCCCTTCTTCACTGACCTTGCTGTCTGCAGAGTTGTTTCTCTTACTTTTGAACTCGCTCCTTATTTTGCCTGTGTCATGTTTTTGCCCTTTCTTAAATATATTTTCCCCTGAGGTGCCCCCACGGCGGCTGCGGGGCCCAGCCGTGCCCTGTGGAGGGTCGGTCGGAGCCGGCTGGAACCGGCTGTGTCGGCCCAGGGCAGCCCCGGCCTCTCCTCACAGAGGCCGCCATGCAGCCCCCCTCCTCCCCCGCCAGCGCCTGGGCACCTGCACCCCGTACAGTATCTTTTATATTTTTATAATAGGTGTGTTTACAGAAAATTTAATTAAAAAGATATTTTTTGCGAGTATGTCTATGCCTTTAAATATAGGGGCTGTGTAATAATTATATTGCAAAGAAGTCTGCGCTTTTTAATACATAGCAAAGTACATGAACCATTTAACCAGATGGGATAGTATTTACTGGTCTAGAGTTTTAAGCAATTTGAAAGTGGGTCTGTGTTCACATTTCTATATTTTAGAGCATATTTACATTTCCGTAACAGGGCGTAGTTATTAATTGACCACTGTGTGTGCTAAGAAAAACAGATCTTCTGTACATTTTCAAAATAATAAATAACATACACGAATTATAGGTTAAATATACTGAATTTGCAGCATAAACATTGAGCACTACTTTTTGTTTGCTGTGTTTCTCAGGGTTCAAAAGGAGAGAAGGGTGATACCGGGTTTCCAGGAATGCCTGGACGATCTGTAAGTTTTGTGAAGACAATTTGCCTTTAACTTTTTCTTGTTAATTCACCTACTGATGACTGTTAACCGTTGCCACAGGGGGACCCGGGCAGAAGTGGGAAAGACGGATTACCAGGAAGTCCTGGTTTCAAGGTATGTACAAATGTATATTCATGTCTTGCCAAAGTCTTCAATAGCATTGCTATAGGTCTAAATATATTCCGTTTATTCTGTGGACAATTACTGGAAATTAAAATAATGTGTGTTACTGGGAAATGCCAAAGTTTACTGCCGTCAGTGGGCAGACTTCATTGATTTCAGTTGGTTTGTGAGCAGGGGCAAAGCTTTTATCAAGACCGTATAAGCGATCATCAGAGATTGTTTATACTTCGTCTCCCTTATCCTATTTGTGTTTCTCTAACTCTGTGAATCTGTTAATGAAACTTATATACAGGCATACACTACAGAAGATACCTGTTGTGTACAGTTAAGAGGGAAGTAATCTAATTATTATTATTGCTTTTGAAGGGAGCTGCATGAAGGTTAGGGGAAACACCTTTAGTGTTGGATTCATGTTTATGTCTGTATTCTTGTCATTGTACACTGCCCTTTATATTTAATTTACAACAGTTTTTCAAGTGGACTAAGTATCTGTCTGCTGCAAAAGAGACTACAGGATCTGATATTTCCATAATGCATTGAAGTCTGTGAGCTCACTGGATGTTTTCTTTACCCAGTTGTTTGCACTGTTCTAATTTGTGAAAAGACGGACTTAAGCAGTATCAATTTTCAGTTCACAGGAAAAAAAATTATTAATATGCCATGTAAATAGTTACTTGAATTGATCTAAAGAAGCTTTTTAACAGCAGCTTTGTTCTTATAATATTTTTCTTAATAATAATAATGAAGTGATCTAGGGCTGCTCAAGATTAATGTTCCTTCATTGTCCAAAAATGCAAGTGTGCTTTTAAGTGCATTTGTCTATATTCCTATTATTGTAGTTGGAGATCTGTGTATTTCTTCCATTTTGTGACCATGCTTAAATAGAGGGATACCATGGCATATGCGTGACATCTGCTGCATCAGGGAGATATGACACAAGACCTATGAGAGACCTAAACCCTTCCTGGCGGCAGCTGCCAACAAGGTGGATCCAGCAGGATCCCAGGCTCACTCAGGCTGGAGGGGACTTCGGGGCATCTCCTGGACCAGCTTCCTACTCACAAATGGGACAGCACTGAATCCGTACCAGGTTGCTCAGCTGGGTCTTGATAATCTCCAGTGATGGAGACTGCACAACTAGGCAGGTTGTTCCATCCTTGACTGGTGAAAACTTACTTCTAGCAGAAAATGGCTCTTGGTTGGCAACCAATGGTCTGTGTTGACAACTGAATCAAGCTTTTAGGAAATATAATAAATGGAGCCTCTAAAGTCATTCAATTGCTGACCATTAACTGCTCTGACTTTTGTGAGATTCCACATGTTTGCAGTCCTGTTTGCTGGTTTTGGGTACCCCAGGTGTTTAAGTGCCAGTTTGGAAGGACACAGGTCTCCTGTAGGTGGTACCTACCAGCCTGATGTGGAAGCCTTGGCTGCCCTAGAGCACCTCGAATAGCACCAGGCATTTGTGATTAGGTAATTGAATCAAGCCCCTGTTCACTGTACTGGGATCTTATATCCCTGACATATCTCTAGACAACTTCAGGTAGAAAAACACATGTAGGCATCTTAATTTGAAGTTAAAGGGTGGAGTTAGTAGTTACATACAACACTACAGCACTGTTATTCTAAAAATTGTTCAACTTCAATGTATAACTAAGCGTCCTGCAATTCAGAAAGTTATTAGGAGAACACATCTAAAATAATAGCCTCTGAAAAGTATGTATAAAATTTAACTTTTACAGTAGGTAAACTCAATATTTCCTATTTTATTTGTTCTCTTTGAGAGAGCCTAATGAGACTGTTCTAAAAGGTAATGGAATAACTTTATTTTATGTCAAATTGGTGTACTGCTTTTTTTTTAACTGCCCTTAAGTTTATGTTAGTAAACTGCCCTTAAGATTTACAACTTCTTTTACTAATGTATTTTAATTATGGAAAAAAATATTTTCTTATTGCTTGTTTTTCTGAAGTTAACTTCAGCAACCAAAAGCAGATTATTTCTATGGTACTGAAGGACTTTTTCTTTATTTGTTACTTGGTTTAGTTTTAAAAACTCCTATATTCATTTCATTTTGATCTTCAAATCCCATTGATACCTCCCTACAAATTGTCATTATTAATATACATCTACAAGAGCATGAAACTCTGACACTTGCAAATATGTCAGGCAAAGACAATTTATTGGACATTCTTAAAACACTGAGCTAAGTTTCTGTATATGGACGTAGTAGCTACCTATGTTGCCACTAAAGTCAATGGAGGTCTAACCAGTAATGCCAGTGGAGTCTGGAGAGCTCAAAGACAGCAGACTTGTAGGTACCAGTTTAGTTGCCTACATAAAAGCATCTGGTGCATTTGAGATGCATTAGTGTCCAAAGCATCCTTAGGGAGCTGACAAATATGACATAAGTCCTATGGAAAGCCAGTGCCTTTCTGGAACAGGAGTAGAAACCCAGACAGGACACCCTTGGGTATCCCAAATATGACTGGATGTCTGTGTGTGGGTAATGAAATTGAGCTCCTGGTGGCTGATCAGTTCAATAAAGCCTCCGTCAATTGTCTTGACTGGACTTCTGTTGGCTGTGACAGGAGCTTAGTTACCTACGTGAATTTATTTCAAATTAATCCTGCCTTATTATTATATATATAAAAAAAATATATACACACACATCTATAAACACACGCAAATATCTCTGCTAAGCTGGTGGAGAAATTCCTTCTTTGGTACTATAGAAAGTAGAAAAAAATAATTACATATTAGATTTTTTCCTTTCTGGTATTTGATAAAAAGGACATGTAATAGTCACAGTTGTTTAACATAAAATTTTGTCATTGGTGGCCCTTTAGAGTGAAGTATTTTGTTGATAACGCATGAATTTGGAGAGTATTTTGATCTGGTTTTATGCTTGTAAAGAATATACAGATAATTCAGTGTATTAGTTGTGTTAACCTGTATACATTTACAGTGAAAGACATTTTCTTGACTATTTTCTTAATTTAATTATTGTAGTACAAAAATATAACATATTCATTAGCTTTTATTCATTTTATAATATAATAGTTAACAGAAGCCATGTTCTTCATTCAAACATTTTGTCAGCTTGACTTCAACATCTGCTTGCTATAAAATGTTGCTTCATTCTGGGTCTGTAATCAAATTCAGAGCAGTAAGAAACAGGCTGTCTTTGAAGGAAATTTCTGCTGGAGCTTTCCTGTTTTCTTACAATATTCATACTGGGAAAGAATGTGGAATAAAAGCATGGCTTGAAACCCAGATGCTAGCCATTGTGAATGCAAGTCCAGCTTTTGTAATTTTAAGTTAATTATTACCAGGTTATTTTATATGTATATATTAATTAATCTTTGCATTTTTTTATGTGCTTTTATTTCTGGAATTGTTCTTCAAATTTTCCGAATATATTTGGTATCATGCATATTTTGAGTAAGGACATAAAGATTTTATCGTATCTGGTGCTGCTGTATTCTGGAATGCTTTGAAATAGTTTTCAGACTGTTAGTTGTACTAACAATTAGACAATAGCAATTTAGTACTGTTTTATGCGCTTCTTCAACCAGTAATTGCTGTTCTGATTCAGAAGACAATTGTCTCTTGGCTCTTTTTGCAAACTGTTTGACAGCTGTCTATTGGAGGCAGCATAAAGGAATATCGAATTGACAACACTTCTTACTCTGAAACTGTTTTTAAGACTTGTTTGTTTGATGAAGCCTTGGTCGTGTGTATTGGTTTTACATTTTCCTTATATTAAAAATAATAATTTACTATTTGAAATAATAATTTTTATTATGGAAAGGAAGATCTTTTTTTGAACATTGTATTTAATGGTCTTTTTTATTTTAAAGGGAGAAGTTGGACAGCCTGGATCTCCAGGCCTAGAAGGACATCGGGGAGAGCCTGTAAGTGATTAAATTGCTAATGTTATCCTTATGTACTGATTTATTTGGGTTTGGGTATTTTTTTTTAGTTAATGGATGTTATACTTCATGTTTCATCCACATTGATTTGAATTAGCTGATATATGCATTTTTGTAAAGTGCTTTTTTATTTTCTGGTGTTGATCTTTAAATTTGGATTTAGTAAAAGAAATAAGCAAGCCTTTAAAGTCAAAGATGCCATAAAAGAAAATATTCTTAACTATATTGCTGTTATATACCAATTTGTATATATGTTATAAAATTGTCAAGTTATTGACTTCTTTCCACGGAAGGTATGGTTTCCATTGGATGGTATGGTTAGATATTGATAGTTACTTACACAAGGAAAGATTCTGGGTGTTTTTTTAACTCTTGTTTCTGCAAGGTGGTATATGTTCTCTTATGTACTTGTTAATTGCACTTTTAAACTTTATTGTTTTCACTGTGTACCTCCCCTTCTCATTTGTCCAGTTTTATTGGTCTTTTACTTCCTTGCATCTTGTTACACTGTCATGCTTTCTGTATCTCTCTTATTCTTGCTTAGCTGGGGAACATGCTGCTGCATTTTTGTTTTGCTTGTTTCCAAAGACATTGTTCCTCTACTGGTGTTTGGGCCACTCCTCAGGACAGCTCATTTTTCCTCCTCTTTATGTGTGATAGTTAGGTTTTGTCCTCCTTGTTTCCTTGTTTGGCTCTTTAAGGCCGCCACCAGAGTTTTCTTGAAGCAGAGGAGCCAAGATATCTGTAGAAATAGCTGAAAGCTTTGAGTGCCAAGAGAGTGCCAGCAGTCTTCAAACCATCAGTAATTCTTCTGTAGGCCAAGAGCAGTAAATGGAGCTCAGTTTGTGGAACACTGCCTTCCAGATGAATTACATTCTGAATTTCATTTTGAATTGTAAGATAAGGAGATACAGCTTTATAAATTCAGAATTGTGTGGTATTGAATTGTAAGATAAGGAGATATGCAGTATGTGTTATATGCTACTGAAGTCTGGTAGAGTTTTGATAACTAGGAGATGGAAATACCATTCCCAGCTGAAAAATTCTGAAGATCTTTAATTTAAATTTTTTATATATTCACCAAAACCTCATAAAACACTGAGTAGACTACAAAACACTGGGCAATCATTCCTAAGAGACTTTCTTCCTACTTGGATGGCTTAAGTGAAGAACAAACATAGTTCCTCACTTGGCTTTATTTTTTACCGTTTTTCTACTCCAAATAAGTGTGAGATATATTGGCCTTTTACAATCTATGGTATCTTCAGATGTAAGAAAGACTGAAAGTGAATGTTAATTAAAAACCATAAAATACAAGTAAAGAGTTCTTGGTATATTGTTAGTTAGTACACCATAACAAATGTGTTGAGATAATAAGACTTCTGTTATTGTCCCTAGCCTTGTTTTGTCTCTTTTAATTTTTAGGGAAAAAGTTAGTCATTGTGATTTTTTAAAAAATTAATCTAAAAAATAGGAAGGAGAAGGTATTTCTGACCTAGGGAAAACTAAGTATTTAATACTTTAACAGCTCTCTTTCTGATCTGACAGCTTTGATTAAGTCTGACCTATGTGTACTAAAGAAATATACTTTGGCCTAAAATTAATATAAATGCTGTACAACATAACATTTTAAACAGCAATGTAGACTCATCACTTAAGTCCCATACTTTTGCTTTAAAGAGAAATGAAGTGGCACATTTAAGACATTAAAACCAACAAGAAGTCTTTTAAAATCACCATAAAATAATATAGAGGAAGACTTCCAATATATAAACAATTACAAAAGATTTACACAACCCTAGCAGGGTGAGCCAGATTGCACTATATGCTTCATTTATAATCAGTGGAGGGAGTACAGGAAGTTTACATGCTGACCAGGAAATCGCCTCAAGGTCACCATTAGGAAATGTTAGACACCTAGTCGTACCTGCTCCTCTGCCTCTATTGCTGGTGTAGCACCAGATTGCATGTGCAAACATGGTGTTCCCATCTGTTTAGAGCCTGGAGGAGGAGCAGAGGGCATTTCTGTGCAGCAACTTTGTGGTAAAAGTGTGTGGTTGGGCTGTGCAAAATGAGACCTATCCTCAGCCATGGGATATGTGGGCTCCCCTATTCAAGTAGAGAGTAGTTGACTTTCATCCAATGGAAAGAGGGATGGATTGGGGGGGCTGTGAGGGATGTCGCGTGAAACTTACTGCTTCTGTTGTTGCTCCAATGTATATTTGATGTATAACATCTAAGCACCTCCTCTCTGCTCCTCTTCTGTGCAATTCATTGTGGTCTTCTCTGGTGGGATACCTTGGTAGTTAGGGCACTGATATGAGGGAGGATGACTGAACTCTGCTGTGCCCTCACTGTGATAACCAAATAGGCTGTCTAAGCTCAAGACAGGCCTTGGATGAAACCGTTGAAACTGCATGACTCCATATCGGTAACCAGCCAGATGCAACTGTGGCCCTGGGACAGCTCAGCAGGTTGCATGGTTACTCCACCCACACAAACATACATGCCAACAGTCTTTATTTCTTCCATTTAGCTACATTACTGTTAGACATGGCCTAATTTTTAAGTTGGTCTTTTTAAAAATAGCCATCTTATGACCCCTCTTGCTTTAGCAAATAAAAAGAGCATGGCTGCGAAATGAATGCATCTTGAGACAACATCTAAGAGGCAACTCCCTAGGATGGAGAGCCCAGTTGAACTGAACTCGCATTGCCTCCAGCTTCTGAGTGGTGTGCTTATTTTCTGGATAACATACTTTCTGGTATGTTATTACTCTTATTAATCTCCAAATTTATGAACAGGAAAAAGGAGGTTGTAAAGCTAAATAAATAATTCCAAGTCATGTGGTTGTTTTCCCTCAATAGTGCTATTTGGAACTTAAGTTAGCCAGGCCATCCCAATCCTACCCACTCCATGTGAGAATAATGTTTGACAGTGTGGACAGAATAATTTAGATAGCATTTAGTAAAGCTAGTAATCAAGCTCATTTTACTGATGACAAAAATAGGCCATGCTCTCACTTGAGTAGTTTAATGGCTACTCATCTATCTAACTGATGACAGGCTGTTTTGATAAATACACTTTTTTGAGGGGCCAACTGTCTAAAGGGTAGAATAAATCACGATTTATTTGAGCTTAATTTCAGCCTGGCTGTCCTTTTTAACATAGGTAGAGTTTTGTCAGAGTTTGGTTTCAGTGGAAGCTGCGTTAGTCTTCTTGTGTTTACAGTCATGCAGATGGGAACTCTGAAGTGAGTGCTTGTGGGTGAAGCTGGCAGGACATTTATAGCACTTTTCGAGGCCTAGCATATGCTGTCCTGCCACAAGTAATATGTCTGAACATTTGCAACTGCTCATGTTTACTCTCCAGAAACCGTATTTTTCAGAAATACAGCTGCAAACACTTAAAGTGGCAGAGTTTGCCCTTAATATTTAGGTCACGTCACAAGACCTCAGATGTGGCCTCATTTGTGCCAGCAGTAGCAGCGTAACATGTCTCAGCTTCTGACCTGACTCCCACTGTTATGCCTATGTTCCTGGTTTGTCTGTTGATCTCTTATAACTGTACCAGGAATGCCAGATCTAGATCTATGCATTCTCTGAAAAATGTGTATGGTAGCAGAATTCTTTTTGAAATGTGTTCAAGATATGCTAAGGATATAGAAATCTCCAGAAGAAGTTGCTATATTTTTCTTCTTAAAGCACAAATCTTTAAAATCATGGAATCATAGAATGGTTAGAAACTGGTTTAGCCAGGTGGCCTGTATATTTATAATGCAAACCTAAAGTTAAAGTAATTCTACTGCATCTATATATAGCCATGCTGAGACTAACAGAAACAGGAACCAAGGGAAGAAAATTCCTGACTTGGTTATGCGGTAGTATGCAGAACAAAATATTTTTTTGGTGTTTTCTTCTGTGTGCCATGTAATATTCTCTTCTCTCCCTTATTATACAGTTTTTCAGATCTCTTCCCTATGAACAAATTTGCTTTACTGGAACCCTTAGAGTCTAACACCTTGAGGCAAGATAGGTTGTTAAATAGTCTTGTGTTCAGTGTTGCCTCTCTTGTCTTTCTTTGCATAGGGAACTATGAAAAAAACCAGACACAAACCACAGAACTATTAGCACCTGTGTTATCTCTATACTGACAGTGTTCCTTAGAGATCCTGTTCTCAGAACAAATGCCTGGCAGCCAATCATCATAATAATATAGGAAATAATGATGTTTACTTATTAAAATGTTAATGTAGCTGATTCTAATGAGCTTTCTTCTTCTACAGTACAGCTTTACACATATATCACTTACTGTCATTTCATAAACTGACATATAAATGAGCCAGTATTTTGAGAATGGATGAGACTCTGAAAAATGATATGTTGCCTATATTTACTTGCTGCAAAAAAAATGTCTTTCACGTTAGTTGCACCCTTTTATGCCTCCAGCCATGTGTATATTCTCATGAGAATCACTGAGGAGAGAAATATTAACACCAGAAACACCATATTTGAGTGAAAAATGTGAAGTGAATGATGTGTAAAGAAACATCTTTTATAATATTATTTAATATAGTTAGATGAGATGTGCAAATTGTAAGGTGTTCAAGTCTGCCTTCAAGTCTACGACAGAATCAGAAAGTAATTTTAACATGATTTCTTGGTTAAGTTAGGTAGACCATATGAGAGGGAAAGTAGCTGGTTACCTGTGGTGTAGTATGGGACTGTGAATAATGGAAAACTTTGTAATTTTGTTGAACTATTCATGGACGGAAATTCACAGTCAAAACCTTTGCAATAGGCAGTGGAGTGTAAGAGCTATGCTAGTCTGTTTAGGAGGAGAGCTACCACTCCACTATAATAAAATAGCTCAAATTTTGTGCTTTTAGTGGCCATATTTATCAACTGTATTTGCAGAATTCTTTCTGGTAACAACCATATTCAAGAATGCAGCATCATGTATGAATACTTTGTCAGTCCTGTCTTCCTATTTCACAAACAGAAGGAGCAGCACAGTGTGTTAGTGTTGACTGAAACAGATTATCACCACTGGCTAAGTGGAAATGAAGTACTTACAAGACACGTGTGCTCAAATGTGGTTTTCAATGATCACAATGATATGCTTTGCTTGATGCACTTCATATTAGTGTTACGTTGGTTTGCACCAGTTTTAGTTAATAAGATGCCATTTACTCAACATTTGTGTTTTATATCTGCATTTAGATACTGAGTTATGAAATACTTCAGTTAGAAACAAACCTATAGTGTATCTATGCACTAGGCCTTGTGAAAAATTTCTTTATTTCTGAAAGTGTTACTTAATTTATTTTTTAATGCACCTAGTCTGATTATTGTTGTATTTCTATTTTTAATCTCTCAGTAGTTTAAAGCATAAAAATCCTGTTGTGTTTCTGGTGCTCAAAAGATCATGTGTTGTGTTGATTTAATACTTGTGAAAATGTTTCACAGAGTACTAAATATTCATTCAAGTTTTATATTATTGCCTTAAAGTAGGCACTGTGAAAAAATAGCTCGCTCTTTATAAGTAATATATTTAGAAGAAATTATTTCCTGTCAGTCTTTAAGAGAAAAGCGAGGAGACTCAGTAAACTGGTTGGTGTGAGTCCATCAAAATTCTTAGCTTCAAGCCTAATATTCCTGCTTTTCCACTAGTCTGAGGTGACTCAATGGTAGCAGCCGAACTCTGAACACTGATGGTCTGCTATTCAAAGATGTCAGCATTACAGTATTAAGGGAAGTAAGGACCTGTATTTGCTCTGCCAATGATGTCTTGTGGGTCTCAAAGGAATACCTTATTTCTTTGTTGAAAATTCTGTCTTTGATCTGTAAATACGTCTATGTATAAAGTGAAATGGTTATTCAGGTGAGGTGTTTTTTTCTACATAAAAAGCTGATGCAGTAAGACTTTGGTAGGCATGTGGCATACATCATTATTTCTTTACGAGTACGTTTGGTTAGTTGAATTAGTTTTTTAGTAATTGTTTCTTTATTTCTTCTTCTAATTTCTGAATTGTTGGAGTAGACAGGGTGGAGTCCTGGTGATGACTTTCTGATTGATGGAGCTACTATAATAGATGTTGTTAGTCTTGTTCTTACTTGAGGAAGGTGGAGATGACAGCTTTGACAGCACAATACTTTCAGTAATGGTTCTTTAATTATACAGTGCTTGCTGTAATCTCAACCACATTTTTTAGACTGAATGGAGGTTTTCCTGTCAATTATAGCTTTTAGGTCCACTTTAGGTGTATATATTTTTAACAGGCTTTATTTGCAACCTTGGTTATCTTCTTCATTCTGCCTGACAAGTTATTTTAACTAAATTCATTGCATACATTTTCAGCAGAATTAATTGCTATTAAGGAGATAAATATGAGAACGGTGCTGTAAAGAAACAGGTAATTAAAGGCTTCTGGAACTTTAGGCAGAGTAATCTGAACTACTCTATTATTCCCAGTTGACAAAAGTGATATAAGACATGGCAGCATAGTTGCTGATCCAGAGTGTGTTGAAGTCAATGGAAAGATTCCCATTGAATTCAGTCTGGACTGGGGCCACAATAAATGCAGTAATAAACTTGGACCCACTGACCTAATGCAACTTGGAAAATAATGCCTGCTTCTCTAAGTTGTAAAACTAACAGTTCTTTCCCATCTAATCCTCACTTTCTGTCTGTTCCTCATCAATTCTGAGTTTTATTTTTTTTGTCTTCACACACTATGCAAATACATTAATTATATTAGTTTTCTGTCATTATATAGTATCATTTTTATTTTGTCTACAGAGACTTAGGAAAGTATTTTTTTTTTATTTTTTCAGTTAGTACCATTTCAAATTTGATAATCAAGTACAGAAAAGGTGGCATACCTTGCTGTCATTTCTTTAAGTCTGTTTTATAGATGCAACGTTAACAAAGCCAATTTCTTAGAAGATGTAAGGAGATATGAAAGGAGCTGTGGTTGTAAGCCTATTATGGACCTGAATGGTGTGTGCTATAAATAGATATAAGCAGTACTCAGAGTAGTCTGTTTTATGCTTGTATGCTGTAGTGACTATTTTATGGCTACACTGGTACTTTTCTTAGTAATTCATGTGCTGATAGAAGTTACATACCAGCATTCCTCCTCCATTGCAGCTGGTTTTTAAACATAGTGATAGAAATAGCTCTGGCCAATATGTTGTACCAGTTTTAAATCTCCCTACTGACTTGCTGAGCTGTATTACAATAAAAAGATGCTTGTCATTTGTTAAAATGTCTCTTAATAATTTGTTAATCTTTTGTAAATTAAAAAATCTGTTAAAACAGTGTGACTCTGAAAGAATTGTCCTGTAGCAAACACTTGAAGATGCAGCTTTATTAGAGTGCATTAACTATCTTCTAAGCACAAAATTAGTGGTAGTGCTTATTTATTTGTATGCCATGAGTGATTCCGATGAACTAGTCCTGTTTATACACAGAACCAGAAATTCTTCTGAAGAGTGTACTTTCTTCTATGCATTAAAATAATTTTGAGTATTTATTGGAAATTTTCATGTATAGACTTTAAACTTGATATTGTACTTATTAGTTATCCATACTAGAAAGTGAGCTTTAATTCCCAGATGAAGTGCTTTGGCATAAGCTTATACTGTCTGTATAGTAAGAGCTGTGACACACATTGTTCCACCTGTGGTTTTTCCCACTGATGAATGATCATATTAACTTCATACTGCAGCTTCAGCCTGCATCTGTCATGTTCTCAGCTTGCCTAAGATGGAGTCTAGATCCAGTATGAAACTAAGAGTATACAGTACACATCAGATATCCCCTCTCATGGTAATATTACTCAGAAGTACATATAAATGTTTACCCATTCAAATGCTTGTGCATTTAGGAGACTGGGGGCCTTCACATCAGTTGCAGAGACTGCAGTATGCTTACAAACATCACTACCTTATTTCTGCGTACCAGAAACTAGATTTGCTTAGTATTAATATTGCAGTGGGCCTTTCTATAGAGATGGTTTATCTGTATTTAAACAGTATAGCTATACAATTTTAATGTATTTTTAAGTGGGAAAAAGCTCCTGCAGGTACATCAGTGATAAAAGAAAGACTAGGGAAAATGTGGGCCATCACCGGAAGGAAATGGGAGACCTGGTCACCTGGGATATGGAGAAGTCTGAGGCACTCAGTAACTTTTTTTTGCCTGAGTCTTCACCAGCAAGGGCTCTAGCCACACCACCCAAGTTGCAGAAGGCAAAGGCAGGGACTGGGAGAGTGAAGAACCACCCACTGTAGGAGAAGATCATGTCCGTCTAAGGAACCTGAAGGTGCACAAGTTCATGGGACCTGATGAGATGCACCCATGGGTCGTGAAGGAACTGGTGGATGAAGTTGCTAAGCCACTATCCATTATATTTGAGAAGTTGTGACAGTCTGGTGAAGTTCCCACTGACTGGAAAAGAGGAAACATAGTGCTCATTTTGAAAAAGGGAAAAAAGGAAGACCGGGGGAACTACAGGCCAATCAGTCTCATCTCTGTGCCCGGCAAGATCATGGATCTTATGTGTTTGCTTAATTGTTTAATTTAATTTGATCTGATCTAATACTTTCCAGGCATAATGGGTTAATTTACCCTGCTAAGAGAATAACCTCTAAAGATCTTGAAAGTTATGTAGCAAAACTGCTATGAAATAGGTGTGCCTTAAGTGATTAACATTCACTTCATTTTACATGTGATAATTAAAAAAGGGCTAATTTCCATTACTTTGGATCCACCTGATGTCAATAACAATACTGCCTGAACTTGTGTGCTAATTTCATACATCCAAGAAAGGCTTTTCTGAAGTAAGAGATGCGTAAAGAGAATGTTTGGAGGTGTATGTTGTGTATTGGGCTGACATCTGCTATTTTAGTGCCAGGAAAGTTGGTGTTTATACTTCCAGTAAACAATGTTTCACATGTGCTCATTAATCTTGAAACAGCAACATGTCTCCATTATTCTTGCCTTCTTAACTCCCACAGTTTTCAAGGAACACTTCAAGACACTGTCAAATCATTCAGTAATATAGATAACACATTGGAAATTACTTCTTTAATAAAATGGATTTTGTATATTCCTCAACAGAAACATTATGCCTAGGATGAGAAAAATAAATATATGCATAGTGAAATACTTACAAATTTGAATGAACTTCTGACCAAAGTACTCAACTGGGTGGCAGTATCATGACATGATTTTGGCCTGATTTAGTCATATATGCATCACCTTTTAACCAAAATATGATATGATACCAAAATACAGTCTTTGAAATCATTGAAGTAACAATTTTGCAGTTTATGGGGAAGAAAGAGCAAAAAATTTTAAAAAGTTCTTTTATAAAGGAGAAAATATTTGACAACCAGTGCAGTAAACATCCGATTTGTGGACTGTGGCAGAGGAGTTACAAGTAAGTAATATGCGACCTATTTTTTTCTCTTTGTGTTTAAATATTTTGCAGCGATGCCAGATTTATCATTTGTGTATTTGTCTATGCTAATGTTTCACTCTCAAGCACATTACAGAGGTAGGATATAAAATACCTCAATTTCTAGTGTCTTTACTAATGGAATTAAAAATAGAATAAAAAACTATTTTTAGTAACAATAAATGGTCATTTAGACAGTAGATTTTATGCAAATATACAACACATAGAACATACTAATTTAGTTTACCAGATTAGAAATAAGAATGTTATTTTTGCATTGCTTTCATCTGTAATTCACAGAGATTGTGTTCAAGATTATTACTCGGTAGCTGTTCTCAATCACTCAGAAAGTGTCATGTATGTTAAACTATGTTAGACTGAGAAATGCATGAGTGTGTAATTAGTATGTGCCTGTCCTAAGTGGCAAGTCACTAAACAGTGTGTTTACTATGTTTGTTCATTTTATCAGGTCTCAGAAAGAAGATACGTAAAATCAAGATGGATCTGGATTTTTTGGCATTGTTTTAACATATGCTGCAAAATGAAAATGTTTTGAATCTTTAAATATTTGTCAGACAAGTTTTAGCTCTAAGATTATAATTTATGGTGAATAAAAGCAAAGTGTGTGTAGGGTTTTTTCCCCTGTTTATGGTGTGTAAATGCAAAATTCAGATCAAGCTTTTTAAACTGTATGTTGGCAATTCAACATAGTCACAGGCAATGCTATAGGAGGTAATGCTTCACAATGCAATTTCTGTTTGTGTGTGCAATTTCATATTTCATTTTTAGGCACACACATTGTCAATTGTCACCGGTTTGTGTCATTGCATTTTGGCATAACAGTAATATAAAGTATGATTGGAATCTTAGTAGTATGGCTTAAGGACAAATTCCTAGACGAATTTAAGTGTTGCTCCATAGAGCACTGGGACATGGTGTTTCAAGTTTCTAAGGAAAGCACCCTCTTCTTGGTATGAATTGCATCTCTGTTAACGTTCATGCTAGAGAATAATCAAAAGACGAGACATCTGTATGCCTTTAACACATCCACTAAATATTTCTGTCTTCCTTTCCTAATACACTATGAACACTAGGAATTAGCATTTTGATTTACAGCTTAGGTAAATATCTGCTGGAGTTTCCAGTCACTCTGGAGACGGAAGAGAAACCTCCCTCAGCTGATTCCTATACTTAGCAACCAAACACAGGCTGTAGACAATGAATGAAGAGGACGCTCAGTCAGAATGTAGCAGCCATAAATACTTATTATTTCAGTTGATTTCATTTACACTTTGCCATTCTGTTCTGTGCTTCTCAAAATGTTTATGGTCAGTTACTTAACCACAAGTAGAAAGAGAATTACCAGAAGGATGTTTCACTTTCCTTCTTCTGATCCAACTTCAACAGGGTAGTAACAGGATAGCCAATTTTCTTGCTAGTCATCGTTCTTCTTCAACATGTGGGAAAAGCCAGAGAAAAGGTTTGCTGTACCTATGTCCTCAGAAGGTCTGAGTAACAGCCTCCTTGAGAACTGTTGTCAGGGTGGTGATGTGAAGCAACCTAGCTGTAACTCCTCGGGGGCTTTAAGTGCTGCATGTGAGCATCTAATCTACAGTCTATACTCTGACAATTATCCAGAATGGTCTTCATTTCACCTCATATAGTCAAGTAGGCATATTTAGTCCACCTCTGTGTTACGGTTCTTCTCTGATATGGAACTTATATCTGTATAGGATTATTCATCCCATCGTGAAATACTTTTCTCAAATACAAGGGGTCATTTTCTTCTAAAGTTGCCTGCTTCTTTTAACAGGTTTAGACAGTTTAGATTTTTAGATTAGTTAAAGTTAGTTGAATTGAACCCCTCCAGAAAATGTGGAAGAGGAAAACAAGCAAATAACTTAAAGCAAGACATCTTTGTTACTTTTGTGTTCAAGTGGTAGCTGGGCTGTCAGAGTAACCAGTTTCTCATCATGCTTCTTCCATGTGTCCTTTGTGATCAATAGCATTGCATTATTCTTGTGCCGTATGCTCAGTTAGGGCCATGCCAATTGTTCAAGATAGATTGTCACATTTCTACACTTTGTAGTGTAGAAATAGGAAAAGATATAGTGAAATTAAACAAGGGAGATCTGCACTACTTGTGAGCCATAAAAATTCTTTCATCAGAGAAACCATGTTAGTACTGCTTATACTCAATATTCTTGCTATAAAGCAGGTGATAAAGATGATTTTGTAACTGAGATACATTGGTTTGCCTCTATTCAGGAACCAATGAAGACAGTCCCTGTCCACAAAGAGCTTTAAGCCTGAAATTGAGAAGTTGGTACTCAAGTCTCAGGCACTCAAGTAGACACAGTGCTAGCAAATTTGGGGAAATTTGGTGCAGCTGGTGTTTTCATTTTTGTAATCTTTATGTTTTAAAATTACAGTGAATTGAAGCTATAGAAAGTCTTGCCTGAATATAGGCTGGCTTCCTATCCATAATGAAATAAAAAACTAAACAATCTTTAATTGGAATGAATTTAAATTCATTTGTAAGGTTTAATTAATGTTTCTGCTAAGATTAAAATATCATGATGGTATAAGACCTCTCCTTCCCAAACTGCAAAAAAAACCCCATGATAAAAATACATATTTTTTCATTTGTAGCATTGGAAGTAGCAAGTCTTGGAAGCATTTGTAGCATTGGAAGTCTTGATTATTATGTATGTTATGACCAGCATTTGTTTCTTTTCAGACAGATAATTTTAAAAATACTGTGTATTTGTGCTTAGCCATTGCTCTAAAAAGACTACATATCACAAATCAAATAGTACTCTGGGCTAATAAAGCAACAGGAACTCAGTGCTTATGGGATCCTGTTCTTAGGTTAGTCTTAAAAAAAAAAAAGACTTTAGGATTTTTGACACATTTTACTCGTATTGGGCCAGTGCAGAATAAATTTCTACAGGGCCAGCAAAATCAAGGTTATTAGATCCACTAAGACCAAGAATAAAGAAATGCGCTACAGAAATATTAAACGATTTAAGAAACAACCTTTGACTCTCATTGTGCAAATTAATTTTTGCTTTAGTAATTAGGTTTAGTAATTAAATTTAGTCTTAGTGATTGCTGCGTGAGTCAAGGTGTGATTTTCCTTCTTCGTGCTCTGAAGGGGTTTGATCCCAGTCTCCACACCAACTTTTCTTAGCTGTTTCTTAAACAGATAAGAACTGCCAGGCAGATTCAGACTAAAGGACTTGTCACAGAATTTACTCTCTGACAATGGATAGGAGTACATAGAAAAAGATTTTTTTTCGCCTGTTATTTACTGACAGATTCTGTCTGTCAGAGATTTTAGGACTTAGCCAAATTCTCTGTCAGAGATTTTGGGACTTCCTTAGCCAAAAATGCCTGCTGGCCCATCCTATTTAATAGCCAGCAATGGACCAATTTTCTAGCAATTTTACAGTCCTTTTTGGAACAGAGTTTTACTGTTTGCATTTGCTACATCCTGTGACAAATTTCACAGTATGCACCATATGGAAAAAATGCATAATTTATTGTTAAACCTACTCACTGCTAATTTAACTGAGTGGCTCCTTACTACAGGAAAAGGGGAAGGCTGAAAATTGCATCCTTCCACACCAGTGTGACCTGTGTGAACAGAACTGCGATTCTTGTAGTGTCAGACAGCTGGGCGTGTTGGGTGCCAGGAGCAGAGCAGCAGTCACTGCCCTTCGAGGAGGCTCTGCCATCCTCAGCTTGCCCTCTCTTATATGTGCAAGTTGCTCAAATTGTGTGACCCATCATAAGCTTTTCTCTGTAATTTAAGTAGTGGAGAAATTTTAGAACATTTTGAAGGCATGTAACTGCTTGAGTGTGTTTACGTGTAAGCGTCAAACATGGGTCAGTTTGTCAGCTGTTAGAAGTCAGTGTAAACTTTTTAGGCAGATTGGATGCTGGTTTGCATAGTCTGTAAGTCTGGTGCCTGGCATGGCAGGCAGAGGGTGGGCATCGCAGGGCTGGGGGTTTGGGTTTTGTCTTTGGATCCACAAAGATTTGACAAGTCTGATACTCATATTGTCTTGAAGGGTATTTACAAGAAACAGTCACACCAGTTTCAGCCTGTGTCAAGATATACAGTTTTCTTTTCTGTTAGTATTTCCAGCTTTCAAATTACAGTTTTCCAAGGTCTGTGTTGTTGGCAGTGCAACAGGGGTCACTGTGTTCCACATTTAATATATGTGTGTTTTATTTTTAATAAATGATTTGCCAAAAAAAAGTGTTTGCAAACTCTGGTCTTATAACTGCAAAGATCTTGGTAATGCTTTTTCCTTTCCTGCATTTAATTTAAAGCTGCTCTGCTAGTCTGGTGGGTGCTCGTTATGTCTGTGGGAATGCTTCTTTGTGTTTGGCCCATTTTTTTTTGTCATCAATTCCAACTACTCAGTAGTAGCAGATGCAGCTTCATTGAATTTCTTTTACATACATTTTCCTTCTTTCCTCAGTAGAAAGTTTTATCCATTATCCAAATTGAGTTTGTGTCTTTCATTCTATTAGGATTATCAAGGATTTGCTGTGATCTTTTAAAAAGTATCTTGACTGTTGTACTTTTATCCAAATTATGGCTTGATTTGTACTTTTTAACATACCTCCAGTAAATCTCTCATATATCTTCAAGTATGCTTTTTCAAGTCAGGATCAGTAATACATAAACAGTTGTGTTTTCCAAGTGTTTAAAGGCATCATGGGAACATCTGGGTGGATAGGTACGTTTTGTGAATCTTGTTCTAGTGCTATAATTCATGTAATATCCTTTAGTGTCTTCCCAGATTCAGAATTGCAGATTTTTCCAAGTGGAAGGAGCCATTTGATTGAAGCATAATTAAGAGAACTCATATACACTGGAAGAACCATCTTTTTATCAGTAGTCCTGACTTTTATCTGTTTTAAACCTGATCCTTCAGCTGACCCTGATTAACAGTTACCCTGTTGAAGAAAGAGTAGGGTCAAAACGAACACCATTCTGGCAATCTTCTTTAAAAGCCTATGGACTTTTTAAGACTGAGACTCTGATTACAGTTTCTCAGTGCCCTGCTGGAATCTTCTGTGAGGCTTGTGTCACTACCTGAATTATGAATGATTCCTTAGGGATACAGTTTGAATTTTTGTTGTGTAAATGGGCAATAGCCTAGAATGTGACCATCTTTTAAGAGTAGTTTGTAGATGTTACTCAATAGATCAAATTTTAAAAATTAACATAATTTAAACAAGGAAACATTACAGGAAAATAACCTCACTCACCATCCTCATAAAAAATTAAAATATGAAAGCAGATACTGTCTTCAACTATAAAAGAAACCCTAATATTTACTGATATTCAACAATAGTAGTAGAGAAGCTGGTAGATTTTTTCTCCCCAAATAATGACCTCTGAAATAAAGGGTGTATGTTTACCTTACATTTTACTACTTTTTCATTTGTTCAGAAGGTCTTGCTGTTTAAACAGGAAGTATTGTTTTATCATAAATTTTTAAATCATGATCGTTTTTAATAGAGAAAAAATATATTATTTCAGGTATTTTTGTCCTGATGTTGAAAGAAAAGTGGATAGTTGGAAAAACTGTTCCATAGTCATTTGTCCTAGAGGGTATTTGTCAAATGTTTGACACATTACAAAATAAGTCCAGATGTACTGTATTCAGTGAGGAGCCTGTTTAAAGCAGTATGTTGAAAGAGTATAGTTTTGTATACCTACGCTAAGAAAATAAGATAATAAAATAATTATACTAATATTCTCTCCATCTTCTTGGGGAATTGACTGCAAAACAGTTTGCTCATAACAGAGAAGATTTTGGAAATATTCTATAATTTTGCATCTTCCAGAAATAGAATTTTATGATAATGGATATGTTATCTGTAGTCTAGAAACTCCTACTTTCCATACTGGGGTTATCAGCAAGTACTGAATAATGGAGTCCTACCAGGCACTGAAGAGATGGGGAATATTAAAGACAGTAGCAGAAAATAAAGAATGGAATAGGCTAATAAATATTCATTTTAGGAGTAACATTTTTGGTTTTGTTTTGGAAAAAGTTTTTATGCATGGTTTCTTCTGCTGTTTGCAAGCATAAAGTTAAGCATGAGGGAGATACAAATAATCCATAATACTAGGTATAAAAAGTGTGAAAAATATTTTGAGAAATGTATCTTGTGGCTTAAGTAAAAAATGCTTACACCTAGTTGATCTGTATATAAGGCCTCAGGCAATTTACTTAATGGATTTTTTGTGGGGCTCCATGGAAAGAAATCCAGCTGTTTAATATAATCCAAAACAAAAATAGACACGTCATGATTAATGAAAGCCACAAGAAAGATTTTCCAGGGATTGTGAGACCATGTTCCTTTTACAGTTAAATCCATTGTATCTGCCAGGTATTATCAAAGAAAAGAAGATTTATTTCAATTGCTAAAACTGGGATAAAATAGACTATTTATACAGCATTGCATAAGTGTCATCATTGAAGCACATCATCACAATAGAAAAAAATTCTTCCTATTGGGTGTTCTGAAGTCCCAGCTTGGGGGGCTGGAGCTGAGGAAGACTGCGTCAGGGGATTTAGTTGCATACCCAGATGAGCTTCATTCTGTGATGAAGCTGTGAGACCCATGGCTAAGCATTTTTATTTATTGCAAGTAAAGCATACCAATGGTTCCTTTTACCTTTGGATAGCCTAGTTTATACTTACATGTCTTGTGATTCCTAACAAATGTTTGTCAGAAGCTTTTGCTATCTGAAGATAGAGACCTATCACACCAGGCATATACAAACAAACAAAGGAAAAAAAAGATTAATTTTGCTCCATAGAATGAGACACCAAGGTGTGTGGGTTTTTGTCACCTAGGCATTGGCACTGAGAGCCATTTGTGATGTATGAGGGCAACGGCAACATCTGGCATGTATGACTTAGTTCTTAGAGCAGATAGATTGACATCTTTTTCAAAGGGTAGATCAGCTATCCCACAGCACCTTCAGTGACACCAGAAACGATTTCAGTTATCTATATGGCATTCAAGTGTCACTTTAGGTCCTGGGGCTACCCTGCAAAGCCTCCCCAGGTCTGTAACAAGAGCTTAGAAAGCTGACAGACTTCTCAGTACACATAGGTTACACAGGGTGGAAGATAAATTATTAAACAGGCAAAGGAGGCTGAATAAAGGGTAATGACAGCAGTGTCTCAGTAGATAAAAAATCTTGGTTAGCTGCCAGACTGATACATGATCACATTAGTTTTGATAAACTGCAGTTGAAAATCTTTAGAATAGACATGTTTTTAAACCAAGGAATTAACTTTACTAGGCTATCTTGTTGGCTTTAAATTTGATGTGATTCTAGTGCTTGCTGATTGAGGATAATGAATAATATTACAGGTAAGGGAAGACTTTCCATTTAAGGGAAAATTTCGGAGGAAGGCATTTGAATGAAATAAAGGTAGCTGAGAAAGTCAGATTGATGATGCTGAAAGAACTAAGGCAGTGGTAATGTTTGCAATAAACTTCATTTTTAAATACAAAGAAACACTGAATAAACCTTACATGAAATTTGATGTAAAAGAAGAAGGGGAACAAATTAACTGATGCAGAAGTGTAAGACGGTCCAACTCATGTATGGACAGAAATCACTAAAGCATGGTGGATGCTTTGATTTTTAGCTATTCTGGCTAGAAATGTAATGCTATGTTTTATTGGTATTATAACTGCATATATCATAAATACAAACCATTTAAAATAAGTTTTCTGGAAAGACAAAGAAAAGAAAATCTAGAATTACAACCCCTTTTTCTTCTTTCGTATGAACAAAATGTTGCTTGATAGCTTTACAAAGGACATCGCCAAAGGCATTTTTTTTCCGTAGGCCAGTGAATCATGAATTATTCCATAGCATTGATTCTGTTACTCCCAGTGGGTGGCAGTTTTCCCATTTGTAGTAGTTCCAAACATTGTGTTTCCCTTAGTGGCAGAAAAATTGCATGATGAATCTGTTTCATATTAAGTGTTGATTAAACACAGGGATTTGTGATAATTTTAGTTTCAATATACTCTTCACAAGAAGTACATTTTTATCTTACTAATGGAGTAAAACTAGTTGCATTGTCTCATGCTTTAAAGTAAGAATGCATTTTTTGATAATTAGAGTAAAGTTTCCTTGATATTTTAGTGTTATGTCACCCTATTAAACATAACTCCTTATTAAAATTGCCTTATAACTGACGGTGGACAAAACAGTGCTCAGATTCTGAGGATTTGTACTGCATGTGAAATCTCTGTTCAGGAGCAAGACACATTTCTAAAGCTTGGTTTGGCTTTTGATCTAGAAGTTACGGAAGAAGCTCAGGATATCTAAACTGCTTTTAACCTTGTCTTCTGGGAAGGTGCAAATAATTCTAATTGGCATAACCGGGGATTATCCATGTGAAAGGAAGTAATAGATTGGGAATAGATAATGAGAAGGAAACAAAATTTAATTTTTTTGGGCATCCTGGAGCTCATCCTACAGAAATTAGTCTTTGTAATTACTGAACCATGGAAGCTATACAGGAGAATAACTCATGGGAAAAACTCATTCTTTATGACCAAATTAGCCACTTCATTCTCCTTCTTTTGTGCCAGCTGACATGCAGAGAATAACTGAAAATCTCCACGCCATGTACTCTGGGAATCACTCGCATTAGCATAACTGATAGATTCATTCTTAGCTGAGTGAACGTGAATGAGCCATAAGAGAATTTTAAGGGTCTGGACCAGCTCCCACTGAAATAAGAGCCCAAGTTCTGTGTACTTCAGTAGGTGTAGAATCAATCAAAAGATAAAAAAAGGAAAAAAAATATGAATTAGTTTTACAATTGTTCTTTGACTTTTATCCTTCTTTGCCACTGATATAAAGGTAAAGTTAAATGTCTTGTATTCACAATTTCTTTTAACCAAGAAAGTTCAACAGAGCTCAGCAGGACATTGTGTTTCTTCCTTTAGGCATGCTTATATAATGGTAAATCATTTGCTGTGTTGGATAAGTATGAGGAACTGTCTTCTTTCAACCCTGCAAATAGCATAGAAATGTAACCATGGAAAGCATTGGTACATCATTTCAGTACGAGAAGGTTGCTGCCTAGTGGGTGTTTTTTTCAGCATACATGAAATTCTGTTTTGTGTTACAGGTACAAGTATTCATAATTTAGTTTTATATTTTACAGCTACAGAAATTAACTGTTAAATAATTATACTGAGAACTCATGGACAGGTCTGAAAGTTCCTAAATGTGGTGATAAATATGCTCTATTTCCCATCTCTTTATTTGTGCAAAAGATCTAAGATGGTTTTGGACAAAAGTTTAGCAAGAAGAGTTATGTTACATGATGTGAGTAGAAGTCTCAGAACGAGGCATTTCTTTCCAGTTCTTTTTATTATATTCTTTGATCTCTTCTTTTAATGATAAATACATTAGAATTTCGTTGGCCTGTAAAACACTCAGGATGTCATTGTTAACTCATGTGCCCTTGACCAATGAACTGTTTCTGCTTGATGGGGTCATTATTAACTAGAAGCTGTGTGTAAACTGCAACACAATGGAACTATCTTTTCCAAGCCAGCATTGCACAGATGTAATCCATATGGAAACTATCAGGTTATTCCTGGTTGTTACATTCAGTTTTTGGGGTTTGTTTGGTTGTTTTGGTTTTTTTTGGTTTGTTTTTTTTTTTTTTTCCCACAGAATGCATTTGTTTTGGTGGTGTTTAGATTAAAATGTAAAGTCGGTAAGCCAAATTCTTACTGCAGATTAACGATGATACAAGTAAGAAGAGTGTCCAATAAATTTGAATAGTTTTACTTGAGAGAAGAAATAGATTGAACGTAGACTACAGTTTTAAGTATATATGGAGTTTTGTTTTAAAACTGAATTATGTTCAACTAAATGATCACTGTACGAAAACTGTGAGATATACTGTAGAGCTAAAATGAGCAATGGTGCTGAAGAAATTACAGAGATCTTCAAGTATTTATGGAGGTGGAAGTTAGCATACAGCAAATATACTATAGCTATCTCTTGTGTTCTGTTACAATCACTGTATTTTAGACAGGAATATAGGATTTGTCATACTTATGGTCCTATTGACCAGGACTTTTGCTCTATCTTATGTGGGAAATTTTATGGATAACGAAAAGTGGTCTCTTTCCCTGTGTCACTCAGGGTTTTCAGCAAAGCATTGCAGCCCTTGATGGGCAACTGGGAGCATGTGAGCCTGCCCAGCGGCAGACATGGACTTCTGTCATGAAAGCACTGGGGAGCAACTGAACATTAGCTTTGCACTGTATCCCCAAATGAAATATTTTGCATGTTTCCAGCTGAAGGTCTTTTCTCTTACACGTTTTTTTAAATTTTCTATTTCCTGCCCATATTTTGGACTCTGATCGTACGGCAAATGTTAAATTTATGAGGACATGAAGGGGGGTTATATATTATTTTCTGGAGAAATTATTCTATATATTTAAAAGTTTTTCTTTTTTTCCCTCAGGGAATTCCTGGAATCCCTGGAAATCAAGGAGCAAAAGGACAAAAGGTATTATTAATAGTTCAAAACACAGTTAAAACCTGTGCCTATATATATCCATTCCAAAGTAAAGGTTCAGTCTGTGCTCAGTGGAGAGTTTTCATAATGGGGATTTCGAACATCAAATCATGCTGCAAATGAATGGAAACATGCTCCAAATTCTTTATTGCATGTTTGAAAATCTCTCATTAGGTTTTATTTCAACTATTCCAGAAGGAATGAATAATTTAAAAGTAACAGAGTTAATTTCATAATACTTTCAGAAATAATCCTAATGAAATAAGTCTGCGTAATTAAAGAATATTTAACAAATTTTGTAACTATACCTACGTTAATCGCAGAATTCTTCTCTTTATGTTAAAAATATAGGGTGAAATTGGACCACCGGGTCACCCAGGAGCGAAGGGGTCACCAGGGGATACTGTAAGTTTGCCAAATGATGTAATGATGTTATTATGAACAAATAATTCTGATGCTGTCATTCTCTACTTGTAATAAGCAAACAAGCAATGGCAGATACAGTAGCTACCTAGCATTTTTAGGTTGACAAATATGATCATACTAAGTCTAATCTCTGAATTCCCCCCAAAATGTTGATGACTCAAAACTGGGAGAAGTGGCTGACACACCAGAAGGCTGTGCTGCTATTCAGTGACACCTGGACAGGCTGGAGAGTTGCTCAGAGAGGAAACTAATGAAGTTCAACAAGGGCAATTGTAGGGTCCTGCACCTAGGGAGGACATAACCCCATGCACCAGTAAAGATTAGGGGTTGACCTGCTGGAAAGCAGCTCTGCAGAGAGGGACCTGGGAGTCCTGGTGGACAACAAGTTGACCATGAACCAGCAATGTGCCCTAGTGGCCTAGAAGGCCAAGAGCATCCTGGGGTGCATCAAGAAGAGTGTGGCCATCAGGTCGAGGGAGGTCATCCTCGCCCTCTACTCTACCCTGGTGAGGCCACATCTGGAGTACTGTGTCCAGTTCTGGGCTCCCCTGTTCAAGTAGGACAGGGAACTACTGGAGAGAGTCCAGCAGAAGGTGACAAAGATGATCAAGGGAATGGAGCACCTCTCTTATAAGGAAAGCTTATAAGCTTTAGTCTGGAAAAAAGACGGTTGAGGGGGGACCTCATCCATGCTTATAAATACTTAAAGGGTGGGTGCCAGGAGGATGGGGCCAGGCTCTTTTTGGTGGTGCCCAGTGACAGGACAAGAGGTAACGAGCACAAACTTGAGTACAGGAAGTTCCACCTAAACATGAGGAGGAACTTCTTTACCTTGAGGGTGGTAGAGCACTGGAACAAGCTGCCCAGGGAGGTGGTGGAGTCTCCATCTCTGGAGACATTCCAAACCTGCCTGGATGTGTTCCTGTGCAACCTGCTCTAAGGTGTCCCTGCTCTGGCAGGGATCTAGATGATCTCCAGAGGTCCCTTCCAACCCTATGATTCTATGATTCTATGAAAGGCTGAGGGACTTGGGTATGTTTAGCCTGGAGAAGACTGAGAGGGGATCTCATCAATGCTTATCAATATCTAAAGGGCGGGTGTCAAGTGGATGGGGCCAGACTCTTTTCAGTGATGCCCAGCGACAGGACAAGGGGCAACGGGCACAAACTGGAACACAGGAAATTTTGTCTGAACATGAGGAAAAACTTCTTTACTTTGCGGGTGACAGAGCACTGGAAGAGGCTGCCCAGAGAGGTTGTAGAGTTTCCTTCTCTGGAGACATTCAAAACCCACCTGGATGCGTTCGTGTCCAACCTGCTGTAGGTGACCCTGCTTTGGCAGGGAGGGTTGGACTAGGTGATCTCTGAAGGTCCCTTCCAACCCCTACCACTCTGTTATTATGCAATTCTGTGATTCTATGAAAATATATACTCCCTTTTCTTTTAAAATTGATGGTTTCCTGACTGCACATTTGATAAACAAATCCAGGAAAGACATTAGTCTGAATTTGCTCTCAGAATTCATTAACTTTGAATTAACTTTAAAATTATTCAGGTAAATTTATTTTGAACGTTAAGACCGACTTAAATATTGTCATAGTTTGCAATGAATTTCTGAAGATTAATTTTGGGATGCATTTGTGATAGTGCTCTTTTGACAAATACTGTGAGAATAGCTGTAATCAATGCATTCCCAAAATGCTTAAAGAGAGATTTTTATTTTGGAATGTAGGAAACTGAAAATAATTAATTTTTTTGGACAGTCCAGCTTACCACGTCTTTGTTACTGTCTGACTGATTTTCGTGTTCTTTATAATCCTTTAGGAAGCACAGTTGTAAAATAATTGTTCTGAAAGTTGGTGCAAGTATATATAGACTTTAAAAAATGGAAATTTTAAAGGCAAAAGCGACAGCTGCTTAAAACTAGTTAGAGATCTTTCATTAATTAGTAGGAATTTCATAATTGGTTGAACACATGCTGCCTTTAGAATAATTATCTTTTCTATTGAAAAGTTCAACAATGTTTGCATGGTTCTATTATTAATCATCCTCACTGTGAACATGTCTTTCTGCAGTTTTCGTTTTGTGCTTGAGATATTTTATCTTCTTTGATGTATTTTCTCTTATTTGCTGTCTAAAATGCTTCTGACATTCCTGAGAGATACATGGCTTAGCATCATAAATAAGCTGTTTGCTGTAGCTTTTTATTCAGTTATAGAACATATGTTTCACGCTATATTCAACCTCAAGCAGATCAATATAGACTATTATTGCTAGAATTAAGTAAATACTGTAGAGAATTAAGTACAGAATTAAGACTGATGCTATTATCTCTATCGTCCAAACAGAAGAAACTTCAGTTTCTCAGGAAGCCAAGAAAGCAGTTCAGTGAAAATATTTAATTGTGAAATTTCAGCATTTTGTTAGTGTTATTACTGGGATAAATATGATTACATGGGAAACTGTAAGATACTGCTTAATTTCATTGGCTTGGAAAATGCATTTGAAGATAAATAATCACTAAGTCCAACTCTGCCTGTGATACTGATTTTGATAACAATAGTGATCAGTTTCCTAATATCTGAAGTGAGAAGTATCAGTCTTATAAATGCTTTGATAGCATTGCTTTGATAAATAAGAGACTAACATATGAACACTCTTTACAAAAATTAGTCTCAGAGCAATAATTCTCTTGCTAATTAATTCTGTCTGAAATGTAAGGGTAAAAGGAAGTAGTAAATGAAATTATCTGGACAAAGCTGCGGGATTTGAATAGCAGCAAGAAGGAAATGGTCTGGACAGAGCTTCAGAAAAATCATTAGAAAGAAGCAGATAGCATTCATGAAACAGAAGAAGAGACCGAGACGCTCGGATAGTGATCCATTGAAGGTACAAATGGCACTGACCATTTTATTCCTAAGTAGGGAAGCTATGGTTAGAAGTTGCAATATTCCTTTTATCAGCAGCAAAAGACAAGACTATGGCAACTGTAAGTTTTTAGCCTGGCAGCATATTTGAAGTGTGGAAATAGCAGGTGAAAGCTGTGAACTGTTCTTTCTGCTGCCCTTGCTGTTATGTTAAGCCTCTTGATATTTTGGGTAACAGATGAGACAACACTGATAAAAGTTCTTGGATTTTGGCCATTTTTAACAGATTGTATTGTTCAGTTTCATAACTTACCTGTCTCTCAATTTATCTACCTCATCTCTTTTCAAGGTCTTTCTCTATGAAAATGCTTTATCAGTAGTGAATTTCGTCTTGACATCCAGCCATCAGGCTGGATTTCATCCATGCCAAAAGACAAAGGGGTTTCAGGTGACACTTTGTACTGTTAAAAGTAGAAGAAAGGGAGAGGGCTCATTCTGAAATTGAAGAAAGGGAGAGGGCTCATTCTGAAATTAAAGAAATCCATATTTATATCTGCAAGGTCAAATACAGGACAGTCAGCTGCTCTCTAAAAGGGTCTTGATGTTCATTCCTCGGGCATCAGGATGCCTACTGTCACACTGCTAAGGTCATCTTACTGTCAGTATCTACCTTTCATTGCAGAACAGGAATAATGTTATCAGGGACCTTTCTTTTCTGCTCTCAGTGACTCCAGTGGTGTTTATCCAGGTTGTAGTGGTAACTTGTGCCTCATTCTGTTGGGTGACAGGAACCTTGAAGAAAGAGGATGCCAAGGATCTCAGTGTGGACCTTTTGATTCTTTGTCTTTTTTGCTGAATCTCTCTAAAATCTTAGTTAAGGTTACCATCTTCTAGAGTACATAAGGTCAGACCTGATATCAAAATTATTTGGGGCTTGCATCCCACTGCATCATTCCCCATTCTAAAGAGAACCCTTGTTTGGATGGAAGTTAGCAACACATATGTCTGACCATCTTGGTATATGCAGTCTTGTGTAACTACATGTTGCCAAATTAACCAAGTATGAAGGTAACTACTAGCCTAAGGATCATTTATATGCTAAGGCTGGAATTATTCTCAGGGTATGACACTTCTCTGTTTCAGATTGTTACTGGTGCTTGTTTCCCTCCTAAAACAGAAAGGGTATCCAAAACCAGGAGTCTCTTTTCTCCAGAGAAAAAGAAAATACACATTGATATATTGGAATTCAGAACTTCAGGAGGAGTCTGTTTATAAGGAGCCTGGGTTAAGGGCTCAGTATAAGCAAATAGTGACTGAAAACGTGATTGTTTCCATCTCCAAGCGAAGTAATGAAAAGGTTTTTTTCTTCTTTTCTGGGAAGATACTGCAATTGTTTTGTCAGATATGCAAGTCACATATGAGTCTTGAACATCATGTCAGACACTCTCATTCACTTTAGAATATTTAATCAGGAGTGGGAAATTTGTTCTTGATGTCATTTTAATGAATGGAGTTTTCCAAAATCTTGTCTCTTTTGCTTTCAACTGGAAATACAGTCTGCTTTCCTTTAGAGTTCTACACTTTTGAAGTTGAAGTCACACAGAGAAAGAATCCTTTATGCCTTTTCCATGGCTGTCTGAGGATCACCAAAAGATGAATTCAGATGCAGTCTACCAGATTTTGCCTACATCTGGCCAGCTAAGACAGTTTTGGTTTGTGGATTTTCTGAGCTTGGTGATAGAGTCCCATGCTCTTCTCACACCCAGCAGACTTGACAATAAAGGATTTAGAGAAGACAGTAAGCTCCAGTTACAACACGTGTGGATGCTGGATGGTTCTTTATTTCTACGAAGAGTGTGGGATCTGGACAGACTGGACCAATGGGCCGAGGCCAATGGTATGAGGTTCAACAAGGCCAAGTGCCGGGTCCTACACTTGGGTCACAACAACCCCATGCAGCACTACAGGATTGGGGCGGAGTGGCTTGAAAGCTGTCTGGCAGAAAAGAACCTGGGGGTGCTGGTGGACAGCTGGCTGAATATGAGCCAGCAGTGTACCCAGGTAGCCAAGAAGGCCAACAGCATCCTGGCCTGTATCAGGAATACTGTGGTGAGCAGGACTAGGGAAGTGATGGTCCCTCTGTACTCGGCACTGGTGAGGCCCCACCTTGAGTACTGCGTTCAGTTTTGGGCCCCTCTATACAAGAAGGACATTGAGGTGTTGGAGCGTGTCCTGAGAAGGGCTACAAAGCTGGTGAGGGGTCTAGAGGACAAATCTTATGAGGAATGACTGAGGGAACTGGGGTTGTTTAGCCTGGAGAAGAGGAGGCTGAGGGGAGACCTTATCACCCTCTACAACTACCTGAAAGGAGGTTGTAGAGGGGTGGGGGCTGACCTCTTCTCCCTGGTGACAAGTGATAGGATGAGAGGAAATGGGTTTAAGTTATGTCAGGGGAGGTTTAGACTGAATATTAGGAAACACTTTTTCACTGAAAGGGTTATTAAACATTGGAATAGGCTGCCCAGGGAGGTGGTGGATTCACCATCCCTGGAGGTTTTGAAAAAAAGGGTAGGTGTGGTACTTAGGGACATAGTTTAGAAGTGGTTTTTGTCAGGGTAGGTTAACGGTTGGACTTGATGATCTTAAAGGTCCCTTCCAACCTCAGCGATTCTATGATTCTCCAATTACTCTTGGTAAAAAGAGCAATATATGCCTACCTGGCTAAATGGAGCATGTACTTGGCCTAAGGATTATCTAAATCTAAGTCCCCTCTATCCCTGCTATTTTTTATTATATTTTAGTGTTGAATTTTTGATTATGTGCATCATCTTAGTTAAAGTCCTTTCAGTATCTGCTCTCTGCCTGAAAGCACGCCTGGGTTTTTTTCTGCCCCAAATTTATTGGGATTTTGTTATTTTGTATGGGATTATTTGGTTGATTATGTGGTGAGAGGGTCTTTGATTTAATAGAATATTATGTCAATTGTGGGAAGACTTCTTGTTTTTCACTGGCCATTTGTTCTCTATTTTCTCTATTTTTCTGTGAAAATTGCCTTTTCTCTCCAGTTAGAAGGTGGGTGAACTTCAGATGCTTAAGGCCTAATAGTAGTCTAACTTTACTTTTCAGAGAGAATATATTTGAAGACCCCTCCCAAGTTTCTATTTGATCTTGCATCTGAATTGCACTTAAATCAGGTGCTAGATTTCATTTGTAATCAGTCAGGTTTTTCAGACCTCTAAAGGGAGGAATGATCACACGCCCTGTAAGTCAAGGCTTGCTGTATGTCTGTCCAGTAATGTATGTCTATCCCATCACAAGTAAACCTCATGATTTTTGAGGTCATCTTTTGGTTTCAATTGTGCATATGTCAGAATGATGCCAAGATCATTGATTCTGTAAAGGACTCTTAAATCTTTACTTTAGCACGGTCTGATTGTGCTAAGTACTGGTTAGCCATATGGAATCCAAATGGATAGGTGGATTATCACTTGAAGAAGCTGAGGAAGTTATTAAACTGTAAATAGACTTTTCAAAGTGGTACAGTCCACAGATCTCATGTTCTTTCCTATCTGTTTTCTTAATTTTTCACTTTTTTATTGTTTTTCATCAAAGAACATTCCAAAGAACTAAGGGTGTGATTTGTGCTTTCTCCTATATCTCTGTAGATAGCCACAGATGGAGAGAGCTCTGAACTTGCTTTCTGGATAATGATAGGTTTAAAAAACCTTGACTCTGGGTTCCAGATAACTAAGATTATATATAGGCATATGAATGCCTATAAATGTATTGAAGAGGTCACTTCTTTTTCCATGTTCACAATTCCTTAATAAAATATCTGATCAATTAAAACCAATGCATCCTGGCTGGAGAGAAAGACTGAAACCAGTTTTGGGTTTTACAAATTCTGGTCTACTCTGTCACCCAATAAATTCAGAATTTCCTGCACAATATACAGCTACCCTGTATCCACCCAGCAGCTTTTTCTTTCCTAACTCTGCCACGCGGCGACTACATTACAGCTGTCAGAAGCCTTTTTGTATAAAGTGAGTACACTGGTTGATTTTCTTTTCATGAACTTACAGGACTTTTTCAGCCACTTAAATATCTCCTCTGGAAAGAATAAATTTCCTTGACAACCAGTTATTACAGTTCCTTCGATCAAATTTGGATGAAACATTGCCTGAACTGGAAGTGAAAATGTCCCTACTCCTAGTTAACACATGCACATTTGGTCTCTCACCTGTGCGTCTAATAACTTTCATTGCCTATTCCTGGAAATTTTTTCTCCACTTCTTTCTGAGCAAAGTTGAACAAAATGCCGGAGGGAAGGCTGTATCATCAGCTATAATAAAGCCTTGTGGGATTCCAAAGTGTACGTATTTGTTCAAGTAACTCACCTACCATGTTTTCTTCAAATTTTATTTAGATAAATAACATCTGGTTCTTAATACACTTGAAAATAATTTATTCATGCTTCCTGTCAAGTCACTTAGTGTATCTTTTGTCACCTGATAAAATAAGTAGGAAATTGATGCATGGAATACTTGAATACATTATATGGCTTTGGGGAATTTCAACCAGAAAAGATAGTGGGATTTTCCTTGTATTAGTCATGCTAAATGTGTTTGTTCCAGAAAAAACAGATGGAAAGCTTGTGAATGGTCTATTAATACCTTGGGAAAATTCTTCAGTAACAAGCTCTTCTTCAGTAATAACTATCCCTATAAAATTGTCAATGTCAGTAATTTATTAATTTATCTGCCACATAAATAGTGCCAGGTCTGGAAAATGGGGGAGTAATGCTGCATTTTATGTCCTTGAATTGTTCTTTATCTTTACTCAGAACAAGCTCTTCTCTTTTAATTTTACATGCCATTGTTTTCAGATAAAGTTCTCAAGCTTTTCCTATATTGCATATGAAAGTTTTCTTCTTGCAGTGTACTGTTTCATGTAGCCGTCTTCCTGTAATTTTTTTAATGGAGTATGTTAAATATCGCTAGTAATGAAAGTGCAAGAAAGGAAGCCAGGAAAACTAGGTTTTATTTCTCCCTTTCCTGCAGCTGTATGCCTGACCTTTAGTTGTATTAAACTCATTTTCTGATTTGCTTTCACTAGTATGTGTTTTCATGTCAATGTAGATATATACACATATCTGATTGGAGAAAAAAAGAAGCTATTCTGTACACATAGTGTACAGAATCGGTTTCTCTACCGATTAATGTGCTGGTAAAGAGCACAGAACAGGAATCTGAGGAGAAGAAAATAATAATTTCACAATGGTTTTTGGAAAAGGAAGGTAGCCTTCAAGGAATGCAAAAAAGATCACACAATGAAGAGAGCTGTATTTCAGGAGTGAGGAGGTCAATAGATAACATGAAATTTGATTTAAAGCAACCAAGTTGAATTAAGCCTTACAGTGTAATGAAAATTAATAAACCCTTATTTTGCTATGTAAACAAAAAGAGAAAAAGTGATGAAGCAGGCCTGATGTACAAGTGAATTAAGAGAGTCTTAGTATAATCAAAGTTGGGTTCCAAAACCAAATGAATATTTTCTTGCACTTGCTGTAACAAAGCTGGTGCTGAACATAGGCCATAAGCAAATGGTTAATGGGAATAAACTATCTCTTAGGTTATGAGTGGAAGCAGACCTCTGAAATTTCACTCCAGCTGGAGAGGAATTGTTAATTTCTCTTCCAAAATTATGAAAGAAATGGCATAGGGTATAGTAAACCTTTATTTACCAAATAATCGATTATACTAGATTAACAGCATCATCTTTGATAAGATGACTGATTTTCTGTGTAACTAAGAACAAACAGATCTAATCTTCAAAGTTCAGGAGAGTGTTGGAAATTATTTGATGTATGATATTATTAGTTATTTTAGAGAAATTGAAGTTTAGTAGAAGACTTTTCATGTGCAATTGACTGAACAGTAAAAGTCTGAGACTGAGGAAAATTGGCAGCAAAGTTACTCAAGTTTTAGTCTTGTGATTGATACCATTTATTTGTATTCACAGAACTGTGTCTATGGCCTAAAGAGCAAGTTGCTATGTTTACTGATGGAAAGCTTTGGTGACCAGTACTTTCTTACAACACAGCAGGAAAGAAATCTGAGTTAATCTGTGCTGCCTCAGTTAACAGTAAAGCACAGGTGAAATATCAGAAAATTGATGGAATCCTGAAAACCCAGCCTATAAAGAATTCCTGTTCCAAATATTCTGAATTTTTAAAATTTTGCAAAAACAAAGCCATTCTTTAGTTTTACCAAAAGAAGTTAATATTTTTGGAAAAAAAGTTACAATCTGTGTAACAAACTACTGTAGACATGTATTTCTTTTTGATCACATGTAACTTTTGAAGGAGGTCTGAGATAATGTTATGGAACTGATTAGTTCCTAACATCTGTCCTAAAAACCTCTTTACGGTGAGGGTGACAGAGCACTGGCACAGGCTGCCCAGGGAGGTTGTGGAGTCCCCTTCTCTGGAGCTTTTCAAGACCCGCCTGGATGCAGTCCTGAGTAATGTGCTCTGGCAATCCTGCTTTGGCAGGGGAGTTGGACTAGATGATCTATAGAGGTCCCTTCCAACTCTGAAAACTCCGTGATTCCATGATTTATTACTAAATGGAAGGTGGTTGTTTTTATCTATATGAAATCAAAGATTAAATAGCAATAATAAAAGTAGTTTTTGAAAATACTGTCAATTAGAATAATTGATAAAACTTCATCTCTGACATGTTCGATTTTTGCCTTATTTAATTGCTTGACTTTCTTTATTATTATGCTCTTATTTTATGCTGTGTCTTAAGTACACCTTTATAGCAGATCATATTTCACAGTATATATGCAAGTCCAAACAAACCAATAACAACAGATTGTTTTTATTGACACATGCAGTTCTAGAATCAAAAAGAAGTGAGATGAAGTGGTGAGAAAGACATATATTAACACCAGATGTGGAAAATATTATAAATGGGAATTCCTTCATGGAAATTATGATTTTAAAAAAAGATTTATTTTCTAATGTATACTTGAGAGTAGCTTTAAACAGAAATTAAGAAAGCCAGCCATTTGATGGTTTAACACCCTTTAGCTCTTATTTTATGTATGGAACAAAGACAACTAAACATGCCTTTATTAGCTTGTTTCCATGAGATGCGTCCAAGGGACTGTTTTGTCAATGCTCTGGCTTTGTACATGTGCTGAAGTGTCATGATCTGAAATGGCAGAAGACACTGAGTTTTTGAATGAACAGTTCAATCCTGAAGATTCTGCAGCAGATGCAACGGTGTGGCCTCAAAGTTGACTGCTCCCAATAAATCTCCACAAAGTTTGCAAAAGGAGTCAAGGCAACCTTTGAGGGACACAGTCAGAAAGGAGAGTTATGAAATGCCACATATATTTTTGCTGATTTTGGGAACACTAAATGGAAACTAAGAAACTCTTGTCACTTTCCATTATAGCTAAGGACATAGTAAGGATATGTTAAAGATTATATCACACAGGAAGGGTTTTGAGTTGCAGAATTTTTTCTCTCAGGGGTGTTTCATGACAGTGCTGTGCTTTTTTCCTGCATGTTTTTTTTCCGTTGCATAGTAGCCCTTCCTTAGGCCATAGAAGGTCTAAACAATCCACTATGCTGTATGAAAGCTACAGCCTGCACAGTAATACGATGAAAGACATTATATTTCCTATCTTATTTATTTCACTATAGAAATATAAGACTAATACTAATAATACTAATGCACTATACTGAATCCATTAGCTTAGTACAGAAACGTCTCTGCCTTTTTCACAAATGAATAGGGTTTGATGGGACCAGAAGGTTCATTTGGTCTACCTGGAGCTCCTGGGCCTAAGGTAGGTGTTTGTGATAATTTGCTCATGATTTTGATAAATGACTACTTTATAGATGACAAAACGCCAGGATTTTTCAGATAATTATTTGGTATATTGAATGTTGGTGAGCAGTTGTATGATTTTTCCCTATATTACCTTATATGATAGTTCAGTCTCAAGAGAGTTTAATATAGCTCAGTAAATGGTGCCTGTCATCCCATGAGGTTTGGAACAATTGCAGAAATGGTCATGAGACTTTGTTTCAGCTTTGCAGTCCTGGAAAATGTTCTGCAATGCTGGAGCCAGATAATTTTCAGTATACATCAGAAATTTCTGCCCATGTTACATGTATTTATATTTTAGTTGTGTTAAATAACACTACGTGCTCCTTTTTCCACCCGGGGAGCCAAATTTATTTCAGATGTTACTTTATTGATTGCACTGCAGCTACAGCAAGAATTAATTTGACCCATGCTCTCAGAAACTAAAGTAGATACTATAAATTTAGATCTGTTAGTTTAATCTTCTAATTTAATCCAAGATGAGTTTTGGCCAGTAAGCACTGAATTGTATGTCCTAGAGAATATTTAGAAATCTAGAATCCATTTCCTGAACTTCGTATTTACGTTTAGATCCATTTGCACCCATACCTTATTTTATATCCAGAAGTACATATGTATTTATTTAAAATTGTATACTGAAGGTAGCATTTTTTAAAAGTGGTCAATGTTTTCTATGGTCAAAAAGATTGGATACCTATGAAATGACTAAAAATTAACTAGCTTTATTTTCATTTGTGAAAAATGCTTTTGTTTTGTGTATTTATCTCATTCAGAATATGTTTCTTACAGGATCATTCTTAATAAGCTAATTCTTAGAGAAAAGCATCATGAAGTAGTCAGTAATTCTTAGATTTTAATGAAAATCCTCATGCTGAATATATGCCTAATTCATAGGCTACAATAAAACCCAAACCATAAATAAATATTTTGGCTCAGACAGGTATGAGGATTCTCAGAGTTTTATTAAATAAGGAGGTGGAAATATTAAGTCAGTACAGAGAAACATAGTATGACTGGGCAAGGGAAATAAGGCAGGCGGGGAAGGGACAGGTGAGCAGAGACTGGCAGATCACATTTTGCCTTTGGTATCTCATGTTTCCTTGAGAGCAAGTTGAAACTTCAGGTTTCCTGCAGAACTTCAGCCTTTCAGTCACTACCTTTGCCTATTTTTAAGAGCCAGTTTCCCAGCAGTAACTGTTTGATAGTCATACCACATGTGACGTGATTTGTCAGCTACACCCCTATATTGTTATATAGGGTGATAAAGGCGAACCTGGAATACAGGGGAAACCGGGATCATCAGGAACCAAGGTAAATATGAATCCAGAAGTATTCTAGTTAAAGAAGGCATTGATTTACTTTTCCGCAATGTACTGTTTTTCCATTATTAGTTACAATACAGTTTGTTTCAAAATAAAACAGCAGTTAACATAAAATTGCATCAGAACCCATGTGATGGCTTATTCTTACTAATTTTTATTTTAGATTTTAGGCAATGTAAGTCAGCTGTTCATGAAGTTCAAACCTGCAAACGTTGCCATTACTTCAGATGGTTTTATATGTGTAATTTTGAAAAATCAACATCAACTGTATTAAAAGGCAATTAAAAAAGATAGATACTGGAAAACTGAGGTTAAGAATTAGGAGTCACTTTTGTGGCTTCTCTGTATTCAACATCCCTTCACAAATTCTCCAGACATTTCAATCATCCTCAGTTATAAAATTGCAAAATATCATGGCTAAAGCATATCATGTGACCTAGAGAAAACATGCAATGTATGTTTTTACACACAGCACGTGACTGACACAAAGCTATTGTATCACTCAGGGAGAACTAGGATTACCAGGTGCTCCAGGTGAACCAGGCTACCCAGGCATTCCTGGTACCCAGGGTATAAAGGTAAGTGTTTTTTCCGGTTTTACATTAATCATATCTTTTATTGGAAGTGCTTTTCTTATAAATGATCATTATTAAAGGAAATCCTTTTTCTAAACACACCATTGTTATTAGAGAACAGTTGGTATATTTCGGAAGGCCCAATCGTTAGAAAAACAATAATTTTTCACAGGAAAGTGAGAACGGCCGAAAGGGAGAAACTGTTAACATAAAATGCTACGACATAGGTATTAATGAGATTTCCATTATTAATTGCAGTACATAATGTTATGATCCATGATTCTGTATTTACTTATATCTTATAGCAAGTGCTACATCTATAAAGTCTGTTGTACAAAGTCTTTTGTGGAGCACCCATAAGAACTGTAGCAATGAACCCTAGGCAGCTGGGACAGATTCACCTCAATCAGCCTTAGCCGTTAAGAGTTATGTGATCTAAACAAGCAGTCCTGGTTCTCTCCATGTTTAGCTGAGAGAGTCTGAGCTCACTGGGGAGTCGTTAGTTCACATCTCTGCCTTTCTTTGACTGTAGCTGAAGCCTAGGCAATTAAATAAATTAAACGTTGAAATTTTAGATGGCAAAAGTTAGGTTAGATGGATCCTACATCTGCTGTGCAGGTTGAAAATTACTTCTTTTCAGACAAACATATGTTTATTCCTCTTGCATACTGAGTTCTCGCAAAGAACATGCCTTCAAGGATCTCACCATCTCTTGGTGCAGCCTTACATCTATCAAACATTGCTTTAGACCTGCTTGTGCTGAAATTCTTCATTGCTGAAGAACTGTTTTGTAAACACATCGTAAAATTTCGTATTGATGTTTGACTTATCTGGATAGTCATCCTTATTTTTAAAGTGTAGCTATGTAGGATTTTCTGACAGTCACATGTCTTTCCTGGGTTGAAAAGACTATAGGCAATATTGTTCTTTGGTGTGTTTTGAAATTCAAGCACACAGCTTTTTGCATAACTTAAAGCTGTAATTGACATTACGCTAAATGCTTTCCTAGAGATTTTCTTCTATAAGATGACAGCGTTCTACTTAAAATCACCTGTGTGGTTGAAACCTCTCAGTTTTGTCTCAGCCAATAAGGCAGAGCTTTTTGTTTGGCTGGAAGCTGGAAATCCCCTAGAATATTTCTTGTTTTAAAATACTGACTTATTTTTATCTTACTGTAACTCATAGAACTCACTGGAGTGTGAACTGAGTCTCTTGAGGAAAAATCAGCTATGCTTTGTCTATAAAATGGAATTTAAGAACACAAAAATTAGAAGTAATTGAAAATCATTACTCTTCATGCCCTGTGTGTAACTACAAAGAACTTAAGAGAATTGTGTTCTCTAGATGATGTTTTTTCAGGACAGCACCTTTCTTCTATGTAAGTCAACCAAGAAACAGAAACACCAAGAATTTATACTTTACATAGGTTATTAGGCAAATATATGTGAAAGAAACACTGCGTGTTTATTTGAAACAGCTGGGGAAAAATTATTCGCTGTTATCTTCAATAACATGATTTGAGTAGAATTTCAGGGTTGAACACCTGTCAGCTCGCATGGTTTGAAACTGGCTGAAGTCAAATTAGTAAATCAAAAGCAAAAATTGCTGTAAATCAAGCAATTCTAATTGTAACTGAGGTTCTGACTTGCATCCATTACGTTTTTCAGTCTAAATTTTAATTAAGATTTCTTTATTCTAAACACTTTTAAAGCAGTAATATGTGCATCCTGAAAATTAAGTGTTTCATTGCTTTGCAAGATAATGAGTACTGCTATTACTTTCATTATTTTACTGTGTTTTTATGGCAAACATGACAAAGATTTCTTTTATGTTGAGTTTCTTAATTGGCATATACAAGTATAAACCTTATTTTAATGTTATACTGTTTCTTTGGAGCAATGTAAGTGATCTGATGTCATGTAACAGATAGACTTGTTTCCTTAGAATATAATTTACTATAACTAACAAGCTTTACCTGCAACTATTCAAGCTAAATATTTATTCAAGCAACAAGTTGTTGAGGCTAAAAATTTCACTATCAGCCCAAATTTAATACTTAAATGTAAATTTTAAATTTAAAAAAGTAATATTGCATTTAAATGAATTAAATGAACACAATTAAATTAATAAGTTAAATTTTAAATTGTATTTGAACTAATTTAATAATAACTTCAAATTTGAATATATAGGAAAAATTATATAACAATAAATTAAGTGTGTTTATGTAATGTATCTGACACCTGTGTTGGAAATCTAGCAATGTTTCCTGGGAAACACTGGAGTGTCAACGAGGGCAAAGATTCCTCCATTACCTATTCAAATTACAGATTTCAGAATAAACAGGAAATCCTGTAGAACCAAAGGAAGCTCAGGTAAGGTGTCAGATAGAAATAAGCAGTTAGTAAAAATTGGTAATGCATCTGTGTAGTATTACCAGCAATGCAGAGGACTACCTTTTGAAGGATGAAGCCCTTCACCTAAATTACAGAAAATAGAGTTGAATCAGGTACTTCACTGTGGAAAGAAAAGTTGAAGGGTAAAGAAGCAGTAAGTTAGAAAGGTTGTGCTATATTTAAAGTTTTATGAAAATCCCATGCAGAGGTATTCCACTAGACTTCAGCTTCTGCTTCAGAAGGGCGCAGGTTTACTGTATGTCCAGTATTATATACGGCAGCCAAGTATGGATGTCTTAGGTATGCTAGAGCATTTCAGGTGTCAGTAGACACATATGGGTATGCCTTGAGTTGCCTAGAGCATCTTAAGTGCCCATGTTTAGACAATGGAATCAAGTTTCCTGGTCAATAGAGGCTAGAGAATGACCCAAATTTAAATGAGGTTATCTCAACTAAATGAGACAATGGAGCCTGAGCTCCATTTTCTAAGACAAGATGTACAAAAATTAGTCTTCTGACCAGTTTCAAAACAGTGATTTCCAGAGCACGTAAGGACAAATATTTCCTGGCTTAAGTCTTTCAAAATATATTGAAGCCCAATGGAAGAGTGTCTTGAGTTGAGTCAGTGTCATAACAATGGTTTAATTAGTTTTGTTATCACCATATATTCAGTTTTAACATCAAAGGGTCATGTAAGGTACGTGTACCAAGACAGTAATACTGATTTTAAGAATGGAGATTTTGTTAAAATTTATGGAACCTCTCTAAATTTTAAACTGAAGAAGCTTTTGCAGAAGTCATTATTCATTTTATATGAAGATGCAAGTCATACTATATATTGCTGGTTGACAGGAGTTACAGGTCATAAATGACAAACTCTTGAATTATTCGGGAAAAAAAGTACATTTTGGGCATCTGACAGTAAAAGTGAAACCTTTCAGCTATAGCTTATTTTAAAACTTGAAACCAACCCAAATATTTCAAATTCAAGTACAATACAACCAGTTGCAGCTGGCATAAATGCCCTCGTATGTTCTGGGATTTTTGATCAGGAAAATATTTGCCATGGCCAAAATCTCCGCTTTACTACTGTTTAGCATTTAACTAAATATTCTGATTTTTCAAAAAACAACCAAACACACACATGTTTGGCTCTTACAAGAACACTGGCAAAACAGATCCAAAAAATTCCATCCTAATTCTTTTCTTTATTAAATGCAGTTTTGCACACCCCCCCCAGATCTGTCTTTTGTTTCATGAGTTGCTATGTTCTCAGCCCAACATTTTGATTCATGTCTGTTTAAACTGATTTAAGAGGTCAGAGTTTGGGCAGGAACAATCTCCCATAACTTTAAGTTTCCTTTTTGGTCAATGAAGAGAGATACGCATGTTCTGGGAGTATGTATTTTATACCCCTGCCGTTAATAGCATGAATGGTTTTTGAGAGGTGCCTATTTCTCTCCAGTGTCAATTAGATGGTGTTCAGACAACTTGAGAAAACTAGATACCTGCCATTTAAGTACCATTTGCACCGTTTGATTGCCAATCACCCCACTAATGTTTACTTCCTATAAACATTTCAATGAAAGTCAAAAAAAGTGAGTGGATGTGGAACTTGGAGCTTACACAGTTTTGATTAAATTTAAATAATTTTTTCTTTCTGATTAAAAAAATATTATTTCTTTGATGTTTCATATATAACTTCTGCATTCAATGAGTTTATAGTAAGTATTACAGAAATTATTTATACTCTGTTCTGTGTGGGTGAAGGCAAGCATACTTAATGCTAGCATTCAGATGAAATTTAATCCAGCAGAAATACTGCCCCCCTCCCTGCCTACATCCTCTCCACTCCCATACACTAAGTGGATAAAATACTGCTGGATTTTCCACCTCATTATGTTGTAATTTTAAATTTTGACTTGGTATATGAGTATCCACTTTTCTTTTTGACAGTTCTTTCTGTGACAGATTCCCTTCTTAGTGTAACTTTCTATACTTTTCTCAGTTTGTGTACATGGGGATGAAGTGATTTGTTTTCATTCAGTATAAATAAAAGCTATTAGATGCTCCTTTTGAATTTACTGTGTTAAATTAAAACACAGACTACATGTCTTTGAGATGAATCATGTTACAATGGAGACTATTCTTCTAATATTTTACAGGGGGACAAAGGAAACCAAGGTGAAAGTGGTATCCAGGTATATTAACTTTGTTTCTAATGAAATCATCTGGCAACACTATTAATACAAGTTTTATGTGTTAATTCAGGAGCTTCTTTTTAAGATTAAGCTCCACAGAAGGTTTTCTTGAAGAATGGCAGCAGTGATCTTCAAGGAAAACTAGCCAGCATGCCCAGTATGAATGTACAGCTGCGTTTCTGGGGCTTATCAGGCTATTGGCATTTGGTGCAGAGCTGTGTGGTCCTAGCAATGGTGTGGGCTTAGGGATGTGGGTTATGCTGCTGCCCCAGGGGCCTGGAACATGACCCAGCACTGTCCTGGGATGGGTTGTGTCCCTGCCTGCCCCAGACACTGTGGGATCACATAAATGCTCATAGTCAAAGTAACGCCACGTGGACTCTGCCTCTCGGCTATATTGTAACAAGTGGGATTTTTCCCCTTGTTATCTAAAGTCATGGAAATACCCACAAGAAAAAGAAGAGTATTGTGTTACTACTCAGATCCTAACTTGGCTGCTCTGTGTTCAAAGTAGAAATTGTATCCTTCTGCACAGTTTCTGCTCTGAACTCTCGAACAGTAACTTTTCAGATTGATTTGGCCTGTTTAAGATGAGATTTTAGGGTTTACCTCTTTGTGTTATTTTTGATAGTTTAATTACATCTTCCAGATGAATGAGTATTTTAAGAAAATGTGCTTCTTTTCTGAAGGGACTGAAGGGAGAAAAAGGAAGGCAAGGAAATCCAGGCTCACAGGTACTGTTAAAATAGTGATCCTAGTTTAAGAGAGCCACGATTCATATTTGTTTCTTAAGATTACTTCCATCAACGTGGATAGTTCTTTGCATCAGGTGAAATATATTTATGTATAACATGATTACATAGTTATATAAATTACTTCTTAAACAACCTTAGTATTTTTAAAATAACAAATACAACACATATAGAGAAGATGGAGCCATGGAGCCCTGCTTTTCTCAGCTGTGCACAGTGGAAGGATGAAAGGAAATGGGCACGAGTTGGAACGCAGGAAAACCCAGCTTCATATACAAAAGCACTTTGCTTTGAGGGAGGTCAAACACTGGAGCAGGGTGCTTACAGAGATTGTGGCAACACCTGTCTGGACAGGGCGTTGAGCAGCCTGCTCTAGCTGGTTCTGTTCTGGAAAGGAAGTTGAAACCATGGAGGACCCTTCCAACCTATGTGTTTCTGTTGTTCTGGGTTATTATATCTTGAGAAACAGAGCAGAGTACATTTTTCTAGATTGTTTTATTAAATCCTTAATTATGGAAAATTCTCATGAAACAATTAATATAAAATGCAGATAACAGCACAGAGTGGCTTTTGTGTAAAGGTTCTAAGAGTGATGCTTGAAATGTTAAGATTTTGCATGTACCATGCTGCACTTTCCATGTAGTTCATTACCTCCTAGACTATGCTGGGAGTCATTAGTGACATCTTCTGTGCTCATAAATTACAGATGTTTCCTGTTTCAGCTGCAAATCAGTGAGATCCAGTTGTTTCTCTTTAACTCAGGGCCAATGTATTCTGATTGTGTCATAGTTGGCTATCTTGTTATACCACAGAAAATAACTTAGTATTTATAGATAGTTGTTAACTACATAATCTACACTGTGTCTAAACAGAGAAGTATTTGTTAGAGGTACATATCTAAAACTGGACTTGGAAGGAAGTCATAGTTGCTTTTTGCAGAATTACGACATCGATACAGCTGCCTGTCTAGCCAGAAGGAGCTGATTCCAGTGGAGCATGGGCAGGAGATCTACACTCTATGTTAGCCTAGTTTTATCACTTTCAGGGGTATGTGGGTTGACAGAAGGGTGGTAGCAAAGCTGAGCGGATATTTTTGAAAAGAAATGGTTTAAACTAAAAGGTTGATCATTGGTTTTAACCAAATGTAATGTCCTACTGTAACATTTCACAAATTAAACTGTCTGGTTTTTCCTTTTGCAAATAATGGACAAATTTTTCATGTATTTATTATTTTAATCATAAGGTAAACCAAAGTGATAGTGAAAGAAATTTTTTTTTTCAGGTGGAATGATGCAACTGAATTGCTGTTGCTTGCATTTTTTGTTTGGGTTTCTTTTTTGAGAAAGCTGAAAAAATAATACAAGCTTGGTCTAAAATTGTTTCCCATGCTTATCTAGTTTGGTCAGCAACCAAAAAGTCAGTCATTTGTATACTTTTGGTAGACAGTGCTAGGTCCTTCCAAGGTTTCTGAAGCCTCCAGGACTTCTCAAAGATGCAATGCAGATTTCCTTGTCCATAAGAGTATATCAGAAAAGTGAAAAAGCCTGTGCTGAAGTGGCATCTTGCCATGGAACTTAATGATCAATAACACCATTGAACCATTTGGCAGAAATTTGCCAACATGCAAAATCTGACTTACAAACTGAGTTTGTATTTCAAAGGCTTTGAACTTGATTTCTGTGTAGTAATACGGTATTAAACAGTTGGAATCAGGAGTTTCCTTTTGCTAGAACACAAAATTTAATTTCTTTTGTAGAGTGAATAAGGTTTTGTCTATATGTCTATATTATGTCTGTTTGTTTAGAATATGTGCGATGTATTCCAAATGTATCATTTTGATGTATGATATTAAAGGTATTACCAAAGTGTTAGTTCACTATGATATGCATTTTTCATCCCTATATGCAGTTTGGGTTTTTTTGTGTGAATAGCAATCACAGAATCTTTAAAAATTGGCATTTGTGATTAATTATTGAAAACAAAGGACAAAAATATTATTTTCTTATTCTGTGTAATTGCTTTTTTTTTTTTTTCATATTAATTCCTAAAGGGAGTAGAAGGATTGAGTGGAGAACGAGGAGAGGTAAGTATTTCATAATGACAAATATAGTATTAAAAAATCATTCCATTTGTTTCTGCAAGTTATGTGATCTGTAAAATGTGTGTTTACAGTCTTATTTCTGTACTCGCATCTCGATAAGCAACGGAAGAGAACTGAATAGAGAAATATTAGACAAGAGAAAGAGTCGTTCGTTAAAAAGAAACAGAGTGAAATATATATTTCATGAAATGAAAGATTAAAAAATAATTAAAGCCAAATATATAATTTAAGAAAATTAAATAAACAAACAAAATGAGAAGGAGCTGGTTGAAGAAAGCAAGTAATCATAAAAAATGTAGAGATTCTGAGTTCATTGAAAAATAAAAATATATTCATAAATGAATACAGAATACTTGATCAAAATCATCCATATTGTTCAGTAGCAGCCAATAATAGTAGGGCAGGATACAAAAGTAAGGAATAGGATACACACAGAAGATCCTTCTTGTATACCTTCACTCTTTTTGGCAGTCAACAAAATTTAAGTTAGGGGATTTAAGTTAGAGATCAAGACCATTGCGTTTGATGTCAGTCTTGAATTTGCCCGATTCCTTTTGAACTGTGCTGAAACAGTTTACTTTCAGCTTCCATAAAAGTCTGTGGTAAGGACTTTCACAGCTGAACATCTTGTCTTGTGTGTTTTAACCTTTACTGGTGAGATTTTTTTTGTGTGTCTTTATTTCAAAACTAATGAAACGAAATATAGTGAAGACTTTACAAGGATTTTTTTTTTTTTAGAGGATTCTGTCTTTGAGGCTGACTCAGAAAATGCAACACAGCTTTCTTTCTCTCTACTACTTAATTTATCCAAGAATAGTACAATGCAGCCTGAAACTTGAATCCTGTTTGAACTGTTCTTGGTCTGTAAGAAACTGCATTTGTTGCTCTCCAAGATGTTTTTAGAAGCCCCATCTTTTTTTTTTAGCTTGTGTTTGGCTAATGTAGATATATTTATGGCCAGACCTTTTAGTCTTTGTGTTGCATGTTGTTTAAAAATTGATATTTAAAAAATTTACTTTATTAGTTATTTTTTATTTATTCCAATATTTTGATAAATCAAGGTACACACTGTCCCATTAATATAATTCTCATTATAATCTGTTTTTTCCTTTTGCAAATAATGGACAAAAAATTTCATATATTTATTATTTTAATCATGAGGTAAAACAAAGTGATAGTGAAATAATTATTTTTTTTTTCAGATAGAATGATGCAACGATTCCTATTAATACAATTTTATTTAGGGATTTCTTTGTTCAACTCTTTCATTAAAGCATTGTTGCATATCAGTAAGTGGACATATTTATTGGAAGGTCAAGTCTGATAATTAAAGAATTTTATGCATTTAAACATATAAATTGCCCTATATGCTACTGTGGTTCTATGAAATACTTAAAATTATTTTCTGGCATACAGGTGTTTTGCTAAATCATTGCCAAAATTGGTAAAAGATTCCTTGTATTCTCTTGAACTAGCTTCTTTAAATATTGTAAATCATGGCAATAATATATTTCTTCTGAAAAATCCTTTTAATAATATTCTTACTATACACTAAGATATAGGAGATGTCATTGTCTTTACTTACCAGACCTATAAAATGAGTTTATTTTCTGTTTTTATAAAATATGTTCTCTTTTGTTAGGCTCTGACTCCTCAATAAAACATTTCTTCAGTCTATAGTTCTCAGCACTTATCGAGCTCTTTTCCTTTTTATTTTTTTTTTTTTCCTTTGCCAGTAGCAATGTTCAACAAACAAGGCCACACATGGGATGTGGCTGAGCATTAAAAGACCAAGATATACTGCAGAAAATGTTCCCTCAGCAGTTTCATTTGTGTTTTGGCAAGTTCTGCAGGCAGTTGTGCTGATGCTTCCAAAGTTTTGTCCTGGTGTTTTTATACTGGCTTCTTGCCTTTAATATTTTTCTACAATAGATGCTATTTTCCCAATATTTCAATATGGTTCTTAATACTTTCTAGCCCCTTTAACATTTAGTCCAAATAAATCAACTTGCAAGTCAGATGTCTTCTATGAAAACGTAGTCCATAGCTGTAAAATAAATTAAAATTAAAACAAATAACTTCTAGCTACAAGAACAGCATCATTTTCAGATCCCAGCACATATAGCTTCTAGCATAGCCACAGGCAGCTACGTACGCTCCATATGTTTATATCTGAGCCTTGCTGACCCTGTTAAATGAAAAAAAATTGTAATTATGTAATAGAAATGAACAAGTACAAATCTACATGGTGTGACTAAGACTATCAATTCTCTATGACTACAACATTCAAGTTGACAGTATCAAGAAAGTAAAATACAACTACAGCCTTGAAAAAGTCAGTTCTGAATTAGTGTATAACTTTTATAGTGGGAAGAGGGTATGGACTGCTGTTCAGTTCATGCATAGCATCTTACTGGTGGACCATCTCTCCAGCAGTACTCACAGGCACTTGAGTGACATCTGTTACGTTTTGTCTCATTTCTCTGTTGTTTTTTTTTTTTGTTTTTTTTTTTAAGAGGAAAAACTACATGTCTTATTTTAGTGGCTAAGTCTCTGCATAAAACTGAGTAATCCGATACTGAATTTGAAGCTGGCTACCCTGTAATAATTGATGTGGAGAACTCTGAGCATTGTTGCTAATTCAGACCAGGCCAGAAAGCTTTGAATTTTTCTGATCTAAAGAGTTTTGATAAGTACTATGTAGAATGATACAAATTAATATAAATACCATAATTCAAAATTCAGTATAAGTCTATGAAGACTATGTGCCTGAGTGCTTCTTAAACTTGCATTATTTGCTTCAATAAGTTTTGTCATGTATAGTAATCCTGCTGCCTTGTTTCCATAATTCCATCTAAAGTAGTTGGAAAGGGCGAAAGAAAATTTTGAAGCAACTGATAACATTATGCAGAAGCTGTGCAAAAATGGAAGGAAAAAACTCATCAGGAAGCAAACATAGTGTACTAACTTTAATCTTGGGCACGTACCAAATTACATTGTACTGATTTTTTGTTGGCTCCAGCATAGGGGAAGAGTTCCACATGAACTATTGCAGTAGTTAATTCCACACATAGAAGACCCATTGCTTGAATGAAGAGATATCAAAATATTTTCCAGTATTGTTTTAATCTTTTCCAATGAAGCAATTGGACTACAGTTCTTATCAAACATATGGAGAATAAATGAAGTCAGAAAAAAAAAAACCAAACCCCTTAACTGAAATCAAACCTTTTTTTCCTTTCTCTTATACACTACAGACATAGGGTAAAAGTTTTGATTATTATAGTAAGTTTGCCAAGAACTTCGGTGATGCCAGAATTTCACTTCTAATTTTTCCAGCCTTCTAAGGATTTTAATGTGCTGTAACAAATGATCTAATTCTCATGAAAAGGTGAATAAAGCCTTTCCTTCCACATGTTAATAAGGAAGACTATTTTGTTTTATATTAATTAGACAGTAAAATGGGTCCTTAAGGTTAAAAAAATATAACGGTAATTTATTTCTAGTTATATTTGGCAAATAATTATATCTGAAACATTTACTAAAGAATCTAAATACTTCAGTACATTTTATTAAAATAGATCTCATCAGTATCAAGTTAATTTTTAGTGACGACTTATATTCATTTTATGAAGATCATCAATGAAGATTTTCTCAGAATATGTTTGTTTGGTGCTACCTAGCTTCCAAATGATCTGTGAAGATACGATTGGCTTTTTGTTCATTTTCATTCCAGAAAGGGGAGAAAGGAGATCCAGGTATTCGAGGCATCAATGGACAAAAAGGAGAATCCGGTATCCATGGCATGGTTGGACCTCCTGGTCTCAGAGGTCAGCCAGGAGATAGAGGACCCCCGGGACCACCTGGATCAGATGGAAAACCTGTATGTACAGGACCTCAAACTTGTCATTTTGGGTACTTTAAAAACCCTAAACAAATGCATATTGTCTGTTTTTTGACTGTTCTCTGTTCAATTCAGGCACGAGAATTTTCAGAAGAATTTATTAGACAGGTGTGTTCAGATGTATTGAGAAGTAAGTTTCAAAGCCTCTTTACTGTTCTTGCCTTGTTTAAAGTGCTAAAGAAGTTTCCTGATAATTATAAAGAAGCTTTCTTGAAAGCAAGGTCAATATTGCTGATTTATCACTTGTTTTCCTGCAGGTGTGGAAATATATTTCCACATTACAGGTTCCATACTTTAACGTTTTGTTTTCTAAAGGTATCATATTCTCTAAAGAGAGGAAACTACTGTTGTATTAGTGGGCAGGGGACAATATTTTTATATTTTATTGCTGCAACACTCTAAGCAATTTTTTGTTTGAATTCTCCCAGCCCAGTTGCCTGCCATCCTCCAGAGTGGAAGACTACAAAACTGTAACCACTGTCAATCCCAAAGTGCTTCTCCAGGACTTCCAGGACCACCAGGTCCAAGAGGCCCTGAAGGCCCAAGAGGGTTTCCTGGTTTACCAGGAAATGATGGCATTCCAGGGCTGACAGGCATCCCAGGTCGCCCGGGGGCTCGTGGGACAAGAGGTACTGTGTGCATGTGTCATGGTGCGAATGGCCTTTATGACTTTTTTCTGCTTCCAGTTTTGGATGGGATTAGTGCAGGGTGGAGCGGGGGAATAGATGGGTGTGTATCACAGAGTGTAATTGATGACATAGTCTAATGTGAATGTTTCACCGCTTACAAAGAACGCATGTCAGAAGAGGAGAAAATACAAGAACACAACAAGATAGCTACTATAGTGAAACTTTGTTTTGATCTTCTTAGAGAGTTCTTAGTCCCATGTAAATGTTTTAAACTGCATTTACATTATTTTCTTTAGATCAAATATGCTTAGACATGGATTTTAGTGTATTTCTATGTTTTCTGGTTTCTTTTCTTCCAAACTTCTTTGTTTCTGCTATTTTAAAGAGCGGTATTTATTCACTGGCTCTTTACTATCTGATAGGCTGATTTTTGGCATGTGACAATCTTTATGCTCCCTCTGATTTCCTGGGGCTTTCTCCTTTCGTTCTTTTTATCTCATCAGGATTTTTACTCCTTTCTTTATGCTTTTCTTAAGCATTCTGGTTACTTTTTAGGCAAGCTAGGGTTTATGCTTTCAGGTAACTCATCCATTTGCACATTCCAACTGCTTTCTCTGATATATTTCCAGATTTTCAGTTAAGAATGCATATATAGGCTGGAACTAGACCAAGAGACTGGGTGAAGGGCATAATTTGGTAACTGGTCCCAGCAGTGCCTGTGTTTCCTATAGCATCAAAACAATCAGGAAAGCTGTATGAAGTATGGCTGACTAGTAATGTGCCAGGGGTAGGCAGGCAAATGTGCAGTTTTCCTCCGGAGCTGACACTGACAGTTCTGGCTAATCTGTAAGAGTTCAAAAAATAGATACCTGTTTCTATGAAGAAACTGAATTTATTATAGGATTGTGCTAGTGTAAGAGAGCACATCTTTTGCCCTTCTCAGTATTTCTTCAGTGGAGGTTTAATTCTGCCACGTGTTGTGGAAGATCGGCTATATAATCTGTATATCACCGGGACTGTGGTGAATACCTTACACTTCCTTCACACAACTTCTTAAAAACTTTGCCAATGGAAAGGCGATGACAGCAAATTTCTTAATTGCCCATCATCTGTTCTCTCAACTCATAGTGGCTGTCTGCTTAACAGGTGCTACATCAGCTCTTAATTGAGTAGAAATTATGATAATTTAGAACTCAGTTACACTGTAAAGGTTACAAGGAAATGTTTATTTTACATCCCATTATTTACTTTTGGATTGTTACGTTTTATATTCAATAAGAATTATCACATGCTGACTTCCTAATTCATTGGATGAAGATATTCTTAGTGTACAAAAATATACATGTGTTATTAATTCACAGGACTGCCAGGGAAAAATGGCGCAAAAGGCAATCAAGGAATTGGGGTTCCTGGGATCCAGGGCCCACCAGGACCTCCAGGTGAGGAATGGTTCAGCTGTGCAGATTCAGTGCATGCTATCAATCTCCAAAAGAATATGGTTTTGAAAAAAATGTTGATATAATTTGGGAAAATTTAGATAGTGTTTATTCATCTTAATTACCATATATGGTTTATGGTTAATGCTTGTCTCTTGCATGCCTTTTAAATTGTCATATAATACAATATATAAGACAGGTCTTGTAGAGATTGGTACCTGAAGCTGCTGTTTCTTGATAGATGGATCTTGAAGTCTGAAAACTGAGCTCTGATACAATCATGCGACTTGTAAGCATTACTTAGTGAAGTAAAATGTTCTTCCTGACAGCAGTGTATTCATGCGAAGTGCAAAGTTGAGCATTTGGAAAAGATATTAGGGCCCGATCCAAAGCCAGAGAAACGAATAGAAATAGGACAACTCTGATTCATGCCATGGTGGTTCCAGAGTATATGATAAAGTATAACAATGTACTAAAGTAGATTTTTGGTTTTCCTTTTAAAAGGTATTTTTATTTAAAGTGTTTTCCACATGCTTTTGAAAAAAATTGTAATAAGCTATCATGTGGGTTATATAAACATATAAGCAGTTTGTGACAAGAAGTGCCTTTTTCAGAAAATGACGTTTTCTTAATCTGCATACTTCATCAAAGAGCAGGGGGTTTGTGGGTCCATACTTGCTTGTATTTTCATTTAGTAAAAATACTCTGTAATGTATTTGTTTATTGCATGTGTGTCATTAAGGTCCTGAAGGTCCACCGGGTATGAGTAAGGAAGGACGTCCCGGAGAGCGTGGGCAGCCCGGTAAAGATGGAGATCGTGGCAGTCCGGGAATGCCAGGACCGGTTGGACCCCCTGGAATTTGCGACCCATCACTATGTTTTAGTGTAATTGTGGGGAGAGATCCATTTAGAAAGGGACCAAATTATTAATTTGTAATACAATAATTTAGAGGAATAGGTATGGTGCTTGTCTTTTGTGGTCTTTCAAGTCTCAGGAAGGTGACCAGCAATAATCCCATAAGCAGGAATAAAAGTACCTCTGACATTATGAATATATAATGATCCCAGAGGTTACACATTCCTTTAGAAAAGAAACTCCAATAATTTTTTTTTGTAACTTGCATCGATTGAATCTCAAGTGTTCTAAAGAGATCATGTTTTAATAGGAATAAAATTAACTATAATATTTGATTTTTAGTATTTAAGTGTCCTATTATACTCCTGTTACCACTGAAATCCTTTGCTAAATTGCTGGAGATGCCACTGGGAGCAGGATTAGGCCTTAAGTGGTATTGGTCAGGTATAAATTACTGTGAAATTTTTCACATGCAGCCAACATATACAGTATTTGATTTTGAAAGAATGTGGCTGGCTTTGACTTCATATGTGTGTGAATCTCATTGGCTTGTGTACATTTCATATGTCATAGCTCCAAGTGTTCTGTAAGCGAAAGCATATATCAGATTTTTATAAATTAAGAGAAATATCTGGACTTATTATGGAAGTAATATCACCTATTTTGCCATGCAACTCTTTGCTTAAATCCAAAGTGAAATGCAAGGGTAGAACTACTGGTTCAAGAAGGGCCAAGGTTTTATTGAAGACGATACTGTCAGCTACAAAAGGTCAAAAGGTTCCATGTGAGTGATTCAACTTATATGAAACCAGTGTTAAAAATAAAAAAGAACAAAAACCTGGTGTAGCTGGCTTGTAGCTATGATTTGACAAAAATAAAAATGAAAAAATGTTTGCACAACCCCAATGCAACAGTTCTGCGTAATTAATTTTGAAGTTATATATCCTTCACTGTTTCTCCCCAGGGACTGCAGTTGCCAAATTGAAGAAGTAGGTTTACAAGGAGAAAGGTCTAACTGCTGGCTGACTAGCTGCAATGTTTGTTACGCTGTTTCCTTTTTCATTTTAAGCAAGCTATGTGTAATTTTCATGGTATGCTTTGCTAATGAGATGTATTGCTTGCTTTTACATAAAGAGCAAAGGCACAGTTCCCATGAGAATTTAAAATCTGTTTCTTAAATTAAGGCAGAGTCTTGTATTGAACTTAATCAGCGCTTTATAAGTGGCTTTTTCTAATGTGTTGTTTTTCTGTTGTCCTACTATCAGAGGTTGGTAATACGCTTGACATTCAAGGTAAAATAAAATTTTGTAAAGAACTGATGGTAGTTTGATAAGCGATTGCAAAAGTCACCTGTGTCCCGTGTCAAAGAAAAGAGTGATGCCTGTAATACATGGAGGGATAGTTCCACCTTGCATCTCTTCCTTTTTTCCCCCAGTGTCCTTCCATTTCCTCTGGAGAAAGCACCGTTCCTGGGAGCAGCACCTTTCTGCTGGGCTCCCGCCGTGTGTGGGTCAGGGAGTGCCAGAGCAGCTGGCTGAACTGGGCCCAGTGGCTGCTGCGCGCCCAGAGCTGCGTCCTGCAGAAGGGTGCTTGCAGTTAGCCAAACTACAGCCTTGGTTATAGCAGAGTGCAATCATTAGCGTCTCCTAAAACCTAGTCTAAAACCCTCTCCAGCCTGTCCACGTCTTTTTTGCATAGTGGGGACCAAAACCGAACACAGTATTCCAGGTGTGGCTTGACACACACTGTGTAGAGTGGGATAATGACTTCTTTATCTCTGCTGGTGTTGGTGACTAATTCACCTGTCCCGTTTAACAGCTGGCCAACATTTTCCTTCTGTTTCTGTTTGTTGTTTACATACCTGAAGAACCCTTTCTTGTAGTTTTTGACATCTCTGGCCAATTTCTATTCGGGCTGAGCTTTTTCTTTTCTAACTGCATCTCTGCACGCCCTGGCAATGCCCTTGTAGCTCTCAACGGGTATTTGTCTGCTTTTCCATCTCTGTATGCTTCTCTTTTGGTTTTGAGCTGTCTTAAGCCAAGGGGGGTCTCTTGCTCTGTCTGCTACCCTTACCTTTAAGGGGAAGAACTGTTTTTGTGCTTCTAGGAGAGTGTCCTAGAAAAACTCCCAGGACTCGCTAGCTCCTTTATCCTCCATGGAAGCTTCCCACTGAATCCCTCCCAGCTGACCAATGAGCGAACTGAAGTTTGCTCTTCTAAAATCTACAACTTTTGTCTAGTACTAACCTCCAGCGTGCTCAGCAGGGTCCCAAACTCCACAATATTGTGATCACTGCAGCCAAGGCTATCACTAACTGAGATATTACAAAGCAGGTGTTCTTTGTTTGTGAGCAGCAAGTCCAGTACCTCATTCCTGGTTGGGGCATCTAACATTTCTATGAGGAAGCAGTGTTCTACGCATTCCAGGAACTTGATGGATGACCTGTGAGCTGCTGTCTTGTTCTTCTAACAAGTGTCTGGGTAGGTGAAGTTACTCATAAGAACCAGATTCTGTTGGCCCGAGGCTTGCTTAAGTGACCCGAATATTGCTTTGTTGGCCTTATCATCTTGGTTTGGAGGTCAGAAGCAGATGCCTACTGTAAGATTATCCTTGGAGACAATCCTTCTGATCCTGACCCAGAGGCATAGGGCTTCCCCAGTCGCCGTAGTTGAATTCTATGCACTCAAGGTTCTCAACATAGAGTGTGACTCCTCCCCCTCCTCTTTGTCCCTGCCTGTCTTTATGAAACAGCCTATAGCCATCCATCGCGATCCTCCAGCCATGTGAGTTGTCCCACCATGTTTCAGTTTTTGCAATGTTATCATAAATTTCTGGCTGGGCGCAGAGCTCCAGTTCTGTTTGTCCCCCCAGGCTGCATGCATTAGTATACATACACCTGAGGTGGTTGGTCTTCTGGTTCTCATCTTGGGAGGCAGCTAAGAAACATTTGTTGTTTTTTGGGGGTTTTTGGTTGTTTTGTTTTGTTTTTTTTTTTTGTCTATGGAAATCAAAGAGAGACTTTTACGTTTCCTCTACTCCTTCTGGTATCTAAGGTAGCTCCGTCTGGTCTAGCATGAGTATTTCTTCACAGTGCTGCTCCAAGAATACAATCTCAGTACATGTCTTTGTTACAACTTTAAAGCAAAATCTTATGTTGGAGCTATTTCACTTTGTATAATAAGATAGTAAGAAAGACTCTCTTTGAAAACTAAATAAAGAGGCTTCACTGAATGTAAAACAAACTTCTAACACTTGATCTCCACAAGGAGGAGATTTGAAGTTGAACCTATTTGATTGCCTTAACTGCTGAGCTGTTTGGATGCTTTGAGCTTCAGTACAGCTTTATCTTTGGTATTTTGTGCTGAATTTGAGTCTGTGAACATGTCACATTTCTACAAAAAGGATTTGGTTTTGACAAGTTGGAATTTTCCACAGGAAATGTTAACCATCTGACCTGTGCGGGTGCCTCTTTGAAAGCTAATAACAACGTAGCTTATTTAAATGAAGACAAACACTTAGAAAACCTAGTTCTATGTGATTAAATTGCCAGAAACTATTAGCAAGTGTCTTACGTCACATTAAAATGTATAGGTTCTAGCCTAGGAACCTGTGATTTAGATTATCGCTCCTTATAAGATTTTGTTAAACCAGAATTTAGCTGACTTCACAGTCATTTAATTTTCTGACTTCATTTGATATAATGGGATTTTATAGTAAATGTAGGTGTGTTCAAGATCGTATCTTGATTGGATCCTTTAACTGAGAATATGAATATTTTTCCCAGATCTTCACCGAATTCTAAAGCAAGAGGTTAAACAAATGGTATGAACTTGAATATTATCAGAATAATGATCCACAGGAGAGAGAGACTCTTATTTACTGAGAGAGAGACTCTTATTTACTATTCATGCAAACTTTATGAGGTTCTTATGGGTGCTGATCTGCAATCAGAAGCTGTGAATACAAAAAAAAAACCAAAAACAATCACTGTGAAGCATGTCACCATCTAACTACCAGACATTGCCTGGAAACAGTTAAAAGAAACTATGTCAACTGACATTTACTCACTCTCCTGATGACAGTCTGTAAAACTGGATCTTGGGCTAATTTTTAAGCAGAGGGTAAAGGTGCAAAAAGAGTTTCTGGACTTTTTTTAGTAGCATCTTGCTGCATGACCTTGACTTAAAAATTACACTCCCTGGTTGGTATAGTGCCTCTTGGTGTCTGTAAAGGAACTATGATTCACTACACTAAATTTTGAATACGGCTTCAACTCGTATCTCTCTGTGTATAAAATGGATTTAAAATTTACCACTTTACTATGGTCATTGATTGCCATTGCCTCTTAGATACTGAGGCATGTACTTGAGCACAAAGATACAGAATTGCAAAGTATTACTGTGGGAACTGAATTTCTTAATGAAAGCTTAGCAGTGTATGGAGCTCAGCAATATGCACCTCTGAGAATCATGATCTTAGGGAATTTTGGAGTAAACACATATAGAGTGATGTGGCTATATGTACATATATCTAAATTGGTAAAAGACCAGATGTCACAGATGGCTTCCACATGTGCAGATTGATTTGGTGAAAATATATATATATGTATATTAGGTGTGTGTGTATATATATGTATATGTATGGTTCTCAGTTCTTCATTTGTTTAACTGAAAGATATCGTAGTCTTCCAATTAAAAATGAAAAAGTAAAAGAATAGAATCTAGTCGTCTTGTGAGAACTAACTATCACAGTCCTGCTACTGCTTCAGAGCCAAGGTGTCATTGTCAGTTTCAGGTGTAGCCAGTGTATTTCAAGGTTGGTCGCCCTCTTAGAGGAGGAGCTGAGAATCATTAGCTGTGCATCTTTCAGAACTAGAGAATCTCATTTCTCAGAAAACTCAAAGTGCATTAAAATGAAATATCTTATCGGTGCATCTGACTGTCCTGGCAGTGAACACTGTCAGTATCTGTCATTATAGTTCACAGAGATTGAATCAAAGCCCTGTGAAAAGAGACTATAATATTTTCCTGTAGGGGGAAAACATAGATGACATAAACCAAAATACATCTCATTAATCCAGATTCAGAGACAGTAAACCATTTTAAGAACTATTTTCTTCTGGGATGCTGTTGAAATGTTTAAAACTTGAATTAATATAAAAAATAATTGTGGGTTATTTTCTTCTGTTGATAAGCAAGATTTTCTTATAGAGTACATGACCCATGTATCCTGGAGAATCTAAGTCCATTTTTATAATAGGGAAATTGTTACTGTGCGATTCCTGAGTTTTTCTTTACAAGCATCTTCCCCCTCCCAGTATTTACTATATGTGCATGAAGTGCTTTTTGGTAACAAAGAAATATTCTGGTGATATTCCAGTATATTGTATTATTCTGTGTTATTCTTTCCTTTCTTGGCAAAAGATGCGAGCGTTAGAAGATGTTTTTCCAGAAGCAGTGTCTGGCCACTCAGCTAGATCTCCAGAAGGTATATTGGCGGGCTGGAGGCTCCTTGGTTGTCTGCCATAGGCTTAAGAACTATTTAAGTGCTCTGTATTGATTTTCTGACACTCTTTGACAAGTTTCCTGTTGTCACTGATAAAAGTACATAGTATTCTTCCACTTAAGGGAAAGGTAGGTGAGAATTCATCAGAAGATTGAGCCATGTGACTGTTACAGCATCGTATGTCCACACTGCCTGCAAAAAGCATCTTTCTCATGTTGGGACCTCGTAAACTCCAGAAAGTGTTCCATTTGTTGTTTTCAGTTTTTCCTTTTTTAAAGCATGAAAACAATTCATGGTATCTCTTTGACACATTGAAATCACATATTAAATATCATGCAAAAAAGGTGATAATGCCTGGAAACTGTGTTTCAAAGAAATAACTTTCTTGAACCGTTGAAAAATACAATGCTACCTGAGAGACGAAGGACAAAAAAACCCACCCAACTCTCTTCTAACTGGAGCATGATTGTTCAAGATATGGGAAGCTCTTACTGATGTGGGAGTGAATGTTACCTTTAATGTAGACGAGAGAGAGCCTGAAGAAAAAACTGGCTTAAGCAGAACAGTAGCCTGGATAGCAAATGAAGGAGAAGGAAAAGGTCATTCACTTTATCCCTCTGCTCTAATATAATGTGTTTTGAATGAATTGTGCTGCTTCTTGTCCTCCTCAAAAAAAAAAAAAAAGAGAAAGTAGCCCGTGGGTGTAACACCCCCCTTGGTATGAAGTGACAGACCTCCCAGAGGTGAAAGCTCAAGACAAATGTGTCAGCGCTGAGCACCAGGAATCTCTGGCAGCCAGGACCAAAGTTCTGGATGAGAATTCAAGAGATCATAACAGCTGTCCCACCCTGATATTAACTCCTGCTCTGGAAATTGGCAAGCAAATGCTAGCACTTAAGAGTGTTTGTGTTATGAAAGTTTAAAGACTTTTTTTTTATATACACAGTAAGTCCTTTTACAATGTTTCTTAGGAAAAAAAAAACCAAAAAAACCCAAAAGAAACCCAACAACACAAAACCAAAACCCAAACCTAGAACTGAGCAAAAAGAATCTGGCTTTGTGTGTTGTGGTCACATAAATCTTGTACTGAATATCCAAAGCCATATGTGCTGGGGAACTGGGTTAGTTTGCCTTCATGAGAAAGGGGCTGAACTGGCGTTGATAAAATACCCCCGTGCTTACTTTTTTTTGCCCCTGCACTAGAGCTTCTGTTACACCCAGGAATCCAGCATCCAGCAGCTTTCTCAAGGGCAGTTCCTTCTTACACAGTCTAACAGAAACACGGAGTTTAGTATTCATTTACAGAGTTCATTGTAAACAGATAGGTGCTAAGTGATGAATCGAGCCTTTTGTGCACACTGGTGTTTGTTGGAGGTGCCTGCCACGTATCAACAGGCATATATACCTGTGAGCTGATATGTAGGCAGCTACTGGTGGTACCCGTGAAGTACCAGCTGGCAAAAGTAAATAGCTGTTTCAAGTTACTATTGATGCTCCTTTAACAGGCAGATGTAGTAGATAATAAGTAGGAAAACTCACTTAGTTGGTGGATGTACTCAGGCAGGGCCCTCCGTGAGAAGGTAGATTTTACGAAGCTCAGCATAGAACTAAATTAATACCATATTTCCTCACAATGACATCATTGCTGTAAGGATATCTTTGCATTAGGTGCATACAGGCAAAAGCTTGAGAAACCTTGGAATAATACTTCCATAGTAACTCACTAGTGAATCATTATGATAAGCTTTACTGGTTGCGGAGTTGATAGCATAGCCCTGACCACTTTAACATCATTTATTAAAAACTGGATGAAGAGTGAGTAAGCCAATACTTAATGTATGCTTGGTGATCAGCTGATGAGAAGTAACTTGGAGCTGTGCTTGATAAGGGAGTGTGATAACGTCTGTGAACGTTCTGGTGACTCCTATGGGGGGAGGCTCCAGCTCCTGTTTGTCACGAGCTGGAGCCCTTACTGAACCTGCACGTGATAAGCATCACGAGAGCTTAATTTCCAGCAGGCTGAGGGGTGTTGCTGCCGTATGTAACGCAGCTGAACTAAGTTCCCAGATATAATGGGAAAAGGGAGAAAGCAGTGGAAAATAGGTGTCAGAACTGAGCATTTCGGGATGTTAAAAGTTTTTGACAACAAAGAAGGGCTCTGTGACAAGACTACATGTGGAGAATTTCAATGCATATTTGGCTTATGACAGGTTTGCCTCCAACAAGCGTTCTCTTTGTGGAAGAGTTTTCACCTGAGTTGTTAGCAAACTAGTTGACCTTAAAGACCAATTGAAAAAATGGATAACAGCTGATAAAATGGGGGCTATCTTTCTGCCTGCGGACTTTGTATGAGTATTATATATATATGTGGCTGGAACAGTATAGACTCTGTATCTGTGGGAGTGCTGTGCAGCCATCTAGCCAGGAACAAAAGACACGGTGTAGAAATGTATGTCCTGCAGACCAGAGTCAACTGCAGGAAAAATAACTGAAGCCTTCTCGTCTCCTCTCCTAGTTACATGTGGCATAGGAATGTGGTTAGAGAAGCACTGATGTGATAAAAGCGAAAAGAACTGCTACCTCGATCATGTCTTCCGGACATTAACTCCTAGCTTTTATGCAGAGTAGAAGGCAGTAGGAACAATATTAAAACGAGAGGCAAATTCCAGTGAAATTATAAATTTTATACAGTTAAGACTGTTGCAGTGTGAAGTCTAAGAAAATAGAGATAGCGTTTGCATCTTGGGTTGGGATTTTTTGGGGTTTTTATGATTTAAAGGACAGATGGTATCTGTATGGTGAAGTCCTGCAAAGTGTAATCCATAGACATTTCATGATTTTTATTGGCTTTCTCTCTCTTTCCTTCTGCTCTCCTCCCTCAGGTCACACCCATGGCCTATCTCCTTTGGCACACATGTAACTTGTCCATTCACCGGGTCCCTATGGTATATTTCATTTCTTTCTTGTGATAGATACTTGTTCTGGTTTATTCCTCTATCTACAAATGACTTTTTTTTAATATGACTTTTGTTTTCTTTTTTTTTTTTTTTTTAATTACATTTCTGCTTTCTTTAAGCTCTGTCACACTGTACTGTCTCTGCGTGTCTTTATCCATGTCTTCCTTCTACTTCGGTCTCTCCTGCTGTGCTTGCAATTCTCCTGTTAATAGGAGGTGCAAAAGCCAAGTATTTCCTTGGGCCTTGAGGTATGAGTGCGTTACTGGAAGATGCAGAGGCTGTAGCCTGGCTGTTCAGAGCTGCGTCCCTATACCGTTACCACTACATGATGGTTCTCCCTGTGACTCATCTGGTTGCTGAGTTGTGTGAGGGGGAGAGGGCTGCTTGGAAGAGGCAGCAGATGCTGACCAGATCTGTTAGCAGAAGGACTCACATATCCAGTGTTGTAGGGCATCTTTAGCTGTGTGGTGGGAAGGAGCTCTGAGACATTGACAGGGGAAGTCATCACCTTTCTGGAAGCACTGCTCTTTTCTACTTTGCAGCTGTTGCCAGAGCTGGAAGAATCTGGCAGTAAAAATAATTACTCTCAGGAATAAGGTTCTTGCCTGTTTTGAACTCGGTTTCCTACATTGTGCATAAAGCAAATACAGCTCAAAACACTTATTGTGCATCCCTTCCTTTACTGCTTAAAAATTGAGGCTGAAGAGTTGGCTAGAGATATAACTAGGTGCAATTTAATACATTGCAATATATAAGATGTCCAACAGTCTCTTTACCCCTTCAAATCTAACGAGTTTGATTTGCCTACCTAGTGTAACAAAACAGACCACGCAAAGGGCTGTAGCTGCCTTCTGTAAATACAATGGGGTAAACAGTAGGGAGGAAAAAGAAATACTTACATCAAAGGACAATGTTACTGTACAAGCAGATGGATATATCTGACCACAGGTGAACTGCAATGGCAGGCACGTGGTGAAGGACAATAGCTTTGCCTCTGTTAGGCAGAAGAGCCTAAGGGAGCTGCCAGCTCCTCATGTGTAACTGTTCTTGTGATAAACACTGCCTATGGATCCACAAATGCCTGGAACAAATCCAGGAGTGTGTGTCACGCTCCTACTAATTCCTTGTAGCTCTTTGACCAAGTCCTGCGGTTATATATACAAATACTGTTTTTTTTCCAGAGCTTTTACCTTTTAGCTCTTTGACTAAGTCCTGTGGTTATATATACAAATACTGTTTTTCTCCAGAGCTTCTACCTTTTGTTTCATTCATGTAGAATTTCTTCTACCAATGTTTGTTAACTGAGCTGTACCAGAGTAAATTCCTGAGCAGAGGTAGGCAAATATTTTTGAATGAAAGGTTTTTCTTTGTTCCTTCAAATAAGATCTCTTGTCAAAATGCAGACTGAATGGGAAGCTCTTCACCAGTTGAATGAAGAATGGTATTGTTCCTCTGTGTGTGTGTGAGAGAGAGAAAGAGCGAGCCAGCAGCTCCCAGCTGTGTGGGAACTGAGTTCTCATGTGGGCGGTTGAAATTGCTGATGATACTCAATTGGTCCAAGGTCTTCTCTGCTTCTCCATGCCAGTTCCTACGGTTCCTGGAGTATGGCTGAGGCTGCGCTAGGCAAAGGCTGGTGCTTTCAATTTGTAAACTCTTAACTTCAACCTGAAAATGAAACAATTTATTTTTGAAATATTACATCTCTGTGAAATTAAAAATATTTCTCATGCTATTCTATACTTAAGTTCTACTGCTTTTAAACAAAACTTTAGGAATTTAGTCCTAAAATGCTGTCATTTCTGGTAGTGCAGATGCCTTTCATGTAATGTAGATTATCTGAGACATAGTGGGGTGTTCCTTTTCTCATCCTCAGATTAAAAAGTCACTGCATCAAGTTACTCAAAAAGAGAGGTTATTACCACGGGAATGAGAGATAACCTGAGTGGAGATCCAAGGTTAAAGAACTCTATAGGTCAAGCTCAGTAGTTAATTCTAATACTGTAATGCCTGTGAAGGAGAAAACTTCCGTTATGTCTGGGGAGTGCTCTGTTACACATTAGTGAAGATGATGATAGGAACATTTATTCCTTGCAAGATTATGCCATGTGTGCATCAATGGTATGACGTACCATTGACTTCAAGGAAGTCAAGCAGGAAAATCTTAACATCAGTTCCAAACTCTTCAAAATTGAGAAGAACCTTTTCTCAATGTTATAGCAATTTCTCATATTTACTCCATCTGTTGTGCCCATATGCCAAGTAAAGAAATACTGTTTGGAAGAAGTGAAATTTCAATCATCTCCAGTAAAAATATTTGGATTCTGCAGAATTATATGTACATAACAAAATGTTCCTCCATCTAAATGCTTAAAACAAATGTTTAAACAAATTGTCATCTGTTAAAGTGCCCTGAGAGCCCTGGGCATGGGGTGCTGACAAATGGAAATTCGTTTTTATAGCACATATACTAATGGCAATTCTTTTATGGTTTTGGGAGGTGTTCCAGCATATCCCTGATGCTCAGCAATCTCGTTTGCCATGCTGGATCATCAAAAGAAAGACACATGCTTGTGAACCTTGGCATGGTCATCTGCTCATTTTCCTTGTATAATAGCAAGGGGATATTCTCTCCACTCCCCCCTCCCCCCCCCCGCCCCAGTTCTTCAGGGTCTTTCTGGAGTCACTTGCCTTAAGACTGCAGGAGAAATCCCAAGTTAAATTAAGGATTTCTCTACTTTCACATCTGCATTACAAGTGACCCAGCTGATGTCTCTTCTCTGCCAGTCTTGACTTCTGTTTTGTAATTCTTGTGTACGTGGAGTGCACCAGCCTGGCCTCCAGGAGGTCTTTCACACCCATTTAGATTCAGAAAGCCATATAGTCCATGACCCACCTGAGGCTCAGTTCACTTGCCCGCATACAATGTCTATATGTATGTGGTATATGGTTGGCTTGCAGATATCTGAATCTTGGCCAGTATGCAACTTGTGCGAGAGGCTGGAGTAAGGTCTTCTGTCACTGAGCTGTCACATATGAGAGCCCTCAGAAATTACTTCCTTTCCTTATTTTCGTCATTGCTCGTCAGTTGGATCACAGAATTGGTGAATCACATGTGTACATGCAGGCAGATCAGTAAACTCCTTGGGGTGTTAGACCTGGAAGTACTTATGGGCTTCAAACTAGACACATGTAGGGGCTTTACTTATTTGTGGCCTTCTAAATAGCAGAAAAGTACTGCCAAGAGCATAGGGAGCAGCGTTTAATAACAGCTTTGTCAAACTTACAAGCTTCCGTGATAAACTTACAAGCTTCCGTGCTGGGATAAAATTATCACGTGGTTATTCACTAACAAATTATGTTTGTATATATACTCATGTATAGGGATTTCTTTATGTGAAAATGTTAATTACAGATATAGCTGAGACACCACATTTTGCATGAAAATATATTTTTCTTTCAAAATATCAATTTAGACACTGCAGCTAAGTCCCAGGTCCTTTCTAAATGGGGGAAAAAAAACACCAAATTCCCCCAAAACCTAAAACCCTGAACTTCTGGTGAATACAGAGATCACTCAGATCAGTAACAGAAAAAAAAAATAATTCTGAAACTAAAAAAAACATTTTGAATTGCTTCCAGCTTTTACAGAGATAATACTTGTATGTTAACTGTTAATGTAAAATTTTACTGTTTTTCTTTGTTTTGTTGTTTTGTTTCCAGATTTTGCTTTGAAACAAAAACCAGGACAAAGTTATTCAAACTTCTCTGGGTAAAGAGCAGTCAGTGTTATATACCCAGTGAACCAAATCACATGGTGCCCAGTACCAGGATTTCAGTGGTGAAGAAAACGGCTACAAATTCATCAGACTTCACTGGGCTCCAGACAAGGTTTCTGAAACAAGTATTAAAATTGAAGAATACAAAAGAAACAATTAATTTTAGGAATGACCCCATCTTTAACCACCTTTTACTTCTTACTGTATCTATGTACTATTTTTAAAAGAAAACTAACATGCTCTATGATAGAACTAAGAATCAAAAAAGTTAGAAACAACAGGTTGAAAATACATTATCTGCCTGGAAGCTTTGATTTGGGGGTTTTGTGAAGAATTTTGTTCATAAATTACTGACATCTGCCTTTGGCAAGTTACTTAAAACTAAGAGTGAATTTGCTTTACTACAACATTTCTAAAACAAAGGAGAACATCCCAATGCAGCCATTAGTACAATATTTTAATGCCATATTTTTTATTTTCTCACTCTGCCTTAGGCTTAATGTTGCAGGCCACTAGTCATAGCAAAAAAAAAAAAAAAGGGATAGATAAGCAAAAGTGTCATTAGTGCTTTAGATGTCTGAAGGAGCTGCAAAGTTGTTTGATGACATTCCTAGATAAAGCTAGGAACAACTTTCTAGTGAGCAGTTTTCCATTCCACAGAGAGAGGTGAGTTCTTTCCCCTTCTCCCAGCAGCGGTCACGACCCGTCTGATTGTGGGAGAAATTCCTTCATGATCTAAAACATGATATTCTGTTTAAAAATATGTTCAGACAAAATGTAATTCAAGAGACTTTGGTACCATGAGGGGCACTTTTACACATTGCCTGAAAATGCTATTTGATGACGTGGACCTCATCTCTGCCTCCTCTTTACTGTGCTCAAGGTAGTGAATGAATAGCTCAGCTTCAACTCTATTAAAAGTTCACCTTTTTGTGAACTTTTCAGTGAATTATGTACTTTGCCATGAACTTCACTTCTCAAACTGTTTAAGATAGTTGAAGATCAGTGCTGCGCAGAAGTCAAAGACTATCTTGTGTTTGTGCTTTATCTAAGTGTTCATTTCATTCAGAAAACAGATGCAGCTCATTAAAGTGCAAACATTTCTGAGCAGTTCAGCAATGTTCATTCAGCTTTAGAAAGTATATATTCAGTGCTAATATGCATGGTCAAGTTCTCTCTGCAATATCTTTCTCATTTGAAAGCTCATTTAACGCAACGTGGCATCTGAATCAATGCACGCGAAGTCACGTTGGCTGAAAGACAGTAGCAACTTACCATTCCATGCTGTTTAGGACTTTCATATTAGAAAATAACCCAGAATTTGAAGAGGAAAAGCATATGCTAAACACTATTCAGAAACAGCAGAGCTTCAAGTGTTCCCAGAGTTACAGCTGAAGGAATACTGCAGGCGTAGTTCCCTTGTTCCAGCCAAGAAGGTTGAAACTCCTCCATGATGTCTAGGTGTTTCCCCTAGCGCCTGGGCCACAATGGATGCTGCTGCCGACCTCTTGCAGATGGGCAGCCGCCCTTTGAAGGAGATTGTGAGTGGCAGACCTGGCTGCAGTGGGGAGCCTGGACTGAGGGTTGGGGCAGGATTTCTGCAGAGGACAACCTGGCCCAGGAATCCTGCCTGGCTGAGAAATAAGTCATGTGCCATGTTTCTCTGCTTTGCTGGTGTCAGAGGGCTCCTGGCATGTCCTCTGCCACTACTGCCCTGCATCCTGGAGCCTGCCGAGTCCTTCCTACCTTCATACCACCTCCCAGACAAGCAGAATTGGAACTGACGGCGCAGGCAGTCAAGGGGGAAGGAGTTTCTGCCCCCCTCCTGGGGCAGAGTGGGGAGCTCTGAGAGCATGGTACCCCCCCTGTTTGGAGGTAGCTGGGCCAGCCACAGACCCCATCATGGGGTCAGCAAGGCTGTTTTGTGCCAAAACCACCCTCTTGGTATGCCCACGCATGGACGGTGAAGACAGGGCTTGAATTCAGGCACCAGGTCAACTTCACATCTGCTTTTAAGCAGCAGTGTTGTGCTGTCAAAATGGTTAGGTAACTTCAAAGGAGAAGGTGCGGCAGCGCTGAGGCCGGGCTGCTCTCTGCATCAGGCGGTGCCTGGCTGGGGAAGGGGGATTTCAGGATCGCAGGTTTTGACTGAAATGTTCAATCAGTTGTTCTGTGGGTTTGGCCAGTTCCAGTCCTGGGCCTGGGCCCAAGTGAGCAAAATTACCATCCACATAAAAGACAAAACCCTCCCCCCCGAGATTTATAATTGTCCTCCCGTAAAATTCCTCCTACAATTCCATCCTGAAGGACTATTAAATTGTTATGTTTCCTTTGGTTCACAACCTGGTATGTTTTTTCATTCCTGAAAAATCAAACAAAGCTTTTGGAGAAAAAAGATATGAAAGAAAAGGGAGGGAAAAAAAGCCAACGAGGCAGATAAACCCATTACAATCAAACAAATAAAATGCATATGTGTGTACAAATGGGAGATATTAAGAAAGGCAGTCAAAAGGCGCAAAACCTTCTTCTCTGCTTCAGCCAAAACTTTTGTTAAATAACATAGCACAAAAAACTAGCTGAGAAATGACATATTTAATTATTACTTATAATTGAATTGCGAGACAGAATCTACATGAAATGAAAAATAGTTGGGTTTAGTAGTTGGAGGGGGTTGCTATTTTCTTCCCCCCCCCTTTTTTTTTTCTTATTTTTTTGGCAAAATGAGAGATGTATGACAACGAAACACACCATTTCTGTGATGGAAACTGCAGAGTTTTACTTGTGTCCGATTTCTCACTCAGCTGTTTCATTCCACCATCCAGCTTCTAAATTTTCTCCAAACTGGATATAGACTCCTCACTGAACTTATCTTTTCTAAAATCTGTGAGTTAAACTGCTCAACTTTTCCATACTCTTCACGATTTTGTAGGTCACTACCACATCCTTTCTCAAATATCTCTGTTTCCGGTCCTAATCTACCTAATGGTCTTTTGTACAGGATACTTTCCATATCATACTCATTGCCTCCTTCCCCGAGCTTTTCCTAGTTGTATGATATCCTGAAAAGTATGATGTCATGGCAAGATGCAATGTTTTACATTTTCTGTATTATGTTTACTGTTTTCTGGTGTGTTTTCTTCTTTTATTTTAGTAATTCCAAATCACATTTGACTTTTGACTGTGGCTGAGCTTTGAATTAATGTTTTCACAAATATATTCAAAATAACTCTGAGGTCTTTGAGAAGTAACAAGAAATTCAGACACACCTTTCTGCATCTGTGCTTAGGAATTTTTTCCCCTACGTACATAGTTTTTCACGTACTGGATAATGGCTTTAATCTTCAGGCAATTTAATTGCCTGTTAACTCTTTCTAGTGAAAAATTTTTATTGCTCTATTTAGCCAGTTTTAGATTTGATGATCCTGAGTACATGTCTGTCATCTGTGAACTTGGCAACCTTTGTGAACTCGGCAACCTTTGTGAACTCATTATTTATTCCATTTTCCACGTAACTCCTGAAATCACGTAGCAGCAAAAAAGACCTGAGTGCAGATTCTTCCCATCTCAGTGTATTAATTTATTTCTGCCTAGCTTTCTGTATTTTAACCAGGTACTCATCTCTTAGAAGACTTTTACTCATAGTGCATGATGGTTTCTTTTCTTCAGCTTAGCAAGGGATTTTGCTGAGAAGCTTTGAAAAATCAGGCATACTGCATTCCAATCATCATCCTAAGTTGCATTATTAATGATTTTTTGTTGTCTTGCTCTGGATTTACATTTACAATTTTAATATTTTTGCCTACGGTTGGATGTTGATTGAGCTATTGAAATTGTTTTAATACTTTAAATATTTTTATTTTCTCCTTTTCTGCTATTTATCTATACTTATTTTTTTTCTTTCTTTTGCTAAGATCGTAACTTGCTGTTTAAAATGTCTCCATCATGCCTTCAAACCTTTTTAGCTTTTTTTTTTTTTTTAATAAATTCTCCTGTTTAATTGTTCTCCTCAATAAAGTTAAAGTAGAAGAGGACCTGGGGAAAGAGGAGAAGGATTTTTCCATTCTCCAAGAATGCTGAATATACACTGTGCTTGTTACATTTTTCTGTAGCTGCATTTTGATTTTGATATATTAATTACTCAAGAAACCCCATAGTTACTTTTTATGGATTTTTTTTTTTTTCCTAGATTTTGGCAGCCACACAGTCATATCTTGTTTTGTTTGAAATTTCATATTTTTTCTATTTCCTCCCCAAAACATGCTTTAAGTTATATAAACTTGTTGAAAGCATGAAAATAGCAAACGATTTTCTCCATGGAGTACTTTGAGACTTCTGTGTTACACAGTCTACATGTACTGTAAAGTATTAATGTTATCATCTAAGTCAAATGCATTGTGAGGGTCTCACAGAAAATCTTTAAACAATAAACCCTTCATATTTCTTCTGTGTTTCAATGTGCAGTGTAAAATACCTTAAATTATATTTTTAAGGCATGTAAATTTTATCTCTAGATATAAGAAGTTTTCGCTGTGCTTTGAAGATGTGCCTAATAACATTCTGACACAGAGGAAAAAGGGAAATATAATAAGGTACAAGAAATAAAAAGTATTCTTAAATGACCAGAAAACTGACGAAATCCCACTGAAAGAAGGAACAGGCATACTTCTGTGCTTTAAAAAGAGGAATTAGTGTGAGACATAAATATGCGGGTGTAAAATCAGAGAGGTGAAGATTCAAATAGACAAAATTATCAACAGACAAAAGAGAAAACAAGTTAATAGGAAGTTTGGCTAAAATGAAATGTTTTATTACAATTCTTATCATAATAAGAATTGTACTTTTAATAAGAATATGGGTCATGAAAGCAGAAAGGTCAGTTAGTGAATATTTAGAAGGTCATCCTTCTCATCCTTGACTCTTTTCTGCTTATTTTAGGAATCCAATATAAGAGAACAGTCATTCTCTTTTGTATCCAAGAATTGCTTATTATATTTCGATTGTTTCTCCTCTGTGTGAAATTCATCTGATCACATATAGACATAAACATTGCAGACATTTTTATCTGAACTCGTAATCCATCATCAGGAGAGAGAAATAGGCTGTGATTTTTTCTCATTTTAAAGTAAATGTCTAAATTAGGCTAGATTAATTCCTTTCTAAAAGTGCTTGGTTTTGTTTACTGAGTACGAAGGATTACTATGTTGGGAGTAGCATCTACATTGGAGGTATATTAAAAACAGGCAAGATGAATCCTTCTCTCAGGCTGAATCTGTACAAGAAAGTGAAGCACTGCCAGTGAATGTTTTTGTGTCAGTGAATTGCTGGGAAACTCCCTGGCATGATGACTGATGTTCTCCCGAATAATTGCCAGGTGCAGTTCAGAAGTGAAAACTCCAGAGACTTTCTCACTAAGCCGTGCGCATCTAAGCACCGTGTTTTAGACACCAAGAGAGTTCATCAAATTAGACATAGCCAATTCCATACCAGCTGACCTTGCTGTCTAGGGAAGTCACTAACTCATGTGCCTGGGAAAGTTAATAAATAATTAGTTTAGTAGCATAGAAGTGTTCATTTCCCCTTTCTAGTTTAGAGCTCCCATTAATACCGGTTCTTGTGCTTTGGATATTTACACTGGCTGCCCCCACAAAAGCTTTTGTCCACTTGTTACTGGTTGAGGTACCTATGGACAACCACTGTTGTCCTTAGCAGGAGTGTGGTCCCTGTTTCCCTCTGCCCTAAATCCTACATGAATATATATGGCCATGATCCATGATTTCCAGGTAACACCTAAATCATCTTCCTACTGTATTTTAGTGCTGAACAAGCGACATCTTAGTGAAAGCTGTATCAATAAATCTCTGCTGTTCTAATCAGGTCATAATTTTGATGATATGAAGGCTTCCAGATTTTGCTAGCACTCTTTGCTTTAGGATGAAGCTATGCAAGTTATTCAGTAACTTGACAAGTGAACTTTTTTTTTCTGATTGTCACGCCACCTTAGTCTATAATCCTCAATGACTGAAATTTCATTGAGGTTCAGATGACTGTATCAAAAAAGTTTCTTTTCTTTCTTTTTTGGCTGTCACAGCATCTTTACGCTGTGTAAAGTCTCTTTGCAGCATAGAGAAGGAAGCCAAAGTGCTACCAGAATAGGTATACACATAAACAGGGTATTTTTTCTCTTCCCTTTGCTAACTGCTTTTATTTTCTTCTTCTATCCCTGAAACGTGTATACATCATATTATCCAAAAGAGGTCAGTCATTGTCTAGCTTTTTCATATGTATGAAAGAGTTCAGGAGAATATAACTTGAACCTCTGGCTCTAGTACTTTCTGATCAGCTCACTTTTAGTCCCAGAGGAACCATCAGTGCATATGTAGCTTATTAATGTGGTGGAGTAGTCTGTGACTCAGATGAGCCCTGTCAGCTTTTCCATAGTGGATTTGGGGCCCTTTGCAGTGGCACTTTCTGACACTTCACAAGTCAGCAGATCCATTCTTCCAGGTTCCTCAGTGCTGAGTCCCAATAGCACTGCTCTTTGAAATGTATAAGCACCACTACAAAGAAGAAACAGAGTTCTTAGGGCATTTTTTTTTTTAAATCAGTTGGGTAGATTCCTTGCTGGTCACCAAGATAGCAATCGCTTACTGGCCTTGGTAGCTGGGGTTAAGCAAGCAGCATTTCCTGCCTGAGGAGCAGCCACATTCCTTCTCCCCTGGTGGAGCTGCTTCAGATTCCCTAGATAACCTAGAGCCTTCACACTTCCTTCTGCTTCACACAAATATATATTTCCTATGTTTCAGTTCTCCCACTTCCTTCTCAAGCTTTCCTGCCGTTCTTGAGAGAGTCTACTAACAGTATCTCTTGCAATGGATATTTTTATTCTTTTCCTTCTGGATTTTCAGTGGATGTAAGACCCAGTCTTTAAAAATCCCTAATCATTACATGCTTATATTTACTGGGATCCCTGTTTGCACACAGATTTCACAGAAGCAGTGGAAGACCTGCCAAGGCAATACCTGCAATGAAACATTGAGGGTGCATCATTTTTGTCCTTGCTTATTATTGTGATCTTCGTTTTCCTGTTCTGTAACTCTGACAGGAAACTCCTCCGCAGCTACCTCTTCACTTCCCTTTTTTCCATGGTTTTCTTTAGGTGGTTACAGAAAGGGAAATGCTCATTAGAGCCTAGAGTATGTTCCTACAAGATAGTGATTATGGAAATACATACAGATAAGCGGTTATTATAAATGGATCTCTTCTTTGGGAGTTTTAGTGAATGTTAGTTAATCTCTTTGCAGGACAGAGAAAGATAGAATAATTTAGAAAGGACCTCTGGAAGTCATCTGGTCTCTCTGCTCAAAGAAGGGCCAACTTTGAAGTTAAATCCAAATTTGAAGTGGTATCAAGTTACTGATCCATAAAATCAGCAGTTGTATTAGGGCCTTTTAGTTATGGACGATGCTTCCTATTTCATGTGATAGCAGAAGCTATTATTTTCTATTAATTCTCTGTACCCAAAACCTATATTTTTATAAATATTTTATAGATTCCTGTCATTTGATGAGGAGGCTGCAATACTGAATACATTAAAGGCATGATGTATAAGGGACCAGAAAACAAAGTATAAACGATGTCCAGGAGCAACAGAGAAGGGTAGGAACAGAAAAGCTGTGTTATTGTTATAAAACCACTCATCACCAGTGCACCAATCAAGGCAGAATTAATGGAGACAATAGATTGGGCAAGCTTCCCTTTAGTGACCTTTTGCATTGTTGGAGGGCACAGTTCCTTCACACAAACCTAATTTTTTAGCTGTGGTATTCTTGAGGGAGGGGAGAGAAGAGGAAAATAGGAGGGGCTAGACTGAGCCTGGCCCTGGGCAACTAATAAATAAACTAGAAGGGTTCCATACACACCACACATTCCTGTACAAAATGTGCATCAAAACAGTCTTGGGGTGTGTGATCTGCTACAAATATTTGTATTTTGTGAGCTTGTACAGACTCATTTGGAGCATGCTCATGTTTGATGCTGGTTGAACCAGTTATGCTTTTGGTTGCATTGAATTCTGTACGGTTAGTTCCCTTCTACTTTAGCTTTGCTATTGTCAGGTCAGGACATCAAATGAAAATATAACGGATACTCAGATCTACTTCTGACAATGGTAGCTACTCTTGTCCACAGCAATAGCTACTAATAAATCCCCATAGTAAAACTATTTGCAGGTGACACGGCAGCAAAAAGCTTTGGTTTTCTTTTGATACCTCTAGTTATTAACTAAAGTGAATCCTACCTAACTTGCAAGAATTTATATTGTAGTGTAGTTCCATCATAGAATATTCCAAGTTAACCATGAAGGAACAAGACAATGTCATAAGTCTATCAAAATCAAAAGGTGATTTCAGAACACCGTTATAGTCGCCCAAGTCCTCAAAACTTGTAAATAACTTTACTCATCAGAATTGTTTATTAGCTGTTACACTGAAGATTATTTTATTGTAATGTATTCTAATCTTTGCTACTTTTCCTCTTTTTTTTTCTTTTTTTTCTTTTCTTTTTTTTTTTTTTTTAATTGTTCAAGTACATTGCAGGCAAAAAAACCCTAGAAAGTTACTTTGCATATGTTCTTCCAAGCACTTAAAATTGCCAAGAACCATCTAATTTCTAGCCAAATTATTTGAACAGTTTGCTGAGTTGGAAAAAAGTACATGTAGCTGACACAAAATTAAGCAGCTCCCGTGTGCAGCTGATCTTTGGGGATTCTTACTTGAAAACTCCGAGCTAATAGAACTACCACATGTGTTGGCTACCAAAATGCATCTTGTTACTTGTTGCTATGGTCATTGCCTATGGAAACTTACTTTTCTGCCTAATGTTAAAACGTAGCACTTCTTTCTGTAAACACGGTAAGGAGAACTGGAAATTTCCTTCCTAAGGCACATTATTATAGCCTTGGGCTGTGTTTTAACATGATGTGCTCTGAGTTCATGTATACTGTCTTTTTTAAACAAGTAATTATGAATATACCGCTTTGCGGTTGAAACACTCCCTGCAATAATGGCAGTATAAAGCAAAGTCAGTTTCTTTGATTTTTTGGTGCCCTCCAACATGCGTCAGTATTTCATAGATATCATCAGCATCTTTGAGGAAAACTTGCTTTTAAAGAAAATTATTTGGATGATACAATTCATAATGATAGAGATAACTTGTCAAATCCTTACTAATAGAGTGAAAAATACATACAATACTTTTGGAAGATGATTATGTGGAATTAGGCAGAGAAATCATAGAATCATAGAATGGTTAGAGTTGGAAGGGACCTTCAAGATCATCTAGTTCCAACCCCCCTGCCATGGGCAGGGACACCTCCCACTAGACCAGGTTGCTCAAAGCCCTATCCAGCCTGGTCTTAAACACCTCCAGGGTTGGGGCATCCACAGCTTCTCAGGGCAACCTGTTCCAGTGCCTCACCACCTTCACAGTAAAGAATTTCTTCCTCATATCTAATCTGAACCTGCCCTCTTCTAGTTTGGAGCCATTCCCCCTCATCCTATCACTACATGCCCTTGTAAAAAGTCTTTCCCCAGCTCTCCTGTAGGCCCCCTTTAGGTACTGGAAGAGCACTATAAAGTGTCCCCGGAGCCTTCTGTTCTCCAGGCTGAACAACCCCAACTCTCTCAGCCTGTCCTCGTAGGAGAGGTGCTCCAGCCCTCTGATCATCTTTGTGGCCCTCCTCTGGACCTGCTCCAACAGGTCCATGTCTTTCCTATGTTGGGGGCTCTAATACATAGGTAATTCAAAATGTGATGCTTTTGAGGAGCATCAAAGGAACATAGCTTTTTCCTCTTGCATTTCTAACCAACAGGAAAACTGTAACCAAGAGGAAAACTGGAACTCTTCACTCTTCTAGTCATGGTGCCCCGAGGAGCATCTGATCATTACTGTGCACCTTGTATTGCCTTTTATCTAATTCAACTTATTTTTAAGATTCTACCAAGTCAGTATTTACATGTCATTCATATACATAACAAGCATAAAAAAACAGAAGTAATGCCATATTAAGTCAGATCATCTGTCCATCATGCTTGTTATTTTGTGCCTTGCAATGACCAGTAGCAGACACTTAATACAAATACGATAGAAGTAGGGTGTGTTTAACCTGCTCAATTCCTTGGAATGAATTTTTCTTTTATGACAATCAGTGGTTGTAAGCATTTCCTGAACTGTGGGTCTCATCTGGACAATCATGCTATGGAACCTCTGCTGGATCTATTCTCCATGAGAATTTTTTAATGCCTTTTCGAACTTTTTGGACTTTTGACCTCCACAGCATCCTGTGATAGTGAGTCCCACAATTTAATTTCGCATGAGATTTAATTATGCGTGAAAAATGACTTCCTTTGTTTGTTTTAAAGTTTCTGCCTGGTAAATAAATTGGGTACTCACTGATTATTACACTAAGAAAAACAGTGAATAGTGCTTCTCTATTCAATTTCTCCACACATTTCATGCTTTTATAGACCTCTAGCACATCTCCCTTTTTTTATCTCTGTCCTAACTGAAGAGGCTCTGTCATCTCTTCTTGCATTAAAATGACTTCCTATCTTTGTTCGAAGATGTGCAAGGATACGTAAAGATGGAACTGGGAAGGTGATGATCGTCTTTATGATAATCACTCACACTAAAATGACTGTGACTCCATTCCTTTTCTGAATTAGTGGGACTTTTGGCCAGCCAGTCCTTCTGACTACTGGGCTATTTTAAAGCAATTTTAAACCAGAAAATTTCCATGACTTTGACTTCAGAGATGCTGGTTAAATTTCCACTTCGGAATTACTCTGTCACCTTTACTTTCCTCTCTTCAGTATGAAATTGGAGTACTTATGTATGATTTTTTTCTAATCTGAGAATTAAAAAGTGCCATTTAATTGCTAAATATTCTAGACACCATCGGGCCCAGTCACTACTAAAGCTACCCTATGTCTTCGTGACCTGCTTAGATATTAATAGGCTATTAATGCAAGTACACAATTAAGAGAATTCACACCTACAGAAAATGAGATTTCTACGTCCAGCTGCTTCGTGTCACACCACAAAGATGCCTGAGTCACCTGACTTGGGCATCACTGTCAGTCAGAGGCATGTGCAGAAGGGGCTGTGGGAACCAATGGAACCAGAACTTCTGTTCAAAGTGCTGTGCACAGACAAGTAACTCAGATCCCAGATGTGCTGCTTTTTCTTGTATTTCCAAAGATAGCAGTTTCATCTTATTTTTATCATATGAATGCTTTTATCCTGTTTTGATTAAACATTATATTTTATAATAACATTCAACGATTCTTTTCCATTAACGTTTTTCAGGTGTATACAAGTTACAATCTGTTAAGGAAAGGAAGTACGTGGGGGGGCGCTCTTTGTCCTGGCAACATTAAAATGCACTGACACCTGGTCAACGTGAACCTCTCTGGGCTTTGGCTTTTGTTATGTTCTCAAGCCAGGTTCCCGACATTTTGCCAATCTTTTGGTGATTCTTGGTCATGTTCCACCAAGTTGGGGCCAAGTTTTAAGTACTCTGGAAACTGGACTCGGTTCAAACCTTAGAATAATTTATAGTTTGGGATGATATTTATATAAAAATTACTTTGATTCAGCCAGAATTTGGTGGATTTGTACGAGTTTTATTTCTAGTTTTATATCCTACTTGATGGATCTGTGTAACTGGAATCTGAATCTGATGAATGCATATGCTTATGGAAAAAAAAATGCTTAGCTTAACTAAAAGTACCAGCTGGTTTTGCCTATTTCCATGAAACAAAGAGTGAGATGAGTAATTTTCTTCCATACTACATTGCAAAATTAAGAAGGTTTAGCCATCCATTGCAATGTAATAGTTTTCTGGCAAACTGAGATGTTCTACTAGGATCACACCATGATCTTAAATTGTTCTGTGCCTATAGGGGCAAACATGTATTGTACACCTACCCTGACAATATGAATCTCTCCATGGTCTTCCTACATTATCTATAAATAATGTAACACACATGCTAGAAAACATCTGAGATCTATTTTGGAGTGGAACATGTAGTTCTCTCACACACAACATTTGGAATGGTTTACCTCTTGCATGTTAAAATGTTCCTCACTCAGAGAGAGGTCACAGAGACCAACAAAAGACAATTTGACTGAAGGCCTTCACCTGAGGGACGGTGTGCAATTGCAGAAGTCCACAATATCGCCACCTATGGGTATGTTGCTGAGTGGCTTCTCACTGGAGATTCTCAGCTCAGCCTGAAAACTGTTCCTGAAATAACAAATAGACCCCAGAAGAAATGTAGTCTGTGTAAAAGATGTCCACGATGTGCCCAGTGTAAGGGAGATGGAGAGACTTGGACGTGAGCAGGCACAAGGACCTGTGGAGCCGGGGACAGTACACAGTAGAGGCTGCTGCTCATGGAGAGGGAAGACATCAGCTGTTCCAAAGGATGCATAAAGGATCCTGAAGGTAGTATAGACGTAAGAGAGAATTTAATTCTTGTCTGTCAGTTTAAGCCAGTTTGGAAGATCAGTCTTCTTTGACTTAGCACAGTTTAATTCAGAAACAGACTTAAGACAATGGAAATTTCTCAAGGTTTTTTTTAAATGCAAATTTTATCTCTTGGTTTGCTTTGTAAGTTGCCTGTGAAAAATTGTTTTCTCAGATTTAGATGCAATACTTATTTAGTAATTTTTTAAAATTAATGTTGATCAGTGGCTTTTGCAAGAATGATTACAGTGTGTGATATTAACAGCTGCTTCAATTTAAATTGATGACAGGTCTGTTTCTTTAGACATAACGTATATAATTGGATTTTGAGGTTTTGGTGTTGTAATGAATAATTTTTTTCAATCAATACTCTATGATACTTATTTAAAGTCAATCTTTGGGATACAAGCTGGAAAAAAAAAAAGAATGCAAGCACAGTTGAAATGAACTATTCCAATATTTTAAAACAACCATTTCCTTACAGGGACATAAACTTTTAGAAGCCTAAAAGTCAATGGCATTTAATCTTATTAGGACAAATTTTGAAAGAGGTTTACAGATGCATACAGGGTCCATATAGGCTTGAATATTTATGTGGAGTCACATCAGGCTGAAAAATTCCATAATTTACATTTTTTCCCCATTAGTGGAGATAACTTTACCACATTATTCACATATTCACACCCAAACTGTACATTAGATGACTTTGCCTCATCTGGGCCCTCGGTCATTAACTGAAAATTTCTTGAGGGTGCAATTAAAATGTATTGTAATTGTTGAAGGCATTACCTGATCTGCTGTTTTATATAAATACAGAGACTACTTGGGTAAAGTTTAATACTTGGTCAGATAAGCTCAGCAATGAGAGAAATTTTCTATTCTCTAGAATGTAGTTTACAAAATCACCTCTGCTGAAATGCTTTCAGGTTCAGCACTAAGATGCTGGGAAGTACAGGTGGCTGGTACTTCAGTTTTTCTCCAACATGCACCTCAGGAATGTCAGTATTAAATTAACGGTACTTATGATGAGATTACCTATTGAAGATAATGTTACTTAAACTTTACTCTGACATTTGTTCTTTTTAATTTGGCATTTGATCTTAAACGCATTATTTATTCCAAAAGGAAGAATACTCCTCTGCTTCCAAGACCATGCAATGACTTTTGCATATCCCAAATGGCACTAGATGCCTATGTGAGGATGACTGAATTTAACCATTTGTAGTAATGAAAAGAATGAGAATGTTTTCCTTTATTTTAGAGAGATATCTTATTTGAGAAACAGAATCACGTGAAACAGGCTTACTTTTTGACTTACATATTTTGTTGTCCTGTCTTCATTTAAACTCTTAACATAAGACCCTGGAAAATAATTAAGCTGCTATCCTTCCAATACATATCAAAAGGAAGCTTTCAACTCACAGTGTACAAACAGTAGTCACAGCCTTATTGCCTTATCCAAAGTCAGAGGAGTATAGCTGTTGCTATTTCCTAATCAGAGAGCTGTTTGGGGAGAAAAGCTGTGGGAAACTGACGGGAAGCTCATCTGGAGTCTCAGGCAATCTGCCCTAGCGTTACTACCTAGTCGCTTCAGTTGATATATTTCATCCCCAGACATATCAAACCAGTTGAAAAGACTCCAGTAGACTCCGATGGGATTACATCAGGCAATTGTATGATTGCTAGAGAACTGGAAATTGATGGGTTTTTACTTTAAGCAGAAATTCTTTTGAAATCAATGTAAAGTGATATGGGAGTATCTTAGCCTATATTCATCTTAGGTACATATGTGTGTTTTCCCCTAAGTACTGCCATTGCTGAATATTAAGGAGTGAATAGGCTCGAGGTTTAATCAAATATTTCCTTCTAATTGAGTTGGGCAGGGATGGAGAGTTTGCATTGTAGGAGTGCGAGGGAGCTGGTACTGGCATGAGAGCAGCTGTCTGCTTTCTGCCCATGCAGCGATACACTCGCTGAGCCCACCCAGGCACCGGAATGGTTATTTTCCTAAAATAATTTCAGTATTGCATTTCCACTAAGAGAGTTCCCTTTATACTAACAAATTGATTAGCTGACATAGACAATTGCAGATGTACTGCATTACAACATTACATTGTAAAAAAAAGTATTTAAGATTTGCTATCTTAAGCAAGTCTTAGTATCCTGTACTGCCTATGACTGTCAGGTTACTATCCAGACTCCTCACCTCTCTGTGTCTGAAACCATGAATTAGTGCAGACTTCCCTGAGGCCAGCTGGGAATAGCTCACAACATGTAAATGATACGTTAGAAACAATTATCTGCTCTTCATTTTCCCCAGGGTGTTCTGGGCCTTCACACTTAAACATATGAACTGCCTTCTTGAACTCGGTGAGACTACAAGCAACAGCTTTAGGATTGAGCCGTTTGTAATAAGTTTCGTCTTCAGGGCTTTCTCATTGATTTATTTCCGTTTATAAGGTACTGAGAGTTGGGCGGTATATAAAACACTTCCGATGTAATATTAAAAGATGAAATTGTGGTTTTGGAGTATTACTGGCTAGAAATTTTCAGATTCAGAAATAAATACACTGAAGTCGGAGTCAAGCAATCCCATAGGCATGCTTGTTTCCCGGCCAGGCATTGTAGTCTTTCTATACTGACGCTTTGTGTTCAGGTTTAGAGTTTCCCCAATGGGCAATAACTTCTAACAAGACAGATTTTTGTTTCTATCTTTTATAGACTCTCTAGCTCTCTCAGGAATGCCAGGAAGATGTTTTGCTGGATAAAAGGTTAAGACATGAACCAGCATTGACTTTTTCAAATGGTTTTGTCTGTAGTGGTCTGCCATCTATACTGTACAACACACATAGAGTTAATGCAATTTCATATCATGTGTGCTGACTAGAAGGAATCAGTGTTGACATTCATGCATGCTTATTTCTATAAGGAAGTACTTCAGTTATTGTCTTTGTCTTCTATTAGTCTCCTTTCTTTTTTGCCAAGCAGCATGTTTTTTTCAAATGAATCACTAATTTTTTTCCCAACACTATTATTTTGTTTAGCTAAATTTTGAGGCCCTCTTAATAATCTGGAAGGAAATCTTGGCAAGAAACAAACCAGCGCTTGAATTAGTTGTCTGAGTCCGTTTTTACACTCCTTTAAAAAGACCAAGGAAACATTTCAAAGGAGTTCAAAGAGAGGGAGTAGAACATTTGGTGCAGATGTGACTTTATGGCATGTGACTGGAAATGAATAGTAATGCAAAATGTACATTTTGACTATCATATGTAAACAACTTTGTTTCTTATTGGGTTTAAGGGTGGTTTTTCTCCTTGCTTTATTTCATGGCATGTATTGATTGCATTTCAGCAGCTGGATTGACTCTGGGTTTTGGATTATTTAGGTTTTTTATGTGACCTTAAATCTGCGTTGAGTGTTGAGTATTTGTTACATGCTTCACTACAGCTTTCATTCAGATGCAATTATTTTAATCCTTTATGCAGTATTTATAAATTATAATAGCACATAACTGTGAACAAAGTTTCAATGCAGTAGGTTCGCCTACATATTTGTGCCTTGGGTAGATATTTAATAAAAGCTGAGCTGATGCTGCAGCTTTGAGGCATTAAAAAAATCTGTCTTCTTTTGATCTGCCTATTTCCACCAACTTCATGAGGTCTTTGTCAAGTTTGGTTAACTTTTGGTTACCTTGAGATCAAAAGTGTGTGGGTAAGACTGACAATATACTGATTTTTATTTTATTTTCATTAGTATTCAGACAAAATATAACACAGCAGTACTGAGCCTTATCTTGCTGTTCGTTCTATGTCCCTTCCCCTCTCTTCAGCTTTTGGCAATCAATGGCTTAGGGATTTCCTGAGCTAGAGGCAGCATCTGGACCATCATATTTTAATAGCCACTGGTGGATCCTTTCTCCATGAATTTGTCTAATCTCTTCTTTAACTCCATTTTGCTTTTGGCCTCAACAACATCCTGTTGCAATGAGTTCCAAAACGTAATTACGTGTTGTGTGAAAAAGTACTTCCTTTTGTTGGTTCTTAAATACTTGTTATGGGCAAAGTGCGTTCTCTGCTGAGTGATAACACTGATTTCTTTACTGTGCTGGGAAGCAATCACTCCCTGGACAATAGGTGCTTCCAGCAGTAGGCCGATGTGGTTATATGTGGACATCAGTGAGAAGAGTGACAGAAGACAAGAGAAATGTGTAGTGGCCCCCAGTTTATTTGACTTTATTCTGTCGTGAGACTATGCATAAGTACATTATACCCTTAAATAGGAACTGTGCTGCTGGGTCATTTATTGATGGTGTTCAACAAAGTGGACAAGTGTTTATTGTAGGCTCTTCCTCTTCCCTTACTTTGCAAATGAACTGAAATATAAACTCTAATTTACCCTGCAGGGTTATATGCGAGTTTCCATGGCTCTGTGTTTAACAATATACAGTTAATATATTACGCACTAAACACTTGTGTTTGCAACACAGCAACATTGTTGTCTGACCCACAAGATATACTTAATGTGTCACAGACTTCAGGGTAATTTATTTTCTGGCCAAGAGCTCAGAACTAGCAGCTGCATTGCGGGATGTTGTTGTCAAACCATGCCCCTGAGCATCAGGATCAATACTTACGTTACAAAAAATGTTTTATTTGGTAATAAAAGTTTTCCCAGATAAGATGATTTAATTGGAATTGCTAATTCCTTAGAACTTAGGCTTTTTACTTATGCAGCAAAATAAAGATATGGGGAATTGTTACCCATCATTAATAAAGAAATCAGTGCCTGAAAGGTAGGAAAAATTTTGACCAGCTAGATCCTCTTATTCATGACAGTAACGTCCCAAAAGTTTAGGACAAATATAGGTTTTCAGTGTTTTTTTCCTGTACTAGCATGAGCTAATTTTGAATTATATCCAGTTGTTTGTTGTTTGAGCTTACATTTGCAGATCAATCCTACAGGTTTTAAAAGGAAGATTCTTGAATCTTCATACATACATACAATACATACAATAACTAATGTTATTGTAGAAGTAGATGAAGGTCACTCTTCATCTGGGTTTTGAAGACTAGAATGAAATTGTTATAGGGACATACTTGGCTCCATTGTAATGTGATCTCCTCTTTCAGTTTTCATTAAATTGAACACTTATTTAACAATCAATAAAAACAAAAGGTGTCCAAAAAACCACCTTATTTTACTTGTAAAGGAAAACAAGATATTGCTTTACATGGTGGTGACAGACTGTCATAATTTCACTAATCAGTGAAAGTATCTTGAGCTGAAGCCATGAAAATGCAATATAGTCTATATGACTAGAATGTCTTTTGAGGGGGAACACATGGATCATTTTGTGTTGTTAAATTGTAGGCATCTCCCTAAGTTAGAGGGCAGTCTCTCTGTCTTCCCATATACAGGAAACCATACGAATAAACAAGGTATTCAAAGAGAAGCTTAAATTCAACTCCTGTGTCAAAGAGAGACACTATTATAGGAGGTAATCCCTTGCTCCTATTCACAATTGCCCTTTGGAGGTGCCTGTTTCTCTCTATTAGCTGTATACAGATGTTAGCAAAACAAAGCTATTTGCTTGAAGTTTGGAGATGTGAATTTCCTGCCCGCAGCTCTCACTTCAGGGAAGCATTGTGAACTCTTTTGCAGGTGCTAAGGGAACTCAGAAGAGTGTAGCAATGAAAGAGAGGGAAATTACAGCATTCACATGGACTGTGGGATTCAGTTAATGAGGAATTTCACTTCCTTCTAGATGTTTTTCAAGCACTTGAACTTACTGCCATGATTTATGCAAACTTGGGAGGTCACAGTGCAAGAACTTCAGTCAGCACTATTTAACTTGAATTTCACACGCAAAATAATTTCCAGTGAAATATTTTCTTCTTTTGCTTCAAAGGAGACTAGCAATTTTCTTGTTGGTAAAACATTCAGGAATAAAGTCAGTTGTTTACAGCCTGGCTTGCACCAGGGGCTCTAGAACTGTGCTTACAAATCTTCTCCTTTAAAACACAGTGGTCAGAGGAATCAGGATAGATGAACTACAGCTCCCAGCATGGTACGGTATAGTCCTTGAATAAATTCCTAAAATTTACTGGGAAAGTAACAGGCTTTTTTTAGCGTTAATATATATCACATCATCATTCTTGAACATCTGATTTCTGAAATAAATAAAATCTTGTTACTTAGTTAGGAAATATTATATTTTTTCATCTGAATGGAAATTGCTGAGTACCGTTTTCCAGAATTTACACTGCGCACATAGGTCTGTTCATTTACTTCATGGTAAACAATTTCACTCTAGTATTAAAACAATATATTTGAATAATACAATGTTTTCTCTTTTTGCAGACTGTATCTGGTCACCATAAGCGGAGGTAAATTGCAGATGATGGTAATTTCTTTGGTATGAACCAATTACATAATTACCATCTGCTATAAAATGAAGATATGGGCATGTTCTAAAAGAGCAGGTTCTACTTCTTCTACAGAGTCTCCATTTGGGAGGACCTGCTACAAAAGGCCCATATTCTCAAGAATGGCTAATAACCTTTCATAACGAATTTTAGATCCTTAAAAGGATCGACTTGTAGTGGGAGGAGTGGGTAACTGCACAAAATTTCTGAAAATCAGGTTAATTTATGATGCTCTGCACTGGTTATTCGCAAATGGAGGTTACCTGAGCCATGACAGCCTACAAGTTTATTTGCCAGAGTATTTTGCTATTTTTGGCAGACTACTCACTGAGAAGAGCTAAATGGAGAAGGCCTGAGAATAAAGAGTAAAAAAAGGAAAAACGCTATAGCAAGTATAAACCTCTCAACTTTAGCTTCTGAATTTCATTCAGCAATTTCTTCAGTTATTTCCCGGTCTTTTTAAAATAGGTGGTCAAACTATTAAAAATCCTCATGCAATTGAAATGTGACCCTATCTGTGCAGGCACAGCTGAGCTTGCTTAGACTAATTGGCTTGGGTGCCAGTAACAGCCTTAGCCACAGCAGTGATGGCAGTATGAATTAGCTGCCAACATTTTTTAACCAGTTTCCCAGCCAGGTTTTACTGTCTAAGTTAAGCTCCCTGTCTTTATGGTTGGACTGTATGAGTACCTGAGTGAGTTAGGTTAAGACTCAGGAATGTCCCACCTATAGCTGCAAATGTATGCATAATAAAAACATACTGCGTGTTATACAATATTTTCATCTCAACATACCTGTAGCATTGGCTATGCTCATTAGGGGTAGATGAAAAAAGTTATCAGGTCAGAAATGTAGCAAAATGGGAGGAAAATATTATTATTTTGGACTCTGGCTGATCTATGTAAGTGGTCAAATTTTATTTTGGACTGCTACAAGTATATAAGGACAAAGGAATTGGAGCTGGGTTAAATATAGTCACAGTTTTTATTTCTTTGACCTAGACTTTTTGTATGTCCTTCACAATCAATGGAATTGCATTGAATTTGCACACAATGCTCACTGCAAGTACCTTATTTTTTCAATTTCTGTTAATAGGTGTTTATTTCCCTGTTTGGAAAATAACCTAGATGATAAATAAATATTACAATGCATATTGTCCCATTAAAATAAAATTTATGAACAATTGAACTTGTTATTCTGTGAAAACAGAAGTTGGAACCCCCTTGAGGCTTGGTAGAGTTCTGTTTTCATATCTCAAGACAAAAAAGTATCCAAAGTCCCTTAAAAATATTGCAGCACAGAGGGAATGGTATTTATAACTGACACTTTGGAAATATTTAGCTTTTAAATAAAAGTCAAGAAATCCCTGTATTGGGAAGAGTAGGCAGGGTGAGTAACATGGAGGATTTATTGGAAAATATTTGTAAGTGTTCAGGACAGGCTTAAAACTTCTAGCCATACGGACAACATATGTATACATTAGCTGAAAACAATATGTAGCTTCCACTGCCCAGGAACATAGAATTTATTTTGTAAATGCATTTTTAGGTCAATAATTATAAGACATAATTCCTCATATCAATGAAACCCAAAGTTATTTGTTTATTGACTGAAGTAAGCAGGAAGAATCAGCACATGCATTTGCAAAACTGAAATGGCATCCCATACAACTCCCTTCTGAACCCAATTTTTTAATAATTGAGAGTGATAGAATCACAGAATTGTCTAGGTCAGAAGGGACCTTTAAGATCATCAAATCCAACCATCAACCTAACACTGCCAAAACCACCACAAAACCAGGTCCCTAAGCACCACGTCTACCCATCTTTTAAATACCTCCGACTCCACCTGGCGACTCCACCATATCCCTGGGCAGCCTGTTCCAATGCTTGATAACCCTTTCAGTGAAAAATCTTTTACCTAATATCCAATCTAAACCTCCCCTGGCATAACTTGTGGCCATTTCCTCTTGTCCTATCGCTTGTTACTTGCAAGAAGAGGTTGACCCCCACCTCTCTACAGCCTCCTTTCAGGTACAGGCAATAAGGTCTCCCCTGAGCCTCCTTTTCTCCAGACTAAACAACCCCAGTTCCCTCAGCTGCTCCCTGTAAGACTTGTTCTCCAGACCCCTCACCAGGTTCTTTGCACTTCTCTGGACGTGGTCTAGCACCTTGTCTTTCTTGTAGTGAGGGGGGCCCAAAATTGAACACAGTATTTGAGGGGGGGCCTCACCAGTGCTGAGTACAGAGGGACGATCACTTCCCTAGTTCCTACTCACGACGCTGTTCCTGATACAGGCCCAGGATGCTCTTGGTCTTCTTGGCCACTTGGGCACACTGCTGGCTCATATTCAGCTGGCTGTCAACCAACACCCTCGGGTCCTTTTCCACCGGGCAGCTTTCCAGCCTCTCCTCCCCAAGTCTGTAGCGCTGCATGGGGTTGTTGTGACCCAAGTGTAGGACCCAGCACTTGGCCTTGTTGAACCTCATACCATTGGCCTCGGCCCATTGGTCCAGCCAGTCCACATCCCTCTGTAGACCCATCCTACACTCAAGCAGGTCAACACTCCCGCCTAACTTGGTGTAGTCTGCAAACTGATTGAGGTTGCGCTTGATCCCCTCATCCAGGTCATTGATAAAGACATTAAAGACAACCGGCTGCAATACTGAGCCCTGGGGACAACCACTTGTGACCAGGTGCCAACTGGATTTAACTCTGTTCACCACCACACTTTGGGCCTGGCCATCCAGCCAGTTTTTTCTCCAGGAGAATGCTGTGGGAAACCATGTTGAAGGCTTTACTCAAGTCCAAGTAAACAATACTCACAGCCTTTCCCTCATCCACTAAGAGGGTCATATTGTCAGGTTAGTCAAGCAGGACCTGCCTTTCATGAACCTGTGCTGACTGGGCCTGATCACCTGGTTGTCCTGTTCATGCCACGTTAATGGCACTCAGGATGATTTGCTTCACCCTTCCCAGGCACCGAGGTCAGACTGAACGGCCTGTAGTTCTCTGGATCCTCCTTCTGGCCCTTCTTGTGGATGGGTGACACATTTTGCTAACCTCCAGTCAACTGGGATCTCCCGGTTAGCCAGGACTGCTGAAAAATGATGGAAAGTGGCTTGGCGAGCACTTCCACCAGCTCCTTCAGGACCTTCAGGTGGATCCCATCTGGCCCCATAGACTTGTGTATGTCTAAGTGGTGTAGCAGGTCACTCACCATTTCCCCTTGGATTATGGGCGTTTCATTCTGCTCCCTGCCCCTGTCTACTAGCACAGGGAGATGAGTACTCAGGGAACAACTGGTCTTACTGTTAACAACTGAGGCAAAAGAAGGCATTAAGTACCTCTCTTGAGAGAGAGATACAGTAACAAAAAATATCATGTTTGCTAATATATGCTAAAAATGGTAAATGAACTAGCTTTTGAAAATATAAGGCTTTGCTTGGGGGTTGGGGTTTTTTGTTCTGTTTTTAAATCACGGAATCATGGAATCATGGAGTTTTCAGAGTTGGAAGGGACCTCTAGAGATCATCTAGTCCAACTCCCCTGCTAAAGCAGGATTGCCAGAGCACTTTACTCAGGACTGCATCCAGGCGGGTCTTGAAAAGCTCCAGAGAAGGGGACTCCACCACCTCCCTGGGCAGCCTGTGCCAGTGCTCTGTCACCCTCACCGTAAAGAAGTGTTTCCGTGTATTTGAATGGAACTTCCTATGTTCTAACTTGTGCCCATTGCCCCTCGTCCTGTCACTGGGAACCATTGACAAGAGCCTGGCTCCATCCTCCTTCAACCCACCCTTTAGATACTTGTATGCCATAATAAGGTCTCCCCTCAGCCTTCTCTTCTCCAGGCTAAAGAGTCCCAGCTCTCTCAGCCTTTCCTCATAAGGGAGATGCTCCAATCCCTTAATCATCTTAGTTGCCCTTCGCTGGACTCTCTCCAGCAGTTCCCGGTCCCTCTTGAACTGGGGAGCCCAAAACTGGACACAGTATTCCAGTTGTGGCCTCACCAGTGCAGAGTAGAGGGGGAGAATGACCTCCTTCGACCTACTGGCCACACTCTTCCCTATGCAGCCCAGGATTCCATTGGCCTTTTTGGCAACAAGGGCACATTGCTTGCTCATGGATAATTTACTGTCTACCACAACCTCCAGATCCTTCTCCTCAGAGCTACTTCCAAGCAGGTCCGCCCCTAACCTAGTTGATATCTTTGTGCAGAGCTTTTGATTTTAAAGGTATGTGTTATTTTTTCATAACGACTTCTCCTACAAATGTGTCGTGACTTGAGAGAGGTACATCATGACCTTAACAATAGTTTCTGGTATTTTACTCCTGGAATGGACTACTTCTGAAAGTAAGATGAGTGTAAAGACATAATCAATCTGGACTTAGATTAGCCCCAAAATTCTTACGTTTGAAGGGTACCTGATATATTTTGAAAGGTATCTGGTCATTCTTTGCAGATTTTTTGAGTATTATTTTATTTGTGGAAGGGTAGTTTCACACTACCTAGAACTATTTCTTGCAGAGATAGAAAGAACTGCTGGGGTCCCACCCATGCAATCTGTTGCAGCATTCCTAGACTGACTGGTACCATATCAGCCCATAAAGTCATGTCAGGAGCAACATAGCTTGTAAACAGCATGAGCAACTTGGAGAACAAAACCCTGCAACAAAATGGTGAGTGACCTAAAACGGGTGGTGTGCACATCTCTCTGTGTACAGCAGTGGGGAGGAGGTCAGCCACTGAATCAAGAACATTAGTTGCTCACTCATATAGCTTGTCTTTTATATATTTAGACACTTTCAAACTAACTGTAAATAGTTCAAAAAATCAGTTGCCGTTTTTTTAAAATTTTAATTTTCTGGCCTTTTTTTAGGGGGGGGACGGATGGGTGGGGGTGTTGTTCATTGTATGATCTTCCAAGTGAGTGAAAGGTTCACAATTCTCTGCAGCGGATTTAACTACCCGATTATTTTTCCCCTGTAGCCATGACTATCTACTTTCAGGTTATACATATTTCTCAGGGTTTTGGAAAAGAGGTAAGTATACACTCAGACATAAGAGAGACACCGATTACTAATGAAGCAGTTTCAGAAGGAAATTCACATCACCTAAAATCTTTAGAGAGCCCCAGAGGGCCTCTCCTATCTTGTTCCATAGAGTTCCATCCAGAGATGCTTTGCTACTAACTTCAAGCACATACCCCTGATTTTGGTTTCAAAAGTTAAGACAAATAAACGTGGCCTACAATTTTCCATTGCATTCTTCAGTGGATGAAGAATTTTTGGATGTAGTGCCCTGAAAAGGCTTTCTTTGTAGAAAAGGTGTATTTTTAGGTGGACCTGAAATAACCAGAAAGCAATGCAACCCTCAAGAAGCAGAAGTGACAGTAAAACCTGTACTTCTTGTGGTATGAATTAGGAAGAAAATGAGACCTGCAGTTCTTCAATGAAAGTGTGGAATGTGCTATGGCTCCTGATAACACCTGGGACACAAGATGCCTTGAGCAGTGATCCCCTAAGCAAAAATCAGGAATTCTCTTTTCTCCTGGAATGAGACTCTGATATGGAACAGGCTGCAAATCTGTGGCAACTGGTGCTGTGGTCTAGCTGGGTGCAGCTGATAAAAGGTGGAAGACAGGAAGCTGCAACTGCACTAAAACAGAGCTGTTGTGATAAGCAGGATTAATACTGGCTATTCTATTCTATTCATTTCACACAATCACCATGCAAAGCTTGTGCCGGTGTGGTTTAGCTGTTAGCTGTGTTACTGCTGAGAAGAAAAATCTAATAAATATACGCATTTTTTACATTGAAGGAGATTTTTAGGGTTTCACATATGCCTTGGCCTCTTCTTCTGTCGAACATTACTAGGCACCTTTCTTTGGCAACTTTTTAGAGATGACAAGGTTTATTACAAAGTTGAATGTTGTCAGATGAAGACTGCAGATGAACCCCCATAGACTTGCTGACTTGCGGCTGAACACTAATGTTGTTTTACTACAGGTTTTTTGTTCTGAGCATCCATTTTCATTAGACTGTTTTAGAAACTCTCAAATCAAAAGGGGCCTACAATACAACTGCTCACATAAATCTGAAATCTCAACTTAAGATATTGGATTATACAATACTAAAAATTGCCCTTTAAAAAAAGGAAGTTGAAGAAGGTGTCTGCTGTGATTTTCAGGTGGAGGGTCAGACCTGCTCATCAGAGCAGTTGGATCAATGTCTTCTGGGTTGGTCTCATTTCCAGGGACAGGTTAATCAGCACAGTGCTTGGAAATAAGCAGCTGTGATCTAATGATATCCATGGAGCAGTTCATTCAGCCATTTTTGAGAATACATTGCCATCTGGTGTACAAAATTTTGAATTTCTTTGTCTTTACTGTTTAAAATCTAACGTCCTTGAGCAGAAAATCTTCCATCATTTGAAACTAACTTCCTGGAATCAACCTATTGACCTCAGTGAACTAAAACTTATTGTACCTTTCAATGCAAGTGTGTCGTAAAGGTTTCTCGAACATTTGTGAGTTCATGCGATGGAAATAATACATTTAAATTGGTACAGAGACTACTTGCATTTAGGGACTACTGGTTCCTCGTGTGACTGAAATATCTCTCTTGGTTTACCTCTCAGATAAAAGCGGAAAGTGAATATAATCCTACAAAACCAAATTGGGCTCATATGAATAAGACAGGCACTGCACTGAGGTGCAATATTCCTACTGGTTGTACCTTGTGCAAAGGGAAGTTTAAAAATAGAGGAGTAGATCTTCATCCCAAAGAGATTTAGGGGATGTTTCACTGCTTTAAATTTTTGGAAGGTTTGATTCCTAATATATAGTTTGATTAAATTGTATCTGTGTCCAAAAAATCTGGTTAACAGCAGATTTTGAATAGTTACTTTCTCACAATAAGCAACTATGTGTTTATATTAGCTCCTAAGAATATGTCTTTGCCTCTTCTGTAAGGGTTGATCAAGGGTGATCATGAAAGCTAGTAAAACTGGCTCATCAAATATTACATTTGTCAAATGGTAGGCATCATACAATGATTTTCCAGCCAAAAATACAGGCAAGCTGGACAAAAAAAAAAAAAGATTTAAAAAAAAAAAGATGGCTTGCTTAAATGTATATATTTTTCTGAAATGTAAATAAAAAACTGAAGTGCCTTAAAAGCAAAAAAAAAAACTCACATCACCCCGCAATCCAGTCTATACCCCACCCCCATTTACGCCCAGTCTGATGAGATATGGAACAGTCCCCATTTGAAATTTAATTTTGGGATTGGTTCTGAATTTCCATGTGAAGAATTTTTTAAACTATTACAATGAAGTTTTAAAAAGCTGCCTTTTTTAAGAGCTGATTTAAATTTTAAGTAAACTAGTAAAGTGACTTCCTGACAATGGCAGTATACTTGCGGCTCTGTGCCTCTATGATGTTTAGTACAATGGGGTCCAACTCTCCTTGGTCATGAAGGACTGCCATGCTAATAAACATGTTTAATACTAATCTTTCTTATCTTGGGTTTCTGAGGACCTCTTTTTCTCTTCTCATGGAATCTGAGGAACAAACACACGAGGTTATTGGGTCAGGCTCTAGTCCTTCTAACAATGAACTCTGATTTGTTTAATTCATCTGTCAGGATTTGTTTAACTTTACATAATTACTTCCAGGCTTATCTGTGATAACTTAATGGCTTACTTTTGTTGTGACCTTTTTGGTAAGGTTGTATATAAAAAAAATTGCACTGATTGCTTAAGAGGATGTGGGCAGTTTTATAAAAGACATTTGTTTGATTAAATGGTAATTAAAAAGAGAACGTAATTAAAAATACAGCTATGACCAGCTCTTGTTCAGTATGACTCTTGTGGGGCTTAAAGGTCAGTCTATGCTGCTGCTAAGAGTGGTTATTACTAGTTCTTACACGTATGTTAGAGTAAGTGCTGCACAAATGAAAAACTACAAAATAGTTATTGCAGTCCCTTTCAAAAAAAAATGTTGTCTAAAGTAAACTTCTAGTGAATTGCATTTTAAAGCTCTTCCTATTTTTTCATCCTGAAGTTGCTTGCTGCTGTCAGGTTGAAACTTGCAGTAGAAAGCTGACCCTTAAAAAGACAGTAATTTGCAACACAGAGGAATGTTTTGGCACTGGTACTGCAGAAAGCTAGAGTTGCTTTGATTTTTCTACTTTCTGTTTTGGGATAATTAATACTTTGAGGGAAGCTAGTCCCTGCTGTGTACGAGGATATAAAGATACAGTTGCACAAGCGTGGGAAGACAGTGAAGGTTTGCACCTCCTAACGAAGAAAGACTCCCTAGATCCCCATCTCACTATGACAGATTTATCTTATCCCTATTAAGCTATGCTTTGCACCTGATTGCTGATGAATGAGGAAAATAAGAAAAAAAAATGCTACAAATTAGAGAGTTGTTTAATTATAAATGTAAGTTAGAAAAAGCTAAAGCTGCCTGATTAGGGAAAAGTATCAAGAAAAAATGTCAGTTTTAAGACCAAGTATAGACCTTTATTTCTGCTTCCTCATCAGGCTGATTTACAACATTATCTCTGATTCTATGATCACATTATAATTTTTAAATAAGACAGCAATCTGTGTTTTTCCAATTTACCCACGCAGTCACAGCAAGTTAATCAAGGGATAAACTGATGCATTTTGTTTCCTCACTGAACTGTCTTTTTGTCTGGGACATAGGCTAAGGCTGGAAGCCATAAAGTCGTGATTTCTGTTTCTACCCTTTTCCTGTTGGTCAGTTTTAATACATTTTAAATGTCCTATCTTACGAAGCTTCGCAACATATCAGACATGGTTGCAACACCTTCATTTAACAATGGTCTCAGAGGAATAGAAAATTGAAATGACAAATCTATCCAGAATCTTGTTGCATAAATTGAAAAAAAATTCCAGATCTTGGAATAAACTAGTTGTTTTTATTCTTTTCAGTCTTTTTTCTGTTGTTGCTGTTATTATTTTGTTCCTACATAGTTTTCGGGGGAGGCGGGGTATTTTTAATCTACTTGCTTCATTATGTTATCTGTGAATAGTGATCATTTATGCTTCTCTGTCAAAGATTTGTAATCTGCCTTGAATGGCAAGGTAGTTCAGTTAATTTGTGTTTGGATTTTCAACCAAATAAAAGTCTTAATGAATCTGATAATATTAAAAAGAAAAGAATAGTATTTTTTCTGCGGGCTTAATGCTAAACTTGGATTCCCTTTTGTGTTTTGCTAGCAGAGTTAGCTGTAAATTCATCTTGGTCTATGTTTTTAAAGAACTTGAATACTGCAGTGCTGTTCCTAATCTGCTGTGCTTGTGCCAGATCTAGATCTCTCCTCATCTATATTTCTTCTTCTGGAGTTAAAATCCTAATTCAGGCCAGCTGCTTAGGTAGTTAATGTCTCGGGTTTTTTTCAACCAGTGAAGAATAGCAAATAGTAGTAAACACTCACTGTGGATGTGTAAGATGGGCAGCTGAGTCTCTGCTCTAAATCAAGCATGAGCTGTACCAGCTGTAGCAGGTATTCACATGGCAGATGAATCTCCCAAATATTTCTGTGCTGACCTTTGGCTGTAAGTATGCTCTGAACAAGCCTGTAGGTTTGAGCTCCACTAACAAATTGGGTGTTTTCTATAATGTTACATCTGTAAATGACAGTAACTGTAAATTGCTTGAGAAGCTCCTTAGTGGAAAATGTACCTTTCTGTGTGACTCAAGGGGACAGCAGCTTTGAGACCTAAGCCGATGCAACTTTGGCCATCCCTTTCTTTCTCTCCTGCTCATTTTCTGGTGGGAGAAATATATGATGTGAAGTTCAGATGTGAATATAGATCAGTTTGTTTCATCTCTTCTTTCCGTTTGGTGTGCAGGGCAGTTGGCTAACCCTCACCCAAGCAGTAGCTGCTAACTTTCCATGCCAACCAAAACCATCTTCTGGTGTGTCTCCAGTGAATCCGCCTGCTCCCAGCCCTACCCAACCACCTGAAACAGGATTGCTCCTGGAAGGAACAGCTGCAGCATATACAGGGACATAAAGACAAAAGTTCAGGAACAGATTTCAGGTGGTTTTTTTGTCTCTCTTTCAGGATTAGAGTGAGTTCACAAGATGGCCACAGAGGAGAGGGCTGGATACTGCTTTCATACCCAAGACAGAGATATTTTATCACCCAGTAGAAATTAGTCCAGCGAGCGTATTTGATTTTGTTGTTGTTGTTGTTTTACATTTGTTTGCTAGATTCAGTGTAAATGCTTAGACCATTGTGTCACTTTAAAAAAAAGTGGGTTTGAGCCAGACAGGAATAGTAAATAAATATTTCCCTGGTGCTTTCAGTTACTAGGGACCCGTGGAGGGAAAACAGTGCAACAAACACATGCGTGGGTAACCTTACTCAAGTATTAATTTTATTTTTACTGTCATAATTAATCCTCCAGTGTAGGATGTATGATTTCTTTTACTGCTACTTTCAATATTATAAAAAAGTAACATCAATCTAGGCTTTATTCAGTTATCAGCTCCTCTAGACCCCAAGCTATATTGTGTGCGGGTGCCCAGGCGCTGGTGGGGGGACTACATGGTGGCCTCGGTGAGGAGAGGCCGGGGCTGCCCCGGGCCGGACACAGCCGGTTCCAGCCAGCTCCGACCGACCCACTGCAGGGCAGGGCTGGGCCCCACAGCCACAGTGGGGACACCCCGGGGGAAAATATAGTTAAGAGAGGGCAAAAAATCCCCGAGGGACACACAGGGGGAGAGAGGAGGAGGGAACGGAGGAAGGAACAGCAGAGGGAACAGCGAGGTCAGAGGTGTAGGAGGCCATCCATGGCAGAGCAGTCACCCCCCCAGAGGGACTGCAGCCATGTTTAGTGGGAAGACTGTGTGCACTTCACAGAATCACGGAATCACGGAGTTTTCAGAGTTGGAAGGGACCTCTAGAGACCATCTAGTCCAACTCCCCTGCCAAAGCAGGATTGACAGAGCACATTACTCAGGACTGCATCCAGGCGGGTCTTGAAAAGCTCCAGAGAAGGGGACTCCACCACCTCCCTGGGCAGCCTGTGCCAGTGCTCTGTCACCCTCACCATAAAGAAGTTTTTCCGTGTATTTGAACGGAACTTCCTGTGTTCTAACTTGTGCCCATTGCCCCTCGTCCTATCACTGGGAACCATTGAAAAGAGCCTGGCTCCATCCTCCTTCAACCCACCCTTTAGATACTTGTACGCCATAATAAGGTCTCCCCTCAGCCTTCTCTTCTCCAGGCTAAAGAGTCCCAGCTCTCTCAGCCTTTCCTCATAAGGCAGATGCTCCAATCCCTTAATCATCTTAGTTGCCCTTCGCTGGACTCTCTCCAGCAGTTCCCTGTCCCTCTTGAACTGGGGAGCCCAAAACTGGACACAGTATTCCAGTTGTGCCCATGCCCATGGAGGACACATGCTGATGCACAGGAATAGTGAGAGGAGGAAGGGAGCTGCAGAGAGGAACCACTGTGCACTGACACCATCGCCTCTGCCACCCGTCACCTCACCAAAGGACTGAGTGTGACCTGTGGTAAGAACAAGGACAGAGGAGAAGCAACTGGAGGGGAGCAATGAAGTTGAGACCAGATGTGTGCAATAAGTGCCTGAACTGAAGTTGAGACCGGGAAAGGAGGAAGGGTGCTTTTTTCCCTGAAGTCATTTGGTGTTTGTCTTCTTTGTTTCCCAATCCTTGGATCAGTAATTAAGTTCTGCAGGCTGAGTCTGTTTTGCCCATGACAGTGCTTGGTAATTGATCTCCCTGTCTTCATCTCAACCCATGAGCTTTCTCGCTTCCGTTTGTCCTTGGTCCCACTGGTTGGGGGGGGACTGAACGAGTGGTTGTGTGGGAGCTTAGCTGACAACAGGGCCAACCCACCACACAAACCCTTTCCTAATGGCTGTTACTGTGGCACCAGGGTCTCTGACACCTTGATCCTGAAGTGGCCTGAAGTCCTTGTGGTCAATATTTGGCCCAGTTCTGAGGTCAGTGAGGGATTTGAGAGGAATAATGCCCACCTAGTCAGTGACATGATGAGGATAAGATGTCCAATTTGGATAGGCCTGAACTGTGATTTTTCATAATTGGATGTGGATCAGAATGACCTCTTCTCTGCTGAATTCCGGGCTCCTCAGCTGGCCCTTCTCTGTCCACAGTCTTTGTGGATTTAAGGTGTTATTTCCTTTATTGCTTGACCATGGGAACGTGGAGGGACGTTATAGGAGCTCTCTTGGTTTCCTGTCACTTTCCTCCAACAAAAGTGCACAACATAGCTTTCCAAGATATATTTCAAGGTCAGGATTGTGACTGTGTCTGTAAATATAATAATATATTGCATCTTAGGACTGGCAGTTCTGATTTGTTTATGTGAGATATTAAACTCCTTTGAAGCCCAGCTAAGAGGAAGTCTAATGATCAGGTATGGTACTCTTATGATGTCTTCTGGTTTTATTTGGGCTAAATGTTGTAAGATTCTCAACTAATTATATACTGGAGTAAATATTTTTAAAGTTAAGCATCCTGAATGTAATAATCTACAAGTAACTGGCAGGATTTTTGAAAGCACTGTACCGAGGTTTTAACCAGTATATAGGTACACTGTCTTTTAGTCCTTTGCATTTTGACAGCAAACCATCTCAGGCTTTTCCTTGAAAATGAAACTATTGCTTTGGATTCCTCTTTCAGATCGTCTGAGATTATAGCACTTTTGTCTTTCGTATGTATCTGATATGCTCAAATTTAAGTATACCCTGAAGTACTTCAAGAGATAAAGTTGTGGTTTTAAACACACCCAATGTTTAAAATCTTCATTCATAGAATCCAATTTTAATGAAAAATTTCCCGGAGAAACACTTATATTAAAGAAGATTTCAGCAGTGAATCTATTTTGTTGCTAATTGCTTAACAATTACGATTGCTTTTCCAATCAGTGCAAGTACTTTTTATCTTCTGCAGAGCAGCATGGAAGAACCTGGCCTGAAGGCAGCCTATGAGACATTTTGCCCACTAGATGGCAGAAGATACTTTAGACCAGAATATTCAGCAATTTATACAAAAACTACGATTACTGGCTTTAAATACGGAGTTTTGCTCACAACTGCAGAGATTTTATTTATTAAAAGTATATCTGGTCATACATTATCCAGATTCCTTTGAGTATGTAGGCTCTCTCTCTGCAAATAAATGTTAAAATTAAATCACAAAAGTTTGATTACAAAATTCTCCTGTACTTATGTGGCATTGAAATGATACATGGGTTGTAGAAATTTCTATATGACATAGAAAAATCTACTTATTCAAAAGAAGCTGTAAAAGTGCAATGAAACTGATGTGAATACCAACATTATAAAGTATATCATGTTTTGAGACTGTATATATAATATACTATATGTATTTTAAGTGCTTTATATTAGATAGCATATTGAGTTGCTGTATGGCAAGCTTTTTACCCAGTAATAGTTTTCACCAACATCCTCATGGATGTTCAGTTTAATGTGGTTTTGATGCAACACTGTGACAAAGCAGTAATCCTTATTTTGCCAGCTCTTCTTAGACCAGTTGCAGTTCCAGCGGCTCTAATCTTCACTGAACAATGCAGCAAGCATGCACTGCGCACGTGCATAGAAATCACCCTCTCTCTAGCATACACGCATATGTGTAAATATGTACCTATGCTTTGACTTATTTTTCCCCAAGTGCTTCTCTGGACCATCAGGCAAACGCTGCAGAGCTGATGCCATTGTTTACTGTAAATGTTTTCCATACAAGTTTGGATTCAATAACATCTGCAGGCTGGAAACACTGAAAAACCCACCTACCACTCAGGCTGAGGGTGACAGAATATATTCTGAAATGTTCAGTGGAAAGCAAAAGGGTGTCAAAGACATGAACTCCAGCAAAACTTAGCCTATTGTTTTATATTTGAATAAACAGATGGACTGCTGAGTATCAGTAGAAAGTTTCCAAATAGAAAAACATTTGGACCTCAGTTAGTTTGCTTTAATTAGCTGATACTTAGTTAACTTGTCTTTGTGACTTAAAAGATTTATTAGATAATATGTAAATTATATATTACTGAGACTAATAAAATCACCCATACTTTTAATATCGCCAGTTCTAACCCCCATTTTTCAGCCCCTTATGATTTTTTGAACTGTAACACTTCTTCAGGGTAGTATTTTATATCCTAGCTGTGCCTCAGGCAGAATTTTTTGGAAATTTTTGGCTGAGAATGTTCAGCCATTTCCAAGACAGCCTAGAGAAAATGAGTTATTTATTCCATGCTTAAAAAAAAAAATAGATCTGGGATCTTTTCTTTGAATGACTCTTGCTGTCTGGTGCAGTGAAGTTAGGATTCGAAATCATGCTACGGAGGAATGGGTAAGAAAAGGCAATTTAGAGTCAGAATATCACCTTTGTTTCTCGTGGAAAAATCTGTTACAGGCCTTCACAAAATCGCTCCTTGCATACAGGCAATATAATCTCTCTTGGTTGTCGTAGCGAATGTCTCCAGAGAGCATACTTTGGAATCACAACTGGAATACTGTGTCCAGTTTTGGGCTCCCCAGTTCAAGAGGGACAGGGAACTGCTGGAGAGAGTCCAGCGAAGGGCAACTAAGATGATTAAGGGCTTGGAGCATCTGCCTTATGAAGAAAGGCTGAGAGAGCTGGGACTCTTTAGCCTGGAGAAGAGAAGGCTGAGGGGAGACCTTATTATGGCGTACAAGTATCTAAAGGGTGGGTTGAAGGAGGATGGAGCCAGGCTCTTTTCAGTGGTTCCAAGTAACAGGACGAGGGTCAATGGGCACAAGTTAGAACACAGGAAGTTCCGTTCAAATACACGGAAACAGTTCTTTACGGTGAGGGTGACAGAGCAGTGGCACAGGCTGCCCAGGGAGGTTGTGGAGTCCCCTTCCCTGGAGATTTTCAAGACCCGCCTGGATGCAGTCCTGAGTAATGTGCTCTGTCAATCCTGCTTTGGCAGGGGAGTTGGACTAGATGATCTCTAGAGGTCCCTTCCAACTCTGAAAACTCCGTGATTCCATGATTCCGTGATACTTAGGCCACAGAGGGCACGCAGCATCCCCGCAGCATGAATGAGAATGCTGCCCTCCGCCACTGTTCCTGGGCATGTCAGGTTGGTCTGTGAAACGTTTCACTGAGCACACGGCAGTCCATGCGGCTGGGGCCAGAGTCGGGAAAGGGGCAGTCTGCATTCATCACGCTGTGTTTCAGATGTCTGCATCTATGCAGCCACTGCGTGCTGCCCCCTGTACTGGCTTTCTTAGGCACAATACATATAATCTCTTTTAAACTCTTAAGATGAGCTGCTGCCAGCGGGTAAAGTAACCTAGCTAAGATATATATACTTCTAATCTGGATGAATCTGATCTGACGACTCCGGTGAGAGAACAGGATATGCAGTTCTGGAGAAGGAAACTGGGGCTGGCTGAGCATAAAGAGGGTTCATATTCTCAGCATAAATTGGTTTCAGGTACCTTCTTTTTCTTGACAGAGGAGGCTTTCTAACAATACCCAAAGGCACCTCTGTACTTTTGGCATCAGGCATTGTCCTCAGAGTAGCTCCTGCAGCTTAGTGACAATCCTGTCCCCCAGTTCCTGAAAAAAGCAGTTTCCTTAGCGTGCTTAGAGTACGCTGGTCCACCTTGGATAGGAATTCACTGTTCCTTAAGAACTCCTAAGCTACCACAAATGTTTAAGAATGGAAGAAGTCTCTGTTATTCTGTTAGGATAAAGGGTTAAGGATTCATTTGCACGAAGGGAAACAGTTACCAAAAGCCAGGACAGTGATATGCTGCTGGAATTTAACTAAGCTGTTTTCTCTCCAGCTTGTCCTGAGCCTTAGGAGGGAGAATATGCTCTTGTAAGAATTGTCTTGTGCAGAATGAAGCCTGAGAAAACTACCCCAAAGCTACCCCAAAACTTCTAAATTCTTACCTTGCATAAGAACAGAACACAAATGCTTTCTCAAAGGCTGCGCATTCCTCTATTGCGTAGTTTGAGGAAGTCCATTGTATTACTTTAAACTACTAAAACCATGTGCTGAGCAAATTATTTTTTTAACTTATTAGAGCTCGCCTTTTATTTTGGATGTTTGGGGTTTTTTATGCTCTCCATTCTTCATCCTTTTATTAGGCAGAAAATACAAGTATTGTGAAATTTCTTTCCCTTGTTTTAACTGATGTCACTTCTCTTTTGTAGCAGCAATATGCTGTAGGTTAACCGTATTTCTTAAGTGAGCTCAACCTTGCCTTCTCAGTTAGCATTTTCAGATCTACTATTTCACAAATTTTATCTCTCAAGAAACAATTATTATATCAATATCTTAATAGCACTGTAGAAATCAACTTGTTTGCAACAGCTCATAGAGAGCAATTAGTCTAAATAAACATATTTTATTCCTGAATTGGAAGAAGAATCTTTGGACAGTATAATGCTTCTCTCTACACTGCTTTAGGGAACTGTTCCAGTGGGGTCTGTCACACAGAATGGTATCACAGTCTAGAAATATCCTTTCTTGTGTATGAAAAGTTGTTTATATCTATATCTCTAAAGAATTTCATTAAAATGATTGCCTACATGATTTTTTCCTACTTTCCTGTTGCTAAACATAAAACAGAAGAAAAGTGTTAGACAAAGGGAAGTTCTTTCTGTGAAATAGCTTCTTGTGATGACATTTCCAACTGATCTGAGACCTGCCAGAGTTCTGGTCAGGTTAGGGTAGCTGATAATGTTGCTTTGAGGTTCTAAGCAGGTTTTAATGCTCTTGCTGATACCATATAAATATTCCAAGAAGACTTACACTTGAAACCAGTTAAAAAAATCAACTGTGTCATTTGGGGGTATATTTGGGTCTATATTCCCTTTGTTGTTGCTGTAAAAGATAACACAGCACTCCTTTAAATATACGTTTCCTGTCTCCCATAAAAATCTTGGCTCTTAGTTTGCTTTCATGTTAGCAGAAGAGATTAGTTCCAAATGACATTAAGAATCAAAGAAGCTCAGCAAATTAAGGTGCCTTGAAAAATCTGTGAAATAAATCCCGTGTAATGGGTTGTTTGGTCTTGATAGCGAAACAGAACAAACAAAAGCAACATCCCATGTCTGCTAAAACTTCAGTATGGTGCTGGAATGGAGGTCAGAGCTTCCTCGATATGAAAAGGAATCCTGTTACGGGGATAAGTAATCAACCACCTGGGAGAATATAAAACTAAAATGAGAGGTGTCCACGGAGACGCAGCAGTGCTGCCAAGTTAAAGATTTAAATCCAAATAAAATATTACAGTAGTCTCAGGTGATAGCATCCATAGAAGTTTGGACCTCATTAGGGGAATTGAAAAGCTTAGAGCTGTTTCCAGTAATAACACTCAATTTAGTTGGTTAAATTAAAGCCAAACTAATCTCCTTTCCATGAAGTGTTTGAGCAAGTTGTAGAAAACTCTCCCATCAGTTTTCTTGTAGGAGAGAGAGAAGTCTCATATAAATAGCACTGCAAGACTGAACTCAAACTCTTTACCCCAACCTGGCAATTCCCGATTACACTTTGGTGTGGTCATATCTCTTCACCTATTAAACAAATCTAAGACCTCACTGTTTCATCCTTCATCAGATCTTATAAAATCAAACTTGTGGAGAGTGTTTGGGTTCATGAGTGTCAGATTTACTCTTGTAAAGAAAGTGGTGAGTTCATGATTTCAACAGAAGCTGGTGGAATTTGGTTTGAAGGGACTGGAGTAGAGTTTTCCTTTTCATGTGGTGTCCTCGGTGTTTTTTCATGTAGTCCTCAATCGCTTATAAAGATTCTTAGGAAACATTTAACTAGACAGAATTAAAATGAAGAGATGACTTTAAAGGAACTACTGAAGTAAGAAACAGAACATGTTACATACATTAGAAGTCAGTATTAAACTGAAAATGAACCAAACTAAGCAAAAGCTATACTTCTTCAAGGAATACCAAATACAGAAAATGACTCTGTACAGCGTATGTGAATATCCTTCAGCAAAGCCTTTTCTATGAACCATGCTCACAACATGTCAGTCAAATTATAAATTCCAATGTTTATTGGTGATTAAACTTAGTCAGTGTCTGTCTCAGTCTTGATCTAGCTGGCCTTAAACAGCACTACTTCCTCTCACCCTCTGTAGTTTTCCACGTAACTTTTAAAACGAGTGTCAGTGGTACAGCAAATTTGTTTTTCCAATTTTCCTTGTCATTTTTTAATATATATATAGCCAGACTGAATACATTGTCTATGTTTAGATTTACCAAGAATTTTACTCTAACTTAAGTTAGACCACTACAGCAAACGTGAGCTTGATACTATCATAATAAATTGAAAGTTGTGAACAACACGAAGGCAAAATTACCTTGTTTTGTATACAGAGTTTTAGAAAAAGCATAGAAATAAATCTTGAAAAACATGACATGTCTGTTAGACTTTTTTGTTACTTACTGTATTCTACAACTTATCCTGGATCCAATAAAGTACTTAAGAGGAATTGGCCTCAGTGAATTTCAGCATGTGTTTAAAGGTTAGCATATGCTGGAGGGTTTTGCTGAACTGGACATCTTGCTTGTGTCCTGTGATTTATCATGCTTTTATTATGCTTTCCAAATTTCTCATGCTTGTCACCTTTGCTTTCAAAGCTTAGATAATTTCTTACTTTAAAAATACTCTTTGCTCTTGGTAAGCAGTGTAAAATTTCACTTTTCAAAGCAAAAACTGTCCCATAGAAGCTTTGTACAGCAGGGATGAGAAAGACAGGATGAGAAGATCAATCAGAACTGTTGAGTCAATAGGACCAAGCTCAAGAAACTTCTGTCTTATCTTCCGCAGTAAGGAGGCGTTTTATTATAAACCGACTCGTTTCTTCAGAATGCTGCCACCATCATGTCGAAAAACCTCCAGAGTGGTCCATTTGAAGCTTATTTGGAAATGCACTAATTGCACTCAGAGATGAGGACAGAGTTCCACAAACATGCAGAAATTAAGACGTTGCACCATTAGGGATCCAGACTCCCCACAGGACTATTCTTGGGCAAGTTATGGCTGCTTTCCGTAAGAGGAATAGAAGATTACATGTACATAGCATAGGTGCTTCAAACTGATCTGTCCAAGTTTCTGCTACCCTGCATGTGACTACAGGATCCACAGGCTGTGAAGTTTAGCTGGTGTATATTGGAGGAAAAGGAAAAGCTGTTGACTTCAGGTTGTGAAACTTCAGCTTGACATGTCAGTCTTGCAGGTATGGTCATGTTGTCACTGAGCAGATTACAGTGATTTCTGAAAAAACAGTTTCTGCCTTGGACATAGACGGACCACTGAACTATGGGATTGTGCTGTATGGGTTGGACTTAGCAGCCTGGGGCGTGACAGGAGCAGAAAGGCTCATTCCAATGGCATGGATGTTTCCGTGCTGACTTACCCAGGCAGAGCATGACAGAGACATTCCCAATAGTACCCAGAGTCTTGAGTAACTTACACATGTATCTAAAATATACTCTAATAAATGCCTTAATAGCTTGAAAAGTTGTAGAGAAAAGAAAATAAAAGAAATAAATAACCTTGTTTAAAAATAAAATAGCAAAAATCAAGCCTAGAGAGCTCAAAGGTTAAGCTGATATTCCATGTCAGATATGTCCTATTTTGTGCAATAGTTGAGGCCATTTATGTTCCTCAAAATACCTTGTGTTAAAGTAGTCTATATTACATAACACATAACAATGGTCACCTCGCACTGATTTGTTGATTTAGTGGGATCTTCTTTAGCCAGTACTCTTTCCTTGCCATGCATTTTTTCTTCTCCTTATTAAACTTTCTTTTTGTCCTTTACAAAGTCCACTGATACACAAATTGAAGTACCATGAGGTAATTAAATACATTTCTTTTTCTAAAAAGCAGTTGATCCAAAGTCGTCTTCAACACTCATTCTAGATAATAAATATTACAAGTAAGCTGTAGTCATTTAAAAACTCCTCTATAAAGAGCTCAAGCTAGCAATTCTTGTTGAGAAAAAATCCAGTGGAAGCTGTGCTGTTGAAAGTAATGCATACTTGGACCCCAAAAAATCACAAAATCGTAATATGATTTCATCTTATTCAGTGCTCCTGAAATTGCTAATTGTAGAAATTGAGTTATAGGAATGAATCATGTGCTTTCTCAATACAGCACATTTATGAAACTAATTTCTCATTTATGCTTTATTCCTATTGTATAGAAAGTCTAGAGATTTTGTGGGTTTGTTTTGTTTTTTTTTTTTTTTTTTTTAATAACCATGTATAGCTCTCTTAAACTGTTAGAGTCTCTTTGGAATATAAGCCTGTTTATTTTATTGTGCTCTGTTTAGTTATTCTAAAAAAAAGTTACAGACACATAATTGTAGCCATCTGTTGTGTTTTAAGTCCAATCTAGCCCAAAAGTCAAAAAAGTCATGGCAACAACTTATAAAAACAATGGCAATAATATGAACTCACTATGGTTACTGGTGAACCTTTATTTCTCCCCTCAAATGAAGTAAGTTTCCTCAGAGAATTATTTAATGTTTGATTTATTTCTTTATTAAATTTGCCCACAGTACGACCAGCTTCTCTATCAAGATTGTCATATAGCTGTCTCCTTGATAGTAAATCTGTGTTTCTCCAAAAAGGTGAGTTCTGTTATTATACAAAACCAAGCTCTAAGGGAAACCCCAGTGCTTGCCATATATTACCCTAGCGTAAACCAGCAAGCAGGATTAAGATTGTTTAAGAAAATTTATTAGTGAGGCTGAATAATATTTATCATATAGTATATTTAACCCGTACTCTGACAGATTTAAAATTCATTATTCATAGATTTTAGATATTTAATTTGTCTGGTTTAATAATTCACTGAGATATTTAGTAAATAGTTTCTTCAATGAATTTCATCAAAATGTCAGTGACTTTTATGAGAGATTGTTAATTTTCAGTATTATTCTGTCTACTTGACATATCCAGTTTGTAAGTGTACCAGTTATTTTAACTAAGAGCAATGCATTGCATGTACATAGATACTTGTACTGTGAGCAATAAATGGCACACGTGTGTTGAAAAAGACCTCTAGATGTATTGGATAAAGTCAGATAGATGGATGCTTTCCGCTAATGCAGATTGTTAACATGGTGTATTTCATTATTTCCCTTTTCTATGTATTTACGGGAGAATAATAGAATCATAGAATGGTTTAGGTTGGAAAGGACCTTGAAGATCATTGAGTTCCAGCCCCCCTGCCATAGACAGGGACACCTCCCACTAGACCAGGTTGCCCAAGGCCACATCCAGCCTGGCCTTGAACACCACCAGGGATGTGACCTCAACAACCTCTCTGGGCAACCTGTTCCAGTGCCTTACCACCCTCAAAGCGAAAAACTTCTTCCTAATATTCAATCTGAACCCACCCTCTTCCAGTTTAAAGCCATTCCCCCTCGTCCTATCGCTACATGCCCTAGTAAAAAGTCCTTCCCCAGCTCTCCTGTAGGCCCCCTTTAGGGACTGGAAGGCCGCAATAAGATCCCCCTGGAGCCTTCTCTTCTCCAGGCTGAACAGCCCCAACTCTTTCAGCCTCTCCTTGTAGGAGAGGTGCTCCAGCCCTTGGGTCATCCTCATGTCTCTAATGACATTATAGAAATCCATGCACAACTGTTTTTACGTAGTCGTTCACACACCTACCTCTTTTTTAACAGAAAAACTGAAGAGTGTTTGGGGAGCGGTGCTGTCTTTTTAGGAGAATTACAGAGCACAGGATCCCAGTGGTTTCTAATTCCTTGGAAAGGTGAGGATGCCCAAGGCATGAAATTATCCAATGTCAGAAATCACGTTTCCTCCAGGTGCTTGAGCAGTGGGCATTGCTGTCTGACCTACAAAGCTCCCTAATAGTCACCAACAGGGAATTGGGTTGTTTTTGCCAAACCAATTGGGCACAGTGACGGTAAAGTGAATAGGAAAAATAAGAGATTAGTTTCCAGGTGTTTCAGCCACTCTGTGGGAAATAAGAGGGGATGTAAGTAACGCTTGTAGATGGTTTTATTTAGCTAGTAATAATGTAAATAAAGCGGCAAGTATTTCACATTGCTGTAAATGGGAGGTGAACTAAGAAATGCAAAAGGTGGTGTATGTGCAAACTTCATTCACAAGTATAAATGTCAAGTAAAAACTAACTGCTATTTTTTCACTTCCTATTTACTGAGTTAATCAAGATTGTGTGTGGGTGGCTTTGCTTTTACTCCTAGTTCTTTTGATAAATATGTCTACTGAACAGGGGAGTGAATGCACTCTCATTAATATCTGCCTTGTAGTACCATTAAAACTGATGGTGGGGACTTGCTTTTACAGGTTATTGCTAACTTTCTTTTTTCAAGAGTGTACAAAAAATACTGGTAACCTAAAGATGACATATTTACAGAGTGATAGTAACTACAAAGCTTTGGGCCAAAACATCAGCTGTGATTTTCTTTTTTTTTTCCTGAGAAACTTACAGTGAACCATTATTTAGATGGTCAGACTTTCCTGTATTTTCTTGAGTTACAATGAAGAACTTTCCATACAACATCATCTCTCATTTAGGAGTCCTTGGAGACCCTCCTCCTTTTTTATCTCATACTTTTGCTTTTATCAGACTTCTTATTCTCTCCCATTTGAAGTAATTGTCCAGGTATTCATCATTATTTCTTGTTTGTGTATGCATTTGTACAACTGGAACTGTCCGTAGCCACTGTCTTTTGATTCTTAATGCCTGAAGTCTTCTGGTTTGATATGTTCCTTTTATTACCTTTTATCACCTTTTATCAAACAACACCGTAACTAAAAATCAACTTATTTCTTTACTATTTATTTCTTTACTACTTTATCATACAAATCTTTCTCAGGCTTCTTGTATAATTTCTTTAGAAGCAGGTGAATGTGTAAAAGTAGGTCAAGCCTGTGATTCAGAAGGCAAAAGGTGTGTGTGGCTGCAAAAAAGAACCTGTGCCAGACTGGACTCTGATCAGTAGCGCTGTCGGTAACCTCATGCGGTCATCACCCACACGCAGCTGGGACTGCGTCGTGCAACTGCAAGAGGTTCTGATTTTTTGGATACTGTGTCATCCACAGCAAGTAAGTGAAATAGTTTTAGAAAAAGGAATGCTCACTATGCAGCTCAGAAAGCTGGAATACTGATCACACTCATTTACATGCAAGTGGCGTGGTTTGAGATGTCGTAAAAACAAGGTTATTTTTTAAAAAATTAGTACTGAAAATCAGATGTAAGTTTCTAATCAGAGATTTCATCTGTTAAGCAGGTGGTTGTACAATCCATTTGAAAAGTATTAGCAGGATCAAAATATCACAGTTGTGTGTTAGAGCATTTGGAATGTCAATTCTCTCTAAACCTCTCTCTCCTATTTCATCTCTTTCAGTCTCTGGTTAATACTAGTCTGGGCTAATGGTGCAAACATTCTGGGTGTGATGTAACAAGGCATAAAAACGTGTTCATAATTTGAAGTATTTGAGTCATCCTTTTAACTGATAAGCATATGATTAAGTGCTCTGCTGGAATGGGGCCAGAGTACATTTTACTGCTAGCTAGAATGAGTTTGCTCATGCGCTATAATGCACACCTTTAAATCTGACTCTATCCCATGCAGGGATGTCCCGTGCAGGGAGTTGGTAAATCACGGGCCGGGTGTTATTCCATTAAACAGCCAGACAGTGTTCAAGCCATCCTCCCGTACCGCACGAAAAAGAAAGAGATATGAATCGTGATCTGTGAGTGAATAAAGGAACCAGGCCAATTTCCACAGTTCACATGAAGGGAAAATCTCCCACTGACTTAATTAGGTGCACTGCCTGACTAGAGCCTGCATGATTTGGCCAACATTTCCTATCATTCCAGTGTTATGACAGAAGTCACCAGAACAATTCCAGCTGAGAAGCAGTCATGCTCCACACTTCATTCGGAGAACAAATGGAGGGTGGCTGCAGAACCTGCACATGGATTGACAATAGCTAATGATACCACATAATCCTGTTGCTCGGCTCCTGTTGAGCTCTCAGATTTAATGACCCTTCTATTTACACAATGGCATGAGACAGAAAAGGTTTCCCGTCAGGTAAACAAAATGAAGCTTTTGTTCTTAGCTGTTGTACATTTTGCATAGGAAGTTCTATTTTGACAAATCCTGTAAAAATAGTATTTTATTTCCAATAGAAACCCTTAATCTTTTATTATGCTTATATTTCTTCTGTCGTTGATTTGTGGTGGCAAAGACTTTGTTTCATTGGTTTCCTATTTGCGCATCATTTTTGTGAGACTGATACTTAATTCTGGTTTCTAGCAATCACTCCCCATAGTATTTTTGGTTATCTCTCTTTTCTTCTTGAATAGCTCTAATCTTGACAATAACTCAAGTTCACATTACCAGATGATTCAAGAGGAAGAGCTCTTGGTTTTCAAGGGCTTCTGTGTCTGTAGCTGTCCTCCTCTTAACCATAGAAGACAGAATTATCCTCTTTTATTTGCTTTTTCTGTCACGCTTTCTTTTTGTAAATATTATTTCTGAAATACATCTTCCTTTGCACACTTTTTGCCTTACTAACTTCCCTTCTATAGCACAAAATAAAAAAGTGCTGCAGTCTAATACATTCTCCTAGGAGAGAGACTCTACTGGTTTCTGCTTTCACCTTTGTAGCCATCCTTTTCTGGGAGTTAGAAAAAGCCCCCCCCCCAACATATGGAATTGATAAACATGATGTCAAGGCAATCAGTCTAGTCAGTTTGGATAAAGGAGTCAGGTGATGGGGCTGGTGCTTTCTTTCTTTTTCATTGTCACACACAGTCTGTTTGTTGGTCCCTCTCATTTCCTGCGTGATGAAATATTGCTTGAGCCATATTTGGAGGATCAGATAAAGAGGTGTTTTCACATATAACTAAGCAGAAAAAGAATTATGGAACTGAACCTACAGTAGCACTAAGTACAATAATTCTTCATTATCAGTCCTCAAATCTACTGGTTTTTGTAAATCCCCACGATCGCACCCCACCCTGCTTCCTTGCACCCTACTCTCACCTCCACTACTCTGCTCAGGTGGTGCTGGGTCCTCCTGCCCCTGGACAACCCAGCCGAGGGCACTCCTTTCCTCACATTGCATCAGTTGACTGGAACTTGCTTAAAATTTCACCTTAAAAGCTTCCCCCTCTCTCGTGATTAAAAGCAGAATGCAAGTTAGCATCCAAAAAATGATCCACTGCCACATCAATTGGATTTTGCTGTTCCTAGAGACCTTACTGGACCATGGTTAGATGTGGGCATCCTAGGCTCAGATTCCAGTCTTTCTGGTCATCCCTATAATTTATTGCTTGTTCACCAGGTTTTCTGCCTGAGAATTATCACTGACGCATATTTTCCAGCCTTTTTCCCTCATGCAGTTTAGATCAATGCCACCTAATAAACAGCTGGCAAAGAGTGATATTTGAGATATTCGCAACCTCAAATATAGATATTTGAGAAAGGCCCGTGGTATAATTTCTGTGCATTTTCTATTAATTTTCTTGCTATGTATTTCTCCCTTAAATTTCTCTTCACTTTGCATTTGTTCTCCAAGGACACAAAATAATAACAAATACAGTGTTTCCATCTTCATTCAGCTGTTTGGCCATAACTATAACTCTCTGGTAATGTAATACCAATAGCTGTTTCAGGACCCAAAAGAGAATCACAAGGCAATGCCATTAGTTTCTTGCTATTTTATTTTCCAAACCATGTAGTGGTAGATTATTTCCTATGGTCTTTTCCATGTGCTCCACTTGGAAGATCCAAAGGAAGCAAAGACTTGTTGAAGGTCCTCTTGGCAGGAGGCAAACTTCTGTAGGAGGAAGCAGGGAGATATCTGCTGATAAGGCTGACTCCTTTATCTCTTTTCTTAGCCTGGAATTGTGTTGGAGAAAAGAAAGGAAGTGACATAATTAACTTTGATAATCTCTCCGGTTGGTAGACAGTCCTAGGGGAAAATGAATGAATAGTGTTTGTTAGAACAGCAACGTTCCAAGGCCAAGCAGAGAGAAAGAAAGGGGCAGTGAGCAATGCTTTCAGCCTAGTCTTTGCTGTACCCAGTGCCAGTCAGGCAGAGGAAAAAAAAAAAGAAATAATAATAATTTTAGAAACATATTCTTTTAGTCCTGGACCGCTTCAATTCATATTTTGTTTCCAGTAAAAAATGTTAAACACCTTTAGCGATCTCATTTGTGTATGTGCCTGTGTGGTACTACTACTACACCATATTAAATTACATGCATGCTGGTGTGACCTACTTAATTTTGTGCATATCAAGGTCCTTGTCTGAATATTGAATTACCACTACAGTTTTCCTGTCGAAATTAGATACCCCAAGCTTGTAGACTGTACATGTATAGAGCTGATGCTGTTTGTCTCTGTTGGATGTGGGAGGACACGCACTCAAGCAACATGAAGAACAACTGAAAAGAAATCAAGAAACAAAAGCGAAGCCTTAAAACTGATGGAGGATGTTTGTAGCAGCACTGCTGCGGAGGGAAAGGGTGAGGGCATGGCAAGCAAGGAGAGCATGGCCTGCAGTGGCAATAAGGGCCGACGGTGCTGGGAGGACCAGTACCCTGTGTGGCATTGCCCTGCCATGTGTCCAGCCTCACCCTCACCAACGGTGAACAGCTGAGGCTCCTTGGGCTGCTGCGTGCTGTGGTTTTTACTCCAGCCACATGTAACTAATGGAGCTTGTATGCAAGTAATAAATACGGCTCCGTGTCCAGGAATTGAAATTCTCTGTAGCATCTCAGCAGAGACGTCACACGGCAGGACCTGGGGTGATGCCCTTGTCAGGGCAGCATAGAGAAGGTCCACGTGCTTTGGTGTCACTGGGTAAGAGTCTGTAGGACCTGCCTAGGGCATTAGGAGAGCATAGTCAAAGACCGTCCTCTCTTATGGAAGGCCTGCGTAGTACAGATTAAGGCAGATAACACAGATACTGTCGTATTATACTTTTCAAAGACCTAAACTGTAAACCTTCCTGGTCACAGATGAGAGGAACAAAAATTTCCATCAAAAAATATAGAACAACTGAAGTCACCAAAAGACAGTTAATAATGACCTATAAAATGCATGCAATCTTCCAGTCAACAATATAAAATTTATTTAAAATATTTGACCAAGAAAGACTACTAGAGGCAAGAGTCTCTTTTACAAGGGTGTCCTGGCAAGAGGGGAGGCATAACAGTCAATTATTACAAACAAAATCCAGGTTTCTTAATTAAAATACAAAATACTGGCTCTGCTGTGTAGCCTGTAATAAGTTATGTCTTGAGAAGACTGTAATTATGCTGGCGCCTGCTAGTGCCGCCATAGTTAAGTCTGTCACCATTTCCATTATAAACCCCATTTTTAAGCAATTTATAATGTAGCCATAAAAAATAATTTTAGATTGAAACTTGGCAAAGGAATTCCTAGACCAAAAAGTTTTGGTTTTGTTTTGTTTTGTTTTTTTTTTTTTTAACACAAATAATCTTTTTGGTCATCTTCACGTTTTTTAGGAGAGCACTAAACAAGCCAGAAGTTTTATGGTTTTGAAGCTTTCTGGCCATCCTGGAATATAAACATGTTTTCTTTTTCATCTGCATCAATAGGACCCTTCATTGCTTGGAAGCAGAGGATTTTAGTTCATTGAAGGTCCGTAAATACAGGAAAACAGACTTCATGATTCTTTACAGAAATAGTGAAGAATTATTAACTTTGAATTACAATGAAGAAATGAGAACAACTAGAAATTAGTTAACTTTGGGCTTCAGAATAAATCTTTGCAAGATGTTTCTGCCATGAGACTGACCTCAGCTTTCCAGCCCCCTTCTCATGCCAAAGGAAGATGTGGCCAGAGCCAGAGGCAACAACATCTCAAAGGTCTTGGGTGGACAGCAAGGCTTAGGCTGAAGCTTTCCCAGCAGCCCATTGTGTCTGGTGCTTCTAGCAATGCTCACAGGAGGATATGGAAAATATCTGTCTGAAAGTCATAGGGAATTCTCATTACTTCCTCCCAGTGCACATTTTATCACCAAAGGGCGATAAAGAGGAGAAAATGAGCACAGAAAATATTGGGCATCTGCTCTGAGAAGTTGCCATGAGAAGGTACACCTGTGTGCTTGGGCTATGCAGCAGTAAGCTATACCTGTTAAGCACTGTTGGTAGAACAACTGAGTAAATTAAAGAAGTTCCCCAAGTATCATCCTAATCTGAGCTATGAATGAACAAGTTCCATTTATTTTTATGATCTAATGCTGAGTTTCTAGAGAAGTAGATATATTTTTTGATGAGTAGCACTGAACAACAAATAGTAAAACCTAAGAAAATATCATTGTGAATCCACTTCCCAAAGGAAAAGACTGCTCTGCAGTCCCAGTCTACATCTGTAACTGTCTTACAATTTACATGGCTTAACTAGAATTCCTCCAGGAAATACCATTTGTTCCAAATTAAAGTTCTGAATGCTAAAGAAGGAGCGCTGAAGGTAGTAAAGCTAAAAAAGCAGAAATGAAGGACTGCTTGCTTGTGTGTCTCTACCATGTTCAGATTACAGTGCAGTTTTGGATGCAAAGGTTGCGATGTAAACCGTGCTCCTCTTGCCTAAGCCTGGTTCACGAGGGACATGGATTACTCTATTTAACATCATGCAGATCCTGTTTTCAGACCCCTGGCTACATAAAGGAAAGTTTAGCAGCTAAACTGATCTTTCAACTTCAATGTACAGATTTTAGTGAAAGTAGGTATATACCTTCTCCAGTATTTCATTTTTTCTCAACCACTGTAACAAAGCTCTGAGGGAAACAACTGGGTTTTCTAGGCCAGCAACATAAGCTGGCTTTTCGCTTTATTCCTTTGCTTTGCCAACTTAAGAAATTCTGGCTTGAACAGACCATTGTAGTAAATTTTGGCAATGGTTACCCATTGTTGATTAAATAAATTTCATCAGCTGTGGCCAATTGTAATAGTTTTGCAAGATAAAGGCATTACATGCTAGAAGGGAGTATGGTCTAATGAGAGAAATTCAAGAAACCAATATTTTATTTTAAAGAGTTTTCTTGACTTGTGTTATGGTCATTGCCACCACACTGCTACTGCATGGTGGCTAATTTAACAGACCCAACCCCGGAGAGTTTAAATGGTTTCCGTGATGTGTTCACACACTTGCCTGTCCCAGTGCAGCTTGGTTGCTACCTTGTTTTGGTTTCTTATAGTCATAATTTAGTACAAACACACAGGATACAAGTAACATCCTTTCTGACAGCTGGTATGGAAACAGTGCCAGCAAAACACCATTTGCTAATATCACTGCACAATTCACAAAATCCCTGGTATCGTACTGCTGCTTCTTAAGTGATCCTGACGTCGTCTATCTTCCTGAAAAAGCCCTTGTGGTGAAGATCTTACAGCATTTTGGGGTCTTACAGATGGGTTGCTGCCAGTTCCTCAGCTGGCTCTGGGCTGCCTCCCTGATGGATCACCATGCCTGAAAAAGTCCACGTAGAAAGATCAGTCAGCACACGCCGAAGATTTTAGGGTGCGCGTAGTCTAGCAATGGTCCCAAACACATCTTTTTCTTTCGCAATCCTCCTCCAACAGCAAGAGATGACTGGTCTCTCAAGGACTACGTGATTCACGGCAGTGCTCACTTAATTGAAAGTACTGGAGCAGCAGCTCCTCTTTTACTGCCTGAGAGGCCAGCTGATCTCTTACAAAAGGGGAAACATTGCTAAACAAAGGAAGTAATTTTAAAAGAAGAAAATAACATCTGCCTACAGATATGTGGGGAGGGGAAAGGAGAAATGTGAAAATGGAGGTGGTGGGGGAAAAAGGTTTAAAGTTTACAAAGCTGAAAAGAAAGGCCATGTGGGATCAGAGGCAGCACATCCAAGTAGTAGACTAAACGTAGAGAGAGGTAACGGGAGGAAGTATGGGAAAGAAAGGGAGAGTGCATATAAAACAAAGCACAGGAAAAAGGTATAAAACCACCAAAACGAATATAAAGAGCTTGAGAGGCTGCTGCATCATCCAATTGCCAGTAGAGGTGCTAAAGCCACGGCTATAGAACTTAGTAGCAAAATGCTCAAGGGAAGAAATAAATCCTATATTTAGGTAGGTAGAGTATTTCACGACATGAACAATAGTGCAATACAGCTACCTAGAAGGCATCCGTTTAGGAATGAATTTCTATACGTATCTGTAGTTGAAAACAGAAAGACAGCCAGCAAGAGGCAGAAGAGATTTCCCGAAAAAGCACTGGGGCCAGCCTGGGAACACCACAAAACGCTTATGGCCGTGCTGCAGCCAGAGAACAATGAGACTAGCAGGTACCAGTCTGCAGCTGGGGCACAATAAAACCCTTCTACAAGCTGAGCCAAGAATAATCTTCTTTAAAAGTGCTCCGCTTTGCTACTTACAAATGTTGCTCTTGTCCAAGTGTTTTGTATTTGTCTTAGTGCAGTTCCTTTTTCTCTCTCTCTTTCTTTCTTTCTTTCTTTTTTTTTTTTTTAACCAATTAAAGGCTTATTGTAAACCAAAGGGGATTTCTGGGAGCTCCTTGGGTTTGTAAATTATGCAAATGACAGCACTCTGATGTTGGATCATATTATTAATTGTATATTTTGCGGTTCACATATTCCGAAGTGTATGTGTGAAACAAGTTTTTCTTTTTTCTCCCAGTCTTTGAACACAGTAAGTTAAAAAAAAGTCTTCAGGCAGATTGCAAAATTATTTTTCTCCACTTTCTTAATATTAAAGAATAATATGTTTCTAATGCTACAGACTATTCTGTGCTGATAGCTTTACAACATTGTGCATGTACTATGAATAGAACGAACTTCACAGATGATTATACTTAAAGCTGGAGGTCTTTCTGTAAATTTTAAACAAAGTGTTCTATTAAATGCCATCTATAAAATGCTTGATGACTTACCTCCTAGGCTGAATTGTGATTTTACCTGAGCTTTTGAAATCCTGGACAAAAAACTCTTGCTACAGGAAACTGATTGGTAACTGAGTAAATTGCACTATAATCTAAGTATTGGACACGTCTACAGAGCAAACATTATTTTGCAATGCGTTCCTCTGCCTGCAGCATAAAATAGAAGTACTCTGTCTATATAATGCTTAACGATTCCCAGGAATATGTGTGAAGAGTATAGATGTCTGGTAATACCCCAGTGGTTATCCTAAAATTTCCCCATGGCTGAGGAGCACAGATATCTTTGTGGTTCAGGACAGCTATCTTTCCCTCCTGATATGAAGTTAACTAAAGTAATAATATTGAACAAATTTTATGGTCACACATTGTAGTGTTTCCGCATCTGAAATCATTCCTCTCTATCCATCAGCAAACACTGTGAAATTTTCTGGAATAAAAGGGGCTTATATAGATATGCAACATTTACAAATATCATACTCAATTTATGTCTCAGCTGCGAATTTCTGCCGCTAATCCTACCAATATTCACACTACAAATGGAATTTGTCCAATAGAAATGCTTGTAGGTTTTTTATATGTTTGCAGGGTAAGAATACAACTTTCACACAACGTCCAACTCAATAAAAAAAAAAAGAGTAAAAAAACCTAAGTGAAAGATGCCATTCATGTTTTGTTGATTGGACATTTGGAACGGATGAACATGGGCATACTTATATGCAAAGGCTCATGTGCACACCTCATGCAGTTCATACCATTGTAAATCCAACTTAGATACAGGTAGTATATCAGGTATGCCTAACTGTGGAGTCTGTGCAATCTTTCTGTCCTGGGAAGAATCCAGACGACTTGCTTTCTTTTTGCTGTGGAATCTTTAATTTTAACCGCTAATGATTCTCCTGCTTTCATCAAACCTTTTCAGAGACATACGTCTTGCAGCACTAGCCTTGCAGAGAGATAACAAGGACAGACTTACACATTTTTAATGCTGGATCATCTGTTTATGCATAATACTGGTCCGAATGCCAAATTTAGCTGGTCATTAAGGGGGAAATAGCCAGCAGAATCACTCAGCTTGCCGGCATAACTTTCAGATTTAGACTGCAAATATCCTGGAAAGGACCTGCATTTTAGCCTAGTTTGAATGTGTCAGACAGTCACGGAGAACCATTGCGGTGGGAAATCACTCTCAGTTGATGTGATATTGAGAATCTTAGAGGCATTCTGCATTCAGTAGCCATCCACTGATTTTGGTTTTGAGTAGTGGACACTGCTTATAAAAACAATCCCACTTTTAACGCCTGCAGTGACCTGCTGGATAGTTATCTTTTTTTTCACCATTGAAGTGTTATGGTCCATTGGATTCCGAGATTGGCGTGGTCTGGATTCCTGGGCTTCATTACTTCCCTTATGATATTTGCTGTGACATTGTTTAGGTTAGTACAAACATAAAGAACTCCGAATTCACTCATCGTGTACACATGTGCCACATTGTTTAAGAAATTCTTGCAACTGCGTCCTGTCTCATGCTGCCAGGGATGCCTGCATGGTGCTCTGCTGCTCTCCTGCCTTTGGGACACTGCTCTCCAGGTGCTCCCCTGGTTACATCCTCCTCTGTGTGATAGCTGTCCCTAATGGGAGCTCACTTCTAGAGTCATTTTAGTTTTCCTTTTTTTTTTTTTTTTAAAGGACTGGGTAAAGGCTGGTCAGGTGATTTCTTATGTTGCTTGCAGGTTGAGCATCTGGTGAAGAAAGAAGGTCTATCTATATGTAGGTTTTATATTTCAAAATTTCAGTTTTCGATGCAGGGTAAAACTGGAATCTCTGGGGCATTGTGTTCAAACCCCTGATTTTGGTTTTGAGTCAATACTTTACACTAACCTCAACTGTTATTTAGATTTGAGTGCATCTAAAAATGGCGTGAACATGGCGTCTCTTTTAGGATTCAATATTATGCAAACAGCTCGGAATAATTTTTTGTTGTAAAACTTGAAACCTAGATCTAAGGTGACTTTGAAATGGAACCCTAACCTAAACTACATCCAGATATCTGGGCCAACCTATTTTTATATATTATCAAATAAAATTCATATTGGAAACATGAAATGGGACCTATCAACTATTACAGATCCCTTTCATTTCGTTAACAAAGGTTTTCATTTTTAGAGCTGGCTATATCTCTCATGTACGAGATATCCATATGAACAATGACTGTTTATGGGACACAGGTTTGTTACAAAAGGACATTGTGTTTATATTAATAAAAACTATTTTTATTTTTATTTTCATGTTCTAGTCAAGGATGTTTGGTAGCTTAATGTAAAATAAACCCTTTGTATTTAGGTTACATGTTTGGTTGTGGCTTCGTCTGAAAATAACAGGAGCTGTTTTCGTCAAACATATGATTACTAGTTTATAGGTTTTCTTACCCAGTTTCTGTCTGGAAAAATGTTTACAACATAAAAGCATCCTCAAACTTGAGGGTATTTTTGGCTTTTTAAGTGGGAAAAGACTCCAGACGCTCTAGTGGGATAATATAGGAAGTTTCTATTGCTGGACGTACTGATGGGCTGAGGACTTAAATCCTCTGAGCAATCAATCCACAGGCTTTTATGAATGCTTAGGGAAAAAAAGGAAATATATTGCTGGAAAAGAGAAATAAACCTTGTTGCAGGATATGTGATGGCCCAATTCAAAAAAGACATATGTATGGTGAAGCCTCATGTGTCATTGCGACTGTCTGAGCAGGACAAGTGAAAGCAAAACAAAACCAGGAAAGAGTACTTTTCTTATAGCAAATGAATTTTGAGGGAAAACCTCAATAAGGAAGGAAAGCAGATTCTGATTCTGACTGCTCTTCTGCTGAGAACAGGACTTTTGCTAAATAGCTTCATAATTAATTTTAGTGTTAATTCAGCAGGTCCAGTATGAGATAAATCCTTCCTTGGGAGAAGCGTTGTCTATTACGCGTGCTGATTTATGAGAGAGAATCAGCTGTATTTTAATGATAGCTGAACTAGACTGTAGATATAGACTACGACTCACAATGTATGAGAACTGCTTGTTTGTGCTTAATATACTGGATAAATTGTTTCTGGCTTCTTAGAGTGTGACTATACTTGCTGTCACACTCCCAAGTTACTCAAGAACCGTGTGATTTGCTGAGTAGGTGCTAGTCATGTAAGGGAAAACCCGACGGGATGCATTTTATATACCTGTTTTTTTCCTCAGTGTCACGTATTAACCTTTTTTTGTCCTTTTTTTCTCCGCTTCATCAACGGAAAGGCTCCTCAAGACTGAAGGCAAATTATAGAAGTGGGGAAAATGACCACCAATAATCTGAGCAATATGAAATTTAATACTGATTTTGTTTTAGTGAGAGGAAAACACCAGTTGCTGACTGTCATAAAATTCTAAGCTGAATCTTAACTTCATGGGCAGCAGCTTTATAATCTATTTAATATTTCTTCTTTCTTCAGTTAAGCTGTTTCTTTCTTCAGTTAATAATAGGCTGTGGGATTAAATCTTAGCTTTTGATATTTACTGGGAAAAGTAGTATAGCAATTTATGAGTCAAAATGTACTTTGAATAAATTATCATTGCAAATTACAGTTTATGAAAGTTGTGACTATAACCATAATTACACCATTGGCTCTGCACAACTTGAAAACTCACTTGCTGAATAAATTTGTTTTCATTCAGATTGCATTCCCGACATTTTTAGAGAAGAGTGAATGAAGCCTCACCGACAAAATTTCCTACAGATTTTACTTAAAAGGTCACCTTTGTTTGCTAAACTTACCTAAAATCTAAACATTTCTTGAATTAATGAGATGCTATTTTAGTCTGCTATGAGAGTTTCCTATTCACATTTACTAACCCACAGACTCATAAGGAGACTCACAAGAGCTTCCACATTACGCCGTGCCTTTAGCTATCTATATATCCTAAACTTGTTAAAGTTAAAATTGATTCTGCAAGCCGTTAGGAAAAAAACAGCTGATAGCCAAAATTAGGTATATTACTGTCAACTGGGGGGGGGGGGAAGGAGGGGGGGGAGAGGTATAAAGCTCTGTCTGGCAAGAGAAGGGTTAAGGACTTTTTTGCTATACCCGTTTCAAATTACAATGAGAAGCCTCTTCTTTCCCAGCAGGGTTGTGCTTACATTAGTCTTTAGATCTCTCTTGAAGAGAGCTGTTATATTTGTGCCTGCTAGAGTTGGAAATAACAGCTCAGAAGCTGAAAAGAGTTGAATGGATTTACAGAAGGGTTTTTTTTGCGAGTAAATTCATGGCAACACATTAATTTGATTAGTACATGCTTTAGAATTACTTTACACTCAAGCGATTCAAAAGATGTTAAAGTTGTCACCAGGCTGCTGGACAAATATGTGTTACACCACCAAGGTACAGATCAAGACAAATCTGTGACTCAGGATTTTATCTTGGGAAGAGCGCAAGGTGTACGAAGAACTCAGAATAACGAGGGACGATAACTCTGGGAACTACAATGTGTCAGAAGAACAGCTCTTGCTAATACAGCACCCCACCAAAGACCTGGTTATCTAAGGTTTATATAGGAATGCCTAGGTCAGCTGACAAAATACTGGTCTTCTGCTCCATAAATGCAGAAAAAACGATAACAACAGTGGAAAATTGGAAGTCTGAATTTCAGCTTTCTTAGAAATAACTGCAACCTGACACATTCCATAATATTTAAACAGGGTGGGGGGAGAGAAATCACCAAAGATGTTACGTTTAGAGATGACATTGACATGAAGAATAGGTAAATTTTGTTTTTCAGCCACTGGGAAAGCAGACCTCATAGGAACTCAGAACAAGTAGGAGAAAAGATTTTTTTTTTTCCTTGTTCTTTTTCTTTTCAAAGATGAACCTAACTGCGCTCAAAGCTTTCGTGGGCTTGCTCTGGAATTGCTGGGTTCTGGTGGGTCACGCACAGGGAGGTTTAGGAGACAATCATGTCCATTCGAGTTTTATTTACAGGAGGCTGCGGAACCATGAGAGAAGGGAGATTCAGAGAGAGATTCTCTCTATCCTGGGTTTACCTCACAGACCCAGACCATTTTCACCAGGAAAGCAGGCTTCTTCTGCACCCCTCTTCATGCTGGACCTGTATAATGCCATGACAAATGAAGAGGACGCTGAGGAGCTGGAGTATTCACTAAAGGGATCAATGGCAGGGGAGAGCAGAGGGATACGGAAAGGATACCCTGCCTCTCCAAATGGATATTCGCGGAGAATACAATTATCTCGCATGACCCCTCTGGCCACACAGAATCCTCCCTTAGCCAGCCTGCACGACACCAACTTTCTGAATGATGCTGACATGGTCATGAGCTTTGTCAATTTAGGTAGGTGGAAAAATTTTTTGTTTCTGCTCTCTTTGGCAAACTGTTAGCCTGATCTGGAGAGGGGCAAACCTCTCGGCCGGACCGTAACCGGCAGGATTGGGTCCGGGCTGCTGTGCCACTGGTAAAAGAAAAGTCGTACTGATGGTAAAGTAGCTACGTTGTAGGTGGCCATGGAAAAAAGATTTTTCTTACTGTTTATATAAAGTCAGTTTCTATAACTCCCCTCTGCTGGCTTCTGTTTTCTTTCTTTCATTGATGTAATGAAAATTCTAGCCTTAGGCCAACTAACTCCTTTTTTTTTTTTTTAAATCTCAAAAAATCAAACACTTATGCCTATTGCTCGGTTATTTCCCTCACTGTTTTGCTTAAAGCCCAGACATGAACAAACATCAGTTGTTAATATTTTAAAGCCTAGAATGTTATGAAAAGGGAAAAGTTAAGCCATTTCCGAAAAGGAAAAAAAAGATTTCTTAGGTTATTTAGTTTTTTTTTTTTTTTTTCTGTTGGTAAGAGTCAGAGTTTTATTATCTTTTCAGCTGGATGGCTGGTTTTTAAATAATCTGTTGCTGTTTCTTTGTTATTTCTATTTAATAACCACAGACTGCGTTTTATTATACTGCCATGGTGCTCAGAGCCTGCAATGGTTCTTATTTTCTGTGTCATAAATAAATTAAATAACAAGTAGAGTATTAAACACCAGAAACATGCAAGCAAAGAATGCTTTTGAAAATGATATCAATTCAGACACAAAAACTGATAAAACTAAATTATATTGGCTTCAGAGTATAATAAACATGCTTACCAGTTACGCTGCTGTTAAAAAAGCAGTTACAGGTTTCTTTAATAGAAGGGAACTTAAATCTCATTAAGAAAGCTGCAAATAATTCATGAAATGTATTTATTATTTTTATAAGTATTTTAAATGCTGCAAGACTCATAAAGTTAGCTAAAAAAACCTTTTTCCTTTGATCTGAATAGCCAGAGATTTAATTGAAAACTTAAAGTTTCTCAATAAGCTGGTAAAGAATCTGATGAACTCTTGCTTTCCAGGATAATACTTTCTGTAGAAACTTTTTACACAATGGCACATTTTCCAAAATACCTTCAGATTATCACACCCTTTCTGTACCTTTTATGTCTACCAGGTCTTTAATCCTTGCTGCAGTATTAAAAGTGTTTCCAAACACTAAAATCCTCAACAACTCGAATTTCTAGGAAAATGACACTCTAGAGTTTAGTTGCCGTAATAATAAAATTACTTTTCATTAGTTGTGTGGCAGATAAGGTGTTCAATTCTGAGATCTTTTTTCTTAAGAGTAACATAGGTCCACGACTCTAAATACATTTGCTTGTTGCTCTTGCTCTTGAAACAGCAGACTAGAGAAAAAATGAAATCTCTGGTTTTTGTAAATTTGTTCCTCGTCCCTAAAAAGACTTGCATATTTTCCGTGTAGTACTTTTAAGTGATCATTGTATGCCTCGATTTACCCAGAGTATCTGGAGTCAGCTGAATTTAAAATGGCAATGTTGTAAAGGAAATAGGAAATGTTCTGATCTTCTAAGCATTAGTCAAGGCCCCGATCCTGCAAAAATTTTCCTTGAGTGTCCTGAGAAACGCCCTCAGTAAATATGTCTCAAACCATTTCATCAGTGGCCCGGAGAACTATTTACACGGGACTGAGCCTTTGATTTCATGAAACATCTCTGATTTCACGAGGACTTCTTGCAGTGCATGAGTAGAAGTCTTTGAAAGCTCAGTGTCAGATATGTCCTAGCCTGATCCTGCTGCGCTTCCCCAGACAAAAACCCTCTCTGGAAGAACACAAGTTTCCACTGAATGTTTTACCTTGACTGGGAAGTTTCTAATATTTGTCTCATTTTATTGGGAAGCCAGTGTCGCTTTAAGAAAGTAATTTTGCGAAGCTAAGGCTTATCTTACATTCGTAAACTGTGAAAACTGGGGGTGAGATGCTTTATTTTTCTAGTGATTATGATTAATAGACACTATTAACTTATAAAAAAAATACTGTGTAAATACCAGGTTTTGTTTGGCCTCTGTAAAATTAAAATGTGTCTCAGCCCTAAGCGAGTCTAAATCCTAATTCACTTCAAATGCCCTTCCATGCATGTTGGATGTTGTGGTTTATCACACATTCCACCGTGTAACATGCATAAGAAATATTGATGACCAATACAGATTAGCTTCAACATTTTTATTAAACAATCCTATGTTTCAGTATAATTAACATAAAAATGAAATAAATCACAGAAACAGGTAACCATTTTACGTGATTTATACAGCATAAGATCGTGACAGATGAGGGCAGGCTCTTTTAATGTACAATGGGGAAAAATATGCAGTGATAAGTGAATGCTAACACTGTTCCTTAAAATCAATAAATGCTGATGCAGCACAGTAATAACTCAACCGGTTTTAGATTTGAAGCCTCAGTCAACTTGCATAAAATTAATCTGCTCTGGAAATAGTATTCTCCATGTTCATACTTGCACACCATTAATTACATGAGGTGTAATTATAAAGCTTTATTAATCATCGTGATATTTTAAATTGAAACTTTTGTATATAGTTGTAGTCAGTTATAATAATTTAAGACATATATATTGAAACAAGAAATATGTAGCTGAGATGTTGGATACAAATTATTAAGCATAAGATTGAAAAGGCTGAATAAGATTAGAAAGTCAAGTAACAAAATAGACAAGGACAAATAATTTTATGTTAAAGAATAAGAATTGAAACTCATATGCTAATTTTGATAAAACTCAACTTGTCAGAGTTGCAAATACCTCACTTTCAAAAACAAATTTAAAAAAATAATCATCAAGGGAACTGCAATTATAATTCTGTCAAGCAACCAGGGAGAAAAACAAGACTGCATTTGCCTCTCCTGAAGTTAAAATTGTAAACACCTGCTCTTTATCCTGGAATTTATACCAGAATTTCCATCTCTTTCCTTCTTGAAAGATACGACGAGGCAGACTATATCTTGTCCTATATTTTGTATAAGGCTGTGCGCGTTGGCAACTCTCCATAAATATTGATGAGTGTAACAGAAGAGTTAACTGGGGTTGCTCCAGCAGTCAAAGAATAAATCCTCCACTAAATACACAGGGGTTTTCAAAGATCTGATTATATCACCTACAAGTTCAGGACTTTGTTTTCCTCCCTGGGTGTTTTTTTATCCTGTTGTTAGATTTTATTATATTGTTGCAAAGCCCTGACTGTTCAGAGTTCTGGCATCTTCTTTTTGGCCCGTCTCCCAAAATGACATATATAGGATACCTTGTTCCTCAGAGAACAGGCAAATAATACTCATGTAGTCCTACTCACTTTTCTGCTCACTCAAAATTTCGTTAGGGAAGGACTTTGTTAAGATAAATGTTAGTGTTCCCACTCTTCACCTCTCACCAAAAGAAGGGGACTGAATAAAAAAATATGTACATGACTGAGGGTTGGAGAAACAGCAGCACTTTTACAAACAACATTTAAACATTTCAAGGGCTGAATTTTCCATCAGCATCAAAGCGATCATTAAATCCACTGTACTTAAGTGTTCCTTCTCATGCAATTCAAATGGTCTCTATTTTCATTTTGTGTTTACAACACATCTGTAAATTTTTCTCTAAACAGACAGCTGCATTTGCTAAGCAACTCTGTTTTCTCTCTCCATATTTTCCTATGAATTGATATGAACTCTCTATCAGATAGGGGATAAATGTACACAAGTTTTGTGGTTTTCCGTTATGTTTTCTTTCTTAGCACATAAAATTAATTTCAAAACCTCAAATGTGAAGACCACTATAAAATTTGTGACCCTGACTTACGCATGCCAATATAAAGAAGGATACAATATTATGGAGATTTTTAAAATAACCAACACACCCCAGAATGACACCTTTTCTTCTTCACACACAATGTGATTCTGCAATCTTAGTTATAACAATCTTCAAACCACACGTGCTGTGATCAGTTCTTAAATCAGACGCTGAAATCAAAGGAAATTTTGCCTGTTTGAGGCACAGAGGACTGTTCATCTTTCTCCAGCTTCTTTACCCCAAGTTTGTACGCTGCCTTGAAGATTATGTTCTTCTTTAAAACCTGAATCACTAAGCACATACATAAATTCACAAGATTTACAGCCCATTGTGTTCATCGGAGAATGCTAACATGGCAGAGAACAACTTTTATACAGCTACTTTGAGAAACCTACAGCACATCAATCCGCACCAAATACCTGTAAAAATATATTTTCGTTGCGCGCGAAAAAGAAAGGATTCCTAACTGCAATGAGACCTTGAGTGTATATAGTAGCTAGTTTCTTAAATTAAACTAATTCAGTTTCTACAACCTTCTACTCACAGCTAACATATCATCAGCGAGGGATATGGAGTGCTAAGCTATAAAATGCCAGGAGCTGCGGAAGGGGAGCTGGGTTTGAAGGATACACGCAAAAAGGCCTCAGGATCATTAACTTCTCTCCTCGAAGCTCAGGAATAAGCACACTTTCTTTCTTTCTTTTCCACTGGATTTCAGATGTCGCTGTCTTAATTTTAACCTTACATGAATTTCCTTGGCTGTGGTACAGCTTTAGTCCCTAAAATGCAGGCTTCTAATGAAAATATTGACACAGGCTTAACTGAAGCGACGGAAATAGTGCTATTATCTTGCCTTGGACAGAGGGATGCTATTACAGAGATAAAACTTGTTAAATAACAAATAGACCCCACATCTTTAATTGAGGAGCTGGATCAATACTGAGAAAAAATGAGAAAACATTTGTGAAGTTTTTTTGAATGGAAACCCAAAGTCAATAACGTGGCATTTTTCACTCTTTTACATAAACTGTAAAGCAAATTAGATCAAAGCAGGTTTCATTTAATCTTCACCCAAAGTAGATCTCACTTGGCATCTTGAAATCCTAAGATTTTTCTCCCTTAACAAAATTTTCATCACCCAGTCAGTGAGTTGAACTAATTTGTTGTGTCCTGGGTACACAATCAGGCATTAAAACAACCTATTAATGATGAAATAATTTTACATGATCAAATGAAATATTAAGACATCTTTTTGCACAATAGGTTTATTTATTTCTAGAACAAAATGACTTCACCCACACAATGATATTCCCTAAAAATCCTCACCCAATCCTTAGAATCCTTTAGGCAGTTTTAACCAATTTTTGGGCGATGACAGAGCAGGTTGTTAAGGATTGTTTTTAATTTTGAGCAAGAAATATTCTCCATATTCCTTTTTGGAATTACAATACATTTGTTGTTTTATATTGAAATATTTTATATTTCCTTTGAAATCTCTCTTGTTACATGAACCTTATGAACTATATAGCTCTACCTCAAAATAGGTTTGTGTGTGATCCATAAGTATCATCTAACAAAATAATGTTTTTATAACTGTCAATTAATTTTTTTGCCAAAGTTAACACTTTAAATCCAAGTAAATTATTGTATCTACCCAGCCAAAAAAATGTCAAGCTCTCCATTAACTGGGGTATAAAACTGTCTGACTTTCCTTGCCGACAGATTTGAAAGAAATTGCAGATAACTGAAGAGAAACTGATTTAGCAGATGGTTAGACGTGCATGGTGAAAAGCTATATAGATGTATGGATATATATAAATACATATTATTATTAATATTTTTCCCATTGGGAAGAACGGCTGACCCAGTTCCGCTTCTTCTTTAGAAAGTGCTCCTTTCCAGACTAAACACAGACTTTGGGTGGGGTTGTGGGGATTGTATGTATTGTACAGTACATATTTTCCCAGGAAAACACAATCTTGGAGTGACTCTGGCTAGCCATGAAAGAGAAAGAGGGAAGCTTGTGGAGGCGCCTCTGTGCAGAGGGTATTAGGGGAGGAATCCGCCTGCCATGGAGTGGATGGAGAGCCTCTTGGTTCTCTTCCTAAACCCCGGGGTATTTGCTTAAATAACAGGACGCTTTGGCACATACGTGATCTCCCACACTTATTGCTCCTGTTATTATTTTCTCCGAATGTTAAATCATGCAAAGAATTTTACCATGGCTACCTGCCTACTTACCGCCTGAGTTATGGAGGTAATTACGACACGGGCAGTTCCTTTTTCTTCTCTTTTTAGCCACGGCGGTTCCTTTCAGCTCGCTTTCATAGGCCCACAAACTAATAGACTTTTGCAGAAAATTGATTGATTACAGTCTGATCATTCTAGGTGTCATCTGGTGTTTCCACATAGCTGAGAATGAACAGTTTATGAAGTGCCAATTGCAGCCTCCAGCTAAAGAAAGGCTCCCCAGGGCTTCGGGAGAGCTCTGGCTGCTACCAGACTTTATAATTATTTCCCACACTTTTCCCCATCCTCTCTGACTTGTCCTTTCCCTTGTCTCTAACCCCCGCCGTCTAGGCAGGGTCAGTGAACTTTAATTTTATGTCAGTGGCATTTGGCTGCAGAAGGGATTAAAGGCCAAGAATGGGTGAGACTAGGCGACAGCGCGGGAGATGGAGAGGGAAGGAATGAGAACAGGCATGGGAGAAAAATGGCAAAGCACAGACCAAGCCTTACAAGGGAGGACAGCCCTCTTCTCAGTAGGCAACAGCCAGCGTGCGGGGCTGGACTCAGACCTGCGGGACATGGGAAAGGTTCACAACAGAGAAAGCGTCTCTGTAGGAACTGGTGTGACTGGGACAGTTAATCCCGCTCCTCTGTGCTTCACGTGGAGAGTGGTATTGTAGCACTGGGAGCTTTTCCCAGGCCAGTAGAGTTACAAAAGTGGAGGGAAGATCATCACAGTAGGGAGACCATGCATATAGATAGGGAAAGGGCAAACCCAAGATACAAGGAGGGAGAATATGATAAACATAGATAATGTGCAAATGAAAGATAAAATAAGTCTGGGTATAAGTTTCTTCTAGTGAACCTTGCAGGTGAAGGAGGCATTTTCCTTCTCAACCCCTGGTGGCAGGGCGACTACCTCAACCTCCCCAAGCGCATGGCTCCCCAGCCAAAACTTTTCATCCTTGCAAAATAAAATGCAGCTCCCCCCACCCTTCAGTATGTGCGTGCAGGGAGTACACAGACGGGCTACTAACATTTGCAGCCATAAATAACGTAGAAGCTAGCTTTTAAAAACCGCAGGTTAAAGGATGAGGGCTGCCATGACGCACACAGAGAGGTTGAGATCAGAGGAGCAGCTAAAAGGGGTCGGGAGAAACAATGAATCCCCTTGTTCTGAGTCATATTTATGAGTGCTCCATTGCACCTTAAGTTCATATTTTATTGGGTAGGCCATGGGGTTTCCCCATTTGCTCATCTCTTAAAATAACACCCCCGGTTAAAATTTCCTATAAAACACAGAAATGCTACAGCAGGCAGAACTTGTCAACCCTGACAACTACATTATTTAAGTTTGTGGGTGGGGTACACCAAGCAGGAGCTGGTTTGTTTTTTTACTGAATTATAAATTTGTTTCTGTACAAAAAATGACTGTGAAACAAGTAGAAAAGGAGAGGTTTTACCGCTCAGCTCTCCACTCAGAATCTTCCCACTGTTATTGAGAGATGCTCCAAAAGGTGGATCTGAATGTTTAGTTCCCAGCTCTTTTTGAGCAACTGCTCCAGTGCAATAGACCAAGAACATGTTTTTTTCGGCCACTATTATACAACCCAATGGCATGTGTGGTACTTTGCCAGAACACAGCTTTACTTTTATCCCCACTGTAATTCAGGGCAAACTGAGACAACAATTGTTAATGACTCAGAGTTTAGAAAACTAATCAGGACAGCTCGTGATGGTACATGATATGTATTCATAGTTGACAACCAGTGGCTTTGCAGAAGCAAAATTCCACCTAATTCTCTTTTCGGAGGAGAATCAGAAGGAGATAGGAATTTGAATAACCAAAGCTTCTGTTAGGCATGTTTTTATCTGACCTAGTAATATTATCAGTTCAGACCCCATGAGAACCTAAGGGTCTTTTCCAACCTCAATGATTCTGTGATTCTACCCCTTTGTGGACTGTGTCTATTAAATTAAATTACTGTTGTTCTAATTCTCATGTATTTGACCGTAGTCAAATTAATGATGCTATATTCATATTATCTGGAAAAGCTGTGCCCATAATCCAGAGTAATTATTATAAATTAATAACAATTTGTCTAGCCATATACATTAAAAACATCCTTTTTTAAAAAATGAGGGGGAAATACAGGTGGGGTATTAAACTATAAGGTACTTCAAAATAATTTCAAGAAGATACTGTGTTGGTCTTTTACAATATGGGTGACAGCATTTTTGGAGGTAGAGGTCTTAAATTCTGCCCTGGCAAACCTAAACTACAGAAGAGGAAAGGGCAGGGACACGGAATGATTTGTGAGTCTGATTTTGGATGGCACCTGATGGCTCCTGGTGCCTGGAGCCATGGGATTCTAATGGTACGGTTTGCAAAGATGTTAGCCGAGGAATCAAAATAGTGGGCAAACAGTAGTGTGGATGATAAAGCCGCGGGACCAAGAGCAAGCACAGCGTACAACGCCATGACAGCTGTAGTCTTTGTGGTGATTTATGGTGGCTGAGATCCAGCAGGAGCATAGCTATGGGAAGGTTGTTCCCAAGGTTACCTCAGCTGGGGTATCTGTCAATAACTACAAGTCATAACATGCTAGTCATCCCGAAGGTTAATCTGCTACTCCTGACCAGGTTACTTTCCTGCCTCTTACATGAAATGTGTGCAAATATTTTGCAGTGAGTCTGTCTTGGCCCCAGCCTAGCCTAAACCTGAAAGTCGGAGAGTGAAATATCTGAGCAGCCAAATAGGAAAAAGCTGAAGAGCCTCAGATGGAGAAGAAAACCAGTATGCCTCTCTTTACCAATCCATAAAATGAGGATGGCCAAATACTTTTGTGTTCATTTTCATTTCTGTGCGCTCTTGCTCTTTGACCTTGTCGAGCACTGGAATGGCTTTCTTTTTGCAAAGCCTCTTTTTACTCTGGCTGTGTGCTCTGTAAAATATTTCCCTCCTAAGAGCCTCCCAACACCTTGCGTTTTCTCATGGTGATCTCAAGCGTTATTTTAGAAAGGGCTAAAAAAACCCCTTCTATAAGGGCAACAAATCTATTTACAGGCAGTTTTACAAAATAATAAAAAAGAAAAAGAATCACTGGAATTAAAGCACCAAAACTGAGATTTGAGATCTGATGCAAGGAAGAGCTGACGTGTGGTTAGTCTAGCTCTGGTTCTCAGAACATAGACTTGTGTTTCTCTGAGGCATGTGCGCATGTGTATCAGTCTGTGTGCATGGCTTTGTGTGTGTAATATAGAAAGCATGTAAATCTCTTCAGTTTTAGCCATTGGGATTTTTTCCCCCTTAAATCATAATATTCTTTCCCATCAATACTATGTGGCTTTAGCAGCCCTGACCTTTCAAGCTGCCTCTTTGGGCCAGCGTTTATCAGATGACCGTTTGACCTCCTTGTTAATTGTACTTAATTACATCCTGTTGTAACATTTTGAAATAAGGAGGAGAGTTTATGGATCTGCTCCAAAGAGCTGAAGAGCAAAACGGCAGCAGAATTCAGTGGTATGAGGTGCTGAGTAATCTCCTAGTTAGGTCAGTAAGAGCTGTGCCTTGACCAGTTGATTGCAAAATTGGATCCTTAAACTGTTCCTTTTCCATTTAGGATCCTTGGTACTCCTGAGAATGAAAATCATACGTTTTTCTTTGTTCTGAGCAGGGCTTCTCCTCTCTGATTCTCAGCTTGGAGCTGTCTCCAAAAAGATCAAGGAAGGAGTGAGAGGCCTATCAACAGTACTGCAAGGGCTGAAGTTCCCATATGATGATATAAAAGACACAAGCCTCTGTTGCCACAAGTGAACTCTCTGTGGTTTTCCAAAACTTCAGGGTTTCTTATGCTTCCCTAGAATTGCCAGTTCCCATGAGCTTTTGGGGAGCTGTATAATGTTTGCTATGAGATTTTCTGTGCGTTGATGATTTATGGGCACATCTAAGGATTCATTAAACAGCAGCAATTATCTCCTGTAGCTGCAGAAAAACAAAAATGAAAACAAATCAACATCCAGAAACAGATGCAGTGCTTGAAAAAGACTCAGAGAGCAACTTCAAACACCTCCTATTTTATAATGCTTTTCATATAGCTGATGGCTTTTGAGACACATGGGCTTGACCATAGCGCTTCTCATCTCACTAAAGATGATACATATATATGCTTCCTCTACTGTTGTTGTTCCATAGCTCACTTTCCACCAACTTGATTTATAAGATTATAGAAAACTTGATTTCCTAAAACGAATGAAGATAAAAAGGAATAGAACCTATGAAATGATTGATTCCAAGTGAAAATCTAGTCCCAAGTCTGTAAGGATCACAAGGCGAAAGAATCAATTTTATTTTATTAAAGCACTGATAATTAGACTTATTGGAGAATGAAGTGCCCTGAAGAATTAATTGCTTGTAGTAGTAAACTGCACATAATTATGGCATTATTGTAAAAGGTTTATCATTGGCCATGAGTCATAATCTAGATAAAAAAGACAAGTTACTTGCTGTTGTGCTGCAAGACTCTAGGCTGACACAGTACTGCCCTGATTATCACTACAAAGTGAACAGTACTCTTGTGAAAGCTAAAAATCTGTACTAAGTCTTTCAGGTAGCAAAGGTTAAACCTACAGTTCAGCTACATACAATTGCACTTACATAATGTTTTTTACATGTTGATTTAAGTTACAAGCTTATATGATTAAAAATGAAACAGAGTTTGATGAATATCATAGTAAGTTATTCAGAAATCATAATGTTTAAATACTCTTTGGTGTTAAGCAATAATAAGTATAACTGAAATCATACAATTAAATATGATGACTTTCAAGGAGGCCTGGTTATTTTTTCAGAATTTTGAGACTTACGTGCAATGTGACACAATATAGTATTGTTTATGAATGTAGTTTAAAATTAGGTATTAGTTAAGATTCAGGTTCTTGCTTCTCTTTGATTCCTTGGTGTGCTTTTTTACTAATGTCATCTTAGAGTTTTCAAGACGAGTATCTATTTTAACCATGGGGTCTTAAAGAAGTAATATTTTTAAATCACTTCTTAAACTATTGAATTAATAATCAAGTTTACTGAGGCTGCATATCATATTGAGATCACATTTACAAGGAGATGAACTTTTATATATATAAAATTTTTAATTTAAGTAAATATATTTTAAATAATAATATTTCATAAAATGTGTATGCATATATATTTTATTTATATATATGGTAATGGAAAATCCAGATACAGTTTATGCTATAGAGTGAATACCACTTGAGTGGTATTCATGTTCATGATCGAGCTCATGTGGCAATTGACTGCGTCACAATGGAGGGAGTAACATCATTAAGATTAACAATATATCACCCCCATTTTGGTTTCCCAGAGGCTGTGTTTTGCTTCCTCCATTTTTGTACATATTCCTTAGAAATGGAAAAAGTACAAAGGATGTGCTTACTAACACGTGTGCGTGTACAGGAGAGAGCTAATGTAAGAGGGGTTCATCACAGGACTCAAATCAATGAAACAGGCACACCCGTGAACGGAAAACTTGGGTCCATGGGCACAGATCCCAAATAATTTATGACCTGTTCATCCTGTGTTTACATTGATATCTGCTGCTGTACAGGAATTAAGCTTCTTTTATTAATGTTATATCACCTTGGGTCAATGAGATTTACCGTGGACTCCATTAAACCATGCTGCTTCAGCTTGTCTGCAGGTGGGGAGTATGCTCTCATCAAAGTGGGAATGAAAGCAAGCCCCCAAAAGAAGAGTCTGTGATGCTTCCAGTTGTGGGGATGGGCAACCAATGGTTCTAAATTACTTGAAAAAGATAACCAGGTCTACCACCAAAGATTAGGGCAGTAGTCACCTCTAGCCCTAGTAGAAACAAAAGTTTAGGCCAAACATCTGCACAGGCAAAGGCTGATCAGATGCTGTAAACCGCATGCCAAATTTTCTTAATGGTGTTGTACCAAAAAGGTTGCATTTGAAATAAAAGGATTATGTTAGTGGTCAGGTTCCCACTCCCTGCTCATTCTTACCCTCTGCTTAGAAAGACACCCAAATTTTGTCTAAGACACATCAGGTCAATTAGTAGGAGTGGAGAGAAGCCAATATTGCATAATAAGAGCTTCAGGAGACCATCTTTCCCGTTCCAGAGATGTGTTACACCTACAGATTCCTCCACAATGAGCCTGAGTATTGTGTTTGTTGGTAACTTGGTGAGGAATATAAGAAATGCAGTCCCAGGTGGAATAACAGTGAAAATTAAGGAATGATACGAGCATGTATCATGGGCAACCAGCTCTAGGTGGCCCTGCCTAAGCAGGGGGGTTCGAGCTCATGACCTCCTGGGGTGCCTTCCAACCTCAGCCATTGTGACTCTGTGACAGAACGGTTACAGAGAAAGGGGATCTTACTCTTGACTTATACGTTGACATCAATGATTCCTACTTTTCTCTTTTTTGTTTTTTTGAGTGGAGTAATGATCTTGCTCAGACAATTATTGGATGAACAGTTCTATGTGCTCAAAGTGTCATGCTTTTTCTTTCTACTTTGGAAATTGTTTTCTTGCATTTGATGTCATTTTGAGATTCCTGTGTCTCTCTTCCCAAGTCTGTCCAAAGTAACCTGCTGCGAGGGATCACCACCTATTGTCATGTTACTTGGAGCTAATCTGAGCTCTTTCATGGCACAAATATTTTTTTGTGAAGACTGCTTTTCCTTTCCTCTGGCAGTGCAGGTGTAATGCTAGATGGCCAACCCAGAGATCTTTTAATTCACCAACAATTAGTGAGTTTCTGAGAAAGGGTCGAAATGTTCATTAACTTAGGTAAGATTCAAGTTTCTTTCAAGGTGTTTTTTCCTTGGGATTTATTCCGTATGGGGGGTTGTATGTAGGTGAAATAATCTGTCTTTACAAGAATAAATCATGATCAGATCAGACTACCGGAGCTGCAGAGCAGAGGGTGCAGTTTGAATCAGTATAACAAGCTGTTAAAATCACAGCCAGCTCCCGCACCGGCCGTTAAAGCCTGCTGTCGGAAAGTGCCACTCCTCACCACCGCTGGCCAGTTTTCTGGCTCCTCTTCCTCCTCATCTTCCTCCCGTTTGCCCCCAGGTGTAATGTCTAGGAGGGCCCGTCCCCGCTGAGCTTCTGGCCCCATAACTCTGTTTCTCAGCTCCACTGCTCAGGCTCTCTCAGGTAGGTCCTTGGTGTTGGCCCATACCAAGCAAGCACAGGGCAAACCTTCAAAATGAGGGCTAACGATTTGTATAAGATCAAATTCCAGTCTCTTCACATTTTTATTTTTTAAGTTGATGACTCAGTTAGTACAGTGATTAGCCCGGTATACACTTTTGCACACAAAGTATAAATCTGAGGAACTCTGAATTCAGTTGAGCCATGTTCAGAGACTAGCTAAGCGCATGGCCTGTGATCAGCCACTTTTTGCAATTGTATTTAATATCCTATCTGTAATACAGCATATCAAAACACTTTTTAATTTATTATATGTAATAAGGCATTTTTCTACTCTCTAAATGAGATGTTCTTGAGGGTTTCCTTCCTCATCGTTGTTACAGCTGGACTGTTTTTTTATGGAATGTTTGGCCAGTGTTAATGGATATGAGTAACATTAAAATACCCAGATGTGAGCACAGGGTAAGCAGAAAATAGTACCTATCCAGTCGTATCCAGTTTGACACACAGACACAGCTTCCATGGAAGCATTTCCAACAAATTCCACAGTGGGAAATGGATGCAGTTCGTTAGACGACCTGTGTGAATGGTAAATGGCGGAGTGACTTGCCGCCTCTGGGTGGAAGTGAGCAGAGGGTTAACGTGAGCAGGAACTAAGGAGATGTGGGAAGATAGAATGGGCTTTAATGTTTAGCTTTTACTCCCCTGCCACTTGCCCTGTGATGATATATGCCCTTTCACCCTTCTCAGAAGTTATGTTCCATCTGTATACTTTTACAGTGTCAAAACAGTTATAACTTACACCTATTTTCTGACCATGGCATCCCAGAGGTATAACTTTTGTTCCTATTCAGTTGCAGCTGAACCCAAGAGAGATCTTTTTTTCTGTCATTTGTTAACCTTGAGGTTGTGTTGATCTGACATCCTGACTTTCACACACAGCCAGAAACCTGGGAATAATTGTTAGTTTTCTTTGTGACGATCTGTGATTAGAGAAAAACAACATTAAATACGAGAAAAATTGGAAGTCTATTGATAGATGATATCAAAATGTACCGGCTTTGCCAAAGCCCAGGCAAAATAGACATCACTGAAAATGCAGACAAAATTAACAAGCTCTGGCATCGTGGTGTAAGGATTAGCTAATTTATCTATGTATCAGCTCAAAACTACATAACACAGTGTTCTTTTCTCAGGTCTGTTTTTTTCTTTCAAGTAAAGATTTATCACTGATGGAAACGGACACCATTGAAAGCCTAGTGGATATGCAATTTTAAAATAAGTATTTCAGATTGGAGTGCCTTTGTGATATAGTGTGACTTAAAACAATGAAGAAATCAGAGGGTCTGTACTTGTTACATTCAAAATAGCAAAGTGCATGTAATTTTTTTCTTCATTGCCTCCTCCCAGACCCTTGGTTGCGATGCTGCTCTCTTTTGGCACACATTACTACTGACAGCACAAAACAGATCCAAATGCGACCTGTTACTGTAAATTCTAGAAGCTGTGACCAGATGGAATTTCAGTTTTTAAATGTATGGAAGAAGAGTCAGCTCAGATTCATTCTACCGCTGTTAGTCGAATTAAAAAGACATATATGCAGTGCATCTTTTGTTGTGCTTCATGCTACAGCTGAACAACTTGGAGTGAAAGTTTTGCATTTGGGAGGTTGAAGGATACAGTGCATTATACTGTTGAAACCAGAAGAAAAATTAGATTTCGAGGAATCATTTTGTCAACTATCTTTTATATTAGGATCGTGATAATACCCAGACTTAAACTCTCATAATTCTGTTCACTTTCAAAACTCAATCTCTTTATTCTGGTTACTTCCTACTGTTACATTGGCCAGGATCAAACCAGCCTAAGAAAAGCAGGGTGTTGCTTTTCTACTTATTATTCTGTATTAACAACTGAAAGCCTTCCAGCATTTAATTATTATTGGAGCAGCTGCAGCGTAGCACTTGTTTTGACTTGTTGAGGAAGTGCATTTGACTTGGAAGACACAGAGAAGAGTAAACTGAATGAATAACACATGTTTACCAATGAATTTTTCAGCAAAACATTGGCTATTGAATGAAGACCAGCAATTTCATTAAAACATCTATTTTATGCATATTTCGGTGTCAAGTAACAAGAGGGCATCACAGGTAATCTCATGGTGTACAGAACTCCTGGGAGATTATGCGTGAGAAAGCTGAGCTCAGTTGTGCCTCCTTGGTAGAGGCATTTCTTTAGGTCTGTGCTTATAAAAGTTGCTGGCAGGCACTGGTATATGGTTCCTGGGAAGTCCTCCCTGTTCGAGGTGAATGCTGAGAGCTTTTAATTACTTACTGAGCTCTAATTCTTACAAGAATTCATGAAAAAAAAAAAAAAAGATTCTTTTACATATTCACTTCTATTCTACCATGTTTTTGTAACTTCCATTTTTTGCCTAACTGCTGCCCACCACTTACTAAAGTTGAATACATTGCATGTACGTTTTGAGGAAATAAGAAAGTAGAAATCACACAATGTCAAAGTCCATCTTCGTAATAACCTAGTGTTTAAAAAAATTTTGTCTTTTTCAAATGTGTATTTTGTTAATTGGTAAGAATCTATCAGATCTTATTGAGTACAACAACAAAATTAAAAACTTAGAATTTTAATAAAGAACACTGCTTTCCTGGTCATTCTCAAAAGATGTAATACTAAATGCTTGCGTAATATACATGAATATTCTAACTTATATTTTTATAAAGTATGGGATATTGAAATACATTTCTTTTGTGAGAGATAAAGAAAGAAAACCAATATGTACTTGAAAAAAGTCCAGGCAGTCTATTCTTTCTTTTTTTTTTTTAATTATGGTTTTCCTTTTTGTTCTTGCTTTAGATTCCGTTGCAGTCACTGAAGGTTTTCTCATTGACTTTATCTTGACTTGAATTACATACAGTTCAGTAATTCTGTGCAATTATGGAAGGGATATTCTACCATTAAAATCTGGATTCAATATACAATAGATGATTTTTCATTTATTGAAACTGCCAGTAACTGCAGAGTATTTCGTCAAACAATTTCAAACTGTCTCTAATTTAGTTAAGCAAAATAGCCAAATGTTGCTCATTGATGTCAGTAACTGACTGAAAATAAAGAATTTAGTCAAATAACTCTAAATTTACAGCAGTGTAACTTGCTTCAGAATATGACCTATCAAGCTTTCTGCTTTCTGTTTTAATAAGAAAGTATATTTTATGTAAAAGTAATTTACATCATTCTTTCAAAACCACATCTGTAAATCTATAATTACTTTAAATACAACCAGTCTAATAATAATAAATACAGAGAAACTCAAATATACAGCACCGCAATAAAGCAGTTCTTTAGGAACAGAACTGTTGCAATGAAAAAAAAGTCAAGTTTCTGCAGACTTACCCTCCCTATTTAAGCAAAATTCTTACTGATTACAGAAATAGTTTTGCCTCAGTCAGAAGGGGATCAGAATCTGGATTAATATTTTGACAATGAGTTTTGTGGTTAAGATAGGATATGTGTGAAATGTAGTTTTGGGGAAACTTATTTCCTGCTCATGGGCTTTCGGTATGAGTTGATCCATTTTGATGGGAGATGAGTTCTCAAAAGATGTCAGTTCTGAAGGTAAATTTTGAACATCCCCGCGATACATGGACAGGCACGACTGAAGTCTGTGCAATGTATTTTCCCACCTCAGCCTGGGGAAGGGAAAGGAGGGAAATGAAGGGTTATTAAGCCTAAATCACCCATTTTTGCTTACTACTGGCTACAGAATAATCAGGGGGGGACCAGCCCACCCTCACTCTGCTGATGAAAATAGGTAAAAAGAAATGCAGAAGATGTGGTACTAAAAGGAGAACAAGCCAGGGGGCATAGGGCTCTGAAGCTTTGTAGTTAAAACACTCAGGTGAATGATTATACAGTAAATGCCTAATATTAAATGAATAAAAAAAAAAAATCAGATATGGGAACAAAAACTTATTTCATTCTCATTTTGACACCAGCCCCTGCATTTCTTCTGTGCAGTAGCCCAGGATATCCCACCGCCGGACTACTCGGCATCCTGGATGTTAGGACGTGGTCATCGAAAGCAGCTGATAGGGATTGAAATGTCCTTTGACTGAGCCAGGGCTATCTCTTAGTCCTATTCTCTGAAACTGCAGATGACTAAAGGGGAAATGTAGATAAACTCCTCTGTTCTTCTTACTGGCTGGTGCAAGACAGTTGACCCTTAACAAACAGAAGTGTCTCTCCACTGCCTGTATCAGGCAGCCGTCTCTGGTGTCCGAAATAATCCTGTAAAGACAGGTGACTATTTTTATCAGTTTCAGTGCCTAACTCAAAATAGATTTCCTGAGTCTGGATCGGATTCTTACCATTCTATAAAACGGATTAAACCTATTAAAACAGTAGTCCTTAGATAAATATTTGCACTGTCTGCAATTTTTTTTTTAATAATAACTTTTGGAAAGCTTAATCTAAGTTTCCAAAGTTAATGTTAATTTTCTACAGTGAAAAAGCCTAAACAAAGTTACAAAGCCTTAAAATATATTTTTAGAAATCTGTTATCTGGTCTCCTCAATTGGGAATGGTGTTCTGATGAATGAGCTGCTTCTCTCTGATGCACTTCATTAAAATAGTTACACCTAGCATAGCTGTTTTGTTAAAAAAAAAAAAAAACCAACACCTTTCATTCTGCTCTAGGATCACATCTTTTCTCCTGTCCACACGCCCTAAAAAACGTTTGTTGCCATATTTTGTAAAAAGTGAGTCAGTTTAAATAGTCTAATCGTAGAAGAGAGAATGTGTTTCTGGAATTTGAATGTTGAAGAGAAGAGCAAGAATGAGGTAAACAGCTATTTGATGTCTGTCTTTTCACAGTAGCACAATAGCTAATTCCTCGGGCCTCTGACCTTTTAGTGTCCTGTAACAGAGTACTTGCATTAATCTGTTGCTTATCTGTCACCTACCACATTTGATATTTCCAGCCTCTGCTTTCAATTATCAGTCATTTGAGGCAGCACTGAGTAATTTCAGGAGAAATCGCCTGGAACCTTTGACCTGTTTTTGTCAGATAACCACAAGTGTTCACTGTAGATAAACTATCATTTCATTATATTCAAGATGTAAACGAGTGTCGTTTGTAGTGTATCAGCTTACTATAGCCTTTATCACCTTGAAGTGATTAAAACTGACTAGTTTACTTAGTGCTTATACAAAGAATTCCGAGCCAAACAGTGAAATTCAGTGAGAAGAGTGTAAATGGCCCCTTATAGTTACAGAGTCTATAAGACCCTCTGTTTTTCCTTGTCCTGTATACTTACTAGTTAAAGAGCGACCTTAAGTTGATTGGTGAGGCTTCACTATTTGGGTATCCAGTTGAGATCCTGGGATCTTAGACTGTAAAATCAGCTTATTCTGACATATCTTCCGACATATCTTTGGTTTGTTCTCCAGTTTGCCAAAGAAGCTTTCACTTTCCCTACGTGTCACCACATACCAACCACTTCAGCAAAAGCAAAGCACATGTCAGCGGGGAGCTAATCACTAATGAAAGAGCACGTCTAACTGTCCCTCATGCACTATGACCGAAACTCATTGCTGGAAACTTTTAAATTTTTTAAGCTCAGTTAATCAGATGTAACTGAATTGGTAAAATACCAATTTCTTATTATAATGCCCATCCATATACGTGCTTTACATTTTTTCCAGAAGACACATACTTTTGTTAATGAAAATTAGTGTGTGATATTTTCTCTTGGTGTAAAAGATGACTCCTTATCCAAAATATCTTTTTGGTGTAAATTTGTCTTCCTTCTTCTTAGAGTTGGGCTTAGTGTTAATACAGTATGAATATTTCATCAGTTTGCCACATGGGTGGAAAATATCATTCTTTCCCATCTTACACACAGGTGTTTGTGATATTCCCCTGAGCCATGATTTGTCTGATGTAACCATAGTGTTGAATATATTAGTCTCAGGTGGTATAAAAATAACATTTTTAAAAGTTGATGCTAAGAATCCTGATCAATGAATGCAAATGAAGAATGTTGTTGTAGTTAGCATTGACCATAATATTCCAGTTATTTCTACTTTGAAAAATGATATTCCTCCCATGGTTAAAAAAGGACTTCCTTATTTTTTGGTCAACCAGTTTTTAGATTCTGTGATTGGTCCCACAGAGATGCATTTTGGCAGATGAACTGAGCAGAGCTGGAATGACATGAGAACGCTCTGGAAGAACTGAACACTTAAAAATCTTAACCTGTGTTTTTCGGGCTGCCGGTGTTGAAAAGCTCTCGCATGTGAAATAAAAGTATTTGAGACATGGTGCCCCCCCTGCACTTCATGCCATTCCAGCAGGATAAAGGACCTGAGAGATACCCCACTGAGCATTCACAGTCTTGTCCGACAAGGCATCTATTAGATGCAGAAAGGATCAAGAATTGCTTATTATTTTTGGTATTGAAATGCTCAATATCATTAAATAGCATTTTGCTTTTATAACTCGACTATTGTTGTAGTCATCAGTCAATATTGCAACATCACAGCCACTGATTTTTTTCAGCCTACTATGTGATGCAAGGTCTTAACTTGTCTAAATTTCTAAAAATTGTTCTTATGTTTTACACATTGGCTGACAGAAATTTGAAGTTTGAGATTCTGGCTTCAACTGTGGAGAGCAGGACCTCCCTGGACTCAGGGCTTTCCACGGTGTCCAGTGCCCGTTTCCTACAGCCCTTCATTTCTGCAGGCTGTTGCTACTCCCAAGTCCTGGCCAGCTGGTAAATTGCTGTCTCGACCCAAGGAAATTTTGAACTTGTGTCCCTTTCAGAGGGCAGTGTTGTTTCTTCCCTGGGTATACATGGAAACACAGATAAGTACTATCTGTGTGAGCTGTAATAATTCATTTTGGGCTTGTTGGAAAGTGGCTGTCAGTATTCTTTCAGCAGTCAAGAGCGGTCCTGAGAGAACCCCACTGATGCTATCGCAGGGTACTGTAGAGGTTTCCATCCAAACCAAAACATATAGGGAGAGAACAGCTGTTTCCAAACTAATGTTACTAATTAGAAGGTACGTGTAAGAAACTAGACAAAAAGAAACCTCAAACCAAAATAAAAAAGAAACAGGCCAGGAGTACTGTCATTTAAACCTTTTATTCAGCGTCTAATTCTCCAATGCTTACTCATAGCCGGTAGTGCTTAGAGACCCACACATGCTGGTAAATACTTGTTGAATAAATACTAACCAAAGATATCAAAAAGGTTTGCTACTTTAAGTCTGCCTTTAATATATTTTTCTTTTAAGGTTATCAACGTATCTGCTTGATGTTAGCTTCGAAATGCTCAGTTATAACCTTCAGAAACTGGCAGCAGACTCTTTGCACTAGAAAAATCCTCCCCCGGTCCTGTGCATTTGCATATGCTAATCTCTGCCAAGTTAGCTCCAAAATGAAAGGCTTTACATGGACATTTGAGAAAAAAAAAAAAAAAAGGCAAACAAACCCCAAACCTCAAGTCAGATCTCTGTATATATCTCACAGTTTAGAACCGGGCAGCGGAGCTGCTAAATAGCCCGTATCCTGTTTCTCTTCAGTAGCAGCCCATTCATCTTCAGGTACAGAGCAGCCCGTTTACATGCTTCTGCCTCTTTTCTGCTTTACTTTTTCTACATAGCGTACCGTGGCAAACGCATGTAAGCTAAATACGCACTCGAGCCAAGGAAACCTCACAGTTAGCAGACAATTTTCCTTTTGTCAGCCAGGAGAAAGTTCATTTTCACGGAAGATAAAGGGTTCTGATAGCCTATACATTTTATTTTTGGGGGTTCTTAAGGCAACATAGATTTGTACATTAAAAAAAAAAAAAAGCTAATGAAAACAAGGATAGTTTACTTTTTTGAAAGGGTGAAAGGGAAGTGTACTGTAAGGGACTAGCTACATGGCCACAGGTGACTTAACTAGTAACTACTGCTCTGAAAATAATGTAAATATTTTTCCTTCAATAGCTCTCACTTTAATATGATTGTAAGTGTACCCTTATATGGCAAGCCCAAAACATTTTTTTTCTTTTCGTGCATTTCTAATTTGTAAGGCCACGTATACATTATAATAATACACATATGCAGGTTTATATATAAATAGTTATATATTTACACAGACATACAAACACATACACATTGTGTATGTAGATGAAATTGCATGGGAATACACATATACATGAGAATATAAGTATAAATATACACATATATTGTAACAACGTACACATTTTATTTATATGTGTAACATTTAGTAATCTAAATATCCACTTTTTCAGAACTGACATTGTTCTTTCCTCAGATTTGAGGACTGTTAAAATGCAGTAAAAGAGCAGGGGTTATAGGAGGGAGCATTCAGCGGAGCTGGGTGCAGCCATCAAGGTCCAGCTGGTTATCCAAAGCGAATCCCAGCTCTGAGTGTTTTAGGCTTTGTACACCAGCAGTAAGGCAGAGCACCTATCTCATGAGGCAGGTGGAACTTCTCCAGAAGTGAGAAGTACTCTATTCTCGCAGAGCACAGCTGCTTCACAGGTCAATGATACATTGCACTCTGTGGCAGTGGAAACCGTGGATCATTTTCCTTTCCACGTCCTTAAAATCTGAAGTATTAATCCCATAAGATGGTCATCAGCCAGTCCTGTGGCCTGTAGATTCCCTTGCCACATCAAAACACGTATTCCTTTGCAAAAATTGCTCCTAACTCAGGGTCAGAACTGCAACAGACAGTTGAATTAACTCAAAATCAGTTGTAAACACAAATAAACTAAAATCCTCTTTTTACTCCCCCTTAAAATCTTGTGCAATCCTGAATGAAGCAATGATGGCATTAACTTTTTAATATGAAATTGTGGCGGTGTCAGAAGCAGTGGGTAATGCACCTGCCCACCTACAGCAGGTTTGAGGGGACTTCTCATGCCAGGAGTGGTGCTCCCTTTGAAACGGGGGTGCCAGAACGGCTCAGTCCTGATTCATGGCTCCTTCTTCTGACCACTGGCAAGATGACGCTTGTGCCATTAGAGTACAATATGTGTTAATTTATATGATGTAACTGCTTCTTAAATATATAGTTGTCGCAGCGCCCTTCAGTACCACTTCCAAATTTATTACGTTAAGTGGAAATGAGCAGCATTCCTCTCATATGCCTGGTTATCAGCAGCAATTAGTGTTTTCCAAAGTCAGCTGTGGCTCTTACAGTGCTACTGCTGTGCTTACGGCTACAGTGAAGTCCTAAATCCTTTCACAGTTTTTAGTTTGTCCATATTTCTAGTTACTTTACAACATGCCCTCTTTCAGCTTTTTTTGATATTCTTTCCACTCCAGCTTCTGGAATTTGTATAAAAGCCACCAAGTTTTTTTTCTTTTGAACTGAAGACACTGGGTTGGTGGAATTTCCTCTAACTGGAAGTATGCCTGGGCTTGTGGTTTTATTATTTGCACAGTTTTATATTGTCCTGTTTGTTTACTCCCAAGCACAGGGAACGCTTCATTAATCATGGGAAATGGGCATTCGTTTCACCTCTTTAATTTCCATTCAACTCTTTTTCTCACAGTTGAAAGGGACAAGGACTTCTCCCACCAGCGAAGGCACTACAAAGAGTTTCGCTTTGACCTTACTCAAATCCCACACGGAGAGGCAGTGACAGCAGCCGAATTCCGGATATACAAAGACCGAAGCAACAGCCGCTTTGAGAACGAAACAATTCAAATTAGCATATACCAGATCATCAAGGAGTACCCAAACAGGTACCCCGTTGGCATGAATGTATCACGTGTTGAGTAACGTCTCGTGTCTCTATGTGAAGTAGGGAGACAATAGCTGACCATAAGCGTACCCTCGCAGAACATCATTGTTATCACTGTGGCTTGTGCAGTATTAATTCCTAGGCAACAACAACAAACCCTCAACAAGAATAAAACTTATCTTCAATGTAATTTATTGCAGGTTTATGGAGAGTTATGTGTCCAATGTCACCAAATAATCTGCCCATGCACACCTCTGTGTGTGACCTATTTCCAAGACTCTGCAAGACCTGAGTAAATAAATGACCAGATTTCACCAGGCAAAGTAGATAAATACCTGAAAAAGCCCATTAAAAACCAGTAGCAATTCCAAGATGCTTCTGCAAAAAGCTACGTTCACCCCAAATTTCCATTTTGAACTTAAATCGGTATTTGTCTATTCTCAGAAAAGTGGAAGAAAAAAGGATTGTTTTGAGATAAACAAAACCTCTCCCTCATCTTGGAATAGATGAAATATTTCTATCCTGGGCGTGTTTAGCAAAAGCAAAGAAAATGGCAGCCTAAACTTGCAGAGTATTCTGGAGAAAAAAAATGCTCCATCATGAGTTAGCTCGAAGGCTGGGCCAGAGTTGAAATCTCTTTTCTGCTCACAGAAGCCTGAGCTTGTACCTACCTTCCAGGTGAGCTCTCTGAACGTGAAGTTATAAAATTTTTATTTATATTAGAGAGTTATTTCGTATCAGTGGAGCAGAACCAACAGGAGGGAAAGCACTCATCCTTCCAGAATACCTTCTGCCTTCTTAGTAAATTTGGGCAGGAATAAAACAGTGTGGGATTTTTTTTTAACCTCCGTCTTCAGCTTGCAAAAATTCTTTTGACAGGTTCTAAAAGAAAGTTCTCAGAGGAAGGAATGATATGGGAAGGAAAAAAAAAAAAACATATCTTTTTAAAGAGCACAGGTCAAGGCTAGGGTGATGAAAGCTCTTCACCTGTTGGTGCAATGGATTTTTTTTTTAAGAATTAATGGGAAAAGTTAGTTTTTCTAATCCATTTGATGTTTTCTTTTATGGGTTTGGGGGATTTTTTCCTTGTGTTTTCCCAGTAAGTGGTTTCTATTCTATTTCAGAGAAAGAAAAACTGCTTACTACTCTGAAGCAAGATCACACTTTAGCATTATCTGTCTTGTTAAAATGACAACTGTCTGTGTGAAACCATTAAAGAATGCTCTTTATTTCCTTCAATACATAAACATAAATTTATAAACATTTTATATTCCCATTTATAAACATAAAAGCCCATGACTTCTAATGGAAGCATGATGCTGGAAAGGGGGACATGCAATGATACACCACCCATGTGATTTCACCTGTATAACTACAGAAACTTCAGATGTAGACTGTTTCCCCTCCTATTGTTAATTTTGCCAGTTTCTACTCAGATATGGAGTATAAAGAGGCAAATGCCTCCGTGGGACAGGATGGCAGAAGACCACAAGCTCACCACTGTTCAAATTAGAAACAAGGAACTTTTCCCAGCTGCATCTTGATACCTCCAAACAGAAGAACTCCCAAGAATATTTTGTCCTTTTTTTTTTTTTTCAATGAAGCCTCAGCTTTTGCTTTGAGGCCCAGACTTCATTAGTGCTATTCTTGACTTTGTCATCCCAGGTTTGTCCTACATACACGCATGAAACTTTAGGTGCAAAATTTTCGGAAGCTACAACTGCAGAATGTGAGGGTGAGAGGACTGTGAAAGTGGTGAGACAGCGGAACAGGTTGCCCAGAGAAGTTGTGGATGCCCCATCCCTGGAGGTGTTCAAGACCAGGCTGGATGGGGCTTTGAGCAACCTGGTCTAGTGGGAGGTGTCCCTGCCCATGGCAGGGGGGTTGGAACTCGATGATCTTGAAGGTCCCTTCCAACCTAAACCATTCTATGATTCTATAGCGTCCCACACTCCTTACTTGTGCCGTACCCCAGCAAAACAGCTGTGTTTGACCCTGCTCCTCCTCCCTTCTTTGCTCCGAACAGGAAACTTGGGTGTCTGATGAGGCTCTGCAATCTCAAACGCAGTCCTGCCATGCTTTCAGGCAAGGAGTGGTCAGGGTTTAGGGTTTCTGAGTTGCAGACTAAGGATTATGTTGTAGTCTTGGACATTTTTCTGTCTCTGTGGCAGCGTGGCTGCTGAAGCGTGTGTGTATTGAATTCACTCGGAGTTTGCTGAAATGACAGTCTTTGGGATTGAAGTTTTCTATTTGTTCTAAGTAAGCGTGTAAAGTGCAGCCCATGGCAAGGCAGACTTTCCTACGCAGCCCTGCCAATGTACTCCTACCCGGATCTTTTCTCATGACGAAAGTAATGTGGTCCAACAGGCCAAATCCTTGTTCATGATCTGGTGGCAGCTAGCCACTAATTTAACTAAACCCCAAGGATTCTTCCCGCATTAGGGAATCCTCAAGTGGCATTAAGATACTACAGCAACTTCCTGGAATGAGGCGAGAGGTGAAGCAGCATTATGGGGATGGCCTATTACATAGTAATCGTGATTTTATCTGGTTGAAAACTTTGCTGGGTTTCAAGGAACATATAGATGGTTTATTCCACCTTTACTTCCTTAAGTGACCCAGGAGATCTGGAGCTTCTTAGACGTTCTGCCCACAGCCTCTTTGCTGAGATTCTTGACAGTGGTACCATTTCTGCTATAGACAACTGGGTCATTTGGGACCAGACTGAGTTCACTAAACTTAAACAGCATCCATAAAGGTAAAGCCAATCAGCTGTATTCTGCGTCAATATGTTCGCTGTTGCATTTCAGGCTATTTACGACATAATGCATTACTTTTTTATTATGTGTTGTGGGCTATTTTTTAAATAGAGATATTTTTTAAAATTAGAGCCAAAATTTGCAGCTGTTTTTCATTTTAAGTGTGATCGTTTTTTTCTTTTCACAGAGCAAAGGAAAATTTTAAAATTAAAATTGTCACCAAATGTGATGAGAAATTTAAGTGAATGACACCAGCCAATGGGGGAATCCTGATCCCAGAGCCCTCACTGCCTTCTAAGGGCACGGGTTTTCACCCTTTGTTTATATCAATTGTGAAAAAAGTTGGTTGTTTTGTTTTTTTTTTTCCAATGAGTACTTTGAATTTCTGTAGTAAATTGCTGTTATGTGGCCTAAATCATTAGCATTGGCCTGGAGACATTTTCTCTGTTCTACAATGTGTTGTTGAGAATTAGCTCTAGTTTTCTCTAGATACCCACAACTAATTTTTGGTTCATTTGCTGAGGTAATGAGTAAGAACAATCTGTCTCTTAAAGTCTATTACCTTAGTCAGATCATTATGCTTGTAGGAAGGCAGACAAGAAGATTGACATATCAATGCCAAAGACACTTTGGTGTGGAGTTTCTGCTGCAGTACAAAATAATGAAGTCACACTGAGGAGAGATCCACAGAGGAAATTTGTCCTTTATAGGGGTTTCTGGACTGTACCATAAGTATTGCCCTATTCTGATTTAGCATACGAGACATTGTACATCCTGACTTTTGAGAACGTTTCACATCAGTCCCAGCAAAGTTTGGAGCTTAAAGAACCTGTATGGGAAAACAATTATGTATTCTAGGAGGAGACAAGACAAATGTGCAATTATAGTGCTGTGATATTGTAATATTTTATATTCCAAACAATTTTATAGTTTTCTATTAAAACTACTGAATGATACAAGAAATATTTATCAATTGACATCTTAAAGACTGTCACATTCCGAATTAAACCTTTCAGCTTTAAATTCCGATAAAACTGCATATTAGAGAAAAAAGTTGGCATTTAAGACTCCAGAGAGTACTATTTATGAGCTTGTGGTACGTTGTTAATTTGTTCAGTGCTAGCATAACAGGTCAGGCTCTTTTGAATTGTAAGACTGTTTTCATGTTAGCTCCAGAGGGAGAACGTATGTTTTCTCCTTGTGTGGTCATTAGCATAGTTCTACTAGAATGGGAGTGATAAGAGCCCAGCAAAAGATTATCCTTTAACAGAAGAAAAAAAAGGTGACTCGAAAGAAAGCCCTTTCAATTTTCTTTTTTTTTTTTTTTTGAGCTCTTTAACCTGATTCTGCAGATATTTCTCACATGTAAGTAAACATCTGCTTGTCGTAGTTCATTTGGTCTTATTTCCCTGAGTGTTGAATAACCACAGTTTCAAGAGCTACACAAGCTGTTTTTTTCCAGTATCAGACCTTCGAGGTGCATTTACAGTGTTTAGTCTAGATAAGACAGTAACTTCCTATGGTGTTGCGATTAAGCAACATAAGAATACGGTGACAGAACCACTGTAATTTTAAATCCACTTTTTATACACAAAGCCTATTATTTCTGTCTGTCTTACCTCTTTAAGTGTATATTCATGCAGTCTGTAAGGTAACAATATGATTCCAAGGTCTTTGTAAACCAAGGCTGTCTTTAGTTGACTTCGACAGTCAAAGTTTAGAATAAAATATTTTTTCTTATATATTCTTGTTTTGATTACTATTTATAGTAGAAAAGAAATAGGTTGTAACTATAGATTTAGGTTTAAAAGGCTAAATAGTGAAAACAGTTTTTAATAATGCATGCTGCTTTGAAGAAGCATGTAAAATGAAACTGATGAGAGTTAAGTATCTTGGGTTTAGTGTGGTCATTGTAGTAAATTATTTGTAATACAGGTGTGGTTCTGGAACCAATTGTGTCAGGAGATACGTGAAAACAGAACAAATAAACGATCCATGCTAAACATTTAGTAACACAATTATACTAACTCCCCTGAACAGCCCTTCTGAATTACTGGAAGATTTCATGGGAACAAATTTGAGAATATACCAGGGAACTGAGGGTTAAATGTAATAATTACATTATTGAATAGATATATAATTTCTACTTTGATACAGAGATTTATTTTCTAAACATCTGTACTAATATGAAACTGTCCGAACTGTCATCTATTCATGTTTTGCCATATGATATAGCTGCTGTCATATGTTATTAATAACAGATTTTTTCAGTGACGCTATGCCTTTGAATTTTAGTTGAAACTGGAACGTGATTTTGACATTTTTTGTCTTTTACACTGAATGGTTTATAAAAGTTAATCTTCCTGAGACATTCTAGTGCTGAAAGACGAATCCTTTATACACAGCCTCAACTATATATTTTGTGTATTTATATCAGGAAGCTGGATTTTTCAGATTTTCCAGAGCCGTAGTTTTCACATGCTGAGACTCATTTCAGAAAGGCCTCTCAGGGGAAATACCTGTATTATACTTAACAATTACACGTTAGCTACAGCACATGCTGTACTGTGTCGTGATGAGGACACGTCAAAGGATTATTCATTTGGACTCCAGGAAATTATTGTCAGCAAGGAAACTAAGGACAAAAGATAATAATATTTGAATGCCTTAACTTTATTTTCTTTAACTTAGGGATGCAGACTTGTTCCTGTTAGACACAAGAAAGGCTCAAGCTTCTGATGTGGGCTGGTTTGTGTTTGACATTACTGTGACCAGCAATCACTGGGTGATTAATCCACAGAACAATCTGGGCTTGCAACTCTGCGCTGAAACCGGGGACGGTAAGATCATAACTGTAGATCATAACGCCGTACACGCTCTTGTCATCTCTTGCTGGGAACCTTTTCCGGAAGGGTGTTTTTTAACTTGACTGGGTGACAATTCACTGCGAGTTTATAAGCAAAGAACACAAGTCTTACCCTGCCATAGCTATAGCCTGCAAACTTTCTATTATTCTTAATTCTGTAGAATACGGTAATTATAAAGCTAACTGAATCGAGTTAAAATAAATGAAGTTTGGAATAAAATCTCCTACGTAGAAAATGAAGTTCTATTTTAATGCTCTTCCACTGATGATTACATTATGGAAACTCAAGCAGATTTGTGGAATTGTTTTAGAAAGTTTCTAAAGGCCTTTCTGGGCTGAAGCACGGAGAAAGGTATAAAAAACCCTCAGGACAATCCAGGAGGTACCTCATAGCCGCTGGTACTGATGTTGGAGAAAGGTTAACAACAGGGTAATGTGGCAATTGGTCTTCTATCATTTGGGAAAAGAAAAATTAATTTCAAAACTTTTTTATCTTGAAGTGGGTTAAAATTTTGAAATCTTGACATTTTTAATTAGCTGAAAATTAGAAAGAACACTATCAAAACTGAAGGCAGAGCTGTGGGATTTTAGTACAAATTTACTGGGCTACTACATTGTTCACAGTTATGCTCTTCATTAAAAAGTGAAAATGCATCTCAATGCAAAATAATATTTTTAGAAGAAATGTTCTTTACTTAGACTTCTTTAGAAACTAATAAAAAGAGACTTATATACTGTTTTTTCTGTGATGGTTCACTTAATCCATACTACTTTACAAGCAAACTTTCAGATTTAGCTCTTTCTTGTCAAAAAGCTTTTTATGTCAGTGGTCAAGGGATCTATGATGCTAGTTAATCTAAACCTTAGCTGACATAATGTTAATGAGTAGCAGAAGTAACCCTGGTGTAAGGATTAATATTTTTTTCCTTCTTTCTTTGTTCTGGCTGCGTTTTCTCATTGTTTTTGATCTGAATTCTCCCTCAGGCTCAACTGGGCTGTGAACAAAGCCTCTCATACTTTTTCAGCAAGTGCTCTGGCTGCGGGAGAGTTCTGCAAAAACTGTCCTCCTTTAGGCTTGATGCTTAAAAAAGGCAGTTGGCAGGGTTGAAGCAGAGTGGACGGCCATTACACCTAATATTGCCGATACAGTCGGAGCACGGCCAGTGGAAAAGGGGAGGCAGTAATGCAAAGTAGACCATGTCCTCGCTGTGTTCAACCAGCCTCCACAGGCACTGCACCTGAGCTCGGGCAGTACGAGGAGCGGCTCCGCTAGGCAGTCTGGCTTTGTGAGGCCATTTTTAAGCCCTTAAAATTCTGGAGAGGTGACACCTCCGTCAGGCATACAAATTAGGTGGACTGGCTTCTGGCCAGCTTTCCCGCTCCAGAATAAACTCCATCCTTGACTTTTTTTTCCAGGAGATTCAAATACAGAAATTCTTGAAAATTAAATATCCATGAAAGGCATTCATTAAGAAACCCTGGAACCAGCGATTTGTTGGTCCTAGCCTCAAAATTATATCCGTTCAGTAAACAGCAGGCAAGTTTGTATGGGTAAAAGGAAACCTTTAGGTTAATACACTGAAGAAACTGTAAAAGAACAGTTTATGTAAATATTTCCCCTGTCCTACTCCCAAGATCAGAAAGGTGATAGATAATTTTCTATTTTAAATTCCAAAGCCACAGGCAGCTCTGCCTTCTGCACCTCACTTATTTGGATTTCTTAACACAGCTGCTCGAGTGAGGAGGGAATTCCCCTCTTCTCTCACCTTCTGTTCCCTTTTCAGTTTATTCACACAAGAAGAGTGCCCTTCTAGGGACTAAAGCTTTCAAAACTATAGGGGAAACCTGTGCTATACCACTTCAGCTTAGCAGAAGGCAAATCATCCTTTCATGCCCTTACAATTTTGCTCTTAAGGCTTTGATTATTTTTATTGGGTTGCTGTTACTTCTGGAAGCTATTAGAAACACCAGCAGTTGAATGACATGTTTGTGTACAGATGGAACACAAATTTTTATACATGACTCAGTATGCAGTGGACTCAGTTTGTAACCCAGGGAACCCCACCCACCTTCCCTGCAACCAGTTTTCTATGAAAGCTCAGAGACTGGTTCAAATCAACCGAAAAACCTTCCCTGGGCTCAAGTGAACTTCAGGCCGTGCAGGTCTGAAGCACGTTTCTTCATGCCTCCAGCTGTCCACTGAGTTTACAGGAGGTAGAGGAGGTCTGCCCCCGTAACTGGAGAGACATTTATGATAAGACCTGATCCATTAACCTTTCTGTTGCAACAGACCATTAAACTAAATGGGATTCTCTTAAGCCAGAGGATCCCTGTTTGAGGTGTTCAGGTGCTGTGCCGGGGCCCTGGATAATCATGTCTGTAAATACACACTAATTTTTAGATTTATTCATACAGCACCTTTAAAATGGGGTGCCAATAATTACTGAGTCTCCAGGGTGCTACTATATTGTAACCATTAACAGTAATCTTTCTTACCGTTATCTTTCAGTGACTTTTTAGGCAATTCCTTACGTAGACATAATTCTTTGGTGATCCCTGAAGATGGTGCATAAATAATAATAATGTCTACATGAGGAATAAAAAAATTTGTAACTATTTAATATAACAGTGTGATAAAAACAACTTTGGAAGAATGTCTGGTTGTTGTAATTCATGTTTTTCCCCTTTTGAAAATGCTGAAAAAGTACAAAAAGCCACATGACATTGGAATGTGTTTTCTTTTTTCTTTAAGACAGTATTTGGTATCATACGCCTCATTTTAGCATGAAATGTAGACTTTTTCTCCTAATGGGACATTTTATTTTGAACAGTAAGAATAAAGGTTTGCATGACACATATGGAAGCTGTCAACATATAATGCACTGTTTCCCTGGGGCTGTGGTAAATTAAGGATCAGGTTTTTTTGATTCTCTTTTTAAATGTCTCCTCAACATTCTGCAGCATCCCCTTTTGGCTAATTCCCTCCTTTTGACACCAAAACTCTCCATGGTGTTTAAAATGAGAGGTGCTCATTTTCACACTGATGGAAGTGCGGGTGTTAGATGAATTGCAGCATAAAATCAATGCAGATGCAGAAACAATTCAAAAAGCTCCATGTGACGCTTTTCCTGTATATATACCATATGTCTCCTAAGACTTAAAACATGTTCCAGTGAATCAGCACCTTTGCATTAAGGTTTAACATTTTTATAATTGGAACTTAGCAATGGTTTGAACATCACTTTTACTGGAGGAGTATAAATAGCTGCAAGAGTATTCCTTTTGCCGTTTATATCATTGCTGAAGAGAATCTAGTGTTGCCTACTGAAAATGGGAGAGGGAGATAACGTGTAACGATGACCATGGATGATCCACAGTATAAAACAAGTTCCAAATACACAGCTGTCAATACAGCATCCTGGGTAGCGCCCACAGCCATGTAGTACTGTGCTTTTTCTTAGATTACTGCAGCTCCCAGTTATTTTCCATCTTCCTGCACATCAGAGGGGAATAAACTGGTGGCAACTTTGGAAAGCCCAAGCTGATTAAGGTGGTTTCTGTTACCACATAGTCCTATGGAAGGTTTCTTTCGGCTTTCTTGCTGTTTGAGGTGGGCAGGCGGCAGGAATCCTCAGCTCCCTGACTCTGACTCTTACTTCAGGTGTTGTTTTTTTTCCTCAGAGCAAAGGGAAACTTGAAAGAAACAGGTTCCTTGATCCAAGTGAAGCCTGGGGAAGGCCAGTTTTCTCTCCAGCATGTATTTGGGTACACTCTGACATGTGTCCCCTGGAAGGGGGTTTGGCTCCTAATCCTACATGCTACAGGAAGGATTGGTGAGGTCCTTTGCCAGCGATGATGGGGGAGACATTAAGAGACACGCTGTCTCTTCTTTAGCCTCTCCTCCTTTCAGCCTGGGCCTTCCAAGGCCCCCGTCTCCTACGAAGCCTTCAAAGAGGCAGCATGGCCACATTCTTTATGTTGCAGAGGGTGGCTGGCTTGCTTTGAACCCGTACCAACCTGTGGCAGCACCCTGGCTTCTTCAGGCGGTAGGCTGCATGCTTTACACTGGCCTTGGCCTCACCTCGACAACATTAAATGTTATCAATCTCATCCCAAGGTTGCCCCCAGGCAACTTTGGTACCTAACTTACATGACACGGTAGCCATCGGGTACTCTGGAGGATGCTGCTGGGTTGTTACATTTAAGTCTCTTGGATTTGGTATTTACAAGGCAAAATGTCAGGAGTGAGTTCACCTTCATTAGTGTCCTTACAGTGGGGGAATTTAGGATATATATATTTATATTGATATATATATGGACTTTGGCAGGCAATAGCTCTGCCTAAATTCTGAACCATCTGGAAGCCATATAGCCATGTTAGCACAGCACTGAACCCGAGCTAATATATCCTGCCCCTCAGCAGGTTTTATTAGCTTGGGCTCAAGCACTGCCTAAGTACAGCTACACGAGTTCTGGTTCAGAGCTGACTTTGGCCAAAGTTACGTTAGTAAATTCAACATGCTCAGGAATACTGCCGTGTGAGACGAGCCGGAGGGATGACTCTCTGAGTCTCCAAAACAGGGTGACCCCATGGCAGCTGTCCCCTGGGAGAGGTGCCTGCAGCACTGCCGTGGGGTGTTGAGGACTCTGCGGTGGAGCTAGCGTAGGACGTAAGTGCACCAGGAGCACCCTCCCACCCTGAGCAGAGCAGATGATGCAGGTCCAGCACCTGGGAGCACTCCTGGGCACTCTTTAATTTACTCAGAAATGTGTAACCCCTGTTTCCAGCTGGGTCAAGAAATACAGTCAGCATTTTCTTGTGTCTGCTTGTAGCAAGCAACGTCAACACACCCTTCGTTAGTAAGGGCGCACTTACTTTAAGCAGGAGGGCCAGGGAGGTGAGATGGGCTCCTGCCCCTTCTCCTGCCACCACTGCATACTGCTGCATGCTGGTTCTGGCTGTGCAGCTGTGCAACTCCTCCTCCATCCTGCTCCCTACACAGACCAAGGATACATCTGCTTCTCAGCACCAGTATTTTCAAGATGATGGCATTTGTGCTTCATTTCATTCAGAAGGCTTTTATCCATTTTATTCTTTGGTGGATCACCAATTAATCTAATCTCTCCTTGTTTTATTGTCTTCCTGAACACATTTTAAACTGTGCAGAAAAGCCCTAGGACTCCTACAAACCGTTCACAGTTTAAGTGCATTAAATGAAAAGGATAAATCAAGTACTTAGCAAGCGTATTTGTGTATGATTACATCTGATTTTTCATGTAAGCATACATGGTACTGCCACATTATACAGCATACCGTGATTCCTAACATAGTCCCAAGTGTTTTCTTCATGAGCTTTATGAACACCAAAACCAACACAAAAAGATATGTAAAATTCCTTCAACTGAACTGAATCAAAACAACGAAATGTAAAATTTTAAAAACAAAAGCTAAATCTTTAGTTTTGACTAAAGCTGTGAAGCCTAGGAAATGCAGAGCAGACCATCCAAGACCACCCATTTTTCAGAATTCCTTAAAACCTCCAGGGAGCAGAAGAGTTAACAAAACACATGAAGCTTGTTTCAAAAGCATATTTTATGTTGATATAGATAAATGTGTCCACCAAAGGAAAAGTTTGCATAACAGTTTATGTAGATGATACAATAGAGACACTATAAAATACTTTGGAGTTGGAGTGTTAAGGATGTCTTATATATGGACCATCACATTGTGTTGTTAGGCTTTCTCTTCTTTTTTTAATAAGCCTTCATTTAAGCTTTGGTAGCCAAGCTCTACCTCAACTCTTTTGTTTCTCTGAAGTCCCATGGCTTTTAAGAGCACTGTTCAGGCATGAGAAAAACCACATAAGTTTCTATCTAATTTTGGAAACTGCTTTGCGAGCTTTCAGACTCAGAGCCTCAGGAAAGTTTTTGCTCAAATATTAGATGTTATTGCACCTTGTATACTCAGGGTCTTTCTCCAAAAGGCCTTTCCCAACCCTCATTTCAGATATCAGTCCCCGCAAGGAGGAAACTGTAGGTGTGGCATTGGAAATTTTTTTTTCAGCAAACCAGAAATGAATTCTCAACATCACTAAAGTTTTTATTTCTATCTACAAATATATAAAATTATTACCAAAATAACTTCCGTGACCTAGCAGTAGTGGTTAATCTGTAAAATGTGTCTTGTGGCTTGTTGAACACTTTTGAAAGTAAATAAGTGCTTGTTTTTCATAACAAAATGAGTGGTTTGCTGCAGTTCGATGACTCAGGACAAAATAATGGATCTTGGAATCACTCATTGTCCTGTGTTGCCAGTGCAAATCCGGCCAAGACGCATAATGGCTGAAAGCTCTTGCAAAATTAGTGTCTGCTCAATGCCTTGCATAAAATATATACTGCCTGAGGAGAGACAGCCAAGTCACAAATCTTACCATTGTCATTGGCATCCACACTGGCGATCTCCGAAGAAGTCAGCTTTCTGAATGTCGTGAAAAACGAGGCAATGTCTCCAGGTCAGGACTGTGAGACAGATTGTTATTAAAAGCTTGAAGGGCTCTTGCATTTCCATTTGGAGCAGCTGGAGGGGAAAACTGAACTTTTAAGATGGAACTTGATCAGTTCCTGAAAAGAATTGTGTGATATAGCTGCATGTCACAGCAGAAAAATGGGCGTAGTGACACAGCAAATAGCTCCACAGTTATGGTCCTGAGTGCTATTCCTACTCTGTTGGTAAAAAAAAATAACACAACAAAATCATCAGATGTGTCAAAGTAGCACCTTTTTAGAAGCTGAACTTTACAGCTATTTTTGCAACAGTGATTCCTTTATTGTAAGGGGACAGAACGTGAAAAAGCAGATAATACTCATTCAGTTCAGTCAGTCAAACCGGCACTTCCATACAAACTTTTATGCGAACTGCATAAAAAGGGCACTTTACTATCAAATAGAATAAAAGCCAAAAATAAGTTCAAATGCCAAGTCAAACAAATACATCTTGCCAAAGACTCAAAATCATATGAATAAGGACTAAGGAGTTCAGCAGATTTGGAACATAATGCTTTAAATAAGTCTTAGTCTCCAAATATACCTGTCAATATGGAGAAGAGAGAATAAATTGTCATAGCAGGTTTGAGAAGCGCATGCCAGAATGTGAGGAATACCGAGGCCCTGGACTGCCCCCGCACAGAGTGAAGTCCATCTGTTATGCTTATTTGTTTTTTTCTAGGCATAGGGGCAATTGCAGTGCTCAGGTTAAGTGGAGCAGGCGCTAGCTGACTGCTGGTTTCCTGCAGCATCTTCTTCTTTTCTTCTGAAGTCTAAAGAAAAGTCTTTGAAATCCTCAGAATCAAAGATACGATGGAAGTATAAAACCAAACCCATTTTTCAGAATGCTTGAGCACGCTCAATTCTTGTTCAGAGATGCTCAAGAGAAGCAGAGACACACCTCGCTGTTTTGGTTTTACCGGCTTCATGTGGGTAAAGCTCCGAGGGAAGGTGTAGTTAAGCAGGTCAGCCTGAGTCATTCAGCAGATTTTAGAAAATATTGCTCTAATACCACAGTATGGAACAACTGCGTGCTGGAGAGACCTGGATTTTCAGTTGTCATCGAGCCGACGGTTTCCTGAATGCTTACAAGAAATGATAGACTAAAACCACTTACTAAAAACGAAGCCCGTGAATGCTTCTTGCTACAAAGGCCAATCCAGGTTAGGGTAAGATTTTTCTTACCGTATACTGAAATACACACTACGGACAAAGGTGAGGACTACCGAACAAGGCCATAGCACACAGATGGAGCTAATGCTGTGGCAGAAAGCTTGGTGCATTTCAGAAGCAGGATACTTTGAAATACCTTCTGTTCAGGAAGGGGCAAAGCTTTGTGTTCTTAGACTGAAGGAAACCTCCCACTCACACACTTTCTCTCTTCTTTTTTTTTTTTTTTTTTTTTTTAATAATAAAGGATAATAGAAGTTCTGTAAATGCAAACTTTCTTTTGCACAGAAGCAACCTAAAATGGACACAACATATGTGCTTTGAATTTCCAAACCAAACAGTTCAGAGATCCTCTTCGGAAGAAATATAGCATCTCAAGGGCAGTGTATATTTTGATTGCTTCGTCTTCTGAAAGTTGCAGTGAAGCTAAGGTATATGATAAACCAAGAGAAAAAAGTTTAATGATGGACCCACAGAAGCCAATAAAAGTTTTCCTGTTGACTGCACTAGAAGCAGATTCAGTGCATATACCGTTCATGAATCGAACAAATGGGTCCTAAAAACTCAGGCTGGCTGCTTAAAAGATCAAGCAAATAAAGGAATAAAGTCACATAAGCTGTTTCTGTGTGTAAAAAGGCTGTGGGTTACAGGATTAATTTTTTATAGCATATCTCTATACCCTGAATAACCAAGTAAGCCTTAACTTGTGGAATCTTAATAGCCATCTCATTGCTGAAGTCTAAAGGAAACCCAGAGGAAACTTAATAATATTAAAAGTTATTTTAAAGGGAGTTCACATTGGTTTGAAGGATATTTTGCTTCGCACACAATATCCACCATTGTAAATTCAGAGAACCTAGATTTAAATTCAGAAAACCTCCACACATCTTTACAGCCCTCAGTATATAAATCTAATAGTATTCTTAAAACGTCCACTGGTAAGGTATTAATCTTTTACAGATAAAATTAAAATTCTGAAAGTCATTGGAACAAAAAATAAAGAAAAATAGTAAAAATATTCCCTCTAGAAATGAGGGGAAACTTGGAACTTTGTGGTAAGAGGCAAGTTTGTCCATGTTGCAATGAATAGAGAATAGTCTGTACAGTTTTTCATATCTGACTTGCAAGAGAAGATTGGAACATATAGAAATTAATGTTACTGAATTATTTAATAGTAACTCAAATGCATGAAAAGAAGAATTAAAGAAACACAAGACTAAAAAGCCATTTAAAATGAAATCAGAAGCTTCAACAAATATAGTTTTCCCTTGCAGTCAAAAAAGTAATTATCAAAATTGTTCAGAATATGTTGCCAATTACTCTGCTCCATAACTGCTAACTTTCTCAGTTCTTCTCCTGCCTTTGCTGGGCTCTCTGTCACTGGAAACATCTTAAACCAATTTAAAGTGCTACACCTGAATAAACATGTTGTAAAAGTGTTTATGTATTGAAGTGGGTCAGTTCAAGGTATGGTATTTGGCTGGAACTTCTAATTTCTCTTTTTACTGCAAAAGGGCTGCCAGAAGGAGGAAGTCTGAGCTGAATTAATACATTTGTTACAGTGGAAGTAGAATGGAAACTACTTTAACCACAAATCAAACTGCCTCTTTCATTTACGCCAGTGATAGAGTTTTTCTAAGAAATATAGACTCTGGCGTACAGCCACTGTAAGTTTGTGTTTGAAAAGGAAACCTATATGCTTATTTCTATAAGGTTTACTCCTATGCTTATTTGCAAGTTCTTTTTCGGGATGATTGAGTTAACGGCATTATACGTTTGCGAGGCAGATGCTCCTCCGCCGCCCGCGTAGCAAACTTTTCCAGTCGGTTTAGAAGAATCCCCGGGCGCCCCGATGTGGTGCCTGTGCCCGTACCTTCCCGTTTAAAGGACCTCTGTGTCCCCCACCCAGCACAGCTGCACAGCTTCACATGACACTGTCTCATTTTCTGACGGTTGAAGGGCTCTGCATAATACACGTACGCACAAAAGTGTTTACGCTGCCAAAATAAATTCTGTTAAGAGCAAGGGTTTATTTGTTAAAACGTCACTGATGCAGTTTCAGTGACTTGTTTTGCTTTCTTTTCTTTTACTGAGGTTTAGATCCTATAATATAGTGAGGTTACCGCACAGTCCTGACTGAACAAATATTTTAAAGAAATATGCACATCCCCTGGGAACGGAACCAGAGTCAATAATGTACATATTTCAATCTCTGTTCTCTTGAACGACTGAATGCCTTCCAACCTTTACCAGTGAATGAACATCAGTTTGAGTAACACTGCACAATATTTATTTTTAAAGCAGAAGTATATTTTTTATCTGCACTTCTCTTTGCTACCGATTTGCTTTGAGGATATAAGGTTCCATATCTCACATTCAAGTGATGCAAAAATTAGATGACTGCATTACGTTATCCTTTCGATAGCCTACGGACATTAACGAGGCTCATTTATTTTTCAGCTCTATAGATATGTACGAGACTAAATTAAAATACCTGTGTAATGAATAACATATATAGCCCACAGAGAACGCAATCTTATGCAGTGACAAACTACCTGTAAAGCTGTTGAAACTTTTGTAAATTTTTGAATTTTTTGTCTTTTACTTTCTGTTCAACAAATGAGGTTAGATTCTTAATCACGTAAATTCGATGAAATTCAGGATTGTGGGCAAAATGCTTGTCATGCTTCAGTCAGCAGCTGAATTCCCACAGTGGCTTCAGGAGGGGAAGTTCACCTTTTAACTTACGATTTCCATTACTTTATAGGTCGAAGTATCAACGTTAAATCTGCTGGCCTGATTGGAAGACATGGGCCTCAGTCAAAGCAACCATTCATGGTTGCGTTCTTCAAGGCAAGTGAAGTCCTTTTCCGTTCTGTTCGAGCAGCCAACAATAAAAGGAAAAATCAGAACCGCAACAAATCCAGTAGTCATCAGGAGTCTTCTAGGATGCCAAGTGTTGGGGGTAAGATGAAGCTATGATTTACTAGTCTGTTTAGGGGAGTTATGGGCACCTGCTCAAATGCAGCGGAGTCACAGCAGCTCAACAAGATGCTGCTCATTGGCTGAACTGTCAGAAACTCTGCTCCTGCTCCATTTCTACCTGCCTCCTCCCCAGCTTTGATTAAACCTCTTTTGTTATGTCAGCCCTGAGCGTGATCTGCCTTCTCTGAGTCAGGTCACTTACATGTATCACAGGGCTCCTGGATGGTGAAATGCCTAAATCACAGTATCACAGTATCACAGTATGCTAGGGATTGGAAGGGACCTCAAAAGATCATCTAGTCCAATCCCCCTGTCGGAGCAGGAACACCTAGATGAGGTTGCACAGGAAGGCGTCCAGGCGAGTTTTGAATGTCTCCAGAGAAGGAGACTCCACAACCTCCCTGGGCAGCCTGTTCCAGTGCTCTGTCACCCTCACTGAGAAGAAGTTTCTTCTCAAATTTAAGTGGAACCTCTTGTGTTCCAGCTTGAATCCATTACCCCTTGTCCTATCATTGGTTGCTACTGAGAAGAGCCTGGCTCCATCCTCATGACATTCCCCCTTTATATATTTATAAACGCTAATAAGATCACCCCTCAGTCTCCTCTTCTCCAAACTAAAGAGACCCAGCTCCCTCAGTCTTTCCTCATAAGGGAGATGCTCCACTCCCTTAATCATCTTAGTTGCCCTACGCTGGACTCTCTCCAGCAGCTCTCTGTCCTTCTTGAACTGAGGGGCCCAGAACTGGACACAATATTCCAGATGCGGTCTCACCAGGGCAGAGTAGTTGGGGAAAGGCTGTATCTGAGCTTGAATCTAGTCCTACGTAGTAGGCAACTGGGTAAGACCTTTGCTACACATGACAAAACGCTAGAGAGAGTAGAGAGAAGGGTTGCACCCCAACTGCTTGTCTAGGAAGCCTTAGCAAAAGACAGCCTTCACACTCTCGTTTAACTGCCTTTCAGCTGAAGAAGCCAAGATGTAACACAAAAATCTGAATAGTGGAAAAGAGGAGCCTTAACCAATCTGTGAAATTGTAAACTGTTTATGAATTCAGACCAGCTGACACATAACGATGTAAATACACAGTGTGTCCCTGAACGGAATGAATTTGATCCCTTGTTTACCTGAAAGATACTGACAATAATGCACGTGAAAATGTTGTTAGTCCTGTTAGAGCCTGGAATAAGTTTTGTTCCAGTTCTTTCTTGAAATGGTCCTTTCAGCTGGAAGCACAAAGTCACTCTTTAAATATTCTCACTTTTGAACAAACATTTCTACTTTTCGGGGACAGGGTGTGAAGATGTGTCTTTCTAAAAGCATGGCAGATCTAGAATCAGCATATCAAAACTTTGATATAGATGCTATTCTTAAGCCCCGTGTATATCTACAGGTGAGTAAATTAGTATTTCGAGGAAAGAATTCAGCCCTGGAGTGGAACTCATCTATTTGAGGAGAACCATTATGAGCATTATGCATTACTTATATCCATCTCAGAACCTTGAACATGGCAGATTAGAGACCCCGCTAACATAATGCATAAGCCTTTCCCTGATCTTCTGCACAAGGATGAATTTTGCCTTCACAACCACAAACCACTATGGAGTTACTGAAGAAAAAATAGAAATTATTTTAGTTGCTTTCTAATCTTATTTGAAGTTTACCTGGTGAAGTACTGGAATAAAATCCCAGTGTAAGGTTAAAAATTAGTCTTAAAACATATCCTGAAAAAAAAAAATAATACACAGCACTTCAGTAGTGGGCTCAATTTTATTTGCATATGATGTATAGGTAGAAAAAATACTGTCCTATATCTCTAGTTTCTGCTGAGGACCTGAAGCATAGTTATTTCTAGGGTAGGTGACTTAGAGAGATGCACATGTTCCCTATGAGGACCCCAGCTCTTTAAAAGCCTTTGGCATTTGTTAAGGCACCAGAGATCTTTATTTACAACTGGGTTTTGTTTGGTTTTTTTTTTGTTTGTTTGTTTTTAAGTACATTCAAACATGGTCTGTGCAACTGCATTTTCTCCAAAATACAATCTCTTACATCAAGGGTAAGTAATGTTCTCTCTGCACAAAAAAAAAAAAATATTTTAAAAAGATTTTTCATATTTCCTGGAAAATGTTTACTAATTTTGAGAATTACATTATTTTGGGGGAGGCAAACATTCTTTGACATGTACTTTACACACAAGATACCTAAATATATTACTTTCAGGTTAAATCCCATCTTTCTGGTCCATGAGGAAATGAGAATTGAACAGATTTGTTAAGCCTCCTTGATTATAGCAGGAAATCTGAACACAAGTTCCCTGCTGGTTTAACCTGGGAAAAACTCAACCTTAACACATGCTAGCAAGTTACATCGGCATGAAGATTTCTCAGGAAAAGCTGTCTGTATGTCCCAAAACACCAGTCAACCTCATCTGTGCATCCAGTCGTGCTCCAGAACTGTTGTAAAACAAGAAAAATCAGAACATCTCCAGTGAAATGAGATTATGAAACAGAATTTCTCCTAACCTCTTTAGGCCCCCAGTCTGCGTAAACGTGGAGGTGCATCGCTATATACGTTGATCCATGCCAGATCTGTGTCAGAAGTTGCAGTTTAAGAAAACAAAATTAGGTTAAGAGGCAACTGCATATGCAGTTGCATCAAAGGCAGGGGCAGCGTCCTCTGACTGGAGATGGAGGCAGCAAGATATGGGCAGGCTGGAATAAATGGCAAAGCTGAAGTAACCACAGCCTCTCACAGCAATGTCCTCCATAGCAAAACCGCTTGGAGGAGTAGCTCATGCACCATGGCAAATCAGCTTCCATGTGCTTCCCTTGCAGGTTGCCTCAATGGTCGCAAAAATCTTCCTTTATCTGGATGATATTAATGACCAGTGATGGGGCTTTTCAGGCTATAAGTGATTCAAAACACTTTTTCATTTAATAACTAGCACAACAACACTCATTAAAATCTGCAGATGAGTGCACTGATGGCTACAAAGGCTATGTGCAGATTCTATCCAGATGCTCAAGTGTGCAAACAAGACGTGAAGGAGAGAACACATTCGTATTCCCAGATCTTCACATCTTCAGAGAATACAGGTAGAGTTCTTCCATGGGAGAGCCTGTTTCAGGGGAAAGCTATGCCCTTCTCCTCCTCTTCACCAGCCCCAGGAACTGTACAAGTGCAGTGGATATGCTGCGGCCCTGCAGGCTTGTGAGAGAAGGCTGATTCTCCTAGTTCTCTACGTCTTCCAGTAATGAACAGCGCTTAAAAAGTATAATTCATTCAATACACCAAAGAAAACCCCCCAAAATTCTGCCCATCGTCTTCCTCATGACAGCCTGTCAATAGACTATATTCAATTCTCATTCACCCCTTGATGCAAGACATTGTTGATGCATACGACAGAGTGATGGGCAAACGTAATTGTAGGATGTAGGTCCCTGTTTCTAAGCTTATTCGATAATCTTATATCTACAGCACCTAAGTCAGACATTGACAGTCAAAAATGCTCATCTGCATGGCCAGGTTATGTAGCCAGACCCAGATAGGTATACTGTCATTTATATGTCACAGGCTTCAGTTATACTTCTCTGTGTACATCAATCCCAACTTTTCCCCCTTTTTTTCCTTTTTCTTTTTTTCCCCCTTCCTCCTTCCCTTTGCCTTTACCGTTTGACATCTTCCTTTTGCCTCTTGCCTTTTGTCTTTTGCCTTCTTCCTTTTGCTGCCTTCTCTTCTGTTTTCAAACCTCAGTGATTAACTTCACTGTATTCTCAGCACATCAAAAAGGAGAGCCCCACTGGGCAACTCAGTTCTTCCCTTCCAATGGACAACACATTTTTTGAATTATTCATGAAGATATGCATAAACACAACATGAAGAAAATAAAATCTATATGTGTCAGTTATTATAACACCTGGGCAAATGTTGATAGATTTGGGGTCAGCATCCCTGTGTTGCTAAGAACTTCAAGAGAAGATGACATCAATGCAGTGCAAAGACAGACACATTACACTTAGTGTTCAGGCTCCACCTGCCTGCTATGCACAGAGGATTGGACTGTTTATTACTTACACAGTTGTATTTTTGTCATACTGAAGATAAACAAATCAAAACAAGACAACTTGTTCCCAAAGTACATCACATAACTCTTCTTTAAAACAAAGCTGGTTCAATTTTTATTTTTTTTTAACGTCATCTAGAAAGAATTATGGTATAATTGGGCAGAAGAGTATATCCACATTTAAATATTGAATAGTGACTTACACCAGGAAACTCTAAAACAAAGCTACATAATTTTTGTTCATAATGCAGTGAGATCAAAACAAGAACCAATACTTAACTCTGCATTTCCTGTATTTTATTGGTTGGTGTCACACTAATTAATTAAAAACACAGTACTTCGTGATAGTATGTATAGGCATGTCTATATGTCTTTATTTCCCTTGAAAAAAACAACAAACCCCTCATTAAATTTCTTATAAATATATTTTCTTGCCCTTCTTCCACAGCTTTTTCTCCTACGTAGGGGTTTGGACCCCAACTGCAGTCCCTGAATAGCTGAGGAACAGCGTTAGTCACAATAGCCTACGGTTTTGATTCTTGACAGAATAAGCATATGGGCCTTGAAGCTACAGTATGTGAAATTGGATCCTTGGCACCAGATCATATTATAAATGTCATGTTTGATACTTGTATGAAATGTTACATTACACACATTTGTCTTAAATGAAAGATAGAATTCAAGGAAGGAATACAGACTTGCCCGATTCTCACTTTCTTCATAGGTGTATGGGTTAGATGGTTTTCTGATAGGTGTCTGCATATGAAATGCAGATCATGTTATCAGGTGTCCTGGTGTGACCATTCACCCACCGCTGGTTAACCTATATTCAAATAATTCAGAGTATCGAGACAATGAAGACATCTATGTGATGACTTACATATTTATTATTCAGCCTTTCTCCTTTAACTGTAGGGAGTTCTACTAGATTCTGGTGCTAAAACTTCTGTAGATATTCTTAAATACGAATATTTCATGACTGAGAGAAAACTGGCAAAAGCAATCTTCAGCTTTCATTTGTTTGCCTGCTTGGGTGTGATCTCACACCAGATTGTGACTTTCCTGACTTTCTCATCTGCATTTCTTTCCCACAGTTTTCAGTCACAGTTTTTTTGCAAAGTGACTTGCATTCTGTATTACTGAATTTTAAATTCCTACTAATAGCTAAAACAGAAAAGCTCAATATTTTCCTCCTATGAGCTCTGATATTAGTTGAAATCAGTATACAGATCCTTGTAAAGAGCGATCAGTGAAACACAGTTCAATTTTTTTTAACTTAAAATTCCTTTACTCTCTACTACCTTCACCTTACTTCTAATGTGTGTGCAGAACATACTAGGTTATTACAGACAACTCAGCACAAAGGATGACTAAGACTTCTTGGTTTTGTTGAAGGCATATAAATTTCTGAAAACTCGTGGTATCCTAGGGTATCTTTCCTTGCTTCCAGTGGCTACTCCAGAAACACACAGGACTCACATATGATGTGGGTATATATTTTGACGCCACATGCCCTGGGGCAACTGAGAGTATCTGAGATGGCAGCAGGTAACTAACTACCTGTGGAGAACCTTTAATGACTGTGATTGAAAATCAGCCCAAAAAGGGCTAGGAAAATACCATAGGAAAGAAGGTAGCATTCATCTTTAAAAAAGAATGAGGATTTGGGGTATTAGCTTAGAAAGCCTAACTTAACATCTCTGCTGGTACTGGAACAAGTTATTTAGTACTGCAAATGGATATATCTTGACTTGTTCACAGCTGTTGGCACAGTTTCAGGAAATGTATATTCAGGAGGTATATTCAACATAAAGTAGGTACACAGCCTGTTAAAAGAAAAAAAAAAAAAAGCATATTCAAGGAGTGTGTTACCAATAAGAGTAAAATTTGGGTGGGTATTTTGAATGGCATATCATCGATCCTCTTTCTGGATTGGATTCAGTCAAATATTTTCTTGGTAATTTGGATGATTGATCAGTCCTCCCAGATCTTGCCAGTAAAAAACAAGACAAAAAAAGTCATTGGGTACCTTAACCTTTTCTGAGTCCTTCTTGTTGACCTACACATCCCTCACAAGTTTCAACTCCAGCTAAGCTTTGGCTTTCCTAATGTCATCCCTGCACGTTTAGGCAATACGTTTATGTTATTTCTGTGTAGATCATCCCAATTCCACATTACTTTTACTTCCTATTTCAATTTGAGCTCAGTCAAGAGTTTCCTATTCAGTCACAGTGGCTTTGTGCCATGCTTGCTTAACCTGCACATGAGAATGGACTTACCTTGTGCTTCTCTCAGAGATTTTCCTGGGAAATCATCCAGGTCTCCTGGTCTCCTTTGTCCTCCAGGCCAGTGTGCCATGAGACCATGTGAAGAAGATCTCTGAACAAGCTGAAATCTGTCCTTCTGAAGTCCAGGGTTGCAATGCTGTTGTTGATCTTGGTCATCTCTCAGAACCTTTTAACTCCACCATATCATGGTTTCTGCGATTCTCATCAACATCCGGTCCCCCAACCTGTTCTTTATTCATTGATTTGTATAAATAGAACATAATCCTAAGGTGTCTAGGCAGGAGTATATGAAAAAGGTATCTGAAGCTGATAATTTGACAGTGTGGTTTTGCTGCAAAACTCCTGTTTTGGAATATACTGATAGAAAATAATCCAGAAATTGTAGGAAAAAATTATTTTACTGAACGCAATGTGTTCAGCTTTGGCCGTCACATCTTCAGAAAGACACAGAGAAACTGAAGAGAACCCAGAGAAGCAATGTTAGCATAGATCAGGACAGATGACAAGAAGCAGTTTGTAAATTTGCAGAAAAGCTCCTTTAGGCCAGTTATTTGGAAGAGTTTTCTGCAAGGATACTGCAGTACTATGGAATCACGGAGTTTCAGAGTTGGAAGGGACCTCTAGAGATCATCTAGTCCAACTCCCCTGCTAAAGCAGGATTGCCAGAGCACATTACTCAGGACTGCATCCAGGCGGGTCTTGAAAAGCTCCAGAGAAGGGAACTCCGCAACCTCCCTGGGCAGCCTGTGCCAGTGCTCTGTCACCCTCACCGTAAAGAAGTTTTTCCGTGTATTTGAACAGAACTTCCTATGTTCCAACTTGTGCCCATTGCCCCTCGTCTAATGCATTATCTCACAGACTTTAGAACTCCATTTCATTTTATGTGAAAAAGGTCCCTTAATTTTTCAGGAATTTTTCAACAGAGCATCTCCCATCACAGCCTCAAGTCTTTTAATGTTCAAAAACATTAAAGAAATGTTATTCCTAAAAATGAAGATTTTATTCCTTTTGCAGTGTCTTCCTTGTTTGCTTTTTCTTTGTCATCGTTGTTGTTGTGAATTTCAGCCAACCTTTTTTTTTTTTTTTTTCCTGCTAGAATGGCTATTTTGGTCAAAAAAAAGCCACTTTAAGCATTTTTGAAATGGAACCAGAGGGACAGGCTGTCCTCCCTGCTCCATCACATGCCCCACTGATGCCATCATTTGCCAAACCAACTCTGGGATGCTAATGTGGTGAATGCATGACCCTATTCCCTCCCTCTCCTGTTACTCAGAGGCAGGAAGGAACAAGTACTAGATTTTCTCCAGGATTAAAATTGTCCTGGAGAAGCATGTATGGAAGGTTCTCTGTGTCTTTCTATCCTGATACATCTCTAACAGTGCAGAAACATTCAGGTCTTTAAAAACCATCTGTTAGGCTACTTGTTTACATTAGTATTGTCAACTAAAGACCATCAAGTGGTGAATATTTCCTGAAAATATGGTAAAAAATGAAGGAGTACAAAATGTGCTAATGTTTAAATAACAGACTTTTGGAAATTCTGTTGTTTCAGGGCAATTTTTACCATTGTCAATTTATCTTTTGAATTGGGCTACTTTCTTTACCTGGCAATTAAACCTGTGCCAAATACAGGTGAATTCCCTGTATCTTGGATCAAGCTCTTACTCGTCCTCCTTTGAATACCTGTGTGCATATTATCAGAGTTGTTACCTAGCTCCCAGCACACAGACATCTTGTAAACCTGTTTCCCCTAATGCTGAGTGGATCGTTTTTTCTGTGTACGCAAACTGTATCAGGCTGACACTGTTGATTCTGCGTTTCCAGGTCTACACTGCCTTTACAACCAACCCGAGGAATATAAATGACAGTATGCTTGCTCCTTTCCTTTGTACAGTTTGGTCAGGAACTCCAAAATAGCTAAATCTTGTTGGTTCTAGCAATGCTTCTAAATATTTTTTTGTTATTATTTTCTTCCTGTAGATTATAACACAAGCGAGCAAAAGCAAGCGTGTAAGAAACATGAACTTTACGTGAGTTTCCGAGACTTAGGATGGCAGGTATGACTATAAACGCTGTTTCCTGACAATTCAAATTGGGACCACCTATTTTACAGTCCCCCATTATTTACAGTCTGTTTTCTTCATGGTAGTTGGTGTTTCACCGATGAGAGACAAATTCTTTCAATGCATTTTGTAATGAATCCCTATCACTATTGCTTTATGTTTTTTGGCTGCTGTTCTCTCAATGATTTTGCAAATGTTAATGGCTTTAAGATCTGGATTCATTCACACAAAGATAAATCTGAGCTATTATTCAAGATACGAATAGATGTGCAGTAAATGAAACCAAAATCCCCACTGTGAGCAATGGAACTTTCGGAATTCACACTTGAATTCTCCCAGGTTCAATGCTGTCTGCTGCAGGTCAGAGAGGTTTCACTGGGGTAGTGTCCGCAGGGAACTAGAGCTTGGATCACTGATCAGAGATCAGATTATAACACCATCAGCAACCTATAACCTAGGTATATTGCATACGTAGGTAAGAACACAGAGACGGCCGTCTGTGTATTTCACATTTATCTGAATTATTTTAAAACCATTCTCCATGAGCAGGACAAGTCTACAAGGAGAAAAATGGTGCTGTCTCTTTAGTGACAGCTCATCCTTTACACATCCAGCTCAGATTCTCATACGGCCTCATTACCCTGCCTGACTTTTTGTTGTATGTTTATCCTCACAGCAGCCTGAAGAAGTAGGCAGAGACTGTTTTCCCAAGTCTGCAGAGCGTAATCACCCTGTCCGCAGCCACAGAGCAGGCTTGTGGTATGGACCTGAACACAGGCTACTGAACAAGTGAGCCGTTGTCTCTCTGTAGATCACAGATTTTTCCAGCTATCACCAGTTTTTTCATTTTTTGAAACACTGAATTCTGATAGGCCCCAAGATGTGCAAGGCTCTCAGATCAGTCATTCAAGGTGGCCACAGAGAAAAGAAAATCTATTTTATTCACAAAAAAATACTTGAAGAATCCAAAGTTTCAGTTGGAAAGCCAAAGCTACACTGTACAATATTTGATCAGTGAAACTTGGGGTGAAATGAGATATAAAGAAACAAAACCCAAGAAGTAGGTACTTGATCCTCTTTGCCCTTCCCACAACACCTCCATTACCTTTGCCTGGCAAAGGAGGAAATCAGAAAGCTAAACACATAGCTTTCATTAACATTTTAAAATATTTTCCCTCCTGGGGTCTTTTGCCCATGCTGTGTTGCTAGAAATACTCAAAATGTATGATTTTCAGTGGCATTCCAATGGGTGATCTCCAACAGCCCTCAGTGTCATGCAATAATACAATTAATGATATGCTGAAGCAAGAGGATGCATTTTACTTACTTTTGTTGCACCAAGAAGTGCTCAAGATTTTCAGCCTGGGAAGTGAAGTATTCTGACAAACATATTTGGACCTTTAATTTCCCTTACAGCCCCATTAGTTGGTATTCAGTGCAGATTGCTAAGTTTAATTTAATTTTCATCTGAGTTTTGCATACACAAAGCAAATAATTCTTTTTTTTTAAAAAAAAAAGTAATTTTACATGACACATTCTGAAATTCATTTTGTCCTTGGACAAGTCTTAGTTAGTTTGATATGGTTTTAAATTCTCTGAGTAAGAGAAAAATAAAATCATAATTGAGTGCGGTTATTTGTTCTTGGTTTAGGACTGGATTATTGCACCGGAGGGGTACGCTGCGTTTTACTGCGATGGAGAGTGTTCTTTCCCCCTCAATGCCCACATGAATGCAACAAACCACGCCATTGTTCAGACTCTGGTATGCCTCTGCCTATGTTGTAGTTGCCTATTTTGCAGTTGTAAGCGTCTTGGGACAGGGGCTGTCTCTTCCTCTGTTTGCTAGTACTGGATTTTGATTATTTCTGTGTAAATGATAACCCATTTCAAAGATGTGCTTTGATGATTATGCTGGAGAGAGGATGAACTGTCCAGAGTGGCCTGCGTGGTTGGTTTCTCTTCCATTTCAAATGCAATAACACTGTGTCAAATTACTGGAGAATTGCGCAGACAAGAAACAAAGGGGCCCCCTGGTCCCACTTCCAAGAGTTTTTTGCAGCTTATTGAAGCACCATGTTAACATCTACATGCTATACCTTCCAGAAATGTTGACGCTTGGCCACTCTGCAGACCTCTGTTGTCAACTGTTGGCAGAGATACTTAAACCGTAATTTAATGTGAAGCTTTGCAAGCAGATGCATTTGCATCTAAGAAATTGTGTTCAATCATGCCTGGCTAACAAATGCAATCTATAAATAAGTGTGTTTGGATCTGTTGCTCTGCCGGGTACGTGTAAAAGGAGATTTACAGCCTCTGCTAGTTCTTATGTTAGTCCTGTGTGTCAACTGGAGCAACCAAAAAGACGATCTTAGTCGAAGCAGCTGGCCAGGCCTCCTTTACCCCAGCAGCATTCAGCTACGGTTCAGAAAACACAGCACCTACAGAAACTAACACCTTTAGACTATGCCTAAATGCAGTGTTGTGAGTCCGATGCCTGGTCATGATTTGCCACCTGCGCTAGCTGAAGAACTGGCTCTGAACATCATCAGTATTAGCAGAATGATTAAGCAGCAGAGGAATGAGAGATAATACACGAGGAGGGAGTGGGAGTACGAAATCAGAACAGGAAAGGGCTGCCATCCCTAATTAGTTTCTGGAAAGGTCAAGGCACTCGACTGCAATTAGAGAAACATGGGTTTAAGGATCCCTCTGATTTAAACTGATGATAGGAAAGTATCCTGACCACCAGACTATGCTGAGTCGTCTGTCCATGGATGGCGATCTTTTTCTTTAATTTTGACATAAAAACCCTGGGCCTGAAAAACCTTCTCCTTCAAAAATGAGTGCAGCTATTACCCTCCAAAGAAAAAAAAAAAGAAAAAAAAAAAACAAAACACTCCCCCCCCCCCCCCAAAAAAAAAGGTGGGTGGGGGGGAAGAGAACCACAAACACACAAAGAAATTTTGGTTTATTTCTGATAGAAAAAAAAAATCTGCTAGTGAAAACTGCCAAGTATTTCTACATAAGAGTGACAATTTTAAAGCCTCAGCATGTGCTGAGACCTCTTCCTTTCCATTCAACTTTTCATTTATGCACCTTCTACAAGTCCAGCCAGCAATGCAACGTTATTCCTGTATACCAGAATTCAAGTCAGCAAGATTCACAAAAAGAAGGGAAAAAGTCAGAGGCTGGAAATAAACAGAAGAATTGAGGTAAGGGGTTCAGGTGAAGGGGAACGGCAAATGCTAGTTGGCAAGGAATATATTAATGTGCCTAGGAAATGATGAGGAACAGCACATATGCAGTCCTCAGCTGAGAAGAAATAGGTCAGCAAAGCAATAGTTTAGCATTATGCAAACATTGACCAGAAAAGTTGCCAATATCAGTGAGATCCCCAGGTTAGAGTTCCCTCCTGCTATTATGGACTGTTAAATAAAAAGTGGCCCAGTGCTACTTTCTCTTGTGTGTCTATGCTTTCCAAAAATGGTTAATTTCCCATTGTTAAGAAATTTGTGTAGTTTGTCCTATTTTTTAAATTGGATACTGAAATTTTCCCTCCTTTTTATGGCCTTTTTGGAATTGTGTGTCTCCCTCTGCATGTACTGTACATGCATTCAGTTGTGCAGCCAAAAAATCATGAGGCTAATTAAATTTTAACTGCACATAAATTAGATGAGATAACAGTAGTTGAATGCTTTCTGGTTTAAATTATACAAAATTCAGATTTACACAAGGTGTGCACATGGGGATGGCTTGGGAAACAATTATTCATACACCCCACCCTAATCCAAATGTAATCATCTCCCAGCCATACCGATTACACCATTCTAAAAAAGCCCACTCTTTGGGTTGGGAAGTGATTGTTCTTTGGTACCCCTCCAAACTTTACTGACTCATTTTTTTTTCTTTTGTAACAAGAATAGGAGAAATGCTGGGCCAGTACCTCTCTCTCTCGTCTTTTTCTGAGACTGAACTTAGGCAGACAGACGATACAGGCGCATATAACTACAAGACAGACTGCACTTAACGAATTTTATAAGCTTTCTTCTCTGCTCTTGATTCCCACCACGCTCTGAACGGGCATTGGAGTAGAAATGACCTCATGGGCCTGGAAGTCAGTGGATTAGCAGGTCAACTAGCCCTGACTTCCAGGCTCACTCTGGAAAAGGCTGCGAGGATGGCTGTCGTGCAGGGCTAGCAGGGCCATGGAGCTCCCAGCTGGGGTGGCAGGGGCTGGTGGGACCAGCAGTTACGGCAGGGCAAACATCTGCCTAGACGAGGCACAATCATTCTTTTCTCCAGTGCTTCGCTATTCATTTGTTAAACTGTTTTTAAATGTGTGTCTAAACCCTTACTAAACTGCTACTTCAGGATTTATTATTGCTCATTTCAAAAGACCTTCTCATGGTAACAGTTATGTAAAAATCGTTTCCTGATAGACTGTTCTCTGTTGTCTGGCAGAGGCTCTGGGCTTATATCACTGCAAGACAGATGGCTCTAACAGATTTACAAAGACTTAACATACAAATGAAACCTATTACTGCTGAAGTCTTCATCCATGCCTTAATAATCTCTTGCCCTCTCTATTACAACTCCCTCTTTTCTGGCCTCCCCAGTTTCCAAGTCTTCAGCATGTGTAGGATATTACGTCCAACCTTCTTTCAAGTACAAAGAACTTGTATTTCCCCCATTTTCAGATATTTCCACTAGATCTTGTTGGTTCTGGGATGCTGTTCAATCCTCTTTTCCTTCTCTTTAACCTTTCATTGATATATTTCAGCCTAGTGTACATAATGCCTTCTCCGCCTCAGCCCTTTCCCCAAACCCTCTGTCCAGCTGGCACCCACCTTATGCATTGATTTTGACTTCAGTGGAAGTAGAATTAGGTCCACGGATACCTAGATAAGACCTTAAAATACACTCGCGCTGTCTGAGAACCCACATCTTACCGTTTCACAGGCTGAAAACAGTTTCAGTATGAGCTTTGCCTGCACAGCCTCTGCTGTCCGCAGCAGACTTTGCTCCACGCCGAGACCCTGCCACAGGAAAGCTTTTTAACACGTGCTGGGGTCCTGGGGAGACCCGGGACTGAGCCTGTCCTTCGTGTTAAGCACTGTCCTCAGCAGAGATGGCACTGACATTATGTTTAAGTGTTTTCCTACGCAGCCGCCTAACTCCGACTCTTTTCTAAATTGCGTCTGAAACCCAACTCTCTGTCTTGGCTGCTCCTCCTCGTTTATCTCTCCATCTGCTCTTATTGTATAACTCTGCCTGCGCGATTGAAATCAGAGCAACGTTCTGGAGGTAAGCTGCGCTTTAAAGTTGCTAACCGAGGAAAATCTGCGACCACAGCACTCTCTGAATTGCAAAGACATGTTTTGCACTGACATTGTCCTTGTACGTCTCCGTTTGATATATGAGCTATGTATTTATCTGTCTTTCAGGTTCACTTGATGTTCCCTGATCATGTACCAAAGCCATGCTGTGCACCAACAAAACTGAATGCAATCTCCGTCCTCTACTTTGATGACAGTTCCAATGTTATTTTAAAAAAATACAGGAATATGGTTGTGCGTTCATGTGGCTGCCACTAGAATAAAAAAAAAAATAATCTAAAGCAGAGGGTTTTATTCAGGATTGTAATAAAGTCGAGATATGAGCCTTGCTGATGAAAAGGCAGTCCAAAATTTATTCCATTTCATGTCATCTCTCATTTAAATGTACAGTATAATGTATATAGTAGCTTTTATTTATTTAAAAGTATATAGTTTCTTTTGTATGAGCAAAATTTCAGAACCATTTATTTTATGGGTCACCTCACTATGCAGCAGAACTTCACAAGCTAATTTTTCAATTGACCGTACTGGAATCTATTTCATTCCATTTCAATATTTTAAAGTAAAGCCTTTGTATAGATTTTTTTTTAAAGCTAGAAACTCCAAAACTTCTGTAACTGCTTCGTATTGTTAAAGGAACTGAAATACGTTTGGTTAAATTGTGCCAATGAAAACTGTGGCGGGGTATTTATTTAGAAAAAGGCACAGAAAAAACCTCAACAAAACTGCTTGGCAAAACATATTTTTTCTTTTAGAAGAAGTTCTGCTCCATTAGAAAAAGTGAAATGTTGAACAGTGCTTAAGTAAATAAATAGTAGATAGAAAATAGAAGTGAAAAGATTGCACATAATTGTTATAACTATTTTCTTTAGCAAGATGAGTGTAACTGGAGGAGTATGTTACTTCTTGGCTTGTGGGTTGCAGAGTTTGCAAAAGGCTCAAAGCTTCAGGAATTCTGTGGAGACAGACTCTCGCCTCTATCTACGACTTTCCAAGTTAACGCTAAAAATTGAACTACAACATTCTTACCTCAAATCATATCAGTCTATTGCCTATTACACTGCTCCAGCAAATATTTTTCTAATAACAGCACAAGGTAAAATCAAGCAAAAAACACACACAAGCTTTCCCATCATATATACAAGTTACTATATACAGAAAATATAAAGAAGAGAGGGTATGGAAGAACTTTGCTTTATTTAGCTCCCACATTTGGATGTGTTTTCTAAGTGTGCGAGGGAGGGCACAGGGGATGCAGAAGTTGTCACCTGTTTAATTGCAAATATTGTCCCTGATGGAGGCTGTTTTCAGGAAAAGGTGAAAAACACCTCTCATAATGAGCGGTTGGGTAATTTGCAGCCTACTTTCGGTCCCATCTCTGCTTTTCTGTCAGGGGGAGATTGGTTTAAATCATGAGAATTAAGATGGGATATCTTTCCTTTTTTTTAGCATTAACTATTGCAATTTTGAAAATTCTTAAATCCATTAAATAATTTTTAATCTCCCTGAATTTTTGATCCCAAATGAAATCTCGTGGTTGTGAATTGCACAACTAATTACAGATTATCATTCCTACCACCACTAGCCATATGTTTATTTTGAATTAACCACATTTAATGTCTTTGGAAACCCTTTGTTTTAGTGTTATGAAAATGGGGAAATAGAAACTCTGTTTTCTCTTTATTATGTGGCTAATTATAATATATGCTTTTATCATTAATTTCCTTGATTAAAAATGCTTCAATTAAACAGTTCTCAGAGAGTTGTTAAAAAAAGAATAGGACATATCAGTTTCTCCTTAGATGGTCTATTCATGCAAACTCTTACTTCTTTGGTTATTTAAGGCATATTTCAGAAAACTCAGACTATTATGGACTGATAAAATCAGCGTGTGAGTGTGACTGTGTGTATGCATGTGAATGTGCAACTGTCTATTTTGCAGAAACTAATTTATTTTATCTTGCTATTGGAGTAATACATAAATCCTTTTATGCATACACTCAGTTTTTTTTTAAAATTAACAGTTTGAATTTCAGTCTTGGGAGCCCTTTTCCCTTATTACAACAGTTCCATTTACACTTTCATCTCTATTTTATGCTGACATTACCTACATATCTACGTTTAGTTGCAGATCATGCACAGTGGTGCATTGCAAAATATAATGTCTCCAACTGAATTACCGTTTTGGAACAGTTAAATTCCTGGGTTGTCTTCAAATAGCTTACTGTTTTCTGTATAAATTGGGTAGGTGGATATGCTTTTTTGAACTCAATTTATTCTAAATGGAATTTGATGGAAACTAAATTTGGGGTACATTAAGTAATATATTTTTAAATAATGGTGTACCATTTTGAGAATAAGAAACTGAAGATTATTGTTATATTATTCTTTAAAATATGCTGTTGGAATATATTTCTATATTTTGAGACATAATAAACCTGTAATACTATTTTATTCTGCTGTGATTTTGCTTCTGACACACATGACAAAATGACACGGACTTCATATATTCTTTTAAAAGTAAAAGCAAGACATCGTCAATAATTACGGATAGATTTTGTTGTGGTTCATTTTTTAGTACAGACTTTTTGAAAACTTACTTTTATTTTGTTTCTTTGTAAAGTGCAGCTGGTGAACCATCTACACTATTAATAGAAATCATGTCTTCAAGTCATACCTCCAAATGCTAATACTCTACTCAAATTATACCAGAAAGGAGAAATCATTTTAAAAATTCTCCATAAATCCCTAACAGATCATTCATCTGTTTGAAAAGAAGGATAGTGGCACCACACCTTCTGCATGCTCTGTATATATGCATGTTTTTATGTAAACTTGTTCAGGTAAGCCCTTCTCCACTAGCACCTAATACAGGGCCTTTTGTTCTTTTGTTTGGTCCTATCAAATACCTGTTATTTTATATATATTTATACATAAATATATAAGGTCTCCAGGAAGACCTTACTGCAGCCTTCCAGTATCCGAAGGGGGCCTACAAGAAGGCTGGAGAGGGATTTTTTACAAGGGCACGTAGTGATAGGATGAGGGGGAATGGCTGCAAACTGAAAGAGGGGAGACTTAGATTAGATATTAGGAAGAAATATTTCACTCTGAGGGTGGTGAGGCACTGGAACAGGTTGCCCAGAGAGGTTGTGGATGCCCCATCCCTGGAGGCGTACGAGGCCAGGCTGGTTGGGGCTTTGAGCAACCTGGTCTAGTGGGAGGTGTCCCTGCCCACGGCAGGGGGGTTGGAACTAGATGATCTTGAAGGTCCCTTCCAACCTAAACTGTTCTGTGATTCTACAATAATATATACACACACATATATAATGCAATGTCTATATAATTATATTATCAAATATATACCCCTATCTATAGCTATATTTATTTCTATAGTTAGGAAGACCATTCCATTATCATTTAGGACACAAGAGCTTTGTTCTTTTTAAAGTTGTTTAAGCTTTCTGCATCCTTAACAACTGGAAAGAGTCTAAAGGTGAGGAAACCAGAAAAACAGAAGCAGTTCTGAACAGAATTCATTTTATGTTATGGGTAAGAGTTTCTCAGTCTCTAACTTATTCACATTCTTAATACCATTGCTACACATCTTGGGCCAAAATCAAACGTTTACAGGATGTTACTAGTGACCACTTCTATGGCTTAGGAGTACTCACCCAGTGGAAGTCAGAGTTGAGAAGTGAACATTATTGCAGCAGTGATTTAATTTCCCTTTAGAAGTGTGTTGTTCTCCGAGTGTGATTTTGATGTCCAAGACAAGGTGAGCTCTGATTCACTGAAGTGTGGAGCATTTATATGTTCTCTGATGCTCTAAGCAGTGAAACCATGTAGCAGTCTTCTTTCAGACTGACCACTTGATGGGCATCTTTTCTTTACCTGGATGCCCATTTCCACAAAGTATTTATAGGGTCAAATTTGTCTGATTTTGGCCAATTAATTAGGGAGTAGGGGTGGGAGACACTTGCTGACAGTCAAAACCATACCTGTTTGGATTGCATTAGTCTTTTTTTGATACAGGATCAAGCTAAACATTAAATTCACATAAAGCTGTCTGGTAGCTGACAACATAGCAATACATCCGATCAGTACAAAACTCAGCTAGAGACATCTCAGACAGACATTGGCGTGGATGCCTTCAAACAAAAAGGATGATCATTCCTTGTTCTGTATCTGTCTGAAGGGCTGTCGTGACTGACATGTCCTTTACAAGCCCGTGACTCTGGCAACTGTAGCAAAAGACACCTTTAAAATAACGTTACTTTGCTGAAAAATTTTACTGGGATGTTTAATTGGGATGTGACGCTTTCAGAAACCTTCTGTTATCATGATGGGATGTCAGACACTTCCATTTTGGAATATAATTTTGTCTACCATTTACTCGGAAAAGGTTGGCTTGCTGACTGCGTATCTCTAGGGTTTTTTTGTCAGCTCCTCTTTTGAAACAATTTCATCATAAATTGACTTTGACTCAAAGATGGTTAAAAAAAACGGTTTAGACTTGTATTCACAAGATTCCAAATTGTTTGAGCAATAACAAAAGGATTCTAATAACCGGGACTTTAAAATTATGTTCTTTGCGATCTCTACCAACTTTTCTGCACACACATTCAGCTGTGCATAGGGAGAATCTGACATGTGGTGCCTGAATGACGAACAAGCCACATGTGAATAATACAGCATTATCTTTTACTATCTCATCTGCAGTCACAGAACTTGCAAACTGTGATTTACAACGTGTTACTGAATTCTTACTCACATGGCTTGAGCAAGAGCTTGATTAAAAACAAAAGAAAACTAAACTAAAAATCCAACAAAAAACAGCGAGAGGAGGTTTTCCTGCCATCTTAATTCAAATAAATCAGCACCAAACGTGGTACATGAGGGATTGGGAATCTCATGTGAATTAAATGGGCCTTTTGTATTCTGTTTTCCATATTTACAACACATGACACAGACACTTCTCCTGACTGCTATATTTCTAGCTAAATACTTTCTGTTCTGTTCCTGCACTTTTTTGCTTCCAGATGGGCACCATCAATTATTATTATTAATATGAATGAACATATTTTCATTGCTTTAGCAGATGTTAATGCTTTACAAAAGAAGTATGTGTTGCTACTTTACAGGTACACAAAAGTGGAGAGACTTGCCTAAGAGAAAAGCAGATGAGAGACAGTATAGGGGAGGCAACCAGATCTCCAGTGTCCCAGTCTCCTGGCCCACGCTCTTGGTGGCAGGTTGCATATGCTTGACACTCCTGTCCCTGAAGCTCATGACTTTAATGGATGATAAGCAATCTTAGGGGTTACCCAGACCTATGCTTTGCATTGACCAAGTGCTTTTCCAGTTTTGTGGTTGTTTGTGGAAATCTGGGCCATGAGTGCTAAAATGGAGGCACGTGCAGGGTGCAGACCACACCTTTCCTATGTAGGGGTGGTTATATTTTAAAACTACTTCTATGGAACCAACCAAGATCTCCTTGAAGCAGATCTTGGAGCACCTTTTCAGCAGCGTCGTAAATCTGCACCAGTAGAGCTGAAGGCAGTGACGCATCCCTCCCTTTTCTTCTTTACATGTTCCTCCCACTCAGTGGGGAGTTCAGCAATGCATTAAGACTGAGACTGTGTTAATATCTGTGTAGCAGGGGATCTCAGGGCAGATGTTGGCTGCAGATATAAGAGCAACATATTTTCTAGGGAACAGCTCTCTCAGAGAATAATATTAAATTAGAGATGTGGGAGCAGGATCTTCTCTGTATAACTTGTCCTGGTCTTGTATAACTTGTTCTGGGTCTCCAACTGACTTGTGAGCAGAAATGTTTGTTAAAATGAGAATGCTCTGTAATTAAGTTGTGAGGAGAAAACTTGGAGGGGGCTCTTTCTGGCATCTCTGCCCCTCATAAGTCCTTGCACAAAGGAGAAATGCAGGCTCAAACCTGGAGCTACTCAACTGCACAGAGATCAAAAGTTGGACAAGATGTGGTGGAGAAACATGGCACGTACATCAGACTCCCTAAACTGATCTAATTGGAAAACAAAGCTTTTCGTGCCTGATTATTCTCTTGGTTGCTGAGCTGTCTCGTATTAACTTGCCACAAGAAAGTGTGTTCCCTTTTATTTGGGCCAATTATACATCCACCACTGGGATTCCTTTCAAAATTAGCGTTTCTCCCTTAACCTCTGAAACGGCTCTTTTCAGCCTTCTCTGCGTGTTATCTGTTTTATTATTCAAGACTAACAGCTCCCACAGGGAATGCTCTTTCCTAGACTGTGCTGGAGGGATGGAACAATGACAAGACCTGCCAAGTCAGTTACTTGTTTAATTGGGATGTTAATCTTTGAGAAATATTTTTGCTCACTTTTTCTTTCTTTTTCACACGCATTTGTGATTTTTCTTGGTTTGCTATCATGGTATGAATTCTTGTGGATAAAGATACGTAGGCAAGTGCATAGAGTTCCGCAAAACCTTCCTGTAAAAAGTATTTGTGCATTTAGGAAGAAACAAAACATCATAATTGGTTTCCTCTTTAGCAACGGAATTGATATAGCTAGTAAAAAATTTGGATTCCCATTAAGGAAACAACTTTTAGAAAACTACTGAGCCTGCTTACATTTCATGTTTTGAAATCTATTAATCTAGTTAAAATTAAAGACTTGATAATTAGCAGGACCTACATTGCTTACCTCAGGACATATATCCAAAGACCAGATTTTTATTCTCAGATACATTGGTGTAAATAAACAACATCAACAAACATCAACATTAACTGTGCCCTTGAAGTACTCGGAAAAGTATTTCTGATTCTTTCTGTTTATCCGTATTGGACAGTGAGGTAATGAGAATGGTACTCATGCTACAATACAATTAACTGCTTAATTCTCAATATTTTTCTTATAACCAAGCCCTTATGCTTTGACTCTTTCCTCTCACCCATCCACAACAAAAAACGGCTGAAGGTCACGACAAAATTCTGGGGAAAGAATTTCACCCTTCAGACTGAACGCGGAAATTCCCAAACTTTGATTAGAAGCTTTAATAAAGATCACGAAAACAGGTTTTTTTTAAAGTTTTAAAAAAAAAGATCATTGCTGGTCTGCAGAGCCCACACCTGTGGCTGTGGAAGTGGCCGCTGGGGCAGGGGAGCTCCGGCAGTGTCCGTACCTCGCAGAAGCCCCATCCGCCCGGCAGGGGCTGTGCCTGTGGGGCGCCGACGTACCCTGACGAGGAGCCAGCAGCCCCGGGGACTGCGAGTTCCCATGTTTGTGGAAAGGAGCCTGGAAGCTGCAGGGTTCCCTTCTCTGACACAGTCCAGACACGAGGGCTGTCCGGGAGCTCTGCATCTCAGTACCCGAGGCAGGGAAACAGGAGAGGTGTCTCGCAGAACGGCGCACGGTAGAGCCTGCTGGAAATGCCTGCATTTAATCAGAAAAGTGATTAAAGATATGGCTCTTATTTCAACAACAGGAAGGTAGTCATTGTGAAATTCCCACACTGGCTAAAATTTCTCCTGACATTTCTGAGTGAAGCTTCACTGACATTTTCACAGAGGTTTGCTCATTTTTGGCAGGAAAGAATTTGACCCCTCTCTTCAATCATGTTACACCCCATTTCCATTGACTGTCTCTAAGTCTTTTACCATTCTCTCAGTTTTTTTCCCATGATGTAAATACACACTGCAGTAGAAGCTGTAGTGTTCCTCCGGATTTACCCTGGAGTAACAAAGTAGCATTGCAAAATGCTTCCTACAATGTTTTCCTCTCACTCCTCTGCATCTTTCCCCTTAACTGACCTCAGATGAAAAGCTGTAAGAAATGAGGCAAATAACAATTGTCAGGCAGGAATTGGGTGACAGGCATGTATCTACATTTTTTTAATTAGGTGACTAAATGTAATACACAGCTATTATATCCTTCTCCTTACAGTCATTAGTTACAAGGCAGTGCCCTGACTCCAAGCCCTGTGGCCCATCAGGCTTCCAGGAGAGCAGTCTGCTTGAGCATTCAAGGAATGCCAGGCTAATCAAGCTGTTTCAGCTCATAAATAGGATTTTTGCAAACTTTTAAATGGATTGCTCCACTAGAAGTTTACTCAATACAGTAACGTCCTTCAGAAAGATACTGAAGTGCACCAGCAACGGTGATGTCTTCCATTAACATACCTGGATCATGATAAGGACCCTGTCCCAGTTGGATTTTCATTACGTATATGTACATTCTTTATATTTTAGATATTAAAAATGACACTATGGCTTTTCTAGAAAGGAAGAGAACTCTGTCAGACAGTAAAACTCATCTGTGGCATTTCCTGCTTAATTGTTCTGCCTTTTTCTCTATAATCTAGTTTCCATGATTGCCCCAAACCTGCAGAATCCATCTCACTTGTCATATCAATTACTGCAACTAGCTTTCCTGTGGACTACTCTAATTTCATGCATTTCTAATTACCCATTTGCTACGTGGGTAATTACAATATTCATTTACATGCAACCAGATGTTTTGGTAATTATGTTCTTGTTTGCTCATTTTCCCACCATCAGCTTTTTCTCCTTCACAGTCACACTTTAGTCTTCTTACATTGCAGAAAATTTAGTATTCTGTCTATGAAAAGTTGGGAAATCTCCATTTTTTTCCCTTAGAAAGAGAAAAGGAAGTGTTTCTAAGGCTACTTCTATGTGACACAGAACAGCAGTTCTATGTAGATACTTGAGCTAATCCTGCTCCAGAGGCAGTGTGATTGTATTACTGCATATTTCCAAGTTGTTTGCAATACCAGCAGCAATTCAGTCAGAAACCATACCTTGACGTGGAAGTACACTATAAGGTGTAGAAATACATTAAAAAGTTGATCATTCAAGAGTGTCTGAAGTGAGCTGGTAAGATCCAAATGAGTTTGCAAAAGTTTGTGAATGGCAAGTTGAAGTATAGGTTTTTCTGTGCATTTCCCCTTCGGTGTGAACAGTGCACGCAAGCCGAGGCATAGAAGCAAAGGGTCTTTCAGTGAGTACATTTCTGTGACGTGTATTCAGTGAGATGCTGAACATCAACTCACGTTGAAATCAACTTTCAATTTACACTTGGGGTTTACTTTCTCTTGAGCCTGACTCGTATGCTTTGGTTTCCTGTAGAGCCCCAGCTGCCTTCGAAGTTCCGTTATAATAGCACCATCTTCTGACTAACGTCCTGTCAGGAGTATTTCTGAGTATTTTTATCTTTGGTTCATTGCATCTCTGAGGGTCCCACTTCTGCAAAAAGGTGACTGCTCCCCTGCTTCGTGCAGTGCTCCAACGACGCAGTGAAGTGGTTAACCGCACTAGATACTGAGCAGTACAATCATCTGTGCAGAGCTGAGAATTCCTTAACTTTGGCAGCCTGATATTGAAATGTACGCACATTTCCAATGAAAATGCCGAGAGAATTAAATGAAAATAGAAAATGTTCCGCTGACATTTTTGATGCTGGCTCAGGTTTGTATGAGTAAGAGTCACTGACAGCACTTGTCTTCTCAACCTCTTCCAAGGTCAAGATTGTATGCTAGACATTTTCAAGAGCCTACTACAGTATGAATACAGTCTGGCTAGGAAAGTTTTAACCTTATTTAACCCGTGCTGTGGTATGCACAAAGATGTAGATCTGCAAACCTATAGAAATGGCTGATGCTATTTTCCTAGAGGAGTCCATTTCTATAATTTTCATATCATACCTACTTTAACTCTTGGCTATATTCTAGCACATATGGGTCCTTTCTTCCCATTTTTGCATGGCCAGTAAAGAAAAAATAGTAGTGGCTGGCAGCTGACTATCAAAACTATTCAGGCAATTAATTTGGAAAGGCTGTGGATTGATATTTGAAGGCACATATCCAGTTCATTTCATATAAATTATTAAAACTTAAGATACAGTTTCAAAGGCATAAAACCAGAGTCATGTGCTTCATTTGTATAAGAGAAAGAGAAGGGCTGAGAAGTTCTGGATCGTTTCCCTGCTTCTGTCACTGATTCACTATGAAACTTTGGAAAACAGATATTCCATATCTATGTGTACTTGTCATGCATTTATAAAGGAGAAGTGAAATGAATTAGGTTTTTTGAGAAATTTTGACATCCAAATCTGTAGAGCAGAGTAGAAATAGTGCTATTTTTGGCATTAGATGTTGTTGGTTTGTTTCGGAATTCTAGTCTACCATATGCCTTTTTTTGCGATAGGCCAAAATTTTCAAAGATATGTTTACGTTGTTCAATTCTAATTTGTGATACAATACTAATAACATTTATCAATATCACAGGAGAATTAAGAGGATAAATACCTTAACTCCTTTAGTCATTACCAAAGGAGGTTATTCACCCAGGCTATCCACCTTTTTGTATTATTTCCTTTCAAGTGATTTCTCCAGTCTCTGAAATGTTAATGTTCTTGTTCTCTGAATTTTCTCCATATTGTTAAAAAATCTGAGAAACGCAATGTGCAGAGCTGATGGCTCACTGGAACTGAGAGGAACTTCCTTCAATTAGTGGCATAGTGGGATGATTCATTGCACTGTAGAACTCTTTACAGAGGTTTGCATGCTAGTGCAAGGTGCAGGTCAGTAGAGAACTGAAACAAATGCTTAAATATACATTGCAGTTGTGTTGATCTTTCTTTCCCTGATGACATTGATCTATGAGTGAATAAGCCAGACAGAAGTACAGGTGGTTATAGTAATATTCTGTACTGTATAGCTCCACTGGGTTATTTATTGAGTGTCACTAGAAACTGAAGGGTTTGGGGCTTATGCACACTCAGTGACATCTACAATTTTTCACTTTGGAAGCGTATCTCCAAAATCATGATGAACTTGCTAGATCAGAATACTCACTGCTACCATTTCTCCATGTACTTTCAGACCAAAAAAAAAGGTAGATGTAACTGTAGACCTCATCTAAAAGGTCATGAGAAAGAGGAGAACTATCCTAAAATAGCTTGGAGCAAGAAGACTGTGCATTCAATTAAAATACTGGTGAGGTGATATCCCCAGATGGGTTTAGTTCTTGTTTTAGTTTCTAGTTATACATATTTGTTTCATCTCCTACACAACAATTGGTAGACTCAGAACATCCTGCGGGACCAAAAGCCCTTAAGGAAGAACATAGATGGCCCAAGAAACATTCTTGTCTTAATTTTCTTCTTAACTTTTCAGTCTCTAACCTTGTTTACACTGGTGAACTGTAATGTATATTCAGTACATCTACATTAGGGATTCTATCATGCATATCCCCTTGGTATCTGAGCACTTGAAGTGCAACCCCACCACCACCACTACCACCAAGGTCTCCAATCTGCACCTTTGTCTGTTGCACTAGCACACATTAGGTCATTTTCTTGTTGAACTGGTGATCAATAATTGTCCATTTCCATATTAAGGCTTGTTTGAACAGTTACTTTTCTGACCAGTCTCTTCTTGTTTCTTAGCAAATGTCTCCTCATGCTAGCTGTCAAGACGCCAAACTTGCAGGCAACCTTGTTTCACTGCCTGCTTTTCATATGAATATTTGTCTAATCACAGTTCTCCGTGACCTGATCCACAAATCTGCCCCTCATTTCCTTCAAATTGCTCTTCAAGCTAAGCTTTGTAGAGAGAAAAGGTAAGGTGGGTTTTGGGCAGTACGAAGTTCAAAAGAGGACAAAGTTGAGGAAGTGCAACATCATCTCTTATTATACACAGAGTGGCAATGAAGATGTCCATTTTGCTGCAGTACCCATCTGTTCTTTTAGGTCAATGTGTTATAAAATCCCCCATGATATTTATGAAAACATATTTCGGTGTTTATATAAGTCATGATAATTTTTTGTTTACTGATTTGACCCTTCCCAGAATCATCATTTGCTCTGCCATCTTTCATTTTTCTCCTCACATGCTATTGTTGAAAAATGGTTTTAGATATCTATTTGTTAGCATATGTTCTCAGTATTTGCATATCTGTGTGTCTTTCCATAAGATGTTTATTGTTCTTGTAGTTTATTTGCAGGTATAAATAAAGAAAATGTCTCCTGTTGGGATACGGATCGGCCTTTGCAAAGCTTATTAGCCTTTTTTTTACTCAAACTATTTCAAATAAGCAACATGCTGTTGAGTGCAACAAATTGTTATATGGACTCAGGGTACTGCTGGAAAGACCAGGACACAATGTGGTGGTCCCAAGATCTAGATTTTGCTTTCAACTTTCTGAATTCCCTGTAAGACAGGTAAAAGTCAGGTGGAAAAAGCCATGTCTCTCTGGACAATACATCTGTGCTTGGCTGATTTGTGGCTTCTCCCAGAGAGTGTATGCAGTGTACTGTGTTCAAGAGTACAAGACCTATCCCTGAAGGACTGCACATGTAGAACATGGTTTAGGGCTCCTCTGTCCTCCTTCAAGCAAGTTTTGCTCCTGTTTTGGGATTGTTGAGCACAGGTCTTCAGTACACATGTATCAGTTCCAATTGACATTGTTAAAAGGAAGCAGCGTCTTTGCATGACAACAATACCACTTGGGCTATATTTTGTTACTACCGTATATTACTTTGCTTTGAGATGTTGTGCATAAGATTCAAAGCTTCGGTCTTTGGGCTAGATCTGCAGCTGGTGCATTTTGGAGCCGCTTGATTATATTTGACTGATATCACCTGGAGATTTGACACTCCCATCTCACTGCAGCTGTGAAAGATGAAGCTTTCTCATGTCACTGCACACTGTGACAGTGCTGTGCACACAGAAAGGAAACCTGGATCTGGAATTTATTCAACAGCCAGCATATATCTCAATGATAAGTAATGGAAAGATGCAAAAAGCCCAGATTTTAGTCCCATGGGTTGTACTGGCTAGTCTTTAATTTCTATGATTTCTAAACTTACTTTCATTGTTAAAAAGCTATATATGTTATAAATTAACAGTTTTACTGGATGATGGAAATTTCATTAGAATCCCAGTATAAACTCTTTTCTCTCTTTGGATCCCATGAATTTTCCTGTTTTATTGCTGTGGAAATAGGTTTAGAGAAGGTAGAATCCCTCCCTTATGTTTTTTTTACCAGTTATTTAGAATTTTTCTCACTTCTCAGGGCTTGGACACCCACAGGAAGATATGATTAATAATCAATTAGAATGCATGAAAATGCATAAAGATGTGATCCTCTATTGTCCTTTTGGCTAGCACATTTGTGCTGTGACTGCTGTACTTGCATTTTAAACTTCTTCATGAAGGCCTGAAGAATAAGGAGAAGTATGAGAATGGCAGACTCTGCAGGCTTTGCTGGGTGCTCCTTGGGAGTTTTGCCCAAGGAGGATCTCAGGAAGCGAGAGAAATCTATTCAAGATTTGGATGAAAGTGCCTCATGGAAGATAAGACACTACGGATTAGTTTTTTATAATTTCTTTCTTAAGAAGCAGGAAACAGGATTGTATGAGAGTAAGTTAATAAAGGAAGCGCTATAATTTATATAATTCAAAAGTGATTCATAGAAAGATCTTTTCCAGCCATTTCTTCTAGCACTATAGTAATAACAGTTATTAGAAAAGACTGCTCTGAGAGAACCTGTGACGATCATAATGATAATCAGTCTTCCAAGAAAGGTCTAGCTGAGTACTCCGTGATATGGTACATAGTACTAGACTGCAGTTGGAGTCAGGAGTCACTTGTAAAACACAGAAGTTATTACAGCATTTACAATTATCCTTGAATGGTTTAGAAGTATAATGGCTAAAATTCTCAAAGATACCTAGGCAAATTAGGAACTTTCATCACATTTTCAAAAGTAGCTTTGATACCAGGAGTTAGAAATCTCAAATTGATCTAGGAAACCAAATGCTATTTAACTGCTACAAAACCCATCTTCATCCAAACATAAATTCAGAAAAATGTTAACTTAGGGAGCATTGAATCCTTAAGTTGCCTAAAGTCTAATTTCTTCTAGTGAAGTTCCCTAAAAGTGCTTAAATACCTCCCCTTGAGAGCTCTAGGACTGGCTACGCTTGCTTAGCAGCTAGACGCCATACACTTACAGCAAAGCCCAGGCAATCCCTACCTGTTTCTGTGGCTGGTTCAGCGGGCTGGTGTGGAAGCATAAGCTGACCTAACTACTGGGTGCCAAGGTCCCACCCTATGCCAGAGTCCCAACCTCTCCCTTTCAGAGTTTGTTTGGCCCTCTCTGTGCTGAGTCATTTCAGCATACAAATCCAACAGGAAACGGATGTGAAAAAGGCAGTTGTTTCCTTAGCTCGCTCAGGGCTCAGGGCAATGTTGGTCAAACACTCAAGTTAGCGTAGTAGAAAAGGTGGGAGCAAAAGGTGGGAGCAAAAGGTGGGCAGGACGATCAGCTGACTCAGATTTCTGTGGAAACCCAACATCAGAGCATGCTGAACTAGACCACATGAAAAACACAGGAACGAAGATGTTTCCTCCACCCCAGTGGTTGTGAAGGTTCAGTTTCCAGTCTTTTAAACTGTGGAAGATTTGCACTTTTATTTTTTCATCTGTCCCTATTTGCTCATGAGCTGTTTAAGTTGGGCTGCTGTTTGGAGGCCAAATCACCTGACCGTATCACATGAGCTTCTGCACATCCAGAATTGTATCTGTAGTAGCAGGTGACTCGAGAACAGAAGTGGACACTGCCAGATCTTCCTGGGACCTAGCTGAGCATCCAGCCCAGCCTACTGCATCCTACGGGAGTCTGGGCAGCCACTGTCATCTTCTGCCCATGGACTATTCCTGCAGCTCCTCCTTGTCCTCTCTGCTTTCCCAGGTACAACCTGTCATTCTCAGCCATATATGCCTTAACTAGGTGTTAGAAGGTGGCTTTTGGTTCTGAAGGACATTTTGGGATAAAGTGGTCTTAATATTGTCTGACAGAATTGTTCTTCTTTCAGTAGCATACTTAAATCTTTGTGTAGGAGAGAAAATATGCTTATGATTATGAGGGTCATTACCTTAATGGCTGAAGAACTCAGGCGGGAGATGTGGGCTGTAATCCCCTCAAGCTGCTCTGAACCCCACGTTACCGCTTCTTGGTCTCTTAACACTCAGCTTTTTAGGTAAAAGGGAACACTGACGTGATTACCTTTTACCACCAATACCGCATTTTATGCCTAAAACTGCAAAAATATTAGTTCACAAAGGAATTCATGGCATGAATTCCAGCTACATGGGGCCTTCTTATCTGGCAAATCTTCCAAAACTGTTTTAGCAGTACCTATTAGCTAAGTCAGTTCTCCATTCAGCTTCTGGACCCCAGAGACAGCAATTTCAGTCTTGCTGAGCACTCTTGCGGATGGTGAGATATGTAAACCATCGGTGCCGTGGTGCTCAGTTTTTTGATGACTGTACCCTATACAGACCAGGGTCCTGGCTGGAAAGAGGACTTACACTTTCAAGTCCCTTAGAAGCTTCTGAAAGTATCATTGCCCACTGTATTAGCTGAAAAATGTTTTATAGAAAATGTGATACTCCCCGGCTGCTTCAGGATATGTAATCTGGACTCTGAACCCTGTGGTCACCGTGAAGCTTCCCATTCGCAGACATGTTAAAGAGATGTAGACCAAGAAAGCTTACTGCTTTTCTCTGGTGAATGTAATGTGAGACCCTCACATAGTAGCTGATCTAATTTTCATCAGGCTCAGCTCACTATTTTGGAGATCTTACTGCAGAAAAGAAAGGAATTACTTATACAAATGTATTGCAGCAAACAGCTTAAAAGTACAGTAGCTTTTTCTCCTTGTCTTGCATTGTTAGCTTTCATTCTGTTCTACAATTGCCAGTTAAAATTTTTTCCATGTGACTGAAGGATTTTTTTTGACTGCAGTGCTTGAGAATTGTCTATAACCAAAAAATAGTAAGACAATGCACAAGAGATATGCAAATACTCACGAAAACTTTGTCCATTTGCTTCATCTAGATTTTTGAAATATATCTCATAAAGCAGGATGGCAATTTTCGTCACCCTAACTATGTCTACTCTAACTTAAACAAGGACAGGGCACGGGTTTGTCTTGTTTCTGTCTCCATCCTGTTGTCCATCTCCAAACTGCTGGTTAATAGTTGTTACTATTCTCTCTGGACAGAGTTTTGGCCTGTCCTTGTTAGCACTCTCTGATATCTAGGCTCGGTTCAGGGATGGTATGGACTAAGCGGCTGTTCCCAACAGGCAGTATGGATGAGGCCACTTTGCATAGGAAGACTGGAGTGGACTAAGCTCTATGGACATGCACTATGCCAAACCAATTGTCCTTTGAGCCACAGGGTAAACCCTGAGTCATTTTCTTTGTTGGTATGGATGTAGTTTCTACTGACAGAAGGAGATAGACTCACCTTTGGAACGAAAAGAGCATTCAGCAAAGATAAGATCTTTATTTCAGCCAGAGAAGAAGACTGGTCTGTCCAGACTTCTCAAATAGCAGAGTATAGAAAGTGTACCCAAGTGAACACGGCCGTTTGACAATAGGCCGTTTCATTTTTTTTCTCTCCAGATTGTTTTCCTACTTGATTTCATTCTGATGTTTTAAATGAAGAGAGCTGGGAGAAGTGCCACTGTCAGGTGGAAAGGGTTGTGGTCATCAATAAAGGAGCACTGACCCAGGACTGTCCATGCTTCCTGCAGAGACCAGGGAAGACTGATGACAAAGTAAATAATTGTAAAGAAGAAGAAAAAAAATCAACCTAACTGGGCAACTCTTCCCTCATTTACAGATGATTGACATTTTCTGATTGAATCCTAGTGATTTCTGAATTAAAAGATTATATTTAAAAGATTAATTATTCAGACTGCTTAACATCATGCTCCTTTTTTATTTTGAGTTGCACATGTCATATTGGATCAAATTTATATGATGTTTGATCTCAGAGGGTTTTTTTAAATTTTCTTTAATATGAGTTGTCTCATTAAATTGGCTTTGAAGGTTTTTATATTCCTCCTAGGACAATTTTGTTTAAACTTAACTCTAATAAACTGTTTATCAGTAGCCATATAATTGATTGTGATAGGCTTGCGATATTGAATTTCACAAGTTAATGCTAAAAATATTTCTTTATCTTTTCTATTTTTGCTCTCCTTTAAATTCTTTTTCTTTATTGTGTCATAAAAAATTATTTGAGATACATAATTTCCCCTAGTCATATTCCTTATTTAATATTCTTTTTTCTAATGCAGCAGAAAGGATACGATCTTTCATACGATTAAGGAACAAAAAAACCCAATATCTAAAAGAGACATGAAGATAAAATTAAGGGAAAACCAAAATCAAACATCGAGATGTATGCTTGACAGAAAAATCTTTTTTTAACTGAAAAAAAGGAAATATAAGTTCTTTGTGTTCCACAACACAGTCAGAAAATACCAGGTTTCTGAAAGAAAAGTTGCACGATTCCTCTGAACAGAATACCATAGTCTGGATGTCTTTGTACATGCTAAAGGCAGATTTAAAGCAGTTTTTCATTAGCTTGGCACTGGATTTGAAAATTGACAATGCATTCCTGGAATCAGCTTTTGCTGAAGATGGCAATAATGTAACTTTTGGAGTGCATTTTCTGCTAATACAGCTACTTAAGTTTGCACAGCTGGGAGACGTCTATGTTTTCCTGCAGCCTTTTCTCCCCCCTCCCCCATTCTGATTTGTTATTGTTTGAAATTCTGAGAATGTTTTACACACATTTGCAGTGTACAACATTTGGACACTGATAAACGAATGACAAGTATGATATAAAGCCTCGTGGAAGACCCTGTAGGGTCTACCCAGGGAGAAGAACACATCTGTCTCCAGCTGTGCAGCTATTTAGGAGTGAAATGACTTGTCCTGGGTTGGGCAGAGATGGTAATTATTTTTTTTGTTGATGTGAAGATCAAAGGTTATTCTCAGGAAGTAAGGACAAGGACTGTGGTATTTAGCAGGAAAGATTTATACAGGACATAATTTAGTACATGGTTTGCACATTAACCTGGTGCTAATGCATGTAGATGACAGAGAAAATGTAAACAGTCCTGATGTAAGATAAATTATAATTGGTGAAAAGCAAATTAATCTACTGGTCATGAATCTCCCACAAGTTAGCAGAATCTTGAGCAGCTGTTACATTCCACAATCACACTTTGAAAAGAGGCTGCTTGATCTGAGGATTTCTTGCTACAGTGCAAATAACTTGTTCCTCCTGTCCAAGTGGTTGGGTTTTTTCTTTTTTTTTTTTTTTTTTAATAATGAAACCTCTGCTTTTAACAATAGCTTCCAGTCCTAGACTAATATAACTCACAGATTTCTTCCCATAAGACTGAATCCTTTGGGTTTATGATTTTCAAGGTGCAAACTAAGAATACCCCCCCTGCAAAACCACAGAGGTAGTAGTTTATAAATGACTTTTCATAACCGAGTGCACCATGACCTCATGGTCAGTAGATGAGATGTAATGTTTACTTCTCCACAGTTTCCTGATACCAGTCCAGAAATCCATGAAATAGCCTTCTCTTGTTTCTCATTCCTAAATTTGACTTATATATGCATATAGTTTTTCTCTGTTAAAAGTTACTTAGTATAAAACACAAATATACAAATTGTGTGAGCAAAGAGAAAAAAAAGCTACAGAAATGACATGAAAGGAAACATTGGGATCCCTTAGAGCAAACCAAGATTTAACTAAGATTTATGCACTAAGTATTGTGACATGAAACATTTTTCAATAATATTGACATGTGCATAAAAGCTTTTCTGTTAAACACCTATGAATTTCAATCCGTAGGACCTTAGTTCTCATTACTAAATCAGATTCTGCTCACATTTGTACTGTTTTAAACAAGAAAAAATGCCATGAGCTAAAATGAGCTATACTGATGTGAAACCAAAATAAATGAACTTAAATTTTTGCTTAAGCATAAAATGGTCATTGCAGATTCCTATGATAAACAATAGCCTGTCTGGAGGAGGTTTGGCCAAAAAGTCAGAGGCAGCAAAACCATTTCGTAATTGTAGCTCATTCACAAATATTCACGGAAACATATTTTGCCGTGTATATTAAAACTGAGGCATTTATCTCCTGAATAATTGCTAGACTACGGAGCAACAACGAAGAGAATGAAGCTCTAGACTTTTTCCCTTCTTTGTCTGTCTTTGCTTCCATGTTTATATGTGCAAGAAAGCACATTGAAGACATCAAAATGTATCTTCTTCTCAGATGGCTTTGCTATGGTCCAGGCATCAGATGTCTGAGGAAGGCAGGTAGCGGTGGCTAGCGCAGAGAATACCTAAGCAGGCTTTGACATGGTAGAGAAGTTTTCGCCATAAGCAGATTTGGGTTTCTAATTTTGTGCAGGCCCCAGTAAATCTCTCAGCATAGACTAATCTGCTATTACAGCAAGCGCAGCCAAAACCCAGAAATTCTCCAGCTAATTCCGGCTGCAAGCCAAACCTCACTGTTTCCCACTGTACCGCCCTCCCACAGAACAAAATCTTACTGGATTCCCTTAAAATAGCAAATGAACTTTGAATTCATTGAGGGAAAATCAGCTCCAACCAATGAAAGACAGCCTACCAAGTCTTCCTATGGGTTACTCTTGGTTTAACATATAAAACCTTAATATAACATATATCTGAGCATCTTTCGAGAATGTAGATAAATGTGGCATTTCTGTGTAGTTAAACCAGTGGGGTGGGGTGGATCAATAGGCCCACAGTGTGAAATAAGCAGCAGTATGGCTTGGAAGAGGAGACTCCACCACTGCTCTTCTTCAGGTAGAGTAAGCAGAGACCAGCAGGTACAGTAGGGTTCAAAGTGACGAGTTTACCGCTCATTACAGGACGGAGATAATTAAAAGCTGACCTGCCAGGAGCTTCAGCTACTGAAACTGTAGCTTCCTTATTTACCTTGGTGATAAAGAGCTTCCATGTTGAAAGATCTGGGTGCCGGCAGTCCTTAGTGTCAAATTGCTAAGAAAGGAGCGTGGTGAAATCGATAGCGGTAGTTTGTGGGCATGTGGAGATTGTTTCTGTCGAGCAAAGCTCGGTCGTATCAGGTGGAGTAACTGCTGCAGTATCACTCGGAGAGAAACAGCTATATGTGCTTTCTGGCTTTGCTTGCAGCAGCTGTGATACCATGCCAAAACGACTATAACGGTAATGAAGATTGGGAAAGGGTTATCTGCACTCCTGCTGATTAGTAGATATAGAAAAAAGGTTTGACTTACATAACTATGAAAGACTCATTTTTAAAAACCTTCTAATATGTCTTGTATTGCCTGTAACTGTTACACTTTGTGTAGAAAGTTTAAAATGAAGCTCAGATTTTTCCTGTTCTCTTTTTTGTGTCTTTTTTTAACTTTCAGAATGTCCTAATGCATTTATTTTTAATGCATTTGCTCCGTTTCACTCTTATTACTCAGTTCGCACTATTTTTAAGATTGCCCTTGAATAAGACTGAAGAAAAATTGTTTTGTATCAATGTCTCTTCAACAGAGATTTATTTCTAGGGGAAAAAAAAAAGAAACTCCAGACTTCTCTCCTTCAAATGTTCCATAGTGACAAAAGGGCAAAACCTTCAAAAGATACTTTGGAAAAAAATATCTAATCTTTAGCTTTCAAAAGTTCACACAATGGACACTTTATATAGAAAAGCATGTTGAACAAAAGTATGCACAGTTAACCTCTCAAGTACAAGGTGGACAGTTGCCACGTATGTCGTGTTTTCCAGGATGAATCTACTCTCTATGCTTTTACCAATGTTATATATCTTGTGGTAGAAGCTCATAAAAGTCCACAACATTGTTAGTCACTTAATAAAGACTAATAACATTAGTTGGCCAGAGCTGGGGAAAGCAACTGAAACAGTCCATGCTACTGACTCAGCCAGATTGCACAAGAACTTTCAGCAAATCTCTAGAATGTGAATAAACTCCTTAGAGGACAATTTGATCTTCAAAAAAAGGGAAGGGAAGGGAAGGGAAGGGAAGGGAAGGGAAGGGAAGGGAAGGGAAGGGAAGGGAAGGGAAGGGAAGGGAAGGGAAGGGAAGGGAAGGGAAGGGAAGGGAAGGGAAGGGAAGGGAAGGGAAGGGAAGGGAAGGGAAGGGAAGGGAAGGGAAGGGAAGGGAAGGGAAGGGAAGGGAAGGGAAGGGAAGGGAAGGGAAGGGAAGGGAAGGGAAGGGAAGGGAAGGGAAGGGAAGGGGCAATAGAAGTATCCAACAGATTTTGAAAAACTTTTTTTTTTTCCTATTTTTTTCTTGCAAACCTAGTAACTTCTTAGTGTCACAGAAACATAGTTGTTTCATAATATCACTGGGGAGAGCATATTAAACACTGCATCATCACACTGAGTTCACTAAAAAAAAGAGAGAAAGGAAAAAAGCCTGTGTTTCCTCCAAGCCATGCTGCTCATACTTTTCTTTTCTTTGCAAAGACAATCGCTGAAGATCTGTTAATGAAGACTCCTATTATGTAGGAATGCTTACAGTCATTAGCCTTCAGGCAAAGTTCATCAAAGGAATACAGACAATCACTTTAAAAATACCTGTGGCACTTAAAAAATACCTCAATGGCACTTAACTCATCCACTTTCAAACTGTAAACTAGTTCTACGGGTTACTGCAGAATTTGACTGCAAAGCAAGCCATCGTGTGTGTTGTAGATCAGCCCTCCAAAACCATGGGTCTGCTTCTGCCTCGGTACAAAATTCCATGTAACACCACATTCCTCACCATGTGAATCACAGCAAGTCGCAGCTGCTAGATTTGGGTGGATCACCTTGTTCAGTAGAAGTATCAACTGGCTGGAAGAAAGGAAGAAAAACAGAGTGATTTCCTGGCAGCAGATGTAAAAGTGACATATGGAAATGTTTCTTCATACCAGTCATGGTTAGCTGGTGGAACTCATTGATGCGAGAGTTCATTGAGAGAGGATCTGAGGGAGGCTGGACATCTACCAGTATATTTCTAACCCCCAAGAATTAGACTAGTACAGCCTAAATATATAGATGAGAATGCTGGGAGACACAAAACATCACACATTTCAGGAATTAAGCCAGCTTACTGTTCTAATAGATGTCTTGCAGGAGAATCTTCTGACATACTACATATTTATTTCACCAGTATTTGTAATTGGCTGAGAAACAGTGATCGGACCAACCATGTCAGATCACCGACAGTGTGACAATTTGACAGCTGCTTACAATTTGGGGTACGCTTTGGACCTTACCAAAAAATTCCACCACAGTTTATATCAAAAAGTGAGTTGGTGTTGTCATGTACATATCCCACAATTTTTAAGTCCTAACATTAGTTTTAATGCTATGGTTTAGCCAGCAAACCATCTTAGCTTCCAGCTTCTGTGAGCAATCAGTGTTTTATTCCTTATTGTCACAGAATCTTTGATCCTGATGATAACCTGATTTTGTCTGTTCTGCATGCCTGGAATAAGACTGCTGAATGTTAGAAATGGTGGGATTCACGTGGTGAACCCCGCTTCACATTGCATTAATTAGATCCAGGAAAGTCAAAGGGATAAAAATTTAAAATGCAATGCAGTGAGAATAATTCATACAGAAGTATTGATCTGTGTGAGAGCGGAGTCTGTCGAGAGGAGTCCTTATAGTCACAACGCACTATTGATGCTGTTTTCTGAAATCTACTGTTCCTTATAATAGTATTAGATTATTGCATCCATAGCTGTTTGGTGTCAAATTAGATTAAGCAAATTTCTGTTGCACCTGGCCTGTAGACATTTGATGTGCATTACTGCACTTTTACAACAAAGCAACAGCGAAGTCATTAGTAGAAGTGAAATTTGAAATCTGAAAAAAGCTTAAGATTTAGCATCAAGATAGCATTCAGTCTTTGTGGCTATAACTATTCACTACACTACAGTACTACCCTGGGAGTCTTCTCTCGTCCTGGTCTTGTAGTCTTGTCGTTGGGAACTCTTCATAATGGGAAACGGCAAAAGAAGCAATCTCGGCTCCAGAGCAGAGCCCTGCTTACCTGCATCCTTGAGCAGAACGTGGCTTGCATAGAAGGAAGCATAGGTAGAGTTCCTATGTTTCATTTTTTTAATCCCTTTTCCCCATATAAAAAAGCCCTTTAATTTCTCATTTTTAAAGGATTCTATCTCCAGTCTGGGTCACAGAGGTTTAAGTTAATTTTCTAAAAATTTTAAAAAAAGAAAGCATTTTCAGCCCTCCTCCAGCATTGCACTTAAATCTTTCTTACAATACCTGAGCATGTATAATGGGGAAAAACTTATATATAATTGAAAACACAGGATCTAGCACTAGCAAGATTTTTAGGCAGCCTTATATAAAGTAAGCCTCTGCACAAGCTTATTGGCTGAAACTTCAATGCTGTTGCAGAGGGTTGTCTGGTGGTGCAGCCTTCCCCGTCCCACGAGCGTGGTACCAGCAAGGAGCCATACCGTCTCCTTTTCTGCGGCAGTGTATTTACCTCAGTCTCTGACTGTAAGACCCTCAGCTGTCTTAATAGATATCATCTTTGAGTAGATATGAATCCTTATTTCCAATTTAATAATTTACTTTTTATTCTTCTTTATTTTTTGTACTTTCATTTGAGAAAAGAGAACACGAATAGTTGTTTCCACATTCTGGTTTTCACCTGTTAGCTCACAGAATCACAGAATCACGGCATTTTCAGAGTTGGAAGGGACCTCTAGAGATCATCTAGTCCAACTCCCCTGCCAAAGCAGGATTGCCAGAGCACATTACTCAGGACTGCATCCAGGCGGGTCTTGAAAAGCTCCAGAGAAGGGGACTCCACCACCTCCCTGGGCAGCCTGTTCCAGTGCTCTGTCACCCTCGGCATAAAGAAGTGTTTCCGTGTATTTGAACGGAACTTCCTGTGTTCTAACTTGTGCCCATTGCCCCTCGTCCTGTCACTTGGAACCAATGAAAAGAGCCTGGCTCCATCCTTCTTCAACCCACCCTTTAGATACTTGTACGCCATAATAAGGTCTCCCCTCAGCCTTCTCTTCTCCAGGCTAAAGAGTCCCAGCTCTCTCAGCCTTTCCTCATAAGGCAGATGCTCCAAGCCCTTAATCATCTTAGTTGCCCTTCGCTGGACTTGCTCCAGCAGTTCCCTGTCCCTCTTGAACTGGGGAGCCCAAAACTGGACACAGTATTCCAGTTGTGGCCTCACCAGTGCAGAGTAGAGGGGGAGAATGACCTCCCTCGACCTACTGGCCACACTCTTCCCTATGCAGCCCAGGATTCCATTGGCCTTTTTGGCAACAAGGGCACATTGCTGGGCCATGGGTAATTTACTATCTACCACAACCCCCAGATCATTCTCCTCTGAGCTACTTCCCAGCAGGTCCGCCCCTAACCTATACTGGTGCCTAGCATTCTTCTTCCCCAGGTGCAGGACCTTGCACTTGCTGTTCTTGAACCTCATTAGGTTCTTCTCTGCCCAGCTCTCCAGCCTGTCCAGGTCATGCTGGATGGCAGCATGGCCCTCTGGGGTGTCAGCCACCCCACCCAGTTTGGTATCATCAGCAAACTTGCTGAGGATACACTCTGTCCCCTCATCCAGGTCATTGATGAATATATTAAACAAAATTGGACCGAGTATTGACCCCTGGGGGACACCGCTGGTTACAGGCCTCCAACTAGACTTTGTGCCGCTGATCACAACCCTCTGAGTTCTGTCCCGCAGCCAACTCTCAATCCACCTCACTGTCACCTCATCTAGCCCATACTTCCTCAGCTTCCTAATGAGGATGTCATGGGAGACAGTGTCAAAAGCCTTGCTAAAGTCAAGGTAGATGACATCCACGACTCTCCCCTCATCCAGCCAACCAGTTATAACATCATAGAAAGCTATCAGATTGGTCAAGCATGATTTACCCTTGGTAAGTCCATGTTGACCACTTCCAATAACTTCCTGTTCCTCAACGTGTTTGGAGATGACATTCAGAATAAGTCGCTGCATTACCTTCCCAGGGACAGAGGTGAGACTAACTGGTCTGTAGTTCCCTGGGTCCTCCTTCTTGCCTTTTTTGAAGATTGGAGTGATGTCAGCCTTCCTCCAGTCCTCAGGCACCTCTCCTGTTCTCCATGACCGTTCACAGACGATGGAGAGTGGTCTAGCAATGACATCCGCCAGCTCTCTCAGCACTCACGGATGCATGCCATCAGGGCCCATGGACTTGTGAATGTCCAGCTTGGCCAAGTGGTCTCTGACCCGGTCCTCCTCAACTGAGGGAAAATCTTCCTCTCTCCAGACCTTCCCCTTTGCCTTCAGAGTATGGGATTTGTGAGGGACAGCTTTAGCAGTGAAAACAGAAGAAAAGAAGGCATTCAGTAACTCTGCCTTCTCTGTGTCTTCCACCACTAGGGCACCTGTCTCATTCACCAGTGGGCCTACATTTTCCCTAGTCTTCCTTTTTCTGTTGATATACTGAAAGAATCTCTTCTTATTGTCTTTAACTGCAGTGGCCAAGCTGAGTTCTGATTGAGCTTTGGCCCTTCTCATTTTCCCCCTACATAGCTTTGTTATATCTTGATAGTCCTCATAAGTTGCCAACCCCCTTTTCCAGAGAATGTAAACTTTCCTTTTTTTCCTGAGGTCCAGCCAAAGTTCTCTATTTAGCCAGGCTGGTCTTCTTCCCCGTCTGCTCGTTTTTCGAGACAAGGGGATGGCCTTCTCCTGCGCTTTTAGGAGCACCTGCTTGAAGTATGCCCAGCCTTCCTGGGCACCTTTGCTCTTCAAAACTGCCTCCCAAGGGACACTCTCAACCATGCTCCTAAACAGGCTAAAGTCTGCCCTTCGGAAATCCAAGGTGGCAGTTCTGCTGGCTCCCCGCCTTACTTGATCAAGAATTGAAAATTCTATCATTTCGTGATCACTCTGCCCAAGGCGACCTCCAACCTTTACATCCCCCACAAGACCTTCTCTGTTAACAAACAGTAGGTCCAGTAGTGCACTTCCCCTAGTTGGTTCCTTCACCAGCTGTGTTAGGAAGTTGTCTTCCACACACTCCAGGAACCTCCATGACTGTTCCCTCTCTGCTGCGTAGTATTTCCAGCAGACCTCTGGGAAGTTGAAGTCCCCCACAAGAATAAGGGCAGATGATCGTGAGACCTCTGATCGTGAGCTCGGTGATTGCTTGGCAAATATTTCTTTGCTAGAAGGAGAGTAGGCAAATAGCTAGATTGGGTTTACCATAAAAGTTTATGGAAACATTGGAAAATCTATGCATTTGGGCCAATCTTCCTCTGATAGTGGCATTATCTGGCCCAGCGAGAAACTTGCTTTAGAATAACACCTCCATTAAGCGGTGGAAATTCTGTATTTCCAGGGAAATCAGGGAAACTGATTGCTGTGTCCCAGTCTGAGAGACATTAGTTTAGTGGTGGTTTTGGCAGTGTCAGGTTGATGGTTGGACTTGATGATCTTAAAGGTCCCTTCCAACCTAGACAATTCTATGATTCTATGATTCCATAAACAATACCAGACGCTCTGAACTGGACAGCACAGTTTGGCTAAAACCAGAGAGGAAGAAAAGAAAGACTGCATGATGTGCTAAATAGATAGGAAGGTAAATTAGGTGCAAAAAATCCTTTGGAAATATTCCAAGAATAAAGGAAGCATTACAAACCACCTCAAATGTATCTGTTCTGTAGCTAAGTGATTATTTGATTTGCTTTGTATTGTATTTTGCATATTGTGAGTCTTGCATTGCAAAAAAATGCTAGTACATAATGATAAAAAAGTATTACTGTAGACTTAATGAATACTCTAAAAAGAGTTTATTTGGAGGACAAGAGTTAACTATGTGTACAATTCAGAGTGCAAATACAGGTTCACTTTGGTGTAGCAGAAGAAATAGAACTTTTCAAGGCTAAAACAAAAATTGCAATTTTAGAATTATTTTCCATATATTATATGGACTCAGATTAATCTTAATTTTAAATTGGTTAGAGAGCCCTTCAGTATTAATCAACAGATTTTGCCAACATATTTTTTCTACCTCCCTTTCTTTGAGTCCTTGAATTTAATAATGTTGGGATTTCCTCCTCCAAAGATGGATCTGCTAAATAAATTTGAACAAACTCAAACACTTAAAAAAAGAATGAAACCCATGAAAAATATAGTCTGACAAAATCAGGAGTCTGAATCTATAATCCCCAAAACATGACAATTTGAAATTAAATCTGAATCGACGTGTTCTTCAATTGTTATTCAGAAACGTTACCTTCTTTCTTTAAAAACTGTTTCCCCAAGCCCATAACCTGAACACGAAGTTCATATAGGAAAATATTCTAGAATAAGGCTATTATTATGCAGGCCCCATAACTCTCACGGAATTTCCCTTACGAAAGGGAACTCCAGGCTGGCCAGTTGGCTTTCCCGTCATCTTTGCTGGTAGAGACATTCAGTGGGGGTTATTATTGTGGGTAATGCCCCATATGCTTCCTGCATTAAGAAGGTGAGGGGAGATGAACACCTGCCATGACATAACTTATAATGAAATTCACTCCACAAGGTAGAAAAGTCCTAAAAAATGAGTGGAAAATCTCTATTTCTGAATTTGAGAGTGGAGTTGTAGAGGGCACTTCCAGCCAAAAACCGATCAGGCTTTGAAATGAGCGACGGGGACAGTCTGTATCTTGCATTTGCAAGATGGCGGAAAAGGTTAGAAAAGAAAAAGAAAGGAGCTGCCAGACTTTTAAAACAGGCTGTTGAGTTCTGGGTTTGGATGGCAGCACTGACAGGCCACACCAGTTTCTTGGTGTCGAGCACCACGCAAACACAAACGTTCAAACGTCCCACCACAGATGGTTTGAAGAAATGGCAGAATGAACCGACACTTAATAATATAACTGCACTTAGAAACAGGTTTTATGATGCCAAGTACGGTATACATCTGCTAAAATGTAGCTTTAAAAAAAGAAAAAAAGGCAAAAATTACAGATCTCAACTCATTTATATGATGAACGTGCGGGACGATTCTATGGCAGTAGCTGGGAGGTATGGCAGGAGAGGGCAGGGGGATCACGTTCCCCTAAGCATCTGCTGTAACTCCTGCTGCAGGCAGATGCTGAGCGGGACAGGCCTCTGGCTTTTCATATTTTCAAAAATGAGCAAACAAAAAGGACATGTGAATTGAATACTCCTCTGTGTTAATTATAGTTGGTTCGTCCCGCATTTCGAACAGAGCTACACGAATGATATGTTTTTTAAAAAAGCAAACCACACTTTTTCCTCTAAACCTTTCCCGGGTTTGATGGGGTGTATTTCACAGGGTGAAACTAAGCCAGTGTGAAAGCGCCTAAAGTGTGCAGAATGGAAACGCTGACAGGCTTCTAGCTTTAGATGTGCTAGCAACCCGACGCAAATGTATTGTCATTAATTAAGCGGATGAAACAGAAAACAGAGAGAAAAATTAGCTCAGGTTCAGTGGTTACTTGTTGCAAATTTGTAAATGGGTTCTCTACCGTAGAGGTATGTAAAATAACGCTCCTGTTAAAAGTTATGTGGAAAATAAAGGTTCTCAGCAAGCTAATTTTACTCTGTTAACAAAGCATGGTTTCAAGCTATTCTTGTTAACCATCCACCCACTTTCTTTTCCTTCACCACCTCAGATTTGCAGATAGGAGGTACAATTACAGTCCTTTGTTTCACCCTGCGATCTCTTTACAAAATAAAGTCTGCTTTTATCCTGTTGAAAACTATGTTCTTTCCTTCATTGTGTAAAGCTAAAGGAGCTGAGGTCTAACTTTAAAGTAATCCTTTGTGGTGCCTTTTTCCCCCCTTCCCTGCCTCTTTGTTATATGTATAGCCTAACTGTGTGCCTTCAATTGAACTTTTCCCCTGCCAAATCACACACTTAGAGCAGGAAGAAAGAGGCTGGGGTGAAATCCTGGCCCCACTATGCTTAATGGACTTTAACAGGGTTAGGTTTCCACCCTTGTAGCCACTGCTCTTCGAGTTGCTCCCCTTAGTCCTGCCTGAGACGTTTCTCCCTTCCTAGAATGGAAGTGCTCTGGTGCAGATTTCTGGTGTAGACAGCCTGCTGCAGCCAACAGAGTGCCACAAATTTGGGTGATTTAACTGGCTTTGACACTGGCTCTTGACACAGTAGTAGGGTCATGGTCTAAGTACCCCACTCTTAACATATATGCAACTCCTAATATGACTCCAAAAGAGTGAAGCTAAAGAAACCGTGTATTTGTATTTGTACTATTTGTACTTCTTCTTCTCTACTGGCCTTTTTTCATCTGTGAGAGCAGAGTGTGCTTCATGGGGTGTTCTGGGCATTTGTAGCAGAAGAGGATGCTGCGAAAGATAGGAAAGGGGTGTAGAAATAAGGAAAGCCAGTCAAAACCAATTAAAAAAAAAAGGCAACAAGACAAAAATTACCAAGATAAGGTTGACAACAGTGGTGGGGATCTTGGCCACTGAGCTGGCCAAGGCAGAGGAAGGTTCTTGTCTGCAAGATCAATGTAGTGGGGTTACAGGGACAGAAAAGTCGAGACGTTAGTGCTGCAGTGCTTCTCGTGGTAAACTCTGCTTTTGCTTTCATGCCTGCAACACAGCTGTTCTCTGAAGGAGCCACAGGAGATGGGATTGATGGCAGGCCTGTCAAAGAGTGTGTGCCTGAAGACTAAACTCTTCCCCCTTCCTCTGCCAGTAGCTTCAGACTGTGCTGATTTCCTGGCCATCTCCTTCATTTCCATTAAGTAATCCCACTGAGCTCACACTGAGCCCTCGAGGCAGCACATGCTTTGTGTTGAATCAAATCCACAGGGATGTAGAGCTTGGAGCAGATATGCTTGATCAAACAGAATGGGCAGCTTCGCATTTCTGTATCTTTCCCTTCCATCCTCAGTGAGACCCAAGTTGTGCACCATGACGATTCTGGGAGAAACTACTTCTTCCTTACTCAGTATCAGCTCCTCTCTGCAACTGAGGCACCACCTTTCTGAAATCAGTGCTAGTAAAACCGGTTAGATTTCTACAAGCTTTCATACTTCTTCCAATGAGATGTGCGGGGCACTCTGAACGTGTTCACAGAAAAGCTACTTCATTGTCCACAGGCATAGCCATAGTCTTCCTACCGCCATCTTCAGCTTAAAAGGAAGAGTAGTTCTACTGTGGTCATAGTATCTTTTCTCCCTTTGTATTCCTCTTCAAATATTTTTCTTATTCTGCTCTCCCAACACCCTAGGGAGCCAATTTTTTCCTTCCAAATCCATCCATGAGATGGATACTAAAAGGCATTGTAGACATCTCTGGTGCTTGCATTTTGCATACGATGCTGGAGAGGCTGCAACATGATTTGAGAACCGGAGAAAACGTCTAAAACGCCTCAATCTGCTTAGGTTATCAAACAGAAGACAAAGTGGTGACTTGATTACTGTGTTTAAGTACATCTGGTGAAACGTTTTGACATTGTAAACTCATCCAAAACAGGAGTTTCATGAGGACTGAAACAACTAACAAATGTCAATGAATTCAGAGCATAGTTTCAGCTGAAGGTGGATAATCTTCCTGTTTTGGCACTTTTAAAGTTAAAGCTTATTCCTGCATTTGAAAAGATTTTAATTAAAAAATTAACTAAGTGAAAAGAGGTTAAAATAAAAGGGCCTACTTAATCATTTTGTGCTGATCCAACCCTTTTGTTTGTTAAGGCAGACACTGGGCTGACTCATTATGTTGATAATAACTGTTCTAGCAGTCCAGCTATCATTGTGTTAATTATTCTATTACTAAAGAGCCACCCCCTGAGGTGGGCTTTGTACTCTGAAGCTGATGTAATAAAAATAAAGCAACGAGACTCTGGAACCATCTAAGCATTCTTGGCTATACAAAGAACCAGGATCTTCTACCAAAGGGAAAGTTAGAGAATGGCATACCCGTGTTTCAATCTGATAGTTTGTCTCACATATGCTGAGAAGGAGAGGGAAAATTCAACTGACTATTATTATCATACTTGTTTTTCAGCCTCAGTAATGATTTAAAGCTTTCCCATCAGAACTTTCTGATGTTAGCAGTGACCTTCAGATGGAGTATTCTCACACCCTCTAATTTATAGCTTTTTGATTTGAAGATGCTCAGCTTTATAAAAAGTATTTGCTAAAATAATTATTTTGAAGATCCATGTAGAATAACCGAAATATTTTAGTTCATTTAAACTCTCATGTACAAAGCTGTAGGAACCGCAAGAAAAATAGACATCCAGGGTGCAATTGCTGAGGCAACCAGGGAAATGGACCCCTCAGGGAAATGACCCAAACTTTTTTCTGAATGTGGAATCTCAAGCTTGGGGTCTAGACGAGAGAAGGAAAAACTGTGAAATGAAAGGACACATTTTAAAAATTCTTACGAAGCAAAGTCACTTGGTGCTTACGCAGCCCTTGTACCTGCACTCTGCTTTTTGGAATAAGTGGTAGTATTTGTCTTTCACGCTACAGAACATGAAATTTAAAGACAATAAAAATTAACAATCTCCAGCAGCAGGACTTACGTCTGCTTCATAGGCCAGCCAGCAGCTCTGGACTCCTCCAAGCTGTTCTGAAAAAGAAAGCATTTGGCTAATTGGACAAAGGTGCTTGGTGGAGCTCTAAAATAATCACTACCATCCCTCATTTTTCCCAGCCCTAAATATACATTTGAACTCTATCTTTTAATCCTGTTTTTCTGGCAGAACATCTTCAATCTCCTGCCCTCCATACTAAGAAAAATTCATCTGCATGTGAGTTTAAGTAAAAGTTACTATTTATAGTAGTTTTAAGTGGTTTATATTGTCTAAAATTTTATTATACTGTCATGATAAATTTACAAGCTTTTTTCCAGTGTTTTGCTTTGAATAGAGACTTAGATGTGTGCTCTGCTTACACTGTCTAACTACTGAAGTTGGATGATTTTTTTTCTTCCAGTAAGAAATATCTTTACCCCTTCCTATCCTTTTCTAATATACAATTTGAGGTCATTCAGAAACAGTTGCAAATTTGACGTGTATTTTCTTCAGTTGTTCCCACCAAGTGAAAAATAAAGACAAATTTTGGAAAATGAGAAATTTCCAAATGCTTTAAATCCTCGGGTTCGGTTCACAGCAAGTTTAAGGTGCCCTTCATAACCCTGTTTTGCCACCGCCAGTGTACCCACAGTTAGGTTGTAATGTGGTAGTTTGGATATTTGCTTAAAAGATGTCCTACTCAAGCCCTCTACCTGCTTTTTTGGAGAGTTTTCAGCCTTTTTCTGTAGAGTACAGCATGATGATTCTCTCTGCTACTATTTGCAAATTCCTGCTGAAATTCTTAAAATATCTAAGAAATAATTAATTAATGTTACTTCGATTAGTGAGAGAGGAAATAAGAATTGTATTGTATATTCTGGTTCTGTGGTTATACAGAAAAAGCAATGATTTGTACAGCCCACTACCCACATGCTAAATTTTGGGGTGATGATTTCCTGGATACATTATATTGAGTTAATAAAGAAATTTGATGCTGTGTTTTGGGTAGGGGGAGGTCTAAAAAGCTGGCTGGGTTAGTCGCTAGCCTAAGGACCGCTTACTTCTTAGTGACCATTCCGTGGGATAACCTGGTTTCTTAATGACTATTTTCTTTTGCCTTAATTCCATGGTTGTTGTGACAGAATGAATTATCAGATGTAGGAAAAAGCCAAAGCATCTGGGTTCAATCAATCCTTGGGGAGAAAGCTCTAAGGCATCTATATGTTGGACTGAAATCACGGCAGGGCAAGAAGTTTTCTGGAGTTTCTGAAATATCAAGAAAGGACTCTTCTAACGTAAGACTGACAGACTGCAGGGCACATTAAATAATCGTTCCATTCAAGCCTTGCTGTGCCCACTTCAGGAAAAAAATGTAGTTCAAATAAAACAGGACAGCAGAGGGGGTAATCTGAGATCTTGAAGACACTGTTTATCCAGAAAGAATGAAATGAATTGTGTTAAGCTTAAAGAATTGTTTCTGGTGGGAGGATTTGAAATAAACAAAGAGTAAGAAAAAGATCTGATTTCTCAGTCAGTGAAGGACTGGTGAAGAAGTAATAGACTGAAACCACAGTATGGAAGGTACAACTTATCAACACGAAAACTTTCTAGTGATTAAGAAAAGAAGCAGATGTTCCCAAATTCCTATCAGCGACAGGTAAGACATACCTCAAAACAAGCTAGGGTTGACCCTGCAAAACTATCCTGTTTCACCATATGTGCTCTGAATCAGGGAAATTTAAGTTCTGGTCATCTTCCTCTAGATAAATACTGTAGAGCTTAGACCAGTGGTTTCCAAATTGGAAGATAAGGTGTGAGCACAACGAATATGAGCTACCAAGCCCAAACTAATAAGCTCTAGTTCTGCAGGACAGTACCAATACTGGTCTTGGGTCTGGTCTGGGGAAAGCAGGAGGCTAAGGAGTCAGACCCAGTGATGCACAGGAGAGGGCTGATTTATGTTCCTGATGCTCAGTAATAGAAATACTGGGTCCACCCAGTATCTACCTAACTGGTAGATGCTTGTGTTTTGGTCCCTGATCTAGCAGGAATGCCTTTACATAAAATAGTATAGCTTCAACAGAAGAAGCTGAGTCTGTCCACTTGCTCCCAGAATACTTTCTAATACTTTCAAGGCCTTCAAGCCCTTTCACGATAAGGGTTAAAATCCTTTAAACCAGAGAGTTCATTAGCTACTGTCTGGAATAGTAGTTTAACACCTGAGCTACTGGATAAAAAGAGCAGAGGCAGGATCTTCACACCAAAAGTTTTATGAAACTTGAAGAAAACCAAATGAAATTATTGTATGAATTCAGCAGAATTTATGTTTAGTTTTAGGGTGACTGAAACTGAACTTGTTTGGGGGAAAAAAAGACCTTCTTACCACAGTAAAACTGTTGCTAAGATGTTCTTCTAGCACTTTTGATTATATTAGCGTTAATACATTTAGGAAGACAAGGTTAAATTTTGTGTTTGGGCATGATCTCCGTGAATGTAATGTCTTCATTTTTTTCTGGAAAGATATGACATGACAACAGCTGTTACCCTTATGAGATCAATGTCCTGAGTCTTGTTTAGATGTTTGCTGCTGATTTAAATGGTTTCAGAGACCAGTGGACAATGTTTCTCTATAGTTTCTTTTACAAAGGGATCAAAAAGTTAACTGTGTCACAATCCAAGAACATAAAGAATGAAATAAAAAAAAAAAAAAGACATCCTGTTTTAAAATTAGGGCACAACATGTGCAAATGCCTTTTTTTGACTCTGCCCACTGATATTAAAATGCATTACCAATTGCAACAAACCTAATTATTTACAACATGACAACCCTTTTCCTTTTTTACCCATTTATCAGAGTGCCAGAGTACTAGAACAGTTTCCTGTACTATTTATGAATTACAAGACCAAGTTTAAAATAATATCTCCATCCTATTTATTGTTTAGCTATTTGAAGAGCAACTGTGGTCTCGTCAAATATAAGTACAAGTAAATAGATTATCGATTCCAGCAGATAGAACCTACACATTCCTCAGACAGCCCAAACAAATACTTATCCCCACTCCTTAATTCTCCACTATCCAAAGCAGAGAACAATTGTTTTCTGAGTCATGGATCTGATTACCATCCAGATTTTTTCTTCTTTTTGTTCCCCCCCCCCCCCTCCAGTATACCTCCACTACGTTGCTATCAGTGATGGTATTGAAAACCAGAATGATGAGGAAGGTGAGCCCACCCCTGTAAAAAGAAACACAACAAGCAATATAAGAGGAAGCCAGAAAAAAAAAAAAAAGTCTGCAAAATAGAAATAAAAGAATATTTTTGGTATTTTCTCTTTCTACATTAGCGTTTGTTGCTGTCACTCCTCATTTCAAGAAACAAGTTTGCCCAGTTTAACCTACTTTTTTTATATTAAAAGAAAACAAAACTGGCACTAGTAACGAGCTCTATGTGCAGTTTTTAATGGGGAGAAAAAATTGTAAGAACCTCAAGAGCAGATGAAGGGCTGTTGAAGCCTAAAGCTCTGACAATGCTTGTGGGAAAGTCTGGAACAGCAGGGAGGAAAGTGTCAGCCAAGAAACCTGAAAAATAGTCCAAATGCTATCATAAAGTCCTTCTTTTAATAATGTGTTTTTAATTTTAATAATATATTACTATTTGGTTTGTTTCTTAGGGACCTGTGTTTATTATAAAGGAATTCTTGAAGCTGTCAGTCTATGGGAGCTCCCCTAAACTCCCTCAACATGCAGCTTTAGTGGGCTTCCTCTGTTTTGAGAGGGTACATTAATAACCACATACTACTACTACAGGCATTTAATAGGCCACCCACCCTCCAAGAAGCACAGTCCACATTTCTATCCCCCCTTTATGGCAGCCAGCCTAACGGGAACAATGTCAAGGGGTGCAATGAAACACTCTGTGTGACTCTTGACTTCTGTCTCAGGGAGGACCTTTTTGTGTTTGACGGCTATTCATGCAGTCAAGGAATATTGCAGAGGAGCTGATTTAACGCCGATGAGAAAGGGAGGGTGCCACCCTCCGTATTATCATCATCAGAACTGGTGTCCAACCTGTGCTGCTGCCCTTTGCTCATGTCTGCATACGTACGACCTGTAAGCTGCTCTGATTGCTCATAGCTCTCTAGTTTATCACTCACACATGCTGCACGACCGCGACCTATGAGCAATGTCTGCAGCGGTGGGAGCCTCATTTTCTGGCTGACTCCAGAGGGTTCATGCTTGCTCTCGTAACTCTCTGTTCTTCCCGTCTGCGTCTGGCCAGCTCTGCTGGGTCTGTCCAGGAGCAGACACATGGGCACAAATGAGGTTTTTGAGGAAGTGCATGTGTGTGCATATGCGTATGTGCAATTTTTTATTACAAGCAGGGCTGGCAGCTCTGTTTATTTTAAGTTGCTGGACACTTTCCACTACAAAATCTTATTTCCAGTTGCCAAAATTTAACTATTCAATCTGAAATGGTTCAAGTCAATAGCTCACCTCAGATTCAAAAGATTGTAAGGGGCATGTGCTTGTTTATTTGAAGTTATCAGGCAAGCCCTTTCAGTGGTTCCATGAAAGTTAAGGACACCAATACATCACTTTATAAGCAGCACACTTCTTTTCCCATGTTGAAAACCACAGTTCTCTGGTGATAACTCATTGCCTTCACAGTAGCAGGGATGACTGCCAGCTTGGCTGGCATATTGGTGACTGCTAGTCTAGGTGAATACTCTTTCGGTGATAAAGTGTCCAAATCTGCCTGAGATTTAAGCCAACACCTCAGAAATTGCAGCCTGCCCTGTAACTGCAACTTCATTTCTTGTTGCTGCAGCCGCATGAAAGAACATGAACTGGTTGTAGGCTGCTCTCTAGTGTCTTGATCAACTGGGCTCCAGGCTGTACTGCTGTCTAAACTCATGTGTCTGACACCTACTCCACAAGTCCTTAGGACATGCCTTATGAGGCATCATGCATTCACCAGATGTACCCCGTAATCGCAGATTATGCTGGTGATCACCTTTCAGTGATCTAAAAGGGCCAGGGACCATCCTCTCGCTCTGAGACCTGGTGACTTGACTGCATCCATACTACGTAACGCTTGGCCTTGAGTCCCAAAATATGTGCGATACGTCTGTGCACATAAAAGGTTTTGTTTGTGATAGGCCAAAATTACTGTACTGAGCTGTCTCTCTCTGATCTACTGAATTCACTACACTTCCTCACATGCGCACGAATAGTAGCCATTTCTTTGATATTTACCAGCCTTCAATAGCCCAATCAGAGCTACTTCTCTGACGAGAACAACAGATGGGTGGAGTATGCAAATACCTCCAGGACAAAAGATTTTGTGTGGAAGAAACAAATAAGGGTATTTGTAGCAAAACTCAGATGCTCAGGCACCTTAGAAAGACCAGAAAAGGTCTATCATAGCAGGCAGAAAAGCCCTTACTCACCAAAGGCTGCTCTTCTCCAGTCATAACCCAGCGCTCCTCCCTGCCGTCACGCTGCTATCAGCAAACACTAACTGGACCTACCCCTTCTAGTGATAATGAACAAAGGAGAAGACCACTCTAAGTGTGTTATCAAGTTACTTCATTTGTTCAAGTGGAAGAATTTTTGTCTGGTGTACTGGGAGATCAAAGGGCAGTTACATAAGGTTTCTGTTCTCTTTTCTGCTTGCTTTTTTTTTGTTGTTGGTTTTGGGTTTTTTTTAGATTTCCTTTAGAAGAAAATCCCCAGACCTTCTTCTTCACACATAAAAGAATCGTAATCCAATAACATATTCAGATATTCAGAATTTAGGAAATTCCAGAATAAAAGGCATTTCCATCCTTTTAGTGTTTATGTTAAAAATGGGATTTTATAAAACATAGATACAGAAAATCCTACATAGTTTGCATTGGTATAAAACACAACCAGATTTTTTTTATGAAAGTCTTAATCACAATGTGCATTATTCTCTGTTTCCTTATATGCAATCTTTCATTACTGTGTCTGCTTTACAAAATTTTCTTGAAATGGATTTTTTTTAAACTGGTTCTCTATTATTTTCCAATCAACCACTAAAAAAAATCCTCAGTTTGATTCTTCCTTCTGTCTAGAATTGCCATTCATGAATAATGAACCTAATCATTTAGGTATTTTCCTACTTTATTTGACATTTTCTGTATGTAAGTATCCTGAATTTTAATCCAAAAATTTAAGAATTCCTTCAATCATAATTATAAGAAAAGCAGTTGTATACAAGAAGAAAATTACATAATACAAAGTAATGCCAGACTGAAAAGCCAATCAATTGTTTCTAATAATTTTTAGAGTTGTGAAAGAGAAAAAAAAAAAACAGTGCATGATGTTTTCAAGCAGAGCAGCTTTTAGAAAGCTTTTATCAACAGCAGCTGTCACAGATGGGTTATGTTAGTTAAGAAGATTCCAAAACAGGAAAAAAAAATGCTTATACAAATGAGAAGAATATCAGCTTGATTATAATACTTTTTCACTAAGAGAATATATAATGTTGGGCTTGTCTGTGTTTGCTTAGACATGAGTAAGGAAGTGTAGACCACAAAAATATAGTTCAGAGCACTTTTTCCCATCTAAAAAATTTGCATCTATTCACATGCTCAGTGATTAAACAGAGCACAATATATCATTCTGCATATTTTGAGGTCTTCGTAGGAGCCTGGATGAGAGAAGTGCTAAGAAGATCATGAAGCCAAACACTGAATTCTTTAGTCAAAAGATAATACTTTATTGCCAGATTCATTTCTGAACACTATAGATATTTTTATCTTAATGTATTACAAATTGATGTAGTTACTCATTTTTACTTGAATCTTTACAGAACTGTAATTAAACAAACCTGTTCTCTATGGAGTTAGCATAGACAGTCACAAACAAAAAGGTATTAATAATCTGAAAATGAACAGAACTTTGTCTGACACGATCTCACATTTTATGTTTTTAATCATGTCAATAGAATTAACTGGAGCATAGTCAGTGATTCCTGTAATCTGTGTGATAACACAGCTCTTCGTGAAGCGAAAATGATGATGGATATATTTGTCAAGTTCACTGCGTAGTGACATGGAAGAACTAATTAGCCTCAGAACAGCTATTTAAGAAATATTTCTCTAGCCAGATCCATCAGCATAACCTAATAATAAACTATCCGTTTCGGTCTTTGCTTTCAAGATTATGTTCTTTATTCTGTCAATGTAGTGTAAAGCATATAGATGGAAAAACGCAAGCATGTACAGAGCACTCTCATAATCATAGAATGGTTTGGGTTGGAAGGGACATCTAGTCCAACGCCCCTGCCATGGGCAGGTACATGTTTCACTGGACCAGGTTCCTCAAAGCCCTATCCAGCCTGACCTTGAACACTGCCAATGACAGGGCGTTCACAACTTCTCTGGGCAAACTGTTCTAGTGTCTCACCACCATTATTGTAAGACTCAGAACTCTTTTTGGTTCCATAATTTGTGTTCTTGACAGCCCAGTGGTGCACCTTCAGCAGGACAGTCAATAAAAGGTTTCATCTTCTGGAAAAAGATAAGGCGTCAAATCACCTGAGGTTAAGGTGGGACCTTGGCCGCATACCTTACGCAGCAGGATACTATGTGATTGGTGGTACTACTACTGTTGCTCCTTATTTGAAGAACAGGCCAACCATTTGTATCCAAATGTGATGCTTTAGGTGCTGACAGTAGTTTCAGCATCTGAATCCATCTTACAGAGCAGGTGAAGTATGTGCGAGGGTCAAAAGTCTGAACGCTCTCCTTTGACTGTATTTCTCATACTCACGTAGGCTGTTGTTATCCACGCCCTCCTAAGGCAGCTAACTTTCTCATTTTATTGTATAGGGAATGCAGAGTCTTGACTCAGTGTTATGAAATCCATTTCCTAACACTGGCACCTGCAAGTCAGGTGTAGCTAAGCCACATCAACGTGCTCTTCTCAGAATGTGCCCAAGCAAGAGGACATCAGTCACACTAAGCACACATTATGCTATACTGGGGTTTGAACCGCACAAGTTGCTGGGTGCAGAGGATCAGCTGGAGAACAACTCATCTCTACATACACTTAACCATGGCTATACTGCTTTCCAAACTAATTTTTGGTATCCTGAATATATTAGAAAGGTTTCTTTAACTACATGCCTGACATAACCATTGGCTTGCTTTGGGCAAGGAGGTGTTGGAAGGATCTTAGGAGAGCAGTTGTTGACTGTAATATGTAGAATAGAATGTTTAAACCCAAGGGATCCCAGTTTTGATAATTACCGTGTAAACTGGTGTTTCCAGTATAAGCACAAGGGCTGAAAGTGGGGGGGGAGGGGGGGAAGGGGGGGAAGAATAATGGGTTTAGATATGTCTCTGAACTACAATCCTTTGGAGAACGTGCTTCCCTAAAATGCGTCTCTTGGCTCTTTAAGGTCTAAGAACTTATGTCAGTTTTCCTGTTGCTGACATCCTCCTTTATTCAAATGGTCTGAGCAATATAATTAATTCAGCCGAGGTATAATCAGTCTGCGCTTAGCTTGAAGTTTGCTGCCTGCATTTCAGATCAGCCAAGTCCTCTGTTCCTAAAAATGTATCTGTTATTTCTAACAGCATTGATCTAATAAATACTAAAGTCACCCTAAAATCCTTGCCTAAATCACAGCCTAAAGGAATCTGTTGGAGATCTATTCTTCTAAGCATTTCTGTAGGTTCTTTTTGGATATCTGCTAAGTGGAGAGAGTTTTCTAAACTCTTTTCAAGATAAGGCATGGGCAGTTCTATGTGGGAACTGTCATATAACACATTGTAAAACTTTTTAGAGTTTAAAACATTTCACTGTATCAAGAGGTCAGAAAGATAGGAGATTTGGGGAAAGGAATGTGTTAGTTTGCTTTTAATAAAGACAAAAGGAAGGGCCAGTAAGTAATGCATACTGAAGCTACCAAAGGATTAAAAGGTGCAAAACTATAAATAAAATGATAATATTTAACAGTAATTACATCCTCAGTTCTAATGATTTTGTATATTTTATGTTCTTTATGTGCACAATAGCAATATATTTAATACTAAAAGTAATGTTATTTTGATAAAAGCTATTTCACAAAATTATAATTTAAGAATCATTCAACATTTAGAGATAATAAAAGAGATAAGTAGCAATAGAATCTGTCCTAAATGGCTCATAAAACCAACATCTAAACAAAATAACAAACTTGACGGTAAAGTTGAATTTGCTTGAATGAGAGGTCTTCAAGTAGCCCAATGAACCAGTAAAACTGAAACCAGCTATTGAATGTACATCAAGACATCATCAAAACAACTTGCTAGAAATGCAAGTGGAAGAGACTATCAACGAATTCTGCTTAGGAGTGAATGATGTAAATAGCAAGAAATCCAAACAGAAACGTTATTTATTTTTCTTAATCAGTGTTAATCAAACACAGAGTAAGAATTTAAGATTCCTATTTCTCAAAATATATTCAGAATAAAATAGTAAGGCAACCCATCCTTCTGCCTCACAATTTATTTCTTTGCCTCACAATTTATTTCTTTTTTTTCTTCTTTCTTGTTTGTACTGTGGGAGGATCTTAGCCTAGTTCTTACTAAGTACTCTACTAGCCCATAGCACAATGCTCTTTTCCCTTTTTTTCTTAAGCTGCGATTTAAAAAGGTCTAACTGCTACATTCCCAGTCATGTAGCTGCAGTGGAAAAGCTAAGAAGAGCACATGTGAAAGGGAGTAAAGAGAGCTGCCTTCTTGTTCTCGCTTCCATCAAGTAAATGCCATTGTTTGGTAGACCAGAGGAGGAAATTCAGACTGTATGTAACGTTTTCACCCAATCTCCTCTTCAAAAGCATTAACTTAGTTAGCAGAGTTGAAGTCATTCTGCCAAAACACTGTGTATCTTTGGCATTCCCAGATAATCAGACACAGAATATATTCCTGTAGGTATAATTGAATTCTGAAATAAGTACTTACTGTAGTATAAAATACACTTGGGCAGCATTTTCATTACAGCACTTAATCCAGCTGAAATCTGTATGAGTGCCTCAGAATTCCCCCAAAGAGTATCGCGTTTGCAAAAATAGATTTGACAGATGTACAATAGGTCATGAAGTATTTAACAGAGATAACACCTCCAAAACATAATTACTTCCACAATGAAATGAATAAAAGAAAGGTGTAGAGGCTTCAATAAAATAAGTCTGAAACGCTACACATTTTATTGAAGTACCTAAGAGAAACCAATCTTTCCAAGAAAAGAGCTGAACTTTATTACAAAGTGGAGGTGGAATATCTGCACTTAGGACACGGCTTCCAAAATACCAATTATTTTAATGTGTCTGTAGGACTTTTAAGACATAGATCGGTAGAATTATTTTAGTTGGGTTTTAAAACAAATTCCTAAAGTCTATGAAAATGATTCTGATGATTTATTTTCAAAAACACCACACCTCGTTACAGGACATAACAGAAAATTTCTGAATAGGCTTTCAATTGCCAAATTGGTTTAAGAACTAAGATAAATCTGGAAACTTTGGAACTTCTGCTGTCTTTCTGAGATTTAAAAATTTTGGAAAGCCATGCTTATACAGAGACAATTATTTCCATTTGATCACTTCAGATAGGGTTTCTGTCTTCTTTGCCGAAGAGACTGTAAAGTATGGAAAGCATTTTCAGGTACACAAAAATGTGCTAAAAAGACAGGCACCTGATAAGATGTCTCATTAAGTATATATATAAATACCCTTATGTCCAAAAAGAAACATTTAATAATATATGAAACAGATGTTTTTGGCATGGAAAACTGTAGAGATTGTATACAATTACCAAAATTACGTCATCTAGTGTCCTTTTTCTATTTACACGATACCAAAATGTTTCAGTGTTAGGTGTCTGTTCTGCATAACCACTTACAGCTTTTTCTTAACTATGCAGTTTGTAAATCTGTTGACTCTTACTGCCTAATAACAGCTGCCAGGTGATCAGAATAGATTAATTTGCATTATTATTATATATTTCTTCTTCAATAGCCATCAGCAGAACAGGCAGATCTCTGCTCAGTGTGAAGCCTCCTGTCCTGAAGCTTTTCAGAAACGTCAAGACCCTTGCTAGCAGTAAAGCCGGTTTCTCTCCTCCTCCCCTCACTTCAACACTGGCAACCACCCCCAGCCCAAACTAAACCCATGGTAGAATTTACATAAAAGAGAAAGAAAATCTTTTTCCCTTTCCCTCCAGGCCCACCTCCGCAGAGTCAATAGAAGTTTTGCCAATGACCTCAGTAGGCGCAACACTCTCTAAACTTCCTTTCCTCTAGCAGGCCAATAAACTTCTTATCTGCACAATGACTGCCACATATTTCCACCACATCTTTTTGCCTACAGTTAGACTGACTTAACACTGGGAAAAGTTACATAGCCATAAATTTTTAAAACATTTAATAGGGCTTTTAGGCATATAACCCCCTGCAAATCAGCAGAAGTTATGCAGCTGAAACCTGACGTTTGCTCTGGAAGTGCTATCGAGGTACCATTTTCTTGTATATGGTATGACTGTTAGTAGACATATGGGTTTTTATATCAGAATAATGAATGAAAACTAGACACTGTTTATTTGTAATATATGCTATTGAGCATCTGAATTAATGAAACGGAATTTGTCGATGGATGGCATGTTCAGGAGAGTAGAAAAGCATTACTGCTTATAATTCAACCTTTGACATTTATGTTTAGGAATGGCTGAGGTGGCAGTTCGACGTGTCGCTGGTTTTGTTGTCTCTTACACGTTTCAGTAATAATTTCAACTTTGGAGAAGGGCGAGCAAATATCCATGTTACGTGTATAATTACAATGCAGAGAAATTTAGGCAAAGCTGCTTTCCGAACATCGGCCTACCTCAGTGCGGACGAGACAGGGCATCGTAGACTGAGATCCCAGTCTGATGCGCTCTTTTCTGACTGGAGGAAGAAAAAAAAGGCAACTGTGATGGAGTTCTGGAATGATCACATCTGCCCATTAAGGGCTGGACATCTATCTCTCTTTACACAGAGCTACCGAGCAGCCATCATTTACATTAAAACTCTCAGTCCATTACCAACAGTTGACCTTGCGACCTTCGTTTAAATGCTTCACATCCCATTACTTTCCTCTCGGGTCATCTACTTCCCTAATATTTTACAATAACACATTTCAGCATTGTCACAGGTTTCAGGCTCAAATTCTGGAAAATGTTTCCGTTCAAGAAAACACTCCACTGTGCGCTTTATTTTATTTATCTCCTGAAATTAAAATGAAGCATGCAGTTACCGTTTGCTCTCCATAGAGATAGACTGAAAACACACTTATGTGCTCCTCTGTCCTGTGCTCTGAATGATGGCAGTTATTTTTTCCAGTCTGTTTCAAACAGAAGAACTAATGTAATCATAAATGCATTGAAATTAAATCCTAATAAAGGGTCTTCAGAAGAATGTATGTATTCATGTTCCCACTTAAAAAGAAGGTTTCTTATACTTGAAAAAGATATTTGAAGCATTCCAGCTTTCTAAAGCATTGCAGTATACTTTTGCAATAGCTTGTTACCCATTACTGAATAGATTTAATTATACTTTCTCTGTAGTAGAATTACAGTTACAGATGTTTTTTTGCTACTGATTGGAACGTCAGTAATAATTTAATTAGATATTATGACAGTTTCCATGGCTTATACGTTAACACAGTTAAATTCTCTCTGTAAACTAATTTTGAGAACAAATGTTTCTGTTCAAAACCTTTTACAGTGGAAATGTTTCAAAGGTAGAAAAAGTTAATTATAAAGCTTTTTTCCCCTTCTAAATCCTCTGAAGGAGCAAGAACATTTTCCATGGAAATATGGTCAGCCACTGAAATGTCAAAGAGGCTCTAACTGTAGAACACTGAACGGTATATGGAAAGTATATGAAATTTAAACTACCTTACAATCTAAGTTAAACGGTACTATTTATTTATATAACTATAGTGACCCTCAGTGTGTAGAAGATATGCTTTTTACTGTGTGGTTTTCTTGTATGCGAGAACATTGAATGGCTGTATTATATTTAATTAAAAGCAATAGCGGGCCTACCCAGATGTTAAAAGGGCTTGATCTAACAGTGTGTTGACATCAGATGAATAGGAGAGGCCACCTGCTAGCTCCACTTTTGGCTTTGTGGATGATTTGCATTCCTGTGGCCTGTTGCTCTGCATGATTGCTCTCAGCACTTCACAGCCCCATGAACTGTTTAATATCATGGATACCTTCCAGCCATGCAGGCTATCTCCTTTTGTAACATCAGCGCAAAAGAAAGAATGACCACTTGCATGATTCTGATGGGTAGAGCATGATGTTTTCACTTAGCATACACCACATCAAAGAGGCGGAAATGCTTTTCTATAAACTGGATTAAGATAAAAATTAATCCATTCTTGCCTAAGAGCGCTAACAGACCTTTTTGTTCTTTTTCGGAAAGATAATGCTCATCATTTGAATCTGAGTACAATACGGTTCAGACTGTAAGTGGTATCCTTGTCTTTTCACTTGAGCACAGAACGTTTCTAGTGTAAATATGTAAAATTTAAATAATTTACTAAATATGTGTACTGTCTGAACACTGAGAATCGCTTCAGTAGCATAAATATATTCATGAACACAAATGCAACTATTAGACTGCACGTGCTTTATAATCATTAGACTTCCAGTACAGTCCTGATTTCTGTCATCTTTCTAAAAAATTTATATTTTAAAGTGAGAGGCAGGAAAAATGAAATCAAAAGGAAAAAGAAATCATTATAGAATTTTCCAGTAGGTAATATTGAAAGACAAAGGAGAAATTTCAGATCCACATTTCCATATATTGTCCTCTCTTGAGATTATACTTGCTGCGTAAGACTTAGTGAAAGCTTCTGATATGCTTCCAACTTGAAGGTTATTGTATCATCACTCAAGGAGCGGAAGGATGCCATTATCTAAAAATAGTCATAGTTATTTTCCAGATTCCTTTGTATTTCTGATCCATATTTATTTTTGCAGCGATGAGTTGACTTCATCCCTGCAAGCCCTCACTGACATTTCCTTGTAGTTTTATACTTCAGTATTAAATAATGTATTTAGCAGACATAAAAATGCATCCTGCTATGGTGTGATAAAAGATAGCTTCATTTATTTAAGTTCTAGAAGCAAAAGCTAACAGTTACTTTAAGTTTTAGTAGACTGCTGAAAATTACGCTTGTTTTTGTGTTTGATGTATCTTTTTCATTATGCAGTATGATGATTTAAGGTACAAGACAGGAAAATAAAATATTAATGCACCGCAGATTTATATACAACGCGTGTGATAATTCAGTTCTAACTTGCTGTTAAAAGATTTTTAAAAGTTTGAGCATTTTAAATCAACTCTTTGCTATAACCAGACAATGACCTTCTTGCCAAATTATTTAGTTACTTAAGAGCTGGGATAACTGAGATTAAAGCAGAATTTATGTACCTAAATGCCTCTTTAGAAGCCTAACTCTAAGGCACAGATTTTCTGACTCCTTACTCAGCTAACTGCTATATATAAAATTCCTTTGTGTTTAAGCTTATGATTTCAAAGTTGCTCATGTATTGCAAATTTTATTTCTCAACATATCCACAGATGACCCAGTCTTAATGCTTGGAGAGAGCAGAGATTTCATTTTGAATTCCAGAATATAAAGTGCACTTCGCACAGACGAGAAATGTGACTTCAGTTCCCTCCTTTGGCTGAAAGTTTCTGAATCTAACAGTGTTTCTAAGCCACCAGACTTCAGAGGTTTCAGGGAATAGGAGCTGTCAGATTCTTCTAGTTAATTAAAGTTTTTCATTACCTGATTAATTGTTTTCTAGTCAGTGGATGTGATGAAGACAGTCAGTAACTCTATGGCCTGCTGATTGGTATTACCCCTGGAAAAGCTATAGTGGTGGCTAGGGAACTTCTGCAGCTAAATACAAGGGCTCAGCTCTGCTCAGGCAGAATGTGGACCACTACCACTGGGCTATTGGCTAAACAGAAAGTATTTGGTTGTTCTGGCTTTCTGGAAAGAAAAAAAATGCCCCAGTTTCCAAATAGTGAAACACCATCCAAGAGAAGTATTTCTTTATTCTGTAATTAAGCCTCCTAAACCTTAAAAAGGATGAAGCTGAAGATAACGCCCCATTTACAGCATTTCAATTTGAGGCGCTCTGTGGTGTCCAAGACGTCTGCAGCATGTTTGACAGATGTCACAGGGCTTGCAGGAGACCTTTACTCCTCTAGACTGGCAGCCAGGGGATGATGGCATCTCAAATGGCACCGGGTTTTTGTAAGCATGCACGTTAAGCTTAGACAACTGAATCCCAATAAGGGTGTTTAAGCTCCTGTGATAGCAGTTATCTAATCACCACAGTCTAGAGAGTGACTGAATTCACTTTGTGCCTGGAGCTGGGAATGGCTTTTCCAGCCCCATGGACTGCATTGGCCAAGTTTGCACTGGCTGCCACTGGAGCTCACGTGCCTAGCGTGCATGGAGACCATTGCATGTAGACACATACATTCAAGTGTCCTACTCATGCACTGAATTTTATAATTGATTGTGATATTTTCCTGTACTGCCACTGTAAACAGTAGAACTATATGGATTTAGAGAACTTATTGCAACAAATGCAAATGTTGTAAACCACCTATTTGTAAGGTGACCAGGGAAGCTGAGTATTGTACACTTGGACTTCCACAAAAAACTGCCATTATATATGCACATCTTCTCCATAACATCAGGGAAATGCAGAGAGAAGAAAACAGAGATACTGGTATTATTCCCCCAGTGAGCTGGCTTGCAGCACTGGGTTTAACTAAGAGCTAATATAGCTCATGTCCACCATGTTTCTTCTGGAGGGGCCCTGCAGTCCTAAAGAAGCTGAAGGACTTGAGACTGGCAGCAAATTAAAGTTTAATATGTACTGCAATTTGTATCTTTTAGAATCCTACATCACTTCCCCATCATAACTGTGTGTTAACTGCCATTACATCCAAGTATATGAAGTAATAAATAGGTCCCAAGTGCCAAGTAAATGCAAAAAAAAAAATCTGAGGCATTTCTTCTCCATGTGGGAACCATCTCTAGTGAACTATACTTCTGTAAAAGCAAAGTTATTACTGTTGTTCTACAAGTGTTTTCCTTCACTAGAAAGCTGCTATGGAAAATGACAGAGAGTTTACTCTTTTGTTGAGTGCTCTGTAAATGCTGTATGCCTTCTCCAAATACAGCTTTGCAGATGGAAATGTTTGAGGTGAGGCTGAATGCTTTCCTGAACTGTGACCTGCTATAACACGAGTTTTCTTCTCAGCCTAATTGTCTCTGCTTTGCACTACTCAGGTGCTGCAAAACAGCTGTTAGACTAGCTGATCTATGCAGATTTAAATTCTCCTGCGTGCATAAATCCCCATGTCATGGCATGGTGATGGAAAAGCACTGAAAAGCTGTGTACCAACTGACTTTCAGCCATGGAAAAGAAGTAGGCTTTCCCTGAAGAGGTGATAGTCCAGAGCATCCCTGCACGCCACTGATCCCTGTATCTACGCACAGATTTGTGTGATTTTCAAGCGGAGCTAACTTCTACCACAGTCAAAATAGTTTCTGCTGAACCTCAAGAACACTAAAAGTGACATAAAGTCATCTTTGCCACCCATACATGACAGAGGCTTATGTTTAAGCAGTAAGGAATGTAAGTAAAAAAGAATAAGATTATCTAAATTTCACTTTTAAAACAAAGTAGATTATCGTCCCTTTGACCATATCACGGAGACAGCTTTATGATAATATCTCTAAGTATATCCAAAACACGATAAGGAATTGATAGTGGATGTTTTTGTTGTTACAGCAAATGGAGTGGTAAGGCATGATGATAACTACTGCTATGCATTGCTATTGTATATATAATGATGGGGTTGTGGGGCACCACACTCTTTAGGGTTTATCTTTGTCTATTTTTAAACAAAGTGTTAATTGAGTGCAAATGTGTCTGATTCTGTGATGTAAAGAACTGCTCTTTGTTGACAGTCCTTAGTCTCCTGATTGCTTGTTTGGTATTGGCCAGCTGTGGCCTTGAGTGATGAAATACCTTAAAATATGAACTGTGCTTTCTTCAAAGTATGTATTTTGCCTTCAATATGGTGAAGCAATCAAACACTTAGACTTAGCTTACAGGAAGAGAACAACTTTTCTGTAATAAGTACTGGGGGGCCCTCAGTTCAAGGAAAGAGAGGGTGCTGAGGAATGTTAAAAGCAGACACTGTTATCACTCCCTTTGAGTACTGAGTTTACCTTCACCTACAGTTCCTTCGGATCCTCCCTCTCTAACCTTGAAGAAAACCTTTCACAAGTATCGCGACATAATTTAAGGAAGGTGTAGCACTGGGGGAGGTCAGAAACGGGAACATCCCCATCTTCTCTTGGCAGTATTTTTACAGAAAATATATAGGCAACCCTCTGGATTCCACAAACATTTTAAAAGATCTGGCTTCTTGTTAAAAATTTTTAAACAAGCCTCCTGTAATTTTTCAGTGAAACCAACACGGGAGAACATCCACTGAAAAAAGCAACTAGTACTGAGTTTGGAAAAAAAAAAAAGCATTTAAAATTCTGTTATCAGAAAGAAATGTTATTCCTAAACCACTTCATTGTAGTTAATTACCTAGTAGAAATACATTACCTTTGAGGATTTGATTTTTTTTTCCCCTCCGCTACTTATATGCACATTAGCAGGTATCCTGAATCTGGAATATCTCTTCTTGAAGCATGATTATGGTTATCTACAGTCCTGAAGGACTGCGCTCTTCAGAGTTGAGAAGGCAGAGCAAAGGTCAATGGAAGCTCAGCTCATGACTTTTTACAGTCCAGCTTTTTCTTCAGCACACAGTCTGAGGAAGTCCAAGCTGTGGTGTTTCAGTCTCATGAATGTCTTTTGGCTTTCACTTCAGCTTGTATTTAAAGCTGGATAACTGTTTTAAAGGGCACTTGAATTCAGTGTCCTTTGTAGCATACTGTTCTGCATCTGTTTAAGAGGTGTTCCATGTGCTTTTGGCAGATGATATTTCCAGCCATTCTGAAATGTTTAAAAAGGCCAGTTTTCTGAACTGCCTTCTGCTGTATGTGCTGTAATTCAAATCTGGGCTTTTGAAGTTATGGATAAATTCAGTATTCTAGATGTACTTTGTTGTGAAAACAATAACAAAATAAAATACCACTCCAAAATATAAATAGTGGAGAAAGAAAATATGTTTACTATTTTTATGGTTTACCTTTTTAAATTTGGAAAATTATATTTTTGTTTCTTTTTGACACTGCTGGGAGCCAACAAAATCAGTTCTCACTGTAGCAATATGGGAGCCATCACACACCGAATGTATCATTGCAGAAGAATAACATCGTTAATTTTGAGTAAACAAAAACACTGGGGATGATTCTCAGAATGAGAAGATCGAATCTTTATGAGTTTATAGATTTTGACACTCCCCACTGCCACATGGAAGGGATGAAATCAAGACAGAAAATCTGTTTCATCTTGCTGCATTATGCAAAATATATAGCTGAATAAGTAAGATGAGGTGATATATATATGGATGCCCTTTCTTTCCTTTCTGTTTTTGCTCATTAGAAAATAAAAACAGAAGCTGTTGTGACAGAGCATGAGACAGAGCTTAAAATTCGGAGAGCCTGGGGCTGCTTATCTTTATGTTAACATTAAATTTCTTGTTACGAAATTATAGCAGATGCACAGCCATTCTAGAATGGCACAGGTCACAGTCCCATATGTTGCTGATCCCACACAAGACATGTATCATCTCTCATTTCATATCTGTCAGTCTCATACAAACGTCTCGTTAACTACGGTGCTTAAAGGTATGGGGCATCCATGTTCATGAACCTGAATCCCTGCCCAGATGAACTAATTATGAAGGAGCCATAATGGAAACTGTTCTTTGCAAATATTTGCAAAGGATGGTTCACTGTTTGTGTCTGGTGCTGCTTTCGTGAGCAAGCAGGTACCCTGTGTGTAATTTAGATATAGCAGATGTACATACATCAATATTTAAATACTGGTAGAAATATATGTGAATGCTATGCAAGTTCATGTCTCAGTATTAATAATAAAAGATACATCTCAACGTGTGTGTGCATGTGTGTGTGCATGTGTGTGTGCATGCGTGCTCGTGTGCAAATTTTCCCCCTAGAAAATATATTCTTGGAAATCCTATTCTAGTACATTTTCACACAGAGAGAGACAGAATTATTTCTTCCAACTTAGCACACATTATTAATATGCATTATGCATCATCCTTCAACTCATATACTTCTAAAATCCGATTGGGATCAATAGGTATCCTTTCTATGTAGGAACCGCTACATTTATTTAGATGTCTAAATTTACATTAAACAAGGTAGCTAATGCTTTTTAGTGTAACATAGCATTGTTCTGTAGAACAAAATGGTAATAACACTGAATCTGCTGACACTGCAGGTGTTGAGGGATCTATGGACTCGAGGCTTTTAAGTTTCAATAGGTTTCATATAAAGTTGGCATATAGGATATCAGGGTGTTCACTCAAGCCCTGTTATTTTGACTAATCAGACCTGACGACATAATGAAATGCTTTTCTTTTTGCCTTGCACAGCTCCTCATTTTAAAATATTATGTGTCTTAAGTTAAGAGTGCTCAGCACCTCACAAAACAGAGTCCTTAAGCAGCACAGTCATACAGTTGCATTTCATTATGCTAACATTAAACATACACTTTTCAGACTTGGTATCAATTTTATACTGCTCACATGTTACGGTGGTTTGCTGTTTTCAGGTTTGTCGCTCTTGCTTCACAGTAAGAGGCCAGTTTACAATATCGCACACCCGGCTGCACCTTGGCAAAAAGAAATATATTGCAGACATGTGCTGAGCAACCATCCCTGGTATTGCTTTCCCGTTGCGCTTCGTTTCTGATCTGCCACACCAGGGTTATTGCCGGCCTGAGCCTCCGGGGAGCCAAGCCTGCCAAACGCCCCGAGCTCCACCAGACTTGTGCGGGGCAAACCTCTGAAGCGCTCACCCCATGCAGGGGAGGTTTCATCCATACAGAGGCTCTCCCCTACAAAATGCATCCAGTTGAAAGCAGTTGTAATTTGGAGCATAAATCGTACATCAAATAACAGAACTGCAGTCGGCCTGGCATTTTTCACGAGGAAAATATGCATAACTGGTATTTTGCTGAGAAATACATCAATTGAGTTTAAATCTAAAACAAGAAGGCTTGCTTTAAAGGAAGACTGGTGCTTCATCTGAGAAAATATACTTTATTATTAAGATTAATATAGGTATCCAAAACAGTACGTGTCTGCAAAATTCTAGAATGATTTAAAATAGACTCCCATTGGAGATGAAGGCCCACCTCAGACCGGTTTCCACACTCTGCAACTTGCAGATCGGGGTCTAAAAAGTTTACATCTCAGTGGGAAATGTCCTTTATCTCCTTTCACAGCAGGTGAGTCTGTCAAAGGTGAAGAATGATACCAAGAAGACTCCTTCCCGCCCACTTTATCTTTCAGTTTGTTTTGCTTTATTAAATTTTTTAAACAGTTCATCAGGTTAGTCACCAAGCTTTATTCTCTCTTATTGCACTAATTTTAAAATGATACTATTTTGTCTGCAGGAATAATGAAAAAAAGTCATTGGGGATCAGCTGTGGATATATATGGCCCCTCCTTTACTCATGCTCTCGTGGGGCGGATTAGTCATGTGTTGGTTTAACACATCCCTACAGGCAATGTCTTATTGCTTAAGGTTCAGAAATATGAATAATAAAACGAGACCATAAGCTATTTAGCTTGCTAGAAATTAAATTTAACAGCTTCAGCTCATGAATCCAGCTGTAAAAGTACATACAAGGCATTAAATTAACAGGAACACATGGAAATCTACAGGATCATATTCCAGAGGAACCAAGTTCTGTGTTTGTCTTACCAGATAATCTGGTAAAACTAGACAAAATAGATTTCTTTTTTTTTTTTTTTCTAACATTAAACTTCTTCCACTAACAAAATCCTTCTTTGAAGAAACTTTACTGCTGCAGAACAATATTCATAACCCTGATTTGTCCTTCTCTCATAAAACCCCCAAATCTCTCAACCAGTCATCTTCCTTGTCCCTGTAGCAAAAAAAAATGATGCATTTGGATGGATTAATGTGCCCAAGGGATTATCTGTGGGGTTTTTTTGCAGATATACTGATCAATTCTACTAATGATATTGCATCTGCCCGCAAACTTCTTGTTCATATTCTTAGACCATCACAGTCACAGCCGTTCTTCTCATGTTAGTATTTGAGAATATATCCATATAAATAAAAATTAATGACTAAAATCTTGTATCAAGAACGAACTCCAGTCCAAAGGGAGTTTATTTTTTTCCAAGGTAGAGACATTGCTGTTGTTACTGATTCTACATAAAAAGCATTCAAACACTGCAGTAATATGCAGCAGTATAAAATTCCAGCGTTGATACGGGGTGGGGGGGTTCACTGATATCATTGTAAGATAGATTTGGGCTTTCTGCGGCAGAAGTTTAATATAGGAAATTCCTGTATTAAATGCTATGACTGCTCTTAAGACGGTGGTAAGTGTGGAAGCATGGGTGACAGTGTAGTGGGCTTTATCGAAAGGTGAGCTTTGCATCTATTACGAATACATCAGTGAGGACATATTGTGATAGGCCAGGTTAAGAGCAAAAGTGAACATCTGGCAACTTGTCTTCCTCCAGACCCTACACGCAACACCTGCACAAAGGCCAAATACTTTGTCATTACACAGGATTTCAGGTTTTCTTATTGTATGAGGAAAATAATGTGCTTTTTCTCCCTTGGGGCAAATCCTAATTCTGCTTCTGAGGCCAACATGACTCCTTCTGCATTGCAATTGTGTTTTGGCAGCACAAGTCAGGACAACAGACTTTGATGGCACAGACCACAGTGCACAGACCAGTGCACCAGTAATGGCTAAGAATGGGAGCCAGGCCAATGACCAGCTGCTAGCCAGCTCTCGTCCTTCTGCAGAGTACCAAGTGACACCAGGAATAGGATGTTCTGCTTACTTATCCCACAGCCCCCCAGAAAAGATGAACTGCTATCAAAGTCTTGGGTCACATCTCGTATGAAGTCAGTTGTCCCTTGTTGCCCAGACATTCTCTATGTAATTACTGCTAGGCAGCCTTTTTAGGAGAAAGTTGATTTCATCACAGCCACACATCCATCAACTTTATTGTCTTCTGACATCATCCCTCATGCCCCTATCTTGCTGTTGCTAGGTGACAGGCTACCTATGGTGAAATCACAGCTGAGTAAGTGTTGTTCAAGTTATAATGGTTACTGTCTTTTCAGCTATTGTATACGGCCTTATCTTTTGTAGTGGTAGAGATGGAAGGGCTTAGATATGGCACTATAAAAGGGAGCAATTAAGTCTTCCTTTAAATTTATGACCTGTTTAGTATTCATATTAAAAACATAACATTACATATTGGTGCATACAATGTGTTTTGCTTACATCAGAGACGTGTATTGAGATACCACTTTATGTACACAATTAAGAGACAACTACACGAGGTGTAAGGTCTAGCTAGTAAGTAACCTGTCTCAGGACCTCCAATCCATTGGTTATTATTATAAGAAATCAGACAGTGACGAACAATGAAATCTGCTTCTAAGTAAAACTCTCTAATTCCACCTAGCATCAACGGGGTAAATACTTGTTATATTTTTTAGCCTTTCTTTTATAGTTATCTTTTCATGCATATGGACACTAGTCCTTCTTAGAATTCTGCTAAGCTCTTAGCTTCCATGATATCTTATGCAAAGATAATAATCCCTACTAGTTAAGAATTGCCTAGATATGTACTGAAATAAGAATATTTTTATCAGTTTGAAATGTTCCGCCTGCCATGAAATTTATCCTTGTTTTTATGCTATCAGGGAAAAATGTGACATACTCAATTTTAACCTTAGTTGAAAAGTCATACTTTTCTGATTTGTCATGATGACATATGTTAAGAATCAAAGGAATCATTTGCTTTCTTAATGGTATGGGAATATAATTTGCAGTTTGTTTTTAAAAGCTGAATCACTGTTTTCAGATATCATTCCTCAGGAAATATGTTTTCAATTATACCCCCTCCCCTTTTTCTTTCCGAATAGCTACACATTCTAGTTAAGCAAGATATATTAATTGTTTTTCATAAAGATATCTCTCAAACACTCTTTTCGAAGTCTCCATTTTTGTTGGAATTGCTTATGTAATATGTAGAATAATAGGCCACTTATTTTAATGATGCCCATTTAACCCTGAATCTGCATCTCATTGGCTGTTGACTTCATTCACTTTCACTTTGATTTGCGCTTTGAAAAGCCCAAATCATTTGTGTTATTCGTAGGCTGTTAAGACCCATAGGCAGAAAAAATGTCATATTACTTTAATGCTTTAATTAATTCTTGTACCCCATGTCTCTATACAGTACCAGCTGCACAATAATTCATGACAGTACATTCCAGATAAACCACATTTTTAATATAATGCAATAATTACCACCCTTAACAGACCATTTATGCTTCTACAGAAGGATCCCAAATCTGCCTGGGCAGACTAGAGGATTAATAATAAGGGTGGTGAATTATTAATCATGCAGTGAATCTGCTCCTTAATTTAGCTGATTGCTTCACATTTTCCAGCAGAAAAGACATTTCCAGTGTTTTTGCCCTTTCCATATAGCTCTTTTCAGGGTGCAGCCTTCATCCATCCTAAAATTTTATTCTTTCTGGTTAGAATTTTACCTCCAACCTGGGAGACCCCACCTATTCATCTGCTCCTAGAACCTGACTTTGATCTCCCTTCTGTTTAAGGGCTCATCTTACTCCTTTTGTACCATATGACTGTTCAAATGCCATAGCAATGATTTGCTCAGATATCTAACCATGTCAAACAAAGATTATTTCTTGGTTTTCTTAAAAAGGTTTTCAACAATGCATCTGCTTCTCCATAGTTAATATGCTAATTAATAAAATCTAGTCATGACACATAATCAGAAAACAGCAACAGATTCTAAACTCTGCCTACTGCATTTTCCTAGCTGTTTCTGTCTAAAAGAAACAGGGCTGGCTATTTTGTATCATTTTTGTCAATAAAAGGCTTTTAAAAACTGATTATTTTCTGATTACCTTTCCCTTCCCATATTTCTGTTCTCTTTTGTCATTTCGATAAATTGGGATCGGAACCATGTTTTATTTTACATCTGGGTACAGTGAAGCTGAAGACAAACATGCAAGTATCGTAATATTTTTGTACGTTCATAATTAGCACCGTACACACCTTAGCTGAATGATCTCTTGCTGGAAATAATTGTTTTAGCAGAAATAAAATAATCTGCAGGTACAACCGAATTCCTTTAGAACTAGCATTCTGTGAACTAGCATTCTGTGAACTTTCTATCTATCCATGCTATAAAAACATATGAATCAGACGTAATCTATGAAGCACAGCATCCTGTCTGTGATGGTAGCCAGGACCAGATGTTTTACACAAAGGTGCAAAAACCCCTTACAGTAGGCAGATGTTGGATTATTTCTCTATTAAGGAGGTCTCATCCTAAGCCCTAATACTTAGAGATTGTCTGGAGCCCTAAAGGATGAAGTTTTATTTTCATTCCAGAACTCTTCTTCAGTGTCTCACTAAGACTTGCTCTTTGAGAGTGTTTGTTGTGGAGTGGTGGCAGAAATTGAGTTGTGTGGGCTCCAGATGTAGGTTCAGTGTTGTTTCCCATGCTGGAGCAACATGCAAGTGCAAAATCTGCTCAGAGCAACTGGATTATTAAACTTCATCTGTTAGCCCCTGGCAAACATAAAGGAGCAAAACATAGCTAGAAAATGACATTTCTTAACATTTTAGAAATTAAATCGATATTCAACGGGACAACAGATGGCGTGTTCCTGACTCCAGGCTATACTGCTGCTAAATTCTGAATTCTTGCCACAAGACATGGAGATTTCTGTGCTTTTTGAAACAGTTGGACATACTTTTGTAATGGAAAAGCTGTGGCAACTTAAATATAGTGGTCACTACTTCAGGCACAGATGTTCCATGGGTAAACACCTCTGTGTTTACAATGGGGACACAAATTCATTGTCTCATGAAAACGTGTGATGACAACACTAAGGCAAGGAATAGGAAATGGATGTTAATGAGGCTGAAGAGCCAAAGCCTCTCTGGGACCAATTGCGAAGAAAGTTAAAGCTTCCCTTCCTGGCTGTCATGCACTGGAGCAGTCCTACACAGTCCCCTGTGGCTACAATGCTGCCTCTCCTGTCTGCGTTGGGTGTTCTGGTGCTTCATGATGACCTGTTCCCCTTCTCTCCTGTTCCTCAAAAGGCCCATTGAAAGAGGAGTATAAGAACTCAAGCTACCTCCATTAACACTACGGTACCTCACATCTTTGTTAACTCTCTCCTTGTGCTCTGAATTACAAATCTGATTTATAATAATTAAAGTGTTGGGTCAAATTATGTTCTTTAACGTGGTACGAAACACCTTAAAAATTTTCATGGAATTTCTGTATATGCGGGAGAGGAAAAAAAATTTACAAAAATAATAAAGAATAGTTTTAAGTCCAAAAACCTATTTACCTGTTGTTCTCAAGGGAAACTATAGATCTTTAAGCATCTCTCTGTACTAGGACCAGCCATTCTTAAAGGTCAAAGAAAAGTCAGAACTGTAACACTAATGTATTACTATAGAACTTAATGAAATATTCTATGCATTGTTTTTAATTCCTTATTACTCAAATTCCTGGCTGTACAGTGATCCAGTGTCAACATTTGGTTTGGCATTTAGGATTCTCTCCTAGGAAATGGGAAGTGTGGGCTGAATACTCTGAAGGCTTCTCAAACTCTGAGCCAGGAACTTCCTGGCTGTTCCTCTGTGCTTGATGATTCCTCCTGGCCAAACTTCAGGGGCTACCTGTTCAACATGCGGACATACTGCACTGCCTAGAAGAGACACCTAAGCTTCCTTCATCGCAGTGGAGAAGCAACTCTGTAGCTAAGCTGCTCCAAATGATTCCCTGTGGGTGATGAGCACACCTAGCTCGCTCCACTGACTTTGCAGAAAAACGCAGCTTAGGCAGCCTAAATCTCTCTAAAGGCTCATAAATGCTGCAATGCCTAATTTAGATGCCTAAAGTAGGAGGTTTGACTAATGCTGTCCATACCTATTTGAATTCTCTGCAGCCTCATGCAGCCAGACTGCTGTATCTGTTTGTTGTGGGTTAACCCCCGGTAGGCAGCTCAGCCCTACACAGCCACTCGTTCACTTCCCCCCGCAGTGGGATGGGGGAGAGAATCACAAGGGTCAAAATGTGAAAACCCAGGTTAGGATAAAGACAGTTAACTAGGTAAAGCAAAACTGTGTGCGCAAGCAAGGCAAAATAAGGAATTACCTTACTACTCCCCATCAGCAGGCAGGTGTTCAGCCATTTCCAGGAAAACAGGGCTTCATCATGTGTAACTGTTACTTGGGAAGACAACCCTGAAGGTTGACCCCGCTTCCTCCTTATTTCCTTCAGCTTTTATTGTTGAGCGTGACATGATATGGTATGGGATATCCCTTTGGTCACCTGGGGTCAGCTGTCCCGCCTGTGGCCCCTCCTGACTTCTTGCCCACCCGCAGCCTGATGAGAACATGGTGAGAAAAAGAGACGGCAGGCTTTGACGCTGGTTTGTTATCAACACAGGTGTGTTTTCATCATAAATCCAAAACATAGCACCATAAGAGCTGCTATGAAAAAAATTAACTCCATCCCAGCCAAAACCAGTACCCTGTTGTACTAGGAGCACGCTGTCACATTTCCAAGCCATCCTTTGCCATCAGAAAGATGAGAAAATTGGTAATTTTCTTAAGACAATGGCCGATTCTTGTGTTGTCACATAATTCTATGAGCTTACACATAGACATTAAAACACCCAGCTACTAGGTGAAACAAACCCCTTCTTGCGCTGGAGGTGAATTGTGTTTTAAATTGGGGAAAGAAATCATTAAGGGTACTGTGGAATGTTTGATACTGCAAATAACATTCTTCATATGAAAAAGAAGAATATTGTTCTCTTTCACAGAATATTGCTTAAGCAACACAGTGGGTCCCTAGAGGTAACAACAATAACGTGTTCTGCTTCACAATATGTAATCAGCATTTTGATTTAAAGGTATTATTGTTCTTCTCCCTCACAAATGAAGCTTACAGATATATTTTTGTTTGAGAGGCTGTGGACTCAAGAAAGTGCTTATTACTGCAACTGTAATACGATGTAGTGCATATTAATTTTTATGTGATTACATCTTGTATTAGCAATGGAGATAGACAAAGAAAGTTTTTCCAAGTGTTTTACTTTATCATGGTGTCGCTACCATTATGGTGAAAAGGGAATCTCTGAATGTCCATACCATTCCAGTATTTCCTATGTCAGCCTTTCCTCTAAAGTTACAGCATTCATTTGCTTGGTTCAGTCTTTGCTATTGAAGCCAAAAAACACAATCCTTTGTCCTAACTTCTGCATGCTACCAAAGAGGATTTTAGATCACAGGACACAGCTGAAAATTGCAATCTGACTCTGAAGTTAAATACAAACAGAGATGGAAGAAATAAATGATGCACACATTTACTTGATGATCTCAGATTACTTTGTATCATGCTGCATGTGATATTTGTTTTTATTCCACATTGCACACTATTTCAATTTATTTTTTCATTATTTAGTAGTATGTTGTCCAAAAGCTTTTGCTATGTTGATAATTTAACAACTGCATTCAGTTATTGTGGATATGCATTTTAATTATGCATTGTTTAGGCAAAATGATATGAAGTAAATTTAAAAACATCAAACTGCAGCATTAAACACAAGCAGACTACCTTGGCAAGCACATCCTTTATGTGCAAATATAAACTTTGCTTTGTCTGTTCAGTAATACCTCTGCCTTTTTAACTGTTTGGTTGCCAAATTAGGCAAGTTTCTACTGCATCAGAAGACTTATTCTCCATTTATTTTGGCCCTAGGCTGAGTAATGTTGATGACAGAAGAAACAGAAAAATTCTAGTGACAGACAAGTCACTATACTAGAATTTAAACTGTTACTATTACCCTGGAACAATTTAATGCCAGGGATGAAGCAGTTGAGTACCTCAAGTAATTTTTAAAGGACAGTTATATGGCAAATGCCTAAAATATAATTCAAACCATTATTCCTGGTATGTATGCCCACAAAATATTTTTTGTACACAACTCAGTAATTAGAAGAATAAAACCAAAAAGAACAGAGAAATCTAACTTTTGTATTCATATCATCTACATATATTTGTGCTTTATTAGATAATGCCTAATTCATTTTCACTTGCTGGAAAATTTGAAATAGAGAAATTGCATATTAGGTACATTAGACCACTATATTAGATCCCAGGGTTTGTAATAAAATCTCCAACAAGCAAGACAGCAACTAATCAATCTCTATTTTTCTTATGATTTCTTTGCCTAAATGCACAGTTCCTTGGACTATCTGGGCTTCCCAGAAACACTGCAGTTCTACTCCACCTTCTTCCCTCCCCTTAAAGTTGAAATTGCATCCTCTTCTGCCAGAGGGACACACTCTCTGGTTCTCTCTTTACCTACCTGCCTCAAAGCTATTACCACGTAGCCTTTAACAGATAAAAAAATTACGCGGTATACTATGATATTATATATTCATATTTGCAGATTGCATTTCATTTGTACCTTCCCTTTCAGTCCACTTCTCGCTTCTTTGGTGACTTCTTCTCTGAAGCCAGCAACAAGTTTGCTAAGTATAGTGCTTTGAGACTTTCCTTGCCTGCACAGGTAGAAATCAGGTATAGAGTCAAATGCAGTGACAATGTAATGGACTTAATAATGTTAGCAGGCGTGGGACTCATTCCAGTAAATGTAGCTATCAACTTCTGAGTAATTACTCTAGTCTCTGTATAGTCAGCGAGGAGACAAATGCATACATTACAGTATCACTGATTTGATGTTAAAATATATGTTTAAAATAAATCAGAAGAGTTGCTCCCTAAGAGAACACAGAAAAGGTGTAGGTCTCTTTTTTCCTGTTTGGAAAGCACTATCCCCAGAAAGCAGTGCAGGTACACTTGCCAGGTGGTTATTTTGTGCTGTTTTGGCTCAACTCTGATAAATGCTCTCTACTTGAGAAGAAATGGATATAGCATAAAAGTTGTCCCAGCACCTCCTTATTCAGTAAATATTTCCTAAGGATGATTTATAGTTTCTCTTTGTACTACGTGATATAAAGGGGTCGCTTGCTGGAAGAGTGGCCCCACTGACAATCAATAGTGTTTTGTTGGCTCTTAGTAACATAAAGGGAGGAAGGAAATCAGAGGTTACTGCATATTGCACCTTATAATCCATATAAGAAATCACATCAGTATTTATTGGCAGAAAAGAGTAGGTGGAGAGGAGAGGGAGATACTGACTGCACTTATATGAAAAACAGAGATGGAAATGTAGTCTATGTAACAGTAGGCAAAATACTTGCTCTTAAAAGGAAATATTTTCTTAAATATTATAATAGCACCTTGAAAATCCATTGAGGAATTGGCTCATTGTTTCTCGTGATAATGCCGAATGGTAGGTCAGGTCACTGAGAAGAAGAACTTGCGGTCTAAAGAGTCAGAGAAGGGACACATTTGGTTCATCAGCATTTCTGTCAGTTATGGAAATATCTCAAATGGAAAATGTTATCCATAAATAAGCACTTTCTCCTACAATTCTCTGCTGTCTTTGATACGCTGTTGATACATATAATAACAATTATATGTAGCTATGTAGCGCTCGCACTTTGGAGATCACCCCAAGGGCTGCAGAGTACCATTCTTACCAGTGTAAAAGTCAGTGCCCTTTAGAAATATAAAGTAACATAGCTTATGGTACATCCCCTTCTTTTATGGCTCTGCGTATAAATGTGTAACAGTTGGGATTATGAAACTAGGTCTAAGGTCACAGGATTTCCTTCTTTTCCTATGTAATACTGTCTAGTAGTACGAGAAAAAATTAAAATGTTTCATTTTTTGGTGTGTTTTACATTGTGATCTAGTTGGCAAAAGCCCCGCCATCTGACTGAATTAGTGAGAGAATAGAACAAGATCCAACATCTGGCAAGACGTAACTTGGACTTTCTTCTTGATTGTGTCTGTTTCAAATGCCAGGTGTCTATCACCTGGGGTGTACTCTTACTTTGGCAAAGTAATTCTATTACTAGCTCTCTGAAGAATGCCGTCTCTGAATGATGCCGCTGCTAATGGAATACTGATTTACTGCCACAACTGTAAAGAATCTTTTTTAACATTGTGTTACACTTCCCATCAATTTAGATCAACCAGACCTACCATATGTGAGAAGTTATCTGCATTTTTCTCCAATAAAACTGAAATGATGAAAGCTTTGCTTTCCCTGAGGTATCATCCACTATTGGTAGCCCCGTTGTTTGTTCTTTAGCCCTCATCTTCTTTGTCAGGGCTGGAGCATATTATTCCTGCAAGGCTTGCCAGAATTCTACGGCTTATTTGTTGTTTGAGACTCACCATATGTGTCTTTGATCCCTGCCTAGTAGGCACCTTGGCTGCTTGCCAGTTTGGCACTTACAATTATCAGCAGTATGAATAGCTCCCTTGCTCCTGATTCTGTCCTTCTCGCTGTCATCAAATCACTCTTTAAACAACTTTCTTATTTTCTTTTAGATGCTTGTAAACGATCAACTTATTTTTACCATGCCTTTCTTGGCCATGGTTTTGTGTCACACCGCAGGAAATCCAGCAGCTTGATGTTTCCACTCCTAATGACCTGACTGCCAACTACCTATGTAATTGCATGGGAACAATAAAGAGGACAGAAGCATCTCTCATGGTAATATTCGAAGTTTCTCTGCATATTACACAAATTTGCCTGTTCTCCCCATCTGGTAGGCTTGGTGGCATGACTTTTATAAGGGATTATTTATTTTAGTGAAAAGCATTCCTTTTAATAAACGTTTTAAAACCTTTGACCAGAATACAGCGCGAGCCAATGACAATGATAAATTCAGAGGAATATCAGAACGATAAATAGTTTTAAGAGACAGATGGAAAGCCAAAAGCCAGTCGTGCAATGTCTATTCACTACCTTGATGTAGCACTAAACACACCTGAGTCCTTCCATGTGTTCCAGTAAACTGAAGTTGTTCCAAAATGCCATTGTTGAACAAAAAATATGCAGAATCAAAATAAGGAACGGTACAGGGCATATAAAGACCTAGACCACGAGAGGCCCATGTGCTGTTGCAGAAAGATTTGCCAGAATTCTCCATTATTCTTTACATGATTTTGCGAAAGCATCAATCAGTAAATATACTGGTACCACCACTGAAAGTAGAAGGTTAAACAGCATGTGAACTACCTCCATGTTAACTCACATAGTTGGGTGGAGGAAGTTTTTTAGCCTCTGGAAGCAAAGAATGGTACCGGCATAATTATGCCTGCCTAAGACACGCTCTCCTTGGAGCTACTTTCACATCGGGTTATCCCATGTGACTCCTGTTTAGAAACCGTTCTCCCAAGAAACATGGGAGTTTCAGATAAATGTCTTTTATCTATACATCTCTTGATTTTGAAACAACTGCTTACATGAAATTAGAAGGATTAGTTGAAAAATTCAGTGCTAAATTGGCAAGGGTGGGAAACTGATTTCAGGGAGAATGAGAGGTACAACTGGAAAAAAAAAACAATGAGAAACTGTTCCATGAGAATCCCATTTATTTGGGATTACTTCATAATGTACCACTGTTATATTTTCCTACTCTGCCCAACAACACTGGGATTTCAGATAAAGATGCTCCTTTTCAGCATATTTGGTGGGACTCTGAGTCTTAAAGCAGGTTTGTGTCAGAAAGCGTTCACAGTGGACTTAGTTTGGAAGAGCACACTGAAGCTTTAAGCCCTACAAAAATAGCATTCAATTCTGGCAGTATGTTTTTATGGTTCTAAAAACAGTGACAGACAAAGACGCAAGGCTATTAGAAGGGATTTAATGTGGAGAAGATAGCAGTTTGACGGCTAAGCTACCTGCAGAGGGTTACAATGAACCTCATTTCAGAGGTATTTGTAAGAAAGATGATTAAAGGGAATATGAAATTTGGCTTCAGTATCGGAGTAACTTGAGAACATGTCAGGTAGGTAGGAGTAGGTATACTTTGTACACACGATTACAGTTTTCGATCTGTTTCCACCTCGCTATGGAAAAGTGCAAATGAAATTATTTACCTCAATAAAGTGCTTTTCTCTTCACATGTACCACATCATAGATAAACTGTCTCTCACTGGGAGACAAAAGAGAAAAGTTTGGTTTTGTGGCCAGCCTTTGTATATTTTATCCCTAGCTTTATAGGTACCGTGACCAAAGCAAGTACCCAGAGTCAACATTAATGGAAACTTAGTGGAATTTTGAATGGCGAAAATACAAGAATTTTGAATTCACAAATATTTTACTGGAAGAAAGCAGAAAAGATACTAACTGCCTCAGATCGCAGTCAGTAGAGAAACCTCCTGGCACTTTTCTGTGGTCAGATTTGAAACTGCAGAGATGCTTACTAGTGATATTTTAAAATAAATTTAAAAATCGTATTTTAAATATTTTATTTCTGAAATGCTGTCATTATCCTTGAAAAACAAAAATTCCCCCCCCAATCAATCAGCACCCCATTTTGGTTTACAATGACACGCAGAAAGAGGGAGAGTTTTGCATGCACAGAACAGCAAGCTTGAAACGCAAAACAGCAAAAGAAAGAGGGTACTTTGGAGCATCGTGTCTATCCGTGAACGACTGAAACAGACTTGGCTGTAAACCTGATGAACTTTTGCAGAAAATGACTGAGGGAAAGGTTAGTGAATTTAACAAAAAAATCTCCGATACCCCGGAAAAGGAATGATCCAGAAACAATTTCCAATGCATACGGTATTTCACTTGAGAGTAGTTTGGAAAGTTGGCTGACACACTGAACGCTGAAAGAGATGACAAAATATAACCTGCTGCTTCTGAGAGAGCTGTTAAAACCTGGAAAGTATTCCATTTGCCATGTTCTAAGTTCCTGCTACGCAAATGAAAAGCATAAACTCAAGCGTGCGCATAAAGCCTCCTGTCAAAGACCTGCTGCCACCTGAACGGCCGAGTGAGCGGGACAGGTTTTATTCCGCATCGTTTGCGCAGCCCCAGGATCCCAAATAGGGCAAGCACGCTCGGTCCCAAACCAGCCCCGCTCCCTTCTCCTTGCTTCTCTCTTTCCCATCCAACCTTCTGCCAAAAGCATTGCAAGCCCAGGCCGGGCCCCATCATTTCCCCCCGGTGTGCGGAGTGTCGGGGACGGCTGGCCGTCCCCATGCTTGTAGCCCCTCAACCCTGAGCTCTGAGTTCCCGAGTCGCCTCAGGGGTTTCTCCCCCACCTCCACCCCGCAAGCGGCACACTGCTGTGGCGCTGGCCAAGCCCGCACCGAACGCGGGCAGCCACCGCCGGGGCTTCTCTGCCAGGCGCCCTGAGCGCCCGGGAAGATGAGGAGGGGGAGGTGAGAAGAAGCGGCAGCTCCGCGGCCGCCTCCGGGGCGCGGCGGCGGTTGGCGGCCGTTGGCGGGCCGGCGGGCTGAGGCGGCGGTTGCCGCAGCAGCCGCGGGAGGGGGCGCGGCGGGGCTGCCGGCGCGGCGGGCTCCCGCCCTCCGCCAATCACAGGCGCGGCTCGGGGCCGGGCCGCAGCCAGTGGCTGCGGCGGGGGCTGCGGCGAGCGCGGGGCCGCGGGGGGGGCCCACCGGCCGCGAGCCTGCGCCGACCTTGCGGCTGGCTGCCGGGCGCCCGGCGAGCGCCCCGCCGCTGCGCCATGGGCACGGTGCCGTCGGCGCTGAAGCACTGCCTCAGCTACCAGCACCTCCTCAAGGAGCAGCTGTGGATCGGGGAGCCGGCCGCGCCGCCGCCTGCGGCTCCGCACGCCGGGCAGGTATCGCCGGGCGGGGGTGAAGGGATGGGATGGTGCCGGCCCTTCGAGGCGCGGCCGCCGCCAGGGGGAGGCCGGGGCCCGCCGGGCGCGGGGGGCCGCCGCCGCCCCCTCGATGCCGCCCCCTCGATGCCGCCCCCTCGATGCCGCCTCGCCCCTCACGCACGGACCCTGCGTCCCTACTGCCCCCCGCCTGCGCCCGGCCCTCGCCCCCCTCCTGGCCCGCCCCCCCGGCTCTCCCGCCGGCCACCGCTGGGGTGGGGCCTCTCACACCCCCACACGTTGTCGGGCCTTTCCCTTTTAATATTTCAGAAGACGACTGATTTTAAACCACCTGGCTGGTAGTGCACGCCCAAGTGGGCATCTCTGGTGGCGCTGGGGCAGGGGTGAGGCCATGTTAACGAAATCCACTCATCTGTGCTGTCCCTCACCTGTTGTAATCCGCTGTGTGAAAAGTCATGAAATTGTAGGGTGACACGTATTTTCGCGAGGCCACAGTATCACCCTTATTCCCCGGAGTTTGTGTTTCTCAAACTGGAGTTTGGTGGGCCCATCTGCTTTCTCGAGTGGAAAGTCACTACGACGCTAAGGGTGCTGAGGCAGAGCTGTCAACTCCTCTGAAACAGCTGTACCCTCCTTTTGGCCTGGGGTGCTCAGAGTACCAATGGGGTTGTCGTGGACGGATGAGTGGAGGTGGTTGCTTACCCTCCTGTCTGTCACCAGCAAACAGGTGTGGAGAGTGGCTGGAGGTAGTGGTGAGTGGGAGAGCAAGTTAGATGAGGAGGCACATGGGCAGGCAGCCAAACAAAGACTGTAGGCCAAGACTGTCCTAATTGTGGCTTTGGAAGGAAAGAAGTAAAGGAAAGGGAAAACTACCAGTGGCTTTCAGGGACAGGCTGCAGAAATTTGGAAGGACTTTGGAGGAAGATGTCAATATCAATTCAAAGAAGGAAATAGTTTTGAGCATGACATTATCTTCCCTATAACAACACATGTATTGTTGGGGCATATTGTGTCTGAACTGCCATTCATTTCAAGTCTAACTCCAGTAATCATTCCATGCTTCAAACATTAAAGAACATGAGCCAAGCCTAGAGCAAAATTGGTTCAAATATCGTATCTTAAAAAAATGCACTGCTTGTTCATTACATCTTTCTTCTGTTTTTTACACCTTTCAAGATATACCGGGGATACATCTTCCATTTTTCTCCACCATCTGGAAACGAAATTTAATTATTGGATAGCAGTGTAACTTCAGACTTGGGGACATCCTGAAAAATACAATGCTTTCTGAGTGCCATGAAAGCTGGCAGCACTGCATTGTAATTTTGCTTCAGGTGATCTGGTCTTGATATCTCAAAAGCTACATCTGTGGAATACCCAAAGCAATGCTTATGGCAGATGTAGATACACTTTGCCAAGGCATAAACAATACTGTTGTGAGCACAGAGTTTTGTATAGGTAAGCTCTGTACAACTTCCAGCTATCACAATTCTCTGAGAACAGTGCCTATCCAGCATTGAATTTTGGGGAAAAAAATCTGACGTAATTCCTTCAGTTGTTTCTCTAAAAGTAGAAAAGTGTTTTCTTACTGTAAAAAGAAGTAAGACAGAATAAAAGGACTTTTATGTATTAGGTATAAAGTGAAGCACTATAATCCTCTTCACCTGCCCTTGCTATATTTTGGTGTGTCATTTTCTTTCAAAAGATGTGAATGTTTTTTAAAAATTCTTTCAAAATACCTTGCTATGCCAGGTGATTGCATCAGCCTGTGCCCCCTATCAGACAAAGCATCTGAAAGTTTTAAGGGCTGTTGCAACAGAGCAGGTTTGAAGTCAAAGACAAGCAGTAATCATAGAATCATAGAATGGTTTGGGTTGGAAGGGACCTTCAAGATCATCTAGTTCCAAATCTCTGCCATGGGCAGGGATACCTTCCACTACACCAGGTTGCTCAAAGCCCCATCCAGCTGGCCTTGAACACTTCTAGGGATGAGGCCAGCAAAATTTCCCTGGGTAATTTTTTCCAGTGCCTCACCACCCTATAGTGAAAAAATTCTTCCTGATACCTATTCTAAATCTCCCCTCTTCCAGTTTGAAGCCATTCCCCCTCGTCCTATCACTACATGCCCTTGTAAAAAGTCCCTTTCCACCCTTCTTGTAGGTGCCCTTCAGATACTGGAATGGGCTATAAGATCTCCCCAGTCATCTCTTCTCCAGCCTGAACGACCCCAGCTCTCTCAGCCTGTCTTCATAGGAGCCTGTCCTCAGTATCTTCCCAGAAAATCATAGATCAAGAAAAGAAAGTGGTTTGTTTTAATGGGTGCCTGAAACTTTTGTTTAATTTTTGCAATGCTATTCTTTCATTTTCATCACCACTTTTCTTCCTCCAAAGATACAGAAAGATGTCTTCCTCAGTAAACAGCAAACATGAGCATTTGCTGCTTATCCTCCCTTTGCACATCGATGTGATTGTAAGCTGCACAGTCTGCTGAGTCCTTCAACTCTAAGTCTGGAATTGGTCATTGTTAATGTTTTAACATTTGCTTCTGCATTACCTGGCTGTGATTTTTATTAGATTATTTTAATAATTTTCTTCACTTCACATGAATCTGTTCACATTTCCATTTTTCTCACATGGATGCTTATGTAAAAGTTTCCCTTATGCTTGAGTGCATTCTGTACCAAGCCTGTTCAAGAAAAAACATGTTCCTTTTTGTGTGATCTACAAACCATACTAGCTCAATGATTGTAAAAAGTGTTTTTTTTTTTGTTTTGACCAGTGTATGCAAGACAGTTATGGATGCACCACTGTGATCACATTTATGTGGGTACACCAAGAAATGAACCAGGAAAAACGGCTTAAGGTGTAAGAACAGTTTTCCAGAAATAAGTTAGTGCTTTCATGTCTGATGAAAATAAGGAGTTGATTTTCTTGCTGAAAATTTTCAGGAGTTTTTCAGGATTTTTCTTTAAACACAAAGTAAAATGTAGGTGTTATTAGACTGTTGCTAGTAGGGCCCTTGTAAAAGTAAAATAACTCAATTTTCTCTGAAAAAAACCCAAATAGATATAAATTTCTTTATAAATTGTGCTGACTAATTTGTAAAGGTCCAGGTTTAACCACTTGGAACTATATCTGAGGCAAAATAATAGGTCCTAGAGTGAGTAGTGGGATGTCTAAGTCTTTGTTTTCCCTTAATTTTCCTGTTTCATTTAGCCAGCAATTTTGTAGTATTTTTACAACTATATTTGACTTCAAAACTTAGGGTTGATCGAGGAGCAAAGTTATTGAAAAGGAGACGTGGAAGTCAAAGGTAAATTGGGATAATGGCTAAATAGGAAGTAAACAGAATTTTCTACTGTCTATTAGTAGAATTTACTAACACCTATTTTACTCTTATTTAGATTAGTCTGTATAACGTAAATTATCGACCACTTGTCAATAGGACACCACATTCCTGTTGCAGTGTCTTCATCTTATTCCATTTTCTGAATTACTTCATCTTGTTTGCTTCAGAAATACCGTCTCATGTTTTATACAAGGGTATCCTAGTTCTGCTTCATTCTCTTGGAATTACCCCAGTGTATACCTTTTTTATTAATGGGTCTGATTAATTTAATATTAAAGGTCTGCCTAATTTTACTAAATAGGAACTATAGCTACATGAGAATTTGTTTAAGACATGGATTTATATCAGAAGCGTAAAATGTGCTAGGTTCTACCTAGAAAGGAGGTGCAGTAGATGTTGTAGTATTAGGGAGAGTTCCACAGTGATCAAGATTGCTACTGATGGTGATTCATAGCACTTGACTGGAATTTGTAATGTACTTTGTGTTCTGTTTTGTAAAAAGCTCAGGCTGAGCAGCAGGGGAGAAGGCTGGCTGTTCATCTGCTGCTGATTGTTGTCCTCCGGCTTAGCAGGGACCTTCTGGCTGGAAGGAGAGATGCTCTGAGAGCAACTGACATTGGTCTCATCCTACATTTGACTTAATGTTATGTTTTCACGTAGATTAAAATGGAATTTTAATTCATTAGGAATATGCTAAGGACACAGCAGCAAAGAGCTGGATGGCTAAAGAAGGGGTGTAAAATAGTGGGATGAAATTCAAGGGTACAGAATGATTAGGTACTTTGAAACTAATAATCCAAACTAGAAACTGACATTATCAGTTAGAAGTATTTGAAGAAGAAAACCTTGGAATACTCAATAATCACAGGGGGACTGTGATCTGCCAGTACAGTACAGCTTTGAAAAAATTCAGATTAAGAAATTTCCAGTCAAACAGGGAAATGTTAGTGCCATTGCAAAAGACTGTATCTGAAGCTTGTTCAGTTTTGGTTAGTAATGTTCAAGAAATTGAATTCCAGCTGGGACAGGTTACATATTGCACTGGGATGGTCAGGAAAATGGAGATGAAATGTAAAATGCTTTGGTTTGTTTGATATCTAGCGTTAAGACCTGGAGGATGAGCAGGCAGGGAGGGAAGAAGAGGAAAGAGCTGCTTAAAATAAAGGAATATGTTGCCACACACAAGCAAACACTTATAATCTGTCTGTATATTAAAAACAGAGTAGAAATTTAAAAACTAAATATCAATTGGTGGCATTCTTTAGTAGCTTTCTAATCAAAATAATGAGGGTGAATATATGATTTAGGTTTAGCAGAAGGATTATATGATGTGGTTTCCATAGTAGTGAAATGATTTGATTCTTAAGAGATTTTAAAGTTTATATCATAAGGAATAGAGGACTAGATATTTAAATGTTGTAAAATAGAGACAATTCCAAATCCAGTTTTTAATTACATTGCATGGCTTACAGTACTTTGGAAGAAGTAGAATTAGTTAAGGTCAGAATGTCGACTTCAGTGTGAATACTCATGTTCTGCCGCTTTAAATCAGGGCATCCTACTCTACAAGAGCATAGTGACTCAACATAGCTAAGTAATATGATTCTTTCTCTTAGACTGTTGTGTTTTAATTTACCACTAGCTAGGTGAACTAAGAGGTATAGTAGGAGTTATATGGTTTGGTGAGGGCTGCCCACATCTACTACAAGCAAAGCAAAAATAAGTCAAAAATAAAACTAGTCTCTTGGTCTGCTGGGTGTGACTGTGACTCTAGGAGGCATTAATCTATATAAATAATGCTAATCACAGAATCACCATGTGAATCACAGCAAGTCGCAGCTGCTAGATTTGGGTGGATCACCTTGTTCAGTAGAAGTATCAACTGGCTGGAAGAAAGGAAGAAAAACAGAGTGATTTCCTGGCAGCAGATGTAAAAGTGACATATGGAAATGTTTCTTCATACCAGTCATGGTTAGCTGGTGGAACTCATTGATGCGAGAGTTCATTGAGAGAGGATCTGAGGGAGGCTGGACATCTACCAGTATATTTCTAACCCCCAAGAATTAGACTAGTACAGCCTAAATATATAGATGAGAATGCTGGGAGACACAAAACATCACACATTTCAGGAATTAAGCCAGCTTACTGTTCTAATAGATGTCTTGCAGGAGAATCTTCTGACATACTACATATTTATTTCACCAGTATTTGTAACTGGCTGAGAAACAGTGATCGGACCAACCATGTCAGATCACCGACAGTGTGACAATTTGACAGCTGCTTACAATTTGGGGTACGCTTTGGACCTTACCAAAAAATTCCACCACAGTTTATATCAAAAAGTGAGTTGGTGTTGTCATGTACATATCCCACAATTTTTAAGTCCTAACATTAGTTTTAATGCTATGGTTTAGCCAGCAAACCATCTTAGCTTCCAGCTTCTGTGAGCAATCAGTGTTTTATTCCTTATTGTCACAGAATCTTTGATCCTGATGATAACCTGATTTTGTCTGTTCTGCATGCCTGGAATAAGACTGCTGAATGTTAGAAATGGTGGGATTCACGTGGTGAACCCCGCTTCACATTGCATTAATTAGATCCAGGAAAGTCAAAGGGATAAAAATTTAAAATGCAATGCAGTGAGAATAATTCATACAGAGGTATTGATCTGTGTGAGAGCGGAGTCTGTCGAGAGGAGTCCTTATAGTCACAACGCACTATTGATGCTGTTTTCTGAAATCTACTGTTCCTTATAATAGTATTAGATTATTGCATCCATAGCTGTTTGGTGTCAAATTAGATTAAGCAAATTTCTGTTGCACCTGGCCTGTAGACATTTGATGTGCATTACTGCACTTTTACAACAAAGCAACAGCGAAGACATTAGTAGAAGTGAAATTTGAAATCTGAAAAAAGCTTAAGATTTAGCGTCAAGATAGCATTCAGTCTTTGTGGCTATAACTATTCACTACACTACAGTACTACCCTGGGAGTCTTCTCTCGTCCTGGTCTTGTAGTCTTGTCGTTGGGAACTCTTCATAATGGGAAACGGCAAAAGAAGCAATCTCGGCTCCAGAGCAGAGCCCTGCTTACCTGCATCCTTGAGCAGAACGTGGCTTGCATAGAAAGAAGCATAGGTAGAGTTCCTATGTTTCATTTTTTTACTCCCTTTTCCCCATATAAAAAAGCCCTTTAATTTCTCATTTTTAAAGGATTCTGTCTCCAGTCTGGGTCACAGAGGTTTAAGTTAATTTTCTAAAAATTTTAAAAAAAGAAAGCATTTTCAGCCCTCCTCCAGCATTGCACTTAAATCTTTCTTACAATACTTGAGCATGTATAATGGGGGAAAACTTATATATAATTGAAAACACAGGATCTAGCACTAGCAAGATTTTTAGGCAGCCTTATATAAAGTAAGCCTCTGCACAAGCTTATTGGCTGAAACTTCAATGCTGTTGCAGAGGGTTGTCTGGTGGTGCAGCCTTCCCCATCCCACGAGCGTGGTACCAGCAAGGAGCCATACCGTCTCCTTTTCTGCGGCAGTGTATTTACCTCAGTCTCTGACTGTAAGACCCTCAGCTGTCTTAATAGATATCATCTTTGAGTAGATATGAATCCTTATTTCCAATTTAATAATTTACTTTTTATTCTTCTTTATTTTTTGTACTTTCATTTGAGAAAAGAGAACACAAATAGTTGTTTCCACATTCTGGTTTTCACCTGTTAGCTCACAGAATCACAGAATCACGGCATTTTCAGAGTTGGAAGGGACCTCTAGAGATCATCTAGTCCAACTCCCCTGCCAAAGCAGGATTGCCAGAGCACATTACTCAGGACTGCATCCAGGCAGGTCTTGAAACTCTCCAGAGAAGGGGACTCCACAACCTCCCTGGGCAGCCTGTGCCAGTGCTCTGTCACCCTCACCGTAAAGAAGTTTTTCCGTGTATTTGAACGGAACTTCCTGTGTTCTAACTTGTGCCCATTGCCCCTCGTCCTATCACTGGGAACCATTGAAAAGAGCCTGGCTCCATCCTCCTTCAACCCACCCAATGTTTGCTATGTTATCTTGTAGGATTTCTGTCACGGATTTAGGCTGGCATGTGGGATGCAATACCCAGAATTATTAACAATTCTTCAGTATATTATCATTAGAAAGCACAGTGTACGTTATTGTCAGTTTTATAACTGGAGAGGAACCCAAATTCTGTAAGCTAAATATGTATAATAATGAAGAAAAGCTTGGGTATTCTAATTTTGACAGCTAACTTCTGTTTCAGTGCCTAGGTTGCAATGATTAATATGCTACATGCCTAAATATCCAGACCTAAAACACACAGCCTAAGATTCTCTCATCTCCTCACTGCATGAGACTCTTGGATCAAGAGCTGCACACAAGCGTCTTACTTTTGCAGTTTTAATTTGGTAGATTAGATTTTGTAGTATACTATCATGTTTTAACCAGATGCTAGAAACCCCTAAATTTATTTTTAAAGTAACTCAAGAATAACAACGAAAACCACAGTCCACATGACAATTATGTATATTTGTCTTAACCACTTCTTGTATTTGATGGTTGATTCTTGATTTAAATTACAGCATAAATGAGGCATATGGTATTATGCTACCTGGGAGAAGAAGGCATGACTGTTCTATTTTAATCTTTTAGCTACACCTCAGAGCAACTGATTTGAGACATACTATATTTCATGTTCTTTTTATCCTTGTAATTATATATTCCATGAACTAATTCACATTGTCAGGCTCTCATTAAATAACTATTTAGGTTATTTTCATTTTTTATTTAATTTATTTAGTTTAAGAAGTATTATAAAAATTTGCAGTCATCAATATTACAAATGTATTAGTTTAGTATGACAATTACAATATGCAGGAAATACACCATAATTTCTATTCAGTTTTTTTTATCTGCTGAAAATTACATACAAAGTATATTTTTAATAGCGAAAAAAGAAGCTAGATGTCCTGAACTTTATGTTGCAGAATTCTTGTTTCTTGTTTAAAAGGATGACATTATTTAAAGACACTTAATGAAATCAGTGTAAAGTATATTAATTATATGGGACAAAGATCTTGTATACTTTTTTTTTTCTCTTCCCTTTACCCACCATTCCTACCTCATTCTGTGCTTTAATCCTGAACTTGCAAGGTATTTAGATTTTACATTGCCTTCATGTAATTAAAGACTAAATAACTGATCACTAAGAGACTTTTAAATTCCTGATTTCCAGCCCTTCATACTCCTCTAAATGTGTAGGCCTTGTCAATACAGAACTCAGTAGATGGATCTTTTTCTTGACGAATACATCACAAGAATGGGACTTTTTGTGTTTTGTTGCAGATTCCAAGCAACATTTATTTTCTTAATGTTCATAAGATGTAAAGCATGCAGTGTTATTCTACAAAGAAAATAAATAGAAGAATAAAGTAGAAAGGTTTATTATAACTATAATTTAGAATGAAATTATCAACTGTTAAGTTCCTATCAGTATGCTGTATGTTTTCTTGATGACTTTGGAGATGATAAATGACATTTGATACGTGCCGACACTGAAGATAGTAAATAAAACACAAAATCACACTCCCTGTGAATTTAACTGGAGTAGAGAGAGTTCATGCTGAGCTTTTTCCAATCTTTTCTTTGAAGTCTAGAGGAGTTTCCCATTTCGGAGATCCAGTCAGTGGACTCATGCCAATTTTTTCAGCCAGGTATTCCTTATGCTGCAGAATAAGAGCTCAAGAGCATTGGTGGATAAAATTTTGAAGAGAGAATGTCTGAAAAGGCTAAGTAGCTGGCTTGTTAAAGGTGCCAAACAGGATGTTAGAAGTTAAAGAGGCTGATAATAAAGTGTATGTTTGACCTAAACAGAGTCACTGACTTTTAGTTCTTTTGTGCCATTGGATTGCAAATCGTGGAGAGATAACAGGAGCTTTTTAGTTGATACGGTTTTATGCTGAATTGGGATTATTATGTGGGTTTAGAACTTTATAATACAGCTGGAAATGCTGTAAAGGATTTTACAGATCTTGCTCTGCAAATTTGGGAATTAAAAAAACGCACAGGAAATTTCTGCTCAGACCCAACATCTGTTTTTTGGTGAGATCCCGTTTTTGCCTTGTCCCACCTCCACCTCCTTCAAAGCTTACATATGGGCACAGTGATGTTCATTTCCTCTCTTGCCAGCTCAAGGAAAAAGATTAATTTTAGACACCCCATGTGTCAAATCATAATTTTTAAATTCATATGTCTTGAGATCAGTTGTCTTAATTCATTTTCTCATTGCCTTGGCTGAGAGTGAAGATAAGTGACTTGCCTAAGATCAACTCGATCCAAATTTAATTCCTACTGAAATAAATGGAAATATTCCCTTTGTCACAGGTTTTAATAAGGATTTTATTGACAAATTGTGGATCTTCTAGCTTCTAGTTTTGGTAAGGAAATCTCACAAGTGCCTTCTGAGACTACTGCAAGACTTACCAGTTGGTCAGACACAAGTTTTCATAAAGCAAAATTTTTACTGCTCCTAATTAATCAAATTTCGTATCTTTCACCTGTCTGACATGGTGACTAATAATTAGTAGTAACAGTCGTCTCTATAGTGGCTTGGATCACAAGTTAGTTTTTTTCACTTAGACTTGGCTTAAAGGTGGAATGCTGGGTACTTAGAATGAAGTTACACTTAATTTCTTTAAGTTTTAATACTAGGACCTCTTTTGGTGTTTCAGAGGAAAAAAGGTAGCTCCAGTTCTTGCAGCATCTGGGTTGGAAGATTCACTTTTTTAGGCGAGTGTGGGTTTGAATTCCAGTTTCTGTGTGAATATCACGCAATGAGAAACTGGTGCAGTGTAGATACCATCCAGAGTAAAGCTGAAATGAATTCTTGTCACCCTCTGCTCTTTCACAACATAAATATTTGAGGCGTTTAACTGAGGTGATGATTCTCTGAAATTTTAGGAATTGAAGGTTATTGAGATCCTTTGATGTGTCAAATGTGGAAGGAATTATATTTAAAGAAACTGTGGGGGACTTCAGAAAAGTAGTTATTTAGTACTTCAGGCTGTGTTGAATTCTCTTCTATTGTTTAGCGCTCTCATTCGTTTAACAAAGATGAAATATTTTCTTTAGCATTCTTCTTTTCCCCCAAATGTATATTGAAAAAGATAGATGAAGTATGAAAGAGAAGTGTGCATTAAAGATGGTGTGTGGTATTGTGAACTTGCTAGGGAATGCGTACCATCTTACAATGTGTGCCAATGCACATCGTAATGCATATGTGGACCTTTACATAGAGTGTAATGAAGGACCATGAATTAACTGAACCTGAGAAAATATTGCAACAGAAAAGTATTAATTTTAAGAATGGGGAAAAAAAAGCTACCAGGCACGAATTTATAGGAAAAAGTTCCATTTAGCTATCTAATCCATCCATCTTCTGTCACAGAAAAACTCATCAGGATACTGAAACTCTGAGAAAAGTTACTTTATTGGCTGATGTGGAATTTCTGAGATAACAGCATGTAATATGATGCCTGTAGCTCTGTGATAAAAATCGGACTTTCATACTGTGCTAAATACCAGTAAAGCTAATTCAGCATTTTTGCTTTTCAGCAAAAGGGAAATATTTTATTACTCCTGTATTAGTGTATACATGTAAAGTCCTTTGGGGGCAGAAATGCCAAAAGGGTGTGCAGTTGAGATAAAAGTTTTTTCTGTTTGCAATCTGTTGATAGTGACATAAGTACTAATGAATAATAAAGAATTTATTAAATATGAGATTGTGAATCAGATTCAGACTTTTTTTTTTTTTGACTGTCTGGTCTTTTAGTCAATCTCTCACCCTGAAACAATCAGAAAACTGATAAACGCATGATTTACATTTCAGGAAAATACTTTCAGGGATAGTCTTAAGGGTTGCTTTTCAATCTTAAGGTATTAGAGTTGGAAGTAATCAGCTCATGACTTTTCAGAATTTTACTGGGTTAGACAATAATTGACAGCAAAGATTTTAAATGTAGTTTGGGACACAATTCTAATGTTGCAAAAGAGGACAAAGAAGTTGTAGGTGGTAAGAAGAAAAGTATACATTCTGTCAGAATGTTGTTATAGCTGATACTATTTTTAGATAATTCTCTTGTCAAGTGAAGATTTGTTTTATGGTTTGGTGTAAATGAATGAAAGTTACTGCAATTGTTATATTCCATTTGAATTTGTTATTTGCATTAAATATACTTATAAGAGTGCTTCTCAACAGCTCTTACAACAACAACAAAAAAGATTTATTACATGCAAAAACTGCTCAAAGGTGCATTGGTAAAGAACTGTGCTGGGTAGACATTTATTCTTTGTTTGGCTGTTTTTTTTGTCCACAGATGTTAGCTGTTTTCTATGGGAATAAAGGTGTTAGTTTATGAGTTTCTTGAAAAAAAAATGTTTAAAGGCTTTGAATGCATGAGATGTGTGGACTGAAGCGCCAGAGGACATTGGTGGAATGTTAGGTGAAACCCATAGGGAAATAATTCAACAGCAGCATCTGGAAAGGAACTGTATGTGGCTTTAGGGTTTACTTTTAATGCAAGTAGTTAAGATGAGATTAAATATAGGTGTTAGTATGTGAGAAATGGGGGAGCAAGGTAAGTGATGAAGGTATATCACGTGGAACACTGGGATTAGGAAAAAGATTTAACAGAATCCACAGCTGATCACAGCTGAATTTTTAAAAGTTTGGAAACATAATTTGAATTGAACTATATGTTGGCTTCATATAAAGCAAAACAGCTTACATGAAGAATTTATTGGGCAAGAGAAGAGAGAGGATAGGCAAGTTCCTTGATCCTGCCATGTCTCACTTTTGCCTGAATGGTATAAAGAAGACAGAAAATTAATCTACTAAACCAACTGGCTCTTGGCTATACAGAGAGAAATCAGCTGGTGATTGAGACTTGTCTTGCATCTTGGCTGTCTTTTGATATTTGGGACTTGATTTGATTGCCTAAGCACAGTTCTCTGGTGCCGTGTGAGATGCCCTAGAGTAGCTGAGATGCCTTATGGGGTTAGCAGATATCAACAGATATATGTGGGAGATCCGTGCCCTCTGGCGCATTAACTGGAAGTGGGATGCATCTCAAATGCACTAGGTGCCTGTAATTAGCCATCTGACTTGTGCCCTTACTACTCAGCTGAGTTGTTTCACGTGGTTTTGGCCCTTGCTGATAGTCCTGAGAAGTGGCTTGATTCAGCCATCTATGCTTCATTGCTGATGCCTTTTAATGTGCCGTATAATATCCTACTCTACCTCCAGCTGCCAAAAAAGGCACAGGTCCTGTGTCCTACATGCTGTGTTTAGGGACCCTTAAGACATTATATGTGAATATATAAATTGACTGTACTGGGGTACCTGGCACACCTGTAGACATTAATCTGGAGAACCCTGAGTTCCAGTGTCTTAAATTCCAGTTGAATCCTGTCATTAAGGACGTTTCAGGACATTTTGAGCTTAGTGAGTGGTATGGCTGGATTTCCATTTAGTCCTTAATTGTTATTATCTATCATCAGAGTTTGGAGCAATTCTTTGGTCAGGATTATGTGTCACAGTAAAATGAAAGTACAGCTAATGGTAATACTATTAGATATTTTTTACTTATTTCATGCTTAGTTAACACTGACCCATTGATCTTATCAGTTTTACAACAACGCACATTTCTTTCTCATCTGTTGTATCATTTATTATTCAGAATATGAAGGCTGAAAAAAACCTTCCTAAATTTGTGAAGTCTGGAGGTGGAAGCAATAAAAAATTAGGAAATCTCATGATTCATTTTGCTATGACAACGCTTAATCTTCTCAAATAGTCTGAAATGATAAGATCCCATTTGGGTTTTGTCTTTGTCATAGTTTCTGTAGTACCAGTCCATTTTCTTCTGCTTGTTCTACTCCATTGTTTTCAGGTTGGCGTGATTAGAACATGTTAAAATCTTATTAAATTACTATTTAATGTAATTGGAAATTTAACCAGATCAGCAGAAGCTGTGACATATCATTATAATATGAGTGTTTTTTAATAAGCTCATAAAAACTGATAATATTTTAAATGTTTATTTTTAAAATAAGGCATCATATCTGTCTTTTTTCTAAATTTTATATAAGGAAAATTTTTAATAGCTTTAATTATTATCAGTTAAATGAGCAGAAAATTATATTTTCTAAGTATGCTCACATTTCACAGAATCACAGAATCACAGATTCATCAGAGTTGGAAGGGACCTCTAGAGATCTAGTCCAACTCCCCTGCTAAAGCAGGATTGCCAGAGCACATTACTCAGGACTGCATCCAGGCGGGTCTTGAAAATCTCCAGGGAAGGGGACTCCACAACCTCCCTGGGCAGCCTGTTCCAGTGCTCTGTCACCCTCACCGTAAAGAACTGTTTCCGTGTATTTGAACGGAACTTCCTGTGTTCTAACTTGTGCCCATTGCCCCTCGTCCTGTCACTTGGAACCATTGAAAAGAGCCTGGCTCCATCCTCCTTCAACCCACCCTTTGACTGATTCCGTTGTGAAAATGAAACATTTTTATAACATCAAGAATGGTGTAGTGTTCAAGATACCATAATTTCCTTCCTACTATTGGAAAATTATTATGGTAACACTTTGCAGATGTTATTTTTCTGAAAAGCTTTGTAAGTTTTAGATTCTCCTGAAGAATGAGTTGCCAACCGTAGCTAAATAAATAACCATTAAACTACTGTCATTTTTATCAGTTGTCTTTTGGGAAGAAAGGTATGGAAAACATAGTGGTGGGCCAGCTGTACTTGAATTCAAGATTTCCTTGATTTTTGAGGCACTGCCTTTGGACACAGAAGGTGATTTTGATGACAACAATAATTGGGAATAGTTGAATTATTTCCACCTTTTAGCTTGAGTTCTTAAAGATCTATGCATAACTCACTTTTATTGACAATGAAATAAAGAGACATACCTGATAGGGTGGATGGGCTGGCTTGTCAATGTATTTGTTTTTTCCCCATTGATATCCCAAAGCGTTATAAAGGGCAAATTACTTTCACATGTTGGTCTTGTAAGGAAGATTGTGCCTCTGCTTTTTCAATGTGTGTGGAAAAACACCACTTCTTCTGCCTTCTAGAATTCTGTCTTCAGTCTTGCCTGTAAAACACCATACACACCATAATACTATTACCATAAATAATAGTAAAGGAAAGTGTGGGAGGTTTTGGCTCCAGTGTCATCAGTATGCTGTTGATCTCAGTTCTCTGTATCCTTTTCATCCAGCCCAGATGGTAGAGTGTAATTGCTTTTCCAGGCTTTGACCAAGATAGGGATATGGATGAAAGTGAGTTGGCTACAAATCAACTTGGGTTAATGGTGAAATGCTGCTTATTAGCCAAGGGAAGCATTTAGGGAAATAGAAAATAGAAAAAGGTAATGTATACACCATGTCCTGAAAATACATTTTTAATTTTTGCTAAAGTAGACACTTTAGTATGTAAGAGGCTGTGTTGTCCTCTTACTAACAACAGAGGCTGCTAGTACCATTTATTGTTAATGATTCCATTGTAATACAAATCCAACTGTGGTTGTCTGTGCTTCTGCTAACACCTGACTGTAGTAAAACATTCCCTTCATCATTATTTTGCAAGTTACCCAAAATTATCTGTGACTGCAGCACATCTGCCTTCTTTTAGGTTGCATAAATGGTTAGCTGTAATTGACACTTGTATTTCAACCTCTGTGATTCCATGTGCTCTACATTTGTTGAAAATAGCAACAAATGTTTTTTTAGAAGATGGCAAGTCATCAGTGATAATTCAGAAAGTTCAGACTCATCCAGGAGACTGTTACTTGAGAGATTTGGTCTATTTTTTTGTTCTGTCAGGTTGTGAATGATTTTATGTAAAATACAGATGTGAATATTAAAGAAGGAATTTCTTTGTTTTCAAGACTGTGAATAGTCTTTGGGCTTGAGTTCATCCTTCTGAGTATTTGTCCTGTAATGCTACTACTATTTTCCAGAGCATCCAACATCATGGCCGAGAATTGGGTGTGGTTTGCAGTTGCTCTTAGAACTAGCTCTACCTTCTGTTAGACATTCAGTCCCAGTTCCTGAGATATCCTTTTTGCAGGGCTGTCAGAACAGCAGTTTTGATAGCCTGCATCTGCCTGTGGAATTTTCTGGTCCACTGAAGCTTGCATTTGGCAAACTTTAAGCCATGACTACCAGAAATGTTTGTGTGACTCTCAACTGACATGTACTAAGTTGTTGTCCTTGGCACTGCAGTTAGAATGTAGCATGGACTGTCATGATTTTGATGATCACAATTTAAAATGAGTAACTTCATGCAATTCAAGTGTTCACATTTCTTACCTTTGCTTACTGAAGGGAAAGGCTTCCAGGGGTCTGCAACTATTTTCACATCATAATTATTTTTATGTATGTTTTCCAGTATGCTTTCACTGGCTTTGTTTAAATTGGAGGCAGCCTGGGCTGCAGTGATCACGCACTGGTGGAGTTTGCAGTCCTGAGGAATATGGGAAGGCAAAGACTAAAGTCAGGACCCTGAATATCAGGAAAGTAAACTTCCAGCTGTTTAAGGAGTTAGTCAGTAGGAGCCCCTGGGAAACTGCCCTCAGGGACAAGGGAACAGAACAGAGCTGGCAGATCTTTAAGGGGGCTTTCTATAGAGCGCAAGAGCTCTTGATCCCCAGGTGTAAGAAATTGGGAAAGGAGGGTGTCCTGGTTTGAGGGGAAACAGAACCAATTTTCTGTTCCATAATTTTACTTTGCAGCTAAGCCTCTCCTAACTAACTGAAGTCTCTGAAATCAACAGCATGTTGTTCAGACACTGTTCACTCACAGAGAGATAAGACATTTCTAATTTATGCCAAGGAGTGATATGCAGAGAGGCTCTTGCTTATGCTTATTGCTGTAACGACCAAGGTCAGCTAACTTTGTTGGAGCGTCGGAAGAGGAAAAGAGTAGAGGGGTCGCACCTGTGGGGAGGACCAGACAAGACAGGGGACCCAAAACTGACCAACAGGGTATTCCATCCCATCTGCCTCATGCTCAGACCCTGGGAACTACCAACCTGTCAGCCTCCCATCTGTGCCTGGGATGATCATGGAACAGGTCCTCCTAGAAGCTATGCTAAGGCACATGGAGGACAGGGAGGTGATTCGAGACAGCCAGCATGGCTTCACAAAGGGCAAGTCCTGCCTTACCAACCTAGTGGGCACCTATGATGGAGTGACTACATCAGTGGACAAGGGAAGAGCTACAGATGTTGTCTATCTGGACTTCTGTAAGGCCTTTGACATGGTCCCCCACAATATATATAGATGCATAATGCATATCAACTTCTGGCTCAGTGGCTGGTGCTGTCAGGAGGGTTTTGGCTTTTTTGACAATGGGACATTCTTTGCTGACTATAACCTGTTAGGGAGGGATGGAATCTACCTGTCTAGAAGAGGCAAGGGAATCTCTGGCAGCAGGCTTGCCAACTTGATGAGGTGGGCTTTAAACTGAAGGACTCAGGTGCAGTGTCCGAAATGGCAATGCCATCACATTCAGCTGGGGAATAAACCAGGCCAACCACAGCAGCATCAAATATTCCTTAGCTGCCTCCAAAGATGAGAACCAGAAGACCAACAACCTCAAGGGTGTGTAAGGCTATGATGGATCCTCTTGCACCCCCACCCTTCCAGGGAAACGTGCATGCTTGATTACCTGTCTCAAATGCCTGTACACCAATGCACGCAGCATGGGGAATAAACTGGAAAAACTAGAGATCTATGTGTGGTCGCAGGGCCATGATCTCATTGCAATTATTGAGACATGATGTGATAGCTCACATGACTGGAATGCTGTCATTGATGGCTGTGTGCTTTTTAGGAAAGACGGGCCAGCAAGCTGAGCTGGCAGAGTTGCTCTTTACATGAGAGCAACGAATAATTCGAGCTCTGCCTAGGGGTGGATGAAGAATGAGTTGAGACCTTATTGGTATGAATTAAGGGGCAGGCTAAAATATGGGTGACACCTTTGTGGGTGTTTACCCTGATCAGGAAGAGGAAGTTGATGAGGCCTTTTACAGACACCTGACATCACAAGCCTTGGTTCTCATGGAATACTTCAGCCACACTGATATTTGCTGGAAGGGCAACTCAGCCAGGCACACGTAGTCTAGAAGGTTTCTGCAGAGCATTGACAATAACTTTTTGACACAAGTGATGGAGGAGCCAACGAGGAGAGATATGCTGCTGGACCTTGTACTAACAAACAAAGAAGGACTAGTTGGGGATGTGAAGGTTGGGGGCAGCCTTGGCTGCAGTGGCCATGAGATGGTGGAGCTCAGGATCCTGTGTGGAAAAAGCAGGGCAATAAGTAGAATTACAACCCTGGACTTCAGGAAAGCTAACTTTGGCCTCTTCAAAGACCTGCTTAGAGGAATCCCATGCGCTAGGGCTCTAGAAGGTAGGGGGGTCCAAGAGGGCTGGTTGATATTCAAGCACCATTTCCTTAAAGCTCAAGATTGGGGCATCTCTATGAGTAAGAAATGAAGCAAAGGAGGCGGGAGACTTGCATGGGTGAGCAAGTTGCTTCTGGAAAAACTCAAATGGAAGAAGGAAGTTTACAGAATGTGGAAAAAGGGACTGGCCACTTGGGAGGAATATAGGAATATATGTCAGGTTATGCAGAGTTGCAACAAGGAAGGCAAAGGCCCATTCGGAATTAAATCTGGCAAGGGATGTCAAGGAGAACAAGAAGGGCTTCTTCAAGTACATCAGTAGCAAAAGGAAGACTAGGGAAAATGCGGATTCACTGCTGAATGAGGTGGGTGCCCTGGTGATGGAGGGTACAGAGAAGGTGGAGTTACTGAATGTCACCTTTGCTTCAGTCTTTCCTACTAAGGCCAGCCTCCAGGAATCCCAGGCTCTGGAGGTAAGAGAAAAAGTCTGGAGAAAGGAAGACTTTGCTTTGGTTGAGGAGGATCGGATTAGAGCTCATTTAGGCAAACTCGATAACCACAAATCCATGGGTCCCGATGGGATGTACCCACAAGTGCTGAGGGAGCTGGCAGATCATAAAATCATAGAATAGTTTAGAAAACAGACCCTTGTGAAGTTCATGAGGTTCAACAAGACCAGGTGCAGGGTCCTGCACCTGGGTTGAGGCAAACCCCGGTATGAATACAGGCTGGGGGGTGAAGGGATTGAGAGCAGCCCTGCCGAGAAGGACTTGGGGGTACTGGTGGATGAAAAGCTGGACATGAGCCAGCAGTCTGCACTTACAGCTCAAAAAGCCAACCGTATCCTGGGCTGCATCAAAAAGAAGCATGGCCAGCAGGTCGAGGGAGATGATTCTGCCCCTCTATTCCACTTTGGTGAGACCCCACCTGGAGTACTGCATCCAGCTCTGCAGCCTTCAGCACAGAAGAGACATGGACCTGTTGGAGTGGGTCCAGAGGAGGGCCACAAAAATAATCAGAGGGCTAGAGCCCCTTTGCTGTGAGGACAGGGTGAGTGAGTTGGGGTTGTTCAGCCTGGAGAAGAGAAGGCTCCAGGGAGACCTTATAGCAGCCTTTCAGTACTTAAAGGTGGCTTATAAGAAACATGGGGACAAACTTTTTAGCAGGGCCTGTTGCAATAGGACAAGGAGTAATGGTTTTAAACTAAAAGAGGGAAGATTTAGACTAGATATAAGGAAAAAATGTTTTACAATGAGGGTGGTGAAGCAGTGGAACAGGTTGCCCAGAGAGGTGGTAGATGCCCCATCCCTGGAAACATTCCAGGTCAGCTTGGACAGGGTTCTGAGCAACCTGATCTAGTTGAAGATGTCTGTGCTTATTGCAGGGGGGAGTTGGACAAGATGACCTTTCAAGGTCCCTTCTAACCCAAACTATTCTATGATTCTATGATTCTGTGTTGCATAGTTCATTCAAGGCAGATGCCTGCTTGGGATTAAGGCGTCTGAAGACGTAAGTAGGTGTCTGCAGCAGCTGAAGTTCCTCTGATAGCTAGTGCAGACCTAGGACAGGACTCTGTTGCCAAGACATAGGTGACTAATGTCATTTGAAACACCTAGGATATATGACACATCCTTATGGGGCAGGGATCTCCTGTACATTGTAAAATGCATGAGACCTATTTCCTTCTGGAGTATTTTTCAGTCCCCAAGCAGTTACACAAACCTGGTGACTGAGCTCATCAGCCACTAGGTATGAACCTTAGGGTGACCTGAATTATTCTTTATCTCCATCAGCCATATTAAATAGAGCTCCTTCAGCTGCAATGGGAATTTAGACATCAAGCATGCCGTTAGACACCTGCATGGGGGGAACCATTTAGAAGCTCAGTTCAGTTGCCTAACAGATGTCTCAAGTGCCATTTAAGATGCCTTAAAGTAAATAGACATCTTGATAAATTAGAATAGATTAGATTAGATTAGATTAGATTAGATTAGATTAGATGGCCTCTTGAAGAATCTGCTTGGTATGGTGCCATGGGATGAAGCGCTGGAGGGAAGAGGGGCCCAAGAAAGTTGGTTAATATTCAAGGACCACCTCCTCCAAGCTCAGGAGCAGTGCATCCCTACAAAGAGGAAGGCAGGCAGAAAAGCCAGGAGGCCTGCATGGATGAACAAGGAGCTCCTGGACATGACCAAAAAGAAAAAGGAGGCCTATAGGGAGTGGAAACAGGGGCGGGTAGCCTGGGAAGTATACAGAGGAATCGTTCGAGCAGCCAGGGATCAGGTTAGACAAGCTAAAGCCCAGATAGAACTAAATCTGGCCAGGGACATTAAGACAAAGTCCTTCTTTAAGTATGTCAGTGAGAAAAGAAAGACTAGGGAAACTGTGGGCCTTCTCCGGAAGGAAACACAAGAACTGGTTATCCGGGACAGAGACAGAGCTGAGGTGCTCAATGACTTTTTTTCCTCAGTCTTCACTGGCAAGGACTGCAGCCACACTGCCCATGATGCAGAATGCAAAGACGAGGATTGGGCAAATGGAGAACCTCCCACTGTAGGTGAAGATCAAGTGCGAGACCACCTGAGGAATCTGAAGGTGCACAAGTCCATGGGACCTGATGAGATACATCCACAGGTCCTGAGGGAACTGGCAGATGAGGTCGCTAAGCCACTAGCCGTCATATTTGAGAAGTGGCGGCCTGGCGAGGTTCCTGCTGACTGGAAAAGGGGAAACATAACCCCTATTTTCAAAAAGGGAAACAAGGAAGACCAGGGGAACTACAGGCCAGTCGGTCTCACCTCTGTGCCTGGCAAGATCATGGAGCAGATCCTTCTGGAAACTCTGCTGAGGCACATAGAAAACAAGGAGGAGATTGGTGACAGCCAGCATGGCTTCACCAAGGGCAAGTCATGCCTGACAAATCTGGTGGCCTTCTACGAAGGGGTTACAGCAGCAGTGGACAAGGGAAGACCAACTGATGTCATCTACTTGGACTTCTGCAAAGCGTTTGACACTGTCCCACATGATGTCCTGGTCTCTAAATCAGAGAGACATGGATTCGACAAATGGACCACTCAGTGGATAAAGAACTGGCTGGACGGTCGCACTCAAAGAGTTGTGGTCAATGGCTCGATGTCCAAGTGGAGAGCAGTGACGAGTGGCGTTCCTCAGGGGTCAGTACTGGGGCCTGTACTGTTCAACATCTTTGTCAGCGACATGGACAGTGAGGTCGAGTGCACCCTCAGCGAGTTTGCCGATGATACCAAGCTGTTTGACAAGGTAGACACGCTGGAGGGGAGGGATGTCATCCAGAGGGACCTGGACAGGCTGCAAAGGTGAGCCCAAGCCAACCTCATGCAGTTCAACAAGGCAAGTGCAAGGTCTTCCATCTGGTTGGGGGCAATCACAAGCACAAATACAGACTCAGCGGGGAATGGCTGGAGAGCAGCCCTGAGGAGAAGGACCTGGGGGTGCTGACTGACGAGAAGCTTAACATGAGCCAGCAATGTGCGATCGCAGCCCAGAAGGTCAACCATATCCTGGGCTGCATCAGAAGAAGTGTGGCCAGCAGGTCAAAGGAGGTGATTCTGCCCCTCTACTCCACTCTCGTGAGACCCCACCTGGAGTACTGCATCCAGCTCTGGAGTCTCCAACATAAGAAGGACATGGACCTGTTGGAGTGTGTCCAGAGGAGAGCCACGAGGATGATCTGAGGGCTGGAGCACCTCTTCTATGAGGAGAGGCTGAAAGAGTTGGGGCTGTTCAGCCTGGAGAAGAGAAGGCTCCAGGGAGATCTTATGGCGGCCTTCCAGTACCTAAAGGGGGCCTACAGGAGAGCTGGGGGAGGACTTTTTACTAGGGCATGTAGTGATAGGACGAGGGGGAATGGCTTTAAACTGGAAGAGGGCAGGTTCAGATTAAACATTAGGAAGAAGTTTTTCACTTTGAGGGTGGCAAGGCACTGGAACAGGTTGCCCAGAGAGGTTGTTGAGGCCCCATCCCTGGAGGTGTTCAAGGCCAGGCTGGACGTGGCCTTGGGCAACCTGGTCTAGTGGGAGGTGTCCCTGCCTATGGCAGGGGGGTTGGAACTCGATGATCTTCAAGGTCCTTTCCAACCTAAACCATTCTATGATTCTATGAAATGGGACCTACAGTAAATGGGCAAAATGGGACCTGTGCCCTTCCTGAGCAGTACTTGGAGGCCAGAACTCTTAAGTCATCCAGACTGACTCCAGGTACATATGTTTAGACAGCAGGAATGAGCTGAGGTTTCTTAACGTTAAGCTGAATACCACTCTTAAACCTCATATTCTGTAGCTTTGGAAGACCCATACTAAAGGATTTCCAAAAGGAATAGTAATATATAGGTGATATTTTGCTTTTATACATTTATAAATGTATATCCATGAGTAGTGTAATTAAGAGTGTGACTTCAATTTTCCAGTTTTGTGTAAGGATTTTATTCTTAACACAGCAACATTTTTTTTACAGTGTCTGGAGCATTGCCCATTAATGTCGTTTGTTACCTTTTGAACTGTCAGCTCATCACTGCTGACTAGATAGAGTTCTTGTTACAAAATTTTAATTTCCAGTTTCTAAGTAAATGTCATAGTTTTTTCTTAATTTTTGCACTTTATGACCTTTGTCTTTACTGTTGAAGTCCTCTGTAAACAGGATTAGATCAAACAACTGGCCACTCTAGCAGCATAAGCATTTATAGTTTAGTTGAATTCCCCTGTATTTAAAATCATACTTCTGTTTTCATATGAATGACTTGCATTTTATTGTAAACAGCCCGGCAACAATTTAATAAATGTACTAGTAGATTATATTAGAATTTAATAATTAATGGACATGACAGTAGAAGTGTTAGAGCTATTACTTTACAATCCCTACAGTGAAATCTCAGTCAGTTCAGGTAATCTCCTGATATATGTAAATCACTATTCTTTCATGAGCTCACACAAACCCTCTAATAAAAGTTGTAAGCACATTCAAATTAAATTTGAAGAGATAGACTAAAGTAATACCTGTAGGTTTAATCCCCTGTATAAGAGAGATGTAGACGTACTGGATCAGACTCAGCAAAGGGCTATGAAGATGATGAATGGATTGGAGCATCTGTCATATGAGGAGAAGCTGAGACAGCTGAGAGTGTTTAGCCTGGAGAAAAGGCTCAGAGGGTTCTTGTATGTACAAATACCTAGTAGGGTGAATAAAGAAGAAAGTCATTGACAGGACAAGAGGCAACGGGCACAAACTGAAGTACAATAAATTCCATTTCGAGATCAGAAAAGTCTTTTTTACTGTGAGGGTGGTTAACACTGGAACACGTTGCCCAGGAGTCTCCATCCTTGGAGATACTCAAGACCCAGCTGAACGCAGTTCTGGGCAACCTGCTTTAGTTGACCCTGCTCTGAGCAGGGGTGGTTGAACTAGATGACCTCCAGAGGTCCCTTCTGACCTCAACGATTATTTGATTTATTCCAGATAAGTTAACTTTGCATTTAAGTAATTTCATTCTGTAATAATTTACTTGCATTTTACATTTTGCTCTCCTATGGACAATCTCTGGTTGATTGAATTATTTTGTAAAGTAGGAAGTCCGAAACTAGACACAATATTTCTACTCATTAAGTGCCAGGCTCCTGGTTTATCTGTGACATACCTGTTTATAGCCTAGGATTAGATTTGCTGTTTCATTTTCTTCTTTTATTTTTCTTGAGAGCATGATGTTATTGACTCAAATTCAGTTTGCTATTCGTTTTAATATCTCAGTCTTTTTCTATAGAACTGTTTTGTCAGGTCCTCTCTATCTTCTATTTTACAAAAATCTTTTTTGGGGTGTTCAAAATTATTAAAATGGAGAAATAAACATGATACATAATAGGATTTGTAAAGGACAGACACAAAATTATTTTAATTGGTCAACATCAGATACAATAAGGATAGTCTTAAGTGTTAAGTATTGCTTTAATTGAAATGCATTGTATTTATTTCTTTAGTATGTCAATGGAATTATGAATTCCAGTCCTGTTGTCTAAAGCATTTGCAACTGCTTTTTTTGTGGTATTTTTATGTTATCATTCAGGTTATGAATATGCAATGATATAAGAAAAAATTACTTAATGAAAGCTTTTCAAGGGCTGATTACTTTTTTGCTAGTCATGGCCTGTTCCTGGCTACTGTTCTCCCAGTGGTCACGTCAGCAGCATATGGCAGAAGTTCTAGGATGAATACTCAGTTTATCTTTACTGAGGGATATTTGCCAGATGTGTCCCACTGTTTTCTGAATATCTGTGTATATTCTTTCTATCTCACAGGTGAATCTTCTCCATTTCCCTCCTAGTTAACTTGGGAATGAATATGTTTTATATCTGCCTTCCAGCAGTGTGAACTATATAAACAACTCTCTGCAATACCACTTCAATCATGATTTGATTAGGTACTAAGATATTAATTTCTTCCTGTTTATTTCCTCTACGTCTTGTAAAGTTTAGAGACATCTATGTGTTCAGATTGACCACTGTTTTCTTTGTTCTCTTTCCAGCAATCATATTATTTATCTCAGAGCTTTCTCCCAGTTATCTCCCATTTGCCATGTCGCTGCACATGTACATATGGAGTTATGATGCCACCTCCCTGATGATCCTTGTTTAAAACTGCTTTCCTGAATAATGCTTCCTTGCACAAGATGGACCTACCTTTGCTCGGTTGTCCTCTGTGCCAGAACACCACCTTGTGGAAAAAGAAAGCAGAGCTTCATTTTTGCCTGGTTAGAAAAATTGGCGACCCAAACCCCCAGATTCTTCTCCTTTACTTTTGGGTCCTTTCAGTTGTTTCTGAGCAGCTCGGGGTAATATTTGCCTGTGTGCCCATATGAACGAGCTGCATGGAATAAAAATCAGAAGCCTGAATGAACCTCAGCACCTTTACTAGAAGTTCTGAAGCAGTGACAGAGCTTAAAAAAGTATTTTTATTTAATTTGATTACATTTATGGTTAAGTTAAGAAGATTATACTGCTCTAATTAAGGGTTACTAGGATGTTCTATAATAAACTTGAATTTTCAGCTATTTATAACTCAGGGAAAATGTTTCTGTACAGAAATTTGGCATTCAGTCTCTCAAGCTGAATGGTATGGTTTTTCTTTTTTTATTTTTTATTTTTAAAGACTCTTTGGCTGCATTCTGTTTTGAGGGAGGCAATATTTTGTGGTTTTATATGCTTTTTGTTCTCCCTTGGCAAGGTTTGATACATGGAAAAAACAAATTTTCCAGGCTCTTAGTCTTTTATGTCAACTATTTCCTTTTTGATATTTCAAACATTGTACTTTGGTAGTCATTACTTTTTAACAGAGCCACTATATAATTCACTAAGCAGTCACCTCTAAATATCTACCTTAACTACTTGTTGTCCTTCCTTACATGAAAATACTTCATACAATACAATTTAGTAAAACAATTTTGTTTCAGGAAAAATACTACCTGACATGTTTAGTGTTTAATGTGTATTTATGTAAGGTTCACCTCTTTTGGATTCTCTTATAAAAACTGTTTTTCATTTTTCTATTTGTATTTTCTATTTTTTATATGTAGACTATTTAATGCCATACTTGAAGGTGTCTAAGTTTGTCTCATCGTTGGTTCCGAAAGTCCTCCTTTTTACCTGAAGGGATGGTGCACATTTGGAATACTTCAGTTAGAGTTCGGGAAACTCGATCCATCAATTCAGGAAGCCCAAGTCCTGGTTAAGGTCTAATGCCATCCAGATAGTAAACAGAGAAGTGTTTAAACACTGCGTAAGTTCTTAAAGACTTCAGTCTGTTCTGTGGATTTGAAGCTTGCCTAGTGAATGCAGATGGCATTGCGCCTGGCACAGAATGTGATTGGTGGCTTAGGTGACTTCTTCAGCTGTGTTTCAAGTGAAGTCCAAATATTTTGCAAGTGTGACGGTGGTCAGAAGACTTCCCAAGAAAGGAAGCTTTCTGACAACATTGTCACATATGTATCTCCAAATTCTTGGAAGAATGGCCTAGGTTACTGAATAATCATTCATAGGACAAGTGAGATTAAGGTGAAGAGGTACTCCTTTTCTCCTCTGATTGAGCCTGGACCACAGAATGGAAAAATGTTAGAGTCATCTTCGTAGAAGATGGTACATGTACTCATAGAGTCTCTGATTTGTTTCTGAGTTTTATCCAAGTGATTATGCACTGTGAAGTGCGTAAATAATACACAGGGGCCTGAACCTAAGTATTCTGCCTGCCTTTTACTTGGTTGTTATCTGAGCTTCAGCAGTGCAGCATGAGAGAAATTATTAGTTAAGTTGGGGAGAAGGATGATGAGAACAGGATTTGTGAGGTGAGTAAGAAGTTGGCTGAGGAGGAAATAAGAGATAACGTCGAAGGCAGATTTATTAGACCAAAGAGACGTTGATGGTGGAGTTCCTCAGGTGTTTTTTTAAGATGTGTTTTTTCTATAGCACTAACCCAAATTTTTTGAGATAATATATGTTTGTGGTAAAGTAAGGTAATCATGTTAGTCCAGATGTTTTCACCAGGAAATATCAAGGTAGTAAGATCTGCTGATGACAGAAAGACAGGAGGTGTTATCAGTACCACACTGGATACCACACAGGAGGAACTGAGCAACCTTGAAGACAGGAGCGATCAGTGTACTATAGATGAAACTAGATGAAATTCAATGCAAAGCAAGACTCTTCTGGACTAAGAACCAAGATATTTGCTCAAAGCTGTTTGTTTATCACCTTAAAGAATGTAAGGATTTGTCTGCGGTATGGCCTTGAATTTCCACTGTGTGGCCCGTGTGGAATCCCTGTACACAATTCTCGGTGTCATGTCCAAGAACAGTGGAGTTGAGACTGACTAGTGGACAGGAAGGCTATATAGAAAATAAGGGGATGAGAGACGTGGACTATGGCTCAAAGAGCTTATATACCTGTAATATCACAGATGTAGAATAAAAATCAATACTTGAATGCCTTTTGCAATGTCAATTCCAAACTTCTGTCCCCTATGAAAGGGGACAGACATCCTCTGAACAGCCATGTGAATGGCTACTTCACATGCTGTAGCTGTGTGAACTGTTCTGTAAAGACAGGTACAGCTCTTTGATTTCAGCGGAAGTTTTACCACAGTAGGAACTGAATAGGATTTACAGGATTTGGCCTAGAAATAGAACATTTTTGCCACTGAAGTTTTATGGACATTTTTCATGCTCTAAATTAAGCTTTGGTTCACATAATCTATTTTAGCTCCTTTTTTTTTTTTTTTTTTTTTCCAGTCACAGCTTTACTTATAGTGCAGCTGTGGCATTTGTCTTGTAACAAGAAGGATCTGATAATCATGAAATAACCTAGATTTATGCCCGTAGTGCTGAAGCGGTGCCGTATTTGTGAAAATAAGTTAAAAAAAGAGAAACAATATGCAGCAGATGTGAAGGTTTTACCTTCGCATTTAAGTAGGTTTATACTGTCAGCGAGTGTGGGCTTAGCACAGCCTGACAGAGTTTTAACTTACCAGATGTTCCACGTGATCAAATAGATACTATACAGCTGTTTCCCATTCTTTTTATGGGGCTCAGATAAACAGTAAATGCTCTGAAATATGTTTATTGTATTTTGGCTAGTATTGCGGCTGTTGCAGCAGAGAATTTACTTTAATCCACAGGCACCGAGAATATGGGGAGAAACCAAAGGTGCTGTAGGAGTGCTCATTTTCTGTTACGTGAGGAGAAATTAGCAGCTGCTAATTAGCTGGCTGATTATACTAGACAGGGAGGAATGAAAAATGGGTTTTTCATCTGGTTGTGGGTGATGTGAGATCAGTGGCCATATTTATGCACTGCAGAAGTGACTTCTGGTCTCTGGGCGAGCTGCGATTCCTGTGGGCAGGAGCCGTCGCCCTGGGCTGACAGGGCTGGTGTTCCCCTGGAGTTTAACTCTCAGGAGAGGCGGTGGGTGCAGCGGGAGCAGCCCTCCGGCAGGTACCTCACGCTAATCCCAGCACGGGCTTTCAACACTGGAATGGAGGCACTGGGTCGGATCCTTTATTCAGTGCAATACAGAAAACAGGGGGTCTCCAGAGCTCCTGGCGAGGCTGCCTGCCTCCCTCCTGTCTGCTCCTCTGGGTGCGCACAGCCTGCCCCAAGTTGGCCATTTGATGTGTTTTTAAAGATACACAGCTTTTGGGGGTCAGTCTAAGCAACTGCTCTGAGCTGTTTCAGGGTTTAAAGGCCCGGGTTACGTTAACTGCCACACCTGTCAACTTGATTCAATAACAGAAAAGCTAAATAATAAAGGAAGTTTCACTTCCCTTCACCTGCTTTTCTGCTCTTGTTTCTCCTTCCTTCCCCTCCAACTCCCCGTGCTCTCCTTAGGCCTTTGACCTTACCACTGCCTTCCTTCCCTCTTGTCACCATCCGCCTCCTGCCTTTCCAGAGCTGCTCTTACACCTGGAAGATTCTTCTTCTTGTCTACCAGGGGCCTTCCTTGTTCTCCTTTAAATCCGTCTTTAAAACCATCATCTTCAGGCAGAGGAATTACTTTCATCTTTCATTAATAATCTCTTCAACATTTCTTGACTGCTTTGTTATTTTCAGATTTATAGCATCATCTTGCAAACGTTTCCAGAGAAGTAACTGTTCGGTTAAATTGAGAACATTCAGTTAGAAGTTTGGAGGACTGGACTGTTCGTGGGGAAGCTTTTTGAAATGGGAATATTTCTCACTCTGTAAAACACAATGTTCATTTATGGTTTTATGTACATTTTTATAATAAACATTTGTAGCCTCAAAGGAGCAGTGGAACATGCACATGGATAACTTCTGCTTTTAACTTTTATTCTTTAACTCAAGGTGTGGAACACATTCTCACAGACTTTTAAAGATCGTAAGCAAACTTAATGTTGACAATATGACTTTATACCCAGAATCATATGAGAGGACAAGTACAAGGTGTACCTTTGATCTTGGTGGCCTTCATTGTTTTGTGTTTCAGTATTGATTTTTATTTCAGGAATCTCAAGCATCTGGACTGCCTGAGTATATAAAGATTGTAGAAGTTGGGCCAAGGGATGGATTACAAAATGAAAAGGTAATTTTTATCTTTTTTTTTTTTGTGTGTGTTTTGAATGGGTATCAGTGTTATTTTCATTGTGTAAAACATGTACATCCTGCTAATCACTTTGCTTCTATTTTGTACTATGAATATATTTCTTTTCATATTAATAACTGTTTTTTATATTAGCATAAAAGTATATTACTGTTTAGCCAGATGTTAAATCATATAATTTCTTTCTATACTTGGTTAACTAGCCTTTCTGTTACACAGCTGCCATTTCTTTTTCTGGAATTTGTCTTGTCAGGCAATAACATAAGTGGTAAATGCCATGGAACCCTGGCTGTCTTCATAATATGCGTTTGTGCATACTATAGTAGGAATAGTACAATAGGTTTTGTCAAACTTCCTGCTGAACAGGCATGGAAAAAAAAAAGTAGTTGCTCTTTTGATAATATTATTTGCCTGAAGGGTGGTAGGGAAGCATGGAAGAAGATTGAAAGAGACTTTGTAAACCAGGGTACATACATCAAAACAGTCATCTGTTTCCACAAACAGGAGGATAAGCTTACATATATCGTCACTGATATCAAAGATGTTAGTAGTATTAGAACACAGGAAGTTCCGTTCAAATACACGGAAACACTTCTTTACGGTGAGGGTGACAGAGCACTGGCACAGGCTGCCCAGGGAGGTTGTGGAGTCCCCTTCCCTGGAGATTTTCAAGACCCGCCTGGATGCAGTCCTGAGTAATGTGCTCTAGGCAATCCTGCTATAGCAGGGGAGTTGGACTAGATGATCTCTAGAGGTCCCTTCCAACTCTGATAATTCTGTGATTCTATTAACAGAATGTAGTTACTCTGCCTTAGCTGTGGAGCTTTTTTTCCCCCCATTTTTCTCTGGTTGGACTATTCTGCGTTACTATTCCCTTTGTCACTTCTTTGCTAGGTTGGTGATTGGTTACTAACAATTAGTGAGGCCAGATCTATAACCATTTACACAGAAGTCGTTCCTTATTCTTTTGTGGTAGACAAAAAAAAGGAGTAGGATCATTTATACTGCCTAGTGCTTTGCTTATGCAGTAGCTTCCTATTACAGTTCATTATATAAAAGAAGTATCGATTATGTACTGAGACCATTTCACTTACAAAAGTTTCTTGTTGCGTGAAATACTTTACTGTAGTGTGTCTCCATGTCCCTAGGTGATAGTCCCAACTGATATCAAAATTGAGTTAATCAACCAGCTTTCCAAAACAGGCCTGCCTGCAATAGAAGTGACCAGTTTTGTTTCATCCAAATGGGTGCCTCAGGTATGTAAAATCATCACCATTCAGAACTATTTCAGTTTAAATGCTATTCCATGTGGTGGAGTTTTCCAGTAGTATAGCCTGTATAATTATACAAGAAAATGGAACAGAAATAATGTTTATTTGTGAAATCAGATGCTGTTGTCACAGTTATCAAGTTTTGTACTTTTATTCAGGTCAGCTGAAGTTGGGCTAATTACTAAAAAGTAGTCAAAATTGAAGAAAAGCCACTAAGCTGTGCAGAAAGCTGGTTAAATCCCTAACTCATCAGCAGCAAGAGCAGATTGCTCCAGAAGGGAAGGGGAGCCGGAAGCCGAGGATGATAACAAGGGGAGCAGAGGTTGTAGCCTTGATGACCAAAGGGCAGTCCAACAGTCTGTGACAGCAGAACAAGTCTGGTGAGGGTAACCAGGGCAGGCAAGAGTACACATACTCAGGTGAGTCCACAGCGATGTGGCAAGTCCCAGGTTAAGATGGGAAGTCTGGGAGACGTAGTCAGGATCCAATCAGTAAGGTACATGGCCAAGCATGGGCTTGGATGCTGCTGTGCAGCTGCACTGTTTCTCAGGCAGGGAGGAGGTATGACAGTATCTCAACTTAAAAGTTCCTGTGTAGCAACTTTTGCTGTGAAGTTGAATGAAACAGGAGTGTAGGCCACGTTAAGACTTCTTAACTGAGCTGCTTTGGGGAGCCTCTGCTGATCTGCTTTCCAGCTTTTACTGATGAGCTTAAAGGCTGATTGAGGCTTCTCAGGTTGCTGTCTTCTTATTAATGAGCTGGCCTTGAGTGCAGGCAGCTAAACTCTTGGAAGGGGAGCACTCCAGGCCCTGATCTACAGAAATACTAGGAGTACAGTTTGCTATGATTACTACATAGGGTTTGAGAAATCTTAAGTATTGTCATTGCTCTCCAAACATAAATGTGATTCCAAATTTGCCCCTTGCAGCACAAGAGTAGGAATTTGTGTGTGTTTATCTGCAAGCAGTAAATGGGGAGTGAGAGAACTGGTCACAGGATGCTGAGTGGGGATAAGAGGTGTGGAGATGATGGATCAACACCATGAGTAAAGGGCAACTGGGATATAGGATGCTGAGTGTAGACATAATGATAAAGATTTGAGAATATGAAGCAGTTGGGATGCAGAGTACTGAGTCTGAGTATCTGGATGAACAGCACTGGGGCTGATCTCTGGGGAGCAGTCATGGTGGAGGGGATTTCTTGTGGAAGCAACAGCAATTCAAAGACCTAGAGTCACGGCAGAAAACCCGAGATGCAGAGGGCTTGTGCAAACTGCATAAACTTCTCAGGGGTGTTTCCTAGCACCAAACCAAGGGAGTAAACTCCCTAGGCCTATAGTGAGGTCTTTCATGGAAACTTGACTCTTACCAGAAGCCAAACACTATTTTTGAATGTCTGCTGCACTTGGTACATTTCTGTGTAGCTATCCACCATCTAGGTCCTCCTTTTCCAAACACTAACATAAAGACACACACATACAAACACAGATGAGCTTACATGTTGAAGGATTCTTGTTAAGGAGAGATGTTGCAGATTCTATCCTAATTTTGAGTTTGCTTACAAAAGAGCAGTGACTTTTCGCAGTTAATAATATAGAGAAAATTCTTTACAATCAATGTTAACATTGTACTGTGGAATGGAGACAAAGAAAGTACTTGTGAGTTTTATTTTGCTCTTTATTTATGTAAATATTCACTTGTAACTAAAGAACTGGGATGGTGACACATCGTTTATATAATATAATGTTCTTCCTAGCTCTTTTCTACTCTTCTGAGAACTAATAGTCATCGATGTAAAAAAGAAAGATAGCATACCTCTTTTTCTTTTCACCTAAATGGAATTTCATTTTCCACATTTGGGGGTGTGTTTGGAAGGTCTAATTTTGGTGCTTTCATGCATGTAGTAGTAGTTAGGCATGTTAGTTATTTTGCAGATCTAGCACTCTATCAGCAGCCATAGTGAGTTTTGATGAATCATAACAATTTGCTCATTATTTTTTGAAAATTAAATTTTACATTTGGTACAATTCAGCAGAAATCCAAACCTTTCGGAAGTCAGCAGCAAAACTACTTTGACATTAGGAGTGCCAGCTTTTCATTTGAGATTTAACCCTGCAAATTCAGCCTTAGTCCTGAAGTATACTATGTAGCTCCTGTTTGTGCAAACTTAATTATTTCCTGCAAGTAAGGAAATAAGTCAGTACTTGTCTATATCATTTAAACTAATTTTCAAGAAATTATGCACTTGTTTGCACAGAAGTGTTTTAGTATTTACATGTTTAGTAAGGACTACACAAGTTATTTACAAAGTAAAACATGAAATTAATTGATTTGAGAAAATAATTCAATGTTTAACATTGTTTGTTGCACATCTGTCAAAACGTGTATAAAGTTTGTTCACTTTAAACTGAGAATTCATCCTGGGCCTGGACTGTATTCCAGGCTTTCCTTTGAGAAAAAAATGGTGTGATCATACTTTTGCTTATTCATCAGTTAGCAGAGCAAACTGACTGTACAGCACTCTGAGGGACTCCTTTGATTTATTTCAGTATTCTCGGGATCACCATGGAAGGGCCTAAAGGAAGGATAATAGGAAAAGGGAAGAGAACAGCGACAACGCAAAATTTCTTCAGTGTCAATGCAGGGACAATGATGCTGTGCCCATTAAAAGTGGCTAGGCTAAGTTTTTCCAAGTGCCATCAAACTTTGGCAGTTACAGCAACAGAGAATAATATATGTTTTTAAACACTAGAAGGAAAAGTTTAAAACAAAGGTGGATTTCTTCCTTTCTTGTTTAATTATTCCCTCTTCCTCTGAGCCATTAGGAGTACCAGATTTAGCACAGGTTTGTCAGTTTTGGAAAAAATGAACGATCTCTTCTTATCTTAAATTTGTGTCTGAATAGTTTATTTTAATGGCTTAATTTGTGTTTAAAATGTTTTTTTTATTTAATAGATAAGATTGTGTTGCTTTGATAGGGATTGCAGTCTTGACTTTGGCTTTTCTTTGCTCCTTTTTTTCTTTTCATAGGTCATGGGAATAGAATTCATGGTTATGTTTAGATCACTCATTCACTTATTTCTTTTTTTAGTATTTTAAAGCTCTTTTATGGTTTCCCATCCACTGTTTTTTTTGGCAGAGTTTTTTTTTTTTTACTGAAAAAAGCTAAAAGAAAAAGTTCCACAGTAGCTAGGTGCCATATAAAACAGGATCCCACCCTTATAACCTAAATGGCCAAAAATTATAAATACCTACCATTAGAAAGCTTATTTTTAAAGAAATTTGGAAAAGAAATATTTTATTACAACTTAAAATCTTATAACGTGCAATAAGTGTTAAAATGGGATTTTACTTACAGGAAAAATAGTAATGGGGCAAATGTAAAATATTATTTGGACCTGGCAGCTTTATACTGGTTGAAAAAGTATAGTTTTGGTTTTCTGTCATATTTTAAGCCAGGCTATAATTTTAAAGTGTGGAATTAGTTCCAGCATTTGCCATTTAATTAATCATTTAGTTTCAAATATTGTTCCTTGCCCTGAGAAATGTAGATACTATTTATATTAAATTAAGGAATGAAAAATTGTTCTTAAAAACTAAGGGGTTTTAAGAACAAAATTTTTTTGTGAAGTTATCAGATATGCTAGGTGGTCACACTAATTTAGTTTATGTAGAAGCAGTTACAAAAAGTTGCTTTGTGCCATCACTTGTTTCCTGATAAGAAATGAGTTGTGTCTGGCTATAAGACACTTTACATACCATATATATCCACTTCCTTATAGGTGCATGTTGGGCTTATCTTTGAGGGGCATACATGCATTTTTCTGATATTTTTAATCCATTAATTTTCATAGTAGGAAACCAGTGATAGGAAGATTCCAGGTTGCCAGTAGTACTGTCAGTTAATAATCTGGTGTAATTTAATATCATATATTTAGAATTGTGGTACTGCAAAGCTATAAATAAAGTATCTCTTGAAAATAAGGAGTAATGAAAGCTTTGTAGTTCATGTATCTTTTCATATGGTACTCCTCAAACGACTTTTCATCAGCGGGGAAAGAATCAGAAATGCAATTTAATATTGTTTGCTTGGAAGATAGGAAACTAAGTTAGGCGGGAGTGTTGACCTGCTTGAGGGTAGGATGGCTCTACAGAGGGATCTGGACAGGCTGGATCAATGGGCTGAGGCCAGTGATACGAAGTTCAACAAGGCCAAGTGCCAGATCCTGTGGTTGGGTCATAACAACCCCATGTAGCGCTACAGGCTTGGGAAAGAGTGGCTGGAAAGCTGCCTGGCAGAAAAGGACCTGGAAGCGTTGGTTGACAGCCAGCTGAATATGAGCCAGTGGTGTGCCCAGGTGGCCAAGAAGGCCAATGGCATTGTGGCCTGTATCAGGAATAGTGTGATGAGCAGGACAAGGGAAATGATCGTCCCCATGTACTCAGCACTGGTGAGGCCCCACCTTGAGTACTGTGTTCAGTTTTGGGCCCCATACCACAAGAAAGACATCGAGTTGCTGGAGTGCATCCAGAGAAGGCCAACGAAGCTGGTGAGCGGTCTGGAGAACAAGTCCTGTGAGGAGCAGCTGACAGAAGGGGGGTTGTTTGTTTAGCCTGGAGAAGAGGAGGCTGAGAGGAGACCTTATTGCTCTCTACAACTACCTGAAAGGAGGTTGTGGAGAAGTGAGGTTCAACCTCTTCTCACTAGTAACAAGCGACAGGACAAGAGGAAGTAGCCTCAAGTTATGTCAGGGTAGGTTTAGATTCGGATATTAGGAAAAAGTTTTTCAAAGAAAGGGTTGTTAAGCATTGGAACAGGCTGCCCAGCGAAGTGGTGGAATCATCATCCTTGGAGGTATTTAAAAGACGGGTAGATGCGGTGCTGAGGGACGTGGTTTAGTGGTGGTTTTGCAGTGTTAGATTGATGGTTGGACTTGATCTTAAAGGTCCCTTCCAACCTAGACAGTTCTATGATTCTATGATTTGCTTTTATGAGAGCTGATTTTAAAAGCATTTAAAGTACACTATTCACTTTTTAAAACTCAAAAAATGTAAGACGTGAAATATGAGGAATAGGTTTATTAACTGGATTGTTTACAGGCATGCACACCATTAAAAAATAAAACTAATTTTTCCTCCACTTCTTTCAAGAAAATGTGCTTGTCTAAATAATCTACAGTTTATTATATGAATAAGTCTTGATTCATCTTCTTGATTAGTACATGGAGTATGTTTAATCTTGAGTGAGAAAAATGTAAGAATATCTTAAAAAAGGCAGTTTCTTTTGTGAGGGGAGACTAAAGAAAACAAATGCTCGAATAAAGTAATGGTCTTTGACCTTTGCTATAATAAAGATTTTCTTTTGAAAGAAAATTCTAAGTATATTAAAATGTTACACTATGCAGAGAACTGGATTTTGCTATATTTTTGAGGATAGACTGTTGTTTAGTCTTTTCAAATATGCTGATTACAGTGTTGAGTAATTCAAATTCATTTATGCTTAAGATTGTGAAGTTGCATTTATCAGAATGCTCAAATTTTCAAGATTTGGATGGTTTTAATATGTAGTTATTCTGCGAATTCCACCTATTGAGTCCACTGAGGTAAGTTTAAGTTGCAATAATAGTGGATGACTAACATGATCACAAGCCTATCAATTTATGATGCAAATTATGTTTTTACACATACACACAAAAAGAAACATCGTAGAAATCTTAGCCCCGATTCTATATTCATATAAAGTTGGAAAGCTTGCAACTCAAGTACTAAAAAGTTAAGAAATGCAAAAAAAGAGTGCTTGTACAACATCAGTTTAACCCCTTTGTTGTTGCACTCTTTGTATGAACTGTATACTTAATGAAGGCAAACCCACAGTCTAAGGCAATTTCTGCAATAAAATTAGAAAATAACTGCTGATCAATGCAAATTATTTATATATTTCAGATGGCAGATCACAACGAAGTAATGAGGGGCATTGAGCGGCATCCTGGAGTCCAGTATCCTGTTCTCACGCCCAATCTTCAAGGTTTTAATTCTGCTGTAAGTGCCTTCATAGAAGGTATCCACAATTACTTCTTTAATGTTTCAGACCGTTTCAGTTCATTACCATAAACTAGCTATTTAAGGTCATATAACCTGTCCTGTTAGAACTAAGCTATAGTTTTTTTTAATGAAAATCTCTCAGTTTTCATTGTGAAAAACGGGCAAATTCACAGAGGGATGTTAAGGTCTATATGTTTGTATTTTAATGGAAGTATTGATCACGGAGTTTTTGCAAGTTCCTATAAATGATGCTTGTGTGTAAAGCGGAATACAGTTCTTTCTCCTTCTTTGACTTGTTGGCCCTAGGAAAGTTTCTGGAGTGTATTTTTACTGGACAGTAGTGAAGAAGAACGAGGAAAGAGTCAGTTAAATAAAAGTGCTCTATAGCAATGTATTAGTTTTCTTAAATTCTGCATTTCATTTTGGTAGGGTTTAAATTGTTTCGGTTCCTACAAAATAAATATTCAAAGTTATAGTCTGAAGTTGTTTGCAATTGCAAAAATGGAGCAGTTCAGTCCTCTTAAAACATACACATTCACAGTCAAATATTTACTTTTGTTTTTTCTGAAAATTTGCTTCTATGCTTTTGTCTTGATATAAGACAAGGCATATTTGGAAATCATACTGCTTGCTGGACATTTGTAGTATAGTCTATCATTCAGTTTCTATAGTGCATATGAAATATCTCTTAAAACAGAGTTCTGTATATAGGCAAGTTGACTATCAATAGATTTGTAGTGCCACAACTTTGTCTGCAATGGTAGCTTGTATGAGTTAAATCTGCTGTATCTCTATACTGTATTTATAGATATAATGAAAGGAAAACAATGCAAAAATAGTTGTAGGTGATTGCTGAGTTCTTTCTTGCTGCTTTTTTTTTTTCTTCCTTTTATTTGAAAGGGTATTTGTTCCTGTAAGGGTTGCTGAAGCTTAGACGTTATCCTGCAGAAGCAGAGAGTAAAGGGAAAAGCTTCCATTCTTTTTTCATAGAACAAGAATATTATTCTCACTGGAGAATGTGAATTAATTAATTAGCTATTCTCCTAAACTTAATTGTTTTCTTCTCCTATCATTTGCCTTTCAGCATTCTAGTTTGTGTCATGTTAGTTGATTCACTGAGTACTGAGGTACTGAGCTCAGGCTAATTGCCCCTTCAGTGAAGTCACCACATTTACACATTTTCTAGACTGGTATTTGCTCTGAGACTATTTCTGAGCAGACTCTCACATACGCATTTTCCATATTATCCATATTGACTATGACACCAAGACCAGTGGAGCCCTTGATCCATTGGTTGGCTCTAACAAGGAAATCCCTGTTGGTTATTGTTGCTGCTCTAGGCGCATGCAGGCACAGAGCTTTCCTAAGCACGAGAATGACTTCCTGGCATTCGCGAGGAACAGGCTTTGTACAGAGGGTGGATATTTCAGAGTTGTTACACGATCTTTTCCTTTTCTGAAAAATGAATATAAGTATCAATCATTGTTATTTTCATAGTTGGTTCATATGATTTCTTACATCTTAATACCTTTATCATTTATCACTTTAAAAATATGTTTACCTAATTGCTAAGAAGAGGGAGGAAATATGCCATAGTGAATGAACTCAAAATTTGATTCAATCTGTTTGTGTTCAATAGATTAAAAAAAATTGGAATGAAACTTATATTTTAGATATGGATGATATAATGTACTTTAAAATTCTATAATGTCATACAGAATTAACTGCTTAATCTAATTTCTTAATATAGTGTTATGATTCTGTTTTATTGAAATATATTTTTCAGATTGCAGCAGGGGCTACAGAAGTCTCGGTATTTGGTGCAGCATCTGAATCTTTTAGCAAAATGAATATTAATTGTTCAATTGAAGAAAGCATAGAAAAATTTGAAGAAGTTGCTAAATCTGCAAGGAATATGAATATTCCAGTGCGTGGGTAAATATAAATATTCTTAAGTAATACGGAATTATTGGAGTAGCTTTTACAGGGTTTTTTTTTGTACCGGTAGAAAAGGATATTACCAAATTTTTACATTTTAGATGAACTGAAATGATAGTCTTTATTGTGATTTTTTTTTTTTAAAGATTGAATATATCTAGTAATTTCTCTCTGTGTTTTGTAACTACTAATGGTGACTAGTTTTCTCTGGAAGTTGAAAAAAATAACCTATGTGTATAAACATACCCAATCTATTATAAAAATTTATTTTTGTCATCAGAGATGACAGAATAAAATTTATTTTGAGCTGCTAAGAACTCATAACATTGTTGCCTGCACCTTAAAAAATACCCTGCATACTTTTATTTTATTACATTGTTGATAATACATCACTTCATGCACTGTAGTATTGAGGTATAAAAGTGATAGAACAAATTTACTCCTAAGAAAAAAATATCCTTGATGTAAGTTGTTCTGAAAACTCCAGGCATTGAAGAGTTTGGAGTCTCTAGTGCATGAAACTCTGGAACTGGGCAGTATTTATCTTGCTGTAGAGTACCTTCTTTTAAACTTGAAATAATCCTGAATGGTACTCGCCCTTGAATGGTGTATGTTTTTCATTTCCATTTTCTTTTGGATTACACAGAGCTACTTATCTATTATTTGTGAAGGGCCTTGTGAATGCAAAAAGGCTTACTTAGGTTCAAGGAGAAACTCGACAGTGAGATTCCTTGAGGGTTACTAGTAATGCAAACTACGTCATGCTCAGAAAATACTTGGAGTTGAAAATAAATGGAGGTAGATACCTCAGAGACCAAGTGCTTGAAAACCTATCTGGGAATAAATACTGGGATCTCTCTTTCCTCCAGAAATATTGATGAGGTAATGCTACTGCTCACTATTTGCACAATAATGTGGTAGTTTGAGCATTTTTCTTGAGAAAGGGATGTCTGACTTCAGCCTCAGTGGATCACAGAACAGCAGAATGGTTTAGGTTGAAGGGGGCCTCTGGAGGTCATCTTGTCCAACCCAAGGATTTTAACATACACACACACACATCCAACTAAGCGTAGCTCATAATGCCTGGGTCCTTTTACCCTGGCCTGGTTACACATTTCAGATGGGAAATCACTGAATAGAGAAGTAAGGGCTTTCACTGTATTAAGAAACAATAACTTGTATCAGAGTTTAAATACTCTGTCTAGCTGCTAATCTGTCAGGTAGAGTCAGGGTTTGCCTTCCTAAGAAACTTGTTTTATAAGACGTCTGTTATTTAAAAGGTCTTTGACACTGTTTGCCACATTTTTCTGAAACTAAATTACAAGCTGAGAACATAACTAGCAATTTGAGTTTTCCAGGAGGATCAAGCTCAGGGATGCCTGGATTTTAGGTCCCAGATAGGACAGGAATAAGCAGTCAATTCAGAAAAGACAGCATGTGTATAGCAACAAACCTTAGGCACTGGTGAACATTTTTACACTAAACTTTTGTTTTCTGGTTTTCTCAGATGTCTAGGCATGTCAGGCAATATTTTCTGTTTTATATTCCTATATTTCACTAACAAAATTCAACCAAATGGCACAATAGAGGCAATCAACCATGAAGGGAATCCTCAAAGCTTACATATTGTATATGTTTTTGGATAGCTATGGGTGTCAACAAATGGACTTTGAAACTGGTCCAGAGGACGTAAACTGCAGGTGATGAAGAACCCCTTCTGGTATACTCTATATTGGTGTTGGAATTGAAAATGTTAACTTATCTTCCGTTTTCACGTTTCAGGACGTGGCTACCTGCTGCTTTTTTTTTTTTTTTTTTTTTTTCCCACAGATTGTATGTCTAAGGCATTTGTAATATGCCAGTAGCAGTTATTCTGGCACTGATACAATGATGTGATGGAAATGACTCTTCCCATGATAGGATTCTGCAACATTCCCATACATTTATTGTTTACTATCTGATGACCTGCATGTGGCAGGTTTTTTTCTGCACACAGCAGAAAAAAAGGAGAAAGCAGCAGGATGGGAAGGCATGTACTGAGAGGAAGAAGTAAGAGGCAGAAAATGGTCAAACAGAAGCAGAGCACAAAAAAAAAGTTGTAATAATTAGGAATAAAAAGAAGGAAAACAAAGAAAGGAGATACAAAGAGAGGGGTATCAAGAACCAGGTAATGAAGCAAACAGAAAAAACAGCAGTACAGAGATAAAGAGAAATGAGATAATTGAATTCAAAGAAAATACAGTCCAATTATGTTTTAAAGTGCTTACTTTGTGCATCCAGTACACAGATCTCTGATTTCAGTTCAGTATGCAAACCTAGGCAAACTTCACACAGTCCATGCAGGACAATTTTATTGAGTCTGTCATGCCAGGTGCAGTATGTTACACAACGCTTAAACAGTGGACTGCTAAATTTTCGGATACGCGACGTAGTGAACAGATTTGAAGTTGTAAATGAAAATGATGTAAGTTCACTCCAGCTACGTCTTTGTTCCTCAGGCTTACAGGTCTAAGAAAAGTGAATCATTCAGAAGTAGGAAGCCATTGACAGAATCATTCGCTTTGTGGGATTATAACCAAGTAAAGAATACAATTAGAGAGGATATTGAAGATAAACTGCATTTATGTTATGTTACAGCTATCTTCGTCACAGGATATTAGCTTGGGAGCTAATTTATCCAGTGAAAATTGGAGGTTGAAGCATCAGCAGATAAGATGCTGGACTAACATTACACTTCAACAAATCAAAAATTTTAGGAGAGGTCTGTCTGGTATTTGTCCAGGGGGATCTAGTATAACTCAATAATAATATAGCTAATCTGCTAAAAATCTGCTGAGAATCTAAATTGCGGAATATGGATCCTTATTTCATAACAAAAAAACCCTAACTGAGGTGTAATAATTCTGAGTATCTAAAACATCCATTGAACATGGATTTCAGTATATGAAAATAGTGAAAAGAAAGTTTTAAGCATGTTAATAAGTTAGAAGATAAAAAGAGAATTGGTTAACACAATCTGTTTGGACTTTGAGTGCACTTTTAAAAAATCCCTCCCAGGGAGATTTTGAGGAGGCTAAATAGTAATTAATGAGAAATAAAATGTTGCTATGCATCAGTCTAGACAAATATGTTTTCAAGAGGATAATTACCAAGTGTTGTGATGCGTTGAGTCTTGTTCCTGCATGTTCATACCTATTTCGATGCACTCCTCATGGGTTGCAGAGTTACAGGAATCTGTAGGAAGCGCTGAGATGGAATGATTGCTCAGAAATAAAAAAAAATAAGTGATTGTTTAGTGTCCATCTACCTCAGTACTTACTTTTAAGCTCCAGTGTACTGTCTTTTGTTGGGTAGAATTCCGAAGACCAGAAAAGTAATAGCAGCAGCACAAACATAGGAATGCAGAATTCAGAATTACTTTTTCTTAAAGGTGGATCTCTTAGCAATTAAACAAAGCTCTAGAAAGTGGACTTAAGACTTTTAATTAGTTTAAAAATTAAAAAAATATGCATAAAGAAGCATCAGTTTTGAATGCCAAATCCAGGAAGTAAATAAATCTATTTACAACATTTCAATTGCTTGTGAGGGGGAAGATTATGGAAGCAGACTGTCATTTCCAACTTAATTCTAGAAGACTGAACCGTAATTTTCTCTAGTACTAACACCCAACAAAAGCCTGCACTACTGCAGGGAATTCATTAGGACTTGAGTGGAGGTAGTTCATTAGTTCCCAAATATTGCAGTACATTTAGAAGACTTGTGGAATTTTACATTGTATTTAATAATATAAAACACAGGGCTTCTCTTCCTTGATGAAAAAAGGTGTGGAAAAGGTAATTAGAAAGTAAAACTTAAACAGGGATTTCATAGAAATATTCAGTGCATTCAAGGTGACTTTTCCCTGGAGATAAAACAATGAAAAAATAATTAGCTATCAGAGCCTGTGATTTATGTTCTTGATTTATGATCCCGTATTTAGCTGCTATTAAAGAAGCTGCTTTAAGTGACGGATAAAATAAGTGACATTTTTGCATCCCAATTCCATGCAAAATACTATAAATGCTGAGACAGTAGAGGCTCTGTTGCAAGTTGTTCTTTGTGTCATGTTCTTTATGCTTTATATCCTGATCTGTATTCTAAGTATCGCATAGACAAGTCGAGCAGGGGCAGAAACTGACAGTTTCAGAAATTGAAATTTGAGAATTTCTGTCGAATGACCTCCAACCCAGCATTTTGGAAACAAAAGGATGGGATGTTACATAATTCGTCAGTTGTCATTCAGTATTTAGAATCGGTGCTCATGGTTTGACTGGCTGTTATTTAATTTCCAGGAGAAGATTGTCTTTGGGTTTTATTTTTTTTATTTTATGTGGCTTCTACTTACTGAAAAGAATAATATATTGTTTACAACTATTGTTGTAATGTGGGGCAAATCTGAGCATGACCACACAAGTCTGAGTTTGTCATCCTAAATCTGCTTGTAGTTACTAGAGAGAAAGAGGCAGCCTTCGGGCTGTGCTTCATCATGTGTGCTTTCTTAAGCACCTGCCTTAGGATAAGATGGATCACTCCCTGGGTGATCCATCCTTTTGGCTGCAAAGGAGCTTGGGTCCTGTCCTGTGCTAGTCTTCCTATAGATGGCCTATCTAAGTCATAGGCTGTAGATGATTATCTTTGAATTGAGAAGTTAGAACTGATGAATCCCGCCTTGTCATTTATGTAAATTACAATAGATACAATAAATGTCTTAATAGGCTTTGTGGTGCAAGGCAGCACAAAATGAACCTGTGGACTGTATGGACAAAGATCTGTACTCTGCACTGAGAATCAACATTTTGGTTTTAATCACCCTTTTAGACATTGGCTACTTTTAAAGAACCATGGCCAAAACCCGCAGCCTTTGCTCAAACAAGCTCCCAGGACTACACATTTTAGCTTCTAATATAAATTTTGTAGGCTAAATATTTTGCTTGAATTACTTCGGTAATAAAAATATTAATATGCATAAATTGTATATATATTAATTTCAATACAGAGATTGTTTCCTTTCTAAAGCACTATTATTGTTTAAAGTGTTATTTATTTGCAGGAAATGGATAATTTAATGCCTTGCCCTAACTCTTTATTTGTGTAGTTGAAAAATACTTCCAAAAATAATTGTAAAGGGTTTAAATTTTATTTCCTATTTTTACTGGCAATTTAGAATTTATGTAGTGAGCGTAAATCACTGGCAATCCTTGAATCTTATGAAAAATGCCCTCAATCAGTTGAAACTAAACTGTAAGCTTTTGCATGTCTTACTGTTGCTGCAGCTGCACTAACATTGACTCAATCATCATCCAGAAAACCTATGTTGTCAGCTGTCACATTTAAAATCTGTAGCACAATACACAGTTTTCTGAATGTTTACTAAATTAGTTCAAATGTTTATGAAGAATTGAAATCTTGCGTATGGTCTTAGAAGTTAGAGTATTTATTAGCATCATAAAGGGGTTTTTATTTTTATTTTTTTACTTTCATAAAAACTTTACAATAGCATCTGGGACATATTCTGTGAAGACACTGAGCCAAATCAGTTATAAACTATGTGGTCAGCTAATTACTACTATGCATATATTGCATGTGAAATGACACAAAATACCACTGGTTTCAGAATGGCATCTTTCAATGCACAATTTAGGTTCTATTAAAAACATCAGATCTTTTCCAGTGATTAAAAATGAAGCCAAACAGCTAGGATTGATGAAAAACTATGGCAAATGGTAACTGCAAGTAGTCACTTGAATTGTGTTTTAATTTAAATGTTTTTTTAATTTAAGTGTACATATGAGGAAAATGTTAAGTAAATTCTGATTAAGCTAGATTCTTACAAGGTAATGTATTCCAAAATTTAAAAAGACACAGAAATAAATTGCAATTAGTACAGTAGAAGAACCGTAAGGAAGTAAGGACTTGTGTTTCCCCCTTTTCAACAAATGGTACTTCCATACCAACTTTGTGTCCTGTGAAATAAAGACAGACAATCTCCCTCTAAAACATTCAGTTCTTCATAGGACTGTCTTAGTCCTAATAAAAATTAATTGGGAATATAAAAGCTGGAAGGTTGTAATTTTTTTTCTCTACTAAAAAAAACCCTCTCCATGACCAGCAATTAAAAGCTGTATTTATGCCCCAGGCCTGAAAAATTTTCATGTGAATAGCCCTTTTGAGGCCATTTGGACTATTTGCATGTGTAAATGTGAATGGGTATGCAAATGTTTAGAGGTTCAGTGTTAGAAAAACAGATGGAAATGTTTGCTGTAAAATAACTCTAGAAGCATTTCCTTACCAAACTGCTGCTTCATAAATTAAAGCATATGTAATCACACATTAATTCTAAACTGGTGTATGTAATTCCTTTGTTTATAGTCCTGTGTCTTTTAAGAATGAGCAGTATGGTGAAATTCACAATACATAAAAGCATAGTGATACGTATCAATATTTGGCTTACATCTATGTTTGTATAGAATTCAAATACTGGTTGATATATTTGAAATCCACCACCAGAGAGGTGGTGGATTCGCCATCCCTGGAGGTGTTTAAGAAAAGAGTAGATGAGGTGCTTAGGGACATGGTTTAGAAGTGGTGGTGTTTTTATCAGGGTAGGTTAACGGTTGGACTTGATGATCTTAAAGGTCCCTTCCAACCTCACTAATTCTATGATTCTATGAAATATAGTAATATTTTTTGCTATGACAAATAGACACCAAACAAATGATTGTGTGTAATATTATTATTATAACCTTTTGAATTATGTTATAATAAAGGTTACAGATTACAACATACATAATTCCTTTTTGATTATAGGAAATAATTATGGCTTTACTTTGATGCTAATACACCTTTATACTTGCTAATCTTAATTCAGGATATTTGGATGGCATTAAAATAGTGTATTTTATATACCTAAGTAGAAGTACCATGAGATAAACTCCAACAATTCAGTTTTGCAAAAATCAATATAGTTTAAAGCTGTGTGTATTTTACAAATACAGCTGGAAACTTTGAACTCATTTTATGGTATTCTGGAATACTTAGGACTGGAGTACACATGGTTTTTCACATTGCTTTAAACCTCCATTTTTAGACTATACTGTATAGTTTAGCATAGTCACAATTATACATCAGGTGATATACATAGGGTGATTTATATCATTATCACTTCTTTAGATAGTAAAACCAATTTAACACCTTCCTGTCACAGAATCACAGAATGGTCAGGGTTGGAAGGGACTTCTGGAGATCATCTAGTCCAACCCCTCTGCCCGAGCAGGGTCACCTACAGCAGGCTGCACAGGACGGCGTCCAGGTGGGTTCTGAATGTCTCCAGAGTGGGAGACTCCAGAACCTCTCTGGGCAGCCTGTTCCAGTGCTCAGTCACTGTGAGTGAGTCTGTATTTGAGATTATGGGAACAACAAAATGTAGATGAACATTTAATAGACTTGGAAGCAACACATTTTAGTGTGGGAATGGTAAACAAGTCTACAGGGTTACGCAGTATTAAGCCAGCTGGTCACAGTCCCCTGGAGAAGTTTGAGAAGCTGGAGATTATTGGGATGTGGGGACTTGGTGCATTTCTCTGTACTGGGAACAGGTTAAGAAGCTCTACTTTTGGATGTAGGAGCCATTGTACTAACTATCATACTGGATTATTATATTAGTAGCAGGCCAGAAGAGCTGCGTGTTTTGTTTTTTTGTTTTTTTTATAAAAAGATACCTGTGGGAAGCAAAAATTATCCCTGTTTCTTCTTAAAGGGCAGCATAAAATCAAACTCAAAATGTTAGTATGAGATTATAAGGTAATAATGCAGTGTGTTTGCTAGTATGTTACTAGTTGCTCCATGGATAATTTGATATAGTTATTGGAAGCTAAGTGGTTAAGTGGCCCTTCATTATAGTAGCAGTTTTGTTCTGGTTTTAGAGAAGTTATTTTCTAGAACATAGTTCACAATTTAAAGGTGTTTTCTGGGCATTCTCAAAATAATAAGAAATATTATTACTATAGGTTTTCACTTTGAATAGCATATCTATTACTTGCAACTGGGCACTGAATGCATGGAGAGGTTGTTGTTTTTTTTTAAATCAAATGTGGAAAAAAAAAATCTGGCCTTATTTACACATTTTGGGTTTGGCTTGGAGATTCTGTTTCTGAAAGAATCTCCTTTCCCTCCTCTCTTCTTTGTATTTCCCCTCTCTTTACAGTAAAGATTGCCTGTTTTTAACAAATGGCTTCCTTTACAGAGAGACAGAATGTATCAACCTTGATATTATGAATTCACGAAATGATAGGCATATACATTTTAGCACGAACATCCAATAAAAATAAATACATCTGCAGTGAACATGGTAAATTATATGCGAACTTACACTATAATAATAAACAGGAAACAGCAGCATCTGAGTCTGCAACTGGCTTCTCAGGAGGCTCCATGCTTCCAGCTGTGGTAGCAGCTGTGGATCTGGCTCTGGAACTCTTGCTGAAACAAGCTGACAAAGGGCTGATTACAACATGGAGTTCAGTTTCTGCTTGGATTCATTTTCCTTTTAACACACTTTGGTTATGAAAAGTTTGCTCATTTACCCCATTTGTGGTTTTATATCCTGCACTTCACAGTCATTGGGCTGGCGTGGTGATTATCACCATTCCTAGTGACCTTGATTGTGGGGATCTTATACTGTCTATACCATTTGTGGAACATTGCAATTTGGATTTGGCTTACTGGAAGAAATTGAAAACTCTCTTCCTCTTCCTTCTCCCTCCCGATCCCCAGAGGCTGTTCAGCATTTTTGTCCAAAATATTACACAGTAAAGTTGTTGGGGTTTATTTTTTTTTTTTTTTTTTTTTTTTTATCCATGGAAAACAGCTTAGGAGAAGACCAAATGATACTCACCTGCAGTGAAATCTGTGGAACAGGCAAGATACTGGGTAGAGTCTGCCAGGTGAAACAAGTAGAGAACTTCTTTTTATCACTTTTTATTAAAGGGAGGAATTCTGATTTCACAGAACTTGAGAGAACAAAACAGCATTTAGCCATGTGTTCCTAAAGCATCTGTATAGATACATTCAGTTATTGCAGGTCCTTCTTTCCACCTCTGGTTGCTTGGGTTCTTTTCTTGATTGCATGCTAAAGATGTAGTTAAGCTACTAAAATGTCTGGCATTGATTCAGCAAAGATTTAAGCACATACTTAGAATTAAACACTTCCATTGCAGTGTCTGCTTTGTGAACTCCCAGATATTTGCTTCTGCTCTCATACTGTGAAGTGTCTCTGGTGAATATCCTGAGACCAAGACAGTCTTTTTCATTACAAAGTCTTTTTTTTCCTTTCATTCCTGCCATCTTTTTAGAAAACAGCTGTATTCTCCAACTTAATTGAATCCCCAAATTAAATCCCAGGTGCCTCTGTAACTCATTGCTCAAACTCTTCCCTCTTTTTCCCTCTGCTGCTTTTCTTCACATAGGATCTTGCTTTTCTCCTAAGGAAAAATGCAGTATGCTCTTCTTTCTGTCACTCTCTTCTCCCTCCCCTCCCCTAATCCTTTCTTTTTTTCCTTCACTGTCAGAGCAGCAGGAGTTTCTTGTCTACTTTCCATCTGTACCCCTTCCACTTGCCCCAGTAACCCCATGTTCTGTTCTTCCTCTTGTTCCCCCCCTCCCTTATTATCTTTCTTAACCTCTCACTGTCCTCTGGTTCTTTTCCACTACAATATAAGCAAGCGTTTGCCTCTTAAAAATTGCACCTTTGACCCTACTTGGTTCTTCATATCATATCTCATCGCCTATCTCTTCATTCCTAAGCTCATTGAAGGCGCTGTTTATAATTACTGTCTGGAGACCCTCTTCTGTGATTCCCTCCTATAACTCCTACACTTTGGCTTCTGTTCCTTGCTTGCAACTGCAACAGCTCTCACCAAACTCCCTGATGACAAGATCTCAGAAACAGTAGTCTGTCCTCATTCTTCTTGACTTGTCAGTAGTGTTTACTGCAGTTGACCAGACTCTTCTTTAAACTTGTGTCTTTTGTTGCTCTCTGTGGCTCTGTCTTGTTAATTTTCTTCTTACTAAGCAATTCTTCAGCACATTCTTCAAAGTTGTCTCCAGTTTTGGAGGGTTGCGGGTGGACGTCTTGGGGCTCTGCTTTGGCTGGATTCTCTTGTGCTTTTAATGCCTTATGGGTTATTTCCTACACAAAAAAGAAAATGTAACAACCAAATGTATCAGTAGATAAGGGAGCTACCTTCCTATTGAAGCTTATTAATTTGGAACCACACAAATGCAATTACAAAGCATCCCACCTGGTACTGCCTTAAGCCTAGATGTCTTGGCAAATGCTCAGACCAAACGCATGATTATCTTCCCTCTTTTACATAGACATGCGTGTGTTCTCCTTGCATGTGCGAGGCGCTCTGTACCCCTGCTAGCTGTACTCAGCCCTCGCCTGCATCTCTTCCAGCTTGCATTACTTTTTCTACAAATGACTCAAATTGTATCTCTTATTTCCAATAAGAATATAGCAAGACCTTGTCAAATGGAATTCATATTTTGTGTCCTCTGTTAAAAATACTTATCCTGATATATGTTTGGAGTGCATTTTACTCTTTTACAGCCTCGTTTTAAGCATTTCACTTTCTTTGTCATTGCCATCAACCGAGTCCCATTTCTATTGCTCCTGTCCATTCTCTGTGGAACCCCAGTGCTTTTTTGTGTATCGACAGTACCAAGAAACGTAATGTTATCGCCCCATCTCTACTTTTTATGCCAATTCATTAAACAAAAATATTAGAAAAAATTCTGCCAAGCTCATGCTTGATGAACTCTACTGAAAAACGGTTCTTTCATTCTCCACAGGACTTTGTTCTCTCTCTGGTAGGAAATTCTTTACCTGTCAGATTCTTTCAGTAATCCCTATTTTCTCCAGTTTAACATTGACTAGCAGATGCCCAGACAGATTATATCTATCATATTTTCCTTGTTTAAAATGTCAGTCTAGTGACAATGGTGTAAGCATGCAGAGAGTGCATAATCTCAAACAGATTTGGACATTGTAGTAGGCAGATTCCTCAGGTCACCGCATACTTTCATACCCCAGCAGGCTCAGCTGAATTACGTGAGCTCAGGCGAGTTTCTGCTCGCTGGTGCGAACCACAGGGAGTATTCCCTTGTTCTCTAGATACCTTTTGGCCTGCTTTTACTTTTGTTTGCCCTACTCCATTCCAGATGTCATTTTATCACTACCAAATGCACGTCTTCTTGATCTAACATATGTCGCAGTTAGAAGCATGTAGAGATACATATAATTAAAGGGAACGTGTGCATCTATGTACTGTATGTTTTGCATTTAGTTTGTATTTAGTACTGTTCTTGCTCGCTACATAATAAGTGCTGTGGCTGGTGTTGCAAAATAATTTCAGTAAGAATTATGTATTCACTAGCTGTAGGCAGTGTAGTGTTATGTAAAAAGCAATCTTTTGGGTCTGAAATTTTTCATGCTTGTTTTCATTTGAAAAACTGTGTATGTGTTAAAAAAAATAAGGAAATTATCCTGAATTGGTTTTGAGTTGTGTCACTGAAAAGCAGGGCAGTGTTTAACTGTTAACAGTAGCTATTTTTTTAATCTGTAATGTAGATAAGAAAATTCAGAATTTTGAAACTTAAACAGTGACATCTAAATTGGGGGTGATATTTAATGAAGTCTATGGCCGAGTTTCAAAAACCTGGTTTTCATAATGACATAGAGATAATTGAACTCATGCCTAGTAGGCATCTGGACTAAAATTATGAGCAGGATGCAATGGACCCAACCACTTTTGAGGAAACAAAATTCATTTCCATTTCTTTGTCAGGGCTAATCAAATTCTTTTTAGGTTCAAGGTTTGCTTCATACTGCTACTTCCAGTGTGCCAACACTGTACCTTCATATAAGGGATAGAATATGTTCTACGCATTAAAATGTTGACATTTTTTTCCCAATTTGTTTTTGCCTGTTACTCATCCTAATTTCACATTCTATCAATCAGTTTCTCCTTCAACTGCAAAGAAACAATACATCCTTTACCCTACGGACCTTGACTACATACAAACTGGCATCTGTTCAATCCCGTTTGCATTATACAGTGTATAATTTTACATTATATCCTTCAGTGTTGAGGGAAGGGGAATGATGGGGGATTAATGAAGGCTGTTGTTCTTCTGTTAAGCAGTTGAGCAACCTCCCACTGGGACTGGGGCTCTGCCTGCCTATGAATCTGTTGTAAATCCCTCTACAGCCACACTTATTTTGATTTTGAATGGCTGTTTCTGGTTAGTTTAATCCTATTCCTAATCAATTTAAGATAAACGATTAGAAGTTTAACTGGAATTTCATGGCTCTTAATTGTCATTAAAAAAAGGAAATTTAAATCAAATTCTATGCTAACACAGCATTAAGACTGAACAATGGAGGCTTGGTTGTGGCTTTCAATTTTTTGTGCTTTGTGGAGCCGATAGCTGCTGAGAGACACAGTCTGGCTTCTCAGTTTCTTCTTGTCCCAAGGCATAGCTCAACGACAGCTTGCAGTGGAGCTCTAATTCTTCTGGGGCACTGGGGCAGGAACGGCAGTACAGGGACAGAGGGTGAAATCTACCTCATTCACCACAATCTAATGACTTATGAGATGGTGGGGTTGTTATAAGTTGCTTGTGTCCATGTGTTGCTCTCTATGATCCGGGTAGCTGGTGCAAGGAAGAAAGTGGTATCTTCCTCTGAATACCTTGTGTGGGCCAGACAAGGCAAAACGTGAGCTGGCTCTTACAATTTCAGAAGGAAGTACCAAGAACATTTGAAATCTCCTGCAGCAGCGTTATCTTGGCTGCTTTGCCAGTCCTTTACAACTTGTGACACACATAAATCTATAAATCTCTGGTTTGTGGTTTAAAAAGGAAATTGATAAACCTGCTGTTTTCATCTGATGTAATTTTAGCTTTTCATTCAAATATTCATTCTACGTGGACTGGCTTAAATACTCAAAATTATATCTAACCTTTATTTTGTATGTATCATGGATGGATACAGATATGCATATATAAACCAGAAGTATCTTCTTCTTTTTATTGTAGGTATGTGTCATGTGCATTGGGATGCCCATATGAAGGAAACGTCGTACCAGCTAAAGTGGCAGAAGTAAGAGTGAACTTCTGGCTTGTCTTTTTAATGAATCAGAAACACATTTTAAAATGTCCATAAGTAATGTTCTTTACTTAATCCTAAAAAGATCTTTAATGGATAAAATTTAAGTAAAACAAACACAAAACATAGCTAATACTAAAACTGGGTGCATAACCTCACTCAACCATATGCAGTGAAATCTAAGGAAAATAGTATGTTTTGATTTTTATCAGTCATGAGGAAAAATATCATGTGCTATTTCCTCCAACAAGGAGGTAAGGAAAGGCTTAAGGAAACGGAGTCAAGTGGCCCATGTTGTACGAGATGATTTCCAGCACAACCTCTTGCAAAGGGTATCTGCTTTTAAATCCATTTTATGCTGGCATAAGCATACTCTGCTGTCAGCTGGTAGAGCCACTGCTGCAACATTGTGCTTCTGTTGAGCGTCATGTGGTTGACACATGAACCAAAACTCATCCCCAACATGATTTCCTGGTACTTAACTTGCTCTACAGCTATGGTGGAATAAGCTGCACCTTCCCTCCCACCCCCTTTTCACATTGAGGATGAAGAAGAAGAAGGACAATGTCTTGGTCCAACCTTTTTTTCCAGCAGAGGAAAAGATGGGTGAAACACAAGTGTTAAATTTTGCAGGCAGGCAAAGAGGGCAGGAAAGCAGAAATGGACGGTAGAGCAGAAAGTGGAGAGAACTCAGGAGGCACGAGGCAGAACCCGATGGCCTTCCTCCTGGAGAAAGCCTTTTCTTCTCTGTTACACTTAATCGCCTACTTTTGGTGATCTACCAGAATCTCCAAACCCCTTTGTTTTTCTTTGTAACACTAGCAGCTAGTCAACATTTGTCTGATATATTGTGTTCTGCGTGTGTGGCTTTCAGGTCCTGTTGTCCTGCATCTTCTAGTATACATTCCAGTCGGAACTTGTGATACTACTTCTCCCACAGCAGCCACATGTACTCACACTCTTTGACAAAAATAGCTAAATTGGAAGGTGCTCAGTATTTCTAAATTAATTTGGTTTAATATGAAGTGAAAGTTAGAAGTGACACAGCTTTAGTTAGAGCGGTGATGACAGATTCAGCTGTGCTGTTGGTAAATTGCTTACTGCGGTATCATGTTCCCCAACAGGCTTCTTTCCGTGTATTCCATGTTTTTTAACTACTCTCCCTGCACAGAAGAGCTCCTTTTCAGTTTGCCAGTGGGAGTGCTACTTAATGCTCCAAACCTGCAAACTTATATTCGCACGGATATTTTATTTTCTGTCTTCATCCGAATAAGTGTCTTCTTGTGTACCTGTGCACCATTGTGTATGTGTTTAAGAATAAAAGCTGCCTCCTTAAAGTTGTTGAGGCCCTAATTCAGCAAGCACTGATGTTTGTATAGAAGCATCAGATTAGCTGCTAATGGATTTTACAAAAACACATGCACTCATCCTTTGCTGAATGAGAATTATCAAAATTACTGGCCACATTGCTAAACCCTTTCAGACACCACCCGCTCTGGTCATCCTCTTTCTTGGGATGGGAGTGTGTGACTCCCGTGACTGTGCATTGCAATCTGCAGCTATGATTGAAAGGTTTAGTCTTGTTTCTTCTGCAGTCAATGACAGTGACCATTATGTATTTTTTTTTAAGTAAAAGATTTTTTAACTGAAGCACAATCAGTGAGGAGAGGTGGCTTTTTAACCAGACTACATACATTTCTGGCTTACAAGGCACATAACTGTTTTACACATAGTTATCTAATGAGTGGGGGAGTTGGACTAGATGATCTCTAGAGGTCCCTTCCAACTCTGAAACTCTGTGATTCCATGATGCCGTGATTCCGTGAGTGCAAACTTCAGATGCCTTCAGACTTCTAGAATCCATCCGGTACGTCCATATGGTTCTTTATTTAAAAAAAAACCAACCAACCATATCTATTAAAATAAACTGCATAGTCCTTTTTTATCACTCTGCTTTTTCTTGAAGTGGAGTCACTGTTTAACCATTTATCATCCTGTGGTTTGTGAATTTCAACCTTCGGCAAATAAAACTCGAAAGTTGTTGGGAGCAGCGTATAACATCCCTGAAGCCAGTTGTGTTATCCATTGTCTTCCAGTCATATACTTGGCTGTTTTTATCTTTCTGCCTGCTTCTTTCTCTCCTTAGCTTCCTCTAACCTAGAGCAGTGAATTCATTTAAGTGTTATCCAACATACAGGCTGAGCAGGCTACAGAAAATGTGCCTATTCTTACTTGAATGTTGTTGGATTATTACAAAGTTTGCCTTACAGCACAAGGACTGCAGTGTGTTTTTATGCTGTTATTTGCTTAAAATCATCTGTAACTTGATTATGACCTTTTGTATTCCATTTAAGTGTATAGTTTTAGATATTATTTCCAGCAGTAGGATTGTTCACATACCAAAGGGGTTGCAGTGTTGGGTCACCAACTCCCATTTTGATCAATGCTTGGTGTCAGGGCAGTGCTCCCAAGGGGGGTAGCACAAGAATCACGCATAGTAAAACTACTCAGTGGTGCAGAGCACAACCCTGTTCAATCAACAAAGCTGCAAGCTCGTAATCACATTCTGATTGCACTGACAAAACAGTGTGTTCTCTTCCCCCGCCTCCTCCCAAAAATCCACACTGAAAACTTATAAAACTATAACTAATGGGTTGCCTCCTACTATGGTAGGGTAGCAAATCCAATATGGAAAACACCCATTCAGCTTCCAAGCATGCACATTCTTCTTGACATTAAATACAGAACTCTTTTTAAGGGTCAATTGAAGGTTAGCTCATGACAAGGCAGTGATGATGCTCAGCTTGTTAGCAGAGTTTCCCCCTCTCTTCTTTCATCTTTCAGAACTTTATTTTCAGAAGCTGAAAGACCTAAGGACTGAGCATGGGAAAGAAGTGAATGCAACATGATTTCTGGCATTTTGGATGATAGTCTCTTTTTCATCACTAAAATGCTTATCTCAAAAAAATTTGAATCATGAATTAGAAAGAACATGAGAAAAAAACGCAGTCTGCTTCTTTTACCCCGATCTTAAACAAAAACCGAAGTTTGGGGATTAACTTGAGGTAATCAACCACTAACTGCGGATAGTATTTCTTTTTGTTACAACAGTAGTTCTGTTAAAACACCTGTCCTGTGTTGATGATATAAATATATATTGCAAGATAGAATCTTTTTTGCAATCTGGGGAACGTCCCTTTTGTAAAGTGTATATCAAATTTATGTTGTTGCGAACCAGAGGCTCTTTGACTTTAAAGCACAAAGAGTTTTACTGCCTTTGCAATAGCCATAGCACTTCCAAGCTTTAAGCAGAATGATTCAGGCTACCTGAAGTTCTTTTTCAGCTGTTCTTTGAATTAAGTGAACAGCAATATTAATCCAGCACTTCCGAGACCGCTGGTGCAGCACTTTGTCAGCTTCCTCAGACACATTCACAGCAATCCCACTGATGAAGTCCTGGAATTGCTTTAACAGCAGAGTGCAGTGCAACTGAAGATGTCTTGGAAAAGAGTCGTATTTTTTCATTTCTAAACAGTTAATTTCCAGATTGGGATTCCATTCCAGTGGAGCGGCCTTTCGGGATTGCTGATACGCAGTGGGGAATGCTAAAGGGGACAAACATATTCAGCAACTGAAAATAAAGTGAAACCTTTTCCAAATAAATTCAACAAAACTAAGATGGAAAGATCCTGCATTCGATTTCTAAAGCAGTCATTTAGGTGAAAACATAATTTAGTGCTTCGGAGCGTATGTCTCTCTCCATACAAACGTTATGAAGCCAGACCTCAAATCTCTTACTCATACAAAGAACTCCTCAAAGACGTAATTCCAGAAACATTTAGGGCTCTACTTACATAAGTAAGAACTATTTGTATGAGGTTTTGTTAGGTATTAAGAAAAATTTTAAAACTTAAAGACTAGAATGTTAATTAAGTTAGTTTTGCTTTGTTAGTATTTTAATATTTGATTTCATGAAAAGCAAGCAAAATTAGTATTAACTACAACATGCTAAGACTTCAGTTTTCATTGATGGATTCAGTGCCAAGAGAAAGCAAAATCAGGCTTCTTGTTAATTATTTATTGTCTTAGTTCAGCCATATGCTTGGCTCCGTGTAATAAGCAAACAAAAGGGCAGGTCTTTACCCTGCTCAACTTGTAAGCTGAAAAGTACATGGAGAAAACCAAACAGCTGGAGAATCCCCAGAGAGAGGAAAACGTTGGGAAAGGGCTTGACAGAAACTTAATTCATAGTGTAAAGTCTTGCTTGTTTTGATTCTGTGGGAGAGTCAAAAATCAACTTTTTGATGGATTTGGCTTGGTCGGTTATTCCATGTACAGAAGCAGAACTATCGATTTAAAATAAGAGGATCTATGGGGCATTCTTCTTGGGTGACAATTTTCAAGGATGAATAGTGGGTTTTGGATACATAGGTCCACCTCCGTGGGTCAAACCCTCAAACCTGTACAGAAGTGTGTCCTTTTTAATGTATGTTCTTGACCCTATTTTATATTCTTTCATCTTGACCTTTTCATATTTCTCTGTTTCTAATCAGGTATCTAAGCGGCTGTACAGTATGGGCTGTTATGAAATCTCTCTGGGGGACACAATTGGTGTGGGGACTCCTGGAAGTATGAAAAGAATGTTGGAAGCTGTTATGAAAGAAATTCCTCTGAGTGCTCTTGCTGTTCACTGTCATGACACATATGGTCAGGCGTTAGCCAATATCCTCACAGCCATACAGGTAACCCAAGTTCTTATTTTATAGAAATGATAGTAGTAGTCTTAGTTTAATTCAAATGCACAATTTTTAAAAAATCCAGCCTTAAAGAAATTGCTAGAAAATGAAAGAGGCACTCACTAAACTTTCAGAAAGTGTTGCTCGCACATTGGATTGTCTACAGGTATTACTGCTGTTGCTTTTGCAAGAAAATTTCAATTCTTACCTACTTACTACCTTCAGTTCCATACAAAATCACAAAGAATCAGTGGTGATTATTATATTACATTGTTTTGTATGAATGAGGGAGATGATAAAATATTTTTTTCTGATGTCCACTTTTCTTAGGAACATCTGTATGTTCATCGTTCACTCAACTAAAATTTCCATTTTGCAGAGGTGTCTAAATATAAAATAGAATAATGCATAATTACATCTTGATTTCAGATGGATACATCTAAATTGTTGGTAACTGTGTACACAGAGTGGTTTAAATAAGTTTATCACCGTTAACATGCCTTCAATATGCTTTTTTATTTGTCAATTATACCTTCCAAATAAGATTAGCAACAACTTTATATCCTATTTAATCTTATTTCAAATCTGTGGCTAAATAATAATCAGAAATAGTTAATTTCCATTAGACATATTTTTCCCTTTGTGTTTATATATTTTTAAGACTAGGACACGATACAGGAAACAGACTACGAGTTTTAAAGTAGGTTTTGTAAAGATACAATCTTAAAAATACCTTAATGTGTACATATATTCCTAAAGAGACCTTTTTTTACTAAATGTTACAGAATCAAAAGCTGTGTACAAATTGTAGGCCTTTATTGTTCTATTTTATGCTTCATGGCATCTTCTGCTTCTTTGCAATTCAGGCAGCTGTTTTTAAGGTCAACTTTCCTTTGTCCTGACTTGTTATTTTGGCAGAGCTCGTATTATGTTGTTTAGAAATAACAGCAGTGTGTTAACAGTACTAGTGATATAAGCAACAAGAAGGAACCGGGAAATGTTTCAATATGGGAATCTCTGCAGGTATTTGATTAAATACTGAATGACAAAATCTGGTAAAAAAGGTTCTGACTTTTACTCACATTATTCACTTTGACCCTTACACACTTTTACTGTTGCAAATGTGTGTGTGTGTACCATGGGATAAATAAATTGCTAATTTCACAGTTAGCTTCAGTTGCAGATGTGATAGCTAAAAGCATGAAAACCCCTGAGCATGGGAGGAGCTCGCCATAAAAATACTTGAAGCATTGTTTTTCAAATCCTTCCTTAAAATAATGGCTGTCATGGTGCCTACTGAACACTGAACGATGGCTATGCTTTGTTAACCCCAATATTTGGGGTAAGCGATTCTTGTTTCAGGTCTACCTCCTGCTCCTATCTTTTGATTTACTTCTTAAATCAACTGTGTAAGAGTTAAAGGGGAATAAAGCTCTTGGGTACCTCATGTGGAGTTCAGTCTAATTAACATGTAAATTCAAGAGAGCAACAGACCTGGAAAAAAAATCTCTGTGCAGCCTTCTCGGATTTATGGGAAGCCAGGTGTGCCTGAGACCCACCAGAAAACTTCCCAATGTGCTCAAGTTCTGCTACAGTGCATGTCTAAAGGTGCGGTGTTTTTGGCTGAGCTGAACTTGTCATAGATTTTGCCAGAAGTCCTTGATGAAGCAGGCATTACGCAGTCTCTCTGACTGGCTTTGTGCAAGCAGCTCCCTGGCTCACTCTAAAGGCTCTTGGGTCCTCACACGGGGTCTGCGCATCACAACATCCTCTCCTGTCTCTGGTCAAGGAAACCAGGCAGCTAGCAGTGAATTATAGCTACGCAATACTCTGTCTAAAACAGGACAACTTTGACCGGTCAGCCGGGTGGTAGAGTGCCAAAGCCAGTGGATCAAAGCGCTCAGGTCACTTCTAGGCCCTGCTGTCAGGCTTGTCTGTGCCTTCCTTGCTGCCAAAGATACACGAATGGCAAAGTACTGGGGTCAAAAACCCCTTGTCTTCACTCAGCCGTTCATTTCGTAGACCAGACTCTCCACAGATGCAGCTACTTACCCTTCTTCCTCTATGGGTCTGGGCGACCAACACAATATTTCATTGGGCGTGAAATGTGCTCGAGGGGTTATGGACATAATGGGCTACAGCGATTGTTTGAAAACAATTTTAAAGAACATTCGGCAGGCAAATTACACTCTTCCTAAGACATTGCAGACTACAACCTAAGACTGAGTACTGTTGTATTGTATATTGTATTTCCTAAGAATTAATGAATGACAGCTGGAAAGCCACAAATCACTCTGCGCTAATTCAGGCATTGCTTCGATGGGAGATCTCCTAGGAGTGGAAAGAGGTGCTGGTGATTCAGTAAGTGATTTTTTATACAGATCACATTGTTCCATGCAGGGTTATACTACCCAGAATATTTTCTTTTGTTTGGGGCTGATCCAAAGTCATCTAGAACTGACAGGCCGTATCTGTATAAGAAATTAGCAGGGAAGTAGTCTTGTAATTTTAGTATTCAGTTTTATGTGTGTTGTTTTAGCAAAAGGATAGGTAGTGAAAGATGGGAGAGAGATTAGCCAACTTTGAAAGGATAAGTAATTTTTTAAGTTGTTGAAGTGAATAATACAGATAGAAAGCATTGCCTAGAGAATGGAAATTCACTTTCTTTTATGAAGAGAACCTGTGTAAAAATTTGAGGAATATGAAGTGATGTTTCAGAACAAAGCAGTAAACATTTAAAGTAGAAACACGACTGGCTCTTGGTTAAATGGTTTAAAAATATCAGAGTATACAATTTACCAAAGAGACAAATTCAGAAGATGGGAAGTGATGTGGTGATCTAGTTAGCGGTTGTGGTATTTTGAGTAAAATTACGTATGTGGGTTAGCTAATGTGACAAACACAAAATGTAGCTAAAAGAAGTAATAAAACATTTATAGGAAATTGTTACAGACCTCCAAGGAAGTGTAAAAAGTTGGGTCGGGAAACTTCTGTGCTGGAGAGGCCCCGGTAAGGTTGAGCACCGATCTGGGGAGATTTGAGTTACCTTGACAATTGACTCCCGTAGCGTGTACAGAATGGGTAAGAAAGGGGAAGTTTTTTAATGGAAGCGATACAGAACTTTTTTCTTGCATAGCTTGTGTAGTTGCCAGAAATAGCTTTGTCTGTTTTCATAACACATATCCGAACGCGAGAAAGAATATGCTAAGAGGCAAAGAGGAGTTTTAGCCGGCAGTGATACCTCAATGAGTGAAACAATCACATGGTAATCCCATAGAACTTTATCAAATTCAAATTGCTATCATAATTCATTAATATAAACTGATCCCTGCCCTACTGGGATCAAATCCTAACTTAGAGAAAACAAGCATATAACTCTAATGACTGACAGGGAGCAAGAATTTTTACCGCCTTGTGTAATCATTTCCACCTTATTGGACACAATGAGATGAACGAGATCGATGATTTGCCTAATGAAATGACTTTTTATCAGTGCTTTCTTTTTCCAGAAAACAGGAATTTTGAAATAAAATCCACACTTCAGTAGCAGCAACAGAATTTAGCAAGCCTCTAATTAAACTTCCAAGGTTCAGACTGCAAAATCCAAATTTGTGAATACAGGTTTTCATTATAAGCATTATAATATACCCCCTTACAGAGATTTTAAAATATTTAATAATGTTTTAATAAATAATCGTTAAGATCCCTGAATTTTAAAGATTAAATATTTAATTTTTTTTAATCAAAATAGAAGTGGCTGGCTGTTGACCTCTTCCCTTCATCACTTAACTAAATAGATTCTAGCCCCTTTGGTGCACGCTGGAGAGACTAACCAACTTGCGTATTTTTGTGGACCCAGTTTACTTATGTAGTAAAGACTAAGTTCACACAAAGGCACTGAATGTTGATATGGCTGAGTTTTAAGTGCTAGAACCAGGAGAGGAATCTGAATGTAGATGCTGAAGTTCATGGTTTATTAATTCACAAGGATCGTCGTGTTACAGGAATAGAATTCACAATGCCAGCAGCCTGAAAGAGTAGAGCCTAAGGTAAGCAACTGAAGAAAGACTGTATTTAAAATTCCCTCCTCTGTGATTCATGTGAGCTTACACGTGAAGCCTTAGATGAGATGAATTTTCCACCCAAAACCAGCTCCTAGATTTAAGTACCTAGCTTGTCCTTTTTTTTTTTTTTTTTTTTTTTTTTAAATACAGTATTTGCTGTTGGTGGCTATTGTGCTTGTGTCTAGTGACAGGGTGTCGAGACCCCTTTCAGCTGGTGGTTAGAGGGCAGCTCGCTGCTGAGATCTCTTGTCCAGGAGCTGCTTGCTCCTAAAGAGCCTCAGCAGGGCTCCCCCTCCTTCACTTGGCAGTGGCTTTAAACCTGGAGCTCTGGTGCTCGGCCCCTGCCTGAGCTGCTCTGCAGCAGCGTTGCAATTGCGTTTGCTCCCAGTCTCGTACCTCCTTGATTCGCATCCTCATCCTTACCTGCTGGCTTGACTTACTGGCTTAGCCTCAGATCCTGGTTGCTGTCTCCAGACATGATCCTGACCTTGAATTGCTGACTTGACGTCCTGGCTCTTTTTTTGGTGCGGTTGCCACTGCTGCCTACCTAGATGTGACTCTTGGTTCCTCACTTCCCTTCCTTTATGGAGCGGTCTGTTCTGATGATGATCGAGACAGTCGAGTCTTTAGAGGAGGGACAAGCAACCAGTATCTCGAGCTTTAAGGATGGCTTTGAGTGGCAGGTAGTGGAGTGGGTGCTGAGCTGGGAGATACAGCAGCTCTGAGAGTTAGCAGGTCTCATGTGCTTTGATCTTAGAGCACAGCTGGAGGCTTTTTCTTGCAGAGAGGCAAGATATTGTTACTCAGTTAAATCCAGAAGGCATTTCCTGGTGTCCGGGTGTACACAAAGCCATAACAGTTTTCCACTGAGAACTCTGTTGGGTGAAAAACAAAGTCCAGGAATCAGCCTGAAAATTGGTGTCTGTGTCTGATAGAACTTAAACATGTCTTTTCGGTGCCAGACTGCTTTCACTGCCATTCTCTGAACTTTTTAGACCTGTATTTCTGTGACTAAATTACCTAAAAGTATATACCCACAGTGATGAATTTCCAAATAAATACAGGATCTGTAAGAATATTTCTGTACTAGAAAATTCACTTAGCATTTGTATCCTGCAGTCGGTTCTTTCACCTTTGATTTGTCCAGCTTATTTTAGTAGATGTCTACAAGGATGCAAGGCTCATGCTAGCTTATCCCAGTGTATGACTGGAAGGTACAGGTAGAAGCCATGCAAGTTAGAGTAGCTGAATAGAATAGAGAAATGATAAAAAAGCATAATAGTAAAAGAGCATGAAGGTATGGATAGCAACGGTGGGAGGCCAAATGGGAAGAAGGCAAATACACGTGTATACTAGTCACATATGAATTGTTCCAGGGTTTCCTTTAGTGATTTATTATCTTTTTACCAAGTTATATATACAAACATGTATACAGTTGCAGTTTAATCTCTTGATTTAAAGAGAAGCAACAAAAGTTTTGGTTTTTTAGGTACAATTTTATGAAACTTTATGTTGTAAAACCTCCTTTGGTTTAGTTTTCATGAGCTTCGTGTCCTGATTTCTTCTTTGGAGTTCATTTCCAAAGAGATACAAAGTGAAACACAGCAGATTTCTCCTGGATTTATGTTGAAATTCTCCCTTTTTCATAATTTTAATGCAAAACCGTAGTTGGGCTGTGAGGTTTTGGATGGTTTCTTGGACAGGGCCACAATATTAAAAGAGCTTTTAAAACTAGATGAGCTTTGTTACAAAATGTTGTATTAAAAGAGAGCAATGAGGACACGATATAAGTAAAAACTAAACAGTAAAGCTAAAACTCTTGGTTCCCTGATTTTCTAGGTATGAAACAGCAATCAAAAAATCCACAGCATGCTGAGTAACAAAACAAAGACTTTCAGAGAGAACAAAAAAAGCAGGATTAACTCGAAGTGTCATTAATTCAGGTATGCACATTTATTTATGTGCTAATATAAACGATCACCGTTCTGGAGTATCAAAATTTAGGACTGCTTTTTGTCTGCCTACAGTCTAGGTTTAACCAACATCTGAATTCCTTCACTTTCTCCCTGTAAAATGGAGAACAAAGTGTATGCACAGGCCTTGAATAAAGACTTAAATTCTTCTGTCCTGTCTCCCAGCTTTGTCTACCATTGAGTCCTGTGCATTATGTTAATCATTGGTAGTTCAACAACATCTTCCTCATGACCATTGGTAGGATCGTAAATTTGCTTATACATCTACATTTCTCAACTCCCGTCTAACTCATTAGCAACCTAAAATTGAACGTTCAAGATGGCATCAAGAAAAAAATAAAGGCACCTTTTCATTCTTTATTTGTAAGAAACGTTCTCTTTTTATTTTCCCGCAAAGCACAGTCATTCAGAGCTATAGTGTAGGAGAATAAAGTGACACTTCTGTTATAAGGTAGAGTAGAGTAGAGAAAAAGCCATGAAAAAGTGTGAAGCCTTGCAGGTACTCATTGTGCGAGGCTGGAGCTAGGAATTTCTCATGTAACAGTGAACATGAACTTTCTAGCTGAGGAAGGCAGTCTAGGCATATTTCTCTGTTGCTACAGAAATAAAAAAATACTGGTTTCGGGGAGTTACATAGTAATTGAGGAAATGAACTTGTATGTAGTGGTCTGTCAGAGTTCTTGCTGGAATAATACATTAAATATCACTAGGATTTTATTTTAATATCAGCAGTGTGCTGGGGTACCCACTGCCTGGCAAAGAAATTATTTGCATCTAAGCAAATTTTTAACAGAGCAAAAATAGTCATGATAGCTTAGTTAAAATTTCAACACTGTACTACAGACAAGTTTTTTTAAGCCAATAGGGAGGCTTAAAACAAAATTAATGAGGTACAGGATGCAGGAAGCATAACATCTCGGCTTCTCTTTTCCTGATTTGACATGTCACTGTGCACATCATGTTTCTTCAATTTTGTATTTGTAAAACAGGAATAAGACTCATCTCTTTCAGTTTGTGAAACGCTAAAAAAAATCTACAGAAGAAGAGCATCAGACGAGTACAAATTATTTTTATGAAGTCTAGATTTAAAACTTATTTTTTAATTGAAGTTTAGAAATCGGATAGATTTTAAGTTTGGTATAGAATGTAATTTTGAGATTAAAAAAGCTGAGGTATATGAGTAGGCAAGTGATCAAAATACATACATGCCCAATCAAATTATGTGAGTTCTGTAACACTCCATTTCCTTTCCCCCGCGCAGCCTGGCATTCTGAGGAATTTATGGAGCACAATGTGAGGGTAGGAAAGACTTGCCGTATGAAGCACGCACGTATTTTGGTATCTTGAGAAAATGTTAATATTTTTGCATTCCTATTTTGAGAAGCTCTTCGAAGTGGAAAGGTTTCAGCAGACCTCACAAGTTTACTTTGCTCTCCTGTTTACGAAGATACTCTAGGAAACTGCAGAAGATTTAACAGACCTCTCCAGAAACTAATTTCAAGGTTCAGATAGGGAAACATTAGAAAACACAGCTTGACTGAGAATAGCTGTATGGGATTCAGGAAGGGCTGGTCATGCTTCAATATTTCGCTGGAATTCTTTGAGGTAGTCACTGCCAAAGAAGACAAAGGATATACAGTGGCCGTCGTATGCTTTGATTTTTCAGAAAACAATTTACAGTGTTCTGCACTGGAAGTTAATATTAAGGCGTGGAGGCATGTAATAAGTGGAAAGTTGGCTAAATGGCAGGAAACAAAAGGAGTTATGAAACGGAATTTCTTCAAGCTGGAAAGCACCCATCAGCAGGGTTGTGGAAGTTTTGGCCTGTGGGTCCCAGGTTTTCCTGCTTAAATGAATGATTTGCAATACCGTAACGCTCATGTCAAGGCCAATTGTTCTAACTTATAGAAATTGAACTTTCCAAATTTTAGATTTCCTTTGTGAGAAACAGAATAGCTAGCACGATTTGTAATTGTAAATCTGTGTAATATTCTAAAACATGCAAAAGAAAAAGGTTGGTATCAAAAGTAAGAATATAGGAATACATATAATTTTAGGTAAAGCAAGAGATTATTTATTACAACACGCCTGTCCTTCTAAATAAGGGTCTTCCTAGAGCTTTCTACTTTTGGATTTCTCTAGGAACTAATTTATTCTAGACACTTACCAGGTATTTTCTGGATTTGAAAGTGTAAACAATACTTCTGAATTATTTGTCAGCAAACTAAAAGAGCTGTTAGCTATAACACAAAATTCGTTAGAAAACACCAACTTGCCTTTTTTTTTTTTCTGTTTCCTTTTATTCCCTTTTCCTCATAGAAACAACATAGCACTTAGGTAAAACTAAATTTAAAAAATCACATACTTGAGCTGAAGGACTATGTGATATTAGGAAGGAAAAGAGTGAGTAGAGTTGTTTAAGACTGAAAGCTAACAAGAGAGAGGTGAATAACACACTGTGTATTTGAAAGCAGGTAAGTTAGGGGGGAAAATGGCAGGTGAATTGTGGAAAGGTACCAGACTGCAAGGTTTCTGTGAAGAAAACTTAAAAAGAGGGCGTGAGCTTTAGGAAAGTAGAAAAACACTTGCATTTTGTCAAAGATTGCTACTATGAGCAGTCAGCTAGTTACTTTTGTAAGTGAAAAAACATACTGCACAAATGAATAAATCAGACCTACATATGGGAAGAAAATGAAAACATAGGCATTCATACTGAAAATGTTTTCCAGCATTTTCTCTGTTCTTTTTTTCTTTCTTTTTTTTTTTTTTTTGGCCTTTCTATAGGTACTGGTTTTACGTTGTTGCCTGTAATTTCAGCAAAATAAGAAAGTAAACAAATGAACAGGCAGTACCACTCCTGCTCTTTTCTCAGATCAGCACAAAAGAAGTAGCAGCCCTAATTTTATTGCTCTTTGTTGCTTTTCACAGGATGTGCATAGCATGCAATTTCTGAGGAGCTGAAAGCTTTTGATCTTTCTCTCCATGCTTCAGAAAAACTTGATAGCCTGATAGTTCACAAATTCCTCATTGATATTATTAAAACTGTTACACTATTACCAGAAAAAAAGTTTAAACAGTAGACTTTGTTTAAAAATTTTTATTTTTTGAACTTTCTGGGATAGCAAAGGGAATATATTTGTTATTGTAGACTGAAATAGCCAGAGTTCCTGAGGCAAAGATGTATTTACATGCATATACCAATAGGCAGTCTGCATGTTTTTGTATTTTAGGTTGTTTTTTTTTTATTTTAAATGAAACCTAGTATATTGTAAATGATTAACAAATAATAGAAATCTACATTGTTCTAGCTGCCTCTAATATGATGACTGAATTTCAGAAGCTTTCAACCCTAGTTACTGAACCATCAAACCTCAAGTCTAAGTCTGTTTCAGGATACTAATCAGAGCAAGAGATCCTTCGTCAGTTATAGATTATTCTCATCTCCAAATTCCCTCACCGGAGCTGACTGGGAGCAGTACACACAACTTCCCTTTGGCTTACAATCAAACCTCAACTGTCTTTTAAAAAATTTTTAAACCTTGAATTTCTCATGCAAATCTGCGCATCTCTCTTTATATCTCCGCAAGTTCATAAAGATTCATCATCCCGGGTCTAAATGGAATATGAATGGAGAAATTGCTGCAGCAACTAGAGAAATAAAATCTGAAGTGGTTTTAGTTTTCTATCTTAAAGCCAAAGATAATTTCTGTAGTAATAGCATTGAAGCTGTGGATTTATAGAAAGAATGAATTTGGCCTAGATATTCTATGCTGTCTTCTCTTTTTCGGTGCTTGCATATTTCTACTTTTTTCTTGGAATGCTGTTTTACTGTAGCTTTCCTAATCACATCTTAAATGCTTTCATTTCTGAGTTTCCCATCCTGTAAGTGGCATTCATTTGCACGTTTCATTCATCAGTGGCAGTGGTACATTCCAATTTCAGCTTCATTGATCATTTTCTGATTCATTAAATCTAGAACCATTAAGGCCATACGAATTTGGTTGACCAGTACCTAAAAGGCATTCTAGTATTGCTTTCATTACTGTGCATCTTTTTCCTCTTGTGAATGCGCTTCTTCCCATGGAAAAATAAACAGATTCAGAGAATCTACTTTAAACGATTCCTTGGTCTTCATCAGACTGTTCTGCTGCGTCTTTCTTTAGCTGTCATATCTGAAACTCTAGTTTGTAAAAGGGAAAGGAATTAGTATTAATAGAATACAAGAAGACAATTCTGTCTTATTTCACCTTTTGCCAGCTGGTAAGAGGCTTGCAAAGTTGTGCTTGCAAACAAGGCGCACACAAAATAGCATAGAATATAATTTAGATACAAACCCAGCAGATTATAGGTGCATTTGAGGATAACACTCCATAGACACTGTTAGTGTCTACCTCCCCTTTCCTTTGTTCTCCTTTTTAATGCCTTTTTGCCATTCTTTGCCTCTGACAGTGCTTAAGCAGGGTAAATATCCTGCTGGCAGCAGCTCACTGGCAAGAAGGGAGAATGATGTGAACAGATACCATGCTCCTACATTCACCTAATCCTAATATTTACCCTGGCACTTATGTTAATTTTTTCCTCTCTCACTATTTTCCTAGTCATTGTTTGATAGTTGTAAGTCCACATGGCCACAGCAATAGTCTTTTTACAGACCTCCTTTTATCATCCCAACTGTGTCTTGTTTAACTTGACTATTTAAACGGCTAAGAGTCAGCATCGTCCAGTTCTGAAGTGGACTGGGCAGTAATCCAGCTCTTTCTGTTAGAGACAGACATTCATTTTTTTGGACTAGAAACAAATTACTTCCAAATGCTGGAAATGTAAGAAGGCTTTTCAGAAAAGGTTTTCAGGTGTTTATAGAACAAATTAGTATAAAATAGTTTTCAAAATGCTAAGCCCAATTTAAAATAAATATTTAGTACTTCTAGGAGTTGTGAAAATATAGCACTAGAAAACTGAAGTCACTGATCTGTAGCACACATAAAAAATATGATGAGGGCACACTGGTGTCAGATTCCCCATGCATATTTCTATTGTGCCTCGACTGGGTTGAGTGCATAAAAAAGGTAGTATTTGTTGGGAGTTTTTTTAACATGAGACTACGTGACTGGCTGTAGGTTTGATAAGATGACTGCCTGTAGCATAGCAATCAGAAATTGAACTGCAAATTTGTTATTTTACTACAGTTTTTGGTTCAATTCCTGAAAATCGGAGTCTAGGTTATCAAGATGACTGGAAAATGAAGAGTTTTCATTGGTCTGAAGGTTGTTTTTTGTGCTTCATGCAGCATCACATAGGCACTTTCTTATTCTCAGAAAGACAAGCTGGTTCCCCAGAGCTGTTACCTGTCCGTTTTGGTTTTATGGTGTCTTGCTTCTCTCTCACACACCTTCCAACTTTCACAACAAATGAAATGGGCTTTCCACAGATAAGTATCCTACACAACTGGCTCATCTCAGAACTGCTCCATCCTTTCAAGGCTGTCCTATTGTCCCTTCTTGGCACCCCTCCCTCAGCGTGCATTTCTTCATGAATTTCTATCTCATCAGCTGTCACATTAATTTTAGATACAAGACTGCATGTCTGAATAGACTTTGCGCTCCTGCAGTTGCTATATCACTGCTTTAAAGTATTCCTAATCTCAGTACCTCCTGGCCTCTCTGGCACTAAGGCCAATTGATATGAAAAGCTTGCATCCATAAAATCAAATTCTTACCCTCCAGAACAACATCAGCACTTCCAGACTGCCGACTATGAATGATCCCTAAATGGTGCTAGTTCCCAGACTGTGCCAGAAATTGTTTGGTGGAGCGCTGCCTGGCCCAGACCAAAACTGTGCCAGGGACTGTGGCAAGAGTTACACACAGCAGACAATTGAGTTCCAGTCCTGACACCATTTATTTTATTGGTCATATATATATGTATATATATAGCCACAAAAGAGCACAAGTTCCTGTGTATTAACAGCACAAAAGAAAGATTTTTGCTGTCATTCCTAGTGGCAGTCCGAGGATGTCTCCACAGCTGAGATTTCAGAGGTTGTGGTCAGCTCTGAGTGTGCTGCTGGTGACCCTGGGGATTCCACTGCAGAGCTGTCACAGGTCTTCCTTAAACATCTGTGCACTGCATCCTTCGCTACAGCTAAGGTGGGATTCCCCACATTACACGTCTTTGATCCAAGGCATGGGGGCATGAGAATCCATCACTGTTTACTAGCATGACACATTAAAGTGCGCACGGAAGTTGTTCTGAAAAGCTGAACTGTTTTGGCTAAGTTTTTCCGGACCACTGTAGTTCGGGGCAGATATCCATCACACAGGTTATCAGCTTGATTAGTAAAAGAACGGCAAAGCTCTAAGCAGCTAACCGTAGGATCTGCATATGGAAAATGTTGGCTAGTCGTTGTAACTGACATGGCTAATATGCCAATTTAAATTAAATTTCTAGTTTAAATACACCACAAAAATCAATGTCTCTATATAAAAAATAGTCATCTAAACCATGATCTAGTTTAATACCATGTTTATGTTCATTAGACTACCTATTCATTCCTGTGATTAAGATGTACTAATGATAATGATTCTAGGATACATAGTTTCAGATACTTTCTAATCTAGAACATAGGAGTATACCCGTAGTTCTGTATCTAGCTTTGTGTTTTCAGCTAGTCTCCTTCTTGATTGACTGTGCTACACTCTTATTCCTTTCTCTTTCTTTTTGTTTGGAGCTTACATGCTGCACACTAAAAACGTATGTGGTGCAGTGACAAAAATAACATACAGTATTTCAATATAATCCTAAAAACAGTTCTGAAAGAAAAATTTTAAAATTTTGGTGAGGATACAATTATTTTAAGTACCTTTTATTCAGGATTTAATTTCTCTTTCAGTTTTCATGGTATTTTGAAAATAAATTGTTTCTATCAGAGTTGCTTGACTTGGTTTTAGAAATTCTCCCTCTAATCATATTGCACTTTAATCAGGCCGTGACTCTATACATCAGCTAGAAGATAAATCGCTTTTAGACACGTGTGTTTTTTCTACTCGGTGGAAAAGACTCCCTCTCCCTTTTTACCCAAAGTAGTTTTTTTTTTAAAGTTCAACAGCAAGTGTAAAATAAGGACAGATTCACTACAGCGCTTCCCACTTGGAAATGATTGTTTCTTTTCATTACCTCTTGTTATTTGTGAGTGTGTCTATTCTAGGTCCTGCCTGAAAAAGAGGGTGTTGCATGGAACCTGACTTCAGACCCAAGTAAGGGTCAGAGGAGTTTGCCGTGGCACGGACAGTCCTGGGAAATCACAAATCCCAGTGTCTCCAGTAGGGAAGTGCAGTGTTTACAGGATGATGCTTCCGTCCTTTTTGGGCAGCTCTACAGGCAGCTGTGCTGAGGGGGTGGAACTAAACCTCTGGCCATTCTTGCATATTTATGGCTCCTCGGAACCAATTTTGTTATCATCCAGGAAACAATGAAGGAGGCAGAGTTACTTCCTGTTGTTGAGGTACATCAGGTGGCTTTAAACAAGCTCTCAGGGTGTTTCCCAAGGTAAATTAAACTGCAGAAAATCCGGAGATACTATGATCAGACAGACTGAAGTTCCTGAACTCACTCTGCATGAGTGTGTTGGGTGGATCTTTGTATCCGTATGAGACCAAGTAACCATTTGCATAAGTGGAATAAGTAGAAGATGAGTCTTCAGTTAAGACAGAAAACAAAGCTGATGCAGTACTTAAAGTATGACAATCATCTTTTCTTTCTGTGCTGTGCAGAAGCAACACTGAGCCAGTCTCCTGAGTCAATTCATTTGTCATTTATCTTTTTTTCTTTTGAAATATTACAGTACAAATTGAAAAAGCCGGGCTTTCAGAAATAAAAACTTTTTGATCATTTTTAAAGATAAATGAATGATAGTTTTATACACTCCATAATTTTTGCCAGTTTGCATATTTTCCTGTTTATTTAAGTTTTTTCTCCTTTGTTGCTTAGTGCAAATGCTATACGGTGACAAATTGTCAGAGGCGAATTACGTGATTTGCTTAACACAGAGTCCTTTCAAATCCATAAAGTAAACAATTATAGAAAGAAAGATTTTCCTCTGATCTATGTTCATAACAGTAAGATTTTGCTTGCTTGCACTGAGAGTTGCAATGGGCAAGAATTTTGAATTTGATGTAGTCTCTTTTCCTCTAAAGAGCAAACTGAGCAAACAGAATGAAAGTAGACTTAGCAAGGCAATATAATGTGCCTCTGTAGCAAAAGGTAAGATGCTAAGTTGAACGCCTTTTTTAAAGAAAAGAAGTGTTCTGTCTTTACTGTTGGCAGATATATTGGATGAGCAATTTGCAACTGTCTTTTTTAAAAAAGGAACTTTATTCAGAATAAGGGGGAAAAAATTGCAAGACAGATTACATTTTGTGGCTCCCCACCTTAATGCCACCATTTAATTAGTCAATGTATTGGAAAGGAAGATTCTTTTGGAGGTGTTTTAATGTGATGAATTTTACAAAATCAGTCCAGTTATGATGGAATAGTAGAAGCTGAGAAATTGTCACACTTTTTTTTTAAAGTTTCCTGCATTATGATGAAAATCATGGTGAAAACTTTATTTGAAAGAGAGATTCCCTCTGCCTGTGGTGTCCAAAAAGATGCCCTATTTGACTGCATCTTCTTTGGTCACATTACTGTAAATATTAACTGTTTAATCCCAGCCTGGAATTCTACTCAGGACATTATATTTTAGCACAAAATGGAAAGTTCTGCTTCCTTGAAATTATATAGATGAATGACTAAAACATATATTCCAGAGCTCTTAAAGGGAGGTTGCTCCTTAGTTCTGAATCTTTGCAGTGGATGCTATATTTTCCAACAAGACCTTCGTGGTCCCATTTGTTAAACACATTTGTCTGAGTCTTGAGTCAAATTAAGCATGTGCGTAGCTTTTAGCAAGTTCAGGGGCTATTGAGTGAAGTATGAATTTTAAGGAAAAAAGTACTGATAGAAATAATATACTATTTGGTTTTGTTACGAAAGATGTAAAAGGGAATAATCAAATTGAAAGAAAACAGAAACATCTAATACTTTATTATATCGTAATGTCTACTGCAGGATTGCCATAACTTTTGCCTGACTAATTGGGAACCTAGTCTTTAGTTCCTCTACAGAATGAGGTGTGCAAGAATGAATACATTTGTTTTTGTTGTTGGGTTTTGTTTTATGGTTTTTGATGATGTATTTTTTTCCTTCGCAATGATTTTCAGAACACAGATACCAGTGAAGAAAAAAAATAGAGGCAGTATAACTACTGTAAATATTTTATCAAATGTCCATCTGAAGCCCCTCAACCTCTGGTAATTAGAGGCCATGCGGTGGAGATTGACAGGGTAAATTACCAGTTAATGTTTACACAACAAAACATACGCCCAGTACAATATCCTACACTGATGTTACTGAAACCAGAGTCCGGAAATGTACAGTGGAAACAAGACGCGGTACTTTTCTTGGGCCAACACAAACAGCAATTACAGCACAGTGTGAGAGAAGTCATAAGAAATACTACTGCATATCAGTAGTTCAACAAAGTCAGCACTTTTGTGTAATTGCAGGGGAAAAGGGCTGAAAAACATTACAGATCTCAGCAAGAAATGGCCCTTTATACTTTTAAACTGATCCTTGATAAAACAATGCCGGGGTCATGAGAAGGCTACTCTGCCAATTTTGCTTCACTGTGGGATCCATTGACATCTGGCTGAGCTGCGGAAGCTGGAAAACTTCTTTAATATTCTCTTGACAGTAAAATGGACATGTGGAAAACATTCTAATCTGTTAATCTTTGGTGCTCCTGAAGAAAAAGGACATTTGGCTTTATACTTTGTGATGATAAATATTAAGTCTCCAGATCTAGCTGTAAATAAGTTGAAAGCATTTGAATGGAGAATGCAGTTCTTATTTTCCAAATATCTGAGAAGATGGATATGCACCTGTGTAATCCAGATGATGTAATAAATGCCAGGAGGTTTTTTCTAAGGGTAGTTTACCATACGTCTTGGCAATCAGCTTTTCTTTATGCTGAGTATGTTTTGTCAATGAATATTGGGGAGCAGAATCTCTGAACTTCCTTACATCCTACGTACTGAACTAGAATAAAGTATTATTTCACTCAGGGGAATACGAAAATAGAATTAAGAGAGATTCAAAATAGTAGTTACGGCTGAATAAAAAATGCAGGTTTTATTTAACAGCATTAACTGTACAAATTATTTTTGGCCTAGACTTTAAATCTAATATGGAGTGATAGTGAATGATGGAGATATACATCGATTGACCTTGAGATAAGACACACAATTCATGTCTGTTGTGAGATATACCTCCAGAAACGAAAAGAGGAATCTCTCACATTAGAAAATAACTGCGATGAGCATATGCTATTTATTGTAAGTATGAAGCATATATTGTGTATATTAATATAAAATAAATAAGATAGATAAGATTATGGAAAAACTAAAAACAAGAATTCAACATTCTGTACATCCTTGCAGTACATTCTAAATTAATCCGAACAACTGAAACAATGCATAAAGATAATACTTTTATACACTTGATGAAAGTTAAAGTAATTTCCTAATTCTAAGTAGCAAATTATATCATTATAACACATGTACCCTGTTGGAAATGTGTGACTTCCTGTAGAAAACTTCAAGTATCTTCTTTTGCAAAATAAATAGTCTCGGGAATTAACAGAGCTGTTGCTCCCTACCCCCAACCCCCCCCCCCGAAAAAAGATGAAAACCATAACAATAGTTAAAAAGATGAAAACAGACTTTTGTTTTCTGATACAATCAGGTCCTTTTCTTTTTGCCTGCTTATTAATGAATTCTGATACTTATTGATTGGTATTGAGATCTGCAAGAAGAATCAAATCTATGAACTCCAACTGCAGGTTAGAACTAATAATGTGTCCTAATAATAATTATACAGAACCCACCACCATTCTGATATTGCTGAAGTAGCTGAAAACTTAAGCTTCAGCAGGATCTTCCGTTTAGGTGTTGCCATGTGTTTGTGAAGCAGTTTGGGTCTCAAATGAGAAAAAAGCCATGGACAGGAGTTTTGTGCTTCACTGCCTGGTTGTCCCACATTACCCAATAGTGGGACATTTATTTAGAAGGAAGGTGAGGAAAAAACCCGGGCCCTAGGTAGGATAGTACCACTGCTTGACTAGTGGATGTATTTGTGTTTGGCTGCATGTGTGGGTTTTTTTGTTGAATCTGCTCCATTTCTAAGTCAGCTAAATCTTTCTGAGATCGTAACTGGGGGGGGAGACGTGGATTGAAAGATGTACCAACTTCTCCCTCACTTTGTATGTCATCACATCCAGGAAAAACAAGTGTAGGTCTAGTTGGCAAGGTGTGAGTGGGAACAACAGTAAAAGTCACTACTACCTGAAAAGCTCTTTTCACTCTAAATGTGGAAGCTCGTTATGCAGTTGAGATGGGAAGCACTGGGTGAAGCTGGAGTAGTTAAAGAAAATGTCCTTGCATTAGAACAGGCATCAATCTTAATGTCCAACTTAAACTGGGGTCTCACCTTTAGACTGCCTTAGCATTCCTTGGAGAAAGCTACTCAGAGGAAGACAGAGAAGAGGCTGACCTTGACATAGATTTTTAGACACCCGAAGAACCCATTAGAATTCCTGATGTCCCTCCACCCATGTTGGTCCATTGAGCTTCCACAGCTTCCACACCAAGGAGCCAGTGGGGGTTTTCAGACTGGGAAGACCACACATGTTGTATGAGTGACCAGCCCCGGACAAGGAGCTGATACTTCTGTAGGACTCCACAGCACATCTGGAGATGAGCCCCAGGGATGCGCGGGAGGTCCCCATTTTTGCTGAGCGGCAGGTGGGTGTGATTTCAGAGATAATATGGGGAATGACAGTCAAAACAAAGTGGTTTTTGTGGGTGGGTGATGTTCCTGGCTCTAGGGGAGTCAGGTGTTGCTGCGTGAGGGCTCTGGCTCAATTGAAGTCAGATGGGATTTTAAACACTGTTAACATTTTATTCCTTTAGATACCCTGATGCTGACATACCATAATACTACTGTGGAATGAAAATAGTTCTGCTCTGCTTTCCCAGCTTTCTTATAAATTCCATCATTGCTACGAATTTATTTTATAAAAATAGATGTTTTCTGCCACCCACCTATTTTATTTGCTCACATTGGTACCAGCTAGTGTCCTCTGCCACTTGGTGCATCACGCTGACAGTGTTCTTTTTATAGAAAGTGAGGGAAATTACATCCCCAGGAACAGTTTTGGCCACCCAGCTTGAGCTGCAGAGTGAATTAACAGATACTGGTATTCCAGTAAGTAGAGGGGTTGGGAGTTAGCAGAAACTAACCAGGACTGAACAACAAGATCAAAAGAATTTGTAGTTTCTTTCTACGCTGTAGATACCAATAAAAGGGATATATCTAAGGTAGATGAACTAGGTTATGTGTTCCCTGAATGTACGAAAAAGTAGCCTTTTCAGATGCTGTGATGCTTGGGTCAGATTTGCCATTTTCATTGATGGATTCGCATGTTCTACATTTGCCACACGCACTTTAAATACTACATCAGTGTCTTTCCCTGATTCTGCATAGTAGCACTCCATCCTTTTCCAATATTGTAACTCAGAGCGAAGTGTTCTCTCTACAGCCTGCATCTCAAACACTGATTTTTACCAGTGGTTCCACGCTTCATTCAACCCGTTCCCAGCTGATGTCCCATAATTCAGTCATTACAATAGTTCAGCCGTTTTATTTTAGCAGGTATGTCTCAGCTTGTCCTCTGCGAGCCATCCCTTGCAAAGTGAGTGGATTTTGTTTCTTCATCGGACCTTCGCTGTCAGCAGTTCCAAACATGCTTTCTCCAGTCCCAGCAAAATTTTCCTCTCCCAGAGCAACCCTCAGTAACTTTACCATCAAGTTAAGTAATCTTTTTGTCTTCCCTGTCCATTGAAAGCCCTCAGTTTACTTTCAGGTTTGTTTTTATTCATTTCCTCTGGCATGTAGCATGTGAGGAAAAAACTGGTTGTCACCTGGCTGCACGCAGGGCACAGACAACCTGGCGCAGTTGTTGCGTCTCCGGACTAGACAAGTCTCCCTGCCTACCCCGAAGCTGCCCTTTGCCTTTCCTCTATGGTTCTTCCTTTCCTTCCAGATCCCGAGATTATTATCTTCTCTGCTGGACCTGTTTAACTGGTTTTCTGACTCCATCCAGACTTAAATCTATAAAACAAATATCCTGCATTTTTAGATCAGATTATTTCACAACACATGGCAAGCAAACTGTTAAACCGCCACAGGTTTACTTGAGAGCGGCAACTTCTGCTGAAGAACATCTGGGGCAGTAACTACTTATTTCAGATCAGCAACAGCTGAAGTGGGAAATCGGGCACTGCCCTGGGTTGCTTGGGGAGGGAAGGAAAGGAGACTGGAAAGTCACTCAGTGCCCTGATGGTCATCTCATCTTCATGGGTTTCGACAAGACCTTGAAACGTGTCTCCTGCTCCCCCTGCAGGTTTTGGGATCCTTAGCAAGGGAGCAGCTCGAATTGTGTACAACCCCGAATTAGCAAACCCGAGTCTCTTGTAAGTAAAACAGTGCGTGTATCCAAAAAGGAGCAAAATAAGCCTTCATAGGCAATACTAATAGTGATTTGGGAACATATTCTCCCCAATATTAATTTTGTTATGGCATAGGATTTTTATTAGGACTTTCTAAGCATTTCAAAAGCTCAAAACCAGTCTCGTGTTTCATGTCATTGATTCCTCCTAAACATCCATGAACGTTCTCTGAAGAACGGGATCCGCAGCACAGATCTCAGCTGCTGAAGCCCACCGGTGAGAGGTTTTTGTGCAGGTGATGCACTGCCAGCCAGAGACACAGATTTTTCCAACTCGATTTCAGAGAAATTAATTGCTTTGCAGCTCTTTGTTGAGGTTGAGGAAAAGAGCACGGTCAGCTGCTGCTCTCTTGACCCTCAGGCATTTTAGCTACCAGGCTCGGCAGTTCCTGACACTGAGGTGGAACTTTCCTAAGCTCGTAACCAAGTCCAGACCCTGTGATCGCTTAAAATCAGTATTCCTCCTGTTCCAAATTTGAGAGTGCAAAGCTACAGGAACATCTCCAAGAAGCTCGTGTTAGAATTATTGAATATTAGCATAACAAAGCTTTTTTCTTCCCCAGAACTTGTTCTCGGAAGTGGCCAGCCCCATTTTTCACTAAAACTTTCCAAAACAATCCAGCCTGAGGCAGAGACGAGGCATGGAAAATATAAGCTCCAGCAGTTAAAGGCTGACAAAGTAATAAACAACTGAAAGTAAGGCCTTATGATGGAAAGTGTTAGGGAACTTTAACTCTAGATGTCATTGCCAGCTTTGCTTATAATAAATGTGTCAGTAGCAATATGAAAAGATGTGTGCTGTAAGTTAAAGGAATGTTGTATTAACCTATTTTATGCAGCACATCTGCCCGCAAAGGGCTTGCATCTCACTATGTTTGGGGAGAAAAGTATTTTTTTTTTTTCTGAATGTATTAATTTTCTAACTGAAATGAACCGAGAAATTATAGATTTTAAAGTAACAGTGACACCCTGTGGTCAGTAGTGATGGAGTTAACTCTGAAAAGTAGTGTTTGCTTTTGTGATGCGTTAATCTTTAGCAAGAGCAGAGAGAAAAGGAAGCAGGAAGGAAATGCAGTTAACTTTCAGGGTTTCCCACGGAGAAATGTTGTCCCGTTTTATTGCCTTATACATAGAAATTTATGCTTGTCATTGCTCAAATACTAAAATAACATTTATTTACATACATTTGTTTTACCGAAATGAAGGAGGATGGCAAGCTTTGATTTTAGACAACTTGATAATGTAACTCACGGAAGGGTCTCTGTGGGCACAGCCACCTTTCAGAGCATTGTTATTTATTTTATTTTATTTTATTTTATTTTATTTTATTTTATTTTATTTTATAGCATAGTTATTTATATTTCTATGGTTATCCCTGTCTCTACAGGAGAAGGCATTTTTCCTGATGGCATACCAAGTAGTGGTACCACACCAAGAGTTCCAGCTAGGTACTGACAAGGCTGCAGGATTAAATAGTGTTAGTCTTGTTCTGCCTTGTGTGTGGACAACCTTTGACCTAACATGTGGAGGTCCTCCTTTTACTTCTTCCCCCCTTCCTTCTCCCTTCCTTGAACAAATGCTGAACTAACACAGCGATTCTTTGTCATTGCTACGTGCACCTATCTTTAAGGCACTGTGGTACTGAACCAATGCTGTGGCCACTAAACTTTGTGGGACAACAAATCTTTTCCTGTTTAATGCATACCTGGGATCCTCGATATTACGGTTTCAAAATTTTATAGTTTAAAAAAAGTCCTAATTTATGGGAGACCTGATTTATAGCTTCTGATTTATACCTCCTGAATCCCTGGAGTTACTGATGCTGACCTTGCCATTTTTAAGAGAGGGACAAAGTTAAACTTCTTTTGGACGAAGCCAGGTTTAAAGATCCGTAAGGAAGGAGACTGACTGTCCCAACAATAAGTTATGGGGAGGCAGTAAAGCAAACTGAGAAACATGAAGCATTTATTATTCACTGGCAATAATGGTTTCCTGTTAAAACTGGCTATTTGACAAAGGTGATGGATTTAATTCCTCGCTCTCTCATTGGGGAATTAGGAAGATAGCATGGGACATGAGCAAAAAGTCTTCTGTCTTCTCTAGAGAGTTAGCTAAAGCTAGCCAAAGCTAAAGTTTGGAAGGTGTTCAGGAACCACTGTCAGGAATTTAGTGATTATCAAAACTCTCTAAGTGTCAAAAAAGATTGGAGCACTTATGTTGTCCTGGAAGCCAAGTCATTGTTCACCCACACAGACGTTCATATGTAAGCAGCTCTGTGAGTGCTCGTCTAGGACATATCCTATGAAATAGCTGCAGTGCAACTTCTCATGAATCTCAGCACAATTTAGTGCCTGTCAGAAAGTGACAACGAGACTGTGGGCTTTTTAAAGATCTCATATTGACAGTGAACGTTTCGCAAGCTCAGATTGCTGAAAGGCTTGAAACTCATTCTCTCTTGTAAAAACCTGACAAAGATTGGACATGTGATGAAGGAAGAAGCCTTGTTTTACACATTTTGTCAATTTTTAACTTTGCTTTTCGAGCCCCTTATGCTTTTAATGGCTGCAAAAGCAAAACAGCTTCATAGCTGCTCAAACTTGCAGAGAAGTTATTTATTAGGTGCTATTTCAGACTCTGTGCTTGGACAGCCTGGGCTGTAATATTAACCTCCAAATTAGTTAGTAGTGCTGCTGAAGGATGTTTTCCAACATCTGTTTTTAGCACTGTTAGAATGGAGCTTGGAGTATGGATTATTTAAGGACTTGCTGGATGGGGCCACACTGGAGATGAACTGCAGTGATTCTGCACATGAATCAGAAAACACATTATATTTGCCCGTACCATATGCAAAAGCGGATGCAGCTGAGCCTGCTCCTGAAATAGCGGTGTGTTGCAGTAGACATCGTATCAGAAGCATTGTGAAGAGACTTTAAAGGACAATATCTTAAAGGCAGAGACACCTGTTCATTGCATATTAAGAGCACTGATTTGAAGAAATGTCAGATTTGGAGGTCAGTCAGAGCTGCTGTATTGTATACGCCATGCCAAGACCTTGTCTACAACTGGCTGCATGTTAAAATGGCAAATTCATCCTGATGCAGATGCAATTATAGGGACATAAACGTGTTTATAAAGTACTTCTGGGAAGTAACGGTTTAAGCGTTCTGTATTAGGATGAAAGCCGCCACACTGAGGATGTTACCAATGACTAGACTTCCTCCATTTTCTGTTTAGCCAGAATAGTTGAGGGTTTAAAAGACAGAGCAATTATCACTGTCCGTCATCTGGACGTTACTGCTCCCACTGCTTACCCAGCAGAAGACATCATTTTTTATGCTCTTGCATGTACGTTAGGCTAAAACAACTGCGATCAGTCCAGTTTCCAGTGGAGGTAGTTTGAATTAACTCAGAGGAGGCTGCCTGTGAATACCAGGATGTGCTTAGACAAAGGTAAGTGTTTCATAGAATCATAGAATCATAGGGTTGGAAGGGACCTCTAGAGATCATCTAGTCCAACCCCCCTGCCAGAGCAGGGACACCTTAGAGCAGGTTGCACAGGAACGCGTCCAGGCGGGTTTTGAATGTCCCCAGAGATGGAGATCCACCACCTCCCTGGGCAGCCTGTTCCAGTGCTCTACCACCCTCAAGGTAAAGAAGTTCCTCCTCATGTTTAGGTGGAACTTCCTATACTCAAGTTTGTGCCCGTTACCTCTTGTCCTGTCACTGGGCACCACTGAAAAGAGCCTGGCCCCATCCTCCTGGCACCCACCCTTTAAGTATCTATAAGCATGGAAGAGGTCCCCCCTCAACTGTCCTTTTTCCAGACTAAAGAGACCCAATTCCCTCAGTCTTTCTTCATAAGAGAGGTGTTCCAGTCCCCTAATCATCTTGGTAGCCCTATGCTGCACCCTCTCCAGCGGTTCCCTTCTTGAGCTGGGGAGCCCAGAACTGGACGCAGTACTCCAGGTGCGGCCTCACCAGGGCAGAGTAGAAGGGGAGGATGACCTCCCTTGAGCTGCTGGCCACACTCTTCTTGAGGCACCCCAGGATGCCATTGGCCCTCTTGGCCACAAGGGCACATTGCTGGCTCATGGTCATCCTGTTGTCCACCAGGACTCCCAGGTCCCTTTCCACAGAGCTGCTCTCCAGCAGGTCAGCCCCGAACCTGTACTGCTGCATGGGGTTATTCCTCCCCAGGTGCAGCACCCTACACTTGCCCCTGTTGAATTTCATAAGATTCCTCTCCGCCCAACTCTCCAGCCTGTCCAGGTCTCTCTGTATGGCGGCACAGCCTTCTGGTGTGTCAGCCACCCCTCCCAGCTTTGTATCATCAGCAAACTTGCTGAGAGTGCACTCTATCCCCTCATCCAAGTTGCTGATGAATATATTGAACAGGACTGGACCCAGTACTGACCCCTGGGGAACACCACACATCACGGACCTCCAACTAGACTCTGCGCCCCTAACCACAACCCTCTGAGCTCTGTCTTGCAACCAGTTTTCTGTCCACCTTACTGTCCATTCATCTAACCCACTCTTCCGAAGCTTCCCTATGAGGATGCTGTGGGAGACCGTGTCGAACGCCTTGCTGTTACCTTTATGTTGCTGTGGCATTCCATACCCCTCCACGTATTCACAAACACTTTCAGCAAACAATAATAAGCAAAGTGTACCCCAGTATTATGAGACTTCCGCTGCAAATGCGGAATTACGGTGGCATCACGGGTGTTTGTACAAGCATATCAAGAAATTAATATGTTTATATATCCAATGCCTTTGGACAGCACACCCTTTTTATGCGGGCAGTATATTGTTTCCTGTTTTTTCTCACCGTGAGAGCCCTGTGAAGGACTGGAGCAGGCTACTGATAGCAATATAAGTGACACCCTTCAGGAGGAGGTTCTCCCCAGCTTTGAACTGGCAAACTTCTCTGGCTGTTTTCAGATGCCGCTTTAATTGTCACCAATACCATTTAGTTGATATTTTTCCCATTTTTGCATAAGGACAAGCGTTTAATGAGATAGTTCACTGGGGTTAGAAAGTGACTGCTTAGATGCTGCTAAAGCTGTTTCTGGGCTTGTTGATCTTCCGTGGGAGTTTAACAGCGGTGATGTACCTCAACACATTATTTGCCTATAGCTTTTATCCCCATGTAAAAGTTGTTGAAAATAAGTACATCGAGAAGACTGCTCTAGCAGTTATGACATAACCTGTCAGCTGGGGGAAACTCCATGAAGGACACTTTCTTCTACCTTTTCGTCCCTGAAACAGTAATTTCTCATGGAAATCTTAAAATCAGCCAGAAACGGCAGGCACGGTAGTGGGATGCATGCTTGTTTCATACCAGCATTTCTACATGTTAGTCTCCCTATTCTCTTCCCCAGACCTTCACTGTACCCTAAGTCTTTCCATTAAGAGGCCGTAGGTGTGTTTCTGCAGGGACACTTGCAAGCCCGACAGCTGCCACTGTGGAGCTTGAAGCAATGGCTTCCAGAATAAATATATGAATCTTAGCAGCTAGTGCAAAAAGAGACAGGTTTTTTCCAGTTGAAAGCTATCATAAACGCATATCCTCTGTGTATTGGACACAGATGTGTTGTATAACACATTTTGTGACCGGTGGGTTACACAAACAAAGTGTGTGACAAGTGACTGAAATGTGAAACATGTTCTTTGGTGATTCGCTCCATAATTCACAGATTAGTGTACTTTAAAGTACAATATCCCTTCTTAGAGACTCTCCTTGTTTGAGCAATATTAAACAGTACTGTCTTGCCTGTCACAGTTATGCACCTTGGCTCCTTTGAGGTCTTTATTACAGGCCGTGAGCAGCTACGTAGCTCAAGATAATGTTCCCTGCCTGAGAATAGGACCTGGGACAAAGCTTTGTTGGATTATGCTCTATGGTTGCCCTCCAGAAATGTTGGAACTCCAAACACCCTGTAAGGCCAATGATAAAACTACGGAAAGCACTGTTAAAACTAGAAGCAAATAGAACAAAACATTAGGGAATTGTCATTCAGAACTAAAAAAAAAAAAAAAAACCAAAAACCACTGATGGGTATATTCAGAAAGGGGACTTGGCAACTGCAACATGCAGGACATCATCTTTTGCCTACCTCACCAGCTCCTTGTATGCATGGCTGTGAAGGAGAAGTTCAGGTTCCCAGATTAGCCTGTGGGGACCAGTCAGTCCCTCAGAAGGAGAGCAACAGAAATCAGCTTTCTCTGCAGTCAGGGTTCTAAGATGATCTTACTGATTTGCAAATGTGGGTAACAGGCATAGTTTAACCTCTGAATCTCTCTGGACCCAAAGTCAAAGTTAGAGTATTGAGAACATCTCTCTGCACAGGAACTCTTGTCCTGAATTTGAGCTGTGATTGCACCCTGATTCAGTCTGCCTGACTTCTTCTAAACTTTTGGTGTATGTCTGCCTAAATTAGCCCTAGGGGGAGGAGAAACCTCTAGTGTGCCTAAGGCAGGGAGAAGTTGGTGTCTTTGAAGATCTGATGACCTCTCTGCCTAATATCATTGCCTGCCTCTGATTGTCTCTAGAGCCTGAATGCCTCCAAAAGCATCTAATCTTCTTCAAGGGGAAGTCTGAAGAGCTTTCTCTAGCAAGAGAGACCCAGTGTCCTGGATCACATACCTAACATTAAAACAGAAAAAAAATCTTCCAAATTTTAGCTTTATTTTAAAATCTAATTACAGAAAGAAGAGGGTGCCAGACCTCACTAAACAAGTCAGTGGAAATCGCAGGCTGTGTTCCTTTCTCTCCCTGACCAATCTCCCAGGGATGGCTTTATTCCATAGGAAATTTAATATTATATGTTGGTCAGAGTTGGTAACTGGCTTACTATTCTTTAGCGTGAATATGCTGAGGGAGGACCAGGAGAAAGAAGGAGCTTGGATGCAGTAGGAAAAAAATAAAAATGAAAGAATTATGAATTTATGACAGCCGGCTGTTTTTTTAAGTCTTAGTTTAAATGAAAAAGCTTGACACTGTGCATCAAGTACTCCTTTAAAAAATATTCAAAGATTGGAACCTATATCTACGGAGAACTTCCATGATATCCAAGCTATTCAGTTATTCCAAGCATCTTAAAAACTAGGCTTTTGAACGCTACTCCAAGACTGTGATAGGGTGTGACATTTGCTTATTTTGGGGGTTCTATTTTCTTCTTGACTGGTGAATACGATAAACAATGGGTCAGACTCGCCAGGATAAAGTTCTTTAAACTTTTATTTCCAGTTGATTTAAACTCACAAACTCATTAAAAAATCTGCCAAAATTTAATTCTTCCTTACATTGTGGTGTTCAGTTTGGGTGAAAATACCTTGTAGTTTTCCTCTAACACAAGAACAAAAAAATTATTTACATAGTGGTTTTACGATGTCTAAAAAAGAAGAAAGAAAAGGAAACGAGAAGATAGAAAATGCTAGGAGGGAAGTTCTTTGTGGAAGAATAGCCATTAATATAAAACATATTTTAGAGGGTAGATGTCCCAAAATCTTTTGGCTGACATGTAAATCAGATGCTGCTATTAAGACTTCCAACTTGCAAAGACTTTGACATATGCTTAAAATCACTCATTTGTGTTTGGTTGCATGTAAGCCTTTGCAGGAATAGATGCAGGGTACTTAAAAACAACATGTAGAGAGATAAAGAGAGAAAAGACACAAACCTCGGTTTGGCTTTAAAACAGCAATCATCTTATCTGCCAAAATCACATGTAATGGACCGTTAGTTTTCTGTTCCACATCCTGTATTTGAAGAGTCTTACCTTATAAAGATGTCAGGACTAACACCGTTACAAGGAATTTCCTCCGAGAAACACATTAATTTGTGGAGAAATGTGTGTTTTATCCATGGTAACTAGTATGTATAGCCTGCTGTGTATGAATAATATATATAAATAATACTCTGTGCTGATGTTGCATTTTTGTGTTGTTATCTTCCAGATGGGAGTTGCTGTAGTGGATTCATCGGTTGCAGGACTGGGTGGTTGTCCCTACGCAAAGGGTGCTACTGGAAATGTAGCCACAGAGGATGTGATATACATGCTTAATGGTCTGGGGATCAACACAGTAAGAGATTTTGACTTTCTACTTACAACTTCAAGGAAAAAAATTTTTTTTTTCTAGAAAACGTATGATGCATACCTGACAATTACTTGTGCTGTGCAATAAAATATTGGGAACAAATAGTAGTTTTTGCAAACTCAGTACTTTAACATGGCTTGACCCATAACATGAACAATGTTGTCTTCACTAACAATTTAGAGTAGAACTGGGTTTTGGATTTGACGGGAATTTGAATAACCCCTACCTGGAGCTATGAGGAGCTCAGTAGCAACTGCTTTGAGTCATTGCTCTGCCTCAGTAACCACAAAAAAATCACTACTGTAGCCGTTGCTCCAGAAGGCCGATCAGCTCTTCAGTGGAAAGACTGAGCAGACCTCAGCTTTTTTTTCACAGAGCTTTGGTTTTGGTTCATAGTGCTTATAAATTTGTTGTCAATTTTTCTGGCTTCAAAGTAGAAAATAAATGTGATGTTTGGAGCCCAAGCAACAGAACACTGCTATTTGTCAGGTATCCACTTAATATATTTCAAAATATACAGAATCTGTTGCTGGCTAGCAGGCTTCACAGTCATTTTTATTTCCAGCTCTGTTCTTGGAAGAGAGGGCAAAGCAGCTTATCTGCACTGAGCTGCACTTTAATGAACCTTACCAATGAGAATCTATACTTGAAGAGCGCACATTTGGTATCCCTGGCTTGGTTGGCATGTTAATTATTCTGTGTTCCTGGGAAGCGAGTAATGCTGCCTTCTCCAAAGAATGTGCTCTTTGGTCTTCCTGTCAGTCATCATCGATCTGGAAATGTGGCGTAATGAGTTTGTACTAACTGAAGCAATACAGTGGCTTTACCTTTAACCTAGGCATAGACTTTGAGAATCAAGCTCAAAGGAGAACACAAAAAGAGCTGCCAAAACTGCAGCGTGTGTGGTTTGTGTTTAAACTACTAGAGAAAGAAATTGAAAAGTGTGATGTCTGAAAAACAAAGATCTTATTATGTTATTGGGGAGCTTGTCACTTGTCTGTAGGTTGCAGTTCAGTGTGGCATACATGCTGACGGAGTTCCTTGACATAAAAGGATCATGGAACTTGTTTCTGAGTTGTACATCCCCTGAGCGCTGTTAAAGCATATTCAGCACCTTACAGAATTCACTGCAATGTTTATCTGCTTTCATGTGCTGCTTAGGGAGTTTTGAGTAGGTGTCAGATACCTGTTTAGAAAAGATTTAATCACAAGCGTCCATTCTACAAGTGGACTCTGTTTTGAACTGTTCATACGTGCTTTGGGGTTGCTTTTTTCATGAAGGAGGTGTTTATTCTTTTGAAACCACACAGTGCTTTGGAATAAGGAGGAGAAATCATGCATTACACTTTACATTGCCATGCACATTAGACTTAGGCTTTCAGTATAGTCTTTTCTTGGGCAAAATACCCATTGACTGACCTGTAGCAAAAGGAATCAATTAAAAAAAATAGCCTGATTAAATGAAATATACCTTGTTCCAGGCTTCTTGATAAGATTTATTAATCTGTTAATGATCTGGTGTCCAAGCAGGAATCTAGCTTGTCCTAAAAGTTGACACCAAATCCCACGGAGATAAGAATCTCACCATCAAACATTTAGTTCTCCCTTTTTTTAAAAAAAATAGATTGTGCAATAGCAAAACACAAGGCTTTGCTTCTTGACACTTTTCTGGCCCATTAAGAAAACAGTGGATTCCTGGATGAGAGACACAGAACCTCAAAATTGTTACTTTAATATATGAGCTTTGGTCTTCGCAGTGCTGGTTGGTTTTGGTGCCATGGCCAATTCTATAAAATCATTATTGCAAAAATCTGTTAATATGTCCCTTTTTGTATAATGGCACAAAATACTTACGCTGTCCACTTGCAAGGAGCATTTTCTCATGTTCCTCTCAGCTATGTGCTAAAGCTTTCGTTTTGTTGACTGAAGGCACTTAAAGTGTCAAGCAAAGGTTGGAGAGTATTTAAGCGTGCGTTATTGAGTTCAGATTGACTAGATACATCAAAATAATAATTCATGCTTGTTCTATACTGTTCTTCAGAACATGTAACCAAGAAGTGATGCATGAAATGAATCTCTAGCGGGCTAAATGTGAAATAATTTTCTGGCAGAGCCCCTCTATGAAGAGATTTATTGGTTGTGCCATGGTAATTGATAGATAACTATGTCATAGATCATCAATGCTTATGAAACTTTGTAAGAAGACATGTACTTTCTATAGAAACAGTTTCTATATGGTTTCTATGTAATTACACTAATAGTGCTTGTGCTTATGATGCCTTCACAGCGCTTGGCAAACAATAAGCCTTTCTGAGAAGCAACTAAGCACCGTTAGCCTCACATTACTGACACTGAAACTAAAGTTCAGAGAGATAATAGACTTGGTATTTGTGAATGCTGAATGAGAACTGATTAATTGAAGTCAATGGGAGTTAAAGGACTTTGCCTTCTGGCAGAAGCTTTTCTGACTTAAGGCACTTATCCAAGTTCATGTATACTATTGGAGGTACTTGTCTTTGTGTTTCATAGTTTCATTCCTTGGTGTCAAGGGATAACGCTGATATATGGAGTGGTGTCGTGGTTTAGGCTTAGGTTACCAAGTACACTTCTGAGTACCTCTCTAAAGACATATTATTTTGACTCAGCAGCCTTACAAACACCTGTCACGACTATTTCCCCATCCCCATCTGTGGGTCATGCTTGTGAATGCTGGGTTTCTGCCCTCATGGTAATCCTCTTTGGTTCACGACACTGACATAAGAAAGACAGTGTAAAAGGCAGAGTTGCTTGTATTCCATTTAATGAACGTGAACTGCGAACATACGTTTCTTATCAACACATATCACATTATGCAGTGTTACAGTGCTGAAAATGTGAATTTTGTATAGTTCAGGGGTTTTAGTTTGCCATCTTCCATAATCTGACTACCAAATATGTCTATGGTGGTGTGTTTCTCATTTCTTCCTAGTAAAAAAAGCACAGATGCTCTAAGATATTTTTTAGATTTTGTTATATGCAGTAGCACTCTATGAACTAAGCCTAAGTAATGACCAATAAAGGATAAATGGAATGAGCTGAAATCACCCTTGCTGTATTAAAATGAGACAGTTATAAAAGGGTGTCTTTGAACACTGTGTTTTAGATGGTGCTATATACTAGAGCTGATTGGAAACTTGGCATTTTTTTTAAATCAGAAACGTTTTTGATTACATTTCTGTGAAGTAATTTCTATTCTCATTAACATTCTTAGCCAATTCCAAGAATGAAAAAGGCAAAGTTTACTTTAGAAGTCAATGCTAGATCCAATTAAACAATTAAGCATCTAAATCAGGTCTTGGTCTGAACTTTCGTGCATAAATAAGCGTTATGAAAGTGTAGTTCTGGTGCAATACGTCTTGTACTATGGTGAGTGATACACTCCTCTCAGTTTTTTTGTGACTGCTCAGCATATTGGTAGTTCAAAGTTCCCTTTTGCATCCCTTCTACAGGCACTTTACTGGCATCTAAATTCCAATCTTGGGAGCAAGTACTTACATCACTTATATGATCTAACTCTAAAACTTTTACTGTACATGAGTAATCCAGGAGACTCATAAGGCAGTATTTTTTTCCTCTTTAATCAGTGATCTGATTCCATTTTAGCAATCAAGCAGCACTGATATGTATCTTATGTTAGTTAAAAAACAGCTGATAGCTCAAGGAACATTTTTTTAGCACGGGCAGATCAAGCAGCTGAATTTTTTTGCTCAGTTGTGCTAGCAATGTAAATTGTAATTTTGCATCGAAAGGAATTTCTTCAAGAAGGAGATTATATTTATTCAAGAGAATGCAGAATCCCATTTCTTACTGAACTCAATTCTCAATACAAGTGTGCTTCCTCCATTTTCTTGAGCTGCAAATGGGATACATATAAGCATGAAGTTTCTTAGTGTTGGGTGATAAATACATATGTAGACGCTATATTTTTCTTTTATCTTCTTCAATTTGTTATACTAGTTCTTTATCCCAGCTTCTTTTGAGTTTGAAAGATATTACTAGAGTATCCGGTCTGCTACTGCTAGGATAAGAAATCATCCTCAAAGTGGTAGAACCTTCCAAACAACTGGAACCTGTGACTATTGTGTGTGTCACTGTAACTCTACTGATCTCCATTACCGACCTATGACATGAATCAGCCCTTTGTTTGCAAAAGTTAGACCCTGGGGCCAAAGTAGCTTGGAGTTTGAGCATTTTCAACACGTGCATTTATTACTCTTAATATTTTTCACCTCTTTTGTAGGGAGTAAATCTGTATGCAGTGATGGAAGCTGGAAACTTCATCTGTACAGCTTTGAACAAGAAAACAAACTCAAAGGTTGCGCAAGCTTCCTTCAATACTGGAACTATCAATTAAATGGATTTTTTGTGCAGCTTAATTACATTTGTCATCTACCTTGACCGAGGACATTTATATCAAGGAAACAAATATAAGATCAGCATTTCAGCAAAGAACCAAAATAGAACCCATATATAACTTTTTATTATGGGAAGAGTTACTGTACTGTACTGTCTTGTCAAGAATTGTCTGATTTGTAATTAAGAAATAAACGACTGTAGTGCAGAACCCTGTGCTTGGTACTTCTACAGATGAGAAGAATGCATAAACACCAGGACACATTACCATGTTTTAAATCAAATTTTTGTTCTTTTCAGGAAAACTGAATAGAAGCAGCGAATACATAGTTAATTTTTAATCAAGATGGCTTTTAGAACAGTACAAATATTTGCAGTAGTTTATGAGATCCCACACTGTGTGTGGCCATTCTATTATGTGTTTTATTTATCTGAATCTTTACTTTTCATTTGTCAAGTCAGTTGTGTTATGAACATGGAGCCAAATCTGAATTTGCCATAAGAATTTTTTAGCAATAGCCCGTTTTTATTTTTGTTATGTTTAACATCTGTTAAGTATACAGATGACTTTATCTTGTTCCAAGACATCGTGGTGAATGGCAGTCTGCCAGATTCTCCAAATCTAATGCAAATTTCCTTATTTGTTACATATGTTAAATTTGTTGTAGTTGCTTTTCTTCGTCAACTGCATTAAAACCTAATTATATGAAGCAATTAAAAATTGGGAAGGTTTTCAACCATCATTCAGGGCAGTAGTAGTGTAGAAGGGGCTAAATTTTTGTCCAGAGTCTCATAGAACAATTTGATTTTTTATTCTGTAGTCTATGAATCGAAATTCTCACTTATAAATCATGAATTTTTGAGGATAATATTCTGCTGGAGTAGCTTATGCGAAGGGAACCACTTACAAATTTTCTTTGTGTTCTACTGATAGTGATACTGTACTTTTCAATGTCTTAGTTCAGCAAGATGCCAGTGAACTGCATTGTAATTTTTAGGTCAATAATGGAAAAATTCAAATAGCCTTCTCCTATCCATAAAGTGTTCAAATACGTGATGAAAATATTGTCATTTTTCAGTCTGAAACATCGCTACTGTTATTGTTTGTTTGTGTAGGATCCGTCTGTAATTGTCTGTGTATTTAACCTTGACTTTTTCTGAAAATGGCCTGTTACCGTGAAAGTCAAAAACTTTGGCCTATGATCTTTTCCGTATTCTCCATTTTCCTCTAAAATATGCAAAGTTGGAAAAAGGTAAGATGAAAGAAAGTGAAAGATAACATATAAAGAAGGAAAAGGCTGGATCATTTGTGTCTGGAACTCGACTCTGCCAAGTTACAGCTGAGTCTCAGCTTGCCTTTGAAATTCCAGAGTGAGCCTTTTCTGAGATCTTTTAGCCAGTACTGTAGTTTAGAATTGGCACATCTTAAGAAAGTCAAACCTTGCATGCCAGGTAGCTCAAAGCTAGAAACTTGATATAAAACCTCTCTCCTCTTTATGCTGTGATGATAGTCAAAGCCAATATAAACCACATTGTTTCAGTCTTCTCATTGTAAGAGTCAAAGAATAAGCAGAGGAGTATGTTTAGGTGAGGCAGGAAATATCTTGCCTATCAGTCCAAAATACTGAATTGCACCCCTTCCTGCAGTATCTAGTGAGAAGATTTTCAAGTACTCTTAAAGCCGTGAAGACCCTGATTTGCTTGGCCTGCTCTGGAGGGATAGTTGGATCACCACAGCAAATGCTCTGTCCTCATTTTCCCATGTTTTAGCTGGGCCTTTGTTATTTCGCAGCCACTATGGTTCATATATCAAAACACAAACTTTGGTAAAACCAGGTCTTAAACCATTCACAGATTTAAAAATTCTGTAATGGATTAGATCCAATGAAGAAGTGAGGAATCTGCAGCAGTACTTAGGTTGTACTTAGTCTAATAATTAAGAGTTAAGCCTAAATGAGGTGCCAGAATTGACGTCCTAAAGACTCCTTAATTCAGATGCCGTTTACCCCTGAAAGTGACTAACCGCACTATAATATTTTCCTGTTTAACAACAAAATTTCCTCTTCCGTTTTCTTCTGTGCAGACACAGAATTAGCTCATTTTGACCTGAGGTGTGCAGTTCTCATGTAGTGAAGAACACTCATGAGTGTTCTTCCATCCAAGGTCCTGTGAGAGTGTTTAACTGACATAAGCGACTGAGCTTCTGACAGAACGGAAGTGAAGTCACCCCTTGTGAAAAAAGTAGTTGTGATGCAAACCACTTTTAAAATACTAGCCCAAATGTTGGGCTAAGCAATTGATCTGAGGTTAGCTTGCCACTCAGCCTGAGGAGATTCAAATATATATTTTTTGGTATCCTAATCACTGGATCTAACTGCCAGGCTGTATACAGGACTGAAGAAGAGCGCACCTTCTAGTGAATCTGGATGAAGTTGTGCCGTGGGGTAGGATGGAAGTCAAAATTCCTGAGACCAGAAAGATCACAAAAAAAAATGTTTCTGCAACAAATAAGGGTTCTTCTCCTTGAAGGTGGCGGTGAGGGCTTCAACTATCGGCCAAGTTAGGAACTGAACTGATACTGTCTACTTTTTTGGTCGGTATACTAACTACAACATCTTAGATAAAAGTGAGTGGTTTCACTAGTACCACAACTTTTCCATTATGAAAAATACCTGCGTAGAACATAGACTATAGAATAAAAGACCTAACTCTGCTCACTTCTTTGAGAGTTCAGGACGTCTGTGTTCCTAACTACCATGAAGGACTGCTAACTTCTGCACTAGGAGACCCTTACACTCTGGAGGAGTTTTCAGACATGGCCCCGTGCAGAGTGCATCCCTGGCTTCTCAGCATCTGGGCTGTCCAGTTTGCAATTCTGAGGCTACTAACAGTCCCTAGGCACTGAAATAGGGTACCTATTAAATCACAGGGATGTACAACCGAAAATGCCTCAGTTCTTTATCCAGCCTGTTTTAGAAACTACTTGGGAGCTTGTGGAGAGCCTTAAATGCAGCTGTTACCCTATAATGATGTGAGCATTGGAAAAGATGAGCAGTCACATCTGGAGCCCGTGCTTTACCCGCACATTCAGCTTCAACCACATAGTGAGTTATAGTAATCCAGAGTGGAGGTCACAGACAAATGGATTGTTTGTCAGAATTGTTACAAGGGAGGAAGAAACATAGAGCCAGATCGAAAAAAAAACAACATTTACATGCCAAAAGTGCCACCTGGGATGAATTTAGGCTCATGGGTCCAGGTGAGCAATCACCACAAAATCCTCCTTTACTTGTGGTGTGACTGAGAATCCTGAGACGTCTCACGTTCTCACTACTAAAATTTGTTAGGCATGTAAATAAGGCGCTGCTGCTCTGCCTTCCTGGGCTGGCATCGTTTTGACCGTGTGGAGCGTTTTAACACCTAATGCTTCGCTTCACAAAATAGGCGTACGTTGCCCTTAAGATCAAGGGCTAATCCAGTAGCTATGCCATGAGCGTGCATCACTCGCACAGGCAGCCTGGAGTTCGGCACATAATAAAGCAGTTGAGACTACATCCCTTCAAACACATGGCAAGAACTGTAAGTGGTGTGATGGCGCTACTGCTCTCGCGTGCTTCTGACCTTCTAAATTTTTATGCTTATATTCAGAGGGACCCACCACTGGTGGTGCCTGCTCTTTTAGTCCCTGTCAGCGTCCCCCACTTGAGTACATTGCTGTCACTTCACCCTGAAGCAACTGTCTGGCTGCGGAAGGCTTGCATCCAGGCGTTTGGCTTCCATGAGCACGTGTGGCTATTACTATGTTGTCATAAAAATTTTCTACCTATATATTTGTTGAAAGGTGTCAGGAAAAAGCAACAGAGTACTGAATATCGTGGTCGCACTGTTGGAATGTGGGGACATGCTGTCTCCCTGTCTGTTTTGCTGATGGTCCTCTGTAAATGCTGAAAAGGGGATAGCGTAAACTCAGAGCGTGTGGGAGAGAAGAAGTAGTTATTAACTGCCCTCTCTGAGTCTTATCAAGAGACAAATTAGATGTACCAGGATACTTAGTTCTGTGCTTTGGAGACTTTCTTCTGTAGCTCACTGTGTCAAAATCACTGCAGAGATATCACAGAATAACGTGGAGATCATCTTACTTGTGCCAGGGCTGTGGAGTATGTAAACTGGAGTTCCCAGGGCAGTCTTTGGTCTGTGTCCTGGTCTGAACTTGGGAAGGTTCAACAGCTGATCAATGTCGTGTTGATGGAATTTTCTTACATGCTTTCATAGTAGTTTTTCCCATGTTGTTGGCAATAAGAAGCCAAATACCAGCTGCTTTGGCTGCTCAGGATATTACATTGTTCTAAAGGCATGGCCGGTGCGCTTTTTTGGAGAAGTTGTTGTTCGGTTCCGTTAGTTATGGGCATAATTGCTCTTCAGTGCCTTTCACAAGACAGCAATGACATGGATCCCGTACATGGATAGTGCTAATGTCTTCCAGCAGCAGCTTGCTTTGTAGTTCAAACTTTTATGTTTTAGGGCAACTTGGCTCTGGACCAGAACTTTAATGTTTCATTTTCATGTATAAGCAGAGTTTATGGAAATAAGAAGTGAATATTCTGGTCTTGTGAATAAGTCCAGAGAGGCTTGGGCTAATTTTCCTTTCTTAATAGCGTCATTTGAGTTCATAAAACTTTTATTATTGCAATAAGGAGTCACAAAATGAAGACTGCAAGTCTGTGAGGTAAAATTCCTATGTTTGGGGTCAGTGCTGTTGCAATGAAACAATACTTTTCCAAAGAGTTGGTGTGAATGTATAAGATCTGCCTATTTTTTCACAGAGTTATTTTTAAGGGGTAGAAATATTGTTTAGTTACTATGATACCTGGAAATGAGGACTCTCTGCCACTGAATTTTTGTCTGATTTCTCAGACTGTTCTCTGTATTGATTGTGAAATGCCGACAGAACTGACTAAACAGCAGAATCAGACTGGAGAACTGAATGAAAGACACTTGCTTTCCAGTTCTTGACTTGCTGATCAATGCTTTTCTTTTGTTACGTTATGTTTTTGAAGATTATTTTTCTCTACAGTCCTGCTGTAACGCGGTGTTGATCTTCATTGCTGCAATAACACAGCAGGCAGAAGGACGACAGCCAAAGTCAACTGAGTCCTTTGAAACTGATGTCAAAGAGATGACATGTTTGTTAAGGAATTGTCATGCACCCTCTCGGTTAAATGCATTTGTGATTGTGCAATATGTGGTGTTAAAGCTGAAATAAAATCTATCTCAGTGTTTACTGAAACCGATATGCTCATGTATTACGCCAGATTCGGCAGCTCCGACTGACCCGCTCACACATACGGCATTAGTAAATACAAGCTGTCACTCCGACATGTACGCCTGTGTTGACTTTGTTACCTTGTAATCCATTTGGAGTGCATTTTCTTAGGATTACCTTTTTTATCAGTTTTCCTGTATGCTTTTATAGCTTCTAAGTTACTAGGGAAACATTTCTGCCTTCCATTAACTAAACATAAAAAGCTACAGCCAGGAACGGAGGTAGGAGTCGAAAAATTCAATGAGCTGTTATCTGACTTCAGATGTTCCGCTGCAGAGTAGAAATCTGTGCCCTCTGAGTGATGTCTAAGACCCCCTACACACTTCATGGGAGACTGAATGGCTTCAGCGTGTGGTCTGAAACATCAGCGTGTCGACCAGGGAACTTTCTTGGAAAAGTCAACAGTAAAATTCCTTTCCCCGTGCTACCGTTGAAGTGCCTCAACATGAGGTGCAGACAGTTGTCTTCACCACCTTGAATGCAAGTATTTTCCCTGGTGGAAAGGCACCCACACCTAACTTTTTTGAAAGGTGGGGAATGGCATTCCTGCTGCTTCCATCTATCTTCTGTGTTACTATCTTGAGCTGACATCTAGCTCAGCGTACCAGGATGCGGTCCCCACAACAGCCTGGAAAGGCTGAGTCGACGCCTCTCTCTCCAAGCAACCCATTCTCTCACCTCACAAACAGGTGAGACGGCTGAGGAAAATCTTCCTTTTCAAGAATTCAGGGCTCACTGTGGCAAGACAGAAGTGAAGACTTGGACTTTACAGCTTTGTAGCTTCGATACTGCATAAGGAGCAGCTAGTCCTGCGTCTTTGTCTCAAAAACTCTTTGCACGTTTAATTCAAAACAATCTTTAGATAAACTGCATGAACAATCTTGAAAGAAAAAAAACTGGAACCCAGCATGCCCCCTTTCAGATAACGACATCGTAAGGCCAAAATTTATGCTTTCTCCCTCTAGACCAATCAATCTTCATTTCTTCACTCTGCGATGTCCTAGCTCCAGTGGAAGGAGGGGGGTGAACACCATGTCCGTACCCAGAATGACCAATGTCCTGGGAATTCCAAGTCATCAGTGAGACTTAATTTGCCTCAGCTGGGAATTAGGTGCAGATGGCTCACTTCAGAGGAAAATATTTTAATGATGAGGCTGTTACAAAGATACTACTTCTTCCACCACAAAGCTGTTCACAAAGAAGAGTCTAATCATGATCACCTGAATACAGATAATCCCAACAGAAATGCTTTTATTTAATAATTAATACCTAGATACAGTTGACAAGATACAGTGTCACTAGGAGATATAAATCAAAAGAATACCTTTTACGTGTATAGTGGAGTACTTCTCCATTAAGCATTAAAGTCAGCCCTAATGAAGGGAGCCTGTAAAATTACGGAAGCAACGCAATAGCCACTAAACATCTCGCTGTCCTTCAGAGTAACTCACACGCTTACCTTCCACTTCAAATACGTTTTAACATACTTGTGTGCGTGTGAGTGCGTGTGTGTCTGAGCACATCTATGAGGAGAGTTCCTAGCATCTAATTGTAAGATAATAAGAAAACAAAAAGTTTGCATGAACGAAAATTACAAGAGTTGTTTTTGTGATTGAGGTTTGGTTAAGTCAGAATATAAATGGATTTCATCAAATTTTGTGACACAGAGGGTTCGGCATTGCATCATTGTTTTTTGAAGTCAGACTGAAAACCAACACAGGGTTCACTTCATAAGTACATTTCCTATATAAAGAAATGTTTTTATCCAGCACTGATGAGAACATATTCTCAGCAGTATTTCCAGTTTGAACTTTGCCCTCTTTATGTTTTTAAGATGAAGAATATTAACGTGCTACTGTCAAGATACCTACATGATGGGCCGTAAACTAAATGCTGCAAATTACTGGACTAATTGATTGAGATTGTTTTGATTAACGAACTAACCAACTTCTACTGGACTAATTGATTGAGATTGTTTTGATTAACGAACTAACCAACTTCTACTTTTCTGTTGTATTTTTGTCCAAAGGCTGATTTCGTAATGACATAGTATTTGATTGCAAAACAATAATGAGGTTTTTTTTTTTTTTATGCAGATCCTAAAGAAAGAGGAAATGCATGTTGCAATAATCGTTAAAAAGCTCTAATCTCTCCCCGATAGGATTGCACACCTGCGATTTTGCTCACACACCTGAATCACTTCACAAACACCAAAGCCAGAAGCAAAAGTCACATTGAAGAGCGAAGATCACATCTTCTGATCACACCATAAATTTCCAGCCCTAGATCTGAATCAGTCATGTCAAAACTGGAACTGAATCCAGTAGAGCTGGTATTTCGTTCCTGATGCTGTTTGTTCTGTGAGTTACTCTTAGTGGGAATTCAGACAAAATCCAAATCGATCAAATTCAAAATAAAATTAATTCAGCAGTTGCTATCATCACAAGACAATTCATATGCCACTCATGGTAATGGTTGTGTAAGAAATGCCAGTTGATTATTCTGTGCTGACCGGAACCAGATCGTTGCAAAGATGTAACAAAGGCAACAAATTGCTAGTAAATAGAAGCTCAAATCTAGCAAAACAGCTCAGCTATGGGGAGAAATCCAGAGCTCATAGCCAGAAAGTGGGATCCAGAGTGGTGTGTTAGGGACCGTGACTCCCAGTACAGTGCAGGGGGAGAATTAGGCACTTCGGGTATTGCCTAGAGACAATGAATAGGAAACACAGATGGTGAGATGGGTCGTAACTCCTATCTTGAGAAGCAGGCACGTCACTTCAGCCCCAGGCAAGTGGCTCTCTCTGAGGGGCATTCGGACCAGAAAATGCTTTCTAAAATTACTGTATTTGAATGGGAAAGGCTAACTCATTTCTTCTTGGAGGAGGAGCAAGAATAACCAGTTTCGGCAACAACATACTGGAGTCAAAGCACTAGCTCAGTCAGAGTTTAGTTCCTTTTCATACTGAAAATGGCTGTACTCCTGATCTCCTCCTACCCCACCAAGTGCTCCACCATCACACCACAGGCAGCCTACCTGTGACCGCTGCCTTACACATATGGCATTAGGTACCTGGGAACCTAGCGTACCAAACTACCACACATGTACTTCCTAACGGCTCTCTAAAATGTTTCTGAGTGGATTTTTTCCCTTTCCGCCAGATGAGTTCAGATCGGAAGGGTGGCTTTCAAAGATTGCCGCTGCTAGGCACATTCGTGCTGATACAGCATTTACACCATTGCCACGGACATCTAAAGATACAAGAAATGTGCAGCTCAGGACAAATCTGTGAATCTACGCAAATGAGAGAGAGTAGAGTTCTACTTTTTCTTTTTTTTTTTTTTTTTAGCTTGTGAAAGGTTTAATATGTGTTAATAAATATAAAAATCTTTTGTATGCTTAACTACAAAATTCCATAATTTATAGTCGTTTTTCTAATATATATTTTATTATCGCATATGTACAACAGGCTGGCTTTCAAGAATAGCCTTAAAAAGCATAAGCAACCGAGCAGTTCATCTGTGACTTTTATAATGGACCATAAATGTTTCAGAAGAATGGTCTGGCGAGGGACTTCTCGACTCATGTTTTGTTCTGCAGGCTCTGAAAACAAAGAATGTGCATGTATTTAACAATAAACTATACAGCTTTTGGTTTGAACTTTGGCTTAATTGAAATCAGTGGCAAAATTCCCCTCTTTTTATGATGGACACTCTGCTATAAAATAATTCCCTTCGCCATTATTAATGTACTGTTCTTTCTTCCATCCCCTGTATTCTTTAAATCCGAGTTTTATTTATATGCTGATATTCCTGTAACTGCAAATCTAAAGAGAAAGCCTCTGTTCCCATATATCCTTGACTTGCCTTTTGCATTTTTCTGCATGATTCCTCTTTGATCTGCCTCTGAATTTAATAATGAAATTTGACTCAATATCCCTCCCACTATATATAGCTCCTGCTACATCATGTTCTGTTACCTATCATCTGACAGTGTAATTCTTGAAATCTGGCCATTTAATTTGGTCCAAGAAAACGTATCATTTAAAAGAAGGCCATGTTCATTTGACTAAGTGAATGCACATTTCTGTTTTCTTACCAAGCGCTGGTGTATGGGCAGTTCCTCATACTGTGTGTGGGGGAATGTTTACAGAATCCTATCAGCAAAAATGGCATTTGGCAAGAATATTAACTACAATAGCAGCATTCACGGTTTGGTTTCTAAATATGTTATAATGCTGAATATTCTCATTTCCTTTCTGCATTACCTCTGCCTGCTGCAGGGCTGGGAAGGTAGCCTCGCAGAATTTTTGAATTCAGATTTCACCTTCCCCTGCCATGGGACAGGAAATGAAACCTCCCGAAGCCTGGGATCTCTGCATGAATGGAGGGCATTGTAGATACGCATCGTATTTCACTCCTCCCTGCTGACACCCGCAGTGTCAGTTCTTTCCATCACTGGGGCACGCTGGACCGTTTTTAAAGACAATCGCAGTGCCAACCTCTTAGCTAAGCCAAAAAATTTTATTTTCTGCTTTTCCAATTTCCTAGGACCAATGATTAATATCCCTATCAAATTACCTGATCTTTAGGAGAGTCAACAGGACTATTCCTAGGATGAGAACTATGCAGGAGGAATAGGCAATAACGTAGACTGTTTCACCTATGAGTAAAAAACACAAAGCAGACATGAAACATTTACGTCTCCGGTAATAAGAATCAGATTTGAGATCTGAATTGGAATGCATACATATGTAAGATAAATTAGCTATCAATTCTGACACAAGTAATTAAAAGGAGGAAAGAGGCCTAGATGGTATGCCAATGGTAGGAATAACTCTTCCTTCACCAGCTGGCGCAAAATCATTTTCAGACTCCTTTTAGTAAATACCAGCTCCAATAGCACTTCGTATGTGTAGCACTACCTTTTACTCTTCACCAGGGGAACAGATTGTTACTCTGATTTGTGTTTTGGAGTATTCTCCCCATTGATTTTAAGGTGCTAATTTTATTCTGTGTCTGAGAGGAGACCTGGCTCTCACTTACCTGCCAGACCTCTTTTCCTTTTTCGCGTATGACCATAATTGCAGTGCGCAGCAATACTTGATCTAGAATCAAATTAACGTAAAATGGGATCTAAGAGTGTGTTTCTGGGCCCCGTGCCCATGGAGTTTCCTCTTTCTCTTAGGCTTCTCACCAAAAAGTCACTTAGGCAGCTGTACGTGCTAAAAATTCCAACTGTTGAAAAACTGGGAGTTGTTTCAACTTTTGTTTTCCAAATAAAGAGGAACTTATTTTTCCTGAAGGAATGATTCCATTGGTTTTGATCAAATATTGTGAAGGAAAAATTTCAGTTGGGAATGTAACATAAGCCCTGAACCTGAGATGGAGAGGTGCGGCGGTTAGATGACTCAACAAAAGGACTTAAATCCAGAGACGCAAGCGTAAAACATGGGACCTTTCTGTTACTTTCCTTTTGCACTGATTCTGTCATGTTTATACAGTTAAAGAAGTTTTTGTTCGAATAGGAACTCAGTTGCAGAGGGCCTTAGCTGTTCCCAAGCTGCTTCCTTACACAGTCAGTGAAACATTCACCGTGGAAGAGATGGAGTCCCGGTCCCATCACTGGGCCACTTATCTGGGCTGTGAGAAGGCCAAATTCTGGTCTCTGAATCAGTTACCAGTTATTATATGTTCTGTTTGTTTGTGTGTTTGTGCATATACAGACATTTCTGTATACACTACATTCATGCAACAGCTGTATAGTGGAACACAAACACAGGCGGGTATGGATACTGGAGCAGCTCCAGTAAGAGAGAGTGAATATATATTCTACAATGAGGCAAGAAATGGGCAAGAGCTGAGCCAGGGGTTGGACCTGCCTGGGCTTTATTGCAGGATGACACTCACTTTTTCTCAAAAAGCTATCAAAAAGGCAAGTTTTCCAATAGAAGGAAAATGAAAGCAACGATTGAAACCTCACAAGTTGCACAGAATGACCGTACCACTTCATGCAGCAAGCTACTGGCAGATATTTAACGTGGTGAATTTTTGAAGGAAGAGAGGTGAGGTCTGTCTTAGTCTCAGTGCAGGACTAATATCATACATTAAGAAATAGGTCAGCAGTTTGTCCCTCTCTCAAGTTACAACATTTCTTTAAGATGATGAGTTTTAGGAAAAGAATAATTTTTAGGGTTTTTCTGCAGTTTCTGAATCTTAATTGTACACTCAGTCGTTTTAAAACACAGAAGCAGTTGCAGGGGCAAAAGTTTCCTACTTTTTTGAAGTGGAAAGTGAGGTTCACACATATTTGAAGCAAAAAAGAAGTTTTAAAAGTACATCGCTTACCACAAGACTAGGAAAATTATTAGGAACAACAGTCATGGATGTTTAAAAATGGGCTAATGTAATTTCGCCAAAATGTTGTAATATTTTTCTTTTAAAAGTTGGGAAAAGTGCTTCATTTTCATAAAACAGAACACTGAAATAAAAAACTTCTAATTTTTGTCAAAATTTTATAAAATGCTATATTTTTAGTGAAGTAATTACTGGTAAAAAATATGTTGATTGTAACATTATTTAATTCTATGGGGAAGACAAGAAAGATGTTAATCATCAGATCATGCTAGAAGCTACATATTTTCTCCTACCTTCTGAGAACGAAGGGAATCTGTAAGGCTAGGAGAGGGCACAATTTTGTGGCTGAAGCGCTAACTCTCCATTTTATATATTCTTTGTGGTTTAACTACTTGAATGTGCTTATTCATCTTCCCTTAAAAATGTTGTTGGAGTGTGTGTTTCCTGATAGGCACTCTGCTCTTCTTTAAAAATCCAAATGATATTTTATAGAAATTTTCACTATTGATCTACATCCAATCAGTTCTTGAAATGTGAAATAGTGCTAGGGAAGTTAAGAAATATAGATAGGAAAGTTTGTCTCTTTTCATCCTACGTATTGCCCATGAAAACTACCAGAATCCACATGTCAATTCCTGTATGATGTAACGGGATGTATTATTCCATTTTGATCTCTGTATACATGGTATCGATCATCTGAACATGATCTAACTAACGAGTTAAGGCTTAAAAAACAGTGCCCTAAATGAACAATAAAAACACTGACTGAAATTAGGCACGTTTGCAGTTACAGATCAGTAAACAACCTTAGGTCTCATGCTGTGTGCCCATTCACAGTTCACAGCAATCATAGAATCGCAGAATCGTAGAGTCGTTTAGGTTGGAAAAGACCTTTAAGATCATTGAGTCCACCTGTCCAGCCGGCTCTGGAGAGCAGATAGCTCCATCACAAGCATTAAAAACATGATTAAAAGTTAGAATAATTTCCCATTCTTAGCAGCAATGGTAAAAAATGTAGTGTACATAGAGTGTCTATGTTATTACTCTTCGAAGAAACCGCTGTCCCTATTTCAGCAATTCTCTTCATCTGAGGTGCAGAAGAGCAAACCTCATTTGGGTTTACTGACTAGATGGAGAAAGGGATACAAATATCTGCATGGACCATGGAGAAAGAAAGGCATACGTGGTGCCTAAAGACTTAAAATAGGAGGTGGCTGAAATACAAGATGTTTCCAGCTCGGTCCTGTAGAGAGTCAATTGACAAAAGTGGAGGGCAGTCATTTCCATTGCAAAGGGAAGGGCAGCGAGGTGTTGGGAGGGTTGTTCTGTCCCGCGGTGTCCTGGTTTGAGGCCTAAACCACAACAGGTGGAGGTGGCCTGGAGTCATGGGAAGTTTGTGGACCTTCTCACCTTAGGGCAGGTTTATAGCAGGGCCACCGCGGCTGCTTGATACAAGTCTTGTCCTTCCTAGGATGGGCTTCAGACCTCAGGGACACGATAACTGGGGCTGCAGGTACCACTGAAGCACTAGCTGGAGCTCTCTACACAGGCATATGGACATTTCCAGTGATGAAGTTCGGTAGAGGATAGCTGCCGGCTCAGCAGCTGGAACAATTAGTGGGATTACACTCTTGTGTAAATCTACCTGCTTATGTATACATAGTGAAATGACTCTGAATATTCATCAGACAGATTAATTCCGGCTGGTGCTCAGTGGTTTCTTGGCTACCCGCAGCTTGTCATAGGCTTTTTGCTACATTTACAAAACAATCAGATTGACAATGTTTCATACCTTCCAAATTAAAGGTACTGGAGCTGAACTAATCTCAGTTCCCACAGCAGCTGGTATAATTATAGATAAACCCTGCCAATTACTTGTTTATCTAGATTCTCAGCGTGGCGAAACTCCTCAGTAGGAAATATATGATAACTCTACAATTTAAGACAAAGTGAGATTAATTTCAACAGTTTTGGGTCAAGACCAATTTTATTATATCTCACAAGAACAGGATAAGAGTTCTGTATTTCTAGCTTTTTCTCCCAGCCAAAAAATACTTCGGCTCCAAAGCTCTATGCTGATGAAAGTAACTGCTTATCTTCACACATGAATCATTTTTCAAATTGAAGTGTGGGAAGCAATCTTTTAAATTATGTGGATCTGTAAAATCATGGAGATAATTTGCATAGGATAAAGTCAAAACCAGGCCGAAAGGGCATAACTAGGGAGGCAATAGCAACATTTTTGAAGTTTGGAGATTTTTTTTTGTTTGATTTATTGCTTTTTGATGTTGTTTCCAAAATGACATAAAATTCTGGCCCCATCTAAGCTTACAGCAGAAGTCTCATTAACTTTTATATGGTTGGGACTTGGCCCGCATCACATCTTGTTAACAGGGTTGTATCAGCCCACAGACAACTGGGTTGGCCCGTACCTCCTGGTATGTGAATGAGTGTAAATCCAGTCGAGATTTTTACACAATCCTGTTGTCATATGGTTACACCAAAAGCTGGAATAATATTCTTCCAGCTGAACCGGGTTATATTTTTTTGCACACATATATATGAATATATGTATATATGTTTAGATTTATTATTTATTATGAAAGACGACTTTTATTATGACCAATCTTATCCAATGGCATCATTTGCAATGCCACTGAATAGAATGGAGAAATCTTACTGTTTTTTTGAACGGCAAGTGTTTTTATGAATTATCAAATTAAGAAAATGTTGAAGAAATGTGGCAGAGCACTGGAACAGGCTTCCCAGAGAGGTTGTAGGGTCTCCCACTCTGGAGACATTCAAAACCCGCCTGGACGCCGTCCTGTGCAGCCTGCTGTAGGTGACCCTGCTCCGGCAGGGGGGTTGGACTAGATGATCTCTGAAGGTCCCTTCCAACCCTGACTATTCTGTGATTCTGTGATTCTTCTGAACATGTTCATCTATAGTTGATCATTAGTTTGAATTGGTGAAAGACATCCTTGTATCTTTCAATGACAAACTAACTAAAGGATTCTTCTGAGCTTTTGCTGTAGGGACAAGACATCAGCAAACGGTATCTCCTGCTTTCCAAGCAGAAAATAGCCAAGAAGCAAATATATTCAAATATCGTCACACACACAAGAGGCCACATTTGACAATTTAACGGTTTTGCCTCTGCACTCTGCGATTCTTCTTGGGATTTGATTTCAGTAAAGATAAATATTTCGTAAAGATGATAGCTCCCTTTGCAGGCTGAGTAATGCGCATTTACTAGCATATGAATCTAGGATACAGGGTTAGATTTTTGGCAGTGGGATTTATGAAACAATTTGCAATATGGTTTTTATCATCAGGTAGATATCCTGAATCAGATTCTTCTCCTTGACCTGGCTTCCTATGAGACGTTTATAGCTTAGAGAGTTCCCATCTAGTGTACATGACAGCTCCAACAGAAGAAATATTTTATTGTATGGTTTAGGCTGGTCAGCATTCTTTTTATTTTTCTAAGGCCATCCAAAATTCTGTTAAGAGTTCAAGGACAGGTTTTTGGAAAGTATTCAGACTTCAATGCGAACAGAAGTAACTGGGTGCAGGCTGCTTTTTGTGAACATTTATCTGAGTCTCTGAGGGAAATGTATAATACATTTTACCCACTGAAAGAGTCTGTAGTTAGAAGTAGTCACAGGGGTGAAATAGCACACATTTTACTTTTTCTCACTTAGAGCGGGATTTCTTGCATTATAACTTGCACTATTTAACCACTAAAGTCTGGTTCCAGCCAGAAATTCAGGCTCCCCCTGTAGGGAAAGAAGCCAACACTTCCCACAAAGTCCGAAAAGGTGGGATTAATCTTCCTCTCAGCATCCCTGACGTTTTTTCTCTGGCTACACAGAGCACTTGGATGGCATGCATGATTCTTAAATAATTGTAATGCTGAAATTACAGCTGAATGCTTAATTATTCACATACAGGTCTCAGGAATCCCATTCCATGAATCCATTTTTATACATGCCAGGTTGCCCACTTCAGCAATAGTTGAAGCATGGAGGTGGTAGAAGTCCCTTCGTTTTGTACTGCATGCAGAGCTTGAAATATTTTTTCGCTGTTAAAGGTGTTCAGTATGAACAGTTCTGGGAACTAATTTGTATTAATGTCTGGAGCATTGTAATCTGTCCTACACAAGGTAGAACAGGTCATTCTCATTAGAGTCGATATTGGTACATTAAGCTCTTTAGTGTCCTCACTCTGTAATTGGGTCCTTCAAGAGGAAATATAGAATTAATATTATTTCAAGCATGAGAAAATTTTGTATATTAATTCAATATCCTTTAACTTTATGTCACTTAATTGCTTACTGTAAATGCATGGAATAAAACCAGATGCAGCTCTTCAATCCATGGGATATCGTGATCTGCAATCGCGTTGCATGAGAAGGTAAAGTTTGACTGAGTGTAATAGAAGCCCCTTCTCAGATGGCTTACTGTGGCTTCCTAATTTCGTTGTTGTAACTACTATGGCACGAAAAGTCAAGCGAGCTAGGAGAGGAGTAGGTGTGACATCAAAGCTAATAATTTGTATTACACATTATCACTACTTCTCTCTAACGACTGTACAGAGTCAGGCTCTGGCAGGCTTAATTGCTTAATTTTCCCCAATTATAATATAGTGATTGTGAGACATCTATTTCAAAACCACTTGTCAGAGAAATTGGTTCAGTCTCATTATCTTTATTTGGTGGTTATATAAGCTAAGCCAAACAGGTAGAGAGGTTTTTCCACATTATGTTGAACGGGGGAGCAACAGGTAGAGCATATTTGCCTGAACCCACCCAAGGGACCCAACCTTTAGTCTTCCCTACGATACATGAGGGAAATTTCAAGAGTATTTCTGTTAAAATCATGGAGTGGTTAGCCCAAACTCACCATCAATTGAAGAAGAATGGAGCTGTGCTCTGGAAAGCTTTTCTCCTGGCACTTCTGTATTTACCCAGTGAAAACCTTTCTTCTTAATGGAAATTTGACCTGAATATTGGAAAGAAAATATCCAATCAAAATATTACTTAAAAATCATAATTTAAGTGAATATTGCTATTTGGTATTTTCATAAGAGTAACAGAATTTATAAAAGCAGCTATTTAAAAATATTGTTTACTGACACTCGATGAATCAAGTGGATGAGTGAATGACAGTTCTTCCTTTGACATCTCAGTTAAATGTCCCCTGTAGTTTGTCTTACAGGCGACAAGCATGCTTTAAAAATATTCTCTGCCTCCAAACAACTTAAATTCTCTTTTCACGTAAACTATTTTAAAAATAGGTCCACCAAAAGAATTGGGCCCACCAAGCCAATATAGAAATGATGGGAAATGGGTAGTAGTTTGAAGTAATTTCCAAAAGGCAGAGCTTATTCTGCAAACAAATTGCTAGACCTCAATCAACTCTTTCACAAAGGCCTGTCCTCTTAGTGGGCATAATTTGATGACTGTATCTGAAAATATACATCTTCTGTTGAAATGAAAAGCAAAAGGTTTACCCAAGTAGAATAGTTTACAGAGCAAGAGGCTAAACCATACAAGACTATGCACAGTCACTCCCATGAACCGTAAGCTGAGAAAATTTTATTCCCTAGAGGAATGAAACCAATATGACAAAGGCTCATGTCTGCAGCCTGAAACATTGTCTAAACAGCAATGGACTAAATCTTCCTCTAATGTATTTCTTCTCTGAGATCCAAAAGTACAACCCAGAGTTGAAATATTTTGGAAAATTAATTTTTTCCTTTCTGTCACTGGCATTTTTGCTTATTCCTGTTGTGACACTGATCCTACATTGGCACTGATCCACACTGTGCTTCTGTCTCATATAGCAGCCGGTTACTCACAGTTCTTGCCTTTTATTGAGTCTGCAGCAAGCTTTAATCCTGTAAGCACAGCCCCAAGAGCAAACACTTGTGGCAAGGCAGTACCATACAAGAGTAGGAAGAGGTGGTGGTGGTAAACACCACTTGCGGGTCTGCTCACGCCAGTTCTGGAGGCAAAGATCCTTTTTGCTAGCCCTGGGTATTTGTCTATTCAGAAAGACTTCAGAGTTAAAAATCATCATCACTGCAAGAGTGAAAGTTCTCCAAAGTTCACACTGCGGCCAGATGAATGAGTTAGCAGAAGGGGTTGGATGGGGTCTGCAACAGAGCACTCGCTCCACGTCCCTAAACTGCCATGTAGATGATGGCATTTAGCACTGTGCCTGACAGTCAAACCCATCATCTTCTCTCTCTTCAGTGGAGCTGCATTACAACTAGGCATCTAGAAAAAACAAAAGCAAGACTCCCAACAGTCTGCAAACATTCTGTGGAGTAGAGGCCAATCCTTTATTCAGCCAAAGGCCCTGGATCCCCAAACTGCTTTTAACTAGCAGGAATTCATTGCACCACAGGAGCAAGCAAGCTTCTGTTCTTGAATCCCAATTAGGTTAGGGAAGTTTCCATCACAAAAAAACCACAACATTTTATACTGAGACTGCTTCAGGGAATGGCAAAAGCTCATGAGCAATTATTTGATTATTATGACATGAGGGTCATCTTTTTGCTTTGTAGGTAAAGAATAACTAACACAATGACGTGTTCCCCCATTTGGACCATTAAATGCAGACATAAAACAAGCAAACAAATAAATAACATTCATCAGAAAAATCACCGCCAGTAGTCTCAAATCTAAGTGTGTTATGGTATCACTTTTCCAGGGAAGTTGTTATATGATTTTTAATCTTTTCTCAGAGTCTGAATTTTAGTAGTGATTAACTAAGCTTAAGGGCAGTGTTTCAGCAACTTGATTGTAATTTCTGGGTAGACTTTGAGTGACAAGAAAAAAATTACACCCTTATCAATGGTAACGCTTTGGCCACTAAAACTAAAAATTAGTTAATTCATTCGATGAAATGCATGCATGCAATTAATATATGTTGTTAAAAGGCAGTCCGTCAGATGGAACTATGAAATACTCATTGCTTTTCATTGTTACCTCTCTCAAGCTAGGTTGAGAATATATATAATTACATATAGAAGATGATTAGCATAGGGTATGATGAACTAGCAAGTAGTATATCCTAAGAGGATTTACTTAGCAGAATAGCTGGTGTGATAGATCAGTGATTTGAAGAAACGAGGGTAATTTTGTCTTTAATCTGGGCCATGGACCGGATGCCTGGATGAAGCCGGAGTGTTGCAGAGGTGGCAGATGAACCTTTGGGTTCAGTTTTAGGCTGCAGGAGTTCAGCAACCACACTGTGATGTGACCCACAAGGACAATAAGTGGGGACAAACAGGGGACATGCTTCAAAGGCACACTCCTGATTCAGACTAAAACATTAATATCTGCTCCCATATTGCCCTTTGTTGCACTAACAATTCTCTCTTAAACAAAGTCTTGGCAAGGCCTTTTATATTTAACAAAAAAAACCAACTGATTTCTCACATGAAGGGCTTTATTGGTTCTGAGAAAGTAGATACATTTTATCTGAGTTATCCCCAGTGTTTTTACTCAAGGCCAAATCCTGAAGCCTTTATTCACAGCAGCTTTTTCTTTGAGAGGTCCTATTTAAATTACTGAAGTTCTTTTCTGTGGAATGAAGTCTGTTGCTAAATGTGTGTAAGCTATGTTAATATTTAGAAACCAAGAAGAAAAGAAAGAAAAAAACAACATGTCATATTATTTGTAAAAACAGTGTACCAAAGTACTTTAAGCCAATGAGAGGAAGGCTTTGGACTTTTCTAATCTGTGAAATTATTCTTTTATTGTTATTCCAGCAAATTCAGGTAATGAGACATGTAGTCAATTTTATGGATTTACTACTGATATATTTCCCAAAACCAGAGGAAAAAAACTGCATGTGCAATTTACATTTTGATTCGGATTAAAAAAAAAACGCAGACATAAATCTTGCTGAAATCAGTAGTAGCAAAGATATAGTAAAGATTTGGTGTAAGTCAGAATTTTAATACTCTTTAAAACTCATTATTCTTTAAAGTTTTGTGTCTTACTCACGTAACTCTCTGAAGCAGGATTTGCTGTGAAGCATGTGATGGAAGAGCTCGCACAACGACTGCTCCGCGGGAGGCAACTTCTGGCAGGTACACTCCACGCGCAGCATCGTGCCCCAGTTGCTAACGTAGGCTTCTTTGCAATCGGCGTTTGCAGAACAGGGTATGTCTTCCTTGATTAAAGTTTCAAGACAAGCTTCATCATCGTAGCATTCTTTTGTCACGTGTCTCCAACACTTTGACCAAAAAGTTGTGTATTTTTTCCTGGTGGGAAAAAAAGTATACAATGACAGTTTAAAAACACTGTGATTTCAGAAAAAAGGCATTTAAAGATCATCACAAAAAGATAATGTATTCCCAAGGTACCACTTAAGCCTTAAAAATCAAAATATTCAATGCTAGCTGGCCTAAATTCTGCTCTGATTTGCACCTAATTGGTTTGAGTGAAATATGCAAAATTGTAATTTGAGGAAAAACTTAGTTTTACTGAAGAAGTTTTTGAGCAAAAGCAACTGCACTTCTAATCAGCACCTGTGGAGATTTTTCCAGGGTTCAGTAAAAATCAGCGTGAATACCAACAGCCTCAGATACTCAGAGAAGAAATGCGGAGAGAAGGATTAGATCAGTCATCACAACGAAACCACACTGGGTGCCGTTCTAGTGAATCAGTTTGTTGGGCAGTATAAAGGAAGAATGAGTATTCAACTTATTTCACATAAAAAATCTTATATCCAATGCCAACCCCTCCTCCCCGGAATGTTAACAAAAGACAAAATGGCCAAGGCTCAGGAAAAATTAAATGTAATTTAGTTGACCTTATAGATGAATTGATAGCAGAGATAAATTACCAGGAGAATTAACTTGTTTCCCAGATCAATAATCTCAAATGATTTCAGTTTATTTGCTCGTATAATAAAATTGGCCTTTAGCGCACCATGTATGACAATAGAAAACATCTATTAAAAGTTAACTCAGAGATCTGTAGATATTAATTAGAAACCGATTTATCACTTACATTAAATGTTAGGGGATGGTAAAGGTAAACTATTGTATATTGCACATTAAAATATTAAAATATTTTTTCCTTAATCATAAAATTAAGTTATTAATTTACTGTTGATATTGTGAGACTGTTAGAAGCAAGTCACATGGAAAAGCGTGAACTGTTACAATACCAGCTAGGCCATTACTGTAAATATTTTCATTACAACAAGCAAAGGTTTCAAAGCAGATGCCACCTCTGTGCTAATGGAATTATTTTTATTCACCTCCTGATTTATAGATATGGCTAGCTTTAATTCACTGACTAATTTTGCTAATTATATCCACTGATTGTCAGCGCCAGGAAACGTTAATGTTCCCAAAATAATGGGTAATTCAGCAAGTCTCCATTATGATATTACATGTGTACACATGCACAAACAGACATACATTTGTAGCCCAATTCTGTTTGACATAAAAAGGGGCAATTCCCACTGACGTCAAACTGAATAGTGGGCGCAGAACTGAAAGCCTCTCTTGGCCTTCTGCTTTGTTGACTGAAGATTAATTTGAGCAGAGCTTTGAGGTAAAATTCAGGTCTAATCCGTAAGGGAACTGGTGACTACACTGAAAACCAAGGTGGGCCAATTGACCGTCCTCAAATGCTGGCAATTAAGTAGAACTCTGAATATGGGCTAATCATGTTGCGTGTTTTCTAAAAATAAAATAAAATTTGAAAAACGTGTTATTCTTCATTAGTTTGGTGGTCTGTGTATGTTTCAGGGCAGCTTTTTTCAAGTATCAGTATGCCTGAGGCAAAAAGAATAAGACAAGTTTCCTGAACAGGCCAAGTTGGCCGTAAGACTGTTGGGTACAAAGGGTCAGACCCTGCGGAGGAAGAGGTAATTACTTTAACCAAACAAACTTCGTCTGGTCTGTCTGCTGCACAATCTGTGCAAACTGCAAGAGAGCAAAGGTGCCGACTGGCCGGTGTGAGCTGAAGAAAGTGGTAATGAAAATGTGCAACGGCATAGTATGTCCAGCAGAAACGATGTTAAGAATCATGAAACAAGTAGAAGAAAAACCTACACTAGATTCCAGACCTTTCTGAAAATGAACCTTTTCCGTTTACTGGTGGAATTAACTTGTGGAATTACCACAGCTGATGCAGACATCTGTGAAGATGTCAAACGCAAGAGATGATATGCAGTAGACACACTGCAGAAAACAATTTTGTTATAGATGAGATATATGGCTTATATATAAAAAAGGTTTGATCAAATAATGATTCAAAAGCACATTACTGGGCGATATCTTTCTTCTTACCTGCACAATTCATTCTCTTCACACATGTGGATTACATTCAGACACGATGGGGGTGGGACTGCAGTAACTGCACAGGGCTTGCCATGGAGAAGTTCTTTGGCTCTGTGGCAGGATTCATCAGGCTGGATGCAATCACAAAATGTCATCATTTGGGCAACTTCAAAAGGCATGTTTTGATAGAAGAACCTTATGGCTGCTTGACATTCTTCCATGTTGCACTTCTTACTTACTGAGCAAACCTTAAGGTACAGGGACAACTGTTTGTTACATACTTCATCTTCAACACACTCCTTGTTCACATCCAAACAGGTTCTGTTTGCTGTGTATGCTAAAAAGAATAACATTTTTTAAAATGAAATCACAAGAAAACCTTTCTCCAGTAATGATTGGTAGTCATCCTGCCTGCAACATTCCCATGCCTGCCTGCAACATTCCCATGAAAACCAAGTTTGACTCCCCAAAACTGATCCAGCTCTTGCAGCATTGCCTCTTTTAAGCTCATTCTTCTTACTTCTCCCTTCCACTGCGTAGCCCTCATAAGCAACTCTTCTGAAAGTTTCTGCCCTTGGCAGGTAAATAAGGGCAAAGAAAGTGAAAACTGGCAAGACGGAAGTTTCTTCATGGTAGGTAACAGTTTCTGGAAGCTAGTGGCTAGTGGATATCTGAAACTGCTGAAATCTCCAGCATGCAGTCTTATTCTAGGCCATGTAATAAGTAATGGAGAAGAGAATATAAATGGCATGTCTCTGCTTTTAAAGCTAGTTTGTATATTTCTAGCCTATGCTATAAACCTTCCAAAAAGACCTTGATAATTCTGACCCTAAAATGTTTACAGCATAAGATTTGCCTCTGAAAATTTAACAGGATCAGGATTGTTACCTGAAATTTTTGTATTCTTATCTACACAGTAGCTTAACTGACAATTTGTTGATGCGTTACGGTCTAGACAAGTGGCCTGTGTGGTGGTTGGGGAACTGGCTGGCAGGCAGCACCCAGAAGGTGGTGGTAAATATCTCCTTTTCAAACTGTCAAATTGTTACAAGTGGGGTCCCCCAGGGATCGACACAGGGCACAACACTGTTTAGTATCTTCATAAGTTATCTGGATGATGGGATCAAGTGTACCCTGATGAAGTCTGTTGATGGCACCAAACTGAGTTGGGAAGTGAACACTTCGGAAGGGAGAGCCACCCTACAGGAAGAGTTGGATAGGCTGGGAGAGTGGGCTAACAAGGACCTTATGAAGTTCATCAAGGACAAACGTAGGATCTTGTACCTGGGAAAATATAATCCAGGAGTGCAGCACAGGCTGGGATCTACCTGGCTGGGGAGCAGCTCTGTGGAATGGGACCTGGAGGTCCTGGTGGACAACAAGCTCAATATGAGTGAAGAGTGTGCTGCTGTGTCAAAGAAAGCCAACAGGACGCTGGGTGGCATCAATAAGGGCACCACCAGCAGAGATAAACAAGCCATTATCCCACTCTACTCAGCGCTTGCCAGGCCACACCTGGACTACTGTGTTCAGTTTTGGCCCCCTCAATACAAGAAACATGTGGACAGGCTGGAGATGGTCCAGAGAAGGGCCACCGAGATGATCAAAGGACTGGGAAGGCTTCCATATGATGAAAGGCTGAAAGAATTAAGGTTTATTCAGCCTTGAGAAAAGAAGGCTTAGGGGAGACCTTATTACCATGTTCCAGTATTTAAAGGGTGGCTACAAAGAAGATGGAGACCCCTTTTTTACAAGGAGTCACATGGAAAAGACGAGGGGTAACAGGTAAAAGCTACTTCAGCAAATATTCCAATTGGACACAAGAAGAAAATTTTTCACAATGAGAAAAATAAGCCACTGGAATAATCTCCCCGTGGAAGTGGTGGATTCCTCATCATTGGACATTTTTAACATTCAGCTGGACAGGGTGCTGGGCCATCTTGTCTAGACTGTGCTTTTGCCAAGAAAGCTTATATCCTTGAGGTCCCTTCCAACCTGGTATTCTATGATTCTGTGTTGGATCTATTGACTCCCCTCTCTTCAGTAATTTGAATTAAAAGTATTCATTCAGTAATTAGGATTCATAAGTAAATCAGACTTACCTTGTTTGGAGAGAGCAGATAAACTCCATTGTAATTTTGTTTCCATACTAATATTGTCTAGAACAAAAAGATACAGATACAGGCATAAGTGATAAATCATGTCTTAGCTTAGTTTTTAACTTTAAAGTATTGGCTGTTTTGCTGGCATAGTTCCATTAGTAAAAATAAACAAGAATAAAACGAATTAGCTTGACCAAATAGGACATGTCAGCTTGTTAACAAACTCTAAAAGCACTGTTACATGTATTCATAAGTTTTGGGGTGAAAGCACAGTTTATCAATGGCTGCTGATAACATTCTTTACATAATTATAGATCCTGTGAGCTCAAGAAGTGTTTTTAGAGCTGCTCAGCACGGTACAAAGTCAGTGTTTTTTTGTGAATAAACAGAGATTAAAGGCCTTAATGTGTTCATCAGTTTTCAAGCTCAACTAACTGCTTGTCATGATCTAAAGTCGAGGCAGGCAGACAATTCTTGCTATTAGAAAAGTACTGTTATCGGTCTTATATTGTTTCTAATTATAGTGTAATACTAAAAAGGGACTGATTTGGATCACGTTGTATCAAATTAGCACATTGAAGAACAACAGTATTTGCACTCAGGCTATCATTTTGCTATCAGATTATTCATTCACATCTAAATAAGCTTCTTATTTAGATATCCTGTTTCTAAGATTAAACTGCAAATGATTAAGAAAACCTTTTTCACAGACTTGTGCACACTACTGTTACGTATGAAAGCATTCAGGCTGCTGGAATACCACTAACCTGTGTCGATGTCCTGATTTTCCTCCTCCTCCTTCTTCTCCTCCTCCTTCTCCTCCTCCTCCTCCTCATTTTCACTACCTGCTGAAGCTTGGCTCTTTTTAGAGTATTGTAAACAAGGGTTGTTAAATATTCCCTTCCATATTTTAACACATCTCATCTGAAGTGGCTCTGGGCACTTGCACCCTCCCAGGACTGTTTTCCTCAGTTCTTTCCACGCTGACAAACACTCCTGGTTGACCACCGGGATCCTGCATTTTGCCGGGTCTACCTTGCACGCTCGCTGGAAGCACTTGTACACTAAAAAGCAGTAAGGGTCCTCTCGACAGCGTTGTTTTGCAATACTGCAGTCGTTCTCTAATTTTTCTGGGTGTCTTTGGCCTTCGGGGTTTCTGTGTTGCCTAAAACTCAGTTCAGTATCCGATCTTGAGGAAGTTTCCAAATACTCTGTGCAAAAAGGTACAAACAGAGATATAAATCAAACGGAAGATGGAGCATCATCACTGGTCAGCTCAAAACAAATTCAGGAAAAGGGTAATTGCCTTAATGCAATAAAATGAATGAAACAGGACTAGTTTGATTCTGAGCTGTATGTAAATACATAATAATTTCAGAGTCTTGCAGACTAATGAATCTTCCTCATGCTTACTGTGTCCTGGTAGCTGTATAATACAGTCTAACAATTCAGCTGCTAACAGTAATATGAGGAAACCCTCACTAAAATTACTGCATAAAGGGATCAATCTCGCATAATTTTAACCACTTACAGACTGGGCATATCATGGATCATCATCTTAATTCAATGCATAATTTGTAAAGAGAGAATGGCAATTTCAGAAGATGGTTCATTCATTACCTAAAATAGTAATTTAAGTTAGACAGGGAGAATTACTCCTGAAAGTATTTACCAATACCATAAGGTATAATCTGCAGGTAAAACTGACACTAATGTAACTCCATCCAAACTTACTGGTGAGAAACATACTGGTGAGAAACGTAATCTCAATCAGCAAAAAATATAAAATTACTACATTCTGCTAGAACGAAAAGCAACCGTTCCAATGACATCAACATCAGGTTTTAGATACCCCCTCTTGTTTGGGGCAAGGAGTAACAGATCAGGATGTTATTATTTCCTTTGCAATAAAGCAATATATTCTACTACTGTATGATGAATGCTGATTGATGCCAGCAGGGAGTGAAGTATCAATGCCAGGAATCAACCTTGGGGCTCACTTTCCAAACTCACAATCACTGGCTGATTTTACATCTCTTACGCCAGCTTCGCTAATCGTTACTCCAGGAGACATGGGATGAGAAACCGCAAGCATTCCATGCACCAAGTAATTCTCAGTTACTGAGAATTACTAACTCAAGACAAGTTTTCTGAAGGCAAAAGGGTTCTCAGAATAATAAAAGATAAATTTAAAGGAGTTGGGCCCATTGATTACAATAGAATTTTAAAAAGGATACATTTTATATATTATGTACAGCTTTATGAAGGTAGTGTGTTTCCCACATCCAGTAACCTCTCCTAGATGCGGTGAAGATGCTCCTGGAACACAATGTGACACAACTGCACAGCTGCGCGTCCCCGTTCACTCACACTCCCATTCACGGGGCGGTTGGATGGGGCTCTCTGTACATAACATAGATCCAGTGGCGCTCAAGCCTCCTCGGGCAATAGAAACCATTTGAATTTCTCACATGCATTTTGTTGGTTCTGTTTATTTTAAAGCAGATATGGCATTGCTTTCATATGTATGTTGGAATGCGAATATCATCGAAAAGACAAAACTAATTTTGTGGGGAATTATCAGATTTGAGAAATATGCGAAGAAACTTGAAGCCAGTTAAAATGAGGGTTAAAAAATTATATTTTTCTTTTTGTTTTTCCTAATTAAAACTTTATGTTTAGTTACCTTTATTAATGCTGCACTCTTTCCCAAGCAAAGTTGTGATGCTACAGAAATCGTCTGTAGTGCAGACACAGTTTCTAAATTCTGGGTATTCATCAGCCAGGACCTGGATGATTCTATTACATCCAATAGCGTCTTCTGCCTTGCATCTATTACCTAGAACTCACCATTAAAATTATAATGTTGTTAATGTTTATAAACGCTTAAGGGATATGGTTACATAAAACAATTCAATTGAAGCACAAAAATAATATGTTTTTCCAAGAGAAGATGGTTTGAACCTAGTTTTGTTTGAAAACCTGTCATGATTTACAAATTTTAAATAATATTCAGAGGGATATAACAAAGTTGTGCTACAATATTGCCTTCTTTTATTTGATCTGACCCATTGCTGTTTCTATTCTCAATGCCAAAGTACGGAAAACCTTAAACTCATACCTTTTATTCTAGGTAGATGAGGCACAGAGACCAAACTAAAAAGGTGCACAGGAGTCCAGGGGCGCATCCCGAACTGAGGCACTGAGACCCTCATCTTGGTCCTGTGTAGAAATGAGGTTCCTGGTACAGGGACGGGAGTTTGCAGGGCAGGGTGAGGTACTGCCACGTAACGGAGGAAGAGAGGGGGCGTAGGAGGGCCGAAACCACGACACAGTCCCGTGACAATGGTGATGCTGACTCCATCCTGAGGGATGTCAGATCTGGGTCAGATCCCTCACTCACATGAGGATGGCACGAACCTACAAACGCCTGGCTATTTGGATATGTCCACGGACTGCTACGCTATAGAACAACTTCACTGCCTAAGTTTGGCAATGACAACAAATTTAAAGTAGTTCAAGAATATTCTAACTTTTTAATAATAAAAATAAGGGAGCAGTTAACATAGAAAAAAATATGCAGAAGCCTTACTTTGCCAGTCCAGTTTCAAGCCCATTGCTTGCGTGTGTGCTTGGACTCAGTGACAAAGACACTCACACAGGCTGTCAGGACATATTTTCCTTGTATGTGTTGTAAAAATAAAGAGCATGTACTAGTTTGTGGTACAAAGGTGAATCAATCAACCCTCTGCTTCATGGACTAAAGGGTTTTAGAAATGTTTCATTATTTATTATTGCTTAGGAAAGTTAGAAGTTACTTAAGAAATTTACATAAGAAGCAGTTTAACACCATTTAAGAAAGGTTTATTTTGGGAAAGCCATGGTCTGTCTACCTTGTCAAAACAGGTACGCAGACCCCCAAACCAGCGCATTTCATCTCTTTGCCCTATATATATTAAGTATCTCACAACATGTGAGATAAGGAGTATGTGGCTCACAAGATCCAGGCCGGTCACGGGGCAGCAGGAGGATGGGTTTTAATCTACGGAGCACATACGCTATTGTCTCTGCTCCGTCAACAGCGATGTCTGGCTTCCTGCCTTGCCGCTTCCCCGGTGACTAGCATGGAGCGGCGGGGACCGCGCGCTCTAGTAAAACTGCAAAGCTGGCAGCCATGTGTCACCCCCGCCGCCGACAAGCTTTAATGTGATTAGAGTTTTAAGGTTATTTATATGTTGTTGACACAAATAGCGGTGGAAGGCAGTCCAGGCGAAGGCCTGCGAGAGGAAACGGCGCATTTTGCCTATGCCTGAAGGAATGAGGATCAGCTATTACGGAGTGCACATCCCCATCCTGCCACCCCAAAATCCTTTTTCAAAGAGCATCTGCATTGCCCTCTCTCTGGCTGCTGTTGCTGACTAGGGAGGCTTTGGGGATGTGTTAAAATGTGCACTGCTGCAGGGGGATGTCGCAGTCCAGCAAGAGCTACAGCTCCCATCCTCTGCTCCCGCTTCACCTCTTGTATCAGCGGAGGAGGAGGCAATGGTGGCCGCGCTTGCCTCTATCTCTCCAACCCCATCTCCAACTTGCCTTCTGCGTTTTTGGAAGTAGAGTGTGACCCTGACACTTAACCCTCACATTTCTTTCTTTTTCCAGTAGCCAAGGAGCTCAGGAGATCTACTGAATGTCAGAGACATAGAACACTCTCTGACAATAAAAATAGGGTGGAAAATATGTGGTGACATGGGAACTATTGAGGCCCATGGAGGTGGATGGGTGGATATTCTACTCTATATTTTTTCAGGTGAGTAAGGGATAATAAAAGAATTTCAGGAGAAAATTTCTGGAGGACAAATTCCAGGGGTAGAAAAAGAGCGATGAAGATCACGAGGAGCTAATTTACAATATTTATGATTGTCTTCTTCAAGGTCCTTCCACTTCAAGGATGGTGGTGAGAAAAGGTAGGAGAATAAGAAACACAAATCCAGGTATATTTTATGCAGCCTCACTTAGCTCATCTGTCTTCATGACACTAACAAGTTGTGGTCGGGAGTCAGGTACAGGGGCTGTGTTCAGAGTGGCCCCGTGTGCGGTGAACACACTGCGCTGAATCACAGCAGCTGACAACTAGGGGGTGAGAGGCAGGTTGTGGGGCTATGAACATACAAAGGCCATAGATAGAATCAGGAAACACATCAGATTTATGGGGGTCCCTTGCACGGCCTCTTGAAAGCTGTGTAGAAATAACCTATTATCAGTATTGGTCTGTTTGTACACTGTGTTGATTCAGCTGTGATGAACAGCAGAAAATATTTTATTGCTGGTTTTCAATTATTGTTGCTTTACCATTGATTAGTTCTAGGTAATATATTTTAGCTCATACATATGCTTCCAAGGCATTTACAAAAAATGCTCTCTGACTTAATGCTTGGCAGCCATTATTCATAATTCGATTTCTTTATATGTACATAATTTATGTACATGGGACCACAGATAGAAGCGTGACAGAGTAGAAGCTGACATTTCCAGGGTGATAATCTCTATTCTTGCTCAGTCAGCTCTTCGGTCATCTCAGCAGGAATTGCACCTGAGGACTGCAGAGGAAAGTACTGGGTTTTCCCCTCTAGCACTGGTGAGACCACATCTGGAGTGCTGTGTCCAGTGCTGGGCTCCTGAGGACAAAGAGGGGCATGGGCATACTGGAGTGACTCCTGCAAAGCGTCACGGATGTGATTAATGGACTGGAGCATCTGTCCTAAGAGGAGAGGCTGAGAGAGATGGGATTTCTCAGCCTGGAGGAGAGAAGGCTCAGGGGTGTACCAATGCACATATCTGTGTGTGTAAATACCTGGGGGGGGGAGTGAATAATGCAGGGACAGACTCCTCAGTGGTATCCAGTGACAGAACAAGAAGTACAAGAAATGCCATTTAAAGGTCAGAAAGGACTTTTTTAATACGACGGTGGTATAACAGCAGAAGAGGTTGCCTGGAGGTGCTGTGGTGCCTCCGTCATTGGATATATCCAAAATCCAACTGGACACAGTCCTGGAAGACAGCCTGCAGTAGACCCTGCCTAAGCAGGAGGTTTGGACTGGATCTCCAGAGGTCCCTTCCAACCTCAGTGTTTCTGTTATTCTAAGAAAAATAAACTTTTCCAAATCTAATTCAAAATGTGATTCCTTAATATACAAGAGATTTGAGATTTTTTTTTCCTTTGAGCCCAGGTGTTTCCAGTTCTGCAAAATTAAGAAAATGTGTACTCATGGTTAAATCAGAGCTCAGAAATTTCTATTTTTTCTTCTGTGAAATAACAGAAGAAAAAAAACCTAGAAACACCCAGATCTTAAAATCTTCATTCTGCAGTGCTGAAATATTTTTGACATTTTCAAAGTGAAAAGTTTTGATTGCATCAAAATCAAATATTTCAATCTTTTCCATCCTGACCTGGAAGCTGACTTATAGACATTTTCACTCCCCCCCCTTTTTTTTTTTCACTGTATTTTGGCACAGAAGAGGAAATGAAAGAAGGATTGGACTCAGAAGACTATAAACTGACACTCTGAAAATGCTGCTGTAGTGGTAGGGGAGCATTGATGGACAGTTTGACAGAGAAAGAAGTGACTCAGACAGTCGTCTGGACACTGTTCCCAAACCTGTTCTGAAGAACAAAAGATGGAGGTCTTGATAATACACACATTTAACTTGGAGGTTACAGCCTGAGGACCTGAGTTATTGAACTCATACCACAGAGTAGGAGTGTAATTATGATTTGTAGTTAGGTTTTTCATAAAGAAACGAGCAGAAGGAATGTTTGCCCCATTGACTACTGCCTCCAACTAACATGTTCGCGCTCAGCACTGAAGTGCCTTTTCCACTCCTACAGCTCATCCATGGAGCTTTTACTTTTGCACATGTAGAGTACTCTTGACAGACAGTATAATGTTATTCTTACAAATAACGCTGCTGGTAGATTTTCTTTCGCTGTTTCTGTGGGCTCTCTCAGAGCTACCATCAGCTGACTGACTGTGGGTTCACACCCTCTGTGGTCATGGCATCTAATAAGCATCTTTAGAATAATTTTTCCTAGACCAAACACAATATCCGCATCCCTGCAATGCTGGAGAGCCCTTGCCAAAGGCTATTATCCTGAGGAAATATACAGATGCAAAACCAAACAAGCTATCACAAGACAAATTTATTTTCAGAAGGTTTCTCAGAACCGGTTACAAATACCATTAATATGAGTGAATAAGCACATATGACAACAAGTGAGGAAAATGGCATATAATGGACATATAATGGCATATAATGGACAATGCAGTAAATCCAAAGGGGAGACCACAGAAGTCATCATGCTGGCCTACTTCGTCTGGTTGCGGGGTACGGTACAAATCCTGATCTTTATGTCAAGCAGTCCTAGGGCTAATGCCTTTGTGAATGATGTGAGAGAAGTAAATTGAGCTGCTTCTGATTTGGGAAAGAGGTTTGGTTCCAGATACCTCATCTTTAGACCACTGTCTTGAGCCTGAAAGTACTGCATATTCCAATACGTTTTTTCAAACAGCAGCCATATCTTTTGAAACTGTTCCACTTCACATAAAATATTTAAAAACTCAATAGAACATGAGCTGAAACCCACTTCCTTTGGGGACTGTTGTAACTATTAGGTTATCATGTATTTTTCATTTACTCCGTCTGTTCTTAAAAGTCTTCAGCCATTCTGTGCAAAGCAGATATGTATCCAGAACAGTACACACTAAGAAGAACCCCTCAGAATATTTTCCGCTCTAATTATTTTAAATACTGCCTTGTGACTTGGGACACTTATGTTCAAATCTATGCAGCGAATCAGACAGACATTTAAATAGAACGCCTCAGAGAGGCATTCAGATAGCTTACACTGCAGGTGGATGTTCTAGCAGTGGGTTATTGACCATGAAGTCAGGCAGCATCTTCTGCTGCCTGGCTTCTCACACAGACCAAATGTGAGACTGGGTCCTGACATCAAGACAGACAGAGGGACATTCACTTTATCCGCTCTGCTGCAGCTGAGGCTCAGAACCGATTGTGGCATCAGGACATGGCTGGTTTTGTTCAAATAATGTCAATGTAAGGAGAGGAAGGTTTCCATGGACATATAGATACCTCTGATTCCCAGTGATGGAGAAACTGCCTTATGGAATTAAGTTGCTAGAAATGGCATTTATGTACCTAAATACCCTTGGCTACATTTATGAACAGGACCAAGGCATGGGCTAGGCTCATGGCAAGTGACTGTGTCTACACTGCTGCATTTCTGCATGGTACCCAGTCTGGACCGAGCCAGCTAGACTGTGAAGATAGCGTGGGCCTGATGTCACTCCCAAAAGGTGGTTTTGTGCAGCCAGTGTGGCTGTAAGACAGTCTTAATTGTATGGATACATGCTGCCCCACGACAGTTGAACTCAGGGCCAGAAGACAGTCCCTGGCCCATTTCATTTGCTAGTACTGATGTAGCCTTGGCAGATCAAGGCCCTTGACATTTATCAGTCAACAAAGGTGTCATTATTAGCTTAGCCTAATGACACTACCACACTGTACACTCTTCTTCTCCCTTCCATATTCCCAGCACCTGGCAAGTGAATACTCAACATTTAACAGGAAGGTCTTGGAGAGATTTAAAGAAAGAGAGAGATAGTGATTGATACCCAAGATTTGTTCAAGAAGATAATAGGGCTCTGGAGAAAGGAACCTTTTCATCTGAATGACAACAGAGATTAGGATGAGTTTCAGGTCAAATTTACAGGTCAAACAGCCTCCCACCTAAAACATACTTTACGTGGAAACGATGAACCAGGTGTTGGAAGTGCAATAAACAGAAACAGAGACTGATTTTCTGCTTTCATTTATCTGAGAATCTGTTTAACAATTCAAGGATGTCACACTGGAACCTGCACTTTATCGTACCATCACTCCCTGCAAGTGAATCACTCTGACATGTAGGTACTATTCACTGAATAAATACAATGTGCCTCCCTTCAACACAACTTTCTTTGAGGTATGATTTATTAGATTTGGTTCATATTCTAATACAATATGTGGAAATTATTCTAAGTAACTCCTACATTATTTTGGGTATCGTGTGAGATCATAAAATCATAGAATCGTAGGATGGTTTGGGTTGGAAGGGACCTTAAAGGTCACCTAGGTCCAAACCCCCTGCCATGGGCAGGGGCACCTTCCACTAGACCAGATTGCTCAAATTCTCATTCAACCTGGCCTTGAACACTTCCAACTCCTCTGAATTATGGAAAGCAAGGTTGGATTTTTTTTCCGGCTGCATGCTGGCTTTGTTTAACAGGATCCCACAAAAGCATAATTTCTGCTGAATTCAGACTTCTTGAGTTGGTTCAGACTCTGACTTTGTTCATAGTCCAGAAATTTCATGTATAGAATCATAGAATGCTTTAGGTTGGAAGAGACCTTAAAGATCATCGAGTTCCAAACCCCCTGCCATGGGCAGGAACACCTCCCACTAGACCAGGTTCCTCAAAGCCCCATCCAAGCTGGCCTTGAACACTTCCAGGGATGGAGCACCCACAACTTTCCTGGGCAATTTGTTCCAGTGTCTCACCAGACTCAGTGAAAAATTTCTTCCTGATATTTAATATAAATCTCCCCTTTCAGTTTGCAGCCATTCCCCCTCATCCTATCACTACGTGCCCTTGTAAAAAAACCCTCTCCAGCTTTCTTGTAGGTGCCCTTCAGATACTGGAAAGCTGCTATAAGGTTTCCCCGGAGTCTTCTCTTCTCCAGGCTGAACAATCCCAACTTATCACCTTATTTAAGAGACAGTGTGACTGTTACTGAAAGTAGTATTGGCTACTGTCAAAGTTTTCAGAAGTTGACTGTCTTTTGCCATCAAAATTTGCTCTTTGAAATCTCACTGGCTTCATTCAGTTACCACAGTACTGCGATGATGAACAATGACTATGCAGCCATTCACCAATTTAAAATAAAGCTGTGTACACCAGAAAGAATTACCTGAAATATTGCAGACATCTTCAACAACATTCCAGACACTCTCACATCCATTTGCAGCATTTATACATTGCTCCCTCAAGTGCAGACAGTCAGTAGTCTGGGCAGTAGATATACTTGTGATGTACGTGAACAACACTGTAAAAACAGAATATAATGACTATTTAATACAATAGATATTGTACTGACCTTTTCATTTACACTTAGATTCTAGCAATATAATTTACTGAGTTTATCTATAGATTCAAATTTTCTATTTTCTACCAAGTTACTTTTTAAAAATAAAATTTTTCCTCAGTTTCACAACTGGAAAAGCACATTTACATTTCAAATTTTGAAAGTTGCAGTGTGGCATATTTTGTATTGGTTTTATCTCAGTATTAGAACATCAACCATATGAATATATGACATCATTCCATAGATATACAGAAATGACTGCAGTTCTGAGACCCATAATAAGTTATGGAAAGGAAGATACTATAAAATTCAGATGAAACAGCATTTTATTTGGATTGCAATTTCATCAAGCTAGAGACTACACAGGAATTCCTATGAATAGACCGTGTGAAAGATATTTGACAGTTACACAACTGTTAGATAATAAACGAGATTTTATTTCATAATACAATACTCTTCACCCTCTTTGTTTTTACTTCCCAGATGCATCATTTCTTGAAAGCAAACCCCACATTTATGTCTTTATCTGCTTCCCTGAGTGCACTGAACCTAAAGGCCATGTTAATTGCATAAAAAAGTTCTGAAACTGAAGACTGATACGGAGGTTTCAAGGTAAAGAATTTTAAATCGGCACCACCTCTGGCTTATCAGTAGAAAATTAAATTGGTTGCCTTGCTAAGAAAAGACGAATCAGTTGGGGTTTAGTTCTTTCATCAACATTCCCATGGTAACAAAACCTCTAATTTGTAACCATGTGTCTTAATTTTCTATATAATTAAGTTTCAGACACTGATTTCAGGCCTTATCAAACTAGCTGTTGAACACCTGATGGGAGTGTTTTCCTTAGGTATTGAAGGACACAGATTCTCCCAAGTGAAGTCTCCTTTTTTTTCTTATGTTCAGGAAAGTTCATATGAAATTTGAGGTATTTCCAGCACTGTTTAATTCCTTAAATATCATCTGCAAGAGGCATGAAATATTCCCTCAGAACTTGTCCAGAACCTGTTCAGAGAAATTAAATGCTTCCAATGATACATGTGAGAAATAAGAAATGAAATATCAAATATTGCTTTTAATAATCTTAAAAAGCCACTACTGTTTAGAGGCTTATTGCCTCTGGAAACGATGCTTACTTGTGATATATTGGTGCTACCATAGGGACCCATGTTGATAAAAATGAAGCAACATTTAATGCTTTGTAACTAAGTGCAACAGCATCTAGTGTGGCTAAGAGACACAGAAGAAGCCACATGTGTTTACCGTAGCTGGTGCTAATCCTTCCCCTGTTGTGCATATTCCTGCCAGTTCTCAGATCTATGCAGGGCTGGTTGTGATTTCAGTGATTTCCAGCCTGAAACATTCTTTTAGACTGCGTCTGCCGGTCAGCCTGGAAGACCGATTGATAGAAATAGCTCCTGCCACTTGAGGAATGTGCAGCTGGCCCATGCATAGGGAAAATTTTGGCTCATTATGACAACATTTTAGTCCTGGGACTGTCTCCAAATGTTCTTTCTAATTGTGAAATTACTCACTATTTATTCAGATGACAGAGAAAAAAAATGTTGCCAAATACCTTACAGGTGAAAATGAATGTATATTAAGACAATCAAAAAATTACAAACCCAGGAACTTTTTAAGAAAAGGTATTCTGCCGGAAGACCATTTACCTATTTTGTAGGTGCTAACACAACAGAAGATTTATGCATCTGATTAGGATCCACAGCACAAAGACTCTGTGCCATCTCCCTCCAGTTAAGACAGCTTTTGAGAAGCAGTGGCTGAAAATGAATAGTCAAGTAGGATGGATTGAGCAGCCAGTTAGCAGCTCCTGCTCCTTTGTAAGGATTATTTCAGAGTGTGTTTATTTTGAACCCACCTGGAAACTGTGCCCATAAAAAGGAGGAGATGCTTTTGCAAAATAAAGAGCCGAGTGGCATAATCTGTGATTGAAGCTAATTCAGTCTAAGAAAGGGCTTCTCTAGATCCAGTGTCGTGTTATGGATGGGTCTCTTGTTTCCTCAGCAGTACACAGGGGTGTACTGTTGCAAGCATACATGAAACAAACTGGGCTATACAATTTTAGAATCCAGTACATTGTAGCTTATACAGTTGCTTCAGTTGACAGTTATTACTTTAGTCATTCACTTTAGTTATTTAGTGTTTGGAGTACTAAGTATATGTCTTCTATTTAGAAGAGCTTAGGAGATCTAGGAGTTAGTTTGTAGCTAAAACTTTTAGAGGGATTCATTTTGACACGAAGACACATAAATTTAGGTTTCTACAGGTGTCTGCATTTTTGAACAGGTGGCTATTGATTCACTGGATAGGTGTAAAATTCCCTGTTCTGAAGAATTTGGTGTCTAAAGTGGAAAGGGGAGAAAAAAGAACATTTTAGCACCATCATTTTGCAGATTGGGAACTGGGGAATGGAGGCATTAGTGTCTCTCCCAAGACTGCAGAATTATTATCAGGCAGATCATAATTAATAATAGGAAACCAAGCTGTGGTTTCTATCCAACAGGGAGAGCAGCAAGATAGCTCCAAAGGAGAAAGGCAAAGTATATTTTAATATAGTTTGAATACAGTTGGAAAGTGATAAAGGACAACTTCACTCTAACACAACCTGGGCAGAACTGCTGACAGAATGTTTTTAACAGTGGAGTATGAGTTTAAAGTAGTGGCACGTTAAAGAGAGAAGCAGCAAGAATACAATATGTAGAGAGGGGAAAAGGAGAATAAAAGAAATTAAAATATACTTGTCTCATTATAGTCTCTTCTACCAAATCCTTCTGTACCAGCTTTGTTGATTTTCCCTTTTTCTCCATTCAAACCCAAAAGGAAATGTCAATAGCCCTCTATGTAGCCCTGCCAGCACTAAATGCTTTCCACTCCACAAACAAGTGGCTGTTTATTTAGACAAGGCATCCCATTTGTGGGTCTCCTCGCCGATTCAGCTTCTTCTCACCGCTGGCACTGCTAGCCCTGCTACCCTGCCTTACCTCCCGCTTCAGACACGCTACCTGTCACCGGCCTGAAGAAGCCTGTGCCAAGCCGATGGGCCTGGACGTCACACACCGGTGCGAGCCCCCAACAGGTACCTGCTGGCCCCCGCCATGAGGCTCCCCAGGAGAAGGAGCAAGGGATGGAGCTGTAAGGGGAACGCGCCGAGAGAGAGAGCAGAGAGGCCGGGGCGAAGAGAGGGTCCTGTCGATGCTGGGGGGCTGCCTCCCTCCCCGCCTCCCGCGGCACTTACCGAGGCAGAGGAGCGCGGCCATGGCCGGCCGGGGGCGGCTGCAGCTCCGCGCCGAGCGGGCGGGCGGCGGGCGGCAGGTGCCGGGGACGGCGCCACCCCTTCAGCACCCGCCGCGTGGACAGCGCCCCGCCCGCCCAGGGCGGGCCGTGGGTGGGTGTCGCGCCCACCGGGGCAGTGCACGGGGCGGGAGGGGGCCGGGCCGGTTCCCTTCCCACGGAGATACCGCACCCTTCTCTGCCCACCTCTTTCGGTCAGGGGCAGTGGATGATGCTGTCCCCCTCGCCTCCCCCACCCCCGCGAGGTTCCTCTGCCGCCGCCGTTACACCCTTTGCTCACGTTTCTCCTTTTGCCGCAATGGCTAAGCTGGAGTGCGTCGAGAGGAGACGTGGTTCTTCGGCATTCTTCACAGCATCTGGCACTCCCTCTGCATTCAGTTCCCACTTGATTTCCAGAGAAACTAACAGAACAAGTCTTTGGCTGCTGCCTATAATCTCTCCAGAAAATGTCTGTTGCTATGCCTGGCCATCTTCTCTAAGCATTTTTCCATGCATTTTAGAAGTGAATTTGTTTGTTTTCATCTCAGAAGTGGAATAGGATTGTGATCTGTTAAGGAAAGAGAGGAGCTATGGAGCATTTTGGACAGCAGACCAGAGGAAGGAATAACTAGCCTATAGTGTAGACCCATACTGGACTATGGGCCTAACTTCAGGAGTTTCACTAAAATACATCAAAAACTAGTTTGCCATACAAAAGTCAGCAGCTGACTTGGGTATCTAATCAAAAATAAATCAACCATAAAGCATGCAATCATAGACCTGCCGGTTTCACGGGATGTTCTTTGCTTTTGCACTGGAAGGAGGAGGAAACAACAGATCCCTATTAATTTCTCCATGCTACTTGTGACTCTGGTTTTCACAAATTGCTTATCCTATACAGAACATTTTTAATTGGGTTTGGTCCTTGAATGCTTAAAGTAAAAGGATATAAAATTTCTAGCATAGCTAGCAGAGATGGAGATATAGTGGGTGAAATCCTGTCCCTATTGGCAAAGCAAAACTTGAGCCACGTCCAGATTTTGCTTATTGTTTGTTTAGCTCAGGAAAAAGAAAATTCAATCTTGCATATATATTTTTCTTAAGCTCAGTTTTTAACTTAGTTAATTTATTATATTCTTTATTTAAACACTTATTGCCAACATTGCTAAATACTTGTCTCTTTTTTTTTTTTTTTTGGAAAGTGCATTCAATTAAAGAAAATACTATTTCATCCAATATATCCAACAGCCAGAAAAAAAAAACCACCTTATTGTCAGGTAAAAGGAATAGCCTGAGAGACGAATATAATTTTAACTGTGAGACAAATCAAATTTTAGGTTGGAAGGCTAAATTTGCCTTGGCCTTAATCCATTGCAGCAGTAGGCTGCAATGCATCTTAGGGTGAGGGCTGAGTTAAGCTAATTTTTAGTGTACTCTCCTTCCTCTAACTAAATATCTGAAGGGCAGGTGTTGAGAGGATGGGGACAGACTCTTTTCAGTGATGCCCAGCAACAGGTCAAGGGGCAATGGGCACAAGCTGTAACATAGGAAATTCCATCTGAACATGAGGAAAAACTTCTTTACTTTGAGGGTGACAGATCACTGGAAGAGGCTGCCCAGAGAGGCTGTGGAGTCTCCTTCTCTGGAGACATTCAAAACCCACCTGGATGCATTCCTGTTCAACCTGCTCTAGGTGACCCTGCTTTGGCAGGGGCGTTGGACTAGATGATCCTCTGGAGATCCCTTCCAATCCCTATGATTCTGTGATTCTGTGATAAACCACTCTCCAGGTTAATGACATGCAACAGTTTTGCTAATGTCAGAGAATGAGATGCTGCCCTCTATGCAGTACAGAAGAAAAGGAGAAAAAAAGCCTTTTTGGAGGTGGAGAGGTGGAAAAATTATCTTGCAGTCATTGTGACTGCAGGGCACAAGCTTATTACTACAGCAACAACAGGAAAGGAGAAAGAGGTCAGGATATGAGACCTCCAAGACTGTCAAATGCGTTGAGAGATATGTTTTTCTAGGTTTTTCTCAAATTTTGTAAAACTAAAGAAATAAAGACGTATGAATATTTGCATCAAAAATATTTTTTTCAAAAAACCAGAAATTTTTGAATGAAAAACCTTTTCATCAGAATAACCAATCTTTAGCTTGATAACCATATTTAACCAATCTTTAGCTTTATAACCATATTCTCTGCCAAGAATTTGTTAAGACCTATCCTTAGAATTTCAGATCTTAGATAAGCTCTGTTTTATCACTTTTGCCTGAAAGATATGCTATTTACTCAACAAAAATCTGGCCAGAGAAAAACCCAGAATTCTTTCTCAATGAATGTCTCATCTTTTATTTATATTCTCCACACAAAAAAAGTACTGTTAAATTGAAGTTATGGCCAAAACTAAATTCCTGGGAATGTTGTAATATTTTAATATTGGAGAGCTAAGTAAAAATAAGAAAAGAGAACAGAAGAGAAATTTGCTCTTGCAAAAAAGAAAATTAAGGCCACAACCTCAATTTCTAACCTGTCACAGGAGACCTGCAGGAGCCAAAAACTGCCGATGACCTTTAGTGCTCTTCTCACCTCAGATTAACGAACACAATTTATCCCATTGTCATTAAGGTAGTAGCAAAAAGAAGACAATTTGTGTTGGCAGGTGGTATTCATACCCCCTTTAGAAAGATGTTACTTTTGTTTTTTTCCATGAGCATCACTCATGTTGCTGTTTTAGTTCTTTGTTAGCTGGCCCAAGTTAGAAATACTGTACTCTCTTCCTCCCTGTTGATCTCACAGGGACCTGGACAACACACCTGACAAGGCATGATAATTTTACAGGTCTTCCATGGTCACCTGTGACCTTTTATGTTTGAAAAGTATACACGCTCCTCTTTTATACTGACAAAGTTTTCTTAGATAGCCATTTACTTTCCACATTCTTGCTCTCTCTTCAAGGAAAAGCTGAAAATACATTTTCTGAAATGATAATATAGGTTTGCAAAATTTTGAAATAATTGTCATTTTTCAGCAGCGGATTGAGGCAACATGTTATGGTGTAATTAAATGATTACTGATAATTAATTTGCAGCTAGATTACTATACTAGTTTTTAACTTTTTTTTTTTACTTTTTATTTACTTATATCAAAACAAAAGAAAAAATTAGAAGACTTTTCAAATTCCATTCTCCCATTTCTGTCATGTTCTAATTCAGCAGCTGTTTGTCCAATCTTTTCAAATTATATAGAAAAATCATATCTTGTTCCACACAGTTTAAGAATACTACACTTCCTGTGGTTGAAGAGCAAAAATAGCCTGCTAATGGCAAAGGAATTGCAATAGCTATGAAATGAAATCCTGCTGTACTTGCCACAATAATTGGTTTTTCTTTTCTTAGAAGAGACAGAGTAAAATAATTTCTTGAAATACCAATAACATAATAGCTATACTCAAAAATTAAGCTTACACATAGGAATAGAGAAATTCCTATGATTTTATTTGATGTTTAAACATTCTTTCCATTTAGATATTTCTCTTTATTCTTTTTTAATAGAAAAAGAATATTGTCCTTTCTCTTTTAATAGAAAAAGAAAACTTTAATATACAAACAAATGCTTTTTTTTCTCTTACTTTACACCAGTGTAAACTAGGACTAATTGCAACAATGTCAAGTAAAACAGCTGTTGGGGAAGGCTAAAGCATAAAGTGATTAAGCACTGCATAAAACCATAGCTGTCATGATAGACAGTACATTGCATGACATTAGGTCAAAGTAAAAGCTAGGAAAAAATATTTACATAAGTTAACCAAATAACACCTTGTCTATGTAAAACTGGCTTTTCGGAAACAGTTGAATGGGTGAGAATATCTTCTTTCTATATGTCAAATGCTTTTTCCTGAAAAACAAGTCCTCCCTCCCATGTTACCCTTCCTTTTGAAAAATCAGAACTGAAAAACAAGAATAGTGCCACAGGGAGATTATGGCTCAGGGTCTTAGAGATTAGCCTCTTTCTAACCAATAGCCCATGTTCCCCTAGTAGACTAAGTCTCCAGTGGTGCACCATCTTCATTCTTTAAGAAGAAAAATTACAATGCACAGTAGGAAGCCCCAGGCCAGGGAGCTCATCCCATAAATGGAAAATGGATAATTACTTCATCTACCGGTCCAATGAGATATCACCTCTATAATTTCCAAAGAGAAACATTTATTTTAATTGTTGAGAAGTCAACATTTTCTTGGCATATAAATCTGTTAATTGTTTGTATCATTAGCATTAAACGGCAGCTGAGAGAGAAATTGTGAAAGCAGGCAAGATAACCAATGTTTTCTATTTTAAAGATCCTCAGAGATCTTCTGGAGCAACACTTGCAGACATGAAGGACTAAAATGAGCTACCAAAGTTAAAAAGTCCTGTCCTTCAGGGGTGCTGACACTTGTTATTCCTATTGGCCTGAGTAGGAATTTTGAGCTTATAGCACCTTTGAGCATCACGTAAGTTTTATTTAAGTAGTTAGTTTTTAGGCACTCAAGTCTGAAGAAAAAAATAATTGGCCGTAATCTTATGGAAACATGTATGACTTGCAGCACTTTGGGTTCACATCTTAGAAGCATGTCTGTGCTTAGAAAAGTAACCTGGAATCTCCCCAAATCAATCTGAAGTGAAAGTTCCATAACAAACGTAGAATTTACTACAAGTGAATTAGCAGAAGAAGTGCAAAATAATTCCAGAATATCACTAGTGCATAAGTAAGCATTCCTCGTAAATAAGTCACTCATTTATAGAAACAAGATAAAAATAAATGATGTTTGAGACTTCTTTCAAATAATTAGAGTTCTTTATATGATACATTTTAGAACATTCCACAGCATCTAAAATATATAAAAATAAATATCTACAGTATTTACAAAGTATGATACAATCGAATCCTTAAAAAGATTTGTAAAGACATGTTCTTTAGCTCATACTGAGGTAAGTAGGTTTCTGTAAGACTGAGAAGAAATAGGAGAGGCAGTTGTTTGAAGGAATCCCTTTGTCCAGTTGTGGTCTGTAACACAGCTAAATGCATGTGCCATTCTCTAGTGGTCTTACATGTATTGAGCCAAAGTCATCCTTGTTGCAACTCCATCGAGGTAAGTTTAGTTATGCTAGGGACAAATTTGTCCCACTCTGCGTTTTCTGTGTTGCCAGTGCCTTCTGCAGAAACCCTCACAGCTTCATCTAAATTTGAAGTCATGTTCATCCCTGGAATGTGGAGATGCAGTTCCACTGATTTCAACGGGCTGAGTGTACCTGGGATACCTGTAAGATAAAATAAAGATTCTAAGGTGATGTTATTGTTTGGATCAGGTAGCTGACTGGCTCACCCTGAGATTGTCACTCTCCGAACACTATGCAAGTAATGATCTATTAAAAAAATGGCAACAACACCAGAGAAGAGCAAGCTGAACTCAGGAAAAGAAACCATTCTTTCTATAGTAAGTGAAAAGAACAGACTTCTTCAGAGGAAATTTATTTAATTCATTTTAGATATATATTTTAGGAACAGATTAGCTGTCCCTAGACATACCAATTTCTCTGTTATCAATATGTAGTTTATCTAGTCCTAGCCTACAGTGTCTGAGATAACTTCTAGACAACCAATGTTCACACCCGTAGGACAGGAGGGATGAATCCTGTGCTTGCAGTCCCTTGCAACGTCCTGCCGGGATATAACATATAATGTAATGAGAAATATCAAATAAAAAATTATATGTCATTTTGCATCTATTCACAAAGCTGGGGAATTGCACAATCATTTCATTTTTTACCCAGAATTGAGAAAGCTTGAACAACTTCTGCCTTTCATTTAAGAATGTGTTCATTTGTTTATCAACCTGTACTGGAGAAAAATCAAAAGCGGCTTCCCAGCTGCTCCTGAATACACACAATAACCCACTCAACAGGAAACAGAACAGAAAATGTGAGAAAAGAAATTAATGTGAATTTCTTATTTCATCAGCCCAACTCATACCAGAATGCATGGTAAGCAGATAATTTGAAATAGTCAAGGACATTCACGTACTTCAACCTGTACACCTAATTTTGGTTATAATATTTGTTATAAAATAGAGCACAACTTCAGAGAATTAGCTCTGAGTAGAATATAGCTGTTTATAAAAACATCGTAACTCCAGGGAAAATAATTTTCATACTTTCAAGTACCTGTTCTTTATTTACTTAGGAGTCTGAAGGATGTAGGGATCCAAAGAAAATACTTATATATGATTACCTTACCCTCTCCCCAACTGCACCTCAACTTTTGAAATAAGTGAGATGAAATTTTAGTTCATCAATATATTACCAAAGTTGTAGAATATTCTATAAAATTTCTTGTAAGTTACTTTTCTTACAGTCAGTTCTTAATTGTAAATACCCTTCTCTCATTGCATTGTGCTCAGATTCAAATATTGTTCTATGCACAATTAAATTTTACTTCCACAGATTCAAAAGACATAGAGACAAATATACTACCAGTGGGTAAATGGTGCAGTACCATTGGCTTGAAGTGTGTTTATGTTGGTCAATACAACATGTTCTGAAAGTTTTGAAATGTTATCAAAATTGCTGATCTGGGTGGTCAAGGATTTCCGACTCTCTGTACTGGCACGACCTCTGGTGAGCCGCTCATCATGGTGACTGCGAATGCCAAAGATGCAACAAGAAAATGCTGCTTTAAATTCTTCTCTAAATTTCCCTGTCAACCACAAAAAAGACTTATGAAAAAATTGTTTCAACAAACTTTATAGATTAGAGAAGAGCAGCTATTTAAAGCAAAATTAACCCAAAACACCCAGATGTTTTTCTAATGCAGAAGCAGAAAATCACAATTTCAACATCTTGGAGAAAGATTGAAAAAATATAACCTCTGTAAGAAGATATGTGAGGTATGGTATGAAACTTAAATTATTCTTGGCTTGATGGAATGGACAAACTAGAATGATTTATGAAATCATGTCATGAATAGTCTGTTGATTAATAACATATCTAATAAAAATAAGTAATTGACGAATCATAGGTGTAAATGACTGAATTATTACTTGATATGTGAAATGAAGGGCATGCTTAATTTGTATTTCATCTTGAATACATTTTAAAAGAAGATTCAAAGTGTTTGACAGCCCATTAGGCTGCTTTTGGGGCTCAGAGTAAGTTGTTCAAACCATCCTCACATTACACACCACAAAAATAACTACAGTGGGGAAATGTGTAGTGAGGATCAGTAGACTTTTGCCTCTCTGAATTTAGCTGTCATATCAACAGCTTAGGTCCAGATTCTGCTGTGCACAGCCAAACAAGACAAATACAAACTAAGATAAATCTATACTAGTAAGTAAACAGCATCCTGGCTGGTTCTTTGCCTTTGAACGTAGTTGGCGCAATCTGGTCATGTAAGTGTTGTTAAAGACTCACAGCCTCCAAAACCCAACACCTGCATATAAAATGCCAACTGGGGACAGCCCCTGGCCCGTGCTACCTCCCAGCCAGTATCCGGGGAGTGTTTCGGGGAACGGTAATTGTTTCAGACCAAAGTCATGCCAGGGACTTCTCTATCAAATTAATGGTACGGACAAATTCAAGCACTTGGACTCAGGCCCTGGTGCTCTGCAGTTTAGTTATAGGTAGATAGCCTGAAGGCAATGGGATACATAAGGCATCTTGTTCCAAGAAGAGGATCTAACTCCCACCGGAGGAGCTGGGCTGATGTTAGACAGTCATTAATCTTATTTGCTATGGCTCATTACGTTCAAACTATACACTAAACTTGAATTCTGGGTAACTGTAACTTACCACTGAGGAAGTTATAAATAATAGGATTGGCTGCACTGTTTGCATATACAAGCCAATGTGAGAATGTGAACCAGGCGTATACAGTTTCTCTGTCATCAGCGTGATTAAACATTCCAAAAACCCTACGGAAAAAGAAAAGCAAACCTGAAAGATGGCAAAATTAGAAATCGTATAAAAAGATTTGGCAACTTGCAGCCTAATTTTATCTCTGATGACCTATCTGCAGTATCACAGAATAGCTGATTCAACAGTGCTTGCTTTCTTGAGCAAATAAAGTCCTCCCCATCCCTCAGTCTCCCAGAGACCATCAGTACTTTACTTTGCAATGGTGCATATGCATAACTTTTCTCTAAGTAACCAAAGCCATCTGGTGTCAGATAAGCCAAAAAAAGATGGGAAAAGTTGCTTTGGACCTATTCAAGTCATCGAGGTTCCCAGCTTTAGGCTCACTCTCCAATAAACGGTGGTTCTGGAGTTAGAAAGGCACTGACCTGGCCCAAAACCTGAGGGCACAGTAGCAGCTTCTGTCCTCCAGAGAAATCTCTTTTGCCCGGATTCCTTACACCTAACTTTTGCCATTTAAATGAAAATCTAACTACAGGCCTACTCTGCTATTGTAGCTGAGGCAGCCTGTGTAGTTCCTCTGTGGTTCAGATCACAGCTGGCCTGAACTGCCTTCTGGAAATACTTCTTTCTCTCCCCATCGCCCACCAAGGGCCTCGAGGATGAAAAGTACTTAAATTAGGCCTCAGCAGAGTGCCAGAATTGAGTGGGATGTATTTAAGCCGTCACATACCACCTTGAAAATATTCCTTACAACCTGAAATGTTCCTCAAGCACCAATAAAAGGCCGGTTAGTTTTGAGGATATTCAAATCTTCTGCTATATGTCTATATGTCTATATGGTATTCCAGAAGCCTCGTGAGATTTGACTACAGCAAAGCCTTAGCCTGTCAGGCATTGCACAAAAAGCAGAGCGTAAAAAATTATGTCTCGAATGAACAGGAGAGAAAATGGTAAAAAAGTAAAACAGAGCTTCGTAAGCACACCAAAGGGTTAGGCTAAGGTCTCAAAATGGGGCTTGGGTTTGAACCCAGCATGTCACAGTCCTGGGGGCCAATTCACAACACGACACTCTCCCGCTAGCCTTCAGCTGCTGCTTTAGGTAAATGCACTTCTACAGATGCATTTACGGCAAACAAGCTGTAATCCTGTGTAAATGACAGGTTTTAATGAGGGGATAGGCTAGATTATTTTCATGAGGAAGAGCTCGCTAATAAGGGTTCTACAATCTGGCCCTCAGTCTCAGTACTGTGGGTAGGTTAGATATATTTTTTATTGCAACCGTACGCTTATTTTCCGTTTCTTTATTGTGGAATAAGTAAGTTTATCCTTCAAAAGTATCTGCCGGAATAAGAGTCTCATACAGAGGATTGTTTTTAGACAGAAAGCTTTACCAACTGTTTACGTTTTGGGATAAACTTTACCTTTTCAAGACATTGAGGATGCTAATTGGTAGATAGCAAAGTGCAAAAACCAGGAGGACGACCATTAGCATACGCGCTGTTTTCCTTCTTGCACGAATCTGTTTTATTTCAGCTGCCACAGCGCTAATCTTTGACTTTGTTGATTGTCCCAGCCCTCGGGGCTGTGCTGAGGACTGCAGAGGCTTCCACTTTTTCTGAACAACAGAAGAAGTTCCTGGGATCTAAAAAAGACAAAACAAGGGGCACTTTGAAAAACTAGCACTGTGGGTAGCTATAACAAGAAAAACAGACATGTTGACATGCACAGTATAAGCTTGCAGGGAGAAGAAGGTTTTCTAATTAAATTAATTGATGTAGCTGTAAGAAACAAACCCAATTTCAGACACACTTGAAGGACTGCATAAAAATTTGTGGTTTACCCAAATATATCAACTGATGTATTAAAATTGCCTTTACTTCCCATATACCTTGCCTTGCTTGTCTCTTCAGACTATCACACTTACCAACCCTACTACTGCAATTATGTTGCTATAAAGTTCTACATTAAATGTTTTCTTTTATGGCAGAGTAGTTCATATGCTACTAATTTAAGACACTAAACAGCTTTTCAGCGTTGGAAAACAAAGATTTAAAGCCTACATACTTTTAAGTGCCATAAAACTTCCAAATATGAAATCTAGATGACTATGAAGCAGCTAAAGAAATCACAGCTGAAGAGTGGATCTCCCCGCAAAGCTCTTCAAAACTGAATCACATAGTGATGAATGGAGGGGAATCAGGGGAGAGTGCCAAGGCACAGAAAGAATTAGGTTAGCCAAGGACACCTTACAACGGGTAGATGTAGCACCATGTTATTAAAAAAAAAACACCTCATGTTTTGTTTTCTGGGCCCTCCCATAAGCCAAGCCAAATAAAGCAATTCTGCTTCAGTTCTTCAAAATTATTTCCTGCCTGCAGCCAAATGTGAAAGACTACAGATGGCAAGGGCTTTCTCAGAGAACTCTATTACATTGACATGTATAATATTTTCAATGTTATACATTGCAAAAACCTTTTGGGTAGAATTATAGATCTACTCATGCGTAGTGCAGTTATCTGTGGGGTAACTAGTCTCATGAGTGCAAAATAATTCCTGTTTAAAAATATCTGCAGAATTCAGATTGTCTACTATAACATTTTAAAAATTAGGATTTATCCACACAAACTGACCAGAAGAGAATGAAAATTTGGATATTTATTTCAGAAAAAAAGTACGCTAAAATGGAAATAGTTGTTCTCAAATAAAAGCCTGCACATGCAGAGTTGTTCTATAATAGCTATCACGTTTTTTTTTTGTGAATAGCTTCCTTGCACAGGCAAGCCCTTAATTTAGCATTTATGTGCACCATCAAACCTGATTTACAGCTATTGGAATGTTTTGGCAAAGTTGTGTTGTAATGTACAGGAACTCATTGAAGCAGAACAGGAGATATGTTATAACATTTCTTTTTCACTAATGTCTCTATGGACATAAAGCAAAAAAAAAAACCCACCCCAAAAATGTTGCACTTCTACTGAGGATTCCCACTCATTCAGCTGAAATCAGCAGTATCAGTTTCATACCTGGACACATCTGTCCCATTGCGAGGGATTTACCTGACTTAGCTGCGGGCTGTCACGCTGCAATGTGTCTGCCGTTCACTACTGAGACAATACACTATCTAAGGCTGATTTGGGTTTATCAGGGGTGTTTTGAGATTCTGTTCATCTAACTGAAACAGAAGATTTTCCTTCCTTTTCAGTCATCCTGACCTACCATATTTGTAGTAAGAACTGATCAGATAATGGAGACGGAAGCAGAGAAACTCAGCCAAACCTCTCCCTCCTGATCAAGCCAAAGATTCACTTGAAGAATTCTTTGACTGGGTTTCTTGGTGGCTAGACGCAATTTAGAGGGAGAGAAACAGTGTCTGGGCTCAAAATCGTGAATGGCTGTTTCTACAGAAATGTTAGATGTGACTGGTTTTGTACATGGCTTTTACCTGTCGGCACAGGTAGAAGGGCCTTTTCTGGTATTTAAGCAGTCTTTAATAGCAAGAGGTGATCAAAGGTAGGGACCGTATACAATGAACAGTCTCATATATTAAATTGTTAAATCTTCAGGAGTTTCTATTGAGAACCTTTCTATAGAGCCCTATTTTCCTTAGTCTTTACCTGCCATACACCTGGGCTTTGCTACTGTTACACCAATAAGCAATAATACAGCAGGAATTTTATCAGAAAAAAAAAAAAAAAGGAAGAGCTATATACCCACAGACACATTGCTGCACCAGCACCACCTAAGGAGCATAACACTTCAGAAGCACGTGTGTGTATACAGAAATATTTACAAATATACCTTTATGTAAGCACACACGTGTATTATGTATGTACAAGTACACACATGACAGCATAATGCATATATTTGCTTTTCAGTAACCAATCAGTAATAGTGATAATGGTGGAGAATTTGTGTAATTCCAATAATAATTCACTAAAAGCCCACTAGCTATGTCCAAACAGGTACTAAAAGTTGCCTAGTTATTTTTTTATGCACTTTTCTTCTATCCCTCAAATTATTATCAAGGGGTTTATAAGCAGAGAAAATATCTCCAAATATAATAACAGCTTGCAAAGATTGGAAGGGTATATTTCAGCTGCCAAAATAAAAGCAGGCAGGGTTCCTAGCTATTAATATGAGTAGGCTTTAGTGTCAATGTATTGGGATGTCAGTAAATCGAAGTATACAGTATGGAACTTGATAATACAAATTATGTACCAACACTTTTATCATAAGTCCATTCAGTCCTATTTATTTGTTCAGAAATTACTTTTAATCTACTTAAAAACCACAAGAGAACATAGCCTTCTTAGTCACTGCTTCCTTACTAATAATTAAAATTAATTACTCAAAATCCCTGGTATTTGTGGCATGATTGTTCTTGTCTTTACAAAGATGAATCACTAATTCAAAGATTGCTTGAAAGACACAATCCGCAATTTTAAGAGCTATTGCACAGAGTATGTTAAGGATAGCTTGTAAATCTGTCTTACCTTTAGTGATCTGAAAATTTGCATGCACAACACACTCCATTTTACTGAAGGTCTGGTAAACAGCATGGTTTCTTAAATGAAACTACTATCAAATAATACATTTAAGAACACTGCATTCATTTGCTCTGCATGACTGATTATGGCACACCTGTTGCACTTCAAAAAAATGCCTGAAGTCTGCAGCCGAGTCACAGTTGATAATAGATGCGCAGTGGTATTAATTTCACTTAGTGCAGCCTCTTATACATAGTGCTATCATCTATGCTAGGAAAAGAGACATCTGTAATTTTGCATCACTGATAGCACTAAGCCTGTAGCAGTATTTGCCTTTTTGCCACTGGAAAAAAAAAAAAAAAAAGGACCATCCTAACCTTGTCAGTATGTAAGATGTATAAGGACAAGAAATATTGTGAAGAAGAACTAGGCCAGCTAATACAATTCGGGGGAAAAAAACCAACAAAATAGGTTAGTTTCCAGTCATTCAGCTACTGTTCTGAATCTGAACCAGCATTTTCGAGCTACATGCAGGTTAAGAACAATTGCTTTACATTAACTTAATTGGCAGTTTGAGAGACTAGGTAAAGAGGGTACAGAAGAGAAGGTTAAGAAGGAATATGGTGATAAGGTCATTGGTTGCTGCAGGACAGATAACTATTCAGCAATGCAGAATATCTTAGAGCTATGTTAGATTGAACTTAATTTCAAAACTAACCAAGCAAAGCCTTTGTTCTGGTGAACAGTCCCCTCAAATCGTAAAGATTAAATTTTGCCTTCAAACTATTATTTAGTCTTATAAATGTAAAAAATTAAAAGCAAAAATAATAATTTAAAAATAAACAGCAACTCGGGTTTAGCCTAATATGATTAGATGTGAGAATAATCGCTATTATGACGAACGGATAATAACAAAATGCCTTACAGCACATTTGTTTTTTCCTATATTTTAGCAAGAGATACATTTTGTCAGTGTAATGTTTGATTTTTACTTTTAACGCACATATATATATATATATATATATTCAGAAATCTAAAGTCTACTTGTGATTTCTCTGATGGATGAATTTGAACTGTGTGGAAAATGCTCCTGATGTGGCAGATATTATGCCCTGGCCAGGACAGCCTCAAATTTGGATGTTATCAGACACAATGGGGAGAGAGAAATGATTCATGCCCATATCTTGACGGAAATGTCAGCCATCGTTAGAGCCATTTGAGAAGACAGGAGAGGGAATATCTTGCATCGTGTCTTCAACAGGATGAGTTTATTGTCCTTTAGAGAATGGCAGGGCAGGGGGTGGTGGGGAACTACAGCCATAGATAAATTCTAGACAAAGCAGAAGACAGCAGAGAGAACTGTAGACTGATGTGTGACAGATTACAGCTCACATCCAGAATATGATTCTCAAGCTGACACCGCTTCAAATTTTTGGAGGGGGAAAATGTTCTTGAAAAAATTCACATCATTTTTACCACTTCAGTTCAAATGTTCTTTATGAGCTTGCTTGGTTTTTGTTTTGTTTGTTTAGTATCTTTCTTTTCTTTTCTTTCCTGTACTTTTAATTTGAAGCTTGAAAAAAACAGATGTTCACATTAGAAATCATGTCAATTATTTGTCACTAATTCACATCAAATGTTGGTGATAACAGTCAGCTTCACATCAGGCAATTCCAGTATCACAGTTCTGATAGCTGGACTTTCTAGTCTAACTTTTGTTCAGATTGGACCTGCTACGAACCTGAGACTTTGTAGCATGAAAAAGAAAAATAAAAAATTGTGCAGCCTACTGAAAAAATGAGAAGGTCAATCCTAACTTTCGACTGCTACGGGAGACTTTAGCAGTATAAATAAGGTCACCTAAGGTATTTTGGTAAGCATTTCAGATTCAGTGGGACAGATCTTTCTTCTGCCTATAATCAGTCTTTCTCTTGCCTTTTTCTCTCTCTCCCCTTAAGCCCTTCATAGACGTGAGAAGTAGTTTACATTCAGCCTGACTGCCTTCATTTTTTAATGCATCTCAGTGCCTATCCAAGGTGGCTGCAAGCCAGCAGTGCCACTGAACCTGGTAGCAGTAGCAGTGATGGATGTAGCTATCCAAGTCCCAAGTGACAACACGGAGCATATAGAGAAGGCGGCAGTACATAGGAATCTGCGCATAGTCACAACAGCAAATAAATAGAGCTAGTCTAAGCAACTTACCTGGCGACACCACAGCTTTCGAAATATCTGCAAATAGGCCAACACCATAAGACACAGTGGTGCCATGTATGTCACCAGAAAAAAGCACGTGTGATACATTTTTGGGTAAACTTCAGCTGGAAAGAGAATTCAAATGGGAAAAGTGCATTTAAATATACATACACTTCAAAATCACTTTAAATCAAATATTTTATATAGATATGCATGTGTTTTTCAAACATAATAGGTTATAACAGAAGATTTATCCAATAATGATCAGGATTGATTTTTTGATCACCTGTATATACATTCAGTTTCTATTATAAACATGTTTTCACTTCAAGCATCTTTTATCTCTTATATCATGTTATTGCTTTCATACCATGTTATTGCTTTCATATCACATTATTGGTTTAGGTACAAAGTCTTAAGAAGTTTTGCTTTTATTAAATCAGTGAAAGATAAAACATTCCATTATCAAGCAATAGCTAACCAATTATTCAACATACCTCTTCTTTTATGTATTTAACAGTTTGTGTAACTGTCTTTAGTTTTAATTCTGCAAAGGCTACTATCCATCCCAGAGTAAATTGCACAGTCTCTCACAGAAAAACAAAGAATGTAGACTATAGCACACAGGATGCTCATGGGAGGAAAGATGGACATATCTTAAATCACTTTTTGGTGGCAGAATAAATGTGTCTTAAAGGTAGACTCAGTGATTTATTTTTACTATTACAGTAAAAAAAAATAGAATTAATTCAGTCAAGTTCTCTAAACTTAGGAAATTTCCAAGATTATTTTTGATTCAGCTTTAACAATAATGAGTTTGGTACCATTGCGTTCTAGTTTCTTGTGTATCTCTTTTCAAAAGACAATTTATGAGTGTTATTTGCTTAGAGACAAACATCTTACAAGTGTTGTGAGTGTACTGTGTTTTTAAGAGTGTGGTGTCATAACCTTCATCGTTAGATTATAGCGGAATGTGCAATGGGCACCTTGAAAACTTGCTTTCACTTTTGTAACATCAAATGTAGTTTGGTAGTACCAAATATTGATAACAATTACAGCTTAACATCTGTGGATGGCCTCAGAAAAGGAATGAACATTATGTAGAGTGACAATACACAGCAGAAGCAAAACTGTGCATTATATGAGCAGTTAGATTGTACAGTTATCCTAAGCATTGCATTATGGGCTAGAGTAAAGAAGGAATGTTTATGTTAATTTCCTGAATTTTCCAACATTTCAGGATGGTGAGATCTGCAACCAAAACTCTGCATTTAGTTTTAATTAAAAAAAAAGAAAGCAAAAAAGAGTTGCATGAGATCAAAACTTTAGTGAGTCAAACTTACTTCCTGCCTCTTAAAGTGACTGAGATTGTGGACCCTATCAAACAAGAGGTCCCTTTGCATGCCAGGAGGGTCCCCGGGAGGTTGATTAGACAAAGATACACAGACATGGTCCATAACTCTCATAGTAGGGAGGGGTACACCATCACGTTAACTCCAGGCTCGCCCTCAAACCCAAACTCCTGTAATGTCACACTCAGTGTTGGGCCTCAAAGAGCCAGCAGGTTCACCAGTCAGAAAAACTTCAGTATCACTGAAATAGAAACTTGTTATGGCAAAATCTAGCCCATGTTCACTGCTAGCAAAGGCAATAGAGACATCGCCATTGATATTTGACATCTTTGATGGATTTGGCTTCAAAAAATTCAGATCACGGAATCACGGAGTTTTCAGAGTTGGAAGGGACCTCTAGAGATCATCTAGTCCAACTCCCCTGCCAAAGCAGGATTGCCAGAGCACATTACTCAGGACTGCATCCAGGCGGGTCTTGAAACTCTCCAGAGAAGGGGACTCCACAACCTCCCTGGGCAGCCTGTGCCAGTGCTCTGTCACCCTCACTGTAAAGAACTGTTTCCGTGTATTTGAACAGAACTTCCTGTGTTCTAACTTGTGCCCATTGCCCCTCGTCCTGTCACTTGGAACCATTGAAAAGAGCCTGGCTCCATCCTCCTTCAAGCCACCCTTTAGATACTTGTAAGCATGAGCAGCATTTGGCTCTTTTCTTGCTCTAAGATCCTGTAACAAATCAGCTTAGCAGCTCTTGAGTAGCAGCTGCAGCTACTTGCTCTTGTCAGTGTCCCTGGGGGAGGCGGATCATTTGGGGCAAGTTTTTTTGTATATGGTGATAACCTGGGTTTGTATATTTACTGATGATCTCAGAATTGGTTTTGCATTTCAGAAAAAGCAGCCTCACAGCAGTCCGCTCAGACAGGGAAATACCGACACGCATGCTTCACAGGTGGAGAGATTAAGGAGAAACTGGAGTAACGTGACTTACTGGGATCATGGGAGGTCAGAGCTGAAAGCACATTCTTTCTGCTCAGAAGGAGGTGCCACCTGCCTCATCAATGCTCTGCAGGCAGCCAGGCCCCTTTCAGGTAGAAGGACAGTACATATTTAAAAGGCCATCTGGAGTTTATGGCTTCCAATTTAGCATTCCAAGTAAAGCGAAACATTAAATGAGCCTAGCTATCTACAAAGAACCGACGGACCAGGTTGGAGGAAGATCCTAACACTTGCCTTTGAAGTTTAGCCACCTGGAAAGTGCCAGCTGCTAAACATCAAAGGAAACCTGTCCCTCCTCCTCCCAGGGCAAAACCCTTTGTAGAACTTCTCGCTAAGAAGCATGACTCTGTTTAGCCTCTCAAGCCAAAGAAAAGCTTTAAAGCTGTTTGACAATCACAGCAACAAGAAGGAAGAAGGGCTGGTTTGGGACACCCTTCATTTATCAAGCGGGTGAGTTCCAGGTCTCCTTGAATGAGAACATCAATCAGTTTGTGGTCCTGGTGATATATCAGCTGCCTGCCTGGGACTGCTGAACCTCTTACTGCCAAGCAGAAGAGAAGAAAAATGTCTTTGCCTTCTATGGCTTTGGGGTAGAGGGAGATAGCTGGAGTAACCGTCTCTTTAAGAACAAATTAATGATTCTCAAGTCACTGGCTGCTGTTTTACTGAAAAGAAGGAAGGGGACAAAAAGCAAAGGGGTGGTCACAGGGATTGGACAGGGGTGGGATCGGTGTTCCTACTCAGCACCAGTCATACAGTACGATTATTCCACCTCATAAAGGATCAGTGTGCAAAAACAAGCCTTCTTCTGCCTGCTGCAGGGGTTGTTAAATTTTAAACTTTTCTAAAGTTTCCTTCTCAGCGCTGTGTTCCAGTCCCAGGCTGTTGTTCAGTGAAGCAAGGAGGTAGAGGACTGAAACCACAGTTTCTGGATTTTTGCCGGAATTTTACTATATTTGTGTAAATACATATATACATGCGCGTATACATATACATATGTATACAAACTGAAGACAACACGGACTCAAAAGGTTTTGATATGTATAGCAAATGAAATCTTCCCTTAAGCCATTGGTGCATAATGAAATTGGTACTCTTGACAGCTTCCCTTAGAATAGGGAAAACCAACAAGACTATCAAGTTCGTGCAGCATCAGCAGAGAGTTCCCAGGCTCCCTGGGAAGATACCTATGAGGTTTTGGAGTTACCAATATGAAGAAGAAATGCGGGTAAAAGGGTATATTTTTAGAATAAAGCTTAATAAATAGAGATATTAGGAAGTAGGTGCCCATAGCAGAGAAAATTCAACCACACAACACAATCCTTTCCAAACTATGTTTGTATGTCAGAGTACTTACAGTTTGCTAATACTAAAATTACATTCTCAAACCTGATGTATTATGCTTGGGTTATCAATTCATGGTAACACCAAGCATAATTTTAGTATTAGCAATATTCTGACTTCTTTCTGCATTGAAATGTCCCACATTTTTTTCCTTAAATTCTGAACACTTCGATAAACAGGATGTATAATGCAATTTCCAGATACTTATTTTCCAGAATTAAGACAATATGGTTTTGTACTATTTTATGAGTAGTCTAAGAGGAAATGGAATACAAAGTCTTCCCGTTGTTTCCATTCAACCGTGTAGTTTTGGGAAAGGATTATCTCCATGTTCTTTTTATCATTTGCAAAGGGGTTGGCTAATGCACTTTGGCTAACACTCTTTTCACAAACAGCTCTAAGAGAATGTGTTTGGCAGACTTGAACACATGGTGAACTCATTTTAATATACGTTTCTTTTGTTTTGGCACTTTATCATCAAATTCAGCACATAGCAATTACAGACTATTACAGAACTGTTGCCAACACTGGCTCCTTAAGTGAGTCTGCATAGGTCACATGTTGGATCCTTCTGCATTCCCAAATAAAATATTGTTATTAGACAGTACTCTAAATGAAAATCCCTCGGCCTAGAATTGGCAATGAATTTTATATTCAGGAATGCCAGAAGCAATTAAAAAGAAATTGAGCCCCGTTTTAGGCTGAACTATTGCTCCACTTGCAGTCGCTGGCAGCTCTCCAACAGCATGCTTGAAATCTTGTTAGTCAGGGTGGCCACTATTTGTTCACCATTAAGGAGCCCAAGTGTCACAGTGTTGATCAGACCTTCCCTCCAGACACTCATCAGACTTGTATGGATTTCAGCAGCTGGACCTAAACCTGGGGACGGTACCGTCTCCTGCTTTGGCATCTCTGACATTTTCCTGGACATGGCTTCCTGTTGGTTCTCCATAGCACCTCATGTTTCAGTGGCCCTGAATTCCCAGAATCAGCATAGACTTCCAAAAAGTGTCATTAAGCACCCCCTTTTTGCAGTCCCAACCTTGACAATTCACAGTTTAGTATCCTTGGGACATATGGTGTACCTGATGCTCTGCAAAGATTTCATCAGACATAGCTTAATTTCCGATAGCATAAATTATATGTGCTTCTAAATAAAGCAGTAAGCACCCAAATACAATCCCTTTCTTCTAAGTTGACTTTCCTATAGGATTTGCTCAGGGTCTCTTGAGTGTGTACAGTATCTACAACTCCACTTTCTGTTTGCAAATACAGCTTATTTGCAGGAACATGAATTTCTTTCTACTTCACCTTCATAGAATCATAGAATCATAGGGTTGGAAGGAACCTCTAGAGATCATCTAGTCCAACCCCCCTGCCAGAGCAGGGACACCGTAGAGCAGGTTGCACAGGAACACGTCCAGGCGGGTTTTGAATGTCTCCAGAGATGGAGACTCCACCACCTCCCTGGGCAGCCTGTTCCAGTGCTCTACCACCCTCAAGGTAAAGAAGTTCCTCCTCATGTTTAGGTGGAACTTCCTATACTCAAGTTTGTGCCCATTACCTCCTGTCCTGTCACTGGGCACCACCGAAAAGAGCCTGGCCCCATCCTCCTGGCACCCACCCTTTAAGTATCTATAAGCATGGAAGAGGTCCCCCCTCAACTGTCCTTTTTCCAGACTAAAGAGACCCAATTCCCTCAGTCTTTCTTCATAAGAGAGGTGTTCCAGTCCCCTAATCATCTTGGTAGCCCTATGCTGCACCCTCTCCAGCGGTTCCCTGTCCTTCTTGAGCTGGGGAGCCCAGAACTGGACGCAGTACTCCAGATGCAGCCGCACCAGGGCAGAGTAGAGGGGGAGGATGACCTCCCTCGACCTGCTGGCCACACTCTTCTTGATGCACCCCAGGATGCCATTGGCCCTCTTGGCCACAAGGGCACATTGCTGGCTCATGGTCATCCTGTTGTCCACCAGGACTCCCAGGTCTCTTTCTACAGAGCTACTCTCCAGGAGGTCAGCCCCGAACCTGTACTGCTGCATGGGGTTATTCCTCCCCAGGTGCACCTTCCTCATAGTTAGCTTTCGTTGACCCTCAATATTCCCATAGTCAAAAAAGACAAAAAAAAAAAATTAAAAACATAGAACTATTTTCTTTGAAAATACTAGCTCTTTATTCCTCATTTTGGCCTTAAGGCTCGCCAGTCTTTTCAAACTGCCGCCCTGTCACCCATGTTCTTCTGTTGTTGTGTTTGGGAGCCTTTGTGATTTCAAACCCTGGTTTTCAGTATAAAAACTGCATCTTCTATGCCTTGGCACAACTCATTGTCCTTAGACCTTTCAACTGAATAGAAATTACTTGTAGCTCATGATACTCTATTCTCCATAGTCTGAAAGGGATGTTAAGTCGTACGTATTATATTTTATCCTCATTGATAAGATATGGTTAACTCTATATTTACTAAGTAATTCCATGATTTGATCAACCTACTTGTAACTTAACACTTACAAAGCCTCTTCTCTCAAGTTACTACGATAAGCTATTATTAGAAAGTGGAGAGGATTATTTTATGGATAGCTGAAATGCACCAGCAGAATAACTAGCAATGATGGTGCATTATCATTAGAAGAATACTTCATTAAAAAGGCATCAGGATAAAAATAGGATTGTTATGTTTCAGTGGAATGAAAAGCTCCCCATTTCAGAAAACTTTAATGTATTTTTAATGTAAAAATATTTTCATTTCATGCTTAATATAAATAAAAAAAAATCATTTTGGAGTGTTCGCACTTCATTTCTGAAGCCACACACAAAAAGAACTTAATTCTATGCACAAGTACTTGCCTTTGTTATACCCCTTTCTACCTCTCCTAACATCCAAGTGAAGGCTCACAGCGTAACCTAAAGATCAATGGATTTCATTTTGGACAAATACACTCCATAGGAGTAGAGTCTTGCAAACACACGGGAGTTTTTTTTTTTTTTCTTTTGTATAATGGGTGCTTCAGCTCAGGCACATCTGTGGGCTGCAACTACTTCAGCACAGCACTGAACGAGAGCCACTCTTTGAAATAGTTCCAAGGCTACTACGGACTCTGTAGTTCAAAAGCAACACTTTCCTGTTGGGAATCAAAAAGTGGCCAATGTAGATCTGGAAATTTTGAGATTGCGTTCCCTGATGAAATGCTCTCCTGACTCCCTAATTAATTAACTACATCATTTTCATTTCCTAGGTTGATTAAAGAATCTTTGCTGCAGACCTGACCTTGAAGTTATGAAGGCATGGATAATTAGTCCTGCAGCCAAAATGAGTGGACAGAAATTGTACTTGGCGTGAATGCTATGAAAGAAAATAGTCACACAAATACTGCAGCGTCCAGCAGCAGAATGGATACAAAATTGTTGACAGACAAAGAAAGAACACTAGAAGTAAGAGCCGAGGTGTCCTCTCCAGTGAAACATCAAGGACAGTACTCATAGCTTAACAGAGCCGCCCGCTAACCTACAAACTTTCAGCACATCTTTGTCTGCAATAAGTGCCAGGTAACGGCCATCTCTGCCCCGCTGCCTTGTCCCAGAGGACTAACTGGGATGAAGGAGATAAAGAATGAGGAACCTGATAGCCAATGTCTTCTCATTAATCGCCCAGTGGCCCTGCAGAGGCTGTTAGCAGGCCAGGAGCTTCCAATATAGCACATGGAAGAGCCCCCAGCAGTTCAAGTTAACTAATTTATCATGATAATTAAGTACAGGTGATCTGGTTGTAGTTTATCTTAATTGTTCACAGGACTGGAATCTTCTTCTACAGAGGGAGCTCTGGGAAAGAACCTGATCGTGTTTTCATCTCACTCAAGGCAATTAAACAGGCACCTTTTAGTTATATGTTTTGGCAAACTTGGCTTAATTTTCCCGTGTGTGAATAATGGTATTACTGGTGGTCATTATACCCAGTGTCAGAGTCACAGCATGTAACTCATACGCTCTATTAGCGTTGGAGTTATGCCAAAGCCCACCAGAGTTGAGTCTTAACCACCCGGGTGGGTGGCTAACACCACTAGCTGTGAATGGAGACAAAATAGAAGAAGTTACTCCCTGGCAATCATTATGGCTTCTCACAAGTGAATTCAAATACAGAACAAGTTAGATTCAAAGCTAATCTGGAAAGGCAGGATTACACTCCTTGGATAGAATAATTTCTAACTGATTACATTTACAAAGTTATTTAAATGATCTTATCCGTGACAAATTTCAAATTGTGGGCTAACTTGCTGCCCCGTATCGATGACACCTCTATAAATTCTGTAATGACACGCAATTTGCACTGAAGTCCCAGGAGATACCTGTAAAGACTAGTCAAATATCTGCAATTAGCAAAAGCAATATATCAGGTAAACAGAAATTCTGTTCTCGTGTAGTTATTTCTTAAGGCTAAATGCTGAAGTCTTTGAAAACCTGCAATGTCTATCGATCACAGAATTATATAAGCATAAGCATTTAAGGGTGGGAACAATTCTGCCCTCTGGGAAACATTAACACGGTCAAGACACGAGCCAGCCTCATTCATTTAAACTCGGTTTCAAATGTACTTTAAGTCTTAGCAGTACAAAAGAAAATACGATTTCACAGTATTTGAAAAAAGGTAGTTCTAGGAAAGCTTATATAATTAAGAACATTTTGTCATATGTTTATACAACTTGACTGCATATTAATATGTCCTGATATTTTTATTACATCACAGCGGTACAAATTCAGTCTTTACGGTCAATGACACACTCACCTCCCCAGTGCTCATCACACACTGTGAACAAGGTGGTTTTATTGGCTAATCCTGGGAACACACTGCTGCACTCCATAACAATAGCCTGAGGAATCATTATGATGCAGGACACAATCCAGATAATTATAATGCTGTTCCTTGCTCGCTTGGCTGTGCTTTTAAACATCAAAGGGTGACAAATTGCATACCATCGATCCAAAGCAATGCAGCTAAGTGTTAATACAGACACAGAGACTGAAACTGTCTAAAGAAAAGGAAATATTATATAAATGTAAATGTAAATGTATTTTTTTCAGAGCTTTAAAAATTATTTATTGTAAATTTTTTTCACAGAGTTTTAAAAATCATTTTTACTTTCAATGCCATTAACTCTTTATCTGCAATTATTAAACAGAAATTATTCCCAGGAAAAGGCCCCTTTTTAAATCACTTCTTACAGAATACCAACAGATATCCGCAGCTGCTGTAGCCCCGCTAGAATTAACAGGACAATTCACAGATTAGGGTGCTACCCAAACTGAATAGTAGGGTCAGATTCTGAAAGAGCAAATTTATGCAACTTAGAATTTTGCAAAACTTTATCTGAAAAATTACTTTTAAAACATTAGACAACTAATCAGATTTTTTTTCTTCTTAGTAGAACAACTTTGCTTGTTTGTTTGTTTTCTATGTTCTATTTGGATGCCAGTAACATCATTTTGCCTTTTCAGTTCTCACAGGAACAATGGAAATTCAGGGTCTCATAAAAAAAAACCCCAACCATAAGGCAGACTAAGTCATTTTACCTTCTATTCAGCATGGGAAATAACCTATCACTTTGGTTTTATTCTTTCACTCTCTACATGAGGTGATCGTTTCACTTTCTCTTTGGATTTTCTTCCACTAGAATGGAGGCTTTGAAACAAGTTTTGTGATTTTGATTCTATCGAGTAGATGACATAATGTGGCTTTTCAGCCACACAGGTATCTGCTCAAAATATAAATTGTGCTGGAGGCACAGAGCTGATCACCCGCATACATTCAGAGTTCTGCTTAATTTTTTTGATTTATAATGACTGAAGGGCCAAGCACTTGTCATTCTAGTATGCCTAGTCAGTTCATTTAACCAGCTGTTCTTAGAAAAGGTATTTGTCAATCATTTTGATGAAAATGATCTCATAACTAATTAAGTCCACTGGTAATGAGTGGTGGCAATTATTGCTCAAGGCAGACAACCAGATCAGCTCCCACTGAACCAGGATACTTTGACTATTTCTAAAATATGCAAAGTTACAAAACACATATATGAAAGCCCAGACTCCCTTCAGAAGTTCAGATTTTCTGTCCTGGACACTTGTGTAGCTGTTTAGGTCCACACACAAAGTATAAATGACTGTAATTAGAATCATAGAATCATGGAATCGTAGAATCATGGAATCATAGAATAATAGAATCATAGAATCATAGAATGGTTTGGGTTGGAAGGTTGGTTGGGTTGGTCACCTTCCACTAGACCAGGTTACTCAAAGCCCCATCCAACCTGGCCTTGATCACCTCTAGGGATGGGGCATCCACAATTTCTCTGGACAACCTGTTCCAGTGTCTCACCACCAGTGTCTGTAAATTCTATTTACAGACATTTTTATTGCTTTATATCCCCTCTAAATTATTAAAACAGATCTCAAAAAGTGAAGACCATCAGACAAACGTTCCAGAAAGTGCATTGCCCAAGTGTAACAATGAGACGGACCAAAGCCAATATTTATTAAGCATATACATATTCACAAGTGTAACAATCCTTTAACCCTCAGCAGTTACCCTGAGATATCTACTTCAGTAGCAGGGATAGATTTCCATCAGATTATCACTATTAGGAAGATGCTATTGTTCTTTCCGTTTTTCATAACATGGGTAACGTGTACACAAACTCAGTAAAATAATACCTGTAAGTAGGGAATCACTTTGCAGAGGGACTGCCCAAAGAACCATGTTTCTGTGATGTCCACTACTAAAGTTGCTGGAAGACAGGTAATTGTGACCAGAATGTCAGCCAGAGAGAGATTCACTATGAAATAGTTGGTAACTGTCCGCATGTGATGATTCTTCCACACTGCAATGCAAACTGAATTGGGAAAGACAAGTTAGTGAGATGGAACTGACTCAGGAAATGCTTCAACAGGAAAACACTTGGCTTTGCAGAATTAAGGAAATGTTTGTGTCCTTTGTTTAATACAGAATATCTGAATATGCAGTTCAGCGTAAGAACCATGTGTTTCCTTTTAAAGTGGAAACAAGAGGGTACATGAAGAGAGAATCTTAGTACACAAAGAGCAGTACACAAAGATCTTAGTACACAAAGCAGCATTCCAAAAATCGTGTCTTGCTTAAGTCTTTAGACCAACATGACTACAGCGAGACTACCACTAAGCCACTGCTGGCAAGTTTACATTTTAAAATGTGTTATAGTTGAAGACGTGATGCCTCTCTTACATGTGTTGCAGTGTTTAACTACCTTCCTTATTAAAAAAAAAAAAAAAAAGTCTTCTAATGTCTAATCTACTTTTCGTTTGCTGCTATTTATATCACTTTTTTTTTTCTGTACACAGACAGCAATGAAAAAGAGCTTTACCCTGTGACAATGCTTCACATATGTAAAGATTGTTGTTGCATCTTCCCTCAGTTTTCTTTTCAGACTGTACAACTCCAGAACACTTTATCTTTTACTGCTGGTCATTATTAGAACTTCTGCAGCCATCCTTCTTGCTGTTCTCTGGGTGGTCTTCAGACTGGTCTGCGCCTTTGCTGTCAGAGTGCAGTGACCAAAATTGGCACAATACTCGTTCAAGATGTTACTAGAGTTTTAGCAGGAGCTGAGATTGGAACACTTCTTTGTGAGACCTGTGTTTAGATGTTTAGGGGTACTTTAGGACAAAGAGAGAGTGAGAAGCTACGTGGCCTTCAGTTTCCCTAAGAGAAGGTGATTTTATCAACCGCCTTTTTAGGGCATAGACTTCCAAGTTTCATCTAAAACCCCTATTGTGCCACAGTAGATGTTCTTCATATCTTTCAATGTGTTGCAGACATGTTTCCAAATTCTATAGCTTGTATAAACTTAATCTTTGATCTGCTCAATAAAACCTCCCACAGTATCCATTTCTTCTACTTTTTTATTTCCCTGAATACAGAATTTCAAGTTCTCCTAGCTGTGGCCTCAGATATCTGAAAGGCAAGGCTTACAAATCAAAATCTTAAAGGAAACATCATATTAATTGTATTTGCTCCCCATTTGGGTGATTTAAGTTACCTACTAAAGTAATTCTTTCTATAGCATTGCATGCTAATTACAATATAACTATCCAAAGCTTTGTCACTGTCACTTGGTGCATGGGATTACTACGGTTATAACTCATATTCTGACAATGCAGAGGCAGCACATAACAGGGAAGATAATACATTGCTGCCACTCTGGAATGTTGTTCGCAGTTGGAAACGCAATGCTGGGGAAAAAAATTGCAAACACCATTTCGCTTTCAATAATGTTAACACTTCAGGCTTCTACTTATGGCTTGTTCCTTGTCTTGAGTCGAATTCATATTGAAAGGATGATCCTGCCTTGTACTTAGGCTAAAGTTAATATTAAGCGGCAATGTTTTTCTCTACTTTTTATTTCTTTTATCAATAGGCAAAAGCTAAATAAAATGTTGGTTTTTTTTTTAAAGTTCAGAGATTGGCTACTTTATTCTCATGCTGTGGTTTCAACAGTCCTACATTCTACCTGATTCAGACAAGCGCATCATTTTCAGCAAAGGATGTCAATGCCTAAAGGTGCCAGGTTTAAGCAGAGATGTACGCTCTTTGGCAACACCTATTCTCATTCCTGTGCTGACCTGTTTGGGGAAAGCACCTCAACACGAGCATTATTTCTGTTAAAACAAATCCATTAAGCTAACAAACAAATGTGAGGTCAATCTCATTGGCAGCAAACCGTACCAGAAATCAATTCATAGCGTTTTGCATGTTGTGTTCAAAGCTTTCTATCAGTATGAGCACATGAAACCCTATGGTACCCCAGAGAGCTAAGAAAATATTATCATTTTCATCTTTGATGCAAGGGAAGTGACGTGCAGAACAGAAGTTGCTAAAGGCCATACAGTAAATCAGACACAGAATAAGAAACTTGGACTCCTAATTCTCAGCTCTGTGCTAAGCCTTCCGGATCACACTAGCTTAACACAGATGGAATTTAGATGAACTCCAGTACCTGCTATTCTTCAGAGAAATATAAAAGATTATGCCCCTTGCTACTCAGGGAGTAGCAGTACGCAGGAAAGCCAATGTACAGACAGAAGCTCTGAATCGCTTTGAATTCTACTCTGTGGGGGCGAGAGGCACCTGAAAGGTGGAAAACCCAATAATTTACAAGGGTAGAAATGCAGCACAACTTGTTACTCTGTATTCCTTTGCTTCTCCTTATGTGTTTCCCCTTTTGACCTCATCTGTTCTTTGCAGCATAGACCATTTTCCATCCTTTGTACGGCATATAGCACAAGAGCACCTTAATTAGCAAGTTTACATACTACCATAGTAATTATGTATCCCAGAAAATTATTCCATGAATGTATACAAAAAAATGAGTTTGTGTAAAAAAGCCTCTGAAGAGAAAGCATTCTAAAAATAAGCTGTCTTTCCCCCCCACCCCTTGCCCTCTGCTGGCTGCAGTATTGTTTTCAACCTGCGCAAGCATTGGCAATGTGTTCTTTCAGTGCAAGGCTAAACTGAGCTGTGAGGATTTGCTATGAGTTATTTGAATAAGACAGAATGGTAGAAATGACAGAAAGTTAGTTCAATATATTCCTTCCAGACTCGATGTCTCTCTGAGTCTACTACAGCACAAGGTTATTCAGTAGTCTTGGACAATAGCTTCACTGATATACCACTGATCGAGCAGATCATTGAGAAAGATGCTCTAGCCTGTCTTCAAAAAACATTAATTTATAGGTGTGCAAAATAGTTTGACTATGCCACTGAATATAAGTAGATAAGTATCCTAACAAAAGATTTTTGTATACTCTCCACCACTCTCATTCCTTTAAATACATATTTTCATCTCAGGTGGTTTTATAGAGAAGTGGAGGCACTCAGCTCCCATGTAAACCCTAAAGAAACATGCCAGAGAAAGGCAGCTCCGTGGAGTGGGAAATGCCATCTGCCCACCCAGAGCAGAATAACAGAGCTGTGGCTTTCCACTTAGCCTGGAGAAGAGGAGCAATGATGAGAAAGATAGTAAAGATTCTCAGCTGAGAGTGTATTTTACTAAAAAGTACTCCAAAATCATAAAATAGAAGATGAGGCCAGCACCAGCCTTCCTAAAAAACTTGGGAGACACCACAGAGTTAACAGGATGCCTGTTTAGTTACAGCATAATGTAGTGCCCCAAACTGAGCTCTTCAGACCTCTGCTGAAAACCTATGAAATACTAAAAATAGCTCTGAATAAAACCTTGAATTAACATTATATGCAAATCTTGAATGCAACCTTTGATGTTCTCAGCTATAAATGGGAGTGAGGAAGAAGGTGGGAAAAACAGTATTAACACAGACATTGAAGAAAAGAGGATCATAATTTAAAAAACCAAACAAACAAACAGAAAAAAAATCCAAACCAAAACCCCAAAACCAAAACCGTGAGACAAATGTAACTCAGAAACGTGCTTCTAATGTGCATCGTTTTCCCGACTGCTTGAGCTCTACTGGAACCTACTTACGTGCCCAGTGTATTATATTATGTTCTGTATTTTCGCTTTTATTTTATAAAAACACTCAAAATTATATTTAATAACTGCAAATGAAAACATGCAGGCAAGATTTCACAAAGAGCAGCTATTTTTTCTCATGGTTATTAAGTAATCCGACTCTCATAACTCCTTCATCTCACCGCTCATGCTTTCATTTTCTTCTGCCAGAATCAGGAAGAGCTTTAAGCAAAACGATTGCTATTCCCACCTCTGCCACACAGTGTCAGTGAAGGCTTGGAAACCAGTTTGAGTTGCCAGGCTGAGAGCGTTTGGAAAAGCTTGTGGAGGCATTCCCCAAGAAAGGACAGTTCTGCGATAATGAAGCTTGTCTCAGAACCCATCCTCCAAAAGTTCATGATCTCCCACCCCCAAAAAAGTCTCACAGGCAAGTCTCAGGAAGGACGAAACATAATAAATTCAAATCAAAGTCAAAATTTAAGACAGATGCTATTAGAAGTCTATCGAGAAAGCTTCCCATACCTCATTATATTTCTGAAGTAAAAAAACCCAACCCTTTCAAACATGATGCTACGGTGAGATTGGTATTTTTCACGTACCGCATTTAATCCCTGTTGGTTTAGAGTCCTGGGGCATTTTAATTAGAGGCTGTAAAGCCATCTATTCAATTAGCACAGCTCATTGTATCTCGGGCTGAATATGAAAATAATACAAAGGCTCCAGCTGGTATAAACTGCAGCTGCTTGCCTCCTGGAAGATTTACGCTGTCTTGAGCATATTAAACATTGCGCTGCAGTCCTTCTACTGGTGGACTGCTGGTTCAGCTGTCAATTTGTTTTTTACATGTCAACCCTAAATCATTTCCCTAACACTCCAGAAGTCTTGTCAACCTCAATTCAATGGGTCATCTTCCTGTGCGATTTCTTGACCGAAATAGAAATATAATTTCCATAACCAGCAATACCTGACATATCCTTATATAAATGAATGACACTACCTCTTATCTCATTTTTTGTGAATAATAAATCCCAGATGGATGTAAACAAAGAATTATCATTTTCTTTCCCATTATACTAAACTTCAGTGATTTCCTTTTGCTTTGGTAATTCAGTATCACAATTGTTTGACTAAAATATCATAATATGGCCATCCAGCAGTCATTTGGAAGTAATGCTGTGATTATAAGTACTGGTCATCAACATCTCCAGATGCTCGAGGCAGAAAGTTTCTAAGGAGCTTTGCTTTTGCACAATATTTTACAATCAGTGATAAAAAATTGCATTAAATAGATTTGAGTTGCACATTATTTATTCTCTACCTCCTATCCCCACAAAAAAAGTTGTTTCCACCTGGCAATGAATTCGTTCTTCACATGGCATTCTCCCCCTTGGTCTTTTTTGGTGGTGCCATTACGTACTGCGAATCAAGGTCTGGGTGGTGGGGTGTCGAGCAACACCATCATGTTGAAAGGAAGGCTGAGCAGATAGGCTACCAAATGGGATTCTGGAGAGCCAGAGCCCCTGTAGAAACATTTAATTGATGCATACTGTGGAAGGAAAGACCCTGTCATTGAAAGTACTTTCATTATGAACAATTCCTGATTGAGGATTCTTCTGCTTTAACTTAAGAGTCTAAAAATTAGGTGCCTAGGACTAAGCTTATTATATTTGTTTTAGGAAGGCTTTCCATGAGTCCTTCAATAACTTTATTGATGAACTTGGTTAAGGGGTGAGAAGCACTTTAACTAAATTGCAGAGGATATTTAATTAGGGGTTTTTGAAACCAGCAGTGAGAACAAAAGATTTAAAACAAAGCGATCTCTTCTGTGAATAGGAAGATGATATCTACTTCCTCGGCTGCCCATCTCTTACCCGCTATTAAGCTCTAAACTCACACATTACTTCATTTTTTACATAACTAATCTTATCTGAAAAGGAGTCCAACATAAGACCAGGTTTATGTTGAAAAAGTAATAGAAAGAATGACACAAAGAAAAGACACTTTTTATACAATATTTATTATGAAGGAAATATTGAAAAAAAAAAAAATCCTACAGCTGGCAATAATGCCCGGCAGATAAGAACTGTCCTTGAATACGTGATGTGAGAGCTGAAAAGACGGGCGATATTCTGGGCTGCACACACAAAGGAATTACATCGCCTGCCAGTGAAGTGACAGCTCCTCATCAACAGGACACACTACGTGTGTCAACAAATTTGAACAAAATCATGGAAGCATGACAAAAGGAGGAGGTGGTTAGGTCATGCTCCCTATGTATCACACATAAATAAGTATATAGGTGTAAGTTCCACCACTTTTTTGTAGTAAAACTGTAGGAAAAATACTGAAACTATAAGAAATATAGCTGTACAATGTTGAACATATGAAATCTTAAAGTATTTTGTTGAATATCAGCTTCACTGAGATGTACTAATGGGGAACTGTCTCCCACAAAGGACAGTGGGAGTCTACATAAATAAAACAGATATACATCAACTAGTTTGCTTGCAGCAATATATTTTCTGAGATGTTTTCTAGCTGCCAAGTGCTCTATTGTACTCAGGCTTTTAAAGGGACTTACGAGCTGGGGGTTACTCATGTTCTCCAACCCACTTCTGTATTTTTTTGTACTGCCTTATTATTATGACGGTAGAGCAGAATGCAAGAACTAAATTCTGCTTGCTGGAAGCTTATCTCTACAGATCACAATTGGGAGCACAACCATCTAATCGCAACAGGATTCATTTTCTAACTCAGCCACATTACATAACCTTAGACAATTAATGATCTTATGGAAATGGGAGTTATTACCAGAAGATCAGCCACGCTATAAAAACAGACTGCCAAAATTGCCACGTTTGGTCAGCTCTGGAGGAAGTGAAAGGTACTATCACACAGTTTCCTGAGCTAACTGTTCTGATTAATACAGATGGATTGGTTTTAAATTGTCCCACCACACACACATACACACACAAATCATTACAAGTATTAATTGGCAGCCCCGGTCACCTGTGCAGAGCTGACTGACGAGTTATTTCATAATCACATTTGATATACTTATTTTTCTGTCCACAGTAACAATAAAAAGCCTACAAAATCCTTACACACACTTCACGTTAGAGATGGAAGGACCATAAATATAGCTGTCATACTGCAAGTGACGCTACAGTAAAAAGATTTCACACTTCACTATGATTCAATTGAAACAGGCATGATATTAGAATCCAGGTATGCTCCACAGCTGAAATGCTGTGCAACTTTCAAACTGTAGGCTTCAAAATGCATCTGTCGGTCAGCGTAGAGAGAGGAGTTGCACTAGGAAAAACCCTTCCATGTCCATGGCTGTTTCCAACGTAGATGCAAGAATGCCTTTTCTTTAGACCACACAAAGAAAACACAATTCGCTGTGCTAGGGAAATGCTACAGCAAACATTTTGCATAGTATGCAATTTCTGAATGTCTATCACGATTCCACATTGCCAATATAATATTCCCCGAACTGGGCTGAAACCCTTGCAGTCTTACTGCGCTGAGAACCAGAGGGGAGAGCACAGCCCTGTCAGGGCTGAGTGCGCCCCCGGGTTCTGCCACCTCTGCCCCCTGCCCAGGGGTCGGCTGCCTGTGCCGGGGGACGGCTCTGGTATGGGGCAGCATGTAGCGTAGGATCGGGCTGCTGGGAACCGAGTTTTCAGAGAAGGATGTGAGACACCTCTTTTAGGGGTCATCTCCTTGCCTGGGAGCTGCATGGAAGCTGAGGTTCTCACACTTAGCTCGGGAAAAGACCACACGCCTCGCTGTGCCCAGGCAAATACGCATGTGCCTGCTGACTTTGACTGTAATCCTCAGCCACTGACTTGATTTTCTTCTGGCTTGACCTCAGACTTGCTTCATTGCTATGGATTTATCTGGCGATTGCTGGGAGGCGACTGAACCCTGCTAAACATCACCAGATCTACCATGCTCTCGGGCACTGTGGAGTTGTGTTGGTGAGTACACTGCCCTGTCAATTTTGCTGCTGCCCTCAGCTCCTGGGCTGTCCTTCCCCTGGGGAACAGCCCGTTCTAGCTCTTCTCTGACAAATTCCACTTGTGAGATGTACAGTAAGTGAATCAGCTGCTAATGGCCAAAAAAAAAAAAAAAAAAGTTTCACTCACTTGACATGCAACACAGAAAGTAAACAATGCTTTAAAACCAAAGAATCATGCCAAAACCTTCCATCTTTTGGAAATACGGTGAGTTAATGCAGGAAGCAACAACAGCTTTCATTTTATCTGGTGATCCCCCAAAGACACTTCTGTCTGAAGAGTACTTCACTGATCTAAGGGAAAGATGTGGTAGTCTCCGTTCAGCTCCTGGCAGACAGTGCTTTACTGTTTTTAGTGGTCTTGGAGTCATGCAGTTGCTGAACAGCTCTGTTGAGTTACTTTCCTTCTTTGATAGATAGATGGTTCTTTCCAAACATCACTCACAATATAAAAATTAATACTAGGCAGCATACCCTGCCACCATCAAGGTTGCACCTGTTTTGGGTCTAAATAGCAGAGCCGGTCTTCAGAATCATAGAATCATAGGGTTGGAAGGGACCTCTAGAGATCATCTAGTCCAACCCCCCTGCCAGAGCAGGGACACCTTAGAGCAGGTTGCACAGGAACGTGTCCAGGCGGGTTTTGAATGTCTCCAGAGATGGAGATCCACCACCTCCCTGGGCAGCCTGTTCCAGTGCTCTACCACCCTCAAGGTAAAGAAGTTCCTCCTCATGTTTAGGTGGAACTTCCTATACTCAAGTTTGTGCCCGTTACCTCTTGTCCTGCCACTGGGCACCACCAAAAAGAGCCTGGCCCCATCCTCCTGGCACCCACCCTTTAAGTATTTATAAGCATGGATGAGGTCCCCCCTCAACCGTCTTTTTTCCAGACTAAAGAGACCCAATTCCCTCAGTCTTTCTTCATAAGAGAGGTGTTCCAGTCCCCTAATCATCTTGGTAGCCCTATGCTGCACCCGTACAAAATTAAATGTGATAAGTTCTTTAAAAGTTTCACACATTTATCAGGAGCACAACTTGAAAGTAAAATGAAACACACCCAAACCCATTCAAGGCATCAGGCATCTCTTGCAGCTCACCTTCCTTCAGCCTTGGGCATTGCCCTTTTTCAGGGCTGGGTTCAATAGGACCGCGCTATTCACACCAGGCAGAGTTGCCTTTCGACACGAAGAATCGTAAACAAAAGTAGAGCTGTCCCCACTCTGGACTCTCTGGTCAGAAAGCGTATAGAGTGGAACTAGTTACACATCTGGATATAAGAATCTAGAAAGAAGAGGGCATAATTTCAAATCGGCTTCCTCTTTTAATGCTTTTCTACTTTTTGTGTATCTCGCAAGGATGTGCATGACTCTCTTTCCAGTAATCCGTGTATTATGCAAACACCAACATACTTCAGTTGATACTTGAACTCTTACATAAATTGAGCTCATACATTCTATATCTTATGTAGATGAAATGTATAAGTATTGTATCATTTCACATGTGGAATCTTTTTAATAATGATAAAGAGACTCTAGTTATTATTCATCTAACAGATAAAGGTGACTCTCATGCTGATATTACAAAAGTAAAGCTCTTTCAGTGCCGGATTCCCCAAGTAATCTGGACAAAATTAAACGTAATAACTTAAAATGTGATGAAATGAAATATGGCTCAGCTACGGCAATCGAATAGGATTCATGAAGATCATGGCACCATTCAAGAGAATGCATGACTCATCCAATTCTACCAACACATGCATGTGTGCATAGACCTCAGTATTCACCAGATACCTTTAAAATGATGACAGAGCAGCATTTGAGACAGTTGCGTATTGATGGGCATTGACTAGGCCTCTGGTGTCAGAACTATACACAAACCTTTTCTTCTCCAGCCCTAAAAAATCAAATTACAATGCGTAAAAATCAAATGAATGCTGTTGAGCTCTATGAGTCAGACTGTGAACTCTTTGAGGAAAGGACTACAGTTGGTTTCTGTACAGATCTCAGCATAACTAGCAGTTACTGTAAAATAGGCAATAAATAATAGAGAAATCTAGAGAAGAGTAATTCTCTGTCAATTAAATTTGTCTTTGTTCAGAGTTGGAAATAAAGACAAGTATCACCAAATTGTGTGAGTAAAGAAAGTTTCTGAAATCTCTCACTGATGTCCTGCATGGTCTCTTAGCCTTGGAAGCCAGCAGTGCTTCAAGCTGGGTGCTGGCAGGATCTCAGCTCCTCCAGCTCTGGGGAAGGCTGCCAAGAGGCCCAGCAGCCCAGCTGGTGGGACACCAGAAGGCTGCTGCTTCTTCGTTCAGTCTTTGATCAAACCAAGTGATCTCTGCTCTATTTTGATTTTGATGACGGCATGTTCCCTGAGGGAAACCATTCCATTAGAAGAGTTTTGACCCATGCAAATGAGTAACTTAAACGAGAACCATTCCCATTCTTTACCTGTATAAATGGAATTAAATGTATGGAGTTGTACATTACTTACTAATCCCCCGTGGTCTTATTCCAGTTATTAACTGCTGCAACTGGTCAGTGTGGAATGATCATGTCAGTAACCAGAGACCTCCACACATCCTAAAAATATCTTTCCTTCTTTAATTATCTTGTTTCCTATTTTTCAGTAATGTTTTTAATGCAGTATTTTCAAATAAAGATGAAACAGGTGTTTACTCTACAGTCAACATACACTCTCCATTAAGAAGTCCTATGATTTGCACTAACTGTGCAAAGAAGCTGCAAAAGTTTCAGTGCTGTGCAGTCATAAAGAAATCTTTTGGTCTTGTTTGCGAATCAGAAAGTCCTTACTCTCAACACTTGTTCTGCTTCTAGTGATAAATAGTGACCGAGTGAAGAAGAAAATAGGACAAAGCATACTGATGTTATCATCTGGATTTCAGATTCTCTGAATGTTCATGTAAATATGTCCTAAAAACATCTTCTGTTTCTTCTCGGTGGCTTGCACTGAAATCCCTGGTAAGCAGCCAGAGCACATGGGCACACATGAGAATCATTGACATGAAGCACATGAATGCAATAATGAAGCTTGCATTCAAATGCAGAGACTTGCTAACACTTTTCATTTTAGCTGGTTTGGTCAGCAGCTCAGACAGCGTATGTCAATTCTCCTAGTTAAACTGAAAGCTAAACAGCAATGCAGACCTTGTCATACGCTACTGTAAGTAGGATTCCTGCAGTGCAGCTCACTCAAGAGCCCAGTAGATGTCAATCAAAGTTCAAGCTTCTGATTCTATCCTCGGTTGTTAATTAACTGTCAGAATGCTTCAATCTAGTTTATTACTAATATCTGTGCCTTCCACTTGCACAGATGTTATTGCTGGGACACAATGAGTCTCTTAATCCCAGGTGAATGCACAAATCAAAATAAGAGGCAGAAATACAATTTTTCAGTAGCACATGGGAAGGGAAGGGAAGGGAAGGGAAGGGAAGGGAAGGGAAGGGAAGGGAAGGGAAGGGAAGGGAAGGGAAGGGAAGGGAAGGGAAGGGAAGGGTCTTTCCTGTTTACTTAAGTGATATCTGAATAGGACATGGATGAAATAGAACCAAAGCATTGACTCCACAGGCTACACTAGTTCAGCAGCATTGGTCAAATGTAAGCAGGGGAACACACTGCATGATTAAGGAAGGTACCATAAAGCACTATTAGCTACTAAAACTCTCTTTAGAACCACTTCTGCTCTGCTTCAAGAAAGTCCATGACTAAATCCCATATTAACCTTGAATATGGATTTTTCAAGCAGGAAAAACCAGCTTCTCAGAGACTTCAAAATGTGTACTGTTTTATCTCAGATTTTCTGTGGCAGCCAAATAAAGTTTCACAAAAATGTCTTTGGAAAGAGCATTAGACCACATCCATTTCTCTCCTCAAAATCATGTGAGCCCGCAATCAGTGCAGTATCAGCCTTCTTGCATAAAGATGAGACAGTGTTCAGCTAACGAGCACCTGCACCTGCAGATACCACAAACAACTTGCCCATAAACAGAAGCAGCAGTTTGGGTGGGTGAGGTCCCTGTAATGAACAAAGGCAGTTTAAAGAGCAAATGGCTCAGGCAGTAGCAGCCCAGTCAAAGGAAAGGTGGGTGGACAGACAAATGCCAGCTTCCATCCCGAGCAAAACGATAACATAGGCAAATGTCAGGGAGGAGCGGCTCTACATCAGCACCAGTATCATCGCTATTTGCAAGAGCATAGAGAGGAAAGCTTTTCTCCTCGTGGCTTCAGGGGGAAAAAAAAAAAAAAGTGTAAACAGGGTGAGAGCTCCTGGGACTAAAGGTTTGACCTTGAACTTTCAAAGGCAAGAGGACAGCCTGTTTACAGAACCGGTGGAGGCAAATAGGTAAACACAGGTAGTTCTCCTAAAACCGTCTTTGCTCAAGAGCAGAACGAAGGACGCTTTTCCTCCTAGTTTAAAGTACAGCCCCTTGCGAGGGCTGTTATCTTTACACTGCCTGTCAAGCTGGCTGCCGAGCAGTGGACCGAACAAACACGCTCAGGCTTCTGAATAGCTCTAACGTAACCTCTTTGGCTGAAATCTCACTGGTTTCGCCAACGTGCACACTGGGTGTTTACCGGCAGTTAGTGTACCATTCAGGAAAAAAAAAAAAAAAAAGAAAAAGAGAAGCACCATCAGTTCGTTGAAAGAAAAAAAAAAAAAAAGCTTTGCAAATTTTTCCCTTTGGTTGCAATCTTATTTGCATCTCGCCCCGGGAAGCCGGCAGAGCTTGCAGACTGCCGTGGAATACATCCTTCTGAAAAAAAAAAAAAAAAAAAAAAAACCAAACCCAAACCCCATGAATGGAAGAAGACCCGTATGGCAGGGGGCTGGGCGCGCTAGTGCGCCGCTCCGTTCATGAAAACGCCACCGATGTCAATAATAAAAAAAAAAAATAAAAATATGAAAATTCCCCTGCGTGACTCCAGCTGAGTGGGTTCTCACGGCGGGGAAACCGGTCACACCCGCCACACTCCCCCTCACCACGCGTGGGTTGCCCGCACCCCCCCCCTCTGGCGGGAGCGGGGGGTGGAGGGGGGGCTGCGGGCAGTCCCAGCATCCCCTCCCCGCTTCCCACCGCCTCCTTCATGGATGAATGGGAGCGGGTCGGTCTGTGAGAGAGAGCAGCAGCCTCCCGGGCGGGCTGAGAGGCGGAGCCGCCGGCCGGGGCGGGCAGGGCGGGGGGGGGGGGGACGACGGGGGACGAGGGGGACACGGGACAACGGACGGTCAACACCTCGGCCCGGGTGGAGAGGGACGGGAACCGACCGGCATCCCCCGGTTCTCCATCACCGGGTCCCTCCGGTGAGCTCCGCCGGTCCCTCGCCGCCCCGCACAGCCCCCGGAGCGGTTTTCACGCTTTCCCCTTGAGCACAGCATTCCCCCCGTGGTTGGGGACACCCGTGTTTTCAGCAGGGGAAGGGAACCCCCCACACACACCCCTTTTCCAGCCACCATCCGTGCAAACCCCCACCTCGGCAAAGGGGACCGGGAAGTTTTGGGGGAGCGCGACTCACCCAGCACGTTCCCGACGAGGGCCACGATGAAGACGACGATGTAGCCGGCGATCAGAGCCCATTCGTACTCCTTGGGGTGCAAATACTCCTTCCAGAGGTATCGCAGGAACTCCTCATCGTCGTAGTCGGAGGAAGGGGTTAAAAAAGCCTCCCGCGTCTCGTTTAGCTCCGAACCGGTCGTCCAATTCCTGTACGGAGGGGAACCATCCTCAGGTTGAATCCCGGACATCCCTGGTGGCTGCTCCGGGGGCTGGGGAGGGGAAAAAAAAAAAAAAAAGAAAAAAAAAGGAAAAAAAAAGGCAAACCCAAAACCACAAACCCACAAGCAGACCCTCTCAGAGCATCCGAGCTTTCTCCCGCCCGTCCATCGAGGCTTGTGGTTGCCAGTGCGAAAAGCGGGGTGTGGGGAGAAAAAATGACGCGGGAACTTACGGGAGCCAATGCGGGAACAGACTGGGGATCCGCGTCGGTCCCCAACCCGCCCTGATCAGCCTTTTTCCCGGTCGGGCTGGGGGGCGCAGCCTCCGCGTCCGCGGAGGCTGCGCCCCCCCAGCCCGACCGGGGAAAAAGCTGATCAGAGTGGGTGGCACGTCTCGGGTGCCGGACTGCACCTGTCCCCCCTGGAAAAGTCACGTCCATTTCGGACGACGCCGATTTTCGGTCCCCAAACCATGCACACGCACCTCCAGGCATCACCCCTCCCCCGCCCTCACCCCGGCATTTCTGCACCACCCCCTCCCCCCCAACACACATCCCCATCCCCGCATCTCTCCCCATGACCCTGCTCCTGGCTTGTCCCACCACCTCTTCTGACCCCGGGTCCCCTGGGTTTCCCACCGTCTCTCGCACAGGCACTTCTCTTTAGACCTTTCTACCTTAAATACCATATATATAATCAAAGTATTTGTAGATTAAAGGCAGTGGAAAGCTGCTGTGGGAGGAAGCACAGGGTGAAAGGAGCCATTAAAAACGATTGGCTGATGAGGTTGTCTCCTTTCTGCGCCCCTTTGAAAGCTGGGCTGAATATGGGGTTAGAACAGAGGGATTAACCCCGATGGGAAAATCCTTCAGAGCACTGATCGGACAAACGTGGGGTTTCATGGGATTTGAAAATCACAGAGAGCTCACTGTAGGCTCAAGTCTAACATGCAGACTCCCTGCGCTGAGGTTGTTTCAAACGCCCACCTTGGGATCTCAAGACAGCAACTGCCCCTTAGCTATTCCGAATTGAGCTGAGCTGGCAGAAAGCAATTCAAGAGAGCCCAGAAGTGCTAGTTAAACAGCGTGATAGGATTCCTGGCTTCTGGTCATTGCTTCTTGAATTATTTTCAGACTTTACCCAGTGTACAGCTCCTGAAAGAGAAGGGATAGGTCTGGACTTGTCCCTCCCTGACCAAAAAAACCCACCTCTTATTCAGGTAATCTGTTCAGTTCCTAGCTGAATAATTTAATGAGTCTGATATAAGCACCACTTCATTGTGAAATCACAGAATGTCCTAGATTGGAAAAGACCTGTAAGATCATCTAGTCTGACCATTAACCTAACACTGACAAGTGCACCACTAAACCATGTCCCTGAGCACTATATCTACATGACCCTTAAATACCTCCAGGGTTGGGGACTCCACCACTGCCTTGGGTAATGAGTTCCAATGCCCGATAACCCTCTCGGTAAAGAAATTCTTCCTAATATCCAATCTAGGATGACACATCTCACTCAGTTAAGCATTTCAGTGCAGAGCCTGCACCTCCGTAGAAATGGAGGAACTATTATGGTGGGACTCCACTTCCAGCACATAAGTGTAGTAGAGAGGCAGATATTCGTAAATACTGTAGTGCTTAGCTCTAGACAGTACTTTAGGTTCCTGAATTGATCTTTATAGGTATGTAGCCTTCTCTATTGCCTCCAAAGTCCAACACAGCATACCTAACATCTGGTGTTGCCTTTGGGCATCTATTTCCATAGACATCCTCTCTTTCCTTCAGTTCCCTGTAAAACAAACAAAAATCCTTTTCCTATTCCACAGGGAAGTTGAGTGGACTTTTTAGGTTGGATATGTTAAAGAGTGAGATACACTTGGATATACAGGTAGGATCAACGCCTATCTCACATAAATTAGAAAGGTAGACTTTGCAAGCACCGTAAATAAGGATTTGACGCTGTGCAACTAATGAAAACATCTAAGGTTATATTAGTCGAGGTGTGAGTTTTGAGAAGTGATTTAAACTCTCCCGCAAATGGGGGTATGCGGGTCTACTTGGTCCACAAAACCAGACATATTTAAGGAACTTGTCACGGTCTTCGCTAGCGATGGAAAGCCTTAGACCATTTGGAAATCAGTAACAACCACACTCATGCTCCAGCTTATGTCATATGTTAAAATAATGGTCCCTAATTGCAATATTTCCTTCCAAGTTGCCATGAAGTCAGAAACAGGTAATGCCTTTTTTGACACAGAGTGCTTTTCTTTTTTCTTCCTCCCTCACCAATAGTGAGGACTTGAATTAAAATGGTATAAATATTAAGAAACATGGTTTTGTGAAAAACACACCTTAGGACTCATTATTTTTTCAACAAGATTGCAAGTTTTATTGATAAAGACATGAATAATTGATTATGCAGATTGATAAACTGCATAAATTTGGTATTCCTAGAGTACTGTAAGACATTTGCTTTGATTGATACAGCACATTCTGATTAGGAAGACGGGATAGTAAAAAATCAATATGGCATGCATTATAAAGATTGAAAATGGGCTAAGAGATCTCAGAATGAAACAGTAGACAAAGAATCTTCACTGAGCCTGTGCGTTTCTACTGTCAGTTCTTGGTTCTGCTACACCCGTTGTTCAACGACCTTGAAGAATCTGGCAGGTGACACAAAGATCAGGGCTAATGAGCTGAACACACACTCTTGTGGCAAATCTGTAGCTAGAAAGCTTCATGTGGTCTTTGGTAGTATAAATAAGTATATATGTGAAAACAGATTAAGGTATGTAGAAGCATATACCATATATAGCATGAAACTTGACTAAGCAAAAAATTTTCACCATGTACAAAGCTCCGCTACTGAGGAAATGCTTTTCAAACTGAGTCATTTTAGCTGTGCATTTTAAAATCAAGATCAAATGCCTTTCTAAAAGATAAGTGCTAGCTGAAATGGGAGTTAATTCAGAAAATTTGCATGACCCGTAGTATGCAAGGGGTCCGACTAGATGATTACGGTAGTCCCCTCTGGTTTTCTGATTTGTGAAAGTGCGTTGGCAAAATAGATTCACCTGATGAATTTTAGTGCCAATTTATCTTTTCTTTTAATGATGCTTTTTGCATCAGCACTAGTACAACGATTTAATTCTGTTCCTTGTATATGCAAGTGAACAGCAAATGCTCAAAAGTACGTAATTCTTATTTTGTTAACTATTTTTTTCAGTTCAAAACCTGTCCAACATGTGGCTTTACAAACTTCTACAAACAGAGTAGACCGGTTACCCAGCACTTAAAAGAAGCATAAATTCAAGGTTATATCTATTAACCTTCTTATCTCAAGAGAGTACTGTCTGGCACTTTATTTAGCTAAAAGGTTTGCATACATTGATATCTCTTCTAATCCATAACTTTCCATCACTAATCCAAAAATACTGAAATGAAATTATCAGCTCTAGAAGATATGCCTTATGGCTTTCAGTGCCACTTATTATATGATATTAGACCATGCGAATATAAATCAAACGCAATTTTATGCTTTATTGCATCTGATAGCTCACAGGAACTGACATTCATAGAGAACAAACCAACCCTATTTCAGCATCCAAGTTTATTGCTTTGTCAAACACATTTTCCCCCTCCATAATAACAAATCTATTGCAGACTTAGGGTTTTATTAATCACACAAATAGGCAGCATTTTTTATGTGTTAGGGACTAGCCCTTTCATTTGAAAATCTATTTGATTCAGAGGATTAGTTCCATACTAGTCTAACAGCATATTAAATTAGGAGCCTTTTATCCGAGCAGAATGAGTTTTAAAGTTTTTGCAAACTTGGGTTAACGGGCAGCTGAGCTGAAGGTCTTCTGTTCAGCCTTTGCTGAGCATTTTAACAGGTGCTTTCATTCTTGGGAAGCAAACCACATAAGCACGGCTGCTGAAGAGAAATAGACTGCTGCATTGGCAGTACAGACAGATTACGCGAATATGTCCTTCCTTCCCATCTTCCTTTCACTGTTCTCATTTAGCAGCTTTTCTCGGTCCCCTTTCTCTCTCATGGAGCATGCCGCATGATGGTTCAGTAGAAAACCACCAGCCTTACTGTTTATTTGCTGGAGCAATCCCACTCTGTCACGTTCCACATCTTGCCTGTGCAGCCCCTCTGCTATCTTTCCTCCTGTAATGGTATTTCAAGGTGGAAGTGCTGCTTCCCCGCCAGCAGCGCTAAGTAGTTCCTGAGAAGCGGATGGGCTATCGTCAACCGAAGAGTGAAGAAGGGAAGACGGTAAATGAGCGAGTAGAGAAAAGCCAATACCAAGGGAGGAAGACTGATAGAAAAAGCCAGATTTGGGAATCTATACAGCCGTAAAATTCAGTGGGGTAATAAGGGTAGCAACTACCAGGCAGAAAGGTGTAGAGCCACAAAAGAAAAATGAATATTGTATTTATTTTTAAAAAAAGTATAAATTAATCATCAAATCTTACAAATAAACATAACGATGCTCCATCACGCAATGCATTTGCAGCACCACAATTCCTTTAGGCCTCTTCTTGTCTTAGCATTAATTCAGTAATGAATTGTAGGTTAAAGAGGTGAAACTGGTTTTAACATGAGGGATACCGTTCAAACCAGCTGTTGAATTTTTGGAACCACTGGTGATATAAGAAGCATCCAGAACAATTAACCTTGATTAGCCAACCTCAGGCATTTTTCTCTTTTGCGTGTAGAAAGCAGGATCCTGTTTCAAACAGTCCAAGAGCTTGCTAAGGTACCGTTACCCAAGTATAGCAAGAATATCAGCTATGCTGTATTGGTTTATTAGCTCACTATCACCATTAAAATGAGGCAAAGCTACGAGAACTTGCTCTGTTTCTAGCAGTGATGAGATAAGAAAGATCAGCAGTTGGTTAGATCATGCCATCTTCATTATTAATATTCACCAATGCAGAACATATTTGAAGTGAAAAAGTCTGATTCGAGTCTCATTCACATTGCTGTGAATTAGAAGTAACTTCATTCGTGTCAGTAGAGATATGCTGCTGTAATACAAATTAAAATAATACACTGCATAGTTGTGCAAATTCAGATGAACCGAAAGCGATATGAGAATCTGAGTCTCGGTGAAAATTCTGTTGTGCAACCTACAACAGAATCGCCTAGGATTCCTGTATGTTGCAAGTATAATTTCCAAGGCTGTATAATTCATATTTAAAAAAAAAAAAAAAGTACACTGCTCCTCCATGCTTTCCTTGGGCCATTTACTTATTAACAGATGGGTACTAAAAGGGGTTAAGAAAAAAAATTGGCTTTGATTAGGATGATGAATGTATTCCATCTGCTGTATTCACTCCTTCACCAAGTCTACAAATATTTAAAAGCAAACACATTTAATGATCAGGGCACAGATCCAACCTCCATAGAACAAATTACAATACACCTTTCCCTACGAGGTCGCTGAACTGTGTACGGAAGCTGAAAGAGGGATGTCTGTTTACTCTATTTTTTATAAGACAAGGCGCTGCCAATGATAATTCCAGTCAACAAGTTTAAATAAGTAAAAAAGAAAAAGCTTCTTAACTTCATGTTTATGTGAATACTGGAACTCATTGTTGTAGAAGCCAAGGCAAATTTATTACAAGTCCATCAAAGCTGTTAAATGAGGCAGTTTGGATGCAACATTGCACTCAAGAGCTCTGAAGCCAGAGAAAATATAACTCCAAATATAAACTGTTTCTTAAAATTAATTTCCCTAGCATCTGCTCCTGACCCATTTGGAAACAGCACAGGATCTTTGGTGAGATCTGAGACAAGATGGATGCTTTCACATTGAGTATTTTGAGGAATAAGAGAGAAGAGGCACAAAGCTTTTTTTTTTTTTTTAAATATAAAGAATTTGGTTATTTTAAAAGCTGTTCAGATTAATTTAGCACAAACATCCAGTGCTCTAGAAAACATCCTGTTATTTAAAGGTTTTCATGGTGATTAGAGCTCTGGATCTACCCTTTACAACACACAGTGAGGAACAATCTCTGCTCTGCAGAGTGTACCTTTTAAGCAGAGAAGTGAGATGAAGAGTGTGCACCAAAACAGTGACAAAGATGGTTTTAAGTGACATATCACTTTCGGTATATGAAAGCTAAATGACACCGGCCTGTGTTACAGGCTATAACCTGTATTTTCTGTATTTAGGTTCATTGACCTACTGTCATCAGATCAGACCAAAAGTACTATATTGTCCTATTGTTTTCACCAGACTGGTTCTTACTTTGTTCTCTAATCCCTCAGAAGAGCAGGTCATATTGCATGAGGTCAAAGATCCCTCTAATCAGTGCTACATCTCTGACAGTGGCCAGGAATAGAAGTGTAGAGGAGAATATAAGGGTAAGGCAAGTTTGCAATGATACTTTCCGTCACTTCAAGTTCTCATCTTTGAGCAATCTGCAAGTTAGCAGCTTCCTGAGGCAAACCATTATGTCTGGTTAATAAATAGGTCTTTACTTTTTTTCCCCAACAATTTTGCTTAATTGTTTTCTGAACCCATCTGCTTCCACCGTAACTAGAAGCAATGATTTCCACGACTAGTTACAGTGTTGCTTAGTTGCTACCTTTAAAACTGTTGCTGGATAATTTTATTTGGTTTGTTGCTCATATATTGCAAAAATTAGAATATTTCCCTTTCCAAGTTTTCCATAGTACTTATTATGCTCTTTTCCTCAGTGAAGTCCTCTTGAAAGGATCTCTACTTCAGCAATAATTTTAGTTTTGTACTCAACATAATCAGAAAACTTTGTTACCTTTTATATTCATGCCCTTTCCTAAGTCATCCACCAATATGGTGACTAACACAAGTCTGGTGTAGGTCTCTGGATCTAGTAATAAACTTCTACTGGCAACTTTTTCCATTTTCATAAATAATTATTTCTACTGTTTTTCTTCCCTCCTCAAACCTGTTACTAACAACAAAGGGACCTACAAGATGATAATTTACCTTCAGAAAGAGTATTTCAAACACCCTGAATGTACAAAATGTTTTGAAAAAACAGGTATACTTCATAAAATGTAAAATAGATACGTGGTGTGTACCTTCTCTCTTCAAAAAACATGATGATTCTTTTCTATTACGTGTATTCACACGTCCAGTACCTCTATTACATCAAATTGCAAAGTATACAAAATGGATTTACCAGTCCAGTGTTCCAAAACCCTCTGTAGGCCCTATAAAAGCCTGGCTACAAATTTGACACCTTTCATGTCTCCTGGATTGTTTTCATCTGGAGGTTACATATTTTAGTTATTAGGCTAACAATTTAGTATTTGGATTCCTTTAGTACATGCTGTGAGTATCACCTTGTCTTGGAAAACTTTTGGGACCGTTTTCTCTAAATGGCAAATACCGGTATACTCATTCCTATATCATTTGTACTTAGGATCTACTTGATACGAGATGGGCAAGGTATGACCTTGGGTTTATGTCCCAAGTTTTAATCCTTTGCCTTCCTTTCTCCAGAGTAGCATGGTCATGTGCTGCTGCTAAAGTGATCCCCAGCTTTTGCAAGCCCCTGAATTCTTCCAGGGAACTGTCTGAAAGAGAGTTAGAGCCTGTGCCAGTGTCAAATATAGTGTAGGCAAAACTTCTACGTCCTACTGAGTATCTTCCTTCCTTTCGAAAGCCTACCTGCCAACCTCCTCATTTAAAACAACCACTCCAGGTTATCTGCCTTCTATTTCAGGTTTCAAGCCTCTGCATAGAAGTATTCATAGATAAGATCTTATTTTGTTGGGGTTTTTTGTGCCCTCTTTAAATAAGACCCTGTTCATTCAGTCTTTTTTTTCTTTTTCTGTCACTTGCTTGAATTTTGTTTGGTTTGCCCTATATACTATACTTTATTTGAGTACAGTGTTCTGTAACTTCACTACCAGATGAATCAACTCAAAGCGTGTACTTCTCAGCACTTTGGCTTTCAGATCATTAGTTTACAAACTTCCCCATAGCTATTTTTATTTTAAATTTCCTCAATAGATTTCATTTCCCTTGGGTAGACTACTTTCCTCGTGTCAGTTCCATTTTTCCTTAAAGTTTCCCCCTTCCTAATTACCTGACTCTGCTTTTCTTTATGCCACTTCTCAGACACATATTGACACTGCCCTCTCTCTAGCCCTGTCTATGATATTGAGAACATCTCTCAGTACATCTTTTCTCAAAGATTTTATATCATCTGTGGCTACTATTCTATAATATGACCTCTTGAGATTTCCATTTTTATGCTGTCATCAGAAAACAAGACAGAAGTATTTTGTAATGAGAATAGTTCACAAAGCTTCAGAATCATTTGTATCCATGCCTTTGTTCATTCTTCGCTATTTTGTTTCTTAAGGTGTGAATTCATGTTCTGTTTATGCACTCAGATTTTCATGTGGCATTTAGAAACTTCACTGCTGCCTAGATAGCTTATTCCATACCTACTTTATATTTTTTCTAGCTTAATAAAATATTTCAGTTAGGTAACAGGGAAGATCTTATTTTCCTCCTGTTTTTAACGAACTGCTTTTTTTCTCAATCATTCAATGAAAAGCCAACAAGAGCTTTGAAGTGGCAATACTTTGCATTGCAACATGCAGAACTGCATTAATTTCCCTAATTGTTCTAAGGCTTCTTGGGATAGAAAAACACGCTTTCTGCATCAGAAATTGAAGATACAATGGCATACAATTTCTGAAGAAAACAAAGAATTTCTCACACACATTTTGATCTGACCCTTCTTGGGCAGGATTCTAATCTTTCAGTCTACGGGTGAAAGCGCACTGTTGTGTCAGCACTGATTTGGTTTTATTCTGCAGTTTGCTACTGCACCTATAAACCGTGTATTTACCACGGAGATTGTTAGTGAGAAGTCTGAAACTGAACACCAAATCAGTGAAGAGCTTCATTGTTCAGGCTCTCTGATGAAGCTGGGCCAAAAATAAATAAATAACAGAAGCTGTCTCTGCTACAGAATGGCTAAAGCTAGAATCTTTAGTGGTCTTCTCCAGCTCCCCAGGTATTGAATGTTGTGTTCTGTATTCATCTCTTACTGTCAGTTGCATATTTCAATAAGTCTTACTTTGCCTGGCTGTGCATTAAAGAATGTTATCAGTACTATTCGTTATCCGATGTCCTATTAGGCAGTGTCTGGCTCAGTTATTTACACTGTTAAACACCATAAACCAATAATTCAACTTGCAAAAAGAAGAAAAGGTAATAGAATAAAAGAACCCCCAAAATGCCCAAAAGGGAAGGAAATGTCAAAAAGTCTGTCTAGATACAGATCAACCTTCTACTGTAGAAATTAGCCTAGCCTGAGTATCAGATGAGTCTTTTAGTAAATTAAACCCATAGTTTTGTATCTCAGTCAAGTCACCTTGCATTTTGTGAGTCAAATCTAGCTTCTGTTCTTGTGCCTGAGATTACCAGTCCTTATGATTAAGGACAGATTTTTCTCTTCCCTTTGCCACTTGATAGCTTTTGAGCCTCAGATGATTATATTTCTGTCTACTATTAAAATCTTGGTGTATCTGTGATTTAAAACAAAGATGTGTGTGCGCTTTGCAGGATGAGCCTATTATCTGTGGAGGGAAGGAGGAAGAAGTCATTTTAGGACCATCTCTGCTTCTGGTAAAGGCAATAGAGGAAGGGTCAGACCTGCGACCAGGCATATGCAAACTTACACACCTACTGTGCGGCACCCGGGTGGGGTTGGCAGGACCCTGAATGGGCTCAGACATGTGCCAGTGCAGACATGACTGTTGATTTGGACCAACAGACTGGAATCCCATCGGCACAGGAACCTTCCTTGCCTTTCCCTGTGTTTACAAGCAAGCTGCAAGCTGCTGGAGTCGTATGTGTAAACAATTTATCATAATCTCTCACATTGCTGTTACGTTTTGGGGCACCAGCACTGAAAAGGACAAACACTTATGTTTCTGTAAGTTGAAAGTGTGAAGCAGTGCTTAATATACATTGAGTTATGAGTATGAACCTGGAGACGGACCGTAGCAGACCTGCAACCTCAGGACTATTTCAGTAGCACTTTTGCGGGGTTGTCTGAGGCTGTGCAATTTTTTCAGTGATTTGTGAAGATAAATAATCCATTTCTTTCAGGATGTCAAGCTATAAACAAGACTTTCACCCTGTGATACTGTTAATTATTTCCTCTTCTAAAATGTAATTATATTGGCTGCACATTTTTCATTTGCTGTTACAGAACAGCGTGCAAACAAGGCTGCCTTATCTCAGTTTAAGTTCATCTCAGACACGACTAGCCAAGATCTTCAACTAAAGATCTAAAGATCTCATGGTAAAGCATGAGCAGAACTTGGGAAAGTATTATTTGAAAAAGCATTATTCACTTTTTACCTTCCAAGTTTCTTGCCTCTTTAAATGCTTAAGCCTCCTCAGGTGTTCCTCACTTGTTGCTTCAGTGGCTTTTTCTTCTGGATTTCACAACTCTAGCTGTAAAAGCCACTTCTTGCAAAGCACAGCTGAGCTCTTAGCATTGTCACTGCAAACAGGATTATATTTAATGAACTTTGTGAGGATTCTGTATGTTTATACACATTACATTAAGTTTCTTGTGACCCCTTATAGAAAACTCTGTTGTCACTTAACTCCGGCTTTTAGTTACTCATCTGCAATCTGAGTTCACAGAACTTCCTTACTATGAATGTCTGTAAAAACATAAATTTAAGGTGCTATAAGTGAAGGAGGTGAAGGATGGCAAGTTGAGCACCTAAATTTAAAAGAGTTGCATAAATCCTGGCACTGGTGCACTGACTGAAGTTCAGACTAAGTCCACTAAGTCCAAACTAAATGTTAGAACTTGAAAAATCCATTCCTTCCTTTAGCCGTTTTGTCTCATTTCTGTAATTTGCTTAATCCTTCATTTTGTGTAAAAATAACTGCAAACGATTCTAGCTTCAGAATATCTACTCACATCTTCAAATATCCAAATAAAATTGGTTCATAACATGTGTAAATATATATGAGTTTATTTATAGGACTTACAAATTGCTTCTTCATTTGCCATTGTCCTTGCCAGAGAATAAGAGTGAGCTGAACCATGAGATGAAGAATCTACACTCAATAAAGAGCTGTTATAAGTGCACCCCAAATTATTAGTTACATTGTTGTTAAAGTTCATTGAAGTTCTCTAATTAATATGTATGTGCACGGAGAAAGGACAGTTTGGAGAATTATACCAGAATATAATATCATTAAATAGATCAGTGGTGGTGTCTCATCAGTAATACTGTTGGATGTGTGAGTCAATCTATCATTCAAAGAGTACGCTGCAGGTTTTGAAGATCTTTGTAAAAGGATGATGAGAATGATAAAGACAATGAGAATGTCTTTGAAAAGAAGTTGAAAAATGGGGCTGTTTTACCACAGGAAACAAATCAGAAAGGATGTCAGTAAAAGTGTGCCAAAAAATGAACAGCAAGAGGAAAGCAAAATACTTGTTTCTGTTCTCTCTAACTCACGGTAGAAGAAGGAATCACTGAACAAAATTAGTAGTGGGAAATACAGAATAAATCCGACAGTTTTTCTTCCAACAAGGTAAAAATAGACTGTAGAACTCATTAAGGATAAAAAAAAAATTAGTTACCTTTTAGAAGGTCTCGTAATTCATACAGATAACAAGAATATCCAGGCTTGTCACTGTTAATTATAATAACAGGTTTGGCTTAGCTTTTCTGTGTCAGAAATTAGGTGAGATTTCTGAAATTTCCCATGGAAAATTAAACTACCTGGTTTCCTATTGCTCATAGGTTAACACATTATGAAATCTCTGCAATAAATGTTATAAGCTGCACCTTAAAAACATCTAAATTTCTTTTCTCTGCAAATCCAACTTACTGTAAGTACACAAATTGTCTCAAGATAAACTATGCATCTACTGTTGTAACAAAATAACAGCAAAGATGGATGATTACAGTTGAACTGATTTTTCTCCAAGTTATGTTATCAGCTGCAAATAAAAAAAAAAAAGTTTAAAAGAAAGGAATTTAAGAAAAGTATATTCCTTCTTGAATATAACATTGTATCCTTCTCTGTGAATAATTAAAAAAAAAACAGGTTTCACCTTCTGTTGAAGCATCAGTGCAAAAGCTGCATAAACGCATACCTCGGAACATAGAATAGAATCATAGAATCATAGAATCATAGAATCAGTGAGGTTGGAAGGGACCTTTAAGATCATCAAGTCCAACCATTAACCTACCCTGATAAAAACACCACCACTCCTAAACCATGTCCCTAAGCACCTCATCTACCCTTTTCTTAAACACCTCCAGGGATGGTGAATCCACCACCTCTCTGGGCAGCTTATTCCAATGTTTAATAACCCTTTCAGTGAAACAATGCTTCCTAACATCTAATCTAAACCTGCCCTGACATAACTTGAACCCATTTCCTCTTGTCCTATCACTTGTCGCCAGGGAGAAGAGGTGAGCTCCCATCTCTCTAAAACCTCCTTTCAGGTAGTTGTAGAGGGTGATAAGGTCTCCCCTCAGCCTCCTCTTCTCCAGGCTAAACAACCCCAGATCCCTCAGTCGTTCCTCATAAGGTTTGTCCTCCAGACCCTTCACCAGCTTTGTAGCCCTTCTCTGGACACGAAATAGAAATTCCAACTCAGAGATGCAGATTAAGCCCCCCAAAATTGTGCCTGCGTGGTATACGCAGGCAAGATAACCTCATAGACTTCTGGTAATACGTACATTCTTGAAGTCTGTACTTGGGTCTTACTCAACTCTCCTTCTACAGTGAATATGAGAGAATAGCATAAGTAACCTGGAAACTGTCCTAAATTACGCTTCAGTAATTCAAGACATTTGCACAGAAACAGGTTTCCTATTTCCAGGCCCATTAACAGAGCTTAATATTGTGGGTTGTGAGCACGCCGGATAGCAAGCAGCGCTCCAGAGAAGAGGACTGACACTGCCTCCCGTGCATCAATCCATCTCCTAGGAAACTAACATTTAATTCATTATCCAAAAGCTATTCCCTCATTTTACTAGAGGCAGGGTAGTCACATCATATTTTTCCGCTCTGTGAGGAGGAGCACACTTTAGAGGGAATACACTTTACCTAGCAGCCAAATGCCTCCTTTTGCTGTTAATACCGTTGCAAGCAGCACTACAGTGTCGTGTTGATAATACCCTGGATCGTGTTGTACTGTATTGCTGGAATACTGCGCTATAATGTCTTGTGAGTTTCAATACTTTTTCTTTCGGCCTGTCGTGCAAGATGTGCATTTCCAACATGAATGGCTCGTTGATCATTTGTTTTCTTCAAATATTGCAATTCCCCAGGGCCAAAGAAACACAGCTTCTTTGCTGTTCTATAAGCTGTAGCATTTTCTGTTATTATATACTAAATCATTATTCTACGACTCTCCTAGTGACTAGTTTTTGAAACTAAATTTTAGATTTGATCTGTGAATATTGTTTTGCTGGACATTCATTCATAGGCATTTTTTTTTTAAAAAGAATAATGACATTATTCCCATTTAAGCAGCAATATGGAACTTCAATACTGAGAAGTTTCACTTTATACCAGAATTTATATTATTTTTGGAAACTTACAATTATCTCTATAGAATTATGTATGTATTTTTATTTTAAGAAAAACAATTATTAAATAGCAGTATAAATAATAGAAATAAACAAAACAAGTTTTTAAAGATTAACAAAATAGTCAAAACTGCAGTACTCAAATAAAATATTTTTATTTTTAGTATAAATTGTGGTCTGAAGAGGCTTCTGGAAAGTATATCACACATGTAGGGATGTAACAGAGAGCAATGAGTAAGCGCCCTTTCAGTTTTTCACCTCCTCCACGTGGTTCTGCTAAATAGTCTTTGGCCCGTTTCAGAAAAGTTCGGCTATTTAGAGTGGAACTGGACTTCAGATGAGCTAAACATTTGCCATCTGCTTGTCCCTAGAGTGCCTATGCATGTGTTTAAGTGATACGTGAAGTAATGTATACATCAGTAATTTTAATTAAACAGGGGCAGGGCCTGAGTTAACATGCACAAGGTAGCTACATCAAGACTACTTTGCACTTGGTTTTGGATCTCCTTGACCACATCTCTACTGGTACTGGCTATATCTATACAGCAAACTAAAGAAAACCTAAGCAATGCCTGAGTATGGTTTGGAAGTTAAAATAGGGCAGAAACCATTTCCAACACACTGTTTTTAGGACCCCACCCATTTTAAAAGAAAAGAGTTTGCCTGTGCTGAAGTGAGCCGTGCCACATCAACTGGTGTTGCCAGAGGAAGGTTCCTGGCTTGTTTGTTTGTCCCTGGATCTTCCTCCTTGCCCTTCTTGAAGACGGATGCGACATTTTCATTTTTGCAGTCGGCGGAAACCTTCCCTGATTCCCATGCACAGAGAAAGGGCTGTCAATGAAATTAGCCAGTTCCTTCTGCATCGCTGGATTCATCCCATCTTGTGGAGCTGAATTTTCTTAAGAGTTCCTTAACTGTATCTTCCTCTGCTATGAGTAGTGTTCATTCTCCCACCCTCTGCTACTAGACCCAAGGGGCCTAGTAAAGATGGAGAGAAAAATGTTACTCGATATTTTTGTCTTTTCTGTGTCCTTTGCCACTAGGTAAGCACATTGAGCGGTAAACTTGCATTTTCCTTAGTTTTCCTTCTGCTGCTGCTGTACATTAAGAAACTCTCATTTTCATTCACAGACCTCACTAGTTTCAGGTCCAGCTAACCTCTGGGTTTCGTAACTCCACCCCTACATGCTTAGACAAAGTCTCTCTATTCCCCCAAGTAGCCCATCCTCATTTCCACCTTCTCTATATTTTCTTTTCATGTGGTTCAAGAAAATCTGCTTTCACGACTGGACAACACAAAAATGGTCATAATTACCTGATGAGAAATGCTTAACCAGTACGAACACTGCTAGTACAAATGCATTCATCATTTTTTGAAGACTTTTTAAGCTAGGTCAGGAATCATCCACTCTTCACAGCTAGAATGCAACTTTAATAAATAACCCCTTATATGTTCTTTTTGAATCATCAGAACTACAGTCGTGTCCTTATTTTTCATCTGGGTGCAGCTACCGGGTGACACAGTAGTGCCCAGATCTTGGGTTGATGATGGTTGAACCGTGGCCTACATGTTGCTGATGGAGCGGAAAGGTAAGCAGGGAGCCGTCGGTTACCTCCCCTGTGGATTCCAGCTGCAGGTCCTGCAGTGTTCATTTCCCGCGGGAACACACTTTGTTTACTTAGTTAGGATGGATTTTCCTAGGAAGAGGAGAAGTGCCTTTGATGTTTTCTGTGACAAGTGTTATACGCATTATGTTTGGATTGAGTTTTTAGTTAAATGAAATCAGGCAGTGCAGGTAATAAATCATAGCAGTTATAAATCAATAAAAGCCCATGAAAGTTAGAACAAACTGCCTTGTTCTTATTCCAAAACGTGCAGTTTAAAAGAAAACCACAGTAGCCTAGAAAACATAAAGAAAGGGAGTTAAAAAAATGGCCAACTTTGAAGAGCTTATTGTGGGAACAGACAAGAAAGAAAAATGTAGGAGGGCAAAGAGGAAAACGGAGATGTGCAGACCTTTCTAATGTTCCAAAGAAATCATTCACACTGCTGGAAATCAAACTCAAGTCTCCTGATTCCCAACCTCGTATCTTACACGCTGGACTTTTGCACCTCAGAACTACAGGACTGTGACCAGTGTGACAATGTGGCCTGTTCAAAAAAAGAGGCATCCACAAACCTGAGCATTTTAATATATTCTTTACATCTGAAAGTATATTCTTCCCTTGAAGCAGTGGATCACAGCAGAGCTATGACTGTGTGCCCTGTTATTTCAGCTGATAATCAAAGCTTCTGTTCCCTGTACTGGATACCGATTGAGGGTTGCACACAAGGGAGGCTGCTGGAAAGGCTTGAACAGATGCTGCTCTTAATCAGCACCTATTAAGGCTTCTCCCAAGCTCAGTTTGGCTCCGTGGAACATGGGGCAGTCACTTAGCCAGGTCTAGGTCAGGTGCTCGCAGGGATGATGTTTAAATGTAACACATCATAAGTGCTGGTACAGAAACCCACTGTGCTTCAAGGCAGGCAGCCAACTGCCATTGCCAACAGCTCACAGCCCCTCGTGGGAGCTTCCATCTGAGTAAATAAGTGGTATTTATCATGAAAGTGAGGCTATGTCTATACTAATAAATTAGTATTCCAGACACAATTCTCTAGCAATTGCATCAATATTACTTAACTCTTTTACTCCTCAAATCAGGGCACCCATGTCCAAGCTGTATTTTGATTCACTACTATAAACCTAGGCATAGTCTGAGTGTGTACAACTCCTGTCAATTAGTGCTCCCTGGAAGCTTGATGTCGTTCTCAATGAAACCCAAAGAATTATTTGTGTTTGAAGAAAAGCATGTGGTGCAGCATCACATGAATATTTCCTTGGATGCATAAACAAAACTAGACAGACAGACCACAGTATCTCAAGGATTTCTGCTACGGAGTGCTCCAGCGATGTTCTTAAAGTAAGAGACAGCTTAGGGCCATTCTAAATTATTCCACCTGCTCACAGCCTCAAGGCCTGTTCAAAGCCAGAAAATAAAATTGCAGAAATGTGCCAGTGGGTCTAGTTAAGTACAAGGAATTGCCTTTTGCCCATAATGTTTGCCCATAAAATGCTTCTTAAAAAGTCAGGAAATCTTCTAAATGTCTTGAATTAAAGCCGCTTGGTTTTGGATCCCGCCCAACCATTCCAGAAATTTTTCTTAGGTGACACAAGCGAAGCCATGATGTTTCTTGATCCACTTGAAAAAATGAGTTTGGCAGTAGTATAAACTATAAGGAAGGAGTAATATAATCTGTGCTATAATCCACATATTTCTTGCATTTAAATTGCTCCCAGGAAATGAAGGACAGTTCTCAAATTAGTTGAAGGATTCTAGTTTACGTCTTACAAAGATGTGAGCTAAATAAACCAGGATCGGGAAGTCTCACCTTGTCAAGCACTGACACAGATGGAGATGGTGCTGATTCCAGTCTGGGCTTACTTCTGGGCTATAAATCTTTAGGTGATAAAATTTCTTAAGGGTAAAGAAAAAGAAAAAAAAAAGAAAAAAAAGTCAAAATCATCAGCAAAGAAAAAATAGCTCAATTTTAGAGTCATTTTTAGAGTCATTAGAGTCATCAAAAAATTATTTTTTTACCCCTGATTCTTCATTTCCAGAAAGATACCACAGTTGTGTTAACAGTCCCACCTTCACCATAAAACAGATAGCTCTGGGCACTAGAAGGGTATACATACGATGTTTAGCACACTGAGATTTACTTCCCCTCACTTCACCTTCCCTAAAGCAACAGCCTGCAGAGCCTGAAAAATGAGCATACTTGCATGGGTGCAAGTGACAGGCTTATATTATGTGGAATTAATACAAAAATAAATCTGCTATTTTGCTTTTTATTTTGTGAATGATTATTTATAAAAGAGACAACAGAGGTCAAAGAAAAACAAACAAGGAAATGATAATATTTTAGGCTGACAGTAAAAATTCACAGCCCACAGTGTTTCTGTATTAGACAATAACATCTCTACCCCGATTATCGATGCTTAGAAAGAGTACAGAAAAAGATTTAAGAAAGTACCATCAACCCATACGAAGCTTACAAAGTGTTTCTTTTTGAGAAGAATTCGAAAGGTTTCCAACATGCTGATGGCAGGCACGACTCGGGCACAACATTATTTAATTTGGAAAAAATAAAAAAGCTATTCTATACATTAAGATACAAGCTCAAAACAGCAAACTATTGGTTAAAAATTAAAGAAAGATCTCACCTAAAGTCTCTATGACAAAAACTATTCAAACTGTCTTCAGTGACAATGCATGAGTCCAGGCATTGGAACTTGAGTGTCCACAACACAAAGTTGTTAAAATTGTTCTTGACCAGGTTATCAACCACACTAAATAATTCCCGGGAATAGTTCAGGAGGTAGCGTAGACAAGGGAATATCGCCAACAGAGTCTATGAATAGTGAAACCTCCTGTCTTGGAGACTGTTTAGTAATACGGATGTAGCCAAACTGTGCCAGTTCTCCTCAGGACTGGAAAATGAACCTGGACATTGTTACTTTGCTAACACAGATGTAATGTGACAACATTTTGAGCATATCACCACTGTAGATTTATTTTAAAGTATTCTGTCTAGAAACTGGCCTTATCTTCCATTCGTACTGACATAAGAAAAAATTAGATTTCAGATCCCTGTGAATATGTAAGCAGCATCTGAGAATAGTCGTTAAGGTAGCTGATAGTTGAGATGCTAGTGTTGGAGGAAAAAAGATGTCCCGATCTCAGGGGATATAACTTAATCATTAAGCTAATGTCATTTAAGTATGATAAAAACCAACCCTTGTAATTCTCCCCCCTGCAGCAGAATTGTATTTCAAAAAGAAGAATCGAGCAGTAGCACATCTGCTAGTATGTAGTAAATAATTTGCTTTCTCCAATGAGTGACAATCACATATTTTTACAGAACTGATTTTCTAGTCAGCCTAGTGAGAGTTCTGTGCTTTCCATTGTTCGTTACTTTTTTGAGCTGTTAGTCAGTAGACAGGAACTCCCATGACCATCTCCATTTTGAGAAGAAACGAATGATAAAAATGAGATTCTTTTTCATCCTACACACAAAGCCTGTTTTCCTTGAGCAGAAGAGGAACAGGACCTTGCTCTTAGTTTCCTCCTGTCATCTTCTTAGCCAGTTTTGCACCCACAGGACTCCCTTAGAACCAGGTGCATGACTGGTTTTCATCCTGTCTTTTTCTCCTTATGGGTATACATTCTTTCAAACAGCCTGCATGTCTATTCAGTTGCAACCAGTCAAAGGGAAACCTCTCACATCTCCGCCCTAGCTCATCTCCGCCCTGGCTTGAATATTTGGCTAAGTTCTTTAGGAGTTGTCTTCTTCATTTTCATAGCTGACAATTTGTGAAAGACTTTTACTTGTTGCATGTATTTAAGATAGAGTAAGGTTGAACTATACATTGTTTTGTTTAAACTGAATTTGCTATTGGCTGTTGATCAAAGACCCATTCACAGCAACCAGTAACACCTTCTAGCACAAGAAATATTTACATGCCTCTCATTATCTCCTATGATTAGTCATGGTGCAAGAAAGCCTTTGCAAATTTGATGATAGTTCAGTTCAATCAGCTTTTCACTTTCCGATCATTACAAATTCTTCTGAGAAGTGATGTTTTTCTAGTGGATCAGCAATTAGTACTTTTAAATGACCTGATGATGACCCAACTCTAGATAGCTTGAGTTGTACCTTCAGTAAGTCAACAAGAGTTGAACCCACAAGTGACATCAACTAAAAAATCATCTGCTAAATTGGACTTCTCCCTGGGAGCCTATGCCATGAAGAGTATGTCTAATTGTGTCATTCACATGGTAGCCACATTAGCTATGCACTAGCTTCACAAGCTGTCAGCAGACAAACCTTGGGAAACCTGTCTGACCCTGAAGGCCGTGTAGGCATCTGCCAGTGGGAGAGTAAGAATATGAATAATGTCTGGAGCGTGGGGACTAGGAATTCCTGAAACTCTCCTGATTTGTGTCTCTCTTAAAAGTGAATAACACTAGCATTCTCCGTAATCAGAAATCAAATGTAATACAAAAACTGGCTCATTGCTTTCATGGTCCCAACTTTGTAAGGGTTAGCAAAAGATCCTCTGGGCAGGTAAGTCGTCAAGTCCTTCAGCTCCACACTGAATACAGGATACCTGCAGACTGGTGTAGGATGTGCGGAAGAATTATTTAACCTGTATGCCTCTAAAGATAGAACACAGATGCTAGATCCTATTTAATAGATAGGATGCTTTATTATCTGTGGCATAATGGTCACATTTATCCAAAATAATTTAGATGCTGAACTGAGACATCCAAGTCAGGATTGTCATCCTCCTAGGGTCAGAGTGGAGAGAGAAGGTAAGGCAGAAAAGTCTGTAGAGAACAAAAATCTTAGGCAGGCTTCTCTGGAAGCCTTCCCTGACCACAGAAGGAACTTGAAGAACCTGTGTTTGGAACTGCATAGAATCTCAGAATGATTTATTGGACCTTGAAGATCATCTAGTTCCAAACCCCCTGCGATAGACAGGGACACCTCCCACTAGACCAGGCTGCCTAAAGCCCCATCCAGCCTGGCCTTGGACACCTCCAGGGATGGATCGTCCACAACTTCTCTGGGAAACCTGTTCAAGTGTCTCACCACCCTCATACTGAAAAAATTCTTCCTAATATCTAACCTAAATCTCCCCTCTTCCAGTTTAAAGCCATTCCCCCTTGTTCTATCAAAGATACTTAAGTATCTTTGTTAATTGCTTAAAGACAGGCAGAAAGAAGGTTTTACCCTAGCAGGAGGCTTGAATGGGCGCCCAACAAACATAAAGGATTGTTGTATGTCTGATATATTTAACTTTGTGAACTGTAATCGCTATATCCCAACCTGGACTCGACACACAAAACTCAGATCCTTCTCAAAAATAAAGGTGAAACTTTCTAGTGTCACTGACCCAATTTTTGTCTAGGGATGTTTACTAAGATATTAGATTTCCTATTAAAGTACAGAAGAGAATGTACCTCTAAATCCACTTTAGAAATTTCTGGGTTTCCATCCCGAGCATGAGAGCTGTATTCTCTTCAGTTTAATGCACAGATACCAATGTAAGATTTTTGTTTTTCTTCTGTTAACTCTTTATACCTATGTTTAAAAGATTTACCTGTTATGTAAGTATCTTTTTGCATCTTGTGAGATTTAGATCTTTGAGTTAAAGAGCTACAGGCTGCACCTCAAATGTAATCGAATACAAATGTCATCTTTGAAATTAGGTCTGATTTTACTTTTATATTTTCAAACTAAGATTCTAAACTGCTACAGGCAAATACGTTTTTCACCTAACTTTTTGATTCTACTAATACTCACATGTTGAACTTGGCCGGTTACAGCTGACAGTTTAGTATTAGACATACTTGTCTATATATACTTGCTATACTTGCAAGCATATTCTGTTTTTTTAATGTAGGTGAAGTCTTCTACTTCGGACAATTATAATCAACAAACAGGACAAAGTAACAAGATAAATGTATGTATTATTATTAATAAACCAACTTAGGGATTGAGATTATTTTACGTGTATTAATTTTTTAAGATGTAAAATAATGTCTGAGGCATACTCCTAGCTGGTAACTTGTTCCTCAACTTTATGCTGCTAATACATGGAGGCTAAAAGCTGTTTTGATAAACTATAAGATGTTGTATGTTCTTACTTGATCACTGCTATTTTTAATATTGAGATAAGAATTTGTCTAGGTTTTATCTTGCAAATATTTTTGATAATGAATTTAATTGCTAGAAAAGAAATGGCAGTTGAGCGAAAATAAGTGCAGAATTACTCAAAAGAAATACATAAGAGAACAGAAGTGGGTATCCACATGCCTGAGAGGTTTTCATCATTCTTTTTATTGGCTATAGTCAACTAATACTACTCCTGAACTATGAAATGGTGGAGAAAGTGGTCAATAATTTGAGTGCTTTGCACAAATTTAAACATATTCATGGCTGATAATGAATTTGAAAGAATCTGTGATCTGCCAGTTCCCTGAAGGTAAAGCGCTACCTACAATGAAAAACTCTTTCTTAAAAAAAATGGCATGCAAGGAAGAAAAAATAAAATAGGTACAAAATGAACAGTTGGGAAAATATTAGAAATATGTCCAATATGCCTGCAAACCTGTGATTCTTTTTCTTCTTTAGATTCACACTTGGTTTATCAGCAGAGGCAATGCTTTGTGCTTAGCCATGCAAATTTTCATATCAAGAAATGGTTGCTGTTCAGATGAAGTACTGGAGGAAAAATAATCCCTTCTGTGCCAACTGCAATGTTTGTTTCAGAGTGCACTTCCCAAAAGTGTGTCATTAGCACAGTGAGTTAAAGGTGACACCAAGCGGCAGGGAAATATGCCCATAATGTAGAAAAAAAACCCAACTAAACAAAAAAACCCTGATAAATATAGGTATTTACCTCCTTTGATGTTTTCAGAAGCATGGTATACAATATAAAGTTATTTACTAACTGACCTTTACTGAGAACTAACCAATATTTTCTGACATGTATTATGCTATTTGAATCTTTTAAATTGGCAAAGTGGCTAAGTGTAGGTTTAATGACACCAAAAGAGAAAGGTCATCATTCTCTTTTTTCCATTTTCCTGGCTCTTTTTCATATTTAAAATGTATTTTTATGCAAACTCTTCTCTTCTTTTTCATCTGTAGCTTGGCAAGTCTTGCCCACGCTGATAATACATCAGCCCTCCTTAGCGTAAAATCTATTTCTGTGATTTGAAGTAGCTCTCACGTGTGTAGAACTTGGACCTCATTCTTGTCTTTTATGGTATAATATCTTAAGAGCACAGATGTGGAACTTGACTCGCAAAATGAAACCAAGAATCAAATTCTGTTTTCTTTCACATCCAGACATCCCAGGAAAGCCAACAGAATGTATTACATAAGTGAAAGCAAATTTTATCTGAAGTGAAAGCAAATTTTATCTTTATCAACTTGTTTTAGGATGGCATTCCGACCTCACTGGATTACAGCTGGTCCCTCCTCAGATACAGCTAACGCTGATGGATCATCTAACTCAGTTGACAGAGGCTCACGTATTTTAAGTTCCCCCTGCTGACCCCTGCAGTTAGCGTACTACTGGGTTGCCTGTAATTAAGTGGGAAGTCAAGAATGGCAAATGAATGACACTATTCAAGTTATAGCCCATTACCACAGCAAGATGCACATACCCCAGTCTCCAGGAAGGAGGTTCTGCTCCAGCTGACCGTGACTAGACACATGTGCAACATGCTACAGGCTTTCTTGGACAACTTGAGCATAACTACCAACAAGTACTGTTATGTGTCCGCTCCCACACAGGCACAGCTGTACGTACGGCTACCATTAGTTCCTGCTTTGAACAGTGATTTCAGCAGTCGTTTGCTTACATCACATATCATTCCATTATGTATGCGTGGCTAAATGCCACACCTGGGGTCTATACAGTACAGGGGGAGCAAAACAACGATGCTGAGGCAAGCTAAAGGTCCATCAGGTGTGGTATTCTTCCTCAGCTGCTGGCAGAAGATGCTCAGGAAGGGGATAAGAATAGAACAAGCGTATAATGATATTTCCCACAAATAATCTCCCAGCTTCTAGCGATTCTTGAGCTAGAGTATTTGTATTCAATAGCACATTGAGTTTTGTTCCATAATTTTGTTGTTTAATCCTATATATATTTTCAACATGCACTACCTGCTCTGAGAATGATTTCCAAAATTTGACTACTTTGTGAAATTATACTGTCTTTTGTTTGTTTTAGGAGAACAGAACATTGGCTTTAATTTGGCAGCTGCCACTTGGCCACGATAATAACCCAAAAGAGAAAATTTATGCTTTGTGGCTCACTGAATAGTGACATCATAGCATGACTGCGTTTGTGTTTGTGTGACTTATTAATACTTATAAAAATAAATTGATTTCAGCAGTTATCATATTTAGTATAAAAAAGGGAATGCATTTCTAACCAGAAGGGTTCTTTCAGACCAGCAAAATGGATTACATTTAGTGGCATTCCTTAGTCACTAGAAAGTTCAAATGAACCTGAATTACAAAACTAGGAAGAATGAGTATTATAGCTAAAATACCATCTTCATTTAATGAGACATACATCCAAACCATATGAAATTAACAGTGTCAAAAGAGAGCAATCCCTTTGACTGGGAGATCCTGCTCCACCTCTGAGGGGAATGGTAGAATGACATCTTTCCACATAACTACAAAAATTCTGAAGCTACTCCGGAAGCAATTGTGTGTAAATGCCCTATTTATGTCCTGTTTATGTCTATCAGACGTCCACATGTGTGTACAGAGCTGTAGGTGGGAACAGAGGAGCTGTGTCTATAAGGTTCCTGTCAGTATTTCCTTATAGAAAGTCTGTCAATACTTCCTTATAGAAGAAATACAGCCATAACTGCCAAAGATTTCACGGTCTCTCTGTCAGTAATAGCTATTACTGAAGGATGACATTGGATAAACCTTGAGAATATGTGCAAAAGTATTATCTGGGTATTTTCAACTCATTTCTTTAGTACTTGTCCCATATCTCCTTAATGGAATAATTTACTGGAGTTAACATCATAAAACCAGGAATTAGAAACAGCAAGGAAATATGCCATACACTAAACAGTGATCTGCAATATATGAAAACAGAACGTTTGTAAATAATGCTTTTTCCTAAAAAAATGAAAAAGCTGCCATTTCTAGTATTGCGTATACTAGCCTTTAGTTTTAAAAAGACTGTTATTTTAGAAAATAAAGGAATAGAAGATCAGAATAACTAGCATATGCAGGAGATAAAAATGGAATTTGGACTAGCAGATCATTTCATAGAACAACTCTTAACTTTATATAAACTAGACTCCTTTGTAGCAGGCTTTTTCCCTTTATTAACCAGAAGGCAGGAGAGGAAGAGCAGTTCCATTGGACCCTGACTATTCAGTGCTGGCACAATATTAGAGACATATCGTTACAGTTTAACACATCCTTAAACTGTCATTATTGCTAGGGACTTGTTTTGAATTATGCTGGGAAACACATAATATGGTCAGCTGTCATTAGATAAAAAGAAGTTGATATAGTTACTGCTTCAAAGTCCCTTTCAGACATCTAAGGGTTGCCAAACTAGGCTGAAATGAACGGTTTGAGGGATTATAGGAGTTCCTGGGGAGTTTACATTTTGAACAAAGAGACAGAAATGTATTCAAAATCTGAAAATATTGATATTACTCATTATTTTACTTATCTCAATATATTTGCTAGTTCTGAGTTTTTTGGTACGTATCCTGATCAGCTCACAGTGAGCATTTGAAGTTTGCTGTTTTAAAACCAAACTCTATGTTTAACACTACAAATGACATTTAACATCCTTGCTGTGTAGCTTTAATGTAGAATGTAGGCGCTTATATCCAAAAAAGCAACCTGGAAATTTTGCAGTTCAGAGCTTCCCAGCTTCGGTAGGCACATTCCCAGTCAGTCACAGAGTTTCCTATAGGCTCCAAATCAGGCACTAAGTGTGCTGAGAAGTACTGCGAGAGAGGTGGTTATTCATCTCAACTTTAACCTCTTCTGTGACTTACTTGAAGAGTGTTTAGAAAAAGGCTTAATAGCTCTAGGAACCTGACATAAACTCTAAAATAATGAAAGACTAACCAACAGGCATAAACAAAAAACTCAGAATGTTTTAGAAAATGGTGTACAACTTCAAATAAATACAAGATAATGGGCTCTAAACCATTGTCCCGGCAGACACTAATCATAGCCATCATGTTTTTAAGCTTTGAAATATTGTCTAGCTGTGCCCATTCAAAAGATTATTTTTTTCCTTTTTTTGTTCCTAAGTTTGCTTCTGTCTTCACTGTGGTCACACTGCCTCCTTTCTCTACTGAGCAGTTTTTGGGGTTTGAGTATTTTATGCTTATTTATTTATTGCTTCTTACTCCTTCAGTAGCCACATTGTCCTTACTTGCCCCCTTCCTTCTTAAACTCTTGTTAAAATCAATTTCAATTAAAGATGGGCTCGTGACATTGAATTCTGATCAGGATCTTGATTAGGCAAAGCTTAGGCTGTTTGTTCAAGTTTCTGTCTTAGGGATTTGCTTAACTCTCAGCATATCCACGGAAGCCTGTGTCTTTCCCTTAAACCTTGTTCGAAAGACTTGGCATTAGACAAATGGACGTTATCCTTTGGTCATGCAGCATAAATCTCAGATTGAGGGATTTACTAATAATCATAACTATCAGAGTACTAATTTCACTCGCTGCTTCTTTCAGAGTTGAGAGATTACAGAATGCAATGCTCTTGTGCTTCTTCCTTAAATCCAGTATTTCTATTTCTGCAGCCTTATTCTCAGTAACAGCCCAATACTTTAAAAAAAAACAGTGCTACTGAAAACCAAAAGATAATATTCCTTTGTTTGGGTATCATATGTAGATTATCTTCCTCATTCTTGGTGTAGGACCAGTTCTACTTCTTTTCTGTTTCATTTGTTTTTCATGGCTTTTGAATGAACATTTTATGGTTCATTGCAGCTTGCAAGATGTAGCCCAGCTTTCTTCATTAGACTGTATTTTCTCCTTAGTTCCTTTAGGCTCTTACTTATTTCTAATATTCTGTATGAAATGGCTTTTCATTTGTGGAGGCACGGAGCCCCGGTGTGTTTTCCTCTTGATGTGAGCTGCAAGCACCACAAAGTTCTGTATTCAGTTTAAAAGAAATTTCGTATGCCATGTTATAGCTAAGCCTCTGAGCAACCTGACCCCAGCTGACTTCAGCGAGTCTTCTAACAACAGGAAAATGATAATTCCTTTTTTCTAATTGTGTCATTTTACAGATTCAGTTTAGAGCAAAGTAAATTACCAGCTTAAAAGACACAAGTAATGATATCTCCAACTTCTACGAAGAGGTGAAGAGGCAAGGGATAGGAATCTGTGACTGATGGTAGGTAAAAGAAGGATGGAACTTCAAGCACTTTTTGTCAGTTCTTAAAGGTTTGTAACATGGACGCAAACCCTTAGCTACAGATTCCTTCTTGTAAAAGAAAGTTTTAGCTTTAGCATTTTATTTACTTTTTTTCCATTCAATTGAATCAGCTTGTGATTACTCAGTTTTAGTGTCTATCATCAAATCTTCACTGAAGCTTTCACTACTTTCTAGAACTAAGGCTGAAAGAGGATCGGTTCTCATGAGTACATTGTAACATCATGAATAACTGACGTTCTCCATATTCTTCAAAGTAGAAAGTCCCACAAAGAGTACAAGTACTACATGAATTATCTCTTTAACGAGATTGTAGAGGTGGCTACACCTTGAAACTTTCTTCTCACTTGAAACCAATCATATAATAGACTCCAAGCATTTCCTTGTAAAATGTGCTTTTCCTTTCCAGACTGATTTTGATCCAAATGGATTCTACCTTCTACATTTCATTCTTTTTTTCCCTTTATGATATATCACGTTACTAATGCACAGTTTTGTACTATCTTCTTTGCTCTTATTTCTGTTTTTCCCAAATGATACTTCAGAACATATTTCATCAATGTGTGCATATGGTGACACGAGATTTTACTGCTGTAGTGTTGGATTGCTTCAGGGTAATCTTAACATGTGTGTACAGTCCTTGCTAGCATTTTAATCCCTCCAGCATTTCCCTGTGACAAACTGCAAAGGGCAAAGGAGGTTTCCAGCTGGTTAGGAGTTTGGTTTCTGTTAATCCATCTTTGATTTAGGGGAAAGGCACTGGCAAGGAAATAATGAAGCAAGACTAAGGCTGGACACTGAGGTTTTGAGGGCTAACTTAAACCCAAGGACTGAATGTGGCTTTCAGCATTATGTAAGTTTGCTTCAGTTCAGATGCCTCTGTGGTTAATACTGCTTTATTTCTGCTGAGTCACTCCACCAATTTAAAGTTTTTAAACTACTTTTCATTTGAAATAGGATGATATATAGCTGAATTTTGTTTGATGATGATATATATTGAATTTACATATGTGCACATCCACAAGGGACATATCCAGCTTTGTCGTTCCTTAATGCCTGAGGTGGTATCCCTTGGACAAGTTGACAGACCTACAGCTACTGTACATTGCATGGGAAGTGCCATGAAGTGTTACGCGTCTCAGAGTCAGATTCACAAGAGAACACAAGCTGAGCAGAGGTAACAGATAAAGCTACACAGCAAAAACCGCTGAGATGCTGTCATGGTTTAACCCCAGCCGGCAACTAAGCACCATGCAGATGCTTGCTCACTCTCCCCCAGTTGGGATGGGGAAGAGAATTGGAAGACTAAAAGTGAGAAAACTTGTGGGTTGAGATAAAGACAGTTTAATAGGTAAAGCAAAAGCCACGCACACAAGCAAAACAAAATAAGGAATTAATCCATTACTTCCCATTGGCAGGCAGGTGTTCAGCCATCTCCAGGAAAGCAGGGATTCATCATGTGTAACAGTAACTTTGGAAGACAAATGCCATAACTCTGAAAATTCCCTCCCTTCCCTCGTCTTCCCCCAGTTTTATATTGCTGAGCATGAAGTCATGTGTTATGGTATTTCCCTTTGGTCAATTGGGGTCAGCTGTCCCAGCTCTGTCCCCTCCCAACCTCTTGGGCACCCCCAGCCTGCTTGCTGGTGGGGTGGTGTGAGGAGCAGAAAAGGCCTTGACTCTGTGTAAGCACTGCTCAGCAGTAATGAAAACATTCCTGAATTATCAACACTGCTTTCAGCACAAATCCAAAACAGCCCCATACCAGCTACTACGAAGAAAATTAACTCTATCCCAGCCAAAACCATCACAGATGTGCTTCTGAAATTTGTTTCTCCTTGGGGTTAATTACCTCCCTGGAGCTCTGAGATACCTGTTTAAATGAAACAGAAATTTACAGATCAAGTCTTCTCCTGATTCCAGGTGCCTTTAAGTAAAGAAAACCTCATTCTTTGAAAAGAGAGTAGAGCCAACCTTATTAAATAATGGTCTCAATCATTATTTAATGATAAACTTGCACCGTAGGCCTACCTCTGAAGACGTTTCCATCAGTATTTCTTAACTCCCAGGAGAGAGACGTGATCAGTAGGCTAATAAGCTCAACAGATTTGGAGACCAAGCCTGTTGACGGTGCTGTCCTGTAGGGCTAAAGGGAGAAAGCAAGATTCTTAAGATGGAGGAAGTAAAGGAGAAGCCTCTCTCATTCCAGTTGTTGCTGCCAGAATAATTTCTGAATTTTATGTTGAAGAATCTATAGAAAAATTATAGTAATGGGACTAGACCTCCCACCTAACTGCTGGGTTACACGGTCAGGTTCCTTCTTTTCCTACCAATTCTAGTGCCAATGCTCTTGGCTGCTTGTTAACCCAATTTCAATAGGGTGTAGGCAGCAGATTATTTAGGAACTCCCTGGGACTAGATTTGTGTTCAAATAAGTAGATTTGAACTTCCTTAGGACACACAGAAACGGAAGCAAGTTTCTCACTTCAGAGGTATTTCAGTCATCAAACTTAATTGGATCAGTGAGATCTACCTCTACTCTTCTGCTGCCTTACAAAAAAGTGAGCACTGCTCAGTGGGCAATCACCTTCAGCTAGATAATTAGGGCTCTGACCTCCATTTATCTCTTTCCATTGCCTTTATGGAGATTCAAAATGTTAAATTTAGAAGGTCTGAATCATCCTGCTGGGGAATCTAGAAAAGATGTTCTGAATATGGTCCTAAGCCTTTTATTTGCACCATGTTATTCTAAGGCTACAACATATTAAGTGTGTTTTGCATACTTTTAAATGGATTTAAAAACATAAACCATCAAATATTGTATGAAAAACACTGGGAAAATAGTTTTGCATCACACTTGACAAAAATGTAGTCTTTTGAAAAGACTTATTTGTTGATTCAGTCTATCATCCTTGATTTTCCTAGATAAGAGTCCACTGATAAGAACGCAGACTTGTATTCCTTTTACAAAAACCTGTAAAACGGTAATTAGGTAACACTTAGTTTAACAATTACTGATTATCATTTATGGTCAATGGATGCATAAAATTGGCACATTTGTCTCCAGTTGAGAAATTACTTCTTGTTTAAGCATTTTCCACACCCTGAACAATAACTGTACTGTTCCAAATGTTCACGTTTCACGTCCAGGTGCAATCTTTTTTTCAAACTGTGGGCTACATAATCACTTACTGAACTAATCCCAGCCTAGAAACTCTGGAGGAGCAGCAGGAATGGGCAGAAAATAATTAAATTCAAGTCTCATGAAAAAATTCATATTTATTCTCACTTGTGTATTCCTCAAACAGATTATGTGTCTGTTTGACCATCCTCTATTGGATACGAGGGGAAACATAGTGACAAAGGATGAGGAAAAGGATGAAGTACTTAATGCCTTTCTTGCCTCAGTCTTTAATGGTAAGATCAGTTGTTCTCCAGGCACCCAGCCCCCTGAGCTGGAAGACAAGGGCAGGGAGCAGAATGAAACCCCCATAATACACCACTTAGACATACACAAGTCTATGGGGCTGGATGGGATCCATCTGAGGGTACTGAAGGAGCTGATGGATGTGCTCGCCAAGCCACTTTCCATCATTTATCAGCAGTCCTGGGTAACAGGGGAGGTCTCAGTTGACTGGAACTTAGCAAATGTGACACCCATCTACAAGAAGGACCAGAAGGAGGATCCAGGGAACTACAGGCCTGTCAGTCTGACCTCGGTGCTGGGGAAGGTTATGGCGAAGATCATCCTGAGTGCCATCACGTGCAATGTACAGGACAACCAGGTGATCAGGTCCACTCAGCATGGGTTTATGAAAGGTAGGTCCTGCTTGACTAACCTGATCTCCTTCTATGACAATGTGACCCACTTAGTGGATGAGGGAAAAGCTGTGGATGTTGTCTACCTAGACTTTAGTAAACCCTTTGACACTGTTTCCCACAGTATACTCCTGGAGAAACTGACTGCTCATGACTTGGATGAGCATAATCTTTGCTGGGTGAAAAAGAGTTGTGGTGAATGGAGTTAAATCCAGTTGGGAGCTGGTCACAAGTGGTGTTCCTCAGGGCTTAGTGTTGGGGCCGGTTCTTTTTAATATCTTTATTAATGATCTGGATGAGGGGATCAAGTGCACCCTCAGTAAGTTTGCAGATGGCAACAAGTTGGGCGTAGCTGTCGACCTGCTTGAGGGTAGGAAGGCTCTACAGTGGGATCTGGCCAGGCTGGATCCATGGGCTGAGGCTAAGGTATAAGGTTCAACAAGGCCAAGTGCTGAGTCCTGCACTTGGGTCACAACAACCCCATGCAGCACTACAGGCTTGGGGAAGAGTGGCTGGAAAGCTGCCCAGTGGAAAAGAACCTGGAGGTGTTGGTTGACAGCCAGCTGAATGTAAGCCAGCAGTGTGCCCAAGTGGCCAAGAAGACCAATAGCATCCTGGCCTGTATCAGGAATAGTGTGGCCACCAGAACTAGGAAAGTGATTGTCCCCCTGTGCTTGGCACTGGTGAGGTTGGACCTCAAATACCATGTTCAGTTTTGGACCCCTCACTACAAGAAAGACTTTGAGGTTTTGGAGTGCGTTCAGAGAAGGGCAACAAAGCTGGTGAAGGGTCTCAAGCACAAGTCTTATGAGGAGCAGCTGAGGAAACTGGGGTTGTTTAGTCTGGAGAAAAGGGGAGACCTTATCACTTTCTACAAATACCTGAAAGGAGGTTGTAGAGAGGTGGGAGTTGGTCTCTTCTCCCAATTAACAAGTGATCGAACAAGAGGAAATGGCTTCAAGTTGCACCAAGGAAGGTTTAGGATGGATATTAGGAAAAATTTCTTCACCGAAAGGGTTACCAAGCATTGGAACAGGCTGCCCAGGGTAGTGGTTGACTCACCATCCCTGGAGGTATTCAAAAGACATGTAGATGTGTTTCTTAGGGACATGGTATAGTGGTGGACTTGGCAGTGCTAGATTAATGGTTATTGATCTTAAAGGTCTTTTACAACCTGAATGATTCTATGGTTCTATGATTCTATGTGTTTGTTGTAGTAGCATGTTCATGTGTACAATGTTTAGCCATGCGTCTGCCAGGCTACCATCTCGCCTTCAAGATGCACTTTCAGATTCTGGCAGCACAGGAAATTACTCATCCCACCATCTGCTTTACAGCTGGTTGAACCTTTATTGCCACTATTTTCAACTGTCATCAGAGCTGGGTAAATACTTCAAATTTATGTCTGCTAAAAAACCCCCCCTTTTCCAACATAAATATCCCAAATATATAAAGCTAGGACAATGGAACTTCTTACATATATGTGTGAGAAAGTATTTGTTAAATTATCAACATTCATTATATTCTTTGAAAGTTTGGCATAAAATTACAGATTGCCTTTAGAAAACAACATTTTTGTAATCTGTGGGTGGTTCATACGCAAAGCAGGGCTTGTGGTCACATCGATGAATTTTAAAATCTTCCATTTGAACACAGCTGAAAAATCTACACATATTCTTCCCTTTTTGACTGTATATTTATTCTTAATATCGGAGCCATTCTTTAGGATAGCTAACACTACTGATTTTTGAACCTATTAAATGTATAGGCTTACTGACGGTTCTTGGAACAGAAAGGTTTTCTAAATATATATGGTCTAATAGAAATGATCTATTTGTTTGTTGATTTCAATACCTACTAGTGAAAATACTACACTAGGCTGATTCATTTGATGCAACTATAAGCCATGTTTATTCAAACAGTTTTCAATTAATTGGTGAACTTCCAGAACTTTTCCAGGGAGATGGAGATTGTCCAGCACAGACAATTTTGGCCTGTAATTCTTGCTCTTGTGGAGTATTTGGGAGTAAACTGTGAGTTTCTACAAAACTGTAGAAGACAGTGTTGTAGGTCATGTGAAGCTTGAATGGATTCACCTCTTTGGCCATGAGGTTCGGAATTCAAAGTAATCTCAACAAAAGAAAGAAATAACCCAAAATAAACAGGATACAATTCAGTGAAACCAAATGACTTAGAAAGGAATAATAAACAGCACACTGCCCAAGCCTCAGTTCTTAAAAAAGGGGCCTAGGATTTATGAACAAAAAAACAAATGAAAGAACATCCCACCTTTACTGTGAGAAAAAGCATAATTTTAGCCTACTTTTACAAGTGCAAGTGACATGCAAAATAATCCACCTGTTCCACTCATTATTGGCAAGATGTCAGCTGCAGAAATGCACCCCGTTCTTGGGCATCACAGCTGAAGAAACCATAGATCAATTTGTCAAAGAAGAAGCACGTAATAATTGAAAGGTCTAGAATATGTGGCCTCCGAAGGAAGACTGAATAAATTGTTTTGGCTGAAGAAAAGCAGATTAGAGGACACTTTATAACAGCATTCAAGTACACAAAAAGCTGCTGCTAAGAAAAGAAGAGAAACATCTATTTTTCCTACTCTTTCTTACTCAGGATAGAACAAGAAACAAAGGTTTTAAGCTATAGTAAGGAAGATTTAGATATTGGGGAAATGTTCTTACAGTAAGGCTAGAGAAGCATTGGAATAGATATTTTAATAGAGTATGAAATCTCCGTCTCTGAATGCCTGTAAAAACAGATTAGATTAATAATCTTATCTAAGCACAGTGGGGGATAACTGATCATGGACAGTATTGGTCTAGACAACCTCTCAAGATCCCTTACAGCCCTATTTTATGTTCTTCTCTGTACGTAAATTTTTATCAATTAGAAGTATGCAAATAAAAACTGAACAATACGGCATCCCATCTGATAACACATTTAACAGAGGGACACTTGCATAGCATTTGCTTGTGCTCTCACTTGCAAACGAAATCCGCAGCAATTCAGGTCACACTTGGGATCACAGTCCATGTAAATGCCACTCTGGAAGACTTTGTTTAATAGGGCTGAACAAAAATCAATTCCCTCTCATCCAGTGATATAAACAAAAACATGACGGAATGACAAAGAAAATAAGTACAATGTGGTATTTTCACAAATTTTTGGCTGACCAGCCATGAGATGTGCATTTCCATTGCACATAGTTAAGTTCAAAAATCCATTGTAACATAACTGACAAAACTACAGAGAAAGTACATTACTTTCTTTCATGTACCTTCTCTTTCCTTCACCTTGTGACAAGGTTATCTTCTTTTTAAGAACAGCTTTAGGTCTGATATTTCAACAGAGGTATGTTATACTTACATTTTCCAGGTATTGTACTTATTCAAGACTTGCCTAGAATCACAGAATGGTCAGGGTTGAAAGGGACCTCTGGAGGTCATCTAGTCCAAACACCCTGCCAGATAAGGGTCACCTACAGCAGGTTGCACAGGATGGTGTCCAGGCGGTTTTGAATGTCTCCAGAGAAGGAGACTCCACAACCTCTCTGGGCAGCCTGTTCCAGTGCTTGGCCACCCTCAAAGTAAAGAAGTTCCTCATCATGTTAAGATGGAACTTCCTATGTTCAAGTTTGTGCCTATGACCTCTTGTCCCATCACTGGGGACCACTGAAAAAAGGTTGTTCCCATCACCCTGGCACCCTCCCTTTAAGTATTTATAAGCACTGATAAGATCCCCCCTCAGTCTTCTCCAGACTAAAAAGACCCAAGTCCCTCAGCCTTTCCTCATAGCAGAGATGTTCTAATCCCCTAATCGTCTTTGTAGCCCTTTGCTGGACCCTCTCCAGCAGATCCCTGTCTCTCTTGAACTGGGGAGCCCAGAACTGGACACAGTACTCCAGATGCAGTCGCACCAGGGCAGAGTAGAGGGGGAGGATGACCTCCCTCGATCTGCTGGCCACACTCTTCTTGAGGCACCTCAGGATGCCATTGGCCTTCTTGCCCACCAGGGCACATTGCTGGCTCATGGTCATCCTGTTGTCCACCAGGACTCCCAGGTCCCTTTCCACAGAGCTGCTCTCCAGCAGGTCAGCCCCCAGCCTGTACTGATGCATAGGGTTATTCCTGCCCAGGTGCAGTACCCTACACTTGCCCTTGTTGAAATTCATAAAGTTCCTCCCCGCCCAACTCTCCAGCCTGTTCAGGTCACACTGAATGGCAGCACAGCCTTCTGGTGTGTCAGCCACGCCTCCCAGTTTTGTGTCATCAACAAACTTGGTGATGGTACGCTCTGTCCCTTCATCCATGTCATTGATGAATATATTGAACAGGATTGGACCCAGTACTGACCCCTGAGGGACACCACTTGTTACTGACCTCCAAAATAGAATAGTAAAGATCCATATTACTCCTTGACATGCTAACTGTATTTTCTCTTGGTAGGTAAGCAGACAGTTTGACACACTAATGTGAAAATACACTGAAAAAAATGTATATTGTGGAGGGGTAAACATGCATCCTTGTGATAGAGTGGAAGAGTAAATGTATATCCTTGTGATAGACACCCTGAACATTGGCAACATTACCTAATCCTCTACAGTACCAGCAGTGTGTTTGTGGATGCTGTGTTTGGGAAGCCTGTGGGTTCGTTGTTAGCTTTCAGAATGTCTTCCACCTCCTACCCCGGACTCCTCAAGCTCTCCATTGGCATAGGGAACTTTTATAAACCACATGATAGCTGTGTTTTATTGATCAAAATACTGATCCCACAATATTGATCAATTACTACACCTCATTATTCTTAGACTGTTGTGGAACAACTCTGTCTTTCAGAGGTAGGACTCAATAAATACTTTCTGTCATAACTTTTTCTCCAAATTAATTAAGAATTAAAAGTATATTTCCAAATTAGGTGAGAATTCTACATTCACAAGCAATAGAAAGTGTCTCTCTTATTGCATACGTCAACTGCGCTGGCAGTAGGCAAAGGTGGTTGCAGAAAGGGGAGATGTAGGGTAAGGTGACACTTAAACCAAGTTTGAGAAAGATGGAACACAGAAGACAGAAGACATGGGTATACTGCTGTGGGTCCAGTGAGAACCACAGAGATGACTAAGGGACTGGAGCATCCATTTTCCAAGGAAAGGCTGAGAGAGCTGGGATTGTTAAGCCAGGAGAAGATTTATGCACATATATGAATGTGCAGGTCAGAGTAATAAAGAACATGGAGCCAGACACTTCTCAGTGGTATCAAGGGAAAGAACAAGAGGCAATGGACATAAATTCCAATACAGGAAATTCCACTTAAACATAGAAAACCCCCTTTTTTACTGGGAGAGTCATCAAACACTGGAACAGGTTACCCAAAGAGATTTTGGAGTCTCCATCCTTGGTGACCTGCTCTAGCTGACCCTGCTTTGAGTACAGGGTGGGACTGTATGAACTCTAAGAGGTCCCTTCCAACCTCAGCAACGGTACGATTCTGTGCTTCTGTGAATCGCACTCCCTGCCACAAGGGTAATGGCTGCATCTTATGTCTTCGTTATCCAGAATTGTCCTTGTAGTTACGCCAATGTGGCTGGCTGCCACTATGAATTTTCCTCTATTTATTTGGCTACACAATTTAAAATGGGATGATTCTTCAGTGAAAAAGCAGAGAATCAAGGGTTGTTTTCATATGGAGCTTAAAATCTGTGTAAGATCTACTCCAGTTCTCGTGACTGCAAGGCACCAGTGGCTGATCTTCTTGTACTGTATTGACAGGGAACTTCATTCCAAGACATTCTGGTTTTTGAGTGTTTTGTCTGAGGATAGACTGCTATTAAACTGGGAGAATGTGACCCCTCACATTTTCCTTTGGGCAGTATTTTCTTTTATTTTAGCTCCTATACTTGAGCTGGAGGTAAAATAAACAAGAAGTAGCTGAGCTGACATAATTTAGTTCTGGCCCACTGGAATCACTTTTGCAGTCTGTCCTTGCCAAAAGCAAATTACAAGAGGCATTATTATCGGTGATATTTGTTCTAATTCCCCCAGGCAGGGAGTTGGTTTCATTGTCTTAGATGACTTAGTGATTTGCTGAGCCTCTATCCACGTGGTTCCTAAATTTCAGCAAATTCACTGGGAACAGATTTCTTGGCACACCTGAAAAAGGTACTTAACTGTAGACGCTTACAGGGGATATCAGACTGTATAGTTTAGATTTTACTCGTGTCTTTCAACTAGTGTTATCAGATAAATTTTATCAGAACTTTAAAATGTTTCTCATCTCAAAATTTAGTTTAACTGCAAGATACTTGTTTTATTTCCTTCTTTAATAATTGTACCTTTTCATACACCACTTTAAGTAGCTTAATAGTATGATATTTTTAAAATGTATGTTCTTAGGAACATCTATTGCTATGGTGTTGGAACAGATTTCTTCCACCGCTGTGGGCTAATAATCTGGGTCTTATTCTTTCATCATAGAGCTGTTTTTAAGTTACTGTTATGGGCTAATAATTTAGAGAGTAACTATTGCATTCTAATGAATAGGTGATACACAATTTTTCTACAAAAAATAATTGTTGCTTTTGTACAAGTTGTAGGAGAGTTGTGTTAATTTTTGGTAACTCCCTCAGCAACATATAGTGCTTTTCCTATTTCTTACCTACATTAGAGAACTGTGTTTGTTCAGATTTTAATGCTGAGTAATCAAAGAATATATTTGTCATTTAAAATATTGGATTATTCAGACTGTTCAGATTACTAGGTAGATTAATGCATTCGGAGACTGAAAATCAAACTCAGTTTAATACATGTGGATGCGCACAGATAAAAATGACAGCAGGAATTTGCGTGGTAGAAAACAACTACCACGTCCTTACGTGTTAACAAACTCAGCAACTGCATAACTCTGATTTAATATAAAAATCAATGAAAAATATCTTGTACCCTTCAAATATATTGTGTTAGATTTACTGCTGCAATATATATAAGGAAAAGGGAAAAAAATACAAAAAATTTAAAATCTCATGAGAACTTAGAAAATAATTTATGTTTTTTAAGGATTAAATAATCTATAGGTTAGAAAAGTTGAACAATACAGACGAGGCATTTTTAGCCAAAGAAAGCTTGAAAGAGTGACTTTCTAAGGGCTGAAGATCCACCTACTCTTTGCAGGTAGAGTTTGCAACGTCAGCAAGAAAGATATGATAGTTAGTAGTGGCTTAAAGGAGGCTGCAGAACTCACAAATATCCACTGCTAAATTCTGAAAGTCTCTTTCAAAGCCATGTCTGGCTCCTGTTTGAACAGGAGAAATGTAATTCCATTACAGCTACCAAGGCTTGGAAACTGTTGGTTAAATCTGACTTTTTAAATATTCGTTTTACGAAAGTGGGTATGCAGCATAATTCCATAGATCTACCTGCGTTAAGAAGATCACAGTCTACACAAGACTGGACTTCATGTCTGTATTGGGAAAATGGCATTAAATTTTAGGTGCTTGGTGATTGTACAAACTATTGTGCAGCATGTGTAGGTAGCATACCATAAACAGACTTGTTTTATATATATTTATACACACACACATATAGATATAGACATAGGCATGGGCGTAGGCATTGGTTTAGGCATAGATAGATATAGCTGAGGGGAGATTTCCTGGTGATAGAAATTTGTAATTAAAATAGAGAAGGAACCCATGCAAAGAAAGAAAGGATTTACTTCCTTGAAAGAGCACAATTCTTAATTCATTAGTTCTTATTTCAGGAAGGTTTATTAATTCAATGTACTAGCAGATAGGAAATGAAAGCAGTCATTTCATTTGTGAGTTTTACAGATCGGGTTTATGTAACAAAAAGATAATATAATCCCATCATTTAAAAGGTAAATTCTAAATTTTGACTCAAAATTGACCCATTAATAATGAATGGAAATTGACATAAAAAAAATTGTGTTCTTTTGCTGTAAATATTTAATCAATAGAAATAGAAATCTATGCTAAATTATGAATATTTAGGAATTAGACTTACTGAAATCATAATGCAGTAATAGAATGGGATTAGGAAAATTAGAGAAATGGGCATTTTCGTCATTGCTTTTGGTTTAGTATCAAAATAAATATGAGGGAGAAGCAAAACCTCTGACAGCATATATGAACAAGAAAGCAACGAGCCAGCAGATGGATGAATCGTTGCGGAGGCTCTGTCAAAAATACACTGACCTCACTCTGACATTCAATCAAAACCTCAATCTTTTATTGTTTGTATGAACTTTTCTTCAAAATGTGGTAATTAAAAAAAAACCCCAAAGTAAGAGATTGAATTTTATGTGGGGTTGTTAATACATCTGGGCAACTGATTTGTTGTCTTACCTATTAGCATATTAACTCACAGATTACAATTTACAAAAGTTTTTTGTATGTACGCATCATATTTAGAAGCTATTTAGAATAGCATTTAAGTGACTCCTCTGGTGCTACTGAGTTCAACCGGAAAAACAAAGCTAGAAATCCATACCTGTTTAAAAAAAAAAAAAAAAGAGAAATACATACTAAGGAGTTATGAATTGAGGTCTTGGACCTATTATTTGTCCAAGATTCCCTTGTCAACCTAAGGTCTTGTAAGTTAATCTCATCACATGAAACCTAAAATTCAACATCCCATCTCTTGTACCCCAATGCAGGTGCATTAGGATAGCTGATAAAAAAACTACACTCAAATTGAGAAGGTGCCTAAAGCTACCCAAGAAGAAACTCTTGGAAATGAAAGGGTCTTAAAACCTACCCCTTTTGGAATTTTGACAATCAAGCCAGTAATTATTTTGGATCTGTCTACATTAGCAAGTAGGAAAGTCCACTGAGACCTGAATTCATCAAGGAAAATAGTTGGTGCTAAGGATCTGACATCCACACTATAAATGTTTCAGAGGGCTTTTCCTAGGAGTAGGGTGGCTTGGTACCTGTGACTGAATTCTCACTAGTGCCCGGAGCATACCAGTAGCACACCTTCCAGTTCAGTTCCACTCAAAATAAATTCAGTTTGTGTGTGCATGATGTGAATCAAACCACAGTCAATGAGGAAGCTTCAGAGATTCTTTTGTAAAGTGCATTACCAGTATGAGTGAAAGCCCCAATGTAGATTAATCCTTCATCTACTGAGGAGCCACAGAGTCTAGACTCCTCTTCAGACAAGTTGTCTGTATTAATTCTTAAAAAGAGCTGCACGGAGAGTGGTGACGGTGCCTGCTATCAGTGTAAAGGGCACAGTTTCCATTTCTTAGATCACCTGAAGCAGTAGGCTACATCATGCTCCTCTGCTCATCTCATCTGTTCATCTGCTCTCTGATACACTCAGATACAAGTTATTTTGCCACAGTGGCCCAGCTTTACTGGGGGGAGAGCAAAATCATTTTCCAAGACAGTATCCTGGCAAAGAGCAGCTCAGAGTTAAAAACTTTCATGCTAAAGAGGGGAAGAACTCCCCATTCTTTGGTGAGTCAAATCAATTCCTCGGTCCCAACTTAAGAGAAAATGTCAGGAAATTTATTATTAGAGGAGCCAGATCCTGTGGACTTATGTTAAGGAACGTTCTTTAATTGCCTGCCATATGGGATCCTTCACTGGGCATAACCTTTCATTCACCATTTTTCTGGATGGATCCTTATGGAAAGGTGGTACTGAGCGTCTAAGACTGAAAAGACTTATAGCGTGCCCCAAAGCAAACAAACTAGACACTGAAAATTTCATAGCCAAAATGACAGAGGCTCCCAATAAATTCAAGCACTATCAGGTTTGGGTGCCCCAAGCAATGCTTTGGACTCTAATTTTGACTGTAGACACATGTATTTAAATGCTGCTTCTGAAAAACGTATGTAAAACATCTAAATGTATAACAGTTATACCTTGTGAGAATGAATGACAGGTATGAAAAATGAAGACTTAATTTGTAACAGGTAATTTTCTTTGCTTGATATTAGAATTTTTATTGTCAAATATAGCAGGGAGGTGCACCTGATGTTTTCACTAAGATTTCTTAACACCAGCAGATGTAGTTAAATATAACTTCTGTAGATCAATCGGCAGTTCACCTCAACCTGTGGTTTAATCCAAGAAAAATCATCAGAGGTGTGCATTATTTCGAGACCCCGTTACCGACTGAGAGCAAATATTGAAGAATCATCAGTATGTTGAATATGAACACATAATCACAACACATCACCTGCTTCAAAAGGTGGCAAATATAAAATATATCTTTAATTATGCAATGAAGGGCAACATTCGTACTGTTTTACTATAGTTTAGGAAACTACATTAGGAGATCAGTCACATTCATTTCCCACCTAGTGAAGAGGGTATTTCCTTCTCAGATTGAATCAGGATATGTGTGAATGGGGAAGCCTGAGATTACTTTCAAGTTGTGACTCTGCTGATTGGAACTGAAGCATGCACCAGTGTGCTCTAATCATGCCCCCCTCACAAGAGAAATCAGGCCACGGAGACTGACAGACATGGATTTCACCTCACCTCCATCCCTGGAAAGGTGATGGAACAGCTTGTTCTGGGCGTCATCTCCGAGTATCTGGAGGAAAAGAAGGTTATCAGAAGTAGTCAACATGGATTCACCAAGAGGAACTCATGCCTGCCTAATCTGATAACATTCTACGTTGGCACCACTGGATGGATGGTTAGATGAGGAAAGGGCAGTGGATGTTGTCCACCTTGATTTCAGCAAGGCTTTCAACACTGTCTCCCACATCATCCTTATAGGCAAGCTTAGGAAGTGTGGGTTAGATGAATGGACAGTGGGGTGGATTGAAAACTGGCTGACAGATAGAGCTCAGAGGATTGTGGTTAGTGGTGCAGAGTCTAGCTGGAGGTCTGTAACAAGTGGTGTTCCCCAGGGGTCAGTACTGGGTCCAGTCCTGTTCAATATATTCATCAATGACATGGATGAAGGGACAGAGCGTACCATCACCAAGTTTGTTGATGACACAAAACTGGGAGGCGTGGCTGACACACCAGAAGGCTGTGCTGCCATTCAGTGTGACCTGAACAGGCTGGAGAGTTGGGTGGGGAGGAACCTTATGAATTTCAACAAGGGCAAGTGTAGGGTACTGCACCTGGGCAGGAATAACCCCATGCATCAGTACAGGTTGGGGGCTGACCTCCTGGAGAACAACTCTGTGGAAAGGGACCTGGGAGTCCTGGTGGACAACAGGATGACCATGAGCCAGCAATGTGCCCTGGTGGGCAAGAAGGCCAATGGCATCCTGGGGTGCCTCAAGAAGAGTGTGGTCAGCAGGTCGAGGGAGGTCATCCTCCCCCTCTACTCTGCCCTGGTGTGACTGCATCTGGAGTACTGTGTCCAGTTCTGGGCTCCCTGGTTCAAGAAGGACAGGGAACTGCTGGAGAAGGTACAGCAAAGGGCTACGAAGATGATTAGGAGGCTGGAATATCTTTATATGAGGAAAGGCTGAGGGACTTGGGTCTTTTTAGTCTGGAGAAGAGAAGACTGAGGGGGGATCTTATCAGTGCTTATAAATACTTAAAGGGAGGGTGCCAGGGTGATGGGAACAGCCTTTTTTTCAGTGGTGCCCAGTGATGGGACAAGAGGTCATAGGCACAAACTTGAACATAGGAAGTTCCATCTTAACATGATGAGTAACTTCTTTACTTTGAGGGTGGCCAAGCACTGGAACAGGCTGCCCAGAGAGGTTGTGGAGTCTCCGTCTCTGGAGACATTCAAAACCGCCTGGACACCATCCTGTGCAACCTGCTGTAGATGACCCTGCTCTGGTAGGGGTGTTTGGACTAGATGATCTCCAGAGGTCCCTTCCAATCCCTATTATTCTGTGATTCTGTGCTCTGCAGATGAAAGTTCTAGATAGGGTTATGTGATGGTGCACACTCCAAGATCAGTCTAAACCCTTCCAGCACCCAGATCTGGTCCCCGGTACTGTTTAGTTCTGATACTTTTAATAATGGGCATTATCGTCCTCACTTCCCTTTAATTTCCTTTCTCTTCCCATGATTTTCCTCTTTCTCACCTTCTTTGTGGTGCATTGTTTGCCCCTTCATATCCAGACCTGCAGCCCTCCTCCACTGAGGGGAAAAGCCTGAGATTACTTTCAAGTTGTGACTCTGCTGAGTCACACTCTTCTTGATGCACCCCAGGATGCCATTGGCCTTCTTGCCCACCAGGGCACATTGCTGGCTCCTGATCATCCTGTTGTCCACCAGGACTCCCAGGTCCCTTTCCGCATGGAAAATGTGGGATGGCATACAAATGGAGAGCATGGCAGAAGAATAAACAGAGCATTTTTTACCAAAGCTGACTGACACTGGCCTGGTCGTGTTGACAAGTCTCTTACAAGGTTAATCTTACAAGGCTCCTTCTCTAGAAAGAAAGAGGATTTCAAAGAATCATAGAATGGTTTAGGTTGGAAGCGACCTTAAAGATCATCTGGTTCCAACCCCCCTGCCACGGGCAGGGACACCTCCCACTAGACCAAGTTGCTCACGGCCCCATCCAACCTGGCCTTGAACACTTCCAGGGACATGGCCTCCAAAGCACACATTTCCTCCACAATTTCCTCTAGGGAAGTTACAAGTAAGTCTGAATAGCCTTTTGAAGGCAATTCTTCATTCTCTGAGGATAGAATTTCTCTAGAAAGATTAACCCCACTTCAATGAAGTAAGTCTTTTTTCTAATTACCTTCTATTTAAATATGGTAAGCTCTTCAAGTTAGGGGCTTCCTTTCATGTCCATAAGCACTGAAAATATTTGGCAGTAGCAGATTAAATACATATTTAGCTTTTATATCTAATATCATGCCTCGTGGCAGAGTTAAACTCTGACTCAATGTTCTGGACTCTTTCCTGCAAGGAATAGACTTCTGGTCTGCCCAACCTGCGGAATAAGCTCCAAGGGTGTGTGGAAGGAGAGAGCATCTGCTCCTTTAAGGGTGTATGGTCAAGGACCTGTTCAATGTGAAAAGGGGATAAGAAAAGAAGGAAGCCATAAGCAAGAACGTACAGAGACACAAACCTGGCAGGCAAATGCAATGGAGACAAAGACAAGAAACAAACCTGGTCAGTCACAGTAGTTAGTGGGCTATCAAGATATCAACTGCAAGCAAACCTGGACTTTGCGAACCTGAGGGTGGAGGATGATGAATTGGAGCTGATGAAGCTGTGCACACTAATGAGGGAATTTGCAGGGAAAGGGGGAGGAGGGAGGAATGAAGGGGGGAACTGACAGGAAGGGGTATAAAAGGGGCTGGTTGCATGTAAAATGGGGCTGGTCAACGTGCTTGTCTGATGGAACTCTGCACCTGATCACCACAGACTGTCCTGTCTTCTTATTACATTCTTTCTTAACTAGCTCTCTGCATGATCTCCCCCTCTGTCCCGTGTGGGTGAGTGCTGTAAGGACCAAGTGCCGGCTACCAGGGGGCTGGTGTGAGTGAGTACGTCTTTTTGCAGCAAGCACTGAGCTACATCAGCTGGGAAACCAGGGACCCATGGGGTGGGTAAGAGAGGGTCTGGAGTCCTGGTAGGGTTGTCAAATGGACAGGGGGGCCATGCTGGTACTCAGGGGATCTTTGACTGTGTGTGTGTTGTGGGCTTGGAGAGTGATGTGTGTGTGCGTGCACTAGTGACCTTCAGTCTCTGCCAGCCCCAGAGGAGGAGGGGATGGGGCTGACTGTGCGTATCTCTGATGTGAGTCCTCCTACGTGCAGGTGCTGTTGAAGGCAGCAGTAGCCGGCCATGTTTGTGTCCTGTGTGTGTCCTGCGTGTCTGGGACCCACGCTCAGCTTCCCTGTTGGATGAACCTGCAAAAGGAGAGGGGCAGTCACGTCCCCAGGGCGCTAGGCTGGGGTCCAGTGATCAGGCAGGAGGAAGTCCTGGGCCAGGGCTGCGGGAGGTGGTGGCCGCCGCTAACCAACATTAACAACCACAGTCAATTTTGTAAGGCAAATTTTTGATCATTAAGTCTTCTGTTACTCTGTGAGAAATAATTACCCTCCCTTTTGGAAGTAGTTTGAGAAATATGGATCAATATTAAGGTGCTCTATAAATTATATGTATTCAAAATTACTTTTGGAATAAAGTCCTTAACCTTTCCAAGAAACATTAGACCACATAATTTTTATATTTAGAAATAATTATACAGTGTCATATACATAAGTAAAAAAAAAAAGTAATTATTTCTACAATAGATCTAATTACAAAAATGTTTTATGGAAAATGGAAATGTCAACCTTTAATAAAGATCATGTTGGACTAAAATTCCAAAATGCTTTTTTAATCAAAAGCAAATATTCCCTCAATGCAGTGTATACTGAAGAGTTGTAGTACGAAATTCTCACCAAAATAGGATAGAAAAGGAAAGTTCCCACATTTCATAAGATTCATTCACTATTGTTTCTTGGTATTATTGATATTCTTCTGCAATAAATGATTACATAAGATGAATGATCACATAGAGACACACTGTTTTCTTTGTTGTTTCTTCTAATTTAATTTCAGAGAACTTGTTTCCAGTCATCCAGACACAACAAACTAGAAAAAAAAAAAACACAAATCCAGGTGTCAGGATGGCTACCTTTCTTAGTGTCTTGCGATACTTGATGCTATAGTACTTAAAAAATAGAAGAGAAAGTCCCACGTTCATCCCATCAAACACTGAGCACCTTATTTATGAACACATTCTAGATTTTCTCTATAGCTCCCTAATTCTCAAATAAAACTCCAGTGAGAGGAGATGTACAGAATACAGCACTCAAATCCAGCCTATATTCTTTTGTGAATGCAGCCTATTGGTGTGGGATGAACTGGTGGACCAAGTCTTCAAGAGCCGAGCTTGGAATATATTAATCTTATCTGTCTTTTTGTTACTTGTTTCTTCATAAAAATCTATAATTTGTCAGTAATTATAGATGCACAGGTGCAGAGTACACCTTTTTGATATGCAAGGACTTTGTAAAGATGTTCTGTGGTCGTTGGTGTTCATCAGCACAGGTCTTTAACACTTCAGGATGGAGTCCAAAGCACTAGGGTCCTGGAAGCACATGAGTTATTGTTTAATTGAGAACAGCAGGCAGGAGTATAAACACTTCCAGGAAAGATTACTGAAATTTGAAGTCCAGAGTGAGAGAATAGGTAAGTATCCAAACTTTAGTTAAAAATTTCTGGAGCTGTTAGTTCTTAGCACTCTAGAAAATCATGTTGGAGGCATATGAAACCGGGGAGCTGAATCTGAGCAGGACTACTGAATGGATCAATCTCTACTTGTAAGACTGGCCTTCAAGTATCCCAGGCCCTTAAGCCCAATGGGGAAATGTGGAGCAAGAAAGACTTACTCTTGCAGGAGTAAGGCAATATTTAATCGAATTGGACGTACACAAGTCTATGTGGCCTGATGTGATGCTTGGAAACTGGCCAATGTCATTATAAGACTACTCTCAACTGCCTTTGAAAGATCACGGCAATCAGGAGGGGATCCTGAGGACTGGAAGGTAGCAAATGCATTCATCTTCAAGACAGACAAGAAGCAAGATGTGGGGAACTAGAGGCCAGGCAGCCTTAGATCGATTCTTTGGGAGGTGACAGAGCAGGCATTTTCAAACACATGAAGGACAAGAAGCTGTTTAAGTCTAGTCAGCATGGATTTACAAAGGGGACATTACACTTGGCAAACATGATAGCCTTCTACAATGAAATTACTACCTCAGCAGCTGTGGGAAGAGCAGTGAATGTTGTTTATCTTGGTTTTAAGAAGATTTTTTGACAGTGCTTCTCATAACATTCTCGTCAACAAACTAGTGAATTTTGGGCTACATAAATGATGTGAACTGTTGGACTCAAAAGGTTGTGGTTGTACGATGTCCAGCTGGAGGTCATCACCAGTGGTACTCCAGGGGTTGCTACAAGGGCCAGGATTGTTCAACACTGTCATTAATGACCTGGATGATGGGATGGAGTGCCCACTCAACAGATTTGCAAATGATACAAAACTGGGAGAAGCAGCTGATACACTGGAAAGTCATGCTGCGATGCAGAAGGATCTGGTCACACTGGAGAAATGGACTGATGGGAACCTCATGAAGTTCAACAAGGGGAAATGCTGAGTCCTGCACTTGGGGAGTGTACTGAACATAACTGGCAGGGGTTTGGTATGGTGGGAGAAGCTTCAGGGGTGACCTGTATAGGAGGAGGTCAAGGACTGCCCTGTGTTGGTCACTGTTGGTTCCAGCCAGCTCAGCAACAGAAAAAGTGGACTCATGCCAAAATTAGAACAGTGATCACTGGGAGACACAAGAGAAACGCCAGGGCAGGATGGATGCCAGAGGAGGAAAGATGCCAAAGGAAAAGAGAAGACGCTAGGGTAGAGGCAGGAGAGACCTGTGAGCTGGAGGAATGCCAGGCCTAGCTAGAATACAACCATAGAAACCATCTGGAAAGCAGCTTTGTGGAGAAGGCCCTGGGGGTTCTGGTGGACAATAAATTGACCATGAGCCAGAAATGTGTCCTAGTGGTAAAGAAGGCCAATGGCATTCTGGGCTGCATTGGGAAAAGCATTGCCAGCAGGTCAAGGGAGGGCATCCTTTCCCTCTACTCAGCTTGGGTGAGGTCACATCTGAAGTACTATGTCCAGTTCTGAGCTGTCCAGTACAAGAGAGACGTGGGCATAGTGGAACAGGACCAGTGCAGGACCATGAAGATGGTTAAGTTATAGAAACATCTAATGTATGAGGAGAAGCTAAGGAGCTGGGGTTGTTTAGCCCAGAGAAGAGAAGGCTGGAGAGAAAGGGACTCTCAGCAATGTATATAATTACCTGATGGGAGTGTGTAAAGAAGAGGGAGCCAGGCTTTTAGTGGTATTCAGTGAAAGGACAAGAAGCAATGAGCACAAATTGAAATATAGGAAATTCCACTTAAACATAGAAAAAAAATATTATTGTGAGAGTGGTGAAACACTGGAACAGGTTGCCAGAGAGGTAACTCAAAACCTGACTGGGCACAGCTCTGGTGACCTACTTTAGCTGACCTTGCTTTGAGTTGGACTAGATAATCTCCAGAGTTTTTTCCTCGGCTCAGTGATTCTGTAATTCTATGATTGTACAAAGTTATTAAAAAGGCTGTTTCGGTCATTCTGAAAGCATTTGCACATTTAGGTTGAAAGTGCTGTATGTGGTTCTTGTTTCTGGACATAGAAAACAAAATCATCGGAGGATGAGGTACTAAGGTCTCCTTTAATGCAACAGCTCAGTGTTTGGAACACTCTTCCATGAGGTGGAAGACCTCTGCTCAGTTCTTCCTCCTCTGCTTAAGTCTGTTGGAGTCTACCATAACCTACCTCCCAAGAAATTCCCATGGAAGCGTCCTTTAACTTGATTCTGGGATGCATCACTCTCATTCTCTTTTGCTGTCCTGAAACACTAAGCTATATTGAAATGACTTTGTCAGGCAGTCATTAGTACAGTCATGTGAAAGGAGTTCTGTAACTGAGTTTCATTTCCCATTCCAAAGGGCTTTTTTCCCACAAATAAATGTCCATAAAGCATGTCTGGGCTTAACCCACTTGATACTCATCCTGGTAGAATATTCTGCTGGGAGCTCAACATGCAAGTTTAGTTTACCCTCACTGAGAAGAAGTAAAATCCAGATGCCCCGCATATTGCACAAGTCCTTTGACCGCTAGGTGGCTATTCAAAGGGAGACTGCTTATATTATCACCATCGCTATGGATTTAACTTTCCTTTTGTTTTCTTTTCTGGAAAATGCCTGAAGAGGACTGGGCCACTGAAAGCAGGTCAGGGACTGGACCACTTCTATTGTCCTTGGCAAGAAGGGAGGTATTGTTTTGGCAAGAAAGGATGAAAACAAGTTTAATGACCTTATTTTAAACTTATTTTTATATACCTGAGTGCTGAGTCAGAGTCAGTTGCGAAGGTAACTATAACCTCAGGCTCTCACTCTATAAATTGGGTTGAATTCACAGAGAATGGGAAAATGAAAAAAAAAAACCACAACACAACCCAACCCAAACCACAGACCTGTGATTTTCACTCAAGGTTTTTTGAGTGCTGTGGTCAACTGAAATGTTATTTTTCTTTTATGAACAAAGTTACAACATATGACTGCCATAGCACTTAAAATGATGTTGGCCTTGTGTGGAAGCACTGATGGCAATTCCACTTCCATTGACTATAAATTAATCAGTGCAGAAATTGCTGTTCTTTCTTCCTTTACCAAACTAATTTGGAGAGATACTAACAACGGAACATTATGTACTTTTTGCCGTTCCTTTTCTCTTCCAATCTGATGGCATTTGCTCACAAACACAGAGAAGCAGATTTTCTATTAGCTCCTGCTATATACATCAGCTATGAAATACACTACCCACAAAAATCTTAAAGTGAATACAAAGACAGAAAATGTACAACAACAGAATATGTTTTTAATTGTATATGGGCCTTCAGCGATAAAGAAAAGAAACATGATGGTTAGAGTTGCTGATATTTGGCAAGTAAGTCAGACAGGTAGAATGATAAAAGCACCAGTTATAACCATAGAAAAAATTAAATTATTTGGTGGAGGAGATTGTATTTTATATCACAGACACCACTGCTACATTCAGAAGGATATTGGAAATCTAGTATTAATTTTTCTATTACTTTTACCATGCCAAAAAAATGCATCAGCACTAATCATATTCCTCTCAGATTACTGAACCTTTCCTTGATGTCCAGCCTCTTGGTATCTTTCTTTGAAGAGGGGGCAGGCAATCTCCTGCACTGATTGCTTTCTTGGGTGTCTGCACTAATTCCAGAAGAGCCAAAGAAATCGATTTTCAAAAATCCAGTCTTGATGGAAAGGGACATTTTTATCCTCACCTGCAGTTGTTCAAGGCACAAAAAATATCCATCATTTGGAGGTTATTTGAGATACTGGCATACAATCTGCAACACAAAGCCCAACATCCTTCTTTGAGATGACACATCTTTCACCCTTCATTAGTAAACATACAGACTGGACATAGCCCCAGAGGGCATAAAAGAAGTGAAAACAAGGACAGGCATCAAAGGAGGGTCATAAAAGCATAACTCAGACGTTTAGAGACAAAAGCAGGAAGCTCAAATTTCATCTGCAGATGAAACTAGCTGGATACATAAAGGATAAGAAGAAAGGACTCCACAGGTGTGCTAGTAATAAAAGGACATTCAGGGAAGATGTAGCACTTTTTTGGATGGGGAAGAAGACCTAGTAATGGATGATAGAGAATAGGCTAAAGTACTCAATACTTGTTTTGCCTCAGTCTCCAAACTCAAAATTGGCTTCCAGCCCTTTTCAGGTACTTTCTGAAATAGAGAGGGGCAGCCAGCAGTGGGAGAGCAACAGATGAAGGGCTTAGAGAAGCTGGTAGCAGTGAAACCCATGGGGTGTATGAGATTCATTCAAGGGTGATGAAATAGCACATTATTGTGAGCAAGTTGCCTATCATCCGCAGAAAGTAAATGTCAACTGGAGGAACTCCCTGCCAGTTGGAAAAAGTCTAACTCTGTGCTTATCTTCGTGAGAGGTAGGAAGCACCTTGGGAACGATAAGATGATCAGCCTCACCTCAGTCCCTGGAAAGGTATTGGGGCATGTCTTCCTGCAATCCATTTCCAGTTACTTGAAAGACAGGAAGGAAGAGCCAGTCTAAATTTGCCAGCTGCAAACCCTACTTGATCAACATGATAGTGAGTAGATTAGCAGGTGATGATAAATAAAGGGTCTTGGGTGGAGGGCTGAACTGTAGGGCTTTAATCCAGAGGGAAGTTGAGGACTGAGCCAAGAGAAACCTCACAAAGTTCAGCAAAAAGAAGTTCTGCTCCTGGGGCAGAATAACCCCATAATGATAACAGGTTAGGGAGTAGCTGGAAGTGTAACAGCCTGCTGAAAAGGACCTGGAGGTTACAGTGGATGTGAGGTTGTAGGTGTTACAGTCATATTACATATATACTGAGATTAAAATGTGTCTTTCATCTCTCTTCATGAGGTGTAGAAAGGAACTAACTGATCATGACTTTGGTGATCTCAATGTGAAAGATGTTTATTTGATATCTTGCATTTTTTCATTTCCTGTGAAATTTCATGTCATTGGACTGGTCAGTAATATCTGTATTAAATTTTAAAAGTTAAATTCTTGCCAAAATAGTCATCACTTCTAACTTTGCATTTAATATTCACATAAAAAATGGGAAATGAATTATATTTATGTATCTAAACATACCTTTAAACTAGAAAACTAAACAATTTTGAGATTTAAAGGCCAGCATATCATGATTAGCTGCATGCATACTATTTATTAAAAGTCTCGGGTCTAGACTAGGTCCCAAACTGTTCTCAGGAAATGCTTGGGGCAGTATTGGCCGGTCAAGGCTGTCAGGTATGGTTATGGTTATAACAATTAAATAGTTCAGACAGTTGAGTTGCCATGCCTGTTCCTTTTACCAAGCTACTTAATTTACTGATATAGAAGTAGCAAAAGACACTGAGAACACCCAGTAAAGAGAACAAATCCCAAAAGGCAACATGGCAAAAGGAAGCTTTAAAAAAACAGGAAAAGGTCTGTAGCTCAGTGCTACATCTGAAATATAAAAGACTTTATATTTATATATAGAAAAGAATCTTTTATTTATGTTTTACAAATGGCAAAAGTGATCTGGCAGGATGAAACAGTTTCAGGTCATGATGTCATGTGACCCAGACAGATTACACCTAATGGCCTTAAATTCAAGGCCAGCAACAAAGATGTAGCACATGTCTGATCAGCATAGAGTGACTGACAGTATATGCTCACACTTCAACCTTTGAAAGAGGTTCAAAGGACAGTCTTAAAAAAGGGCAGATACAGAGAAAAAAAGAAGCCTTGTAATGTAAGGCTTGAAAAGAAAACTCTATCCAGCTGGTCAGAGTGAAGCTATGGAGGTCACTTGTCATGGATAATGGGTACTTACCCAATGCGGGAAATAGAGAAGTTTTTCAGTCCTACAGGCAAGAGCACGAGATAGCACAGCTGCTAGAAGTTGAAGCCAGGCCACTTCCCTGAGGATGAAAATTAAACATTGGAACAGTTCATCAAAAGAGGTGGGGGAACGTTAAGCTCTCACAGAGATATTGAATTTAATTTTAAAAGCCAGCCATTGATCCACATCCTGGGAGCAATCCTGCAGTCAGTGTTCAGAGCAAGCTTGCGCAGATCACCATGTAGTCCCACGGCAACTCTTGAGTTTCTCTGTGTTGAGCTGCCCTGGTAAAATGATGTGACACATCAGACTGGATCAGAGTCCTCAGTGCATGTCCTATCATGCCCTATGCCCAAATCTTGGCCAGGAGCCCAATACCAGCCAGTCTCTCTGGAGGTACCACAGCAAGACAAGTCCCATCTTTAAGCTACATGCGCTGCTAATGAATGCGTAGAGGGCTAATTCTAACTTGTTTCAAACACTTGGTTTGGGGGCATTATAGGCTTCTTTTGAATTTCCCCCTATCACTGCCTTCACATTAGTCTTTGGATAAAAGGACTTCTCAGCTTGAGAAGCTCCCACTTATCTTCTACTTCATACACATCCAAAAGATAACTGCTCATGTTGTATGTTAAAAACAAGCAACCCCTCCTCCCCTACATCAATCAAATGTTTTTGCAGAGTTTTTCATGGCTAACTGTTGGCAGGGAACTAAAAATGCCCCTAGTGGGGCTGTGAAAAAGAGAGTTAGAGTTAACACTTTAATGATTACTAAGAAGACCTGACAACAATAAAAGGCCATAATTAGCAATAATTTAAAGAGCAGGCTGTTGTTACAAAATGTAAATCCCAAATCCAGTTCTCTCTAGTTCTCTTCTGAACTAATAAATGTTTTCTGGTTGTCCAGGCCTAGGCTTCCTACCAGCCCCCAACACACTGTGGCTGTGCTAGGACATTATTAACACCATTAGCAATCTGTTAGTTAGGGTTCCTAGTGAAGCGGTTTTGGCAAACACAGAGGTTTTGTCTATCATAGTAAATAACATGGATTGACTGACATTGCATAAACTGAAGGCCAGCTGGCACACACAGTTCGGTTCTCATCTCGACAAAACCAGGAGGTGGACATGTCTGAACTACACTGGGAATGATCTACACCATGTGCTGAATCCTGAGCTGAGCCTGGGACATTGCTATTATGCGCAGCCGTGCCAGGGCCAATGTTAAGAAATTCATCGTGAGGAAAATAGTGCCTTGATGCTTGTGTCTGTGCACCAGCCCCTTTAAAGGACTAAATTCACATATAGAGGAAGGCAGGGTATCTCAGCAGAACAACACTAACAGCATCGATACAGCTTTATTAAATTATAGTGCTGTAAAAAAATTCCGGTGTGGCTTTGGACTTTCTCTGGTTGAAAGCAGACGGCTCAAACTTAAAATGTTTTTCTGGACAGCAAGCTTATTAGGAGGGATACATATCGTGTGAACATAATTTCAGTGCTGCCCAGCTGTTCCTTTTGCCTTCATCTTCCATTCTGTGAGTGCTTTTACACTAATGTAGCATTATACAATGTATGAGAAATAGCTTAAGAGCTTAACTGGTAAAAGGGTATGCCAAAACACCAATTTTTGATAATAGACGAAGCCCAGAAACAAGAAAAAGAAACAGAAGGCTGAGCAGGGATTTCATAAGAATAGTCCATGCTGCCACATCAAAATGAAGAAGTGAAATATGATTTCAGTTTAGTTGCTTTATAAATAAAATAATTGCTGGGATACTGGAGATCTGGAATGTTGAAGTAATCGCATGCCAAAATGAGCAGAGACATGGTAAAGGATTCAGGCAAAGTAACATGTAAGCAGACTCTGGACAAGGAGATGTGGGAGTCTTGCCACCAGCTGGTCAGTTCTGAAAAAATGCAAGCATCAGAAATACAAGCATCAGAATCCCTTGGGGTGTTTGGATGCATGGCTAGTAACAAAGTTAGACAGGCATCTTACCCAGTCTGCCCCAGAAGTTATCAAAAGAAGTGATGACTACATCATTTCTGCTTATTATTTGACAATCTGCTCTGATTAAATGAAAGAAATCACCAAAGACGTCAAATTCAAATATATGGTGCTTCAAGGCAATTTTTGATTTGTACAAACCCCCTCCCCCAAACAAATATCTTTCTTAAATCAAAGGAGATGCAATGGAAGGTATTTGACAGCTCTAAATAGCTTAAACTCTCACTAGGAAAAAAGTTGTTTGACTTCGGACCACTGCTGAGGCGCAGAAATTTCCTGTAAAGTTTGCAACGCAGCAAAAGGAATTTGAATCTACGGCAATGTAAACACATTTTCTCAAAACCCCCCAACTCTCCAGCTTTTCAATTCCCTTTTAATCCTTCTAAACTCATTACAAGAAACTATTTTCCCATGGATCAGAAATCACAAAATGTAACTAGAACACCTTAACATGTCTCTGCAGTTATTTCTGTCTACCTTTCCCAAAGACTAATCAGCCTACGAATACTACACATGTTCATCCCAAAGATGTATTTCATCAACTATGATAAAGATGAAATCCAGTTTGAGATGTGGTTGTCTATGCAGAGGTTCAGTCTGAGTTGAGGATATCTAAATTAATAGGTGTCTATAGGCACTTCAAGTGTCTTATTTCTCATTACAGTCCATGGAGGTCCTCTGTAATGGGAATGTTTATTCTGGCATTGCTATATAATATAGCCTCTTCTATTCTTATTCAAGGAAAAGAACCTGCAATTTTAGAAAGAAAAACTACTGAGAAGGCCAGAACTCCAGATTTTCATCTCTTATTTGTTTACCAGTACTTTCATGAAGAATATTTAGCCATCTGCAGGTGTGTTAGATCTTTTCTATTCACAGTACGTTTTATTAAAGAAGTTTGAGATGTGTTTTCAACAAGGCACTTAGCCACTACCAAACAGCTTTCTGATAGAGGAACGGGTAGTTCCTATCTCACCATATACATGTCATGTTTAAATTTGCTCATTCATAAAGTCATAGAAGTATACGTAAAAGAGCCCCTAGTACCAAGAAACTATAGTCAGATACATCAGATAAAAGAGTATATCCAGATAACGAATTGTGGAGATGGGTTCGTGACCAAATAACCATGAACTTTAGAAGTAATTCAGTCAGTTTGAGAAACAAATTGGTTTTGGCACTGTACACAATTATGTAATGGAAAATTTAATTAAAAATTAAGAAACTTGTCCAACCTTTGTATTTCCTGGCCCTAATCTAGCTAGGTCTGTTATAAAACCTTTCTTTTTATGAGGGCAAATTACATTCTGTCTGCAAACTGTGGAAACTTTTCATTCCCACTTCAGCCGTGGAGACAGAAGCACGGTCACCGTCACCTCTGCTTCACTAATGGCTGTGTGCCAAAGGAACATGGAAAACATAAAAAACTCTAGGCCATGTTCTTTTCTCCTCTGCTATAACACCTTAAAAAATAAAGGAATTCTTTATTTGCAAAGGTGGGGAAACTTTTGCATAGAGCACGGAAAATGTCAACATTCACAAGAAATACATCTTTTCTTCGGCCCTTAAAATCATTCACAAGATTTTCAATTCATTAAATCTGATGTTACCACTTGCAAAGCAAGCTACATGTGTTCAGATCAGTGTGGAATCAGCAGCTATTAGTTCTTAGAGTACTAATTAACAGTCATCCTGGAATTCCCACCAGGAAGAATATTGTTGCTGTTTACCATTTGGAATCAGTGGATTTTAAAGCTAACTTTTACATGAAGTGACACAGTACTTTGCTGCAGGCAATACTCATTCAGTACACTGGAGTTTCTTTAAAACTGACCATTTTCAGAGCACAGAAAACATACAACTAATTGAGGTACAAGCAAGCATTGATTTTGGAGATCAGTTCTTGACTTCATACCTTGTTAGCTGAAGCAAAGGAGGAAGAGTAAAGAGAGACAAGGGGGATAAGAGCTAGGGATATTAATCATACAATAAATAGCACCTCTTAAACTTAAGTTGACCGCTATTTTATAAAAACTGCAGCTGGAAGATACAATCAGCCCACAACACAGAACCAGTGTGGAATGGGAAGCTGTTCCTCCAAAAGGTGCAGAATCTGTTTTCTTATCATCTGTCCTCGACTACCACCTGGAGCAGAGAGGTGCTGCAGCTTGCTTCCTACTCCTTTAACTCTTCTGGGTTTATAAAGGTTTGTGTACTCCTACAACTCCAGCAATGAGTACCTCCTTATCACTGCTGCCCTTGCTTTTCTCTCCTTCAGGCTGCTTTTTAGCTCACCCAGACCAGGACTTTGGAGCCAGCAGGGATAACTGGGAGGAAGGGGGATTAGATGGAAGAACCTGACTCATAGGAGAGATTAAAAAATTAAAAAAATTTAAAAAATGCTCACTGTATCTTCCAACAAAAGAATAAGGGCTATCAAATAAAACTAGAGGGTGGCTGTCCCCTCTCCCCCCAAAAGGAAGTGGTTCTTATCAGTGCAGGTGTAAGCTATGTGAAAGTCCCTGTGTGAAAGTGATGAAAAGTTGCAAGTGCTAAATTTCATATAGCTCAAAAGAAGTTATTAGATATGTCTGAGGAAGGAAGATTCAGTGAAGGTTTATTAAATACAAATCAACCTCTTGATAAAGATACCATAGAACCATAGAACCATAGAATGGTTTAGGTTGGAAGGGACCTTGAAGACTACCTAGTTCCAACCCCCCTGCCATGGGCAGGGACACCTCCCACTAGACCAGGTTGCTCAAAGCCTCATCCAGCCTGGCCTTGAACACCTCCAGGGATGGAGCTTCCACAACTGCTCTGAGCAGCCTGTGAAATCTTGAGCTGCAAAGTGCTGAAAGTTCAAAAAGCACCCTGATGTCCTTGTACCCTGGGCATCTTCTGATGTGAAGCAGAGCCAGATGGGCTGGTGCAGTCACTCTTTCTGTTCTCCCAGTCTGTATTCCCCTTACGTTAAAAATTGCTAACAGGCTTCAGACTCCCTCTTTAATGCTTGGATAGCTGATCCCTAATAAGTAGCAGAAGGTGAAGAGCAAATACACCTCCTGCTTCTAATTTTCCACTGTGGCTGCCGCAGAGGGGACAGAATGTTGCCCAGCATTTCTCCAGCAAGAATAAGAAAAAGGAAATGAACACTTTGACCAGATATGTTCTTCTGAAAGCAGTCCACTTCAATGCTTGCATGAATACTGATGAACACTGAAATGAGTTTCAGCTGCCTTTTCCTGTGGAAAATATCCTGGGATCTTGTATGGGAATGAAAACAAAGAGATCATGGAACTCATAACTGCATGCAAGTAAGTGAAAAACATTGACTTTTGGGTTAGATTAGCTATTCAAACATCTGCATAACACCCTCAGAAAGTCTTTGGATGAAATCTGTCTCTTCAAATATTTTGCTGAATATGTTCAGTAAAGATTTAGGAGTCATATGATGGAGACAGCTAAACCTTAGCACTTACTGTATCAAAGACTGAAATGTATCTTGTAAAGCCATTCAAGTCTAACAATTGCAAAAAAATCCCACATATATAATTACACAAATGCTCCCAAATAAGATCATTTTGCATAAATATAGCGGATATAATTAAGGTTTTAAAATTACTGTAGTTCAATGAAGAAATCTTTATACTTTGTAATTCTGTTCCAGTAAACTGGATCATTTTGAGCATATGGATAGTTAGACGTGAGATGCTACTGCATGAATTTAAAGGTCATGGCATCATTGGAAAAGTGATTTCCCAGCAATGTGCCCTGTGCCCTTGACTTTATTGGGATTTGTCCATTCCTAATGTCTCTGTTTATCAGTTTGGTATCCTTGCTGGCTACATGGTGCATTTTTAGAGCAAACGTTACAAATCAAAGGATGATTCTTTGGAAATGGAAATCTGAAAGTTTGACTAACTAAGAAAAAAAAATCACTAAATATCAATTATAATTTGTCTTGATTTTACTATTTAAATGTGTCTGAACATATTTCACTGTAGGATTAATCTGGCTAGAATATTTCATGTGACCTCATCTAATCTTCCGGAACTCTCTCCTTTGTAGAAAAGTATAAGAGCTGTATTGATATAGGTAGGTCTAATCTCCTGAACAAACAAGTAAAGTGGCAATTTTGAGGAGGTAAAAAAGGGGGTATTTACTTAAAATGTAACAGCATCTTAGTCTCTTGTGTACCTGTATTTTTAAGAATATTGATATTAAAAGTGCATAATGTAACTTGTAAAAATGTCAACCTCTGTAGCACGTAAGTCAAAAACCAACAAAACCTTATGACATTTGTACCAGTCTTGGAGAAAAAAAAAACGAATGAGGGAAGACAACAAAGCTATACAGTCACATTTTTAATAACAAACCATTTTTATTCTCCAGATACCATTGGGCTGAAAATTTTAAAACAAGGCCCCTACTTACTATTTTTTTTTGTGAAGAAATCAAATGTTTGCCATGTAAACCAAGAGAGCTAGTTAAATCCCTCCTACTGCTTTTCTCTGTGCAATAAATAGTGTACCAGAGCAGTATTTCCATCTTTATAACCAAATTGCTGTGAAGAGGTCTTATTGTGCAACCGCTGATATAAACTTTAATGGTTACAGTGAGAAGACATTTAATTACATGGTTATATGGTGGTGTCTGTACATTTGTGACTGAACACAAAGCTTAACTGTGGATTTTAGCTGGGTGCTTTCATTCTGCAAAGATGTAGGGTTCTTGTTAAAAGACAGTGATAACAAAGTGCCTTTGTACATGTTTTATAAAGAAGAGTTTAACCTGCAGACAACAAATAGATTGAATAAGTCGCATGCAGAGAGTTCAGAACAGAGGTTTGATCTAAACCCTACAGGATCTTTAAACTTTCATACTCCACATAAACGCAGTGATTAGAGTCCCCTGAAATATTTCTAAACACACGCACTCTAGCTGCTGCAAAGAACAATGCTGAGGCTGGAGGAATTTGTGTGCCTTTTTTGTAGGCAGTGTAGAGGCACTATCAGCTATGTCCTACATACATTGCATTCAAAACAACCACAGTCTCTAGAATATAAGCTTCTATACTTACGATCACTGTTCCCTAGATGCACGTTGTTTAATCTTTTATCTTCTGAAGACTACATAGAAGAATGATATTAAAGGTCCATTATCCAATGTAATTTTTCTCCCTCAGTGGTATTTATGCTTGTACTGTTATCTCAGCTGTGTTACTGTAAAATCTGGAAGAACTTCAAGGAAACCAGTGCAATTACTCCAGATTAATGTTGTTATCACTTATATCCATATGTTGCTATTACTCATGTAAGACATTTAACTTTCTTGCACATTTTCATTTCTATGTAGTGGTGAAAAGAAGCCATTATCAAAATAAAGTAATGGCATGGAGCCTTAGCATGGTCATGAGACAGAGAAGAGATCAGAAACTGAGACATCAATTCTGGTGACCTTGACATCTTTGCTAGTCATAAGTGGGTCCATTAAATTCAGGGAAGTAATTGGTAGCAGAGTAAAGCTATTGAGCGAGAGGGCTCAGGTGTAGTGCAAGTACTTTGCGGTGGTATGATCTAACAAACCAAAATTCCATGAAGTTTCTTCAGAGCTTCCAAAACATTGTGGCTCCGGGGTGACGGAATGCTTAGAGAATAACCGTAAGCATAAGAAAAGGAAAAGCAAGGAGACCATACCAGGTCTTAAAATTAGACAGGTGCTTAAAACCCTTCTTCATTTGGGAATTACATTTTGACTGCGTGTGTGTACACAGAAAAAATGACATGAAGAATGATAATAAATTAGGTAGGCTTAACTGAAGCGCTGTACAAAATGCACTAGGCAGTAAGTGGTAACATTCCTATTTCTGCCTCTGTCTGAGTTTCATGTCAGAAGTCGTGTATTACATTTTATTAAGACATCGGAAAACTGCAGACGTGCTCCCAGGCTTGCAGGGTAATTTGGATTAGCTCACCGGTATATGAAAGGAACTGGTGATGCTCTGTGGTCTTTTTAAAGCTTAGAAAAAAGGTGCAAAATGAAGGCTTTGCTAAGCAGAAAAAAAAGGATGAAAGATGAACAACCAGTTGGCTGTACAAGGAGCAGACAGTATGTGTAGGAAGAAGCTGCATATGAAGTGAGCAGGAGGACTACCATTGAAGTGGGAGATCAACAGCCACTACTTCATGATACACTGACTAGATTGATAAACTATTGCAAAGTATGAAAACAGGATGTTGATGGCCAGAAGACATTTATGTTCCATCATAACTACTACAACAGGCAGGTAAAAACCTACCATTCCTTTGTACAATAGCAATTCAGCATTGATCTTGTACAAATGTCAGAACAGAAGTGTGTTGGGCTCTGTGTGTGGATGTGTGTGTGTTGGGATCCTGACACTACAGAGCTAAAAGAAACTTAATAAAAGTTGAACATCTAATCTCTTTGTAGGACAGAATTTTCTGTAGGTTTTGCTTCATCCCAGCCTTCAGCGTGACATACTTTTATTAACTGGGAAGGAGTGGATTAACTTCTGGGTAAAGTGGGAGAAGGTGTTTCAAGGGCTGACTCTGTCTCCATACCTGACCTTTCATGTGTCCTTGAATGAGCCATCCATGGCCAAATTTACCTCTTATGCTTTACTCACAGTTTCCCTTAAAATGGGTCTTTCACTTTCAATAATGTAATTAGAATAATTTTCCCCCTTTTTAGGGATGAATTCATTTGGTATAAATAATGTTTTATTTTCTATTAGCTCCGTTCATTTTAACTGAGCTATTTACAGTGTAAACTTACCTCTTGCTACACTGGGCAAACCCGGGCTCTCTGCATTGCAGAACTTCATCCACAAAAATTATGGTAGAAATGGCAGGGAGATAAAACGAGGCTAATTCATCAGAGCCTTTAAAACGCATTTCAAAAATGAGAAAAAGCCCCGTGGAATCTGCTTTTAGGTAGATGCAGTAATAGTCTTTTTGCCTCCTAGATGGAGCTAAAGCACTTGTCTGCTGTACCTTGGCTTGTGGGATGGAGGAACGCGAGTAATGTGACAAATATCATTGCCTCGTCTTGCATTTCATGATTAGTATTACCTGCAATTTTATGCATTCCTAAGAACAGATTTTACAGAATAATAATAAAAAAGAGTTTGATCTCCATCCTGAAAGGACAACCTTTTGTGAGTGTAAATCAGTCTCAAATTTACAGAGCCTTTTTTTACTTCTCTGCAGTCAGGCAGTGCTGCTCACTAGATATATGTTTCAGCGACCGCTGCCAGGTATCACGTTCCGCTTTCTGGAAAATTAATGTTCAGCTTTCTTCCCCCTAGTCCTCATAAAGGATAGATAAAGGACTTCTGGCCCCAGGATAGAGACTGAATATACAGTCTGGCTGAGACGTCTTCGGTGTATATAAAGGAAGAGATGCCACAATGTTGAAAGCAAAGAATTTGAAAATGAAACCCACAAAGCAAGAGACCGCCCTGAGCTGAGTGTAGACACAAAAGCAAAGCAAACCTTGCAGCTTGATTGACTTGCAGTCAAACACAACCAAACAAAACCTAGGAAAAAAACCCACAAGAGCAAATGCAACAGTGCCATTCACATACATACTCTGTTTCTGGGAAGGTCATACAATGTTAGGAAAAGGGTATTTCTTTTTCAGAGCTCTGGTGACACTTCAGTTAAGCCATGAGCACATATATAGGTCTGTATCTGTCTATGCAATTCAGTACCAATCAGCATGCTAATTCATTTAATTTTCACAGCCTTGTTTGCGTGAACGTCAGTACACAGTGCACTCTGTGTGCCCACGGTTCGGGGCAAAGAGACTGAGTGAAAAAATGGAGGAGGTCTATCGAAAAACCACAGGGTGAAAGTGGAAAAGGAAGAGCCGAAAGCTCTTTGCACTGTACAGAAAGACAAAAGACTTACAACAGATGTGACCAGGGTCTAAGAACATTAAAAAAATATTAGCACCATACCTAAAGAAGAATTTTTCACAGTCCAAGAAGAGGAAGAGGCGCAAGAGGTGGCCAGTGCACTAGCTGCAGGCTAGCGTCAACTAGCACCTGGGAAAAAGATCCCAGCTATCTGGAAGATAAAGTAGTAAATGAAAATGCTACAGCAAGTTGGCAAAGCAGAGTCACTACAGAAGAGAAGGTCAGGTCCTTTCCTCTGGGTTGCTGGGCTTGTGTCTACACTTTTGGACTCATGCAACAAACAGATCTGAACTGCAGCCAAACAGGCGCTGGTGGATCTTTAAGTCTGGCATCTGACCTGTCTACATTGCTTGTGATTTTAATGGCATTAATTTATTGTAATATCTTACGATGGTTTTTAATTATTTAATTTGCTGCTTAAGATGATTTTTAATTATTTAATTCATGTTTGTTCCCTTATGTGGCTGCATATAATAATCTATGACACTGATCCTACAATGACTTCCTTATTGGTGTGCCTCTTTTCCGCTGTGGATCTGCATAAAGGGTCTATGCGTATGATGTAGACTTTCCTCACTTCTTTGAATTAAGTAATAATTATCTATAAAAAATATGCACTGGAATATATTTTAATTCAAGTCTATAGGGATTTTTAACTCTCTGATAGGAATAACCTGTAATACACTTGAACTAATCTGAAGAGATCAGTTTAATGCAGCAGAACAGAGTGGAAATTTATTAATGTGAATGTGCAAGTGTTGTGTATTTGCTTGGTAATGAGTAGAACATGTAGGGCAAGTCATCTATAAATTGATATGTAGACAAATCTACATACCCAGAAGTTCTACCTCCTTGTGGGATTGCAAAAGCAATCTTTTTTTTTTTTAATTATCTTGAAATTCAAGGGTCTTTTCTTACCCCATTCTTCTTCCCCCCTGGGTTTTTTCCCTCTTATCTATAACTGAATCCATATGCTTTAGAGAAACTAAGACTTTTAAATTATTACTTGATAAAGAAAAACAGATATTTATGTTGTGATGCCAATCATATGTTATGGAAATGAAAGTATTTGGAAATCAAGCTCCAGCTTTAAAAATGGACATACATGATGACACTGTGACTACATACAGGCTCATACCAAGTTCTCACAAGACAAAATCTTCTGAACAGGTTTGAAATTCTAAAATTCTGGACTGCCATCTATTTTTATTCTGTATCACACTCTGAATCTGGAAACCGATGAAAACCAGGCAATTTTAATGTTTTTTGAGCCCTGTCATTAGAATCTGATCCATACCTTCATATAGGTATTAAAATGAGATTCTTAGCCAAGGGCATTATCCTTCCTTGAATTTCCTTGTGTGAAGTTGGAGTGACTGTGTGACACTTTGTTTTGATATGGTCCGGCTTGTTCTACGGGCATACATGTCCTGACCCTGCTCAGAGCAATGTACGCAGTATGTTTCATAAATTAATATATGTTTTAAATCCAGACCATGTTGCTATCTGGAACCCAAGGCCACAAATTCTCCTGTAAGAGTCGTACCTCAACTCCAGACCTTCTAGTTAGGTGATATTATGCCAGAAAACAGGATCACATGAAATTCAGGCTACCTCTCACTATTTCAATGTATTTCTTCCTTCAGGCATGCCTAAGTATTGCAAATACACATCTTGATTAACAGCCAAATTCCATAATTTTCTTGTTTATGTATCGTGGAATCCTCCGAAAAGTTACTCATCAAAGATGGAAATATCCCATGGCCTATAAAACATGTTAGTGTTTTGTAACTGTGTAGTCTATGTTTTGGCATGGGACACAGTATAAAGCAGACTAAAATAAGAAGCATTACATAAGCCGCTAAAGAATATCTACATAGGCCATATCTTGTCATCCTCCTCTGGCAAAATCACTACTGAAGTCTTGGCCACATTCTCAAACACAGCAAATGCAGTTCGTACCACCTGTTAGACCTCATGACACAGCAGAGAAAAACTCTGTACCCTCGTGTTTACTTCGCTTGTCCTTCAAAACACCTATGCTTATGTATGCTCAGATGTTTTCTTTGTTATTTTAATTTAAATTTAATTTAAATATGTTTTCAGAAAAACGTATGCCTGAAGGATTAAAATCGCATTAGTGCGTTGCATTCACTGGGATTCAAACAGTTTACATAAAGTAAGAATTTATTCCTGTGCTTTGACAGAGCTGCCATGGAACCAGTTTGCACTCGTAAGAGGGAGTGTCAAGGCAGGTTGAAGGCTCAGCTAAGAAACCGAGCCCACAGTCTAATCCATAGCTGAGCACAGCTGAAAATGAATGTTAATTAAGCTGCAATTACTTTGTGATGAGATTTGCATGTCAATTGATGATAGAAGGAAACAAACACGGAACTGATGTCCGGGATCACAGGACTGTCCAGCCATCACAACCCATGGATACAGAGCTGACTGGCTTTGGGACTTACTACAGCCTCTGCAAACTTGAATGCCACAGCAATTCCTAATGGAGGGAATAGTAAGAAGAAGGTATTCAGAGGCTTTTCTTCATGATTGTTACTTCAACCGAAGCTGTAACAAATTGACATTTAAATAAAACACCTGTTTTCATAGGTAAAGGGATTCCTCCTGTGCTGTTGACTAGCTGTTAGGCACCACTGGGTTTAGCAAGACCTTCAAAGAAGAAAGTGTGATCCGTGGGGAAGCCAAACAGGTATGAGAAGCAAAGCAAACAGGCAGCACGCAGGGACTGACACCACTGGGAATGCCGGTGTTACAGAGTAAAATACTGCACAATTTTATGCCTTAGAAATCCCTTTGGAACACAGATATGCCCATGGAGGACAGAGATCAGGAAACTGAGTTTTAATAAAGTAAATAATAGCTTTACAGTCTTAAAAATGTTGCTCAACACTGTAACAGTGCTAAAAATGTTTAATGAAAGAAACAGCAGAGAGATAATTGGGTGGCTGTTTTGCCTTATCTTTTAATACTAAAACCCAGAATGAGGAGAGACAGTAGATATGCTGCAGAGTTGGGCATTCTGGTATCCACATTAAAAATCAAAGATAAAAACTTGATAATAAACAGGTTGGTCATTTGTGAGGTATATTAGCCCAGCTTCTAGGAGAGGCTGTGGAAAGAAAGTGAGCTTTGGCTCCAAGCATCAAAGGGAATTTGTAGGCAAAGATCAAAACAATGGTCAAAACTATGATGCTGATAAATTTATGAGGTCAAAAGTGAAAAAAGAAACAGGACTCGGAGCCAACAAAACTATGTTCTATCTAATGAAAAAAAATAAATGTTTAGGTCAACCTGAAAATATTTTCTGATTTTTTTTGGCTACCCTAGGTTTATTTATTTTTTTAATTAGAGGAATTTTCTTACTGTGACAGGCACAGAGTAGAGTTATTCTTGATAGAAGTGCTCCTGACTATTCTGGTTTGAGAGATACAGGACTAATTTATCGTATAATAGTTGGGAAAAGTGCACTTTTAGAAGACTCTAGTGTCCAAATTTGTGAAAATATTTACTTTATAGCCAGCTATGGTGTGGGGGTTTCAAGGTCTCAGTGTTTTTCGAGCTCGTCAGGTGCAGGGATGAGGAGGAGTAAGACCCAGGCACTTGACCCAAGCTGGCCGACAGGATTATTTCATACCATGAATGTCGTATTCAATACAAATTAGAAAGTTTTCTTAATGAATGGAATCCAGAGAACTTCTTGCCCCGGTTCTGGACCCCTGAGCCCTTCCCTTCCTCCCAAAGACATAGCGCTCCCAGTGTCCGACATTTGCTGTCCACTGCTGGGATTGCACAGCTTCCTACTGATAGAATTGTCTGAGTATAATCCTTGTGTTTTTTATATTGGTATCAGGATCAATATTGGTTCTTTAGTGTTATTAATGTTAATTATCTAGTCTTATTCTGTTAAATCTGTTTATATTTCAGCCCCCGGGTTTCCTTATTTCTTCCCAATTCCCCTTCCCAGCTGGGGAGAGGTCATCGGGTAATAGAATAAATTCTTGTGGGTTTTCTCAAACCGTAACAACTATGCTTTTAGGAATAGGAGAGTTCCACCAGTTCATAAGGAAGACAGGCAACTTCAAAAACTGCTAAAGGAGAAATGAAAAAATCTCAAATAACCTTTGCTGAATACAAGGAAGTGAATGCAACACCTACCTCAGTATACTATGGGACCCTGTGAAAGCCGTGAATTAATACACTGCATTATATTTTCATCTCTGATAAGCAGTTCCAGGCAACCCAGCAAAGATGGGGCAGTCCAAACAGTAATAGTTCTAACTCCTCTGTTGGCCAGAACCTAAGATACAGTATCACGTAAAGTTACTTTCTTCTACTAGCAAAGGGGTGCACTGTGGGTTGAAGAGTCCACCTTTAAGAGGATCCAAACAGTAATAGTAGCGGATTCAAGAGCTGACAAGATTTAATGGATGCATGTTTCATGCCTAGAAACAACATTATCCCCGAAAGGAAACAGGCAGCCATCTTGTATTTTGAAATGAATGCCCATAGAGGGAAAAGTGTAAGGTGTGCTAACAACACTTTGGTCACCTATAGAAGGAAACTTTTCAGACTTGAGAAATCACAACCTATTTTTTAGAAAAGGTTGGGACAGACCTCTACAGTTGTAAGATCAAGAAATACATGTTCTCAATTGCCAGCCTCTGAGAGCTAAATCTCACCAGCAAGAACCATGATAAGATATTGATGGCAGATTTTACAAGGTGTAGCATGCTGAAGTTTAGCATATGAACTAATGGGTCACAGTGCATGTTAGTATATTGAAATGGATTTGGTACCAAACGGGAATCACAAAGCAACTTACGACCCCCTTGGGCTCCCTAACAGCATCAATAGTCCAAGCCAAATCAGCACACTGAAAGGTATATGAAGCTTGTCAGCTGCCTTCAGCTTCTCATGGTATGACTAATTCTAGTTAGGTTTGACCCCAGGAAATAAGGAAACAATACAGACTGCAATCAAATAAAGGAAGGGAAGGATGCAGAAAGACTGGATCCTGGAGGGAGGTACACAGATTGCAGGAAGGAACGTGCTGGAAGTGCCGCTGTGACACCAATTTATGTACAGAGGGTTGATGGAAACCTACTTGCAGCTACACCACCTTACTTAATTTAGTTTTACAAGCACTGATTCCTCTGATGTTATTATTCCCTATGCAGCACACAAACCAGGAACCATGCTGCCCACATACAGGCAGAGGAAAACCCCAAGGAAGTCCAAATAGGGTACAAAGATCTGAGACCTGACCCTCACATGGGAAAAGAACTGGATGCGGAAAAACTCATCTTCTTCATTGTGATGGAAGACAATGGTTTCAGGGGTACAGATATGAGATAAGCCAATGGCTACACAATAAATAAGGTGGGGATCCAACTCAAATGCTAACAGTTTCGTAAGTGCCTAAGTGAATATAACATATAAAAAATCCCAGATTAGCCTTGTTTGCTATATCAACACTACGCATGTAGGGCAGCAGGGATGTACCAATTACGGCTCAGAACCACTACAGCTGCATTTGCTCCACACTGCACCCCTGCTAGTAAACATTTTTTCAGTCAGGCTGGTGTGGTATCACCTTCATGCACTTCCAGTCCTGGAGCTGGCTCAGTCACTGGTAGCTTGAACACTCCCATGTGCTGCACAAGCAGACACATAACCAGCTTTCAGGACAAAATTTGCATTTTCAAAATGGTTGCATTTTTATTCTTTAAGAATTAATGGGACAAACTTTCTCATACCTGTGTGATGTAGAAAACTGTGAAAAAAATGTTTGAGTGAACTAGTAAATGTATCTCTTTTTTTCATGAGAAAATGATATGCTATTATCATGTGAGATGATACATCCTTCTCCCATGTTGATCCATTATTAAGAAAGAATCTTATTCCTTCATATTGCCTAATGTAGCCATTAGATTTTGGAACATATTTAATGGAAAATATAATAGTAGACTATAGTGATCGCAATGATTACAATCATTGTGATTGTAAGGATTTACAAGCTATCTCCAATATCTATGCCACAAAACACCAACCTAACATGAGATTAATTGAGCAAAACCTCCAGCAGTCAATAACAACATCAAAAGCCCTTCATTTGCTGGGCAGTTTGTAGGACAGGGCAGTGTTGCACCATAGAAATAGTACACTATATGAACACTCCAGCAACAGACCCAAATGGCATATGTCGTAACCAAATGCTGATTGTCAAGTAAGATACCATAAGGCAGATAACAAGAATAGTCACATGCTAGAGGGTTTAACACCTTGAGACTTTTAAAGAGAGATTCTTTTTATTCTGTCCTACAATTTTCCTCTGGTATAGCAGAGGAATTAAAGTAATTTTTGATGAATTTCACTGATGTGTATTGACTTAAAGGACCTTTCTCATTACTGCATTGGTGGTGAGAGAAAATAGGTATGTAATTTAAGTAATAGCCAGTCGCCATATTGGGACATGTGTCTTTTCCGCATCAGTGAGCATCTAACTTTGCAAAATGCGGATCTTCAGACTCTTCAGCTTTGTGGAAACTGCCACATGAATCCAAATTACTAGTTTGAAGAGAACTCACATATCTTTTCTTTCGTGGCAATCAAGTTGGTGTAAGGCATGAAATGTCCTTCAAACCCATCAGGTTACTCTTAGATACTTCTGCATTGTTCTGATCCTGAAAACTGATCTCCAGACCTGGAGTCCTCCAGAGGACTTGTTATTTAAATGCATCTTCTACTTTTTTTCTTAAGTTTCTTTTAAGAATCAGTGTTTCCTTTCTTTCCTACCATTCTACACGTACAAGCTTATTATATATATATGTGTGTGTGTGTGTATACATTTGCTTTAACTTTGGAAAACAGAGGTTTGCAATAAAAACACCTACAGGGCACCTCAATTAATTTATTTGCTTCTACCTGAGAAAGTCTTATATTATAATCTACAACTCTGTTTACAATCGTGATATGGCAGGAGCTTTTCTTTAGGAAAATTATGGCAAGAGTCAAATGGAAATCATTAAAATGAAGTCATTAGTAATTCATATCTGAAAAGTTTTAATTGATTTTTTCTCTCCTTTCATGTATGAGTAATTGTGAATTTTAATGGCTGTTTTTAGAATAAGAGAATAATAGTTTAGGAACTATTAATGCTGCTGTTATGAGCAAAGATTTGGCTCCTCAGGATATTGATCTGGGAGTCTAAACACTGACTTGAGATCCAGGATTGTGAACTTTACAGTAAGTATAAATGCTACAATCTCTACATGCTTGTTAAATTGTACTTTTTTTTTTTTTTTCCTAAAATGTTCTTCAGGAGAAGGAAGAGGGAACTATTTCTGATGTTTCTGAAAGTACTGTTTGTGCAAAGACATGGGCTTAACGGTACTGAAGGACACAAGTCCTGGTAAAGGCAAGTGTTTGATATGTGTTACTTGCTCAGGGCTTTGAGCAATCTGGTCTAGTGAAAGATGTCCCTGCAGGTGGCAGGGAGGTTGAACTAGATGATCTTTAAAAGTTCCCTTCTAACCCAAACTATGATTCAATGACTTGTGACAAAAGATCTTTCCAATTCCTCAGGAGTTCATTTTGCAAGTTTACCTTGGACACTGACATCTTTTATGCTTGAATTTGCACTCAGTTCCTTCAATTTTCATATTTTAGGATGACAAGGACATCCTTTTTCACAGTAGTCCTTGCAGTTTACCATTTTGCTTATGATATGCTATGCAAAAAGGCGCACTCATTCTTCACTAAGTACCCTAAGCTGAGAATTAGCTTCTGTCTCAAAGTATACCTCCTAGGACTAGAAACACATTTATTCTATCTACAAAAATTGAAACAATCTAATACAAACAGCTATTAAAAGCATCTCTTGCTTTTACCTAGAGCTTTCCTAAGGTTGGTGGCATGCTATTTGAATGTATCTGTTAGCATATTGTATTACAGAAAGGACCTTGTTTGAGGTGGTAATCAAATTAAACTCTAGCTGATTCCTATTCAAAGGGCATTTTGAGTCATCTCGCAATCTTTCTGGAAGAAAGGAAGTATTCAAGAATGGGTGAAGAAGGAGCTTATCCAAGACAAGTACAGTGTAACAAAACAAGTAAAAGAGTTTAGGACTTCAGTCTGCTGTAAAAGACTTCACTTATCTCCTCTGACTGTCGTAGTATCTGGGGAGTCAGACTGTAGAGTTAGACTGTAGACAAAAAGAGACACACAGATAAAGGATATGTCCAAACACCCAGATAAGCCAGGATTCAACCAATCTCCATTTAATATATCCTGACCTCCCATGGGTTGTTTTTTTTTTGCACACAAATTCATAGGTAGGTGCAGAGACTGACTCAAATCCAGAGGTCTCTGGAAAGTGAAAAGCTGAGAACACTTGGCACCCCATCACATGTCTAATATTCCCCTTTGTAAATAGATGGATCAAGCACAGTCAAGGTCAGCAGCTTTTCTGCTAGCAACTACTCAAAATCAGCTCTTCACAGGTATAATGCTGGTTCTCCAGCACAAGAAGGGCAGAGTCAATGTTTGCACTCAACGACTTAAGACAGATAAAGAGAGAGAAGATATATGAAGCTGAAAACACATGCTCACATATGAGTGGCAGGACTATTATTACATGTTGCACATCTCTTCCCACCCCTCCCTTATTGACCCCCACAACTTCTATATCTAGAAAAAGTGAATTTTCTTACAGGAAAATAATATATTAAGATTTTTTTTTTTCATGTTAGCTTGCTCATTGTTTAAATTATCTATCAAATGGCTTAATGAACAAGTTGTATAATGGTAAATAGTCTTTGTTATCCTACAGTATTCACCATTTCAGAGATTTTACTTTAAAAGTCATATTTGATTCCGTTATCAGTAAGATAAGAAACGTTACGGCTGCTCTCTTTGTGTTATCCTCATGACACAACTTGGCTTGAGTTTTATGGGCTTATGGCAATAAATAAAAACGAAGAACTGTTCAGTGCTTATCTGTGTTGTTTCAGAAGTCTTGCAGTTGCATACCCTCTATTTTTCCTTTCTATTGGCAGAGCTGGAATGAGCTATCATACCAGATAGGGCAAACCTGACCCAGATTTTGTTTACTACTTAGAGTACAACTTGTGTGAATAATATGGTTTGGGAAATCTTTAATTGTAATTAAGGATGATATTTACACATTCTTTTCTGAGGTAGCACTCAGGATGAACCCACTCAAGAAAACAGCGTCTGCCAAGTTCAAGAAGACTTTTAGTAGGAACTAAAACTTTTAGTATTCAGGAAGGAATATGTGTTTTGCTGTGATGTCAGAAAATAAACTCCCTTCTTTAGCAGAGCAGGCCTGCAAGTAGGGGGAGATACACGTATGCCAATGAATCCCACTTCCTTCATCTGCGGTAGTAAACATTCCTGAGAGGTATTACAAAGAGATAACTTGGGTCAGATTTCATACCTCATGATTTAATTGAAGGCCTCTTCTTCATCCTACCCTAATCTTACATCTAGTTCCATGGAGATGCAGGTTTTGACTGCATTCACCCCTGAATGCCTTCCACTCCTTTGTTATTAGGCAAGTGTGCAGCATGCAAGAAAACCACCCCAGAGAAATTCTGCATGTTCACATTGCTCCAATGAATATAAGCCTTTCTTGATATTTCGTAAGCTGTACTTTCAGATGAGTCAGCAGGGAGTATCCTTAAATGGATAGCCATGCCAATAAACAAGAGCCCTGACTTACAGAACTCATAGTCCATATGGGATGTGCTGTCTCTGACAACAATCTGAGAAAATTCAGAGTAGATGAATAAAAAAGATAATTCTAGTAAAAGCCCTTTTTAATGATTTTTTTTTGTTGTTGTTCTGCGGGCAAAACTTCACTACAACTTATGTCATTATTATGGACAAGTTCTTGATTTTTCCCCTCCTTAGAGCTAAATATTTTGTACTAAGGAGGGCTCCAGATCCCACTTTCTGACATGAATATAGAAATCTCTTTGGTAATTTCAAGGTAGATTCAGAGAAGATATTTTAGAGAAGAATTGATCAGTTCCACTTTGATACAGTTTGCATTCCTTCAACAGTTTATCTTGCAGATTAGTTATTTATTAGGCTTTACTGACATTTGTAGTTGAGATCTGAACCAGGTGTTTTTAAGAGCGATACTGTGATTCACTATAAATTGGTACTGCACTTTCTAAAAAAGATCAAAGCTGGAAATTTAACAGCATGTACTGAATCTGCATTCAGAAACATGAAGGTGCCATTACAGAGCAAAGTTTCCCAAGCAGAAGTGATAAAATGAAGCCTCCCAGCACACAATGGTTTATATTTTCTCTAGGGCTGAGATATTCACAACTGAGAGGAGAGCAAGGGGGTAACTAACTTAGCTGTAATTCAAAGAGAAACATGTGAACTAGTAATAGATTAGTGTAACTCCAGTCTCTGCTCGCTCCCCAGACATCCATACTGGAAGGTGATCAAATTGAAACAGAAGCAGGTACTGCTGCAAGTGGAAGGGATGCTGAGGGAATCTTTCACCATTTCTAGCCAATTGTCTGGGACAAAACAGATTTCTAAAGCCTAAAATCTGCCCGTTGGCCCCATGGAGTTCTTTGAGGTATTGGTCAGACTCAGCAGTTGACAGCTCTAAGGCTTCTCAGCTTTAGTCCTGTAAAACCATCTCCCTGCTACACGTTTGACAGCTATACCTAGAAAATACTGAGTAGGATTTTAATGATGGATATTAAATGGTTACATGTCCAACTTCACACAAAACAGCAACATGAACAGCAATAAAAGAGTATTTATGGATTATGGCTGTAAGTAATGACTTCGGTGCGCATGATTTTGACTTACGTAATGGTATGGCAAATCTTCTGTAAGGGACAAACACACATGAGACTTCTGCCCAGTCTCACATCACTGAAATGCAGGAATATCACTGTGAAGGCCAGGGCATTTGTTCAGATGTGAAACTAGTGGGAGAAGAAGCAGTTTCCTACAGATACTGTGATCACCATTAATATGCAGTATTCCTAAATACTTAGTGCCTGGCAAACTTTGTACAATAGCTGCACATTTAAGTATGATGAAATACTTTGTGTTCCCTATTTGTCTTCTTCCCTGCATGCTGTTCGTAAGAGGTTATGAAGGGTTAACTAGACAGCGAGGAGGCAAGGAGATGCAGGGAAATGTAGCCAGCTGTTGAATGAAGCATCAAGACATGAGCGGGACCATTACTTGAGGCAGTTTCCCTGCCTAAAACAACAGGAAGCATCACCTAACTGGATATTAATTTTTAACAGCAGACCTTTGAAGTGACTTCAAAGACATCAGGTGATTAAAACAGATAGAGGAAGGAAAGGGAGAGGCTGACCCTGTGCCATGGGGGAAGCTGGGACACGGGGAGGAATGGGCTGGGGGTTGCAGACAGGAGCCTGGCCAACCGACCCTCTCTCCAGCTAGCACCGTGGGCTAACACAGCAGCCCCCCTCAAGGGCTGTGCTATCGGCTGCTTTCAGGCGATCGGTACATGGTGGTTTGTTTCACAGAGAAAAATGTTCTTAACTGCTGATGGTCTCCGCCTCATGAGAGCAGCACCCCCTGACTTGCCCTGCTCTGAGCCCACGGGGTGAAGGAACGGTCCTGAGGCTCTCAGGAGTAGTAGCAGAGTGAACCAGGCTTGGGAGAGGTTGCTCATTTACAGGAACTGCATCTGGGGTTAACTGCAAGTTCCCCATGAGGGCATATTGATAAAACTCTAGCTTAGAGGAAAAACATTCTTTGGGGTAAGTCCACAACATATCCTTCACATCCCCTAAAACTTATTCTAAGACATCTTTACCCAGAAAATTCTTAACACAGAGTGGAAAGTGAGCAATCATTTCCTTCTATTTCAGAAAACAAAGTTTAATGCATCTGCAGTATTGCAGTTAGCAATTACAGAAACACTGGAGATACAATTAAAGGAATTTTCTGAAGGTTTTATCTATTATCTCACAAACTCATGAAAAATCCTGTTATTAGCATAGTTGGCATTAGCAAGCTACACTTTTGAATAAAACAATGCTTAGAAATCTTAACTGCCCAAATTGGTACTCTGTTGTGGCTGGAATACCAATAACGTGCAAAAAGCCTTTCAGAGCATCTAAAACTAAATCTAAATGAATTTCATTTAACTGGTGTGTCAGCTAACTTATTTAATTAAAGGACCATCTACTATTTGGAGAGAAAAAGAAAGGACTATCTCATGCAGTTCCAGCACGATGCTGTTCACTTCCAACCCAGAACAACAGTGTAAACTTTAAGTACTCATTTATTATTTGATTTTCCTCTTTTTGCTCCATTTCACACTTGACTGCGTAAAAGGGTTTTGGGTTTTTTTTTGGGCAGGGGGGTGTCTGCAATCATTTTGTGGAACATCTTTGATGTTCTGTGGAGCAAGAGCAGTTCACATATCACAGGCTGAATAATGCTAAACTAAATCAGGAAACATTAAATCTGTCAAAATAAGACCCCAGAGCAAACTTTGTACCCACAGAGATGGCTTACATGGACATATTCTGCAGAAGATAAAACAAAGTTATAAAATGCGCAGTGCAGCTTGCACGCCAAACCCAAAGGTTACCATAAATAAATACTGTGCATCCCTTGAGGATACTCTCACAAGGAAGAGAGATCGCCACGTGAGAAGAATAGCGACAGCTCCACATCAACTCCACGACTGCTCCAGCAGCAGGCAGAGCTTCAGGATTCATGCAGGAAGGGGAGAGCTGAGTCCCTCTCTCGTCCCTGCATAATGCCTTTCTGCCCACCGTGTCACATGCTGGGGACATGCCCAAAGCTGGCGGTTGCAGGCAGGAGCGGGAATGGGACACACCACACTGGACTGCTGTATAAAAGTGCAAGTCCTCGAGCTTCAGCAGAGCCACAAGAATGCTGGAGGGCCATGCAGCAGCCAGCTGTTTGAAGGTCCCCAAAATCACAGCAACAGAAGAGAATTGGGATCACAGGAGACAGGCCTAAGTACTGGTAAGCAGGTGGAAAGGCAGCTCCCTTAACCTTCCTGATAAACTAGGCTCACAGGATAATTCATGCTGGAAGGGACCTCAGGAGGCCCCCAGTCCAACCTCCTGCCCAAAGCAGGGCTGGTTGTGGTGTCAGGCCAGATTGCTGAGGGCTTTATCCACTTGGGTCTTGAAAACCCCCAAGGATGTAGATGGCACAACCTCTCTGGACAACCTGCTCTGCAGCTGGGCTGTGCTCTTGGAGGAAAGGTATCTCCTTAGGTCTAGTCTGAACCCCTCTTGTGTCAGCTTATATCCTTTATCCCTTATCTCCTTAGTTCGCACATGTGCTGTGTATGTGCTAACCAGCGCTAACACCATTCTCCTTTGGAAAGCAAAACAAGGAAGGTTTGATGGCAACACTCATAGTAAATCTTCCTTCGTTAATCTGCATGTTTAATAACTACTTTGTGTCCTTAACCTGTTCCACAGAGCAATGATACCAGAGCTGGGAAGGAAATCTGTTTTCCATCTCTGACTGTTGTTTTTTTGAGATATAGGAAGTAGATTCCGGTTCAAAACCAAAGATGAAAAGTGAAATCTTTCTAGTAAATTAAGTTTCAAAATTGTATTTACAAAGTCATTCCAGTCAATGATGTTTGGCTGTTGTTTATGTTTACACTTTTGTACACGCAAAGCCAGTGTTCATTTTGAACTGGATGGGCTGGAATTTCCACTTCCAGAATGACTGAACACAGTGGTCAAGCTGCTTTGGAATTTTTTTCTAAATCTTTTCAAGTTGAAAAATTCACAGAAATAGCTCACCCTGGAGAGACAAAATGAAAATTAAATGAAAAAATTTTCATTTCAGAGCATTGGTATCTCCTCCCAAAAAAATTTCAGCTAAAAACCCCTGACTAGCTATAGTCTGTGCACTTCATATTCAATCCAGTTACGATCTTTTTTTTCTTTATGGAGTGATTAGATCTTTTGTTTTTTTTTTTTTAATTACCAAGATGTGAGTTAAGGAGATTCACTTATGCAATGATATTCGATAAAGACATAGGTGCGCAGGAATAGTTTAATGGCATGATAAACAACGAAACCAGACAAATAGTAAAACTGATAAATAAAAGCCAAAACCAATTAAATTTTGAGTATTTCTTGTCCCGTACAGCTACTCAGGTCAAAGTGCTTTAAAGAGTGTTATAATCAGAGAGGTGCTTACCACTTCATAAAAATATCTCTCTTGCTAAAGGTTTCTTACTGGTTGTCTTCAAATGCATCCCCAGACTTTTGCTATTTCGGCGAACCCTGGGTACAATATGCAGATGTACAACCAAAAGAAATTTGTTACAAAGAAGGAAAAAGAAAGGACAGTTTCTGATTTTGAAATAAGCTCTAGGCCGATGGTTGCGTTTACCGGTGCCAGCCCAGCTCTTCACAAGGGCGTGTGGCACGTCGTGGTGTAGTCAAGCTTAGCCTCTGACCTACAGCAGGTATTTCAATCATTTCTTCAATTAGTGAGGCCGCTCCCTCTGCATGGCTCAACAAAAACCTCCTCAAAACATTGGGAACTACCGGCAGAGGCTTGGTGAGTAATTTTACATCTTTTGTGCAAACGTCAGTGGGGAGACGAGCTGTTGCTTCCAGGGGCTGGAGGAGCCGTGGCCTCCAGGGAGGGTTACCAGCCCTGGCCCCGTGCCATGTCTCCCAGTGAGACGTCTGCATCCAGGCACAGCTCAGCCCTCCTCAATGCTCAGGTCTCGGTCTCTTCACCAGTTGGTGACAAGGGCACCTTGAATTTGGCCCACCCAGGAGCCACTCCATAGAGGACTCTGCTTCTGTCTGCAGCCAGCAAGAGAACACGTGGTTGATGAAGGAGTATGGTGAAACCCTTCCTGACTCTGCAGAAGGTGTGTGTATCTTCCACTATCCTTTCTGGGTGGTTTGTCCAGGAGCCCCCATCATCCTGCTCACTTCCATAGGAAGCGCCAGCAGCCTGCCTCCTCCCTACACAGGATTTGTTTTGCTCTCAGTGGCATGAGGAGAAGCAGCCACGCGTATCCTTGGCATTTGTCAGCTCATTTTCCCATCTTAGCAGGAAAAAGAAATCAAATAGCAGAGTGGAATTAATGCTACAAATGTTAAGCAATATTGCTTAAAAAAGAAACAAACAAGAATTACCCTTTTATTGCCACAGTAGATTTCTTAAAGCAAAATCATAGAATCATAGAATCATAGAATAGTTTAGGCTGGAAAGGACCTTGGAGATCATTAAGTTCCAACCCCCTGCCATAGACAGGGACACCTCTCACTAGACCAGGTTGCCCAAGGCCACGTCCAGCCTGGCCTTGAACACCTCCAGGGATGGGGCCTCAACAACCTCTCCGCGCAACCTGTTCAAGTGCCTTATTACCCTCAAAGTGAAAAACTTCTTCCTAATGTTTAATCTGAACCTGCCCTCTTCCAGTTTAAAGCCATCCCCCCTCATCCTATTGCTACACGCCCTAGTAAAAAGTTCTTCCCCAGCTCTCCTGTAGGCCCCCTTTAGGTACTGGAAGGCCGCAATAAGATCTCCCTGGAGCCTTCTCTTCTCCAGGATGAATAGCCCCAACTCTTTCAGCCTCTCCTTGTAGGAGAGGTGCTCCAGCCCTCGGATCATCCTTGTGGCTCTCCTCTGGACACGCTCCACCAGGTCCATATCCTTCTTATGTTGGGGACTCCAGAGCTGGATGCAGGTGGGGTCTCACGAGAGTGGAGTGGAGGGGCAGAATCACCTCCTTTGACCTGCTGGCCACACTTCTTTTGATGCAGCCCAGGATACGGTTGGCCTTCTGGCCTGAGATCGCACACTGCTGGCTCCTGTTGAGCTTCTTGTCAATCAGCACCCCCAGGTCCTTCTCCTCAGGGCTGCTCTCATGCATCATGGGCAGTGGGGCTGCAGTCCTTGCCCGTAAAGACTGAGGAAAAAAAGTCATTGAGTACCTCAGCTCTGTCTCTGTCCTGGGTAACCTGTTCTTGAGTTTCCTTCAGGAGAGGGCCCACATTTTCTCCAATCTTTCTTTTCTCGCTGACATACTTAAAGAAGGATTTTTTGTTTGTCTTAATGTCCCTGGCCAGATTTAGTTCTATCTGGGCTTTAGCTTGTCTGACCTGATCCCTGGCTGCTCGAACAATTCCTCTGTATACCCCCCAGGCTACTTGCCCCTGTTTCTGTTCCCTATAGGCCTCCTTTTTCCTTTTGGTTACGTCCAGGAGCTCCTTGTTCATCCGTGCAGGCCTCCTGGCTTTTGCTTTTCTGGCTTTTCTGCCTGCCTTCCTCTTTGTAGGGATGCACTGCTCCTGAGCTTGGAGGAGGTGGTCCTTGAATATTAACCAACTTTCTTGGACCCCTCTTCCCTCCAGCGCTTCATCCCATGGCACCATACCAAGCAGATTCTTCAAGAGGCCAAAGTCAGCTCTCCCAAATCAAACACTATAATTCAAGAGCACCATTGCAACTAACACAATGACTGCGGAACGAGTCGTGTACAAACCTTCTTAGTTAAAATTTCAAAAAGCCAAAGATATTTACTCAGAGCTGTACTGCTGCAAACTGCAATGACTAATGTTAAAAGAGATTTACACAGCACAGTTGTTCCCATCTTTTTCACAAGCTTATGAAGTTACACCCAGCCTATTTAAATAAACCTAGTTGTAAGTTATAGAAGTAGTTTAGCCAAATGATGAAGCAGGAGAAACTTATTCAGCAGTCTGTCCTGAAGGTTATAATGCTTATAACTGAGAAAATTAAAAAATGTATACATTAAGGGGCAATTTAGGATCTCTTACAGGTGACACAAAAGGAAATGAGACTGCAGCAGCCAGATATAAAATGGGGAAGTATCGTGGCTTGTTCCTGACAAGATGCAAACAGGCAAATGGAAGATTTTAATTTTTTTTTTATATATTTTTTGCTGTGGAGTTACTACGTACTGGGAAGAGCAAAAATGGACCGTAAACCAGATCAGCAAAAGTGCCACCTGCACAACACCCATTTTATTTGCATTGATCCAATTTTTTAAGCCTCAAAAGCCTGTCTGGTTTCTGTCTGGCTGGGAAGTCACTGGAGCCCAGTCAGTTGTCAGTATTACAGTTTGATCCCTTAAGTTCCGCTTGCTTTTAGTCACCCTAAGAGGCCTGGATCTTGCTGGCAGAGACAGAATCATCATCTCTCACATCTATGCCTTTAAAGTTTCTCAGTTAAGTTTTCCTTCATTTATTGCACCCAAGGTACATGGTTGATCCATCTATGCCTGGTCTGTGTGTGTCTCTGGTTGATACAGAAGGTTCGCACGAAGCTGAGGGAGAAGCTCCTTAGGATTACCCTTGTGGGAGCACCACTGGTGAAGCTGAGCCATCAGGTACCAAAACAAAACAGGATGAAAAAGGGGTGCCTGTTTATTGAGGCATTTAGTCAGGGGAAGAAGGAATCCTGCCTTTTGGTTGTTGCACCTAACTTTGCTGCTTTGTTTTAGCTTAGAGGACAAATGGAAAATACAAAAATGCGGTTGCACGGCTTCTTTAGAAATCCAGTCTTAGCTGGCTACATAAGAAACTTGTGGAAGAACTGCTGAATCTTAATCTCCCAAGTGCTAGCCCAATCCTTCATTTAAAAGTATTGCCCATCCTGAAAATCAGGACGTGGAACTGCACTCTCTTGGGTGTAAATCAACATGGAAATCGCCTCAGTGTTATTTAGATGTGGCAGCTGTAGGCTCTGGTATTATCTGGAAGTAATGAATACTTTATTAAATGTGTTTTACAGCAAGCAGAATACGTTCATTCACACTGGTTTTATTTTGTGGTTCATCTGTAGTTTTTCATCGATACAGGGAATATGCATCACGCACATGAAAAAAAAAAAACAACCCAAAATATGTTTGAGAAAGTCTGTCATCAGGTTTCTCTTTTCTATAGCCTTTCTTCTGGTGATCATCCTTTTATGCCTGCATCGTCACCATACTGAAAGCAAATTAAGTATACGTTTCCTAAGAATCATTTCATATAATCGATTACTAGCTGAAGTAAATCTCAAAGAACACTCCGTTCTTAATTTTGGAGGTCAGAAAGGAACCATCTGCAAAACCAGAGCTTTTTTATTAATACGCCTTTTACTCTGAGGTGTTTTACTACCTTGTCAGGTCAAACACATAAATATTAAATTTTGATTTATTATTTATTTAATACTATAAATATTAGATAGATAGATATCACAGGATACAATCAGTTATCATATGAAGACTGCTATCAAATCAATACATTGGTATCAAACCTCAGACACTGTGGATAGCTTAAATGCCAGTTTTGTCATCTCTTCTATGGTTGTGTCTATACTTTTGCCAACTGTCGTGGTTTAGGCCAAATTGTCCACTGAGGATGTGGGGCACCCCAGATGGGACCAACAGATACTCTGCCCCACCTCTCTTCAAAGAGAGAGGCAGAGGAGGGAAAAAGAGACTGATGAGTTTAGAAGGAACTAAACTACTTTAATGAAATATTAATAATAACATTTTTTTAAAAAAATAAATATATACAAAACCATATCAAGCTCCCAGGATGACAGTCACGACACCAGCTGGCACTGCAGAAGTCCCAGACTGGACTCAGTGACAGACGGGAACTGGATTCCGGATGTAGATTCCAGATCGGGATCAAAGGCAGATGAACAGACAAAGTCCTCCTCAGACGTCGGCCATTGAAGGAAGAGAGCTGACCCTTTGATCCCTCAGCTTTTATACTGAGCATGAGGCAGATGGGATGGAATACCCCGTTGGTCAGTTTTGGGTCACCTGTCCTGTCCGCTCCTCCCTGCAGGTGGGACCCCACTATGCTTTTCCGCTTCCGACCCTCCAACGGGGCAAATAACAAAGTTGGTTGGCCTTGGCTGTTAGAGCAATAAGTATAAGCAGGAGCCTCTCTGCCTACCATGCCTGGGCATCAGCTATAAACATTGGTCTTATCACTCTCAGAGAGAACAGTTTCTGCACAATATGCAGTTAATTTCAGTAGTTAGAAAAGGCCCAGCTAAGAACCTAATTACTGAACAAAATTGGTCCTGTTTTACCTCAAACCAGGACACCAACACAAAAGAACAGAGATAATCTGAGCAGGCTTTGAACCATGGCACTTCAGATGCTTTAGCAACCTCATAATAACTGCAAAATTGGCTGCAGCTTGAACATTTCTCTGGAGTATCATTACGCAGTGACGCTGTTGCTCTGCTGTACCCGTAAATGCACGGGTAGCAGTGTGGGGAGGAAAGGAATTTCTTTTGGGAAATGAGGGAAAACTGAAGACCGGGTCTTTTATCATCGTTGCGTGTGTGAAATTTTCATCAGACGAGGAACACTGCGGACGAGACCTGCTTGAGACTTCTCAGAAGTGCTTACAGGAACAGAGCTATTAGCTCACCGTACTGATAAGGTCAAATTCCCGTTTCTTATGGTTTTATGTCACTCTGTTTTCCAATGGAGAAGTGACAAATCACACCACTGGTCCTTTCTCCTGCCTCAGCAGTTCTCCCTGCCACAACTGTCTGCTCCCACCTGAAAAGGCACATAAAAAATATTGCGGTGGGGAGGGCACTTTTTGTTTTTTCTCTTTCTGTGATATTCAGGAAGATGTTTCAGTTTTGCAAACTGCCCACCTGCCAGCAACAGAAATCTCATCGAGGCCCAGTGTGGTCACTCATCGACATCAAAAGAAAGGATTTTGGGACTGGATTTTCTAACTGTTTAACCTGATGGTGCATGAGCCAGAACAGGATGCAGATCTTCCACCTCTAGATTTGAGCACGACACTTCAAAAAACCAAATTGAAACAATTATAGGGAGGATAGGGGATACCTACAAAGCGTTTGGACGGGACTTCATCCGGTTGCTGGGAAGCATTAAAAATGTCAGGTGAGGTTCGCCCTCCACTGCGTGCTGAGCAGCGTGCCGGCACAGCCTCGGTGGTGCTGGGCGAGGGCGACCTCAGCTCTCCGCTCACGTAAATAACAGAGGGCTTCAGCTTCTGTAGTTTCCCAAGCTTCGTCTTTAAAGCCTAAAGACGCGGGTAAGCATGGTGCTCTGTGTGAAATGCTGACCTGGGCTTTGCAATGGTTTTGGCCGTCACCTTATTTTGTTTGTCACTTCAAAGCGCTGCAAATTTGCTGCGGGCAGGGAACTAAAATATGCCAATGTACATTTTGGCTGCCTCGGGCAGTTGGAAGGACTAATAACTCTCTTCTCTGGTTCTTTTTCCCATCTAGTTAAGAGATTTATAGACGTGCACACAAGTATTATGGTATAAATGCTTTAACCCACAATTCCTCTCACATTAGAAATATTTCTAAAGAGTTCAGGGGCATAATAGCTCTTGCTTCTCAAGTAAGAGGAAAAAAGTATTCAATTACTTGTGAAAGAACACATTAAAATGTGCTTCATGGTATACTTCTTGAAACTTGAGGTAGCTAAAGTTTGCGAGGTCATGTGTTTTGTGTTTCTATAATATTGGAACCCAAGGCAGTCATGGTAATGGAGTTATTTAAAATTCAAAGGAAAAAGATTCATTAATTAATAAAAGGTGTTTGATCATGGGGAATGAAAAATTAAGGGTTTTTTTTTGAAAAGAGACATACATTGTTCCTGTTCTAATGTATAGTTATTTTTTATTTAATGTGTTTATTATTCTGACTTTCTAATTTTGCCATCTAAAGATGCCAATGATTTCCTGACGTTCTCCTGAAAATAAGCTCTCCAAGTTGTCCTTGTGACTAAAATTCAGTATTTCATTCCCTAGGAAGATGCCCCCTCTGAAGTGCAGACTGAGGTGTGAATCCCTCGTCTCTCAGTGCGTGACTGATGGCATCCTTTCCAAAATCACACAAGCAATTTGCAGGCTTTACAAATTTTAAAAGTATTTATCTCTCTCCCTTAAAAATCAGTAAGAGTTGAGCATGATGAGTCTTTTCAAGACATGCTCGTCTGCAAAATATAAGGAGTAAAACCAGATACAGTGCTTAACACCTCTGGCCAAAAAAAAAAACCCCACCAAACCCAGAAAACCTCTCATCCCAGCGATTTTGAAAATGGGACTTCAATTTAGGAATCCCTGCCATGATTTTTAACATTTTGCTCCAAAACTGAGCATGAGAGATTTATAAGACCAGCAGTTATTTATTTCTTTCTGTTGCTACTAGGTCAGTACGAGCAGGTGCGTGTCGGACTTTATGCAAGTGTATATCCTCATGTAATGTTCACTCTTCGTGATGAGGTTTAACAGCGCCGGCTCAAAGAAATGCAAAGTAAATGTTGATTGAATTCAAAGTGTCAACTAGCAACCTCATTTACTACTGATCTCTCAAGGTCATGCGATTAACTTTCTTGTAAATAATTGATCTGAAAATAATTCAAACAAATTATTGGCTTGTGAACTGAATAAAATATTGCCTCTTAACGTAAAGATTATAGACTGTAATATTTTATCTACTGAGAAATTAATCTCTTTTGAATTGTAGATCATTGTTGAATATATTTGATGTCTTTAAAGCCGATCAAGCTGGAAAATGTGTATGTGTGGGTATGTATATTTGTATACATATATAACCTTCAAAGTATGAGCTCTGTAACAAGTGATACTCCTTAGGAAAAATATATTTCTGTATAGATTATGCTTTAAAAATCCCACAGAGGGGTGAATGAAATAATGCAATAAATGAGGGGTTAAACACAAGTCTGTGAAAAGTGGCTTTGAAGACCAGTGAAACGAGCTGCAACTGGAGCCCACAGGTTTTCAGCAGAGAGCTAAACCCAATATGTATGCAGAAGCCCCGGTGGAAGAAAAAGTATGAACACGTATGAGACACAAAGATGCCCTCTGGTTTGCTCTCATTTTCATTGCTTTTTGCTCTCTGGCCACATCTGTCGGCTGGGTGGGCGAAAAAGGACAGAAATGCTCCCGGCAAACTTTCCTTCTGTTTATAATCTCCTAAAGGTTCAATACTTTATTGTTTTGGCAGTTTTATTGCTTTAAGTCCGCACAGTGTGTGTGACAAAAACATAAGGAAATTAAGTTTTAAAAAAGGTAGCTTGTGGAACATCCATTCTTGAAATCTGCAGGGGGAGGCACACTTCTCTTTTGCAGCTTATGTCTTCCCAGCAAGCGAGAAGGATGCTCTTTTAGACCTGTGATTTGTGATCCTGTCTCTGCCTGATCCCTTGAAGCGTCAAAGGATGTGATCCCTGGGACAATGGCAGACAGGCTCCGCTGTGTTACTCGGCTGGAAAGAGATTGTTTAGTGTCATTTTTCCACAATATTCCCCCCACCACTAAGAATTTGCAGTGCTGGGACCATCTGAGGCAGAGATGGGTGTCAGTGAAATAACTAGAACCTGGAAGTTTACTTATTTAAGCATCAAGTAACCACTGACAGATGTTGTCCTCCTAAAGGCTCTTTATGCGGGGCGTGAGAACAAAATCTGCTGACAAACAGACTTCTGGCCTTCCCAAATCTCTTCCTCCAGCTCTTGTGTTTTTCCCCAAATCCTTACCCTGCTCAGAAGAGGAAGAACAGAGGATATGAATCTTGAGGAGTGCACAACACCTTTACAGCACTTCTCTCGCTGACAGGCTTGTCAGTGTGAGAATAAGTGTACGGTGACCACCTGCTTCCCTATGGCCTATATTGATGGCTGTAATGCTTTTAATTAGGTAAACCACCATGAGGACTTTCTGAGAGCATCCTGACCACAAGCCCTGGCTGCCTTATTGACTCATCCGCTTACAGACTGAGTCCTCTGCATCACTTGGATGCAGACATCCGCCGACTTCCACAAACTGTAAGAGCCAACTATCTGTCCCACCATAGAAAGCACTCAGATATTTTTATTTTGAGGAGCAAGTTGAGCAGAACAATTGTGAAGACCGTGGCCGATGGGTTTGAAACTGGCCATTGCACATGAAGAGTGATGGTTGATCTTTCTTGTTATTTGTGTTAAATACTTACTTACATTTATCACAATATAGTGCCCCGAGTACCACTAGCAACTACTTCGAGATCAAAAATAGCTGGATGTCTCAAATATAATGTGAAAGATGGTAATTTTTGAGGTACATAGAGAAAAATCTGTTTATTGTATACAAAGATCCGCAATATCAAAAGTGGCAATTTTACAGGCACTTAACAGAAGCAAGATTTTCGATTAATATGTGCTTGTGCTAAAAAAGACCCAGTTTACACACCTGGAAATGGACTCTCAAAGTCACTCATATTATTGGTAAATTCAAGGCAGTGGAACTGGATGGAGGTAAAACAAGGAGACACCCGTGTCTGTACCCACAGCTGCGAGAACAGTGCAGCCTTGGGCTCCCCATCCACTGAAAGAGGATGACAGCTCTAACTCAGCTGTAGTAATTGAGAGTCAAGTAATTGTGCCATAACTCAGCCTAATTATTCTAGTTTTCAACAATGTCTTGTCAAAAATAGGCACATTTTAATTTTCCGTAATGAATGGCATGCAAGTACTTTCCTGTCAGAAATCCCCAACTCATACGGTCATCAGTCTTGTGCTCATTTGGCTATAGGCATAGCTTCCCGCTCAATCAAATTGATATGTCCAGAAAATGAAAAGGTTCTTTTTTTTTTTTTTCTTTATTATTTACTTAGCGATGCTGAAATGCTGCAGACAGAGTTGCTGGCGGGGTAAGTTTAGGTTGGACCTAAGTGAGCAAAGCAGGAAGGAAAGAAGAAGAGATGGGAATTTTCATGACTTCTTGCGTGTGGGAACTGAGAAAAGGCTTGAGCTCAATTAAGTGAGAAGAATTTTACGTATATTACTATGTAAGTAGAAGTTCCTGTCCAAGTAGGAGCCTTGGTATTATGCATACAGGTACAGGCATGCGTGCCTGCATACATACCACCACAACCCCAACCATCAGAGCTCTCATACGTGGTAACTCAGCAACCACCTCACTGTTTTATAACCTTTGCCTTTTTAACTTTTCACTTCCTCTCTTCCTCTTCATTTCCTTCCTCCATTAAGTCTAAATATAGGCTGTAAAATGATCAGAAAGGCTACTGTGTTTCCTACTGTTTTTTTAAAGGCACTGAACAAATCTTCAGGATTCAAAATCAATTTCTCATTATGCATTCAGTAGTAGCATGCACTCATGTAGCTAATTCCCTCAAGCAATGTGATGGAAGAGATTTTTTTTCCAATAGCATTTACAAGGCAAGAGGTAGGCAAACAGATTTCTGAAGGAAGTTTCAGGTAAATTGGAAAGAGGAAATTAAGGTGGCGATGGAAGGAGGACACAGAACAGACTATTGAAGCTGACGTCGCTAGCAAGGCAGAATTAACAGGAAGGCAAACACATCCCAGTGTCAGAGCACACAGTATCACAGTATGCTAGGGATTGGAAGGGACCTCAAAAGATCATCTAGTCCAATCCCCCTGTCGGAGCAGGAACACCTAGATGAGGTTGCACAGGAAGGCATCCAGGCGAGTTTTGAATGTCTCCAGAGAAGGAGACTCCACAGCCTCCCTGGGCAGCCTGTTCCAGTGCTCTGTCACCCTCACTGAGAAGAAGTTTCTTCTCAAATTTAAGTGGAACCTCTTGTGTTCCAGCTTGAATCCATTACCCCTTGTCCTATCATTGGTTGCTACTGAGAAGAGCCTGGCTCCATCCTCATGACATTCCCCCTTTATATATTTATAAACGCTAATAAGATCACCTCTCAGTCTCCTCCAAACTAAAGAGACCCAGCTCCCTCAGTCTTTCCTCATAAGGGAGATGCTCCACTCCCTTAATCATCTTAGTTGCCCTACGCTGGACTCTCTCCAGCAGCTCTCTGTCCTTCTTGAACTGAGGGGCCCAGAACTGGACACAATATTCCAGATGCGGTCTCACCAGGGCAGAGTAGAGGGGAAGGAGGACCTCTCTCGATCTACTAACCACCCCCCTTCTAATACAGTCCGGGATGCCATTGGCCTTCTTGGCCACAAGGGCACAGTGCTGGCTCATGGTCATCCTGCTGTCCACCAGGACCCCCAGGTCCCTTTCCTCTACACTGAGGAGCAAGCTACCAGAGCTACCAGAGCAAGGAAATGATACAAGGCTCTGAAAGCAAACATGGGATGCCGACATAGTTGACCTTACCCTGTTTAATATTTCATCCAGTTTATTGCTACCTGTATTTTATTCCAGAAATTTTACATTACAGTGATGTCAGCTTTGGTCCTTTCTCTGTTGTTTGAGTGGAGTGTTGGTCCAGTGGAAGGTGCAGCAGATGTGCAAACAGTGATGCTACTGCAAAGCAGCTTTGAGACCTCAATTTACAACATCTCACTCAACGCATCTGTCAGCGTTCTTTAAAAATATGTGCTAAATTTTGAAATGAAAAATGTTAATAGGAGTATGAGCCAGTGAAAACAAGAACACAGGGATGAGCTGAGCTTTAGAAGAAACATTTTATTTGGTAAAAAATAAAAGTAATAAATTATTTCAAGACAATTTTTGGTTTGTATCTGTACATACATAGTATATCCATAACATAGCTGCTATGTAATCCAGGAATTCCATCTGAGAAAAAGGATTTACTTATCAAGTAACAATTTTAAATGAAACCCACACAGTCTTTTACATCTGTCAGTACTGAAACCAACTTGATGGAATTCCTTTTTTTTTTTTTTCTTTCTGCAGATATTACCCAGTAATATCTATTCTGGGTCTTGTGTGTTCATAGCACCCCTCATGCTTGTTTTGCACCATCTAGATCAGTGTTTCTCAGCTTTTTTAATCAAAGAGCACTTGATTAATATTTTTTTTTCCTGCAGCATTGGTGTACCAGCTTTCATTTTCAACTGGTAGAAAGTACATTATGAACGTTCAATTACAAATTTGTCTTCTGATTTTACTGGCTTCCTTTGCTGTATGTAGTAATATGCATAAATGTTTCTCTGTTTGGTCTGGTTGCATTTTTTAGTCACCTGAATTCACCTCCACGTCATGTTTTGAAATCTTATGGATCACCAAGGATCCATAGACCCTGCACTAAGGAAGATTGATCTCAACTCTCAAACCAGAATACTGATATTTTAACAGCAGCATATGTGACATTTGGAAGAAACATGCCAGACACGATGCCAAAACATGGAGTTGCCATGGGTCAAAATTAGACGTGGCCCAATGAAAACAATGAAACTATATATTCAACAGTTTCCCAAAATACACCAGCTAGGACTATGCTTAGATTTGGACTACACCAAATATTTAATGCCTCTTTGGATCGGTTCTTTGCAGTATTATTCAGGGGCTTGGGAAGCTGTAGAAAATCAGTCTGAATTTTGAGCATGTTAATTGCTAAATGAGGCAGGAACAGACAATGTACAACAGATGTGTAAGAGTCCTGTATTTGAATGCTAATAAATGAGTTGCAATAATTTCTCAAACACAATAAAATATTGCCCCCGGTGCTTAGGCTTTAAAATATTTCTGCTTCAACTGTCATAAATTTTGTCCATTTTGGAGAGAAAAGAAGCATTTTTTTCCCAGCTGTATTTACATACGGAAGCAAGACTATCAAAATAAACATGTATCACGGGCCTTTTATCAGAAACAGTTGTTTTTCTCTCCAACTATCTTTTGCACTTATCCATTGAATTCTTAGTTAGTGTAACACACATGGTGGGAGAAAGATGCATAGTCTTCACAGAAGCTTCTTCTGAAGGGATGTCCAGTCATTTTTAGATTCTCTTCCAGAAATATGCAAAGATATTTTCAAGATATACAAAGATTTGGGAATCTAGCCCTCTATAACCCCCTGGATTTTCAGAAATAGGACTCGACCACTTTTAAAAGTGTTACATATATGAAAATTTCTTTTAAATACTGACCTGGGGGGGACCACTCTGAGCAAGAAGGAGGTTAAGGGGATGAAAACTTAACGAGTCAACATTGCTAAAGTAGAAATCCGCACTAGTAGCTTTGCTAAACATCAAAGCAGCTCTGTTCTGAGCTCTCCAAGAGCACATGTTTTCTTCCATCCTGTTTCTCAATACAGCAAACAGCTCTCAGAACATGCAACGTGTCTTGGGCATCATGTCAAAATGTGAAAAATTGAGACCTAACTGGAACTCTCAGCTTCAAGTTGAAAATGATGAAAAATTTCAGACCCTATAGAAAGTTACCAAGGCATCTGTAAGCACCTGTATAAAATAAAGAATGAAATGGCAAGACGGCCTTTTGAGCATTGCAGTCTTCTCTCTTGTCAGCGGGGTGCTAATGGAATATGTACTCATGCAAGCGAAGACAAAATGGAAGTAACATGTCTCAATTACCCGTGAACTACGGCAGCTTTATGTTGCTCTAACTCTCCTGACTTAAATGAAAACAAACTAAAAAAAACCCCAATACTGTACTGTGCAGAACAATATTGATATGGGGAATATATTACAGTAAGTACCACAGTAACCATACTGATCTCTCTGCATTACACAGCTCAAAATCTACTTGGTTGTACAGCTTATTCCACCTAATGCTACAAATAAAATATATATATATTTATTGTACAGCTTAATGGGGCCATTTTAAATTTTATTTTTAAATTTTATTTTTACATTGTCTTGCAACAGATTTTGGTATTATTTTTCTTATGACTTCTTTTATAAACCACAACATTTCCTAATACATTTCAGAAAGCTGAAAAATTATCATTTTTTTCTCTAAATAGTAATTTTTCACCTACCAACACACAAACATCTATTGCCTGATAAACTTTTTGTTTCTCTCAAGGTTTGTAACAAATACAATTACCCCCACGTATTAGACAGCTGGAAATTTAAATTTTTCTTAATTCTTAACCTCTCCTTACACCTAGCTCATGTTTGTTAGCATGAATAAAGAGTGCAGTGCAAGCTCATTAATAAGAGAAGAACCAACATTTTGCAATCTGAGAGGCGGTAAAAATTGTTTATTACAAGGCTGAAGAAATGAAGCAATTTATTCACTGGGTGTTATGAATGGGTAGAGGAGGTTTATTTACGATGTGAATGGAATGGGCAGCGCATGAGGAGCCTGTATCTCTCAGCTGCTCTGCCCTACGTCGCTGACGGTGCTCCGAAGGGCCACGCTCAGCATTGCATCACTCCGATCAGCTTTTGCACGACCACCCTACCGGATCTATTACGGTGCTAATGGAGTTTTATTTAATGTGGAAACGACACGCCGCTTTTTATGGGTTTCACAACTCCCAAGCCATTTGGCCAAACGACCATCGTGCACGGCAACAGCTATTACTTCACAGCCTTACAAAACTGGGAGTGCATTGGGTGTGTGGGGGGTGTAACAAACTTGCAATGCGCATTTAGGACACATTGCATCTCCTTGGTAAAGCAGAAACACCAAGACCAGCTCTGGGAAAAGGAAGTTCAAAAATGTAAACTCTAAAATGCGCAGATCCCTTTTTCTTTGCTGATGCAAAGAGCAAGTATCTCCTCCCCCCCCCCCCCCCCCAATATTTTTCCTTTCTGTTTTATGAAACAGCGAGGTTCCCACAGAGACATGAGGCAAATCAGAGAGGACTGGATGAGCATTGTTTTCCCACCTTATGACAAAATCCTGGAGGGAAGAAAATAAGTTGGTCCTTGCGCCACCTATGGAGCTCCCCAGTGTGCTCCTCCACCTCCACAGCTGCAGTGGCAGACAGGGCATCCGGCTGCTCCCCCCGAGGTGCCAGAGCCCCGTGCTCCCCAAATAGCATTCCCTCTTGTAACTTTTCTAAAATAGTGGTGTCAGTTCATTAACTGTCTGATCCTACTTCCACTGGGGTCCGTGGTGGTCTTTTGCATTCATTTCAGTTAACCTCGGATCAGGCCTCAATGTAGCAACGTTCCTATGCGGGGCCTCTGAGGAGAGGTCTGAAACTGAAAAAAAAGCTAATTCTACTGAGAATATTTTTTTGCATTGTTAAGTCTATGAGCAGGCTCCTCACTGAAGGCTCTCGATCTTCTGTGTAGGTACAAAATAGCAGTATATACCTATAAACATAGATGAATTGGTAAGTTAAGATACCTGCCTTCTCAGGACTCTCTAATTAGCAATCTACTTTGAAAAACACAATAAAATATTTCCAAACTGCAGCAAAATAGATTTCCCAAAGTTTACTACAAAATGGAGAGCACTGTCACTTCAAAACTTGCCCCAAGACCCTTGTTGTTCCCCTGTAATTTCCTTTCCAAATAATAGTACTGCCTACAAGTGTTATGTCAGAGCTCATAAGAGCAAAAGGAAAAACTAAAGATCCTCCTAAAAACTACCCATGCTGTTTTTAGCACCACCTGCATCTTGATGAAGTTCCCTTGCTGCACTGTTAATTCAGGCGCTGTTAATTCAGAATAACTGTCTGCCCTGCTAAAAAATACTAAATGTTATAAAAAGTACAGTATTGCACTGCTGTTTGCTGTGGAAGTATGTTGTGCCTTTATTGAAAATAGGCCTGAAGCACTAAGGAGACACTCCTTGCCTTGGGTCTGAAAATGCCACCTCTGTCCAGACAGAATATTTCAGTATAAGTGTTCATTTGGGAAAAATACCAACGATGGCGTTTCAGCAAGGAGTGAACAAAGTGACCAGTGCTCATCGAGAAGTTTGCGAAGTCTCTTCCGCGGTCACAGGTGAAGGGGAGACTGAAACTTCCAGCAGACTGAGATGCAAGACTTTGCCACGCTGATGAATAAATACCGTCCCCGCAGTGAAACAGTTACCGCTATGACGCATCAACCTAATAAGGTCGCCTGAGAAACAGTTTGAACAAAAAGCTGACACCGCTTCACTGAAATCCCTCATAACTATGGTGAGTTCACAGGAGCTAGAGCAGATTCTCGGTGAGAAGCAGATTTCCATATAAAATCTCTTCCCAGGGCAACAGGTAGGAGAGACAAATGAACTCAATCTAGCTAGTGCATGAAATGCCTCGTTGGTGTTTCTTCCTAAAGAAGAAAGCCAAGACCTTCCTACTAGGACTGTAGGACCTTTCAGACCTAAGAGTGAAGTGCTCTCCTAAAACATGCTCCTGAAACATGAAGACCCTGCGTAAGGATTATAAGCTTTCAGCAATGAATTTTCCTGAATTTCTGAATTTGGAACAAAACTGTTGCAGAGCATCTCACAGCTAAATGGTTATGGCATTCACCTAAAAGGCAAACTCCACATTCAGGAGGGTGTGAGCCAGATGGATGTTCTGGCTGCACGTTGCAGACGAGAAGTGGATGCCATGTTGCTGCCCAAACACCCTGCCTTTGTTTTTTGTAAACACTAACCTGGCATAGGCACGTAATATGAGGAAATTTTTTATGACTGAGAGGCTCGGACGAACAAAAATGTGTCTCTTAGACAGCAGTTTGGTGCCTAAATACCTCCATTAAGGTTAAACACTTGCTACTATCACCCTTGACTGACACTTTCTTTGGCTTAGGAGAGGTGCCTTATTGTTTGACATGGTGACTTTTATGAATCTCATTTTTGGGTGCCTAATTGTAATACTCATATGTGCATAAGGCAGCATTGCAGGGTTGAGCTTACAATCCTCCTCACATGCCCAGTCTGAGCACTTGCAACCTTATTTTAAAAACTACGTTATCAAAGCCAGAGTTGCAAATACGTCTGGCAACATTTGAAACAGACTGTTGCGTGTGAAACTCAAAAACTTACCTGAGAGATGTAAGTCCACGGACAACTTTTTTTTTTTTTTTTTTGAAGCACCAAATAGAAAAATGTAAAAAAAAGCTATTTTTAGAATACATTACAGAATACTGGCATGTTATAAAAATGTTATTAACCCATAGAAATTTAAACTAGTGGTAAGTTATGTTCAAGGCATCTTTGTTATAAATAGCTTTTTAACTTTCATCCTACATTCACACTAGTTTAACCATGTAAACAAGTCTGTGAAAGCTCAGATTAAGGTCACTTTAAGATCTGTGTGCTGAATACTTTAGAAAAAATATCATGTTACATGGAAAATTCAATAAAGTAAGACAGATCCATCTGCTGCCCAAACAGTTTGATAGATGCTATGGGGTAAATTATTATCAAGATAAAGCCTAAAAGAGGTTTTAAAAAATTAGTTTAAAGATAAGTAACATGCAATGCATTAACATTCGTGTTTATCATTTGAAAATGTACATAAATGCTGAAAAAAATGCAAGCCACTATTCCTAGTGCTATCCTATTTTAAAAGGGAAAATCTTTGGAAACAGTATTATTTGAAGTTTAAAAACATCCTCCATCTTTTTTTCCCCACGCTTAATCTTTCAATATGCTAGTGCATACTTTCTTCACAAGGAAAATGTATAAAATTAATCTTACAATATAAACACTATAAACAACTCCCTTGAGACATCTTCTGGACACAGAACCTCTGTAAAGACTTAAGTATAACAATTCTAGGATAATTATGTAAAAATATGTACATTCGTTCCAATATCCTAGACCCAAGAAGAAACCCAAGTAAGCTCTACAAAAGTTGTGTCAGTCTTGTCCAGTTAAGATTATGTCCAGCTTTGCCTCTCTTGCTGTATTTCAACACAATCAACAAAAGTTTTACTTGCTTTTGTGTAGGAAGTTCCCAAACTTTTGCATAAAACCTCTCAGCTTATTTTCATTAGGCTGCAATGGATGGTAAGCAGTTGAGTTGTAGCCGACCATGTGATTACTCCTGCTGTAATTATTCCCTAAGGTCTTGCTTTTGATATCTGAGAGATGTGAACTGCTGTTGGGTGCATTTCCTGCAGGTTGGCTAGGATTTTCCATCTTACAGAATGGCTCAAAGCGACTATAAACACGCCTTTCACTCAAACGCGGTCTTAGCTCCTCTTGGCGTTTTGAGCTTGCCAGCTGCGGTGTCACCGAACTCGCTCTTTGAAGAGCAGAAACAGGGGCACTTTCAGGAGTAGTATTTGTGGTGATTTCCTTTACGTCTTGATACTGAATCTGTTCTGTATTAAATCTTGGGGTAGATGCATCTCCTGCAGTTTCTATGAACTTACTTTCAAGGGGGCACAAGAGAGGACATTTTTTACTGTTTTCATCGGATGGAGGTTTTTGAGGTTTTGGTGACTTCGGAGACTTTGGAGACTTTTTTGGGCTCCCAGTGACATCTTCTTTACTTCTGTTCAAGCTACCTTGAGAATTTGATGATGTGTTTCTCTTTCTCCTTGGGGAAGAATCTGTCTTATTCTCAGAAATCTTTGGTTTTTGATTCTCTTCTTCAGAAACCAACGTATCAGAACTACTACACATTCTGTAAAAGGCAGTACCTTTGTTTTTTGACAAGCTTTCCTTCTTGTCTGGTGTGAGATTAAGAAGTGACCGCAATTTCTGGGACCCTTTCTTTAGAAAACTTGGGGAATTCTTACTTTCTTTCTTTGATGTGCAATCCTTACAAGACTCCTCTTTGCTAGCTTCAGTGAGAGCAGCCATAGAGATTGCCTTGCTAGCGGTCGGGCTCTTCAGCTCCCCTTTGAGGTTCTTTTCCTCCTGTGGCAAGTGGTTGGTCACACTGTGCAAACTTTTAGAGCTCTTCAGCGTGTCTTCTGGAAGTTTTGGACTAACTGGTTGCTTAAGTCTATGCCTAGTCAGTGTGCTGTAAACGTAACTGGATGCATGTTTGTTGGCACCAGGGTCTAATATGGACTTCGAATTAAACATAGGAAAACTTCTCCTTTTTAGCATATTTTCATTTTGAAGGTTCTTCAGATTTTCTGCATGTTTGTCTGCACACAGTGTTGTGTACAAGTAGAGAGATGAGTCGCCTGTTGCATTTGAATTTACACTAGGTTTCGTGTTGTCTGCAATATGAATTCTGTGGTTTTTTGGTGCATCTGATTTAAGTGGGATGTTTGTGCTAAGCTCTTCTAAAATATTATCTGTTCCATTTTCCACACTCGGAGCATGATTAGATGTCCCTTTAGGTGTTGCGCTTCCTTCTGACCCAATTATAGTTGAATTTGAAGAACTTGCACAACTGCTTACTTCCTGCTGTTCAGGTAAAGTTGGCTGAAACACCAGTGATGATCGTAAGCGAGAATGAGAATACAGCGCATGAGCTTTAATATTTTCAGCTGTGTCATAGCTATCATATCTGTCACCCAAGGCCGACCCATTAGACTCTACTGGATAGTCTGACTGATCATTCAAATATGACTTAATTCGCCAGTTACGTAGGAATGATTTTGTTGTGTGTTCAAGGGTCGGCATCCTTTGCTGCAGATGGCGGATATGATTATCTGTCCCATTAAAAGACCTCCGTACAATTGAATTTCTTTCTGCAAGATTTACCTTTGGTCGTGAAAACTGATCTGCAAAACTTTGCTGGGGTGTATTGTAGTTATTTGCATATCCTCCTCGTAATGAAGACACAATACTAAGGCTATCAGATGGCATTTTCCAAGTATTTGATGGATTGTTGGCTCTATTAATAGCTCTGTTGAGCAATAGGTAAGGTGTCCTTTCTGGCTTCTCCCCAGCATAACTATGTCTCTTCCAGTGCTCATTTTTTTCACTAGGCTGATACTGCTGGATTGGATTTTGCATATTAAAACCTGGATGAAATGGTTGTTTATTATAGGCTTGATTTCTCAACCCATATTTATCTATTTCATTTACTGCATATCTTCCACGAGTTTTCCAACAAACAGGATCTATCTTGTGAACCTTGTCTTGCCTACCAAAAAGGTTTCTTTGGCTAGAAACTGAAGCCAAGGAAGACACCGAGTGTTGGTATGTATCATTATCCCAGAGTGTCCTTCGACTGTTGACCCGCACTAATTCTGGGGCAAATGAACTAGGAACAGAAGAACGGGCATACAGCGTCCTGAACTCTTCATCAAAGGATTCAACCAGCTGTCCTGTGATAACTTGAACCATACTGAGGTTGGTTTTTTCAAATGACCACATAAAGCTGAAAGAAGAACAAATGACCATTAGAAACAGTTCTTTTGAACTAACGTATTACACTGGTCCTTCCTGATAAGAAAGCTTTCACACAAACCTGGGTTTTGTACAAATACTTTCTAAATAAAGAAAGAAAGAAAGAAATTGTAGGCATGATGCATGTAATTTGGATCGGGAAGTTCTAATCTAATACCAGTTGAATTCAGCTGGAGACTTTCCACTGTTTTCAGTGGGAGCAGGAATTAGTCTATAACTACTTAATTGCCCTTATAAAAAGTGGATATTGCAAAAAAGTATTCAGAAATGTAGAACAGTGGAGTAAAAACACCTAACGGCGCAAAATTACCTCTACAAAGACTAAGCCAGGATTGACTAGAGCCACTGAGTCAGAGAATGTTAATGTGTGGTTATGTTGTGAAACAAATACATTTTCAAATAATACGCAGAACTGCTTCAACAGTTCTGAATGAACTTCACTCTAAACACATTTTCAAAAAAATGCACCTCAGAATTGTTAAAATGTTTACGTTTTTTACTATGCTCATCAGATTGGATATGAACTTTTAATTGAAATGATGATATTCTGATGAAGGAAACTTTCCTTTTTTCTATTGTACTTAGAAAGGCTGAACACATGCTCAAAGCTAAGTAGCCATAGCTACTTTACAGGTACAAAATGGGATAAAATACATTAACGTGTACATTAAGGATGTTTCAACAAGCCTAATAGCATGGTGTCAAAAGCATGCAATTTGTAGATTACAACAAGAAAAAAAAACTGTTTTGCAATCCTATTTTAATGAAAAACAAGTGAAAAAAATAAATCAAATCAATGAATTTACTTGCATTTGTCTTCTGGATGTTAAAAAACAGGCCTATTGTATTCACGCAAATAGCTTGCTGATTTAATTTTGTTTGGTTTGTTAGTTTTGTATTTTTCAGGAAATAATAGTGTGCTGAGATTAAATTAAATCACGATGCATACATTTTTTTCTATTTATTTTCAAAATTAAGAATAACATATTTTGTAATATTTGAAAAAAAACTTACACTTTAAATTGAGTTCAGAGAGCAAGAATTCAGAAAGACTCATCTTTCCTGTTATAAGTCACTGGATTCTTTTACAAAGCAAGCTTAATTTTTACAGAAATTGATGACTCCAGTCCCTGTGGTTCTAGGTCTTCAAGCAGTGTTATTTTTCAAAATGAAATGAGAAAAACTATCACATTCTCACAGACTCCAACACTGTGTGTAGATGTCAAAGCAGGCAGACTCTCCCTGGACTCTCTTACACCGATTCATTTATGAACTTGTCACTTACCTCACCACCATTTATATACATCAGTCTGAATTTGGGGCTGGCTGAGTCTCAGAGGAAATAAAAAGCCAGATTTTAGAAAGCTTACTGTGGTGGAAATCTATGAAAGTCAGTGGCTGTGGATCTGGCACCCAGGCACTATGTTGGCAGAAACTAATTCAGTAGGCCAAAGGAGAGATGTGTAGCATGAAAAGAAGGAAAATATTTAATAATGTGTGAGATAAAACTGTCCCTGCTTTAACTTGTTTTTTTCCAGCTCTGCAAAGCTGTAAGTTCTTCCAGCCTATGCTTTGCATACATACACTGGAAATGAAATGGAAAGTAGAATAAAGAAACTTAGACAAATATGCAGAGAGACTATGTCAACTTGAGCAATTCTGAACTTGTCCATGATACACTACAGAGTTCCATAGAATAGGTCTATAATGTTCACTTTAGAAGATCATTGTGAGGAGGAACTCTTCAAGAGAGCTTATGAAGTAATTTTGGCAGCTTTTTCTGGAGTGAATGTTAAACAAGAATAATTCAGACATTATAAGACAAATCAGGATTTTTCTCTCTTTTTAGCAAGCCTTTAGCTGTAGCAAAAGCTGTATCCTTTATTTCTTATTTGTGAAAAACCAACAGAGGATCTCAAAATTTGTCTCTGTGTTAGTCTAGATAGCCTAGATTATATACTATTATAACTTGTTAAATCACAGAAAAGATAATAAAATTTGCCCATGGAGTTTCCTGGAAGAATTTTTAGAAACAGGAAAAAAAAAAATGCAGTAGGAGAGGTACTGAGATGACAGGTTTTCTACAGACACCTCAGTCATTGATCTTACCTGTAAGAACCATATATGACTTTCTTACAGTCAACAAGAATAAATTTTTGTTCCATTTTTCCATGGAATTTTGCTCCTGTTTTAGAATAGTAATCTTGTCCTTTTACTGTCCGCACCCTCATGTTCTGAAAAAGACAATTGAAATACTTTAATTGGTGTACTATATTCCATATTTAGCATCTGGGGGCTTAAAAGTCAGAGGTACAGCAGGAAAAGAGTTATATTATTGCATATTAATAACGTCTGCAGGGATGTAAACTGTGATCAAACTTGTCCCCTAGGGACCCAAAAAGGCAAGTTACTGCTTTGTCTTGAAGACTGATGAGATTCCCTAGGCCACAAAAAAATGAAATTCTGCTTTTCCATAGACACCACTCCCAGAAATGAGGTTCTGGCACAGGAAGTCTTCAACAAGAGAAACAGGTTTTGTACTGTAAAGAAATAATTCTTTTCATCATCTGATGTACAACATTTAGAAGATTTCCAAGCACCTCGGCTAATCAGAGACAACACCTAAAGAGCCAGGCTCACTTCTCTTTTAATGGAATAAGGCTGCTATATCTACAAACACAGATACCCCGCTCTGAGATGATCCGTTGAGTCCAGCTGGCACCAGAATCGCTTGCAGTTTTACCACCGGTAAGATTTCTCAATCAGCTTTGCACCACGGGATCAATCATCGCATTTCTAAATTCAGCGGTGCTATCACAACATGCATAGGTAACTCTCTGCAGCAGCTTAATTTGAATTCTATTAAGCAGCTTTATGGTTTACTCATGCAAACTCAGGAAATTGCACTTGGGGAAATTTTCCATGTTGGATGTCAAAAATGTGGTCAATTTTTCTCCCAGACTGTGGAAGGAAGAAATTGATTTAGCTAAGCCAGTGTCTTTTTTTTTCTCTCCTTCTACTGTCGCTTTTTTTTTTAAGCTCGTAGAAATAAAATAATTCAAAAGAAGTGTTACAACACCTTGTGGACTGTACTAATAATGATTTTCAAAAAGTTCTTACCTGGACGTAGGGGAAAAAATCAAAAAGCATTTATCAGAAATTGTTACAGAAAAGTGCTTATTTTTAGTAAAAATAAAATTTATATTCAACGCAAACCAACCTACAGCATCTACCTCATGTGGCTGTGAGATACAAAATGCTTCACAAGACATAAAAATAGCTTGGAATATAGCCGTGAATGATCACAATATTTACTGTACTTTCTAGCCTTGCAATATTTGTTCCAGCAATGCCAATTTGTGGTAATTTACAAGTATCCCAGTGGGAGTGAAATCCATAGTTTAGCATTGGCAGTAAGAAAACAGAATCTATATGATAAGTAAATAGACTTCATATACAGAAATAGTGGCATATAAGACTTGTTAATACAAAAGAATGTCTTGCTTCATGGGACTGCTACAAGGACAGTCGAAAATCACAGCAGACGTTCTACGTAAAGGCCAGGTACAGACGGATTGGGGCTGTTCATGAAACAAAGTGAATAAGATTGGGTACAGGGTGATTAGAATAGAATAGAATAGAATAGAATAGAATAGAATAGAATAGAATAGAATAGAATATTTCAGTTAGAAGGGACTGACAACGATCATCTGGTCAAACTGCCTGATCAATTCAGGGCTGACCAAAAGCTAAAGCACGTTGTTAAGGGCATTGTCCAAATGCCTCTTAAACACTGACAAGCTTGGGGCACGGACCACCTCACTAGGAAGCCTGTTCCAGTGTTTGACCATCCTCTGGTTACAGAAATGCTTCCTGATGTCCAATTTAAACCTCCCCTGGTGCAGCTTTGAACCATTCCCACACATGTTATCACTGGATACCAGGCAGAAGAGCTCTCCACGTTCCCTCCTCAGGAAGCTGTAGAGGTATTTAAACTTACAGAAGTATTTAAGACTCCAGTCTATAAAGTACAACTTGAGTTTGCAATACAGTTACATAAACCTTTACTGTCTATGGGAGCACTTACACATTTACCTAAAACATACAAAGCTGTATGAGATAGAGGTTGTAGGATTTTTAATGATACAGTGTCTACTACAATCCAATGAACTTTATCTTTCCAAACAGAAATCTCAAAAAAAGGAGAAAATCTCCATGAAATTAAAGCATATTTCCAAATAACACATGCTTTCTTAATCACTATATATTTCATTGTTGGTATCTTAAAACTTTTATCAAAAGAAAAATCAAATCAAAGAAGCAAGAGTTACACTTAAAAGCTGCTGAGCTGGCAAATTATGGTTTCACTCAAGATATCCAAGTTCTTAAAGTTTTATTTATTAGGTGAGTTTTTACTTAGCATTTTTGTCAAGCTCTGTTTGAACAAAAATGCAACTCAATTAAAATGTCCAAAGACAGCATTTAAAAATTACTTTTGTTTGTGACCTAAATGTTTCGTAAATGTTCTAGAAACATAAACGTTATCAGCTAATTTGGCATATCAAATTGATTAAATAAAAGAAGTATTATCTAGAAGTACTGAAAAATTTTAAATGGTAAAAATTTTAAAAATGAAAGTACAGGTGGATGCTTATGTCTATTTTCAGAAACAGCTAAAAAAGAATCAATAACAGTAACAACCCAATTTGCATTACTGAACGGGAGGTTAACGTAATTTTGCATCTCTAACTTCTAATCACTTTTGACAATCTAGCATTGTGTCTTTCAAGTTTTCTGCACTCTGATTAGAAGTTTTCTTATCAATGGAAGTAAATTTTCCTGCTTTCTGAGGTTTTTGTTGAACTTTGAACAAGCGAATCCCACTGAAGAAAATTATAATTTCTCCAGCAGCTACTCAAGCTTTAAGCAAAAGTAATTTAATAAAAACCTGTTATTTGAAAATTAAATAGTGTGGAAAAAGTAATTCCTGAAAAAGAAAGAAAGAAAAAATGTGAATTTACCCCTTCTAAAGTTTATCAGAATAGCAAACCCTTATTTACTATAAAATAAAATTTTGTGAATTAGTAATGAAATTTGCATTTACTTCAATGACTGTTTTACCCATTTATATATACCATTATATTTGTATGTCAGCTTTATATTTAACTATATTAAATTAGATTTATATCATTGTAATTTGAAAAAGGTAACTTGAGAGGCAGCTTATACATTTTCAAATGTAACAAGTAATGCTGGCCTAAAGACATGCCAGTTGAACACATCAAATCTTACTGAGATAAGGCCTGATCAGTATTGGACAGGATATCACTTGGGGATCTGGAATGCTGGAGGCACAAGCAAGGTTAATGGCTTGCAAAATTACCATAGTATATAAAAAAAACCTTTGCCTTAGGTACTCATAAGTTGAAATACAACTTCAAGGAGGCATATCTAAAGAAAAGGAATAAAATTTACATCAAATTGCTGTTTTTTTTAATAAATCGTAGTCACTGCTTCCTCTGTTCTGCTTTTTCTTTTCCTTCTCTTCAGTATTATTCCTCCTGCAGCTTTTCTACCCTGCTTCCTTAATTCTGCCAACTCTTTCCCTGTCTCGGTAGGTCTTCCGCTCAAAGATGGAACATGGCAGCATTACAAAGGCATGGGCCAGGCATCCCGCTCACCTTTCTCACATAACACTTGCTTTTCCTCCACAGTTCATCTGGCATTTTTCACCTACTTCAAGCCCTCTAATTAGGTTCCAGGGATGCATACTTTGAGTAATCACCCAAAATACGGACAATATTTGAAGATATATTCTATATATATATATTTAACAGTGCATTCCTCTTAGGATTAGAAGCAGTAAATATATATGTACTGAATTGCAAGCCCCATTTGGTCTGAAATGCTGGGCTTCACCTTCCTACTTGGCTTCACCCTCAGGCTACAGGACTCCCCTGCTAACAGCGCTAACAGTAGCGTGTCACTGATCGCTGGAGAAGCGTTATGCATCACTGTGGGTAAAGCAATAATTCCTTTATGAATCCGGAGAGGAAAATCATGGGCAAACCATAAACCACACACCGTGAAGGAACCCTGCTAGCCCAACAGGACATGCAAAAGTACGTAAGATTGCTAATGGATGCATATGGAAGAATAGTTTAACCAAGGACATGATGTTTTAGGGGATTTTTGAAGCCAGACAGAGGGTCTTCTCCCTCTTCCAAGACCAGGCTGTAGGACACTCAGGGACGTTTGAAACATCCAGTGGCTTCAGCTTAAGGGTGGTTATGAGGGCTATCCAGTTAAATGACATCCAACTGATGAACAGGAAACAAGCTCTAACTACCCTTTATATGTATGACTGCACCACTGTCTTCCCAGAGAGAGACACATAAGCGTGATTTAAAATTTGTAATTCAACATTACACATTCATTTCATCAGTAAAACTCCTCCAATGCGATAGATGAGTACAGTGAATATAGCGGTCTCAAACATTTCCCTTCAGCTCTTTTTATTTGTTGAGTCCGGTTTTATCAGTGTTCAATTACTCACCCTGCACTCCCCGTCAAGAACAGGCACAAAGAAGAAAACGGATGCCTACCTAATACTTAGTCTAACAGCTTTAAAGAAAAAAAAGAAGTCACCTTTCTCATATTGTTCATCATTACTAATGTTATTTATTATCCTAGGTCTTTCTTCTTACCAAGAGATAACAGTTGCTGTACAAATACTAACTAGTTTTCAAGTTTGCTTCTATTCTGACTTTGAATCCAATCCAAGGACCACTGAAGACAAAATATCAATGACTTCACTGGAGTCTGGGATCCCTTAGCACAGAAGTTTGCTCGCAGGTATGACACCAAGCTGTACATGCCTATTTAAGAACCAAATTTGACTTATACTTGGAAGCACTGGAAAACTTTTGGTGATTATGAGAACACTGATGAGAAATAACAGACTGCAATCAGGTCTCAAGAGCAGCTCCCACTATGCATTTAAGCCTGCATATCTGCGAGTAGACTTCAAAAGAGAAAAGTAAAATCAATTAATTAGTGGTTCTATTTTCTCACTCCTGCAATTCACTAAAAATACTAAAAGGAGTATCAGGGCAAAAACAGTTCCTGCCAAATTGCTTTCAATATCCCCCTGCAGCAAGATGATTCTTTGTTATTGCCAGAGAAGTAAAAATAGGTTTCTACAGAGCACGGAACTTCTGCCACATTCCTCACCTCATATCAAATAAAACACAAAGATCTACCATCAGCTGAGGACCTTAGTTGATTTCTTGGGCATTAAAACATAGCCTAGATCGGTTCTTTGTTTCTAATTCAAAAATAAATTACTGCATCGAGCATTCTGGTGGTACTGGGGATTGCTGTCTTGGTGCTGCATTTTGCACTGCAAATCGATTGCATAGTTTGCTGCAGCACCTGTCAGTAGCAGGGGGAAAAAAAAAAGGCATCTCTCAACAAATTTAGCTATTAGTTTTCAAAAAATCACCTGAAAAAAGTCTGAATCTGTAACAACTCTTCATCTTTCTATGCAAAGGAATTGATGACTGAACAACTCAGACCCGTGACAAAGTTAATCAAAAGCAGCTTAGGTAGAGAGGAGGAAAAAAAGCAGCACATTACTTACTGAGGAAAAATGTAGGACAGTCAGGAAACAGATGAATGAAACGGGGGAAAGAGAAATGGGGAAGTATACAAAAAGAACTGTTTATTGAGGTTGAGTTCCACTGGTGATATTAAGGGGAACATTCAGTAAAAACCAAACCACAAGAAATGCTGTAAGAAAGATTGAAAAAGCTCCTAGTAAACCCCTGATGTCATATTCTCCTATACGGAATTCACAAAATAATCACAGAATACTGAGGCTATCCATTTTTTCAGTTATATCTTTCACTAAAGAGGCAAACATGCCCTGATACGCAGTCAGACTACAGATGAGGAAAACTGTCTGCACGGACATTTAATGTAGATTTATGAATAAAATCCTCTTTTTTCCACGCAGAAGACTACTGAATTGTAAATCTGAATTAAAGAATACAGTTTCGCTCATCACTGTATCTCATTTTTTACTGATTCAAAGGAAGAGAAAAAGAGCCAGAGAAGGTGTTCAGTCAGAAAAGCTTTACAGAAACACCTCACCATGAGCATGTGGCACGAGGAGCACCTGCCATAGCCATATTCCTCCAAGACCGAACCAAATCATGCCGGAGAATTACAAAACCAGTGCTGCTGGTGCTACACGCTGAGGAAAAGAAATGTACATCTTTGTCCTTTTCCTGCTTTCACTGTACAGAAGTGGAGGGGCAAAAGCCGAGAGCACAAGTTAAAGGTTGTTTGTTTTTTGTGAACCTTGAGGCAATGGGAAAAAAAGAAAGGGAGAAAACTTCTCCAAAGTTCTTTCATAGTCACCAGCAGCTTCTCTTCATTCTCAAGAAAGGCACAGGAGAATTACTGTGGGAGTAGCAAGCTTCTACTCCCAGAGCAACAGTCACTGGGAGTAGCACTTGGATGACAAGACCATTAATTTGAAGAGATTTATTACAAGCTAAACTGGAAACCCAGCACACAACTCTCCTTGGCTTATATTTTTCATTTTCTGATAAACCTTGAAGTATTCTAAGTAAACCTTGCAGAGTAAAGATGTATTTTATTTCTCCCATCATTAAAAAACTGAAACATATAATACATAATGTCACTGAAGAGGCCAAGTCTGAACTTCTCCAACCCACACTAATCCATACAAAATCCACTCTAATGTATATGCATTAATTCTTTCAGCCACAGTATAAATGCCTCTAGGTCTATAAAACCACATTGAAAAAACAACTTCGAACCCACCCAAAAGAAGTAAAGCTTTCAAAACAGTTGTAGTAACACATTGCACAGAATTAATTTGAAAATGCGTACTATGGCATTTTTTGAGATATCACTTGAAATGCATGCTCCTAATTTCTTTCATTTTGGGAAGACAAAATTCATGCCATAAAAAGACATACACCATTTTTGGCAACCTCTATGGTATAGTTAACCCAAGTAATCAGCAAAGGGTGGTGTCTCAAGCTCCAGAGTATGAAAATATTGCCAAATACTGAGTTCATGAAGGCAATCGTGACCGGTGTTTACAGACCCACAACACATTTTTAATGTTTTCTATCCAAAAGTTCCCATAGATCTGTGTATTAGGCCACCAGAGGGCAATCCCACACACTCATACACAAGAAACAAGTATGGAAAGTGGTGTGGGAATAATTTTAAGGACCTAAGTCAACACTCCAGAGCAACAGCTGGTATAAAATACAGGTTTGCTCCAAAATTCTAACGAAAAGCTTTCTTTATCCTCACGCTTCTATCTGATTTTTGGACTGGGTTCTTAAAATGCATGCTGCTAAGAAGAGCTTTCATAATATTTTTGCCAGGAGCAGACATAGCCTAACTAGTTACAGAAATAAAGAATCACAAATGGAACTATACAGCAGTTCAGCAGCAGTTCAGCAGCAGCAGTGCTCAGAGCTTTGCAAAGAAAGTCTGCCAATGTCCTTGAAACTTTTTCAGTGTTATCTACACAGTAAAACTACAAGTATTTATGAAGCATTTACGTCAGGTCAGTGCAGCTCATGGTTTGTATTCTTCTAATCCCTGTTAAACGTTAGTGTGGTATAGGACATCTTATGAAAAATGTAAACGTTAGTCTTGTTATCTTTCCTAGAGGATAAAATTGCATATTTCACGTATAAAAGTAATACTCTTAAGACATGATGCAGACACACATGATGTCGTGGTTTAGGCCAATGATAATACAGATTTCAGGAAAACAGCAATAAAAGAGAATCTTGGGCCTTTTAAAGTATTTTAATAGATACTAACTTTAAAGAAAGATCATAAAATGAAGTATACAATTTATTAATTCACATAAGCTTTATGACTCTATTTGCAGGTTACTTCAAGAGAAATGAAAAAGAAGCTAAGGTTTTTCAAATGATGAATCAAATGATGATCTTAAAGATCATCTAGTTCCACGCCCCCTGCCATGGGCAGGGACACCTCCCACCAGACCAGGAATAGTCCCTTTTCAGTAGGTGTGGAGGAATGAGTAGTGAATGTTCATGCACAGGAACACAGGCAGCCTTACCCTGAGCCTCTGAACTTGACAGCCTTGTTTCTCCGTCATTTTCAGAAAGTGACTGAAGTTTGACTCATCAAGCAGGAGATATACTGCAATCCCTCTAGCAGATGCCTCCACAATTTCTCTAAAGATATCCACATCTGTAAACATATCCATAACAATGGCAATGACCTGAATAAAACAGAAAAGACACAAATTATTGTATTGTATAAACAAATATATAAAACTCTTCACTGAAGCTTGCACTGGGCCGCTAACACACTGCTATTTTTTCCACATCAAAAAGTTCTAATATTTTCCATGTGGTACCACTTAACATGGAAGGCTTTTCAAGAACACTGGATCTTCTTTTTGAGAAATCAGGTGATTGCTTGTGTGACATTTGTCACAAGTACCAAAGCCTGTCAAAAGTTGTGATGTGGGTGTGTGTAGCGATTGCTTATGTGAGGAAAAGGAAATCCAGTGGAAGAGAAGGGAAACAGCAATATGAATACAGTGGGAAAAAATAAACCATCAAAATATAACTGCAGTGTGCATAAAAAAAAAAATCAGATAACGTTTTTGTACAAGGGGCTTGTTCATATTTCATCATATTCTCTAAAGCTAATGGCTCAAGAGCTTGAAGTAGTCAATATGCAAGACGTTGAAGATCTGCACGAGTTGAGGACTTCAGGATCTGTACTGATTCAGCACTCTTGCTGGGATGAAACTTCCACAGCTTGTGGGAACTTGGTTCAAGAGGATTAGAGTGCTGAACACCAGCTACTGATGCTCTTCAACCTACGGGGATAAAGTAAGTATTTCCGATTGGGAAAAGCAGTGTCCCACTAATGGTATTTTTGAGATTATTTACTATTGACATCTCATTAGCAATTTGGGAAGAACTAGCACTGAAGCGTTAGGGGAAATAATAGAGGAAGAACAGGCATCTGTGTAACTTTTAAAGATAATATTCTTATCCACTAGAGTCCACATGGAAAGTTCCAATGAGATGTCTCAGGTGCAAATTCAAATTAAATAAAGCATTTCACAGGTACCAGAGCAGGCTTGATAATGAGCATGCTTTACCATTTTCACTAATCTTTAAACTATCTGTACCTCAACTTTAATGGGGTAATTTTTAAGTCACAATAACTCATCTTATTCCAGAACTGAAACATTTCCTTCACGCACAACATCTGGGAAGTGCTGTTGCACCTGCCCAGGTAAACACTGTGTCTCCTGTCAGTCATCTTTGAATCCTATCTGCTTAGAACTGAAAGACTCACTTATGCCAAACATGTACCTAAACCACGAGAAACATTGAGAGCTGACCTACAAAAAATAAAAGTAAAATAACAATGTCATTAGGAAAGGTAAAAAACCAGCTCCTGAAGTAGTAAAAATGAAAGGACTCGGCCTTACCATGATGTGTCACCCAGCAATAAAGACACTCTTTACAAATCCACCAGTCAGACAGGAACTTGAATAGCATGAAATAATTCAATTCTTTCAAAAATCTTAGGTAATATGCCCATGCACTACCTCATTCATTTTATTGGCTTCTTGAAAATAAAACCTAAATGTGATTTTTAACAGTACAAAGTATATTTCTTTATCTAAATTTGAAAGGAAAGACTGAAAACCATAAAAGTTTATCTTAACTCTAAGGACCTGATTGCTTTCAGACGGCGCCTTCTGCTTGGTCTTGTTTCTGAGATACACAACGTTAACTGAACGTGGCAACCCTATTTGTTCATCTGTCTTGTTTCACTTATGTCTGAGCAAAAATCTGCCAAGACAGATCAAGTGTGTAAGGTAAAAGCCCAAAGAAGAAAGCCCGTTCTCAAGCAGCTCTGTGTCATTGCCTGTGTCCCCTTCCCTCTGAACTCCCTAATTCCTTCTTAACCTTTCCTTTTCTTCAGATCTTTTAGAAATAGGTGCTCATTACATTCAAGGATCTATTTAAATGTAAGAGTGAAATCCTGAATGGATTCATTACTGTACACTGACATGAATACATGAAATATTCAAAATCAACAGTACAGCCTTCAAAAATCATTCTACCACTTTCCTATGGCAGATATCTAACATGCTCATTTGTTTGCAGTGTCTGTGGTTGCAAAGACTAATATACTGGAAACATACAGAGAAGAAAAAAACAAGAATGAGTAATAAAAACTAAAACGCAACGCTGACTAGAATGGCCACGTCTATCCTTATGAAGAGGGAAGGAATAAACACATAAGCAAGCAAGCCAGGAAGTTGTTGGCGTGGCAGGGATGCATGGGCACCACTACGCAGATATTTTGTAACTCAGGAATGAACAGGGAAACCCTCTTTTGTCTTCACTAGCAGAATTGTTCTCAAACCATTTAGCTTATTAATTTTGGAGTTATTTCTGCAAAGCATCAAAGCAGTCTTGCAAGAAAAAGTAGGTTTCACTTCCAGAGCTGGAACAGGGATTACATTTTGAAACCTTAAGCTTGTGCTAGCTGCAAAATCCTCACCAGATTTAAGGACATGTATGCAAATCCACAGTCATGATCTGACAACCAACTGGACATCCATTTTCGCATTCCCTGGAAACCAAAGATGACTCTTGTTTTATGCCCTCATTAGCCTGCCCATTCACTCTTAGCAACACTCAATTAATCTAGTCAACACAAACATAATTAGGCTCAATTGCTGGAGGAAGAAGAGTGCCATATTTGAACAATGGCAACCCTATTTGTTCATCTGTCTTGTTTCACTTATGTCTGAGCAAAAATCTACACAATATACACTGATAAGTAAAAAGTCCTTTACAGAGATAAGGTAATTTCTGTATAGTGATGTCTATTAATCAGACTTTGTTTGAACAGAATGGTTTGATCATAAACTATAGATTTTGATGCAGAAAGAGTGGATTCCATAAACATCATAGAATATTCTGGCTTTAAATGTACTAAACTTCCTTTTTTTTTGGGGGGGGGGGGGGGGGGGGGGCAGGGCAAGCTGTGGGGTGTTACATTTCCTTATACATTTGCCTACTTTGCAGCAGAAGGGAGTACTGAGCTTAGGGAAAGAAAAAGCCAGTATGGTTTTCATGATTTTGATTAATTAAGGAGACCAAGACTAGGCAGTTACTTCAAAAGAGGTATTCTTTAATGTGTATCTATCTTTAATTAAAGATGTAATAACAACTGCAGGATTAGTTACTTACTGCATCATTTTGGAAGAAAATATTTCACTCCCGTGTTTTTGCATTGGTTTTTGCAATTGCAGAGCTAATTTCCATCTTGATACTTCTAAGAAGCCGCCACATAACAGCGAAATCCAGCAAGGAAGAAGAAACTACTAGACTCAAAATTGCAGAAAGTAGGTCAAAAAGTTGCCTATTCCACAAATTCTGTTTCTTTGTGCGTAACAACGCTATCCTCCTATGTCAAGAAAATCCTCCAAGGCAGAACACTCCAGTGTCATACAATAGGCTTCCTTATAAACTGCCATTTTCCTTCCAAAGCATATTTGTTTTCCAAAATGCAGAGGTCTTCTCAGAAGCAAGCACCAATGCTTTTATAAGAAGTACAAAGGGCATCCAACCAGGCAGGGGAAACCAGATGGGTGCAGCAGTTTTCAGCTGAAAGCACCAGAATTCTGGGAGAACTTTCCAAACCTTGAGAAACTGATTATGACCCTGATCAAAAATGACCCTCAGCTGGGAATAATGAAACGTTTTACACTTCCGGGGAAGATAAAATAGTTGACAGAGCAGAAGCACTGATATTATGCACAGCGAGAGTGAACTACCACCACCTGATTCAGTGACAGAAGAACACATTTCAGTGATCAGCTGAAGTGGAGCCAGTGCAGAAAACAATTGTTACGCTAGTTTTCTTCACCCCAAATTAAATTCAAATAATCTTAGATTGTTGCTACTAATATTTTCATCTTATCTGACAAATCTTTTTTTAAAGTGGTGAATGCTTTTTAAGGTTCAAATTCGGTTTTCATGGCATCCATAGAGCAGAAGAAAATCTGCTGAAGTCAATAAGCACAGAATTACTCCTAATAAAGCTGATAGTTTCACCAACTTAAATGAAGGCACCAATAGAGCCATATTCTGTTATTCTTACTAGTATCTTGACACCAAGAATATGGCTTGCAATAGAAGAGTAAAGCTTCACGCATTATTCTAACATTTTAGAAACATTTAAGTATAGGCAGAAAAGTATAATTTTGTTGAATAGCACTATTTTTATGCAAATATTTTAAAACACACTTTTTTCCGGTAAGCTGATGTATTTTATTTAAATTGCACAATATCGAGCAAAGTAGCATTTAAAAACTCATTATCTCTAAAGTAGCAGATCATTTTAATACAAAGATCTTTTGATTCTTTAAAAGTTTTTAATAATCTCCAAGTTCAGGAAATGACTCACTCCACCTCAAAATACTAGTGACAAGATTCATGAAAGACAGACACATGTATTATTTTGAAGGTTAAAAAAAACAGCTATAGATGAAATTTCCTGCAAAATTATGCAGATTCTTGCAAAACAGGAGTTTAAGTACACAGTGACATGACACCACACTGGATATTATATGACTGTAAATGGAGGACGATGCTCAGTTCTGTTGATCTCTCCTGTTATAGGGCCAGGCGTTGTTCCGAGGAGTCGCAAGTTTGGGCCCATTCACATGTGTTCTATTTGCTTAAATAGTTCTTACCTTCAGAAACTCATTCCATTCAAAGGCTTCTATCAAAAGTAGTTGCACAGGCCAATACCAACAGCGCAAATACATCTATCACTAAATTTCTCCCGACCAAGTCCAGGGGAGGGGCACGGAGATGGCCAGGGCTGGAGTGCTTTCCCTGTGAAGAGCACATGAAGGAGCTTGGCTTGTTTAGTCTAGAGCAAAGGTGGCTTCAGGGAATCTTAAAGCAGTCTTCACAGGGAAGGTCTCGAGGAGATGAAGCCAGGTTCTTCACAGTGGTGGCAGGATAAGAGACAGTGGTCAAACTGAAACAAGAGCAGTTCTGGCTGGATATAGGGAAGACTCCTTATTCCTACAAGGACAGCCCAGCAGTAGAGCAGGCTGCCCAGAGAGGTTGTCCAGTCTCCATCCTTGGAGGTTTTTAAGACCCAACTGGGCAAAGCCCTGAGCAACCTGGTCAGATCCTATCGCTAGCCCTCCTGTAAGCAAGACGTTGGACTGGAGACCTCCTGAGGTCCCTTCCACCTGACTGAGTCTGCAATTCAGTGATTCAGAGATCTCCACTCCCATCATTGTCAAAATCCAAGCAAATTGTGCCACGTTTGGTAGTAATTATAAAATTTGCTGTGAGAAAACAGAGACTATAAAAGACTATTAAAAGACTATTAAAGACAGAGACAATAAAAGACTATTAAAGAAAACAGAGACTATACATAAATTTATATAAATTTATAAATAAAGAATACTGAGAAGTAAAGGAGTTTTTCTGCTTTACTTCTCCCATTTTTGGTAAGAATTTTGGTAAGAAAAATCAATGGGTTTTAATCTTCATAGCTCAGTTTTAGCACATTAAAATCAATCCTTTTAATGGGTGTGTACTGAAATTAAGGCACAGATGTAATGGAAGGCCTTTACTACTAGTGCTCTGTAAGTCTACTTTGTGAACAACTGACAGTTTTATTATCCCAGTATCTTCATTCCTTTCACAAGCACTAATTATAATTCTTTAAGGGATATCTTGCAGAGTGTGTCATTTAACACCTCCTTTACTATAAACGGTAAAAAAGAGGAATCCTCTAATGCAACTGCTTCCTTAGGTCAGGCTTTACTAAAAAGACACCTACCATTATATCAATAACCTAGTAGGGAATAATGCTAAAGACCTACCCTACGCTGCAAGAGTATCGATTCCTTGTAACCTACGTGAGGCTTCCTTTGGGCATGCTGTGACAAAAATCCATATTGCTGTGCAGTGCTTTTGAACGCCTCCACCCTTCCAAACCCCAAGACCAAAGAACTACTTTTCGGGTAGGAATGTTCACTCTTATTTTCGTTGACCTTTTTCCCTGGTACTACAGTCGAATTCTTTTTCACAGATCTCTTTTTTGGAGAGAACCTCCTTGTGGCGCAGGCTCAGTGCTGTCTGAATCTGGCCCTTCTCAGAGAGCAGGCAGGTCGTGATGGTCGCAACAGTGCAGAAAGAAGATGTGGTACTGCATACCTTGCTGTTAGCAACAGGAGGCAGGCAGCAAATTGACTGGGTGGGTTTCAGGCACCATAAAAGAAAGACAGACAAATTTTGCGATCAATGCAGATAGCCTTCCCACTAATAAGCTATATAATACATCCCACAAATTATTGCGTTTGTTTTTTTTTTAATTATGTTATGCTGTTGTTTATGGTTGATCCAGCCTATGCTTGCTGCAATTCGTGTTAGCAGCATCCTAATAAATCATCTGATACCCGCACTTTATGGCACTGTTGCTAACACCAGGGTGCTTCTAAGATGATACTTCATTAATTTTGTATTAATTTTCAAAATTAAACACAGCTCTGAAATGCTTTGCACAACACATCCTTCCATTGCAAAACATACTTTGAAACTACCTGAGTATCTCAGGTCACCTTCAGGTTGGCTGAATTGCTGAGTTCTCTCATAGCAACTGTAGCACATAAAAAGCCTTGAGATTAAGAGTCAAAGAGCAGTATAATGGGGGGAGTCCTCCTCTATAAACAGAGTCTAGATAGAATAATACAAATAGTAATCAAACATCTGAGTAGGATCCATTCTCCTACAATTACTGTAGCAATGTAATGGAACAAATACCCAGATGATTTACATTTTTGCAACTTCCATTAAGTTAATGTCACTACTTGTAGTATATTATCACCAAAATTGGCTCCCTGAGATCATATTTAATTTATTTAACTTGGCTCTGCATTGAGAGAGCAATAGAACATAACCATGCAATGTACTTCAAAATGTTCTTCCATTATTGCATTCTTTAAAAGCAATTTAATTATCTACAGGGTGAAGTCTAGCACTCCACTAACAAGCAGATACACTGCCTGGGATGAAGCTCTCCTAACCCTCACTGTCCTCTTTTTCCTGCTCCAGAAGAACACTTTCACCATCAATTCTGAGGATACACAAAGCGGACCGCTCAGAACTGAATACAGCTTCTGTTCTGATCACCAAGCTTCAGTTTATCATGTCACATACCACCAACACAACATAAGCATTTTAAGGTGAAAACTAAGTTTAAATGGAATAAAAATTAACTTCAACATGTACATTATCAGTAGTCAATAACCTCAACAACTTCTCTCTGGAACAGGGTGTCAGACATACTCAACATCAATGAAAATTCCTAAGAAAAGAGTCACTGTCCAGAAAACAAAAGGTAAACTAAAATTCTGGAAATCTCCTGCAAAACTATACGGAAAACCAATGCAAGCCATTCTCAGAAAATTACGAATGCAGGGAAGCACATAAAGTGCTACATAAATAGTTCAACTGTGTTTAACTGTATAGTCCACATGGTGAAGCTTTATCTGTTCTGTCCAAGACATGTAAGAAAGAAGTGCAGTAGGGGAACTTTCCAGCCATCTGTAATGGGGAAAAACGTTCTGATTCTGGCAGCAAAGAATGATACGGCAGCAAACCCAGCAGCTCTGAAAAAGGATGTGATTTAACTTTGAAATACACTGGGAAAATCCATTTTTTGCAATGTACCATCTCCTTATAACTACCTGACAATTCTGCCCTTTGCTCAATTTGGCAACTTTTGTGCAGCTTACCACGTCTCTAAAAAAAGCAGATCAGAAGATCAGGTTTAGCTCTTCTACAAATGAAACTAAAACCAACACAAAAGAAAATTTCTCTGAAGCACAGATAAGATTGTTTTCTTTGAAAAGTGAACGCACAGTAGTCTTCTGCATTACCTTTCAGAAAGCTATTGCAGGCCGAGCTAGCAAGTCATACAAGTACCATCTTAAAACGACTCCTTCAGCACTACCTCCTCAAATTCACGCAACGGGGAATTTTACAGGTATCTTGCAAAACCTATGGGAGTGAGCTACATTAATTCTATAAATGCGATGTGTATCTATGGGTTTGGTAGTTGTTATTCTGGCTGAAGGATTAGTAAGAACTCAGCTCGAGCTGACCGAATTACAGGAGACACCACCTCGCTGCGGCCGGCAGCAGAGGCAATAATTCCTCTGAAGCTTTACCTCCGCTCATGCAGAATCGAGTTTTGGCAAGTCAGGGAGACAAGAGGAGGGCAGGGGATATTCTGGGGATTCTTTGTGGGGACTTTCCAAGAAGCTTTTATAAACCTAACCCTTGGAAGAAAGGAACTGCAAAGAAACAGCTGCTGCCCAGCGACTGGCACAGCAGAGACAAGAAAAGCTTTACTTAAATCTGCAAAGCACTGTCATGCATGAATAAAGCAACAAGCATTCACAACGTTCACTTTTAACACTTCCCCTTCTGTTTGCAATGCTCCCATCAATAACTAAACCACTTTTGTATTTAACAAGCAAGCGGTGTTCTGTCACCGCGAACAGAAGCGGGGAGAGGTCCTAGAGAGAAGCACGTAAGGCGGCACAGAAAACCCTTGGCATGATGGAGGGAACATGTTTGGGGGCTTACTCTGCCCTTTCATCTCTTGCCATTGATGTTGCTGCTCTGTTCTCAGTGCCATGTGTGCTGCAGCTGGTTGGGTAGCAGGATTTTAATATTTGTATTTAGCTCTTCAGAATGTTCTTATTCAGTCGTTATTTTGGGAAGCTGCCAAGCTTTTCCTGAGGAAAGCAAACAGAAAGGAAATGCCAGGATTTTCTGACAGCCTACGACTAAGCTATACCAGAATGGAAATTCATGGCAAAAATAAAAGGTACTTCTCTAGCCGCCGGCTTTCTCTATGATGAATTTCAAAGACTTGCTCCTTCAGAAATAATTTTTATTTAAGACTATTAACAGCTTTAATATGTGGGTTCTCACCGGATCCCTTAATATTTAGGGAATGTTCAGGCTATTTGAATTAATATTATAATGTTATACTTTTTATTTTAAATTTGTTTGTAAGTAGAAATACTTGTTTATTCATGTGTGCATTACTTAGCGACTGCCCAAAAACAAACAATTTGCAACCATGTGATAAGCCTTAATTATTTTTTTTTAAAGTGCCAATAGTAATTAGAACTAAACTCCTAATAAATTTTACTTTTTGATCTGCTGTGCAGGATTGAAAGCCTCATCCGACAACCTCAGAGACCAGTCTCAGTTTTGAGACCTCTGCCAAATAATTGGAATACTACTAAGAGCAGTAGATGCTCCTGACTAGCTTCTACCTGGCCAAGGGAAGTCTGAGTTGACTACCATGCAGTTAAGAACTTTTTCAGTACTTGAAACTATGAATGGCTGCCATGCCTTGCCATACACAACTAGGAACATGGAAAAAGAGCCATCTTAAACTCGGAGGTGGGGGGTGGGGAGAAATGCAAAGGGACAAAAACATTTTAAAAAAATGTACTAAAATTGTCCATTCGAATAGCTCTTGTTTACAGACATTCTTCATGCCAAGGTAAACTAGACTGGATGCCAACACTTCTGAGGGCTCTTTCTGACATTTCCTTCAAGAAATCTTAAAATAATTTGGTGCTTATGAGAGTCAAAGTAAATATCTGAGACTTCAGCTACCCTGGATAACAATTCTTGAAAAGATTGGGGGATTTTGCCACCTTTAAGAGTACACTTTGGTGGGGTTTCTCAGAATGGAATGAAGTTCTGAGTCGGTCTGCCTTCCCACTGCTCCACTCAGTTTCCTCAAGAATCCTGTATATACACGCTGTCAACACCGAACCCCACTTCCTGAGCATATACATATTTAAAAACGCTAGACAATGTATAGAAAACCACAACATTAATGAACACTTACAGGCTGTAGACTTTAAACTATAAAAACAAGCACCATTTCTTTAAAGTAGACAACTTTGCTGGCATTTGTTAATTAGACACTTGGAAACAATGAAAGATTCTCTTAGTCAAAGACAGATTTATAGGAAGAAGAGATGATTCAGACCCACTTTTCTAGACTGGGAAGAATAATTTTACTTTTAAGTTTGCATATGCAAGAGCTGTGCACTGTTTTTCATCTTTGAGACCTTAAGAGTAAACATATTTCTGAAATTAAATGGGAAGAGCTGAATACATAATATTCATATTTTATAAATAAAAAACATATTTACAATGTCCTAAACAGGGTTCAATGCTGCTGCTAGTATATATGTAATTCAGATTAAAAATTTCCAATAAAATGCAACTACATTGTTCAATTGTATAATACTGCCTGAAATCCCTTGTTGTTACTTACTGGAATGAATATGAACTACAGGTACATTAAGCATATAAGAAAAGAATAAAAAAATATAGGCAGGGGCTTAATACAGAGCTGGAAACAGTGCTTACATAGTAGATCCTGGAAAATAATGGAGGTAGATGAAAATAAGTGATTCAAAAGCATGAAACGCTTATTTTTGAAGTGCAGGGAGAGTTCGGTGGATCCAAGTCAGCTCACAAACCTGATGTGTTTCAGAGTTGCGTATGACTCAGAAAGCCACTTTCAAATGCCTATATGCAGTATGTTAACCACAGTCCACAAGGATGTCCTGATGATGGCCTATCAAACATTTTTAGTATGTGGAAAAATAAAAACACAGAGTTGTGGAGGACTTGTAAGCCATGCACCGGTAAGTCCAGGAGCCTTATTCCAGGGGGACCTTGCAGCAAGCAACAGAACTTCATTAGCAGATTTATTATTCTCTAACACAAAAGACATTGCAACCAAGAGAAAACAAATCTATTTTGGATGTCAGTGCCCAATTAAAAAAAAAGATTTAATTGACGAATTTCAAATTAGTGGAAACCTACAGAGCAGTCAGCATGACCTGATTATACTTAATACTGAGAAACAAGTCCTAATTATACCATTAGTTGTTGGAGTTTACACCTCTATAGACACTTAAAATTTGTTCTTCCAAAAGGGAAATTTCATAATCCTGAGGAACACTGCTAGTGAAAGTGTCTCAGAAACGTAGAAGAAAAAGAGGAATAAAAAATCAGAAGTCCTTGCAGAAGACATTGTTAAATGTTGTTGTGGTTTAACCTGGCAGGCAGCTGAACACCACACAGCCCTTCGTTCACCGCCACCCCAGCAGTGGGATGGGGGAGAGAATTGGGGAAAAAAGGTAAAACTCATGGGTTGACATAAAGACAGTTTAATAGGACAGAACGGGAAGGGAAAATAATAATAATAATAATAATAATAATAATAATAATAATAATAATAATAATAATAATAATAATAATATTCAGAACAAGTGATGCATAATGCAATTGCTCGCCACCCGCTGACCGATGCCCGGCCAGTCCCTGAGCACCAGCCGCCACCCTCCAGCCAGCTCCCTCCAGTTTTACTGTTCAGCATGCCATCATATGGTATGGGATATCCCTTTGGCCAGTTGGGGCCAGCTGTCCTGGCTGTGTCCCCTCCAGCTTCTTGTGCGCCCCCAGCCTCCTTGCTGGCAGGGCAGTGTGAGAAGCTGAAAAGTCCTTAATTTAGTGTTAGCTCTGCTCAGCAACAACTAAAACATCAGTGCGTTATCAACATTATTCTCATCCTAAATCCACAACACAGCTAATAGGAAGAAAATTATTCCAGCCGAAACAAGGACAGGTGTCCACTGAACACCAGCTGAGACTAGAAGCAATTCTGGTTAAAAACCTCCTCTAGTTTACAGTATAGTGAAGGTAATGCCAAAGTGGAAAAAGCCATCCTCAACAGAGGCTCCTGGTACTATTTAGGAAGAAGGGGGATGATCTCCTTATCTTACAAGGTTAGGAAGGAATGCTACAGTCCACTGCAATAGAGTAATATTTTTTACAATAACTGCCATTGGCAGACCTGGATAGTTTATACCCAAGACAGCAAAGGAAATCCCTTGCTCTGCTGTTGGTCATTTTTAATTAAACTTTCGGTATCAGGGAAAAAGTGCTCATGCTCAGTGTTCAAAACCAGCTTGATGACCAACTGGGTTGCTCAACCCGAATTCTGAAAGGAAAAGTAACACAAGAGTCAATGAGTACAAAAATAAGGGCTAATCATATATTCAGGGAAGAATAAGTGGGAAAAAACATCTTTTCAAATATTGCTTGTTTCACCCTTTTTCAAGATTACAGCTTTTGTATTCAGCTTCATGCATGTGATTGGACTAGATGATCTCCAGAGGTCCCTTCCAACCCTATGATTCTATGATTAAGAGTCAGAAATAGATACTTGAGGTATATACATGTAACGACTGGTTAATGGACAGATGTTTAAAGCAGTTGTCCTGTGAAAACATTTTGATTACATGTGAATATTTCTAGCAGCTTCTAGGACTCAATGATATTAAAGATTTTCATACTGCTGTCACAAAACTGCAAGCAAACCCAGATTATTACGGTCTACTTCTCTTATGCTCCTCCCTCCCTTCTCTCACTGCCTTCCCTTTCCTCCTCTGCTCCCTCCTTTCCTTCTCCCCCTTAATTCTCCCCTTCTCCCTTCCTGTCCCTCTGCCTCTCTTTCCAGAACTTCAAACTCAGTTAAATTTGGGATTGGAAAAAAAAATAATCTGATTTTGGATACTGAATGTGGGATTCAAATGGGGTTTTACACATTTTATGCAAACTTTAAAATATGTGACTTTTTATTGCACATTCCATGACCATATCTTTATGATATTCACAATGACGTGAATCACAATACAGATGCTATTTATTTCACTGCCACTAATTTCAAACCCTATAGATGTACCTAAGTCTGTTTAAGGAGCTCAATCCAAGCAGTGATATGGTTAGGGTAAACCAGAAAAGTACACAATTCAGGCTGTTTAAAATTACCGGTCACAGGTCAGTGATGACAATGAAAATTTTCCTCAGGGTTAAACTCTGACAAATTCTCTGTTTAAAATTTTTCCAGTTTAGCTATATGACATAGTAAAATGCCTTTATAAGTAAAAATACCGTGCCTGGACAAATACCTGTAGCAACATCTATGCTGCTAACAAAAGCAACAGCAATGATGTCAGATCACCATTCTGCAATACATATTACAGACATAACGTATGCCTTCATACGACCGTATGGCACGTAATTACATCTGAACACCAGGTAAACAACCCAACCAGATGATTTTAACTATTTATTTTTTTTAAACACGGTGCCACTTGAGCAGGAACCTTCACTGATACTTGAGAGAAGTGGATTACACCACCTGCTTCTACAGCAGCTACAGCTAATGATGCAAAATGTTGCTAATGACTGCGTGCTGGCAGGCTGCATTTCAATTTCACCTCTTTTAAAGACAGCTTGTGAAACCAATTAATTAATTATTTTCTGCAAATAAAGTTGAGATCCCCAGGTGAAATCCATTACCCTGGCATGCTAGATTATTTATTACAGATTAGATGAAAAAGGAAAAAATAATTATGGGCTAGTCTGAAAGCATCAGCAGAATGTCCTAAAGATAAGAAAAGATTAATCTAGTTAATGAGTAATTATGTTCAGCTTTTCAGGAAGTAAACAAATTCAAATTTTTATGCACATTACCATATGGAGGGAGATGTCTGAAATAGTAGGGAAGTAATTAAAAAAACACCCTGCTCAAACCTGCTGTGGAGCAAACTGAAATGAAGCAGATAAGTAATTCTACAATTCTCATAGACCCCAGTGGAGTAGATAGTGAATTAGAACTAAATACAGTAGTAAACAAAAATTTAATTCCTGAAGCAAGCGCAGCACTTGAAAGAAATAAAAAAGGAGAGGAATTACAAGTAAAATTATTAGTTGTTGAATTTCAGTAGCAATATTATACTTTAAAATATTGTATTTTTAAAAAAATATTTCAATTTTGAAACACTCTAAAAGCTTTTTAATAGAAAACTGACAGTTCTTGTTCAAAGGTGAATCTTCCATGGATAGTGAGGCATTTGAGGGAGTAGCAAGTCAATAGATAAGAAAGGAATCAATAGAAACAAGTTTAAAAAATTAAAAGAAACATTTCATTCTTATTTCTTTCTGCCAAGTTTTTGCTAAATTGATGTTTTAGTCTTTATGTGAGCTGAATTTTGAATAACCATCTCTGTCGGACAACAAGAAGTCATACAGCTTTAGAATGATCTTGGTGACACTTTATTTTTCTGTACATCAGCTTTCATTGATCTCCATACAGCTCCTCAACAAGGCCACAAGAGAAGTATTAATTCATCAGTTGCAATCTGATACTGCAATTACGCAAAATCACAGGAAAGATTATTTGGTCTTTGCGATACAGTCAGATCAGATAGTCACAATGCTCCGTCTTCGATATAGAATAGCCTTTCCATTTAAATTTAAAAAATTATTTTTAATGTTTAAGAGTTCATTCAGTGTATCCATAAGATTTTCTTAAATCAGAGTCCACTCCCAGGATGAGCAGACACATGGCTGGGCTGCAGGACGGAGTTCTGTGATCCAGACTCCATCGCCTCAGCCACAGACAGGCACTCTCGTCCCATGCTCATGGTCTGCTCCCCTCCTTTTTCTCATCCTCACAAGGATAATGTGAAGCACTCATTCATCAATGAATAAAATGAACAGTTAGTCAAAGAAATGAGTTATCAGTGTGCAAGTAACTGAACCCTTTATAGTCAATTGAGCTAGTGACCAACATGGCAAGTTAATAGGTTTTATTAATGGGTAGAAGAGAAAGATGTTATCACAAGTCTTCCATTGTACAACTTCATGTATGTGAGATCATTCCCCTTTCTACAAAATATTCCTCCTGATGTGCATTGCATGCCAATTCACACCCCACCCCCCAATTTGGGTAATGATAATCAGAGATCAAATCATAAAGCATTCTGAACACCTGCAAGAAATGCAAACCTCTGGCTAGGGCAAGGGGGTCTCTTCCAAAACACGATGGCAGATACCTTGATTTAAGAATGGAAGAAGAAGAAAATCAGTCTCCATGGCACCTACTGCAGCTCTTCAGTAGCTTGCTTTGAGAGATTTGCTGCCTATTTGCGCCAGTGAGGTCCTTGTAGCCACAAAACATCCCTGTGCTGAACAGCTGGATGCCTCAGGGGTATATATGCTAGCAAATGTGAGGGGTAGAGGAAAACTCACTTGTTTTGCTCTCGAGAACAGAACCTGTCTAATCGTAAGGAACAAAAGCAGAAACACCACTGACCAAACTACCCATGGACTTACATTAAGCCACATTCTGTTGGAAAGTTTGCTCTTGAAAAACGTGCCAAGCATGCTAATAGCTTAATATACTAGATGACTTGAGTTGCTTGAAATAAGGATGGAGATGAGAACCTGCGATACTGCTGTGGAGGAGAGGTGAACGTTTTACTCCAAGTACACCTTGGAAAAGAACTGCTTTTTGATGCAAACTAGTGCCTTTCAAATAAATATTTGTTCTTATGAAGTACCTCTCTGATCTCAGGAAAGATCTTCCCTTGAGTAACCTGCCCACTCCAAATTCACGCCAATAAGGCTCTCCATACCAGACTGCCGTGCATCCTGTGCGTGTGTGCATACCTAAAAGCCACGCTCTCTGTAACACAGCGTGTATGTGCATGTAGAGGATCGCACGCACATGCACGTGCACGGACTGAAAAAGAAATATTCTAATATTTGCCTCTTTCCTTTAGATAAAAAATTTCAAACCAGCATTGTATTGACAGAAGTGTGGAAAAAACAGCACTTGTTTCACATGTAATAACAGCATGGCTTTTATCCTTTTTTCTTGCTCACTTAACAATGTGCATATCTTTTTCTGTTCTTCAGAGTCTTTCCTCGTAATTCTGAACCTGCTCTCAGATGTCGGTGCAGTCTGCACTCACTAGAGAGGTGTGGTGCAGCCGTCAGGAAGGAATTTTTCAGGGGATTTATCATTTTTGGTCAAATATGACCTGTAGTTGGTAATTAAAAGATACTCCAGTCTCTTATCAATCATCAAAAATACAATATACATCATCTTAGTTGGCATGGGAACAATTTTTGCAATGAGACAAGAGTGAGGCATGCAAAAGGTCATGACACTGACATGGGTGACAGAGCATTCGCTGAAATGCAACCTAAATCAGAAACACTACTTCAAGTGAACAATAAAAAAGAAATTTTGGTGTTTCTCACAGCTGCACAGAGGAATACTGTGAGAAAAAAAGTAACAGCAGAACACAGGGAGATAATGGGGAAGTGAACAACTCTCTGCTTCGTATTTGGACATGACTGAAATATTTCTGTTTGAACCCTTTAAAGCAAACAAACAATCTCATGGACATGAACAAATACACAAAAGTTTGATGCAAAACAAAGTTTTATACCATTAGAAGCAGCTGAGAAGCTCGATTGCAGCTTAAGCTCTTCAAACTGTGTTCACTACCCCTAGTACATGAGTACCCCAAAATATGTACATGTCTTCACAAATCACTCTGATATCTATACCCGTAAATATTCACATTTATAGATGAGGAGTCTGTGTTCTATGAGGAATCTGTGTACAAGTCTTCCAAGTCAAAGACCAATGCTTTTAAACACAAGACATCTATATTCAGCAAAACTAAAAACATACAAAGAATAACATTTTAATTTTTTTTAAAGGATGTAAAAGGACTTCTGCATAAAAATGCATGGAACTAGCAAAGCATGTGAATCACTCCAAAAAAGCATTTTATCTAGTTCTAGAAGATATTAACATAGAAATATAAATTTAATAGACTAATGTTATTTACAGCCTTCCAAATCATCCATGGCGTAACTAAAACATTAAAACGTACTGATGTCTGCTACTTCTCTGTCATAAAAGATGCAGAAAAATTACCAGAAAAAAATAAGCAGCTTTTTGAATTCCTATTAAATTACAATGACACTTAAGTACATATGGAAAGCTTTTCATATGTAAAGCACAAACCATTTCATAAATGTGGGAATAAGATTATTACATCTATTTTTATCTGGGAAACTGAAAATATACAGGGTGTGTGCGTGTCACACCGCTGTCCTGCACAGGAACATCTGAGTCAGCCCGTGGCTAATTAGTTTTGTGACTGGAAACAGTCTAGTCACGCTAACATGATGCTCTGGGAAGGTGAAAACGCCCTGCTCCTTGTAAATCTCCTCGCTGCACTTTATACCGTGCCATGCGAACAAATCCTCGGAGGTTAATGGCTTGTTCTTACAGAGAACGTTGAGCATCCCAAAGTCCCTCTGAAAGCAATCCCTGCAGCCACGCAGCAGCCTGAGCCTCACCTCGCCCTCCAGTCCTGCATTTAAAATTCTCTGCACCTTCTCTTTTGGCTGACTGTCACGTTGAGTGATGAGGTACGCCAGCAGAAAGCTCAGGCAGGGTTGGTTGGGGCTTGCAAAACGGGTTTCTTCAAGCAAACTCCATCGTTTAGAGAAAAGTGATTGTACAAAAAAAGATCTGATCTCCTGAGTGATTATGAATTAGTTACCCAGATGTGCTGACTGTAAGGCTAGCACCCAAGTGGGTTAGGGTCAGATTTATTCTTAGTATCTGCTCTTTGAAGACACAACAGTGTCAGGCTTGTGTTGTGCAGGGAGTCAGATTTCATTATCATAATGGCCCCTTCTGGCACCAAAATCTGTGAATCTCTTCCTTTTATCAACCTCAGCTGATTTTGCTGTCTGGAAATGGTTGCAAAGACGAATGGGGCCCAAATCTGGTAACAAACGATGAGTTTTTAAAGGATACAAACATTGATTATTGTTTACCCAGCTATTTTCCAAAATAACTTCCAATAAGATCAACTAGAAAACTCAAAAAAAAAAAAACCTAAAACAGGTCAACTAGAAATCTCAAAAGGAAAGCAAAGACAGGGCCCATGGAGAGGACGGGTGAATACAGAACAAGAAGCAGCAGCATACAATCGAGAAGTAAAGAAGACCGATTTATACAAAAATCGTATTTGTTAAAATATCAGAATCACAGGTAGCCTTGGTGGGGAGAGATCGTGGCTACATGAACGAGCTCAAAGTTAAAGTCTTGCTGCTTGGACTTTGTGGGGAATGAACCTGCAGCCCAGGGAGGCTCACTGGATGCAGTGCTGAAGGCTTATTCCCTGGAAAAGGCCAGGCACAAAGCACCCAAAAGCACGCCTGAAAACAACCAAGCAAGCAAAAACTGCAAATGAAGCACTGAGGAACATTTGGCAACTTGAAAACAAACAAAACGTTTAATTGGAGATTTTGTTGGTTTTGTGGTTTTGAGCAAATTTGAGAAAGGAAGGAAAAAGAGGGTATAGTTTATTAACATTAAAGCCCTTCCCGGCAAACTTACTGACCTTCAAGAGCCAACCAGGTCTTTGAAATCAATTTAAAATGTCCTAAGTGAAATGCCATGCTCAATTTTCATAATGCGTTAATTTAGTTAAAGATGTTAATAATTACCATGAAAGAATTTTCGCATACATCAGATTCATAGGTGTTCTGCATTTCAGCCTGTGTGGTGCAATATTTACTGTGGCAGCTGCTGACAGCAACTTTTTCAATGAAATTCCAAAGTACGTGCTTGTGTGTGTGCACGCATATTTATTTATGTAAATATTATGTAACCTCTTTACATAGATAATTTGAAAATTATTTAATGTCACTTTTTTCCTTTTTCATGGGGAAAGGTATTTCTCCTATTGGGTTTATATAGTTTATAGCCATAAGATTGACCAAGCAAGGCGCTATACATGTTTCAGGCTAAAATCCCATCCAGAGCCACAGATGAGCAATTTAAAACCAAAACCAGAACACATAAATGCTTGTTACTTACATTGAAATTGCTACAGACTTCCTTCATAGCTGTTGATAAATAGATATGCTTTGATACGAAAACATAATTCAGTGTATTTTTACTGTAACTTGGCACTATAGGATTTAGAGTCAATGGAAGATACTAATTCAGAAAAAAAAAAAAAAAATAAAAAGTACTGGATTATGTTTAATCTGTATATTACAGTGCTTCCCATAGTTCCAAAAGTCTCCTCACTAGAGAAATAACTTAAAGCCTGGTCAAACTGATTTCATGTATAATTTCCAAATTTCCAAACAGGTGAATATTTAGCGTACTTATCAGTTACATCAGCACTGTTAGGACAGCAATGGCTCCAATAGGCATCAACAACATGGGCTTTGTACTTCTGTGCCATATGAGGGGTTTTCTTCCTAAAATTCCTAAATGACACACATTCACCCAAGACTGATCAAAAGGCAAAAGGTCTGCCCAAATTTGGATCTACTGAGCAAGGAAAAACTATGCTCAAACCTATTCCACTTCTTTTTCATGCATTACAGTATGGATCCACACACAAACTGTCTGAAAACAAGCAGCTTTGAGCAAGTTCCACTTGGGTTTTTAAACGTAGAAACTCTATGTGAACATCAGGGTGAACTGAAATGCAGCCAACAATGTTATCGTTACTTCTTTAAAACAAGACAGAGAGATTTCTGTATTTGGAATTAAAAAATGCCACAACTTTTTGTTTCTCATTCAGTATAGTATTTCCACAACAGATAATGCTACATGACTGTTTGGCTAGATTTTTTTCAGTCGATGTAATTTGCTGGAAATACCCCAAAATCCTTAAACACCTAGCTTTTTGTTCTCTTTTAAAACTAATTACATTCTATGGAAAAAAGTCTGCCAAAGATCATCTTCTAATGCTGATTTCAGATACTCTGCTCAGCTTGGTAACTTCATGCCTGTATTTAAGTACTATTATTATATATTTCAGATATTAGATCTTTTCCCTTTTCTAAATATCTGTATTTTTGTTACCTGTAATCTATTACCTTAAAAATAGACATCTGGGTTATGGACTAGAAAGGAACATATTAAACTGAAATGCTTTCTTCTGTCACTTTATATCTCAAGAGGGACTACCTTGTATAACTAAATGTGGCAACTCACCTCCTCAGATAGTATAAGCAATATCTCTCCGTAGAATTTAGCAGATTATGAAATTTTGATCCATAGGTTTTTTTGAAACACCACTAACAAAATTCGAAATTAGTATGTCTGTCTGTGTACACACAATTTTGCATCAGCGTAGTGTCATAATTGTCCATGAAACTATTTCTCAAGGTGTTTGGTTTTGGTTTTATTTAATTTAAGAATACGCAGCATTTAAAAAACAAAATCCATGAACTATTTTGGACAGTTCTACCACAACAACTAAATTTCAGATGCTCACTTCTTAGTTTTTTTCTTTCATTTTGCTTGCTTGCATGCCAGCATGCATGAAAAAGTGCACGTGTGCTTTTAATATATATTTTGCAATCATTTCACAAGCCTTAGACTACAAATTGAGAAACTTCTCTATGGAATTTTCCTTGCACTGTGTATGAGATCAGCAAGCATGTGTAATGCAGCAGAAAATGAAGCCTCTATCCTCAGTACAAACTCTTAAGGTTTGCTAGCAGAGGAGTAAATAAAAAAGTTACAGCAGGCTGTTTGGACTCGTGTTATTATTTTTTTTAGTTGCTCACACTGCATGCAATCAACAAGTGTACTGTGGCACGATTTAAGAGAAAGAGATTATTTAAATATTTAAAATCAGATTCTTAATGATATATGGTCAGGTCCCTAGGCGTCAATCTTGCAAACATGTATGCATGTTAAGTTAATGGAACCTCTTGTGTACATATATTAAACTATTTAAATCCTCTCAGGATTAGGGATCTAATTTTGTTTCAAGAAGAAAAAAAAGTTTCTTCTTTGAACAAGTATTATTTTTTCCCCTCTCTGCCCTTTATTAAATACCTATAAAATTTCTTTGCAAGTTTTATTAGATGTATTGCTTGACAAAAGGAGATGAAAATCAATTGTGTGTGCAAGTAATTTTTGTAATTAAATAGGCTATTGTAATTTCTGATACACAAATGCTCTATCTCTAAACTTCATCCTTGTTGCCAAAAACTTTGATTTATTGTGAAATAAAACAGAGGGCAAATAACACAGTCCTATTCAGAAAATATACATCCTCTAATATTTAACCTAGTAGATCTACAATCGATAATAAAGATCATAAGCCTGCCAATAAAATCAAGTTATTTGACCAGCAATTCAAAAGCATCGCTGTATTTCTAACATCATGACTGTGTTTTATCACTGCTTACTGGTAAAGACAGAGGATGGGGAAAAGACTCAAACTCCCTACCGCAAGCACTTGCTTCAGGGGTGCTGACTGGCATCCTCCAAGGCACCCACGTTTCTTTACAGACCTAAGAGGGAGCTCACATTCCCGTGTCACACCAGGAACTGCATTCAAGAAAGATGCCAAAAGTACCTACTCACCTCTGGCTGAGGTGCATGATGAAAGGAGAAAAGGCAGAGAAGAGAGGAAAGAGAGTCCAAGAGGAGTGGCGGGGTGAAGAGGGAGGAGAAGGGAAGAGGGATGTATAGGTTTCCTGTAAGTATGGTCACTTCAGGGGGTGAGAGCAGAAATGTCTGCATATGCATAACTTTCTTGCCTTATTTCCATCCATCTGATACCGATGGAGTGACTTCTGCTCTACACATGACAGCACGGAGCAGAGCCCAAGCTGAATCGAACGCTGTCCCATCTGCATTTGTCTCAAGCTGTCCCCTTCCACATGAGGCTGTAAGACTTAAGTAATCCAAAGCTGCCAGCATTATCACCCTGGGTGCTGGCTCCAGAGTGTTATGGTCCCTCAGGAGGTCTAAACAGTGTTTAGTTGCTGCACTGGTTTCTACTAGGAAGCCTCCCAGCAACTGAAAGGACTGGCAGAGATCCCTGCTCCCCCCACGTGCCTTTCTCGAGTCCCAAAACCAGCACGTTTTTTCCTTCCTTTTTATTCCTCCAAAAAGCAGTCGGAACCCTGGCTTTGCAAAGCTCTCAAATTTACACAAAGGAGTTTCCTGGGCTCTCAAAAGCTCATTGCAAAGACACTGTTTAACTCCCCTGAACTTCAAGTCACAGTACCGAGTCCTTCCTTGGGACAGAAATGCTGTGACAGGAGGTTGCAATCCTGCATCGCAGCACTTCAGAGCTGGACTGCACTTCCATCATTAAATTTGACTTATGCATAAGAAAGCAAATCATCTGACTAATTACCTACTGTCATTCAATAAGCCTAGAATTCACGAACAAATTAGGTGATGATATTACTGCAATCACACAGTGCATCATAAAATCTATCATAAAATACAATATTACTTGTGATCGTATAGCGCTAAGACATGAAATAAGGTGATAGCAAATAAATAAACAAATAGAAGAATCAGTCATAACCCCTGTTTCATCTCTACACTTAGTTTTCTCATTTCAAAAGTATCTCCTTTGAGCAAAATAATATAGTTTTTATTACATTATAAAGCAGCTTTCTGTAGGCTCGTAACAGTACATACTACTGTAAGAGTTGGATCCGTTGATGCTTGATATTTTTAGGCCTATCCTCAGCAAAGACAGGTTACAGATCTCTGTCAAACAGACACTGTGCAGCCACATCTACCTGCCTATTATTTAAAAGAAACCCACACCCTCGACAGTGACTTTTCAGGCAATTATTGTGTGGCTGTGCTAATCCACCGTTAGGCAGCGCCAAGAAATTATCAGAAGAGCTTCAGATATTATTGTGCTCTGTCATGCTGGAGGGAGACCTGGTTGCTTTGACACGCGGTATCCCCCCCGGCACTTGAGGGAAATCAGATTTGCTGGCTGACACTGTCACTTCTGTTCGCTGCCTCCGATGTCTCTGATCAGGAGGTACAGCTCACTAGCAGTGAATTCCACACAGCTTAAAAAGGGCTGTCCCTTGGTGGGCATTTCCTGAGAAAGGTCCCACAGAGAATCAGCGGGGACTTGCTCTTCTTGCGCTGGTTATTTCATCTCATCCTAAATTTTTATTTCTGGCTTATTGAGCATCAAAAGCCGAGCAGGAAAACACTAACTACAGTACCTTCTGGGGGCTGATGCCACTCGGATTCACCTGAATTAGAAGGTGATGTCTAGTGCTTTACCTAGTGCTTAAGCCATAAAGGGAGTTTATTGAGCCGAAGTGCAGGCTGCTCGGCAAAGAGTGCCTGCAGCTCCAGGAAACAGCAGGAAAATAAGGCTGAGATGTTATATTTGCCGTTTGAACTGAAGGCACACCCATCTGGCTACCTGAATGCACAATCCTGCGCTACTGTTCAAGCCCGATTGCTGGTGGATGAAGCAGATATCAAAGTTTTCTTTTCATCTCTAAGAGATACGGTGCATAACTTCTCATATTATCCTATCGCCCAGCTTCATCTCTTACTGTAGGATCGCTGGCAGAAGTGGAAAGGCCTGAGGAGATCTGGTGCTGCAGTTAGCAAAAAAAACTGGATAAAAGACGCACCACAGAAGTTTTCTGAAGGCAGCTTCGTGCCCACACGCCTTGCTGGGGAGAGCAGGGGTCACCGTAGACCTTGTTTTTGAGGTATCTGTTCTGGTTCCCTCAGGTCGCACATCTTCTGGGCAGCCAGTGCAAGCACGCCAGATGAGGAGACAGAGCTGGTTAAGATAATCCGCTCTCAGCTAAGATATGAGAACATGCTGTGTTCTTGAAGATACACCCTCTATATCTGAAGATAAGAAAGGACTTTATGCTTTTACAAATATCTTTGAAAAGTAAGCACTGCAAAGCTACAGTTATACACTAATGTAAACTTTTTTGAACTACTGATGTTCCTCAGAAATTACTTTTCATAACTATACCAGTAAATGCATGACTATGATTTTTTTTTATCAACTAAAACCACAGAGTCAAGAAAATAAAAACTTGTTATCTGACCACTCTCAGGCTTTTGGTTTACAACTATAACTCTTTTTGAATTGTGATATATACTAATTTAATGCTTTTCTGGCTCAGTATTCTCATCTATAAAACTACAAACACTTTGGTCATGTTCTTTGATGGCTAAGGATAAAGGAGAGCATATAAATTCTGAATCTACAATTTGTACTTCAGTAGTGGTACGCCTGTACTTGCTGGCACCAATCAGGAAGACTAAGATGCAAGTAAACTATATTATACACAGACAGGCAGAGAATCATAATGATGTTTACAGCTGCAGAAAACAAACACCCAGGATATGGGAAAAGATGTCAAACAAAGGCAAAGGAAAGCAGAGATGGCGAGTTTGGTTGCTTCCACGTCTATATTTATAATGCAATCAACACTACTGTAAATTCAACTGGCTCACTGATCAGCAGACTGTGTACTGAAAAATTATTAACTTTGTTGATCAAGCAAGCCATAGCCAGATCTTGCAATTATTTTTTTCTAAACAGCTGTATAGAGGTGAGTCATTTTATGGATGTCTGCAGATCCTACAATAAAGTAGCAAGCTCAACGCCAGTTACGCCCCGTTACTCTTGTGATGGCCACTGCTTCTTTCCTCCCAAAGGTAAATTACGGTAGGATTTTAGAGTAAAAGCCCTCTGAGGTCTCAGGCATGCTGACAGCAATTTTGAAAATGTGGACTTTAACTTTTATTGCACAGAACAGCACCTTCTTATTAGAAAATGGTTATAGGCATACTTTATCAATAGGCTAAAAGGAAAGGTGTGATTGCAGTGATGTTAATGGCAAGGTCTGCGCTTCTTTTAGAGGTAAATACTGAAGTGTTCTTGGACTCCTCTCCCACCTGTGCTGGAATACTTGCAGTACTCCTCAGGGAAAATAACACAGTGTTAACCAAATTGTTCTGAAGTAATTACAAGTGAAGTAGATACTTGTACCCAGATCTGATATATGAGGAAACTTAATACATGTAACTCAGTCACATTCAACCCCGCTCCATCCAAACAGGAGAAAGGGAAATTCTGAACTGGCAGCTCTCCTTGGATTTTTGTGCTTTTTGTTTTTCTCCATGTCAGCAGTTCTCCACTTTCCATGTAGTTTCTATCATACTGTATTACACAAATACTGCTGCAGTATTGCAGATATCTGGATACCAAGATATGCTCATTTAAAATTCTGTCACAGATAGTATAATATTTTAGTTTCCAAACTCTGATACAAAACAAGCAAATTTAAAGTTTAAAATTGACCAAAATGTGTCCCCCATCCCTCAGAGCATCACTTTCTATGTTGGAAAGCTATTAGAGATCAAAAGCTCTGCTAAAACTGCAAGAGATCAAAAAAGGCCTACGGCAATAGGAATGTGAAGTGATTAAGCCTATAGTTCTTCAGGCAAGATTGTTCCCTGGCTGAAAGAAATTAGAAAAACTCAGATCTCTTGAGGATAGGAATTCAGAAGAACAAAAAAAGCACTTCAGCATTGTCGGGGTTTTTTGACAAAGGAGAAAAGGAGAGGGACAAAACCCAAATACGCTGGACTAGGCACTGAAAGAAGCATTCTGCCTGGGCAAAATTATTTTAAATCAACAGTTTTGTATTCATAGCATATTTTGACCTATTACTGCTTCAGCACATTGTAGTACAAAGTTATTGCTGAATACGATAAAGAACATTTTAATCTACTGAATGTGCAAAAAGCATAAATGACTTTTTAATAACACTTTTGCTTTGACTAAGATTTATGTCAACGAGAGAAAAGATTTTAATGAAAAAATATTGCTACAAAGCAAATGTGTATGCTTACTGCTTATATATATGTGAATGAGACAGACATTAATAAAGAAATACAGCTGCATGTAAGATCTGGCCTTTAATTTTCCCTATTCCATTTTTTAAATCCATCATGGAGTTGTGATATTTTGATAACACATTACCACAGTTATGACATAAAAATGGCAATACCTAGAAATTAGTTAATTACATCTTTTAATATAAAATATGAATATCAAAGATGTTGAAATTGTCTTGCAAACCTTTGACCTGATAGAAACCTGTGAGTAAAAAATCACTGCAGCCGATTAAAAATTATTTTATCAGATTCCCACTCCTCAGGATAGCTCTAGCCTCTGCTTGCTTCTCAGTTGTGGATCCTTCCCACCTAACGGGAGGGCTATGAGGAAAAACTGTGGGTTTCATGTTTAGAGCAACTGCGTACAAGAAATGCATTTCACAGAAGTCCCAGGCTCTCCTGGTTATAAAAGTGCTTGCAGACGTGTCCCGTCGACGGCAGTCCTCTCCGCATTACAAATTCACTGCTGTGACTGCTCTGGGATTACCCTTACATGGAGGGAGTGGGAGGGTAAGTGGAAAAGGGGACAGGAAAGTAAAATAGTGTGAAGACTCCAAAGGCAAATCCAAGCAGATAAAATACCTGAAAAATGACACCGGGTCACACAATAATAGTACCAAAAGCAAAACACATGTCCTCTTCCAATGCATGGCAGGTGCCCTGTGTGATTAGAAAAGCCGGGACATGACCTCACTCTCTCTAATAAATCTATCAAAAGCTAAAAGTTGTGTTTCACCTGGAAACCATACGCATGACTGCCATGCTGGTTTTCAACTAACAGGGAGTCATTTAACAGAAGGTGAGTAGAAGTGAATGATGAATATACCCTTCAGTGCAGCAGCTGAACCAAACAGCACCTGCTGAAATCCTTGTGGGGTAGAATATTTTGGCAGGGAAAACGTTGCCTATACATCTTCAGCTGGGAACTGAGTCTGTCTACGTGTTACTCTCTGCTTAAAAAAGATACCCACTGTTTATCAGACACTCTACAGATAATACAGAAAACTTCTGAGTGGGATGACTACTGCATTTATCTATTTTTCTCTCCCTGAATTTAGCAGAGTGCTCTAGCTTTTATGAACAACAAAATGCAGCCCCTCTCTCTTGGGACTTGGACTGCTGCAATTAATAAGCTGCGTCCTTAAAGGGGGCCTACATGAAAGGTGAGGAGGAACTCTTTATGAGGGAGTTCAGTGATAAAGATGAGGGGTAAGAGTTTTAAACTGAAAGAAGGTATATCTAGATTAGATATTAGGATGAAATTCTTTACTTGTGAGGATGGCGAGACACTGGATCAGATTGCCCAGGGAAGTTGTGGAAGCTCCATCCCTGGAGGTGTTCAAGGCCAGGCTGGATGGGGCTTTGAGCAACCTGGTCTGGCGGGAGGTGTCCCTGCCCATGGCAGGGGGATGGAACTAGGTGATCTTTAAGGTCCCTTCCAACCCAAACCATTCTATGATTCTATGTAGACAAGCATTGCCACAAGCACAATTCATTATTGTTGTTCCAGTCTGTCTTCAAATTATATTTAAAATAGTTGGCAAAGAGTATTGTTGAGAAGATAAAAAAAGATTGCTCAACACATCCAAGTTTCTTTCAGTATAGAAACATCACTCTTCATCCAGGCATGTAAAGAATTTCATTTTCTTTCGTACTAGAATGCAGCCAGTACTAGATCCTTTGTACTGTACTATACATGTGACCAAATGAGATCCATAGTGAATAATCATTTTTTCTGTAATACACTTCTCGCTCTCGCCTGAAACAAAACAAACCAAAAAACAACAACAACAAAAAAAACAAAACACAAAAGAAAATCTTTCCTTTTTTATTTGATTGCAAAATGAGTCAACTGTTTTTATTTAACTAGGTCCACTGCTCTAGAAGACAACACAGGCATCATATTTTGTACATAACTCTCTCTTTCTCATGAGAATTCAAGGAAAGTCCTTTTTGACTTACTAAAGGTCTACCGACAGTGGGTCGAGCAAGACATAACAACATGTTACACTCGCTTACATTGTAACTTAATTCTTTCCCAAGGCTCCAAGTTTTTCAACCCTTTCTCACACTAAAAAGCCCCATCATGAGTAATTCAGCAAAAACAACTGCCTTTTTTGAGTTTCCAAAATGATAACACACTAACCATCTAAATTCCTAGTTAAGCTTCTAAAAACAAGTAAGATTTTAAAAGTCTCACAACTGTCACTGATTTTGTGAACCCAGGGCTAAGACTGCTAGTCTACTTGAATAAAATAAAATCAGTGAAAAGTACTGCATATTTATCAAATAGCGTGCAGCTTCTTGCATTCCATCAGAAATTCCCTCAAGTACGTCAGGGAAGTCTTTCAGTGTTCTCTGGCTTGTGCTGCAAACCAGCAATCCTTGGGTTGTCTAAACAACATGGTTCTTTAAAAAACAGGTTTGAATTCTCTCCAGGAAGAGTTGATCCTTATTTGGATATCAATCTAAAAGACTCAGAGCTATGCATTCTCTCTACAACTATGTAGGAATGTCTGGGTGGTGGAGAGAGGAATCCAGTTAATGAAGTAAGAGAAAAAACACACTGCCAGAAGGACCCTTTGGTGCTCTGTCCTGTCCTTTCCCTGTTGCCTCACCCTGTCAATCACACCTGAGAAGATAGTAAGAGCTGCTGCTTGCACACATGTACAAGCCTCATAACTGATGGGTTTGAGGCAACTCTTATGAAAAGTCATATAGTGAGAGGACACTTCATTATTGAAGTCTCTGTGTTACTTTATAGGAAGAGAAGGAAGTTTCACATTAACCTGACACAGATGAGTAATCATCTTGATACCATTTCCCAGATGAATAATCATCTCAGGAAAAACTGCTAAACGTTATCAGTTGCGGTTCAGACAGCCCAGTCAGGGTGAGTCAGGCTGTAGAAGCACCTCAAGCTTCAGAGAAGCCGGAAACCTGCCAATGATTAAAGGCAGAAGCCTCCAAAACACACAAGAAATAAGGCTACTGGCTTGTTTGCAAAAGTCTGTCCATCATTAAGGTCAGACAGACTTTGCAGTGCCATTTCCCCACGTGGTTATACCAACATCTGAAAAAGACTGGTGTCTCCCCAGTTGACGCGGTCACGCCAAACAGCCTCCTTGTATGAACACAGGTTATGTTGACAGAGGTGGGTGGTTGGCGCGTTGTATCATTGGGAGATGAGGTCTTGTTACACCAACAGTAAACCCATTTTGTTGACATGTTAGGTTTGACCTAAGGCACTCTGCTAACATCATTCTGACAGCACATCTCTCCCGCAGAAGTGCTGTAGTACAGATGTAATGTAATGTATGATACAGTGCCCCTACTCTAATGTAGGTTAAGAAACATATATCACAAGCATGGATTCATCTCCTTAAAATGGTTAAAATGGTTAGCTCGTTTTTCTAGGATTTAATAATATTGATCATTTTCTGTAAGAAAAACTCCATTATTATATTGCCTATACTTACCATGAAGGTGATGTGCATAATTTTTATGCAGATTATGCATTTAAGAAACACGTAAGTCACAAGATTTTCTTACAACACTTTTTCATAGTCACTGTTTTTAGTCGTGTAGCACAGCCTTATAAATGATTTTCCTCTTTAGTCAGGAAAAATCACTGTCAGCAAGCAAGTTGCTTAATGTTGTTTACAACATACCGTAAGGTCAAAATTAACATATGTAATGATCATTTTAAGGAGTGACACTGTGATGCATCAAGCATGAAAGAGGTCAAGAGTAAGTCCACTAATAATGTCATCTTATCCTTATATATCTCCAAATATTCAAAAGAATCTAGGTTTCAACTGGCTCAGTCACCTTCATGAGTTTTTGGGCTAGTTTATATATATAAATATATATTGAATGGATTCCTTCATGAGGTGCATTAGTGCAGAAACATTCTCTGCCTTTGTAGGAGCTGGTTTCCTACTGCCCCAAGTGTTCAGGTAGCCCAGGGAAATCAGTGCCTGAACTCAGGTACTTGGATTTGGTGCTGGAAGTTTGGTGGTATGAATATGCCTGTCTCCAACAGTCTGTTTATTTTCCCACAGAAGTTTGGTGAAATTCCCATAGATTTTGCTTAGAGCTGTATTGGTTTAATGTGATTTGCTGAAGAACTTTTTTATTCTTTACAGGTGTCTGTTTTTCATGTGTAACCTTTTCCTATTTCCTTTGAATATTCTCATATGACTACACATCTCCACTACTACATAACAAAGAATCCTGTTTAATATAACTATATTTTTATAAGTGGCTTAGGAGAAGTAGGTTAGCCTGTTTACAAAGTGTTTGCCTGCTGTAGGCATGTCTTAAATACCTTACTTTACCTTACTTAGAAATCCTTTAAATTTTTCTATGTCTCTTCTGCAGACAGAAGAGGCTGAACAACACTATGCCTTTTAGATTTAATTGCTGCTTCCTGAAGCTACCAACCCATATCACGGTATCAAAAGTGTTATGTTTGTTGCTGTTGAGGTTGTGCTGATCAACTAAACAAACCTTTCAGCTGTCAGATTTGACAGTGACACATGCATAACATCATCTTTACGAAGGGGAAGAGCCACAAGCACATCAGAGAGCCAATATACTATGCCCTCGACCTTTTTCCAAAGCAGGGTAAGAATCGCACCTAATTTTTCCTCTACAGCTGCATGCAGAGTAGTCATACTCCTTAAAATGGCATTTTACAAGGCAGCACCACCACCTAAGAGAACTGTTGAAAAGAGACTGGATTGCAAACAGCCAGCCAGATAGGCACAAAAAGCAGGGCAACTAACGAGAAACAGCCTTTCTTCATGGCATTTCAAGACCTTCTAGCAAAACTGAACTAGTCTTGCCAATAGAGTTAACTGTGTTTTTGTGGTTTCCCTTACAGTGGATATGTTGGTAGCTCAGGAGCTGCAGTTGAGAAGGATCACAGAGTATCTTGGGCAAATCACGGTCAAGCCTCACTACATACAAAAGCAGAAAACACCAAATCTCATTCTGAAAGGGACTAAGAGGGAGAGAAGCAATTAATTCTCCTCTTCTTTGGGCATACAGTCATTCTAGACTGTAAACTGCAGGATAAAAGGCCTAGTGACAACTCTATTATGGCAACAAGTTATATGCTTTATCTAAATAGAGTAGAGAGATTGTAGAATGACGTCGCCCTTCCCTGCCCTTTTCAGCCTGTTTCTATTGCACACACTTACATGCATATTTCAGCCACTGAAGTGTTTACAGATGCACTCAAGCTAGAGCCCGTCCTACTGATTTAAAGCCCACAGAGTAAAGCAGAACCCAATTATTTCGCATGGTAGAAAGAAGCGCATGATATACTTGCTAGGGATACTTCTGAAACCTTATCACATCTGTTAAAAGTGGTAACATGGCCCAGGGTCAAGCAGAACTGCATTCTAAGACATCTTTTGGTTTTGGTTTGTTTTTTTTTTAAGCTTGACACTGGGAAGCAACAGGTAGTTTGTACATGCAGCACCCTGTCACCAAAGTGTAAGATGGGTGTACCTTAGGAAACTCAGGATGCAAGTGTCGCTAAGTGGAGACAAGTACATTTGGAGACGTGTCCACATTTCTTATAAATTACTCATTACTCAGAAATCAAGGTAAGGTACCCAACTAAACTCCATTTCCTTGTTGCCTAAACCTCTTTTTTTTTTCCCTTCTGACCTCTCTTTAATACTTTCTGACTAATTTCTGCAAGGACAGTTGGCATGCAAAATGACAAAACCTGAGACTCTCAAGGTACACAAGCTGCGTGTACACCAAGGTGTTATTTTCTTCTAACAAATGGCTACCATGCCCAACTGATGCATGTTCCCACTGACGCAAGAGAGAAACCTTAGGATATATCCTGAAGTTAGACAGAATTGCATCACTTGAGGGATATTCAACTGAGGTCAAAGAAAAGGTGTGCTGATTATCTACCAATTTCTCACGGACTGGTCAGCATTACAGTAAAATGCTAATTATGCTTCATTAATCCCTGCAATTAATCACTGATCCCTTGCAAATAAGGTTAATAACATCAGCGCATGCGATACCAAGGGACTGATCTCAGTCTGTGAAAACCTTTCTGTTTGACTTGTTAGCAGCTAGACCATATTTTCCTGCCAGAAGAAAAAGAAAGCCTCTAGTAAAACACCAGCTAGATTACTATTGCCACTTTTTTTTTTTTTCCAATAATATTTTTCATGTTTACCTTTCTTGCATCTCGTATCATCTTCCGAACAGTTTCCTTTATGGTGTAAGGCTGTGCTCGTGGTGGATGAAAAAGCAGATCAATATTCGTGCTACCAGAAATTCCAGGCATCAGGTAGGGCCAACCTAAGTCGAGATTTGGAGCTTCCACATCTGATTCAATAGGCCAGTATGTTCCCGAGGAAGAGGTGTCATCAACGGCATGGTTAGAGGAATAAATTGTGTTTTGGGGAAGTTTGTGAACATTGTTCAAAATGTAATCAATTTCCTCATCTGCTAGGAACTCTGAGCATCTCTCTTTGGAAAGAAATTCTTTGTAGGCTTCTAAACCTCCTTCAATTAAAGCATCAATAGCTACCCGGTACCATTCCTTGTAGTGAGGTTCAATATAGTTGTCCGATCTGCATTCGTCATGTAAGGATGACAGCAAAGATGAAGTTTCCATTTTCACGTATATTTTGTATAGCGTCTCTTAAACTTCCATTCGCGAGCGGATGAAATATATCTGTAAAGACAGGAAAGTAAGAAAACAATCAGAATATTTGTAGTGATCTATAACACGCACACAGATATTATTCAAAATACTTTTCTGGTAATATTGCTGTAAGTTTTTCTTTTATTAAAGAGCTAGATAAAGAGCCTCTTCCACAAAAGGCAAAACTAAACGCATGTGAAATTAAGGGATTTGTTGAAGTTTTTCTAATAAAAGCTACAGCAGCGCTCATAATACACTGAAGATCTGTGCTGGTAACAGCAATACATACCCAATGCATGTTTCAATACGCTACTGTAGGTTGTGTTTTGAAGCTGTCTTTGTAACAAGTGGCAGAGTAGTGTTCAGAAACACTTCAGAAATCAATTCTATTTCCTACTTTTTGATGCATTAATCTTTCTCTGGAATACATACCTTTTCTCTGGCTTCTTTGAAACCACAGTCATTCAGGTCCTTCTCCTTATCTATCTGTTCTCCCATGCTGATCTAATCCATTTGTTGCTCCCAAGCAGGACCAGCCTACCTCATTTCAGTGAGTTATGAGGAACTCCAGAAAGATTTCTCTTCCCACATCTGGGATCAAACTCTGAATCAGCAATCTCATGTCTAGTTTCCACCCTGCACATTCCCTTTGCCAAAAGGAGCGGCTGCTTTAATCTTACCTTTTATTTTTTTTTCCCCAAAACATTAATAATAAGTTGTTTACTGCTGATGATTTATAAATTCATTCTTACCATCTTTTAATTTCATTTAACGAGGGCTGAGAGGGTTGGTTTCTGCTGCAACAATTTGGGATGTAAGGTAGAGACAGGACAAATGGTCAACGTTTCTTCTTTCATGTCTGTGCAACCCTACGGGACTCCAGCAACTTCACCATTTGCCTAAAACCTAAACTGCAATGAATTTCTGCACTGGGCAGGTAAGCCACAAAAAAAAAAAAAAAAAAAAAAAAAAAGAAAGAAAGAAAGTGAAGAAAGTGGGAGGTGGATTTTCCTGAGAGTGGCACCAGTATGGCCATGTAAAATAGAAAGATGATACATGGTAGCACTGTTTCATCTTTCAGGGCTGGAGCATGAAGCTTAAGAGAAAGACAGCAGAAATAGGAAGGACATCCAAAAAAGGCAGAATAGTTACAAAAAGCATATACAAAGTATAGGCTGAAAGTTAACATTGCGTTTCCCTACAAGCCTAGTTAATAGTATAGCAGTATAATAGCAAGGAATAGTTGTACGGAGTTCTGGTTGCATTTACTGGCATATAAACGTAACACAGTTCTCTCTTCAAATCAAGACCTTTCAGATAGTTTTGCAAACAGTGCATTTGCTTTCCACTGTCTGCTAGGAACAGTTTAAATCTTCTTGAAAGGAAATATAAATCAGCTATATTAACCTAAAGGAATAAAAATCAAAATCTCCACACACTACTGATACGCCAAAGTCCAATTAAATGTTCAATCAAACCAAGATTTCTGAGGAACTTGGGAAGTCAGAGGTTAAAAAAGACCAAGAAAGAAAAATCCAGATCTGAGGCTGGCATCAGCATGTCATATGAAATAATTCCATTTGAATCCTGTCTCTCAGCCAAGTAGCAGGGTAGATCTTCCCAGATAGGATTGCTTTCGAGCCTGGGGGAAAGGAGTGTTTCTGGCTGCTTCCAGAGTAGCTCTTTGTGGTGAACTGGAAAGCAGCAAGCGAAAGGGATCCGATTGCCCTCCCCTGATCGAGAATTACATGTATTCCCGTGACAGATATTCAGGGCTTCGTTCTACACTGCTCTCACAGGTAGAAACAAAACATTATAAACCAGGAGTGATACCAGTTCCCTTTGCCCAGATGCAGGCGCAGCCTGTGGTGTAAAGTGATGGAGAACCGACCACGCGGTACAGACAAGACAGACCCATTCAAAGGTCAACCTCTGACAATATTGCATGGTGTCAGTGTCCCACGGAAGCCAATCATCTGGAACAGGTTTTCAAGATATTTTAGATGAAGAAGGAAAAACTACCGAGAGCACAAAATGCAGAGTTACTCAGTTGAGTTGTTCTGAAGAGTCTGAACACTAATGCAGGTGACTTTCTCAATAAAGTAATACACCTCTCTTGTAGGGCCCTCCAGGACACATAACTCTCCAAACAGTGCAGTAAAACAGTGTAGTCTCATTATTAGTCTTATTTAAGACTAAATCTAATTTTACAATGGCAAATGAAAGACAGTTCTAAAATTCTTATTACTTTGGAATGGATATACTTCAAAAATAGGAATTTTGCCACCAATTGCATATATATGGTTGAGAAAGACATGTTTACTTCAAAAGCTTGTCTAAATCCCTTTTTTATTCTTCTCACCCTTTCCTTTGAAAATAATATATGGGAACAGGGCTATACTTAATATGTAAAGTTGTGCAATATAGAATATTGAATGTTGTGAACAAATAAAAGGCAAAAAATTACTGTATGTGTGTGCTGGCTCGTGTGTGTTTTTTGTTTGGTTTGGTTCTTTTGATTTGTTTTTTTGTAATATTGTGTGACTTGTCATTGAAAACAATGAATTAATTAATTGTTGCATAGGTCAAATGCAGTAACTTATGCTCAGACTTAAAGCAGGGTATAAATATACCACAGTCGTGGAAAGGTGAGACTTCCAGTGCAGTGTCTTCCAAACAAGAATGGTTATTCTACAGTGAACATCTTTGATGTTGATCTTTGACTTACAAGTGCTGTTTATAAAAGAAGCTTAAAGCAGCACACATTTAAGAAATTAAATGTAAAATCCATCTGCATGGAAATAAATCACAGTACTGATGAGACAAATGAAAAAATTCTAATTCTGGTTTTTGGAATTAAGGACTTCAGCATGTGATACATTCATGAGAAGAAACAAAAGAAAATTCCCAAATTAAAATGATGGCTTCAGGTGTATTTGACAAAAGCTCTAGATGTCTTGACACAGGTATTTTCCTTCTTAGAAGGTAAGAGCTATTTTGTAGGAAATGTACCCATGAAACTGATGTAATTTCGGATAGAGAGACAGGTTTAGACAAAATTCTAAAATAAACTTTTTGGTGTCTTCTTCAAACATGTATAATGATTTCCGTATAATCAACTCGATTCTTCAAAGATTCTCCTCAGGTCAACAATTCTATTAGCAAGGTTGTGCAGAGCAGAATGAGGCCCATCTCTGGCAGCTTCCAGAGCTCTATCAGACTTCACGTACATGATTACAAATTTTACCAGCATGAGGAAAGCTGTTGTTCATCCTCTGAGAAATAACCTTGGCTGTTAATCCCACCTCAGCGTACCAGCCATCTTCTCTGCTTGGACACAGGGATCAATTACTTAAAACTTTTTTATTAAGTGCCATTAATGGTCTTAAATTGAATGCAAACTCCAACGCAGCCCTTAAAACTGAATCTTTTGCTGAAGAACACAAATTCTGAATCCTGCACTAATGTGATCATCTTGTCCTTATATCAAAAACACGCTCTGTCCTTTCCAGTGCCATTACGAGGAACCCAGCAAGAAGAGGGCTTTTTCTTTGAAAGAAAAGTAACCGTGCCCTTTTGCAGAAAGATACAGAGTATCCCAGCTTCCACAAAAGCAGCAGATGACAAATGCCCACTGAAGAAAATGACGCAACACTCTTGTGGTGGTTCCAGGAGCAGAGTCCTCCAGGCTAGAGCTAAAGACAAGTAACTTCCCTGCCTTACTAATATTCTCAGGATTTGAAAAATTTCCTATTCAGCAACTTTGGGGAGCAGCTCTAACCTCAGGCTCGTACAGCCGGTCCTCGGCAAGGCCCTGGCCATGGTGCTCTCCTCGGGATGTCCTTATTTCTTTTCCAAAGGAAAAGCGATCGCTTTGACAGTTTCTGCATGAAGTTTCAAGCTTGCCGCCCCATTTAATGGAAATTTAAACCACGGGAACATCTTGTCTCAGGTCCCTCCTCCTCAGGTATGGCTTTTGGGGCACCCACCTGAGCACCTCTGACCCGCGGCTCTGCTGAGGAGCCTCCCCGCTGCTTCGGGGCCTGCTGTGCCCAGCCTTTAACACGATAAACAGGAGTTTTACGACAGCTGCCTTCCACCGACCTTCATATTACAGACTTGTATCAGGAACAAATAATAATTACCTACATTAAGCAGTGACAGGCAATTATTCCACTATAAACGAAATTACAGTATTTTCCGTGGATACAAAGGGCATCGAATTCAAGTGAAAAAACACCACCCCAAGCGTTACTGCTTCTTTAACAAAAAAAAAAAAAAAATCAACACCAAAAAACCCAAAACAAAACACAAACAAAAACCAACAAAACAAAACAAAACAAAACAAAAAAACAACAAACAAAACAACAACAACAACAAAACCACCAAAAAAAACAACCCAGAAAGTTTAACTTTTCGGGCAAAACGGAGTGCAACCGGCCCTCCCGCCGGCACCGCCACGTGCTCGGCCGCGCCTCAGCCTTGAGGACACCCCACGCGTGTCACCCACCCCCGGACACGGCGGGACCCCGGCCTCGCCCCGCCGGCCCTGTGGGCCGCCCGCCCCGCCCGCCGCCTCCCGTCCCCCCTTCCCTCCGCCCCGCCGCTCGGCGCCGGTTCCCCTCAGGTGCCCCCGGCCGGTACCGCGCCGCCGCCTCCGTTTCTGGGTCCCCGCTCCCCCCGTTCCCCGCGGCTCCGCGGCGGGGGGCGGGGGAGGGGGGGGGGGGGAAGCGGGGGCAGCCCCTTGCCCGCTCCGTGGAAGGCGGGGAGGGGGGGTGGGGGGAGACCCACTTACTTGTCCCGGTGCCCCGCGGTGGGGTCTCGCCTGCGGAGCGGCGGGGACGGCTTGGAGCCGCGACTGCTGCGATCGCGGCGGCGAGTCAAGGCGGCGCAGGGCTCATGGCAGGTTACTTCCCGTCGCTCTCAGGCGCGGTGGGTGTGGAAACCAGTTACAACATGTCAAGACGGTGTCGCACCAAACCCGCCGCCGCGGGAGCGGGGCAAGGGCTTGTCTGAACTGGGTGAAGCCCGGCCCTCCCGCGGAGCCATGGGCAGCGCCTTCCCAGGGGCGCGGCGGGCCTCCCCCTCCCGGTCCCGGCCCGTCCCCGTCCCATCCCGGCCCGCCCTTGCCCGCCGGTCGGCAGCCGCGGGCGCCCCACGGTCCCGCGGGGCAGGGGCCGACCCCGGCCGCGCACAAGGGCGGCCCCGCGGGGGAAGGCGGGGGAGGGGAGGGGGGTGGGTGGGGGGAGGCGGGTGTGCGTGTGGGTGGGAGATAAAACTCAAAGCAAACGTCGGCTTGAGGAAAAATTAAACCCGTCAGCCTCGAGTCACAGTTTCCAGGTTAAGTCCCCGGGAGCAAGTCACGGCGAGGGAGCGGTACTCGTCGGAGACCTTTAAAGGCGGTTATGTGGATGAGCGCCCTTTCCACGGCGCAGTTACTTCAAAATGCTCTTCTTTCGCTCGCGATGGCTCAGGTCAGAGAAGGGGACCCAAAGGCAGAGGCCCCATCCTGGCTGGGGTACCGGCCAGGCCTTCCTCCTGCCAGCCTCCTCCTCCTCCTCGCCTTCCCGCAGGCTGGGCACGCCGACGCGGCCACCTCGCCTTTGGAAACCTTTGGGAGCCCTCTCTGAAAGGCTCTTCCAAAACGCGATCGTCATCTTGGTAGGATCGTGCAACTGCCAACACATCAGCACGTCACGCGTGTGCATGACTTACACGCTGACGCTGGAGCGCACCAAGTTTTCTTTGTCAGTCTAAATTAATGGCAAGAGAGAGGAAAGTTTTTGTAGGCTTCCTCCGTATCATACCCTGTGGTGCATAACTGCAGGCAGCTTTTTCATGAGCCGTTTAAGACAATGCAGTGTAACCCTGATAATTATGCTTCATCAGCAATAATTCAGCCAGTCTGACTTTAAGCACAAACTTTTTTTCTAACCGTTACTGCCCAATAGTAAGTGCAGGGTATATCCTATTCCTGAAGCTAAGTGTGATTCTACCATGACTTTTTAAAGCAGTTACCTGAGAGGAAAAAAAAAAAAGTAAAAATATGCAATATCTATACAGCAATATATGTTTATAAATGTGTAAGTCTGCAGTGACTTTTTCTGTAGTTAATTCAGGTAATGGAATGCACAAGAGGAAATAGCTGGTGTCAATATACTCATGGGCTACCCTTTACAGACATAGGATCTGGATTAAATTATTAGATTCTTATGACACCCAAATAATAATTTCCCTGGTTTTCATGAAAAATAAAGGGTAAAAATTGCTGTAAAAAATAAACAAACAAGCTTTTAAAATGTACTTAGTACTTTATAGTTAGTTAGTACACAGCACTTTTTATCCCATGAAAATGTGTGGTCAGGAAGGGAAATGTGTTTCTGTGGAAACTTGTCCATAAAAAGGTGGGGTCATGTAAATTTTTAGAAGAGCAGATCTATTTTCTAAAATTATTTTTGAAAGGGTAGGAACGTAGACCGATGATCACAAAAGTGTTTTTGACCTTGACTGAATTAGTTGGACTTTTATAAAATAAAGTTTACAAGTATTACTGAGTCTTTCTTTTAGAGAAATCAGTGGTTGAGTACCAGCTTAGCATAAACAAAAAGTTGTAATGAGACTAATGAGACCAGTAATAGCTTTATAAATAAGGAAATCTGCATGAAAAAAGGACCTTTTTTTTTTCTTTTTTTTTTTTTTTGCTACATTAGTATCTGCACCAGAAAAGTTTTTTTTCTGTGCCTTTACAGTGCCCACCTCAGTGGGAAACTGATCTAATACTGAGATCTTAAGCAACATGCATGCACACATGCAATACAAATGAACAATACCGTATAAAACAGCAACAATAATATCAGTAATAATAAGGCATCATTATTGCTGTTGTTGCTAAGGAGAACGATGCGCTCTCTAAATAGCCAGTACACTGTGCCAAAGTTAAAATTAACGGGTAAACAAAGTGATGAGGAGAGATGAACAAAACTCAAACAGATCTTTTTAAGTACTAAGAAAGCTTTTGCATAGAAGATAGAAAAAGGTGGTGGCAAATGATGTTGGAGATTTTTGCACGCAGTTGGGGGCTCCCTGAGTTTATCAACTGAAGCCCTCCAGTAGCTATACCAGACCAGATGTTTCACAAAACCGAGCCTAGATAATGTGTTTTGGAAACCAGCTATCCATAGTCAACTGTCAAAGAATATTTTTACTCTGCAGGTAGTAAACTTCTGGGTGTTGCAGCCCCAGGAGGCAGTGGAGGCAGACAGTATGAGCAAGCTCAATAAGCGGTAAGACAAATTCTTAAACAATAAGTATAAAACTGAATTCTAAATGGATGAGGCAAGGATATGCCCTTCAGCACTTTTACTCCTAGAGTTGTGGAGCTGCAGCAGTGTGAGAGGAATGGACTGCAGAAACTGGCCAGGCTCTCATTTACCTAAACAACCTTTCATTTTACTGTTGAAAACATAATATTGAGCAAGACCAGTTGAAGCATCGTATTGATTGGAATAATTTCATTGGAATCCCACTGATTCATGAAGCCTCAAAACTACAAAAAAAGTTCTTATTGTAGATATAGCTTGTTCATGGGCAAAAAGAATCAACTCTGTAAGGTTGATACCACCATCTTGAGAACACGTAATCAGAAAGAAAACTGTCCTAAATGACATGAGTACTCTGGCGATGGTGCTAATGGATGATCATCTCTGTGACTTCCATCCAGTTTCCAGTTGTCAATTTTGAGACTTTTTTTTTTGTATTGACAGATCATCTTGCCATGTACAGGTCTAGCTGAATGCAAGCAGAAGATAAAAGATTGTTATCACATATACAATGACAACAGTCCATAAGTTTATGATATGAATAATTATTAAGGATAAATATTTATATGAATGATACTTATATTCCTACTGCATGCTTACTAAGATTTAATTTAGATTTACTAAAGGGGACATTGATTTGGGAGCAATGGGTGTTTATACAAGTCATGACATCTGAGTTGCGCTTTATTAGATTTTAAACAGATGAAGAAAGAGTACAGTCCTGAAAATTCATACTATTTACAAATCAAAGGCCATCTCATCTAAGCGTAAGCACAGAGACTTCACACACTAATCTTAGAATTAGAGGAAATGTGCTATTACAGATATGGATGTAAAAGGAGCTGTACTGCATTTATACAAAGCTTGATGAGTACTGATATGAAACCCTCACCTTTTATAAAGTAGCAGAGAGAAAAATGACACAGAAAAGTACAAATTAATACGCAAAAGCAGGTGTCCTACTCTCAGTACATGCTTTTTCAAGTTAAATAATCATAACCTACTCTATTTGGTATCATATTCTTAAATCAGAGATACATTAATTTGGTAATAGTGACCTAATGGAAATACTGGGGAATGTCCAAACACCAATTAGTTCACCAATTACTCCCATAGCTTCTATCAAGAAATGGCCAATAGTTGAAACACAAAGAATTAAACCAAGATCGTTCACTGAGAGAGTTCCTAACCCATATATGGTGGCCTGGGTATATATGCTATATACTATATGGTAGATTTTTTCCTAGGACAGGTCCTGTGTCAAAACCTTGCGCAAACCTACTCAAATTACTTCAGGAAGTTCAACTGTGAAGAGAATCTGAGGGTTTCCTTTAAGGAATATGTGATAAGGAAGATGAATAAAATTATGCAAAAAACATTTTTGAGACATAAGAAAATAATAAAAATCCACCAGTCTTTATTTTCTCCTGCCAATATGTATAACTTAGAGATGGGGTAAAAGAGCAAGGTGAGAGGGTTGATCAAAGGTGAAGAACAGCTTCCATCTGAGGAAGAGTCATGCAGACTGGGACTCTTCAAGCTGGGAATGGAGTTGGTGACTGAGGCTGCCTGATGTGGTTTATTGCATAATGTGTAGCTCTGCTCTTAAACAGGGAGGAAACCCCCTGCTACAATATGAAGACATCACCTCTGGCTCAGGAAGCTCTGAGACAAGAAGTTCCAAACTGATGGAGGATGACGAAGTATTCTCCACCCCTATGCTTCATTCCTCTCCTTTTCCTCTTCACCGCAAGTCTATATGCGCTGCTGGTTATTGAAGGGTAGACACAGGGCTACGTGGACATTTGCTCTGACTTCATACAGCTGTTCTTGTATTCCTTCGGAACGTGCTAAGGCCCATGTATAAAAAAGGGGGAGGAGTGCAGTTCCCTTACTTCAAATTAACTTCCCTCTGTGGGTCAGGGAGGCAGTTCCTCTTGATCTTCGTACAGCCTCCTAGACCTCCATGCATGCCGTTGAACATGGTTCCATCCCTGCCCCTGGGGAAGGACGTCTGCACAGCTAGCAGCAGGTAGCCCAGTTTCTCTGTTTTCTTCATGGCTTGTCAAGTTTTTTAGTGACACAGTTAGGTACCTTCTTCAAGCTGACCTAAACTTTCATATTTTCTGAGGTCTTCTGCAATTTTATATGTCCTTGTGATTCAGACGCAATCTTGGAAAGCTTTTTTGCCCAGGTGGTATCCATGTGGTTGTTGTAACTTCCAAAATACGTACTTCATGCTGATGCTTGTCATTATTTTTTCTGTTCTCACTTGCCCTTACTTTAACATCCACCTTTGCCTTACTTTGGAAATAGTAATCATTGTACTATTACTACTGCAGGTAGGCAGTAATACCAAATCAACCAGAAAATAAAGCAAAAAAATAAATATACCCATTTTTCCAGTTGGTTGAAAACCTCTCCTATCTTGCTCTCCACCTCCCAGGAAACTAAACTTTTGGAGCATCTTTCTTACTGGGCTTAACCTGTCCTTCTCATCACATTTTCCCATGGGCTGGTACACTGCTGGAGTCTGAATGACAAAATCTTAACCATGTATTTTGAGATCCAGATTCAGGGCTTAAGGCTTTAGAGATAAGGGAGGAATATGCTTGTCTCTCGAAGTGAGACATACTTTGGGGTAAAGCAGAGATCAATAATGAAGTCTGTATATTAATATAGTAAAAAGTAAACTTACAGAGAATTTTGTATAATAAACATTTTTAATATTAGAGAAACTATTGCATACAACTTTTCATTTTGTATAAGTAAGAATCAAATTATTAAAAGCTAGCCTTATACCTAGGATACACCAATTTGACCAAGGTTTTGAGTACATTAAAGTCCAATTTACTGTTGATACTGGAAAATATCTCTTCCTGTTTAAGCTGTGTCTCCTCCGTATAGATTCCATGACCCCATAGCAAGGGAGAATATTTCCCTTATGGCATGGCAAGCTCTCTGCTGTTGTTTGGTCTTAATTTTTTTAATGAACTGCAGACCCAAATCCTGCATTAAGCCATGGCCAGGGACCTGAAACAAGTACGCTGGGTTCATGTAGATGCTCGCTACATAGCCATAAGGACCTTCTAGTCAAAAGGAGAATTCACGGCTCCTAGGTTGCTTCTGACTGAGAAAAAAAGGTGAGCCCTGTAAATAAACGCATGGAAAGAGAGAAATTAAACAGGGCTAGAGGGAACAAATTGTTGCTCGATTTGCACATGGTTTCTTTTCAAAGCTATAACCACTTTGACAGGCCTGTGTTGGCACTTACAAGGACCCGCTTTTGGCCTAGTGTTCACCTCTCTGCTTGGAGGTGAGGTTGGCAAAAGGATGAAAGGTCTTTGTCTCCTTCCAATCCCAGAAGTGCCTGAAGCTAGTTTTCCTCCCAGTGCTGGTTACAGTGGATGCTTGGAGCCTTCAATGATACCTTAGTGTTTACTTGGGTGCTTGTGGTCCTAATGAGCTTTGTAAACCCAAACCCAATCTCTTGTAACTTTTTTCTAATGCTAAAATTCAAGAGGGATTAAAGGTTTCACAATGCATTTGGGAGGTCTCTGGCAATCAATCGTAATACTGGCAGAAGTAGGAGGGAAAAAGAAACCAGGGAATAGAGCAACCTCTATCAAATAATAAAATCACATGAAAGTCTCAGCAGCATAGAAAGTTATATTAATGTTCCAAAGTATCAATAACATTGTAAGTCTGAATGCAGTTGCTAGAAATGGCAGGCTTCTTATTTTCTGGGTAGATTAATGAACTGCCAAGGAGGTTATGGCCAAGGAAGTTATCAGTGGTATAAGCTGTAAATAAATTCTGAAAATATTCCATCCTTGGAATTCCAATTTTTTCTTGACTGTCCACATACCTGTCCAGAAAACACAACTGACGTATGACTGGGGATTGTTTATTGGCTGAATGATACAAAGCAGATGCAGGAGTCCACACATGAGCTCAATAAATGCTTTCCCATTAATTAGGTGCTTTACGATCAGTGTGTTAACTTACATATGCAATTAATGAAACAAACATAATTTACTCTGCATTTATCAAGCTGTCTTCAGAATTAATGTAGAAGTGGTGTTACTGTGACCATGATAAAGTAAGGATAGAGATGGTACAGAGTTTTAAGTAGAGGTAATGTGTTTCATCAAACCAATTAATACTGTTTTGAAAAGTAGGCAAGCTTATGGATGCTCAAGATTCTCTAGGTCTGAAACAGATGCAACACACTTCAAATGCAAGTACAAATTGAACGATTGCTCTGAGTTGAATTAGAGAAGTTTCAAGTACGGAAGAGAAAGAACATACAAATGCAGGAGTAGATATACTAGGTCCGTCTAATTCAACATGTCTCTGACAGTAAATGGCTAGAACAAAAGATCTGGGCAAGTTTGTAGTCTCTCATCTTCAGCTGCCAGCTCTTTCAGAGGCATAGGCAAGTTGGGGATGATGGATACGGTGTGATGAAAACCCAAACATAACTGAAATCCCAAGTAGAGAAAAGTCAAAGTCACTTGTTTCAATGTAAATGTTTAAAAACTCTTGCTGTGAGGTTGTGGGAGGAAGGAGATACGGTGTGATGGCACTTAGGTAGTGCTCTCTGTGAAAATGATAAAAGAAGGTGCCACAATCACACGTTGCAGCAAGGAAAAATCTAATTGGGTCCTGGCCAAATTCCTCTCTGGGAGGGTGATTAAGCACTGGGATCTGCTTCCCAGACAGCCTGTGGGATCCGCCTCTGTGGAGATTTTCAAAACATGACTGGACAAGACCTTGGCCACCCTCTTCTCATTTTTCAATTAGACTAGCTTGAAGCAGGAGATTGGTCTAGATGACTTCCAGACAACCTTTCCAACCTAATTCTTCCGTGATACTGTGATTCTGTACTTATTCTCCTTCCTGCAACAGCTGTAATTCTGACAGTATACTCCGTCCCTGGAACGGTAAAGTTCTTGCCAGAGTTTTGCTAAAAGGCAATTTTCCTTTATGCTGCTCTCTGGTGTGTGTTAGATTATAGTCCCCAGTCTTTAACTGTAATTATCTGGTGACAATCAAAATTTTGGTTTTACAAGCTTAAGAGTTTTGCATTATCAGCACATAAGAGCACTGAAGGAGTTACCTCTAGGAAACTGAAGGGTTTGCCAATTCATAAGAGAAGCAACTGAGAAATAGTGAGAAGTAATAGCTTAAGATTATGAAATAGCATTATTACCTGATTGTGTCTACTAATATTATCAGCTATGGAGTGGCTAATTTCTCTGATACTTAAATTGGCTTTGGAGTTAAAATAGCAAGAGTAATGGAGACCCTTCACTCCCAACACGGGAGTCTTCAGTAAGCTCTGTTAATGTCTTTAAGGTTTGCCTTGAAATCCTGAAGGCCAGAAATACAAGCTTAGGTCTGAAACCATAATTCCGTGATGCTATATGGATTCCTTATGTATGGAGTATATACAATTATCACTTATGAAACTGCAAGTCAAGCAAAACAAATACTGTGAGATTTTACTGGTTATTACTGGATGATCTCATGTCAGAGAGAAATTTTATGTCAACTGTTTACGAACAAACAAACTGAAAAGTTTATGTACTTTATCAATAACATTGATATGGCTGCAAGATATTGTGTTGTGCAGCAAACCTTGAAATGATTCAACACTTTGAGTCCTCTGTGATATTTAATGGTTAATCTGAAATAGTCAAGTTCCTGAACAGTATCTTGGGCAAAACATACTCATAAATTCAAACATTTGTGGATTCTCTCCATTCCCTTCAGCTATCTGAAATGGAAAATTGTTAACCTGTGTGATAAAGGCCCAGAGGTGGATTTGAGCTATCATCTTATGTTTACCAATTATGAGACATCGTGAGCCTACAAATAATCTTGATCAAACAAATACATAAACTTTTAAGTGGCAATCCTAATCTGACTTGTACTTAATTAGTAAATGAATAAGGGTAATTCAAGTCAGGTCAAAAAGTGCATAGACTAAGGAGTAATTCAGTAAAAGTGCCTGGGTTATGAACATGGAAATTGGCAGTTGCCCCTGCCAAGAATTAAACTTGTTTTAAAATTGAATCATTTATACAGAAAAAAAAATAATAAAAGAAGTGTTTTGAAGCTAGAAAATATCTGTAGTTCAGTCATGCTGAACTATAAATGTATGGCAAGCTAGAATGAGGCTGACTATCATAAACTTGTAATAAGAACCTTCTCAAAATGAAGTCAATGCTATCCTTTCATTTTTTATCAAAGCCTTCTGAATGAAGTAGCCAAAATGATTTCAAGTCTAACAAGGAACTTTGATGACTAATGCAGGACCTCAGGCACCTGTGTTGAAAATTGCTCATCCAATAAGCCCTTCTCAACTGTTATTTAAATTGACTCCACAGGGTCTTACTTTTCCATTTAAAAGCTCCAGGGTGGCTGTTGTTCTGTATCTGTGTATACAAAGATCTTGGCCCCTCTGGGCACCTTCACACCTAACTCAGAAACCTAATCAACATCCAGAAGCTTTGAATTCCTCCTCTTGCATCTCACGTGATGCTCAGATCAGAAGGGTTTCAGGTACTTAGGTCTTCTGTTGGATCTAGTTCTCTCAGCTATATTTCAGTTTTCATTTACTGTGATTTGCAGTGAAATGAAAGAAAATGCTCCCATTTTAATTTCCGTCAACCGCCTTTAGTTCAGCACAAATCTCAGCAGAGGCATGAGCGTAGCATGTCAGAGAAGACTGGTGCGTAAACCGCAGTGAGTAAGGAAGGCTTCCAGTGACCTCAGAAACGTGCATTGCTGGTGCCTTCATGAACCAGCATGCAACACATCCACACCCAGAGGAAGAACAACAATACAAGGTCATGTCCAGTAGTTATTATGCATGTCCTAGTAGTAGGAAACAAGAAGAGAATAGTGGAGTTAGAAGACAAGTAAACAGCACTTAGATTTTGATCAATAACCTCAGAATTGGCAGTGACATTAGGCATTTAATTGCTGTGTTATTCATAGCAGAAATAGGGGTTTTTTTTGTGAAGGATGGTCATAATGAATCATGGTCTGAAATGGGGAAACTATGTAAAGAGTAACACAGAGTGAGAGACAAAAGGATGAGTAAGAAATGTCAATACAAGTAATTGCAGATGTGATAAGAACAAAAGTGTTCCTTGAGGGCTATTCTATAGGCAAATGACTTAATAGCCTCCTGTGTAATCTCCCTTATCCCCTTACTTGAAATGTGCACGTACGTACTGTTGTAACATACCTTCTTATCAATGTGGTTTTCACTGTCAGAATTTTGCTTCTTTCCTTGTCATCACTCAGTTTCCCGATAAACCCTGCTATTCCTGAAAAAACTAAAAGTTTGTTCTCCTTTCCCCTGTGGGTTTGTCCATTAATTGTTGCAAGATGTTCCTCCATAGCCTAATGAAGTGCAAAAATGCACATAGCACTGACACTCTGTACCTTCTCTATAACTTTTGATTGGATTTAACTTCAGATTGGGCATTGCAGAAATCTAGGTACAACAAACGTCAATGATATTTATGGTAAGAAGTGCTTGAGTGACTATGTGTTTGACTGATTTCTTCTTGCTCCATTGCTAGATAGAAAATAGCACAGTGGAGATCATCATGTTGTCAACTGACACATAGGAGTCACACCATACCTAGAAGAAGCCTTAAAAGATTTCTGAAAATGCCTGGCTCTAAGGGTGATCACAGAATCACAGAATCATCTAGGTTGGAAGGCGCCTTTAGGATCATCAAGTGCAACCGTCAACCTAACACTGCCAAAACCACCACTAAACCATGTTCCTAAGCACCACCTCTACCCGTCTGTTAAATACCTCCAGGGATGGCGACTCCAGCACTTCCCTGGGCAGCCTGTTCCAATGCTTGATAACTCTTTCTGTGAAGAACTTTTTCCTACTGTCCAGTCTAAACCTACCCTGGTGATCTTGGCCTTTGAGACTGGAAATATAAAGATAGGGAGAAAGGAGATTCATACAAGTTTTAATTCTGTGGAGTGTAAAATTGAAGTTCTAATTCAGTGTTACAATTCATGACAGCTACTGGAATCTATTTTGTTAGCAAGTGCGCTCTGGACTTGCGTTAACCAGAATGCTGAGAAATGCGTAGGAGTGACTGGCAACTTTGAGGAGAGCTGTCACAGTGGAAGTGAGTAGATTACTCTAGTGAATTACTGGCAATGTAGTAAATGGAAGCCATAAAATGGAAATACAGCTGAAAATGCAAATAATCCGTACAGAGCTTAAAATATTTAGGGTGGAGTTTAAAATATTCAGATCAACAAATTTAACACAAAAATGAGGTGCATAGCACGTGTATTAAAAAGGAAGGAAAAAAAGAAATTGAAAATTAATTAATTTATTCATGGAACTAAATGAACACATTTGTCCAGAGTGTGCTGGTGCTCGTACTTGGAATACATTTCTTCTTCAAATTAACATTAGTTATTAAGGGGAGAAACAAGGACTGTAATGCAGGAAAGATTGTAGGGAATTAAGGTCAATATTTTTGTGATTTGTTTGCACTGAGCAGCTTTATATTTCAGATATTGTACCCTGATTGTAATGGAATCTCTGTGATATTAAATGACATTTAGTGCGAGTAAACTTATTTAAGTCAGAATGCATATATACTACAGTCTGCATCAGGTACTCTTAAATACAGTGAAAACCATATTCCAATCAATACAGATCTTATTTCTTATCCTTCACCATTTTATCCATCACCCCAAGTTTTGGCTAAGCCTTGCCAATGGTATATGAAACAACAGATACAGTTCACTCTGTTCCTTTTCCCCCAGTAGGAAAGTTGTTTACATTTTATACTGCTCAGTTTTGTAGGATTTTTCCCAGGAAGAGTTGGGGGATTAAAAAAAAAAAACCCAAGTAAATAAAGCAAACAAGCAAAAAAATAGTATGTTTTTGCTAGAAAATTTAAGACTGAAGAGACATGCTTTGCATCTGAAATGCAAATTGCTAAGTATGCAATGGTTATTATTTTCTGTCCAAAATGATTTTGCATTTCTTGGAATGACCTGCAAAAATTCCTTCTCTTGGAGAAGGAAATTTTTCACTTTACCCTTTGGCAGAAAGTTGTGCTGTTGTGCACATACATTCAAAAGAGCATTCTATTGAACAATAAATCTCATTTACAACTTTTTGATACCAGCTGGATCTCTTTTGAATGAAAGTTGTTATTTTAATAAAATGTCAGAAGTCTCTTTTTCCATTCTTTAATTGATTCCACCTACTTCATGTATTATGTAATTTAATGAACTGCTAAACTTCCTGATAAGATTTCAGTAACAATAATGAAAACAATAAATTATTTCATTATGATATAAAAAAAACTTACAAACGAATCAGAAATACATGGTAAAGATAAAAAAGACAATAAAAGTATTTTTAATAACATTGTCTATGAAAACCAGAACTTTCAAACTTTTAAACTCTTTAACTAGTTTAAGCAATAAACTCTTTATGTAATTAAAATAGAGTTGCCTACAGGGAGAAACCGTACCAAAACAGTGATGAGAACTGAAAAATCAGGTGCTTAAAATGTGAGGAATGTAAAAATAAATGCTTCCTGTGCAAATTTCATTTTACCCTTTTTATGTATACACATTAGCAAATAGCTTTTAATTACCTGATTGTATAGGTATTGTTTTTTCCCTCTTTGTGAAAACCTGCCTTGTTCAATAAAGGGATGGATGCTCCATATTTCTTTTCCCTTCAATATTTGATATCAGATCTTACTCGACATCCAACAGGCCAATCCTGCATCAAATGTAAAATTATCTGATATCTTCATGGATGATTGCGCTGTTCTCTCACCATAGCATGTGAGTGCTTCATAAAATTAGCTAATCTATGGTTCCCTGCAAAATTAAGTGCCACTCTTATCCTCATTTTATGAGTGGGAAATTGAGACACATAGAGATTAAGGTCAGAATTGTCAAAAGAATCCCCTAATTTTGGATGCTGAACTTGAGAAATCTCATGCTTCATTTTCAAAGCACGTAATGTTTTATCACACTTTTTATCTTCGAAACACAGCTTCTATCAACTTCAAGTGCATTGACTTTAAGAACAGTATTATGCCCGTGTCTCAGCCTGGAGAGACTGAGATTGATGTTGAGCAAATGGATTTATAGCTCTGCGTCTGAGAGATGAGGTACACTGAGTGCCACAAATACGCCTTGCCAGAAGAGGAAAATGGTGCTTCAGTTCTGTTCTAGGCTTTGGAAGGGAGTGTGCTCTGATAGCTTTGGGCACGCATTTGTTTCTGTGGAGTGGATTATAGAGATGCTAAGCTAGTGCCACTTGAGCTGAAATGTCCACATGATGCTATACGTATTAGGAAATACAAGCACACATCCTGTGCTAGCAGATAAGTGGTATCTTTATATCAGCATGGTGACAGACCTCTAGTAACAAGCCCCGGTTTTCAGATGGACAAATTAGCTGACACGCAGGAACTTAATGGCAATAGTTACCTTGTTTTGGAGCCAGCTCACTTGTCTCACTCCACTAACTCTGTAGGTTGCTTACAGAAATATCAGTGCCTGCTCTCCCTAATCATGACTGATGCCACCCTGTTGCTCCTGCTTTGTCCCAGCAGCATGCCTCCCAGTTTTCCGTGAGTCCCAGAACTCATGCCCATCTCTACCATTACAGGTGATAAGAGTCCTGTTGCGGTGGGATTCAGACGCAGACCAATATGATCGTGCTGAAGCCATTTTATTACAATACTTGAAGTGTTATATACTTTTACTACAACATGGGTTAGTATCGTGTCTTGTGCTCATTGGCCTTTAACCTTATACACACAAACTATTATTGGTTAAATACAGCTGTAGCAATACATATTCAGCATCTATTTAGGAGGTCGCAGCAGTTTCGGTATCAGCGTGTGAATTCCTCCTGTGAATTCCTCCTTCATGTCAACCTTCAGACTGTACCAACTTGTCTTTTATCTCTTCTGTTGCACAAAGTTCACAAGCTCATTATTTCAATGTGTCCGTTGTTTTCCAAAAAGCTTCCCACATCCTGTCAAGTTTATCTTCTCTCAGTGTGCCTTATTCTGTTTCTGGTCTCAGTTTTCCACTAGTGCACAGTGGTTTCTTGCTCCAGTCATGTGGAGAAACGAAGTCCAGCCACTATGCCCCCTCTACCTTCTCTCCCATTCATCCCTTCCTGCCCATTCCTTCTGGCTCTAACACCAATTCCTTCCCATTGCTGTTCTGAATTAGCCCACGTGCTTCTACTCACAACTCGTTCTGCTTGACCTTCCAGCTGGCCAGCTGGCATGTGAGTTTGGTTTCATCCTTTAGCTGCAGCCTCCTCAGAACTACTGGATCATGGTGAAGAACAGGGAGGCATCTTTTTCTGCTGGACAGTGCAAGAAGAGAGATGGGAAGGTACAAAATGATCAACAAGAGAGCTATCTAAGAGAAGAGGTTCCAGCCAACCAGTTAACATTTGACAAAGTTGGAAGCAACTGAAATTATGGTCTTCCTAGGGGAGATGCTGGTCAGCAATGTCTGCACCCAGAGATGTTTATGAGGCCTCTCAGGAAGACTTTAGAATCACACAAGTGTTTGAACAAGTGACTCGACCATGGTGTCCCGTGCTTAATCTTTTATTTTTGGTGTTGAAAGTCTCAGCAGTGGGAGCAGAACCTGTGCATAGGGTAGATAACAGAGCTCCCCAGGCAGTCTGCAAGCTAACCCTGAGATGATGTTTGAAAATTATGTTTTACAACAATTAAACCCAAGTTCTCTTATTTTCTTATGAAAGTATCTTTAAAGTAATTTTCTTAGAACTCTTATTTTTTAGTGGGTATGTGCCCTGTGTAAGGCTCCTTACACGTGTCCCGTGCAAGGCTCCATCTTACGCAATAACCTCAGCTCCTTTCTCAAGCCCCCGTGCTTCAGATTTTTCTACCATACTGTGCACACTGTCGGGGCAAGATCAGCACATGCTTCTGACTGACTGGCCAGGCCACTCACGTGGGGAAATGGAGCACATGGGAGGCTTTTGCTCAGGAAAAACATTCATCTGGGTTCCTTTCCCCTCCCCAGAAACCAATTTTAATGAAATCCACAGCATTTTAATGTGGTGTTACCTGCAGGTTTGTGTGCAGTTGGCCAATGGATTAATAGTACTGTAGGAGTGGAGAGGGGCTGAGGACACCAGATGGACTAACAGACAGAAAAATCACAGACAGACCAGTCCTTAAGTAAAATAGGCTCAGTAGGTACTTCGGATTAAAACTGCATCACTAAGGAAAATAAACACAAGCTTTTAATGAAATTAGTTTTTCAATTATTATGACTAAGTTATCAACCTTAGAAGAAATAATGCCCAAAGTCTAAGATTTGTGGAAGATACTTGCTGACACCTGTGTTTACTATAGTAAAGTGTAGTCACACTAAAGAATGGGAAATTTGCTAATGAAAGGGGAAAACAGCCAAGAAGATGTCTCAATCCTTTTTTTAACTTGAAGCAGTGCATCAGGAAATTCCTGCTAAGGAAATAGGCAGGTAAATGGGGAATCCTTTCTGAATAAATTAGTAGGGAGCTTAATAACAATGCCTACGTTTTAATGCTTTTGTGGCCTTTCATGGAAACCAAAGTAACTGATCTGAAAGAAGATGATCTGTTGATAACTACTGTCCCAACTTGCATCTAGTCCAACCTTAAATTGAGACAGACATCCTTAATTATGTTAGCACCTGAAGAGTCTCAATTATTTTGAGGTGTGAACACTTCACTGCTGTGAAAGACACTCATACCTTTGCAGCTTTTATGATTTGCCTGGAAGCAATCTTCTGTTTGGCAGATTTATTCACAGAAAAGATGTTGCTACATGGAAGAGTGACAGAAGCATATTCTTGTAACTGAAAACACCACCAAGGAAAAACTTCCTCTCTCTTGAATGAGGGAATGAATGTAGGCTTGAGTTAAAGTATGTTCACGCAATTACAATCTTTTTATTTCCTCTTAAGAGAAAGAGATTCTGTATAAAGCCCCGTCTCTTCTTACTTTAAAAAAATTGGTTTTAAAAAAACCTTTAAAAAAAAATTTGTTTATCATCTTCAGGTATTACCAGTTTTGCTTTCCTTTATTTTCCTTATGTTTCTTTTTCTTAGAGTTCTGTACTTTCCTGCACTGGTAGCCATGTTAAACACCTCTGCCATTCTTGTGTCTTACCATTCCATATATTTTATGTACATATTTAAAGCTCTTTTAGATGGATGAACATGCATTTTATATCTTTCTTTCTCATTTTTATTTCACTTACATGCATTTTCCACTAATTTTGATAGACATTTAGCATGTCTATTTTTGACATAATTTTTTTCCTACAATTTCTCATTCTTTTTATCCTTGAAACACAACATCATGTTGCTACATAAAATAGTCCCCCTTTTATTTGTTCCTTCTTCAAAATACCATTGACTACATGGTGCTGTTGGTGCTGCCCAGGACAAGGGCTCAGCTGAAGCATACCACTTCAGGAAAAGCAGTAGGAAGGACTTTGTTGCCTGCTTTCAAGGATTGCTTTTCTCTGAACCCATTGCTACATCCTTTTTTGTTAGCACAGTTTGGTTTTCCTTGTGAGAAAAGCTGTCGCTATTGCGTTATGTTTGGGAAAGATTAAACCAAGCTCTTCTTTACCTCTGTCCACATCTCAATTTAAGATCCATCCTAAATTGGATTAATAATAGCATAGCTCCAATATGCCTGAAAGTTAACTGCGGTGTTTGTTTCACCTAACGTAGGCCATACAAGGTTGGTTCCTGTCCCCAGCTCCCTGGCCTTCTGCATGCAGATGTGCAGGAGGGAAGGGAAGACGATCCATAAGGAAGCTGGAAGTGGTAGTTTTTCCACAAGTATCCTGTGATATCTTTCCTTTTATGTGTTTCTAAACAATGAGTCGCTCAGCCTGTGTGACGATATGCAATCAGCCTTTAGTGCACTCCTCTGTGGAGTCTTATGGGATTGCTTTTATCATTGCTATTATTCAGCGTGAAGGTAAAGCCACTCTTAGAACTGATAAGAAGCAGTGATATTACTAGCATGCTAATGCGTGTGTCTGAGTTGTTGCACAATAGGGGGGTGGGTTTTTTCTCTGCCACTGCTAAGGATTTAGCCAAGTTTGGTCCCAGCTCTAGTTCAGTGTCCAGTGCAGGAAGGATAAATAAAAGGAAATGTCATACTGCATACTACAGAGTTATTTCTTGGATCGTGTTTAAAATACCTGAAGAATTTTGTGTGTTTAATGACTGCTCCCTGTTGAATCTTTTACAAACATCAGAGCTACCTCGATCCTTTGCCAGGGTCAGAAACACTAGTTGTGTCCAGGACGTTGACAGGTATGGCACGCTAGAACTTAAGAGTTCGTTTCTGGAATACCGGGTTGTTGGAACTTAACATTGGTCTGTTGTTAATAATTTTGCCCAAGAATGGTAAAACGGCAGAACTTGGAAAAATATTTAGAGCCACTTGAGCCACCTCTGTGCTGTGGGTTGTTCTCAGCCCTGGAGACCTGGGCTGATTATCGCAATCCAAGCCTTTGGACAGGGCTTTAGTAAAATGATGAGGATTTAATTTTCACGTGAATGATTCTCTCTCTATGTCAGCTACTTTAAATTCCTGCACTTGGGTCTGGTCTCTGAGGTGTACTGTGTCACAGGTTTATGTAATTAAAATAAGCCTGTACATATAGACAGACATTTCCACTGCATTCTTAATGCGGTGCCAGAAAGCTTATTTTACCTCCAACTGCCAAGCACAGGCTTGTAAAAGCATTTTGTGTTGCCGACAGGTTGTGTTGTTCAGTGCTGGTATTCCAGCTTTCTGCCTGGCTGCTTCAAATAACACAATTCATTAGTAGCAACCAACGAACTCCATCAATGAGTAAACAACTCTGAACCTGTATGTAAGTGTCAGCAGATAACAGGTGGTACTGTATTCAGTCACTAAGGCTTTGCCCATTATCTGTGTAGCCTTTTTCCTATTGTCAAATGAACTCTTCGGGAATTCAGGAGTTTTGGAAAATGGTTGAAATTCTCAATGCACATAAAAAGGAGAGCAACCTTTTATCCCACTTCAGGCAGATGCTTTGATTTACACCAGAACCGGTAAAAGCCAAAATAGGGATGCTATTAAAAGGAACTTCAAATATCATAGAAGTGTTTTACATTTATTCAAAGATCTGTTTGTGATGATTTTGCAGTGTTGAGATGCTGATTAGTTGTTATTTTGAAAATATAAAATTTTGAGATCAATTGATTGCTATGACCTTTTTGTTTGCTCAGTTCTTACAAGGTCACAAGGAAATAAAGACAGTATTATCTGCCCAAGCAAGACAAACATTCTTATTAACTTCAAATGAAGTCAACACAAATAATGGTTGTTCTTAATGGCAGAGATTTGTGAAACTTTGTTCTAATCAACTATGATGGCGTAGTAATGAACGGACAGTAGTATTTGATAAATAGATCAAATGCTGTGTGGCATTTAATGTAGATATTCACCGTATGTTATTGTCTCTGTTCCTGCAGCTGGCATCAAGCTGAAATTAAAAACATTAATCTGACCAAATCAGTGCATCATGCCTTGTGGCTGCCTGCCCGTTTATCCTCTGCAGTGTGATTGTGTACCCCTGTGTGACCTGGGACGAGTCTGTCTTGTTCAGGGATGTGGTAATTCACGTCTGGTATTAAGAATGGTGAAATCACAGCCTCACTTGTTCCCCGGGTTGTGGTCTCTTGTGTAAATACTGAGTAGGCTTAAATCCTCCTTTTGCCCAATATTGCAAACTAAGAAACAAAACTTAATTTAAACTGGAAGAAACAACTCCAAAGTAGCAGCATGTCTAAGCTCAAGGATATTAATCAAAGCTTAAAGTATTTGAAGGGCAAATCGTACAAAGGCTGTTAGATGTTTTCAGAAGTTTAGAACCATTTTTATAAGTGGTGATAAAAGTGATAAAAAGTGCAGTTTGCACTTCTGAGAAGTCATACTGTTTTAGATATAATAGATGAGTGAGATTTCATGTATCTACAAAGGCCAATAGATGACCTATCTAACGACAGTGTGAGGCTAAAAGACATTGTGTTTCAGTTTTAGATTGGCAGTAACTTGCATGGCTTTCACTGCTCGTATTAGGCTGAAATAGTGCTTGGGTGTTGCTAATCTATCAAGAATGAAGTTTATTCTGCAAGTGAAATTTTTATGAAGTAAAGAGCAGGGAAAGAATACTTCTGGCCTGCAGAGTGTTTCCCAGTTTAAACAGTATAAACTGTTTCCCAGTATAAACCAGTTTATACTGCTGTTTAAGAGAATTATGTGAATTCGGCACAGACAACTGTTGCCATAGCTTTTCTCTGAAATTGGAAAACTGCTAGCTACCTTTTTCCTCTGACTCTGAAATGACCACTCATGCTTTCTAAGTTTTGTGCTTCCAGTAGCATGAGATAAGCTAGAATAAAAATCTCTATTAAATATTTTTTTAGACAAACAATTTAATTCACCACAAACCCATAATTTTTAATATTAAAGGTCAAGGATGAGGACCTGTGCTTGTCAAACTCAGAGATACATGGTTGCATGTAATAAGGTTCCTATAAACCTTGATGGCAAAAGACTGACTGTGTAAATGGAATATGATTTTTTGGAATTGTGTAATTTAATCCACTGATCAAACTAATGAAATAATTGACTTGAAATACTAGCTGAGGTCTATTGAGAACTACGAGTCTGGCAGCAATGTCAGATCAGTCCCATTGCAGTCAGGGAATCATATAATATAAATTATTGTTTTGTTTTCCAATAAGTAGGGATTTGCAATTTCAGTCTGGCACCTATGAAATGGCCTAATGCCTCCTCTGCTCCTTATTTTTTCCGTGAAGCTTAACTGCTGTTTATGGGGCTGCAGTCTCAGGAGTTCCCGTCGCTGTTGCACTGAGAACGTCGCTGGTTACTTCACCGAGCTCATGGGCATGTTAGTTCCTGAATCATTTTTCTTTCCTCTAAAGGTAGACCTGAAGTCCACTCTGTCTGAAGGCTGGCTGCAGGCTCAAATGACACATATAAGCTAGTTTTAAACGGATTAGATGGGTATTGGCAGTCAGGTGGCAGCAATGCAGTGCAGCAGCATGAAGCGATGTGTGTTGGTTGACTTCTAAATTATTTATTTGCCTTTCCTGGTGGATTTTGCAGCCTCGCTCAGGTATGTCAGCACCATCTGCAGTCACAGCAAAACCCGCAGTGTAAATATATCCCTAACCTGAAATTCTCTCCCGCAGCCACTAACGTCAGGGAGACAATGGGGTAACCATTCAAATACAAACAACAGGAGCTTTAACTCAGATAACATGGCAAAAAAATAAAGAAATGTTCCTAAAGAGAAAAATTGTGTTTTCACCTATTTAGCATGTGGATAATACTGGTAAAAGACTCTCTCAGGAGTTGGTGCAAAATGGAGATGTTAGAGAGAAGAGTCAGTAACTAATTGCAATAAAAAGTTATAAGAAAGAAAGGAAGTATTTGGGGTCACGGTCATTTAAAAAATGAAGAAATTCAGATAAGCTTTACACATTACCTTTTGGTGAGCAGATCTTTTCAGTTAAAAATGTAATATCAACCAATTAAACACTAACAATTTCGTAGTTGTTAACAAGGGCTTCCAGGACATGTTACACTTTTTATGAGACATTGTATAAGTTATTGTGCTCAGGAAAAAAAAAGATTGACTGAAACAAAATAGTCACATTAGAGTATTTTAGAGCAGCTGCATAGTCAAATATAAAGAGTATTAAACATTTACAATGCTTTGACAGAGCACTGGCACAGGCTGCCCAGGGAGGTTGTGGAGTCCCCTTCTCTGGAGCTTTTCAAGACCCGCCTGGATGCAGTCCTGAGTAATGTGCTCTGGCAATTCTGCTTTGGCAGGGGAGTTGGACTAGATGATCTCTAGAGGTCCCTTCCAACTCTGAAAACTCCGTGATTCCATGATTTCATTGATGCTTTGAAGACCTCACTGCCTCCAGAAGCAGGTAATTCTGCTTTGTCTTAAAATGTACAAAAATTCTGGAGGAAAGTTAAATTCACTGATAATAGATTTAAGCTGAAAACTACTGTGTTGAAATTATCATCTGTTGCCTTAGATATAATGTCATCCATTTTAATACTTTTTTGAAACAGTAAATTGTCAAATATCTATATTTATAACAATTGCTCTGGGTTTGAAAGAGAAGGAGAAATAAGATTCTCATATGTTGTTAAAATAGAATCTGGGTTAAATAGAAATGGTATATACCAAGTGAACGTATATTATCTATCAAGATCTCTTTTATTTTAAATCCTCTCTGTATACAATTTCTCCCCTGCCAATTGTATTATACAGGCCTGCTTAATATTGCTATAACTGTCCTTAAAAAGTAAAAACCATAAAAAATGCTTTCTTCAGCAAAGTTCAACTGGAAGTAAATGAGAATTGCAGAAGTGTACGGTAGTTCAAAAAAATTAACCTACCAATAAATCTTATTGAACTTTTGATTCATTAACAAAGACACACACAAAGTAAAAATTACTGAATTCCAACAGTAGGTGACCTCCACCAAAATGATGGATTTCGTGACGTTGGCACGTAAACAAGAATGGTTTAACAGCATGTAAAAGTGAACATTGTTTAGCCATGGACAATGTCATTTTATTTTAGATCTTTCTGCAGCTTTTAATCCACATGCTAATCCGGATACTAACCCAGCAACATGATACTACTTGAGCAAGATGATGCAATATTAGCCAAGTCTTCTGCCAGAGCAAAGAGAAGCGATGGGTAATAGACCGACAAAACACTGCTTAAAGAAACCTATAAACTTCCCTCCTCGAGCATTTACACGAAACCTGTTGGACATGCAGGATGACAGTGCAGGCTGCAGTGCCAATGGTTTTCAGATGTATTTGTCATTTTTAGTGGTGTAACCACTACCACTAAAAAGATACCACAAAGCCTTCAAGAAATTATTTCCTCAAAGAGGAGCAGCTGCCTGAATCTTAAATTGTCCAGACTCACTTTTGAACTTATAATAAGGAAATTTTTAGGGATGTTATGACAGAAGCACTCCCTTCCTACCTTCTAGTACCAAGCTCTTCACTGTGTTCAGTCTTTAGACCAATTTTGCTATTTGTGGAACGTCTCATGGTTTTGCATCTCTTATTTGTTGGAGAAAAAGTTATATCTGCCACATGTTTCTTCTTGATCTCCAAATAGATATTCTGGACATATTCAAAACTTCCAAAATAAGCAGTGAGGCTGTTCATGGGAGCCAGTACCTGACACAAATTAAAATAAGAGCGTTTTTGCTCCCGCTGCTCTGCATCGCTCCTAATGTCTACTGCTGCAGCTCTTACTCTGGCCTGTTAAACAGAACTTACCCACCATCACTTCTAAGCATGCCAAACTGCTTGTAAAATTCTGGGATGTGGTGATAGGAGAGAGAACAACCATGTGATGATATCTCCTTCGCCATTGGTATTGGGGTAACAGAGTCAACACACGCAATGAAGGGAAGTGGCAAACTTGACGGTGCCTGTAATCAATGTGATAGGCACCTCCCTGTAATTGCTAGAAAAGCCCTAAAGCTGAGGAAGACATAGCAACAGTACGTAACACTGGCATCTTTAATGTGCTTGTTTTCAGTACGTGAAAGACACACACCAGACTGACTACATTTTAAGCATTTCTGTGGCAAAAAGTCCGGGAAGGAAGCAAAGGTCAGTAAGGCTGGAAAGGACTAACCATCTGCCCTCACCTGCTCTGTGCAGAGGAAGACCACAGCCCTCAGAAGCACTTTCCTGCAAGGCATTCCTGATGTAACCCTTTTCCCAGCACTGCTTTTTCTCCTTTCCCCCTTCCCCACAGCACAGGCTAGCAGTGCAGCTAGCCATCCTAACCAGGCTGTGGCAGAGGCTTCAGCAAACGTTCAGGGCTACAGCAAATGTTCAGCAAACATTCGGGGCTTCAGCCAACTGGCAGGAGTTGCCATACTGAGAGCGGGAGACACCACCTCTGTGTTCTGCTCATCACAGTAAGGGTTCTCCTCTTCCTCACCAGCTACAGAGCTGACCCACTGGTGGTCAAAGGATCAGACTCATCCAGCAGGACAATTTTATTTGGTGGTGAGACAGGGGGCCAGTGACTTTGAGGATACTGCTGTATTTGTATGGCTAGAAGAGAAGTGCCAACCCAGGTCAAGTGTGACAGGATTTATTAGATTAATTAAACGTGGTATGTGTTGATCAGATCCATGAAAAATGAGTGGCCCTGAGAAGCTGACCATACTTTATTTTCCTCATTCTGGAAGCCAGAAAATAGATATTCCAAACGAAACAGGAATCTTTTGGGACTGATATTACTTCATCCTACAGTCACATCCTGTATTAGACTGCATGGATACCATAGATGAGGATAAACTTTTTCGGTGCAAGATCACCCTGCTGCAAGCACCACATGAACTAACAGTAAAAATGGGGGTCTCAGAGCTGTAAACATCTGACAAAACGTTCCTAGGATAAAAACGTATAGGTGCATGGTTATGGCTATCACTCCCTCTTTTAACTATTACCTCTGCTTGTATGTTTGTCTCTCTGCTTAGAAGTTTGTGTATACTCACATAAACACGTGTCTGGGTTACATACTCATTTATAGAAACTTTAAAATCCCTTCTCAGATTATACAGCTCATCTACACTGCCAGAATGATGGGTTCTTGCTCAAGGCATCTACCTCTAGTAGTTGACTTTCTCCACACTCCAGCTCTGAAACCATCTGTTATGTTACATCTCAAACGTGATCTCAAAGCCCGCTGTTGTAATTTCTTTCCCATCGGCATCCTGCAACCAGTTGGCCCTCAGAGCAAGACAGGCTTGACCACCAAACCAAATGAAACAAAAAGAAAACCTTCACTCAAACATTATTGTCTGCAGCCTTGAGTATACAGGAAAGCAGTGCCTCCCAAACACTGCTCCCTGACTTTACCACTGCCTGAAGATCTCACATGACGACACTTCCATGTGCTGTGTCACACTGGGTACCATCAGCATGCTTTATGTTTTTTGATGGTAGCTAGGTTCGTAGTTATAGGCACTAGACTGGAAATAAAGTGGGAAGCATACACATATAGAGGGCTCTACCTGTATCTGTTTACATATGAAGATTCAGGATGGTGTATAGCCCTACTAATGAGATGTCTCATGGTAATAAGTTCAACATGTATATAAATCGCTGCTCAGCTGAGGGTTGTATCTGATTTAGACTGGAAGTTAATTGGACGTGGATTTTATATACCTTTATATTTGTGAAATGGAGTGCATATCTATGGGACTATCGGGTAGCATAAGAGTGATCTGTGAGTGAAAAGAAGGTGTGGGTAAGTTTTGTACACACCAGGGTGTGTTTTTAATTTTATAAGTGTCTGTGTAGAATTTTGCATATCTCATCACCTCACCCGTGCTTTTATCTTCCTTCTCTTGTCCTTTTGTTCTTCCCAATCCTTTCATTTTCCTGCTCCTTTTATCTGATTTGCTTCCTTCCTTCTATCCTGCTAGGATACCTTTTCTGCTTTCATCTGTCAGACCCTCTTCTCACTCACTCTGCAGTCTTCCCCCAATATGTGTCTCCAAGCTAACTCTCTTCTATAATCCATAGTAATAGTCTCACATCCTTACTTATTTTGGCTTTTAATCCTATGTATTTGTATGCTACTTTAAGGCTGTAGGTTCTTTGGAACAGGGAAAACACCTTACCTGTTAGTGCAGTACCGTACACATTCCCTACAAATACTTTGGAAAAACTACAAAAAAAGTGTAAATTGATCTTGCAAATTTTTGTTTTGTTTTGTTTTAATCTGGTACTTGTCTGTTCTGTTTCATAACACCATATACCCTGAGCTCAGGCAATTATATTTAAAACCAACTGTTACTCAAGAAACTACTCAGACGTTAGCTGCTGAGGTAGACAGCTCTTTTTAATATCTGACAAAAATACTGTATTTCTGTTAAAAATAACTATAAGCTTGCTTCTTTGTTCCTGAAATCATCTCCTAATGGCATCATTCATAGAGGAAAAAAGTGTGCCCATCATGAGCAGAGTGTATCAATCTCACATGTGGGAGGTAATCAGAGACAATTTATCCAGACTTTTGTGATAATCTTGTGTGTGTGCCTTGTATGGCAAGAGCGACACAAACCATCATCTTTTCCTCATGATGATTTGGCACCCTCTGGGCTATAATCATCTTTAAAATGCAATAATAAGTGAGCATTCAGAGTTACTTTTGACTTTTAAAATCATTTTTATGCTTGACGAGTAAAGGAGTTGTCATATTTTAGCAACATTTCAGGTAGGTTATGCCTACCAAGTTGAATATTAGACAGAAATTCAACGAATTTTCTGACTAGTTCTGAAAGCTGCAATAATTTGTTTTCCCAAATTTTGTATAGTTTTTTAACATCTTTTTCTTTTTTTAAATTTCTGCTCAGTTGTAGTGAACAGAAACAAAGAGAAGGAAGAATGTCAGGAAAATCATGATACTCTACGGGCAGGTGACATAATTGTAGATGTAATTGCTGTCAGCTCAATCTGATCTTAAAGCTTCTTTCCTGAACAGACGTCCCTGGTATCTCTGAGATCAGACTCAGGTGGTAAATGAAGTTTCCTTATCTCCTGTGCCAATGTGAAATTAAGACCAAATTCTCCTACTTTCTAACATATCTTTGACAGATGGTGTGTCCTTTTCTGGGAAAGACTGTGGTGGCACTAAATATACATATCCTTTTAGACTACAAAGGGCTCCTTTTCAGTCAGTGGCCACATGCTGGTTTTGCATATCCTACCTGACTTCTCTCACTCAGACGGGAGGAAATTGCACCATAGGTTAGCCACCTCTCGATCCCCAGGTTTGAATGTGGAATTCGTATCTTCCTTCTCACTTCTAGCCTCAAGTAGGAAGTCTCCAGAGACCACAGAAATCCTTAAAATGGCTGAAGAGTCCTCAACATCTGAGGACAGCCCCAGGCAATTGGTGTATTTGAGGTAGGAATGCAAATGCAGAAGAAACCAAGCATGAGGAAAAAATGTTTCGACTTGCCATGTGTTATAACGTAGGATGCCACAAAACTTTGGGCGGGCTCTAATACTTTAACGAGAACTCGTCTTTCATTTGTGCTATATTGTGTATACAATATTATTATATTCATTTAAGACAATTTAATGTAAATACTGGTGTTTTCTTAGCACACGTAGGAAGAACACGAAATTATTTCAGAGAAAGAAAAACAATCGGGAAGAATCTGCATGACACAAACAGATTTATCTGCCACCAGCCATCGGCTGCTGCTGGAAGAACAGACTCCTGCTAAAAATGAGAAGTGAAAAATGGTCCGCTAGCTCTGACTCCTGTTGGCCATCTGAGGTTGTCTGATTCATGCACTCCTACACTGCCCCTTCAAACAGGCATTTGTAGCAGACCGAGCTTTATTAAGGCAGATTACACCTGTCACTTTCACAGTACCCTTAGGGATAAGAAGTCACCTGAAGATAGTGGAATATAAGGACAGTCAAAGTTATTACTTTCTTTCCCTTAGTCACATTTTTGCCTGATTCTTGAAGCCCCATATGGACCTCGTTCATACAGGGTATGGAAACACATGTGCAGCTGAGTTTCTTAGACATTTACCAACAGCATGAACTTTTTTTTTATTTAAATGTGTGACAAATGTCTGGTTTTGATGTAGTGATATGAGCTACCAATTAGCAGCCATTGTAGCTTTTAACAAGAAATGCCTTCCATCCAGAAAGCAAGCAATTGGAAAGTCGCACACACATCTCCATATTAGCCGATGGGTTATCAGAGGGTCAGGCTGTTCAGTTCTGCTCTCACTTGCAGTCTCAGAATGAGCAATAGGTTTTGCTGATGTCCAAAATTGGTGTGAAGTAGCACAGATTAGTGCCAAGGAACGTGCAAGTGGAAAGAAATTACTAGGTCATCTTGTCACCTTCCAGCAGTGTAGGACTGCTCCCTACAAGTGGTTTTATCAGTTAAACCAGCATGGCTGATTTTAAGCATGCCAAGCAATGTCATTTTTCTGCTCCTCCATAATATATTTACTTTTGTCTAGATCCTTCTGGCAGAACGTCTAAATTTCTTTTTCCACCTTTCTTCCCCATTTTTCTAGGAAAAGTTGAATATGTGTCTTCCATTTTACTTCTGGACGTGCATGCAGTTCATCTGTGGACAGTGAGGCTGATGCCATCTTCCTTACGTGCACCTGGCCTATATGTCCCCAGTGGCTCATGTGGATTGAAACTGGAGCACAGCACTGTGTGGAGGAGGGCAGAGAGACATTTTCACACAGCAACTGTGTAAAGACACAGCTGCTTGGCTAAGGTGCAGCTTCTCTTTGCCTTCAGTGCTGCCAGCTTGCCAGCAGGGAAATAGGAAGCAAGAGCTTAGGAGACCTGGTTTCTTGGGAGATCTAACACCGTACTGATAAATATGTTCGCTATTTATAACTTCTGAGTATTTTCAGGCTCTGACGTCCTTTACTCTTTCGCCATATCTTGTTCTTTCTCAGTACAAGTAAGTCCAAAAGTGCCATTTCTCTGAACTGTTTCTCGCTAAGGGATCTCTTTCTCACGAGCACATGAACTTCAAGTGGACATAACATTACCATTGCCACCTCCATTGCAAACACAATTACGAGACTTCACTGATCCAGGCACTATTCTCTGATGCTCCCGGTCCTCAGGAAGCTCAGATGATGCTAACAAGACTATTCACAAGCCCAATGCATTTGTGCAGGCTTCAACTGATTTACATGTACAAATTTTACATGTCATCTGCAGCGTAGCTGACTGTTTACACAAAATGAAATGTTGGCCACATTTCAAGGGCCTGTAGAAAGTTGCCATGTAAACATGCTTCACAGTTCTCTTTGCCAAGAGAAATATAAACACAAAAATACTACTTTTTAGAAATCTAAGGAACCACTGGTAGACTGATGTTTTGAACAAAGTCACAACAGGTATCTAAACAGCAAAGGGAAAATTCTTTTTTTTTTCCTTTTTGTCCCTGTTTCATCATTCACCTTTGTTTTATCTCTCCAGACTCATTTCCCAAGGGGATTTCCCATTCGAGCAATGTCTCTGGTGAAGGCTGTATGACGCGTATGACACCAGGAAAGAAAATTTCCTTTGATACACACCTCATGGCTTTGATGAAGACCTCTAACAAAATATGCATATAGCTGTTATTAATACTTAATAAAAAAACACCTTGACACTCAACTCTCCAAAAATGTGTATGAACAGACACAAATACTTTATATCCCAATTCATCCAAGGACAAAGTTTGGTTCAAGTCGTTCAAAACTGGAAGACCTTAAGACTTGGAGTGTGCTGAGCAAAATAATGGCTTACAGCAGTTTACAGCAGCTGACAGTGGCCTGCAGTGTGTTTCAATGGCTTCTGAGTATCCCTCTGCACAGCCTTATGTCCATGCCAACCCTTCCAAGATTACTTCAGTGAACACAAATGAAAAACTCTAAGTTATGATTGCTCCTTCTGATTTTTAGCTGGCGCGGAAATCTCCCCAAGAACAGTGAAAATGAAAATGCCTCCCACAGGTTAGAAAGATACTGTTCCCTTCCATGCGCATTCTGATACACGGCAAGCGGTGCCTAGTGTGTAAAAAAATGTGTAAAGAGACGTGGCAGGAAGGCAGGCAGAGGTGGAGCGCTGGTGGTCACACCACAGAGGAACCTAGAAGGGTTTTGATTACCAGTCCCTGGATAAACACAGTTTGAAGGAGCCACAGATAAGAGAGGTGACAAGGAATAGAAATAACACTGAGGACAGCAACTTCAGCAAGCACATCTTTGACAGCCAGAGCCAATAAAGGTAGAAGAAGTGCATCAGGTCTTTCTTCGAGTAAAACGTTAAAATGCGCTTATGCATTTGACATGCAGTGTCATACAGTTTTTTTCAAAGATCCTGTGTTATTTTTCTTCTCTTTTACTGCTCAGAAGAAATCTCTACGTTAGAGCATCCTGTGCTTGTCCGTGGTCAGGGTGGGGAGGTAGGTCAAAACCTATGGCGTTTTAACTTTCGGATGCAGCTTTTAGCCCTCTGGATCCAGGAACACGAGTTAGATCTGTCTGCAGAGAAGATGTATGCTATGGCACTCTGCCAGTCATCGCTATCAAGGGCCCTATGGAGGCTTGTTATCATGGGGTGCCTCTATGAACATTCCTCTATGCATTTTCTGGGCTTATAGAGACCGTGGACTGCATTTCTTCCGGCGCTTTCTCAACAGCTTCAGGGAGTCCCAGCACAGGGTGACAGGGCAGTATATTTGCTTTTAGGTACTACAGAGAATGTGCCATGTCCTGGCTTTGAGATTCAGAGAATCCTCTTGATTATAAAGTTTTGTTCACATTTAGATGAATTTGTCATTTTGCTAGTTTACACATAAGGAAAGGCGTTAAATTTAGACATATTTCAAGCTGCTGTCTTCTTGCAAGCGGAAAAGGAGCAAACATGCCAATTTAAAAATTTATTCCCAGGGTTTGAAATTACATTGGAATTTTTGGGAAGGGGACAGAAAAAGAATGAGTTGTGCAAACGTCAAGTTGATTCTGAGGTGAATCACTTGAAATAATAACAATTTTAAGACTTGGCCCTTTTATTTTTAGCTTCCCCAAGTTTGCAATCCTCTCAACCTAATTAAAGGGGTTTGGAACTAGGTTAGTTTTAAAGCTATCCTTAGCCAAAATTATTAATTCACCACTGATTTTCTTGATTTAGATGACTGAACAGCAGCAAAAGCAGATAGACATTAGCACCAGAGTCAGCTCAGGAAAAGAGATAAAGTTTTAAGCAGTAGAGTATACAATGGCCTGATAGAAGGAATACATAGGAGCAACACGTGACGAGACAGAAGCCCTAGCTTAAAAGCAGCCTTGTATTTCAGTTACTACTGTTGTCAGTGAATCCCTCTTTATATCACTAATAATAGCTTCTGGAACAAAAAGCAAAAGGAAAGAGAAGGAGGTAGTCTCATGAAGATGTTCGGGTTTTTGTTTAAGTTGTTGTGTCTTGCCTTACATATAAATGCATTTGGAACCAACAGCTTATTGTCAGTCTTTACCAGAATTGCATAGGATCTCACTGTGATCTGATTAGGTTGAAAGTCGTGCAGTTACGCCGGGTAGACGTGTGAGAAGATACCTGCTAAATTCTAGATATAGTAGTGAGACTCTTTTTGTCGTGGCTTGTAGCAAAGGGTTTCATTATACCACAAAAAAGTACATGGTTTGTGGATCAGCTGTGTCGGAATCACTGTCTGGCAGATTTGAACCAGTGCAGTTTGACTTTGCTCATGCACAGCATCATGGGCTGTATCTTTGAAAAGGGCTGCAGTGGTGGTTTTTTGGAACTAGAAGCTTGAGCAATATGAAATTAGTACTGACAGAAATGCACAGATTCATGCCCTTTTCTGCCAACTACAGACTTCTGAAGGGATCATCTCTGATAATGGGCCTCAGTATTAGAAGCAGCTTTGGACTGCCTGAGAATGAAGCTTATTTCCATCAAAAAACCCCCACGTTATCCTTGAAGCACTAGTTCAGTCTACACATGAGGATTTGTCTATCCCTTTTTACGTGTTGTACGTGCTGCTTCAATTTAAAAAAACCAAATGATGACAACAAAATTGTTAGAAATGGTGTGTCCTCACAAACAATGCCAACATAGTTGAGCATTTATAGAAATGTATATTACCAATACTGTACCCACAATTACGTGGAGCAATCCCTAGTGTATTTTGTAACTGGATGTTACTCTGCTGACACAGTCAGTAAACTTGTTTTTTACTGTGGTGTCAACAGAGAGTGTTGTTTTTCTAAAGCAGAGACCCAACAGCTGTACAAAGTGACATGAGAAGGGTACCCCTAAAATGCCACTAATGGAATTATTTAAGTTACTGTTGATCAGGAAAATTAGGTTAATCTTAATTAGGCATTTTTCTAACACTAACTATTGGAGAACATTAATTTTCTTGAACAATCTTTTCAGATACTAATTTGTATTTTTAAGCTTATATTTTCACTTCAATTAGTCTGAAATTGTGAAAATTCATTCAGGAATACTGTACAAAACATGGATGTTACATGCTATGGGAGAGCTGACTTCTAGTGTTTTTGCCAGTACAAAACATTTGCATAAGGTATAAATAGTCATAGTCAGTGTCATAGGATCACAGGGTAATTCAGGTGTGAAGGGACCTCAGAAGGTCTCTTGCCAGGCCTCCTGCTGAAACCAGGGTCAGCTGTGGGGTCAGATCAGGTTGCTCAGGACTTTACCCAGATGGGTCTGAAAACCTCCAAGAAAGAAGACTGCACAACCTTTCACTGGGCCACCTGCTCTGCTGCCAGGCATCCTTATGGTGATAAAGTTTCTCCTTATATCCACTCTGAACCTCCCCTTTCAGCTTGCAGTTTGCTCTCTCATCTTCCTGACATACACAACTGTGAAGATCCTCCTCATTAAGCTCCCCATAGGCACTGGGGCTACTTTTAGGTTCCTCCCGGAGCAATGTGCTCTTCACAGAGCCCAGCTCCCTCAGCTTGCCCTCACAGGGCAGGTGCTCCAGCCCTGACCATCTTGGTGGCCTCTGCAGAAATCATAGAATCATAGAATCATAGAATTAGTGAGGTTGGAAGGGACCTTTAAGATCATCAAGTCCAATCATTAACCTACCCTGATAAAAACACCACCACTTCTAAACCATGTCCCTAAGCACCTCATCTACCCTTTTCTTAAACACCTCCAGGGATGGTGAATCCACCACCTCTCTGGGCAGCCTATTCCAATGTTTAATAACCCTTTCAGTGAAAAAATGCTTCCTAATATCCAATCTAAACCTGCCCTGACATAACTTGAACCCCTTTCCTCTTGTCCTATCACTTGTCACCAGGGAGAAGAGGTCAGCTCCCATCTCTCTAAAACCTCCTTTCAGGTAGTTGTAGAGGGTGATGAGGTAATCATTTCAGTTTATCAATGTTTGTCTTTTACCGGGGGACAAGGGCACGGTACTGGATGCCATGTCGTAGATGTGGTCTAAGGAGTGCTGAATAGAGGGGAATGAACCCTTCCCTTCATACACTGGCTGTTCTTCTGTTGGCACGGCCGCAGATGCTGTTGGCCATCCCTGCTGCCAGGACTCACTGCTGGCTCAGGCCCAACTTGCTGCCTCCCAGGACCTCCCAGGCCTCTTCAGCAGAGCTGCTGGGCAGGCAGCCAGGCCCCAGCCTGCATCATTGACAGGGGTTATTTGCCTTTGTGTGTCCTTACAGAATTTCATAATTTGTCCTCAAGGTATAAGTTAAAGGAGTCGTCCTCTGCGGTACTGTTCCAAGCTGCACACATGACACTGTGAATCAGACAAACTCACCCGAACCAGGAGACCAGGAACCATTCCCCTTTCTGCTTTTGGCCTTTTATCTCCCTTGGGCAAGTCGTGTCACCTCTGTTTGGATGGTTTCATCTGCAAAGGTGTTTATCGGTATATTTATTTCCCCTTGCAGAGTACTCCTGGCCAGGTTTATCGGTGATATTTGATTTCTTTCTCTGGAAACCAATAGGATGAAGACAGTCAGGTTTTCATCTGCAGTCATTTATGAACAGCTGTTCAACAAATAGATAGACCCAGGATATAAATATAAACATATAAATGTCAGGCAATTAATCCAATTAATAAAGAATTTTGTTTTAAACCTGTTTATCAAAATGTCTAAATTTGAGCAATAACACAAGCTTAATTTTCATCAGAAGCATCCCGGCAGATATCTAAGTGGAGTGCTTCCAGGCTAACTCTAGAGTGGCTAAAATAGGATTCTGGGTGATTCACAATTAATTTTGTCTTTACCATTTTTTATGCTTAAAGTTTTATCTTTCAGCTCATTTCTCCATTCTTTGCTGTAGATGGTCAGTCACCTGCTGAAACTGTTCGTTTGACAGAGTGCTTAATAGGAACTTCATGATGTTGCGAAGTTTGTCTTGGGATTTACTAATTGGAAGAGTAACATCCCAAAGGCAATGTTTCCTGATAAGCTGAACATTACAGAAACAAGGAAATGTCCTCCCTGTGTTGTTCCCAAGTAAAGTTTGCACGTAATTTTTTCAACTGCTGTGGGATATCTGCACTCTGCAAAAAACCAGGCCAAACTTTGAAACTGCGTTTCCGTCTCTGATTCATGCTGTAAACCCCGTGCAGCAGGGTGTGACTCTACTTGCTGGGAACATGTTCATACAGATCCTCACTGAACACCTTTAAAACACGACGCTTATTTCTGACAGAGGAATGAACTTGCTCAGTAAGTAAAAATGCTCCTGAGCTGCCACAGTTTTCATGCTAAGTTTTTTGTTTTAAAAGGTCTAGCACTCGCAAACACTTGCAGACGATACTTTGGAGGTGTCTGTTGAAAACCAGGCGTTCTTTTTATGGGAAATACAGCAGGAAGTATTGATTCGTTTCACCTCGCGATCATAATTTTGTCTTTTGGGCTGTTGATAGTAAGAAGCAGCTACCCTCTATAAATCGTTTAAAAGGTTATCTGATGTGATGTATTTCTCCCACCTGATCTCTTGGCAGTCTGTTATTCCTCCCACAAAACAGACCATGCCACAACTAGCTCTACTAGAACTTTTTTGTCTGTGTCTTCTTTCTGTGGTGTCCCCTTTTGACATTAGTGGGATCTCATACCAAGATCACATTCCCTCCTGAAAACAATATCAGCACTAGTGTCTAAGACAGGAGTCAAATGGAGTAGTGAGGCCCAGATACACACCCAGGTTTTCCCTGTGGATGATGAAAGGCATCTAGATGCATGCTGTTCCAACTCTGTCTTAGCCACAAACACCATAACTTCTTTCATATATGTATAAATATAAAGAAAGAAGAACTTGGAATCCTTCCACAAAATTCCTCTGGAGGAGCTGTACACAGCAGCTGGGTTGTAAATGTCATTAGCATGATAATTCTGATTTGGAAAAAAAAAGAGAAAGAGCATCCAAGCTCAATGAAAACATACGGCAGACATAAACCCTGGAAAAGAAGAGCTTTTAAAGGAAACATTGCTTGGCTGTATTTTTCTCTCCCACACCAAGATGTGCTGTACTGACATTTTATAAATGCTGTAGGTGTGGTCAGCAGTAAATCATGACTCCTCTGGGGAGTTCACTCCTCTGCACCTTCAGCTGTACTATGCCTCGAGGGCAGCTGTCTCACAGCGTACTCACGCGTAACTCAATTCTTAGGTAAAGAATCTCCAAATTCATGTTACAACATGGAAAAAGTATTTCTGTAACTTCGGTACTTTTCCAGTTGAATTTTCTCACACCTGATGATCATCCTTGTACTTAAGGGCTTTTGAAAAGAAATGCCTTGGCTCTGTACACACCTAGAGCCCAAAGGATTTTGGCATTTCTCAGGAAAATGACATTTACCCTTTTGTCAGAGTGCCAAGCATTAAAAAACTGCTTCCTGCAGTATTACAGTGAAAGGCGGCAAGTTTAAAGGGAAAAGAAAATAATAAAAGCCGACAAGACAATCCTCCCTTATCCATTATCACAGTCTGCAAGCTTGGAAAAAGAAGTTATAAGACAGCAAATTGCCAAAATAAAAGCTGACAAATTATGCACTTTGGTGTTTCGGTTGACAGAAAGAAGTATTTGGGTACCTAATCTCAGCGGTATCTGTATGATACTACAGCTGTTAGGTCTGACCCAGCAAACCATCTAGGCATTACTGAAGTGTAATCGCATGACTAATGCAGCTGAAGTTGGTTCCATTCTTTTTCGTGTGCCTTGCTTTGTTAAAGATTACTGTGCTTTTCTGATTGCCTATTCTTCTTTGATTAGACTAACATAGGCTGCATCATGTGGCTCGAAAGCTGCCTGGCAGAAAAGGACCTGGGGGTGTTGGTGGACAGCCGGCTGAGCATGAGCCAGCAGTGTGCCCAGGCAGCCAAGAAGGCCAACACCATCCTGGCCTGCATCAGGAATAGTGTGGTGAGCTGGACTAGGGAAGTAATCATCCCCCTGTACTCGGCACTGGTGAGGCCCCACCTCGAGTACTGTGTTCAGTTTTGGGCCCCTCACTACAAGAAGGACATTGAGGTGTTGGAGCATGTCCAGAGAAGGGCTACAAAGCTGGTGAAGGGTCTGGAGGACAAACCTTATGAGGAACGACTGAGGGATCTGGGGTTGTTTAGCCTGGAGAAGAGGAGGCTGAGGGGAGACCTTATCACCCTCTACAACTACCTGAAAGGAGGTTTTAGAGAGATGGGAGCTGACCTCTTCTCCCTGGCGACAAGTGATAGGACGAGAGGAAACGGGTTCAAGTTATGTCAGGGCAGGTTTAGATTGGATATTAGGAAGCATTTTTTCACTGAAGGGGTTATTAAACATTGGAATAGGCTGCCCAGAGAGGTGGTGGATTCACCATCCCTGGAGGTGTTTAAGAAAAGGGTAGATGAGGTGCTTAGGGACATGGTTTAGGAGTGGTGGTGTTTTTATCAGGGTAGATTAATGGTTGGACTTGATGATCTTAAAGGTCCCTTCCAACCTCACTGATTCTATGATTCTATGATTCTATGTACCGTTAAGCAGAGTTTTAGGAATACAGATTTGAAAGTTGGCTGTATTGCATTGCTATCAGGGGAAAATCTCAGGAATTCATCCAGTAACGAAAACGTAACTGGCCACGATGGCTATTCACCCAGAAACTGTGAGGAATAAAACTACATTAAATACTTGTGTTGAAGATACAGCTCTACCTTCAGTGCTTTTGATTATTAATCAACATTTTTTAAAAAGCTAGTTAATCCTTTTCCATCTGCTAATATTATTTTTTGTATTTAAAATCGAAACGACAAACCAAATGGTGCAGCTTTTATATAAGCATATTGTAGTGTTTTAACCATTCCTTACAATTCTTTTTCAACAGCAAAGTGAGAATGAGGCAATTTTACAAGCAAAGCAAAGTGACAGAAGGTCCATGATAAAGCTTTTTTTTTACTCTTTTAATCAAACCAAACCTTTTCCTTCCTCTGTTGAGTAAAGACTGAAAGATTTTGGTGTCATCAAGTCAATAAAAACCAACTAATGCAGGATTTGCGTTTTTTTTTTTTTTTTTAAGATACACAGGTAAATTAATTGCCAAAATATTATAAAAATATGAGATTATGATATGATTTTAATGTAATAGGATGGGATATTTATAATTTCTGTAATTTTTGGTTAAGGTCAGTCTGTATTGCATCAACCTCAAGTACACGGCTGTTTTTTATTATTCTCCTGATCCTTTTTGTTCCAAGAAACAAACAAAAATGGAGTGAGAAGTGCTTGCTATACAATGTCTTGTGTTTGTTCCAGATCTAGGCTGAGGATTTGGAAGTTGTGCAGGTTTCTGCAGAACTCTCCTGCATTAGCTGGAGGTTCTTGTTTGCTACTTGCTCATTTTCTTTTCGGCTTATATAGCATGAAAGCTCCAAGAGCTTCACCAGCAAGTTAGTAAATCCTATAACCAAGCTCAAGTGTAGTCCTGCATTTCTGTGACAAACCAAAAAAAAAAAAAATTTTAAAAACTAACGTCTCAATGTCATGTTTTCTCCCCTCCACTTTCTGTTTCCAGTGAGGTAGGGAAAAAACCTGAGAGACCTGTCAGGTCCCAGGATTTGCGTTGATGTGATGAGAAAGAAAAATTACTTCAAAGTCAATGATGGAATATAAAATTTGAAAGTGCTCAGAACTTTCAAAAATGTTATTTAAAAGGATCATGATGCCGACTTTGCGATATTTATTGTATGCAATCCTTCACATCTGTTTGATTGAATTAGAAAAAATAAAAATATTCTTGTGATGAGGCTATGAGGAAAAAGGCGGTTGTAATTATTGTCCTTTAGAGTTATGCTTTTGCAGATGAGGGAATCTGTTTTCTCAAATTTATGCAGTACTTAGCTCAGTAATATAATCATAATGGAGATTTTTTAGTACTGTTATGACAGAAATAGTTAATAGAATCCAAGAAAAACAGGTTTTCTCTTTGTAGATTTGGGTTTTTTAAAAATTAACTTAAACTTTTGTGTCGGCAAAATGGGAATCAATATTTTGCATTTAATGTTGCAAATGATATTGCTGCCTTAGTTTGCAGAAGACGGAGATTTCACCTTTAGATCGGAGCATTTTTATTCAGCCAGAGTTGTAGCATTCTGAATGTTCAACAAAGGTTAGTACTCTGTCATTATGTTCAAGTTACATATGGATTAGTCCTAATGTGGTGGACACAAAACAAGCTATATCACATTGTCTCTTATTGGTACCCTGATAACTTCAGTTTTCATGCACTATTCATAAGAAAACTGAGAATGGACCTCTTTTAGTCTTCTAAAAATTGTCTAAGACAATCACCATAAATTCTTTTTTATACAGTTAATGGAAGAAAAGTTACACTCCCCAAGGGCTATACACAGCTTATCCTAATGTAAGTGTTTAGGACAGGTGAAATGGACTATTCTGTAGGAGCTCTGGCTGACCAAAAGGAGAGCCAAGGATGGCTGTCTTTCACTTATATGAGTAACTCTTAAATGTATTGTATTGTATTGTATTGTATTGTATTGTATTGTATTGTAGTGCAGTGTATGACAAGAAACAGTAAATATTTCCTAGTCATCCTGTATAAGCTACTCATGCGAGTTTTCTCAGAAGATGTCTATGCAGTAGCTGACCTTATTATCATTGTTGCGAAATCTCATTGGATCAGATGGACAGACATTTTTGTGCAATATTTTTTACACGAATGCATGGCATCTTTTTTCTTCTCTTTGCATTTTGTGGTACTGTCTAAGAATGTCAACCAAGGTGTATAAAGTTAATGTCTTCCTGGAAACGCATGACAAAGCATCTGTGGAATTGTTCCAGGAGTAGCTCAGCTGTCTGGCTGCTGAAGACCACGATTTGACATAGAGTGCAGAGGGAGAAAAGAGAGGGCATCTCTTTGCCCACCCACTACCTGATGTGGGGAACTTCCCATTATATAGGTGTGGGAGGTTATGTTATCATGCAGCCTTCTGCTTACTTTCATCATCAACTTCATTTCAGCATCAGCTTCAACCTACATTGCCAATGAATATTCTGAATCATTGTTTCCCGTTAAAGTCTCCAGGAGTATTTCTCTTGACTCCAGATGGTTTTACTGGGCTCCAGTTTGAATCTTTTGCCTTACCTGGAGAAAGATTTAATAAATTCCCAATAGGAGAATGAAATATTTCAGCAACAGTGGGACTGTTTTATCTTTTTCTTGTTTGTTTGTTTTCTGGAGAAATATAACAAACAACAAAATATAGCTTATATTTCTTGCATTTCTGTTTAAGCATTTATCACTTGGAGCAAAAAGCTAAACTGTAGCACAGCAAAATAAACTTGGTCTTACATTGTAATGCTTCCTGTATTAAAAAGACTGTTCCATTGCTCCTTCAACCTTTAATAAGGGAAAAAACCTCATCACTTACTGTTTGGTTTTCACTAGAAACATCAGTCTCTCTTTGATAAAGAATTACAGGCAGATCACCATGCAGTTCACTTGAGAGATCATGTTGCAGCTGTCATCCCTCAAAGAGATGGGGGTAAAGGAGAAGGAAGGTGAAATAATACTGACTCTCATGCTGCAATTCTGGTATCCCAGATGTTAAAAAAAAAAAAAAAGGCAAAAAAGAACAATAAATTTTATTGAAGTTTTTGGTTATTATTTGTCGTTCACTATGAAGTAGCGAACAGCAGGATAAAAAATGTATTTCTTGCTTTGCAGATAATCCTTCCAAATAGCTTTGGTTATTAGACATAGGGAATGACTGGCTATCACTCCCCATAGAAATGGAATTTTTTCCTATTTTTCATAGAAATTGAAGAGAAAAAAAAAAAAAAAACAAACAAATTGTAAAAAGATAGCTGTTTACATGTCTAAAATACCTTCCTCAAAACCCCAGTTCTATACACCTGAAAGAGTTACACTAGAGGCTGATAAAAGAAAGTTAGTATTGGAGGTAGGTAATAATTTCATTCAGGGAGAAAACACTATTTCAAAAAGAGGGATGGGGGACTTTATAGTCTTCAGCTCCTGGTGGAGCTGGCAGAGGAAGTAAAAAGGAGAACTCCATGGTGTAGTGTCTTTTCTGGAAGAAGTCAAATAAAAATGAATGCAGTAAGCTGAACTTCTGCATTGTTCTTTACCTAAAGTCATTCTTGCTGGAAAAGAAAGCTGAGGTCTCTCAGTAATCTTCCTCTATTACAGGTTGTAATCAGCCTGTAGGATCATCTGGGCAAGAGTGTTGTTTTCTTATCTGACCACAGTGCGTCTGGTATATGTGTGGCTCAGACACAGGTCTACTGAAAGCAAAAGGCCTTTAACTTTCCCTTCTTTCCTCCAGCATCAGCCAAAGGGGCACTCTGGAGTCACATAGCCCGGCTGGGGGCACATGACGGCAAAGCCCTCCTGTCCGCGTCATTTCTCCGAGATACCTGCCTGGGCAGGTATCTTTCTCACTGTGTATTCCAATTAACATTTCTAAAGCCATATTTTGGGGTGTAGCATGGACTAAAGGGTTTCCCAAAGTGTAGGAAGCCGTATATTTATTTTCTTCAGAAGTCCTACCTAACCTGGTTCATATCAGACAAATTTTTGCCAGAGGTCTCAACTGAAGAAAGTCATGCCATTAACTACCACAGAAATGGATTATAGTTTACTCCAATAAAATCTGAATGTTCTGCAGAAGCTACAGCTTCTTACTGCTGTTCCGTGACCCAACTGCTACTATGGATGCAAGAAAATAGGCTGTATCATAATCTGTAAAGTGGCTACTTATGCAACACTGGATTTGCTGCAGTACCCTAAAATGCCTGTTTGCCTATACAGCCTTCGTGTTCGGCTTCTCCAGCTTGCTCCCTTACGGTGGTTTCTTCCAGCAGCTATTGCGTTCGATGGTGACACTGGAGTTCATGGAAGCTTCAGCTCTGATGGGGTGAAGGCTGAGTATTTTCAATGAAAGGTATCTGTCTCCCTGTGGAGCACGCTACTGCCAGAGATAAGCTTGTCCACAAAGCTAAGGGAGCATTCAAAACCTGACCACTTTCTGCAGGTGCCTTGCTAATGACAGGGTTGCTCCTGGGAGCATGCTGTGGGATACACTGTGCTATGGATTATTTCCTCTTGAGGAAGAGATGAAAGCAAGCATGTTCCTCTGTAATGAAGGATTTGCTGTTTGTACTTCACGCAGCGTTGCCTAGATACTGTAATGATTGATGTCTTTAAAATACAAATGATCTTACACATGAAAGAACATTATTAAAGGGGGCCTACAGGAGAGCTGGGGAAGGACTTTTTACAAGGGCATGTAGTGATAGGACGAGTGGGAATGGCTTTAAACTGGAAGAGGGCAGGTTCAGATTAAACATTAGGAAGAAGTTTTTCACTCTGAGGGTGGGTGAGACCTTCTCTGAGGTTGCCCAGAGAGGTTGTTGAGGCCCCATCCCTGGAGGTGTTCAAGGCCAGGCTGGATGTGGCCTTGGGCAACCTGGTCTAGTGGGAGGTGTCCCTGTCTATGGCAGGGGGGTTGGAACTCAATGATCTTCAAGGTCTTTTCTAACCTAAACCATTCTATGATTCTATCATTCTAAGGTTGCAGAGTCAAGTACTCAAAAGATAGGAAATGCCAGAATTAAGATCGCCCGGGAAACCTTAATTCAGCCCTCTTCTGCTGAATATACTATGACACTGTAATTACACAGGACCCCTGCTTCATTAAGCACACAGAATAGACAGTACTCCAACAGTGAGCAGTTGTGTATTATATTTGCTTCTTCACCATTTGCTGTATACCCCATGGCCTTATTTGCCTTGCATTATTCAAACACTGCTGTAAGGTAGAATTATTCATTTCCTCGAGGGTGTCGGAGCGCTTCACAAACATTAATTCATTCAGTCGCACAAAACTCAAATTAACTGATTTTTTTTCAGTAAGAAAACCAGTACAGAAGTTGTTTAAGGTCAAAGGTTTCCACCAGCTTGGAGTGTCAGTCTGAGAGATCTAAACCAGGAGCTTTCAGAATACTTCAAACTGCATGTTCAGGAACAGTGTCTGTTGACTATACTTGCAACTTTTACTTACTTTAGGTGTAGTAAAAGTTTCTTTCTAAATACAAATAGTTTGCACATACACATAAATATAAAAAACCTAATTCTTGACATTATAGTAATGTATATCTGGTCTATTCTGTTCTGAAAGATATTTTGAGTTTATATTTTCCGAGTCAGTGTTCATCAAGCACGTTTGTCATCGGAGACTGCAAGCTGGCATCATCGATGCCAGAGTTGTCCTCAAAAGGCCTTGAAGTCTGTCTATAATGCAATATTCTGAAGAAGTGGATTTAGAATAGGAACTTCTCATGAGATACTACCTTTGGATACTGAGTTTAATTGTGATTATTTATTTATTTTTTTATTTATAGAGATTGAGGTCTAAAGATGAAGCGATTTTTTTTTTAATTGCTAGCCACCTTGACAAAAGGGTGTGTTGCCCAAGCCGTCATGAGGGGACAATTCTGATAGTTACACATTTATTAAATGCAGGATGTGCAAAGGAACCTGTGGAAGGGGCTTCCCTACCAGAAGATGTTTGAACCCTTTAAGATGCCTTGAAAATCATGCTGATTTTTTCCTCTTGTTAACAACCTTTGCCTTGACATAATTCATTATCTGAATGAAGATGGTTTCACCTTTTCTAAACCTCCATTTACATTAAATATTCGTTAAATACATGTACAGCAATTGAATTGTTTGTGTGGAAAAAAATATTTTTACACTCTATATTTTAGGAAAATTCTATCCCCCATCTACACTGATAGAGCATAACCTGCTTTATTACATGAAATCACCTGTTCTACATATGAAGTTCTGCTCTAAATTTTATAATGAGAGTGGGATAAAACCCACTCTAATATGTATTTGGCTGTTCCCCTGATAATCTTACATTTTGGGAGGTTCTGGCTCTGCTTTTTCCATAATATATTCCAGCATATCTGTGCCTGTGTCAGTAAATTTTAAGAAAACAAAAGAGGAGAGTGCAAAGCCACCTTTCCACAACAGCATAGGTCACAGTATCCTGCCATAAAAATATATTTTCCTTTCAAAGACATGGCGAAAGGGCTTTAGATGGTTGCTGAGCAATACAACAGTCTAACCATAGTTGTGACAGGCCTACTGTTAAAAACAAAGAACAAAGAACTCTGAAGTACTCATGCTAATAACACAATTTTGTATTTGGATCAGACGCTAAACTGAGAGCTGGACAGTTGAGAAAGGACCCTAGCAGGACTTTATTATATGTCGAAACTCTTTCGTAGTTTTTTGTGATGAATGACCTATTGAAATAACTGTGTGGAAATATGTCTAGGATGAAGTTGCTTATTTAACAAGAAAAGAAAATGTACCTACAGCCCTTACAGTCAGATGAGAACATAAAAATAAAGCTTAGTTCTTTCTGGCTTGCATACTGGTGACATTAATTAAAAAAGTGTTAAGTGAAATATAGGGACCTGATTTTAATTCCTTTTTTATTTTAATGCAAATTGGATCAGGAGCTTAGTTAATAAATCTTCCAGTGATGTATAAACTAGTATAGAGCTTTATTTGCTGCATATCAGTAAAAACATTCTCTTTGATTTTTTTTGCTTAGTTATGAACACATGAATTTGAATACACTTGTCAAGTTGTAAGTGGTTAGATTCAAAACGCCCTGATGCCGTCACCTTTTTGACTATGACTTAGTTTTCCGAAATATTATTCCAATAATTTTTAATTTTTTTTCAGTTACTACATCATCTCTTTCATAACTTCCAGATTTCATTTTGTTAATTTTAGATGTATTGTATCATTTCGAGTTCATTTCCTGCAACTTTTCTAGGCAGTCCCCGTAATCATGCTTTGTTTGATATGTAACCTTTGCATACCTGACCTTTGTTTGGTATATGATTTCTGATTTATGCTCCTGTAACAGGCATTTTTTGAAGTGGAAAATGTGTTCTTACTTCTACAACTCAGCTCAGTGTTGGGACTGGGCACTGTGCATCCAAGTCAATGACAACTGTTGTGCACTTGGAGGAGATTCTGCCTACTTAGAAGCAGCATAACAGCTGCCGACACGTAATACATGCAATGAAACCATCATGTTTTAATTTCCTCTAGCAGTCACTAGTGACCACCCTAGTCACTTCTGTGCTGATGTGACTGCTCTGGTATTAAACTCATCAGCAGGTGATTAAATTATATTTATTTGCTGTGTAGTCTTTGTGTCTGGAATTTCACTCCTGCATTAGGATGCAAGAGGACGGCACAAATTCTTTATGATTCTGGTGATCCTCAAATAGCAACATCTTCAGATTTGGTATTATTTCTGTTCATCTGGTAAGAGACATAGATCAGCGTAAGAGGATTCTAGCAGAGCAGTTACAGGTGGTCTGCTAAATACAAGCACTTATCTGTTCTTTAAATCTGATTATTTAAATCTTCACCTAAGAACGAGGCTGTATCTTTCCTAACTTTGCAGGGATTTTGTTAGTGTCAAGGGAGAGAGGTGATTTAGCCAAACTGAAGGTGTGAATTACTCTCACAGCATCGTCAGCACTTGGATTCACTCAGAATCAGAAAACCGTGAATGTCACTTGAAGACACTTGTTCCCCGTTCTCCTGAGGTAGCGACAAAATCAATACCATTTTGGTAATGTGGACGGGGGGGGGGGGAGGGGGAAAGACAGAGGAGGTGGGGAGAGAAGAGATAATCAATGAAAAATAATGAATTAAGAGATGATTGCAGAATAAATATTTTCACCCTGCAGCTTCAGAGTAAAATATCACAGTTTGATAGGACTGTCCACTGGTGTATTCTCCAGGGCTATGCAAATGTGTTTACTGTAAAAATATTTAATTGCCCTTGTAACGTATTTAACAAAAGCAATGAAATGAAGTGTCAGTCAAGGCCCTGGCTAGAAAAGTCTGAAAGGAAAATTGAAAGAGAGTTCTGCACCTCTGAGATGTAACTCCACAAAATATTATTGTGCTTGAGAAATATTTTTTTCCTTGTACTACTTGTTTTACCTCTAGATGAAATTATCTTTAATATAAAGCGGAGTATTTTATTGCTTAGTACAAGAGTGGTTCGTTCTTCCATTGTGTCTTCATTGTATGCTTCTTTTGAAATAATTGACCATCGTTTTTCATCACTTCTTTTAAAAGGTGGTGGATATTGTTTCCTTTTAAGTATGCAGGTTTTGTTCTCTTTTTCCCCCCACAGTAATTGTAATCTCTCTGATCCAATTTTTTAAAAGTTATTTTTGAATACTTTACCAGTGTTTATTTTTCTGAGGTTTTCTTTTTCTCCTGTTGCATTTTGGGCTCTCAAGCTATATTGTTGTAAATAGTCTTCTGTTATTTTTATCATGGATAATGCATTTTGTCAAAATACGCTTTCAAAGAAATCCTACACTGTACAATGGCTAATTTTCTTCGTTAGAATAAATATCAGATTTCAGTACACATCAGACAACTTGACCTCACAAACTGGTACTCAGAGGAGCTTATATTATTTGAATTTAAAGCTTTTAAAGTCCAGTCCCCTTCTCTCAGGCTTTAGATTGAGTTGGATTTATAGATTTATAACCTAAGAACTGAACAAAAAAATGCACCAAGCCTTGACACTTGACACATTTCAGCCTTGAGAAAATACAGCTATAAAAAGGACAACAGCACCGTCTATGAAGAGGTCCACACAGCTGTCAGCTCTAAAATGAGCCGTGGAAACTCCACTTGAATTTAGTCATTTCTAAGGCAGGGGCTTTCAGCTAAGCTGAGAATATCTTCAGATATTTGATTGTGCTTTGAAGAATATGGCTTTTCAGTGCCATCATTCGGTGTTTTTACTTAGCTTCGGGCACTCTTTACTATCCAGCACAAGGATTTATTAAAAAAAAAAAAAAAAAAGAAAGCAGAAAAAGGCACAATAATTTTTGCAATGCCTGTGAACTTCCTTCTAGTCTGTTGACTTACACAGATTTAAATACACACACCTAAGTAAGTTCATTAATGATTCTCTCTGAAGCTCTGTCCCCTCAAATAGGTAGCCAAAACGTACTTTAAAAGTGCTTACGAAGTTTGTCAGGAGAATTAGATCTACTGAGGACCTCCATTGTCAGTTGGTGTGAATAAATTCACCAGGCTTTGATTTTGTGGTAGAAGTGGTGGAATCTTGGGAGAGATTCATATTTTCAAAACAGACACAAATTCGAAAGACTGTGTGGCTTGTGGGGACAAGGAATATTGTATCTACAAAAATCAGTATAAAAGGAACAACTGCCGTGTTTCACCTCTGCAGGGTTTTACATTCAATTTGTAACATCTTCAGTGGAGCCAATATGGCAGAGAGAGATGGCTGTGATTTTTCTCAGCATTTGCCAATGTTAATGGTAGGGCAAAGAGCCTTTTGCCTACTTGGTGGGGCAAAAATTGCACATAACCCTTACATCATGGAAATATTGCTTGAAAGTGAATTCTAGATGACATCTAGTCCAGATGTGCTAGTGTCCCAGTGCTCAGAGTGGTGCTGTCACTAACACTACATATATTCAGCTATGGTTTTGTCTGAGTTTTGAAAACCTCCAGGGATGGGATAACCTGTTTCAGCATTGCATTTTTTTTCCCTGGTGATTTTTTGTGTGTGTGTCCTGATTTCCAACCTGGACCTCTCAAGGTTCAATGTCCCCTTTAGCCTGCTTGTCATATTGGTTGCCACTACCAAGACGACTTTGACTCTTTCATCCTTGTAGCTACCCTTTGAGTAGCTGCCACCTGCTATGAGAAGTCCCTTGGTCTCCTCTCTGCTGAGCAAAAGAAGCTCAGCTGCCTCAGCTGCTTCAGTTAGGCAAGGGTTTTTAAAGTAACAAAGGAAGTGGAAAAAGGCCATTGATTTGAAACCACGTGCAGCGGCTGATGAACAACCAAGCCTAAAATATGTTTGAGAAAACCATTCACTGAATTACTATAAATAGACAGTAATAGAAAAAAAGTATTATAACTAATACTATGGTGTCTAAAAGATTCTATTAACATCAGATACCTGTTGCTTTAAGAACTATGAACTCAAAGGATAAGAATTCCTGAAGCAACAGTTTGTCATTCAGTCTATTTAACACAACAGTTGTAGTGGCCATTTACACACTAAAATTTTACAGAAGTTATGGGAAAAGATGCCCAGTCAGTCCTGTCCTGTTCAGGCCTAAAGAAACAACAGATTTCAGAGTAAGACTCCCAGAAGTCATGAAGCAAAGGGGCTAAAATTCCTTAATCTTTTTTTCATGTTGTCGATTCCTCTCCTTTGGTCCCTTTTCAACTGGCTAAAACTATAACATTTTATATCGACATTCCATAGCAGATACCATATTGCTGTAGATTAAGGTACTATTCTGAGGAAAAGTATGTGTTAAAATAATCTTCCCATTTTTTTCTTCTGTTTTATTTGAAATATTTCCAGGGAATTAGATGAAGTAGGAAAGGTGTTTTGCCCTGATAAAGATAATTCTAAGTGCATTTTCTAAATGAAAAGGCACACAACTGTAACTGAAAGGTGGCTTCTGTGATTCCGCTACCCTTTCAAAGTCATTTTATATTTGAGAAATAGATGCCCCAGATTTTTTGTCTTTTAACTAAAGTAAGATAGAGTTTTGTACAGTAAAACTTATCTCTTCAAAGCTGAAAGCTGACTAAATGCAAATTTTTAAATGTTAAGAACATCTAACATTTGATGAAAGTCTCTGTTACTAGAAGAAATGCTAAAACTTGAAACATACCTCAAAATGTGATGTATGTGATAAATAAACATCAAGGATAGCAATAGATGGTTAAAACACAATTTTTCCCTTTAAGATTGTTGAAAAAATGAGGAAGAAAGTGTTATCCATTCCCATAAGACCTATTGTCAGCAGGTGCAAACACTACTGTCCTATGTGAATATTTTATTTTTTTCTGAAAGTGTAGAGCTGAGATTTATTTCTAGTAAGCGTAGCTGAAAAAAAAATGGAAGGACAGGAATGGCAGGACAAGCAATAATTCTGTGTTATGGCTGGAAGAAAAAGTGCAAGCGCTTCATAGTTACACTGGGAACCCTCACAATTCGGTGAGGGAGATGGGATAATAAATGGGCCGACAGCAATACAGCAGAGTAAGGAGAAATAAATGACTGGAGTAAAAACTGGGATAGGACTAACTGTATAGTTGAATGAGACTTATTACCTCTATCAAGAAGACTTAAAGTTCAGACTTGGAGAGTAAGTTAAATCTCTCAGTAAGTGCTGTAAGAACAGGGTGAAAAGCTAGTCTTTTAAAGTGAAATTTCCATTAGGCAGGTGGATATCATATTTAAACATAAGTGCTCTCAAATGTATCTTGGAAAACTTGAGTAAAGAGGAGAAATTGTATGAGAACTATTTTTGCAGAAATATAAAGATAATGGATCACATTTGCCCTTTATGTTGTGTATTATGCACAAATTTATTTTGTATTGCATATCAGGTATTGTGGCAACTTTGAGACAGAGTGCGCAAGTTGCCATAACATTTGGAGAAAAAGACCTCTCTTGAATAAATCGTGCATCAGGCATGCTGTTTTTTCATCTCATCACAAAGTCTTTCGTCGCCTCCAACAGCATCAGCCTTGGACAAAGAAGGGAAACTGTAAATACACACTGATTGACAGCTTTTGCACTTTTCAGCTCTGACTAGTGAAATTCCCAGGATGCCTGAGTACACACAGCAGGCTTGCCAATTTTCTCGCAAATAACCTAGCAAATTCTCTGCAGTGGGCTGGGGAAAGAGGCTGTGAGCAGCTGCATGCTCTGTCCTCAACAGAAGATGCTGCAAAAAGAGACAAACAGGTGAATAATGGAATGGCTGTTTCACAACCCACCACAGTTTGTCATACATATAAAGCTATGTCATAGGTAAATTGGGATGTGGCGATATTCGGATAATATAAAAGAACTGACTCAGCTGTCAGCAAACTTTTCTCTTTTTAACCAAAGGTTTCTTCATCAAGGAAACTAATTGTATTCCTATAAGCTGGGCCTTGGGAGTGAACTAATATATATGCTGTGTAAAATCATCATTTGACTTGGCCCTGAAGCAAACAAGAAAGCAAACCAACCTGGCAGTATCACTGTATTCAAGAGTGACAAAAGGTCACTTACATTTGGTTAAAACTGAATTTCCCATCAACACATGACCCATCGCTATCTCTAGTAGTGAAAAATGGTTCCTATTTACTGAATGTATGTTATAAATACTATATTTCTCTGATATGCAACATTATAAACATAAAGTTCATATCGCGAGGACTATTTGTGGCAGTAACAGCAGCTTCAGACATAGTAGCAGATACATTTCTAACACATATAATGTATGAAATAAATTTTTAAATGTTCTCCTCTGCGTGGCTCAACAGAGAGTCCACTGGTCTCAAAACCATTAGATGCAGGTCCTGTTCCTACCTTTGCCAATAAGCAGCTGTTGGAGACATAACTCAAATTCTATGGTTAAAGATGGTACGTTTTGATAACAGAAGTCCTATTGCCATAGGACGATGACAAATTTTAGAAATTCATCCAGTTTATGCATCAACTCTCTAACTTTTGGTTGAAATCATAGAATCACGGAATCATAGAATGGTTTAGGTTGGAAGGGAACTAAAAGATCATCTAGTTTGACACCCCCTGCCATGGGCAGGGACACCTCCCACTAGACCAGGTTGCTCACAGCTTCATCCAACCTGGCCTTGAACACCTCCAGGGATGGGGCCTCCACAAATGGAGAATAACTTTCTTCCAAAAATAAATAGAAAGATTTATTTTCTAATTTCATATTAAAAAAAAAACCCAACAATATAATGACATCATTTCTGTTAAAAGTTTTTCTAGTTTACGTTGACACAAAGATCTCATTCAATCCATTATTAACTTCCTGTGTTTCATCATGTAGAGAGGGGAAAACAGATTACTTGAAGTTTTTTGATGAAAAGCCTGTACTAATTTCATTGGATGTGCTTTCAAAATAACTTTTTTAACCTTTGATGAAATTTATTCCAAACGGAATTTTAACAAAATATATCTATCAGCACTTTTCTAATTTGTTGAATTTGTAGCCTCAGAAGTTGCAATGCTGTTCCCAATCAACAATCCTATTTCATATTTGTTTTTTGTAACTACAGGATTATGGGTAGGCAAATCCAGATCTCTCCATCTTTTCTCTCCTGAAACATCCAGTTGAAGAATGGATTATGTCCTAAGCAAGCGCATGAAGATCTATGTATTTATTTGAGTCCATTGTAAAATGTACTAACAAAGGTTGAGGTGTGGTGACGCAACATGCAATATGTCGCTGCTTGCAGAAAAGCAAATCAAACTCACCAAAATATATGGAGCACTGGATTAGAGGTTGGGAAGAGTCCCAGTGTGGCAATGCAAGTTAAGTAAAGCATCTGTTTGGCTGAAGGACAGAACAAAACAGGCTCCGACGATCCTGACTGAAACAGTTGATACTTGACAGGTTGGTAAAACCCAGACCAGAATCAGCGGCACCAAAATGAAAGAAGCTATCCTGTTTTTCATGAGGGTCATCTCTGGGTCCCGAATTCTCAAGGAGATTACTCAGATGACTGTTAATAAACCGACTGGAGTTTTCTCAGAGCATGAGCAACATCCTTTCTAAATGCACCTTCAGACCTGGTGTCACAATCCTGAGTCTGATTGCTCCATAAACATTATAGTAACTTTATATTTGCAAAATATTTGCGATAAAAGCTATCACCACTATTATCATGACAATCTTCCCCCCCACCTTTAACTCTGAAAACTCTAAATAGCATGAAACAGGAAATTTCACAATGCATTGTTCAGGTAGGTGAGATCTATCCAGGGAGGAGTCCACACAACACTAATTTATGGCTACCTGCACCATAACTCACAAGTATCTCACTTGGTCTAATGAAATGTATTTCTTCTGCCCTGCCTCATTTAAGAGCACAGCAACTCATTGCAGCTGTGTAAGAAAAAACAACAATATAGGACACAACAGCTAATTAAAATTAGACCTACAGAACCTAATTACCTGTGTTTGAGGTGGCTGACGGGTATAGCAGAAAAGAAGTACTGAGCTAGGTAGTATAGCACGATGAAAACATCCAAATTTCATAAACTGGCTCCATTACTATCATATTGCAGAGCTCCAGAAAAAATATTTTTGTGAGCTAATAGTGAGCAGGATATTCAACAAATACACAAAATAAAAATTTGCATTTCCATCATGAAAAGAAGGTTTGAAGTGTGAGGCCATAGTTATCAGAACATAGTGGAAAAGGCCTTTCCAAAGAGAAATTATGTTTGCAAATGAATGACATGATACAGCATAACTCGTGAAGCCATAGAGGCAAAATGGCATTTTATATCCCATTGCCGTTTTGCTTTCTGAGTTGTTTTTTTCAAATGTCTCAAAAGTGGTAAACAGTCCTGGATTCAAACTAGTCTTGCCATTTCATTCCCACCAGTGTACAAAATGATAGTATGATCATATTGATTCAAGTGGGGAAAAAATAGTGAGAAAACACCGTTTTACTTACAGGGCTTTCTTAGTTTCTTAACAGAAGAGAAAAGAATAAGGGTGTGAACATACCCTGAACCCAATTCCTTCCAGGACAAGTCATCTTCCCAGAAAGACTGCACCCCACTTTGTTCTCATGTGTCCTACAAGGCTCATATTAGCTAGTTATTGTGCCTTCCCCAGGAACTCCAGGTTCTCCTTCAGGAGCTCTCTTGGTCTTCCTCTGCCTTCATACCACAGCTTTAGCGTGCTTTTATTTCTGTCCAAGCTCTGCTCGGGTCCTGCTGAATGGAATTAGGAGACAGGAGGTGTGCATTCAGAGTGCTTCCCGCGGTGGAGAGACCTGAGGCCAGACTTGGGTCTGGATGAACTGTATGAGCAGTCCAGTTGCCCAGCCCCAAGCAAGGGGCAAATCCGTGAGGAAGGACTGGCACAGGTAATCAACTGCAAGAGGGCAAACGGTGATGTGTCCTGAACGTAGCAAAGTGTCTTTCTGCAAGCGAGGATCGGTTGCACCTCCAGGTCCTTGAGGAAGGTGAGAGTTACCCAGGTGTCTGTTTAACTTTGCTAAAGGGCAGTCTGGAGAGCTCTGGAAAGGGCACTTTCTTCTGGTTATGAGCTGTCCCAGTGCAATCCTCTTTCTCTCCCCATCTTCAGGGATCATGTCCCTATTTTAGGTAGACAATATGCGTCAGTCCCAAACTTCTATTCACACTGTGTTGGTGTTCAAAGGCTGGCACTGTTAGACCTGTGGCTGAGAGAGCCAGCCCAGAGGCAAAGTGGTGTCAGCCTGGAGTGAGCCACACTGAAACCACCCGAAACTGAGCATACGCAGGCTATTAATAAGCTCAATGGTACTGCAATCAAGACGTCTGGCAAAAAACGAGAGATCATAGAATCATAGAATGGTTTAGGTTGGAAGGGACTTTAAAAATCATCTGGTTCCAACCCCCCTGCCATCGGCAGGGATACCTCCCACTAGACCAAGTTGCTCAAAGCCCCATCCAGCCTGGCCTTGAACACCTCCAGCGATGAGACATCCACAACTTCTCTGGGCAACCTGTTCCAGTGTCTCACCACCCTCAGAGCGAAAATTTTCTTCCTAATATCTATTCTAAATTTACCTTCTTCCAGTTTGAAGCCATTCCTCCTTGTCTTATTACTACCTGCCCTTGTAAAAAGTCCCTCTCCGGCTTTCTTGTAGGCCCCGTTCAACTACTGGAAGGCTGCTATAAGGTCTTCCTTGTAATCAAGTCTTTCTAGGACAGACCCAGGCTTCTGCACTAGAGTGGCAGAAAGCACGAATGCCTACCTCACTCTGTCAAATTTGCAGCCTGTCTTTCTAGCTTAAACTGCCGGTAGAGGTGGATATGAGCTAAAATATCAAAGTTATTTTGTCCTAACATTGACGGGAAGTTTGCACAGAGAAGCGGACACTGGACTGTGTATTCCAGCAGACAGGAATGCACCACGGGGTTGGACACTGCCCAGATCCTCTGCATGTACCTCGCCCGTACACCAGGTATTTGCGATGCAGGCTTTTGTGGTCCCGCCATGTGAGCCAGGCAGAGTGAAAATAACGGAATTTCCAGCGGGTATCAGTTAAACCTGGCAAAAGTTGACGTCAGTAATTGAACTGTTTTCAAACCGAGGAAGAAAGGGAGGAAGTTCTGATAGGATAGAATGTGATCAGAATAACAACTCTCTGCTGAGCAGCTAAAATGCATGCAATGACTCCTGGGAAGTGAGAGAAAAGCTGAAAATACAGCAATTAAGACCTTTACTTAGCAGTTAACGGGCAAGTACATGCAATACCTTGTGCCTTTACACAGTCAAGTTCTAGCAAGTTAAGAGATGTCCTTCAAAAAAGCACTGCCATACAGCACTCGTTGGGATGCATGATAGGAATGTGTTGGTTGTTCCGGTTTTTGAATAAAGGCCAATGGAACTGGATCGGTGTATTGGGATGTGGCATGAGAGAAAACAGCACTCAGCTGAAGGAATTTTTTATAGTGGCATTGAAAAAGCAGTCTCTTGCAAGCACAGTATTGCTTTTCATTGTTTGGGTTTTTAAATTTAATCACTGGAAGGCCACAGATGTTCATGAAAGAGCGAATCACGGAAGTTACACAAATGTTTAGTTTTTCGTGCTTCTTCACTTTGCACTTGTGAGAACAGAGGGAGGGCTGAGGATTTGCCTGCAATGCTTTCCAGCAGCTGCATTGCTGTTGCAGCGCCCAACCTTTCAAAGGAGCGATTTGGCCCATCCCATTGTCTCTGTCACATGTCTGGTTTTAGGATGCCAAGGACAAGCAGAATTTACAGGTTGCTGGCCCTGTCTTCTTTGGACACCATGGGAAGGCATAATTGAAAGAATCTCAGCTAATTTCATCTCACGAAACCTTCTGGCTTTGCTAATCTCTTTCTATGACATGGAACGGAGAAACATTAGGGCCCTAAATTAAGTAATGGGTGAGTTAAAAACTCCTCAATGTCAAAAGCAAACAAACAAAATGTAGCGACTATAAATGAAAGCAAGAAAACCAACAAAACTGTATAACAGCTGTTGATGTGGTTAGAAAAAACTACTGTTCTATGAGAAACAATTAAATCAAACAATTAAGCAGGAGGTTGGCATAAGGCAGCTACTTAAACCCTAAGAGTATGGGAAAGCAAACAGGTTAAGCAGGTTTTGCTGCTCTCTTAATATCCCTGAGGTACCTATGGATAATACTAGGCTTGCTTTGCTCAAGTTTCATTTGAGTTACATCAGAGATGCCAAAAAAATGGCATTATACTTAAGGGAATCCTCCCCCCACCCCCCCCAAACCTCTGTTCTTGACGATTAGAAAAACAGAGAAGCCTTTAATAAATGTTTTCTTGCTCAGATTACATAAATGAGCAACTGCTGAAGAGAATTCAGTGGGCAGGTTGATTGGAGGCTCCCCTCCTGCATCTGGGAGAGAACCCTGACAACAACAATCCCCCTTCCAATACCTAAAAGGGACGAACTGGAAAGCTGGGGAAGGACTTTTTACAAGGGCATGCAGTGATAGGGATAGGTGGAATGGCTTCAAACTGGAAGTGTGGAGATTTAGATTAGATATCAGGAAGAAATGTTTCACTCTGAGGGTGGTGAGGCACTGAACAGGTTGCCCAGGGAAGTTGTGGAAGCTCCATCCCTGGAAGTGTTCAAGGCCAGGCTGGACGGGGCTTTGAGCAACCTGGTCTAGTGGGAGGTGTCCCTGCCCATGGCAGGGGGGCTGGAACTAGATGGTCTTCAATGTGCCTTCCAACCGAAACCATTCTGTCATTCTATGATTCTATGAACTATCTAACGTCTATTCACTTGCTCATTTGATTCAAGATTTTCATCACTGCTACAATGACTGTTACTTCCTATTTTTCAGAGGGCAAGGCAACCATACCTAAGTAAAAACTATTCTGCCAGAGTGTAATTCTAATTAGCTAACTTTGTTTAATATGTATGCATTTGTGAAACAAAAGCAACAATTCTTGTACTCATTTTAAAAGCGAAAAAGCCAATCAAGAAGTTTTAAATAAATAGAGATATAATAAGAGGAGTAAAAGAAACAGGATAGTTTCAAAGTAAAATTTGTATACTAAGCTGTATAGAGATGAAAAATATTCACTGTGTACAGGGGGAAATATGCCTTCTGATTAACTCTACAAACTTTTAGATAATCCAAGCGTCCATCTCCATTCCTCATAATATGAGAGCAATTTCGTATTTTATTTTATATTTACAAACTCACCTTGACTCCAGCGTGATGTAGGAGAAAGCATGTAATGTTTTTATGGGATGTTCTCTTCCATTCCCAGTCATTATTTTCCTAATTATTTAAAATATTTCTGTTATTGTTTTATGGACCTCATTTAGTGTTTATTTCATATAAACTAGAAAGTTACTTTCCATTTGCTTCCCACAGCCACTTAAAAAAAAACAGCTGCAAAAGCAAAACAGGGAAAACATGCAAAATATGGAATTGGGTAAAATAAAAACAAAATATACAACTTCTAACTAGTGTCTGTGTTGTGTAATTTTCCTACAGCTTTCCTGTTGTAAAATTAGTTGTTTATACCATTTTATTAGGATTCCATTCATGAACAGAAGGCGCATCAATCAAAATTGTTGATCCCAATATCTTTGCAATACCATGGAAGACAATCCCTGCAACAGGTGTAGATTACTCATCCAATGGTTTTGCTTCATACAGTCATTGATGGTGGATATGTGCGGTCTGGAAAGGCTTAGCAAGGCAGGACATGGGACAGATTCCCCAGCTAAGCTCCCTGTGAGACCTGGCAGGCATTTCACCTCTTTCCTTTATGTGACTCTCACTTTCCTGTTGTTTGGTAACCTGCTGGTTTTCATTTTTTGAACTCCCTGGTAAAAACAGCCAGGTGACCATCCAATCTGATTGTAACCAGCATCCAAGACCCACCTGGAGAAAGAAAAGATAACTGCAATGTCCCTTTCCTTCTCCCTACCCTCCATTGTTTCTCCAGGTTAGAAGTGTTCACATAAGATGATGTTACCCTTTAAATCACTTTTTTTAGACTAAGATCTTATGAAACAGAATAAGGAGTACGATGTAATTCTAGATTGAAATGGAAATGGCACATCAGAGTCCATATGCATACACAACCTTTAGTTATAACCCCCTGATTGTCTACTCTTTGTCTCCAGGTTGTTTCAGACCGCATCGCTGGGTATATAAGGCCCCCTCGTTAGAAACCTCATGCTCCGCCCATAACCCATTTTGCCTTTAAACATGCATGCATTTTGCACTCAGCAACCCCCCGTACGCTAAAAGTTGTAGGAAGAGACAAACGCAACCTCTTTCTGAGATGTATTTTTGAGACTCTCCTTGCTCCCTGATCAGATGGGGAAAGTTTCTTCTGCTTCAGGGACACAAGGGCTCTATTAACAACTCAGCCACAACTTCTTCCGTAATTTTGGTGTTCTAGGTGTGCTGTACACCAATTTCCTCATGTTTACAGTTGAGGTAATTCTTACCACAAGACAGTGTTCTAAAGATAATAAATTAATGGTTATAAAGCACCAAAATTTCCCAGAGGGATTACATGTCGCAAGCACTTGAGATATGCTGTTTCCTGTGACGTTGTAATTGGTTGAACAATGTATTTTAGAATTAATTATATTTTTCTGTCAAAGTAATAATGAATTTTAAGATAATGATTTCTGTAATTCGAATTCCTAGGATGAAACTTTGTAGATTTTTCAAGTTTCAAATGGCCTCTTAAAAAAACCCCAAACAAACAAAAAAGAACCACTTCAGCAAAGTATTTCTTTTGAGATCTTTTGAGAATGAACAGCCTAATTTTAATTTACGCTTCTCATATATTATACTTCAACTTGTAGCTCAAGGTAAGTTTCTGATACGATTAGCCCAAGTTTGCTTATACTTAAAAAAAATAAAAATTATGAAAAGATTGAATTGCATGGGCTGTCAACACGTTATCTGATACACAACTTTGTTCTGCGACTAAGACTGTAGCTGCCTAGACTATTCCTGACAAGTTCTTGCCTAATCTTTTCTTAAAAAATTCTATTTTGGTTCACTCACTTTTCAAAACTGTCAGAAATTATCATCCCACATTTGGAAAACTTATTTAAATAATTTAATTTGATAATTTAAAAGAATGGCCTAAGGGTTTGGAGGTGTGTGTGGGGAAAATCCAAGCAAATAAAATATATTAGAAAGTTGATAAGAAAGTTGATAATATTTTAGATCTGAAAGTCAGCCCATTTAAAAACCGGCGTATCAGAAATGCTAGAAACTGCATATAATAACAAAATTCTGTTACATAAACCTTTAACAAAGACAGAAAAAGAAATACAATTTACCTATTATTCTGAAAATATTATAGAATTTAAAAAACTGTTGTAATCTTAACTTATGTTTTAGGTCATCTCTTAAATGTAGTGAAATAATTATTAGATATGAGGGTTTATAAAACATAAAACAACGGTAGACCCCAGGAAAAAACTGAAATATTGGTGTGATTTTTCTGAAAATATAAATTAAGTGGTATTTTTTGCTGAGGGTTTGTACAGAAATGCTAAGTGAGAGATAACTCACACCCCTCATAAATTATATAGCTTGCTGTCAACGACTGTTAATCTGAAATGAAGCTTGCCGGTAGGGGTGGAATGTGCAAGCTGTAATGTCTCTCCCAGCATCAAGTATGTAGGAGGTGTTTAAGGAAGAGCCAGCTCTAGCAATGTTGGCAGAGGGTGCCTTGTTCTGTCTGCTTTTCCTTAATGATACTCTTCAAATTACTTGGAAGTTCATCCAACACATGATTAACCAGCACGTTCAGGACAATTAGATGTGGAGTAGGCTGTATTACAGTGCCTTACCCAAAACTGTATTTCCAAATTATAACACTTTCCTCCTGAGCAGGACCTTGACCTTCAAGACATACCTACACTGTCCTCAACATACTGTAAATTTATGCCATGCATGTTAATGTGTGAAAGGCACGTTGCTCGCCTACTAGTCTCTCATGACGCTCAAGGTGTGTCTTGCTAGTTCTAGCTTGCAGAAGCAAAGAGTTTTCATTGATATGCTACAGGGTGTTCAACCAGTTCTCATTATATCCGCAAACAAACAAGCATAAGTACAGATATAGATACGTATTTTATCCAAGTGGAACCCTTCATATGATAATGATAATGCTGATCCTCAGAAGTGACAGTCACAACTTCTTTATACGCTTTGTTTTTAGAAGAATATCCACGTATCTCATTGTATATAGTATAGGAACATCAACTTCCATTTCACAATCAAAATGTGACATAGCACCCTTCCAAACATTTACAGCAATAGAAAACCCGTACACTGAGAATGAGTAATGGCTCAGTGAAAATTCCAGCTCATTAATGCCTCAGGAAATTTATGATTAACTGTCTATTCTCTTTCATATTCTGGCCACACAGTAGCATTGTAGAGAAGCACACAAATGTACTAGTGATATTTAGGACCATGATTAGTTGCATTAATTTCCAAAAAGGTTCACAATGCTTGTGCTCTCTAGGAATGTTGAGAGGATAAATGTTTGCTGTGGATTCCTACAGTTCCGCTACAGTACAAAGTTGAAGACCAGAGGGGATTGCTACCATGAGATAAGTTTCCCTGTGTAATGTAAACCATTGATCTTCTATGGATCCTCTTCTGCTCAAAGTTCAACACCTATAAAAAAACACAAAACAGCTTCAGAACCAATATCCAAAATTACGTAGATACATTCCTTTATATAAAGCTCCTTCAATTCCCATCTACTCTCCACTGAGAGATTTTCCGTTCCCTTGATAGTTTCTCAAATTCTTTCTTATTTTAATTCACTACATTTTCATGAGAGCTCTTACTTGACGACACATTAACACCCATTTAATCCAGTATTGATCTCTTGTTTTTTCCAATGGTATCGTAGTTATAGCTTTCCCATTTTGCACAAAGGCATGCATTTAGGTCTTTAGACCTTCTGTGAAAAGAACTTTACCTGTTAAGCAATGAGTTTTAAGTGTACACAGTCATCGCTCAGTAATCACGGGTAATGGAGGATTGGGAAAAACTAGATAAAACAGAAATACAGATAATAGCAAGCACATGAATTACCCTGCGAGAGTACATTTAGTACATTCTCTTCTCAAAGCTTAAAACGTCCTGTTTATGCAGTTTTCACTCAAGAGAGGGGTACTTTTACGTAGCAACAGGCAGAGTTAGACATGTTAGTATCAAGCCCTCTTTATTATGCATTTTATGGGCAGTTCAGTATGTGATATGTTCATGGGAGAAGAAGGAATGGGGGAAGGTGTGCTTAATATACAATTTAGATAATCCATTTGGATGAATCAAATTACCTGAAACCTCTGGTCCCTGTATCTCTTCCTTTAGTACTGGTCCTGCTATTTCTGATATAACAGGCGTGTACATATGCCCAGTTTAAAACTAATGCACACCGCTTGATTTCATGGCAACTATTTTCTTTTTTTGCTTGCAGCTACCTCTCCCATGAGGACTTCCTGGGAGCCAACAGAGATGTCATCCTCTTTGACCATGAGGTACAAGCTCCCACGGTGCTTCAGATATCTCCCCACCTGATGCACATGGTTGTAGTAGCCACATTTGGATGATGTTTCAGACAGAACATGGTGCCCTAGCTCTTCGTAGGGAACTCAGATTTTGAATCGTTCGTGACTTTCAACCTGCTTCTGATTGCAGTAGTTTTGGCTCTCAGTGTTGGTCTTGTGTCAAAGAGCAAGGTTCAGTCAAGACTGCACAATTTTCTTCCTCAGCACATTCTAACTCCTTGCCTAAGTGATAATTCTGGGTTTCCTCAACATATCTATGAGCTTTGGCCTGCATCCCAGTCATGATTTAGCCTGTTATCACAAGCTCCATTAACCTCGAAAACTTGTAAGACTGTATCTGCTGCCTTAGACTAGAGATAAACTGCTTTATGGGTGCGTTTTTAGGGGTCTCATCGTTTTCAGAAAATATCTGTATTTGACACAGATTGGTGTACTCCTTGAATATTGCTGATTTCCTGTTTCATTGTTAACTCCTGTATAGGTGATTGACTATGCCTTATCAAGAGCAAGGCCGTCCCTTGCCAGAAATCAGATCATCTTCTGACTAGCTAGCACTCATCATTTACAGTTATGACATGGATTGTTATTTAAGTGTCCACTAGTCCTACATGTTTCCAGAGAGTGTCAATCATGCTTTTAACTAATCCACTAAAGGTGATTTTAGCTGCCTTTAATTACATTAATGTGTTTTGCTTAATTAATAAGCAGAGCCAAGAGCACTAGATAGTCCTGAACATGAGCTTACGCAATGGTGTGCGATTGTCCACGCTGCCCAATTGCTAGTGTATTCCCCACCACACGCACCAACTGGCTGCGCTTGGGGAAGCTTGTAGCTGTAAGGACACGAGCCGTGATGTGCCATTTGCTCGCAGGACCAGAGGACACCTTATTGCATATTGTATTTAGCAGCACATACGTAGCCAAAGAATATGACAGTGATCTGCTTCCTTCGGCCGTTAAGTTTAACTCATCGCTATCATGAGCCACTGAAGAAGATAGCTAGTTCCAACCAATGTAGTCTGTAGCAGTTCAGTTCCCAACATCCACAGCCTGTTCCCTTAAAATTAGAAGTGTTTTTCGTCCAGGAAATGGTGCCAGTGCTAGGGGAGGAGAGGGAGAGAGGAGTTCATAAGGAGCTTGAGGAATCAACACAGGGGCTACGTGGGAAATCCCTGTGGCCAGGACGGAGCCCTGCCTTTGATCTCCTTTCAGTTTGCACTTGCAGGTGGGGGAATTCAGGCTCCTCTTTCCCCACGCTCACCCTGGCTCCCAAGTGACATGTTCTCTTTATTATTAAATGATAATTAGGTCGCACGCTAGTTATCACAGTTTAATAGTCAAACAATACTAAGAGACTACATCTGATGATGGTATAATGAATAAAAGGTATTGGCCATGAGTCTGGTTATACAGAGACAGTGAACTGACATTGTCCACACTCAGGTTGCTGGTAAAAATATCCACTAACCTTTAGCCAATAAATGATTCTTGGAATACCCTGCAGAAACATAACCAAGAGTTTTCCCTTAAAATTGCAATTTAAACATAACAAAGTATCTAATCGACGCATAACCTGTCAGCTTCAAATTGTTTTAGCCTATTCATCAAAAAGTCTTGCAATGAAATTAAGATTTTTATGTAACTCCAAGTGAACTAAACCAGCACTATTGCACTAACATTTAGTTGTTTGACAGGACATGCTTTCAATGGTTAGGTTTTTAGTATTATGTGATAGGTATTAATTATATTATCTTCATCTAGCATTAATAAAGCTTCAGATCATCTTTTATGTCATTTTACTCACAATTAATAACTAATTTTCAGGCCTATCATTCTCTGGTAATATAATTCAGTCTTTCGAATACTGTAGAGTATTATTTTTCTTTTATTTCTATGCTCCTTTGATCAATATCTAATGATTTCGTTTGGTATAAAAAAGCAGTCAATAAAATCCCTTGCTCCCATGCTACATTGTCTCCTACTGAAGATTATGACACAAAATAAAAGCCTCATCATCTAAATAACTACTCAATAAACATTTAATTTTACTTGTATCATTACCAAAACCTTCCCACACAAACACAATACAATAAATGCAATAAAAATATACCATTTTTGCTATCAAGCCAGCAGTAAGCAGTATCAGTGGAGCTTTGCTAATGAGAACTCCTTGGTTTATTTTTCTCTTCCTCTTAACAGTGTGTAAGAGGTTAGTTGCAAATCAGACTTCATTTGCAGAGAAGTTATTTTTTTCAGCAAAAGATATGTGAAGAAGAGGTGAACAACCATGCAGTTTTCTGGTTTAAGTGGGGCTTCATCCCACAAATTCTGATTAAAATAAGCACTGCAGAAATATGAGTTGTGCTGTGTATTTTGAAATTTTTTAGGCTACCGCTCACATGCATGCTAGATTCAACTGTTTCTGAAGGTGAGAACAGGGTATTTCTAACTTATTACCTGCTTTCATAATAGAAAAAACATAGTTCTTTACTCGTCTGACAGAACCAGAGGATTTAGTTCTTGTCTCTCATGGAGCAAAGCCCCAGCCCGTTGAAGAGAGAAGGAGTTATGACACCAACTTCATCGAAGCTAGAAATGTATCCTAAGCTGCAAGAACACCATCAGAGTGAGACGGCAGTTCAAGCCTTTATGCTTAGTTACTTTTACTCAGAGGCCAAAATAGTTAAATTAATTTTAGAAATATTTTTTAATTTTATTCTTTCAACAGTAAAGGGACTGTTTAAATTGAATATGCAATATCTTCTATTTATATTTACCCTGTTTCTGTTGCTTAACAACTCGTTGGTTTCCATTCATCCTAACATACCTTGCAGAGCTGCTATTGCAAAAACTCAGTTGTCAAATCCATACAGTGATTTCAGATTGTTTTGCATTTGGGGCTTGCTTTTAAGTGCTCAGTGACCTGAATTTTGCAAAGGACTCAGGACTGTAAGGTGGCATCTGAAGGAGGATGGGTTGGCCAGGTGGCTCCCGAGTGTTGTCACAACTTGTGTTACAGCGTAGGTTGTGTAATTGCAGTTTGCACAGCAGCCTGGTGTTAAAAAGTCAGATTTTTATTGATCAATAGACAAGTAAAACAGAAAATAACTGGAATGATAACTACACAGCACTATATGCCAAAAAGCAACAGATTGTCTAAATACGATTAGCATGGTCACATACATAAATGGACTATCATGATCCACCTGTCTTTCACAAGTTAAGATAATAAAGCTGCACAAATAGGTTATATTATTGTGACTAACAGCATTCCGTGTCATTATTTAGAGCTGAAAGTCGACAAGTTTTCCATCTGGAAAGATGTACCAAATATAACATAATGCACACAACCAGCCTAACTATTTTTGTGTAGGAAGTTTCAGAGAGTGCTTATTTTCCATTTCCATAGAAACTGTTGCCTCATTTAACAAGTGCCTTTCTCCACTCCTGGGGATCCTTCAGGAACACACAGTTAATTAGAGAGGGCTCCGCAGGGGCTTTTACCACATTTTGTGATTTTCCCTGTTCATTTTGCACCTCACAAGGAAGAATTCCGTAGGTAACTTTAAAAATCAATGGGTTCCGAGTCTTTTTGGAAAAAAATGCCTGTTTTATAAAATGCCAAAGAGAAAGAAATAGAGATGAAACAAAAAAATAGCTACAGCCCACTGATGCATGCTATTATTCTATTGACAACTGCATCACACAGAAAATTCAATTAGAATTAGTTTAAACTGACTTTGGGGTTCATTACTGGTTCAACACAAAAAATTAATACAACGCTGAGGTTTTCACCAATAAGAGTGTTTCTTTACACGCATTTCTTATTTAATATCATACTTTTGTCTTCTTTTTTAGTTGTTTTACATTTTTATGAGGCTTTTTCTGAATGGAGTCCAAAATAATAAGCCTATACCAGGTTTTATAAAACAAACCAAAAACTTAAATACCATTTAAAAATTGTTTGCAAATCATATGAAGGATGATTAAAGTTAACTGTTGCATATATGTCCTACAAAGCCACTTCCTAGTTTGGATATGCCTATATCTAAAATTGCTATTAATTTGCTTTGAGAAGATAACAGGACTGGAGGAAGGATGGGCACTGGAAGGAGCATATTTGTATGTGGGTGGGCAATGAGAGGGCTGAGAGAGGTAGAGGATGTTTTGAGCAGTTTTGGGTGAGGAGGGGGAGAACTGGCAGGACAGATGACTCTCTTAAAAGCAGGATGGCAGAGGAGACCTGTGTGGGATGCTGAGCAAAAGACAAGAGTCAGAAGGTTCCAAGCATCTCCAGAGGTCTTGGTAGGAGAGAGGAGTCCAGATAGTTTCAGAGAGAGATTTCCGTAGCAGATTATGGATGTGTCTGGGGGAGAGTCAAAGGCAAGGGATGCTCTTTCTTCCCTCCTTTACTCCTCGTCTTGCTCCTTTTGTGCTCTTCCAGGGTGTAAGAACAGTGCTCCACCTTCTTCTCCCAGCAGTCCTTTCCCACCAGGAACAAGCTCAAACCATCTTCTTGGGCCTTTGGGATTTCTTGGCAAAGGCAGGGCTGCTTCCTTTGGGAGGAAAGCAGCAGGATGCTACAAGGGTGGTTCTGCCGCTGTGAGTGCGTCAGGGTGAGTGGCACAGTGGGGCTGAAGGAGCTGGGCTGGACCAGTGGTTGTATGGGCAGATGGTAGGGCATCTTCTCAGGCAGGGCTGCACCAGATGCCCTTCTCTGCATCCGGAGCCACCGCTGCTCTCACCTCTCCTCAAGCGCATGCCAAGCCTGTTCTCCAGCAAAACTGGCTGGGATGCAAATGTCCTGCCTGTAAATTGACTCCCTGGCTTCCAAATTCTTTCTGTAGTGCTAAGTCTTCCCCACGGATCCTGGGTAGGGAGAAGTGGCAGGGCTTCAGCAGCCAGCTCTGTCCCCTGCAAATGACTGGTCTCCCCACAGCAACAGCTGGAACTGAAAAGTGGAAAATGTGGGCTTGGATACTTGCGGGCCAAGGAGAGAAATCTTCTCACTTCTGGATGATGGTTTTAAATACTAAGCCACTTATATATTACTGAGGAAGAGGGTAACTCTTTTCTTGGGAAAAAAAAAAAAAAAGAAACCCAACAAAACCAAAACAAGTTTCAGATTTTTATGAAAGAAAAGATATTTTCAGCACTAGAAATCCAGAGTGCAGAAGGAACCTCCTATCTGCAGGTCACTGGTCAATAAATGTCCCAGACAAACTGTCCTTGAAATTTCCTGTCTTGGCTAATTCCAGTCTTCTCTGCACATTGCCTTCTGAACTCTGCTCCTGTGACACGCTGGAGGCACACAGGGACGGCTTTTGATCCTGTTATAGCAACCAGATAAATCGGTCCCTTTGGGGAACTTGGGGAGAGGCAAAGTGGAATTTAGTATAATTTAATCTTCCCATTAGGACATGCCTTAAAAGTTTTTAGAAAAGTGATTCCTTCATTTTCTCTACATAGTTTCATTGTGTATGAAAATTAAATTTTATTAAAGGAAATACAGTGTGCTGGTCTCAGTATCGCTGAGAAATCAACTGCATGCTGTGAACATCCAGTGGAAGCTGTTACTAATGTAGACGGCATATAGCCAAAAAGAGAGAAATAGGGGCCCAGCGTAGCAAAAAAAACTCTGCATGAATCCCAAGTTACTCCAATCTCATGGTCACAAATGCTTCCAAGCAAGCTAACGCCAATCTCCATCAGACAGCAATTGTCGAGGAACATTAAATGGGAACACTTGATTTGAAGAGGTAGTCTAGCAGAAGGGACTCCAATTAACTATGACTCTTAAAGCTACTGCTGCTCACAGGTCCTGATTTTCTCTGAGTTCCTCTTCCTTCTTAAAAATCATAAGCTGGACAACAGTGCTTTGCTCATTATCCCTTTTTGCAGCAGGACCTGTTTGTACTGGGAAAGGTAAAGTGACCTCTATTAACTCATGACTCAAGCGAGCAGTTACTTCATCAGAGTTTTGAAATGACTGGCATTAGAAAAGCCTCTGCATCTCTCAAGAGGCTCTGTTATGTGAGCAAAGAAGGCCTGAAGTAGACCCTTCAAAACTCTTCACCTGCCTGGTTCAGAGTATGAGTTGACAACTTATCACTTGCAATAAGTAAATCTTCATCTTTATTATGATATGGACACAAATGATGTTTCTGACAACTTATCACAGAATCATAGAATGGTTTAGGCTAGAAGGGACCTTGAAGATCATCGAGTTCCAACCCCCCTGCCATGGGCAGAGACACCTCCCACCAGACCAGGTTGCTCAAAGCCCCATCCAGCCCGGACTTGAACACCTCCAGGGATGGGGCATCCACAACTTCCCTGGGCAACCTGTTCCAGTGTCTCACCACCCTCAGAATAAAGAATTTCCTCCTCATATATAATTTAAATCTACCCTCTTTCAGTTTACAACCATTACCCTTTGTCTTTATCACTACTTTTCCTGAAAAAGAATCCCTCCCCATCTTTTCTGTAGCCCCCCTTTAAGTACTGAAAGGCTAACATAAGGTCATCACAGATCCCTCTCTTCCTCAGGCTGAACAACCCCAACTCTCTCAGCCTGTCCTCATAGCAGAGGTGCTCCAGCCCTCGGATCATTTTTGTGGCCCTCCTCTGGACCCGCTCCAACAGGTCCATGTCTTTCCTGTGCTGAGGGCTCCAGAGCTGGATGCAGCACTCCAGGTGCAGTCTCAGCAGAGCAGAGTAGAGGGGCAGAATCACCTCCGTTGACCTGCTGGCCACGCTTCTTTCGATGCAGCCCAGGTTACGGTTGGCTTTCTGTGCAGTGAGCGCACATTTGGCATGACCTAAACTATATCCTTTTAGTTTCTCCAAAACAAACTGCCTTTCTTTCTAGCCATTCAGGAAGTAAGTCTTGGAATTTAAAAACAAAGTTTTAGTATAGTCCAATCAGGTTTGATTAAGCAGCAGCATGTTTGGTCTTTACAACTGAGTTCTCTCAAGCCTGCCCTCATCTAACCATTACAGTATGTAAATAGCGCTATATTGGCACGATGTACCTGCAGGAGACTGTGAGTACATTCTGCTCATGGGAGTGCTGAAAGTTAAGGAACTGAACTGCAACCATTTAAATTCATCACAAATTCATAATTATCAGTTGTGCCACATACCATATAGACCTCAACAGAGTTTATTAAAATGAAGAAAAGATGCAGGTAGATTTAAGAATAATTGTTACTAAAATAGATCCTATTAAATACAATGCAAAGGGTAATTTCTCTCCATTGGCTATTGTATAGTTTTTTGTAGCCATAGGAGAGGAAAAGAAAACCTCCCAAAAAACTTGCTTGAGGCATTTCTTTCTTCTACATCCATTGTGAAATCTTTTCAGCTCTTGGCAGGAAGTCTGACATTTGCATACAAAGCCAAAGAAAATAGTCACAATTTTATACATTAAAATAAAAAAGAAAGATATGAGACTTACAAAAAAAAAAAAAAAAGGAAATTTAGCACACACTAAGTTTTGATCTAGAATATGTGATGGACTGACATTACAAGAAAATAGATGCAGTCCAGTTTCAAAATCATTTGAATGGTCCACTTGAGGATTCTAAGGATAGTAAAGAAGTCAAGTAATTAAACCATCTCAAACAATGTTCAAATGTTATTTCCCAGAATTGTGAAACCCAGGGAGTGAAATCTGAATTTTGTTATTAACTGAGTGGAGTCTTTCAGGACATACTGGGACTATTTCTCAAAGTACTGCAATAAATGCAACCTCATTCTGAAACACCAAAAAATATCATCCTCAACTTTCAGCTGGAGAAACATCTGAGCAAGTGATGACTAAAGATCCCAGTAGAACTGTAAAAAAAAAAAAAAAAACAAAAAAAACAACCACCAAAGTAGAACACTGTTTCATAACTCCTATGTACAAAAATGCAGAACAGAAATAATCGGAAAGTGTTTGTATTCTAGAGGCGAGTGGAGTAAGGTCAAATCCTCAATAAGTATCAGAAACCGGTAAGCTGACTTTTAAAACTATTAAGAACTGAGGACAAAACAGAAATTTCATTATTTTCTTCCAGTTTGTGATGGTTCACACACATCTTAAAGGTTCAGTACAATCCTGACCATATATTTCAACAAAATAAATCAAAAGGGTAAAAATAATGTCTGAAGATGTGAAAGAGCTTGAAGAGTTACTAAAAGAAATAAAATTCATTGGCTAAATGTGACAAGAAGATTATGATAAAGATCTGGAAAAACACAAAGAGCAGAGATTTGGAGGAAGTGAGTAAGAATGGATAATTCACTATTTGTCACAATAGCTTAGGGACAAGTAATGAGATGAGCTAGCAGATTTATAGCTAAAAAAAAAAATTTCCTGCACAATGTATAATAAAACATAGAACTCATTGACGGGACATGTTAGAGAGGACAGATTATAATGAAATTCAAGCAAGGAAATAAATGGAAGATAGGTCCATTGCTGAGCAGTAAAAATATCGCTATTTCCAACATAAAATATCCTTGGATAACCAGAAGCTGGAAGGATTTTCTATAAAGAAAATCCCTTTGCCCATGCATAGTACTTCAAGACTTTGCTCTAATCAGGCACTTCTGACCAATGGATCAAAGACCACTAGGAAATAAACAATCTCTTGGTTTGTGAGGAACTACAGGACTAAACTAAATGACTTATGAGACAAGAAATAAGAAGAAGAAAAAGAGAAAATTTGAGGTTTAAAATAGTAAAATCAGAGATGCATCTGGTCTGTACATATCCTTTCACAAAGGCATTGAAGCAGATAAATATTATGGGCCAGCCTGGAGGCAAAGCAGAGCAAAGGACATGCAGAAAGCCCAAAGGCATGTGCAAATTGCTAAAATAACAGGGCCAGGACACTAGCTCAGCATAGTTCCTATCATCCATACCGTTTCATTCCCAGCAGGCTTCCAGGCATGGCAAGGATAGTTTTAAGGCTGAGAAGCTATCAGACAATGCCCAGGAAAGGTCTGAGGAACAGCACAGAATCATAGAATTACAGAATGGTTAGAGTTGGAAGGGATCTTAAAGATCATGTAGTTCCAACCCCCCTGCCATGGGCAGAGACACCTCCCACTAGACCAGGTTGCTCAAAGCCCCATCCAGCCCGGACTTGAACACCTCCAGGGATGGGGCATCCACAACTTCCCTGGGCAACCTGTTCCAGTGCCTCACCACCCTCAGAGTAAAGAATTTCTTCCTAATATTTAGTCTAAATCTACCGTCTTTCAGTTTAAAACCATTACCCTTTGTCTTTATCACTAACACTCCCTGATAAAAAGTCCTTCCCCATCTTTCCTGTGGGCCCCCTTTAAATACTGGAAGGCCGCAATAAGGTCATCCCAGATCCCTCTCTTCCCCAGGCTGAACAACCCCAACTCTCTCAGCCTGTTCTCATAGCAGACGTGCTCCAACCCTCTGGTTATTTTTGTGGCCCTCCTCTGGACCCACCCCAACAGGTCCGTTTCTTTCCTGTGTTGAGGATCCCAGAGCTGGATGCAGCACGCCAGGTGGGGTCTCACCAGAGCAGTATAGAGGGGCAGAATCATCTCCTGGCCACACTTCTTTTGATGCAGCCCAGGATACAGTTGGTTTTCTGGGCTGCAAGCACACACTGCCAGCTCATGATGAGCATGAGCCAGGGATTATTTCTGGTATGCAACCTGGACAGAGCTGGGTGTTTGGATCTGGGAAGGCAGTTTAGCTATGGCTAGCTGTACTACACCACTTGCCCTCAGAGCTACATAACAGGCCCTATTTTCTGGTATGAGTATATGTGATGGGTATATGGTATACGTGATGGGTATACGGTATACGTGATGGGTATATGGTATATGCGATGGGTATATGTTATATGTGATCATAGGGATTCCGATTAAGCTTTTTGGTAGACTGGATGGGCTGCTTGCTCTTCACTCAGAGGAGGCTGGGTGGTAAATTCCCAAGACTATAAAATCCTTAAGGATATAAGATGAAAAGCTGAGAAGAATATAGCTAGAATCTCAGTAGAATGTTGCTGACAAAGAGCTTGCGCTATAATATGCTTCCTTGTAGCTGTATGCAAGTGTCTTCTTGTCACCACGGAAAACAGAACTAGGGGACAGAGGGGTTTGTCAGTATTGTTTGAGGATCAGTGGAAATAAAACCCACACCACTGTTCTTGGGCCAGGAGCAAGGAGGGTGGGCATGGATAGACAAAAAGTCTTTTCATGGCTGACGGTAACAGGCAAGTGGGTTATTCTGTCTCTTCAAAATACAAGTTTGTAGGGTTTGGTTTGTTGTTTGGTTTTTTTTTCTATTTTAGGCTGGACTGGATTCTGCAGGTGTCCTAAACATCCCCCTAGGAGAGCAAGTAGAAGGCCTGACCTGCTTCCACACTTCTCCCCTCCTCTTTAAGAGCATGCAAAGTCATAATTCTCACTAGAGACCGTATAGAGCATGTGCCTATTTACCTCATTTATCTCAGCATTGCATTTACACTGGCTGAATATCAGGCAGTGGCCCCACCTCCAGCCATAATATCTATAAGTATTTCTTAAATTCAAAGTGCAGCCCAGTGACAGATCTGTCAGAGAATATAGACATTCTTATACGTATGAAAAAGATTCATATAAACAGTCATTTCTGCATCAATGTTGTGTTCCCATTTAAAATTCCCAGCAACAAGCAAGGGAAATGCAAGCCTCTCTTTGAGCCTCCACCCACAAATTGATGACTCTATACAGATCAACAGAAGAAAATCCTGTTTATAATGAACATATAACAGCGGTGTAGCAACTGTGACACAAATCTTGGTGTAAAGAACGACATATTTCTATGCAGCCTGACAACCACCCAGGCTTGTCCTTGCCTTCTTTATCTTTAGAGCTTGATGCAAAACTACACACTTGGCAATCGGGCCACTGCACAGGGTCTACTGGGCCTATGGGCTCTGCTTTTAATTTAATTTCTTTTTGAAGAGGAAAAGTAATAGCATCTCCCAAGCATATACCATTTTTGACATCAGGATAAGGTCATTAAGTCAGTTATGTCAATCCATGATATAATTTCTCCTTACTAGTTCAAAGGGCAAAAATGTATAACCTCTGTCAACTTTTAAATAGTCAACACTACTCACCAACAGGAATGGGTTGATGTGAAGCACCCGGAGCTGTTGCACAGTGTGCACGCCAGAGTTGTCTCTGCATCCCCACGCTCAGTTAAGAAGAGAGTTCTGCTGTCATCAGAATGGCTACAGCTGAATAAAGCAGAATTAAAGCTGAGGTTGTGGAAAATCAAGCAGCAGCAGCAGAGCTACACGTATGGCTAGCAGGCGTCAACCAGCCATTTCCAGCAGAGATGAGCACAATGAGAAAAGCTGCCATTTATGTATGTAACCGAGAGGATTTTTTAACTAAGGTACCTATTGCCCTGTTTGTGGGTATGGCGGTAGAAGTGGACAGTAGCAATTTAAATGGTTAACCTGGTCACAGCCTTGCAATATTATTAAAGAGCATAATCTAAACGTATGAAGAGCTCCTTTGACCTACTCATTCAGCTTTCTTAGTTCCAAGATCTATATAAAGGGGGAAATAAAATTGCATTTTCAATTACATGTACTTGAAGTGGATGAATATTGATGATGGGTTTTTATTGATTTTATTAGGGGTGTTAGAGACATGCCGAGAGTCAGATTGTTCACCCCAAAGCCCGAGGAGCTCTTTCTCATAGGCCCACTAATTTCATTAGATTTTCTCTCTGAAAAAGGATCTGCCATCCTGAGAAATAACTGCCTGAACTAGCTCAAATTGCATCATTTTGACTGCTTTGGACAGCTAAAAAAAGGAAAAGGAAACTCTTTTTCAGTATATTTAATGTTCATTTCTACCAACAGGTGTGGGAGAAGCCATCCTCTGAGTACCTTTTATTTTGTGGTGACACAAAATAGCAAGTGCCAAATAACAAGCATACAAACCTATTGATGAAAGAAGTCAGCAGAGTCCCATTTTATTGAAGGAGAGGAGGTGTTAATTACAGACCTTATGGTAACTGAACTCCCAAGAACTAATAAGTATACCATTCAAATTCAAATGGTGCGTTATTTCCTGATTCTTATGCGTTCGGACATTTATACTAAGGTCAAAATGGACAATATTTTTACTTTTTACCTTAAAAGATGTTTTCCTACACTTCACATTAAATTCTGTTCTATCTGCAAGTAGAGGGGAGAACACAAGGCAGTAAAAGAGGTGATTCAGTCTTATCACAACTAAAACTATCAAAATACCCATGGACCTGAAGACAAAAGCAAGCTTGAAGCTGACATGCTACATCAAGAGAAACCAACGCAGCTCCAGTCAGTGGTATCTATTTTTCATTAGTGTGCAGCAGCAAGCCCGGCTCTGGTCCAGGGGGAAAGTACTGGACCCAGTGGCCAGCTGTGGCCCCAGTGGCCAGCTGTGGCCCCAGGGATCTAAGGCCCAGGTTAGGCGTCTGTTCTGCGTCGGCAGGATTTAGGTGTCAGCCTTCCTTCACTGGTTTGGAGAAATGCCACTTCATTGCCACAGCAGTTGCAGGCACCTACGTTCCTCTCAAACAACGCGCTCAGGTCCCTCGGCACTGCTGGTGAGTAGGTTCAGGTGTGCTTCCCTGTTGGCTGCACTTTGCCACAGGTAAAGGCTTGCTCTACCCAAGCCTATTTGGCATTCTGGTGAGGCATCCCTGCGCCCAAGTCTCTTTGAGACCTCAGTCTGGCCTTTGAACATCTGTGATGCTAATTATATAACAGCCATGTGAAATTCAGTCTATATTTGAGGAGACTAAGACTATGTCTTGTCACTGAAACTCCTTGGGTTTTCCTGTACACAGCCTGCTTTATGAGCGTGGGATTCACCTCAATTTGTTGCAGCCACGTAAAAGTTAAACTGCCAATCCAAGCTACATGACCTCAAAGACACTTCCAGAAGATGATTCATTTCACGTACCATGACGCTGCTCAGATGTTCTTTTGTCTCTGTTGATCACAGAAGGAGCTCAGGTGCCTCACTTAGGCTATGATGAAGTAAAAAAGGAAGAATTTAATGTTAGGGTTATTTGATCTTACACTTTGGTTTCTTGTAATTTATTATGTTTTGTGTATAAATTAGGTTCTGTATGGGAAGCGCTGGTTGTTTTGTTACCAGTGGTCATTAATATACTTGGACAAGTAATATGCTGTCATAACCTTAATAGTAAAGAAAAGCACCTTCAAATGTGGAAACTTAAACCTGTAGTGTCTGAGATATTGGTGCTTGTTTCCAATATTACAGCTGGCTAGAAGTAGAATATTTTAAAGCACGATTTTTAAAAAGAGCAAAGGAAAGCAGCAGGTCAAACCACATGAGAGAGTACAGCGAGTGGGAAGGATGCAGCTTTATGCTGATGATAATTTTATCCTTTCAAGCTCAAGTGACTCGCATTATCCATTCTGCAGCTAAAATTCCATTGTGTTTATGTTAGTTAATAAAAAAATACAAGTCAGTTGTTTTCCCCATAGGCAAAGGATTTTTCGTGAAGGCATTCAAGCTACATAGTAAAATTCAAATGCATTGAGTTAGCTGTTGATTTCCCTTAAATATCTAAACATACACGCAAATAAGCTCAGAACCTTTTCTATTAGACAATGACCACAAACTAATTAAAAATTAGTTATCAGAGCTTCATTTTTTCCGTAATTTATTCTGTAATTCTTAATAATGATACAGTGGAAGAAGCTTATTAGCATTTTAAATTTATTAAATAAATATTGCATATGTCACGTAACTGAGGCTTGAGCTTAGCTTAGATTTGCAGAGGTACTTCAATTCTATTTTTGCTACCACTTCTTCTGTCCCATGTTGTTCTTCAGAAAAAACTTTTAACATACTGTTATGGACACACAAAAAAGGGAAGATTCAAAAGATGCAGATAGAAAGAAGGAGCGTGATTCCCACTGTTTTTTAATAAATTTGATGCCTAACTGATATTTATGTCTTTAAAATATTTCCTGAAGTGATTTAGAGAAAACAGAATCTTCAAACCCTAGAGAGTACAAGCAAACTTTGTGCGTGCAGGTGAGGATTTTAAACCTGCATGCTATTTTGGGACTCACTCAGCCTGCTTATGCATCCTATCCCAGCATTTATAAATAGGTCTACCCTTCTGTCCTCATGAAAGAAAAAATAATAGGTTAGCTATTTTTGGTTTTCCTGCCCCAAATCCAAAGTGCATGGGAAAACTCATGCTGAGTTTTTGGTTATCCTTATTCCACAGCTGGTACCTAGCACCAGGGAGGGCTGTGCTCCACTCCCTTGTAAAAGTACTGTTCAAGACATGCCATGTTGAGCGAGGGCTGGGTGTTGAACATGACCACGGTGATGACCAGCAGCAGAGAGTCACGGGGAGCCAGGACACACAGTTTCTGTGGCAAGTTTGACACGAGATTGCATTCAATAGAAATAAAACTAGTGCTAACAGCCACATCTTACCCGGTGCTTTTGCAAGGTCAGTGAGCTGCTGCTTTTTCTAATAACTGGAGCAGACACTCTATCACTCTGTCACAATATCAGTATTCCAGTTTCACCTCACACGTACACGCATCTCTCTCTGGCTAGATTTATGCTGTCAGATGTGGGATTCGGCGTTCCATGGATGTAATGTATCACTGAGGAGAGCTCAAGGACATCAGGGCTGCAGTCCAACAAAATGCAGAGTCAGGTGCCATTGTCTAGGCAATATGAAAGCAATAGATTCACAACTTATTTTTTTGTTACCAGTACCTCCTTCAGTGTAGCTGACATATGGCTTGAGGTATCTATTCTTGTCATTCCATGCTAATGTGTCATGAGAGTTTGGGGTTTGTGATTTAAGTGCACCTACTGTCAGAGGTCCATTTCTGTCCTCCTCAATCCGGATAAATCACACATGAACTCCCCAAAACCTTCTGAGAGGGATCAAATAATATGGGAGATATAATTTTTTTTTGTAGTCCTTTGTGGGGCATGTTCTGGAAACCAAAGTAACTTCAGCTCCTGCCTGCCTAGATTTTATCCTGAAAGAAAGTACTTGAGAGAGCCTCAAGCCATTTGCCTCATCAGTCAGAAAGAGTACTGGTTATTAGAGGTCCATAATCAACAGAATATGCCCATGTTCTCCCGCCCAGTCTTTTCTGTGGTGCCACATTTTGGACAGAAGAGTTTCATATGCTAGCAGCTGGCAGAGGCGAGAGGTTTTTTGAGGTATTATGTATATACTAATACACTGAATATTTGCATTCTTTAGGATTCATTGTAGAGTTTGCCATCCAAATGGAAGTTGATAGATTTTAACTAGCCATGTCTCTTGTTTCCTGTACCTTATAGTAAAACCTAGTAAAACGTAGTTGGTGTTAGTCTACTGGTAATTTTAAGTGTAAAACCAACTCAGTGGTCAAGACATCTGAAACAGCATGAGAAAAGGAAGTAAAAAAAGGTGTGATGAAGAAGAATGGGTTTCTACAGCCTTCAGCTCCTATGATAACAGTGGGATTTGTAACAAAAGTTCACAGAGTAGGTTTCAGGAGAGAATATGGAACATAATACAACATTTCAAAGAAAGTTTGAGGTGTCAGGAATGCATTATCAGAAGAGACGTGATAAGGGTTAATCAACAGACAATTTTTCTTCCTGATGTTCTTGATCTGGGTTGAGACATTTCTAACAGAAAGTGAGATATTTTATTCTGTATAACTACATTTCCTTAGGAACAGTTTTAGACCCACCCATGCCCAAGTGGGCATTCAGAGCCTTCCTCTCCATTAGACCTGAATCATGGGTGAGTTTCACCCTGTGATATGTAACAAATTCTTTATTTCTCTGTTAGTTGTCTTGCAGATATTGCTTTCTCACTTGCTATTTAGCATGAATTACTTTCCTGTTTTATGTAATTCACTTTATGAAAATTATTTATCTCCTGTTAAATCCTTTCTACCAAAAAAGTTAATCATCATATTATTAATTTTATCCAAAGCCTGTGGTTTTGATTACACAGTACTTAATCAAAAAAAGAATGATATTTCATAAGTAGCATTATTTGAAATTAGTCTCATGAGCAGAGCAACTGGAGGAGCCAGAGAACAGAGCAATAAACAGGAAAGGGCGTTGTGACAAGTAATGCAAGGAAGTAAAGGCTATGATGGAATCTGAGGCAGCAGCGGAAGCAACCTGAAAAATTGAAGGTGTGTATTTTCCTGGAGTAGATGTAAGCTAGTCATACAAAAGAATTATCAGCTGACATGTCTTCAATTTCCATGTGCTCTGAAAAACAGAGATAGAGCTGAAGAAGAATGAGTTGTTGAAGGAACAACATAGAAGAGATGAAGTTTCAGCAACAACTGAGCCCTTGCAGATATCTGCTGAAAAACAAAGCCTGGAAAACAGATATGTGACAGATATGTGTTCAACAACAAAAGTTTTATGAGCAAGGCCAAGGAGTGTGGTGGCTGTTGGAGCAAAGAGAGCTGTTGACTGTCAGATTAGATAAGAGGATTAATCCATGTTATTTCTGCTTTGACACAATCACAGTCACAGAAAGCCACCAACTTCAGCAACAATCAAGATGTTACTAATGTTTTTAATGCCAAGAATAAGCATTCTGAAACACAACAATGTTTGTGCTAACCAATTGTTCTACCATACCCCAGAGGATGGATAGAGAGGGAAACCTACTGCATGAATAAGCATGAAACTGTCCCTTAAGCATACTTTTATGTGTATTTTACATTTCTATGTGTATATCCCAAATATATTTGAGGCATTTTATTTTTCTGGCTAAGCTTCATTCATTGCCTTTAAATCTGTTTTGTATTTGAAACAACAGTAGGAGTTGTGCGTTCCCTATAAAAATTACCTAAGCATCACAAAGTATCCTGTGAAAATATTTGGCATTGAGGAGTATTTTGTAGGAATACAATAATTACCTTTTAAAGAGCTTTCAATCCAAGAAACCAAACACACCAAGTTAAGCCTGTTAACACCAGATAGATATTTTGTGTCAAAGCCAAGTAATTTCTTTCCATTAACTATCCACTGAACTTCCCACTTACATCTATCAAAAAATCAGTTTGGGTTTTTATTGTTTGGGTTGGGTTTTTTTTTGTTTTGTTTTTTTTTTTTTTTGTTTTGTTTTGTTTTTTTTTGCTTCCAAAGCAACTAGCAGTGCAAAAGGTAAGATAATAAAGAAAGCTGTAAGGTAGCATAGGTTTCAAATGAAAAACAAAGGTGCTTCTCTGGAAGGTCTGCAGGGAAAGAGTGAACTTGAAGGGGGAGAATAAGTTTTGCACAATAGTGTGGCCTCTGAAACCAATTTGAGTCAACAGAGCTCAACAGGAGCTTCAAAGGCTGATTTCAATGATGACCCATAGTCCTGTGAAACAATAATACAGTCACCTGGCTAGTTTTGCAGGAGCTATTAGTAGAAGTCTTCTTGAAAGAAACTAAGACTTTTCAGTCAAAACTTATTTACTGGTTACTGACTCACCGACATGACAAAGAATTAAGCACACACCAAACCCATCAACAGACAATTTGGTTTTCTTATGAAACAGGAACATAAGTATCAGAGAAATAATAGACAAGTCAAAGAAGTTTCCTAGTTTCTATTACAATGAAAGAAAGGAATTAATTGTTGTTTCTGAATAAAATTGTGTTGTCTCTGGTATTCAAGAAATAAGAGTTTTCCTCATGCACTGTTGAACTCTACTGCCCAAAAGCCTTGGAGGGGATCTAAGTAAAAGTGTAGGCAATATGTAGCCTTTTTACACAAACACCCATGTTTTAACTTGCAATAAAACTGCAGAAAGTTAAATGACTTTAAGAGCTCACTTAATAGTTCATTTTTTTGGCTACAACCATGAACCTGCTATGAATTTCTTCCACTGGACCCATTTTGTATAACACATTAGATTTGAATGTATCCTTGTTAACCTGTAAAGATTCCTTAACTACCATCCCCTATCTACTTAGAAAATCACGATGGACTTTGCCTAAATTTCCCCCTTCCTTCTTTGTACAAGCTTCTTACCATGTCCTATATATCCTTAGATGCTTACTTTGTTTATATATGGCTTTTGGTTCATTATCTGTCAAACAAACATGGGTTTCTTTGTCCTAAACTGTCTCCTCTATGAGGTATTCTGTCGGTGTTTTTTAAAATAACACCCCTACTGCTATTTGAAACAATGCCCATAATGCTTAATATTGGCAAATTCCCAGTTTACCACCACATTCCCAGAGGTATTCTGTGCAGTTTTCAAGTGAAAGCAAGAGTCTCAATTTCAGAAATTTGCAGCCTGTATCAAAATAAGGTCTTCTCAAAGGCACAACTGCAATGACAGCTTGATTTCTTCAAAAGAAGCAAGATACTTGTGTTTCCATTCCTGTTGTGTTCAAAGCCTCATTGCTCTAAAAAAAGTTTTTACTATTCAGTTTGGAGACACATATGACATATAAGTTTTTTTACATGTTAACATTGAAACTTTGTGCATACTTCAGTGCAAACCTTGACTTCCATGGGGAATTTTGCCCCCGCTGAGTTAAATTCCATTTCTTTAGCCCAAGTTTCCTAATGATTTCCTCTATTTCCAGTTTTCAAAGTTCTTCTGTATCTGTCACTGATTAATACTAATTAGGGTGCTCTCTTTAAATTCTCACCTGCTCCACCAAGTGTTTTAAAGGGTGTCAAGCACACCATCCAAATTTTGTGTGCTGCTTCTGCCATCTCCTGTATATCTGTTTAATCTTTGACAGGTTTGCAAAAAGTGGGACAGGAGGAATGGTTTAATATTTATCAGCAAAACCAGTTTGAGACTAGCAACGATACAACCTACCCATTCTTCCTCCAGGAAAAAAAAAACAACCCACATACAAAATTCCTGCTTATCATAAACTAGTTGTATAGATTAGATATTTAGATGAAGAAAAAGCTTTTTATCTTATACCATGGCATTTTCACAAATGGGAAGTATTTAGCAAAAAACGCAAGACGAGAAATATTTGAAGAAAATCCTGGTTTGGGAGGTCAGCATTTTATTTACTTAGTGCAGGGTATTATGGCGGAGAGGTTTCACAAAATTAAATGAACAGTGACAAATTTGCTGGTTCTGCGCTGTTTGAAATGAGTGTTTACAGTTACTGCAGAGATATTTCTAAAATTTAGTTGTGATTGGTTTTATGAGGTCTTTCCGGTTCTAAACACAGCTAAGAACTAACCTAAAGCTCACTGAAGTTATTATAAGTTATTTATCTATTGAGGCAAGGAATCAAACCTCTCTTTCCTGCACAGGTTTCTGGTCACGTACAAATGAGCTTTTTCTTGCTCGTTTATGAGAGTTCTCTTGAGCTTACCTGGCAAAAGGCTTCGCTCTAAGAGAAGACAACCTTCCCTCCTGTTAATCAGCTTCTCTCTGTACCCAGGGAAAGCTTGTGTACAGGTTCCTTCTGAGCGCTTCAGAAAGACAAGAAAAATTGCATTAAAAGGAAAGGGGGGAGGAGGAATTTGCAGATGCATGGAGGAAAAGTGCCAAACTAGTCTCCTCTTCTGCTGCTGCTTCCTGAGGACAGGCCACGTTGATTGGCTCTAGACCTCAGGTTGTCCTGCTGTTCAGAGAAAAACAGGGAATAACAATAAGCGTCTAAACAATAATTCAAGAAAAAAATGGTAATTTGAAGAAGCCACTCTTTTTAGATAATAAAAAAAGACTGTCTCAAATGGTTCAGAGGGGCTATATGACTACTGATGTTGTACATGCTCCAAGGATACAAGGGGAAATCAAATTTTCCTACACGAGACCCAGAATCTGCAGGAAGTTCATCTTTTAAAAACCAGCTTTTTCAAAAAAGCTATATACAGAACTGTGACTCACCACCATCGACGTAGTTTAAGAGAAGTTTAAAGAAAAAAGCAAATAAACAAACAAAGACAAATGTCTTGCTCTCTCTCTCCCCCCACCCCTATGCCTTTCTTCCCCTCTTCCCAGGAAAGATTCAGAAGAGTTTATAACGATGAAGAAGCATACACCTATAAAAACTTTAAAGAGGCCAACAGCAAAAGCTGCTTTGAATGTCTCCATAGCCCCCTTAAGGTCTTAATTGCTAGTCACGTTAAAAGTTCTCCGTACAGACTCTAATTGAAAACGAAGTGTAGGAGAAGTGAAATCTAGCCTTATTTAAGTCAGTGGGAGTCTCATCATCAACACTGACAGCAGCAGAATTTCACACAGGGTATTTACCATTGCGATCCTGGTAAATAGCTCAGCACCTTTTTTAACACTCAGCTGGAAACTTTCTAGCAGCACAGTACAACCAAATCTTAAAGCCTGGTCCTTCCTGTGTCATATAATCACAGTGAAAGTAAGCAAATCTATATAGACAGAGGTGCCAACAGTTACACATTTGTAAGATTGCTTAGACTTGTACAAATGGGAAGTGTTAAGTGACTCATATGAGAATTATTACACAGTGCCTTGCATATAGGTGACCCCTAAAGATTTTGCACGCTTCAGTTCTATGAGAATTTAAAATTATGGTTTGCACTGTTCATTTTTTACAGCCATCATCCTTGTGACTATGGCAGGGTCCCTTTCAAGTGCGAAACACAGCGGAGACCATTTTGTACTTCTTTTGCTGTGTGTTTATATCTACTTACTGTAATTCCTATTCAAATAATATTGAAACAAAATGAACAACCTAACTGGAATTGTCAGTTTGAATGTTTACAGCTTTCAAAAAACCAAAAAGCTGCAAATGACTAAGATTCAAGAGCACAAAGGAATTGTGACAAAACATTTTGATCAGAAAGCAGATACTGTGAGGTATTAAAATTAGTCACCTGTTTAGAAAATATGCTATCTAAACAGAAATGTATGTTTTCCTTTCCTAAATGGCTACACATGATTGCGCTTAACATCTTACCCCCCAAAACAAGACTGAGAAGGAACAGTTACAGTATCAGAACCAGCGTTCAACAGACTCACAGAAATACTGAGCTTAAGCATCACAAGGGTATTATTCATATATATTTTTGTGCCATTTAAAATACACAAAAGCTGCAACATGAACAGGAATTTCATGTTTTGATTAAGGTCATTCTTTTTGTTATTGCTGTAACCTATACCTTTTATTCACTAAACTGAAGTTCTGTCCATACTCACCTTTTAGCCCAACTAGTGATTTTTTTGTTGAGTGACTCCAGAAGGGCATTCTTGCAACAGGAATGTACTCTGTATTTGGTACAGAAAAACAAAGACCAAGCCAGGCGCGAGGCAATGCTCTGTCTTCATCTGTTCTGCAGACTGTGTGTTTTCCCCTCTTTCTCTCTCTCTTTTCCTATTCTGTTTCTCCATTTAATTTCTTCATGCTCCTTTCCAGACCCCTTCCAAATCTTTATTGAATAGAAGATGAACTATACAGTCTAGATTCTCACCACCTGGCAATACCAAAGACATCCTTGCCCATCTGAGGTTAGTAACTAAAAGGCATCAATTCATTTTGGAATGAGTCATGATTCGATATATTAATTCAATTTATTAAAATGGCAGTGTATTTGGCTAAGGGTTTTATGGTCTTGTTTTTCCTTCTCAGTTATGATAAATGTCTTCAGTTTTTGTAGCATTATCTTCTTTAATAAGATTTGTTAAAACATATGTAGATCTGAGTGACATTTTCTTCAAAACAGAACATAATTGGTTTCTCGCTATTGACCGTATCAAGTGTTAGGAATGAGGTTCTTTGAATCTCAGTTTCCCAATTGCCTTGAAAACAGATATTGCTGATATACTTAAAGGTATTCTTTTTTCTGTTAAAATAGACCCTGACATTTTCAGAAAAATGAACAACGGACAGCTTAATCTATTTTTATTTATTAAACGATAAGTCTAACAGATTCAAGAAACAAAGGAGTCTGAGCTGTGCGCGTATGGAGGACATTAAATTGTGTTACATCATGCTTAGTACTGTTTGAACAAACAACTCTGTAGTGCTCACCCAGGGTGAATTCATTTAGTATATTTGGCCCAGTATTTGTCTGCAGAATAGAAATGTATGAAATAAAACATAATGAAAAATGGTATTTTAAGTTAAAATAAAGTTTTTCCTTGAAATATATTTACTATATAGATTATAGCACTTTGTTGCAGTGAGGCTTCTGTAAATGAGGCTAAAAGAGATAAACATCAGTTGCCTGAAAGCAAAGTTGCCTGTATCTTCATGTATGTAGCCTATGGTCATACGTTACCCATTTATTTATTGTTCTAAAGTAACAGCTATTATAAACCAGAATGCAGGCCTGGATAAACTAACCATCTCTAAGGTGGACAAGGAGTGGACAAGCAGACTCTAAAGCAGTCATTGCCTTTGAAAGATCTGGGTTTGTGGCAAATTGATACAACAGATCACCAAGAGGAGACAATTCTGCAAGCAATTTTTCTGTTGTATAATTCGGTAGGTTCAGCTTGTCCCACTGTGTTTCTATTCCATAGTGCAATATAAAATCAGATGCTCCTTGAAATCTTCTCATGTTGATTTGGGAATTTATGCAAAGTAGTCTATCATCTTTGATTCAATTTTCTTAATTTTATGGGACAACAGAAATGTGAACATGGACGTCATCTTCCAGTGAGTCGCTACATGACTGGGTCAAAGCAATGAAGGGAAGCAAATTTAGATACTACCCCACTCCCTTATTGACAAACGTTATAACACAATGCGTCCTTGATTGAGCTGTCTTGCTGTATGAAAATCAACACATAGGTAAGAAAAATGGAGAGCAGTTTAGTTAAATAAAACAGAACTTCAGGAAGTAAGGAATTCTATCGTAGTGCAACAAAGCTAATAATATGCAAATAACGACCTTTCTAGCTATATATGAGGGAGTTATATTACTGAAAAGTTAAAAGTTTCTCATTTTTAAAATCCAGCATTGTTTTGGAAATTCCAGAATTCTGTACATCTTATGGAAGTCCACACCCCATCCTTCACCAATACCGTTCCCTTCAAACAGAAAAACTTCTTGGGAAAAGCGAGGACCTCTATGTTTCTCTATGTACTTGCTGGAGAAAAGAATAAAAGGTAGCAATGACAATTATATTAATTTTAAATCTGGCAGTTAACCTATTAGTTGATAATTTACTATAGTTACCCATAATTACATTAATTCATAAAACCTATGCTTTCTAATTTGCCTTTTCTGTGTCTATAGCACATTTTAACATAGGTCTTGAGACCAAAACCACAGCATGTTATTTATTCAACAAATATGATGAGTGCTAGAGCAGAAGAGACAGGTAGGTGCAAAATATGGAAACTCTGAATTCTTTCTAGCTGAATATCATATATAAGTTTTATCAGTTCTATATACCTACAAGAGAAAAGGGATTTCATGCTCATTGGCTGCAGTATTGCAGAAAGATCTCCTTATTGATTCCTGTAGGAATAAACAGACAAGTTTCCAGGCACTGTTGGTGGAGAACTGGCCACTTAGAGATGGAAAAGCAGCAAGAGCTACAGATCTATCTTATTCCTGAAGCCACAAGAAGTCAAGATTAGTGAAGGAAAAGAAGAAGAAGGAAAAGGAGAACCCATCTTTTAAAGGCCTATCTGAACAGCAGCTCAGAAGCAGTTAAGTCACCTAACTCTGTTTTTCTTAGCTGCGTTTTCTCCCTTCAAGAGACTAAAGCTGTCAAGAGATAATGTAGCAGGTGGACCATCTTTCTAAAGCACAGCAGAAAAGCGGATAGCGATTACAGCAAGCAAAGGGACATCACTGAAAACCATCACTTGCGACACAAGCACCCACTTTACTAGTCAAAAAATGGCATGATTGTGCCTGCTGGGCCAAAGCATTGCCCTGCTGCTCTTTCTGCTGTGATTGACCACAAGTGCTGTTCTAATGCAGGAAGTTGTCAAGGGATACAAACTGTTATTTATACACACACCCGTGCTGCTGGAACAAAGCAGGCATCGAGGAGAAATGAGTCGAGCCAGTGCAATTCAATTTCAAAACCCTTTTAAATGTCACCCCAGAAAGACTGATGTTGGAAACCCGCCGCACGTGTGTGCGCGTAACCTCCTTTCTGCTTCAGTCGTGTGTGAGGGGAGTTTGGAAAGTGACATGTGAAAACTGGGAGCTCAGTAAAGAAACTGCCACGCTTGTTTTTGGCAAAGCACAAGGTATGCTGTGGGGTTCTTTGCAGAAGATTAAGCACAGATTTGTTTATTCCCCATGACTTCCCACATGAAAACAACTTTGAAACAAGGAAGGTAACTTTGCTTTGTGCTGGTTCCTATCCTTGTTAAAAGCAAAGCTGAAGAGTTGAGCACTGTCTCTCCTCTGGTTTCCTCACTTGCATTTTGTGTACGAGAAGGTGGCCTCGTATGCCAATTTGACTCTTATGGGAAACCATAGCGTGGACAGGTGGGCATAGCAGGGGACCAGTCAGAGTTTTACATTCTTTTGCAAAGGAACAGCTGCTCCCACCGGCCTTGAATTAAAGCTCTTTAATCATTAATGTACATATATATGTATGTATGGGTCTATATTTGAGTGTGCGTATATATGTGTATACATGTGTATATATACACACACACATTCTAGTCTAGTCTAGTCTGGTCTAGTCTAGCCTAGTCTATTCTGAAGGTTGGGCCTCTATGCGAACAGTCCCAGGGGATGCACAGAAGGCAGGGAAATGAGGTTGACAGAGGAAGGTGTGGTGGTTTCGCATGTGGATCCCCCAGCCCCAGTGGCAGGAGTGTTTGGGGAGGCTGGAGCCAGCGCAAGAGCCAGGGAGGCCCTGGGGAGCTGGGGGGAGCACCAGGAGGAGCACCATGCCTGGGACAGAGGACATATGAGAGCAGAAAGGCAGCGATTCTTCACTCAGCTGCGGGAGCGATGAAGCGTAAGGTTGAGGGGGGATGAGGTGCTGGAGAGATGATGGCTCTGGCCGCAGTGCCATGGCAGAGCCTAAGCTACTCAATGACATGATGGGAAAGAGCAACACCAGCAAAGAGAGGCAGGCCCAAAATCACCCCAAAAAGGGGTGCTGTTGGGCTGCGTGCCTGTTCTCCTATGAATAAGGTGCACTGGAACCCTAAAAATATACTCAAGTTCCCATTCCATTTTATCGTGGTTTTTTTTTTTTTTTCAGGTCCTTTCCATCTGCCATGCAGAGTTGCGAGATCTGTGTTTGACAAGGAACTTGCCTTTGCAAAATCTCTACAGAGCTTGTTCACCCAAGGTCTGCTGTATTAACCATAAGCAAGGTCCATACAGGTTCCCTCAGCTTTCATCTACCCTCAAAATACAGCAGACCCAAATAAACCCAAAGACTTTGGAGACGGGGCATGGATCTGAGGCCTTTTCCCTGAAGGGGTAATCATATTGATTGGTAATCCTGATCAGTAATCATATTGCTATCAAGCACCCAAAAAAGGAGTTGCGTTTTAACCAGCAGTTCCAACCAAAACATTATTATCTTTTCACAGAATCATAGAATTGTCTATGTTGGAAGAGGCCTTTAAGGTCATACTCTCTCTCCAAAATCTTAAAACAAAGTTGCTCAAGATATCTCGTGGCCACTTCTCATGGAGTACAAATAGTTACCTGCGTTCAGTTCACATATTCTCCTGCCAGCTGATTCATTGATCTGATCCACAGTATTGATAACAGACTTCAGGCGAACACAAGCAAAGTCTATTACTGTTTCGTAGGCATTACCTGCCTTCCATCTGTATCAAGCAAAGGCAGAACTAATATTATGGCTAAATTATTTAAAAAAAATATTTATATATATATATATATAAAATGCAGCCAGGAGATACTATCCAAGAAGCAGTAGCTACCTACATAAAACCTCAGGCCAGGCAGGTGTCCTGGGGAGCTCAAGAGGTGAGTTTTCACAGCTGCACTGGAGGCGTGAACCTGAGCATAAAGCCTGGCCAAATAATGTGAATTCTTTGTGTTGATGCTCTGTTTGCGTCCATCACAGCCTTCCTTCATGCTATAAAATATAGTCTACACCAGGCACTCCTGAAGCTCAGAAGTCTCTCAGTTACCAACTTCTCTTTGAACCCTTGAAAAGTTATTTGTAGCTGCACAAGCTTTTAAAATGCTTCCCCTTAGATCCTGCTTAGTGAACAGTAATGCTCACTCACGAATCTGTTCTCAGGATCGCAGTCAGTTGGTAGTATTTGATAACATGCAATCATTGTCAGAGCCAGTTTCCCTTGTCACATGCCTACCTGATGAGTTTGTACAATATTGTCATACTTTACTTAGGTTTCTGCTAGTAGCTGATCCTAGATGTGACGGATAGTGATTAAAAGCTTTTAAGATATGTATTTTCTAATGAGATTTATTTAGTTTACCATATTTAATTTAGCTTCTAACCTTCGTTCTTGGATGATCTCATACTTTTTTTCTCTCTCTTTATACATTCACGTAATGGAAATTAAGTAACTGAGTGGTAATATTAGCGTTTTTATAAAAAATTACATGAGATTTCCAAGGCAGTTTAGTTATAAGTAATTATGCCCTGGTGTTTTCTTGTTCGTCATCAGGATAATTTACTTGGAGTCTTCACAAGGCTTTAACTGTGTAGTACGGATCAGTGCTCCTTCATAGGTTTTGGAGGACTCAATAATTCTTTTTTATTATTATTTTCGTGTCATTCTATTGACACTTATTTGCTGTTTGAGCAGATGAACAAGTTTAATGGCCACTTAACAAGTTTAAAACATTGGGTCATTATTTTTAATTACTATTCTCATTTTCTAATAGTTTACATCATTACATATAGGATAACAGAGCCCATTTATTTAGAAGGTAGAACGTTAGGAAGGCAGAAAAAACATGGAGAGTGAGTAACATTAATGAGAATAGTTTAAACCAAAGGACAATGCTGGAACAAGAATAGATAAATATAAATTGTCCATGAATAAGATTAAAGTAAATATTAAAAAGTTTCTAATCTCTTAATTGCTGTCTATTATAATCCCCACTGACTCCCTTAGCTTCTGCAGATGGTTAGTCACTTGTACTTATAAGAAAGCTGGGATCTGACAGCACCAGGTTTCATACCAGATTTTTAATTTTTTTACAGTTATTTCTCATCCCTCTTGGCATTTAGCAAGTTTAACGATAAAACAGAGAATTGATTACTTGAGATAACTCTTTTAACAGCAACATGTGCAAGGAAAATATCAAAATTACGTAATGTAAGATAGAATTTTACCCCACAGGGATCCTTCCTGGATGCTTTGGCACCTCTCTCCTCGATATCCTTTGACGTCTCCAAGTCACTACTGGAGGTGCAAGACTCCTGGAGACATTCTGCTTCCCAAGTAGCTCCCCATTTCTGCTTACTCCTAACCTGCTTTCCTTTAGGGTTAGATTTTGGACCCCAATAGAAGCTTCCTTGACTGGAAGCAGGTTATACAGATGCTTAAGTGTGGTTTCTCAAAACTGACTAACAAGCAGACGTGAATTCTATAAACACCATTGGAGAATTCTTCATGGAATGGGAGATTTAAGATACTTAAGGACTTTTCCATATGCTTCCGATTAACTCCACCTGCCACTTATTCCCACCCAATCTGAAGTATTTGCTTATCCAGCAGGCATACTTGGCATGAGTAATATACTCACAATAAATTTTACTGAGATATAAAATCTATACATGTTCAGTTAATCTTATAATCTTTAGTTCCAACACAAGCTTTCCATAAAGTGTCTTGTCCTATGTCCCTGTCCAGTAATCAATAGCTAAAATAAAACTATGTAATGTCATTGGGCACGTAAAAAGAAAAAAACATCAATGTTTTGCTTATCTTCTAATCAGAAGAGCTAAGCCTTCTCTTCAGCATCTGTTAAAGACATCATCTGCATCACTACATTTGTTCAGCTAATAACTGTAGATGCGCAATTAGTCTAAGTCATTCAATGCATTCTGTTGGTGAAAGAGCAGTTCTTGTTTGTATTCCAGCAGAACTAACAAAGTTCCTTTACATGGAGTTCAAGAATGCAGCTTCAAAGTGCATATAAAACTATTTTTACAGTTTAAGATTTCTATAACACGGAACAAAGAAAAACATGTTCATTATTAAGGATCCCAATAATGTCAAGGAATAAGGAGTAGTTCTGTGAGACTATCTATTGTCATAGACTGGGTTTAAAAAAAAAATTAACCTATTGAGATTGGTGACACCGATACACACATCTGAAATTTTTTAAGCAAAAGTTCTTGCAGACATCTGAACAAAGCCTAATGCAGCACACAGAGTATTTATTCCCCTTGAATCTGCAATTCTTTGCAAACTGAACCAATACATTCTTTACATAATATTTAACTTTGGGTTTAGCTCACTTTTGTATTTAAAAAATAAATTTTGAATACCTTTGAATGCAAGAAACTAGTACTTTGATTGCAATTTTAAGATTCTTCTGGAAGCAATAAAAGAAGAGAAACACAGAAAATGAGCTGAAAAAAAAAAAGAAAGAAAAAAAGAGGAGGTTTTGCAAACCTCTATTATAATTAATTCGCAGTTCTAAAATGCTTATCAAGCTAGGCTTCTGGGCTGTGGTAGTCAAGAATAATGATCCTTGAAAAAAAAACCATACAGACGAGAAAATCTGGTAAAACAGAATGGTGCTGGTAAAACAGAATGGTACTGGCAAAATGATGGGAAAAATTATTTAAGACAGTGTTATACTTTACACAAAACTGTGAATCTATGTAACCCCTGCTTATAAAAGCGAAACAAACAGATCAATAGTATTTTAAGTTCCCACATAAACAAAATTAACTGTATGCTTCTATGATATCACATAGCAATTTCAGAATGACTAAAACTGCATTCTCTGGAAAAAAAAAAACCTGTTTGCCACAATAATGACGGCTGCTCAATGTGAGAGTCAGGCAGGCAGGAGTGGATGCAATGGAGCTGTTCTCCCAAATAAAAAATATATTTGCAGATTGTTTGCTTGCTTCTGATAAATTTTAACCTCTTGCTTTCTTTATATTTGAAGACAATGACTATACTTTTGTGTAAGTTTGTGCTTCTGCTCCCCATGGACATATTGAGTTTTCAAATATGACTGTCACAAAATTAGTGATCCAGTTGACTTACTCGTCCAGGAGGTCAGCCATCAGGGCCACGTGTTTTTCTGGTATGTGCTTGTCTTTTCTCTGGATGGTAGTCATCTTTAGGCTTTCTCATGATTTACCAAAAGTATTTTCCACAAGTACTTTCCACATTGTTATATTACGTAGCACGGTGTAGAAATAAACAGTGATGACCCTGACACTTCTGCTGCCCATTCCCAATGAATTCATCTTCCTGGCTGTAGACACAAGCCATGCTGTCACATGCAGACAGGAAAACCTTCCTATCCTGTAAAAATCGCAACTTTTTCTTGTAGAAGAGATCCAAATGAGTATCTTAGCCACTTTCTTCACCCTCCCTTTATTGCCACCTACTGTCCTTCTTTTCTTATTCACTCACATACCTAGTTAACCTATTTTTTTCTCGTACGGGACTTTCTGATTCTATTACACTAGTCTTCAACTACTACTTTTTAATACTAAGTCTTTTTTATTCAAACGACAGGATGAATGATTGTTTGTGTTGTTTTCCTGCCTTTCTCTCCCACTGTATATGTACAGTTTTTGCATTTGTTTTAAACTGAAGAAACACATATCTTATTGAAGCTACAGCTCTCATGCCTTGTCTTCCCTCCTCTCCTCCTCAGTGACAGCCTTAGCCTACAAGGTGAATTTCTTTTTAGTGAATCAACCCCTTCTATTGCCCAGATTTTCCCTTGGAGCATAACAATTATCTGCCATTATTTTTAACGTTTTGCCTTGTAGCGTTACAGATCACAATGTCATAGGGAAAGAGACATTTCCTTCTATTCCCCTACTATAAAGGTTAATGTAAGGATTAATTTTACTCCAAAAAGTTGTTGGGGTTTGTTTTTTTTTTTCTTTTTTGCATCAAAAAGCATAAAATTGCTGAAGTTTGAGGTAGCATATACAATAAGCTTTTTGAACTCTTTAATGTTTGTCATTAAATATCCTTTTTGATTAGTGCATATTCTATGAGTATTTATGAGTATCTATGAGTATTTATCATTTATGTGTTACCAAAGAGTAAGCATGAATTTTCTTCTTTCTAATATGATGAGTTGACTCAATCCCTAAAATGTACATTTTTTTGTGGGCTGTCAAGACCACTTGTATTCAATGCGATGGAATTTTATTCTCACATTTTAAAGAAATAGCCAGTCTGTGTTTGCCCACTAGCAGCTCAGAGTGAAACACCTGTGGGACATCAGCAGAAGATGGAGCATCCATAAGCTTAAGCGCCACTCAGGGAAGACACTCTGAACTGTAGTTTTGGTAATAAAATGGATAAGCATGTTTACACTCCCCCTTATCCCTTTCGTCTATGGACTTAATTGACCACAAAAGCAATATTATAAAACAAACATGAAGAAATACCTACCACCAGTTTTATTATTAAAGAAAAGTGATAGAGGTCTATGAAGCAGAAACAACTGGATGGAGATTCAGATATTTCACGTGGTTGCTAATGCAGCAAAAGCAGCACCAGGACCTGATTCAGTGTCTCAGCCCTGCAGTTGTGTTCTTGGGAATTTCACCTGATTATGGAAGTACAACCTGAGGCTGTAACATCTCTGCTTACAGGCTAGATTTATTTTTGCCTAATTCAGTTAACTTCATGATACCCGAGGTCATAATGTTTATGGCATGACAGAAACTGCATGAGCATTACGGGAAGGGTGGGATGACAGCTGAGGATCTGCCATCAAAATTGTTTTTATGAGACAGGTTTCATTAACATCAGTGGTATGAATCATTATATGGCAGCTTGCAAACTGAATGCATACAAATGGCCAATTTCTTTCGTTTGAACGCAAGACCGTGACAGCCTCCCAGCTAACAGCAAACTGTTGGCGGTTGCTTATGACATGGTATCTATGACTGTAAGAATTCATACGATGTTGATCCTGTTATGATGTTTACTATAATCCCATTTTGTTTAGCATAGAGGTTCTCCACCTAGAACATAAATTAAATATCAGATGCTTCAGAGGTAAAGATGGCAGTGAGGCAGATGTGACAGAACCACTTCTGTTGTGCCTCTTTGAATGAATATTCTGTTCCACCCCCCCACTTCACTCCAAGGATTACCTATCATCAGCAAGTAAAAGCAGGGAAAAAAATGCTCTGAAAAGTTTGTGGAGTCATGCTATACCTGAGAAAATCTGGCTGCACTCTCTTTGAATCATAACCTCCAGGAAATCTTTATTCCAGTAATTTCCTATGGTAATGCAGTGAGAATTAGTGGGTCAGTAAAAGTTCCTAGCGCTTAGCGCATTTCTCAGAAAGCTCATGTGTCTTGTAGCACAAATATCACTGCTTTTCAGCCCTCAACCGTAGATGAGCATGAACAAAATCATTGCTCTGTGGTACATTTTGATAGACACATAAATTTTAAAACTTATTGCTGACTTTAAAAGTACAAATGGCTGTCAAAACAACGGAACAAGAAACAAAATCTAAATATGGAAATGGAATAGAATACTTTCATCTTTTTTGAAAGGCTTTTTTTTTTTTTAATTCCCCAAATCCATTTAAAAAAGGTTAATTAATCAGTTATGACTGTTCAGTTTTCAACTGAAAGGACCTCGCAAACCTGCCTCTGCGTCCCCTTTCCATCCCCTTTTCTACTTAGACTGGATCTCTTTTCACAGGCATTGCTACCAGGTGCAGCGACAGGGTATGAGTGCTCCTGTCCACTAGCGGTATTGCAGGTCCTGAGTGATTTGAAGAAACATAGGATGCAAGTAACACTGTGTGTGGAGGAAGGCATGTCTTCCTACGTTTCGTATCTTTGTGCCGCGTTGCTTCCAGCTGCTCTCAATTTCCGAAGTGTTTTCTGTAGGCTGAAATTGGGAAGGTCAGCTTCTACATTGTATTGGAGAGAGAAACAGGAGAATGCTGCTCTTCGTCATCAAAAAAAAATCTTCAGATTATGTCAGGTGTATTTTAGCTTTTTATTTAATGTTCTTGTCAGGTAATTTTGTGCAAGGCTGAGAGGAATGAGAGAGGTGAAAAATCTACAGGAAGTTTTTTTTCCACATTGCAAAATCAAGAAAATCTATGACATTTCATGTTAATTGACACAGCTTAAGCTCATTATTTTGTTTCTAAATAATTAAATGTTCAGTGCAGGCTTTCAATAACCTATTAGCACAATAAATTCTGGTACAAAATGGGGTTTTGTTTGGGTTTGCTCTTTGCTTGTTTGCTTAATCTGACCCATTGCGGTTTCAATTTTACGGTGGGGACTTGGCAGTGAACCAGCTGCTTCTCAAACAGAGAGACAGGATCTGTAACTCGTGAGGTTGGGCTGTTCTTACTAAGTGGGTCTGTCCCTGCCAGCCGAGTTTAAACCACTCTGTTATGTTAAATTGTTAAACTAAATCATGCAAAACTAAAGGTTACATCAGCTACAGGGATAAAAACAAATGAAGTTTTGCAATTTATGTCATCAGTAAGATGGATGTGGAGCTTAAGCATTAGCTTCAGCAGGACTGTCCAGTACATGATGGCTGCAGTGTGTATATATATATCACAATGGAGTATGTAGCCTACTTATCCAAATTTAAAGTCAATGCCAGTGGCTAGCTCTTTAAATGATATGGCCATAAGTCCATGCAAAAGATAATAAACATGAAATTCACCCCAGCATGTCTATATGGTTGTAAGACCCCATTTCTCTGAGACAAAGGAGAGAAAGAAGATGCTGTACCACTTCTGTGGTTTGAAATATTCTGTTTGGAAGACGACTGGTTTGCACTCATTTTTTCCACTTTTAGTTAAGTTCTGGGAAATTACTTGTTGTGTTATTTGGGTTTTTTTGTTTGTTTGTTTGTTTTTTAAAAAGTACCGCACTGGCATTTTAACAGGAAAAGCTTCACCCTTGTTCAAACATACCCAGGTGTGAGATCACCTGTTGGCAGCATGGGAGACTGTGTCCAGGTTCCTTCCTTAATCATACTGACATTATTGTAGCTAGTCCTAGGAAATGCTCATGTACCCGAGCTCGTACACCTCTGGTGTACCTGAGCTGTCACCCAGTTCTGGAGCTCAGTCAAGGACTGAAGTGTTCTGTGCATAAAACCCACATGAATTTGAGCTCTAGAATCCCTAAGCCAGACAAAACTATAAATATCAGCAATGATTCTTTGAAAGAACCGATCAGGGGTGCTTCATTTTCAGATTAGTCTGTGTAATTAGCTGGAGGGAAGGGGAAGCACAGGTCCTCGACTTGTCCTGCTTTAGTCAGATCCCATCTTCTCCTTCTTCAGCAAACGCCCCACAGGTGCAAGAGGCAGTCACCCCCTGGCTGGGCACCTTGCCCCTCTCTCCCAAAGGTGTGCCATTATGCTGTGTGGAGCGCAAGACCGGTTGTACTGGGAGGGAAGAGTGGTGATTCTGTGAGTGTGCTGGATGAATTTCGTCCCTTGGGAATTTAGGCACAGTGCCATTAACTTTGTAGAGACTAATGAGACTGATTTCTTAAGGCAGATTTGGACTGGGCTATGAACGCTTGAGAATTTCATTCACTATGGTGTAAAAACCTTATGTTCTAAGTCAAGCAGCTAATGAGTTATTATTCTGAAGCACAATTTTAGACATGAATTCCTATAATATTTTTAAGTTCTGTTTAAATCATGGAAAGTCTGTCTTTGGTTTTGTCTCTGATTTTTTAAAGTATTCAGCTTTGTTGGTAGAAGGGGTTGAAGTTTCTCTGTCTCAAAGGAATGTGGTAGGGATAGACATATAACCACGATGAGAGAATCAGCTGTCATGTGGCCATAGGAGTGTCTACATGTCTACATGTACTTGCCTAAAAGATGTTTCCAATAAAATTATCAAAGTCTATAAAGTTTCTGGCAAGGACTGATGACATATTCAGGTAACATTGTCTCAATAGGTAATAAACCTTGCAAAAAAATTTTAATCCATCAGTATTAAAGACTCCTATGCTTATTGTATATTCAAATATTGACTGAAATGGTTTATCACAAGAAAGGGTCTGCTTTCACTGTAACACTACAAATACATTTTGCTAAAAGATTCTGATCTGTATTCTGACCACCACGTTTAATATGTATCAGTTATTCATAGTGAAGTCTGGTGGTTAATTGATTGTTTTGGAGACAAGAGGCAGGCAATGTTCTGATTAATTCAAGATTTCGAAAGCAGTCTCGCATATGTATTGTTTTGTATCTTCAGATCAAAATTATCTCAGTTGTATTCCCCAAAACCAGGTGAAATTTTGACATTTATGACCTTTTATATTCTAAGATTTTATTAATTGATTACTTTTTATGTATTAAGTTTATTGTTAAGAAAGAAATTGTAAACACAGCTTTTTTTTGCTGAGGAATTTAAGTGAATATAAAGAAACATGAGAACTAGAGAAGAAGTTGGCATACTTCAGAAATTTGTTTGAGTGCGACACTGTCATTTAAATGCCTTGTGCAGCCCCAACCCAAAATCTAGTATTTATTTTTAAGTCTAGGTTTTCAGTTTCCTAGATGACTGGGATGTTGTAGATGAGACAAGAGATTATGCACACATCTTGATACATAGCTGTCAAGAGGCTGTACAAAAATAAAATACAGGGCAAAGACAAACTGTTGTTTTTTGTTTGTGTTAAAAATAGGACAGTAAACCACCTTGCAGAAATACAGAGCATTATTCAACTGGTCTTTTACCCTGTAGAGAGATTTGCAGCTTTGCAAGGAAATTAAAAAAATGATTGTATGGGTACCATATGAAACTAAATTGGATAAGCGTTCAGTTAGATTTAAACTGTCTCTATACTGTTTGTATGTACATTGTCTGCTTGAAGAATGTAGGAAATTGCCTACTATGATTGATACCAGTTTGGTCTCTTTTCAAACGGGCATTTTACATTGTAAGCAGCTGCCATTTTCCAGCTAGATGACACAGCAGGCAGTGTGTGAAATACGTGTCGTCCCTTCCCACAAGGTGTAAGAACATAGTCCATTCCTTTATAAACCTCACTCTCTGGCTGGACGATGAGGTCGGCAGAGAGGGCTGAGCAGACTCGGTGTCAGCCTGGCTGAGGACTGGTTTATGTCTCTGCTAAGGCTTCTCCAGTCCCTCTCTGCAGGTTCCAGACACTGCTGACCACAGACACTTCAAAAGGGAAGGCCAAGACATGCCAAACATCCACCTTTCGCTTCTCTCTGTTGCCTCTGTCCCATTGCTCCTAGTTACATTCAGTACACCCCAACTTCTGCAGCTTTCCAGCAGAGCTCTGCCCCCTTCCTTCCTCTGCCTGACCATTCTCTAACAATGCAATAATTAAATACTTGCAAATGGGAAAACCTAGGTATTCACACTCGGAAACCCTCCGTCATACTTTATTGACCAAAGTGCATTTTTATCTGCATTCCTGAAATTGTTTCTGCTGCTTCTGTAATTTTCTCTTTCCCTTCATGTTATTTTCATATATATGAAACGGAGCTGAGTAGGAAGATGCACATAGAAGACAAATGGAAATAAGGTCTCACGGAACAGAAACAGGAAACTGTTTAAGAACAGATCCTGGTAGCCAGCACCAATATTGGTCATTGGAGTTGATGTAACATCTAGAGCAGAAATTGTAATTTGAGTACCTGCGTTCTTAGCTATTGAATCCCAGTTTTGGGATATGATTGCCATTTATACACTTGTATAGCACATTTAATTCTTGATGCACTTAAAATTCCTCAACCAGTAAGGTTCTGTGGATAAAATGCAGTCCATGTAAAAACAGACATTCCTGCAGAAGATGTTTTAATGCCAAAAAAACAGTTAAGCTCCATGGATATTCAGAAAAACCCCCACATTTTCCTGGTTTCCTCATTTGTAGAACCTGTGTGATCTCTGAAAGCGTGGACTTACAGAAGACCGTGATTTAGTAGGTTAATAAAGGAGTATATGTTCCTCTGATCACTTGTCAATTCCTTTGTCTCAAGAAGAGATTGTTTGACTTCGCTACTGAAATTAAATTGTGTAATGTGAGCTTAGTTGTGATTGTTCCATTCATTAACAATTCTTAATGTTACAAATTAAAGAAGATTTAAATTGTGCTAATAGAAATTAAACACCAAATATCCGGACATTGCAGCTTATCCATAGACATATGAGAGTCTATCCTGAACTTTGTTGAATGGACTCTGTTTAAAGCTAAAATTGTAAAACCTCTGTTTAAATCAGATATCTTTTGAAAAGCACTATTTCTGCAATTGCCTTAAGTTTTATCTTTAAGATCTGACATTTTAAACATGTAAACACATTTTATATGGTAATATAATATTCTGTGGATTTCTTTTTTGCAATATGCAACACTGCAAAAGCAATACCGGTGTTCAGTACAATTTTTTCCACACTGTTCGCAATACTGAGCATGGAAGAAAAACGGAGCTATTATAATTACACTATATTTCACTCTGCTGCATATGACAGTTGTTAGTCCCACACTTCTGTGAAGGAGGAAAAGCCTAATTGTTGTTGTCTTATCTTCCTCTGTGAACTCTTCAAAATCCCTCTTAAATGCACAAAATTGTTGGTCCTGCCAAAAATGTGTATTACCACTGGTGCCTCTTATGGTCTTCAAAGTCTTTGCTGCGCCCTGTCTCTCTCGCAGTCTGAGAGGAGCCGTTTTGCTGAGGGTTTTGCTCTGTGGGCTTCAGTCCTGCAAGAGGGCTTGCGCGGAGTCCTGGGAAGCACAGCTGCTTCTTCTCAGGTGTTGAAGGGTCGTCTGAGACACAAGATACGTGCAGGAAGGCAAAAACGGCCAGCAGTGAAGGGGAATAAATACAAGACAAACTGAAATGAGTCAGTACGCACCTCTGCTTTGTGCGACTTTTACAAATGGAACGTTTGAAGACATAAAGAAGAGGACACTTGACAGAGAAGAAGACAACTGCCTGAGCTCTACTAAACTCTGTGGAAAAATATAATCTCTGAACACAGGAAAATGAAGAGAGACTTGGGAGATAAAAATGGAATCAATGATTTTTGAACCAGAGGCACTAAAAAGTAGAGTATACCTAATTAATAATGCTTCACTAATGCTTAATTACTCCCATCAGATGTAAGTTCTGTGGAGCTACATGTTGTGTGGTCTGGCAGTAGGAAATATTTCCTTTTCCTCCCCCAAGGAATGTGCAAAGTATCCAAGAGGTGATCTGGCAGGCAGCTGAGACAAGGAAAGGTGGTGGGACAGAGCAGTGGGGAAGAAGATACAGTACAAACAGAAATAACAAGTATCTTGGAAAACACGATGATAGATGCCGAATTATTAAGCTTGCATCTGCACCACTCAATTTCTTTTGAAGACTGGCTTTCTGCAGTAGCCTTTGGTATTCAAAATGACATGTGGTTTAGTTCTGGAGTGGTTCTCTACATAGCTTATGGCTTGACGATACAGTTCTAACATAGTTTCTGGACAAGGAAATTAATTTTCTTTCCTACTCCAGGAAAACAACCTCAAATTAAATTCAGCAGTGGGACCCGATCTAGCCCCAAACCAAATGTTCTTGTTGACGACCCAGGAGAGGACTGTTGGGTTTTGGGCTGTCTTGCAGGTACAGAGCTGCCTCATGAGCTGATATCTGCCATGTGCTGAGAGCCTCAGGGCTCAGCCTAACTGATCCCAGTGGTCCCTCCTGGCCCTGCAGTCTCTGAAGTGCTCCACCTATCGCAGGAGTAATTGCAGCTGTTTCTTTCAAGATTTCTTCTAAGCTTTGAAAGTCGATGAACAGCTGAGTAATATCAGCAAAATAACCTCAACAAGTAATGCTACTTGTCATCTGTATGTTCTGAGCCAGTGTGTTGTCAGTAGCAGCTTCCACTGCTGGATTGTTCTGTTGGGATTTATTCAAATTTTTTTTGCATCTGTACTATCAGTATCCATATTCTTCTCCTTCATCCACTTGAAGCATTCGCATACCTCGACAAGAATTCGCCTGTCTTGGGACTGCCCAAAAACAGGCTGGTGTATCCAAAATGCTCTGTCTTGGGCAGCCTTTCAAAGGTACAATGAATATTACTGTGTTCTAAGTACAGAATTGTTTCCTGTATTTGAAAACCATCTCTAGTACTTTTGAAATGTGTACCGATTATTGAATATTACAAACTAGGCTCTAGCTAGTAAGCTTTCCACATGATCAGCTACAGCAGAGCAAATCACTGTCATGTAAGAGAAACCACAAAAGGGGAGGTGAAGTGCAGCTTCCACTGAACTAAAAAGCCAGTATCAAGCACGATTTGAACATGAGAAATGTTACTACTCTGGGTGACTTTCTGAAGAAAAGCTGTGTATCCTGGAAGATGGAAATCTGAAAAGATGATTTTCTTTAAAAAATATTACCACAGTTGTAATCGCTGTTGCTGTACAATCACTTGTTCCTTTATGCTGTTAAATTTAATATCTTCAGTGCACATGCCTTTCAGAATAAGAAAACAATCAAATCTTACAAAAGTATTTAGGATTAGTTTGTGCCTTTAGTATAGCAATGCTATACAGTCAGATACCAGCATATTTATATAACCCTAAGAAATTTTGATGGGAGTAATTTCCAGTCAAAACTATGGAACCCTAACCTGAATTATATTAAAATGAACTACTATTGGAACTGCTAGGTTTCCAAAAATTTACCAATAACTGGAAACTCCTGGATTGCTGCCAGCTGCTTCTCCCCTTTGCCCACCAGGAATGGGGCATTGTTTGCTTTGAGCTTTAAACAGTGAACCACAGTACAAGAGAGCTGCACCTAAACCTTTTCAGATATTGTTAACAATTGAAAATAAAGAGAGCTGAGAACGTTTAAACCTCATTTGAATTCCTAGCTTTTTGTTTTCATTTTAACCAGCAGTAATATCTGTTACTTTTTCAATGAATATAGGGTAGGGAAGTTTATCTATATATTGACAAGTCAAACGACCATGGACTTGTTGCTTGAGCCACAGCCAGACTCAGCCCACACTTAGTGGTTCATGGGCGATCGCTTCCAATCTGAGCAGGCAGTGGTGTTTTATGGGAGAGGTGGTATGAGGTAAATTCAGGAAACACAAAGCAAGTAATTACTACAAGCAGCCAAATCACTGGAGAAAGAGCTCTTGACATAGCTGTCGGACTGCGGAAGGGAGGAGATTGAATATAAGGCAGGATAACCCAATTCAGAACTAAACATAGAGTGACAAGGTTGTTTTGTAATGACACAGGGGAAAAAATCTCAGCTAATGTATCAGAATTCTGGACAAGGATTTATGAAGAAACCACAAGTGTTACCATTTAAAGAAACTGAGAAAATTCTAGTAACAAAAGTGACTTTGTTGTTTGTACCACAAATTGGAGCTTTAAAGATTACTGAGAAATCATGATGAGAATCATAGTAGGGTGTTAGTCCTGAGCAGAGTGCTGAGCAGAGTGGAAAGATCACCCTCTGGACCTGCTGGCTGCACTTGCTGATGCAGCCCCCAATTCTGTTGGCTCTTTCTGCTGCCAGGGCTCACTGCCAGCTCGGGCTCACCTTACTGCCCACCAGGACCACCGGTCCTTCCCCAGAGAGCTGGTTCCCAGCCTGCTGTAGTGGGGGGGTTATTCGTGCCCAGCTGCAGGATGTTCAGGAGGTTCCTGTTAGCCCATTTCTCCAGCCTCCACATACTGACCATTCCCTCTAACTTGGGGTTGTCCACAAACTTGCTGAGAGGGCGACCCTTCCATTCATCTAGGCCATTAATAAAGACATTAAACAAGTATTGGTGCCAGCATTGTGTTTATTTCTGAACTGGAACAAACTTATCCTCAATTTTCTTCCTTCTGCAATCTGACAGCTATGTCTACAGCCCTTCTCCAGTGTCTTGACTGTATAGTAATTACTTGCTTTGTGTTTCCTGAATTGATCTCACACCTCTCCTATAAACCACTACTACCTGTTCAAATTGAAATTGAGAGATATTATTCACAGCCTGGCTTTAACTGTCATTTTTGCTGCTCAGAAAGGATACAAGTGTGATTGAAAATGTACATAACCAGCAATCACTGCAGAAAATGCACGTTAATCAGCAATCATTGTATCCTCAATAGGATATTAAAAGTGGAAGAAAATATTAGGGAATATGACTCCTGAGGAATATTCATGTCGGTGGACTCACCAGTGTACCCTTAGAAGTACTCAGAATTTATCTGGGGATCATTTTCAGTTATAAAGGTTTATAAAAAGTGTTGCTTTACAAATGGACAAGCTGAGACACAGAAGAATTAAAAGACATGGCCAAGTTAACCCTGTGAGGCTATGATGGCATGAGACGTCTGAAAACATCAAGGATCCCATTAGATATTGGCCAACATTGCTTTCCCACACAATAGCAACCATTGAATCTAATAATACTCTAATGTAAGGTTTCTATTTTTCAAACATGTTAAAAAGAAATATCTGCAATGTAATTTCCTATTACACATTATAAAGCATGTATTTGAGATGCTTGATGGGCAATGAATTTTCTTTTCCAAGATTGTAAGTCAATACAGATCAGTCTTGTGGTATAAAGAACAGCATGTAGCAAAGATAATAAACTAATTTTGGTTATTCAGAAAAATATGAAAAGCAGGCACCTGTTGAGCCATTGATAGCTATGCTAAAAAACTAGAAAGATTTTATTATTTCCAGACAAAACAATACAGGTGCCTGTCAAAAACCCTTCCAAAATTGTACTACATTAAAAACAAATAAATTCTTCCACGTCTTTTTTGAAATGCTCCCATCTTTTCACATAAACTGCCATGGTTCAAGAGCACGTCTAGTGAGTAACAGCTAACAGAGAGATCCACTGGTTAGCAACTAAAATGAAAATGCAAAGACTGTGTTCATGGCGCCAGAGCACAATAACCAAGGTGTGAGCTCGTTTGACATCCTCCCTCTGCCTCCTCACACCAAGGTTTATATTAGTGCATCAAATCAGTAGCCTAAAACAAGATACGGAGAACAGAACCACCCACTCAAAAATATTTAAAAATTGATACTGATTGAAACAGATAAACTAGTGTCTATATCCACTCTTGAAAAAGGATGAGAGGCCTTTGCCTGCCAACGTATTTTCAACAACCTATGTCTAGCAGTGCATCTGAATGTATATTTCACTTGTGAAGCAACAAAATCTGCTAAACAGCTTAAAATCAGAGATTTGTGTTGCTGAAGGGATTTAAAATAACTGTACCAGTCAATTTGAATTAGGAGAACATATTTTCTGACCAGCAGTACCAGTTGTTTAATTGAGCTACTCTTAAACAGAAACAGTCTACTCCAGGTCTCCACTACACTGTCCTTACAAAACGAGCATTTAACTGATGTTATGCCAAAGAGGAGTATTTTAGCCTGAGTCCTGCTTGGGCAACCCATGGTTGCCATGACATCATGTCCTTTTTAATATCATTGTTATATATGGATATTTCTGAAATCTTCCTTTTCTTTTTTTTTTTTTTTTTTTTCACTTTTCTAACACTATTAAGTGCACAAAATCTGTTTTTATTCCTCTAAAGGTGTACGGGGTGCGGGTGCTCAGGGGCTGGGGGGGGGCGGCATGGCGGCCTCTGTGAGGAGAGGCCGGGGCTGCCCTGGGCCGGACACAGCCGGTTCCAGCCGGCTCCGACCGACCCACAGCAGGGCACAGCTGAGGGAAAAGGTGTTTTAATATTTGTCTTCTTTTTTCTTACTACCTGAATCTATTACATTAGGAATATATTAAATTAATTTTCACCAAGTGGAGTCTGTTTTGCCTGTGACAATTACTGGTGAGCAATGTCCCTGTCTTTATCTTGACAATAAAGCTCTGACAAGTTTTTTCATCCATTTCACCCCCTGTCCTGCTGAGGAGGGGGAGCGAGAGAGCGGCTGGGTGGGTGTTTGGCTAACCCGCTACAAAAGTTTTTCACAAATAAGGGTTTCTGAAGGTGCTTCATTTCAGGGGAAAAAAAAAACAACACAAATTCTGCATCAGAAGCATATATATATTTATTTCTCATCTTTATATTAATTATTATTGAAATATTTCATGGCATGTAAGCATTGTTGCTGTATAAGGTGACATCTCCTAATACAGTAAGTTTCATTAAGTGGTGCATTGTACCAGCAGCAATATAACTCAATGCATCCTAGACTCAATACAGCTAGACTCCACTATGGCATAATATAACTATTCACATTATTTTCCCTAATTTTCTTAATGGCTTTGGCTACCGGTTTGTAAATACTACCTGAAGATAGTAAGTAGTTACACTGTCCGCATTAAGCATTTCAGTTTAGTCCTTTAAATTGCCAGCATGATTGTCCTAAAATCTCTTTTCGGTGAGTAGTGAGCTAGGAGAAGCTTAGAGAATTTCAAGCTTCTGCTCTTACTGACTCTCTAAAGTTATACGTCTCTGTCCATAAACTATATTGACAGAAAAAGAGACTCATAACTCAAGCTTTTAATGCTACATAGCCTGAGTACTCTGGTTGTCCTGAAGGAAGTGAGATAGATGCTGGACTGTTTTCACTATAAAAATAAAAAATATCTCCCAAGAAAAGGTACTGAAAGTTGCTGTTCACATAATTAGTATATTTAGAGTTTATCTTCTATTGTGTTTGAAAGAAAAGCCAAAGTGTTTTATTACAGTAAACACAGGAGACATTCACTTCTAAAAAATCAGTAGTTTCAATCAGTAGTAACAGCTGCCCTTTAAAGTCTGAGATGTTTAATAAAGTCTAACAATATTTTTATATTATTGTGAAGTACTGCTGATTGATGCACTATTCAGTACTGTCATGAGAAAACAGACAAATAAAATAACATAATAGAAATAAAAAAAGAGATTTTGAAAGGATAATCCCACTTAAAAATGGCATTCTTTAAAATAAAACAATAAGCATTTTTATCTCAAAGCATTCCTGTAAGTACAATTTAATTTACAAAAGAAAAATGAAATCAATATAACTTTCTGAAGAATGATTGAATTGATGATAAAAGGTTTAATGAAAAATTTACTACAAGGTTTTGTACAGATCATCAGTCAGGCTGACATCTCAAATATATAATCCAGTTATATTTAAGAATGTGAGATCACAGTCTTTGGGATGACCTACAGGGTTTTTTTCTATTATCATGACATTAAAAGTACAATGCATTTTTTATGTTTGCATTCAATTTATTTTTCTTTTCATTTCTTGATTGTCAGAATGTTAATTTTGTGCAAATTTGGTTTTGGATATTGTTTCACCCTCTAAAAATATTACTGTTTATCATACTGTTTATCTTTGCGTGCTTGTCTAGTTTTATAAGTAAACTAACTGGAAAACAAAATAAACCCACAAGCTTGCTTTGGTTTGACATATATCTTTCCGTAGAGCAACCAGATATACTTAAGGGTCTCGGTTTTCTTTCATATATTGCTATAAAATGCAGTGGCTTATTGCAGACCCAGGAGCCCAAAGGGGAGCTATATACAGAAGCTGCATTAGGACACAGATATTGGCTTTCCAGAGCTGTGCGACTGAACCAATGCACATAAAATAGTCTGTAGGATTTCCAGGCCACCCATCATCAAAGAATATTTAATAGGTCCTGGGCTATTTAAGAATCTGATATAACTGTTTTTTTCCGCTTGTAATCTCATTCATTTATTGTTATCTATCTCCAAAAGAATGTGCTTATCGTATGAGAACATTCTATAACCTTTCCAGGTTTTTGATACATCTTTATCTAATCTTTTGCTTTTTTCACCTGCAGATGGTTTCTTAATTTTTAAAAAGTCTGATATGTGAAACAGATCATAAAAATAATAATAGTGTCACTTTCCTTATACCACTTACTATCTTTGGAATGCTCCAGAAATTACAGCATCTATTTTTCTTCTTAGTTTTCCTTTTCTTCTCTGCTTCTACTTTTGTCCTCTTTCCTTCCTGCCTTTTGCTGATATGTAAAGGAAAATAGAAATCCCAAGTATTTGCACCCAAATGATTAGTCAATCATAGCACATTTAGACCATAAATCATGTTCGTTGCTCCTGCACAAGTACTTATCAGGCAACCTAAGAAAGCCAGAGAATATTATTCCTCTTTTTAAGAAAAGTGTACTGTTATGAAATCAGACTTACAAGGCAGTATCTATTTCCCTGAAAAACTGAAATATCTTTGTTCCTCATATATTCATTATTAGCTTACTCTTTTGAGCCATACCTTTTCTCTTCTCTAGGGTTACGAAAGAGGGTACAAAGCTACTGAGTCTAATAACAAGGTACTTGATGGCAGATATAAATTTGGTGGTAATCAGAGGGACGAGAAGTTTGTCAGTATAATACAATGTTTCAAATGTGTCCTATAGATATACAGTACAAAAACACAGACTAATTAGCTTTAATTAATTTTAGTCAAATGGAAAGTCTTGGATTTGCAATAAATACTTTAGGCAAAAATATAGAAAGGGGATACAATACAATTGAGAACAGTGAAGAAAGTTTAAAAAGTGGTCATTGCACCCTTGATTGCACATTAACACCAAAATGTTCAAATACTCTTAATGAGATGCCACACTTGGCTAAGCAGCCAACCACATGTAAGACTGACTTTCAGCACATGGTGGCTGCTTCATTTTGCCTCGAAATTGTTAAGAAAGGCTTTTAAAAATGAGTAAGGTATTTCAGAGAAAACCACACTGATTTCCCCATCATATATTATTTTGATAGCTCTTGCTGTTAGTCATAAGAACACAAGGACATTTCAATCTTTAAAGTTCTCACTGAGTTAAAAATGTGTCCTGTTTGCAAAGTATGGGCTTCTGTCTCTAAAATGTGTTTAAGCAATGTGACCCGCAATCACTGCTCAGTGTGCTATTTGGGAGTGTATTCATCCCTCCTATCTCTCCTTCGTAGCTGTGCACACCTATTGGATGGGTCTGGCAGGCGTGAATAATTCCCACCAGCTGTGTGACCATGCCCAGCTTTGTTCCAAATGAAAAGCCAGCACTCACAGCCCTTTTTCTCTGCTCAGTCCCCTGTTAGGTGTTTTGATTTTTTGATATGTTTACTAGTCTGCCACTGGAATTTCAGAAAAAATCTCATCTTGCAGCCTTCACAGCACTGAAAACAAACAGAAGTTAAAAACATAGATTACTTTGATCTCCCTTCTGCTTCTACAGCTAGAAAGGTGTTTTTTTAAGCTGTAGTATAATCTTCTTGCATCTTAGGTTGCCTCTGCTTCCTGCGGTTCTGTGCTCTTTGGCAGATACATGGTGTCAGTCAGCTCTGCTGCCTTTCAGCTAAACTCTCCCTGACGGGTGAGCCAAATACCAGTGGCAAATTATTGGCACTTTGTAATGATTTTTTTTTTTAATGCGAGATTTTACCTTAAAATACTGACTCTTTTTGTCATTCTTTATTGAGTTGGGCAAAGAGCTGTAAATATGTCGCACTGTATGAACTCATGGCCTAGGGCTGTACGAGCTGTGTGTCAAGGCACAATTTGGCCTTTAAATGTATAAACATGTGAAATGCAATGTACATGAAGAAAAGGACAACTGTAAGGAATTCATTTTTTTAAGGCAACAATGACTGGCAGATCCTTAGAAATCAGTAATTTACCTGTGCCCATTGCGTTGCTTAAATATCTACCAGATTATACTTGAATGTACTCACTAACAAGGATGGGGAGCCTTGGAAATCCAGTTAAGAAAGGGATTTTTATGGAACTGGAGTTGTTTTCCACATATAACTAAAAAGAAGAGATGCAATAAGACAAAGTCTTGAAAAGAAGGAATATAAAAGACAAAAAAGAAAGAGCGAAGTTGGGTTAGTAATAGCCAACCCCCAAAATTCAGGTTCCTGATGAGGCAAATATTTACATTTTGGATACTCATTCAAACCTTGTACACTTTGTATGAACCTGTGAAGGTTGCAGAACATCATGCTTGGATTTTGGGTGCACTATAGTTTACGAATATCTGATGCAGGTTGCATGAACTGGTTCCCAAGGGTTAAAAGACCAAATCCCTAAGACACAATATATTCTACCTTGAGATCCTACCTGGCAGAAAGATACAGGAAAACAGGGGTCTGAAAATGAAGCTTCCAGCTGTTTCCAGAGCCTGAAGCAGTATTTGATTCCATTCTACTGTTCAACATGGATAAATGTTGAAGATGATATTTAAAATTTTAGACAGATTCAACCAGCCTATGAAGGCTTTGATAGTAACTTTTAACCTCAAATGTAAAAACAGCGACTTCCATGAAAAATTCATGTCAAGATTACATCAGAGAAAAAAATGAAGTTGACAGTGTTATATATTTAGTGGCACCAATTACAGTACGGTTACCAGCATATCATAAACATTAAAAAAGGACCGTGCTAACATTTTAAACTAGAAAAAGCAAAAGGCGACAAACACTCTGCCCAAGCTTCAAGGATATTTGAGCCCCCTCAGTGATAGTTGTGTCCACATTTAGGTAATACATTTATGTGAAAGCAAAACGAGCCCCTAATACTTGCCCAAATTGTGGGTCACTTTATTCCTCTGAAAATGGCTGAAATAGCAAACAAATGAAAACCCCAGAACACCATCAAAAAAGTGTTGCATCAGTTCCGAGTGTACAGTCACTTAGAGGGTGAAGTTTCATTTGCTGCAGAAGAGATAAAAGAATAGATCATTAAAAAAAAAAAAAAACTGAGAGAGATTAAGTGATTAGATAAAATTAAGATTAATGGTTTCATTCAGAGTTCCATGAAGTCTACACAGTTTTCCATTCCTTTTAGGCCCTATAATGATACAATCTAATCTTACAGAAATTTGGTCTTTATACTTACTTATGTGATAAATAACATTGCAACTTTGTTTAAAAGTCTATACTGAATGAACGCAGTTATAGCAGAAAAGTGTTTAAAGGCTGTAGATCTAGCTGACAACAGTGTCTCACCTTGCTAAGTGCTGCAAAAGTAAAAGGAAAAGAATGAAGAGCTATAAAAAGTCATTAGAGCACGATAGAAGTGAGCAGGTTTCAGTGGAACTATAACATAGAAAAATGATTACAAGCTAATAATTAAAATCATAAAAAAGGAAACAGAGCATATTAAATTTGAGAGGAACACACACGACCTGACTCTGCCTTACAGAATGATGCAATAATTATCAAAAGTTTGAAAGCACCAGTATCGAAAGGCAATTAAAAAAGATACCTCTATGTGAGTAAAATCTTATAATTCTGGTGTATGTAGTTGAAAATGCATTAAGCTTTAAAAACGGGATACTGAATAAAACAGAGTACAGCCACCATCCCACTTAGATTCTTATTTATTCTTATATCGGGGGCCCTTCTGTTTCCTATTAGAAAGCACAGGTAGAAAAAACAGTGGCTACAGCGAAAGGAAAGAAACATTAGTAGAAACACTGACTGAAGGATGTGTGTCTGCTTTCTCATTTTATATCACATGTGACAAAGCATTCAAATAGAGAGAAATTAAGAGGTCATCATGTACGCTTAGCTTCTTTCAGTGCCAAATAATGTCTGCCTGCAACATGGTCGAACGTCGAGGAGGCTTGGAGCAAGGACGGGCACTGCGCAGGTTCCCTACAAACTTGTTTTATGGCTTTGAACAGGTCAGTTTTTTGTTTTGGTTTGGTTTGGTTTTTTTTCTACAAACCTACTGCTACATGAATGTCAACATAATATCTTTTAATATGTCTGTTAAAAACTGCTGAGTGCCTTGTTGGTAATGATATTAATATATTTTGATAACACCATGATAAATGATGTAGAAGACATCAGATTAAGGAAACAATTTCAAGGTGTCCTTTCTTTCCAAAAAGAAACATGCCTTCTGTACCTTAGTCAGAAATAAAGGAGACTAGCGGCATTTGTGTGCCTACTGAACACATTCGTGACTTGTGAATGCAAAAGAAATTTTGCATGCGATTCCAGATGAAGGCCCAGCTAAAATGGTGAAGAGAAAGTTTACAGAATCACAGAATCACAGAATCATCAGAGTTGGAAGGGACCTCTAGAGATCACCTAGTCCAACTCCCCTGCTAAAGCAGGACTGCCAGAGCACATTACTCAGGACTGCATCTAGGCGGGTCTTGGAAAGCTCCAGAGAAGGGGACTCCACAACCTCCCTGGGCAGCCTGTGCCAGTGCTCTGTCACCCTCACCGTAAAGAACTGTTTCCGTGTATTTGAACGGAACTTCCTGTGTTCTAACTTGTGCCCATTACCCCTCGTCCTGTCACTGGGAACCATTGAAAAGAGCCTGGCTCCATCCTCCTTCAACCCACCCTTTAGATACTTGTACGCCATAATAAGGTCTCCCCTCAGCCTTCTCTTCTCCAGGCTAAAGAGTCCCAGCTCTCTCAGCCTTTCCTCATAAGGGAGATGCTCCAATCCCTTAATCATCTTAGTTGCCCTTTGCTGGACTCTCTCCAGCAGTTCCCTGTCCCTCTTGAACTGGGGAGCCCAAAACTGGACACAGTATTCCAGTTCTGGCCTCACCAGTGCAGAGTAGATGGGGAGAATGACCTCCCTCGACCTACTGGCCACACTCTTCCCTATGCAGCCCAGGATTCCATTGGCCTTTTTGGCAACAAGGGCACATTGCTGGGCCATGGATAATTTACTGTTTAGTTGTGTTCTTTTTGCCTTAACCACTTGTAGTTTGTTTTTTCTCTCTTTCTTTCGGTGAATTTACAACTTTGATATGTCTGTTGAAATAATTTTAAAATTAAATCTTGTAACTGTTTCCAGTTTGCAATTGATATGGCAGAAAGCTATTGTTGTGTGCAGTGATACAGGCATGGACTAAGGAACTGAGGCAGTTACTAACAGCCATACAACAGTCCTAAAACCAGAAAAGAACTGAAAAGAGAAATAGTGAAGACTAATCACTAATGGAACACTGTTTCCACTAGAATAGTTCTGTTATCAACCTGTTGGAGTGGTTTCAGAGGAGGGCCACAAAGATGATCCGAGGGCTGGAGCACCTCTCCTGTGAGGACAGGCTGAGTTGGGGTTGTTCAGCCTGGAGAAGAAACAGCTTCAGGGAGACCTTATAGTGGCCTTCCAGTACTTAAAGGGGGCTTATAAGAAAGATGGGGGCAGACTTTTTATCAGGGCCTGTTGTGATAGGACAAGGGGTAATGGCTTTAAGCTAAAAGAGGGAAGATTTAGACTGGATATAAGGAAGAAATTTTTTACAATGAGGGTGGTGAAACACTGGAATGGGTTTCCCAGAGAGGTGGTAGATGCCCCATCCCTGAAAACATTCAATGTCAGGTTGGACGGGGCTCTGAGCAACCTGATCGAGTTGAAGATGTCCCTGCTCATTGCTGGGGGGTTGGACTAGATGGCCTTTAAAGGTCCCTTCCAACTCAAACTTGGTTCTTTTTTTGCTTTTTAAGTATTTGCTTAAAACTTGCATACACTGCATTTGATATGTTTCAAGCACAATAGAATAATAATTAAAAAAAAAAAAAAGTGGGAGATAGTACAGAGAATTTTGTTTCAACCAGTTCAGGCCTGGTCTGAGAGTGCATGAGGGATCCGCATCCTTGCTGCATCAGGCATTAAGGGAATGAGTGCCAGACACTTAATTCCCAAAAGACCGTTTCCAGCTTTCATTTATCAGAGGAGAGATCCCACATTAAATTAGCACCTGAATTGGATAGTTGCTACCAGCAAGGTAATTAGAAATGAATATTTTATAAAATGCTAATTTTTATTCTCATAACATTACGTTATTCTTATTAGCTTGCTCCTTTACTGAACTTCAGATGGCATCTATCGCTGTTTGTACCCATGATGATAAGGAGTGTTCTGGGAAAGAATAGCTGGTGCTGATATTACTGGGATTTCATTTATTTATTTTATGAGATTACATGGGACAATTATATTGCCTGGTTTACGATATTTCTTACTGCAATTTTAAGTTTAAAAGGAGTTAACATTCTTGGTAATAAATATTCGCAAATGCATTTATAAAGACTCAGGAAAGCAGGTTTTGTAATCCTCATTTTGCCTTAATTTTACTCTACAGTTTTAGAGTATTTAGCTGGTGATTCAAACGAATATGTAATGTTTGTCACTGCAAATTGTAGTGCATTGCAAATGGTTACTTGTACAGTTAGGGACTATTTTGTCAGTTGTCAACCAAACGGCAAGGACGTCTCCCAAGACACCGAGACAATGCCACAGTGGACATATGTGCGATATCTAGCTCGAGATGGTGGTAAGGTAAAGTTATAAAGCTCTGCCAAATGATGAAATTTCCATTTATTTTTTTTTTTCTTATGGAGATGTTAGTGGCTTATTCAGGGTTTCAGGGTTGTTTAGGTTTGGGTTTTGGTGTTTTGGTTTTTTTTTATAAGGGTAGGAGATACCCAAATGATAAATTTTGGTCATGTCTAAGTGACAGCAAATAAGATTTATAAAAAACATGGCTCATCTGACATTACTTTATATCTCCAGAATATTCTACAATAAAAATAACCTTATCAATTATGACTTAAGGTGCTAAATCTTATTTTCTTTCAACAACTTATTTTAGAAAAGGATACACAAACTGATTTCTGCTACTCTGAAAGAGAGGAATTTAATCAGATTTTCATTTCTTGGTGTGATTGGCTTGCCTATTCCTGAACAATCTCAATAATGTGGGTTTTTTTTTGGTAAATAATGGCTTTTTAAAACTTATTTTGATGTCATAGATTTGGGTAAGATCTGTATGCTTCTCCACTTCACAAATTCTCTGAAAACATCCATAAATATTCTAAGCAGAATTCCCCAATCCTTACATGAAATTATGCAGCCCAAATTTCCCTATCTGGAATACGATAACATTCACCATTAATTTATGAAATAAGTAACTTGAATCCTGTTTCAGAAGGGAGCCATTCTAAAGTAATATTCTCCATCAAAGTTCTTAAAGCAGAAATACCAAAATGAGACTGTAGCCAAATAAGCCATTTTTATTTTCTCCTCTTTTGGTTTGTCTCTTCATTAGCATTTTTTTTCTTAAACAATAAAGTTAGCGTGGTTGGTAGCTTTGATTACTGAATTTGTCTGCAGTGGTGATGTTCTCTATAATTTGATAAGGTACTCCCAGGGTTAAAAGAAGGGGACCCCATTTAGCAAGCGGATTATATCAAGTCACATTTGCAAGGTTAATTTAATGTGGAAAATATCCCCCAAAAGGACTTTGCTTGCTAAGCTTTTAGATGAGTCACAAAGGTTCTTTTCCCTCCCCTCCTGGCTTATGGATTTCCCTACAATTAAAAGCCAGATACTCTGAACTAAATCAAAGTTGAATCGATTCTATAAATCTGCTGTTACCGACTCAGTGGGCTCCAGGATCTGGCCCAAGGTCTTTAGGTAAAATCTCAAAGCTGGTGCTTTATTTGTAGAATAAAACATGGCAGGAGCACCCAATTTGGACAAACATCTCCATTGCTCAGTGCAAGTAAACCAAAGATAAAGTCATCATCTTTTTTTCTTCCTCTGACAGAATGAAACAAATCCATCGAGAATGGAAAGAGAAAATTGGCAGTGAATTGCTATTCTGCAGCTGTGATCACTGATTAAGGTGACCTATACACTATTGTGTAGCCTCAGCAATCTTTTCTGAATTAGAGTGATTGAAAAATTTTCAAGTTTTTAAAAATATGGAAACTTTAATGAAAAAGTTATGGTTTGGGTTTTTTTCTCTGATTTTTTTTGTTTGTTTTGGTTTGGGTTTTATTTGGTTCGTCTTGCTCTGGCTTTTAACAGGGTGAATTTATTAACATATTACTGATCTGGAGACAACCAATAACATATTGTGACATGGTGCTCTTTAAAGTAAGAGATATGAGTTCATGTCCCATTAACTGCCTTTGTAAAAGACAGCAGACATAAAGACCACTGTGAAGAAAAAACATACCTCTCAGATATATAATTTGCAAAATATTGCAACTGGGGATTCGTAGCTTCAACTTAGTTGATTTCTTAGGAGAAAAATGTTTCTATAAGTAGGGGAATCAGCATTAAAGAGAGGAGAATCTCACTGATTTTCAGATAATTTGAAGAGCAATCCATTAAAATTTTCACAAGTGCCAGATACCTAAATGAAGGCAACAGTACAGAGAGCCCCAAGCTAGCAGATTAATAAGGATGTTCTGCAGATGTGATATACGGAGCAGTACGTTCGAGCTGGGCCCTCGCAGCCAGGAAGGCATCAGAGAAATCCCTTACGCAGTGAGAACAGGAGGCTGAGATCTGATGGGGTTTGAGTTTGCAACCACTTGTGTGTTCATAGGATCAAAAGATAATTCAGGTCAGAAGAGTCCTCTGGTCACCTACTCCAACCCCCTGCTCCCGTCTTGTTCTTTCTTTCTAACTTTCTTTCTAAGTTTGTAATTAAGGGGTTGACTTTTTCTTGGCTCAAGTAAATTTCTTTTCTCTTTAAACTCCTGCCACACTGCAAAGATGGGCCAGAAAGTGGCAGGACACAGAGTGCTGTTCCTGTCCGCATTGGGAAACATCAGGTTACTCAGTGTACACACAGACCCTTGTGCCTATTGCTGGGGCATATCACGTGCACACTAATTTCACAGCATTGTCCCTTTTTTTCACATTTATTTTCAACAGAACCAATGGAATCTCCTCTGTATAGTGCAACTCTCTTCCTTCAACTAAGATGGCAAATAGAAATACTTGATGAGAAAGTATTGTAATAATTGTCACTTCCCTAGCTTTCAGAAGTGTGTGATTGCAACTAAGAGTTTTGCCAAATCTCATCATTTTATTTTAATCTTCTTTTATTGATACATAGACATTTATAATGCTTACTTCCTGCTACGTATCTCCACGCTCTCCCCTTGTAATTCAATCCCAATTTTATTCAGCAGCTAATGTGGACTATGTCTAAGCCCTTCGCTCAGAGACGTGAAGATTGTGCCACAGTGTTCCAGAAGTAACTACACACAGGATAAAACCAGTTCCCTTTTATCAGCTTTAGATTTGCAACTTTCAGTTTCCCGGGATGACCCTCTTTCTTGTATTATAAAAGCCCAGCTCATACAGTGCATGATTCACAGTCTGTGATTTGTGATCACTTTATATATCCATATCCTACGTTCTCTTATTCATCGACTTTACAAAACGAGGCAGTGAAATCCTGACCTGATTGAACTTGGTGGGAGTTTTGACATTGCTTTCAATAACACTGGGATTTCACCAAAAATCTTTGTAGCCTTTGAATGAAAGAGGCTTTGGTCTTTTCTTTTTGGAGGGGGAGGAAGAGTACCGAGACGCAGGATGATGGTATTTACGTTTTCATTAAATGCAGGTCTTCCATTTGTGAGATATAACAGTCAATAGGATCAGACAGGATATAAAGGTGAAGTAATTGGAATTTTACAGCATGGGAATATGTTGGCTGAAATCTGCATAAACATTTCTTTTGTTAGTATGTATAAAGACCTGGACTTAAGTGACCACATTGACTCATTTGGCTTGCCAGCAATAAGCATAAATAAGTTAGAAAGAAAATGTAATTCTTGTCTCTATTAAAGAAAAGACAGGTCTGGTTAATCAAAGTTTTAAATGAATTGGAGGTGAAACAAAATTATCCAGAGGTTTAATTTTAGCTTAAAATAAATGTAATTTCCATTCCCCATTCATTCCTTTATGTCCCATGACTGATGGATCACTTTCTTCCCTCCCGGTGAGTGTGAACACAAGGAGTGGGAGCCCTTTTCATGCTGGGTTGCTGTTAGAGAGCTTTCTAATATCCCTTCCAGAACCCTTTGAGCACTGGACAAGCAGTGAAATGTATATAGGGTTTCAGAGACAGAAAAAAATGCACAGCTTTATTCTTCAAATGTAGGAAGTGGGAGCCTAACGGGAGCCAGAAATGTTGGCTGCAGACTCAGCACATGAGACTTTGCCAGTGCAACCATATTCCTAAAACTGGTGTCATCACCGGGATCACACTCTAAAAGGTCCTGCTGGAATGTGCTAACAGGGGGACCGTTACTGTCGCATTGCCTGTTTGCTGATGGAAAATTGCTGCTTGGCCAGTTCTGTGACTGATTCCCTATTTCCACTCTCTTTTGCATTTCCCTTTTCAGTTTGTAAGCCTGTCAAGGAATACACTGAGCCTAAATAACAGTGCTCTATTGTTGAGCTAACAAATAAAAGTCACATATGACGGTAGTAAAAAGGTGTCAAAATTGAGCCTTGGAATGAATCCAGAGAAACGTTTTTTTCAATATTTCTTCCCTCAATCCCCCAAACACAGTCTGGGGAGTTATATCGTGACTGATTAAGCAATGAGCAGCCTTCAGCATGAGGTAAGCAAGCTGCCGGCAGCTCCCTGAGCTGAGCAGGCTGGTCTGTATTCCTCCATCTATTTTGTTAAATTACATTTCTCTGTGGCTCTTTCACTCATCCGATGCTCTCACCTGTGGCACAAGGATTGCAAGGTGATTTGGAAAGAGAAGGGTTAAAGAACAAAACCCCAAGCTCTACACATCTGATAAGCAGAGACCTGCTGGAGCTTGTGGGCCATAGACCTTGCTAAAAGGTTAAGAGGTTGCAGGAAGGCGCCACCTGATGAATAGGTCTTAAGTGGGGCACGCACCTATGGAGGTGATAACAATGGGCTGTGAGAAGTGCCAGGAAAGCCCCTAACAACGGCCTTCTGATGTTATCTTTAGCCAATTAGAAGTAGTAGGGTTAGTTGTACATGTTTGAAGGAACCAACCAGATTGTAACACAATCTCTATATAACCCCTGAAAGTTTTAGAATGAACGACTTTCTGCTTGCATCAAGCTGCGTCCCGTCTCTCAATCGCGGCACTCACCCCGCTCTATTCCATTCTACTCACGTTACTTTTGACAGTTACAGTCTCTCAAACCACAGACATATGCATATAAACTCCTCACCAGCTTTGTTAAACTTAGCTACATACTACGCCTCTGAAATATGAAGGTTTTCCTTATAGAACACAATGGAAGTTCACAGATATCAAACAGATCTTGCTAGCCTCCCTTGAGGGCCAGGACAACAATATGCTTCACAAAGCATCCTCTCATTGTGCCTTGCAGAAGCCAGGAAAGCCTGAAGAGGCAGCAAGGTTGCTCCTCCTCTTTCAGACCTGGTGCCAGCAAAGGTTCAGCAGGACTCTTTGCTCGGCCTTCAAAATGGGGGGGCAACGTGGAAAGAAGAACCCTTGAAAATGCCTGTCCTCCAGCTTTCTGCAATCATGTCAAAACAGAATTGTCCCTGCTTTACAGAGGAAGAGTTATGCATGCAAGATTTCCAACATCTTTTGAAGGTCACACAGCAGCCTAGTGAATGCCATCCAGGTTGCCAGACTCCTGTGCTTCTGGCAATAGGTCATCAGGTAACATTGGGTTTTGTGCTATGATTTACTGCTTAGATACCAACACGAGAGACACATCTCAGGACAGAAAATCAAGCAATTATTTTAAAGTGCAATATAATCTCCTCAGGCTTCTTAGACAATAAAATGCCATTAAGGATGCGATAAAAAATAGAAAACTTTATTGGAAAGGGATAAGAGTTTGGGGTTTTTGGGCAACAAATATATCAACCACATAATCAACTCCTGTTAGCAATTTAGAAGTATTTTCTGCCAGGTCCTAAAAATGACAAATGTTTTTGAATTACTCTTTAGGTGCTTGGTATAGAATGCTAAACTGGGACATAAGCTCTGAATTTGGTGAGTGGGAAAAGAAAAGTACCTCCAGGTAGAAGACATGCTGAATTAAAAAGAGAAAGCAGAAGCCCCAAAGAAATACTGAAAACTTAGTTAAGTCCATTAAGGAAGATAGTTTCTGTACTCAGGTACAGAATTCTTGTGCTAAGATAAATGCCTCTCTCAAAAAAATAAAAAAGACAAGAAGGGAACAGCTCCCTCACACATTTACTTAGACTGTATACACTTAGAACTTATGAAGGATGCAGGAAACTTATAATTGTAATAAGTAATTTGGCAAAAATTTTGCTTCAGCTAAAAATGAATGTGTGCTCGCTATGGCTTCAGCTAAGATGGGTGTGTGCTTGCTATGCGTTTGGAAAAGGGATAGTTTTAAATAGGATATCAGACGAAAGCAACAGTTAGAACTACCGAAAATTTGCAGAACAAAGGGTGGTGTAGTTAGCTAAGATAACCACAGAAGTGTAAGGAGTGAAGAAGCCACAAGAAGGACATGGTGATAAAGACTTTGGCCCTCCCTCCATGGACTATCAGGAAGACCCCGGAGGAAGCATGCCGCCTGGGAGGGGGGCATGTTGCATTCCCAGAACTCATTGACTATGTATTTGGGGGTGGGTTGCATTCCCAGAACTCATTGTTTATGTATTTGGGGGTGGGTCGCGTTCCAAAAACTCATTGATTATGCAAACTATGTTCCAAGAAGAAACATGAATAATTATAAAGAATACAAAATAAAAACAAGCGGTTGTAAAGGGAAAAATGAGGCACAGGAGGAGAAACCCCCTGTGTAACTCCCAGCGCTGTAATAAATATTCTTTGCTCCACCGAATTTGCCCCGGACTAAAATTCAATACAGTGAGCGCGTTTCTCACATAATCTACATACTAAAAAAGGATCTAGCCACTATTTTCCATCTCTTTTGTCATCAGGCTTTAGCGGAAGATGGATGCTATACTCCTCTGCTCCTCTTGAAACTTTTCCGCTGGACTGAAAAAGTGACTGAAAAAGATACCAGAAAAGATATGTAAAATTGTGATAATGGGGACTGGGTTTTGGGGCTGCTTGTTTCTTGAATAACTGTCCAAACTGTGAGGACAGAAAGTCATACCTTTCTCTTAAAGAAAGGCCAACTTCCCCTCCCCAGATGGAGATACCACTCAATTGCTTGTGAATGCCACTCCTATGCGTGTGTGCAACAGGGTAGGCTCTGGCAGCACCTCAGAGACTGATGACCTGGTGGGCCATGGTGGAAAGCCCCTTCTCTACAGCTCCATAGCAGGATGAGGCATGGGATCTGGGCACCTGACCCCTCAGTCCTGTCAGCCAAGGTGATACCAGAAGTGACCAGAAACAGACCTTCAGGTGGTTGGTTAAAGAGTTTGGCAGTTTGGTCTGACCATAGAAGTCAAAGTGTCTGTCTTATCTAGGTCCCTTCCATGTCCAGTAGCAGCTGAAAAAGACATTTTCAGGATCAGTTTTGGAGTCTAACTCCAAATTCAGCTGAATTCCTGTATTGGTCTTGGTCCCTTGTATATGTTACTACTTGCTTCCTTTATTCTTCTCTGTGATACCAGAGAAGTCCTCCCTGTGCCTCTGCATTTTGGGAAGACATAAAGTATTTGCCACAGATTGTAACCATTATAAGAGCTTCTGCCAAAGCCCTATGGTTAGTTAGAGGTCTTTTTATTGATTGCAGTAAACCAAATTCAATTGCTTATCTTTAAGTGATTTTTAATGACAATTCAGCCCTTTCCCCTAGCAGTTTCCCGATTAACATTTCTTCTAAAATTGAGGTTACCTTTAGAGCTTATAACAAACCAAGGCTTTTCAACTACCTGCAGTGCTTGGACAGCTTCTGTACTGATGTATTTCCCTCCCTATTAAATTCAGGATTCAGGCACAAACACTTTGCAATACCTCATTTCGAGCTACCTGGCTCTCCTGGAGTAGGAACCTGTAGGCTTTTTATAAGAATAAGATGTGCGTATTTCATCCTTCTTGTTAGAGTCCCTGGATGAAGAGGGGTGAGAGCGTTCGGTGGCCTGTGGTGAGCCTCAAGAAGTTACTGCAGTCAGACATCTCTGCTTCCAACTGCAGATCCTGTCCTGGAGAGTTTACAGTTAAAAGTGGGTGGAAATGATACCAGGGAGAGGGAGCAGGAAGAAAGGACCCCTGATCTTCTCCCTGGGATACTTTTCACATTAGCAGTGGATGAGAAACAAGAAATAGTAATAACTATGGGAGCTTGACCTGTGTGCAAGACTCAACCTGACCCTCTAAGAGCTCTAACCACTAATTCACCGATTCATATTCCTTGCTTGTTTTTCCTCTAAGTCCTAAGTACACTTTTGAGTCTGTCTTTTAGATATCTAAGACATACTTAGTAACATAAGAGCTATCTGAGGGGCTCAAAATGATAATTGTTTTGACCTGTATCCCAGCGATGGTAGTAGTTATTCAGAAAACACTACAATAAGTGGCTGCAGTAATTTGTACTTTTGATGTATGCCTGCTGAGCATAGCCCTTATCTTTGACCTTGGCACCAATGAAAGCATGACAGATCCCAGAGGTTTTCAGGCATATGTTAGCTTGTTTGAAATTATTACTGCAGTGACCTCTATTTCCAATAATGAAGCGTATTTTCTGCATGCTATAATATCAGTGAAAATTTTACATTGCATTCTTCATCTGTTACCACTAGCTCTTGTTAATTCTACCTTTCCCTCGGCTATATTCTGTGTTAAATCAGTTATTACACAAAAAATGATAACCAAACCTGCCGTGTATGTTGTGCTCTGATTTTACAATGTGGAGTTGAATATGTCCAGACCACAGGTTCTGTTACATTTTGTTTTCATTGTTTTGTTCTCAAAAGCAAAATTTACTTCACTTATTTTAATGCAGTAATTTGTACTGTTGTAATAAAGAAGCACTTATCAGCCCTCCAATATGAAATTTTATTGTTTATATTATTTAAAATTATGGAAAAGTCCTAACGGTATTTCCCATAAGTTTAGAGACTAAAGCACCCTTTGGAAAAAAAAATTAAAATAAATTGTATTTGTTTATACGTGTTGTCTTTGGGGGAGTTTTAGTACAAATTAGCTCAGTAAGGCTTCTTACAATTTGTAAAGAAAACAGAGTAATGATATTCTCTGTAAAGAGACGTTCTCTTTTATGCCATGAAGTTATAACTGACAAAGAAAATCAGTTTTCTAGCTGATAGTCAATCATGGCTTACGGCTATCTCTTGCAGTTATTAAACATTTGTTGGTTATTCTCATCTTATGAATATTACATATTTCCAGAAATTAATTCTTATGTTTTGGCATTTGAACTGTTTTCTAGATCAGTGTTTCCCACACTGTATGGTCTAAAAAAATAATTTAACCACATCAATGGATCTGGATTCATAGTTTCCTCAGAAAAAAAATTCTCCCCCCCCCCAGCCACATGTGCTACACAGTCTTTGACCATAAGACATTACAATGCGGCTCATGATGTTACACTTTTTTGTCTGAATGCTAATCTAGGTGGTCCTCAATTCCTTTGCAGTAGTTGAGAGAACACACATTTAAATTCTTTCATGTACTGATCCCACAACAATAATGTTTGAAGCAATCATTCAAGTTTGCAAAGGCTCCGGGAAGAAGAAGCAAATTGGCTGGGCACTGCTGTATTGTCAAAATGCCTTCTGTCTGACAGAGCGAAAATCCTCAGGCTGTATCCTGGTCCAGGTTTCCACACAATGTGTCTTCCACTTTCCTGCCAAGAAAAAATGTCAGGAAGATCACCTGTTGTGAGAGGTGTCTCCTCTCAGACTAATCAAGTGGGAGAGCTCGGAACATGAACCTGCTATTCAACAGACCACTTGCTTCCCATCCGGCATCCACACCACACCAACAAAGAAGGATTATTTAGAATGGTGAACCAGGAGGAAAAGCCATTTGCCCCTGAAGAGATTTAGGACTACTGTGCAAAGCGGAAATAAAATAATGGTAATAGTCTCCCTTTAAATGGATGGATACATCAAGGTGTTCCCTGCAAGGAGCTCATACCCGTGACAGTACAAAGAATTGCCAAGGCTCACTCTGACTGCCAAGTTGTGGCATGGATAACACCCGAGTGGAGGTGACAACAGGCTCTGAGCCTGAGGGAAAGGGAGTCAAGAATCTGGGTGTGACAACAACCTTCCATCCCTCTAGCCCAGCACAACAGCCACACAGGGACGGAGCCATATAAACATAGCTGCAGAGGTAGGGGCTGCGTGGGAAGGTTTGTCGGGGTTTTTTTTCCTTCATCATATGCCAGTGTCCCAAGAAGGAAACTGTTCAGTAGGAATTAAGTCTTTCTCACACAGAAGGGAGAAGAAAAAATCCCAGGCTTGGATTTTCTCACCAGATGAGGAGAGCTAGAATGAGGACTGATGGCAGCTCGTGTCAAATTTGGGAGTAGGTAGCCTAGATAAACCCCTGAAAAACTGATGAAGTATGGGAAAAGGAGCAAACAGGTCAATCGATCCACTGAACATTTCAGATGCATCTACACTGAAAAAAAAAGAAAAAGTGTGGCAAACAAACAAGTAGAAACGAAAATGTTTATATGCAGTCAACATTATTGTTGCACTAAAGTTATCACTCAGTTGATCATTTCTCTAACATGAATGCTTATGAAGAATAATGACACCTATTAAGGAACATAAAGAAGAGAGAGAATTTTGTCTATCGAGGGCATATGCACTTTCCCTGAGTCCAAACTATAATGATAATTAGACTCATTAAACATCTGTGCAAGGACAGAAGGAAAAAAAAAAACAATAGTATTGCTGTCAGGTATGGTCTATTGTTGCCCTCTAAAATAGCAAGATCAAATGGAAGAAGCCTTTAGAAAAGAACAATAAGAAAAAAGTGTTAGCACAATCATCTGGCAGGTAGCCTTTATGTTAATGGAAGGTTTCTAACCCCCAATCCACTGAACAAAGAGAACAAGACTATACAACAGGCAAACGGGACATGGCTAAACATTTTGAGATCCAGGAAGTTAGGACAGGACCCAAAGAATAAAAGCTCCTTCAGTTCTGAACAGCTTTCAAAAACTGGCAGTATAGGGGACAGTATTCATAACATCATGCAGTATTTCATAGGCCTAAAAGCTACTGAAATCGATGTAACTTCAATTCTCAAAGAAATATTAGAGAAAAAAAATTGGAAAATTCTACACATTATCTAGAACATACCAAAATGGTAAGCAATAATCAGTATGAGTTTGTCAAAAACAAATCCTATTGAACCAATTCAATTTCTATGACATGCCAACAAACCTGATAGTTACGTAAAAGCAGATATTTTGAACTGAATATGACTTTTGACCCTGTCCAACAAGATATTCACTTGACTTGCTCCAAAAGTACAGTCATGATTAGCTTGCCATAAAATGGATAGGCTATCGGAGAAAAAATTTTTCAAGAGGTCAAAAGTTAAAGGATTAATTAAATACTGTAGGAGGATTTTGTGGGTTCAGTAATCTTAAATATTTCCATTAGGGACCTGAACAAAAGATTGCATTAAAGGTGCAAGATGTGGTGAGGGGCTGTAAGCTTACTGTAAGAGGAAGATGAGAAAGAAACCTCTTGACAAATGGGAGAAACTGTCAGGAAAAAAAAAAAAAAAACAAACAACAAAACCAAAACAAAACCCCCAAAACAAAACAACAACAACAACCAAAAAAAGAGAAGAATAAATACCAGTCCGAGACAGGAAATAGTGACAATCAAAAATCAGTTACACATAGCAATGAATGGCAAGTAGTATCAGCGCAAATAAGAATTTGGGTAATGATTGTTTACAAACCAATCATAATTAAATAGTGTTACTGAAATACTGGAAGATAAAAACTGAATTGTTTAAATTGGATCACAGGAAACGATCATTCTGCTCTGCTCAGCACTGATATGGCCTCCCCAGGACTGCTGTTTCCAGTTGTGAATGTTGCACATCAAAAAGATGAACCCATAGGAATTATCAGAGAGACAGTAAATGTGAAAACATGAAAATGTGATTTGGTTTGCCAAGAGGAAAGAAAACTGTGGGGAAACATGATGACAAGCTTAAAAAGCTCTTCAAAAGAAAGGAAGGGAATAAACTTTTTTCATGTCTTCTGTGAATGAGACAAGTAGTATGGACTCGAATTGCACCAATGGAGATGTACATCAGGTGGGTGGAAAAGCCTCTAATGGGAAAGACAGGTAAGTACCAGAGTAGATTGCTTAGGGATAATGTGCAACATCTTCCTCTGCAGGTTTTAACAACTGACCAGGGATCTGTCAGGAATAGTTTAGATACAGCCAGTCTTGCCTCAAATGGGGGAGGAAAAATGAGATAGGCTTTCTGATTCCTAGCTTCTGTGATTCTGAGCAAAATTCTACCAAAAAAAAAAAAAAAAAACCACAACAAAAAAACAAAAAGAGAAAAGAGCACACAGGTTAATACCAGTAGGCTACATTGGATAACTAGTGTCATTATAGGAAATACTCAGTTCCTGCATTGCTTTTCCACCAACGTTTGTGCCCTTTACATGTATCTTATGTACAGTTTCAAATCCAGCATTTATTCCTGGGTTCCCAGCACATATTCCCAGCTGCTCAGTTCTGGTTTTTTAGCTCGGACCGGCTCATGGTTCTGAAAGCTTGATAACATTTCTCGTGCAGTACAGCATAGTGCTTGTACAGTGTAACCAATGAATCATACCGCTATCCCAAATGTTCTCAAAAAGACTTTTACTTCAATTAAACACCCTTGAGGTCTAAAGCAATATTCTCTATTACTGTCAGTCCCATTCAAGTTTGTTCCTGTGCTGGGCTAAGGACATCTGTGACTCCCCAGTTTTGACATTATGTTTTGATTTTTGTGCTGGAATTACATGTAGGCTGGAATGACCTGTAAGTTCTGCTCGCCTAGTGGATACAAAGAAGTATGGTCACTCAGCTGGAAACATATTGTTTCCTTACCTTAATAGCATGCGGGAAGGTACTGTTTTTTGAATGGGATTGCTGTTTCTGTACCTCTAATGTGTTTGTCCTGATGGCAATTTCATTATCAAAACAAAGAGCTTGATGCATTTTTTTTTAAATTAGGAAGAATAATGTTCCACATTTGTTCAAAACCTTTAGACTATTATTCACTGAAATAATTTGACTTGTGTTTCATTCCGCAGAAAATGGCATAATCCAAGCCAATGAAGTTTGCCCACTCACGTTTTATTCAAAAGAATAATGCAGCTTTAATAAGTATAAAATGAAAACAGTGCTTATGGTGAATGCGTGTGTTTCTCTTAGCCACGGGAAATGCATAATGGAAGATCGCTTAACTATCCCATATGCTATTTTTTTCATGTTGTTAATGGACCCAGCAGATTGCCTCGTGCAGCATCTTGTCTCCGACAGGAGCTGGTACAGGTGCATTGGGAAGAAGCATAAGAAACCGAGTATATACAGAATGATCACTCCTTAGCGTACTTTCTTCTTTTATTAATTTTACAAGTTATAGTCATATTTAGAAATACTTATTTTAAAAATTGGCTGTCAAATACATCCTTTCTAAAGAAATAATGTCATTGTTACTATACAGCAGGGGGAACCCCTCCCCAAAAAAGATGCCCTGATGAAAACATTTATCTTTTATATTATTCATTACTGGAAAGGGGGCGAATGTCATCTGCATCAAAGCCACATTCCCCAGTGTAAGAACAGGGAGAGGAAAAAGTTTCTTTTTGTTGTGCTTTTAATACAATGAGGGGTGTTCAAGCCCTAGCCCTTTGGTCAAATCCCAACCAGGACAATCATGTTGCTGGCTGGCTGGGCACCTCTCAGAGGACAGCCCTTTGCTCTTTCTGGAGGTGAGCAGAGCAGGGCTGTCCAGCCTGGGTGGGCGTGCAGAGCGTGCCTTCAGGGCAGGCAGCAGCCTGCCTTCTCCCTGCCCCAGGAACCAGAGCCACCAGCTGAGTGGAGGAAAGAAGTGCTGCCATCTCCCACACGCTCCTGGCAGCTGCCCGTATTTAATTTTTGCAACCACGTCCTTTATACTTGCCATAAACTGGCTTCCAGGACACTGGTTTTGAGATAATCAAAAGGGAAATGTTCTCACATTACCCAGTAGTACTCTCCAGAGCAGCCAAGGTGTGCCAGGATGCTCAGGTTAGTTTCAGAGCTCTTTGCAGTAGGGTGCTGTGTAAAAGAGTATTCTGCTCACTGGCAGTAGCCTGGAGAGTTCCTCGGCACACAGCAAGAGGGGGATGGACACTTGAATATTTGGGATCCCTAGGGAATTTGCAACAGATGCAACAGCACAATTCAGACTTCACTGAACAAGAAAGAAGGAAATGCAGTGACTAAAAATGTCACTTGGTCATGTCTGTGAGAAAAGCCAAACACTTCAGAAACACCCTCAAAGCGTCTTCAAGATATAGACTGGAAGACAGACACCTGTACTTTTGCAGTCCTGTGGTACAGCTCTAACTATTGTTCAAATGCCAGAAACACTGCAAAGAACTAAATGCAAATAATTTTCACACACCTGAGGCAACTGTTTAGGAAGAAGCAGCAGCACTGTTGATGTACACTAGTAAGTGCACCAAACGGTACATTGACCAGTGACCACATAGAAACACACATCTGTCTTACACAATTTGGAAACCTCACATCTACACACCTGAATGATCTTTATCAACATTTCCTCATAGAAGAAAGGTGGATAAATATTTTATGGCATGAGCAGCCCATGACGCTATTCATCTAGAAACTGCCTCACTGGATTAATGATTGTAACATCGAAATGAACTTTAATAAATACTATCGCTCACAGTGCAATCAGCAGTTCAATTCAGTGGTGCACTTTCTTACTGCACAATTCGACTTTCTTAGCAGAGAGCGATCAGCAGCTACACGGTGAGTTCTGTACTAGGGAAAGCTGGGGAAAAAACCCAGCAAGAAAAGTAACTATATGGAAATGGATTAACAGAGCTTTCAAAAGGGACACTGTGGCTGAAGCTGTGCATGTCTTGAAAAAGCAATGATATTTAAGAGAAGTCTACTGAACGTAACTTTGCTCAGGTTACTAAAATGGTTCTGGGACTTTTCTGCAAATTTTTGACTGGTAGGATGAGAAGTGATTGAAACAGTATAACAACAGGGAAAGGCAGCTGATTGGGCTTAAGCCACCAACAGGCTTCTGTCCACAGAATTACTACACCGTGATTTATTATTTACATGCAAGTGCTAGCGTGCCAGGTAGCACCTCAGTGACCTGTCTCTTAGCCACATGCTCTTTCTTCAGAAACTCACAAAAAATATCTGTGCAGGTGGACTGGGTGTGAACAATAGAATTAAAGACATTTAATTTCTTTGGAATTTTTTTTTGGCGGGGGGAGGACTTACATTCCTTGTTCTTAGAGTGTGTGTTAAGTCTAGCAAATGCTCAGTGAAAGATCATAGAATCATAGAACGGTTTAGGTTGGAAAGGACCTTGAAGATCATCGAGTTCCAACCCCCCTGCCATGGACAGGGACACCTCCCGCTAGACCAGGTTGCCCAAGGCCATGTCCAGCCTGGCCTTGAACACCTCCAGGGATGGGGCCTCAACAACCTCTCTGGGCAACCTGTTCCAGTGCCTTACCACCCTCAAAGTGAAAAACTTCTTCCTAATGTTTAATCTGAACCTGCCTTCTTCTACTTTAAAGCCATTCCCCCTCGTCCTATCACTACATGCCCTAAAAAAAATCCTTCCCCAGCTCTCCTGTAGGCCCCCTTTAGGTACTGGAAGGCCGCAATAAGATCTCCCCAGAACCTTCTCTTCTCCAGGCTGAACAGCCCTAACTCTTTCAGCCGCTCCTCACAGGAGAGGTGCTCCAGCCCTCGGATCATCCTCGTGGCTCTCCTCTGGACACGCTCCAGCAGGTCCATGTCCTTCTTATATTGGGGACTCCAGAGCTGGATGCAGTGCTCCAGGTGGGGTCTCATGAGAGTGGAGTAGAGGGGCAGAATCACCTCCTTTGACCTACTGGCCACACTTCTGATGCAGCCCAGGATACAGTTGGCCTTCTGGGCTGTGATCGCACATTGCTGGCTCATGTTGAGCTTCTCATCAATCAGCACCCCCAGGTCCTTCTCCTCAGGGCTGCTCTCCAGCCATTCCCTGCTGAGTCTGTATTTGTGCTTGGGGTTGCCCCGACCCACATGTAGGACCTTGCACTTGGCCTTGTTGAACTGCGTGAGGCTGGCTTGGGCTCACCTCTCCAGCCTGTCCAGGTCCCTCTGGATGGCATCCCTCCCCTCCAGCTTGTCTACCTCGCCAAAGATCTTGGTATCATTGGCAAACTTGCCACGGGTGTACTCGACCCTACTGTCCATGTCGTCAACAAAGATGTTGAACAGTACAGGTCCCAGTACCGACCCCTGAGGAACACCTCTCGTCACTGCTCTCCACTTTGAGACCTTGAGGCATATTCAGTAGTTTCTCCCTGGTGTGGCTTATCCATTGTGCAATAAGGGGTGCTTCAACCCTAGCAGGGAGACAAATGAGGTCTGCCTGTGCCTGCACCTCTGGATTAAGTACCTACATATTTCATGACAATATCTGTGCATCTTATACCATTGAATTAGGCTGCAGGTGGCAATAAGTTAATAAGGAAAGAGTCAAACTCACTCCTGAGGAAACCAGGGTAAAAATCAGCAACAGAAGAACAGCATTTTAGTGAAGTAAGAACTATTTAACAAAGCACAACACTAATAATGGTAAAGCTCAAAAGTCCATTATAAGGTCTGACTATTTTCCTTCCAATGATCAGATCAATTCCAGGGGTGTTCTGCTGACAGTGTACTCTCCTGTGTCAATACAACGGAATCATCTATTTTCTACCAAACTTCTGCATGACAGGATGAGTCACTTTTCTTCATTTTTTTCTCCATTTTAAAAATAACACTCATGTTTCTGTGCCTTATGAAGATTAACTCATCAATAATTTTAAATATCTTCAAGATATTCTGATGATTATATAATTGGCATTTAGTACTTTGGTATATTTAATTAGCCAGAATGAATAAATCCACTTCTGATTACTGAATACTTAGATAGCCAACTCTACACACAAAAATATCAGTCAATAAACTCCCCAAAATATATACACCTAAAGATATATATATTGATATACCCCTCCCAGGGCACATAATATTGCCATTATCAGAGATAAAATCCGTCTGACCCAGTACTGCTGTTCTCATGAAAGATGTTCTCATGTTTCAGGACTTACAATTTATGTTCCTCGCTAAGAATTTTGAAAGTTAAAGGTTATAAATCTTAATGAGTCACTTAGTGGCTTTTGGCAATACCATGTTTCAGTAATTATGTTGAAGATTATGTTGCAGACTGAACCCACTTCTCAAGGAAGTCTCCTGCCTTCCTGGGGTGTAGGTTAAAGGTATAAAGAGAAAGCTTCCTTCCCGGTATGTCCTTCAGATTACTACCCGTTACAGATTTTTCAGCCAGGCAGTGATGAACTGGCAACGAGAAACACGAGGGAGACCAAAAGAGACTTCTGGGCCTTGGGATGACTGGTTAAGGGATCAGGAGCACAAGTAGAATCATAGAATTGCTGAGGTTGGAAGGGACCTTTAAGATCATCAAGTCCAACCATTAAGCTATCCTGACAAAACCACTTCTAAACCATGTCCCCAAGTACCACATCTACCCTTTTTTTAAACACCTCCAGGGATGGTGAATCCACCACCTCCCTGGGCAGCCTATTCCAATGTTTAATAACCCTTTCAGTGAAACAATGTTTCCTAATATTCAATCTAAACCTCCCCTAACATAACTTAAACCCATTTCCTCTCGTCCTATCACTTGTCACCAGGGAGAAGAGGTCAACCCCCATGTGTCATGTAATGGCACTGAGGATGCTCTCTTCCATGTAGTGTTCTCCTCTATCATTCCAGTTGCAGGGAAGGATGAGGGAAGAAACAGGAAGAGCCATCAGATTAGTACCTGGCTCCGAGCCTGGTGTCAGCAGCAGGAGTTTGGGTTTTTTTGATCACAGGTCAGTTTACACAACACCAGGCCTGCTGTTGACTGACAGGGTACACTTGTCTCAAAGGGGGAAAAAGTTCTTGGCACAGGAGTTGGCAGCACTCATTGAAAGGGCTTTAAACTAGATTTGAAGGGGGAAGGGGATGAAGTCAGGCTGTTTAGAAGTAAGCCTGGTGGTGGCGCGCTAGTGTCTGTGGGACGGGATGCTAGGGATGTCCCTAGGTCTGCTGACTCAGTGAAGGTAAGGGATGGATATTCATGCAACAGTAGAGATGTGAGGATCATTGATGGGTAGGAAATTTCTTCCACACCTGGCAATGGTGAGGTAGGAATTAGTGTTTCTCCCAGTAAAAAGGTGGCAGGACCTCAGCCCAACAGAAGTGCCTCTACACTAACGCATGCAGCATGGGCAACAAACAGGAGGAGCTGGAATCCATTGTGCAACAGGAAAACTATGATGTAGTCACTGTCACAGAAACATGGTGGGATGACTTGCACAACTTGAGTGTTGCAATGGATGGCTATAAACTCTTCAGAAGGCACAGGCAAGGAAGGAGAGGTGGTGGGGTGGCCCTGTATGTTAGGGAGTGTTATGAATGTCTAGAACTAAATGATGGTGACAATAGGGTTGAGTGTTTATGGGTAAGAATCAGGAGGAGGGCCAACAAGGCACATATCATGGCAGGAGTCTGTTACAGACCGCCCAACCAGGATGAAGAGGCAGACGAAATATTCTAAAAACAGCTGGGAGAAGTCTCACAATCACTAGCTCTTGTCCTTGTGGGGGGCTTCAACTTACCAGATATCTGCTGGGAATACAATACAGCAGAGAGGGAACAGTCTAGGAGGTTCCTGGAGTGTGTTCCTGACACAGCTGGTGAGGAAGCCAACTAGGGAAGGTGCCTGCTAGACCTATTGTTTGTAAACAGAGAAGGATCTGTAGGGGATGTGAAGGCTGGAGGACATCTTGGGCATAGTGATCATGAAATGATAGAGTTTTTGGTTCTTGGAGAAGCAAGGAGGGGGAGCAGCAGAACTGCCACCACGGACATCCAGAGGGCAGACTTTGGTCTTTTCAGGAGCCTGGTTGACAGAGTCCCTTGGGAGGCAGTCCTGAAGGGCAAAGGAGTCCAGGAAGGCTGGGCATGTTTCAGGAAGGAAGTTTTAAAGGCACAGGAGCAGGCCATCCCCATGTGCCAAAAAAAACGAGCCTTTGGTGAAAAAGACCATCCTGGCTGAACAGACAGCTATGGCTGCAACTCAGGGAAAAAAGAATTTATGGCCTTTGGAAGAAGGTGCAGGCCACTCATGAGGACTATAAAGATGTTGTGAGGCTATGGAGGGAGAAAATTAGAAGGGCCAAAGGCCAACTAGAGCTTAACCTGGCTTTCTGATGTTAAGGACAATAAAAAAAGTTTCTATAAATACATCAGTAATAAAAAGAGGACTAAGGATAATCTCCATCCTTCAGTAGACAGGCGTTGAAACATCATGACAAAGGATGAGGAAAAGGCTGACGTACTTAATGCTTTCTTTGCTTCGGCCTTTAACAGTAAGACCAGTTGTTCCCTGAGTACCCGGTCCCCTGAGCTAGTAGACAGGGGCGGGAAGCAGAATGAGGCTCCCATAATCAAAGGCGAAATGGTGAGTGACCTGCTACACCACTTAGACATACACAACTCTATGGGGCCAGAGGGGATCTGCCTAAGGGTACTGAGGGAGATGGTGCATGAGCTCACCAAGCCACTTTCTATCATTTATCAGCAGTCCTGGCTAACTGGGGAGGTCCCAGTTGACTGGAGGTCAGCAAATATGGTGCCCATCCACAAGAAGGGCTGGAAGAATGATCCAGGGAACTACAGGCCTGTCAATCTGACAGGCCGGGGATGGTTACAGAAAAGATCATCCTGAGTGCCATCATGTGTAACATACAGGACAATCAAGTGATCAGGCCCAGTCAGCATGGTTTTATGAAAGGCAGGTTGTGCTTGACCTCCGTCTATGAAAATGTGACCCACTTAGTGGATGAGGGAAAGGCTGTGGATGTCTTTTACTTGGACTTCAATAAAGCCTTCGACACAGTTTCCCACAGCATTCTCCTGGAGAAACTGCCTGCTCATGGCTTGGATGGATTTACTCTTCACTGGGTAAAATACTGGCTGGATGGCTGGGCCCAAAGAGTGGTAGTGAATGGAGCTAAAACCATCTGGGGGCCGGTCACAAGTAGTGTTCCCCAGGGATCAGTAATGGGGCCAGTTCTCTTTAGTATCTTTGTCAGCAACCTGGATGAGGGGATCAAGTGCACCCTCAAAAAGTTTGCAGATGATACCAGGTTAGGCTGGAGTGTCAACCTGCTTGAGGGTAGGATGGCTCTATGGAGAGATCTGGACAGGCTGGATCAATGGGCCAAGGCCAATGGTAAAGTTCAACAAGGCCAAGTGCTGGGTCCTGCACTTGGGTCATAACAACCCCATGCAGTTTTACAGGCTTGGGGAAGAGTGGCTGGAAAGCTGCCCAGCAGAAAAGGATGTGGGGGTGTTGGTTGACAGCCAGCTGAATGTGAGCCAGCAGTGTGCCCAGGTGGCCAAGAAGGCCAACAGCATCCTACCCTCTATCAGGAATAGTGTGGTGAGCAGGACTAGGGAAGTGATTGTCCCGCTGTACTCAGCAATGGTGGGGCCGCACCTTGAATACTGTTTTCAGTTTTGGGCCCCTCACTACAAGAAAGACATTGAGATTCTGGAGCTTGTCCAGAGGACAACAAAGCTGGTGAGGGGTCTGGACCACAAGTCTTATAGGAGCAGCTGAGGGAACTGGGGTTGTTTAGTCTGGAGAAAAGGAGGCTGAGGGGAGACCTTATCACTCTCTACAACTACCTGAAAGGAGAGAGGTGGGGGTAGATCTCCCAAGTAACAAGCAATAGGACAAGAGGAAATGGCCACAAGTTACACCAGGGGAGGTTTAGATTGGATATTAGGAAAAATTTCTTCACCAAAAGGGTTATCAAATATTGGAACAGGCTGCCCAGGGAAGTGGTGGAATTGCCGTCCCTGGAGGTATTGAAAAGACTGATAGCGGTGGTGCTTAGATACACGGTTTAGTGGTGATCTTGGCAGTGTTAGGTTGATGGTTGGACTCAATGATCTTAAAGGTCCCTTCCAACCTAGATGATTTTATGATTCTATGATTCTGTATTTCGTAAGTATGAATGGTAAGAGCTTGATGTTAAGATAAAAATCAAGTTTCAGATGTTTAATACTGAAATTAAACAAGAAACACCTCTCTTTACTAGATGTCAGATCTGTTGGATTTATACAGGTGACTGTTCAAAGTCAGAATAGTAAGAAAAATTACGCTCAGTTGGATGACAGCAGGATCATTCAGACCTATATTACTGCTATGAGATAAACCAGGACTGTTATTGGGAGCAAGGATTATAACCTGGGATGTATTTGTGCACCTTGAGGCAGAAGAGTAACGATTTCCTTCTACACATGGGAAAACAAAGTGCAGAAGAATGCAGAAACTTCGTCAGGGTAATACAAACAGCACTGACAGAGATGAACTCCAAGATTTTCAGGTTGATAACTGGACTATATATTTAGTTTCTAAATTAAAATATAACTCAACTTGCCATCTGAAGTCAGCTGTCATAGGATAATTTTATTACAATGAGAAGGAAATTAAATTCCCAAATCTAAGTGATTATTATATTTTTATAGGAAAGTGTGAAGCAGCTATGATCATGGTGATTAAAAAAGACCTTTTCTATATCAGTCAGAAGTCTTCCGCTAAGTACAAGCATGTAAGAACTCCTAATAGTGGTGTGTCACCTTTAATTAGTCTTAGAGAAAGGGTGATGTGACACCGCTCAAAATAGGGAAGCACATAAAAAATAAATTTCTTTTTATTCAATCTTTTAATACTAGAACAAGTGAAAATGCCAATAACTATTGATTGCAGTTAACTTAAAATCGCCACAACATACTACAGTGTTTCCTAATGAACACACCAAAACCACTAACAATCAGAATGATATCTTTACTGAATCTAAGGAATAAATACGCATATAATAAATGCACTTATCAGTATCAGATAGAGTGATATATTTTGTTTAAAATTTTAAATTTCACATGCTGAAGACTTAGCAAGTATTTTATATTCCTGATGTCAAGCTAACATTGGAGAATTCCGGATTAATTTTACCATTTTTAAAGCAATTGCAAAGCTCACAGAGCTACAGAGAAAGGGTTTGAAGTATGTGGTCCGTGTGTAAACCAAAAGCCCTTGAAACTGACAAAAAAACACCCCTCCTTTTTAATTTATTTATGATTTACATAAATCTCTTGATTCTTTGAGGTCTGACAGTTATTTAACTGTAGGATTTAGCAAGACACTTCTGCTACAGAATGCAATGGGTGAATACTGCTTTTACTTTGAAACATGACATTGATATTGTCTTCTCATTGCAACCAGGTGCAGTACAAGCTGCAGCCAAGTTAAATAAAGCCCAGCAAACCAGTGTCATTTTAAATGATACACATCTAAAGAAACTAATGAATGAGATGACTTCATTCTTTCAGTTACATTCAGCGCAGACAGAATTACAGCCAGCCTGGAGAAACTACTAATGAAACTTAGTGCCATTTTAAAAATAGAAATCCCATCTCGAATCTAATGCCTGTGCCTCTCTGGAGTCTAAAAAGAACGGAAATGTAGCTATAAGTAATTTTTGGAAAGACATCCTCGCATTAGAATGTTTGCTGATATTCAATAAGCCTATATTATCCCTTTTGAAGGACTCTCTATACCTCTCTATATAAAGAGCTTTATCTGTTGACAAAAGAAAAAGGAAGTTAAATCCCTGCGTCATGTTACCATTGTGGGAATTGCATGTGAGGGATTTAACTCAAGAAACTGCAAAGGGAAAAAAGTGCTACAGTAGGCTCAGAAAACATTACTCTTTTTTGGTTTTTATCTTATTCCATACAATTCATTCTGTGGAAAGTTTCATTTCAACTGGAAAAGGAAATCCTGCGTGAAAAGATTTTTTCTGAATGGTTATAATCTTAAACAATATATTTTTGCTTCAGGCTCATATAATGAATGATTCCACCCTCTTAGATCTCAGTCAGGACCTTATGGATTCTGCATACACGTGCTATGGATTCTGCATACACGTTCAACTTCTCTCCCAGCCTCACAGAGCTTGGATGAATGTACACTATCCCTGCATTGTGTGCTGAAATCAGAGTCCTTCTGAGGAAAAAAAATTACAAAAGCAGGCACAATCATGGTTTTAAGAAGTATGTATCTGTCAAAAAAAAGAGCACAAGTAAAGAGGTGGAGGAACCTAAGATGTACTGATTAACTACACCTAGCAAAGTTGAAGTGGGAATAAACAGAAAATGTGTGTTCTATGTGCACTGGTAAACAGGGACGACACGTAATCCACAAAAAGCCGTGTAATGCCTCCATGTATTTCAGTGCATAATACTGTTCAAAGAGTAGGTCACATTTCCTTTGCTATCCTTCATTTTAACCAGTCCTACGTACACCTCTGCACATGAAGACACAACACATTATCTGACATCTTCTGCAGCAGAATACCCTTGTTCTGGTGGATCACAGGAGATCTGAGAGATGAACTCACCTGGCTGACCTTGGAGCAACCCTGCGCAAGTTCCCACCATTAATGCAAGAACCTGTATGTAAATTCATACACAAAATTGTGTACCTCTAACCTTAAATCGGGTTCTTAATTATGAGCTGGAAATCATGTATCAATTTGTTCATACCAAAAGAAAGCACGATGTAAAGTGCAAAGTGAAGAAAAAGTGTGGTATCACGTGGTAATTCTAGTGGATGAAGGATTGCATGACCTTATCAGGCAGAATCTCCTACTTCCTTATTCTAGGCACTAAAGCAAAGGCTCTCTTTAACAGAAATGAAATATTGATTTTAGGTTCTATCTAGACTCCATTAAGATGCTCTTTTAAGTCACATTGTGTCTGCAAAGAGTGGAGTTTTATGGACATAAATCAGTTTTCTAATACCCGTAAGTGGGCTTTTCATAAGCGCCCAGAAATAATTCACCCAACTTCCCTGTGCGTCAATAGAACTTGACTCGCAGCTTTCTTAAGCACTTTCAAAAAACCTTACCTGCATGTCTGGTATTGAATGTGTCAATGATGACTAAGTTATACTACAGACAGCCCGTTGGTTTCTGAATACAGCAGCAATAGAAACAGCACTGTGAAAAAAAAGACAATCGATAACTCATAGAGAGTTTCTCTGTGTGTTGAAAGCAGATGGTATGAAAGCGTATTTGAATAAAGAAAGAACTTCTGACCAGTATGGTACATGGTTTGGGATGCTTCTGGGTCTCTTAGTTCTGTCTACACTGCCAGATGCCCCAACTCTCAAACTCCAAAAGATGCTTTAACGCAACAGGCCGGGAGCCTAGATTGGTGCAAAACATGTGAAATGGGGGCCCAACACTTATACCTCTACACGACTCCAGCTGAGGCTAAGTCATCTTGACTCAAGCCCTGAGCAAAGGCAGTGCTCCATCCTACTCTGGGTGAAGGTCAGCCCTGCAAACCAAATTAGCAGAGAGAAACTGCTGATGCCTTGCTTACCTCCCTCTTTGAACGGTCCAAAGTTTCACTGTGTCTCGGGCAATTCTGTCCAGTTACCTAATCCTGGGAGGGGGGAGCGGATTCCAGGTGGGCAGGTCAGCCCGAGGGAGGTAGACCGATACCCAGAGAAGCCTACTTCACTTAAAGAAGGGGGAAAACCCTTGTGGACTGCAGTGGGACAGAATTTATTTGGGAAGGGAGGTTTCCTTTAAAAGTAATTTAACAGACAACATATCCAGGTCTTCAGGATTTTTTCCGTGGGCAAAAGTAGTACTCTTTACAATATTTTTTACCTCCTACCAGTATGAAACACATTTGATAATGACCTTATGCAACAATCATAGATTTCTTACATACAAATAGCCGCTGATCAGCAAAACTGCAAGGTTAAGCAGACACTAAAGGACATTTGTTCAGTGAAGAGTCAGGAACAGTTTTATTTTTCAGCAATTACAATTTGACATTACTTGTGCCATACTGTTGTAGTGGTACTGTGTTTTCTTAGGAGTTGCATCATAATCGAAAAATACTGCATAAATATAGAAATTTGCTTTATTCTGCTCTATTAGAAATAAAATACAAAAGCGAATAAAGATTTTTTCCCCCAAAAAAAACACCCATAAATGAAGGCATTAACTTCCTTGACCATATAAACAAACATATCTTTACAGCAGTCCCCTGGAGACAGCTTTCACGTGTGTAGATGTACAGAGGCCTACAGAGATTGTTACACCTCATTCTGGTTCAGAGTTTGACCCCACTGAATAAAGGCAACTACTGTCGCCCAGGCTGGCACTGCTCTAATGAAGCATCCTGAATGCTTCCATGGGCAATACAACTGAATCCCTTCAGAAAAACATGAGCACTGAGCAGCACGGAGCAAAAGGGTTTCAAGGGCTTGAAGAAAGAAGGGAGACTTTAAAAAGAAATAAAAAGAAAAAGCAATGCTTTTCCCCAGTTCAGCTAAGGCAGTCGGGCCATCAGTCTCATTAAAACTTGGGCAGAGAATGATCTTTGTGCACACTCAGTATGCGAACACCGCTCTTCTGGGTTTCTGCACGCCTTTGCAGAGGGGAAAGGAAGCTCGTGAATAAACAAAACAGTGCAAACCTCTCTCGTTACGACACCACAAGAGTTCAGATCTTTGTATTCAAGAACACACACAAAGAGTGTTTTCTTTCCCCTTTTGCTCCTGTTCCCCTCCTGTGTGATAGAGAGCATCGCCACTGATACTGAAGGGTGTGATGCTTTTGCAGAGCTGTCCCTGTGGTAAGAAAAGGTAAAGTTCTTGGCTTCTGGCAACAGATTAATTCATGAATAATGAGTCTTTTTTAAAAAAAAAGATATTACAGGAAGAAATGATTATACATTCCTATCTTGCCTAGTCAGTGTTCTCAGCAAAAGCAAATTCACCTGTTGTCTACAGATACCTTCACAGTCTTTAGACTGAGCAACCTGCCTTTAGAATAAAAAAAAAAAATCTCTTCCCTGAGATGTATCCAGTTCTGAACACGCCGACTACCTGCATTACCTGTCGTTGGGATTTAGCTCGCTCCTTCAGAACAACTCTAGACCAAAGACAGTGCAATGGAGAAAAAATTCTCACTGTGTTTGCCCAGACACACAGATCCATGCATCCACAGATGCACGCAGGTACTGTAGCTATTGTTGTGCTAATTAGCATGATCCTTGTTTGTTCTCTGCAGCACACATACCTCAAACAGCCTTTTTGCTCTCCCTGCAGCTGTGCTTACACATGTGAGAACTCCGGGTATCTCACGCGGAGGAAACTGTAAGTAGCCGTGAAAGCCACTCACGCACTGTACTGTCCTGTGGCATCAATCTGACCGATTCAAGCATCTTGCTTTCCCAACATCAGCACGGACTTTCAGGCTTAAACTGAAGACTTTTCTTAACATCTTTACCTAACTTAAGGTACTTAAGTAGAGGGACCTAAGTAATGGCACAAGGACTGAGCACGCATTGCCATGCATGGAAGGGAAGCTGGCAGAGACTTAGGCTGAAAGAAGAGTGGAACAGAATCAGACTGAGAGGTGGTATCAAAACTGCTGTTATGCCCATTTACATTCTTTCCCTTTCTGCTGTTGGCACTTGGGTGGTCTGTCCATTGAGAAAATTCAGTACCCAGGAATTATATTAAATTTCTTGTTCTGCTCTCCAGTAGCCTTTCTGAAACACTGTGGAAACTTATGGGAGCACAATATTTCAGGCATATACAGCAGCTGGCTTGCCTCCAACTTTTTTTAAATACCAGCTTCACTGTCCCAAACATGAGCATGTCAGTAATGATAAAAGTAATACAGAAATGCAAACACATTAAGAGGCCATACACCCTGAGGAGGCAGAGAAGCATCGGAACAGTGAATGAGAATCCACATTAAAAACAGCCAATTAGTGAAATGCCATCTGTTCATCCAAACTTCACCCAAAAGCAGGAAGTTTTCCTTTTTAATGGATTAATTAATTCCTCAGGTTGTGGAAAAATGAGTGATTAGTTGCGACTTTTTCCTCTCTATCTGGCCTTTCTTATTGGATGAATCATTATGCAATTACCTACCTTGAAAATACCACTTGGGCAGCTTTCCCCATGGTGCTCTACTTTTTTTGTCTGTAGCAGTGTTGTATGAAACTTAGCAGGATCTATCCACTGGACGTTTGTTTGTTTTTTTGTTTTTTTTTTTTTTAAATCCTGTTGCCATCCTTCAGTGCAGCTGTTTTAATCTCTCGTCACAGTTCATTTTGGTTTGGGACAGTTTCCCAAGAAGGAAATCAGAGTGAAATGGGGGGGGAGGGTGGAGTTCCAAGCCAGGCTGGGTGGAGTAGAACCATTACAAGATGATATGTGATACAGCTTCCAGTAGAAACATACTCTTGCTTTGAGCTTTCTCAAAGCTTGTCCCAGACTTGCTGAAAAATCTGTAAGGATGGCCTTAATTTTTGTTTTAGAGTGAGCTGAAACCCAGCAAAACTTGCTAAGTTTTGTTTCCAAGGCAAACAGACGGCAAAAGCCTGTCTCAGAGGGGGAAAAGGGTTTTAGGGCAGGAGTTGGCGGGGCTCATTGACAGAGCTTTAAACTAGATTCAAAGGGGGATGGGGATAGATCCGAGCTTGCTAGCAAAAAGCCTGAAAGAGGCATGCTGGCACTAGACCTGGAAAAGATAGGGGGTGTAACCGGGCCCCTTAGGAATAAGTCTGGGGGTAGCAGAATTTCGTGTCCCTCCAGTAAAAAGGAGAAAGGACCAATAGCCCAGCTGAAGTGCTTATACACTAATGCACGTAGCATGGGCAACAAACAGGAGGAGCTGGAAGCCATTGTACAGCAGGATAATTATGATGTAGTCACCGTCACAGAAATGTGGTGGGATGACTCACATAGCTATAGTGCTGCCATGGGCGGCTATACGCTCTTCAAGAAGGATAAGCAAGCGAGGAGAGCTGGGGGGGCAGGGGGCTGTATGTCAGGGAGTGTTATGAATGCTTTGAACTAAATGATGGTGATAATGGGGTTGAGTGTTTATGGGTAAGGATCCGAGGGAGAGCTAACAAGGCAGATATCATAGTAGGAGTCTGTTATAGACCGCCCAATCAGGATGAGGAGGCAGATGAAATATTCTATAAACAGCTGGGAGAAGTCTCAAGATTGCCAGCTCTTGTCCTCGTGGGGGACTTCAATTTGCTGGACATCTGCTGGGAATACAATACAGCAGGGAGGGAACAATCTAGAAAGTTCCTGGAATGTACTGGGGATAACTTCCTCACACAGGTGGTGAGAGAGCCAACTAGGGAAGGTGCCCTGCTGGATCTGTTGTTTGTAAACAGGGAAGGTCTTGTGGGGGATGTGACGGTTGGAGGCTGTCTTGGGAACAGCAATCATGAAATGATAGATTTTTCAATTTTGGGAGAAGCAAGGTCAGCAGAACTGCTACTTTGGACTTCCAGAGGGAGGACTTTGGGCTTTTCAAGAGCCTGGTTGACAAAGTCCCCTGGGAGGCAGTCCTCCAGGGCAAAGGAGCCCAGGAAGCCTGGATGTTTTTCAAGAAGGAAGTCTTAAAGGCAGAGGAGCAGGCTGTCCCCGTGTGCCAAAAGACAAGCCGTTGGGGAAAAAGACTGGCCTGGCTAAACAGGGAGCTAGTGTCTCAATTTAGGGAAAAAAAGAGGAATTATGGCCTCTGTAAGGAAGGGCAGGCCACACCACTCAAGAGGACTACAAAGAGGTAGTAAAGCTATGTAGGGAAAAAATCAGGAGGGCCAAAGCCCAGTTAGAACTAAACCTGGCTTCTGTTGTCAGCAGTAATCCAAACGGAAATGGTGAGAGACATGCTTCAACACCTGGAGGTGCACAAATCTATGGGGCCAGATGGGATCCACCAAAAGGTACTGAAGGAGCTGGCGGAAGTGCTCACCAGGCCACTTTGCATCATTTATGAGCAGTCCTGGATAACCGGGGAGGTCCCAGCTGACTGGAGGTTGGCAAATGTGACACCCATCCACAAGAAGGGCCGGAAGGAGGACCAGGGAACTACAGACCAGTCAGTCTGACCTCGGTACCCGGGAAGGTCATGGAACAGATCATCCTCAGTGCCATTATGTGTCACATGCAGGTGAACAAGGTGATCAGGCCCAGTCAGCATGGGATTGTGAAAGGTTGGTCATGCCTGACAAACCTGATCTCCTCCTATGATAGGGTGGCCCACTTAGTGGATGAGGGAAAAGCTGTGGATGTTGTCTACTTGGATTTTTGCAAAGCTTTTGACACTGTTTCCCACAGCATTTTCCTGGAGAAACTGGCTGCTCATGGCCTGGACAGGTGTACTCTTCGCTGGGTAAAAAACTGGCTGGATGGCCGTGCCCAGAGAGTGGTGGTGAATGGAGTTAAATCCAGTTGGTGTCCAGTCACAAGTGCTGTCCCCCAGGGCTCAGTGCTGGGGCCTGTTCTCTTTAATATCTTTATCAATGACCTAGGTGAGGGGATCGAATGCACCCTCAGTAAGTTTGCAGATGACACTAAACTAGGCGGGCATGTTGATCTGCTTGAGGGTAGATTGGCTCTGCAGAGGGATCTGGACAGGCTGGACAGATGGGCTGAGGCCAATGGTATGAGGTTCAACAAGGCCAAGTGTCGGGTCCTGCACTTGGGTCACAACAACCCCATGCAGCGCTACAGAATTGGGGAAGAGCAGCTGGAAAGCTGCCCGGCAGAAAAGGACCTGGGGATGTTGGTGGACAGCCGGCTGAATATGAGCCAGCAGTGTGCCCAGGTGGCCAAGAAAGCCAACAGCATCCTGGCCTCTATCAGGAATAGTGGGGCCAGCAGGACTAGGGAAGTGATCATCCCCCTGTACTTGGCACTGGTGAGGCCCCACCTCGAGTACTGCGTTCAGTTTTGGGCCCCTCACTACAAGAAGAACATTGAGGTGTTGGAGCATGTCCAGAGAAGGACAACAAAGCTGGTGAGGGGTCTGAAGGACAAATCTTATGAGGAATGACTGAGGGAACTGGGGTTGTTTAGCCTGGAGAAGAGGAAGCTGAGGGGAGATCTTATCACCCTCTACATCTACCTGAAAGGAGGTTGTAGAGAGGTGGGGGCTAACAGCATCTCCCTGGTGACAAGTGATAGGACAAGAGGAAATGGTTTAAGTTATGTCAGGGGAGGTTTATTTTGAATATTAGGAAACATTGTTTCACTGAAAGAGTTATTAAACATTGGAATAGGCTGCCCAGGGAGGTGGTGGATTCACCATCCCTGGAGGTGTTTAAAAAAAAGGGTAGATGTGGTACTTAGGGACATGGTTTAGAAGTCAGGGTAGGTTAATGGTTGGACTTGAAGATCTTAAAGATCCCTTCCAACCTCAGCAATTCTATGATTCTATGATTCTAAGTACAATTAGTTTTTGCTTTCAGATGTGGTAGAAAACAGAAAGAATTATTCAACCACTTCTCCCCTTCTCTCTCCTTCTACCATTTTTGCCTTTCTCCTAATATCGAGACATTCACAAACTTGAGCAATTTGGCTTCTATTGAGTTCACACACTTTTAATACAGTTTTCCACAGCCTGTGGATCATGCCAGCTAGGAGTACAGAGTACTTTTTAAAAACTGCTTGTGTAGAGTAAAAAAGATCACGTATGCAGGTTCTAAAACTTTGATTGTCCAGTGTCCTTGCTTGCAAGTTTCTTGAAGAACAGAAACCCCATTGGCTAATTTATGCCATCTCAGTGAGAACAGCGTTACTGTTACACTCAATAGCAATAGTACCTATGAATTTGGACCATCAGCTGAGTTCTTCACACTATGACAGTACGGCACACTAGGGCTAAATATTTGTCTTTTACACATAAGTTTCCTGGAAATTTTTCTTTGCTAAAACATTGTGCTGTGTATCATGATTTGATAGATGTAATGCACTAAATCAGTGCTTTTACGCTGGTCTTGCTGCAGAAAAAAAAAAAAAAAAAAGAGAAGAGTTTTGCAATGGAAATGCAGTTGTGTTTAGATTAAGGCAGTACTTTAAATTCATGAGTTCCCATCTATGTGTTTAAGTGGCTGTCACTGTTGGCACAGCTGAGTGAAACCTCCAGATAACCCTCAATTGTTTCCTACACAGCCTGAGGCAGTCCATGGCTTCAAGTGCCCCAAAAAACTTTAAAGCACTGAGGATTTCACTGGCGAGCAGAGTCTGACCTTCTGCCTCAGGCTTCCCCTCAGCTGCCTTCTCCAGAAACAGCATTGCATGGGGCCGCTCCGTGATCAAGATTTCCAGACAGAGGGAAAAATTGTTATAGATGAAGTAATAACATTCACTGATGTAAGTAATACGGCATGAGCACTTGACAGCTACACTGCTATAAAGAAAAGTGAAAGTTGATTCCTTTCATTGAATTCATTCTGCCGTTAATATGCCCTAACAACAAGTTGCTGTTATACGAAGCAGAGGTTCCCCCTACACAGCCCTCACCCACTGACTTCTGCCATCCTCCTTGGCTCTGAGTCGCTGCTGAGCAACACACGGCACCAGGAAAATTTCAGCAGATTCCCCACTTTGAATCTGTGTGGAAATAAACATGGTAACTGGATATGGGTATATCTTGGCTGAAGGGATGTAAGAGTGCTTCAGAATAAAGCAACGCTACTCACAGTTTGCTGTTAACTCAGGCAAAGACAGCCTCCACCCTGCTAAAGGCTTAATCCTCGCAGTGAGGAATGGGTGCAAAGATGTAAGACAGTTGTTCCTATAGGAAACAGGTACCAAACGGTAGGCGCAGCATTAAGTGCCCAGGTGCAAGCTCCTGTCACATCTCTAGTAAAACATTAAGCTGAAAAGATTTACAAGCAAATCTCCCTCTATCTCTGGTTCGTAAAAGTGTAGCCCCTTTCCTTCAGGCTTGCCCTCAGTCTAGCAGCTTTCCTTAATCCTTAGAACTACAAGAAAATAGTCCCCTTGTCATTCCTCTCAGGGCTTGTCTAGTCCCTGCTCCAGGTGGAAGTTCCTTATGTCCTTTGGATTTCCCTTTCCGCTTGCTTTAGGTTGCAATCCCCCAAAACACATCATTTGTTGTACTAAGCCACACATAAAGGTATGCAGCTTTGAGTCCCAGTGCTGGCTGCCAGCTTGAAACTCAGAAGCCTTCCTAAGCTCAGCATGCCATGGGGTAGCTCTCCTAGAGAGACCTCACTCTGGGCATCCATGACAAAGCAACCACCCTAAAAAAACTCTTCTTTTTTGCCTGACCATAGCCTCTTAAGGGAAAGGTACAGGCAGTAAACAGCAAACAGGCAAAATCCAACCTACATAGTATATCTCCCAGCTAAAGGCAGTGTAACAACAACACAGTGCTGGTACAGGGGCGTCTCAGTTGTCTCAAGATGGCATTCAGGAGGTTTTCCATATGCCTTACTTCTCCCATGATTTGAAGTGTTTAAAAACCACACTGGCAAAACCTTTCCTTCTGCTCCAACCTCATTTTGCAGCCTGGCTGCCTTCAGCTTTTTGTTCTCAAGCAATCGTGCTCATTAGGCGAAATGTCAAACACTTCTCTTTTCTCAATTAATTTTAGCAGGAATATGCACAATACTGTGCTTTAATGCTACTGTATGGCTGTGTAAAAGCATTTTCATCATTCATGATTCCGAAATAGTAACATGAAATGAAAATCTCTATTATGGCAAGCGTCCTCAATTTTTCAGATTTCCTCATGACTATGAACAAACTCCAGAGCTGGGGAAACCTGTTGTCGCCAACTTGTGTGCAGTGTTTGTTAATGAGGTAGGATAGGAGCTTTCTGTGCCTCGCAGTCCCACCAAAATCTCAGACTGGAGCCAGGTGTAGAGGCATCTCCCTGTGACTCATGTGCCTGTGTGTGGCTCAGACTCCTCAGCAGAACAATTGCCTTCAGGGATTCAATGCTTGGGACACCCCCATGCAGACAAAATGATTCACTCATAGAATATTACCAGGTTTGATAGAGCTTTCCATGGAACAGGAAGCCAATCTTCACGGTGCGATTTGCTATAATTTAGCGGATGGGTCATGCTTCTATAGAATGGGATGGAAAAAAAGGTAACAATAAAGTGAAAATAGCTGGGTTCCTTTATTGGCTTGTTAGACTTTTTAATTTCAAAACGAATGTCCACTTAAAGCCATCTCAAAGGGCATTAACAGTGTTCGTCTATTAGATACTGTCAGCAACATTTAGGATCTGATTGTAGGAAAGCCCTGAAGGATGAGCAATATAAATTGCAAAAGGAGCCAGTTCCGCTCAGTTAATATTGGGAAGATTCAAACTCTCCCAAAGTTTATACGTATTTCTGTTCTGAGTTCTATTGGAAACTGTTTTTAAATACAAAGGAATTTAGACAGGGAGTTTTCCATTAGTTATGAATACTGTCAGGTACCAGGCCCCAAGACATATATTCTTCTAGCTATTTCTTTACCCAGTTTTAAAGTTGCACAGTTAGACTGACAAGTAATCAAAACTTCATATAGCATGTTGTTAACAAAAAATACTGCAATGTTTAGTCTGAGTGGGGATTAATTTTTGTGCTTGCTATAAAAATGTTACCTTCCTGTTTTTATGGACCCTCTATTTGGGCTCTGAATAGCAGCAGAAGAGCTGCCGCAGCACCAAGGTTGTTTTCAAAGAGCAACTTGGCTTCCAGGTGCAGATAGATTTGCCTGCCTGTTAAATTTCAGGTACCACGGCATTTCCACAGGCAGCAGCTTTATGATACTGAGGGAATATGGAGAGGGTGCTGAGCACATACATCACTCAGAGCATCACAGGTTAATCCCAGAAGGCAGCTAGAGCAGTATCTCTTTGCAAACCATTAAATTTCTTTGACATGGTTGGATTTGTTTCACTTGGATATGTGTTTCATCCAAGCCAAGATGACCATTTGATCAGGTAAAGTCCTAGGAAAGTCGTTTTGAGCTTTCTCATCACAGAATCACAGAATGGTCAGGGTTGGAAGGGACCTCTGGACATCATCTAGTCCAAAACCCCCGCCAGAGCAGGGTCAGCTACAGCAGGTTGCACAAGATGGCATCCAGGTGGGTTTTGAATGTCTCCAGAGTGGGAGACTCCACAACCTCTCTGGGCAGCCTGTTCCAGTGCTCCTGCCACCCTCAAGGTAAAGAAGTTCCTCCTCATGTTTAGGTGGAACTTCCTATACTCAAGTTTGTGCCCGTTACCTCTTGTCCTGTCACTGGGCACCACCGAAAAGAGTCTGGCCCCATCCTCCTGGCACCCTCCCTTTAAGTATTTATAAGCATGGATGAGGTCCCCCCTCAACCGTCTTTTTTCCAGACTGAAGAGACCCAATTCCCTCAGTCTTTCTTCATAAGAGAGGTGTTCCAGTCCCCTAATCATCTTGGTAGCCCTATGCTGCACCCTCTCCAGCAGATCCCTGTCTTTCTTGAACTGGGGAACCCAGAACTGGACACAGTACTCCAGATGCAGCCGCACCAGGGCAGAGTAGAGGGGGAGGATGACCTCCCTCGACCTGCTGGCCACACACTTCTTGATGCACCCCAGGATGCCATTGGCCTTCTTGGCCACCAGGGCACATTGCTGGCTCATAGTCATCCTGTTGTCCACCAGGACTCCCAGGTCTCTTTCTACAGAGCTGCTCTCCAGCAGGTCAGCCCCCAACCTGCACTGCTGCATGGGGTTATTCCTCCCCAGATGCAGTACCCTACATTTGCCCTTGTTGAACTTGATTAGGTTTCTCTCCGCCCAATTCTCCAGCCTATCCAGGTCACACTGAGTGGTGGCACAGCCTTCCATTGTGTCAGTCACTCTTCCCAGTTTCGTGTCATCAGCAAACTTGCTGATGGTACACTCTGTCCCTTCATCCATGTCATTGATGAATATATTGAACAGGATTCGACCCAGTATTGACCCCCAGGGAACACCACTTGTGACAGAACTCCAGATAGACTCTACACCCCTAACCACAACCCTCTGAGCTCTATCTGCCAGCCACTGTTCAATCAGCTGCACCATCCATTCATCTAACCCACACTTCCTAAGCTTGCCTGTGAGGATGATGTGGGAGATAGTGTCGAAAGTCTTGCTGAAGTCAAGGTAGAAAACATCCGCTGCCCTTCCCTCATCCACCCATCAAGTCAGAAGGAACTTAACATGACAGCCCAGATCCTAGAAAGATGTCCCAAGCAAATCAGGAGTAGCAACAGCCGTTGACAAAAGTAAGAGCTACAGCAGTGCAAACCAACTTGAAGTTGAATGAAACAAAAAAAACCCCTGAGTTGACTGTGTATGTTTTTACAGTGTCATTCACCGCAGAGCTAAATTCTACTCTTTTGAAATCTTGACATTTATGGAATCAATACATACCAAGATGTTGGGAAGTAGCTGGGTAGATGGCTCAGTACACTTTCCTCTCAAGTACTGGTTTAGCTCACAAAACCTAGAAAAATGACTTTATCTCTCAGAGCACTTAACTCTTCTAAAATTGCTTGTGTTATAATTTGCCATAAATTTCAAGTGATAAAGGTTTTTGTGTCTAAATTCTGTTTACTGTATAACATTAGAGACCACAAAAGGGCTTGCTGTGCAGCAATAGGATACTAACATTTTAATAATAGCTCTTTCAGTAGTGATGCGACATAAATTGTGACCCAAGTTTAGTTTTAGACATTATTCCAGCAGCAAGGACACCTGTTTTATACCACAGCCACGAACATTTCTTGAAGGAAAAGCTATTACTCCTTTGCTGATGACATTAGAAGTCAAGTTCTTAATTTTCTAGAAAGAATGAAGCATAGTCTATTAAAGACAATGAAAGTGTCACTGGAAATTCTTTGTTCACTGGAATTTCATGCCAGCTTTTTCCCCCCACCTATATAATGCGTCAGGGTTGTTTCTTTCAGACAAAAATTTATGACTGATGATTCCTGGCCTTTGGATTAATTGAAACTAAAAGGGGTAGAAAGCAGTTAATTCCTCCTTATATTGATCATTACAATATCCAGATTTTAATTAATAAATAAGCAAGACAGTCCTGAAGCCAGTCAAGATTTGTAGCAATGCTGATAGGAGGGGACGCATGTCAGTAGGCTTTTTCTTCAGACAGAATCTGCTATGGCAGCGTTAGGAGTGAAAGGGGCCCTGGGTGTCTTTTCTGCACTAATGGCCCTGCTGGCCAACACCGGGAACTGTGCCTGGATGACAGTGGAGTCAAAGAACAGGATGTCTTTTCCATTTTTATCCATTGGAAACAAGCTTTTGGGAATGGTGGCACATGCCTCTTCCCAGGCTAAACAGTGAGTGGAAGGCAAGCAGTTCAGGAATTAGTCTAGTCTAGACTTAATTCAGGAGAAAATACATTTTCTTCTTTATTTTCCTCTAATTAAGCAAATTATTAAAATTGTACATTTTTAATTCTGGTTGTGGGAACAGGAATATGTTGTTTCACTGCAAGTAATTTTGTATTATTCTAAATGCACCAACTTTGTGGAATCTACTAGGAAAAAATTAATTTCCTGGAAGGGATAATGATACACATATACAACTTACCTAAGCTAGGATAGGAAATAATTATGCTGCAACAGGATCAGAACTCTATTTACATTTCTTTGAAACTTTTTATCTGGTACGACTATGAACTGTCTGAGCCAATTCTGTGTGGAAGAGCGCATAATATTTCTAAAGTGATTTGTGACTGGTGTATGTATTTTAAAGAGATTAACACTAACAATGTAACTCCATTTATTTCAGGCACTGTTGAATCAACAATAAGTAATATAACAAAATAGTGGTGAGATGTAAATAACAGGGGAGGGAACCTCCCGCTCTATGAGACACCAAGGTTTTTGGTAGAGCTGGATACAACTTGTTGTTAGTATAAAGGAGTGTTTGTACCAGATGAGATCTGAGAGTGCTGTTGACGGCTGTAGCATGTTCCAGTCAGGAAGCCCTGACAAGCCATAATAGAAAGAAAGGTAACTTACAGAGAAGACGTTTTTATTTCACTGGAAAGACTCAGTATGCAACAATGGAAAGAATAGATACATAAAGCAGACTACGGTACAATATAATTAGCGTAGAAGACTATGGCTAACCCAAAGTAGCTAAAATCAACTTCTCAATATCACACTCATTTTGTCCACGTAGAATCCTGAAATAACCATTTTCTCCCCAAGATTTTCCCCATGAATTTGCAGCAATCTAAAAAAAAAAACAAAGAAGAAAAAAATATCAATTTTAATTTTAAATTAGTATGTAAAAATGTGAGCTGTAAAATGCAAAAGAATCTTTTGTGTTAGTTTCCTTTGTAAGAAACAGTTTCTCAGGTTTGGTGCACTGACAATAAGAATGCATCTTTTTCTTATTTATAATAATTTGTTCCTTTTTGGTGGTTTGTTTTGTTTCAAAACCAATTAAAAAATCAATAAAGATGGAATACTATTTCTACAAAGCAGTTTGAGAAATTGAAGCAGAAATCATTAGATCATTCAACTACTGGCTGGAGAAAGTGGACATCGAAAGAACAATGGTCAAAATTCCAATTACAACTAATCTGCTAAAGAGACATCCAAGATACAAAAAAGCTGACTTTTAATAAATTAGGTTTCATTTGGGTAGCTGTTGATATATTGAGCAATTAAGTTTCTAATGAAGTCAGCAGAAGTTTTGCCCTAGATGTCAATGAAACTACCTCCCATAAGTCCTGCCATCAGCTATGTAAACTCTAAATTGCCTTCTGCTGAACACAGGAATGAGATGAGCTGTTAATCATAATCAAAGTGATACAATCTGAGTTACTCTAAATGTCTGAAAACCAATGTTGTTTTTTTTTCTCATAGCTAGATAGCATTTGCCAACGCTGTTTAAATAGATAGTTTGTCTTTTCCAAATGTTCTGACAAATAATATTGATTACTTTTATTGAGTCTTATTTGCAGGCATCAAAAAGAACTGAGTCTTCACAGGAAATCTGAATAATATTCGAGAATTTGAATAAGATTTGAGACAGAAAAGAAAGTGTAGGAAAAAATACAGATATAGGTGGGAGATCGGAGGAAACAGGCTTTGAAATTGAGGTAGGTGATGGTATAGTTCAAGGGTCAGCATGATAACAGTCGCCAGAAAGGGAGTAGAATTATGCAGGAGTTTTTACGGTGAAGGAAAAAAAACAGATGCAGGGAAAGTGAATGAAAGGAAATAAGTTGTTTTTACATAATCTGTGTTGTAGAGTTTCTTTTTCTTCTGCCTCAAAACACAGTGCTAAGGATTCACTTACCCAGAACTTCTGTTTCTGACCATTTTTGTCAGCTAGTGCTCCCCACCTGTTACAAGAGATGGTACTAGTGAGACCTTTGATGCATATTTTCACATTTTGTAGCTTTAAACAAGCAACCAGAAAAGAAAAGCTTGTCTTAATTGTCCTAATACCAGTATCAGAACAAAGGATGACTGATAGACATCTCCATGTTTAAATAACAAGCTCTGATGACGATGATGAAAATGAAGATAAGTATCTTGCTAGCCAGAAGCCAAATTTCCATAAGGGACTACAAAAACTTAACAGAAGTATAGTTTTAGTTTGTCATTGCAAAAACCTGTTTTAATTGACAGATTATCTCCTCTGGAGAGCTTGCCAGCTGAACTGAACTGAACTGTGTAGGAGTATTGATATTTATGTGAACACATTTCTTCAATTCAGCTGAAGATCCCCAGGAACATTTTTGTTAAAGATCTCATCCAACACCTTTACAAAAATAGCTGGCGAGTTGGGACTGAAAATGTTCCCAGCTTTTCTCAGCTCAAATTAAATTGCTGACAACCTAATCTGTTCGACCGCACAGCATAGGGGATGACCTGTAAACTTACTTGGTGTTTCTTTGACATCTTTGAGGACATGCTAAATATTGTGGCAATATCCATGAAACCACACAAGATTGTCCCCACCTGCCAGGTGATAGGACTTTCATAATGGTGTGGTTGTAGCTGAGCTGCACAGTGCTCTGAGTTGTTAAGCCTCACGGTATATATATGGGGCAGAAGTTCCAAGGTCGTCATCTGGATGTAGTTCAATGAGCAAAAGCTGCCCTGCACACCTTAGGTAGCTAGGTATATATGGTATGTCTACTGAGTGCTTAAAGAGCTCTGTCTTGTTTTGCATTTATACAATGAATGCCTGTCTAGTTACTAATCACAGGTCATGATGCTTGGGGGCTTATAAAAGGGCAAAAATAAACAGAAAGTGAAAGATGTGAACTTTTACATGTTTTCCCACAGTATAAAGTTAATCCTAGAATATACAGAAGGCCATTGACAGGGTGTTTATTGATGTGTATCCCGCCAATGCCACGGGTTTGAGCTGTATTTGCAGCGCTCCATTCACTTCAAAAGGCAAGCAGCAAAAACGTGATGAGAAATCCTACACTGTGAATGCGGAAATTAGGATTTTTGTGTCATCTTTGTGAAACGATTTCAATAGCCGCAGTGGCATCAGCTCTCCTTGGTTAACAGTGAACCCTAATGTATGTGGAACACCTGCACTTCCAGCCGAAGGGAAAAAAAAGCAAGACAAATTGGTGACTAGCCGAGAGGGGAAGTCTGGATTACCGTTGCAAGCACAAATTGTAGCTACTGCTCATTAAATGCAAGGAATCATAAAAACAATGTTTGTCATTGAATGACCATTGAATATAATTGTTTTTTAAAAAGGCCTCATGATGCTTTTTCTTTGAATTATCACGTGAAAGTTCAGGGATTGTTAATAATCTTTGCCATTTCCTTGCCAAATATATTTCAGATGCAGTCTGTCATGGTCATAAATGAAAACAAAAAACCATATAACAGGCTATTTGACTTCATATCAGATTCAGATTTACTTCTTTCCTCGTGATGATTTTACTAAAAAAAATTACATCAGCTGCAGTGTGAAAGTCCAATATTTACATCAGTCTTAAAGACAGAGGAAAATTGCCTTGGGTTTATATTCATGTATTCCCGCATTCAGTACTATACATTATCTCTCCCACTTGTTTCAGCAGGATGATGACCAGTTCCTGTAGACTCACATTTCTGTGATTAAATATTTTTCTAACATTTGTTAATTAAAAAAAAAAAAAAGTCAACTTCTAGCTTCATACAATGATAAGAATTTATTGATTCTCAGGAATGTGTCTAAGTGGAAGAAAACTTAGAAACCAAAATGGAAAAAGATCCTTTTTTATCCTTGACTACAACATAGCCATGAATTTAATTTACTAGGTTTTGTTCCATCATAGTCAGATACAAACAGACGTACTTGACATATTTGCATTTTATCTCACAGTTCAGAAAGAAGAGCTGTTTACTCAGTAATCCATGCCCAAGGGCATTCATCCAAATACTCTAAATTAAAATACATTAAATTAAAGTATACAAGAGTGCAGCCACTGGGTCAAGAAAAGTGACTTGACCATTTATTCAGGACCTGCCATTCTGCGTCCAGAGCACTGTGCCCAGTTTTGGCCTTCCCCGTACAGGAAAGACATTAACAGGCTGGAACAAGACCAGCAGGAGTGCACCGAGATGTCTGGAATCTGGAGCACATGATGTACAAGGAGAGGCTGAGGGAGGTGGCTTTGTTCAGCCCTCAGGAGAGGTAGCTCAGGCGAGATCTATTTGTTGTCTTCTGCTTTACAAAGGGAGAGTATAGAGAAGATAAAGCAGACTCTCCTCATACATGCACAGCCAACGGTCAGAAGATGACAATCACAGTTTTCAGAAAGGGAAATTGCAATTGGACATAAGGAAAAAAAGTATTTTACAAGAGTGGTTGGGCATTACTGAAGTGAGAGGTTGTGGAATATGCATCCTCAGAGATATCCAAAACTCAACCTGAGAAGCCCCATGAGCCTTAACTGTGAAGGTGGGTCTGCTTCAAACTGGGAGATTAAACTAGATGACCTTCAGAGATCCTTGCTAATCTAATGTATTGAATGATGTAAGCAACTCGATCTAAGATGGCACTGCCAACTTAGGGCGCAGAGAGCTGGACCAAACAACTTCCAGCCTCAGTTAGTCTACAGCTCTAGGAGTTATAAATTTTGTATTCAGTGCATAGATTTTGTGAAACAGTTAAATAATGAAGTATACTAATAGAACGTGATGGGGCAAGTGATTTTCCCTTTTTTTTTTTTTTTTTTTTTTTGTGTGTGTGGCTGCAGTCTAACAAGCAGATAATAAGGTTGATTTACTGTTTACTGATCGAAACCAGTCTTGGGGTTAGTGCATGAATCAGTAGCAGGACTTAGCAGGAAGTGTGGAACTGAGTGTCATCTCCCTAGATGCTGACCTGTACTGGTGGCAGCTGTGGCTTGAGGTCCCAGGCCTGTTTACCAAACCTTTCCCAAAACTTGTCATGGTTTGTTCAGGGTTGTTCCAAAGACTGGCTGAGATTCACCAATTCTCATTTCTCGCAGGCTAACGCGCTTCTCTCAGTCTGAAAAAGCACTCAGCTGTAATGGAAACAGCTGTTGTTTTGTGAACCACGTTCTATATATATTGTTCAATGATGCAGTGTTTGTAGCCACATGCCAGTTTGATTTGACATCTTGCCTCTGGGAATGAATGCCAGCTCCATCAAGAGCCTTTCTGGGTATTTCTTGTCTCATTCATACCGATATAACTTCTAAAGAGGAAGCAATTCTTTCAAAAAGCTCCTAGATGGAAAGCTTTTCTGCATTAGTATCTTTGGGAAAGAAGGACATATTTTTCTAAAATAGATTTCTCAATTTTCTAAAATACATTTCTCAGCATAAGTACTGCATTTGATATTTACAATTTCTCTTTTTCCCTTTTCCTGCCTGTAAAGTTATACTTCAGTAGTTTTCATGAGTTCAGCCTTACTGATGGAATAAATTCATTCTACGTTGTATCCCTTAGTTGCACCTATCAAACATATTATGGCATCCAAGCACAGCTTCCATTTTAAGCTTAATTTAAGTTTAGATTCCTCAGAGAAAACAAATCTCTAAATATGCTTTCTGCTGCTAAGCCAGGCATCTGAGGGCGAATTTTCTGAGTTATAAAAAAATATATGACATAAATGAATAATATTAAATTCAGTTTGAATTTTAACGGCTGTTTTACTTGCTGCTGTAAGTACTACTCCTTGAAATATGAACAAGGACTGACTGAGAGAGTTTGTTAAAATGATCAGATAAGACTTAGTGATCTGAAAATAAGTTAAGAGGAAACGTTAACCTTCTAAAACTCTTAGCCATCCACTAGGACGATGGCATCTGGATAAACTGGATAGCATCTTATTTCAACAATTCAGAAAAGTCTTGTCTCAATAGAGTTCATGTCCTGTATGTTTTCCTACATAGACAGGACTCTGTACAAATATCCTTTCCTGATAATCTTTGAGATTTGACTTCTTTATTTATTTCATATTTTAAAATATGCATTAGTTGCAAAAGTTTACTCATTAATAAATTAAAAAGGAGCCCTCATGGAAGACATTATAGGAGTCAAAAGTAACCTGGTTCATTATTGATAGCAACCGTGGAAAGTGATGACATTCCAGATCATTTTCCCTGGACAGTAGCAGAGCAGAGAAAATGTTGATTGGTCCCTCAAAATCTTCTAAACCAAAATTTTTTAAAAAATTGAGTAACTATAAGTTAAGGTATAATCCCGAAGGAACTATATAAGCCTGGACAGTAGCAGAGCAGAGAAAATGTTGATTGGTCCCTCAAAATCTTCTAAACCAAAATTTTTTTAAAAATTGAGTAACTATAAGTTAAAGTATAATCCCGAAGGAACTATATAAGACATTGGGGTTTAAAAATGAAACCCATACCACCCGGTTCTGTCCCAGAAAAGTGAAAGATTTGTAGAGATTATGAAAGGCACCAGTACTACAGGGATATTATTTATCAATGCAAATTTTTGCGGTGGGTATACTGTACAAAAATAGAATACATAATAGCTCCTTTACAATATTTTCAAAAACATGGTTAGTAGAGTATACTACTGTTTTACTGGTCTCTTCTGAGATTTAAGCAGTACATTGGCATTATTATCCTTAATGTAAATGTTAATGTCAGAACTGGAATTAGAATTTGTCTTTTTCCTGGCAGTAAACCACTGAGGGATTTAGTTCAAGATTAAGATTTCTAAAATTATGTGTCCCACAGTAGCAAGCAGAGTATACTGGGATCCATTCACTTGCCTAAATGCAGATATCTAGGGCTATTCAAGATGCCTTAGGGCACCTGGGACATCCACATGTTTCTGGCAGATATGACAGAGGACCTATAAGACATCCATGTCCTTTTGGAGACACAGCCAGGTGGGAAGCCCTTCCCACTTCTAGTAGCCCCAAATATTTGTGTGGGGGCAACTAATGGATCCCCAAGCAGTTGTAGCTGAGTTGCCTTCCAGTCTCCACTGACTCTGTTAACCAAATCACCATCTCTGTGGTGAGAATTTGGCTACCTAGCACTTCACACTTGCCTGAATCTTAAATTGAATCCTGACATAATTAATTGCTTACTGAAGCATGAGATGAGTAAAGGAGAAGACTGGAAATTATTAGGGAAGATACAACGAATAAAGTGTTAGAATGGGAATCAACGGGCAATTGAATGTATCAGCTTCCAGAATTACACAACAGTAACACAGGATTTCAGAATAAATGAGGAGGAGAATTAAGACGTCACAGATTGAAAGACTTGGATTCTGTCCATCTTAAACCATCAAGGATAAAATCAAAGAATTTAGAGAAACAAGTAAAATTATCATATTAAACGACATGGAAATTACAGTTCTGATATATATAATTTTTTCCCAACATAGCACAAAATCATAGATGTTACAGTTTGGTTGAACAAAATTAAACCAGGAATGTATTGTGCTAAAAAGATTGTTAAATTAATCTGGGATGCATTTTATGTTCCCTCGTGGCTTGGAGCAAGAGTTGGTTTAGGGACCAACAGATTGGAAGGGAAAATAACACTCAAGTTATTTTTTCGTGTAAAACAGCTGTGCCTTGGAGTCTTAGTCATGGAACAGAACCTCTTTGTGCTGTGCATTGTAAGTTAAAATGATTTCCTAGAAGAGCAAATCCTGTTGAATTATCTCTAAAGAAAAGAAATGTGAATCTATTTATGAATCTGAGAGGCATCAATATTTTGACTATGAGTCGAAGTCAATGGGAATTAATAAACGATTGTCACTACTTCATAAAAAACTATGACACTTTCAGAGTTGTTGCAGATATAATTTATTGAATACAGTCAATATTGTATCTTTTCTTACAGTTCTTTTTTTTTTCTCTGACAGTTCTTGTTCCTGAGATCTTGTAGTTCATGTAGCTAATGTAGTCATTACCAATTTTTCCTAAAGTACACCTATCCAAACTACATGTTTCTAACTAATGTCATTCTGACCTGGTTGAAGGTAATCAGAGACTCCCAGTGCCTCCCGGGAAGCCAAGGCCTTGGAAGCTAACAGATATGGTAGTGAGCAGCAAACTAGACATGGAGTCTGCTCTAGGAATATCAACAACCTCAGAAAGAAAACCCAAGAAGCCGAGCTTAAAAGTAGGCAAGATCATGCACGTCTGGAGCACTACACTAAACCTGATAAGTCACTGCTAGAAATAAAAAGAGCAACGGGTATTTGTGTGACAAACTGAGAAAAGAATACGTCAAAATATATAGACTCTTACAACCTAGATGTGTGTAGGGCTCAAATGCCAAGAAGAAAGAGAAAATTGTCATCTATTAGTCTATAGATAGAATAGGGGGAAGAAGTCCAGGAAAGAAAATATCAAGAAAAATTATCCCAACAACGAAGCAACTTAACTCCCAGTGGAATTAGCTCTCAAGTGGAAATGACAGAGCCTTAAAAGTGAGTTGACGCATTCTTGGACAACTTCCATTAGAGAACAATATTACATTTTCTGGAAGATGACCAGAAATAACTAATAACATTTTTTTGTTTCTTGCTTTTGCGATTATTCCGGCTTGATGTTTACTCCAAATGAATGGCATTTCAAAAGCAAACAGATGCTGGACCTCATTACTCACAGAGACAGGGAATCTATTAGGGTTATTTTTACAAAGCTTTAGACCACTAATGTCACTGCCTTTGGTATTTTTAGGAAAAGCTTTCAACCTTACCTCCTCCAAAATTCCCATTTTTATTAAGAAGAAAAAGAAGAGATTTTAAGGAATCATTAAAGAGAAGTTCTGCCTATCATTTGCCAAAAATTACTTATAAAAGGGAGATTTCTTTTGTCTGAAAAAAATATTCTATAAGAAATACATCACTTAACTTTTCCAGAAGAAACCCTTATGATTTTCAATCAAAAATAACCTTGAATAAAAAGAAGTAAACGCAATAAAAAGAAGTAAATACAATAAAAGGAAGTAATTTCACGAAACTGTATTCAGTCCCCTTCAGGAGAAAAAGTAAGCAAGGTATTTCCATTTATTCAAGAGAAACCAGCTCCAACTGATAAAAGGATGAGTACTTGTGTGCTTCCATAAAAGGATTTTCATAATTTTGTGTCCAGTTTTATATAGTAGAGGCACCTTTGCTGTTCTTTTCAGTAATCACTTTCCCTTGATATTGACTCTGTAGGTGTAGTCCCTGAATGCACAACATTTCCTGACAATTGAAAAACTAGAATATGGAGGCTGTTTCAGTATTCTTCCACAGAATGGAAACTGGTTTTGTTGAACATTTCCTATTTTCCTTTTCAAGAAACTGTATCACTACAATGAAGGCGGACTTCACAGGAGAAGTATAAAGAAAATTTTCAGAAAAAAACATAGTAGTTGGTAATTAAAGATCATTGAATACAACAATAAAAAAGCTAGAAATACAACCTAACACAACAAAAGGGTTATCAGCGGTGGCTTCAAAACTGAGGTGTTTTGTAGGAGAAGAGAATCTAGGTTCTAGCATGCTTACATTCAGCTTTGTAGGTAAAAGATTGTTAACAGCAAATACAGCGAAGGCACCTGAAGGGTGTGTTTAATGATATTATACAAACTGACTCCTTAAGACATCAAGTAGAAAGAAATAAGGCCTTAAAAGTAACGAAGAATGTCAGGTCTCAAGCTGGTGTAGATAGCTTGAAATCTGTTATCTGTTGACCTGCAGATCTGTTGATGTTAGTGGAAGTCAGTGCTTTGCATTAACGGAGGAGTTAAACTGAACACCAGTGCTCGAGGAATCAGCATTCTGCATCAACTTTCCAACTTCTGCCATTCAGCAATTTATATCAAGAACAGACTCTTCTCATGTACTGACAGTGCCCATCTAGCAATCAAAAATACCCAAACAGCAAAATATAATTTTAAATCACTCCTGCGATATTTGTTTTTCAACCACTTCCATTCACAGTTGCAGTTTCAAAGTTATACAGTTTGTAGGTTGAATGTTGAATTCCCTGACGTCACTGGCAAAACTCCCAGATTTACAGGAATAAAGCAAAGATTTGTCTCTGGTTTATTTGTTTGTTTGCTTGCAATGCCTCCTCCCTGTCTTTCTAGAGTGGGGGTGCATTGAAGATAGGATTGTGTCAGATCCTATCTTCACAGACAGAAGCAATAAATTTGTTGAAAAAGAGTATACATAGAGGATGTATAAAGGAAACATATATATTCTGATTTTAAGGTTACGATCTTTATTCATATTTTGATTTGTCAATTTTTTCCTAATTTTCTTCTTTTTGAAATATTTTCAGTTCTGTTAATTTCTTCATTCACAAGGACCTTTGGTCAAATAAGACAACAAGAAAACCTCATATAGCCTCCAATACAGCCACAATATAAACATAGAAGAGAATATTTCAGTTGGAAGAGACCAACAATGATCATCTAGTCCAACTGCCTGACCAATTCAGGGCTGAGCAAAAGCTAAAGCACATTGTTAAGAACATTGTCCAAATGCCTCTTAAACACTGATAGGCCTGGGGCATGGACCACCTCTCCAGGAAGCCTGTTCCAGTGTTTGACTACCCTCTGGGTAAAGAAATGCTTCCTAATGTCCAGTCTAGACCTCCCCTGGTGCAGCTTTGAATCATTCCCACACATCCTTCTGGATACCAGGGAGAAGAGATCAGCACCTCCCTCTCCACTTCCCTCCTCAGGAAGCTATAGGGAGCAATGAGGTTGCCCTCAGCCTCCTTTTCTCCAAACTAGACAAGCCCAAAATCCTTAGCTGCTCCTCGTGGGACACGTCTTCCAGCCCTTCACCAGTTTTGTTGCCCTCCTCTGGACACGTTCAAGGATCATCCTTCTTAAATTGTGGGGCCCAGAATTGCACACAGTGTTCAAGGTGAGGCTGCACTGACCCTGAATACAGCAGGATAATCACCTCTTTTGACTGGGTGGCTATACGGTGTTTGATGCACCCCAGGATGCGGTTTGCCCTCTTGGCTGCCATAAACCATGGGATTTCCACAGTTATGGAAAATAAGAAATAAGAAGAAATAAAGAAATAAGATATTTCTTACCCTTTCCACCTCTGAAAAAAAATGGTGGTGATCAAACAAGACTTCGTGAAGTCTAAATCTATCCAGTTCAAATTTAGGGAACCAAAACATTCAGATTAGAAAAAGAACCACTCTCTACTATCAAGAGAGAGGAATACGTCCTGAAGATAATTCATCCCGTCTTAGGGCTGACCACAATCAGTGCTAACAAACTGGACTCATTTGTCTCTCTAATACTATGGTTTCTATGCAGGCATTGCAAATTTGCTGTCACCACACTGGCCAAACAAATGATGAAATCTCTTGGGCAAAAATGCTGTCTTCCCATAGACTATATATATACAGCAACAGGATACAAAGATTACTTGGTCCCTCTCATCTTGACCTGGTTTATTTTAATACCAAAGTTCTGCTTTCATAAAAGGCTCACAATGCCTCCTTGCTCAAACAAAAAGAGCGGCACAGAAATGCCAGCGATCTAAGGCTTTTCATCTCACTTTCTTCTCTGTACTTGGTTGTACAGCTGTCATAATGCTACCAGACAAAAAAAAAGGTGTAACTATTGCAGGTTATGTCCTATTCTTAGTGCTGTAACACAAAATCCTAGTACCTTCAAAGACTAGGATTTTTATTTACTCAATTAGACAAAAGATTAGTTCTTAATCTTTAGTTAAGAAGAAGGTTAGGGTCGTTTACTAGTATTCTCCGCAAGACAAAACTACTTAGAAAATTGTTGCTGGAATTTGAAATTACGGTTTTGCCTGGACTTTTCAGCATGAGAGATGAATCAAAGTATCAGTGAGCTGATAATTAAATCATTCCCACAAGTCTACCATAATGAATTATATGAGGAACAGTCTCATGGATTTAATTGCATGAATCATCAAACACTGTGCATATCTTTTCCCCATGACCTTCTAATGCATTTCTCTTTGTTGTAAAGTATTTTGGGGTCTTTCCATTTAATTTTTAAACTATAATACCTGATGTTGATTGTCTGACAATAATAAAGGAGATTCTTTTCCCCCATGAAAGAAAATGGGAACTCAATACAAGGGTTTTTTAGTCAGGAAGGAAATAATTTGGGTCATGACTTTTGGTAGTTTAAGGTGTTGCTTTTTTGTTGATATTCTGAGTCTAACCTCAAGTGAGGACAAATGAAGAGGAAAATGAAGAGAAAAACAATGTCTTCAAAGCCAAAACCTGAGATGTCACTAACAGTAGTCACTGGTATCTTTTTTTAAACCTTTGGACTTTGCACTGGTGAGTCATTTAATTTTGTATTAAATCTTAGAGTGGTGTTGCTCTCTCTGGCTATCCTTTCAACACTAAAACACAAGTTTTTGCCTCACATGTCAATTTTACCTCCTTTAGTACGGCTTTTTGTGTTAAGAAACATTCAACCAATGTTTTTTCAGGGCATAGATGTTTCAATGCCGTTTAATCTGCTGTACTATTGAATTTAAAGCTTCCAGTGACTCATCAATAAAAATAGAGGGGAAATGTGTTTCCAGTTAATGTACATCTCTCAGTGTCCTCTTATGAAAGTCCTTTGTCATTCTGAGCACCTTCCAAACATCTGAAAATCTATCTTGTCAATGAAACAGTGTCTAAGGCTTTTAATAAAATTATTCTTGTCTCCCTCCAAACCTTAAGGTGACAGTCCACAAAATTCATTGTAGCCAAAGACTTGGGCTTTTAGGGCCTTTCTGCATTGTTCAGTATCGGGGGATCAGCAGACACAGCTTTTTGAGTGAAGGTACAGATCAGATACTGTGGCTTGGACCTGATACTGAAGTGATGCAGAGGAAAGAGTCTAAGAGAAGATTTGTCCTACCAGGCTGCAAATATTGATGACGGATACTTTACCTCATTATGCCTAACTTTGAAAAGAGATATACTTGAACTAGAACCATAGCTATTTAAGCCAATGTATTTCCTCTACGCTGAATAAACTTTGGCATCTTTACACCATCAACAAATCTGCTTCATGTTTTCTTTCCCTATGTACACCACATTTCTGTTGTCTTTTCCTACATGGAACTAAGCAATCCAGAGAAGTAGAAGGAAAAGATTAAAAAAAAAAAAAAAAAAAAGCACCAATTTTACAGAGAATCTGCTATAGAATAGACTTGACAGGTTCGTTCAGCAACTCTAGCTTAAATGTAAAGATCTGAGAGAGAAATTTGCTGCCAAGTTCATCTTTGATGTGGATTCAGTCTACTTTTATTATCAAGAGATCTTGAAATAAAGATGACAGTCTCACATGTCATTTTGGGGTCATTAGTCTTCTTAAAATAACAGAGTGCAGCTGAAAAAGTGAAAATTACCAAACTTTGACCAATTTGTCTTCCTTAGTCCCACTTACCATTCACAGTTTCATTGTGTCTCTTTAGCTTTTTTTTCATTCTGGTGTCATTAAGAGTTGTAATTGTATGTGTATATACACATAGATCCATGTATGTATGTGTGTACATATAAACAAACATACATATGGAAGACTTTCTGAAGACAGTATCCTGCTATAAATGTTATGTACCAGTCAGATGGTCATTTTGTTTTTAAGCTACTTTATTACAAGTGGGATTCCTCTAGTCTAACCTGGACATTTTAATGCCAGCTATACAAGTCTGATGTTACCCCACAGGTTCTTTAATAGTCAGCATAGAGAAGTAAGATCCAACAAAGCGATTCAACTCACCTTAAGATAGACACCTAGGACAGAGCAGATGAATAGCCATGGACAGTAAAGGGAACTATGGCTGCCTAGCAGAGATATAGGAATCTAACTTTTACACATCAAAACTTAGCTGTCATGAAACCCGGTCTCTGTTACTCGCTTTTTCGGCTTACCTGCCTGTCTCTTGAATATAGACACGGAAACTGCTTGAGAGATCCTACTCTCTCTAAATGTCAGTGGGGTCAGTCCGTCCTGACTTCAGGTTACTGAAAGCCCGATTTCACTGCCCATAGAGACTGTGATCAAACCCAAATGGTCTGCTGCCCACAATGCCCTCTGCCTGGCTGTTCCACATTTTCTTCTCCTGCTTCCATGCTGCTCTGTCTTTTCCCATTCTCTCCCTGAGCCTGAGGTCACACAGTACCTCACTGGAGATGATAGACTTATAGTCCCATCAGAGCTGATTTTATAAATAAGAAGCCTTCAAACGACAGAAAATAACTAGGAATTTCAAGTTGCAGAACAAGGGAAGCCGGTCAATGCATTTACAATCCTTATGATCCAATGACCAATTAAGCAGTTTATACGTGCCTTTCTGGTTTTGTACAAATAGTTCTTGCAAGCTTCACCAAAATTTATTTCCGTTTTATGACTCCATCACCTTTTATGTTGTACAATTCATGGGCAGTTTAAGGCATTCTCAAAAATGTTTTTGAGAGATTCTGGATATCAGTTCAATGGGGTCATTCATTATTATGGCTGCCTTTTAGAAATATTGAATCTCTTTTACAGAAGGGGTTATAAATAAAAAATCAGACTACAATAAACATCAACCCACACAAAACTGCATTTTTTATCATACATGTCAGCATGTCCGCTCCTTTTTCTCTCTCCAGGAACCACCTCAGCTAGGCAGAATGCAAATAATCATCAATATTTTTATTTGAAGTCCAACTTTAATGAGATTCTCATGAGTTTTTTATTTAGGTCAAGGAGTTTGCATTATGCTTTGCTCAAAAAACACCCACCCAAGCTTTGTGTGAGTGGAAAAGAACTTACACTCGGGCCACATATTTTATATTCAAATTAATTCAAACTAATGAATGATATGAAAAAGTAATAGCTTAATCCTGAAGACATTAAAATCTATACAAAAGAGTGTTTTCGTGGTGCAGAATCACATATTATGACTGGATTTATCATTGCTGGAAACTCAATTACACCTAGCCTTGGGCTCAAACAGCCTCCAACGTGTCAAACTTGAACTCGGATGGATAATTCTTTATATTGTTGGACACATTTGGTACTTCAGCAATGTTCAGTGAAAGTTAGTCAGTAAATGCATTTCCCACATATTAAACTCTGAACTGGACAGAGGTTTCTTAAACATCATCGCCTTCACTTTTCTTCTTTTTCCTTCACTTCCTATGTCCTTCTCCGGTACCTCAGACCATTTGGCTGTCCTCCTACTCAGTGTTTTGCACTGACCATTCCACACAACCTTTAGCAGGGAGCTGCCAGTCTCAGTCAAGCTGCTCATTTTTTTTTCTCATGAGTGGTACCTTGCCTGAGGACTGCTATCTTTTCCTTGCACAGCCTACCAGTTCTCATTTCAATCAGCATCCACATCAGCACATTAATAGCCATCCTCCTCCTCTCTTCCTCCTCAGCCATCACTTTGTCCCCCTGTGCCATTCTGGCTTAATCACTCATGTCAGTAGGTTATTCAGCATATATTTGGGGCAGCACGTCTGAGCGAATAGCTGTCATCACCGCACGCTTACACCAAGCATGCTTCATAGCCCTCCCAACACCTGCACCCACAATCTCACAGCAGCTCATCCCTGATCTGAGATATTCAAATTGCATTGCAAATTTTACTGTCTAATTTTACTGGTTTATCATGGCCCTTCAGATATACATTAAACACATACATACACATAAACTGATGCATACCGGCTGCCCTTCATAAACACCTTTTCCTAATTCAGTCCTCCATTTTTCCACATCAAATTCCAGTTTCTGTCTTTCATTGCTTCACAACATTCACTATAAGCATATCTCAGGAACTTTTATCCTTGCGTATTCCCTCTATGCCAAAGAATAAAGCCCTGTAGTGTATTCTGTAATTTGAGTGTATGCATTATTAGATACTTGTCATCTTAATGTAGCAGCACTGCTCTAGATTTGAGAGGAATCACGGAATCACGGAGTTTTCAGAGTTGGAAGGGACCTCTAGAGATCATCTAGTCCAACTCCCCTGCTAAAGCAGGATTGACAGAGCACATTACTCAGGACTGCATCCAGGCGGGTCTTGGAAAGCTCCAGAGAAGGGGACTCCACAACCTCCCTGGGCAGCCTGTGCCAGTGCTCTGCCACCCTCACCGTAAAGAAGTTTTTCCGTGTATTTGAACGGAACTTCCTGTGTTCTAACTTGTGCCCATTGCCCCTCGTCCTGTCACTGGGAACCGTTGAAAAGAGCCTGGCTCCATCCTCCTTCAACCCACCCTTTAGATACTTGTAAGCATTCATAAGGTCTCCCCTCAGCCTTCTCTTCTCCAGGCTAAAGAGTCCCACCTCTCTCAGCCTTTCCTCATAAGGGAGATGCTCCAATCCCACTAGTGTATTGTAAACACTCTTCTGCAGCAGTTTCAGTCCTGAGTGTGTATTCCTCGTGCATCCCAAATAAAATAAGCAGCATCCCAGCAGAAGTTTATTTCTGTTTGGGATGTAGAGAGCCCAGACTGCTGTGCCAGTAAGCTGTGCTTGTTAATTAGGAGGCCACCGGCAACTTTTATGTTTCAATTTGCATTCTACTTGGTGGCATTTTTTGAGGAAAATATGTCGGTTTTGTTCACAAATTGATGTGTACATGGAATATTTGTGAATACTCAGCAAAGCATTTAATTCTATAAACGAGTACATTTGAAGTTTTAGAGCAAATTTAGAGGAGATTAGAAGTTGATGGGTCTATACCTCTTTCCAGTGCTCTCTAAAACTCTCTAAAATGAGAAAATGAAACAGCAACAATCTTATGTTGGGAGCTATAACGGTGCTCCACTTCTCACAGTGAAACCTTTGGGTTTCAAACTGGTCATTGACTTTTTACTACATTCATGACTGGCAGAGGAAAAGGGTAAAAGAAATCGCTTTACTCACCCAAGGAGTTTGACTGAATGAGTTTTCCATTTCGATCCTGCTTTTTGGGAGTGTCTATAGATTCCCTCTTTGTAAAGGAAAAAGTCTTCATACACTTTCATTATAGCTAAAAAACAACAGGAAAAATCAGCACAATCAGCAAATATTGCTTCTATTCTTGTTTATGTGTTGCATTTTACCAGTGAGATTTTCTTTGTGTACTGGACAGCATAAGTGTACTTTGTAATTACACAAAATTCACTAATCGCTCAGAAGTTCCCTACTGTGAGTGAACCAAGACAAATATTCCAACAGAGTTCTCTCAAAGGCCGCTTGTCATGTTAACTGGGTTTCCCTGTCATGGAAACTCCCTCTCATGGATTTCCTCCAATACAGTAGGAAGAAACACTGCCTAGCGTAGGCTTATAAGTTTTCTCAATTCCAGTGAAGTCCAATTCAATAAAACAAATCTCCTCAAGGTTCATGCATCAAATCCTGAGTTCTGACAAGCATCTGCATATTCAAGAAAAGTATTTAACAGACAATGTACATCCTGTGAAATATGGTGGAACAATATGTATGGTTTCTTCTGAAATTCAGATAGAGTTCATTAAGTACACAGTAATCTCCTTATGGAAAACTAGGCTGTCTGTATATATGTTCATCCTGACTTTCAGCTAAAAGCATGGGAAAAAAAAACTTTTGTGTCCATTAAAAATGTAAGGCCAAAGAGCTGATGAACTGGAATTTTTTTGCAAGAGAATGAAGATTACGATTTGCATTTTATGTCTATTAATTATTCCCTAGGGTTATCATTCACTTGTTTTTTAAGAAAAATGTTTTGCATTTCTTTTCCACATTTGTTTTGTCTTTAGTACTATTTGAGTTGCTATATGGTAAGCTACCAGACCCAGAGAAATGAAAATATTTTCCAGGACTACATCACCTTTTCATTCCAGTGAACCAGAAGTATTAAAAACAAGCTTAACTCCAACTTACTTTTAGCTTATGATTTTAAGAATCTTAGAGCGCCTCACAGCTCGGAACATGAGAATTAGTGAAATCCAGTCTCCTAAAGTCTTGTACTTTGGGAGTCCCATAATGTAGAAGTTTCACTGACCATTTTTATGTCGTTGGAGCATTTATAACATGTTCCTGGTGTAGATCTGCAGTATCTGGTAAGGTGAGCTCATGCTGCAGTTTTTTGTGTCTGGCACACTTTCAAATTTCTTTTTCCTACCTGAGTATTTTCATAAACTTGAAGGAAATTAACTATCTTTACAACCTCTTGGCCTCTATCATACTTGGCTGAAAAGAGAAAACATTCACATATTTTAGGGAATGAAAGAGAACAGCTCAAAACGTGGTTAAATGAGCCCATTTGCACAGGAAACCTGGCTAGAAATATACTTTGTTAATGAGGTCACTCACATAAAAATGCTGCTGATAGCAATACGTGCGGAATAAGCAGCCATGAGGCTACCTAGGTGGCAAGTCTAGGGGAGAGCTATATCAGTTAAATCAGAAAAAAAAAGTTAAATGCTTTTAATGAATAATGTTACGGCTTCTGCCGAGCTGCCTGCAGAACCGGAGCTCACGCATATTGACAGCAACAGACCAAGTGGAAAATAGCACAAACTTTATTCTTGGTTTCTAGCTGCGAGCTCAGGGCTCTATTAGAGCTCTCTGAAAAGGTTTCCCCTTCCCTCTGCCCCCAGGCTCACCAGTGGATAGAGCCAGGAATTTAACTCTTGCGGATGTCCCTGTACCGCTACGTGAGATATCGGCTGCTGAGGTTTCTGAGCAGCAGAGGAGTCTGTGGAGGGAGAGCTGTACAAGGGAACAGGAAAAGGGGAGAAGACTCCCCCTGGCCTTAGTCCAGGTGAGGGTGTCAGAGGAAAAGTGAAGGGGATGAGTCATTCAAAAAATTAGTGTAGTGGCTGTTTTGATACCTTGGCCAAAGGGAGGCAAAGAAAGAGGAGTGAGTGAAAGGACTGCAAAATTCACTTCTCCCACAGGAGGTCTGAGGTTAGAATATCTCATCTATCGTCAGACTGAGACACGAGAAAATAGTTTCATTTCTAAATCACATTGTTCTTTGAAATCAAGGTCCGTATGTTCAGTTTCAGAAAACAATTTATTCTTTATCAGCAACTCTGAACCAAACACATGTTCTCGGCTCTGTGAAGAAATATCATACCTAAATTATTTCCAGTGAAATGAAATAGAAAATTTTCAAGTGTGTTTCCAGAATACCTTTAGTCTGTGTAAGAGAATTTTTTTCCAAGATGACATTTATATCTACATTTAGTCTGTGTGTATATATTTCTATGTATGTACATATTTGTATAGACATGTAAATATATATGTATATCCATACCTATATGTCTATACCTTGCAATCAGGAGCTAAATGGTACAGTCATTGGAGTTAAGTGGGCTGGGTACATGAAGTGTAGGGTGGACAGAGAGATGATAATTCAAAATCAAGCACTGAGATATTTATATTCATTCAGTAACTTTGTCCTGATATGGACTGTGACTTGGACAGGATGAGATGATCACAGTCCACAGACTGACTTTGTTCCCTCCCACGTAGAAGAGACTTTGCATTTTCCAAAAGGAATGGATTAATTATTAATGAATTGGAAGAAGTAGCAATTTTCATCAGGTTGACTGTAGCTCATGCATGAATTACCTCAGCCATGCTGAGCTGTCAGATCTACGCATACGAATGCAGCAGATTATAAGATTCATTCCACTATGGTTTCCTCCACATAAAAGTCTTAAATAGGAATTTGTGTCTCTAAGACACAGGAAGATACAAAAAACTAAAAGCAGTTGCTACAAAAGGAACTAAAATGTAGCACTGTACATTAATGTAGCCTAGTGCTTTCTTCACATCTTTTCCTTGTGATAGCAAATTAAATACTCCTTTTTTTTCCCAAGATCGTGATAGCTAAAATTATATGTTTTGTAGGGTCAAAACTTTGATGTATTGCCAACAGTGTGTTTGCTTTTCTTTTGTTTGAGACTGACTAATGCAACAGAAAGGATTACTTTTCTACTTCAGCACTATAACTTTGAGAGTATTTCCTAAAGTCCATTTAAAAAAAAAAAAAGATGAATGGGCAGTATTAGATTGTTTATTTGAATGTTTTCACTATGTTTATTTGAGAACGGATTTTTTAAAAACTAGTGTTTGATCATTTGCATCTGAAAGTGTTAATTGCTCAGTTCCTGTACCATATAAGACAATTATGTGTGCCAGAGAGAAATTGTCATTCAGACATGAAAGCTGTATAACAGAAAGGTCTCGATTACATTCCTACACCTACTGTTTCACAATTGTTAAAAAAAAATATTTTTCTTAACTTTGAATATGCCCAAAAATCCAAGTACATTGATCATCAAACACGATGACTTTCTACATCATGATCTTGAAAAGTTCTTGAATGTTTTCCAGCTATTAAACATTACTTTTAGTACATTAGATAAGACCAGCCATAAGCAATTAGTAAGTTCTTAAGGAATGACAAGAGAATGAATAATGGAAAAATCTCTGTCAGTAGCTGAAGATCATTTGCAGGATGTTTTGAAAAAAAAATAAAGTATGATACAGTTTTAAAATTAGAATTATGCCCTGTTTGCATTTGCAGTACAGGAAGATAGAAGAGAGAATCAGTGACAAATTATTGGGTCATAACTGTGACTCATCTAAAAATCTCATTACAGCAAAAAGAAAAAGTGGAAAGTGATTTCACTCAGTGATATACACTCTCAGTTATACACTTTTCTTTAGATCTTGATTTTTCAACATATAGCATTACCTTAACCTGATACAGACATTTTCTCTGAAAAAAAAATAAAGCTTTTACATTTAAAAAAAACTCTATGAATTATTGAGTGGTTAAAACATAACAAATGAATATAGATTATATTATGTGGAAGATTTAGTACTGACTGATTAATCCAGCAAACCGTGTATACATGGACTACAAATGCAGTATTGGAGAGAGGTCTGAAATTTTGTCTTGAGGATCCTAATTTTTCAATTTTCTTAAAACCAGTGGAAATTACTGTGTTTGCTTCTAGTTCAAATGCAACACGGGAAAGAGTATTTTCCTTAAGCAAACTTGAGCAGAACAAAAATGACTGATAATATGGAGCTTGTTAAGTCTGAGCTTCAGAATAATTGCAACTGCCCACATAAAGAGCTTTAAGAAGCAATTTTAACTCCCTAATGCACTGAAATTAATTACTTCTAACAGTCAAGACCATTTCAATAATAAATTGGAGGTTATGATAATTGGGGGCAGTAGAAATGCACAAGTCCCGTAAAGTAAAATGCTTTGGTTTATGCACCAGCCATCCCTCCAAGAGGGGTGGACTCCCTGCACTATGGCCTTTCCCCATCACCCCAAACCCCGCATCCCTCAACCTCTCCAGTTACACTGGCCTGGGGTCTGAGCAGGAACCTTCATTTTCAGGTGCTGTCAGCACCATCCATGACATCCAGACAGTATTCAAGCTAAACAACTCTTTTGCCAGTCCCTCACTCCCTGCCAAGGTCTTTTTATTTCTCTAAGAGGTCAGGGATCTTCGTTGCGGGGTTCAGCAGAAAAATTCAAAAGTGATAGCCCTCTACAACCAACAAGAGCATTTGGGCTCTTAAAGGGGAAATTCTGGGAGTATTCCAGCACTGAATGATTTGCTGGAGGGCCCATATCCTGCAATGTTGCCTTCAGAGGAGAGCGGGCTTGGTGGGTTGGGCTCAACCAGTGGAGGAACTGATCCCAGCCCTAGAGAGCAGAGCCTTGCTAACATTTAACTCCTCCTGCAGAGGCCCAGATTCCTACTTCATCAATGAGCAAAGAACTGGCAAAAAGGCGTATTTTCAGCACACAGATTTTGCGCAAATTTTCAACAAATACAGCTCAAGGTCATTTTACTCATTCTGGACTCTGATGCAGTATAGCTGCTTTTAGGGGCACTGCTTGCCGACCAAATGTCCCTGGGTGAACTACAGTGCATATGTCTGTTTTATTCTATATGGAATGTAATTTCTGTTTTCTAATATTTTGATACAAGGACATTGAACACTTCAATTATTTCAATAATATTATGATCTTCCAAACTTACCATACCTTGCACTGGTCCTTTGTCCATGATTTCTTTCATTATGTCAGTTTCCTGAGGGAAGGTGAGAGCAGCAGCAGAGAGGGCAAGGGAAGGTAAAACATTCTATTAAATAAAACTCATGCTAATTTATCATTGTGTACATATATATAAAAATATATGGTATAAATATGCCATTGTACTTGTATTTCTGCTAGAGAGTGTTTGGTTTACCAAATGAACAAAACCTTCAGAAACACATTTAAGTAACACTAATGTACAGTTATGACTGCATACTTTCTTTTCCGTCTCTAATTTCTATAGGACCACAAAGCAGCAGCCTTAAAGAAATGATTTAAAACTGGGAAATTATGAAGAATTTACACTCTTCTGAAAATACAAGGGCAATATAAAGGAAAATTCACAGCTCTGATCATCAAGTAAAGTTTCCATTTGCCAGATAATTTTCAAACCCTGAAGAAGAAAAATTGGTGAGACCATGGTGAACAACATGAACTTACTTTTGAGGAGACCCTGTAGTGAGAGGCACACCGGTATAACCGATTGGATTCTTCTAAAGCATTGGGACACGGCCCATTTGTATAGTTTTTGCCATATTCACTTGACACATAACAGTGATTTTCACCTGATGGCTCCAGGTGATCATTCCAAAATGATGGATAACAAGCATAGGATACAACCCTGTTCAGATATTTAAAAAAAAAAGAAAAAATAGTTGATAATTTACAACAAGAAGCTTGCTTGCTTAAACATTTTTGCAGTTTTATTTCAAGCGTTTAACTATTTTACAACTGTCGTATGTCAAGTAAATTTACAGAGTCCCTCATTTTTCAAAAGTGTGAAAGTCTCATATCTTCAGCTGGAAGGCATTTGCTTCAATTCATATGCAGGATGTTTGTGATTAAGTTTCAGCTGCAGCAGTCCTCTCCCCACCCTTGTCCAAAGAGAGATAGGGTAGAAAATGTGTTTCAGCACCTAGTACCTTCCTCTCATTAATGATGTATGAGGGCTCACACTGAATAAGATCTATAAATTACCAATGTTGTCAACAGGATCCATTTAGAATCATAGAATCATAGAATGGTTTAGGTTGGAAAGGACCTTGAAGATCATTGAGTTCCAACCCCCCTGCCATAGGCAGGGACACCTCCCACTAGACCTCAACAACCTCTCTGGGCAACCTGTTCCAGTGCCTTACCACCCTCAAAGTGAAAAACTTCTTCCTAATGTTCAATCTGAACCTGCCCTCTTCCAGTTTAAAGCCATTCCCCCTCCTCCTATCGCTACATGCCCTAGTAAAAAGTCCTTCCCCAGCTCTCCTGTAGGCCCCCTTTAGGTACTGGAAGGACGCTATAAGATGTCCCCGGAGCCTTCTCCTCTCCAGGCTGAACAGCCCCAACTCTTTCAGCCTCTCCTCACAGGAGAGGTGCTCCAGCCCTCGGATCATCCTCATGGCATTCAGCAAAAATGGCTTGTGAAATGGGCATATTTGTAGCAGAAAATTTTAAAGGGCAATAAATAATTTTCTAGTTTTATCTACATTTGTACAGGAATGCTGGTGAAAAGCTGCAGATCTTTTTATTTCTTTTAGCTAAAAAAGTGTCTGACCTTCCATTTTTCTGACAATATAAAGGGAACATTTTTGTGAACATTTGTTGAGATAAAAAGTCCTATATTATTTTTTTAAAGGTTTGGGTACACATAATTTGTGTCTTGTTGTCATATGAGTAAATGTGGTGCTTCTTCCCAAGAGAGGTATAATCTTCAGTGATTAATACCAATAGCTTAATTGATACTAACAGCAAACTTCTGGAGGGAGTGTACCTCCTTCAAAAAGAACTGAACCTCTACTACTAGAAATAAATGGGAGATAAGTACAAGTGAGAACATAGACTTGGAAGATGTTAAGCACTGAGCTTGTGGTAAGTTAATGAACAATCCAACCATAGAGCAGCGCTAGGGGAACCATTTGGACAGGGGCTGGTGACTGGGTTCCTCCACCTTGCTTCACAGGTGGAAATAAAATTAATGAATCATCTGGAGTGATGTTGGCAGGAGGAGCTTTGCTCAAGTGAAACACTGGCAAAATACATGGCATAGAACGGGTGAGACTGGTCGGGTATCAGAGAGGTGGAACTTACTGCAATTTTACAATTCTGTTATTTTGCAGTAACGTTCAGGCTATTCCTTCCTTAATGGAAAGATAGGTTTGTGCCTGGAAGTGGATGTGGACCAAAGGACAAAGAAAGACAAACTTTGTGACTTATGAACACGTGGCATCCAGTGTGTACTAAAGGCTGGGAACTATCCCAGGGGGCTCAGGCCACAGGGCTCCTTCTGTCAGTTCATGGTTATTGACAGCAAAGAGCCTCTCAAAGAAACTAAAATTACTAACTGTGCCATGAAATCACAGGTGAACGTGTCTGGTCTCTGCAGCTTAGGAAGACATCCTGGCTATTTCTTAGAAAAACATCTATCTCAAAACATTCTCTAAATGCTGAGGGAGTTTTTGCTCACACATACAGCAGTTAAATTTTTCCTACCACTTACTCAAAATTTGCATTAAAGCTTTCAATTTCAAGGTTTTAGAGTTTATCTCTAAATATGACTCATTTTTAACACTTTTCAATGAAATTCTATGTTCTACAAAGACGTTAATTAAAAAATATGAAGTCCAGTATTCATTGGGCAGTTTCTATTCTAGCAAAGATTTCAAAACCACAAAAAATCTGTTTATATAAAGAACCCCTGGGAAAATGTGCAATGGCAAATATGTGAATTGTATTTATCGTTTTAAATGAATCAAAGATAAATCTTTCAATAACAAAATGTCATCTGTCCAACACGTTTCTAGTTGCAGGCTTCAAAGACCCGAAGGCATTTAACACTGATGTTGTCAGAGGAGTGACTGTGGAGGCGCTGTGATAACTCATCTGAGACTTGAACCCGTGCTAATTTTGTTTTGAAAATCTCCAAAGCGCTAGATCAAATGAGCTTTGAAGCACAGGTGAAGAGCCCTCGTTGCATCCAAGAACGGAGAGGGACAATGAAAAAGAGAGGTGGTTTCAAGGAAAGGTAAGGAGGGATTTTAATTATTTACATTGGCAATACATCAAATGAACTGCTGCTTCATACAGTAAATTTCTTTCTTTCAAGTAGCTTATTGTTCAGCCATTTTGACTGTTTGACTAACCGAACATCCTTTTTATTTCAATAAAGTGAAGGAAACGAAGCATATATTTAAAATGCACTTACTAACAATCTGAAATACTCAAATAAAGGCACACCAAATCTTCTACTTTTTTTTTTTTTAGCCTTTTTATGATATACTGGGACCTCCTAGTTTTCTACATTATACTGTTAGATGTTTCCAAAACAATATACATATTTCTGTGGTAAAGCCATGGAGGCCTATGAGATGGTTTCTTTTAAAGAGCATAATTAAATAGCTCACTGAAGCAGAATATTTTAAAATAGACAGTCCTATAAAAAGGATATGTATTTAAGTAGCTTGCCAATTATACTGATTTTTCTGAATCTGAAGAACTGAAAACCATATTTCCATGCAATATGGAGGATAATTATGTCTGCCTGCATATACTTAGTTGTCAGGACTTTTACAAGGTGAGCACATACATGCCTTCAGCTACTTTGAATAAGACATGGCATTTTCCCATTAGTATTTGGTGGTAGAAAAATTGACCCCGAGGAAAATATCTTTTTGCTTACCAAATTCTTTCTGCCCCAACTGGACCAACACACCCAGGAGTTGGAAGAAACAACAAGTCTGCCTACGTAAAAAGGGATTATCCATCCAAGGTTGTTTGGCCTTAGGTCTTCAATCTACTTCAGTTGCTTAGGTCTGCAATCTACTCATTGCAAACACCTTTTAATCCTTTCTGAATGAATACATTCTGGATTACCAGATTTCCAATGGGGAATAATAAGTATTTAGGCCAAATATACATGGGTTGTTATTATTCGTTTTAAAATTTATTATGCTTTGTTTGTGTTGCTGGGTAGAAGGAAACCTTTGGTTTATACATGTGTATTTATATAACGTTTATAAAATGTATCTATCTCTATATACATAATCATTCTAGCCACCACTGATCACAGATTTCCAAAAGAAATAAAGGACTGCTGCTGAGTGCAATCAGGCCTGCAAGGCAGGCAAAATGAGCAAATACAGTCCTCACACCACGACGTAGCATAAGCAAGGTGGGAGTAGGTGATCGCAACTCACTGCAAGGAATGGTATGACAACAGTTCCTCAGGTGTGTTTAGAGACACCTCAGAGGGAAACAACAGAGGAGAAATTCATTCCCGGGGCAGGGATTTTTTTCCCCCTTCCTTTCAGTTGGATTGTCCCGCTGGAGTTGTTGCAGGTTCTGCATGGGTGGGTCTTACTTCTGCGACACAGAAGTGAAGCACCATTGACACACTGGAGCTGTGCGGTAGTCCAGATGGGATGACTCATTCTGAACTAACAGTCACCTCTGAATCTTTTCACTAACCATAGTTTCTGCAGCCATGATTAATATAATTTAGGAGCTCTTTGCTGAAACATGAGTTTGTACATGCTGAAACATCAGCACAACAGCAAACGTGAAAAATATTTCAAGGAGAAGACCTTGCCAGAAGAGTCATAGAAGAAAAACAAAAATATGTTTCATTTTATGTGCACATATACATCCACATACACACAAATACTACTAGGAGCATGCAGCATCCAGGGAGAAACAGCAAAAGTTTGCAGTGTGTTCATACATTCTTGGCAGAATTCATGTAAAGTCATGCTTATGTGTTCAACCTATTGAAAAATGTTGTGGTTTTATTGTATTTATAAGTTTGACTTGTGAGATAAGAACATAATCTAAAACATTAGATTATGATTTAGGAAGTTGGCCAAAACTAATAACAATAATATCCTTATCATACCCTGAAACTGCTAAGAGCCCAAGGTACAAATCGGATCAAGCCCTGATTAGAAGCTGTATTTACATTCAAGTGTGTAACCTTTTTACTACCTGAAAATGAAATGTTTCTTCCTCATTCTTAAAGATCATGGGCTTTTAATTTCCCTTAGCAGATAAAATGGGTGTTTTCAAACCACACTGATTCCTCCCAAATTATAGCTTGTAACTGAAATGCCTAAAATTAATAATAATTAGAAATAGAATATAGATTTATTCTTTAATCAATGGCAGAAGACAGACAGTGAGAGTTAAACAGTGATTCAACTCCACTTATAGCAGATTTCACTGTTAATTGGGTGCTCAGTGATTCTGAAAAGTCAGGTCTCGGCACTGGCCTGACCTCGTTGAGCTTTCTGGAAGTCTTCCATTGACTTTACTGGGGATAGTTTAGGCCAGCACTTGATTTTCCTGAAAATCTATCAGAAACCAGAGATAAAACCACTTCAGAAATCAGAAAAACAGAAACTTTAAAACAGCATTGAACACTTGCTATGAAAATTTACAAGCCCACACAGAAAATCAATGTGCTCTCTCCATATTGCAGGGTATGGAGATAATGAAAAAAATGATTGCAATATACTGCCTCATAAAATAAAAGTCACGTGAAAGTGTGAGGAACCAAGCACCATTTAACAAGGTTCATTCAAAAGACACTTCAGACTTTTATGTCATAAATTTCTATTTTTTCCATTGTCAAAGGTAAAGGGTTATGGATTATGGGGTTTCAGCTACAAAAATGATTCAATTATCAGTCCAGTGAATCAAAAAGGTTAATTCTTTTTTTTTTAATGCACTTTTCTCCTGGGCACTGTCAGAGACAAAATATTGGGCTACATGGACCCTCGCTCAGACCTAGCACAGCCGTTCTCATATTCTTCCTGTATCTGTCCTCACAGATATTTTCTTTAAGGTGTTCATGTGTCCAGAGCTGTTGGAAGATGATTTGAAATATCATTTGAACTTGAAGAAAGAAAATCAGGATTTAGAAATGTTGTTTATAAAAACAGGTAAGTAGAGATATTTTCACGTGTGGTACTTCGATAGAAAATCAGTGATTGGGGATAAGAACGGGTAACAGGCAAAGGTCTGTAAGAGAGCAGCGATGTTGTACCCATTGGAGATGGCTCCATGGGAACAAGAAAGCTAGATGAACGACTAAGAAAATCGTTTTGGACTGCAGAGGTTTATTGGAGATCTAGATAGTCTCCAAAAACTTGTGATGATTCTCACAACTGCCTTGCAGATTCTTCCCTCAGAGTCAGCTGTAAGAGGCTGGTGAATACCATGCGGTGTCTCAGGTGACTGAGCAACAATGCAAGTACTTGGGACTTTGGAGATGAAAAGACAGTTCAGAGGTGTACTCTGGTGAGTTGAGGTGCCCTGTCTGTAACCTTCCAGGCTTTCATCAGTCAGAAAGCCTGCTCTGCACACCACTTTCACACCGGTAATCTGTGGTCAGTCAGGGAGCAATCTTCTCACTACTGCGTTTACACCAGCACGAGCTCCTCTGTGGGTACAGTTAGGTTGGTAACGAAAAGCCTCATAGAGCTTCAGCCTGCCTTGCTTTCCCTATAGAAATAAGCTAACTCTGGTATACTTAAACTGCCTCTGCAGAACAGGCTGCATCACTAATCACACTGCTTCAGGTAAAATAAATAAATAAATAAATAAATGCAGCTTTCTGGTATAGGAAGAATCTTATTATTATGGGCTCATAGTGGTTATGCTCAGGCAGGAATAACAGTCAGAGGGAACAGAAGAATAGGAGGTTGTCCTATTGCTTCATTCTTTAGGGCTTTTCCTCTAAAAATAGCTTGCTCCAACTGTTGTGGAGATAATACTCATTAAAATGGATCTCTTATCTTATCTACACCGGCAATTCTTGTGCTCCAGTCCTTAACATCGTAGGTGAGCAAACAGATCAGTGAGAGAGAGTTGTATTTACTCTCTTAAGAGCATGAGCTACTGGTTAAAAGGAGCCTGTTGTTCTACTTACAGAAAAGCGTTGCTTAAAATGTTAACCTGTAACTTTCATTTCTTCATGAATGAAGCCTTTGCCTTTACCCCCATGAGGTGCTGAGGGGCCTTTGCTGGGTGGAATCCATTACTGCCCACCATAATCACTCATCTAAAGGTTCTCCCACCCAAAACCTAGATCAAATCCAGTTTAGTGTTTAAACCCTCAGACAGAAAGACAGAGGAACACTCGATGTAAACTGTCCCCATAACAATACAAAATCCGTGTCAGATGAGAAAGAGTTTGGTACACTTGAAGAAAGTAGAATGATCACTTTGTATACTGTATCCATGTAAATGACAGTGCTTTGGTCTTCACCTGGATCCCAGAGCTATGACATCTGATGCATCACGTCTGACATATTTTTCCTCTTTCCATGGTTTGTTTTTTTGTTTGTTTTTTTAACTAAAATTAAAAACTGACAGCCAGCACACCTGAGATCTATCTGCCTGTCAGTATCAGCTGTATCAAAGACAGAGTACGGGATAAGAATATATGAAAATAAGAGAGGAAATAGATTTTGATACTGAACAAGAAGTACAAAAATTTTCTGATAATGTGAGTAACAGCAGAATGCATTATATAAATACATTATATAAAATCTGATTATTGCAAGTTTCCCTGGAAGCCATTTCTAGGCACATGAAGTTCAAGGAGTTGACTGGGAACAGGCAGCACAGATTTACCATGGCAAATTATGCCCCACCGTGAAGAGATGATGAGATGATCTGACCTGATGAAATGACTGGCTCCATGGAGAATAAGAAAAGTGGTGGATATCATTTACCTTGGCTTTAGCAATGTTTTCAGCATGGTCTGCTGTGGTGTTCTTCTAGTTTATTGGACTAGATAAGTTGCTTACAAGGTCAATAACTGAACTGGACTGTCATGCTGAAAGGGTGACAAATCAAAGTGATTGGTGTCAGTTTACTAGTGGCATTCCTCAGGAGCCAACACAGAAGCAACACTGGTTGACATCTGGACAGCCTAGAGAGTGAGACATAAGGCACCCTCAGTAAATTTGTGGAGGATGCCAAGCTGGTGGGGAGTGGTTAGTATGCAGGGCTGCCATTCTGAGCAACTTTGACGGGCCAGAGAAATGAGCTGACAGAAACCTCCTAAAGTTCAAGAAAGGCAGAAGCCAAAGTACTGTCATGTCATCCCCAGTAAAGACACTGACAAACCGAGCAAGTCTAGTGGAAGGCACTTAGGGGGCTGAAGCATATGATATGCGAGGAGGGGCTGAGGCAGCTGGTTTTGTTCAGCCCAGAGAAGAGAAGGCTAAAAGGGGATCTAATTGCTGTCTTCAATTACATAAGGAGAGGTCTTAGAGGAGACCGAACAAGACTCTTCTTGGACAAGCACAGAGGAAAGCTGAAAGGTACCAGTCACAAGTTGTACCAAGGAAAATGCTGATTAGACCTAAGAAAAAAATGTTTGATGACAAGAGAGGTCAAACAAAATAACCTGCTGCAAGAAACATTGTGGAACCTCCATCCTTGGAGATACTCAAAATATGACCAGGGACATGGCCTGAGCAGCCTGATCCAATTTCAGAGTTAGACCTGCTTTAAGCAGAATGTTGGGCTAGGTGACCTGCAAAAGTTCATTTCAACCTAAGTCATTCTGGGATTCTATAAATTACTATGTGTCATTTTAAAAGTTTCTAGCTGCTCATGTGGAGTTTGAGAGCTGTTAACTTTGGTTTTAGTTCAACCTGAAGGAATAAGGACCTAGGTATAGTCCTTGCCGTTGTGTTGCATTCTGGCTCAAGCTTGGGATGGGGTGATTAGTTTGCTTTATGGAAAGACAATTTTGGATCCTTTTGAATATTCAGAATGTTGTCTCACGCAACCAGCTGCTTACTCAGGGTTGTTTAACATGAAGAGCCTGTATCCCAAGAATCATAGAAGCTTTAAGTCCACTTATGGTATTGCCTTTGATATAAAAAAAAATCCTGTCTTGTCTGTCTTGCTGTTAGAGATGCTACCATTTCCCCACTTGTATTACAGCTAATGACAACATCTGGATGTAATGAGGCTTAAATGGGAACCAGGTGGTTGCAGAGTTTTCTCACTGAGGGCCCTCATTCAAAATAGCCTTCAGTTATTTCTTTGGGAATGCTTCGTAGTTCCTGGGCTTCATGAAGGTGATTTAAAGAATGAGTAAATGAGAGTGGTAGTGTTGATCAAGTAATACAGTTAATTTGTCCAAGCCAGAGCTAAATGCCTCTTTTTTGAAAGGTCAGAAATCATCATTGTAACACAAGTGACATTGTAACTTAAGCAACTGGCTCAAGTTAAAATAATCAAAACAGATAGATGAAATATTTACCCGTGTGTTTTCAGATATCTCCAAGCACCATCAATACTTCCACCATTACATCCATGTTGATTCCTGGTGTCACAAGAGATCAAATTCTGAGCGGAAAGGTTGTCTGTGATCTGACCCTCAGAATGAATTGCTATTCTATCTGCCGCGACACCTGGTTTGAAATAAATGTCCCGTTATCATAAACAAATAATTACTCACAACTTCACGCTAGTTATTGTGTAAGAGGGACCGAAATGCAACCTCAATATTTTCCGTTTGTGCAAATATCTTTACAAAGCAATACAGATATAATCTGTACAGACTTTTGAGAGAGAGGATTGTGAAATTGCAAAGCATCATGAGCAACTTTTCTGTAATATTATAAATCCATAGATTTACTGGTTATCATAAAGTCCCACATATTTAAACATCAGATCAGGCGTTTACATAGGTTAGTCTGATAGTCTCTACCATGTTTGTAAATGCGTATTCATCTCCGGTTGACTTCAGTACAAGATGCAAATACTTCCCAACCTCTCTGCAGCTGAATCTCCAAACCTCTTTTCTTTCTTTTCTACCTTTCTTTCCTTTATTTGAGAAAAATAAAAAAAAAAGCAAAAATGAACAGTCCTATAAAGAAGAAAATTCAAGACTGAAAGTATGTATTGGTTTTACTGGAATGACTATTTGGAAATGCTCATATAAATGTGTAAATGTGGGATTCATTGGACCTCCTTCCCTTATCACACAAAGTTCTCCTTCTGAGATAGACACCTTAGATATCTCAACTCAGTCAGACAGACATAATTCCAAGTACTAACGTATTTGTGCATTGATTTAAAGGCAGACTAGGTTAACTAAGTTGTAGGTGAAATCAAGCCACTTCTCCTTTCTTTAAAGAGCGTCAAGGAAACAATTAAACCCTTATCCCAGTCATTACCTGCACTTAAAGTATATTTTTATTATTTTTAGCCCTTCATTTTTGAACCTGAAAACAATAATAAAAAAATCCCTTGAAATCTAAAGCTCCATCAAAATCAACGCTAACTTCAGTGAACTTCAGACAAGACTTCAGAAGAGTGAATCTGCTGATGGCGGCTGACGACGACTGTTTTGTGCTTTTGTGACATGTCACGCGATAACGAATTTATTTTCATAGGTATAAAAGCTTTTTACTGAAGAGTTTTGGAATACTTACAGGAATTACTCACATTAAGAAAAAATGATATAGCAGCGCTTGTCTATTCATTGAGCAGCAAATAATCTTACAAAGAAGGATTGAAAATTCAGATTGAAAATTTTAGATGCACTTAAACAACAGGGGAAGGCATTTCATAATATTTAGCATTGAAAATAACTACGTGAATTAAAATCAAAAGATTCTTTTATGAAAGGGAAAATTTAGACTGAAAATCTTGAAAGTCCCTCAGTGAGCTCTGTTCATCTCTGCAGTAATCTGTCAGGAGAACTGTTAGAAGCTGTCCTCGTTTTCTCTTTTAAAACTACACTGGGCAAGACATATTGGTAACAGAGGGGATTCAGTCTGGCTTTGGCAGGGAGCTGGGATTAACTGACCTAAATGCTCCTTTCCTTTTCTTACTGCTGTGCTTTAAAGAAGCGGTTGCAGAAACCTGCACCCATGAGGACCCACTGGCTGGATCAAGTCATAAAGATTGATTGCATAATTTTTTTCTCTACCTTTATATATCTCAATACGTACTGAGATTTATTGCAGCATACATAAAATGAACATAACTGATTGCTATAGCTTCTTTGGAGAAAGTGACACCAACACTTGTGTCCATTTTTCATAAAACCAGAGGTTGTAGCACATGAAGTTGAATTGCATTACTGACATTTCCTGGCTTCCAGAATGTGAAAATAGTTTCTTCCACAAATATCTAAGCAGTTTCGGGGTTTTCCTCTCACAAAATTATGGAAAAGATTATTATCATTTACGTGAATAGCAAGGCTTGGACAATGGGAAATGCACAAATATATAAATACATATTAAAAAAATAAAACCTAGCCACTTCAAGCTTTCAAGTCAAGCATGTAGTTGTGGAAGCAAGGGATGAAAGTTTTTTAAAAGTTACTCTACCACTTTTGATAAAGTGCATTAGTCAATTCATTTTCTACTTTGTCACAGAAAAAATGTCCCTGTCTTACATAAACTTATGAAAAGCAAACAAAGCTCTACAGCTGATATTGACCTTTTAAGACTTTGAGGCAACTTAGAGGGAAAGCTGTAGCAACTTGAAATGTTCGTATTTGCTAATAAAAAGTGAACGGGAAACTGAAATTACACTTCATTACTAATCACTATAAATTTTCATCACACATCTAACATCAATGATATTTTTTAAAGGAGAAAAAAAATGAATATTACTTGCGGTTGAAAAAGCCCAGGATGCTCCACAATTTCGTTGATCCAGCGGATCATGAATCCACTCAGGCCATGCATAAGCGGCTGCAAAAAATGCAGGAAATTTTTCTTCTGGAAGCGAGTTTCCCTAAAACAGAATGTAGGAGATCTGTATATGCTTCAATTCCTAATTCTGTCTTAAATTTTAACTAAATTTTGTTTTTTAAATTCTTAATTTTTAAATTGAGGAAACCTAAAACAGTGGCAACCTGTGGCTTCCCGAGCATCCCTCTGGTGGTTACCCTGTGGCCAGGTGCTGTGGCCTCCCGGAGAGCAGGGAGGTTCCGGCACTCCACTAGCCGAGCAGGAAAGCTGAGCTCCACAACTGCCAACCTGAATAACCTGTCCCAGCTTCTCTCTGACTTTTATCTCAAACAACAATTTCCTATGAAATATGTTAATTATGACCCAGCTGGCATTTTTGGAAAGAAAAGCTTTCTGCTATAATGTCGTGGTTTAGGCAAAAATCTACTACTGGGGACCTGGGGACCCCAGATGGGACCAACAGATGCTCCCCTCTACCCCTCTTCAAAGAGAGAGGCAGAGGAGGAAAAAGAGACTTATGAGTTTAGAAGGAACTGAACTACTTCAATTAAATATTAATAATAAAATAAAAAGAAATAATGAAATATATACAAAACCGTATCAAGCTCCCGAGATGACAATCACGTCACCGGCTGGCACTGGGGCAGTCCCAGGCTGGACTCAGTGATGGACGGGAACTGGATTCCCGATCTGGATTCAGGATCGGGATCACAGGCAGACAAACAGAGTCCTCCTCAGACGTCGGCCATTGAAGGAAGAGAGATTGACCCTTTGATCCCTCAGCTTTTATACTGAGCATGAGGCAGATGGGATGGAATACCCCGTTGGTCAGTTTTGGGTCACCTGTCCTGTCCGCTCCTCCCTGCAGGTGGGACCCCACTATGTTTTTCCGCTTCCGACCCTCCAATGGGGCAAATAACAAAGTTGGTTGGCCTTGGGGGTTATGGCAATAAGTATAAGCAGGAGCCTCTCTGCATCCCATGCCTGGGCATCAGCTATAAACACAGGTCTTATCACTCAGAGAGTGAACACTGTCTGCACAATATGCAGTTAATTTCAGTAGTTAGAAGAGGCCCAGCTAAGAAGCAAATTACTGAACAAAATTGGTTCTGTTTTACCTCAAACCAGGACATACAAATAGCAGTGAAGTTAGGTACCTGTTACCCTATTCTCCTTGACACGTGGCTGCAGGTAGGAAATTTTCATTTCCATGGGGGAGGCATGAGTACAGTGTATCAATGATTTGTCTTTTACACAGGAGTTTTTCAATCTCCAGCACTTATTCTCATTCCAGAACGACAATCAATGATTTTCCTTCTGCTTTGCAATCTGATGTCGAATTGATGAGAATTCACAGCCCGTTCACTAAAGCCATTTGGAACGCCATTTTTGGCATCTTTATCAGCCTTAATTTATGTCCTCCAAGCTTTGTACAAATATCTGAATATGCAAGAACCATCTGGTGCAACTGTTAATAATCTGCTCTGTGTTAAACACATCAAAACTATTGACCCTTTTTTTGTTTTACTGTTGAACTTTATGGAATTATTGCTTATGCTGTGCAGGGAAATAGGAATGGCAACACAGAATTGCAATATTAGTCCATCTAGTCTATCAGTTTGTCTCAAACAATTGTTGATAACATCTGTTCCAGAGGAAAATACAATATACAAAATAGGGTGAACTGTTCCTAAGCAAAACATTCTCTGATGCTGCTTTCTCATAAGTAGGCTCATACCTTGAAGCGCAATGGCTTCTATCCTGCTCAAATTCCTTTATTTTACTTCAATTTACTTAGTCTTCTAATTCTGGGTGTCCTTGATGCACTAGTTTTCTAAATTGCTTTTGTGACTTGCAATACTACATAACTTTTCCTAAGATGACTTAAACATCATGCTTTCAAACTATTTCAGGACTCTTTGGGGAACCAAACTTTACCACTTTGGCTATATCCAGATCGCTTTGTTGCGTACATTGGGAAACTGTGGTGCCTCCATCCAGCTTGTACACCTGGATTTCCCACAGAAAACCCACGGTTAAGAAGTGGGTAAGGAAAAATGAAGCTTGTACCTCATGTCTGTATCTGGCATCACATTGGGATGCTGCCCCAACAGAGAGATTGATACTGTGCATGCCCAGACCCAGTAGCTCTCAAGTGCTTCTGCATTCACTATGTCAGATGGAGACTGTGACTCCTAAATACCATTAAAGTATACTGCAAGCTGTTAAGTCGCTTAAGTGCTTTTGAAGGCTTTACAGCCACCCATAACAAGACAGTAATCTTTTAAATCTTGCTAAAATATTAATCTCAATATTTTGATTAATCACTTTCAGAAGTCTGCTTTTTCAAAAGCTTGTTAGATACATGGGACTTGCAACCTCAAATGACACACAGAAAGTAACAGCTAATTTAAAGAATATCTTGCTAAATTATCATTATGTTCATTACTAATGAGCAAGCACAAGCACAAGATTTACTTTGAAGATGAATCATAGAGGCGAAATCCGAGACAAATGGCATTTCTTTTACATAATAAGACTTCTCACTATCAACCAGTAAACAAGCAAAATCTGGCAAAGGTTGTTTAGCACACTTATGTGGGCAATGACCATTTACAATGCCACAAATGAGGCAGCTGAGAAAAGCAAAATTCTAAATAGATCTTTGGTCTGAGACAATGTGTTACTTTACGTATTCCTAAACTACTGCCAATGTATTTAATAGCCTCATATTGTAAATCCCAGAGCAAATCCCTCCTTAACCCTTAGCCTCGCCATTTCGAAATGCAGGACTGACCTGTAGCCAGAAACATTAGCTTTTTGTCCGAGGAATTGCTACCCTGATACGGAGAAGCACTGCTGCTTTATCACAAATAGTAAGTCCAGACATTTTTTTCCTCAACATACGCTCCACAGACCAGCATCAGACAGCACAAGGCAATCAGCAAAATGACTGGCAAACTATTTTTAAATCCTCATATGTATTCTCCGCAGTGGAGCTAGCAGTCTAGCCAAAGCAGGAAGGTAAGTGGATATAAAAGAACACTTGTACTTCAGCTATGACTTCTTCAGAAAAGTTAGATGTCCCATCAGAGAAAAAAGGCTGAAGATAACTGAAATTCCAAATGTGGAAATAGTTTTTCTGAGGGAAAACAATATTTGTTTTTTTAATGTAGGCAAAATGTTCTGGACTTCACTTGCTTTGTGAAGACAAACTGAGCACACATGGCCTTCAGTTTGTAAGAGGGAGATCTACAACTGCTGAGATTTTTTACCATGAAAAGCCATGTATCAGAGGAACACTTGGTTTACTTTGTATACCTTCAGACTGTCTTTACGAGTTCTTTGATACTTAACCCCAAATGGTGCCTTATTGCTAAACTATGTGTTCCATTTTCCTGTAAGATGGCACTTAGGTGAGCACCTTGTTGCTGGCAGGTGTGGATCCCACCATTGCAATGTACCTCTTGCGAGAAGACGTGTTGACAGAATAACAGCCAACATGGATCACAACGTGTTTTAAAGATGTGGCAGCTATTTTTGTGCTACATAGAACTTCAAGAATGATTAAACTACCTCCTCCAATTCCAATGAGTAAACAGTTTCAAAATGCCTTCTCAAAATGACACACACGGCACTATTGGGAGGTTCAGATTTGTCAGGAGTCACAACAGTTTTAGTGGTGTATTTAGCTCTTGGTCTATCTTCAGATCTATCCATACTCTGCAGCAGAAGGTTCTCAGTTCAGATTTAGTACTGCCTCCATATCATTGTCTTTTAGGTATTCTAATGTGCCTTCATGTTAAACTACCCTTCCAGACATAAGTATCACCTTATTGAGCAGGTACAGCCTTTTATTAATAGGACAGCTTTTAAAAGCGCTATAAGGAACTTCAAGAAGTTTGTGTTTTCCCTAAGATGAAATGTAGCTGTCGCACCTTTTAATTTGAAGTAATGTTATGAAGCTATATTTGTAGCTGGATATGTCAGTCAAAGAAACAACTAAAAAGCCTCTGCTCCACAACCAAACTTTTCAACCCTGCTGAGAACTAAGACTCTGCCGTAGATGTAAAGTGGTTAACACAGAATGGCTTTACATTCTTCAATCTTTTTTTCCATGCAATTAAGAAACCCCTTCTACACAAAAATGTTTTTCTCAGGCATCCCCGAAAGAGAGTAGAAAATAAACAGAACAGCAGGCCCTTAGGTACCAGAAACTGTCATTTATTCCCTAAATAGTAGACCAATAACATGCTGAAGAAATGGTTTTTATTTAAAATTAAAAAAAGAAATAAAGTTGTATTTAATGAACAGGTAGCTATGGTTTTCTTTCTGCATTAGCAAAGCTACCAGGTTTTAATCAGGTCAGCACAAGATAAAGCCAAAAACTCCTGAATGCTAATTGTATCATTTTTATCAACTAACTATATGACTTTGGGCAAATGACTTGCAGTTTTCTCACTTGCAAAATGGGAAAAGCAGTAATAATCTCACAGAATGTATGAATATTTAGTGCCAATTTATACACAGTAAGTAACTAGTACCTTGGCCTGCAGGTGAATTAGTACTCAATAAAGTCATTTAAGGGTCAAGCCATTAAGGTTTGGAGAATGTCTCTGAAAAATATTAAAAATTCATTATTTCTAAATTTCATCATTTGTATCTTTTTACTGTCTTCTGAGCTGTCACCTAGTTACAGGTGAAGCCTAATGGAAAAAATGTCATGAAAATTCACTTGTTTTTTATCACTTAGGACTTTGTAAACGTATTAGTATGCTTCACAAAATATCAGTGACAGAAAATTATTCATGGAAGGCAAAGCAGGGGCAAGTGTCTCTCAAAATCTGGTAAGATACTTATCTTAAAAAGTGCCTGGAAGTTAACTCCATGGCTACTGTTGGTTTGCCAATTGGAACAATCTGTTGATGCACCCTTGGTAAACTCAATCCATGCTATGAAATTGCTGGATTGTGCAATGATGGTAGGCATGGAGCTGGCTATGAGTGAAGAAAACCTTTTTTTTTTTTTTTTTTAATGGTTTTGTGATGTATTAAAAAGTGGCAAATAGGTAATTTCCCAAGGCAGAACAAGGACACTAAAGAGATGATCCTGTTGAAGATGTCCCCGCTCGTTGGAGGGTGGGGTTGGACTAGATGACCTTTAAAAGTCCCTTCCAACACAAGCTATTCTATGATGTTCTTTTAGAAAACCATAGAAGAGAATCAGGAAGACTTGGAGCTTCACAGGAAGCTTCAGAGAAAAATATTTTTACATCAAGACTAGCTAAGACAGAAACCACTGGAGTAAGAGCAAGAAAGTTCTAATAATTCTGAAGACAAGGCATAAGTAGGAGACAGGCTCACGTACAATTCAGAGCAATTTTCTACAAGATCAAAGAATTCTAAAGAAGCTGAGAAACTCGTTCAGAAATTATTATTTTATATTTTTAACTTTTGTAAGTAGAGAGAAAGATTTCTTAGAATCCTGTGCAAAGCTTTTGTAAGTAGAGAGAAAGATTTCTTAGAATCCTGTGCAAAGCTTGTGCTTTCAGAAACATGCAGGACTTCCTGAGGGCTAAATGCATGAACGTGCGAAGTTGGATTTCTTGAGAAGAATGCATTGGAGCTCCTTGGATCTCTGGCAAGGCCAAAGGTAGTTGGATTGTGGCTCACAGATTTTGTAAAAAGATCGCAGATAGAGAAAATATGCCTGAGAAACATATCAGTGGAACAAAGACCATAAGTAGTGTTGCAGTCAAAGAAGCTACAGGAATCTTAATAACAATGATTCAATAGGCTGGACATAATGTAGGACCACTGAGTGACCCTCTACCCCAAACTGAATGGAAAAGAGGAAATTTCGTAAAGGATTTCTTGTAACCTTCCCTTTCTTGTTTTCCTAGGTGGGATTTGTCTCACCTAGCTAGATATCTACTAATGTAGATGTCAAACTCTGAGCTAGGTACATGATGTCCACTTTTTACTTCTGCTACATAAGCATTACGCTGTATTCCTCAAGGAAAAAGCCAACAGCAATGACAGTAAGTCAACCCCAACTTTCTTGAGCTTCAATGCAGTTCACTGGTAATTTGTGGCAGATACCTACTAAATATTGCAGTAAACCCTTTTATGCCATTGTCTTATTTTGACTTGCCATCTTCAGCTGAAATGGATCCTTCTTTGGCTGTGAAGAGTAGTCTAGCAAATCATACAAGGCAGCTTCTTGCTCTCACAACCCTCCATAGTGTAATTTTGAGCAAGCTGGACAATCTGGGCCACACCACAATGCCTCACCACACTGGTGCAGGGAGCTGACTGCGTGTGGGTGTCGTGGTTTGGCCTCAGCCAGCAACAAAGAACCACGCAGCCGCTCGCTCAACTCCCACAGCCGTAGGAAAAATCAGCAGAAAAGGGCAAAACTCGTGGGTTGAAATATTATAATTTAACAGAACAGACAAAGGGAAGAAGAAAGAAAAACAATAACACCGGTAAAGGAGTATAAGAACGCGATTACAGTACCGCCGCGCAGCGCACCGACCGGACCCGCACCGCGGCAACCCCCCGCGGCGGTCAGTGGCAACTGACTCCCTTTCCCCGGCTAGCTCCTTTTATAGCGCGGCATGGGTCACGTGGTATGGAATACCTGCCTCCCCTGCCGGCTCCTTGGGGAAATTAACCCCATCCTTGCCGGAACCAGGACAGTGGGACAAAAAAAAAAAAAAAACAACCAGTCTGCATCAAGCAAAAGGTTAGGATTGTTAAAATTGTTGCAGAGGCCCATGGTGCCCCCCCATCTTTCCCAAATTCCCTGCCAAGTGATATCTCTGCACTGCTGTCCCCAAAAGGCCTTCTGTGATGTGGAAACCCTTCTGCCATACGCATATACTACAAGCATCAGTGATCGACTTCAAATAGATGATCAAATGGCATCATTTGCCTGAACTATATAGATGCCAAAGATAAAAAACTGTGATATTTAACGTCATTTGCAAACCTTGAAACTATCTACTTATTCTTGCAATTTTTCTAATATCACTATGGTAAGATAGTTAGTTTTTTCAGTCTGTGATTTCCATAATTTTGGGTCTTCTAAGAGATGAGCTAAGTAACTGATCCAAAGCATCAGAAAATCTACTCTGGATTCAATAACTATGCATTTCTTCTTTAATTGTTTAACCTACCTACATAACATAAACCGCATTTGCTTTGCTGTAGAACTAATTTGAAAAATATATGATAGGGAAATTAATTTAGCTGCCATGAAAATGGCCGTGGCAAAGAGGTTTAGAAAGCTGGTAGTAGAGAATTGTCTCATTTTCACATGCTTCCCACCATTTCTCTTTCTATTTGGCCAAAACCCCAGCCTCCTACTGCATCTTTACATTGCTTTATCCTATGGGCCTTCAGAATTTCTTTCAAAGATTGCTGTTTAGTCTCAGCTGTTAGCCTTAATGAACTATGCCCAGATTTTTATTTTATTTTTTTTTTATGGTTACAGCTATGCCTGCAATGAATAGCAAATGGAGAGGGTAGTATGGAACCATCCTAAAGAAGCAAAGATTTCAAATGCCAGTGATCTATGATGATAAGTTAATATTGGTGTACAGCTTCCCAATGGTTAGCATTTGCTTTTGCTCCTTCTTGTTCGATTTCCATCAATAGGACCACACACTCTCTGCCTTGGAGAACAATTCTGAGAACTCCATATTCAACATGGAAGCATTTAGTGTTAAACTCCTGAATCTCACAAATTGTCCACTCTTATTTTCCATGTGATAAACTTATTTAAAAAATTAACAATTGTCCATGACACTTACTGGAGCTTCTTTCATATTCAGCAAGGAATGAGATGGAGGTAGGGTGCCCAGGCGTTTTTTGAAACCTTCTTCCACTGTCATTCCCCAGAACTGACTGTAGTTGTCAGCTTTCCACCTTCCTCACAGACAGAAAACAAACGAAACCCAGGTTAGAGATACCACTCACATTAATATCTTGTTCCTTTGTAAAAGTACCACTAACAATAACATCCAGAAATAAATCCTTTAAATTAAATTTCAAAACCTTGTATTCAATATGCATGAGAAAATATTTAATATGTGCTCTTCCACTGCAAATGAGTGTAGGATGGAACAACACAGCGGTATATTAGAAGTGGTGATTTGAGGTCAGCATCATGTCAACCTGCAGGAGATAAGCATACAATTCTTCAGAGAACTACTGGAAAAACAAGATGCTCAGTCATAACAATTACCATTGTATTGCATTTATGCTCAAATTATGCTTCAGATCAGATGCCATCAGAGAACTAACAACTTCATGTAGCAAGCCTTCAAGCTCTGGTACACCAGCAGTGAGACACTTGAATCCAGCAAAAAGCCCAGCTGACACATTCTTGCCTGAGTTTTACACCAATGGCCAGGTTGAGAGAAAGGGCTCCCTATAGCTCTTTAATTATTCGCTCCCTACTCACGGGTAGACTAGATTCAGATTGTAGCTTTAACCCTGCCAGCCGTATGCACAACAACAACAAAGTACCTTGCAGCCATACACATTTGGAATACACTGAAATTTATTATTACTGGAAAGGAGCTGAGCCACAGGAGAGAGCCATCTCTTTACCTATTTCTTGCTTGCTTGTGTATGAGAAGCTTTATTGCTCTTAATCTGCCTGTAGTCAGTGAAGAGTGCAAACACCTGCAGAAGTTGAGTCATACCTCAGGTGGACTTATCCACCCTGGGGCAAACCTTACCGCTTACCTACCACAAGAGAGAGGTGTAGGGCTCCAGGTGCCTAACTTAATTGTCTGTCCTAACTCAGCTGGTTTGAATGTCTCCAGTGAAGTACAAAATGCTTCATCATTAAGTCACAGCTTGAAATCTAGGCAGGCTTTGTTACTGAATTTAGCACCTCAGCTCCTAGACAGGCAGCCCCTGTTATTTCCGAAGGCACAGCTCCGGTACTGGGGTGTCCTTAATCCCTCTGCGCTACTTGGGGAGAATGAAAACTGGTAGCAAGAAAAACACTGAGCCCTACAGAATTCCAGTATCTTGATCCTCATTTGGCCCATCCTCTCCTCTTCCAAGGAGAGTTCTGTTAAGTGGAACAATGCTCTTGACTGAGGAGAAAAAATTACTTTAAATATCTATTCCAAGTAATAAATAAAGTGAAGAATAAGGGAAGACAATCTAAACAGTGTTTTGTGAGAAAAAAAATTGTACTAAATTTAGAGAATGTTGTAGATGATTGATGTTTACAATGTCAACTCTTACCAACCTGAGACTTTCAGTATCTTTCCATTTAAAAGTCTATAATCTGCTGGAGATGTAGGAAAGTTTCAAAGATGTATGTTTACTGTCAAATTGCTGTAATATAATTGGGGAAGGAAGGGGTGGGGAGGACTGTGTAACTTGTAATTTGCGCGTATACACAATGAGCAACGCGGTGGTTTACAACAAAACCATAAAATAAAAGTGTTCTCACCCATAATCTCCAGAATTGATGTGCTGAATTAAGTCTTGGCGAACAAGGCACACTTCTTTTGAACACTTCCAGAGACTTTGGAAGCATTTGCTGAAAGGGCAAGAATATCACTGAGCAGAAAATGGATTGTCAAAGGAGAAATATGCACTTCAACAGCAGAAGGAAGATGGAGGGGAAAAAAGCATAAAAAACATAAATGCTACATAGTATTTATGAAAACACAATGATACTTCTTGCTACTTCACTACCTAATGAATCCTAGCCGGAACCAGTTGGGAAGGTTTGCAGCTTGTGGGAAAGGGAAAAGTCGAATTTGAAATATTTTGCTTCCATCTTTGTGAGGCCAAACCAGGGGGAAAAGGCAATGTCCTATAAATGAGATGATGTTTTGAGGAAGTTCCACTCTGGAAACCCAGAAAGCAGCCATGTGGCTGTAGACACCTTGCTCCGAGGACCCTGGGCTAAAGTCAGGGCAGTGGGGGCCCCAGCCCTGTTTGGGTGCCGCTGGAGCCCCCCGGGCTGCCCTGGGGTTGGAGGTGCAGGGCTAGTTTTTGGAGAGGCAAAGCATGGAGGTGACTCAGGCAGCCGACAACCAGGGCTGGCAGCAGAGCTCCTCTGCCTGCGCTGCCTGCTCCTTCTCCCAGGGCAGAGAAAGGGATTCTCAAACAGTTCATCCCTTTCCTACACAAATATACATGTATATGTGTATTCTTCCCTTATGAATTCAGGTAAGGTCTCATCACTTGTGCCAAAGAAACAGAGGAAGATGTTCCAAACTAACCCCCTCAACTTTAATGGTATTTGCCTTCTCTCCGTTCAGGTCAATGCCCAGGTCTTGGCTCAAACTATCTCAACTCAGATCAGAGACAGCAGATTGACTGAGCAGGAACAGAATTAGGGCAGTGGGGAGGAGATTTTAACACTCTCGTTTTCATATCTCAGTTAGAAAGCCCATTGACCTCTTGCCATTCTTCTAAGTTGGCTGTAATCTAGTTCTACAATACCTTTATTTTACTGCTTTACCAATACAGCACTACCCTTCCAGCCATTTTGATATGATTATATGTTAAATATGAATATAAGGATGCTCACTACCTTAATTCCTGTTTCATGACATATGCTAAATAAGATTCACTTTGCTGTTCTCTGAAACATTACCAGGAATTGCAGTTGTCTTTAATTATTGTTCCTTCTCCGTAATATCGGCCATCTTTATAACAACCTGCCAACATAACATACAGATGTGTAAAAAAAATGTAATAATTTTGAAGTGAATTAACTCAAAACTCTTGCTACTATTGAATTAATTGTTTGTATGCAGTATTCATAAATTATTTAGTTGAAAGTCAGCAACATCTATTTCCAGTTTCTTGCAAGTAATGAAGGCAGTTTGATGTATTTTAATTTTTTACCAGGTACATTTTCATTCATAGTAAATAAAACCAGCAACAGATTCAAAACTCGCACTGAAAAAATATTATCTTACATGTATAGAAAAATAATTCTTCAAATAAAGTTATTTTCCAGTAATAAACTTAAAAATAATAAATTTCTAATAAAAATAATTTTATAATTGACCAAATAAAAATGTTTTTCCAGTTATAGAATTTTAAAAGCTAATAACTATTCCAAACCTATTGTAATATATCTTTTTTCCTCACCAGCTTAATTCCTCTTTGAAAAACGCAGATCAATTATGTTTCAAGGCAAATGTATGTTTCATATACTCTCCAAAACCCTGTATAAACCTAAACTGAGTGATGATTTTTCCAAACATGCCTCCTAATTTATTTTTTTATAACACTTCACTGAGAAAAGACTTTGTGTATGTTTTAAGATCTTCCACATAAATTGTTTCTTCAGTGCACTTGATTGTCAAAGCTTCAGTAAAAGAAAGATCCAGAATGCCTGTGCAGGGCTTTGGATCAAGTTTGTAACAAACATAGAATCATAGAGTCATAGAATGGTTTAGGTTGGAAAGGACCTTGAAGATCATCGAGTTCCAACCCCCCTGCCATAGGCAGGGACACCTCCCACTAGACCAGGTTGCCCAAGGCCACGTCCAGCCTGGCCTTGAACACCTCCAGGGATGGGGCCTCAACAATCTCTCTGGGCAACCTGTTCCAGTGCCTCACCACCCTCAAAGTGAAAAATTTCTTCCTAATGTTTAATCTAAACCTGCCCTCTTCTAGTTTAAAGCCGTTCCCCCTCAACCTATCACTACATTCTCTTGTAAAACATTGTACATTTATCACATGGCCCTTTGTTTTCCATCCTGTTCTCACGGTTCTCCCACTGGTGAGCCTACAGGTAGAGATCATGTTCCTTCCCCCACTGAAAGGTTTTGGAGCCAGAACCCCCAAGTTCTTCTTCCTCCTCCGTTTTCAAGAAGTTTAAACTATATTTCATATTAATATAGTGTTGACTTGCATTTGCATTACATCGCTCTTTCTTTCCCGCCACACGTGTGAGGAAGGCCATCCCCCTTCTCATGGCAAGGGCTGGAGTTTATCTGCCCAGACATACACAAGTACGCCTCGGCTGCCTAGACCTCCTTTATTGGCAGGAGAGAAATACGCACTTCTAAGCCATAGCTACTTTCATACCAATGCGCAGAAGTAGACTAGAGGTGATGAATTAATTATAAGTGCCTATCTTTCCCTGTTAGTCATACAGCAGGCTACGTTAGCTAGCGCAGGCATAGGTGACACATATCCCACCTAGGCAGTCGGAGGCCCGAAGTGTCTGTTCTAATTCAGCTTCCACTCAGATCCGAGATATTTTTCAGAGAATACCCAAAGCAAATTACTTAAGTGTCACTGTTTGTCACAGTCTGCCACAAAGTCAGCACCAGGCGGTAGCTGGAAGGAGGCACCGAGCAACCTATTTCAAATATATCGAGGGAGAGAAGTATTGATGCAGCGTCTGAGCAACACAACGGAGCCTCACTGGAGCTGACTCTGACAGGGCTTTTAGTACCATCAGAGTAATTAAAAAAAAAAAGATAAAATAAATAATAAATATAGAAAATAAACAAAACTCTAAGAGTTCTTCTAATTAAAAAAAAAATAAAATAATAATAATGAAAAAATCCAGAACTTCTATTTGGTACCTAAGGCAGGAATGTGCACAGTTTCTTCTGAAACAACACAGGAAAGCCATGGAAACACACTGAATACTGGGTTCATAATGGCAAAGTCAAAGCAGTTCCACATAGTTAAATCCAGAGTGGCCCTCAGCGCAGTGCACACCCATGGAAGAAGTCACAGCGTAGCTTGCGGCTGCCGAGCTCCAAGGCAGGGAATAAATGGGGATCCAGAAATAAAGAACCGAGCAGTTTTATTGCTGCTCATTCTGGACCCTGTAAAGCACTTCAGTTTATTGGTTTATTTAAAGAAATGTGACTCAGGAAGCACTGAGAGCAAAACCACAGGCAACCAAAAGATCAATATCTTCCAGGTGAAAAGTACTTTGGGGTATGTGGTCTTCTAGTGCTCAAATGATTCTTAGCCAAAGGCAGAGGTCTAATCTCAGTTACTAAAAGTCAGCTAATATGCGTATGTCATTTCTAAAAATACTTCATAGTTTGCTTAATCTTCAGGCATTCAGTCCCTTACGTTTCTCCATTTTTTCCTTCCAGTTAGATTCTCTCATCCATGTTCCTCGTATATTCCAGTTCTAGAAGGTTCCTTTAAAGCTTTGTTGTTGTTGGTTTTTTTTTTCCTGCAGTATTTTGGCTGTTTTATTATTCTCCTTTTACGCTTTAATTTACTTACATAACAAATATCCAATAAACAGGTTAAAAAAAAGCTGCAGACTTTCCATCAGGAAAGCACTTCAAGGATCAGAAAAACAGGATCTGCTTTTGAGATGAGATACAAAAAAAAGATATAAGCTCAACTATAGGACAAAAAAGGTGCTTGAATAGAGTAAATATAATTGCCACCTCTGGCAGGTATGCACGGTCCGGGAGTTACTAATCAGTGAACAGACATGCAAAAAATTAGATTAAGAAAGACATTAAAATTATTACCTCTTACCTATTTCCTTATCTAAACCTTCTGGTACACTTTTAGCGTCTAAAGATAGACCTACGGCAGGGCCCACACTGCAAACTGCTGCAGATTTTGCAGTGATTTGTTTCCATGAAGCAGTTTCCCAAACTAGACCCGGAGGCTGTCAGCTCTGGAGCAGAAACGCTGCTCAATGTTTATGTAGAGCTTATGACAACAACCCCCTGGTCTGTTGGAAAAGATACACACCACCGCACCAAACAAATATGAAACAAATGTCTTTATTTACATAAATCATAGAACATTCCTTTAGACGATTCGAAACACTTTGGAAAATCAAATTTGTTTTACAGCATTTCTGTCACTCCCGCTTATCAGATTTTGGCTGCCTGCCTGGCTTAGGAGCACAGACTCCTGAAGAGCTTCTGGTCTGAGCGCCGGAATGCAAGCAGCGGGGTTATTGCAAAGAAACGGTTAATTTTATAAAGCCATGGTAGTATTTTTTTGATTTTAAGCTTTTGAAAGTTTGGTACAGTCTCCACGTTTTCAGCCAGATTTGGTCTGCCAATAGTAAGAAGCTACGCAGTCTTAAAATCCACAATTCTAAACTTTTCTCACCAGCAGAGATTTGGTCGATGCCGGAACCAAGGGAGGAGCGGCTGTTTGTAGATAATTTTTTTGCAATCTCTATTTCTAAAAAAATAGACTGAGTTTAGACTAGTCCTGGAGGAACTTCCACTACAAACTAACTAAAAAGAAACTAAAATATGCCAGAAATCCTTGTTTTAACCACATTCTTTCACCTACTCCTCCGCCTGAGCTGTCGCAGGAAAAATAGTGTCCCACGGGAAAGCTATGCTGGGTCAAAACCGTTGCAGAATACCTCAGAGCAGTATCAGTCACGATAACCCTCAGTTTTCTTGATGATTTATTTGTACTGATGGATACAAATATTTAGAGCTTGCTGTTCATCTCATGTCAATCTGTGAAGATCTATTGAAATTGTTGAGATTACACTAATTGTGACCCAAGGAGGTTACCCCTGAGAAGTTTCAGGTAAAACAGAGGTTCTGTCCAATAGAAATATGATCTAACCAATGTTAAAAATATGCGCCTAGAGACAAAGAAATCACAGAAAGCATAATTCTTACTCCAGTTTCATACTCAGTGTCTTTGTCCACTATGCCTTTAGTCACATTTTTAGGATGTATAGGCTCTAAAGATTAATCAGTAATTTTACTTCCAAGTATATTTTTATTGTGATGCACAATTGCCAACTGAGCATTTTCTCTATACCTACCTGATGTTGGAGGTGGCCAAGGCTCATCTGACCTGGTGGGCTCAACGGGGTGATCACAGACATCCCAGTAGTCAGCACAACAGTCTACAGGGCCAGGAGAACCTGAGGCACAGAACTGGTCACAGTAACATATAGCTGCTCTGGAGACGATGTTAAAGCTGCAGTTGTCATCTCTTCCTGTGCAACAGCCTCGTACCCTGCAGGACCTTCCCTGATACAGACTCCGTTTTAGCCTGTTCCACTTTGCAGAACCGCCGTCTTCAACAGAGTAAAGTCCTCGGGGGAAATTTCTTCTAGAGTCCAGCTGCTTTGCTGTCCAAACTTCACTTGCAATGCAATATAAGAGCAATATCTGACTTTTGAGCCACATTCTTCCGCCTCTTTCAGCCTTTTTTGAGGCTCTCTGGGCTTCAATTGATCAGTAAATGTTCATTTACTGTAGATGTAATCCCTTCAGCTAGTATTCAGAGAGAAATCTGAACAGAAAGCCGCAGACTACAGTTTTCTAGGAAGCCTCTGTATGTGTTAATTATTAGTCAAACATGTTGTAAACTGATTTATTTGCCCAAGCTACAGAGATATTGGAAACAGTTCAACTATGTATTCATCGTTATGAAATGCTGGCTGCATTCTTTCGCAAGTGAGAGAGTTTATAGTAAAGATTTCAGAATATACATGGTCTAATAGTTTAGTTCTATACTTTTAACTTCTAAAATCAAAACAATGTGTGGAATGAGTATACGGTGTCAAAGGAAGCTCTTTCTTTCAGGTTTCATTTACTTGTAACTAATTAATGTTCTCCATACGATTGGAAGCTATGTAACAGATTACATTTCATGTGCATTTTTCTTTCTGATATGCAGGGCTATATTACTGCAGTAAACTTATCCTGCATCCCTCATTTCAATCTTGTTGCCAGCGGCCTAGTTTAGCTTTATATGCTTCATTTTGCACCGTTTTACTGGGGGCAAATTGAGAAAACATCAGGTGATATTCAGTATAAACTATTACCCAAAGATGTTTTTTTAAGGTTTGCATTTCTTTAGTCAAAATTAATTTGGCAATCATTGTAAATAGTGTAATAAATAATACCCACTGATGAGTGCTCATTCCTATTTAAAAAGGAAATGTCTGGATTAATAAAACCACAAAGAAAACCGGAGCAGATATCAAAAGACAAGTCTAACAGCCTTTACTACTTGATATATGATCTCCAGGTTTTTGAACAGCAGACCTAAAGAAATATGTATGGTACTGTTGCCAAAATGTAAAAGATTCGGAAAAAAAGCAGCAAAGAACTTTGAAGTTCCTAGCAGAGATACCACGTAAGGCTAAATTGCAAAAAATATCATAGATTCAAATCTGAACTCTTACAAGACAATTTAAGTCTCCAAAGCTGAACGAGCAGAGGTAAAAACCAGTCATCCATCTGTCTCCGTTTCGTGGTAAATGAGAGGGACCTGGAGAAGTTGAGGGCAGACTGTTTTCTGGGGAACGAAAGGGATCTTTCCCTTTGTGACTCCAGCTGGGCTGTGCAGTGCTGCAAGAAGTCATAGCATTGAAGGGCAGCTACTTTTGAAAACACAGCTGGCCGCACAGCTGGTTTGGATGCATTGCCATAAATGGCAGAGGCATTAAGAGGGAATGTGGGAATGCGTGCATGTGTGCGTGTGTATGTTTATATATACCTGGGCTTGTAATCCAAATGTCTTTAATGCAATTTCTTGCCTCCCACACAGTCCTCACCACAGCTAAAGAACTGCGGATGAAGGAAAATTGCATCAGACCACACAATTTTTATTTTGCTCTGTTGCAAGAACTCTTCTGTGCGGAAGTTAATAGAAAGACCAAGGCCGGTAACATGCCGTCACTGTACATCGCATAATAGGACATAAATCTCAGCCTTCAAAGTTGCTCTGTGTTTTGCTTTTATTAAATTTTGTTTATGAGACAAAAATCTGGACAATGTTAAGTCTGTCACCGACTGCTGTAATGCATCAAATATACGTGAGGAAAATGAGAAAAGGCACATTCATGGACACTGAAGTGCTCACTAGAAACAATAATGCAGTTCTTTTCCTTATGTCTATGCAGCTCTATCATTTTCAAGAGAATGACTCCTGATTTGCATTGGCATTAGCAAAATGCAAATCTTCTTTGTTATTGCAGATCTTTGGAAATATTTTTACAAATATATCCCCTTGCTCTGGAAGCAGAAGAAGGAAAAGAAAGCCATCATATGTGATAAATGTTATCAGCCAGTCACATTAAGTGAACAGGCATACCTATGTTTTAAGTTACAGACCTCTGGTTTTATTTGGGTTTGTTTGGTGGTTTTTTTTTTAAATTTTCAACTTTAAAGACTTGCTGATAATAAACCAGAGGCAAGGGATTTGCTTGGAAATGACGTGAGCTAGTTTACACAGGAATGAGATTTCCTTTAAAGGAACATGAAAATATAACTTGTGCTTCTGAACAGCTGCGTTTTGTGACACAAGAAACTATGTTGAAACTTAATAAAATTTGTTTTTCCTAATTGTTGGCATGTGTTCAAACCTTAACAGCCCCCCCCCCCCCCCCCCCCCCGCCTGTGAATCTATTCTATTGTGGTTCAGTAAATGTTTTTATTTCAGTAGTTTCCTGTAGTTTCCTTTGTAAGCAAAAGTAGCTCTCTGTTCACTGTATGAAAGCACGCGTTGACTTACCTGGAACTATTTAGAAACTGTTAAACACGGTCCTTTTTCTCTATTGAAGATTAATCTATTCCAAGCATAGCAGCTCTGCTAAGCTTGTGAGTTAGGGCCCTACTGCCAGTTCCGGTTGGCATAGTTAAATACATAAATATATGTGTTTCAGCACAACCTGATGTCCACCCTCGACCTTCAAAAAACACCACACATTTGACAGGAATTCAAATATTAATACCACTGAACGCTTGGTGGAGTAACAAATAAAAAACAATTTAAAATGTTCAAGAATCTCTTTAAAGCTAGAGCAGGATTATTCCACAGCCTTTCTTTCAAAAACCTCCGTGATTTGTCTGGGTGAGCCATCATAAAAATCTCATTTCTAATCACCTTCAGACTATGGGCAACAGCAGCAGCTGGTGAGGCTCTGGGTGCCAAAGGTCACTCCCAGGGTGGACAGCAGAGCCCACCCCATCAGAAGACCATGGCACCTTCCCTTCTCCTGGCTGCCACAAGCAGACTTGGGTCAAGTCTCGGGCCCAGACCAAGAGGGAGAATTGAAGTACTGCTACCTTGTGCCAGGAAAATGAAATGACTCTCTGTCAGTTTAGGAAGAAACCAGGACACCAGACCTCAATTCAGTCATTTGCCCGTAGACACAACTCAATGTATCAGAGAACCCACGTAGTTGCTTATCTCTAGTTTAAACTCTGCAATGATATGGGAATTCCCTTTCTTTGAATTCAAATGGAAATTTAACTGGTGACTCCTTGCACAAAATACATCACTGATTTGTAATGGTTGCAATAGTTTATGCTTACCACTCTTTATTATTAATGGCTGCAGAGCAAAGTTTTTCAAGCAAAACCACTTGACCAAAAGTATTATCCCACAATGTCGTCTCTCTTCCCTGTACTAATGGCAGAACAGGATTCATCATAGATTCATAGGGTAGCTTGGGTTGGAAGGGACGTTTAAAGGTCACCTAGTCCAACCCCCCAGCAATGAGCAGGGACATCTTCAACCAGATCAGGTTGCTCAGAGCCCCCTCCAACCTGACCTTGAATGTTTCCAGGGATGGGGCATCTACCACCTCTCTGCGAAACCTGTGCTGGTGCTTCACCACCCTCATTGTAAAAAATTTCTTCCTTATATCTAGTCTCAATCTTCAATCTTTTACTTTAAAGCCATTATCCTTTGTCCTATGGCAACAGGCCCTGCATCCTCCCAAACTGTGAGTGACTAGCTTCTAGATGTGTTTATGCAGAGAAAAGCTGTGTGTTAAAGTGATTTTCTCACTGTCGCTTTGGTCTCCATATGTTTAGAGCAGGCACAGGAATGGGGATGCTTTCACCCTATTTAGCAACAGCCCAGCAGCTCACTGCTGTGGGTTGTTGGCATGGTATCAAGCAGTGCAACTCTTAATTCAAACATTTCAGGGCTGCCTATCTCAATTCTTACGGTGCCAATCCAGGTTACATGTAACTCAGAATAACAGCGGCTTAGGTGACAAATTTCATCAGGTGTCTGAGTAGAGTCCTGTCACAGCGCGACCTGCTATACACAGCCTCTGGGACTGTGCTCCATTCCTCAGGCATTTAAATCAGCAGATTTGGGGTCAAAGTCAGAGGCAGAGGAAGAGAAACTGACTCCAACTGCACGTGTCAAAGAAAACCCATTCCTCACACAAGCAAGTTCTCAAGCACTCAGAGTCAACAACCACAGGTAAGAGAAGATGACTTTATAGGTATTATGTCATACTAAGTGGTTGCTACAGCCTCATGGCCTTTTTACTCTTCCCACCACAGTAATTCACCACTCATGCTTCCCACCCCAGCTGCATCACTTGGTCAACCTCAAGGCAGCAGGTACCATCTCATTCTCCTTATTGTCAGCCACACTCCAGCATTGCCCTGAGGCCGGCCCACTCCAGGCTGTCAAGTAAATATACTTTAAGAATGGGGGAACCTGTGCATGAACCAGCACAGTATGCATGTAGCCACGCAGCTGCAAGTGCTCTCCTAAACAGTGTTTCACTAGGGCTTGCAGGACGGGTAACAGCAGTCATTGTGGTTTATAGCTGGATAGGAACCTCTTCAGAGACATAACCAGGCATGGAAATCTTGGCAGTGGCCCCAACATGTCATGGACCACACGCCACAGTGCAGATTATTGTGGACAGAGTAGTCTGTGCACGGTTGCACATAGCTTCAGAGAGGCAGTGCTTGCAGTGAGCTCACCAATCCCAAGCCTCACCAACCAGTTAGAGGTGAAGGAGAAGGGGAACATGCTGTATTTCACTGTCAGTATGAGCTCTCAGAAAGTTTTGTACTGGTGTTGCATGTACATACTGGTGTTCATCTCAAATGCGTGCTCCTATCTGATCCAACCAGTGAATGTTGGCATCCCAAGTCTAAACTCTTCTCTTGACCGTGGGAAGACTGATAAGGGCAGAGGCAGAAGTAACCTCACAAACCAACACTAGAAACCTGAACAGCTTGTTCATTAGTCTTACCACCAAGCAGGCTTACCGTTGCTCTGGATACATATTAAGTTTGGCGTTGTTGCAATGTGAGTGTCACCGGTCCACTTCTAGAGAAGCCATCTTGCAGCAGGCCTTGCCCTTAACTTGTGAGCTACTCCATGCCATTTGCTTTGGGGTGTGTGACTTGACTAGTGTAGACATAGCCTAGGATTGCCCTGTGTATGGCTAGGAACCACTCCTTGCATAGGTGAGAGCAGTCTTACGTACAAACCATCAGCTCATTTTTGTTCAAACGTCTTTTACAACATACAAAGAGATGCTGCAAGAGTGATATATACAACTTATTCATATGAAACCCTTATGCCTTGGGTAATGCACGTACCAGATAGCCACTATTAACATGCTCACCAACACCAGTAAGGCAGTCAGTGAGCCTGCGGAGGGTAGGCAAGCATTGGTCACGTGAGGAAGGACTGGGCTTCTTAAGTCTCATAATGGGCTGATCCTCAGTGTTGCTGAGTTGCCACTTTCTGGTTCTGCTTTTAAGGATCTTCTATACCTTAAGGTACAGATTTTTTCCTTTTGTATCCTTGAGCTGCTACTGTTACCCTTTTAACAAAATGCTTCTCTCTGTTCTTTCACTTTTCTCATTTTGCATAGCTTTACCTTGTGAACTTCCTGATATTTAAGCAATTTTCTCATCAAAACTGAGTCAAGACCACAGAGCTGTGCCTCACCAAACCAGGCTTTGGATCCCAGACAACTGAACCCTTTGGCCAAGGGCTGCCCTTCATCTGATGCAGCAACCAAATTTCCTCAGGTAATGAATTCTGACCCTCCTTCCCATGGCCCATTCTATGTCACCGCCCAGACACATCCCTTGTGCTCTGCAAATCTCCCTTCTGACCACTGGGGCCAACTTTAATAAGCTTTTTTGGCAGCTTGAGTTGTAGCACATAGCAACAAGAGAAACACGACAAGCACGCACGGGATGGGGTGAACACTGCGTGTCAGACTAAGAGAGAGGTTGAGGGAAAAAGGAGACCTTAAGCCCTCGCTAAACATAGGCAGTCATTGTGATCCTGACGAGAACGTGTATTTAACACCTGAATAAAAGCAGGGTAAAGGCATCAGAACTTGGACTGAATATATTATACTATTGAATAAGCAGCATCCATCAATTTTGTATTACTACTGAAAAATCAATTTTTCATGTTGAGTTTTGCTCTTAATAATCTCTCCTTAAAGGTTCGTTTTTCTCTTAATACTTTTCCATTGGTTTCTCAGGATAGACTTCTTAGACTGTAATTGCCAATATACTCTCATTTTCCGTTCATAGACAGAAGCTGTTTGAACAAATAGGAAAACTGCTTTTTAAAGCATGCGCAGGTGAACAAACTCACAAACCCAGAGGTCAACAAAAGGATTCCTCTTTTGCCCTTCCTATAATCCCAATAGTTCTTTCTCTTGCTTGTGTTCCTTCCAGCTACGGGCTTCAGTCTATCACCTGGGCTAATTTAAACTTAAATCATACTATGCGAGTAATTCTCTTGGCTAGACATGCTAGATGGGATTTGGGCTTTACGAAAAATGAAATTCAAGAAGAAAAGAAATGTTGGGTTTGGAAAATATCAGAACAAAGCAAATGCTTTGAAAAATTGGGCAGGAAAGCTTACTAAGACTTACTAAGATCACACTGTTTCTAAACATGAATTTTGCCCACTTCAGTGCTCTACTGAAAACAAGAAATACTCTTAGGTCCTTGGTGGGTAGACATATTACATCTTGCGCAGTATTTATAACTCATTTACAGTTATAGATGTGTTTATATGTATGAATTTATATATTTTTTTAAGTTTTCAATACTTTTTTGTTATATTTACCTTTACGCATTGATTTCTGTCCCCAGGAACTCTCTCTTGAACTCACTGAAATGCTTTTCTCAATTATTTTTTTTCACCATCTGGTTAATGGCTGTGCTGTCCACAAGATGTACACACTTAACTTCTATTATTTTTCCACTGAGAAAAGAAACTAATCCAAAACCAAACCTTATATGTCTATCAACCTGTTCATGACATTCTAAAGGACGTGTCTGCTCCTGTATCAAGGGAAAAATGTGCATTTTACCTATGTAGACTCACTGATTGCTGCACTTCTGTTGTCACAGTTCCAGAGTTCAACAGTTTAAATGCAGGCTGGATTGAAATTACACCAGGTCCAATAGTGCAAGAGGCTGAGTAGCCTTAGGACAACTCCATTTAAACTGGTTTTAATTTTAATGTTTTAACTGATGGTAATATTTTATAAATTAGTTCATCACATTAATTTTAATGAAAGCAGCAGCAATTCTCATTAACATATTAATCTTAACCACAACGCATAGCAGTGTCAGGAGGTAAAACGCTCCTGCACACCAGGACAGGACCGCGATGCAAAGGTCCTGAACGTATATGTACCTGTGGGATGATTTGTGGTTCAAAGCATCAAGGGATCAGGGAGAAGGCGGTTGAGTCGTGCAAGCACAGAGAGTCAGCTTCCTCAGGCTTTTATAATGCATCTTGGAAGCGAATTTTTTAAGATCCAGGCTCGGGCAACGTTGTGTGGGAGCAGCACAGGGTCAAAAAGGCAGGAGCACAAACTGGCGAGGAAAGCGGCCATTCCTCCCTGGGTGCCAGGAGCGTGGCTGGTAATTCCGCCTGCACTCACCAGCCGGCACCGAAACTGCCCGGCCAAAGGGGGCTATGAATATTGCATGCCAGGGAAGAATCACTCTGCACGCTGATTGCTGTGGGTGCTGACACAAAGGTGAATAATTCCTGGAGTATTTCACAAAACATGAGTGTCTGTGTGGCGGCGAGATGTGACCAAGGTGAAGAGCGTGGGAGCATCCCTTTTCTCAATGATGCTGGCATTCATCCTCAGCTACTTGAAATACATGGAGCTAAATTTACAGGAGTAAAAACAAGAATCACAACAAAACACTTTGCAACAAAAATACAGCTTTATTTAATTTCAACATTTATATTATTTCTAAAGAAAATATGCTGTGTTATATTTGGCATCTCTTAAACCAGCAAGCACTTCAAGAAATGGTATTTCAATACGGCACATCCATGTGTGTATCTCCGGGGTTAATTATGCTAGTACATAAGATTATCCCTTGAAAGAATATTTGATTGTTATTACTGCTTTGCAATTAGTATACTGGAAGCAGCTGTTTGCTTTTTATTTTTTTTTAAATGGCGCTTTAAATAACATTTGTGCCGCGGATTCCTTCTCCGTATAGAAACAGACCTCAAAATACTCTACAGTTTTAGCTCTTGATCCTAATTCGAGGCTGAAAAAGAAGAGTTTCCACATGAACACAAGTTGTCAAAAATACAGATTAGTAAGCTGTATAACATGCACTGAGATCATTTAGTTTTCCTAATTTACAAAACCTGATGATCTGGCTAAGAAATGTAACCTATAGACAAAAAAGCCCTAAAGATATATCCAGCCACCTCGTTTGTGCCATAGCTGACGGCAGCTGACAGACCAAACCTACCTTGTGAGGTGCTTGCCTGTCTTTGCAGCAGCCTGAGGTAAACTCTTTCAGCACTTAAATTTCCACATTGCTGCAACTGTCCAAATTCTAAACTAAATCTCTCTCCCTGAAATTTAGGCCCATTCCGTTTTCTCCTACTCTTAGGAAGGATGGAGAAGTGACTAACGTCCCTTTATAACAGTCCATTATGAAGAGATATAAACAGCTGTGCCTCTACTCTGTCCTTATTTCTTTTCTTCTGTGTGAAGACACTGAAATCTTTACTTCTTTCAAAATCTCCCGTTTGTTTCCCACATCCCAGGCAACTGATTCTTCACTAATACCCAACAGACATGAGTAATTACCTCCATCATATTATAAGCACTCCCTTCATTTCCCTGGAATGGCATTTTTCATAAGAGCATCACCTCTTCAAGTCAGATTCAATTTGTGGTCCCCTGTAATCCTCAGTTTCTCTCCTGAAGTATTATTGTCATTCCTTTTCTGTCTGTGGTTTTCATATTTCTTTCTATTTGTCTTCAATGAATTTTATCATCCTGATTTCAAGCCATTCCTCTAATGTGAGTGATGTTTTTTGAATTCTAATCCTGCCTTCCAAGCTGCTTGCAAGTCCTCCCAAATGGGCATTATCTGTAAATTTGGTAAGCTTACCATCCATGTGATTGAGCAAGCAATTAATGGCACCGTTTTATAGTGCGCTAGGTAGGAGACAGCATTGTGGAAGCCTGTGTGAGTTGCTCTCCCACTTTGGCAGCAAATGATTGTTCTCAGAGTCCAGTTTCCCAATCAGTTGCACATCCAGCCATCTACATTACGTGAGTTTAATTTAGTCCATATCTGCTCTGCTTGCTTATGTCATGTGGGAATGTGTTGAAGATACGCTGTATCAAACGCATCCCCTGTATCTGTTTTGCTGTCAAAGAAGGAAACGAGATCAACTAGATAGGATTTGTTTCTGACATGTCCCCGTGCAAGTCCTCTTATCTCCTTACTATTCTCTAGATGTCTACAAATGGCTTGCTTAATACTTCGTTCCTAATATTTTGTTTAATACAGTGTCCTGGAAATGCTATTAGGGCTGACTTTTCTGTAATTCTTTAGATTTTCCTTTCCTCCTTTGTTAGATACGGCATTGTGTTTGCCTTTCTTCAGTTTTCTGGGAACTTACTCATCCTGCTAATCACTAGTGTTTGAGATACTGCTTTGGTTAAATATTTTAAGGGTAAGTTTCATTAGGCTCCAATTTACCTCAGTATTTGTTCAGGTGTTCTTTTCCTTTTCCCTCTATGATCCTAATCCCAAATTCTTAATAATAACTTCTAGTCATAATTAACCTTTTTTATGAAGATGGAAACAAAAAAAAGGCATTGAACATTTCATCCTTTTCTATATCACCTATTTTCTGACCTCCCTTGTTAAGTACTACATTATATCTGCTGTCAGGCATAGCACAGCATTTGCAATATACTATAGTTTAACTCTAGCAAACCATTCACTTTAATGGCGCTGTGTGATTATGCACTCAAATATAAAATGATATTCATCTTATTTCAATGACATTACTTCACAATCTAATTCCAGACCATAACTCAATTTCTGCCAACAGTTTGATTGCATCCCACTTAAAATTAGTTCAATTGTGACTTTATTCTGTGATGCTAAGAAGTGAAATTACTCTGCATTGGTAATTATTAACAGAAAAAATCATTCATCAAATATAGCCAGCTTATGATCCAAACACTAAAGTGTATAGCTAAAGGATCCTATCATCTTTTTAAACAAAATCATAAAAATTTGTTGAAGTGACACTGAAGAAGTATATACACATTCAAAATGTGACTGTAAACAAGAAATAATACTCACCATCATAGCTAAACAGAACCTCTTTCATTGGCAACCTATAGAAAAAAGGGAAATAGAAGGGAAAAAACAAAGTGGAGAGGAGGATAAAAGCAGCAGTATGTTAAGCAGGCACGGTTCTACAAACTGGTAGACAACTTCATTCAGCACCTTGTTTTTTAAAAATATTGTTTTCCTGCACTGTTAATTTGTAACTATGCTTACTGAACTGGGGATGATTTTTCATGCGCTGACCTGTTTCAGGTCATATACTGCACACAGAAAATTTCAACAGACAAGCATCACCTTGGCTACACGCACGTTAGAGGGCATTTCAGACCCATGTTGAGTTTCCACTTCTTTTTTTGGACCCCATCCTGGGAGGACAGAGCATGTGGCTAACCTTGTATACACATGGCATGGATGTTGTTTTCCACCACCTTAGCAAGACTTTCGACATGGTCTCCTGCAACAACCTGGTACCCAAACCGAGAAGCAGGGTGGACTACAGAGTGGATGAATAACTGGCTGAACCACTTGTCTAAAAAGATTGTATCAACAGTTCAAAGTCTCTGTTCCAGATGGCATTTCAGAAGATGCTAGGGTGACATCTCCACTGGGGACCTGGGTGTAGGAGAGCCTACATGTCCAGGAAGTCTGTGCATGTTACTAAGTTGGAGGGGAGGGAGAGTGCTATATGCTGAGGCTACGGCTCCCATTCTGGAGGACTTTGCCAGACTGGAGGAATGGGCTAGTAGGAGCTTTGTGAACAAAGGCAAACACAAAATCCTGCATCTGGTGGAGGACAAGGTGGGTGGAGGAAGCAAACAACCCCATGCAATGGTACAGGGCAGTGACTAACTGGGTCAGTCTGAGGAGAAGAACCTGAGGTCTGGTTGATACCAAACTGAATGTGGGTCAGTCCACCCTTGTTGCAATGAAGGACATATGCGTACGTATATGTCATATACAGTTGCATTAGAGCATAGCCAGCAGGTTGAGAGAAGTTATTATTTCCCTCTACTGGGCACGAGTGACGCTGCATCTGGAACAGTTTCTGTTTTTGAGCCCTCCCGATGGAAAAGGTTGTCAACCAAACAGAAGAAACCCAATGGAGGACCATCAGGATGGTTGTGAGCATTCCTTCATTTCTGAGAGGGGCATATGCCATATGAGGGGATGCTACAGGGGTTGTTTAACCTGAAGAGTAGGCTAGGGGGGATCTATTTTCCCTCTCCAGCTATTTAAGCAGGGTCTATAGAGCACTCAGATTTGCATGGTGAAAGGAAAGGAGGCATCAAGTGGGGAAATTTTAACTAGCCATAAGGAAAAATATGTTTTATCATAGGAGTGGTCAAGCACTTCAACTAATTTTTGTCTGATCCTGTGATTCTAATCACTTATGCATTACTTAAGTATTGAATAATAAAAAAGCCTTCTTCCAACTACTACTGTGTTCTGCCTAGCTATCCAGGGCAAGCTTTTTTCCTCTAAAACTATTACACAGGAATCCTGCTATTATTTAAAAGGGACGAAATGCAACAGTTCCCTCTTAAAACCAAATGGAATTAGATTAAAATGGCAGTTAATATGATATACTGAAATTTTATACTTTCTCTGTATCACATTTATATTACTACCCTTTCAGACTTTTTATTGTAAATTTACCATATAAGTAATAACAGTAATTTTTTTTTATAGAGATTACATTAGAAATAAAATCCTATAAATGCATAAAATGCTTTTTACTTTTAATGCATGGTGATCTAATATGCCCTTTCCTGTCTGTAGGCTATAAATGAAACCTTTTACTTGAAACTAGGAGATATAATCATAGAATCATAGAATCACAGAATCATAGAATCATAGGGTTGGAAGGGACCTCTGGAGATCATCTAGTCCAACCTCCCCTGCCAGAGCAGGGACACCTTAGAGCAGGTTGCACAGGAACGTGTCCAGGCGGGTTTTGAATGTCTCCAGAGATGGAGATCCACCACCTCCCTGGGCAGCCTGTTCCAGTGCTCTACCACCCTCAAGGTAAAGAAGTTCCTCCTCATGTTTAGGTGGAACTTCCTATACTCAAGTTTGTGCCCGTTATCTGTCACTGGGCACCACCAAAAAGAGCCTGGCCCCACCCTTCTGGCACCCACCCTTTAAGTATTTATAAGCATGGATGAGGTCCCCCCTCAACCGTCTTTTTTCCAGACTGAAGAGACCCAATTCCCTCAGTCTTTCCTCATAAGAGAGGTGTTCCAGTCCCCTAATCATCTTGGTAGCCCTATGCTGCACCCTCTCCAGCAGATCCCTGTCTTTCTTGAACTGGGGAGCCCAGAACTGGACGCAGTACTCCAGATGCAGCCGCAGCAGGGCAGAGTAGAGGGGGAGGATGACCTCCCTCGACCTGCTGGCCACACAGTTCTTGATGCACCCCAGGATGCCATTGGCCTTCTTGGCCACAAGGGTACATTGCTGGCTCATGGTCATCCTGTTGGCCACCAGGACTCCCAGGTCCCTTTCCACAGAGCTGCTCTCCAGCAGGTCAGCCCCCAACCTGTACTGCTGCATGGGGTTATTCCTCCCCAGGTGCAGCACCCTACACTTGCCCCTGTTGAATTTCATAAGATTCCTCTCCGCCCAACTCTACAGCCTGTCCAGGTCTCTCTGTATGGCGACACAGCCTTCTGCTGTGTCAGCCACCCCTCCCAGCTTTGTATCATCAGCAAACTTGCTGAGGGTGCACTCTATCCCCTCATCCAAGTCGCTGATGAATATATTGAACAGGACTGGACCCAGTACTGACCCCTGGGGAACACCACTCGTCACTGACCTCCAACTAGACTCTGCGCCCCTAACCACAACCCTCTGAGCTCTGTCTTGCCATAGCATTGAAGCTGGCCAAAAGTATTGCCCAAATACCTGTTGCAACTATAAATTTCCTGTTGTACATATAAAGTATTAAAAATTAAAAAGCTTGAAGTATTGTGAAAGAATAAAGTAAAGGTAAAGTAAAGGTATGTCTGATGATATTTAAAGGTTTTATTTGAGAATTTACAAATATGCATTGTTTGGACCTACCTTTCTATTTATAAATATCAGAAGACTGCAGTTTACTGTTCCCTTTTAGTGGCCCATCCATTTAGGAAGTTAAAGAATTTGTCACAGCTATCACTTGAAATTCTTATTCCTTTAGTAAAAGCAGTAGTTGTTCTTACTTTTAGTGCTCATTTGCAGGGTCATTAAGTTTTCGATTAAATGAACTGTTACAAAGAAATGGAGAGAGCCTTGGGCTGCCGTCCTTGGCTTGGTGAAAATAAACTTGAGTGGTGAGACTATCGCTTCAGATAGGTCCTGTTCATTTTGTTCCAAAATATTTTGGAAGATTACAGGTCAAGTCAGAACAGTTCTCATTTTGAAGGTGAGTGACATCACAGGATTTTCCAATTTGCATCATCCAACAGCTTTTTTTATATGTATCGCTGTTGCTCTTTGCCTTATTATTTGCTGCCTTAATCTGTACGCTTAGTCTCAGTCTGCGCAGCACCCTTTATGAATTGCCTAATGGCCCCTAGTTCATTAGATAATTCATAAACTCTGCAGTTCGGCAGTGCTGCAAAGACCACGATGACCCTGTATCCCAGGTGTGGGAGCAGAAGAGATGCTGACTACATCACAGCGCGACACTCGCATGGTCTGTGGGCTGGCTAGCTATGGAACCGGCAGTGATGCTCTACCATACCAGTGTATAGCAGCTCTCCGCTGTCTGGAGGACGGGGTTGTAATTTTACCCAGGACTGAAAGTAAAAAGTGAATAGTGCTTCAATGATGTGACAGGTGGAGAGCCCGTGTTTGTGTCTCCAAGGAAAGCAAAAGGAGAGATGCAGTGTATGTCTGCAGGCAGGGAACGACCGGTCCCAGCACTGAGCAGAAGAAGAAGGTGCTTGAACAAAGGAGTTGGCATTTGAGTAGGAGCGGCTTCTGATACATTTCCCTCTAGTTTCCTTAGGCATCTACCATACCCCTGTTCTTGCCTTGACAGTGATCTTCTTTACAAGTTGAAAAGGTATTGAATGGTAAGTGAGAGCTGGATCTAGGAATACCTAACCACCAGCAGCAGCCTCCCTCGGGCTGTCAGGATAAGCTGGAGGAGAAGGCAGACCGTGCCTTCCCACCAGAGACCCAGAGACAGGGAAGGGAAGGCCTCCGCTTTGAGCACAGCCCATGTTCATCCATCCCTGCTCCACAGTGATCACGATGTCAAGCACCTTTGGGGGGGAATTTTGTAAGCTCTGGGCTTTTCTTTGTAAATCCAGGGTATAATGACAATTTTTTAATCTGGAAGAATCACGGAATCATGGAGTTTCAGAGGTGGAAGGGACCTCCAGAGATCATCTAGTCCAACTCCCCTGCCAAAGCAGGATTGCCCAGAGCACATTACTCAGGACTGCATCCAGGCGGGTCTTGAAAATCTCCAGAGAAGGGGACTCCACAACCTCCCTGGGCAGCCTGTGCCAGTGCTCTGTCACCCTCACCGTAAAGTTTTTCCGTGTATTTGAACAGAACTTCCTGTGTTCTGACTTGTGCCCATTGCCCCTCGTCCTGTCACTGGAAACCATTAAAAAGAGCCTGGCTCCATCCTCCTTCAACCCACCCTTTAGATACTTGTAAGCATTCATAAGGTCTCCCCTCAGCCTTCTCTTCTCCAGGCTAAAGAGTCCCACCTCTCTCAGCCTTTCCTCATAAGGGAGATGCTCCAAGCCCTTAATCATCTTAGTTGCCCTAGAACATCACTCTGTTCTGATAGTGCCATTTGGGTTGGAACTTTGATCTAATGTAAAACCCCTTACATAAATTATTTAGTACAAGGACACTTTCATAAAATGAAGAATAAAATTCTTCTTATATGTAGATTCTATCAATGATTAATACTATTGTTGACCTCTGACCAGGGACACTCCTTAAGTAAATAAAGATTAAGAGCAATGTATAACAGAACTTTGGACCTTATTGATATCCTCACAGAATTTCAAATTTCAAGAACTGTTAAAGTTGTTTAAAGTGGAGCAGGGCAGATTAACTGTTTCCCCTTGTAAAAAAAAATAAAATAAAATAAAAAGGAGCTTCTTGTGCTAAAACTCTCACAAATTTGCACAGAAGATAGTGAAATCCTGTCACCACTGAAGTCAGTGGAATCACCTTTTTCTCATGGGGTCTTTATATGAACGTTGACCTTACAGATGTTATTATTATCTCATATAATTATTCAGATCTTTCAGGAGTAACAAACAGATAAGACAGAGTAACAGATCCAGCAAAAGATTATATGAACCTAAAGTAATTGTATAATAGACTTGGGATTTTGCAAGTAATATATGAATAAGGGTAATGATTACACACTTTTAGCACCTGCATGCAATGTCTTTTTGTGACTATACAGGTACATATGCCTCATGTTCTCTCTAAAGATTCTGACTCAGTACAATTCTAAGAATGATTACAACATCATTCACACATCATATCGGAGGCAAATACCAGGTTTACTTGAAAGGAAAAAAGTAGGTATAAGAAATTAGTGGTGTATCTCTTGGTTAGGTTTTAAAGGAGTATCCTTCAGATCTCCTCTAACGAAAAAGCACCGGTTGTAGAGAAGGATTTCACAAGGAGGAGAATGTCCCTTATATGTTTTCCTGCTTTCACAGGGAAGGGACAGATCTGATTTGCTTCGTGTTGTTACAGATTGAAACTAAAGTTGCATGAAGGATATAATGCTGTTCTTCTGAATACAAAGGTAACTTCTTTTGTGTTTTCCCAGTGAATACTTTGCTTTGAGGAAAACAATATGAATTACTAAGTAGAAAATGGCAGCACCTTCCCTTCTTCCCCTCTTTCACTCCTTCCTAAAGGTCATGGAGGAGCTTATGTTTCACAGAGCATCTGTCCATCCATTCGTTTTTGGAACTGCATAAATCACATTGACTTTCTCTCACTGTTTTTTTAGCTCTGAGGAAGGAACCTTGTGGGAGAAGTTAAGCATGAGCCTATACGTAATTTTAGATAAAGAGCATTTTAGTGAGGGCAGAGACTACAGGACAGAGATACAAGTTTTTTATTACAGCAGTGAAAGTAATTTTGGGCTTATAACTTCACAGAGTTTTTCCTAATCAGTTCAGCATCCAAACAGGACTTCACTGATAAAAATGGCATTTAAGATTAGGTGGAGACTTGTGGGTTATGTAAACTCATAAAGTGTAAATTCAGCATAAACGGTTCCTAGAGTCAAGATAGGTTCCAAAACAAGAAGGAACAATACAGGTGCCTGAAAGATGTTGTCATTTTAAAAATCATCAGCCAAGGCCTACCTTGGTTTTTTCACTGCACTGAAAAGGGAAAGCAGCATAACACAATTTTGAAGAACCAACCATGTAAAAGAGAAAATGGTGAAAATTTTGTGGTTTTTCAAAGACAGCTCAACAACAACATATCTAAAAGAAGCCACCACCCTCAGGGCAGCTAAGAAGAGTGCCCCAAATATTTTGAGGTGCTTCTGGCTCTATGTTCCTCTCCTATCTGTCTCTAAGACAGCATAAATGTTGGTCTTCTTCTGGGTGTCAGTGCTGTATATTTCTGCCTCCAGCCTCAAGGGAAACTGATGCCTTTGTTCAGTCCTTCTTGACTGAGGATGAGCAAAGGGGGTTGTCTCTAGATGTGTTTGTGTCTACTCTGCCACCCACTAAAGATGGAAAGACATTGCTCAGTCTCAACATGGCCAACATGGTGTTCCCTGGCCACCTTCTCCTGCTAAAAATGGTATTAAAAATTGGGGAAAAAAAAAATTAGATAACATGTCCTGTACAAGTACTTTGAAAAGTTAATTGCAGATGACTTTCTTTGGTTGGTAATAGAGAAAAAAGAAAATCTGTCATCTCTTGAAGTTGTTTCCTGAACAGCTTGTGGTGAGCCTGACACAATTCTTCCTGCTGTATCTACATGTGGACTGAAGTCCACTTGCACAGTCATAGTCAGTTACAAAATACACATTAGTGACAGACTAGCACAAATACAGGAACCAGCACAAATACACAGCTTTCTCAGCTGTATCAAATGGCATCTGACACTTTTTTTAAATTTAAAGTTAACTCTTTGCCTCCAGCTAACATTATTGTAAGTGGTGAATGACACAATAAGATGTTAATGAAGGGAAATACAAAGAGTACTGATAACAGCCCAAGTAAATCCCCTTCTTTCCAATTGATTGTCTTCAGTCTTTATAAATGCAACCACAATTTCATCACAGATCTTTATTCTACAGGTCATGGTACAAATTGGTTGATAGAAATTCTCTTCAAGGTGTTTGTTTAATATACAAGGGAAGTTTTAGAAGACACTGCTATATATTTTATCTGCCTTCGAACAGACCGAGTTGGCTTCTAACCAAAGGAATTTTGCACTTTTGTTGTGATTGTCAATTTGGAACGCGCTACAACATCATGTTTTCAATAATATCTCAGTCACGATAGTCTGACTTTACTATGTCAGCATAAGATGCTTCACTTTCTGAACTGATCTTAATAACGCATCAGTTAAATTATGTGCCTTGTTTCTTTAGAGAAGCTTGATTTAACCTTTTAAAAGATCTGCCTTTCCATTAGATCTGCAAAGCTTTCCCTCAATGTGTAAATTATAAAGAAGAAGAATGAGAGATGGGGATCTAGCTGTTTGCTTTCCTCTATCTTATTTTCAAATACAGGAAAATAAACTGCATCATCAGAGGCTGCATATGCATATACCCAAACTTATACAAATACACATATATACATATACATGTATATATATACATTTTAGAGTGCCTGATGTAGTGCAAATCTGTTTCATCTCAACAACAAATTTTTTCTCAGAATATTCAGTCCTTCTCACCACCCTCTAATGAAGTACCTTTACTTCAATAATATTTCAGAAACTTTACAGATGAGATGGGAAAAACAACCTGTCTGAGAAGCTCAGCAAGGTATTTGTTGTCTAACTTCATCTCGTGAAGGCATCTTGGGGCTCCCTTTGGATGGATCCACAGCATAAACCATAACAACTACTTTTGAGAGAACCAAGAAATGGTTCCTGGGAGGCAGAGGAAAGGGTGTAGTAACAAGCAGAAAGGTCAAAGGCAAGGAAAAAGGGAGGAGGCTGGAAGGCTGTGATGAAGATTCAAACAAAAAGAGATGTGAAGTTTGCTCTGTGTCTCTAACCCCCTGCACAGATAGGCCAGGGATGCACATGAGAATAAGAGGCTACGTTCATGTCTCATACACTCCTGGTGCAGAAGAGGAGCCCATTGATCCACCCAACAAGTGACATGTCTACCTTTTATTTTTTTCCCTTTCTTTTACTTTTTTTTAAACCTTTTTTTTTTTTTTTTTCCCAGTGGAAACTGAGATTAACTGTGAGGATATATTGGCAGGCTGTCAGCAAAATCCGAATTCAGGCAAACCCTCTGCTTCCAACATGTGAAGGGCTTGACCTCAAAACTCTCTCCATATTTTTCAAAACAACAAGAAACTTACACATTTGGTAGCAATTATTGGTAAATATCCATTTTATTTATTTAAATGATCATTTTACTGCTTTTAGCAAGACTAGAATCTAATTTTAAAATAATAAATTAAAAATAAACTGTGTTATGAAAATTTAATTATCTATATTGTTAAATTCATAAAAAAACTTTTGAAATAATTGTGAGTGTGTGTCTGGTAACCAAAAGAGGTCTCAGCAGTATAAAAATCATTCTTGTGTCATAAATGTACTCATACTGCTACTATTGGTAGTAAGTTATGCCTTCTTATGTGAATTTCTAAAATAGTATCGAAAATGTCCTTTAACTAAAGGTATTCTATTATATTCCAAAGCCTGCAGTAGAGATTACGATAGTTAATTAAATTGCATATGTTTATTTCAACATTGAGGCTATAATTCAGCTTCATGTTCATGACCTTGTTGGAAAAAAGTCTTGCCTGTGCCAGCAGAACCTTTTTAATTTTTATATGCCCTGTCTCAAGAGAAAATAGATGATGTGTAGCAGATCGCTTCAGGTCTCACTGAACAAATTTTCTAGGGTGGTAACTACTACGGGCCTAGAGTGTAGATATGTAAAGGTAGTAGGGAATTTGCCACTGAATTTAGACTTCGAGAACATTTGTGTCCTTCTTCAAAGTCAAATAAATCTGGCACTGAATTTTGATACTGGGCAAACTTGCACTATGTGTTCTTTTATGTTTTCTTGACAGTCCTTTACAAAATTCTCAATAACTAATTATTCTCAGTACTTCTGGTAGTTGTTATGTCTGGTATTTAAAAAAGAAGCTACACCAGTGCCCACAAATTGTAGAACGCTTGATTTAAATGGGGCTATCTGCAAATTCCACTTGCTAACATCCCAACAGCACATATCAGGATCCCGAAGTGTAAATGTTAGTATTACTCCAAATTCACATAAGCAACAGAATCTGCAAAACAACTATTTTTTTCTTCATTAATCATGAAGAATAATTAATGCTTATCTAGTGCGTGCACTGGATAAAGGCAGATTTCAGAGCTCAGCACATTTTTGCTCATCAAGTCTACACAAGCTACATAAATAAAAGATAAAGCTAGCATGCAGATGCTTAAACTCATTAAATGTCAACTGATTACCTCCTTAGAGCTGAGTGTTTCGTTTTCCGGAATAGGCACTATGGGATGACTGGGCTGCCGAGCCAAGATGTCGCAGGTTGGAGAGAGCATGAGGTTAAAAAGGGGAAAAAGAAAACTGTTATCAGTTCAATTTCTGTATAAAATATCACTAAAGTCTAATAACGAAAGTCAATACACTCAGTCGTCCAAAGGATAGCAGGGCAATGAGATCCCGTTTGTGCCCAACAGGCTCCCCGTTGAACAGGCTCTCTCTTACTACTCCTTGTCTGTATGAATATCTATGTCAAGGTATGGCCTATTTTCTCTTATATCACGTTCCCATAATTAAAAGGGTGGGGAAGGGATAAATCACTTTCCAGTTTGAAAGAGGCATCTCAAGTAAACGTCACAGCAAGGGCACCTGCCTTATTATACATTTAGGAGGAGATAATACACATAAAGTTATTTAAAACTGCAGCTGTATTTCTGTCACTTTGAATATCTGTCTTCTTAAAACTCCTCCAAAAGAGCTCTCCTTAATCTTAAATTTCATAGACTAAATCATGCAATCATTTGACTAAAAAGTGCTGTATAACGGTAAACAGTATGTGTAGAAAGAAGTTTTAGATCTCAGTAATTTCCCGGTGTTTTGAGTATTATATGATGTGCATCTAAGTAATGAAGCTTGATGGATGTGACTTAAGTGAAGAACTCAATCAATTTAAATAAGATTTTAATTAAAATATAAGTAAATAGATAAGCTGGAGCTTATAAAGACAATGTGAAGATCATAAGCTTGTGAGGTGTTACCTATACAGTGACACAGAGACATCCTCTTTAGAGCAAGGGCTGCTGAAAGCATTGGGGTTTGGGTAACTTAGGATTGTACAAAACCAACGTTGGAAGAAGCCTGTTATTTTCAAAGTATCAAAGGCATTACTTTGTTTTGGTATTTAGATCAAATAGTAAATAAAGAATGTGTTGCTTACAAAATATTGCTCTTGCCCCAGGAAAATTAATTTCAAAACTGTACTTTTTGAGAAGAAAAACTGATCTGCTAAACTGGCCCTATGTACAAAGAAGGATACTGAAGTGGAATATACTCTAATTTTCTGTAATTACATTATGGATCTGGTATGTATTTTCCTCTCTCTCTGTAAATCTGCCCTTATTTGTTTTCAGGAAAACAGGAATCAACTCTAACAACAGCAGCAGCAGGTACAAAAGCTGTGAAAGTTTTAACTTTTTTTTCCCCCAAAAATGAAGAGGCAAGTGAATAATTTTAGGCCATAAGTTTGTTTATTTATTCAGTAAATTTAGACAAAGGAATAATTGTAGTCAAAGGAAGGGTAAGGAAGGGGTAAGGAGCCTATATCCCGTCAGCAGCAACATCCCTCCCTCTGCAGCACACCTGGCTCCCAATTTCAGCCCACAGAGCTGCCGAGGCAGCCCCCGGGCCTTACACCACCCTGCTGCTGCAGCACAGCTCTTCACAACGGCCACAGGAGGTGTTTGATGGCCTACGTGGGAGACAGAAGTCCTGTTTCCAAACCCAATATCCTGCAGCTACCGAGGGTGGGCAATCCTTGGTGATACGCAGGTACAAAGTTCTAGCAACACCTGTGGTATCTTGGCAAGCTTATTTCATTGAAATAAACCCTCGAGTTGAGTTACCTATTGCTCACCAGAATATGGCATCTCCATATTCCAGGCAAAGTAAGAAAGCTTGATCACGAAGACAAGAGGGAAAGTATTGATCATTTTCTGTTTAATTTCTGATGTGCGGCTAGGCTCTTGGAGAAGAATTGTCCACTGCTTGCAAGAAAGAAAAGCTCCCTAGTCAGGCAGTAGTTCTTTTTCTCAAATTGCACAGAGAGCCAATCAATGAAAAATGCACTTTTATTGTGTTATCTTGTCCTGGCCTTTCTTGCCGGTATTCATTGCTTACCGTGTTAACCTGAGCTGTCTCTCTGAGTCTTGATTCTGCCTTACCTTGTTCCTTGAGTATGAGGTCTCAAGACCCTCCTTAGACCTGACAAAAGTAATGATCTTTTTTTTGTCCAAGAAATATATTTGCTTCCTTTATTTTGATGCCATCCTCTTTTCAGACTAAAAAGTCGACACATATAACAGTCTCCATAGAGAGGAAAAATTATCTGTATTTTCTGGACAAACACTCTTACCACTGGTTATTAATTGAAAGAAGACAAGTGAGAGGCAAACAAGGACTTCACTGATTAGTAATGAGGGAAAAAACTTAACACAGGCTTAAGACTTGGAGAAAACCTGAAAACTATACAGTTCTCTCTGTTTTCACAAGGCCTCTCTGACATAAGCCCCCTGAAGTTATCTTGGAAGAGTCTATACATTCTACTAGTCAGGTGTCTAGAGATCTAATTTTGCTATGACATGGGGTCTAGTCTTAAGGAATTTACATATGGCTACATTTATAAAGAACTTTAAGTAGTACTTTAGTGAATACGGAGCACATAAGCCAAGTGCTGCATCCTTTCTGCTGAAATAACACTAAGTTTTCCAGGTCCCTCAAAGGAGGGCTCTGGGTTTTTCCCTGGAATTGTACAGCTCTGCCTCCGCCAGCGGCAAGGGGGCCGAGTGCCTTGGCCTGGGTGACTTCATCCTAACGAGCTGGAGGCCTGTTCCCTGTGTTGTTTCCATCAAGTGCCAATGTAATTTGAAACGTGTCAGCCTTGCTGTGGAAAAGGTCCTGTGCCTGTCCTTCCAGAGCCAATAGGCTACAGAGTCTTATTATTTCCTCCCTGATTTTTCCTTAAAAATATGGTATTGTTTTGTTCTTGAATACACACCATGCTAGTGCCACAAGCAGGATGGAACTTGCTGTCCCAGTGCACTTGGTTTCTGCAGTTCCATGGGTAAGGACCAGAGTCTTTTAGAAGAGAGAGAAGCTTGAATCTCTGCAGGGAGAGATGAGCCCTGTAATCAGGTCTCTCACTGTCTGGGCAAGTACCAAAGGAGGGCATTGACATCTCCATGTTGTCTTCTCTGCATGGTGGTCAGCCCAGGGTGTTCAGAGGACACTTAACAGGATAGGTAGTCTGTCTGATTAAACTCAGCCTTGTACCTGAACCATAGTACAACTTACGGCCCTAAGCACAGGGGAAAGATCCTCACGGAGTAAGCTCACCTCTCTGCAAAGATGAGCTACCAACAACAGAATACCAGACAGACAACTTAAAAATACCAGAACGCAAAGGAGGCAGAATGAGGTGGGATTATCCCTTCCTTCCTAGACATTATGTGTCTATTATCCTTCAGAGTCATATAGGAATGTGCTCGTGTCCACAAAATCTGATGTGTGAACGCAACTTGGATTATGTACTTTTTGCGGGTGTATTGTCTTAGTGAGACCTCATCAAGCTCTGTCACTGGCAGTCTTTCATCTCCAGCTCAAAGCAGCTGCCAAGAAGCTCTATTTTCTTCTACGTATGTAGAAGGATTGCATCTGTTAATGGTTGAAGATGACAGTATTACTTTTCTTGTTTCCTTTGCCAGTTACAAAATTCCGCATTACTCTTACAAGGTTAATTAATAATTCTTGACTTTTCCAGATGTCACACAGTTTTCCGGTAATGTGACATTTTCTTTCTGTGACTATTTCTAAGAACGGTGAAAGAGCAAACTAGACAAATCTGCATTTGTGGCTGCAACAACTGTACTGAGGAGAGCAGAATATCCTGACAATATATAAGTATCTGCAGCATGTAAGTTCAAAGAGAAATTATATACCTGGCCCAAATAACCTCTTACAGGCTTAAAAAGGAGATGGTTATATAACATCTTAGTTGGACCTTTGTTCATTTAGCTCTGTAGAGTGATCAGCAAGACATATTTGCCTTTAAAAGGTCAGTTTATCTTTATTGTGCTATGAATCACAGCTGCCTCTGAACTAATATAAAACTTTCTGAGGTGTTCTCAATGTAAGACCTTTTTCATAAATCTAAGTCACTCTCTAGAGGGACTGCAACCTTTGCTAATTGAGACACAGGTTTAAAACTCGTTGGAACCAGTGAGAGGTAATGTACATAAGAAATAAGAATGTTTCAACTATAGTAACCAGAGAACATTCATGTATACACTATTCTTCCAAACTACTCCATTAAGTCTTTAATCCACTTCTTTGAAAATACATTAGGTACTCTAGACGCCAATGAAAAAGTGAGTCATTCCTTCACAATAGGAAAAATTACTAATATCTCAAAGACTAAAAATGTTTATTTACACATGCATAACAAAAAAAAACTATTTTTATAAAACAATTTTATAGATGAAGTACAAGAACATGAAATCTAGGTGTCCTGGTTTGAGTGACAAGGGACTAATTTCTCTTCTAATACTTGGGAAGACTTCACTTTTAGAAGACTTTAGTGTCTGAATTTGTGAAAATATTTACTTTATAGCCAGCTATGGTGCATGGCTTTCAAGGTCTAGGTGTTTTTGAGCTCTCCAGGTGCAGGGACAAGGAGGAACGAGACCTGAGTGCTTGACCCAAGCTGGCCAACAGGATTATTTCATACCATGAACGTCACATTCAATATAAACTAGAAAGTTTGCTGCAAATTGCTCTCTCTCCCTTCATGGATGCCATCTTGAGAACTTTTTGCCCCGGTGCCAGACCACTGAGCTCTTCCCTTCCTCCCAAAGCCGTAGCGCTCTCAGTGTCTGACATTTGCTGTCCACTGCTGGGAGTGCACAGCTTCCTACTGATAGAACTGGCTAAGTATAATCCTTGTATATTTTATATTGGTATCAGGATCAATATTAGCTCTTTAGTGTTACTAATGTTAATCATCTAGTCTTATTCTATTAAATCAGTTTAAATTTCGGCCCCTGGGTTTCCTTGTTTTTTCCCGATTCCCCTTCCCAGGCAGGGAGGGGTCATCGGGTGATAGAATAATTGTCTAAATGACAATAAACTGTTGTGGGTTTCTTAACCTATAACACTAGGGTACCAATAAATGGTAAAACACTCACTGCAGAAGAGCAAGGACTACATTCAACTAAGGGAACAGAAAATATATCATGTACAGAGACAATTTATAATTACGATCTCTATAGTATCTCTGAAATGTCACGGTATAAAATCCATTTCAAAGATTCAGTCTGTTAAGCACCCAATTCTTTTGCATCTTTCACCTCTCTATAAAAGGAAATATAAAGTAGAAATTATGACCACAACTAAGCTTTATAATGTGTCTTCAACCACATATGCAATAGAACACCCTTACTGACTGACTTGCAAATCATTATTATACACTACTGTACCTGTGCATTTTTAACTTGAAGATTTCAAAACTCTCTCCAGACACTGATAGGTACCTGCATGAGAGGGACAACTTGCATGCAGACATGGTTCCCTGACAGGTTCTCACAGGACACAGGCCTGGAGGGCACCAGAGTCAGGTGAGACTGCAAGATTTGTATCTGAATACCAAAGCCTGGAGGAGTTACAGAGCTTTGCAGTAGGGATTCCTTATCTCTAAGTGGAGCTGGAGGGAAGGAGATGCACGCAACCACACACCCATAGAGTAAGGCAGCAAAGTAGACAAACATCTTCTAATCACACAGATTAGCACTATCTGGTTTGAGTTAGTTCAAATAACCCAAATGATGCTTTTTTGATTTCTGGAGTATTTGAATGTTTTCAAATTTTCATCTGTATTGGAAAGAAAAATCTTTCAGCATTTACAACAACAGAAGTATTTGAAATTTCCCTCAGCACATTGATGGTGAACTATTTATGGACTCACAGAAATCGAGTCATTGCTTAGAAGAGACGATGCTTCCCCACCCCTGGAAGGCGTTCATTGCTCATTGACTGATAACAGCCAAAGAATTTTAACTTCGTTCCAGGTGACAGTGGGAAATGAAACGGATTTAATTTTCAGAGCCAACCTTCCCTCCACATATTTTCTTCCCAGATTAGCTGCAAAACTGTTTTCTGAGTAAGCTTCTCGTGCAACAGTGTTCTTTGACCTCAGCTACTTTAAATCCAAACCACAAACTTTGACTGAATTTTCAAAGGTATATATGTGTAACTGTCACCTATTATATTAAAATTTGTATTAAGATGATATTCTGCCTACCATAGAACCACTAAAATGATAGCCACTGTTTAATTAAGAAAAAGAGAAAGCTAGTACTATAATTTACAGTTTACCATATATGACCTCTTCATTAAAGTTCAGAATGCTTTGCCAAAAAGAAAAAAAAAAAACACTAATGCCTTGAAGTTCATATAGGTAAATACCGCCTTCTCTAATTCAAACTGTAAGTACATACTTGGAATTTCACCAGAAATAATTATACATTTAAACATTTTTCTAACGTAACTGGAAGTGGAGTAAATTAAGGCCGTATTTCAGAGTACACATTATGTCAATACCTGCAATAAAAGTTAAGTGAATTCTAATTGTAACAATTTGTACATTTGTACATTTTAAAGTAGGGTTTCCAAAGGTTCATCAGCTCACTGCTTACTTTTCCTTGGTACCTCAGAAGAGTTATTTACAATCTAAAGAAGCAGAGGAAATTCCCCAGAAACATTATGTTCAGTGAGGTCGAAGATACAAATTCCGCTATAGCTCTGGGCATTTTGGCATCGTTTCCATTAATTATGATTTTTTTTTCCTTCAGACTTCGTTTTCACACTGTCTTCAATAAAAAGCATACAAGTGTCATTTCTGACTCTCATATAGGTTACATGCCCACCAAATCTTGTTTGATATTTTTCACTCAATAGTGTATTTCTGCTTTTGTTGTTAATAACAAACTTTACCTCTGAGTGGCTTCTGTTCTTTGTAATTTTGTCTTTTGTTTTTATTACTATATTACAAGCAAAGGCATGTCCCCAGGTTACAGTTGGTTACAGTTACAAATCTAGTCATGGATCAGGATCCCAGCATCAGAAGCAGCCTCCAAGCTATGGTAAGTTTGCCCCCATCACCATGGGACATATCAGAGAATCCCTTTCACAACAGAGGCGTTAGAGGCAGATACTAGGAGTGTTGGGTTGATGTGTTTCCTTTGGTTGTTCTTCTAAGATGTGTGTTCACATATTAATCTGAAGACACAGAAGGCTAAGATAAAGTCATCTCAGAAAGCAATTATTAGCTAGAGACAGAATTTCTACCATATTTGATATTGTTTTATGTATTAAAAATGTCTGCCTGAAATCCATTCTGCAGAAGATTAGATGGAATCATCCTAGAAAGGCAGGCAGAAGACTGAACTCAAGTTTTATATTATGTAGAGACTTATAAGAATGAAGACAAAACACTTTAAAGCACTTTTTGGTGCTTGAGACTAGTTTAAGCTATCCCAGCAGACAGCCTGGCTGGACAGTCGCACTCAGAATTGCAGTCAATGGTTCCATGTCCAAGTGGTGCTCAGTGACAAGTGGTGTTCCTCAGGGGTCGGTACTGGGACTGGTGCTGTTTAACATCTTTGTTGGTGACATGGACAATGGGATAGAGTGCACCCTCAGCAAGTTTGCTGACAACACTAAGCTGTGTGGAGCAGTCAACACACTGGAGGGGAGGGATACCATCCAGAGGGACCTGGACAGACTTGAGAGGTGGGCCTGTGCAAACCTCATGAAGTTCAAGAAGGCCAAGTGCAAGGTCCTGCACATGGGCTGGGGCAATCCCATACACAAATACAGGATGGGCAGAGAATGGATTGAGACAGCCCTGAGGAGAAGGACTTGGGAGTGTTGGTTGATGAGAAATTCAATATGAGCTGGCAGTGTGTGCTTGCAGCCCAGAAGGCCAACCGTGTCTTGGGCTGCATTCAAAGAAGCGTGGCCAGCCGGTTGAGGGAGGTGATTCTGCCCCTCTGCTCTGCTCTGGTGGGACCCCACCTGGAGTACTGCATCCAGCTCTGGAACCCTCAACATAAGAAGGACATGGACCTCTTGGAGCGGGTCCAGAGGAGCGCCCAAAAATGATCAGAGGGCTGGAGCACCTCTCCTATGAAGACAGGCTGAGAGAGTTGGGGTTGTTCAGCCTGGAGAAGAGAAGGCTCTGGGGACACCTTATTGCAGCTTTCCAGTATCTGAAGGGGTCCTACAAGAAAGCTGGAGAGGAACTTTTTACAAGGGCATGTAGTGATAGGATGAGGAGTAATGGCTTCAAACTGGAAGAAGGGAGATTTAGAATAGACATTAGGAAAAAAAAAAATCACTATGAAGGTGAGGAAACACTGCAACATATTACCCAGGAAAGTTGTGCATGCCCCGTCCCTGGAAGCGTTCAAGGCCAGGCTGGATGGGGCTTTGAGCAACGTAGTGTAGTGGGAGGTGTCTCTGGCCATGGCAGGGGGGTTGGAACTAGATGATTCTTAAGGTCCCTTCCAACCTAAACCATTCTATGATTCTACAATTCTATGATGATTCTATGAAATGAGAAGGCAGAAAGCAACAGAAGTGGCACAATTTTCACAGAGGAAACACAGTTTCCACAATTTCCAAGAGGAAACCTGGACAGTTCTGGGCACACTTGACTGGGAAGCAGATTTTGATTTCTGAGTATGGAAAGTGCCTGCTGGGGCTTGATCCTACCGTGTTCAAGAAAACAATTTTTTTGGTGCATGTTTTCTAAACGAACAAAAGTACACCAAAGAAATATCAGGGTCAAAAATTTCTCCTAGTGGAAATAAAACAGCAGGGGTCTCAAAATTGCCTAACTATTCAGGCCAAAAAGAGTGACACATTAATCAATTCCTTTTTTTCCTTTGGAAGAGCTCTCTCGGCAGGAGTAGGTAGCAGAGTTCTTTCCAGGCAGTGCCAGTCTTAAGACGTCTCCACGTTAAGTGCATGCTGCTGTGTCTCCTGTTGAGCCTAAGCTACCTTCATGTTCTGTTGCTAATTTGATGGCTTCGAAGAAAGCAATTGATTACCAAGTTATGATCCTTCTAAAGTGCTTGAGGAGAAATGACTTTGTTTAAAGATGAGCTGAGCAAGAACTCGAGGCATTTTCTGCAGCCATTTTCAAACCAAGTCCAAAGTGATAGAAATATCATCTAAATATGATATGATTAAAATAGCTCATTAAGCCCAAACATTGCCATAAAAGAATATACGAAGGAGACACAACAATAATAAGCATTAATATTTTCCCAATGAGGGGATCCAGTTTGCACCACATCACTAATGAACTGGCTTGTTTGCCTCTGATTTCTTTTTCTACACTAAAGCAATTGTTCTGGATTACAGATAGTAGAAGGTTGATCAACCACAATACACCTACACAAGTACAGCATTTAAATATCAAAGTTCAAAGGAGAGAAAGAAACTCTCTTCTAGAAATAAAAGCAGCTGGGATGATGTCTGGGAGAAAAATGCTTTTCCATGGCAACCTTGAAAGGCTGCTGCATTCACAGAATGTCAATTTCCACTATGCTACTATTAATCAAATACAAACTCCAATGGGTAAGAGATTGGATGGTGAGGTAAACACCGCTGATTTCATTTAAAAAATAATAAAGATTCCCTTTAAATATTCTGCTTACCCAGGAGCCTGCAGACCTGCAAGTGATTATTGAAGGCTGACACTTCCAACACAACATTTAGTGATTTTAAGAAAACTTCATTTACATCCAGGAAAAAAAAATTAAATTGGCTTGACCCCAAAGTTGAACATTAAAGAAAAATTGTCCTCTGCAGCTTTGGACCTTTACCCTTATAAGCATTGTCTGATCAGGTACAGAAATGGTAATTCTTTAACATTTCTCATACCTCTTGCAAAAAGCCAGATATTTACATTGATTGTGCCTCCATATGAATTGTAGAATCATAGAACAGCCCAGGATGGAAGGGTCCAACTTTTTGTGAGAACGGGACCCTAAATGAGATTGTCTATCACCCTGTCTAAACACATCTTGAAAACCTCCAGTGATGGGAACTCCACCACGTCCCTGGGAGGTTGCTCCAGTAATTGATTGTTCCCACAGTAAAAAAAATCTTTCATATAACAAGATGTAACTTCTCCCAGTGCAAGTTGCACCCATTGTCCCTTGTTTCTCCATGTGGCTCCCTATGAAGAGAGAGATTCTGTCCTCTTTGTAGCCACGCTTTAAGTACTGGAATACTGTGATGACATCCTCCCTGAGCCTTCTCTTCTCCGGGGAAAAAAGACCTAACTCCTTCAGTCTTTCCTCATAGGGCAGGTTCTCCAACCCTTTGATCATCTTCGTGGCCCTCCATTGGACTCTCTCCAGTCTGTCCACATTTTTTCTGAATTGTGGAGACCAGAACTGGACACAGTACTCCTGGTGCACAGTTGTGTTCTTCCACCCTACATAGTCCTCCGTTAAAGGCTGGAGAGATTCCCAGCAGAAACACACTTTGGAGTTAACCACGGAGCTAAACATTAGCTCAAGCTCTCCATCACTGCAAGAGTTGAGCTCAAGTCCACCTTTCTGAGCTGATTTATTCCAATCAAAAGGAAAAGGAACTTTTTTTTATAATAAAAAGTCCAACTCATATAATTCATATTATTCAAGACCAAGGAGTGTAAATAAGAGCAGCAGCGCCTGGTGCCTGGGTGCAGAGTGGGCAATGAGAGGACGAGGGAGATGACAAGGCCAAATAGAACAGAATCAGCTCACTTGAATGAGCAACATTTTTGTTTCAGAATCAGCCTGTGCACAGGTGAGAGGAGAGCCTTCTCTGCTCTTCTCCAAGCAGAAGGACAGACACAATACCTTGGTTCCTGCTCTCTCCTCCCGTCAAAGCTAAAACCACATTGTGAAATGATTTGGGGCACAGCTTATGGATTTCATCACTCTGAACAGTTATAATGTACAAAACCTGTCAGGTCTATCTTTCAGCTTCAACTGTGTAATTTCATCAGCTATGAAGACTCAGGTACTTGGTGGAGCACCAAGCAAAAACAACCTGGCACTGGGTCCAGTCTGCCTAAACACCACCACAGTGTCCTTTCAGGAAAGTATTTCAGATAGACACAGCTGTTCTTTTCTTACTCCCTGAGCCAACAATTGAAATGACATTGGTTTTAGGAGCTCACCGTTTCTAGCCTCCTTAATATAAAACACTGGTGATCATTCTGGTTTTTCCCATATCCTATTTCCTATTTCTGAGGGAACGCTTGTTTAAAGTAATTTTTTAATGAAAATGTGGGTGAAGAGTAGCAACTCCATTCGCTCGCATATCCCGTCCGTTCTCAGTAGTGTATTTTCAACACATTTTAAATGATTGTATTTATGGCAGCAGGTTTTGCCCTCTAGTGGAAGATGAAGCAAAATACAACATATAGTTAGAAATGTAACACATATCGAAATTGACCATGTGGACACTGACCATGTGTTTACTGGATAGCTGGAGAGGCAGCAAGCGAGTCACTATGCATATTATCCCTTATCCCAAGGGATGAGGAATGGAGAGCGGGAACTCCAGGGAATTTACAGAGATGACAGTCCAGGTTTAGTAGAGAATAGAGAAATTCCCATGGTGTTGGGATGTTGTTTATGGAACGGGTCTAACAGTTTTGAAATTTCAACACCTGATAATGTGTCTACTGTACTGTGTTTTCTGTGACTTCGATTATTTACAGAATAATAGAATCATAGAATTGTCTGGGTTGGAAGGGACCTTTAAGGTCATTGAGTCCAACCATTAACCTACCACTGCCAAAACCACCACTAAACCATGTCCCTAAGCACCGCGTCTGCCCGTCTTTTAAATACCTCCAGGGATGGTGACTCCACCACTTCCCTGGGCAGCCTGTTCCAATGCTTCATAACCATTTCTGTGAGGAAATTTTTCCCAATATCCGTCCTAAACTTCCCCTGGCACAACTTGAGGCAATACAACAATAAATTTAATAATTTCTTTTTGAAAACATTAATAGTTAAGACTGTAGTTGGGTGGTGCAGAAGACAAGGTTATTGCAAGAAATAACAGGCAAATATTGTCAGAGTATTTATGAATTTATATAGACTCAAATGTTAAATATTGATCATGTGAATAACATCGAAATTAATCTTCCTTTGCTTATCAAAGAGTGGTAATGTTATAGACCAAAACAGAAACATTATAATAATTATTAAAACTTAATAATAATTAAGTGGTGAATGTTTACTTCTTGTGTAAATAAACTTTTGTTTGTATTAAACTAGCTCAGTATTGACATCTGATTGTTCTGTTTCCCAAAGTTTTGGGCCACACCTACCTAGCGAGTGACATCAGTTCATAAATACATTTTACTAAAACTGTTTACTAGCACTACCAGTAATGCTTAAAAATCTTACCTACACCTGACAATTGAGTAGTCTCATTTTATATCAGCTAACCTTGTCTTCATTGGCTCAGACTTTGAAATTATTGCAAATAATTAAATAATTAAAATCATTTTAAACACTAGGAAACAATCAATGGTAAATTGAGTTATACTGAAAATACTCCAAAGAAGTCTCAGAAAAGATATTTGTCTCAAAAATCTTTGTCGTTCTCACCAATCCTGCTTCAGAAGATCTAATTACTGAATTTTTTTGTACTAATCATGGTTAACGTCATAGATTGTTGTGGATTTTCACTAAATCTTATGAGAAGGAAAACTTGCTATATTAACTAAATTAAGGGACACGTTTAGAGAAACACAAGCTTTATCATTGTATGTGGTCTTGACCAAAGTCAGGAGTCTATTCCACTTACACGCTGAGAGGGATGGCAGTGGGAAGCCAACCAGAAGCCTGAAATGGTGATTTTTTTTTTTGCTTAAATTGTCACAGCAGGTCAGTTGTAGGGTCTCATCTAAAATACAGCCCTCCAAATTAGCTCCCTGATGACTTAACCTTTCAAAATGCTGCTGCAGAAGTATTTGAAGTAAAATTAAATGAACCTCTGAGTTTTTCTTCGATAGAATACTGCACTCTTCAGTGCCTTCTGGGCTATGGATGGCGCTGCTCAACCCTGGAAAGTTGCAGACTTCGAGAGTCAGAGTTCAAAATCAAAAAAATCAAAATAAGAATGTATAATACATACAAAATATATAAAAAAATATAAAATATAAAAGTAAAATAAAAGTTGTTTACACATGTGTGAAGCTTACAGGAAAAACATGTGCAATACCTTTGCTAACAGCAGACAGTAAAAAATGACCCAAGAAAGAGAGAAAATTTATATTGTACAGAGAAATGGAAGAAATCAAAGAGGTGATGTAGCTCTCATATTTACTTTGTACAGGAAGAACCTGATAACATCAGAGAGGTGTGGCTGCATTTATCAGTTTGCAAAGCTCACAAAGGTTGCTGGGAATGACAAAAGTTCCTTGAGATAAAAAACTGTGGATGGAGAGGCCTTGTAATCATCACCATATGGGTGGAATCCAAATACACAGGCTGGGCTGTCCTACGACCTCTGCATTCAGGAGAAGAGTTTTGTGTGCATAATGCTATGGGAAATCAGAGCAGCAGCAAAATTTCCTTATTATAGCAATTATTCAACAAGAATATGCCTGTTTGAGAAAACAGCTAACACGATATACCAAAAAATTACACTATCTTAATTATCTTCAGGCATTTTTTTCCCTGCCTTATTTGCCTTCCTATTCAAATTTCTGAGTTTCTATCAGTGTTTTCATTATCAACTGCAAATACCCATTTTCATTATGAAAAAATGGCTTCAGCGGTCACATGAACTGTTTGTTTGTTCATGTGAATGCCCTGCGATGAACCAGGAAACTTGTTGAAACAGAACAAAACCCAGTCTAGCAGATGTGAAAAGGTGCTTTTGCTCGGGATGCCTCAAAGACAGAATTGAAGGTTGCTTTCAGTTTTAGTTTCGATCCATCCCAATAAGTGGGTAAAATGGTAAATTCTATAAATCCCACAGGATGGAGGGGCCAACTTCAGACACTATTGGCATTGCCTGTTAACCTAAATTATGTTTCTAGCCAATGGGGAGAGAAAGGCATTTCTTCAGAGTCTGACGGCTGACCAACATACATTCTCTACAGAGGTGACACTTCTCTCCAAAGCAGTCTCGGCTCCCAGTGTGCCTGGAACTAGCAATGCATATTTCACCCTGGTGCTTCCCCTGAGGAGGAAACCATGACATAGCCCAAAGAAACAGCACCTAATGCCTGTGTCTTAACGTCTTGCATCCGAAATAAAGCATACTGTACATCTCAGAATGGGATTACCTCTCATTGCATCAAGGTTTGAACATTTGCAGCCAGATTCCAGGTTAGAAAAGGAGGACATGGGAGGGGTGCATTTGAGGGGTACAAACAGGACCTTCCACGGACTTCCACAACTGATGCTTTTCTAACACCAGACAGGGGCTCTCTTGAGGTGTTATAAATACCTCATGCCATCTGTTCTTTAAAAAGACTTCAGCCGAGACATAGGGTCTAGATTTCACCTTACAAAGGTCATTAGCCAGCCCTGTCACCCACACACCTTGGACTACAGAGATTTTGTCTTTCTTCACTGTTGTTTCAGACACAAATATCAACAAAGGCACGATTCCCTTTGCATCGGCAAGAGACAACTGCTTGTCAGGATGACAGATAAAGCCACTGGAAAAGCCTGTATTTCTCTCAGGTTAGCTTCCCTTCCCTCAGTCCCCAAGAAAAAAAGAAATGGCCCATTACTTTAATATGGGTAAATGTTAAAATAATCTGAGCATGAGGGATGAAATAGATTATTCCTCCTTTAGAGAACAAATAACTTGAAAGAAGAGTGGTGGGAGCCCTGTCGTAGCTGATCTGGAGGAAGTAAACCCTGACACAGGCTGGGCCGAGGGAAGGAAAAGCAGTAACATCTCCAGGGACGCATCTGAGATGCATCTCCCAGAGTACCTGCCAGCACAGAATCCTAATGACTCAGCTGAATTCTGCCTAGAACTAAAAGGATAAAAACCTGACAAAGCTCTTGAATCACACCACACTTGACGCTCACCTTATTGTACAAAGAGTTGTGACTGTAAGGGCTATAAGGATTCTCATGAACATCACACGTGATGGAAGACAAGTGGCTGAAAGGTCCAGGGTTTAGACAGTCAGCGAGGGAGACAGACGGAGGACGCAAAGGGGACTTAGTTGAAGGGATCAGTTTGGTTGGATACAGAGGGTGTAGGAGAGCAGTCTCCTATGAAAAAAAAAGAAAAGTAAACAGAAACAGATTAACGGATGCAAAAAAGAAGCTTTGGACAGAAAGCAAAGTGCTTGTCTTGCACCTTTTTTATGTTTCACAGGGCTTGAAGATTAACTAGGAAAGATACTTTACCTTCATGCCAGCACAATTGCTCTACACTAGGCACTTTTATCGGCATGAAAGTACACACTCAAAAACCTGCTGTTGATGTCCCATTAAAGCAGTTATGCTTTGTCTGGGGTCCAGTGCATCTCCCTCCTGCAGCTCAACTAACTGATGCCCAAGTGACAGAAAAGGAAAGCCCGGAAGGATCATGTGCTAGGATAAAATGGTCACATTTTGGGACTTTTTTAGAGAGGGTGGATTGGAAGCAAAACCAATCTGAAAACAATGTCTGAGAGGTATAAAAGAAAGTCTGCCTTACTTATGTATTAGCAGGAGCACTTCAGGCTTCTTAACAAGACTCTAACAAGCCTTTTCGGACATTTAAGTGTTAAACCAGTGAAGGTGCACGCACAATATATTTCACTACTTCAAGTTGTCAGTACTCAATAGTGGTTTTGGTTAAAAAAACCCAATACTTATGTGCTTTTTGCACCTAAAGGATAAAATCTTAAGAAAAAAAAATATTTAAAAGATTTGGGGTAGAGTCAAAGATGCACACTCAGCTTTTGGCACAAAATCTCGTGCTTAGGTTTTGCCAAGGCTGTTGATACAATACATCTTGAATTCTCACCCGCTTTGCTGTCTGAGTCGAGACCAGGAACTCCCCTGCATGCGGTGCCTTTGGGCTCAAGACCCAGAAAATACATGACAAGAGCTGCGATTAGTTCCAGCAGAAACTAATGTATTGCCCGCCAAAAGCACGAGTGTGAGCAAGTGAGTGGATCGGAGCCTGGCAGCGACAAGAGCAGCTGGAAGGGGACCAGGCAACAGTAGCTTCACACCGACCTTGCCTCCTGCCACTCTTCCTCAGAGGCACCAACCCTACTTCTATTAATGATAAACCTTGGCAAACCGGCCTCACAACTTCATGCCAACTCATATCTCCTTAGTTCATCCTTATCTTGCTCTACTGTTGCCCAAAGTGGGTTATTTTTTTTTAATGACAAAGGAGCCGAGGCAGATTCTTGTTAATAAATATTTGCAAGTGCGTGGATTCTCTGACATACGTTGTGAGTTGTTTTCATATTACTATGTGACAAAATGCCTTATTTTTTCCCCCCAAAAGATTCTGTTTCCCCGGTTTCAAATGAAAATTTTCATGAAGCCATCACCTCAGCACTGCTCATGAGTTACGTATACTTCCAATATATTTTACAATGCTTTTTTGAACAAACTGGAGCATACTTGCAAAATTCCTGAAACATTACTGAAATGTACTAAGCAAGAGGAAAAAAATTCTGTCTCATGATGGGGAAATTACCATCTCCAGTAAAGGCATCTAAAAACGTCAGAAGATAATACTGTCAGATTGGAATCTCAGAAATACTACACGCTGTCTGTAACAAGTGTTTGATGGGGGAATATCCACTGAATAGCTAGTGTTACAAGTTGTATATGTCCTCAGGAAAACAAAAACAAAACAAACAAACAAAAAAAATAAGGCAGTATAAGCTAATATCAGAAAAATCCAAAATAAAATGGGATTTTTCCCTGGTTTATAAATTTTATTGGCACATCTGTGTCAATCTATATATGGCATACTCAGAACACAGATAAAAAGAGCTATCTGTGAGCTGAGCTACATCCTTTCCAGACAATCCTTACTAATTTAAAAGTCTCTTTTTGTCTCTGTCCATTACTTTGGATTATCTGCATGAGAACAGCTGCCTGTTAAAGCAAAAATTACCATTTTTTTTACAAGGGTAAGGGCCCTTTCCCGATGGGGACCTTTCTTAATGAAATGAAAAGCAAACAAGCTACTCTCTGGTGTGCAAAAAAACCATGTTCAACACAGGGACATGAAGCTGAAGGTCAGCAGTTAAGGCTGGCTGCATCATTATGTCTCGAACTGAATGTCACCCACATAGTCGCCAGTGCTCAGTGCCACATTGGGAGGTTTGGCAGGGAGGGAAGGTGTTGCGGAGGTCTAAGAAAAATCAAAAGATAGAAGTTAATACAGTTGACAGCATCTGGAACCTCATCTAGTCTGCACCATCCTTGAAAGGATGCAGCCTGAAAGGGTCTGCCCTTTCAAGATGGGCTGGGTGAAGAAGGGGCAGCAACATCATCTAGGAAGGGAGTTGTTGGTAATGGTATTAGAAAGAAAGGAAAAGAAAACAGAGAGAGGGAGAAAACAGAAATATAAGAGCTGAACCTCCCAGCAGGACTGGGAAAACCTCCAAAGAAAACCAGGGAAAATCAGTAACAGGATGAGCAGTTTTGACCTCAGCCACAGTAGATGCCTGCTAAGTTCTTAGCTGAGGACAAGTGGACTAACACCGGCTCTTCCGCAGAAAGCAGGAAGCCTGGCTGCTAGTCTCCTAGTTTTAATCCACAGCTCTCATATCCCATGAAAGCAGTTATTTTACCTGATTCGGGGGTAATATTGGTGGGAACACCTCCCACTCCTTGGAAGCCAGCCGCTGCGCAGCCAAAAAACACTAACTACTGAGAGCAGGTGAAGAGGGAGAATGAGTGTGCTGTAGGCTAACAGCCCCGCGGTTAGGGACAACCACCGCAATTTTCAAACTGTTGTCTGGGCACTAAGCCCAGTTCCACAGGCAGTGCTGCAGCCCTCTTACAGGCACTAAAACCCCTCAGGAATGTTTCACAGATGCTGTGAGATTGTGAACACCCTCATGTGGGCACCCAAGTCACCTCCACGCGCAAGGGACTTACATCAGCACCACAAACCTACTCTGAGAGGCGAGAGCTGGAATCACAAGCATATGCTGTCATGTTTAGCGCTTTTCGTGTGTTCTCCAGATCTGGCTATTATCATGCTATTAATTGTTGTATTAGGCCACTAATAGAATCCTATAGCCATTTCTCGCACAAACAAAACCGGTTTCTGTTAAGTCAGTGAATCCATCTAAATACGGGTCTAAAAGTACTTCCTTTTTCAGAACAAAGATGTCTTAATAGCGAGTTTCTTAATACTTAATAACAAGTATTTTACAGCAACCTGTGGTATTTCTTAGGTTAGCATAAAAATAACAATTTATCAGTACTTTAAAGCACATGAAATTGTTCTTTTAAATAAAGGAAGCAAAAGTGAACATATCCATTGTGAATTAACTTTTCCATCTGTCAAAGTCAGTGCACTATTTGTTCAGTTCATTTTAACACATAACTTTTAGATAAAATAATTTTAGCTTTTGTTATACCAACCACATATATTCACGGTCTTATTATGTCCTCAATACTTCAGTAATATGTATCATAAGTAATTTATAAGGTATAAGTTGATTGGTTTTCACAATTAACTTCAAATGTCAGTAAGCTTCAGACTATGGCAATAACCTCAGGTTTGTATCTGCCTGAAAATACAAAGTTTGGTGGTTACATCATTCCTTCATCACCAAAACAATAGCCAGCAGGATCAGTGCCCAGCCCTGATGAAAGGGAGGTATGAGCTACCCCTGACTTTGCAGAGAGGTCCCACTGAGGTGGCCTAGACCAGATGTTCTCTACCAGCAGCTCCAGGTCAGCTCTCCTCCTTTCTCATCCCAGGTGAATGATGGCACAGTGCCTTGACACCAGAAAGTCTTCAGTAAGTTAAAGCATGAAAAACTCACTATGAATTCACCTGTAGTCTCTGAAATCAAGTATCCACTGTCAACCTCAAAAGTTCAGAAGCAAATTGTAAAACATCATTTTTTGTTATATTTTACAGAAACTCTGCATTCTGTAGAACCTATAGAATGAGAAACCTTCTGATGCCACACATATACGTTGCTGGAACCCACTAATACTACAAATAAATCTTCCTCTGTTTGTAATGACGCAGTACTCTTGAGAAATGCCAGGATTGTCTGACAGCAAGTCAGAGTAATGGGGAGGAACAGGAAGAACTAAAATGTAAATCTTTAAAAAAAAACAGTTATAAAGGGAAGAAAAGAGGACTGCCATTGCTAAAGTCTCTCTCTAATGTGACTAGAGGGGGGTAGAAGTAAGAGAACGTCAATTAGTAAGGTATTTTATTCACATCATGTCTGACAGGAGGACTACTGACTTCATTTTACTACCCTCCAGGTGGGAGATGCCGAACATACTGGATAGGTTAATAATAAGCTCCTACAGGGACATTCAGGTTATGTATCACAGTTAACGTTTAATTCACAATAATGCACACAAACACAAAACATGACAAAATGTGGACAGAACCATCCGGAATTTCTCTGAGATAATGCTTTATACAGGTCAGCAAAGTTCAAGAAGTGTTTTTGCAAAGTGATCCTATGGCTCTATGCAGAGGTCTGTGGGAGAAGGCAGCACTTTTGCTCCCCCGTGGGCTGCCTGTTAATGACCCTTGCATGCGATAGAAAAGCTGTGTCTTCAACCTGTGTAGGGACATGAGTATGGACCTGGGGGATCTACACATTGGGGAGTGACATGGAAACTCACTGAGGCTCCTCTGCAGTCTCCCTTGCAGAGGGAAGAATGAACCATGCCCAGTCCTTGCTGTACTCATTTCTCTTTAGAGAGGATGGGGTCTGGACCCCAAATGGAGGAACAGCTTTCTAGTAGATCTGATCCAGACACCTGTTTGACAGGGGAGCGCAGGATTTCCACTATCTTTTGTACAGTGTTTCCTACAGACTTCATAAAAAGGTCCTCTCCTCAACACACAGGTTTTTAGATCACCAAAAAATCCATCCCTGTAGAAAGCCCAGCTGCCCGTCTCCAGTGTAGAGACCCTCGTTCAGGAGCCAAGTGCCCCTTGGGGAATCATCTAACTTTGCAAAAAAAGAGAAGAGACAAGGACAAAATGGGCATCTAAGATTATTCCATCATCTTTAAGGAAACTAGCTGAGGCTACAAAATCCTTCAGAGTGAGAGTTACTCACCCGCTCAGTATCTTGATCACTGATTTCTTCAAGGTACTTTTTAAAAGGATTGGGCTGATAGGGCTCCTCTTTTTGCTGTGCACTCTTTCCTTTCACCAGCACAGGACGAATGACACCAGGTTTTGTCTTCACCCATAGCACACCCAGGAGAAAAGAGATGGAAGAAAAATTAAAGAAAATACATTGTAATCTACAGAATATTTGTGAGATAAGTCAATTCCAGTGGGCCTGTACTGACTAGATTTTTTTTAATTTTATTAATAACATATTTCACTACCAAAATTATTCAGGTGTCATGCCGCCTGCCCTACTTTTAATATAGATTGTGGACAAAAATGGCAAGAGCTGTTTTTACGCGCAGAACCTCATCACTGGCGTCTGTTTGTTACTGACACAAAGACAGATGCTGTCAGACTATAGTTTGTGGGTTTTGCTGGCTGTTTTTCCTAGCTGTTCAGCTGCATCTTGATAAGTTCATCAAGTAGCACTTTATGCACAGCCACACGTCTGCTTTCATGCTGCAAATTCCTTTCTGGGCTCCTCAACACGGTAACTGTGAAACAAGGAAAGGCGACATGTGATGCCGTTAACTTACACCTACACCCAGGCAGCAACATATTAGGGGAAAGTCTTTCTAGGCAAAAATACCAGTGACTGCTAGCTGGATTTTGACAGTATTTTTAAGAGTTCACTTGGAAAAGCACAATTTTAGAGAATTTAATAAGCACAGATGTGTGATACCCCTCATTTCAGACAAATCGGATTATTTAATCCAGAAAATAATTCTTGGTTAGCTACCAGCCAACCAAAACATTTACTATTAACTTGTCAATTTAGTACATCTGTGACTTTCAGAATTCCTACAGTAAAGTCTGACACGATGGATTGTGGCATAAACTCTAAAGAGAGGCTAGGGGATAATTTTAAAATAGACAACTTGGTAAGCAAAGAAAAGGAAGAAAAACGTATATGGTCTCACTGGAACTTGATAAGTACTGAAGTCCTGGAGGGGTCTGTGACTGAATTTTTAAATAAGTCAGTTATATTCTTCTCTGTTACGGCTACCCCATAGAAAATGGGAGGTCTTTGTCACAACTTATGTAGATAACAACAGGACTGCTGCTGAGCTCCTCCTGTGGTTGCAGCCCAGAGGGGCAGCTTGCCCAGCTGGGACTGAGTAATGGGTGCTGTCACAGTTCCCCATCCTGAGTACCGAACGGGGTATAAAAATGCAGAGAAGTAACTTGATTCACTGTTCCATTTATTTATAAGATTTAGACTATGTACATTTAATAACACCGTGCTGCTTATTTACAAGACACTTAAGCAGTCTGCCTGGAAAAAAAGAGACGCTTGCTATGAAAGTAGGCTTTAAATGATGCAGCTGAGATTGCTGGCTGTATCATGTAAACTCAGTTATGAATCACCTTAAAATAAAATCTGCAGGCATCCAGCAATGACAGGGCAAGAGGGCTGCCCATCGGAGGGGAAGGTGCAGGAGGCAGGAGATGTCCCCACGTCTTGTGCTTCTGCCTCAAGCCCTGGGAAAGGACAGAGCAGTGCCCAGTGGCTGAGGTGGAGGTGGCAGAGGTGGGGAGGAGTACAACACACCTGGGAAGAGCAAGGCCCAGGCAGCAAAATATCTTCCCTTAGCTTTGTGTTTTATCCCCTCCCTCCTTTCCACAGGTTGGGGCCCTTTCATCTGCCTCATCAAATAAAAAGAAACATATTCAACTGAAGGCAAAAATAAGCCATGATGTGACACTAACTTTTAAAAGAGTGATGACTTAAACTTTTTCATTAAGAAGGTCAACTTAGTGAAAGATACAGTGCTCATTTAATGAACTCAGCCTACAGTTCATGACTATTTCTTTGTAGGATTCACCGTAAAATAATTATTTTCCTCTCCAAGATTTCTGAGAAGTGTTTGTAAAAGTGAAAGACTCCTGGCTTTCCACACAAAAGTAAATATAAAAATAAAAAGAAAGCTACAGTTGTTTTCAAGTCATCATTATTCAGACAAAGGACCTGTGGCCTTCTACCACTCCTCCACACCATGTAACCATGCAATAAAAAGCCCATTGAGGTACCTGAAATCATCAAGGATAAGCTACTCTCCCTATGCAGGAAACCTCTTCCAAAAGCACGCTGTAGAAATGCTTTTAAGGAAGCACTTGCTAAACAACATCACACACTCAAGTGCTGACTGAATCATATGTTTATGTCTGACTCTGCTAACAGAATGGCAGATAGCAGCCAGCAACCAGAATTTGAAATACTTAATTAGCTCCCCGACAAGCTGTATAAAATCTTTGATCCAAAACTAAAAATTTGAACTCTTCCTTTGATAACAGGTGGCACAACTGACACTGCTGAGAAACAAGCTAAGACTTATTTTTGCCAAGGAAAGTGTCGGTCTTCCTACAACAGCACTGAAAAACGGTAAAGGCTGTTATGGTAGCAATGGGCTGTCATCATATGGCTACAGCCCTATTAGCAAGTTACACAGGGCCAAGACACAAGCTCCAGAGCTAACCCATCATCAGTTATACTGATTCAGTGCCAGGGTGCTCCCTGGCATGGTTTTGGCCCAGGTCAGCAAGCCCACAGTCAGAAATAGGAGTATATGGTGGGCCAGGGCATCTCTTGATAGGCAGGATGGACCTGGCCACCCTTCTTCAGGGACAGAAGGTATTTTGGCCATATGAAAAGGAGCCGGGCACAATATTCACCCCCAAACTCAGAACACTGAACTTCTTATCGACAGGTGCATGGGCATGTTCACCTCTAATTTTTTCCTGTGTTATTATGACACTCAGATGTTCCTGAAACTGGTGAACAAGGGTCCAGTGGCAACCCTGTTCCTCTCAGTAGAGGCCTAAAATCCTCTGGGTCCCATGTTTCTCCTATCCGACTCACTGTGAATTCCCCTTATCCCGAGTATTCAGAGATCCCCAAAGTATGTAGGGCCAGACCCTTCTTTGATAGCCAGCAGTGACTGCACTCCCTCCTTGCGGTGCTTTGTGTTACTGCACAGACATTAAATCGTTCTGGATACCTGAACAGCTTTCCTGTAAACAAGAAAGTTGTCTTTTAATGTTTAACAAGGAATTGGCTTTTTAATATGTTTTCGATGCAGTGCTGTTTTGAAGCAGCCTGTCTCTGAGACAACCAGACGATGATTAACAAAAACATGACAATTAGATAGAAATGCATAATAAAACAGGAGAGTTAGCCTTTGGATAAAAGGATTAGCTGCCCTCTTTCTTTCCTTTCTGCTCTGAGTCCATCAGGCCTCTCTTGACAAACAGCAAGCACCAAATCCATCTTTTTGCCTGCATAGCCTTTATACCTAACTTTTCTGTACATTGCTGCGTCTGAGCAAGCACTGTGCCCTTGTTGCCAAAAAGGCCAATGGAATCCTGGGCTGCATAGGGAAGAGTGTGGCCAGTAGGTCGAAGGAGGTCATTCTCCCCCTCTACTCTGCACTGGTGAGGCCACAACCAGAATACTGTGTCCAGTTTTGGGCTCCCCAGTTCAAGAGGGACAGGGAACTGCTGGAGTGAGTCCAGCGAAGGGCAACTAAGATGATTAAGGGATTGGAGCTTCTCCCTTATGAGGAAAGGCTGAGAGAGGTGGGACCCTTTAGCCTGGAGAAGAGAAGGCTGAGGGGAGACCTTATGAATGCTTACAAGTATCTAAAGGGTGGGTTGAAGGAGGATGGAGCCAGGCTCTTTTCAACGGTTCCCAGTGACAGGATGAGGGGTAATGGGCACAAGTTAGAACACAGGAAGTTCCATTCAAATACACGGAAAAACTTCTTTCTGGTGAGGGTGACAGAGCACTGGAACAGGCTGCCCAGGGAGGTTGTGGAGTCCCCTTCTCTGGAGATTTTCAAGACCCGCCTGGATGCAGTCCTGAGTAATGTGCTCTGGCAATCCTGCTTTGGCAGGGGAGTTGGACTAGATGATCTCTAGAGGTCCCTTCCAACTCTGAAACTCCGTGATTCCGTGAAATAACCTCTCGCAGTCTTTGAAGCCTTCTGCTTCAAATGGGATGGAGAGGGACCTTCATGGAGGGGGACCATTGCCAGTCCTTTCCAACAACCTCATTAGTTTGGGGGAAAGGGACCCTGCGGCAGATGGGGCAAGTAAGTAACGCAGCATGCCCCAACTACTGCAGTCATCTTCTGTCAGCACTGAGAAGCCAAAGTCACCTGAGGAACCTCTAAACTGTTGCGAGCACCTGCTTTCAGAGAGTGAGAAACTGGATTCCTTGTCATGAAGGAGCACTGCAGTTTCCAGCATCAGCAAGAAGTTGCTTTTTGCCCTCACAATACAAACATAGACACTTTGTCTAGTTGAACTGTGAATCACCCTAAAATATTCCTCTTCTATTTCTTTTCTGCCACAAATTAGTCTTCAGAAAGGGAAATATGTTACTGAATATATTGGCTTATTTTTATTTTTGGCCCCTTGTAGAGACCTTACACTTGCAAAAATGTAATAAAACATTCCAGGCAGCGTATCAATCTACAATGAAGTTCTCCCTTAGTACATCTGAAGATGTGAAGGCATATAACTACGGTTAAAAGGATTTCCTCCTCCTCTGGCTAAGTAGTAAATTATTCACATCGTTTTGAAAAGCCTAGCAAGGGAGGATAATTATTTTCTCCACCTCCATGCTGAAGCAGCAGCAGGTCTTGCACCAGAGCACAGAGAACAAGGAGGGTCACCTGTTTGAAATTCAGGTTGTCTTTATTTTTGTTCATACTGAAATATTTGTATTTCAAGAAATAGCTGAATTTTAGCAGGATGTCTGATAGTATACTGTACCATGCTTTCCACCCACTCTGTGCTAAACTAACCCAAAGCTAAAGGGGATGAGCCTTTTTCTCAACAGCTGGAGAAAAGGGGCAGACCCACAGTAAGAGCAGGGTGAAGGAGGCACTCACCTCTCCTGCTGTTCTGGGGAAAGGGGATCAGAAAAGAGAGCAGGTTTGCCCGGGAACTGCTCGCTGCCCAGGCTGGTGGCAAGGAGGGGGCTAAGGGAAAGGCCTTAGAACCGATGCTGCTCTCTGCTTCCCTCTCTGCTTCCTCCCCTTTCTTTAGAAAACTCTTTTAGCACATTTAAGTTCCCTTCACGCCCATTTTCCTGTGGTACGTCAGCAATCTCTTTCATTTCCTGCTTTGCTGTGTGATGGCTCTGTATGGACCACTCCTCAGCATAACTGACACGTTTCCCTTCAGCAGTGCTTGCATTGTCCTTGACAAAGTATAGATGTAGACCCATGGCAAACACTGCCTTCCAGAAGTCATTCGTCAGTGCTCAAAGGCCGTGAAATCATTTTAGGTGGATAGATGCACTCACGACCCCTGATTTTATGCTGGACCTGCCAACTCTACTATATTTGATGTCACTCTGACTTGAAGTGGATCTTAAATGATGCTGAGTTTAGTACTATTTTACTTTAAAGCAATCACCCCATAATTGGGGTTGGGATTGGGATTGGGATCCCAAATCGGGATTGGACTAGATGATCTTTTGAGGTCCCTTCCAATCCCTAGCATACTGTGATACTGTGATAATTCCTGAAGTGTCGTATTCTCAACCATGGTTTCATTCATTTAGTGGAGCTTTGGGATCAATAGCTTTAAACATAGGAAATACTGGGACCTCAGTAATACATGTGCTTAAAAAAGAATTAATTACAGAAAAAAATACTTCAAGCTGCCAAGTCACATCTAAAATACCCCAGAACAAAACGACCCATAGAAATATATTTAGATATTAAATGAAACACTCCAGCTTTAACTCCTGGACCAGGTTTGTTATCTATTTTTCTCTAATGTTGTCTTCATTTCAAACGCTTGAGCTGATTCTCTGTCCAGGAATGTCTCTAGATTTCCCATCCACATTCCTTTTTGTGCAAGAAACTGCACTGTGTTCTTTCTGTTACTATCATTTAAACCTATTCACAGGATACAGAAATGCCCTTCTTTATTTGCTCTAAATATATGACTCCTTTTCTACTACTTTTGCATATAAATATATTTTGATAAATCCTTCCATTGCACGCTCAAAAACCATGGATCACTGATGCAGCATTAAAATAGCTGAACCAAAAAGACCTAGAACAATGGTACCATGGTATGCAAGACTAGCTCCCCATGCGAATTTTGCCTTATTTGCATGATATATAAAGAAAAAATTTTTTGTTAATGATAATGGATATATTGCATGTCATGTTGGTGTGCCGAGTGTGGATTTGCACTTTGCTATCATGAGTCATTCATAGTCACCTTTAAAAAGAGTATAAAATCTATTGATGAGAGTCACAGTGGTGTGCCCAGTGCCTCACCTGTCCATTGGATAAAAGTCATGTAGTTGAGAGGTATAGATACAATATTTCTGGTCACCGTAAATAATCAGTCCCTGGTAGAGCTAGTTAGAGACTCCATGAGAGGAGAAGTAATTGTCTGAATCATAAATGCTGCAAAATTTCTAAGTAAAATTGTTACTACTGAAGAACCATCATTCATGAGTAGAGATCACAACGCACTCAGAGAACAAAACGCGCTCAGAACAAAACATGCACAAGAGTTACACTATAGTGACTGAAATTTGAAACAGGTGAAATAAAATACATAGTTAAATAATTACATTAGCTATGAAAAAAATAGGGAAAAAAAAGATCAAAGGAGCTGCCAAAAGGATGAAATGGTTATAAGTGACCACAATACTGTTTAAGACAGTAATGTTTCAGAGAAGGTGTGCATCAGCTAATAAGAAGAGTTTAAGAAATCAGTAAATTCTGGGATGTTCAAAGAGCAGTGCAAAAAAAGCGAAAAAGGGAATAAGGAAGAAAAGGCTCCAAAGACAGAAAGTTGTGTTCAAATACAATCTAGAGGGAAAAAAAAAAGAAAGAAAAAAAAAAAAGAAAAGGAAATCTAACTCATAATATTAAAATGTCATATATTTAGCTAGGAAAGACTTTGAGAATAAAAACTTGCTAAATTTCCTTACAACTAAAAGTCTATGGGGCCAGTAGATATAATCAAGACATAAAAAAATGCATGAAGAATTGGAGATCAAAGCTGAAAATTAATTCCTCACTCCAGCTTTCCTCATAGGAAGACGTAGGGATGTTCTCAAACTGGCAAAGAAACTATTTGGAGGAACTGTCTCGAGTACAGTGTCAATAAGAGAGATTTGAGAACAAATCAATAAAATGAGCAAATAAAGTACAAGGAATAAATAGAGTTGTAAAGAAATTTCAGTGTGAAATTCCCGCACTATGAATTGTGTTATTTAATTTCAGACATAATCAGCAGTGGAAGAATGAGAAGTGGCAACTATGGGGCAAGTTTTACTATAGGATCCTGAAGAGGACCAGGAATCACAAACGACTGTAATTCTCCTGGTTTGAGGTAAAAAAGAACCAATTTTGTTCAGTAACTTTGCTTCTTAGCTGGGCCTCTTCTAACTACTGAAATTAACTGCATATTGTGCAGACAGTGTTCACTCTCTGAGTGATAAGACCAATGTTTATAGCTGATGCCCAGGCGTGGGATGCAGAGAGGCTCTCGCTTATACTTATTGCTCTAACAGCCAAGGCCAACCAACTTTGTTATTTGCCCTGTTGGAGGGTCGGAAGTGGAAAAGCATAGTGGGGTCCCCCCTGCAGGGATGAGCGGACAGGACAGGTGACCCAAAACTGACCAACAGGGTATTCCATCCCATCTGCCTCATGCTCAGTATAAAAGCTGAGGGATCAAAGGGTCAGCTCTCTTCCTTCAATGGCCGACGTCTGAGGAGGACTCTGTTTGTCTGCCTGTGATCCCAATCCTGAATCCAGATCGGGAATCCAGTTCCCATCCATCACTGAGTCCAGCCTGGGACTGCCCCAGTGCCAGCCGGTGACGTGATTGTCATCTCGGGAGCTTGATACGGTTTTGTATATATTTCATTATTTCTTTTTATTTTATTATTAATATTTCATTGAAGTAGCTTAGTTCCTTCTAAACTCATAAGTCTCTTTTTCGTCCTCTGCCTCTCTCTTTGAAGAGGGGTAGAGGGGAGCATCTCTCGGTCCCATCTGGGGTCCCCCAGGTCCCCAGTAGCCGTTTTGGCCTAAACCACGACAGTAATATTTCAAGATGTGCAAAGTAGTAGGAGCACAGCTTCTCCTACTGAAGAACAGAATTAGTACATGTATGGACAAATAATAGGGAATGGCTTTTGAAAGGGCACTCTTGCCTGATAAAACTTTTACAGTTATCAGCGATGCAAGAAAGCTGGCTGATACAGCACATGTAGGTTATGTTCAAACTAACAATATCAGAACCTTTTGGCATCTAGGAACACATATTAGATGAAACCAAATGAGAATCAACAGACCATCTTATGGGAGGCTCAGTGTTTGGGGTTTTTTTCCCACTGGGTCCCCAAATGGATGACCAGGGATAACAAAATGAGGCTGCATCGTGAAGCATAAAGTCCAGTGGATGTGGAGCCATGCTACCCATGGTTTTCAAATGCTTTAGTGAGGTCTTTCAGCAGGGTCTACTAAGGAAATGAAACTGCTATGGAGTAAAAGAGAATATTTCCTACAGACCAGTTAAAAGAGAGGAGGCAAAAAGCTGGAATAAATGTTTAAATTTCACAGTGGAGAGAAGTCATGAATACAGTTCCTCAGAGATGTGCTCTGGAATCTGGGCTTTGAATTATGGATCTACATCAGCTAGAAGAATGGCTCGTAAGGTGACAAAGTTTGCTGATAATAATGAATCTTTCAGAGGAGTAAAAACAGTGCAAAGAGTTGCAGAGAGATCTTATGATACTGAGTGAATGAATGACAAAAAGGCAGGTGAAACTTAACTGAATTCAACGTTGATATCTTTCTCAGGGGAAAACAGAACTACATCCTAAATTCACACATGCAGTGATGAACTAGTTAGCTCAGAAACTAGCTCTTACTACTCAGAAAATATATCTTGGGCTTATTGTACGCAGTTCTGTGCAAACATTGGCTTACTGCTCAATACAAATAAGATGAATAAAAAAAAAATTACTCGGAAGTTTTAAGAAAGGAATAGAAATAACAGTAAAGGCCCTTATCATGTCATCATGTAAACAGGAATTGTTGAGTTCAGAGTTAGACAAAAGTAGTTTATGGTTTTAGTCTCCCAATCTCAAAAACAAAAACCTGAAAAAGACACAGAAAAGGGATCATCAGAGAGGGGGACAGTATCCATTCTTCTCAGAGTGGCTAAGCAATTGTGACTTTTCTGAATGAAAAAGAGGTGACTGATAGGGTATTATGGTTAATACCTAGAAAATCATTAATAATATTTAGAAAGTGAAGAAAGAACAATTATTTGCTGTTTCAGTACAAGTACTGAGGTCAAGTAGTAGCTTTAAAACAAAGAAATAAAGTACCGTTTCACACAATGCATAATTAAAAAGTAAACCTTATTACTACAGAATGTTGTAGAGACCAAAGTATAACAAGATTCAAAAAGTAACTGGAAAAAATCATGAAAGAAGTGGTCAAAGATTACTAAACTGAAGAAATTGACTCAGTAAGTCCCTAAAATTCCATTAGCTGAGATACAATGGGGAAAATTTCTCATCCACCTCTCATTTTTCCCCTAAGCATTCATTAGTGGTCACTGTCACTTGGACATGCTCCATGACCTCTTTTCTGACTCTTCTTCAGAAAGTTTGGCTCCAACAGGACCGTGATCAGACCTAAAATGAACATCTGATGCCTAATCTCCCTTTCTTTACTTGATTTATCCTTACTTTTCACTGGTTAAGCCAGCTTTGATTTAAACTAGTGTGTAAGAAGAAAATAAATGCCAGAACGTTGTTGCATGTAGACAAAATTGTAGAAGTGGAATATTAAAAGAGTCAAAGAACCCGCAGTAGACTCTATAGTTGCCCTACACCTCAAGATTCAGCGAGACTCTCTATTTTTTAATTGGCCTGTGAGTTTACAAGTAATGTCAGGATTTACAGTTACTTAAACCACGTGTGTATTCAGTACAGAAGAAAGCAATCCAGCCCTGTAGAAGCAATGCAGCTTTGGAGGAGGAGATTTACTGCAGCTTCTTTCAAAGGACTAAGAAAGTAAATAATTACTTTAGATTTTGTGCTTCTGCAAATTTTGAAAAATAGCGTATCACAGCTGTGCAGTACATACCATCTGACTCTCTGTTACCATAGGTGCCGATTTGTAAAGGTTGGCCTGCAAAAAAAGGCAAATATATACAGTATTACATACAATATCATACCAATTATAGCTATGACAGAAGACAAATCCGTGGACCACAGTATGCTTAGGTATAGCAGCTTTTACCACTGATGCAGTGACACACAATCAGTAAGAGAAGTTAAAATATTGTCATTTCCAGATTATTTCTAGGTATGATTAAATATGAATGCCTGTTGTTAAAATTTTAGGGATACTTTTTTCCAAGTCCAACAAAATTTCACTTTTTCATCTTGATCTGATCTTGAAATGTAAATCCTGACATTTCTGAGCCTGCCATTGGCTGTTAATTTCCAGCATCAATGTTATTGACACTATCAATTGTATTGGGAGATGAGTCCACCTTTCTCATCCTTCTGACTTTACGTTACAAAAACCAGAACAGTCCTACCCAAGCATTACTTTTTTTTTTTTTCTGAGTATATACTGAACAGCAGAAGCCCTATTTTCCAGATCAAGAGTAAATGCAATGAATGCAAAGTATTTGTGTGTGTATGTGAAATAGCCACGTGCCACATGCTTATTTGCCCACACAGTGGTAAGATTCAGAATTTCTGGTGCATTGATACCTCCAATCAACTCCTTCAAGCTCTGTAAGAGTTCCACTCGATAACACAGTGTTTCTGTACAGATAACATGCCCTTCCTTGATGTGAGTGTGATCTGGAGGCCCTGAGACTCTGAAATGTGAATATTCTTCAGTATGGTGGTAGAAAAAGTACGAGATAAAATGGTTAGGTGTTATAGTTGTAGTAGAAGACAAGTCAGTGCCATTCACCCTCTGCAGAAGGACCACTACGATTGGATTTTTATTAACTCAATTATATGTTTCTCTCACAGTTTCAAGCAGAAAAGCAATTCCAGCATGTTTGGAGAGGGAAGGACATGCTCTTCCTTTGTTCCACTGTGACAAAGACCTTGCAGAGATTTGGCCACAGAATTCTGGATGTGGTCTCGCAAGTGCTAAATTGAGAGGTTTAATCATTCCCTGGACCTGTTTGCTCTACTTCTGCATTGGTGAGAACAAGTTCATCACAAGTTACAGTGGAGGACTGTGCTCCTCACTAAGAGCGCTCACATCTCTAAACACAGCCACTGGTGGAGGAAACATTCCTACCCACACAGGGACAGCTGTGATAGCACTAAATCTACAAGAAGCACATTTTCTGCCCTTGACAGAGTAAACTAGAGTTTTTACTAGTGGTTGCTTGCATACTAGGGACTCTCTTTCATACCGTTAACCAAATGTGATGACCAACCTCACTGAGACCTTAAAGACATCAAAGCACTTCAAAATGATCTACAGATACAAGCAGGCTGGAATTAAATCTCTCACTTCAGTGGTGCAAATTAAGAGTAAATCTCATTTCAAAGGGGTTACTTGAAATGTATATAAGCACAGCAGACCACAGATTAATAAGCATTACTTATTTCTGCATGTCTGGGTGCACTTTTAGCTGCTTCGTGTTCTCTCATTTGTTCACTTGTATGTCATGTCTATAACACGTAAAAAAGATTTTTTTGAGAACTGTCAAGAGCAAAAATGTCAATAATATGCAAAGTAATTATTCTAATTAATCACAAGAGAGATTAGTTGTAAAATAGTTGCAAAGCGGCTAAATGACAAAATTATAAATTTGCTAGAACTTAAAAGTATAGTTAAGAAAGCTTTTGTTGGTGTCAGTAATTATATGGAAACACGATGACTATATATATTAGGGCACTCAATAGCCATAAAAGAGACCTTATTATGGAGACCTTATTATGGAGACCTTATTATGGCGTACAAGTATCTAAAGGGTGGGTTGAAGGAGGATGGAGCCAGGCTCTTTTCAATGGTTCCAAGTGACAGGACGAGGGGCAATGGGCACAAGTTAGAACACAGGAAGTTCCATTCAAATACATGGAAAAACTTCTTTAAGGTGAGGGTGACAGAGCACTGGCACAGGCTGCCCAGGGAGGTTGTGGAGTCCCCTTCTCTGGAGATTTTCAAGACCCGCCTGGATGCAGTCCTGAGTAATGTGCTCTGGCAATCCTGCTTTGGCAGGGGAGTTGGGCTAGATGATCTCTAGAGGTCCCTTCCAACTCTGAAACTCTGTGATTCCGTGATTCCGTGAAAAGTAATTTATTTAGAGAATTATTATTACAAATCAGCAGTATCATCCCTAAAACCAACAGAGATGTACTTTTTAAAATGGTGAATGACATCATATCGAAGACCGTACAGTTTAAAAAGTTGTTGAATGACAACTGTAGTACTTGGTTGTCAGCTGGTGCAAACTGCTGTAATTTCACTGAAGTCAGACATTTTTCCATACTTTATACACTCTCTTGTTAGTTATACAATCATTTACATCTTTACTGGCATAAGAAGACACAAAAGTAATTGAGGCCAAGGCAGATCTATGCCATTTTCATTGTTAAAATGGCAGGCTACTTCAACATATTTGCATAGTCTACTACTCCGTATAACCTACTAAAGTAATTAACAATATTACCATGTGTGCATATGTATACATTTATATGTATGTGTGTTTATAAATAATCCTTTAGCGTGATGACAGAATTTCCTGTCCCTGACTCATAAACAAATTACCGCATTTCTTTTAACCAAAAACACCCTCAAAGCAACATTTTGACAAGTATCTCAATTTCAGACATCATGAATACAAAAGGATTAAGAAAATTATATTACTAAATTACCATTTTAATTCTTTCTAGCAAAATTAATTCAGTTGCATAAAGTAAAAGCCTACTTCTAAAAGAAAAAAAATATTTGTGAAAAAAGGATGGCTGAAAATCTTTACTCCAGGGCAGCTCACATGAGACTCCACAGACCTCCTGGGGGAACTCACAATTTGATATTACGATAACAAGTGTCTGTACAATACTCTGTTCCTGATTTCTATTCGAGAAACTGTTAGATTAGCTCAAAGTAAGCAATTTGTTTCAAAACAGACCGCTTGTACCTACTATGAAGAAATGTTGGCCTCTGGACTATATCTCCTCTAGTGAGCAAATGTCAGCACACACAGAGACTCAGGAACAGGTCCTTTCCAGTTAATGGTTAGCGCACTCCCTTGCATGCTTTGGTCCACACCAACTACCACTCTTCCAGACAGTTCTCCTTCATGGTCTGTGTGGTAGCATGGAGCATGCTGCTCTCAGTGAGCTGAAGGGATGAGGCCACCCTGGGTCTTGTGCTGGGTTGGAGAGCTCACCGTGAGGGGATGGAAGTGGAAGGGGAAGAGAAGACAACTCTATGGAAAACCATCTCAGTGTGTCCTCGCCCTAAGGGCTGGAGGACAAGCCACTGCCTGATCTATCAGCTGGGACAGAAATAGCGCTTGGAAGTCCTACCGTGGAAACAAAGCAAGAGATTGGGAAAGAGCTGTGATGTGTGCGGGCTGTTAGGGACACCTGGCTCGTCCCTCAGGAGACTCTGCTGCAGAGTGCAGCAACAGCAAGGTCCAGGAGAGCCTGGACCCACTGAGTTCAGCCACCACAACACAGCCTGGAGACCACAGTCTCTTTTCTGACACACAAAAAATTCAACATGCTTGTACAATTTATAGGAAAGGCTAGCCTCCCAGTAATCCTCTGCATTACTCCCAAACATATTTTTAAATATTGATTTGTTTAATTTATCTAGAAAGTTCCAGGGGAGATTAGGAAGGAAGAGTTTTCTACACCAGCAAAGAAAACCTAGGCATATGTTGGATGCTTGAATTTATGGTATATGTCAGCCACAGTTTTGGGAGCTGGAGATCTGCACTGGAGTGGCATTAAATATACTCTGTTCTCACAGACTACCTCTGAAACACACTCTTTTATTTCATTAAAAAGCCCTCTTCCAATATCCTTTCTAATTAGTATGAGCCAGCACAATCTGTCTAGTAAAAATCACAGTATGCAATAAAATATGCATACTGCCGCATTCAAGCAGCAAAATCGAATTGATCAGTCAAGCATTGTTCTGGCATAAAACTGGAAGGCCTCTATTGCTTTGCCAGCACTGCTTTGATTTGAGGTTCAATAGAAATGCTGAATGATGAATAGTAAGCAGAGATTTCTCACCACCTGACTAGATGAGTTGTAAGTAAAATATGGGACCTGCAGTAACTCTGTGTGCTAGTGAGAATGAAAATGTTAATTGGGCATAATGTTTCAATAACTGAACAGATGACTCAATATAGAGATTTCCTTTGTATGTTGGAATGTGTGTATATGTGATAAAACAGCTTCTATTCATCTAAGGATAAAGTGTGGGGTTTCAGCCAGCTCTGTATCTTGGAAAGAAAAGTTTGGCTCAACCCCAAATTCTGATGGGTAGGCAAGAACTAAAGGACTTCTACCAAAGCAAGTGTCCTACAGTGCCGGCTAAGTCCAAACAAATGCAGCCTTCAGCACCTGTAACAGTCTGTCTGCTAAATAGCTGAGCTCCTGCCCAATACTTGAAGCAAACAACAAAGAAGAAGTGTGTGAAGAAATTAATTTTAACATAATATTCACACAGGTAAAATTATCAATAGACACCGCCCTGAAGAGATTCCGGCCATGGGAAGACATCTCAAGTCTCAATTGCCAGTGCTGTCACATAGTCACTTCTCTGTACTAGTCAACACCTCTTGTCGTGAGTAGGCACCTGTGCAGACTCACCCAGTATTGTAGCAAGAGCAGACAAATTAGACATTCCTGCATGCAAAATGTAGAGTAATTATAAAAGTACTTACATATCTGGTTTCACGCCCAGCTGCTCTCTGCTGTGTTGTTGACACCTTGTACAAAATAAATAGATATATTAAGGGCAAAGAGAAGTAACTCAAAGAGATTTTTATCATAGTGACAAGTTATTATTTGCTCAAATTCAAGAAAACTTCAGTTTTCCAGAAAGATTTGTGTGATATATGAGAATAAGGTGTGTTAAAGTTTCTCTTGGTATGTTTATTGTAGAAAATATTGTTTCGTTTTTCCTGCTTAAAAACATTGATCCCACTCTATTGAGGATGGCATTTAAATTATCTCTGAGAACTCTCATAATAAAATGCTTGTTAGTAGATAGCCATAGGTGTGGTTGCCCCATGAAATTTAAGTTCCATTTGCTCACAAAATAACCTGAAATGGCACTTTTCCACATTCTTATTTGCAAGAACTTGCTTTCATCTGACTAATCCATGCTATTTCTAAGGCATCTACTTATATGCTCTTTTTTCCTTCCTGTCTACGACTCTCTTTTACCCTCATTTTAAGCACTTTACTTTCTCGTTCTGAGGTCCTCACAACCTTTATCTTGGTCCCTATGCTGCATCCTGTTAAACTCACCTTTTGCCCCCTTTATTTGGTTTCATGACTGCTAACAGATACCTTCCATTTGGTCAAGGCTCAATTCTCACTTGCCCAAGGAAGTAGGTTTTGGATGCTATAGCTCAACTTAGTAGCAGCATTTTAACCACTTCATATTCAGCGCAGGCATCGGGAAACATTCCCTCAATAACAGCCTGCCTGCTTCTTCGGCTGCTATCGTGTTTCCGTCTTTCAGCTGCCTTAAGTCTGATTCACCGCTGCGTGCTGGTTGGCAGAAGTCATTTCAAAAACGAAAATTAGATTTGATGTGTATATTTATTATAGCCACTCAGGAATGCTGGGTCTGTGCACTATTTTTGCATGGTGGACTGGACATTTTGCAGGATATTTCGAATGCATTAACTTCTTGATGTGTTCCTCTGCAAAAAGTCCCTTTCCTCCTGTTTTCAGGTGGATTTATGCCATTTTCACTTTCCTATATCTTCCATGACCAACTTAAATTTACCTGGGGCAAACTGAGTACAGGACCCTCTTCCCTTGGTTATCCATCCTTCTGAACCCAGAAGGCATGTCAATATAACTTAGGGAAACCAGAAGTTTAACACCAGTACAGAAAGTTACCCCTACCTCTCACTACCAGTTTCTGAGTACCCAGGGTAAATGGATGTAGCAGACATCCCCCTCCGGTGAGGGCCCATTAAAAGGAAATCAGCACTTAAGAGCAAGTCTACTTGTTCATTGCATTATCCCACTATTTGAAAACCAATAATGAACATTAAAAAAAAAAAAAAATGTTCTGATAGATGTTTCCAATCATTGAAGCTAGAAACATTGGCTTCTCTGTACTAAAGGACACATAGAAGGGACGAAATCTGGGAGACGGCCAGAGACCCTGCAATATGGAAGGCAAGGTATGAAGGATTTCTTCCTTGTGCATCCTGGCCTCTGAAGCCTTAATAAACAGTTTCTCTTTCATAATATAACTCCTCCTGACTTCAGGAAAGCCTCCTGCAACAAAGACTGCACTGACTGCAGGGCAGTTCTGTCCTTCCATGTCTTTTAGACTACCAGACACCTCTACTGACGTAGCATCCCTCAGCTGTAGATTTCTGTTGCCATAGCCATAGGCTCTATCGTGATCTCGCTTGCCTTGATATCAACCTGGAAAGAGCCCTTGCTGTGTGGGTGGGCTCGTTCACCTACCTTGCCGACATCTGACTCCGCGCCCATCTGCAGAAAACTTGGAGAAGACTCGCATCGGCGCTGGAAAATTATTTTCAACAGAGAACAGACTTATTAATGACAGGAGACGAAAGGAAAGGAAGAGAAAAAGTCAGTCCTGCATTCTGACGGGTTACCATAGTCAGCGGGTCCTGCAGGACTTGATCAATGACAGCACACAGCTCTTCTGTTTGTTGTCTGAGGTGGGCAGGGGAGCAGAGCTGAAAAAGGAGGATGGATCACTCAGTTAACCTTTGCTTTTTGTTTTCAAATAGACATTCGAAAGACATATAACAGCACTACCTCTGAATGGGTGTCCAAAGCAGTGCCTTCGGTCAGACTAGCAGTCTTGGTTGGCTCTTCTAATGCCTGCAATTCAAAAGACTTTGGTGTGATACTGACTTCAAAATTTTAAAAAACGAGCAAACGTATACTTTTTGCAATACTGTGTTTCCAAAGGTGGCACTTTCTGTTTCACCACATAAAAACAGAAAAAAAAGAAATTACAGGCCTAGTAAGGTTCTTCAGGTTACCAGCTTCTGATTCTCAATTACAGGGGGCTTTGCAGAGAAGGAAAGAAAGTATTCAAGCCAGGTGAATTGCCTCTACTTTGAGAGATCAGGAACTACCAGTTTAACTACCAGTTTAAATTGCCTTCTCCTTTGACAATGTCCCCTTCCTTCGCAGTAAATCTAACACGGTGAATGTGCGCCGTGAGCTGCAGGGGGTCGGGGGGCTGCCTGCCACGCACCCTTGGAGGAAGGCCACCAGCCGTAGGCAGGTGGACAAGGTAGGGGTCCAAGCAGGCAGGAGGCCCTTTCTTTTCCTCCAGTAGACATTTTCTTTGAAAAGTGCCTCCTGTTTAAAGAGGATGGCGACGCCACATTGCAACAAAAAGAGTGCTCGACGTTTTTGGATTTTAGTCTGAAATCACAAATGTATACAGCAAAATACATGCTATACATATGCGATATCACATTAAGCAGATATGCAATCTCCCCAAACAAAACCACAAGCTTCTTGTGCTTTGGTATACCTTCCGCTTTCCTACACCCGTACTTGGAGCAAGTTTAAGAACAGTGGGAATCGGTTTGCTGATCCCTCCGCTTTATCAGGCAACTCACAAAACACCCTCAAAAGCCAAACTCCAGTGCTCAGTTCCCTTTTCATCTTCGTCCAAAGTCTGTGAGGCACACTTTCACTGCCACCACCCACTTTTGCTTTGAAGTGATTTTCAAATGGACCCCGTGCCGAGACCAAAAATTACTGTGGAAGCCCGCTGATGTGTGAAGCAGACTACAGGGGAGGGACCCACAGGGTCTGTGGATTTTTTGTTTAATACATTATGCTTTTCTGAAGTTTAATTTTGCTACTTATTTGAAAAACATTAATGATAATAAGAGAAAAAAAAGAGCATTCCACTAAAGCACTTTTACATACACATGGGATTCTCTGAGAACAGACTGATCCCAGTGAGATATGAGGGCTGCCAATCACAGAAGCCATATGTGGATCTGGGAGACAATTTTTTTTCTTTCTTTGTCCAGCTACTGGCAGCATACATCTATCTATGCATAACTGAAAAGTTAATGACAATTTACTTTTAATATTTTTTAATACCATACACAAATGATCCTGCACAGAAGCACATTTATGGAACACCATGTCTTCTATCAGAAAGTACAGTAAGAAAAAAATGAAGAGTAGTTTCTTTCCAAACAGATTTTTTCCCTCCTCTCCAGCTCTAGACAAACCTACTGGCCTTGAAGTAGTTGTAGTTCAAATGGAAAAAAAATAAAAGAATGATTATTTTTGACATACAGAAATTAATGTAATCTTATCCCAAGACGGAAGATGAAAAGATAGTCTTTCTCATCTCTGTTGTCCCATCGCTGTTACCCAGCTAAATTCTTAGATCAACAGACAGTCCTATAGAAGAGGAGGGCTCAGCTAAAGAGGGCTCAGCACTACATTCAAGTACTGTGTCCCCAGTTCAGCTTCAGTCGAAATTACATCCCCCTGGTAAACACAAAATGAAGTGATAAAATGAAGTAGAAGAATCATTCCAGTACTTATTAGGGCCAGGATTGCCAAAGCAGCCTGTGTAGAAAGATGATGAGTCTGAACATGAATTAGGAAAACCAACAAATTTTAATCAGTCACAGTTTTGGAATGGAGAAATCATTAAGCTTCTCAAAACCTCCAAGTAACCAGTAGGGTAATGAACATAATAAAGGAATTTTTAAAAAATCTACATGTTTCTGTTTCATATTCACTTCACCAAAGCAGTGGGAGAGGGTGAACACAATCAAGGATAATAAACTACCCAGAAGATACCAATGAATCTTTCTAGAGGAACTACAGCCACATCCACAAGTCTCTGTTCAGAACCAAGACTCTGGATAATTTAAGCACCAAACATCCATCAGTTTCAGTAGAAATTGGGTACCCAAATATCTTTGCATTTTGAAAAAAGAACACAGGTGAACGCAGCACCAAGGTCTATGCGCTCCACACTCCTGAGATACAGCCACCATGTAGGAGCCATGCTAGAGAAAGCTACGGTGTTCTTCTCCCTTTTTGAACCTTTGGGGAAGGAAAATTCTAATCTTCAAAGTGATTAATTTCTTTCACTGTTTTATCTCTTTTTTTTTTTCTTTCCCTCTTTGAACAGCCCAAGTCCTCCAAAAAAGAGAAGAAACGGAGATAAGTAGATTTTAGGCATCCTTATCATCTCTACAAAGAAAAAAGTACTGTTTAATCTGTTGTTAGCTTTTCAAAATACAACTCAAATTGTTTTGTCCAGCAGTGTCTTTTTTTTTTTTTTTTCACATTTCCACATAGAGAAAAATGTGAGATTAAAAAAGTACAACTACCGCTTCTGAACTCATTACTGGAGTTATCATGCAATAATTTTATGATTAAATTAAAATATTAGTGCTACCTACAGTACTGTTGATCAGCACTGTCAACAGTATTCAAGCTTCACTTCCTATGCTGACAGTCAACAATATTAAAAGTGGAACATTCCTATTTAGGCATTCACATTTTTTTATTATATATGAAAAACAATAGTAGGACCACAATTTAAAAGAGTGCAATTTAGAGAATGAAAATGTATTTGTATTTGTGACAGAATTTAAATGTTCAGATGAAATAACTAGTTACTGAACCACTAATTTTTTCTTTGCAAAGGGCAACTTTGGGGGTGTGATGCATATATGCCATTGACGTCAGCGATGACTACAACTCTTCCCTCCTCTTTGCCCAAGCTATTTCATTGCTAAATCTGTATCAGAGCTGAAAGGATACTGTTAAATGATCCGAACAGGATCTCCAATATTTTTTTAGAAGAAGGAAAGCTCTTAGCAACATACAGGAAATACTGAACACTGTTTCACCCATCAATGAACCACATCAATAGTAGGAGAAAAAACAAATATTGTACCCTGGATCTGACACTGTATTGTGAAAACCCTGGGCTGAGGAAAAGCCAAGAAGTTTCCTCTTCTTTGATTTCTCTTGCACACATTTTCCCGTCAATATATTTTCCTAAGCCCTCAGCACATGCAAAAAAAATCCTTCTATATAATGGAACTTCACATACCATGAGTTCCTTTGACTTATTCCTTGAAGAACCTGGGAGATGATACTGAAAAGACCTGACTACTTTTCCTCTTATAAAATAATAATACAAAAGAGCTGCAAGGCTTTTGAAAGAAAGAGGGAGCTCATAGCCTGCTCCTACATTGGCACATTTGGTTATTATTACACACGAACCAGGTCCTTTATCGCTCCACAACTACACAGATTGTTTCCTTTCTTTCTTACCACTAGGTATTTATCTCTAGCCTTGAGAAGCATTTTGACATGCACATGTAATCTGGATGAGAGAAATTCACCTAGTAAGTGCACATTACAAGTACTCGGGGAAAACAAAATCTTTATTTACCAAAATATTCTTAACAAAATGTTGTCAGAAATGCTTTCCAGGTCCAGAAAGCTCCTGATGTTCTTGGTAATAGCCAATAGCCCAGCAGTTAGATCTACCATCTGAGAGTGAGGAAAAATTGGCTTGCAAGTTCCTGCTGTATGATTTCAAGGAGCGACAAATCTGCATTTGCCGTGATCAGTCCCTATACCAATGATGTTTGGTAATACAATATGTAAGAGTTCCCTCAGGGCAAGAACTTAAAGCTGGGTCTCCAATGTAGCAGATTACTGCCATATTTCCTCAGTTGCATTTCTTTCTTTTCATGAAAAAAAAAAAAAAATACAATCCACTCTCTCTTTCCTTCTGCATGAAGAGGAAAATGCCTTTTTTTTTTCTTTTTTCTTTTTTTCCTCCACAAGGAAAATATACCGCACTGCTGGCAATCTGCTGTGTAGGTGATAGGATGCAATTAGTAGGTCTTCGGAATTTTCCTAGAAGTGTAACATCATATGGAAAGACTGTTATAGACTCTCCTGAAGTTGGCCAAATTGCATTGTGACAAGAGAAAATGTGAAGAACGGCCATAAACAGACAAAATCAACAACCTAAGATATTTATTATTTAAGACAGAGGATTTTTTCTACATTTATTTAAAATTGAAAAAATAGTTCTCTACTTGTAATTAGTCGATAAATACAAGCCAGAGAAGTCAACAGTGCTTTCAATTGCACATCTTCAATCCATAGCCAGTTATACCTAATGCTTTTCAGAAGCTTTGGTACGTGTGGGATAAGCCTCGACTGTGGTTTCACCACAGTTCAGACTGGGGGAAGTCTGAGCAGAGTATTTGCAGCACCTCTCTCCCCACTAGGTCTGCATGCCCAGGTTTCCTTCCCATCAAAATGATGCCCAGATAAGAGAATTTCACCCCGATCAACACGCAGAGGGGGTGTGTATCTGTACAAACACAGCAAACCCAAATTCCTCTGCACAAACATTGCTGTAGGGCAAAGACCACTGAATTGTTAAGAGAAGATTTTTGGTTTATAATTTGAAGGCGTCCAACAGTTTTTGGGTTACATCTGAAATTTTTACATAATCCTGAAGATGAAGTAGGATCTGGTTTAAGAGACTGTCTACTTAAAGTTAAGAATTATTCTGTTGCTCCCTGAAATAAACTCTTCATCACTATCTATTTTGACCAAAAGATATTTTTATAGATATTTGATAAATGCAATCTCTAAGTAATAGATGCATTACTTTTTAAATACTATCTGATTAGGAATGGAATTTTGAATTAGACTGTGATCATATCCATATAACTATAGAAGCTGTACAAGAGTGTCAGTAGAGAGGTGACTCACCGACTCAACATTAATAAGGCCAGAAGGAGCCACAGTGGTCACCTAGTCTGACCTTTTCTTTAAACCACAGAACTGCCTGGAATTACTGTATGAAGTGCCAGAAAAGTGCCCTGTCTTGATTTTTCAATTTCTGTGATAAAGAGCCCCTTTCATTCCCCGGAAATTTTTTCTAATGGTTAATTAATTCTTTCTGTAAAACTTTTGCCTTACGCCTACATCAAACTTGTCTGCCTTTCTCTTCTAGCCAGTGGATCCTACCATCTGCTGGGCTGAAGATTTCATTAGCACAGTCTGTGGACCTGCCTTATTGCTATGAATCTGTGTGGCTATGATGGCACTGCTGACTGACCATGGTTACCACCACCTCATTATCACCATCTCTACCCTCCTTGCTCAGGCACCGTGGAGCTGTGCCCTTGCTTCTGAGGACACACAGCCAGCCTTGCTGTCACCCCGGTTTCCTTCCCTGTGGAGCAGCCTGGTCTTGCTGCTCCCTGACAGGGCTGAGGATAAGTCCCTTTAAAACAAGTTTTTGCTCTTCTAGATGTGAAGGAATTTATAGCCCAACCTTCCAAGAGACATCCTGGATTGGGCTTTTCCTGAGCAGAGCACGGGTGATGTGAGGAACATCAGGTTCATACAAATTCAAACAGCTGGAGACCATTCCAGTTACGAGATTTGATGAGATTAAGCCCCTTCTGGGGTTGCCAAAGTATACACATAAATAGTCAGTGAGCCTTTTCTTCTCTGCTAATGAGCACAGATTTGAATAACTCGCTTTGAGTAAGAGTACTGGAGGATAAGAAGAACGTGTTCTAGAAAAACCATTAAGATGATGATAACCTAATGATTTCATAAGAAGAAGTTGAAAAATGCTGGCTGAAATTAAAGCATCTGTGCGCGCATAAAAGAAAAAATTGACTTAAGAAAGAAAGTAAGACACAAGGAGACTATTTAGAGTCAGATAAAGCATTGTACCTTACAAGACATATCAATGGCAGTTTTCTATCATATGATCTAATTAATTCTGTATATGAATTGTCACTAGGATCACCCACATCACAGTTGTGACTAATTTTATTTAAGATGACCACCCAAATTAAATAATATAATTACTCACACAGTGGAAAAAGCTGACTTCTGAGAATGTGCATTTCCAGATCAATCTCATAGCAAACCACTTTTTTTGGCACTTTACACAGATGACGTATTCCTAACCATGCATTCAGCTCAGTAATACCTGTGCCTTGCAGGTATTATGTGATTTCCTTCCTTGCTAAAAAAGAAGCCATTCGAAAACTTCTCTACATAAACATTGTTTTAATGCTAATAAAACATCACTTATCTAGTTAAAATCTTATTGTCTTGAATGTCTCTCTTTTTAATCCAGTGCATCGTATCAAACGGGAGCATCATAATTACTGTCCTTGAGCTACAATGTAGCATGAGTTCCTTCTTGGTTCCCCCCTCAATATTTTTGAGGAGAATACTTGGATATTAGGGCTTGGTACAATGGGGCCTGTGTGTGCCATTGGGACTCCTTCATGCTTCCTTTAAGAGCCATACTCCGAATGCATGTCAGCTAACATAACAGCACTATCTTAGGAGCATAATTAGCTGCTGGTACAGATCAATGGGAGATTACTATCCATAATTCCCAAGATGAGAGAAAGCATGTAGTCAGGCCATGCTGAAACACACAGTTTACAAAGTAAATTAGTCAAAAGCCTCTCCTGAAGGCAAATCCTATAGCAGGGAATTGATTTCTTATTAGTTTTACATGACTGTGCTTTCACTACTGAAGGATACACCAAGGCTAGCATTTTCAATAAAGGGGAGGATAACCAAAAGTCTATCTAAACACAGATGCCTTTTGAGTCATCACTTTTTCTACAGACGCTGGCATTAGATTGTACAATTCAGTTTTAAGTATTGGGGATAAGCAACGTGCATGTTGCGAGTCAATGCCCCAGAGAGCATCAACCACACCATCAAAAGGAATCCCTTTTCTTCTGAAAAAGTACAGTCATATGGCTGACATTAAACCACTAGTTCACATCGGGAGTGTGCTTTCAGTGTGAACACCCTGCTCAAAGCCATCTACCTGGCTTGGTTTGCAAAGTGGCGCAGTCTTAGAGTGCACAGACTGGATGCATTTCAGATGAAGTCAACCATGAAGCGGCACTTCAGGAGTCCACCAAATGCTTCCAGCCACTAACAGGCACTCTGCCCAAACAAAACCTTTCCAAAATACATTCTGTAGGGGCGGAGGATCCCCTGCATCAGCTATTTTCCTCTACTGAGCCACAGAAATTGGACCCCATTGCATGCTAAAGCAGACATGACCTTCATTAGTGCATTCAAGATTTAAGTGAGGGAAGGATCAGGTTTTATGCAAATAATTTTAAAAATCCTTCAAGATTAAAAGAACAGTGGGAAAAAAAAGCAATGTCCCTTTTTTGGAAAAAAAAAAATCTTATTGATAGCATTTAACTGATAACTACTAGATCGCAATCAGTAATATTTCAAGGACAAAATTATCATCTTCAAAACTTTTATGCAGCTAAGTTCACCCTCTCCAATGTCTTTAGGCTCTGCAAACTTCTAGTGAAATCAACTGAGATGTGCATGTGAATACGTATTTAAATAGGTAGTTAGGAATGTTTAATCTTACAGAAATTAATCAGAGGTTAAGTTCCTGAACTAGGTCCTGAACAGAAAGATTTTTCTGATAAAGCTATAAACGGGATGTCAGGGTGATTAAGCATGTCTTTAAACATGTAAGACACATAGGTGATCGTTCATCATCGAAAATTTTTGTTAAACTTAGTGGGCTATTCTTTTGTGCAAAACTAATTTGGGAAAGAAAAAAATAAAAATAGACATCAGTGGGTACTTTGAACCCTTCATGCAGAACTTAAATTTTCAACTGACTTCCAAAACTGCATTATCTCAATAAGGACTATACAAGCCAGCCTTTGCTGACTGTGTCTTTGGTAGTAAATAAATGCACTAAAGACTGTTCTTTGGCTCTATCATCCCACCCTACAGAAAAGGATTGTTACCCCAAACTACATAGTGGGAACAGACCCCTGACCCACGCTAACTGTTTAAGTGCTCGGGGAAGTTGTTTGGGAGAATAATAGTTAATAGAGGCCAGTCCAGTGGCCAGGACTGTTCTCAGTTTAGCAGTTCAGCCGGTCAAGTTTGTGTACCTTGGGATGTTAAATTTACGAGTATAACCACAGCCACTGAATAATCATTAACTGTCCAAGACCTACTGATCGGTGAGTCCCAGAATAGCAGTGCTCCAGACACTTTCCAATAACAAACCAGACTTTGAGACGTTGCCATAAATGGCAGTCCTTTAGGGCACTTTTTTTTTTTTTTTTCAGTAAATTTATTTGCAGAAATTCAAATTAGTGAAGTCTTTGATCTTCAGCGGAAAGTGGCTGACCCTGAAAAACGATTGATGTTATAATCCTGAGCAGTTAGTTCCCAGAGCTTACGTTCCGCAATATCCCCCACAGAAATGTCAGAATATGTACATATAGTTGAACGGTCTCAAATTTACAACTCAATTCCCATGTCTTTGAGCAAACACTAACCTTCTGTTCCATAAGTAATGTGTTTGTAGGGATTGCTGCAAATGCCTTGTAGCTTGTCTTGATCTTGTACTGCTGAAAGGGTAAACCAGAAAGCAGGAGGAGAAGTAAAACAGGGTAGAAGAGGGAGAGGGAGAGAGAGGGAAAAGAGGGGAAAGGTACGACAGAATGAAAGACGTTCCAATTGTCTTGCAGACACGTTGCAACAATACAATGCTTACATATTGCCTAGGAAAGCTCTTTCTTAAAGAAAATCTAGCATTTCTGTTAAGATTTTAAAGGACATCTTTTGGTTTCAGGAATGAAGTAGGACAAAGTGAAATCCCTATACCAGCTTATAACTTCCAAAGTGATTTTGACCGTTTTCTGCCGACTAATCTCCTTAAATGAATATCAGAAGAGGCTGTGAGTTTTTTCCAAATTTGCCTGTGATTTGATATGATACTGCACAGCTACTTCTGCCAGCACATACACCTCAACAACTGCTGCTGTGTGGTGTGATTCTGGACCACCAAATAAGAGGGATTTCTGTGATTGGCTTTAACGAGACTGATTAGGATCCTTAAATGATGAGTTACTTGCATTAGTGGATAAATCATTTAAGTCATGTCACAGCTTTTCATCTCCTGAATAAGTAACCCTACCACCCAAACATTACTTCAAAACAAGTATAGGAACTTTCACGCTCTAACCAAGCATACAGAACTGACAATCTAAACCATACAAAATGCATGGGTTTGGGTACGAAACTTCTAAGATGAGCCTTAAAAATTATTCTTTTTAAACAATTTATATTTTAGCCTACATTAGCTTGCCTAGTTATTTTTAACTCTTTAGAAACCATACTTTCTACATTTTCTTTGCAATTATGGAGGTTGAATTCAGTAATTTTTAAATGATAGGGGAGATTTTTCTATACTTGCATGAGTTCAAGAGCTAGAATTCTTGATCACATGACTGCTGGATTTTATTTTTTTTTAACAGTTAAATGGGGATTTGCTACATAGTTCCCTTTTCAGCAACATTCTAATAAAAAGTCATGAATTCACACAATAACAGTGTTTTAAGTTATTGACTGATTATTTCCCTGATAGTAACACAGAAATAAATTTACTTGCTAATCAGTATAGGTTTTTTAATGTACTGCTGTCTGCAACAGTGAATGCTGGTGATTATAAGAGGCTGAGCTGCACACTGTACTTTGTGTCATTCTTTTGTCATTTTTTTCTTTTCTTTATATCTAATAAAAGTCTTGATGACAGCAGAGGGGCCAAAATTTTAATTCAGATAAGGGAAACATATCATCCTTGCACCTCTCTTGACAAATTGTAGGACACCACCTTTTAATTCTTTCTATGCATAATATTATGTTCCTTTCAATTTTACTTTTAGTTAAAAGTTGGAAACTGACAGACATTCAAAAAGTCAATAATCACAACAATCATATTGAATGAGAAGTCTGACAAAGCAGATGAATGCAAATGCTGAAAATGCACTCTTTTTTTGACTTTTTTGGGGGAGTTTGTGTAATTTATATGAGATTTAGTGATTCTAATTTGGATGTCTACCATTTAGGTGCTTCAGTGAAAACTAACTTGTTTTATAGTCATAGGCATTTCTACAGAATAATTCGTCTCATCCCAAAATAGGCACCTAGAAAGGTAAAATAAAATCATCCTGTAAATACCCTATATTCTTTTCATTAGCTGTAATAGAATTGCCCAAGTTGTACTTGGATATCTAACTTTCAAATGTCAGAAGTCATGTGAGTTGAATCCTGCCCTTTGAACGTTCAGACAGCAACAATGCTATAAACATATGTAGGTTCATATATATATTTATGTATATACAAATCTACATGCAGATAAGACATAAAATACTGTGCACTGAAGACGGAAGACCAAAATTCCACATGTTAAAATTTGCATATCCACAAAATGTATCCTTGTTTGCTTATAATTGGTATTCAATCAAGAAAATAATATAATTGAAGATGTAAATGAAATGCAGTGTCTTCACTAGCCCATGGGTTTTCACATACGATGAGATTGGCATCATATACGACGAGAATACTGTGACCACTTCGAAGTTAGTTGTAGTGTTATATGAACTAAACAAAGACATATTGGACTGTTGAAATGTAGAAGTTCCTATATTGCTTCAATGTACTTTGTCACTTCCAGATACTGTAGAACCTGTGAGCAATGTGCTATTGTCACAGTGTCTGAGAAGACTGGAAAGCCTTTAGAATCATAGAATCATAGAATTAGTGAGGTTGGAAGGGACCTTTAAGATCATCAAGTCCAACCATTAACCTACCCTGATAAAAACACCACCACTTCTAAACCATGTCCCTAAGCACCTCATCTACCCTTTTATTAAACACCTCCAGGGATGGTGAATCCACCACCTCTCTGGGCAGCCTATTCCAATGTTTAATAACCCTTTCAGTGAAAAAATGCTTCCTAATATCCAATCTAAACCTGCCCTGACATAACTTGAACCCGTTTCCTCTTGTCCTATCACTTGTCACCAGGGAGAAGAGGTCAGCTCCCATCTCTCTAAAACCTCCTTTCAGGTAGTTGTAGAGGGTGATAAGGTCTCCCCTCAGCCTCCTCTTCTCCAGGCTAAACAACCCCAAACTTTAATTCAGTTTCTCATCTATATGAATATGTTTCTTGTCTTGACACATTAGTTTGCATTACTTAAAATTATTCTTCAATGCCTAAATACGTTTAATAAACTAGTTCATGGGGAATCTAGCACTATTTTTAAACAGCCACGGACAGTTAGGTCTGCTGCACCCGCACCTGCTTCCAGTCAGAAGGATATTTGCTCAGGCAAATATCAGCCTGGGGAGTTTGGGGGAAAATGTCCTACTTTTCTTGCTCAAATGAGCTCCGTGGGCACCCACTGGGCATTGCAAAGAGTGCTAGGTGCAGGCCTACAAAAGCTTAAAGTCAGGGACTAACCATGAGAGCGTAGAGCTCCTCATGAGTAACCTTTCGTGCTTTGTGGTAGGTTTGCAGCTGTGCTGAGCTCCGTGTTGTTACAGTTAGTTTGTTCCCCAGCTCTTTTTGGGTAGATCTACATGCATTCCTGTGCTACATTCAAACAGGAAAAATCAAAGCATACGTAGGAATGATAACCCATGAAACTACTGCAAAGAGTTTTCAAACAACATCCAGAAGTTTTTATTCTAATCTGTTCCTGTAGAGTCAGCAATTTGATCTGTCTCCACTCCATCCTACTGTTCTTTTTGCTATATTAGGTCCATGAGGACACTATTAAAGTGTCTGCAAAGTCCAGGGGGAGGGTTTTTATTTCCTGTGGTCACCCACAGTTCACATTTCACACTGATCTGTGGATTTATGTTAATATTGATTTTGCAAAACCATCATATTTTTAAATCCTTGGTGAAAATCTAATGTCAAAATTCTGGTCGAATAGGTGTTGGTTTTATACACGCCTTAATGTTGCTTCAACCGCTGTTGAAGCAACATTAAGGTTGCAAAATTACACGTGTCAAAGTCAAGCACTTCTAGATGTTGTGCTTTTCCCTTGATATTCACTTAGCACATTCATACATGCAAAAATTTTGTCATGCATCAACACTCATCAGAGGGAGCAACCTGCTTTTTGTTTGGCTCTAAAGCTGAGCTGATTGGTACTAAAGAGACCTAAATGCTGCCTAGGATGTTAATGTTGTCCCTCCTCAATCTTTTCCTTTTTTCTCTGGAAATATACTGAGATTTGAAGCTGAAGGGTTATCAGAGACCCTGCTACCATTAACGCATCAGCAAAGTCCATTGAGCTGTGCCGTAAACTAGGTATGGAAAGAAATGAGAGCAGGAGGAAAGGGGGGTGTTGAATGCACACTATTATTAACTGTAAATGAAGTCTCAGCCTCACATTTTAAAGACACGAGACCTTCACTGCACTGAACACCCAGATGCATTTGCTTTAGCAATTTCAGATCTTCCGCATCGCCAGTGGAGCCAGCTTTGTCTGCGTGATTAGAAATTGCAGCAGACTAACAGTCCAAGTCTGTTAAACTGGTGGACACTCTCCCACCAATGGGGTGGTGGGGCAGTTTCAAGAGCGCCACCGTATTGCACAGTAAAGCAGAATTAGCAGGAAAAGGGACAGTAGGGAGGACAGAAAGGGTGTAACAACCTCTGGAAATATAAACCCAGGCAATAGCTGTGGGTCACAAGCAGAGAATTTCCGTACTGCCAGAGACTCTCACAGAGACTGTGAGAGCCTCATTGTGTCTCATTGCACTGACTGGCAGAAACCAAAACTGCTTTGCAATCTGCAGGCTCAGTCATGTCTTCCAGTTCTCTCTCGGGGGCTTTTTTCTTGGAATTTCTACAATTTCATTTCTCTTTTTGTTTCATTAAGTAATACTGACAGGGTGTAGCGACTCTGTACAGCTGTGTTTGGCACAATGGTTCCTCTTGGGTTGTTTGGTCTTTAAAAGAACCATTCATGACAATTGCCACTTTGTGCTGATCTAAACCTCTCATTTTCAATTAACATTTTCCAAGCAGTTCAGGTCACCCCTGCCATGGCCAAGCTGTTAGGAACACATCTGACACAACTTGATCTGGCAGACCAGGCTGAAATTTCGCTCTGTGAACAGATAAATCAATAAACTATGATAGCCTTTCTGTGATGGGCAGAGCCCAGACACCAGCAAGAGGCAGCACAAAGGAAACACAGAATGCAAAGATAAGACAAAAGAGGCTGGAAAGCCTTCTGCAGCTCTGATGTCTTCTGCCACAAGCCTTTCCTTTTTGCATAACAGTTCCTTTTGTTTTCACCTACCTGCTGCATGTTGTTTGATCAGCTTTCCTTTCCTTCCCTTCCCCTTCCCATTCTTGAGGTTTATCTTTAGGTTTAAAGTGTAACTGGTTCCCAAGCCCTCCTGCAGCAATCCCCATCATTGCTTATTCTCACTCTGCTGGGACTCTCCCGCCTTTGGGTGGATGACAAACAGCAGGAGTGTGGCTCATCTGTCGAGTGTGAGACTTTCCTATTTGCAGTAGCCCATGCTGTAGGAAGCTTGGGTTGTTTCCTTCCCCCAGTCGGTACCAAAGAAAGGGAAGAAGCAGGACATTGTCCTTGTCTTCCCTCTCTGGCTCTTGGCCCCATAGTACTTGCTCAGGCTGAGCTCAGCCGTGCCTCTGGGCTGGTCCCAGAGAGGCGCAGAACTGCTGAGGTGAGTACAACCTCCTGTGGAGAGGGAGGACAGGCGGGATGGGGTGCTTGGGTGTCGGTTGTCACTGGAAAAGCCAGTTCACATCAACCAGCTTAAGCTGCTTCTAACTCAGCCCTGCACCGGAGATCACCATACTTCTACTACTTTCAGTGGGAATACATGTGGATTTACATTAGCATGGGGTATATAGAACATGGTTTATGGTTTATTTTTGGCACACCAGTGCTTTAAGTGAGCTTCAAAAATAAGTGCATTAAATGTATATCAGAGCCCCTGGACACAAATCCATCTTCAGTAGTATCTCCTCCCACTCATGAATAAAATATTTTGGGTTTATGCTAAAGGATTCCTATAGCCCTTTCCCCCATAATACAGAACACATTGCTAGCAATTTGATTAGTTTGGATTTAGTCTTTGCTAACTTTGCTATCAATACAAAATCCGTTCCTTTTTAAACTTTATTTTTCCACAGCTCATTTATTTTACTAGCATTGTGCAACACAGATGTGATTTTTCCTACAGGGACAAAGAACTATTAGAAAATAAGCATGCACCAAGAGTACCTTGGGTTTGATGTTTTCATGGTCAGGAGGCAGGGAAAAGGATTGTGGCGAAGTCAGCTCTCTGGGTCTTGATGGTAGTGTGCCTGGTGACTTGTCTGAGACAGGAGATCTGCACTTTAACACCGGGGAGGTGGCAGATTGCTCAGGTCTTGGAGAGGAGGAATTAGACCTATAATTTGTGTGCACTGATGAAGAATTAACCTGCAGTGGATGGGAACTAATATTACCAGTTTGCGGAACTGGTGGAGTAGAATGAGGCCGTGAGAGAGAGCACTGCTTTGAGACACTTGAAGGGGTAGGAGAGGCGTCACTCACCTCCTGAACAGATGTTTGGGATGAATCTGATTTAGATCTAGAAGGTGAATGCAAAAGACTTGTGGAAGGAGATGAGTGTTTTTCTAGGGTGGGGGAGAATACGCCACTAAGACTGGTAGAAGAAAGCAAAGGATATGACCGGCAGGTAAAGATGGGTGAGTAAGTGTGCACTCTCTGAGATTTCTGAGGTCCCCGGGACCTAGAGGTGGCATAGTGCATCCCTTCTGGAGAAGGAGAGGTAGGGTGTGCAAGGGAAGAGAGTGCTGGGGGACAAGGAGGAGGCAGCGTAGACTGCAAACCTGGAGAGGCAAATGATTTTCTGCGGGAGGAGACGGGGGATGACAGAGGACTTGGGGAGTCTCGAGAAAGCGTTCCAACTGGAAGGTGCTTTTTAGGAGAAAGGGACCTCGCTCTAGGGGTGGGATGAGGTTTGGGGGGCAAAGGCAGATGCTGAGCCCATCCTGAAAGCCAATATTCCTCTCTGCTGGGAGAATCTGGCCTTATTGGAGGGCTTGAAACAGATTTCTTGGGGGTTGGGGGAGTTGTTTTGGACTTTTGATCTATTGCAAGTGTTGAGGAACCAAGGGAGCTGGGAGAAAATGTGGGACAAGAAGCAGGAGAAAGCGGTCTCCGCTGAGAAGAGCCTGATCTCAAAATAGCAGTTAAGAGGGTCAGTCTGGTTGGCAGAGGGGATCTGACTCCTGATTTTGCTAAATTTCCTCCAGATGACATTTGTGTGCAAGGGTCATTTATACTACATATGGTTGAAGAGGAGCCATAAAGAGAGGGTGGAGACAAAGGTTTAGGGCTAGGAGATAACGAATGTGTTATTATATGTACAGGGACAGGAGATAACGCATTCAATATTTTGGAAGAAGAGGGGGAGAAAAGCTGAGCTGAAGATCCTTGAATTTCAGCTGAACGTGGAGGATTGGGGGAAAGATTTGGGCTTTTTGCTGGAACGGAGGATGTGGCAAAGTCTCCCGTTTTGCAAACACAGGCAGGGGTATAGAGACTTGGTGGTTTTAGGTCATCATACAGTCGAGGAGTGGAGTAACAACTATTTGATGCAGAAGATGATATTTTAGACATAGAGGGGGCTGAACTACCGGAAGCAGATCGAAAGTAGAGAGATGAATCTTGCTTAGAAAACCCAGTTGCTGACTGCCAGTTGTTACGGGAGTCTTCCAGCGAAGAGGCTTGATTCAGGTTAACCATGGCACCACACACTACTTTCTGATTAGTTGGAGAAATTAAGTGGACAGCAGGTGTTTTAGAGGAAAGATGATCAGAGGTGGAAAGAGTAGAAATTAACTGGAGAAAAAAGAAAAACAGAAATGTTAATATAGGTGGAACCTGTGGAACTGTTAAGCACCCCACATTTCAGTCCTGTGGTCATGCATATATTGTTTCCATTAGTACTGCTCTGTGGGTTAAAAGCACAAGGCTGTCTTAAACTCGGGGCTACAGCCTGATGGATACAGTCCTCAGGGGAGGTGACTGAGTGCAGACAAGTTATGTGTTACTTTATTTTTATGAGACCTCAGTTTTGTTGACATAAACGAGGTTCAAGGCTACTGTATTTTTCATTTTAGGTAAAACCCAAGGCACTTGTTCCATCAGCTTCCAGAATCATGTGATGTTATTCATATTGTATAAACACAATGGAAAGTGAGAAAATTGCAATATTGGCCTGTCTCACTTTACCATTTCAGTGGAAAGTAGCCTTTCTGTAAATGAGATTCAAGTCAAGTACTCATTTTTCTCATTCAGTAAACAACACCTTCTGCAGCCTGTGATATCAGAACAATAAATTTGCTCAGAACTACTTAAATCAGACATATAGTTTCTTTTTCTCTTTTCTTGTCATTCACAGAGCAGTGCATTTGGCAGCTTGCAGGCATATAAGAGTCCTTATCCCCTTCTCCACAACCTTACAATACACTAATAAAACAGTAATGAGCTCTTTCGTGAGTGCCTTTTTGCTTAGGTCTATTCTAATTAGGATTTGTCAAAACTAATTAGAGCATACAAGTATATTATCAACCTTTTATCCAGTTTTATGCTCCTAAAGAAAGAAATTCTCTCAAAATCTTCCAAGGTATTATCGTGCTGAAATTAAAAACTGTGGTATACACAATGTGAATAAAACATAACAGTATGAAACAGTGAGCTAAGTCAACTGTAAAACCAAAAGGCTACAAATTATCACCTAACTTTTGACTGGGCAATTTGAAAGCAGGGAAATTGATGCTAATCCCTACAAACTTCATATAAATATAAGAACACCTATTTATATACTGTTTGATACCCTGAAAAGATTATGCAATTCTTTAAAGGACAATTATACCATTCGGTTTCTACATACACAACTTACACACGGCTGTGGCTCAGCTTATGAATTATATTTTGTAATACAAGTATCTTCCCCACAAGACAGAAGAATTATTATGAAGATTATTATGATTATTATTATGTCATATAGTATTGATACATCACAAAACAAAAATAAGAATAAATAAAATCATTTTCAAGTGAGAGCACACGCTTGAAGAAACTGTGACAGAAGAGCAAGACTTAGAGGCTTTTAAGGGCTAAACTACACCTAAAAGGCTAAATATGGGCTAAGCATGAACATCAGAAGACTATTAGCCCTTATAACTTAAAACACGTGAGCTATTCCTGCTAAATAATACCATATAAATAGCAAGCTTTGTAAATTGAAGACACTTTCTGTATAAGACACCTTCAGAAAAGCCAAGGCAATGCCTTGATTTATAGAGACCAATCAGAATACCTTTACAACCCCACTAACTTCCCCTGATTTTACACGTGTTAAGGTGTCCCATTTTGAAGCAGAAATCCAATGGAAGTATACAAGGAAAATATTAGAATATAAAAATTAATATCCAAGATATCATTGTACCGTATGTTCTATTGGATTAAGAAATTATGACTCTTGTTGGAAAAGGTGCTAATTAAGAATAAGAAAAAATAGTGGCAATTGAGAATAATTTACTGATATTTAAGCATTGTGAAAAATTTTTATTAAATATGTCATGAAATAAAATTATTTAACAAGTTAAAAAGCAGCATGGTAATACATCTGATAATTTGGAGCAGCCTCCTGAATTTAATGAGTTCTGAAGTTGATCAACTACCAAAACAAAACTGGGGAATGAAATCTCTATATTTCAAAATAGAGTAGATAAATTTCCCTTTACAAAGACAACGGATTAAAAGCAAATGAGGAATGAATATGAAACTCCACAATGAAAGAGTGGGATGTGCAATGACTTCTAATTAGTTAAAACTTAATAAGAAAGATTTATAAGCAGCTAAGAAAATGTTCATGGTAGCAGATTATAAATATGCTCCTGCAAGTATGGTAAAGACATTTTGCAGTGGTCTTCTTCCAGTTTGAACACCACTGAACATTTATGTCATGAGTTAATTGAGCCATTATTCAAGTCTTCTGAAAAGATTTTGCTATTGTATTACAGTGTTAACTACATCTATAGATGATCACCCTCTTATCTACAGGATCTGAGAATCATAAACAAAGTTGGTTGGAAATGGCTTCTTGAGGTCATCTAGTCCAGCTTCCTACGCAAAGCAGGGGTCTCGCCAACACCAGTGGGTCAGGTCAGCTGTGGCCATGTCTCATCAAGTATCTAAAGCCTTAACGGAGGTGACTCCAGCAACTCCTGGACAACCTATGTCAGTGCTGCACTACACCCCAGTGAGGAAGCTTCTCCAGATGTCTAGCTGGGACCTCCTGTTCTTCAGTTTGCAGCCACTGCTGTCTCACCTGCCACTGCAGAGAAGAGTTTGGCTCTGTCATCTCTGTAACTGCCCTTCAAGTAGTTGTGGGCTGCTTCTAGATATCTCCTTGACTACCTCTTGGTGTAAGTCAACAAAGCCAGCTCCCTCAGCCACAGCTCACATGTGTCCCAGCCACTATTACAGCTTTGTGCTGGACCCCCATTCCCTTCTTCATATGTCTATCGAATTTGGGGGTGAGTGGCCACCAAACTGAGCACAGTTTTAGAGGTACGGCCTCACCAGTGCCAGTAGGTGAGATATAATAAATCCCCTCGATCAGTGGAATTTGTTTTGCTTTTTTTCTCCATTCTTTTTCTCTACCAGTTTAAAACACTTCTGTAGTTGTACTGGATTAGTGCAGGGGAAGTGAGTGACTGAAGTAGGTTTGTGTTCCTCTGGTCTGTGATTCAACAGCAAACCTTCTTCTCTTCTCAGGAGCACCTCAGATATACATTTCCTAAAAATGTATAAAGAAAGTTGAAATAGGTGCCAAGGTTACCTTAGCACAGAGGGATCAATGAACTTGAAAAAGAGCTTGATGCCTCGTAGATGATGATCCCAGAAATATCAAAAAGAGGTCATAGTCTTAGTATTGAGCCTTGCCCAGAAGGCCTTCAGCACATTTGAAATGGTAGAACTAAGTTGGACACAAGGCAAGCGGACTTTCTGGTGAGATCACATTGTTTTGGAAGAGCACAAAAAATATGATTATTTATACCAGCAAGGCACCGAGAGATGTGCTGGTCAAACAGGAAAAAGGAAAGAGTTTGACAAACTGGGAGCCCAAAAGACAAAAATCATGTCTGAGACAAAATACAGCTCAATGCAGACCTGGTCCTGGGGTCAGTTAACCATGCTTTGATCTCAGTAGAATTTGATTATAGATAGGAAAGAACAAAGTAAATTCCTTACCAAACCTGCAACCTTGAGAAACTGTCATGGTTTCAGCCGGGATGGAGTTAACTTTCTTACTAGCAGCTGGAATAGTGCTATTTTGTAGATTTGGGATGAAGATAGTGTTGGTAAAACACTGATGTTTTTAGTTGTCTCAAAGCATCAAGGCCATTTCTGCTCCTCACACCACCCTGCCAGCAGGTAGACTGGGAGGGCACAAAATGTTGGGAGGAGACACAGCCGGGACAGCTGACCCCAGCTGACCAAAGGAATATTCCATACCATGTGATGTCATGCTCAGTATATAAAGCTGGAGGAAGAAGAAGGAAGGAGGGGAGGACACACTCGGAGTTATGGTGTTTGTCCTCCCAAGTAACCATTACACACGATGGAGCTCTGCTTTCCTGGAGATGGCTGAACACCTGCCTGCCAATGGGAAGTAGTAAATGAATTCCTTGTTTTGCTTTGCTTACATGTGTGGCTTTTGCTTTACTTATTAAATTGTCTTTATCTCAACCCACGAGTTTTCTCACTTTTACTCTTCCAATTCTCTTCCCCATTCCAACCGGGGGAGTGAGCGTGCTGCTGCATAGTCCTAGTTGCCCACTGGGGTTAAACCACGACAGAACCAGAAAGAGGCACTGGAGACTGTGGAAAACTTGAAAAAATCTCTGGAGACAGCACAGTAAATCAGACTGTGAGCTGAGAGCCATTTAATATAGATACCATTCAGAATAGTGCAGTTTCTCCCAACAAGAAAGGTGCATTCTTCCTGGCAATGGCAGGAGGTCGTAGGGACTCTCAGCTGATTTGTCTGTAAAAGCCAAACCAGATGACATGCACTGGAGAGAGGAATGTCAAGTGACTTTGACAAGCTAAAAAAGCCTTCTGGCTATTGATCTTCCACAGTGAGTCAAGAAGTTTCTCTAAGCAGAGTTCATGTCTGTCCTGGTTTGAGGTAAAACAGAACGTCCCCAGTAGCCAATTTGGCCTAAACCACAACAATGTCCTGGTATTCAAGGGAGCAGACATCCCCCACATCCCAAAGGGTAAACTCCCAAGGGCAGGAGTCAGTCTGCCTCTGTCTTACATGGCTAGACTCTTTTTAACATTAAAAAAAAAAAAAAAAACAACAAAAAACACAATAGTGATTCTGTGATTCTGTAATATTTAAACAGTAAACTATCACCAAAAAATTCCAAATATGACCAGAATAACTGATTTCTTTTTTTTTTTACCGATTATTTTTTCAGACTTTGTATGGAGTGTGGCATTTTCCAACATCAGTCAGGACCTTTATGCTTCAAAAAACAGCAGAAGCTTCCATTTTTTTCAATGCTATTTTTTTTTCTTTCATTTAAACAAAATCAGAAATGAATGAAGCTGCAGGAGCCCTCTGATTCCGTTAGAGTAATCCCCTGTGCAGCACAATGGTCCCCAATGCCAGTCCTTGTTTTTTTCACCTCTGACAGGAAACCCATAGTCCAATTATGCTTTTAAATGAACATATTGTTATATGTAATATCTCTTAAGTGTGACAGATACTGCCCTTATAATCCAAGAACTGAGAAGGTAGCCCCTATACAGAATCCTTTGTACAAAGGAAATCTACCAGCAGGTAAATAATGTATGCATTTAATCTTTTAGTAATTTGCCTTCATTTCTGAACCGATGATACTTCATTAAATAGTAAGCCAGAAAGAGTGATGCCTAAAGAAACACCAAAGAAGAATCAGAACATCAGTGCAAAGTCGCTTGGTAAAAACATCCTCCTCTTACGAAGCGATAGAGACAGCTAGAGACATTTAGATAATGAAGACTGAGGAAGTACTTACAGTCTTGAAAACTTGTGACTTAAGAATAATGATGAGCTATGCATTACCCTTATTACATACTACCTCTCTTCACATTCAGGTGAAGAGTTAGTAAAGTTGGGCTTTAATTCCTTTTTCTGTGCAATCTGTATTTTCTGTTACTTTCCAGGCAAATCCCTGTTTACTCGTCAAGTCATCAACAGCTTAAGAAAGCAACAGCATATAAATTTTTCTGTATAGCCTTACAAAAAGTCCACCCAATTTCTGTAATATCTTTTAAAGAAACCACCCAAGTAAGCCTGGCAGAACCTGCATACTCAACAGTGCCAAAGGAAATTTGTATTTCCCTAGGACAATTATTCTTTTACAGGCTGCTTCCTCTACGCAGATTTATCTATACTTTTACAACTTCGTCAGGTAAAATTCTCAGTGAATTCACTGGGAATTTCTCGGAAGGAATGAATATTTCATAACGCTGTGAATCTCAAACCAGAGTGGATTTCTTATTCACAATTTCCTCAATCAAAAATTGACATTGAATTTGATTAAAAATTGAGTAGCACAAGTATTTCAACACAAGATAGGAAGTACTATTCGTTCTATTCATTTTCAGAGACAAAGTAGCCATGCTTAACTTTTTTTTTTTTTTTAAAGCATTGATGAAGAATTGCATTTCCAACTGATGGAAACCCTGTCAAGGTCAAAGGAATGTCTGAATTTATTCCACGTGGGAAGGATGTTGCTATTTTGCTAAAGGTAGAGTTTTCTGTTACATATACACCGTTGAAAACTATTAGTGCTCTTTCCAAGATAAGAGACATTACTTTTTCATGCAGTCAATCGGATTGATGCATTTTGAAAATGAAACATTTCAAAGACCCTTTTTTGAATTCTCCCAGTGACAATTTAAAATGTTAATAAATCAATAAATGTGCTCTATAAAGATCAACATAAAATGGACCTTTCATCTTCATTAGTTCTTTACACCTGTGCAAAGTGAGTGCTAACTAGCAATCAGAATAATAGAATTTTTCACAGCCTCTTTCTCTAGCACAAAGGGCTGCAGCAGGTGCTGGGAAGAAAAAAAAGCTAGGCCTAGGAAGTCTGATGCTAATAATTCAGATGGTCTACAGGCTCCATTGATTTCGACGACCTGAGCCAATTTAGACTAGCTAGGAATCTAACACCTTCATATTAACTTGCTGTCACGATGAGCTGCTTTAAAGAAAAGAACAGTAGATTTGCATTACCTGCTCCACATGTACACCAGAGCCATTAGGGAGAAGCAGCAAGTCAGAAGGGTTGGGACAACTCTTTAGAGTCTAAACATTACACGAATGGCCAACAAAAATGCTAATTAAAGAATAAATTGGCCAAGCTGCTTTACAAACTGGCTCAGTGTCCGTGTCCTGAAAACTTCAGAAAGCAAAGGTTAGCTCTAGATTTTAAAGAGCAGGTTACCTGATGGTTTTGTGGGTCAGCAGTGCTGTGGGAAAGCATGGCACCGGGAACGTGCCCATCACCAGGAGGTTTCCCTGCCCCGGTGCCAGGGGAAACATGGGACGTGGCCAGCAGCTGGGCGCTGATGGGACCATAGCCATTGGAAGGCCGATGAATGTTGTTGGAGGCAGCGGCTACTTCATCTTCATCACCGGAGTCCGTAATCAGGATAAACTCAGCCTTAAAAAGGTCATTCTCCTGCATTTCTCCTTTGCTTGAGTTACGCCCCGGGGACTGGAAAGATGTTCGGGTGCTGTCTGTATGGATGGTGGACACACAATCTTGTTTGGCCCCGCTCTTTAAGGCCAGCTCATCAGAGACTGCGTTAGACTGCAAAAGACACAAGGAAAAAGATCCCAATTAGCTGCATTTTAGTTGAGTTCCCCAAAATGTGAAGCAATTTCCGCTTGCGGCGGTGGCTGGCACTGCGCTACCAAAAGTGCAGAGGGCGAATGAAGAATCCGGGCATGAGCACCCAGCAGAAATCAACTCCCCAGGGAGCCCCCCCCACTTCCAGCCCCCCTGGCCAATGCTGCCGGGGGTGCCCTCCCAGCGACTCGCAGAGCACCGGGGGACTCTGAGCACCGCGATGGCCCGAGCCCGGGGCTGGCGCGGGAACCGAAAAGGAGCGTGCACTCAAGCCGAATGAACTGTCAGACCAGACTACGCCAGACACGGTGGGAAGGCATCCTGACCGCCGGATCCACAGGAGCGGACAATGCTCCTCAGAGGAGACTGACAGACAAATCTGGGACAAAACCTATACATATTAATGAAGAAACAAAGGCCTTTAAGCCCGGGCATTCTCTGAAGAGAGCAGACAAAGAATCTGAGGTCAGAGAGCTTTACTGTATGTTCAAGCTTCTCAGCACAGACCACAATTGTTCTTCGTATTTTCTGCAATTTCCACTTCCAGTATGTAACTCCTCAAGCACGCTTTGGATGAGGGCAGGAGTAGTGCAAGTTGGGCATACAACACACACGTCACCAAATCGTTCAATATTGAAACTGCTGTGGTAAATCATATTTCTCTGGAAGGAGGAATCAGGTAAAAGTGTAGAAGTATTGTGTACTGCAAGAGAAAGCCTGTAGATGGGGCTCATATTTGAATCCTGCTTGAGGAACAGAGTAATGACAAATTTCCACCAGCAGCTCCACGAGCTCAGTTCTTTAAAAAAAAATATTGGACCATAAAGGGGGATACCACCAGTACGAGTTTGGAGGTGTTATTTTCATTATCTGATGTAGTGGGGTTTTTTATATTTTTTTTTTAATATTGTTCAGGTTCTAGAACATTTTAGAAAAGGGAGTAACCTGTGCTATGAAGGCCTCAGTACTGTATCAGCTGCCAGTAAAGTTTTCTGTCAGCAGGGAAACACAGGCCAGGAATACCTAATTCTGCCTTACCCATGGCACTACTTATGGCAAAACTAACACTGAGTGGCTGGAAATGTAACTCATGAATTAAACATCCCGAGGATAATATTCCAGTGCATGTCTCTTCAAACATGTCCATTCTCTGCCCAGACCAACCCCTTTTTTTGGCCAGACAGGCCACCGAAAATGCTGGAACCCATTCAGGTCAGAGGACTGCGAACTGCTGTGAAAAGTTTAACGCGAAGCACTGCATCCCCAGCAACGTCCCAGGGAAGGAGCTGTTACACAAGAGCAGAATCACCATAAGCATTAATATTAATCTGAGGGTTCCGGCTTCCTCTCAAGCAGCACGGAATAAAATAATCGGCTGCTTAAGTGTTGTGAGACAGGAAAGGAATAACAAACACTATGGGCTGGCTAAATGCAGGAGAACAAGCAACATTGTGCTGCTGCCTTCACCATCATGGGAAATCATGGGGACAAGCTTTCAAAAACAAAGAGCAAGCTTTCACTTTGATGCATTACTACACAGCTATGAAAGGGATTGACACCTTTGCTGGAAACCACAGCACTGGCATTTGCTGAAACCAGGATCCGGTGACCACCTCTTGGTCGATTCCCATGTGATAACACTCCTCACACACCACCCTTGCTCCCATGAAGATCAGGAAGGAATCCCCCCTCGTCTGCCAAGTATATAGCTCTTGCATGACTGACAGAGGACAGTACTGAGATGGACAAGGATTTCCTTCCAACATAAACTCTGCCAAAAGCAAAACAGGCTGTTGAGCAGGTATCAGACTTCTCTCGCACAATGATTCTGCATCTCTGGTAGGCTTGGTAGTTAAAATGAAGCACAAGCCAAGAAACAGTTCAAGGGAAAGACCTTCAGTTCAGTGATGCTCAGGACAACATTTTCTGCATCTTTTGAAAGAGTGGAGAAATTAGAGCAAACAAAAATCTACCTTATTTATAATTTCTTGATTGCTCAGATCCTTTGGATCCTCTGGAATCGTCACAAGGAACTTAGAGACATCTACAACCTCAAAATGAGTTGGAAGTCTTCCAATGGATGGTACGAATGTGAACGTCAGTGGTTTGGTTCCAGAATCTTGAGAAGTGACCTACAAGACACACTATTAGTTCAAGGTTTTGCCTGAAAAAATTCTTTTTGTCAGAGTTGAAATAACATTAATTACTTCATCTACATAACTTACAAGTCTATTATTAACTATACTGGTCATTGCTTTCTTTTAAGACGTCATTGTATATTAAGGTCATCTTTAACAGACAGAATACTGCCTTGATTATACCCATCATCATCCTACATATTCTAATGGTGTGGCACAGCAGACAGGAGAAAAATTGTTCAATAATTTGTTATTCTTTTAATTTTCCATTCTAGAAACAGAAAACTATGGCTTCAATTAACTTCCAGGCTGCTGGAAGTTTTATCTTTGTTTAACTTCACTTCAGTAGAACAACAATGTAATTATACTGCTGTGTCTGGACATAATATAGCCCCTAGAGTATTTGCTTAACAACTTATAACAAATTGGAAGAACCTTTGCTCTGCAAGAAGAAAGCAAAACATGTTTACATTTTCTTATGCAAATGCAGCTAATTCTGAACAACATCTGGGACGAATTCTGATTCGAGTACAGGATTTTCTCCCATTTTCTTTGGGCCATTCAGCCACATACACCGACTAATTCTGTGTCTGTCTTCTCAGGTCTCCCTCCCCACCTTGCATTCTCGCTAGGACTGTGTACATAGGGCATGAGTGTGCTGAAGAGAAGAGAGACCAAGAGAAGGCAATTTCACCTAAACATTCAATTTTATGACAGTGCTCTCCCATCACTTCTGTTCCCTTCACAGGAGGTACTGGACAGGAAAAAGAATTCCACGCCATGGTGAAACTCTCAGTTGCTTTGCCAGGTATCGGGAAGAAGAACTCCAAGAGCCTTGGCAAGGTAAATAGAGGGAACCACATCCCAAACCAGTGAACCTGGTGTGCCGACTTTCCCACTACTCATTTGTGTAGAAAATTCTTCTTTCTGATTCAAAAGTATGGAAAGTGTAGATTTTCCCCTTGTTTTATAATGTGATTTAAAGCTTATGGCAGTTAATTTTGTTTTCAAAGAACTCTAATACGCAGAACCTTGAACTGTATTGAAACATAGAGAAAAACAGGACCGTTGCTTTGACTCTTTTTTTTGGCTTACTTGTTTAAAGTGAAACAAATTGGAGAGCTATGGCTCTCATTATGCTTCTTTGTAATTTGCATCCATAAGTAAACAGCAATTACAGAACAGAGTGGAATTACGGAATACATTCACATGACTTGGTCTTCTCACAGCTGGGACATTAAAAATGATAGACATAGATTTCCAGTTTTTAAAAATAAAATCTAAGCAAATATTAGTTATTTCCAGTGACAGCTGTCTCCTGGAGGGTTTGAGCAGAACAGAGACAGGTTATTTATACAAACACTGCCAGCTGCTTTCTCTACAATTTGGAAGAACTCTGCCCTCTCAGACACACCCAGAATACATTTCCGTGTGTCCACCTCTAATTCTGAAAGAATAAGGTGTTTTGAAGTTAGAAGGTGACAAATCTGAATAAACGGCAGCCACTTCGGTTCTGAATCCGTGCCTTTACGTTCACAAGCTCGCACAAGTAGGTTACGTTGCACTGCAGGCTCACTACCCGGTTAGAGAAGTGCACTGCAAGGGTGCAGGGACAAGGCGGTGTCCTAATTTCCCGCCCTCCCCTTCACGCCGGTGGCCAAGCACCTGAGCACGGGATGCGTGGCCTGCATCAGCAGCAAAAGGGTGGCTGCTAACTGCTCCGCCACGCCAGGAGCTCTGGATTTGCGTGAGGGAGAAACAACATAGCTCTCTCCTTCTGCCAGCAGCCAAGGTACCCGAGCCTGATCGTTGCTCTTCGTAAAGCAGCAACACAATTTTGAAGTATTAATAGCTGGCACACTAAACACTTAGTCCTTGCTCCCGCTACAAGTCAGCAGAGTAATATCAGTACTCGAGGAGGTACTCATTAGCGAGCAGCCACCAGTCCCCGCAGTGCAGCCAGGGATGCAGCCACCACCTGAGCACCTGCTGTACCCAAAGGTGCTCTTCAGGAAGCAGCATTACCTGCACACAGGCAGGAGCACCCATCATATCGGCATGAGTGATTTCTGTACAGCCGACACTGTCCATTACAGCCTTACACAGCACCTGGGTCTCCACTGAAATCAGCTAGTGATGGCCTTTGCTTTCCTGCAGGTCTGCGGCTGTGCTTTCATCTTCTCCCTCTAATTAGGAAGTGCAGTTAGTGACTCTGGCTTCCTTGGTAATCTTTACTAACATTTTCCCCCTCTACCTCATCCTCCTGTCATGCTCTCGTGCGACACTTCACATCAGTTGTTTTGTATCACTGAGTATTCTCGTGTCAGAGCACAAAATATTCTTTCTAAAAGAAAAAGGAAGAGAGAAAGAAAAAGTGTGCAAATAGCAAGCCCCCACCCCCCCAGCAGTTTAATAGAAAGTTCCAATCAAATGTGCTAGTATTGCTAAACTCCCAGTAAGTTAGCTGCATATTTGTCACAAGGAAATACAAACAAAAAGCCAAGTTATGAGGATCCAGACCATTCCATAGTAATGGGGACATCTTGCCAGCACCTTATTCTGTACCGTGTCTTACCCTGCACTTCCAATTCTATTGCTTTGGTGGAAAAATTAAAGAGTACATGAAGAAAACCTTGCTGTACTTGGCCTAAATACATTGTGGAAATAACCATCAAAATTGCTTGCAAGCTAAAACTAAGATTGGAAAACACATATAAAGATGCGCAAGCTAGAATATTTTTTCAGGTGGAAGAGGATGTCAAGGCATGGTATTATTTATATTCCCCTAGTGCATTTTACTTTTCCTGCAGTTTAGAAAGTATAAAACAGCAAACAGAATTACTGCATTTCAGAAAGTTTTAAGTTGTCAGATACTGTGCGAGGCAGTGTGGAGGAATGCGCTCCACAGGTTCACTCACAGTGAGTGGGAAAACAGGAACTTCTAGCAGGTAAAACTGGTCATGCAATCTAGGCTGCATCACAGAAATCTAGACAATGAGCAAATATGAAAAGAGTGGTCAGAAAAACCAAATGTCTCCACCAAAGAAAACAAAAAAGGAAGAAACTCTTCTTTAAAAATATCTTTTAAGCAGTTGTTTTCATTTTACAGATTTCAAAATATAAGCAAAAATACTTTAACATTTTAAAATTTAGATTTTAATTGGATGATGTGAAGCAAAAGGAACCCTTACTTACTATTCTTTTTTTTTTTTTAAGGTAGAGAAAGAATTTTTGCACCTTTTTTCATACACTCATCTAATTTGCTATATCTCTCTGGCTGATGTTTCTATCCTTGAAGAACTGAAAGAAATGAACAGGGTTGAATTTCATCATTTAATTACATCTGTTAAAAGCCACTCTGACATGTGGAGGTAAATATCAGCGAAATAACCTTAAAATTCAAATATATATAAATATATATATGAAACTTTCTTGCTGTTTATAATCTTTTCTCTAGACCCAATAGTAGCAGCAAAAGGAATTCAATGCCACACGTTCCCTGCTGCTGTAACTTATTTGAATCCATAGAGTTACGGCGGCAGAAAAATACCTTACGAGACATCTATTCAAGTTAATACTAATGAATTCTAGTTTATATTACATAATCAACTATATGCACAATGGAATAATTTATTGCTTTTAATTGCATGCTTTCATGTTACTTAGTACTTTAAAGAATATAAATTATAGAGTTTAATATAAATAACCTTTGAATATCCATTGGGGTCTATAGGCTGCTGCATAATACATGGCCGAAGAGCTTCAAAAGGAGAAACCTATTCTAGATGACTTCCATGACATTAATTTACAAACAGGCTTGTTGCATAATTAATAGCATCAATTTACAACTGCCCTGGGGATAGTAACTTAAATTATATTAATTATTGTTTTCATTACCACAGCTTCTACAGTCCTTACTTGTAGAGCACGTTTTTATTGTCTCAGTTACCTTATGAAGACAAATGAACACTTCGATTTAATCTCTCGCATGCTCTATATGCATTCAGCATACTGACTATTTTGTAATTTAAATTGAGGTCCCATTGTCAGTGATCGTTTCCCAGGATTTCCTTCTGGAATACAGATTGTTAAAGTGAAATTGAATATGCTGGTTCACATTACCTCTTCTTCCACTGATTTGTTAATGTAAGTCATTTCACTAATAAAACGACACCCTGAGAAAAAAATCACTCTTGAAAATCAAGTACTTCCTTTAGAGGCTGTTTATTTGCTTGCTTAAAGGACAGAAAAGGAAATATATGCATAAGCAATAGCAAAATAACAAGCGTGTGCATCATACCATAGAAACGTGTTGACTGACGCGCTGTTTTGGTCAGAGCACAAATTCACATGCCCACAATTCCTGCGGGATAAAAATAGCTCTACCAGAGAGCGAGAGCACAGCTAAAGCCGCTCGCCCAGCCAGGGAGAGCGGCCGTCCAAAAACACGGCCCAGGTTGGGTTAACCTCTCCTTAAATTCTTTTTCTGTGTTCAGACTGAAGTCAAACCACAGAAAAGACATTGTCTCCTCCTCGAGACAGAGAACAAGGCTGGGCTACTAGGGATGAAATGACCAGTTACTGCCGTGCAGGGATCTTCAGCGTATCTTCATATCCTGACATAATTATTATAGCTATCCCAGTAACCTAATACGGATTAGCTGATTATTGAGTAATATGAGCTCTGGCTTATCTAAAACCTTTTACAAACAGCAGCAGATGATCATCTGAACACCAACTCTTGTATCTCTGAAACTTCAGGGGAAAAAGCTAAATCCACTCCAAAAGTCCAGGATGAAATTACAGCCCAGCTGAAGTTTGTGCCAAAATTCCCACCGACAGCTGTGGTCCAGGAACTTCCCCGAGCCATTCGCCTGGCTCTGTGATGGGCTTATTGTATCACCTTCAGCAAATCACTTCTGTTTCTCTCAGTACACACACTAAACCACATGCACACGGACAAATATCTTTGGAAAATTAATGCCTGTAATGCACTAGAAAGAGCAAAGCAATAATAGTATAAAGTTGTAATCTATTATTCAAAAAGCAAGAGCTCATTCAGCTGAAGTGTTTCTTTTCAACAGTAATTTTAATTAGCTCTTCAGCCCAGCAGACTTTATACAACTGTAATTGCTCTTTCATACCGGTCTACACATACGCAGCTAAGCATGGCGAAAATTAAGTAAAGGTAACCTTTAATTTCCTCCTCTGCAAAGGGGGAGTAAAATACCTTGCCTGTTAGGTTTAATTGATTTAATTAAATGCAGTTTGACTAAATGATCATAAAACATTAGACCCTAAGGTGACACGGGTGTCTAAATCATACTTTAGGATCACTGACACCCTTAAAGCCCTTATTTGCTCCAGTCCCCTAAACCTCCCAGGAAGCAACATCTTCCAAGCTAAAAACACCTCTGTTGTAACATCTCAAGCTGCTCCAGTCCATCACCCACTCATAAACCTCTGGCTAGGCAGTCCCACATCCAGACTGCCTCCAGCCACTCCCTCAGCAGGTGATCACCAGTTCCTTCTGTCTGTCCTGCGTTCATTTTACGGTGTGGATCAATCAGAAATGAACCAGAAATACTGCTTCTGATTCTGCACAGATTTTTTTGTAGCATGGCCAGGCTTGCCATCTGGTCTTGCGTAGAAGGCAGTCAAGGGCTGGCAAAAGCAGACTGGAAAAGTTTGAAGGCTTATTGCAAAAGAAAATTGAAAAAAGAAACCCCAAACTAGTGCTGTACAGCACGCGCAAGGACTGCTCATCAGTTTGCAGTCAGAGGACTCCCTGGGAAATGGGAGACTTCAGACCAAGTCCGATGCCGGTAGATACATAAACATTTCTACACCTAAACTTAGGTCCTTACAAAGTCATAGGACTTATGAGTTCATACGTAGAATATCCATAGCAGTGTATACACAGAGACATTCACACACACTGATATACATAATATGTGCTTATACCGTGTCATGATACTTCAGCCCAACAAAAAGGCTGCAGACTGTTTAGTTGCATTAGTATAACAGCAGCGAGGCACAACAGATCCCAGTTTTCCCATCCTTTTTTGAACAACTTCATCTCAATTATTCAGTGAGAAATTGAAAATTAACCTGAATATATTCTTTCTCCTGTAAAAATTTCTTGCAATTTCAGCCCTGCAAGAGAGCCCCAGAATGCTGCTGTCATCCTCACAGCAGTCTGGGAGCACAGTCTCATTAGTGTATGACATAATTCCCCTCATTTTCTTTTCCCAAAAGCTGCACCTATCAGTAAGGAGGTATAATTTTCAAATCAAGCACTGGGAATAGAAATAAACCCCTACTTACATCTGTCAGAGCTGAGACATCAGTCTTGTGGGATGATGCTAGCAAGGAACTTCAATTTTATGGCAGCATGCATCAGCCATTTGCCCTTTGGTTTCTTGAGATGTCTGAGTGGTTGAGGACCAGAGGGGTTTCAGCCAGACCAGCTCCCTCCCCATGGAGATGAGGCTCACACACGATGAGGTTTCCCCACCACACTGATGAACACTGCTGTTCCTTCCCTCACCACCACAGGAGGATCAAGCCCACGTGGCGCTGCCACCACAGATGGGCACCTCAGCAATTCTTCTTTCAAAGATGCATTGCAAAGCAAGTTTATTTAACACAGGGGTGATATTGTTGCAAGAAATACATTCTGGGAGCAGGTGATGCCCAGAGTCACATCTGTGTCTGTACGTATCTCTGCGTGTGTCTTCTAAAGGACCATTATTTCTGTACAGTGAACTAACTATTAAGTGACTCCAAAAGCATATATGTGTGCTAACAAAACCTATGTCATGTTATCAGGAAACTATAGCTTGAAGGCTGTTAAAGAAAACCAGGATGCCTCCAAAAGTACAAGCACAAGATAATAGTAGAAGCTTTGAAAGTCTGAGTATAGGATAGGAGCCCTAGGGCTACAAGCACAAATCATTAATCAGTTATTACTCACTACAGGAATGCAACTTTGTGTGCTGGTATTAAGGATAACAGAGAAAGCAAAGAACCAGGATCCAGCATACATAAGACATATCAAACACCATATAGTTTGGATATAACATCAAATTTGCGGGCCAGTGAAGAAAGAACAAGCAAGTCAAGTGTTACCAAAAACAGAAAAATAACTTAAAGTGGGCTAAAAGCGTAGGGGAAGTAAACCCATCAACATCATACACCTTCCTGCAAACAACTGGAGATGCTGGCAGCATCCATAACAATGCACAGAAAAAAAGAAGTGGTAGAAATCAGAAAGTTTGTCGAGGTCAGTTTTAACTGTATAATTTTTGAGAATGAGCTATAATAATTGGACCATTTCAACTTTAAGTGTGAGTACCACTGTAGTTGGTGTAGCAATCATTGTATAATCCCCGTGTACGTGTGCATTTGTGTGAACTGTAAAATAAGGAGGTGCTAAGAGAAAACAGTATACTGAAGAGAGTGTACGTATGAGAGGTAGTGTATGAAAGCCTTTTCTAAACTGATAAATTCAGGAGATTTAGTGGTCCAGTTGAATACACAAGAAATGATAAATTCAGAATACCAAGAGTCAGCACAATCTGCCTGAGGCCACCAGGACACGCTGGCATCCGCAGTGAACAAGATGAACCCCATCCAAGAAGGCCGTAGATGCTATACATGAACAAAGATTGCGGGATTATACATACAAACAAAAAAAGCCAAGAGGCCGCAACATAACTTCCCAATCACTGACCTAGAAACCAAAGGCACAGCAGTAGAGCCTTCTGCTTCTGCATAAAGGGTTGTCCTCCCAGCTGTGGCTCCAGCTGGGTAGCTATGAGTTAGTGCATGAGTGTACGAGAGATGTACAAGAGTAAATAAATGCACCGTGTGAATAGTTATTCACTGCTAATAAGAACAGCCTCATTCTATTAATGATAATAGCTTGGCTAATAAAAAGTGTTCTGATAAATATTGGTTGTGATGAGTGCCTCTTCCAACTTGACCCCCTGCCAGGGAAAAGGGAATGAACAACATTATAACTCTGTGATTAGACTGCTAATACTTTAATTAGCTTACCTACAAATTTTCGCATCTCCATGTGTGTTTCTCCAGCTCGCATAACTTGCACAAGGTATCTGGTCTTTCACCACACCTTTGAGGCTTGGTAGCAATTTGGACGCAGCAGATGCGATTGAGCATTTCCCACTTGTGCAACATTTCTGCTCATTTTTTGAAGAGCTGGCTTCCCTCTTTGCTTACACACAACTGAAGGAGGACCGGCACAGCCTTACTTTAGCCACTGAGTTATGCTTTAAACAGCTCCAGGTTTAACAGTTGTGTGTGAAATCCCTCATGGACTCTGATGAGGATGTGCTGGATGTCGGGGCTCTCAGTGCTTCACTGCGAAGCTGCTGTTAGCAAGAGCACTTTAGCAGTATTTCAGCGTACGCAACACTGGCAGTCTTTCTGTTTCCCCAGGCATAGCTCCATCCAAAACACTTCAACACAGAGCGTGAACGCCCCTGTCATCCAAGTCTGACAGCAGAAAGAACAGCCATGGCCCTTTATACCACGGTCACCCGGTATTGTAGTACTTACTGTAAAAAAGTTCTCCTCAAACCTGAAGGAACACAGGTTCAGGCTCAAATTCATTTTCACTTCCACAACTTTTAGCAAAGAAAACCACCTCTTTCCAGAAGAAGATGCAAGACAAACACTGGGAGGTCTCTCCCCACCCAGAGACTTCTGCTACCTCTGGGTGCTTTTAACCCACCCGTTCTCTCTGCCCCAGGTTAATAGCTTCTGTCATTACCTGCTGCCCCCAGATACAACCAACAGCTCCACCTGCTCACACCAAAAAGCAGAGAGATGCTATTACACACATACCATACGCATATACTCTCCAGACAGCCGCCTCCTCATTCATTTTGACTGTTTCTGATTCCCTAAAAGTTTCCTTTTACTCTCATTTCCCTCTTTTATTACTTCTGCCTGTTCTCAGCTAAACAATGTTAAAAGTATGTTTAATTTTTTTTGTAGCTTTTTCAGGTTAGTTTTTAAAAGATAATTTCATTTTTGAAAACCGTAACAAGTAAAGGGGTTTGAGTGTTAAAACATTTTGGCCAAGTTTGGTTTAATTGGAAAGTAACTTTTCATTTAAAACTAATTGATCTGACAGGGGGAAAGAAAAGGTTGATGTGATTTGCTCTTGGCAGCACAGATTCTATCAAGCTGTCTCCTGTGTTCGGACTCTTCCATTATTATTATAAAACTTTGGGGTTTATTGCCTTTAAATCTCTGAAGCATGACATTTTCAATAGATACCTCCTTTCTTAAACTGCTACGTCTTGTGTCTGAGCATTTGTCTTGCTAAGGAGATATAATTTTGGAGCAGGGATCTAAAGAATATAGAGAAACACATAGAGCTTTACAGCTTAAATTTTCAAAGGCACTCACATATCAATGACAGATAATAGCACATCTTTCACATTTCAGGGTTCTCTCACTAATTGATCATGACATACCGTCAAATATGATTTTCAAGATCTAAAAAGCCATCTGACATCTGTATGTATTAGTTTTTTGATTAATCAGAAAAAGGTATTTAAAGAAAAAAAAAAGTAAGAGATGCTTTCACAGATTTCACGAAGAGCAAATTGAAACCTTAGTCTTTATCCACTCTCATATGTCCAGACTGAGGACTTCTTGTTTATCTGCTGTCATATTTTTCTGCTGCCATTCTGGCAGACAACAGTGAAAGTCTTATAACACCAGGTAGCCCAGATCCCTCAGCTCCTTTCCATAAGGAAGAGAACAGAGTTCTCATTGATGGTGCATTAGCGATACACAGAGTATTTTGGAAATATCACACACTAAATTTTCAGCTTTTTAACCAACCATGGGAGGAGACAGATGATATTTTAATCATTAAGAAATGGATTATTCCATCCTGTATAATCAGCAATAGGCTTCCCATCAGAAGCCACACCACCCTCTGCAGTCATCTCTGCAGGGGATTTAACGAATAATCAACACGAGCCCGTCTACAAGCATTCTTACCTGTCCTCTGCTAACAAAACTCAGTGGGCTGATAATTCAGATGCCTCTTTCCCCAGGCTGCTGTCTGTGGCGTGAAGAGCAGGGAGATAAATAAAAAATGAACGTAAAAAAGCAGTGAAGAAATGTGTGCGATAAAACTGAAGAAGAGGACATATTTTCCCCTTCTCAGCAAGGATTTTCAGAGGTCCTTTTAATGACCTTTCTGAGTAGGTCTGTGTGGGCCCAGAAGAATGCTGGCTACAAAGAGTAATTATTCTGGCATTCAGCTACTAACAAACAAAAAGGTAAAGCTGAAGGGCTGTTGGCCTCTCGTGCACGTTCACAGGAGGGCAGGATGATAAGCTTAGGATCTCATTTTCTTCTCTGTGCTAATCATTAAAAAGCAGCTGTCTTTAAACATTTAACTTGAGCTTTCCCAGATGTCAAGTGTACTGCATGTTTAACGGTGCCAGGGTCATTTTCATACGGCTTTATCTATTTGCAAGAATAGCTACACTTGTTCCAGTTTATTTTTATTTTTTCCAACAAAAGTGTTTGTGTGAAGAATTGTCATTTTACAAACTAGACTTTGTCTCATCAAAAAAAAATAACATTTTGAGTTTTGCACTCTAGCATAATCATTCAGCTAAATACAGTCATGTACCATTCCTCAGATATTTTAGAGTGTAGGAGAAAGAATAGGAGTAGATTTTCCACAGCAGACTGTACATTTTGTACCGAGAACAAGCATAATTTCTTTAGCCAACGAATCTGGGCAGCCTGCAAACTGAAATCTATACTTTGCCTCAGGCTTCCTGTGCAGCCCTGAGTAAGTGCCTATAACCTTGTCTGTAGTAAAGCATTCTGACAGTCCATGGGTAACTGCAACTTCTTTGCCATATATTTCCAGATAACCCACATCCACATGACATTATTTGACTAGTTTTGGGGAAGGTAACAGGCGTAGTTACCACATGCCAGCCTTAACTTAGGACAACTCTCACCCCTCTGGTTTCTGTACCCAGGGATGACATATGGACCACTTGCTGGACCACTCTCCACCATCTTTACCAAGTCTTGGGAAACGGGCGAGGTGCCTGAGGACTGGAGGAAAGCAAATGTCACTCCAGTCTTCAAAAAGGGCAAGAAGGAGGACACGGGTAACTATAGACCGGTCAGCCTCACCTCCATCCCTGGGAAACTGATGGAACAGCTTATCCTTGGTGCCCTCTCAAGGCATATCACGGATAAGAGGGTTATTAGGGGCAGTCAGCATGGCTTTTCCAAGGGGAAGTCATGCTTGACCAACCTCATAGCCTTTTATGAGGAAATAACGAGGTGGATGGATGATGGCAGAGCGGTAGATGTGGTCTACCTTGACTTCAGTAAAGCATTTGACACGGTCTCCCACAGCATCCTCATGGCTAAACTGAGGAAGTGTGGACTGGATGATCGGATAGTTAGGTGGACTGCGAACTGGCTGTAGGAGAGAAGCCAGAGAGTCGTAGTCAATGGGGCAGAGTCCAGTTGGAGGCCGGTAACCAGTGGAGTGCCTCAAGGGTCGGTACTGGGGCCCATATTATTCAATATATTCATCAATGATTTAGATGAGGGAATTGAGTGTACTATCAGCAAGTTTGCTGATGACACTAAGCTAGGAGGAGTGGCTGACACGCCAGAGGGCTGTGCTGCCATCCAGAGAGACTTGGACAGGCTGGAGATTTGGGCAGGGAATAACTTAATGAAATACAACAAGGGAAAGTGTAGGGTCCTACATCTGGGCAGAAACAACCCCAGGTTCCAGTATAGGATGGGGAGCTACCTGTTAGAGAGCAGTGTAGAGGAAAGGGACCTGGGGGTCCTGGTGGACAGCAGGATGACCATGAGCCAGCACTGTGCCCTTGTGGCCAAGAAGGCCAATGGCATCCTGGACTGTATTAGAAGGGGGGTGGTTAGTAGATCGAGAGAGGTCCTCCTTCCCCTCTACTCTGCCCTGGTGAGACCGCATCTGGAATATTGTGTCCAGTTCTGGGCCCCTCAGTTCAAGAAGGACAGAGAGCTGCTGGAGAGAGTCCAGCGTAGGGCAACTAAGATGATTAAGGGAGTGGAGCATCTCCCTTATGAGGAAAGACTGAGGGAGCTGGGTCTCTTTAGTTTGGAGAAGAGGAGACTGAGGGGTGATCTTATTAGCGTTTATAAATATATAAAGGGGGAATGTCATGAGGATGGAGCCAGGCTCTTCTCAGTAGCAACCAATGATAGGACAAGGGGTAATGGATTCAAGCTGGAACACAAGATGTTCCACTTAAATTTGAGAAGAAACTTCTTCTCAGTGAGGGTGACAGAGCACTGGAACAGGCTGCCCAGGGAGGTTGTGGAGTCTCCTTCTCTGGAGACATTCAAAACTCGCCTGGACGTCTTCCTGTGCAACCTCATCTAGGTGTTCCTGCTCCGACAGGGGGATTGGACTAGATGATCTTTTGAGGTCCCTTCCAATCCCTAGCATACTGTGATACTGTGATACTGTGATATGGCATCTACCAAAGCTCCCACTCGGCTCCAGACAAGCAGTTCTTCATAACTAGGACTATCTCATTCAGATGGTCATCTTTACCCAGGTCAAGTTCTGGTTTTACCGTGCAAGTCATATTCCTGCCAGCACAGAGATATAAATGTTGTTCTTTACTTTCAGAATCGAGTTTTCCTCTTGTCTAACTTTATGCTCTTGGTCTTATATTTCAGTATCAATTAACACATCTACTGACCAGTGATTCTTTCCTTCCCCTTTGTATTTTATCCTTACTAATCTCTTATCACCTAGGTTTCTCTCGGTCATTCCTCTCCCCGTTTCCAGTTTGCAATCTGCCTTTAAGTTATGGCAGAGCTTACAACATCTGAAGCAGACTTTTAGAAAAGTGAGAAAACACAGTGTCTTTAGGTTTGGCTTCATGACCAAGTATGCTACTAATGTCAGGCTTCTGAAGAAGCCTTCCAAATTTAAGCAAAACCCTCTCAATGTCATAAAGAATATTTTAGAATTTCAGCTGAAAATGCATGAATAACACTATCTCTATAGATACTATGAACTAATCAAAAGGATCACAGTATTATAAAAAGGGCAGGTGACAATTTTAATGAACAAAAAATCTGCACTTTGTCATTTACTTCCTACCAAGATTTCATTCAGAAGTTCCCCACATAAGAATACAGGCGACAATGCAATGGAAAACACCTTTGCATGTAGTAACCAGGAATGTAGATTCAATACTTGATTCCTACGTATTTGTACTTTCACGTTGCATCTTAATTCAAAGCAATTGGAGGAAGGCATGGATGTAATAATAGTATCTTTAGATTAAATTGAGCTAGTTTATTTCCAGAACTACAATTTCAGAGATTTTATAAACGTTTTTGTCACTTTAAAATATTTCAAAGCCCATATTTCCTATAACAGCCACAAATAAACTCCGCACAATCAAGGCTGACCCTGATAGTAATTCCAGTATATTCCATATAGATCCTTAAACTACCTTCATCGCCAGGGAGAACTGGTTACTCTCAAGTTGCGCATTAAGTGACATAACTAACATATGCCACATGGGATGTATTCTTTCTCTCCTCCTGTCCAGCAGTTTGGTATTTTGATTATAGTAAGAGTCTGCTTAAGTTAAGTTTATCTTGTGCTATGTTTTTTATTATCTAAAGACACATACCTTCTGCTTCAAACTATAAGTTTTAGATTCCGAAATTCTGCAGCCTTTCAAAGAGACCTTTGCTCCTTTTGCCTTAGTGGCAGCTGACTCTGCAGTCTCCTAAGAGCAGAGCTGCCAGATTCAGGGAGAAGGTTGCTTGCTTACTGCAGTGTTATTTTAAAATGTCTGGATTGAGGACAGTCCTGTAAGACTTCAGAAGAAATGCCGATTTTTTTATCCCGTATTTGAAAAAAGTCAAATTTTACGTGAGAACTGAGTGAAAATGGATGTGATTTCTGAACTTGGTCTTAGCTTTGAAAAGGGAAGAAATATATCTTGGATGTCAATTAAACATTATTTCTGTCATTACTAGTAATAGAGCAGTACCATTTATCTTCATGGTCTCAATTATAACAATGTACATTATTTAAAAAAGAGGCTCAACTCTGAGTTAGAGTCAACTTCAAAACTCTGGAAAATAATACTATATATGCACAATTTGCTACCAACAGAGATTGCTGTCTATTTTTCATCCATCTCCTGAAAAACGTGTTTCAAGTGGAAATGAAGATTGTAATTCAATAATATAGGTTAATATAAAAGTTAAAAAACTTAAAGTGCTTTAGTTATCAGTTTGTTGTTTTGAGATATTAGTCAATGTTTTAATTTCCAAGAGCAGAGATCATTAAACTGGACATCAAATATATATCCTTCATTTAAATTCAACAGGAAAGACCCTATCTCATGTATTACTTTTTCACCCAATGTTTTGACAAGTTAGAAGATTTATAGAAAATAAAAAATTTGGACTTAAAACTCCTTCTTGCATTTCAGCAAATAACTTTTGCTAGGATTCTTTATCCCAGAGATTACATAAGTCCTGTGAAAAATATTAAGAAATCACAAGCATTTTTAATAAAGGTCTCATATCTGTATGTGCAAGGCTTCATGCAATCTGAAAGCTTCATAAACAATGTTTTCTGAACAGCTTCACAGGTTTACATAATACAGAAGCATATCTAATCTCAAACTAAAAAATAAAAAAGTAAAACTTTTAAAACCCCCAAAACCGTAAGTCACACGTTAAGAACATCTTCACAGCAATGTATTTGCAATCCAATGTAATCATATCTATGCCTGCTTTGTACTAAAGCTTCAGGTTATTTTGAAATTGTCTGAACTTAGTTTTTAAGAAAAGGGTATTGCTGTGCTATTTCTGTCAAATTCTGTCTTTTTCATGGTGTTAGATTTTCTGTTCCTACTGACTACGGCTGTTTCTTCAGAAAAAATACTGATTAGGAGCTCAGTCTCGCCAACATTACCCAACTGAGCTTTTGATTACAGCAGACTACAGGTCAATGGGAGAGCTCAGGCACTCAAGAAAAGCACAAGGCAGATGTGCCCACAGGATCAGTCCTCTTCTCTAAAATGCTCGTTCTCTGGCTTCTAAAGGAACTCTAATAAACGACATGCATTTTACCAAAAAACAGTAGTTACCTCATGAGGTTAAATTCTTACAGCTCCAGTCTCTCATTTTGCATCTGCCCTGCGTATTAGGTCATGTTTGTTAACTGGCACAGAGAAAAGAGTTTGAAAGTTAAGGAAATTGAACAAGTTATTATTGGAAGTCACTCAAAAGCCTTCTTGTACCAAGTACTTATTTTCCCCCTGCTTCCCAGAAAAGATCCATGTAGGAAATTACAGAATATACTAGTAGCTGGTATAATTTCATTCTTTAATTGCCTTTAATTTCAGTAGAAGAAGTCAAATGCCATGTTTGTTGCATGTAGTATTGCCTCAGCTGACTCAATATTGCCATTATACGTAGGAAATCTCATCTCCTTTGCAGTTCTGGAGTGGACCAGGAAATTTTCATTTAAGTATTTTCTTCCACATAAAAAAGTCAGCTTGCTTTAACAAACTCTTTTAGCAGAACACACTTGCTTTTACTCGCTTTTCATCTGGAAGGTTTCTTGAATCCAGGATGGACTGACTGGTGGAAACACCAGGATGGAGAGACAGAACTGCTTTTGAATATGCCTCTCTTTGAAGGACAAGATTGAAACTTACCCCAAGTTTCCTACAGCACTGATGAGCGCTCCAGCTACCAGGCTATTTTCAGATGTCTCTCTCTCAGATGTGTTTTTCAGCATTAGCTTTGAAAAATATCTTCCTCCATTAACACCAGAAAACAAATTGCCAAAAGTTGAAACTTTCCTTCAGATAGTTTTTTCCTAGCCAGAAATGTTGAACCCAGTCACTGAACGTTATCACGGTGCTATGACCTCCTAGGGCTGGGGAAGCAATCAGCACAAAAATCCTGAAGCTAAGGCCTTGGTGAAGGATTTAAGGAGCTTCGGGCAACTTTGAGAGGACACCTTTTGTTCTGCAGCACTCTCTGGCACCTGCCTTTCACCAGTGAGCAGTCAAGACACACGGCAGCGCCTGAAGTTCACAAACAAGTCAGAAGGCTGCAGATGCAGGGTCTGGACTGAAGGGTTTTCATCAGCCTTTATTCTTCTTCCAAAATAATGCATTTGAGGAACGCGCATGGTCACAGATAGATCTGAAGTAACTGGCAGGCATTTTGGTTTGGCTTCTTAGTAAGGATAAATAAACGCAAGATTTAAGGCTGCCCTGGCCCATAGCTGTTCTTGGCAGAATTCAACAGCAAAAAAAAAAAAAAAAAAAGAGCTTGTAGAGAGGATTTCTGCTACAAAGAAAGAACCTCCAACATTCATTAGAGCATTCAGGATTAAGAGGCTTTTGGCATGCTTTCTGTAGAAAGTGTGTGTGTGTATGTGTGTGTTTGTAAAATGAAAGACAGGAGAATACTACGTGGGGGCAGGTGAAGCGTCAACAATTTGGGATTTGCTTTTGCAAATAGCTATGTCAGCAGACTATATACTTGCCCTATCGAAATAAATTAGGCCTTGCTCACATGAAACTCTAGAATTTTTAATGGTTACCTGGGAAAAAATTACATTTTGAGCCAGTTTTTATGAAGTTTTTGAGATCACATAAAAAAAATGTGCTGTGATACATTTGCACCTGCCTACTTAAAAGTATACTTCATTCCATAAAGATTAATTAAAGGCACAGTCCCACAAGAATTATGTCATATCACATCAAAAGATCAAATTCTAAATGATCAGCTTGTTTCAGCCCTCATAATTACCTAAGTGGCACACTTCAGAAGTTGTTTTTCTCATCCAAACTCAGCTTATCTCTCTTGGAGCACGTGAACAAGATTGTGAGTCTATTTTAAAAGGTTATTATCTGTCAGTGGAGGTACAGATGGTGAACCAACCATCTATGGGCTGTTGGACATCCGCAGCTGCAAAATAAAAAAATGACCAGGAAAAAAATGGGTTTATTTAAATAGCCTACCATTACTTCTTCCCTGGGCAGCCTGAGAATGTGTCTCCGCTAACAAGGGATAACTTGTTTGAATGTGTTATTCGAGTGCTTGCAATCACGTGACCTCTGATATCTGGTAAAACAAGCCTGGAACATCATGAAAAACTCTTCTGCAGGATTTCATAGTCAGCAACATTGAATTCTGCACCTCTTCTAATATATTTAGCTTTTTTGTGCTGTTTGTCACCACTTTAAAACAACTAGTATATAAATACACACTCCGAAATTATATTCCGGGTAAGAATTTTTATATACTGTATCCCTCATAGCAACTGATTGGCGAGATAAGCCCTCTGGTAAGGCTTCATGTTTCCTCTCTATTCAGATTGAGTTCACACTTTTGCAACACCCACACAATGTCTACTCACCAAGTTATCAAACGCATACCTTGTGGGAGCCTAATGAGGGCTGGTTCAATGCACAGACTTTTTTTTTTTCATTATGAAATAACAATATGATTATTGAAATATGAAATGTAAAATAAAATAAAAAGCACAATATTTTTGAGGAATATGAAAAGAATGCAGTTTACTCATGTAGCAGCAAAAGAGGGTGCACAAAAAAAACCACCAAATGTTAGTTTGCTGTTAGTTCTTGCCATCAAATGTAAAAGACTTTCAAGAACTCAATTAAATTCTGTTCAGAACGAAGAATATTTTAAGAACAATTGAAAGGTTCTTAAAATTTTCTGAGGAAACTTGGATCGTTCAAGAAAAAAAGAAAAGCCCATAATAAGAACGTTTAGAAACAAAAAATGTTAAAATACCAACAAAAACTAATTTAGTACGAAGTAGCACAGATGGATTCATTTAAAAATGCATGGGAATTCTACAAAAATATCCATGTAAATAATTAATATTCAGGGCTACGTAGAAACAGCTAAGGACTAGTCGATGAGCAGGGCAAGGGAATGAAAAGGACAATTTAGGTCCCCAATCTGGCCCAGTGAATATTCAATCAGTTAAACAAGATGAAACCCTTTCAATAGAAGAAACTCACTCACGTATTGTGTGCCTAATGATAAGGTATTGTAATTCTCCCGCAAACGAGGAGATGCGAGTTCAATTCTCAAGGCTGGCCCCTTTCTCACACGTTTTCCCAGGCGTCAGCTATCAGCCACAGCCTGAGACAGGACACTGGGCAAGACGGGGCTCTGGTTGATCCAGCATGGCAGCTTTTATAGTCTCATTCTCCTAAGAAACTGATATCTAATTTAGAGGCCTAAATTTGGAAAGAGTCACAGCTGGGAATGCTGAATAAGGCGAGCTGCTTCCCCATGGCCCAACGTCAGAAGCTTACGGCTTTTAAGGGCCAGGGTTTAGGCTCTTTTCTACAGCTGGCTTTTCCTGGCGGATCCCTGAAGCAGGTCCCTGTCATGACTTAGGGGTGGTAACTTTCTTGGGTGACTACTGAGTGACCCCTGATTAAGCTCGGGCGCTCGGGAGGCCTGAGCCAGCCTGGGTCAGCAGCCGTGCAAAGCTCAAGCTAATTGTGCTGGCCAAATGACCCATCCTCCGCACCGAAGTGGCTCCCATCCAGACGGTGCGAAGCATGGTGGGAGGCACTTGCATCCTTTCCTTTAAACACGGCCCCACAAGCTGTAGGGGGAGCAGGCACGCAGCACTTCCCGGGGATTGCAAGAGACCCTCAAAGCACCTGAAGGTGAACGCTGCAAAAGCAACACTGGACTAAGAGCCATTGCAGTTCCACCCCAACTGACTCACAGGTCCCAGCAGGCACCTCTCAGTTCTCACAAAAGATCTTTTCTGCTCAAATTTCTTGCGCTCCTGGACTGTTTCTACTCTAGAGAAAACCCCACACTTACTTCATCCTTCCATAGCACTCATGTGGTGAAAATAAGACAAAAATCTATGGCCAAATGAATTCCAGTGAAATCTAGATTGCTAAGTCATCAGGGACTTGTGCAAGTTAAACCCTCACAGCTGAGATTCCCACTACCCATTCAGAGTCCATGCCAGTTATATTCCCCTCAAATTCTCGTACTTTGGAAGGTCAGGCAGTTTGCAGTGTGTTTTTTTTCCACAATGTAGCTGTTAAATTAGCCTACTATTTTTATACCGGACATTCATGTTCAGAAGTTACCATCCTCTAGTAAATTTTAAATTGCAATCAAATGATTAGCACCTTTTAAAGATACATCAGTAATTACATCAGCAATAGAACAAATCCATTTTCAACAGAAAATGTGTATTTTACAGACATTTAATTTTTATGGAAACATCCAAAATGGTTTTGTATTCTTTGAAAGAGGAAAAAGCCTTGAATGACATTGGATCCATTCACAACATCTTGAATTGCTGGCAATGAAATTAATTGTAAGGCAATTTCTCATAAGCAAGTGTTACATACAAGGCATTTCATATCCAAACCAATAAAAGCTTCATCTATCATTGGAAAAAAAAAAAAAAAAAACAACCCCACAAAAATAAAAATTGGCTTATTGCCTTCTGTCTGAAGGAGATGTTAAGGGCAATGCCAACAGGTGAACTGGAGCAATACACAATAATAATACTCCTGTCAAGGAATATGTCATGAAGAAGTCAATGTGATATGTATGTTAATACATGCAAAATTTATTATCACATCAAATCAGAGTCTTAGGTCAATGTTTTGAGTAGTTGATGATAAAAGTGACACTAGGAATAGCAGTATCGCTTATCAAGATGCGTTAATGTCAGCTTGCTTCTGTCACTGTCAACAGCTAAAATGTATAGTGATAATGTTCTACATATGCTACCCACCTCTCTCTGCCAACATCAACCTAACTTATGTCAAATCTTTCTAGAAGACACCAATCAACATGCTCTGCTACGGAAAGTTGAGATACCAAGGCTATCTAACTTAAGAAGCTGATGAATAAATAATAAACCTTCAAGCATTACAAGCAAACTAAGACTCCTCCAAATGTAGACCTTATAAAAGACGGACAATGATTGCAGTCGGACATTCAAATCATTTTTATATTAGGAAAATACCTTAGCTTCCTACTACCACATATGGCACCTATTAATGGCAGTATAATAGAAATATTTGATTATCTGCACAACACCTTGAAATCATTTTACCGATTTGCTCCCAGTGAAGTTTTTGAGTTAAAGAACTCTAGCAGAATTATGCAAAAGACACACTGCATTTCTTATTGTCAACAAAGGAGACAAGAAAAACCCTTTTGTACCATTATTCTAGCCTAACTACTGCTTTCCAGCTGTGACAGTCTTCATAAAAGAAAAATGAAAATGGCCCTTAAAAAACTAATATGAATGACAGCAGCTTTTCTGTGCCCAAGTATCACCTTCAGGATGGACTAGTCCGTAAGTCTCCAACAACTTGGAAGTAGTCCTTGGTATCTCCTCTCTACTTAAATGAGCTCCAATGAACATTGCCTGCAGTGGTGGTAGCAGGTGCTCACATCTTGGTCGCTAACCAGCATGTTTGTGTGTCACTCAGACAGAAGGGTGCCGACACAACAGTGCATCTACCCAAACCAGCGAATAAGTTCTGAGGTGGGTAGAGGCAAGATGGAAATGCTGGGACCAGTGGTGCCTCTGAGATTTTTGCTATTGATTTCAGAGACGAAAGAACACGTCCTCAAATTTTGTCCATAGTACTTCAATGAAAATGTTTATACAAGGTCAAATGCAGATCTGTTGTTCTTCTCTAATGAGAAAATAAAACACAGGGTGGAGTTGGGTTCTCTTCCGTTATATGGTTTCTCTCTACTTACATGCTAATTTCCTTTAACTATGAAATTTTTGCAGTGGGATTTTCTAATGGAAACCTAGTCAAATTCTGGGCAAGATCTTCCCAAATCATGAGACAGAAGACTACACTGTAAACAAGGCTAGACATTATTACTGTGCAACATTCTGTACTAAATGTAAAAAATACATGATAGCTTACTCTTTACATTAGACTCCCAAACAATAACATTTTTACTATTATTATTTTTGGCATGAATATCCATGTCCTTAAGTAAGACACATGACAGGGACCAAAAGATTTGAAGAATCACTGATAAAAGTGGTAACAACATTATTACTTCAAGAAGTTGGTGCTTTAAAGAGTTTAAATGTAGTCAACTTACAAGATATTTTCTCTATGCTGTCTAAAATCAGGAGGAGCATGTCTTGCAGTGACTGGAAGTGCAGATGGTCAGAAGTAATGTATTAAGTTGTCAAATTCTAAAATGGCTGCTTAACTGCTAAAAAAAAGCCTTAATAATTTTGTATGAATGAATTACATCAGCGGTCTTTGTACTGAATAACATCTAAGACCAGGTCTTACATTTACAGCGATTAACATAGGGTTAATGTCCATCAGTCAACTGCAACTGTAATAAAATATACTGAGAGCCCTTGAGCTTACTGTATGCAATATTGCGAAAGCAATTATATTTCTCTGCCTGTTATGGAAGTGATGTTTTTTGATGGCAGCCAGCCAAGTTCATTCCTAGTCACACAGAATACTGATGGCATAAAGGCAATAGCCTCAGGAATCTGTCTATCCGTTATCTCCAAACAGAACAAATTTCATGTTTATATATATGTAAATATGTATAAATATTACTGCATCTTGTTGGACATTAATTCTCTAAAAGAATTTCCAGAAAACATACTTGATCTATGCAGTAAGTACTGCGCTGAAACAAAACTTTAAATTAAACCAAATAGCCACAAAACTGACAAATGACATGACAGTGAGAAAAGGAAATGCCAGTGGCACCGCACTTTGATTCAGTCCCCATGATTTGTAGGCAAACCCTAAACTATACATCAAACATGGTACAGAAAGAAAGCAGCAAATTACTTTCTAACCACAAAGTCACCATAACATGAACTTTGGGATGGATAATTGCAAAAGAAAAACAAAACTTTGTTCATCAGCACAAATCACTGAGACTATCTGTTGAGGTCTGGGTTAAGCTAGTGATTGATAACCTTTAAGCTAGCAATCACCTAGTGGTCAACTTCAGCCTTTTTATTATCTATGCTATGTCTTGATATATAGTGCTATATAAAACACTATACACTGTATTGGACCATTCCTGTAGTTGCAGAGCAGCAATTTAGGATCCTATAAAACATTGCAAGCCCCTTCTTTTTTCTTTAAAGCTGCCTAGATACATTGGCAATAGTAAGCAAAAAAAAAAAAAAAAAATCTGACACTTCTTTTCCTAGGAGAAAGCATTAAAATAATGATGGGGCAAAATTTATAAAGAGCTAAAATTGTGCAGTTGGACGGAATGATTCTTATGGCTTCAGGAAGGCATAAAAATCTGAAGTACCTCAGGAGGAATTCATGAAAGAGGTAAAACTCATCTGAGGGAGGATTAAGGGACTGTGCGCTGCTTCTTCAGCTGGTGTGAACTGGCACCACTCCTTGTATCTCCCTGTGGCTTCACTGGTCCACATCACAGAACCAGTGGAAAAAAAAAAAAAAAAAAAAAAAAAAAAAACAGAGCTGGAAAATATTTCAGATGAGTATCAGGAAATATTTCCCAGTGCCATCTATCACTCTGTGAAATAATCCCCCAGGACAGTAATGCAAATTCCATACCAAACATGAAAGGTCAGGTTTTTAGTAACACGGGAAAGTAGGTAATGCTCAAAAAGGTATTTCCTATCTCAAATATTCATGAATCTATAGTCAGGACTATTATTTATTTCTTACTTTTTTTTCCTTTAGCATATACTCCATTCCTAAATACCTTCCTAAATCATATTTAGCATCCAATTAATGTCCCCATAAGCTATTTATAACTTGTTTGATTCACCAAGTGTTGGCAGCGCTCAAGTATGCTTTCTATTACGCCGGGGACGAGGCTGGCAATACAGAGATGGTTACCGTACTAAACATTAAGGCAGGTGTGCAAAAAAGACAGTTGGTTTCCCTCTTCAAATGAGCTTTCTGAATAAAGTCTGCCTGAAGAAACTTAAACCCATGTATTCCCCAACCACCGGGCAAGAGGCTGTTCTTGCAAGAGGTAATGCTCGTCCCTCTTCTGTTACAGATGCTTTATATTCAGAAAATATTCAGCATTTATGATTGCTTTTTGTGTGTTGACAGTTGGGACACATCCTTCATACAGGGTGAGATTCCGGTTTTGGGATGCATCTTAAGGTTGGTTTAAACAAATTATTCAATGACTGGGTCTCCGGGATGCTGAAGGCCCACCACCCACCAGCCCCACCACAGTAGGATGTCTTCTGAAAGAGGGCAATGACTTTTCCTTTCCCCTTCTATTAAACTGAAATGGCCACCTCAAGCATTTCCATTTTGTGAGGTGGGCTTAGGATCAGAGGACTTGTCAAAATAACTCCTGCTTTCTGGATTCGTGATCGGGTTATAGTTTCAGACAGGCACCAAAATACCCAGAGTATACTGTAAAACAAAGTCATTGAAGCTGAAATTGATGTGCTTGGGAAATTTTAATATGAAAAAGCCTTGAATGCCCTTATGTTGATAGTTGCCCATGAGTTGAAGGGAAGTAACAATGAGCTTATCCAAAATTTTGACCGAGATATTTAAATACTGTCTGAACCTTACTCTGGATATGAAAGGCTTTTCAGCTCAAGTCCCAGTGTAGGAGTCTGTTCCTTGCCTTGCACTGCAGTAAGCTAGCTTGCAACTATGACCAGAAAAAGCCATTTACTTTTTTTTGCCTTTTGCCTTTTCTAGTTAAAGAATTGTGGCATAAACCTGGAAAATAAATAGGAAGAGACCAGATTTGTTTTAGAAGCATAGAATGGTTTAGGTAGGAAGGGACCTTAAAGATCATATAGTTCCAACCCCCCTGCCATGGGCAGGGACACCCCGACTAGACTAAACAGACTAAAAATAATCTACATGCCATAATATTACAAGGACTCCTTTGATACATTGCTGATGCGTTATCCTAAGGTATATAGGATCTTCAGAACAGGGTTTTCGGGTGTCAGAGAGAAGAGCAATCCAACCCTGACAGCAAGCCAGTCAATGAATACATGAAGCTTGGGTATGACAGCACTGGTGGTGTACAGTGGGTCCCGTAGATGCTCATTACCTCTTGTCACTTAGAAAACTTGAGACAAATGCTTGTACCTCCCTACCCTAACCCGGCTATTCTCTGTGCCCTCTCCTTTCTTAAATATTTTCTTTCTCCTTACATGGAGACAGTAAATTATCCTTACATATCCATATACATATACATTATCTCCTTACATAGTAGACAGTAAATTATCCATGGCCCAGCAATGTGCCCTTGTTGCCAAAAAGGCCAATGGAATTCTGGGCTGCATAGGGAAGAGTGTGGCCAGTAGGTCGAGGGAGGTCATTCTCCCCCCCTACTCTGCACTGGTGAGGCCACAACTGGAATACTGTGTCCAGTTTTGGGCTCCCCAGTTCAAGAGGGACAGGGAACTGCTGGAGCGAGTCCAGCAAAGGGCAACTAAGATGATTAAGGGATTGGAGCATCTCCCTTATGAGGAAAGGCTGAGAGAGCTGGGACTCTTTAGCCTGGAGAAGAGAAGGCTGAGGGGAGACCTTACGAATGCTTACAAGTATCTAAAGGGTGGGTTGAAGGAGGATGGAGCCAGGCTCTTTTCAATGGTTCCCAGTGACAGGACGAGGGGTAATGGGCACAAGTTAGAACACAGGAAGTTCCGTTCAAATACACGGAAACACTTCTTTACAGTGAGGGTGACAGAGCACTGGCACAGGCTGCCCAGGGAGGTTGTGGAGTCCCCTTCTCTGGAGATTTTCAAGACCCGCCTGGATGCAGTCCTGAGTAATGTGCTCTGGCAATCCTGCTTTGGCAGGGGAGTTGGACTAGATGATCTCTAGAGGTCCCTTCCAACTCTGAAAACTCTGTAATTCCGTGACTGTGATGGTTATTGTCTCCACTCCTGTAATATTGAATTGAATTTAATCACCAAAGGCACGGGCTCTGCTTGGGAAAGACCATGCTGTGAAGCCCTACAGCACTCCAGGAAGTCAAATCAACGCCTTCACCAGCCCTGTGGGGCACGTGGTTGCTTTCCCACTGACATTACCAAAGGTTTGGGACTTTTGTCCCAACTGTCCCTACCATTTGCCAGTAGCATGCATCACACTAAGCCATTGAGTTCATCAGGATGAGGTTGGGAAGGCAGACAAAAATGAAGATGTCCTTCCAAAACATGTCTTTGGGTGTGTGAATTGAATAAATGTGGATAGCTTTTTAGAAAGGCAGGGTGGGGGTGTGCGGGGAGGACAAGGCAGCCAGCATCACAGTTTCAGGCACATTTAGGGTCAAGTGGAGGTACAGAATTCTCTAGAGAGCCTGGAATAACTCCACATCAGCTTTCGGTAAAACTGATTGATTTTTTTAAATAAGTTCTCACCAAAGCAAAGTGAGGTTAACAGTTTTATATATACATATTTCCACTTCATATCACTTAAATTCAGGCAATTGTTCAGTTGAGCCAGCTTGATTTGCAGAACCTGCAATCCAGACAGCAGCGTGGCTGAGAGAAGCAGCAGCTCCCTTCCCAAACCCCCTCCGCCTGCAGGCACAGCTCCCCTCCAGCCCCACTCCTTGTCCGCAGGTGACGTGCTTTTTCTCCTTAGTGCAACTGTCCAGCTTTTTGCCTTTCCTTAAGTACGCTGGACTTTCCCCCTGAAGAATTAACTTCCCTCTGTGCAAAACAGTCTAGCAAAAAGAAGTACTGCCAATGACTCCTGAGTTCATCCCGATAAGGATGAAGGAAATCAGATTAATCCTAGACCAGGTGCAATGAGGCAGAGTATCTGGTTAAGTTACACGACGACGAAATAGGTTCCCCTGCTAGGGGTACCACGGTCAATATCGTTGACAGATCTTATGGATTTCACTCCTGTCTCTGTCACTGTGTGGCCTTAGGCAAGTCACACTTCAGCTTGCCCTTGCATATAACATGTTTCATTCTTTCTTATTGGGGCGGCTTCAGGTCTGTAGAGTACATCACTCTTGGTGATGCAGCACAGTGTGGCTACGTGCCTTAATAAGGTCTATCAGGTGAGATATAGACCAGTCCCCCTCCCTTCCCACACAGCAACGTCCTTACTTCTTACAGTCCTTACAGTGTCCTTCGTGAAGTTATTCTTTTTCAAATGGGAAAAACTACTCTCTCTGTTCAGATTTTATGTTGCAAGTCACTGTTTTCTAGAACTGAATTGTTCTGCATTACGATTTTCTAACAGAGATGGAAAACTAAATGAGAACAATCAACTGACTCCTCTGTTGCTGCAATTCCAGTAAATTCTTGCAAGAAATTATGCAGAGTTCCTGCATAATTTTACTGCTTCAATTCATACTCAATGGAGTTTGTACACTGTGGAGTTAAATGAAATTCAAGCACTGAGTGTGGGACATTCCCACATATTTCTCTCCCTCGCTTTCATGAAAAAGGAGAAGAAAAGTTCTCTGCAGCCCAAGTGAAATTTTCCTTGATTCTCTGAAGAGAGATGGACTGACTGGTCCAATCTGTGAATACGTACTAGTTAAGTACTTTGAATCTCCTTCTGACAAATTATGATGGGGAGAAAAGCAGTATATGTAAAACGTTTTCTCCATATTTCTTAATTCTATTTTCCCAAAACAGAACAGAGTTTCCAAGGAGAAAACAGATAGTTCCTTTTATCCCACTGCCAAACTTTTTTCTGAACAGGTGATTGCCCTCTCTCAGGAACTTGTCATGTCTCTTCACATTTTTTTTCTTTCCTGATTGGTACCTACTAAAACATAGAGACCATCCTGAATTCACAAATACAGCAAAGAGCGTAAAATTCCAGGGCTGTAAGACAATACAGGAATACACAAACTGTGCAGGTCAATCCCATTACAGTCGTGATGCCTAAATGGCAATGTTCCCAACCAGGAGGGAGTTATGGTTATTACAACACGAAAACTGCATTACTTAAATTCACATAATTAATGATACAAATTGAGCACTTTCCTAATCATTTTATCCTTTATTGTTCAAGTGAGAAACATGAGCAGAGCCTTGTTAGCTTGCCAAATGTACCAGAAGGAATCTTCAGGACGTAGTAGAATATTTAACCGGGTTGTGTGAAAGAATGACTTCAGAAAACATGAAAGAAAGGCAAAGATAATAAATGCCACTGACATACTTAACATGCTGAAAGTCCTCTTTCAGATTGAACCCCCCTGTGCTATCAATCAAAAAGAGTGGCTCTTAAAATAGTCTAATGTTTTTCACAGGAGTAGGAATGCCACTTCTTGGGACCTTGCCCAGATTTCAGTCTTTATCCGCATTTTCACTTGTGTATATCTTGAACTTCCCATCTAAAATTTTGGTGTGTCAGCTGATACCTCTGTTCCACAGCAAAGATAACTCTAAGCAATGAATGAAATAATTTGAAAGGCAATAAAACAGTATCGCAAAAAACTGAAAAGCCAAAGTTTCTGCAGACTTAAATTGCAGTTTCCTGTAGTGATAGTTAAGGAAATGTAAGTACTTATCACATCTACATTTAAGCTTGTTCAAGGCTCCATTATAGCCAAAGGAGAGAAAACAGGCACTTCTTAGGAAACGATTTATTTCACCATAAGATAGGCATCTAAACTACATCAGAGAATAATGCCTGAGAAGTCCCTATTTCCATCCACTGATTACAGCAGGAGTCTAGACAACCTGTTCAGATGTAAATGCAGCTGTCTACACTCAGGAGAGATGACTCACAACCTACTCACTAGCCATGTTAACTAAAATAAGAATTTCTAAATTTCCTATTTTAGGGAATGAAGACCGGGCAATCAAAGCAAGATCAGACTCTAAATTAGTAGGAGGCAACGGATTGTAACTCGGGGCCTCTCATCTATTTGAAGACTAGCAAGTAGAATATTGAAATCTCTTGTAGGTCTCAAACACCTAGAGCTTGACTTCCACATCCAAAGTTCATAGCATACGTCTTAAATAAACTTAAGATGGTACTCTGATAGTTTCTTTACAACTTCGGTATTGAAATCTCATGCTGGCACCTGAAATTACTGTGGGAAGGAATGCTGAAACGCCAGAACAACCAAGAAATGGGCATGAATGTCTTTTTTGTTTGTTCTGAAGAAAGCATAGCACAAGAATGCCAGAAAGCACTACCAGAAACTAAATGTCATTTGCTGTTAGTTACAAAAAACTGCAAAACCAGGGTAAGTCAAATGCTAGGGGTTCTTGAATACTTATTGGCTCAGTCTAGCTTGGTTTATGCCCTTGGATCAGTTTTCCTCTCCTATCTTTTCACTGGCAAATAGTTAAAATCAAAATACCATTTCCAATTACCTAGTGGAATCAACCACTATGGATTTGGCATTACGATCTTGACATCAAAAGGGCAACATCAATTGCACGGCAGTATGTTTGTGCCAACGTGTGGTATGGCAGCGACAGATTCCTCAGCCGTCAGGGACATCAAATTTTTGGAATGGATTTGAGACAGCAAGCTCTTAGCTAAAGGCACACCACCAAGGGATTTGCAAGCTGAGGCTCACTATCTCCCGGGCGCAGGGACTGACTCTCCTCTTCTCCTGGCCCTGGCATCACCTCTTATTCTCCTTCCCATTGCACAGCATGTGCTTGTGAGGATAACATTTACCTGCCACCTTCCTTTAGTTAAAGGATCCAAATGTTTTTTTCACCTTGCCTTGCTTTTTTTCATGCTCTCTTTTCCTCCCTTTTGCTAGCTGCCAAACATAAACAAGATAGCATTAATCAAAATGTTCTGGGCGACCTTTAAAGAGACACTGCACTGGGAACCCTTTGTACAGTCCAAATGAAACACTTACATCATCCCAGGAATGGCCTCTCTTGAGATTATAGACAATTTCACAAAGAGAAATGTGTGGGCACACCATGATGTCAGGCATTAAGAAAAAAAGAATAGTTTTAAGTGTATTTAATTGGAAGAAATTTCCTTGCCATTTCTTTCTCCACTGCAGAAGCACCTTAGCTAGTGCCCAAAGGGTCTAGCTACCACCCGCCCAAAGGGTGTCCAAGGAAGGACAGCAGGTAAAATAGACTTTACCAGCCTATTACTTGGTGAATGATTTCCTAAAGCCCAGCTGTTCCCCAGGATTATGTCTAGTCCTTCTTCCCTAGTGAATGACCTCACTGAGAGTGATATTCATCTGACCAAATACAATGGTGTCCAGAACAGAAATCTACATCTGAGTCGTGCTCTCTTTATATGCAACAGAGAGAAAGCAGCACTTCTGAGATGCAGTTCCTCCTACTCAATGGTAAATGTCTAATATGGGTCACATTGATCACGCTCTACAATTCCTGTGCTTTTTTTTTTTTTTTTAAATTGACTGTAAAAGAAACTCAAATGAGTTTCTCACTCAGATGTACATTACAGACATCCAAAAAAAAGAGGGGATACGAATCCTGCCTAAGCAGCATTAATTCAACCATTCATGCACAAAATTCCCTGTAAACACGTGGCAGTGGTACCTAGGGCAAGACTATGCCTACTGCAATATTGTGTACAAAACCAGATATGTATAAAGGTCAGTTTTCACTACATTGTCATGGATTCTTGGTATAAGACCGAAATTGCCACATGAATTTATCACACAATCAAAACTGGCAGGGTTTCATATAACACGTAATTACATTATGAAACTCACTGCCTCAGGAAGTTCCAGATGCCAAGAAGAAAAACAGTTCAACAACCGAGAAAATACAGCCGCGGTGAACAGATCCACACGTTCCCACGAGGCCAGGAGGAACAGGAAGGCGCAGAAGTATCTACCTTCTTCCCCATGCCTTTTTTCCTTAAGCACAAACTGCGAGCAACAGTCAGGGACGGGCTACTGGGCTGGATGGACCTCTGATTAAGTCAGTAGGTCCATTCTTATTTTCTGACCTAATATTGCCAACGCTTTTCTTGTGGCAGTGAGCCGAGCAAGGAATATTACAACCCTGCCTCGCACATACCGTTTTTCCTAGGATTACCGAGTGCAGGTTAAGCCTCAGTTTTACACTGGGAAAAACACCCAAAGCACAAACACAAAATGCAAGCCGTCACCCTCCTGCTTTTACAATCCTACTTTGAAACATTTGTGCTTTGTCCAATTCTCTGTTCCTGATACATTATTTCAGTACAGATATTTACTGGTGGGGACAGTTAGTGTAGGAGCCAAACACCTACTTGACATTATCCATTCTGTTTGTCATCAATATGACTCATCAGCAGCAGTCTCATCTTCCATCCTTTTGGGCAAGGTTGAAAAATTGCTAAGAATAGCAGCAGAACTTGACTGCAGAGTGTTTTTTTCTGGGGAATTCAAATCTTAGACTGTGACTAATGCTGCTAATTGAATTTTTACCTCCATCTTGTTAGGGGAGAACGCAAAGAATAAGAGATAAGGCTGTTTTTTCTAATGCTTCTTTCTACTGCATTGTTCCTGTCTCTTCATTTCAAGGCAGTGAAATACCAAATCATTACACAAAACTCTCTCCTAAACCCCCTGCAACTATTTTTCTGAAGAATCAGACACATGGGGATTTCCCAATAACAATCTGGAGCTCAATGGTGAGCTATCTTTGCAACACAAAATAGCACATAAGCTTTGACCGGTTTGTGACAAAAAATATTTCATGTATGGCATACTCTTTTGTTTTCACTCCCCCGTCCCAACCCTTCCTCCTCCTTTTCTTTTAAATTAGCCATCAGGTTAAGTACTGTATTTCAGTAGTGACTGTTGCTATGCATAACCAAATCTGAACTCTTATGACAAACTGAAGTGGACACGCATTGTTTATATTAAATACTTCTCCTGGGAGACTGACAAAAGTACATTATGGAAGAAAATTTGTCATATTGAGCTAAGACAATCTCTCCTGAGCCCTTCGAAATCAGCTCTACCTAAAAAAAAAAAAAAAAAAAAAAGTGAAAAATCCAAATAAGTACAAGAATCCTAAAGATATTTTGCACTAAATAATTACCATTCCGTTCATCCTGTACTGATCCAGAGAGCAATGAATTACTGTTATCTTCCAGTATAATCAGTGTAAATTAATTATTTCAAAACAAGAATGTTCAAATGCTGCTGAAAACAGGAAACAGTTACAGCAGTTTACAAGAAAATCCTTCAAAAAAAAAAAAAAACCACACTGAAGTTTCCTGTTTGGGGTTTGGTTGGGTTTTTTTTTCCCCAATTTTGACTGTGCTTACTGCAGCCAAGCCTGTATGGAGAGCCCATAAGAACAGACAGCACCAGGAGCCCCAAAATGCAAGGCGGCTGGCTGGGTGAACCTGCGGGCAGTAGCGGTAAGCTTTAGAAAAATATTTGAAGTTTCAGTGTTTCGGGTTTTGCGGCTGGTTTTGTTTTTTTTTTTTTTTTTTAATCAAAACAGGAGGGTATATAATCAAAAGTGGCTGCATTTGTAGAAAGGGAGCCACACGAAGCTGAGCACTAGCAAATAACAGTGTGAGCACTTTTTCTAACGGCAAATACTGTCAGCGGTTACATTCATCTCTGTATTAGCAGCCAATCACGCAGTGCTTACAACAATCATTGCCATGGAGTTATCAAATTTTTCAACCGCAAACTCTGATCCCTACGGAGATTAAATCACAGAAGCAATCCAAACAAAATCAGCAGAGTGCTTCTAATGAAGTGTGTGCATAGATCCACGCGAAGTCTTAGCCCTGAGTGTTTATCAGGCAGGAATCAGGTAACCAGATGCCAAAAAAAATAAATAATATGTCAGAAATGAAGGACTAATACCAGTGAGACTGTTGTTGCTGCAAGTGGCAGAAAACCACTCAAAGGAAAATAAAGAAACCAAAACATAACCTTGTGAGATCCCACAAACAACCAGGGCAACCGCACAATCTAATTTATGTTATCTGGTATTACTCCAGGCTTCTTAATGCTGAAAAAAAAGTGAGGTTTTCTCTAGACTCAAATAAAGAACCAACCACGGGACTCGAGAGCGCTGCAAAGCTGTGAAAGGACAATTCTTGTTATTATGCCCAAAGCTGCCGTCAGGCTGGAGCAGAGCGGCTGCCTCACGTGCCCGGCGTGACACAGATCCTGTAAACACTTCAGAAGACACAGGAGAACAAGAGGTCAACCAAAAACGGGACGTATTGCCTCACGCTGATGAGTGAAAAGGCAACCTCGGCACTGAAAGAACAGCAGCAAAGGAGGATTGTCTGAGGGTGCTGGAGAGATATTAACCATCGAAATCATAATAGCAAAATAAATCAAGCAAAGAGCTGAAGCATTCTCACTTGAAGATATGATGGGAAGCATCACTCCTGGCTTCCTGAGTAGAAATGTATCTTCCAGTTACACAGCCATCCTGGGATATAGAAGTCTTCTTTATACCTATCTATAGCTATTTATATAGATCAATATAAAATCATTCGGGTAAGACTGAGTAACAAGTGCAGTCAAGTGCTTTATATAAAAGTGCCAGAGGGAAAGGAGGGAAATCTTGTTTACAGTTCAGCCAGGCTCAGGTATGGGAGTCAATGGCAAAACTTGTTTGTATGGAAAGAAAAGAGTTGTCCCTGGTATCAGTATCAACCCACGTGGAAAGCTGCGCTGATGAAGCCAGCAAACAAATCCAACAGCAGGAAGGTTTGCTCTCCTTATTGAAATTCCTTATCCTGCAGTATGTGAAAAAGCACAACTAAACTTTTTCTTGGAAGAGGCCCATTAGCGTCTAGCGGGGAATTAACAGATGTTGGGAGAATCACTTCATCAATGTGAAAGGTTGTTATAAACACATTAGCAGAAGGAGTTTCTCCTGTTAAGCTATGCTTACAAGCTGATTACAGGTGTTCTGGCAAGTAATCTGTAAATTCTACAAAATTGTTTACCAAAAACGTGAGGAAATTTAATATTAGGTGCAAATGGTGAAGTATTAGATCAATCAATAAAATGTAGCTATTAAGACATGCTAATTATTACAAAAAATAAGCCTGCAGAATATTCAGTCCATCACGCCCCCTATTTTTTGTTCTTTTTCTCTGTTCCCATGTTTCTTAACGCTTTTTTTTTACCATTATCTATTTAATTCTCACTCCCACCATCTTTTTTCTCTTTTAGTGTTTTTACTTCTTTTTTCAGTATTAATTCTCTTACTTCTTTTCTTTCATTTCTCCCATTTCTGACTCCTATTACTTTTTCTCCACCTTCTCACGATAATTTTTTAGGACTCCCTTTCTTACTATCCCTTTTCTTCCCGAGCCTTGTCTACTGTGTGCATTACAGCCATGTCGGTAACCTGCAGTGCAGTACTAAAAAGTCCGTGGCGTATACACCACACGGCGTGGGACTTCAACCAGATTAATTCAGCCGCTAACACTGCAATTTTCACACTTGGCCACAGCACTTCGGAATGCAAAGACATCCCCCCAAGACTTACCCCGCTTTTTACTTCACCAGTACTTTCCCCTATGGCACAGATTTCACTGACCCGCGCAGGGAAGGAGTGAAACGATTTAGCCAAGTCCCGTTGCTTCAGGAAACAACTAAGGGACCAAAAATGTAAACTTAACAGGTGAGGATATAGCGAAACAATTTCGAATAGTAACAGGCTGTTGCAAATAACCTTCATTGAGAAATAAATGCTTGTTCTGTGCCTATTTTTGAACGTTAAAAAGCAGCTTTCACTTTCTTTGTGGGTTAATGGTTCTAAATACCCTATGTGCTGCCCATGCCAGGTAATACCTAGCCAGTCATTTAGTCATTGCAGTCATTTTCTAAATAACTGATTTCGACACACAGCTAGCTGACATAAATATACTTTCTGATCATTTTTCTCTAAGTCGGACGTGTTCATTCCTTTGAAATGAAAGCAATAGCAAAGAAAACATTTTAAACTTATGACATAATTACAGTTTTAAAACTTCGTTAAAACGGCTTTAAAACATACCTCATTTTCCTGCACAAAACCACACATAAAACGTAATCTGTGGCAATAACTTTCTGTTTATGAAATCTACATATTTAAAATTACAAACGTTTAATTAGAGAACTACTTGTTGAATTCAAGAATATAACAAACGTTGGGATGTTTAATCATGAATTAAAGGGAAAAAAAGAGCTGTTTACAGTCTTCTGAAGATTGTTTTAAGATCACATGAAATAGTGCTTTTTCCATGTATTCAATAGCAGCTTGAAATAAACACCTGAACTTGACTTGAAAGACATTTACAAAGAATTTATATGAAGAATTTAGTGTACAACAGCATGTGTAGTGTGTTCTGGAGACAAGAGTCGTCACTGACTTCATCTTTGCTCCTAACCTTGAGCTAAGAGGCGCTGATGTAGGCGATTCATGGGTGAAATTGCAGCATACATCATATAAAATTACAATATTAGTAATGCTAATGATGATGTAAAGATTATTAATATTTATGCAATGATTTAGAGCCTCCCTTGGTTTCCAAAACAACCATTTTGAATCCTGATTGTTATCTGACTCATTTTACTCTACGTTCAATAAGCTGGGGCGCTAACATCTCTCTCCCGATTTCCGCCACCCCCAGATAAAAAAGAAACTGTGGCTAGGGCACGTCCCAGAATGGCCTCATTCTTTCAGAAGAAGGCACAGCCACACTCCGAACAAGTCATGGTCTCTTCTTTTGAGAGTAAAAGCTACCGCGCTGAACTCAGAAACACCTAATAATGCTTCAGAATGCCTCTGGGTTCTGCTTCAAAAGTGAAAGCTGGTTTACAAAACAGCTTATTGGCTCTGTTCACATTTTCTTCCGCAAATACTGTCCGATATCTGCATAGCCATATACAAAAATACTGTTCTTCATGGTTTGGCGTCTGTTCGGCTGCACGGCAGTATTTCAGACATGCCACAGATCGGTACTTAATGTAATGTAGTCCATGCACAAGAAGATATATACAGGTAGTCTGGAGAAAAGAAGACTGGGGGGGGGCTTATCAATACTTATAAATAGTTAAAGGGAGAGTGCCAGGGGGATGGGAACAGTCTTTTTTCAGTGGTGCCCAGTTATAGGACAAGAGGTAACGGGCACAAACTTGAACATAGGAAGTTCCATCTCAACATGAGGAGGGACTTCTTTACTTTAAAGGTGGTGGAGCACTGGAACAGGCTGCCCAGAGAGGCTGTGGAGTCTCCCACTCTGGAGACATTCAAAAACCCGCCTGGACGCCATCTTGTGCAACCTGCTGTAGGTGACCCTGCTTTGGTGGGGGGGTTGGACTAGATGATCTCCAGAGGTCCCTTCCAACCCTGACCATTCTGTGATTCTGTAAGTAATAACACATTTACTGGAAAATAATCCTCCACTCTCTCAGACATTGATTGAAATGGGTAATCTGCTTTTGAAGGGACTTAAATATTTTGGGGATCATTGACTAACCATCTAAATCATTTACACGCAATGAATGTTTGATAAATTCTTGGACTACATATATAAGCTGCTGAGTATCTGTTTAGAAATTGTACCCTCTCACAGACATTAAAAATAAGGTAGCTACAATATAACACTATAATATATTTCTGCACTTACAAAGGAAGACAAACAACTATCAAACTGAATTACTGCTACCCTGAGATAGCTCAGAGAAATAACTATTAGTAACTATTTACATTTTATGCAAAAGACATTATTTCAAAATAATTCCACCGCTGGAACAAATTGTTCTTGTTTCAGAAGTCTGAAAGAAGACAAATGAAATATTTAAACTTTGTCCTGCATCATTAATGAGAGAACATCTAAATGTTTAAGATTTTGTATGAGAAATAGTAATAAAATCAGAAATTAGGAACATTATAGCATTACAATATACAGTTTCCTAGACAAATAAAGTTTTACAAAATATCTACAATACACAACAAAAATTAAACTATATAAGTAGTTCAGTTCTTAAAAGCATTTCCTATCAAGAAAGTTATGCATAAAACCAGAACAGTGATGCTTTCAGAATACTAAGGTCAAAATCTCAAATGAGATTGAGTTCTGAATTCTAAGTAGTCTGTAATATTAATTGTTACAGCACAGTATATTCTGAAAATCAACATCAGCGTGTGTCAAAGCACATCCTGATACTGTAATGCCTGGTCTCACACCTCTCCCAAGCCTTACGCTGCATCATGAAATTTATTTCCAGACTTTTTCATGACACTCACATCTGCGGTATCGAGCACTTCACAGAGACAGTTACACAGTGTTCAAGGAAGTCAAGTGGTCTGATCATTTTAACTTCTAAAAAATGACTATTTTGAATTTGTCATTTTTAAGAAACAGCTTTAACTTGTCCATAGTAATTTTGAGAGTGCCACCCATGCCCCTTCCTGCCAGTGGGTAATTTCTGAGAGCGCTTTGCAATGTGCAGAATCATTTTCTGAAGTCATCCCTTTGACTGCCAATGTGTGGGAGGGTGAAAATGCCAAGTTTCCTTTTCTTCGGACATCTCAGCCATTTGGCTTATGTTTTCTACCTATGTCAAGAAGCACATTTTGTGAAAAATGCAAAAATATTCAGTTGGAAACAGCAGGATGAAATATTCGGTTTTGTTTTGCTGCATTTTACTTATAAGATCACTGAGGGTAACTGTTCTTTTGTTCTGACCATATCGTATCCTGTTGTAGCTGATGGTGGTGATTCCTAAGCACAATCACCATTTAAGAGAAAAGAAATAGCTCATAATCCTGTTATTGACGTTTATCTCATAGCAGTTATGAATAAAACAAAGGGAAAATGAAGTTTCCACAGATAATCTTAAATTCCAAACTTTAAAGTATGTTTTTTCAGATGTAGATTCTTAGAAGCTATAAATACTGGAGCTCCTGAAAACCCCAGGCAATCCATCATATGATGCAGCACTGCGTCACTACAAGCCATTGGCAAGGCTGGCAACCTTGGAGCCCCTGAGCCCTGACTTCTGCTCCTTAGAAACCGGGGAGGGACTGAAGGTTGACTTCATTAAAGGAATAATTTATCATTGTAATCCTTCAACACATAGACTTTCTGTCACAGAAAAAGACACTATAAAGTAGGATACCTTACTACAAAAAAAAACAAACCAAACCAAACAAACAAAAAAAAACCCCAAAAATCGTTCTTGTTAGATTTAGCTACTCCTTCCCTGACAAATAAACCACTGACAGTTTATTGGAATTTTTTTTAATATGCAAATATCAGTGTCAGTTCACCTAAGAGACTGTGAATAACATAACTATAATGAAATCTGCTGTATTTTCAACTGAGATCAGCTTCGTAACATGAGTGAAAACATTATTCGCTAAAGAAAAACAGAGGACAAATCCTGTCCTTTTCTCTGCTGGGATTTCAGATGCAAATAGTTTGCATTTTGCTATTGTTGTCTCAGACTGAAAGAGAAAGCACAGTTTTGGCTCAGCATCTTTGCTATGAGTTATCATCTCTTTGCTTGATTATCACTTAGTTCAGCTGACATACGGCTTTTGATCTGGATGTATTTCAAGGTGCTTTTACTAAAGAAGGATATTAAACGACTTAGTTCTTGCTTGAGGCTGAAAAATCTAATTATTTTTACTAACATGTTTGTTATATAAAATCATCAAGAACAGCTATATTTGTAAGAAGCAGTAAAATGGTGATAAATGTGCCATCAGTAACTTTTTATGAGATATACGAAACCACTATGGAAACAATTTTAAATCTATTCAACAGGGAAAAAAGTTTTGATGGCTCTTTCCAGAATCTTCAATTTTAAGTGGTTCAAGTGAATCCAATTTATTTCACATAATTTAAAAACACAGCATTTAAAAATCCTTATAATTTTCCCATGTTTGATTTCCAAATTTTCTTCATGATTGAGATAAAAGACATGAAACAGCAAAGGCAACAAGGTAATGATTCAATTTCTGTCTCAAAGAGACAAATATGAAATTTATTTTTTTTTATTTCTGTAAATATGTCAGTTCTGGAGAATGAATATATTCTGTTGTGTACAATCCAAGACATGAAAAGCTTCAGCATGCTGCTTTCCATTTTGGAAACAAAACAAATTGAACAAATTGAAAGTTGTTGAGCAAAATTAATTTTTCATCTAAATTCAGCAAATTTGCTTTTGTCCTTTTTCCTCAAGAATGGATCTTCCTTCGTTCAATCTATATTTAATTCATCCTTTTAAGCTTACCAAATAGGGATGGATATAGTAAAAATGCCATCAGAAAGTATTTTGCAGTATGTACTACTTGTCACCATCAATCCTTTAGAAAAAGCTATCGGTTAACTCTCAGCTATGAAATATTTAATGCAGAAAGGTTTTCTATATGACCATCACATTCAATCAAGATCAATCTTGTCTTAAAACAACATTGTCAAATAGAGATGATGACAGGACGACCATGGCCAAAACATAAGACACAGTTTTTCACTACTGGACAAGACATCTGACGGTTTAGCTATCTATTTCATGATAAACATTAAAAAATTAGGTATGAACAAAAATTTCTTGTGAAAAATGCAGAACCAATGTGGAAAGTCTTCTACTTCTGATAGGACATTGGCCTGCAGATTTGGCTGTACAGTATTGCCTATGCTGTGATGACATTCACGGTGTTCCATTACAGCAACTCCCCCACCTTGGCACACCAGAATGTGCTCCCTGGTCTCTCTCCACCTCCACTGGCACAGCATTTGACCCTTAGAAAGGCAGGGAAGGCTGCAGAGTGCTTACTACAGCATTTAGTATGGGATGCAGCAGGTTGATAAGCTAGTACACTTCTTTTTTCCTGCCATGGACGGTCTTCTGGTCAGCTATCATGGTCAAAGGCCTTTGTGCCAATGTAAGCCAAGATGAAAAACAGATGTCTTCCAAATATTCATGGAAAAATTAATATTCATGTGAATCTATGTTGCAGGAACTCATGAGGATTTCTACGCAACCTTTGTGAGAAGAAATGGGGAGGTCCACTCTCTCTCATTTTTCACAAAAAGCAGTGTGTCAGAGAGATTATAGGGTCCAGTTCCCTATTCTGCCCAAGTCCATGATGACCTGAAGAGAAAAGCCCTTCATATCTTTGGGCACATCCCAAACCAGTGCCTTGGCTATCCCCTGCCTGCAGCATCATACTTCGACACACTCCAGATTTTAAGGATAAAAGATCTGCAGACACAATTCCATTTTCAATAAAACTAAAAAGAAGTTTCTGAAATCTTGAAAACTGTTCTAAAATGAAATTATCATCTTCTCCATAGCATGACTCCTCACTGCACTGACATATCACACCTTTCAGAGCCACTGTGCCAACCATGTTGCCGTCTCACTTGGTTTTGCTGTAATACTTGCATTCAGGTCTCAAGCTGAACCTTCTCTTTGCAACCACAGTGGTGAGACCATTGATATATTTTAAAATGAAAGCTGAGACCCTTGTACTATTAAGTGATTCTAGGACTTGTAACACAATAATAAACATGTCTCACAGGATCACAGCCCTAAGAGCAGCCCAGCTATGTGTGGTGTCTGGAAGACCATCCAAACAGTGCTAGATGTTGATAAAATCATATAAGGAGAATGATGATGGTTGTTCCATACCTGCTCACCCGGCTTTAATGCTTAGATCCACTGAGAATGACAGAATGGCTTTATAATGACAAAACTATCATCTCAAAATGGACTTTGATTCAGATGAAGGTCAACCACAAAAGCATACCAGCACCCCTGTGACTTCCTCTGAGTTTTAGCCCTAGGAAAAGGTTTCATCATGAGAACACAGAAGCATTGTTGATTGTCTACCTGCTGCCCTGAAAGTCTAGCTCAGTTAAGGCCCACCTTCTTTCTCCCTTTCATTAATCACTTCTTTCCTTTTATTCTGTTCATTTTCAAGTGGCTCTATTTCCAAGAATTCATATCAAAGTAACAAACTTAATGCCACTGCTGTGTTGTTGAGTGCTTTCAAAATTCAAAAGATAGTGAATTGAAAGCAGTAGGTTTATAATGCAAGAATGAGGAGGTCTTAATGATAAGCATAGTCTCATTGTGTATCCACGTTAAACGTGTTAAAGGTCTCTTACAGATGGAAAAAGCTGTTGGCATGTTTCCTGACAAATGCAGTCGTGCAGCTTCAAAATCCAAGAATGAAAGAAATGTTGTTCAGGAGGGACCTCCAGAGGTCATCCAGTACAGCATCTGGCTCAAAGTACTACGGCCAAAGCAAGGTCAAGTCAGCCATGTCTTTGTATAGTTGAGTCCTGAAAACTTCCCAAGGTGGGTAGTCCACAAATTCCCTTGTTGTTCCAGGGCTGCCCTACACTTCTAATGAAGGAGCTTTTCCTAGTGTCTGTCCTGAATTTCAGCGTTAGCAGCAGCAATAGACAGTGAATATCTTCCCGAGTACCACCCATAATTCATTCCCACATTGCTGAGGGATATATTTTGAAAATGCATGATTTTTCTCAATAGTTGTCTCTATGTCCAGACTTATTTCTGGAAATGGTGTCTGGCCCATTCTAACTCTCAAGCTCCACATGGGTATCATTCAGGCAATGTAGTGGGTTGACCCTGGCTGAACACCGGGTGCCTACCAAGCCACCCTATCACACCCTCCTCAACTGGAAAGGGAAGAAAATTTCCCAATTTCTCTACCTCTCCCCAAGCTGCCCCAGGGGACAGGGAATGGGTGTTGTGTTCAGTTCATCACACGTTGTCTCTGCCACTCCTTTCTCCTCACACTCTTACCCTGCTCCAGCGTGGGGTCCCTCCAAGGGGAGACAGCCCTCCACAAGCTTCTCCAATGTGAGTCCTTCCCATGGGCTGGAGTTCTTCATGAACTGCTCCGGCATGGGTCCTTTCCACAGGGTTCAGTCCTTCAGGAACAGACTGCTCCAGTGTGGGTGCCCCACAGGGTCACACGTCCTGCCAGAAGCCTGCTCCAGCGTGGGCCTCCCATGGGGTCACAGCCTCCTTTGGGCATCTACCTGCTCCAGCCTGGGGTCCTCTGTGGGCTGCAGGTGGATATCTGCTCCACTGTTAACTTCCATGGGCTGCAGGGTGACAGCCTGCTTCACCATGTTCTTCACCATGTGCTGCAGGGGAATCTCCACTCCAGCGTCTGCAGCACTTTCTCCCCATCCTTATTCACTGACCTTGGTGTCTGCAGAGTTGTTTCTCTCGTATGTTCTCACTCCTCTCCTCTGGTTGCTGTTGCACAGGTTTGAGGGTTTTTCCCTCTTCTTAAAAATGTTATCACAAAGGCGCTACCTCCCGCTGATTGCCTCAACTTTGGCCAGTTTAGCTTGGAGACAGCTGACATTGGTTCTGTCGGACATGGGGGAAGCTTTGAGCAGCTTCTCACAGAAGCCAGCCCTGTACCCCCCCCCCCACACACACACACTACCAAAGCCTTGCCACCCAAACCCAATACAAGCAAATGTAAAGCCAATACCATACCGCAGATCGATCTTTCAATTTAACTGAATTCAAGATAGTTCCAATGCCTAGAAACATTTCCCAAAACTGTTTTAACTCATCAGCATGGGCTGCCTCTCCATGCTAATACTCCTCTCCCTGCTGCCTCCCCCAGCATGCAATAACCTGAATTGCCCTACGTGACTTTGTTGCAGCAGTTTATCCAGCTGTTACGGGGGGCCTTATCTTTCCTCACCCCAAAAAGTTAAAACGCGACTGTTACTTGTTCCTAAAAAGCCTCTGTTATCAATACATTCAAGTCCCTGCACAAATCACCTACCCTCCCCTTCTGAATCCCTGGGTGAGATCGCATGACAATGTTTCACATAACCTCCAGCCAAAAATGCACTGATGTCTCCAAGATAGCTGTTTTTCCACTGAAGCAACCAAAGTCTACCTCAAGCGTTCTAGCAACACCTCTGCATGACCACCATTAGGTTAAAGAAAAGGTATCATACACTCAAGTGAGGCCAGAGCTAAGTCAGAGGATTAGAAAAGAGGGCAGACCAGGAATCAGTGCTTCCCACTTGCTTTGGTCCTGTTTAATGTCGCATCAACAGTGCTAAAAATATGCTGTCAGCTTCCAAGTTTATTCCTTCCTCCTCAGTGATCACTTGCTGGAGTAACCCATGTCTCCACACAGCCAGGCAGGAACGCCTCATCTCTAGATACGCAGGAGGAAATACTGATCCTCTAGCTGGGCTCCTGTCTTGGCCATCCCCTTCTACCTGCACAGTGAGATATGATTTGCTCCATGCTGGGATCTTATCAGTTTCTTGCTGTAGCCACTGCAAAGCCTCAGTCCTGATCTTCAAATCTCAGGGATATTTTGAAAGTGTCTCCCATGTCCAACCCTTTTAGCTGAGACTGCTGTAATATGGGACCTGGTAGCACAAAATGCCTTAAGTGTGACAACTCACCCAAGCTGAACTCAGCTGCATGACAGAAGCTCCTGGAGGACATTACAAACAACCTCCAAAGCAAGAAATAGAGCTTTCCTCTTAAATAAACAGGAATAATTTAAATGTTTACACACATAAAACTTTCTCTGACTATATAGTACGTATGTGTGCTTATTCAGTTTCATGTGCTGTGCTGGAGATAAGCATGATGCTCATATTTTAGTCTGGAATTATCAAACTGAGGAATGGATTCAGGCAGTCATCGTGGTTTTAGGAGTTTTTTTTCTGAGTAGGTATGTTCTTGCAGGAGACAGAAGTAGAAAAGTCAAGGTGTAAAGCAAACCAGTTAAGAAAGACAATTTAAACAAAAAAAAAAAAAAAAATCATTTTGTCTCTCACCTTTACCCTCTCGTCTGAATCACGTAAACCAGCAGCCTAGCAGCCACCAGCCTGTCCTCTGCTGGGGAAGAGAACAGGCAAAAGGGATGAGGGGTTTGCACCTGGCAGTCCCCCGTATACGTGCCACTGGCCTTCTCACAGAGCGCAACCTGCTGAAGCACCTCCACGTTCTGCACTCTGGCTGCATCACTGCAGTTCACCTGCTCTGAATCTCTGCCATCCTCACCCACAGCGACTATCACCTCCTCTCTCCAAAGAAAAAGAAGATGCCTGGCTGACCTCAGCAGTTGCTGTTCTGTGATCTTACACCACCCTCCTGGCTAGACGCATACAAGCATGCAGGCTCTGAGCCGTGCGTGGAGGTGAGATACCTGATGCACAAGGAACCTACGGGCCTGCCCATCTCACAGACTCCGAAGCAAGTTGCCTCCCTTGAGCAGCAAGCACACCCTTCCCAGGCTCACTTCCCTCACCCGCCCCAGTGAATCTGGAGGGGCATTTGCTTGTGGACACCAGGAGGAAAGGCTCACGGGCTGGTGTGTCACACAGGTGTAAGCACAGTCCCTCTCCCATGCTGTGAGCAGTAGCGGCTCTTCTGTCATTACTCAACCGTAGAGATATCTGCTGTTGCCGAAGAAGATCCTGCCATCCAGGCGTTTAGCTCCCTGTGTCTCCACAAAGAAACACTTGCTCCTCCCTCAGCTCCTCTTCCTTCCCTGCTGCTTTGCACTAAGAGCTTTTACCATGCCTCTTCGACCGCTACTGTGGCCACCCCTGCTCGCTGAACAGCACGCTCCGAGCACCGCAGCCGCTATCAGGCGGCCAGCAGTACCTGCTGGGAGAGGCCAGTGCATGCCCAGAGGTAGCGTGACAGAGCATCGGTCCCGCTCCCGGCAAAGAAGGGACAGCCTGAGCCAGGAGGCTGTGCTGCCGTCTCTGCCTCTCTGCCACCAGCCCTCACCAGCGCCAGAGCTGCCTGGTGGATGATGTCCCCATGAGTGGGTGATCACTCCTGGCGTCTCCTGCCATGCCCACTGCCACCAGCCTCCACCCATCTCTCCTCCTCTTTTCTTCCGTTCTTCAGACAACCCTTCCCATCCCACACTCGCTTCTCACCTGGTTTACACCTAGTTAAATCAACAACTCAACCTGCAAGCAGGGCCAGTCGTCACCATATTAGTCACCACCCTCCATCCTGTTTGGGCTCCCTTAGGTGGCAAACTTCAGGAAACAGGCTGTCTTCTCCAGGAGTCTTTACCACAGCACCTCCCACAGAGAGGGCCGGATCTTGACAGGACTCTTTCTGTTGCTACCAGTGTACAAAGGTTAATCATTGTTTCACTTGGGTGGGATCGATGTGAACGGCCTCACGCTGGGTGAGCTGTATCATCGTTTTGTTTGTGAAAAGCAAACGCTAATTCTCTGCACAGAGTCCTGCAACCCTTTCTTACAGATTGTATTCTCTCATCCAAAAACTAACATTAATGCCATTTGAAGCAGTTCGTGGTGTTCTTTCTGATCCATATATTCATTTGGTTTAACTTATTTTCTCTACATGACTGTTCTTTATCACTACTTAATGTAATAAGAAAGTAAAAACACTCCCTTATAAAGCAAAACTGAGGTACAGAGATCGAATGTTCCCTTTAAACATACTAATGTAAAGATTATTTTAAATGCAATACTTCATGTTCTGTATTTTCATGGGGAGACAATAGATGAAATAGGAAAAAGACAAGTGTGAAATATAATTAAAATAATTTCAGATAACGGAGGCAATATGCATTAACAGAGGAGGACTTCAGAATGTAAACAGACTATTTTGAGCTGAGGCATCATTTCAATAGGGAAACTCTAGAATTACTATGTCCTTCTGAGCTATGCTAAAATCAAAACTATGAAAAGGAAAATTGAGTCCATCTGCTTAGTCCAATCTATTTTATAGTGAGTCATTCTATTTTCCCATCACAAAATGGGCCCTCCATTATCTTCCATTTCCACAGCCAGCTCCACACAAAGACTCTCTTCAGGATTCTGGCTGCTGGGGAGTCTTCCTCCAGGAAGTAAGGACAAGAGTTCTTTAACAATAAATCTCACAAATAGCCTGAAGTGGTAGAGAATTTTATATTATTTTTCTCATCCACAGTAAGCAGTGAATGTAAAGGTACAATACCACCTAATAAAACTGCCTGTGAGGTCATCCTCTATGGAGGTTATACTTTGAGCACAAACTGGTCTGTAATTAATTGACACTTTGTAATCAGAATATTTTCAGGATGATATAGACTGTATTAGGTCTTTGTTCCTTAGAAAGTAAATAGAAATATTTGTAACACATTACACAAAACCAAGATTTGTCAAGGATATCTTCTTGATACAGGCACCAGATGGGCCAACCAGGATTGTGCACAGCTAGAACTATTATTCGGAAATGAGGAAGAAGTGGTTTGCAATGTGATGATCAATGGCTTAGCAGCAGGGGTCAGGGAGGAGGAGAGCAACCAGCAGTGGATGAGGATCAAAGCAGGGATGACTTGGGATAACTCAGCTCATACCCACCTGTGGGAAGAATGTGATTTGGAACAGCACATAGATTCACCAAGGGGAAATCATCCCCAACCAACCTGATTGCCTTCTATGATAGTGTCTGGATCTGTGAACAAGGGGAGAGTTGTGGATGTCATTTACCCTGATTCGCCTCCAACAGTGTCTCCTACTATTCTTATATCCATGGTAGGACATGACAGCCTAGGTGGTGGACAAGCAGAAAGCCAAAAAGCTTATAGAACAATCAGGTTCAGACATCCACAGTTAATCCTTCATACGCTTCTTGGAGGACAGCAACAAGTGGAGTGCTGCCAAGCTGCTTCCTGAGACCTATCTTGTTTAACATCTTCATCAATGACTCAGAGCAGATGATGCAGGACACTCATCAGGTTTGCAGATAACACCAAACTGAGGGGGAAGAGGCTTGCCTGAGGGCAGGGCTGCCGTTCAGAGGGGCCTGAGGAAGACAGGCTGGAGGAATGGGCCAACAGGAACATTATGGGCCTGAGAAGGGAGAACCCCTGTCAGTGATCCAGGCTGCAGCCCTGGGGGTCATGGTGGGCAGCGAGTTGAGCCTGAGCCATCAGCAAACCCTGGGAGCAGGGATGGCCAAAAGCATCCTGGGCTGTGCTAGCAGGAGCATGACAAGTAAAGCAAGGGAAGGAATTATCCTCCTCTACTGTGACCAGCAGGTCGAGGGAGGTCATTCTCCCCCCCTACTCTGCACTGGTGAGGCCACAACTGGAATACTGTGTCCAGTTTTGGGCTCCCCAGTTCAAGAGGGACAGGGAACTGCTGGAGAGAGTCCAGCGAAGGGCAACTAAGATGATTAAGGGCTTGGAGCATCTGCCTTATGAGGAAAGGCTGAGAGAGCTGGGACTCTTTAGCCTGGAGAAGAGAAGGCTGAGGGGAGACCTTATGAATGCTTACAAGTATCTAAAGGGTGGGTTGAAGGAGGATGGAGCCAGGCTCTTTTCAATGGTTCCCAATGACAGGACGAGGGGCAATGGGCACAAGTTAGAACACAGGAAGTTCCGTTCAAATACACGGAAACACTTCTTTACGGTGAGGGTGACAGAGCACTGGCACAGGCTGTCCAGGGAGGTTGTGGAGTCCCCTTCTCTGGAGCTTTTCAAGACCCGCCTGGATGCAGTCCTGAGTAATGTGCTCTGGCAATCCTGCTTTAGCAGGGGAGTTGGACTAGATGATCTCTAGAGGTCCCTTCCAACTCTGAAGATTCCGTGATTCCGTGATACTTGGCACTCACTAGATTACACCCAGAATATGGCACCCAGTTTTTGGGTCCTCCAACAGAAGACCAACGAGCAGCCACCAGTCCCTGTGGGAGGTTATTGAGGAGGTGGGGCCAGGGTGTTTTACAGCAATGCATGGCAGGAGGAAAGAGAAATGTACATAAATTGAAAAAAGAGAGAATTTGACTTGATAAAAGGAAAAACCCTTTTTCCTCTGAGGACATCCCAGCAGTGGAGCAGGTTGCCTAGAGAGGTTGTGCAGTCTCCACCCTTGGAGATCTTCAAGACCTGACTGAATAAAGCCCTGAGAAACCTGGTCTGATCCCATAGCCGCTTTAAGCAGTCAGTTGGGCTAGAGACCTTTTGAGCTCTCTTTGCATCTGAGTTATCCTATGCTCCTCTGAAATACATTTTTTTAAAAAAAGTATCATCCAGTTATACATACACAAAGTATCATCCAGTTTATAGGATATACTATTGACACTGGACACCTCATGGCGCCTATAATATTAAATAGTTTATGTATTTGCTATACTGAAGTTAAATATGCAAACAGACATCAACGGTAACATGTACAAACAGTATCTGTACCACAGACTGACACTGTTCCCATGCAGTGTTTGAATATTGATGTGACCTGCATGTAACAAGAAGAAAAGGGCAGAATCAATAAAAGCCCAGGGGGTACAAAACCAGGGGAAAAAAAATGTAGGGGCAAAGTGAAATCCATCCAGCAATCAGAAGGAAAGGCACTAAGACTAAAGAGGCAAAGAGAGAGAGAGGGGGGACGGAGTGGAGGCTTGGGCTTGACTGGAAGGGGGCAGGGAAAGGGGCAGGAGAACTGGTGCAGGGTCAGGGCATTTCTCCATTCCTCCACTGTCAGCAGAGTGACATGAGGCCCACCGAGCCAGGGCCTCTGTCCCCATTGCTGAGCACCCACAGGGACGTGACCTGCTGCCACTAACAGGGACTATCTCAGCTCAACGTGTTAGGAGGATTCAGCTTTGAAACAACTAAACAGCGAGTGACCTGCCGTGGGCGTTAACGTGGGTCCCATCAGCGGGGTCCCTGTTCGCTCCAGTTTGCCATTCTTAAAATTAGTAAACGATGCACACAGAGAAAGCCATCAGAAGATCATTAAGGCTCCAAATGAAACTCTCTACATTTTGAAAAGCGTCACTCAAGGGTGCCTGCTCAATTCTTTGTGCATCAGGATGCAGCCCACAATTAGATAATCATACTATCTAATTACATTGCTATATATTTCCCTCACCCATGAGCTAGAATAAAATTTCACAGGTTTCCTTTGAAAGTTTTCCTGAAGCTTCTATTAATTTTATAATTACTTTTAATTTTGAAGAGTTCTCCTTATATTTTATGAGGCCACAAACATTGAAAATGAGTACACTGTCTAAAGTATTAATTAATGAGAAAATGAACAAGTAAAACATTAGATAATATTCATATTATAACTTCATGATGAAGCTTCAGCAATGTTCTTTCAGAGACTACTCTTTAGATAAAACTTATTTTCTTAAAAAAGAAGAGGTGCTTTAAGGCCAGATCATTATTTTGTTTCAGCACTTCCCCTATTTCCTACCCAATGAACCTTTCCTCGGTGAAGTTTTATTTAAAACTACTAACTAACACACAAGCTTTCCAAATCTCACTTAACTGAGGCTAGTAGAGGCAAACTTTGTGATTAAACAAGAGTTAGTTAGTGGGCTGGCCCACCATGAAACCACACCAACGCAACACCGCCACCATTTAAGATAGGAGCTAAAAAATTCAGCGCTAATTTGTTTGTTAACAAAAATGATGGCCAACTTTCTTCACGGCTTTGCAAAGCCAAGAATAAACTGTCCTTTTCATGATATCAAGAAAATAACCTTGTTAATGCAAGGCAAATTATAATTTTTTTCTCAAGCCTACGCTAATTAGGAATAAGATGTGTTTTGACTGTTTTCACTTTCTCTTAATAATTTGTTTTGGTCACACCTCTTTTCACTAAGCTCCAGACATGGGCAAACAATTTCCTCTGCCATTTACTGATCTAAAGTTATGGAAAATAATGTGCAAAGACATGAAATAGACCCTCAAGAAAAATCCAAGATAACTACAGACTATTACTTATCAATCTGGGTTACAATAAAAAATTGAGTTTGAACCAGATCTCAGTTTTTGCACTTCACATCAACACAAAAATACATTCACAAATTTCTACAGTTTCCACAGACATGTATCGTCGTAATGGATTTAACATACATGAACGGCGTTTTAATCCTCAAGGTCAGTAGTTAAAGGAAGCCGGGAAATACTCCTATAAAGTACAACGGTTGATTTTCCTTTCCTTCTTATCATCAAATTTAAAAAACAAATATCAACATTTCTCAGTATTTCTTACCGTTTGCTTTTCCTCTAAGGCTCCTCTTCCTGAAACTTTTCTTTCATGTTTTTCTAACTCCATTTCCCAGGGGACAAAAAACCCGACTCTAATATCCTGAGCAGAAGTGATTTAAGCTGACTACATGTTAGATATCCCTGTATTTTTGGAGTTGGGAGAGAGAAGTATCAGGGAGCACTGGTGGTGATTTCTGGTCAGCGTATGTTTCCATTTATAGCCGTTGAAAATCCACAAATAGAAGCGTGGAGAGAGGGCAGGCAGCTGCCTCTGATAACAATAAACGTTGGTTTGGCATCACAGCAAATTGTTCAAGAGCGATTTTTGGTTACCAGCTCTGTTCAGTTCCCCCCTCAATCTCTCTACCCTGAAAGCTCATATTTAAGAAGTCCATGAAAATTAATAGCTACATCTCAGCAGCACTAACTTGTGTTCACGGAGATTATTGAGCAAGTAAAATGACAAATGTGATTAGCTGACACCACATGTTGTTACACAGAGACAGACAGAGTACTGAATAATATTTAAAAATGGTGCTTTAGCCTGGCTGTTGATCTTTCCCTGTTGAGTGTTTGGGTCTGTGTTATACTAATCCATGTTCAGCAGAGTGTACTCTCCTTTTCCAATATCAGGAGGTGACACCTTCTTGGATTTTCGACACACAGAGCACAGAGTGAATTGCAAAACTTTCAGTGGGCACCATGAACACCCCTAAATACAAGAAGTGACTGGCGAGCATCTAAAATGGAGCTAATACCCGTATAGACGATGGTTGTGGAGTCTGTTAGTTGACTGTAGAAGAATAACCTGGCTCTGGTTCACAAAGATAAAGTCAGGAGGCCAATATTAGAAACTGCAGCATGGGGGGGAACCTCTCGGCGGCTCTGCTGCTGATGCCATGGTTTATAACACACCCACCGGTTGCCACATCAACTGGGCTCGTGTTGTCTTGGGGGCAATTCACACGCAAGGCTGGTTCTGCATCTACCAGCAAGGGAAGGGGAAGTACGACAAGACAGAACCACACAGAAAACGTCTGCTACTCTTAAACGAGAATACGCTCTCTGGTCAACCTGTGGTTCATTAAGAAACACACAACCCTTTGTATAGCTGGCAGTTTTAAGCATCTTACTAAACCCCTAGTAAAGAAAACACACTTCCTTCCCTTCTCTTCCTCTCAACATATTGGTAAAAGAAGACTCTTCTAAAATAAATAAGTACATAGATAGTTAGATAGTGAGAGAGAGAGAGAGAACTATACAACCTTTTTTAATCTATAATTTTTCAGTTGTCTTTGTGGAAATGACAGCCAAAACTAGCCACGCTCCTTTCTACTCTGCTTATTTCTTGATAGATGCTATACTCACGTAATCTTTAGAGCCTGGGATAGGAAGAAAAGGCAGTCAAAGAAGTCATCACACAACCATCTATACAGTTTACATATGAAAAGTTGACCAAAAAAACCCACCTTAGAGTGTCCCTGTTCTGCAAGGTTCTTCAGAACAAAGAAAAAGTTACTCCAGTGACAATTATTTTTTCGTCTCTCTCTTTCAGTCTCACTTCTGAAAACAAAGGTTTTCAGAAGTGTAAGGCAGCCAGCAGATGACTGAGTGCAGCAAGGCAAACACAAAGAACCAGTCAAATCTACAAGGGCTGCTGTAGTAGAGGGAATAAATATGAGCTTGATGTCACAAAAGTAAAAATACACCTCACTGCACCTCCTGGAAATGCTGGGATAAAAGGAACCAGAGCAAGCGTATTATACCCAGAGGAAAGCTGTAGTACTTCCTCGCTCTCCAGAAGGAAGGCAAACAGTATTGAGAAGTTCGTATCTTCAAAATCTTTTCTGTGAGGCTGAAACTTATCCCTGTGGCGAGGGACTTGCATAATGCTTTTGTACCACTTAACAGCCTCAAAAGAGGTCTTCAGTGGGATCCAAACAGCAACTTACATTACGCTGCTGCTTACATTACATTACCATTCCTGCGGCGCAGGTGAAAAACATGAAGCGCCTCCGCTCTCATTAACCTGTCCGTTTCCAGATGTTTTAAATCACGGACAAGGACCAGAGCATCTCAGGTGGCATGTTCAGCTGCATGTGCTCGGTGCACTCCCCACCCCTGTCCCACCAGTGGCAGGGACACCCCAACTTTCAGCAGGCTCCCAAACGGCAGCTCCCAGGGGAGTCGCTCCCTCCTCGTGCTGGGGAATGGATACCCACGTCGGAAAAAGACCAGGCTGTCAGTGGTGCAACCAGTGACGTAGGACCCAAGACACGTGTAAGTCCATACAGACTTACGTCAGCATTGGCGGATTTTATCTAAAGTTTATGCTATGTGTGGCTTAGCACTCACACTAACTACCCTAAAGCTTAAATCTTCAGTCACGTTCATACTCTCTACTTCCAGATAGCTTTCATGTGTCAACTCACTCACATGAAAGTCCAAGGCATTTACTACAGAAAGAGCCAAGGAAGTGACTACGAAGTGACTTTACTCATAGTAATTCCAACATAGGATACTGATGAGAGTATTCAGTTTCACAAACACGTTTTCCATCATTATTGTAAAGGTACCACTCACAAGAAAAAAATTAACACCTTTCCCTTTCACTGTATGGCTGCTACATCCTGAACGCTGGATTCCACAAAAAGGAAGAAAAAAAAAAAAAGGTGAAAATTAAAATATTAGGATAGGGAAAGACCTAATTGCTGCATTTCTTGTGAATGGAAATTCGTATTCTGGGTGCATCATGCTGCTGACTGTGCAAGTGCTAGGGAGTTGGAGCAGATTGCATTGGAGATGGGAATGGGAGCAAAAGCTAAGAATGCAACAGAATACGACACCAAACTTCACGCCACCGAGTTGAAATCAGGGAGCACAAGAAACACTGGATGCAGTGCAGAAACACTTCCATAGCCTGGATGCCAATATACAAGGACCCTGGAGATAGTGAGGAAAGGCTGACATCATCTTGTTATCTACCACACCTTGCTCAGCGTGACACTAACCTGAGGAAAGACCATGATCCTAACCATAGGAGAATTTAGTTTTATATAATTGTGGGAGTATATTTCTTATTCCTACATAGAAATAAAGGTTATTTTACTCCAAGGACTTTCTAAAACTCTGTTAGTAACTATATATTTCCTGGTTTACTTTGAATGGGAAAACATAGTAAATGGGTGCTAAGTAAAAGCATGTTATAGACATTGCCTGAATTACTGTGCCATTTTCAATTACTTCTTTGTATTATGGCCACTGGTCTCTCCACACCTGTTTTTCTTCTCAGAGCAGGACCTAACAAGAGGCCAAGAGATGGAGCTGATGGGGGGAGGGGAGAGGGTTGTGGGTTGGGGTTTTGTTTGTAAGAGGCAAGTGCCGAATATCCAAAATAGTAGCATTGTGTAAATAAACGGTTTAAGCAGATGCATTTTCTGTGCTCACTTGATCTGCTGTTATTGGAGAAAGAAGCAAGGGACTATCTGTCACAATGTTTGTCTGTCACTCTCAGCTGTGTTTTCACTCAACGCGGGTACTGCAGTTCCTTTACTTTGCACATTTTCGTTTTGAGCCCGACACGGCTGTAACCCAGGGCTGCCAGCCAATGACTCTCCTGGAGTCCCGCCTGGACGCAGTCCTGAGTAATGTGCTCTAGGCAATCCTGCTTTAGTTGGATTAGATGATCTCTAGAGGTCCCTTCCAACTCTGAAAATTCTGTGATTCTGTGATTCTGTGACTCTATCACACATCATTCATCTGCACCGCTTCTTGCTTAAGCTGGTAGCTTTTACCTGCTCAGCATCAGCCACACCATAAGCATTCAACAGTCAGAAGCATTAATCCTGACCCTGATGTGCTCAATCGTGTTATACGCAGTTGAAAGCTACCTACTTAAGTCACATATATCAGTTAAAAAACCTAAGACTAATACAGAAATCACATCTGCGGTGATTTTTAGAGGTCTGATTTGGAGAGATAGTTTCTACCCCACACTTAAAACAAGTCAAAAAGTTAAAATCAAAAACAAGCACAAAACCCAGTCGGTTCCCTCACTACCTGTAGCCGCAAGTTAAGCTTTCCAGCTTCTCCCTGGTGCCCACCCTTCTCTCAGCCCCAGCACGCCGTGCCGGCAAGTGTCCCTACGTTACTCCAGCACGTCCACCCAAGGTCACATGCACATGCCTGGGAACGTCAGGACCTCGGCAGCGTTTCTAGCTGGTATTTCATGGCATGTTCCTCGCAGAAACGAAAAGCACGCCGGAGCCGCCGGGGCTGTATACGGAGCGGGCTTACCTTCCAAGCTGGGGGAGCCGAGGGCGGGAAGCTGATCCTTAGGAGAGGTGGGTCCACATTCCTGCCGCGGCACCCGGCAGCTGCTGCTGTCGCTCCCTGGTCCCCCCGGCTGGCTCTGCAAACACTCACGGAGCAGGAGGAGGTAGCAGGCGTGGAAAAAGGGAAACATCACAGGCGCCGCCAGTCTCGGCTTTGCACGTGAAGGAAGGAGAGTCCCACATGTCACGTACGGGGAGCAGCAGGCTCCTTGACAAGTTCTCCCCAAAGGGGCAAGTTTGGATACGTTTGAGGATAAAACCAAGGAAGGTTATTTCAACATCACAATAAACTGATTCTGAGCGCTCTGAGCCTTCTCTGGACATAGCCAACATAGACCATGGAAGCTGTAAGCGCTTTCTCTCTTCATGGGTCTCTAATTCAATTGTATTAAGGTGCACTATCCTTGTGCTGGCAAGGTCCTACATGTGCTGTCCTCCAGGAGTACAGCCAGCAGTGAAACAACTGACCTCTCTTCCATTGGATATCCACTGTTTTAGCTACATACACATGATGCCCCTGTGTATTACTGCTATTTCCCAGCAAACCAAATTATTCCTGGCTGTAAAATATATTTCAACAGATGCGTCACCAAAAAATAAACCAAACACCTTCCCTCCCATATTCAGTGGTACTGTTTGCCTTGCCTTCCTCCGCAATGGTGGACGTGGCAATGATGAGATGTGGCTAGCAAAATACATTAGGAAAGCATTAAATACCTTCTTAGGTATCTTTTAACTGATGTGGGGAGGAGGAGAAGCCAGTTCCCCAGGGAAAATGAGGGACTGCTCCGTAGTCAGGCAGGGGGCTTTTTCAAGGCACCTCCCAGGTCAGCAGGCAGCAAGAGCGCAGGATATGAGCTGTCATTAACAGACCAACTCCCGTCGCACCTTTGTCACCTTCTGTCTCTGCCCACTCTTATCAAACACCAAACCTTAAGAGAGACATTACTCAGCGCCGATAAGGACACCGGCATCTGACCTCCACCTCTGCCCCTCTTTTGCAGAACAAAAGGGAAACGTAACCACCTGTCCCAGCATTTTTTATTTTTTTTTTGCTAAAGCAAAGCCTGAATAGTTGTGTAGCAGTGGCTTCGATGGCTATATTTTGTCAAGTTGCACGTCAGTTTATGAAACTCTTTGGGTTCGTTTGTCAACATTTTTTTCCATAGTGTTACCCCCATAATTTTATACCCACAGAAAAATTCTCTACCCTGCAATATGAAATTTGCCTTGAAAACAAATTTAGTTGAAAAGGACAGATAAAGATCCAAGTGTTGAAAAGTTACCTGAATGCTGACAGCATTTGCTTAAGAGCGGGTAATTTTGATAGCGAACATTTTGACTTCCAAGACCTAATGAAGAATCTAAAACACACACCTGTGCATGAGGAGGAAAAAGAATGAAAATACAGAGTTCTCAACAAAACTCCTACTTTATTTCACTTACTCTCAACTACAACTTATCCTGCAGCCCAGGGCAGAACATAACATAACAGCAGAATGAGTTTACTTTTTCTGCAGTCTGGTAAGACATAATAAAGCAATAATAAACCGTACATTACCAGCTGGATTGCCAAAGTGTTTATGGGTTCTGAGCTTGATGATATTTTTGCAATATGCATTGATCAACCATTAAGTCATAGTGGAAGAACCCTGTTTATTTTGGGGAAGAAAAGAGATGAGAAGCAAATATTTTTAAATATAATTTCATTTATCGACATCATTTAAGCTAATTCAAATTGGAATGTTTATGCACATAATACAGTCTTTATTATTAAAGCCATAGCAGATTCTAAAGTAATGTTCATTTTGCAAATGAATGAAAATTAGTTTAATATTCCTATTGCTGATAAATTATCTTCAATTTTAACGTTGATGCACAAGATAATGGAAAAGCCACAGTGGATGCAGTTGAGAGTCAAGAGAAATCTTGGTATCGTAGTGTAATTGCAAACCAATTTTTTCAAAACAAAATATCTCCTTTATCAGTAGGAGATATTGGTCTAACTCTGTGACAGCCGTACTCTCCTGGGAGCTTCCCAATTCCCGAAAAGCCAGCTATCAGCATTCATGCAAGACATATATGAATCACCATATATGAATCATATATGATCACCTGAGAAATCTTTCAGCATGTGAATAAAAGATGAGGATTTACCGGGTCACTGAGTTGGGCTATACTATATTTACAGGAAAAGAAACTGTATACGCATCATAAAAAGCATCAATGCACACTTTATGGACATGAAAAAAAAAAGTCATAACATCCCAGTCCAGCAGGGCCAGACCTTTGTGTTAAGGCAGCACTGTGGAAACCCAAATAAAGATCAATCCCAAAAGGTTCCTCTTAAGCACCTCAAAATGCATTAGAAACCTGAATAGCAGTGAAGAGAATTAAAGGATTGAATACTGTTGTACAAGAACATTTGCTCTTAAATGCTTACCTTATATACACACAGACACAAATATATATATACATTAAATACTGGCATAAGGCAGTAAGGCAAATTTAAGGTGTTATGCTTATATGCAAGTCAGAAGAAATAAAAGTGTCTCAGCTCCTCAAGCATAAGAAATCGTTTCTCAGTTCACTCTCAGGTGCGTAGTTGCATAAGATGCCTCCTGCATTTAGATCTAATAAAATGTAACTTACAGGTCCTGCTCAAATCTGATGTATGTTTGCATTACTGATATACCTGGAGAAATTATTCTTTATTACACTAGAATGAGATACAGAATTCCAATTGAAGTAACATTTCTCTGTGGGGAAAAAAAAAAACAGCACTATTTAAAAGGCAGAAAAGGATTTTTTATTCTCATAGAAAACAACATTAAAAGGGACAATTCAGAGGAACATGGGGTAGACAAAAGGGTGAGCTCTACAGACAAAACATGGACACAAGATTTAAAAAACAAACAAACAAACAAACAAACAACAAACTATACAATTGTTTTCAGCGTGTTTACAAATGGGTAAAGTACCTTCTGAATCAAAATCACCTGCTCTTTTCACTATTGCATTTAGGTGCTGTAGGACGCCCTTGCAAGTGGCTGTTGAAACACGTGGTGACAGTCACATAACCTCACCAGCGCGTTTTGTTTCAAGAGCAGAAGTTCCGGCCGAAGGGAAGTTCAAGGCAAAGAAATACAAACACGGGTTCTGCTCCCCAGCTCAAATCCATCCTCCGTGCAATGGTTTTCCCTACAAATAAGGCATAGCGGTTCAAGTACTACATTAAACGTAACTGAACAATGGGAAAGAAAACCACTGGTGAACTCTTTCCAGAAAAGTACTTTATTAGGGAGGATAAAAAGCACTGTTCAGACAGTCCGAATAGGCACGGCCTTCTGCGCTGTCGGGCTCCTCAGGCTCAAAGTCCTCTGGGTCTGGGGGCAACTGGTCGGTATCTTCATCGGAAGTGGAAGGGCGCGTGAGGATTATCCGAGGTATCTTCAGCAAAAGACGCAAAAGATTGCAATGAAAAGAGTCAGATCAAAGGAAGTGTTTAAAGGGGATATTTTAAAGGTAAGGGGGAATTAGGTGATGAGAAAAACGTGCGAGAGACGTAACACCCCAGGGCTTCCTGACAGGGGAACGGTTCTATGGCAAAAATTGCATTGATAATTAAAGCAAAATTGAGATAAATTGCCTTTTCCTTTCATTAGCTAATTAAAAAAAAAAAAATCCATAGGAAAAAAGAAAAACATAGATAAAATATCTTTACAATATAAAGACAAGTAAATACTAAAAATATACATCTACTTTTATTTAACTTCACTATTCATTAAATTTATGCACCTGAAAGCAGCAAAGGATTAATTAAGGACCATAAAGCATATAAATTATTAAGCTTTGAAAAATTACATAGTTTGGCTTGGTAACTGACAAAATATATTTAAGGGAAAAATTAAGACAAAATATCAATGTGTAAATTCATTAGTTAATAAATATGCATACATGGATCTCATTCATATCAATTTTTCAGCCAAGAACTTTGTGTTCTTTGAGAACTGTATTGTAATGTTTTAAAATTAATTTAAATGCTGTATCTGAGAAAAGAGAAGAACGTCTCAGTATGTATCAGTAATGGTTTGTATCAATGAACGGATTCTTACAAATTTAACTCTGATGCACAAAGTCCTCCGGCTTTTTACTGATTTTCAGAAAACGTTTAGCATGCAATCAAAACAGATAGTAAGTCAATCAATATATCTAATGAGTAGGTAATATAATAACGTGTAATAAATGAAACGTCCATCTTACCAGAAGTATGAAAATTTTCAAGAAAGGTAGTATTTCTGATTTATCAGCTACTTTGTTGCATTTCTTCATGCTTTATAGGAACATTTAATGTTTGACACAATTCAATCATTTATCTATTATTTCCTTGCTGTACATTGTTTGATTTAGGAGATGACACAAGCCCATAGATGCTTCGTGACTGTTCAGCCAGCTGGTAGGTTTCTGCATTTTAGTCAAATTAATTATTCCCCAGGCTCCAACGACAGCATTAGCTCCAACTCCTCTGACTTTTGGGGCCCCAGCACCCCCCGGCTCACAGGCAGGCACACTGCACGTAGGTACCAAATTGCAGGTGGCAGTCCAGAGTTGAATCTCACCCATGAAAGCAATAAGCTAATTTTAAAACCAGGTATAAATTTAGTTATGTGCCCTGGTGTATTGAACGCCCAATTATATCTCCTTTTTTTTTTTTTTTTTTTTTCTTTTGCTTAGACTAAGAGGGACACATTTCTGGGAGCTTTAAATAACCCATATAGACTGGAAGTACTGGCCAAGCTAGCAACTCCTGGGAAGATTTGCTTGTGCCACGCACACCTGACAGCATTTATAAGCTTTCCACACACTGGATGTTTCTCTTGGCTCTGTTCGTTGGTGAAAGATGTTTCTTTCTTAACGACAGCCAGCAGCCAGCTGCTTTGTGCTACAGCAAATGCACATCCTATACGTACAGGTGGTGTTCTGGGTCATATATTGAAATTCTGCCACCTCAAAAACCAGTGTGGAGGTCTACACCTTATCTGAAGTCACCTGCAGAAATATTCAGGACCAAGCTTTGCATTTCATTGAGTTGTCTCTTCAAAGCTTAGGGAAGAGCTTTCTTTGTGTACTGGTTCCACTTGAAAATAGACACGTGCACGTTTCCCCAAGACCAGGCATGTACTGCATTAGCGAGTCTGAAGGAAGAGTTTCCAGTACTTCTTTTTCCTTTTGAAGAGTAGCCCTTAACCATTTTGAATGTCAGTTATTGAAATGCTCTTTATCAGCATGGTTTCTACTCCCCAGCGATCCCACTTGCAAGGAATCAAATCCAGTTCTCTAATAAAGCTTTTCTTCAAACATTTCGTGACTTCTGAAACCTGATTCTTGCATATTACCTTTCAAATATTATGATGGGACTAGGTCTTATAACAAAGTGAATTCACAAAGTGAATTCAATCAATGAAACAGAAAACGGAAAAAAAAATATCTAGCTGTTGGTGAGGCATAACCCTAAAAATTTAAACTAATAACATGAAGTTCTTGTGATTATTCCACTCCATCACCATCCCCAAATACATACACTCAGAGTTTTGATTTGGCACAAAAGTCCTTTGGAGACTTTTTTTTTCAGGCACTCTGAAATACTCCTTATTTTAGAGACCATTATTCTTTTTAATTATCACAAAAAAATCAGTCCTTTTTTTTCTTTTTTAATGAATTAGCTATATCTGAAAGAAACATAAATCTGAGATTGTAACAACGTTGCTGGAGGAATGAATCCCATGGGATACTCCATTCTTGCATGAATACTCCTTTGCATGTCTCCCTATGTTTGTTCAATACAGTGCAAGCTGTAGTTCGGCTTTCATAACTTTCCCGAAAACTCATTTCTTTGATGACACACTCTCCCCTACACCCACAGTCTGAAAACCTGCACACCTCCAGCACCTGAGCTGCAGCAGAGCCTCTGGAGGACATCCCCTCCAACTCTCCTACCAATGCCCCTGGTTAGGCTCCCTATTAGACAACCGCCTGCCCACCAGTTCATGCCTGTCCAACATTTCTACGGTAACTGTATCAACCGCCTCCATGAAATAAGTGGTGCTGGGGGAAGCCTTTCACCTAATCTTTCGTGCTGCTGCAGATAAAGAGGAACTGGCACCCGGTGACCGACCAACTTTCTACAGCAGAGGTTGAACGTCGTCTTGGCACGGAAGTACTGCAAAGGCTGGAAACCTGCGCTCCCGAGAGGAGAGTGGGCTCGGCTCTGATCTACAGCAGTCCCGCTGTATCCTCTCCAGGCGGACGAAAGCTCACGCACACACCCACTCATGCTGATCCAGAGACATACTGCTGAGTTTCTCTAACAAACCAGATTTTCCGGTCCAAGCACAGCCATGTCCCTCTGTCCCTCTACTTTCTGCACATCTCCCTGCCCACTCTCCCTCTGACACCCCACGCGAACCCATACCGCTGCTGTCCCCAAACCCACCGCTGCTGTCCCCAAACATGCTGCTGCTCTTTCCTCTGTGGCCGACCTTCCTGCTCTGCACCCGCCTCCCCGACGGGATGTGGAGGAGCCCTGATTTCCTCACAGCCAAATCGTATGACAAAACAACTCTTGGTTGTGGATTGACACAACTGCAAATCGGAATCAAACCCAGTTAAGTGATAGAGTATGCATTTGTCCATGATCTAATTGAGTGAAAAGAGACTGAGGCCTCTACTTTCTCTCTCCTAACATCAAAAGATATCAATTAATATCTCCTGAAAAAAAAAAAAAAAAAAAAAACAGAAACAAAACAAAACAGCGCAAAATGGATGTAAGAAGCACACATCATAGATCTAACCACTGCAGCCTTTCCATCTTCACTTACCTAGCCCCTAGGAACCCAGCACTCTCCACCACTGCCTTCACATTCATGCTGCCTCCAGGAAAATCACGATCTAAGTTCTATCAGCTTCCTTTCCTCTTCCAGTTTGCTTTTTTGTTTGTTTGTGGGGTTTTTTTTAATAACAAAACTTAACAACTCTAAACTTGCATTATCTTGCGTTTAATCCTTTTCTCAAACCCAGCGCTCCTCTTCCTAGAATCCCAGGAGGATTTTACCCTTGCTTTCAGATTTCCACGCTTATCTTCATTGACTGCAGCTTCATCCTATTAAATAGGCAACATTTGCTCTTGGAGCTTTTCTTTAATATTCATATTTGAATGTACATTTCCTGGCACATCACAACTGAGGGAAGACAGGAGAACAGATTTCATGTGCAAAAAAATGTCAAAGCAAAGAGAAAGCAAACTATTTGCACAGCCCATTACAAGCAGGGCAGGACAGAGATATTTAGGACAGAAACAAGGAAAATCCTTCCAGCAGGGGCAGCTGAGCTCGAGTTGCTTGCCTAAGGCATGTGGGAAGGTGTGGAATTTCCATCTTCTACCAGTAACTCTTCAGTAGAAGTTGATCCTGGTGTAGGAGGACAGATTATCCAGAATCCTGCGTTATTCCATTGTTTTACTGAATAGTGTCTGAACTTGTTTAAAATATTTCTGTTGAAATCGCAAAGTCCTCCTACTCACCTTCCATCATCATGCACTCATTATTAAAATAATGCCTGAAATGCCAATCAACCCCAAACCATCAAAATATGTAGAATACTGTTTCAAAAAAAAACATATGATTAATCATTTGGAACAGATCACTATTTTCCTTTTTTCCCCTGAAATTATATTTTCAGTGCCTAAAAAGTAAACGTCACAAAGGACGTCCTGTACCAAAACCAGTGTGTTCGCTAAGGGAATTTCTTTCACTACCTTGTTTGCATCTTTCTTATGCTTTTTCGACATAAACATTAAGTCTTCAGACACTAAAATATTTCATTTTTGTTCAACTCAGGCATTGCTAAAAATCAAATTATTTCAGATATTTAATGGAATTACCACCCTTGACTGAAAGTTGAAGTCCTTCAACTGAAGCACAGACCTGGGACTCGTAGCCCACTGCAACAAGCAGTAAAACAAACCAGTCTAAATAACCTGCAGCAATCCAGCTGCGGTGTTGGTTGCAAAAATTCTTTCATATTGAAAAAGGATAGGAACAAACCCACAACCAGCTATGATGCTTCAGCTGAAAGCACCTTCTTAAAGCATGATAAATGAATTACCCTGCCAACAGGTTAACATCCAATAATTTTTCACTTCCCGTTGTACACATATGCTTTCCTTTTCCACTTCTAATAAAAATGTTTGTCCAAAAGGTTACAGGACAGTTCATTATGGTTTTTTATAACCTTTTCAAAACCAAACCCAAACAGAACAAACCCCATCATCGTTTTTCCCTTTTATAAGCCTCCCCTTTCCCCTGAGCTCCCCTCTCACAGGTCCATACTCCAATCTTAGCAGAAGAAGAAAGCTCTCAAGGCAAGAGTCATGGCTAAAGTGCCAGCTTCACATGAAAAGTGTAACCAGCAATGACAGGGCAAAGCACGGCTGAGAGCAAGGCCAGCCACCGGGGAGAGAGGCTATGAATCAGAAGGTGATACAACACATGAAAAGCCCAAGTTTGAAAGAATAGGGGCAGGGGAAAAGGATTTGGACTGGCCTTTTGGAAGAAAACCAGACATACTTTTAACCCTAGTTCAAACAAATCACTCTTTAAAGAAGATATTCCCCAGCTAGAAAACACCTCTAATAGGGAAGCCTGCCTAGTTCAACTTCACATATCTAAATAATACATATTTTTGAAGTTTGAGTTAACAGCTGATCTTCACTGGCACCAGTGCTAAGGCTGGTACACTTCAGCTGGTGGAAAGAGGGGGGAAAAAATAATCTACCCAGTTGAGAGCATTTGGGGGGGGTTGCATAAACCTCATGAATAATTTTCTGCTTTCATACTTAATTTTACCTTTTTGTCATCACTGGTGATGGCAATAGTATTTTAGACTTGAACAACAGGAAATTCAGGCTTCTCGCTAAACTATGAAAACATGCCTTTGCTAGATGCAAAAGGTTGCATTTGATAATGACTGTATTCATAAAAGAACCTGCTTAAATCGAATTTGGAGTGAAGAAGGGCATTTAGTCATTCTTAAAAAAAATGTTACACAGCTGGATTTTTAAAAAATAGTTTTAAAAAGAATATGCCAAAAAGACATATCCAACAAGAACAGCAGAGAATGGGCTGATCAACTGCTGCACGGTTCAGACAAAACTGGCATCTGGTGGCTTTTTTTAATTAAAGCGATGCGACGCTTTGCTCCTGAAGACAGAGACAATGGATAAAAGCAGCCTTCTCCCCAAGAGAAAACATACAGGAAACACAAGTCAAAGAGAGAGAAAGATATCTAATTAATTCTTTGTGAATTTACTACCTGTGAGCAATCTCGCCGCCAGATGGAAGCGGGCACGGCAGCCAGGGTGCAGCGAGGAAGGCGGTTGGGGCAGGGAGCGAGGGGGGACACCAAAACCCACCTAACACCCAACCACATGTACAAAATCGCACTAATCTGCAAACCCCATCTAGGCACTGGACACAGCTTCCCTTCATGTAGCGTGTTGTCAGGAACATTTTCACCGGCACATGTTTTATGGAGTGCCCTCAACACTCCTGGTCTCAGAAATCCCTGGCTGCATCGCCTTCCCCCATGTGTTACAGAGCTATTTCACCACTTTCGAGACCAGTAGCCAAACTCCAAAAATTGTGAAGTCAGATGGAGAGAGGTGTAAACCTCTCCCGCATCCCAGGGAAGATAAATCTATCGACAGGCACTGTGGAGCGCCTCGTTACGCAGGGCAGCAGAAGACCTCTGCACAAGGGAAACACGGTGGGCCTCTGGGACAGCACCTATTGCTGCTTGGGGGTGGGAGAGAGAAGCACATAATTCAATTCATCCTTACGACCGGAGCAGCCACACTGCTCTCGAGCACTGCCAATGACTTCTGCTGGAGCTTTGGCACTGTATTTTTGAAGACGCTGCCTCGGGTTTGCGTGCAGCAGCCTGGTGAGGGCCCTGAGCAGGGGCTACCCCACCACCCCATCCCTCTTCCCCAGGCTCATGGCTTTTCCCACACTGTGCCTGGTGATCTGCTCCAAAATCTAATTCAGCTCAGCATCACTCACTGGAGGTTCAATACACCAGACGAGCTGCTCCAGGTGCTCTCTCCTAAAACTTCCTCTGTGGGCATTTTCTAGAGATTGGTATCCTTTAGAGGTCAGGTTTAAAACTGAGTATTTTCTCCACTTGTTATTGGGATGGCAGAAGAATGCCCTGAATGTTTTATCAGTCTCCCAGTGTGCAGTATATATACTATTTGGGCACATCACAGTTAGAGCAAAGCTCCTTTCTGTCCTTCCTATCTGGCAGTTCGCTGCCTCCCAAGGGACAGGCACAAGGCAAGGAAGGTGGAGATCGTTCCAACTCACCATCGCATTTCACAACAGACAAAAACGAAAGATCAATATCCATCATGTCATATCTGCAATGCCCTTGGACACAAAAGGCTTTTATAAGCTTCAGGCTGCTTATGTAAACGGTCCTTTTGCTCCATTTCTTTCATTTTCTAATGTACCACTGGGGGTGACTTGCCTGACACTGGAACCCGATACATAGATTCTCATTTAAGTGCCTTCTGTATAAACATTTATGACCTGGTGATATAAAAATATTGAAAAAAATACATCAGGAGACTTAAAAGGTACTGCCCCTGTACGCAATGCTACCCACGGCCCAAGTTCCCAATCCTTTCATTTTGAAGAAAGCCCCTCACTCCTCTGAAATGAAGCGATCAAACCTGAACAGCCCCCTCCCCTGAGGAGCTTCCACACTCCACAAAGACACCTTTCACAAGGGGACATGTTGCTGATCACTTGTGTCAATGTGGTTGTTCAAATATTTATCCCCTTTTATTGTCAAATAGCATGCTATGTCCTACAGCATGATCCCAGGTGCCCTGCTTAAGTCTACTTGTCTCTTGTACGCATTTTTGCTTATATTGTTGGCAGTGCTTATATTGTCCACCATATGATGAGTTTACTCGCTAGATTTTTTTCTTTAACTTTGAGGTATTTGAATATGGTACCTTGAAAAGATCAATTAATGACTTTTCTTTTTCAAAGGTTTTTTCCTGTTTAGCATTCTTAATTACAAGCTCTGCCAAATCCAAGAATATAAAGTTTGAAGTGAGTCGATTCTCCTATGAAGTCCTATGAGAAAACTACTTAAAAGGAAGAGAGGAACAAAGATACGCTGTGCAAACAGAAGCTTTTTTTTTTTTTTTTGAGTAGGAACCTAATCCCAAATTCACAAAATAAGTTCCCTAACCACTACACTATGGAGGTAAATAGGTGCCTATAGCACACACCTTTTATCTTTCACCCTGACTAAGAAGCACTCAGTTACTTAGATAAAAGCGGAACCAAACCAGCAGATGAGATGGAGAAGGAGATCACGTGGCAGACGGGCGCTCACGCTCTGCTGAAGCTCACAGGATCAGGGCAGGGTGAGCTGAGCCAACAAGGCTGTGCACGGGCTTCTTCGCAAGCGTGTATAAACCTGCACAAGATACGAGACGGGGAGGAGTCAGACTCCTGACTTCTAAAACTAACTTACCTCGTCAGAATGAAAAGCAACATAAAATACCAACACCCTTCTCTGACAAGATTAAGAGTTGTGAAAATGTTTTGGAGAAGAGATAAAGCAGTTCTTTATTAAAAAAAAACAAACTTGAAGACTGAAGTATTAGATCATATGGTGTTACAGGAACAGGTCAGTCAAACACTGTGAGCAAGGTCTTTATTGTTTGAAATGAGTTTCAGAAGAAATCTGTCTTTGATGATGATAGGGACATTCTGAATCCCACTTTAGCTGTCTTCTTTTATAGTGCTTCTCTGACCCGACTAGTCTACTGGTTTTGCTCTTAAAATTGAAAAAAGTAAGACAATGACTAAAGAAACACAAAGGAAGTTTTATTATGTTTAAGTAGTATGATTTCAATTTTCTGATGTGGCTAGAACTAACCTGCTCAGATGAATACAGAAAGGGTTTGATACTTCGATTTCTGAAGATTTTTAACTGGTCTGAGCTCATCAAGACTTTTTCCTGGAAATTCTGTATCAGCTGGAAATGAAGACCTAGATCTGCCATGACTCCCATCCATGTAAGGTTTCTCATGATTTGCATCTAAACAATGTGGGAGAAAGGAGAAAAACAGCAACCTATGTATTGTGGGAGCACAGTATATATACGCATTTTCTGCAGGCACAGGAACATTTCACTTTGATATACATTACAGGTTCTAGTACACTGAAGTTGTCTGTTTTCTCACCATATTTAGGAACGTTTGGTACCTCCGCCTTTTTGAGAGAGCAACCAAAACATTTGAATTTTTTAGCTTGAAAAAGTTCTTCAGATTTTTCCAATACTCTAAGTTTCTTTTACATGATCACTTTTAATTGACAACTCTTACTTTAAACTTCCTTGAAAATCCTTGATACGAGTGGCACTTGTACACCTGGTAAACTATATGAAAAAAGTCTAATCGAGGAAATTCCCAGGGCAAAGGCATAGGATTGAAGAAAATAATATGGAAAGAATTAAAGTGAAATACTAGATTAAAATATTTAAGAGATTTTATAATAATTACAAAGTAATATCCTTATGATGTTGATAGTCCCAAAAATCATAGAATCATAGAATTATAGAATGCTTTAGGTTGGAGGGGACCTTAAAGATCATGGAGTTCCAACCCCCCTGCCATGGGCAGGGACACCTTCCATTAGACCAAGTTGTTCAAAGCCCCGTCCAGCCTGGCCTTGAGCACTTCCAGGAATGGGGCCTCCAATGGGTCGAAGAAGATGACATGATGACACATGTCATGAAGTGACAGGAAATGCTGAAATCTGTCAACAGTCTCCATTCGGTCAGACAAAATCCACTGGGAATTTTAGACAGCTTAAATGAAAATATTTTTGATGGAGAAAGATTGTGCAGAGTCCGTTCTATGTTTGAGAGGATGAGTAGGAAATAGGGAGCAGAGAGCAGAAGATAGAAAAATAGAGAACTGGAAATAAAGTCTCCATAATCCAAGTTAAACCTCCTTCTGTTAAAGTCAGCATGAGGCACTATTGGCAAAGTTTGTATCCTTAATTTTTTTTTTTTCCCCCTGTAGTTAGACATGCAGTATTTCACACACAGCCTGCATGTAGATAGCCATATCAGTTGCGGTTCTGATCTGTTATATTTTGATGCACATCTTTACATAAATACTCTTATTTTAAGATTACCATTTTAAAATCCAAAGACTTGGTTTAAGTTCAATTAAAATATTTTTATTTTGATATATATGTATTAAATAAAGTGAAATAAAGAGATTCCATATTTTTGAGGTGTGATTAGCATAACAGAGACAAGTCTATAAAATATGGTTTATAAAGAAGTATCTAACTGTAATTGAAGTTCCAGGCCCTCTACATTTCAATAAAATAATCATAATTAAAACCAACGGCAATTCTCATTTTTCCATTGCAAAACAATGACTCAGAGGGAAAGAACTTTTAATTGTTTGTCTAATTAATTACTGGTCATTCACACTGTCATGAAATCTTGAAGCTGGCACAAAGTGTTTGAAATAGAGTTTGGCTGGATGAGTTAACAATTCAAATGAGCCTTTTAGAAGAAGTTAGAGCAACCAGGCCCATGGAAGACAGAGAGGAAACAGGAATCTGGCAGCGGCATCACCCTTTGTAATGTCAGAGCATCAGGCTCAGAGATGGGATAGGCGATGGCAAGAGGTGGCCAGAGGGCTGCGGCTAGCAAGTAAGAGACAAATATTATCACAGATAGCATATGCAAAGAGGGTGTTTATCAAAATCCAGTAAAAATAAATAGATGAAGACAGAGTCTTTGCTGGAGGGCAGGAAGCAGCGATGACATGGAAGAGAGGGAGAAGGAAGACGGGCACCATCCAGCACGTAATTCAGCTTTCGCAGGAAGAATAGGAGCCTTTGGCTTCTTTGACACCGTGCTCCTTTCCTTCCCTCCCTTGATGTAGATGCACCCATCTTCTCTTGAAACCTAGTCCGGAATATGAAGGAAACAAACCTTCCTAGATTCCTAGCAAAGAAGATCCTGCATTAAGGTCCTACTGCCATCTGCTTATCTGAACATGCAAAGCATACCCTCCATAAGAAGCCAGGCTATAAACCTTTTTCAGATTAGACAGTTGTTGAGAACTAAGAGGAACTTCACTAGAATAAACCCAGTGTGAGAGCAGATGAGATACTGACCAGTTCCCCCAGTCTGCAGGATACTCCTCAAAAGCCTGTAATCCCCAAGACTGATGAATGCTGCTCTAGGTAAAAGACAACAACATACGCAATTTGCTACAGCACAAAGTTTTTTACTTAAAAAAAAAAAAAAAAAACAAACCCCAGAAATACCAATGTTTCTCCACAAAAATACTTGCACATTGGCTACTTTTGACACTTGGAACATCTTCAGCCATTTGACTTCCTCTGTGCACCATGCTCTAAGGCAAGCAGCTTGGACTAACTTGCCTCCTCCTCCCCGTGCAGCTGAAGAACTTTAGAACTTTTCCAAGAGGCATACAACATAAAGAACGGTCATTTACTGTTTTGGGCTGAAAACACTGAAAGTCACATACTACTGCAACAGATCCAGGCCACTAGCAATGTGCGAATCAATCCTTTCAACAGCGGTTCCTCCAACAGGAAGCCTTGTGCTTCCTGCAATGTGGGTTAAGACCATAAGCAACAGCTACCAAGTAGAGCTGGCCATAAAAAAAAAAAAAAATTGACGGAGGCATTTTCAACTGGAAAATAAAACTGGTCTCAATGTTGCACAAGATGATGTTGGAGACCACAGGCCTTAAAATAAGTTTCTTTAAGCAACTGAATAGAAGAGAAAACCTTTATTAGTCCATCTCACAGACAAAAGCTGCAGCTTAAGCTCAACCCTTCTTAAATCATAATCCACACAGGAAATGTGAGGAAACCAGGTTTGCGTGGTCTATTTGCTTATTTTTCAGTCAACTAACAAATCACGTTATTAAAAAAAAATGTGAACGGTTAATAAAAACCAAATGTGGTCTTTGGTTCTAGTCTTTTATAGAGTAGACAAACTTTCATTTTTTGCCATTAGCTGGGTTGTGAGTGGTATTCCTGGAAAAGGATAAAAAAGGCTGGAAGAGGAATCGAACCATTCCTCTGGCATTTGCTGTAGGAGAAACATTTGTTGTTTCCTGGTACTTCAGGCTTAATACAAGTAGGATGTTTTTTGACCTTAATCAGTCAGATACCTTGATCTTATTGTATCTTCCTGGTAAAGCCATAATTTCAGGTGTGCAGGCAGATGACCATGATTGGGGTAGGTCTTCAGAGAGTTGAATTCTTTTACAGAAGTTCTCAAAAGTGATTTCTAAAAGCCACTCTGTGGGCTCAGCCATTTCCTTGTGTGATGTGCGGCAGGCTTAATCTCCTCTGACATCAGTCACCTAAAATATGGGCACGCAGACTTAGCCTGTCACACAAGTTCCCCCTCCAGCCAAAAGATAAAAATGGTCACCTCCAGGTAGCAGCTCAATCTCTCCCTCCTAAAAGAGGCACCCTGGAGATGCTGCTCCTTCCATTAGCTAGAGAGGGAGTCCAGACAACAGAATAAACACTTAAGCTGGAGGGAATGGACGCCTTAAAGTCCACCCTAAAAGTCTACAGAGTGCTTCAAAAGCTCTGGTCTGCTACACTGGTGCTTACCCCAGAGTTGAGCTCCTCCAAAAGCCACGTCCTGGCTGCAGTGACAGCCAAGTAAACACATGGTGGGGTCACTGATCTTTGGTGTGTGTTCTCCTATTACAGAGCTACTATTACACAAGTTTTGTGCCAGTCTTTACCATCCTTACTAGCGTTAACAACAGACAACACAAAGTACTTATCTAAGCATGGTTCGTTACTCACTGGGGCCGTCTTACTTACTGTTATGACGTGGTTTACTGTCGGGAAGGTGTTGCCCTTGGGTGAAGCTTCAGCAGGACCAGCATCAAGGGCATCGGGTTCTGAAACGAGGGATGCCTTTAAAAACAAAGCAGCAAAAATGCATATTTTTATTCTGAACACTGTTTAAGAAGAGCACTTCCCTCCCTCTCAGGTTAGTATAGAAATGCCTGGCCCTACCGTTATATGTGGTTGGACAACGAAAGCAAATAAAATTGCAATTCTTGCCGTTCCCCGTTTTTGATGAACACAGTGTATATTTGAGCTGTTGAAATGGTCAGTTTAAGAATAAGAAGTCGTAACGTATAGTACCAAGAGAAAAATGCTGGTTATTTGTACACAGATTAGTCCTGTGCTCAAAACATTAGGAGTCCTATAGCACACCTGAATGCATCAATTCCTTCTCATCTCTCACACATACAAAAAGCAGAGATTTTTTTTTTCTACGTACTTTAAATAGATGAATGATTCTGCCATCTTGTGGGAGACAGAAATCATAACTAGTTGTAGGATAACAGCAGCAGGACAGGACAGTATGGAACAGAAATTTCTTCTACTTTTAACTTGTTTCACTATTCATTAAATGAACAGACATTAGTAGCTAGTATATTTCAAACTGTCCCAAAAATAAGGACGAATTATGGCCTGATGGAGGCACCTTAGCGAAGCGGTTGATTTTTAAGACACTGACTTTGCCAGAAACACTGTTTAGAAGTTAAAGGTAAAGCAATTAAAAATCCTGATTTTTATTCCCTGATGTTCTGACAAAGTGAAATACGTAAAGAACTATTTAAATTCTCTCACATCTGTTAACATACAAAAATTAGATAAGGATAACCCTTTTATAAAAGAAACAAGGTAAAATGATACAGAATTTTATCCGTAATTAACCTTTAAAAAATATTAAAACATTTATTAATAAGTCTATAGTATAGTTATGTACTAATAAGTCTATAGCATAGTTTTACCAAATTAGTAGATTAATTTATTATTAATTTGCCTTTGGCTGATATAGGTTGTATCCTTATTCCTGGCAATTTAATAGGCATACAATATTGCTTGCTCTATCCTACCTTAAATCGTCAAGGAGTGTGCAGGAGTAAAAACTATCAATTTAAGCAAGTAAAAAGAACAGTTTAAGAGAACAAGAGCTGAAAAAAAAATATGGATCAGTTTCACCGCAAAGTAATTTTGTAGCAGCTCCCCTTCCACGCTGCCTTCCCTCAGCAAGTGGGAATCAAACAGTAGGTCAAAAATATGTATCACAAAATTGTCCGTGATCACCACTGCTCTTGGGAACCTCTGAAGCTCAAGAGAGCGGCTTCTGCTAGGAAAGATGAGGCTCGAGGTGGAGCAGCCCAAGAGACACATTAATCCCTTGGCACTGTGAGCCTCCATCAGGGGAGTTACTGTGAGCTGTTCTCTCCCAACCAAAAATCACCTCGCAGGAACAAGCTCATCTAGTTCATATTTCTTCGTAACAACTGCAATGAACTCATCTGGTAAATCTAATACAATGTCATAAGAAAGCTTCTTGGGCCAAGTACAACTGCATTTGCGCTCACATAACTGCTTACTAAGACCATTATTCCCCTTTACGAACCAGCCATTTAAGTGAGTAATATTTTGTTAAGCGCTTTGAACACAAAGATCTGAAAGCCAGAATATAATAAGAAGGACTACAACAATTTAATGTCATTATAATTTCTTTATCATGTAGTTTGGGGAGCATCTAAAAAGCTAAGGCAAGCCTAGATCCAGATCTCAAATTCCCCAACTCTGAGTGATTTGATTTAAAGATAATAATACACAAGAGAACACGCTCTACATCGACAAACAACCCATCTACCTCTCCCACTCTGTCTCCTCCTTGTACCCCAGCCAAGTCTGCTGGACCGTCTTTCGGCAGCCGTGCAATCAGGATCCCCTGCTAACACAAAAGACAGGTTTCAGACCTGACACAGTTTCTTTCATTGTTCTTAGATGTAAAAAGCAAACAGGAAGTAATTAATTTTCAAGACTTGTTGTTCTGCTGCCTCTATTAAAATAAAACCTAAGTGTCTTAGCACATTAGCAAGAAAAAAAGCCTCCATGGCTGACACACACAACAATGAACAAAAGCCATGAATTGTTTACGCTGTGCCATGGGGGAGAGACTGGGAAACAAAGATTTATTTAAATGATAATTAAGTGAGAAGATGTGAGAAATACTTCTCTCAAATCAAGTTAGCTCCTGGGAATGAGCAAACGGGATGGGAGAGGCATGTGGATTGCCAAGGGAGCCACCCCAAATTGAGGTAGAAAGTGGCAACTAGCACACGGTGTTTCAGCCACCAGGCTGTCTTTGCAAAGTCATTGGTTTACATCAGGTTTTCTCTCCAAAATCATCCCTCCAGGTGCCTCCCCATCAAAATCTACTGCCGGCTTCTACTTTGGGAAATAAGTTACCCACGTTTCCCCTTGTTAGCTTTATTACGAAAACAGTGATGTAACATTGAGGACAACCTCAGAAAGAAAACAACAAAACACAACAGCTTCAAAGATCTGCTCATTAGCCTCTTTCTAATGATTACTAGATAAATTTTGAGTAATGAAATGCACCTCATCATTGTCTTTACATGGAGATGAGCCCTTTCCACCAGCAATGCTAATACCAAGACTCCCCATTTGACTGCACACAGTAATGGTTATCTGGAAAAGAATTATAAGGGATAAGCGGCCTGATTAATCAAAAACATTGCCTATTAATTACACGAGCAACCAAAATCTACCTTCCACTCTGAACACCAGCAGATTTGCCCCTACAGAGCTCAGCCCAGATTAAAAACAGTGCTATGTTTCGACACTGGCACATGCAAGACTAGTCTTTACTCTTTGATAATACCAAGGATGCATTATTTCTCCAGGTTTCAGAGTCATGCCAAAACCATATAAGGCTGTTTATAAGGCTGCTGACCAAACCAGTTGTTTCATAATGTTTCATAATAGTCACCGATTTACTGAGCATTCATGATGGCAACAACACCCGTACATAGGAGGAGGGAAAAATATTTTTTGATAAGTTTATGAAAAATCGTTGCTTTGGAACCTCACCTACAGTCTGATTTGCTTACTCTCAGCTCCTTTGAGAACAGATAACTGAATTTTAGCACTACTACAGCAATTTTCCTTAAACAGGCTTTCTGTGTGTATTTGTTACTCTGTCAAAAGATTTGACAGTACAGTAAAAGTATCAGGAAGCTTTTAAAAAAGCAGCACAAATTGTAATCTATCTATCTAGTCTATTCTCCTCCTGCTATCGGCAAAAAATTAGTACAACTGCTCAGTATCTTAGATAATTTTTTTAATTTACATAATTCACAACAAAGGCCAAATAAAACTAGTTTCAAGCTCCAAAGACAGCTTACATTTAAGAATTATTCCCCCTAGTTGTTGGGTTTTATTTTTCTTTAGCATATAATGTGCGTGGTAGTAAATAATATTTTGCTAATCGCTAAAAGAACAGTCACATTAAATTTAAGGAACACCGTGCCATAGTGAAGTTGAATCTGAATGCAAATTGCATTTCACCTTATCACATTAGCAAAATGCTCTCATTTTCATTCATTTGCTTCATATCTCTAAGACAATTCGGGCTTGAATAACTTGTTATATTTTATAATTAAGAATATTTCAACACAGCTGCGTTACAAAATCTAATAAATGTATGCAGTTACTCTTGCACTTATAATATACTCATCTGAAATTCCTAATTCCGAAAGAGGCATGAAAATACCCTATCAGTCAAATGAAAGCCGCCCTGCCAAATGCAGCTTAGACTGAGCATTACCCGCACGCTGGAGCCTTCACAAGCCCGTGATTGCCAGCGGTGCTTTGGTGACAGGTCCCACAGTGGGCGCGCTGCCTTTCCTGGCATTGCACCCTGCGCCCCAGGGACGCAGCGTAATTCTGCATCTCCGTTATTGGCAGAGCACAGCTGACGAGCCATGGCTGGTTTTCCCCAAAGCCCCCTCCCTCCCACCCCACAGGCAGCCAGCAGAGGTGTGATCTGTACTGGGCCACCCCTGAGAGCCAACCCATAAGGCACGTTTCCTCCTCACGTGCTCCAAAGCGCGCCAAGACGGGATATATCCATTGAGTTCAGAGTATAGCTTTCTCTGTAAACCTCAGCCCAAATCTTGCAGCTCTCGCTGATAAATTTTCACCTGAACATTCCCATTCCTTTTCACGGGACGGAGGCTTTCTCACACCGTGAGGGTAAGGCCATGCCCACTGCTCCTAAACCACGGACTAAGTGAAGACTTTGCTGAGTGCCCACCTGCACACACCCTTGTCTTGACCTTATAATAGTTCAAAGCTGGATATACAAAATGAGACATTATTGAATGGCTACAAAGAAAGCAGGTTTGGGTTTATTTATTTTTTCATGGAGAACTCTTCCATATAAGCCAGCGAGTGCAAGGACAAACCTCAGCTTACACTCTGTGAACAGTAAATCTCACTACATCTACCATGCAACATTCCACCTTCTCTGTATCTTCTATAAACTGCCTCGCACAAGAAGCGGACTTCCCCATGGACACATGGACTTCCCCATGGAGACGCAGACCTCCCCATCAGTGAGCCCAGCCCACGCAGACGTTCAATACCTTCAGTGGGGGCTGCGAAGCATCCACCGCTCTCGGTTCCTCCGGGAACCGGCTGCTCTCGCCGGGGAAGCTGCCCGCTGCCGAGACGGGTGGCTGAGCCTTAGTGTTAGTCCCTGGAAGAGTCTTCCCTTTCATTGCTGACTTGTGCTTTTCTTGAAGTGCTGTTCTTGTATTTCTTTGACCTCTCGTGCTATTGTCGGTATCGAAAAGGCTGCCAGAAAACTTGGAAATAGGTTCCTGGGGGTCAAAGATAAAAAAGGTAAACGTGGCGACAGCAAGGAGAATGCCTATCCGATACCCAGACGCTACCCATGGTAAATTGGATTTGCTCCTCTCTGTCACGTTGCTGTACATTAGGATTTGTTTCACTGAAGACAAAATTGCAACCTTCAAGCAAATGTACAGAAGTATATTTCTTTTACCATTATTTCTCTGGGCTGGTTTTCCTTCAACATGGGGGTGGAAATTACAGGAACAGGGAGAGGACAGGGATTCACACAGCCTTTCTCTAGGTCCAGCCAAGCACATAAAACACACACGTACCCACCCTATGAAAAGGATGGAGCGTGGGAATGAGACTATTTTGGGCAGCCTCCTCACAGGTCACAGGTGTGAGAGGGAAGGCAGGGCCCTGCCTTGTATCTGCAGCTCTAAGAGAAGATTCTGTTTAAATGTCTTGGTGAAAAAAAAGTAATTGGATTGACATTATCTAGCTGCAAACAGCAACAAGTGGGGACCTGCAAACTTAGTAACGATCCAGTGATTTAGGGGTCTTCTGGAAGTGAAGCTTCGGAGATGAGGCATCCCAAAGAATGCCTCGACGCCCGGCTCTAGGCTGTAGCTATCCTGAGACGTAGCAAGGAACTGACATTGTCACCCTATGCTTAGCTAGGTCACAGGGGCTTGAAAAGAGAAATACACAGTTAAAACCCATCCATCAAAGAGTTAAAGCTTCAGACAAGTTTGACTGCAAACGACAATGAAATTTTCCAGTCATCAGCTTTGCTTAACAAGGTGGTTAAATGAAATTCAGCCAAGACCTCTGAATTCTGTTCACATTTTATGGAGGCTTTATTTATATTTAGCTGATTTTTCCTCCTTAATTTTCTGGGTAAGGTCGAGTCAGATCTTCATGTTACCATAATCCTTATATCCTCTGTTGGCACTAAAATGATGCAGCAAACAAAGGTCAACACCTTTGAAAATAAACACCGTAAATGTCTTCCTAAACTTGCAAGTTTAATACCAGAAAGAAAAAGCAGTGCCATTACCATGAACAGCTGTGCAGAAACCCCACCGGACACTTCATTTTTCAATCTATATCGGAGCTTTCCCACAGTCTGTTTTCAGTTGGGATGGAAAGAAGCATCCCCAACCTCGGGGAGAGCAGGCAAGGCACGACTGCTTCCTATTCTCACTTAAAAGGGAATTTGTTTAGCTTTAACAGGCATAAAAAAAATCTCACTATCTTTTTCTCTCTTGCGGGACATTCCTCTTTCACGGCGCCGGGCTGACCAACCCAGACCCATCAGCGATGCTGCAGTGCCGTGGGTGGCGGGGAGAAGGGCCAGGAGCAGGGGCTGGGAGCAGGGGCCAAAGGAGGGAGCAAAGCAGCAGCAGTTGGGGGCTAGGAAGGGAGCGGAGGTCCTGGCAGGGGAGCAGGAGCCCCAGTTCCCCCTGCAACTCCCAGCAAACATCTGGAGAAAAGACTGGTGGGCAATGCCCTGAAAGGGAAAGGCCGTGAGAGTGCAATCACAACCTCCTCTTCCCAGGCTATGACCGAGAAGACAGCCACGGTGCCACCCAGGGGACAGACACCTGGTGGGCGCAGGTTAGAGAAACCGCAGCATCCAGGGTTTCCCAGACGTCAGCACCCTGGAAGAACACTACCCAAAACACTAAACATGAAGTGGAGTGGTGCTGCAACCTCACTTTTCTACCATCCGGTCCATCCTACCATCAAGCGCCGCTAACAACCTGCTTACATGAAAGAGATGGAGGGATGTTGGTAACTGAGGATATAAGTAGGAGTAAAAAAAAATAAAAAAATAAAATGTGTGTATCTCATCATTGCTCAGGTTGCTCATCTTAAACTGCAAGTTGCACTGTACTCTCGGGGGCTGAATGGATTGTTTAACTGCAAGCAAAGTAAAGGAATAAAACATGGAACGTGATTCTGAACCCTCTGCACAAGCAAGGACACGAAGGCACAGGCAGCGCAGCCTCCCGCTAACCCAAAGTGCTCGGCCGCGCAGCACAGTGAGCAGGTTGTCATTTCTTGACAGACACACAACACTGTCCCTCCTGACTTCAAGGAAACTACCTACATCCTCGTCAGGATCCTCCAGTTCCTCCGCTTCTTGCTCAGGACTGATCCTTCCTTCCCTCCATTTTCCATTAGCAGAGCTGAATTTGTACAGGTTACCACCATGAAAACTTTCCTTTCCTTTCAACGAGGCCCAGCGAGAGCCCTGGGAGCTCCAGTTATGGCCACCGTACAGTTTAGGAGACTTGGGAAGCCACTTAATAGAGTCCTGAGAGGAAGATGACAAAAAAAGAAATAGGCAATGAATAGATTTTAAGAAAGTGATAGAAATACGTACGTGCAGAAGTTGTCTGGCAAGTTCTGCAAGGTACCTTAGTATCTCGTAAATACTGGGTTTCCCCTTTTTACCTTGAGAGGTACCTCTAGTCCCAGAGAGACACTTTGCCAGTTAATGGGCAATACTGGTGATGCAAAGAGCAAGCAAAGGCTGCTGAAAATGGTGGAAGCCTTCAGGGACTTACACGAGTGTGCAAACAAGCCCACCTTCAGCATTGTAAAGAAGAATTAAATGATCAACAACAGTCTTCAATAATGTCATACTCTGTACTATTGAAAAAAACCAAACAAGAGCACTCAGACCTTTAGTGATCATTTCATCTCACGTCCCGAGTTACAGAACCCATCAAGTCACCTCCCCCGTTTTCACTATTCATTATTGAATGGTCCCAACAGAAGGTACAATACTAAATTGGTATTTTCGGGTTTGCTGACTTTCAAAGTAATTATATACATGCAAAACCCCATCTCTCTTCTGCATACACAAGTTGTGTCAAGCTTGCCTATAAACCTTAATTTCATTGAAGATATTTTTCACAGTAATCTTTATCTTCCTTTTAAGCTTTAATTTAAACGTGCCTTTAAATTTCGTTAAAGTGATACAAATTGAACGGCAGAAAGCAGCCTGACACTATATCAATAGATACGTAAACGCACATGCTCCAACAAGGCAGAGATGGAGAACACAAACTAACGAAAAAAATTATCAAGAAGCTTACAGTGGGGCAATCAGCAGCTCGCGGTGGCTTTCACATTGTTTAAATAGATATTTGATTCAGATTTAACAATACTTTAAGCTTCTGTCTTTCCCCTTTTAATGCAAAATGGTGATGTTCACACACACACAGATTTTCTTGCTGTTATCAGCACCCCAGATGTCATGACCTCTATTAGATCAAATGTAGAGAAAGAAAAGGAGACAGGACACGGTTGCCCATGCTGGACAGACTGATTCATCTTCCACTGCCGAAGGAGTTGCCCTTGGGATTCTTCATTTGCTTTTGGTTTTAGGATGGCTGAAAAGACTGGGAAATGGACAAGGACAATATCTCAGAGTCTCGTTGGAGAAGATTATAGACCTTTTTGTGAGTCTTGAAAAGATCATAGCCCAGACAAAGGATTATCTGCATTGTACACAGAAGGCGCAATTGGCCTCAGTAAGAAATGTGCTGTTAAATCAAATTTTGAACTGCACTGACACTCAACGATACCACTGTTCACTGATGAATAGCCAGGATTTTCTGGTTATTCTAAATTACATCACTCAGGACACTCAAGCTGATTGTCGATTTAGTTCATCAGTGAATTGAACGCAAAAGCAGCACGAACAGTCATGACACGGTAGTGGCTCCCATTCCTCCTGACAGTTCAAAACACAGGGCAGGCTATCTCCTGGCATTGCTTTACGCTTGCCTTGAATAAGAAAACATAGGGTACCCTTAAATAAAAGCTTTGTTTCCCATGAATATTAACTAGGTGGATAGAAATTCTAATCAGATGGGGAAATAGCACAGTAGCTGAAATTGTTTTCTATTGTTTTGGTCTATTTTACTTCAGAATAGCTAATGTGACACCTCAAGACGTTCAGGGTATTTCCAGAGACAGTTTAAATCACTGTCAACTTTTAAGCTCATTAGGAAGTCATAAAGCAATTTCACTCTAAAAATAAACACAGGTACAGCAAAGCACTTAACTTCTTCCGAGGGAACGTCTCATCCTTGTTTGACCCCGTTCCCTAATCCTAAACAACAGCCTCTTAAACCCAGCCTGCCAAATTCTGTCAGACCAGTAAAAGTAAAAAGTAAAAGTAAAAGGCTATTCTCTCAAGGTAACAGAAGCCAAAAAACGAATACGGTACAACTGGCCAGATTTCTAATTAGCTTGTGCTGACAATCACTTCCCCATCCTAGGCACCCATCCAACTGCTGTGGTAGCCTCTCGGTCGTATGAGGAGGGAGGTGATGTCCCTCGGGAAGTGGTACAACCCTACGCCCCTCGCAGCCGAGCTGGGAAGGCAGAGCTGCAGGGCGCTCCTGCTCCCGCTTCTCCTCCCGCGCCAGGATGCTGCTCCTCACACACGGCTGTAAGGGAAACTCAGTATCTGTTTCACGCTTCACATCTTCTGCAACCCAAGGGATTTTGGTCTTCAATTTATTCTTGGTCTAGAGGACTTTAAAGTAAAATAGAAACAAAACAAGAATTCCAGGTAAGAGCTGCTCACATGCTCACTAGGTCTATACAACACCGTGGATGGTACTATCTTTATGAAAGCAGTTTCACAGTTTGGTTATATCAATGGCAAAAGATTGAATGAAACAACCAGAAGTGCCTTTTAGCCTACATTTGCACGTACCTGTTGTAAGCAAAACACCCCATGGATTGCGCTTTCACAAAATAAAATGGAGAAAGGATGCCAATGCAGGCTGCTGCTGTGAGTGCAGGCTGACACTACCTTGAATAAAATCTAAATCCTCATTTTTTTTACAACTCGATCCTTTTTGATGAAGGAAAAGGGTTAGGGGGAGGAAATAAGATATTGGACTTAATCCAGAGTTCAGTAGCAACATAAGGCGAGGAACAGAGCACGTCAGGGATGCTGTTGCTGGCCCCACAGACCGCCGGGGCGTTACTGTGCCGGGCTCTTCGCATCCTTTTGGACAAAGCCAAGAGCAGCCGCAGCGCTACTGCTGCGAATTCTTACTGACACCGGTCACATGCAGAAGTTTGTTATCAGGAAGAGATAGCAAAGGTACAGCTCTGTCTGCTGTGCTTTAGCACAAAGGGACCACTCAATCAATCTCTCTATTGGATTTTTTTTTCCTCCCCAAAACCCCCCACCCAACTCATTACTCGGATGTATTAACAGGTATTAGACGGGCAAAAAGCTTCTATCACCCTTCAAGGTGGAAATTGCTGCAGTTCAGCAAACAAATAGTAGATTTGTATTCCAAAAATATCTTAAAAGAACTCCACTAGTTTATTAGCTCATTTCGATTAGATTCAATGCTATAGGGCTCTGCCTTGAGACAAAAGAGGCTACTGGCAAATATCCTAATATTAAGAGAGAAATATCAGTCCTCCTTACGGAATTGGTCTTTTTACTACCCAGGTAAGGTAGGAAGTTTCTTCTTGTGTCTTATGAGGAAGCTGAGACCCCAAAAGATTAAAATGGTCAATGTTTTAAGTCATTAGTAGCAAATATGGAGTGAGGCACGTAGTTTTACTTTCTCTTTAAAACATTTGGAATAAAACAAAGGGAGATGGGGAATACAGTATTTAGGACTTCCAGCCTCCTGGATATTTTGGACTGCGCAACACTGATGCTTTGTAAATGCAGAAGAAATATTTGGGAGGGGGGGTGAGGGGGAACTATTTATTGGCCTCAGCAGTCGTTATGTTCCATGGAAATACATTTTTCATCTCCCGTCGTTAGTAATGATCCTGACTGATTGGTAACAGATCATTTTCCTTCAGTATTTCACCAGCAAGTTAGGCGGGCTCCCTTTTTACCTCCTTTCAACATGTTTTTCACATTTGCAAAGGCAGTCTCTTCAGAACATAAATACTCCTCTGTATCATTCCCCCGTATGTTAAGAGGACAAATTGTTCTCATAAAGTACAAGGTGTCTATTCCGATAAGATCTCGCTAATAAATCCTCAAGAGAATGAATTTCCTCCAGGCAACAAAGGTGTGCAAATGCTACGTATCACCCTAAATCACTCTGGCAAATGAAAAAGAATCTAAACCACCCTAACGTTAAAAAGCCAAGACATGAAAACCACCCACATTTCTGAAGCACCGTACTGAAACCATACCGTGACAACGAAACACCCTACTTACAGCAACAAACTGGTCACCATCAGCAAATAGAAGCCAGTGCTTTCAGCTACCTAGAATATTTCAATGGTAACACACCTGCTACTAAAATTCAACTCGAAACCCCAAACCCACATTCTCTCCTATTTCTCTGCTTAAAAAAAGATTTGCTTAAATAGCTTGATTAGTAAATATGGGAAAGAAAATGTCTTTAAAGATGTACTTCCTACACTATAAACATCCTCTTCCTTTTAAGTACAACTAGATGTAACATAAAGTATTCTACTAATTGAGAACTATTTCAGACTCATTCCCTTTTTAAAGTACAAAAGGCTGTCTCTGAAAGAGCTTTGTGTGATTCGCATGAAATAAGAATGAAAGCCAAACAAAATGCTGCTGAAAACAAAGGCATCCTTGACTATGCTTCCACTGCAGAAGAGGCAGCACAAAAGCTGCCTGAACAGAACGCTGAAGCAACCCTTCCACAGGGAAACTTTGCTAGCAGTAAATACATAATTTTAAACTTAGACGTCCAAGTATTAACTAGCCAGATAAGATTTTTGCATTTCCTGAAGACACCATTTAAAAAAAAAATAAAATAAAATAAAATAAAAAATTGCTGTAGATTATCCTAAAAACACCTACTATGCAAAGGCTGTTCAGACTTGCAGTTTTCTCCCCTTTTGGATGGACAAAAATCAGCAACATTCAAATAATCACTCTTTTTGTTATTTTGTTTAGATTTTGGTTTGGTTTGAAGTTGCTTAGTGGAAGTCCATGAAGCCATCGACAAACTGTAACAAAATTCACTCATGTTTACAATCATGTAGTGCCTTGCTTAATCTTTAGAAACACAGGACAATCGTACCTCCTATAAGCGACTGCAGAATGGTTTAACACAGCCCATTTATCTGGGATTTGGGTATAACTGGCAAGTTACGGGGAGAGATGGGAGAATCAAACCGCTGACATCGGTGGCACAGCCTCAGAATTTGCTCAAGTTTGCTTCAGGACCAAGAGAAGACAGTTTTAGTCCAACACAAACCTAACTTTGAAGAGTAAAGTCCCGTCTCTGCATTATTCTGGGGATGCTTACAAACTGAAATCCCAAGCTGCTGATGCTTCGGTGGTATTTGTAAGCTGTGTGCGCATCTGTGGATTCGGAGGAAAGTTATCACAGTCAGTACTCGTCTACTGCAGTAAGCGTCGCTAACATTTTGGGTATGGCTGTTACCATGCCTCCAGCTGCACAGCCAGAGACCCTCAGTCAAGACAACATTCTCCAGCAACTGATGAGCTCGAAGCAAAAAAGCGTCAAAGGTTATTAGGCATCAGGTGTCAACTTCCCAGTATTAACGCCAACGGAGATTTGCTAAACCCCTGCTCCGAAACATCACTGAGGAGCCACAGAGTTATTCCCACGGACAATACCGACACTGTACTTTTCAGGAGAGGGCTTCTCCTGTATGAAGATAAGCTGCTTCTTAAGATCTCGGTGTTAATAGACTAACAACGTCAGAGGCACACCCTGAACAAGTTACGAATTCAAAACCAGACTGCCACGACCCCTTGCGACTGAAGTTAGCACAAGGCATAGTCCACCCACACGCACCGAGCTCCTCAAAGCCCTCTGCTCTGGCAGAACCCACGACTGGCCATCCGGTTGCCACAAGACCACAGAAGAGGCAATAAAACGCAGTGTCTCCAACATCTACCACAAGAGGAGATAAGAGGGCTTCTGCAAAGCAGCTCAGAAAGCTGGCCTCAAACCAGGCATCCGCTTTTCCACTTTGAAAAATCTCACGTTTTTCATTAAGCCGGTTGAATACTGATTATATTCCTGACTTCAGAATGAAAGAGGATGGCGTTGTCCCTCTGCAAATGTCACAATCGGTTCAGGAAGAAGGGAGCACCCAAAACACCGACAGAGCCAAGACCAGTCAGCTTTTGTCATCTTCCCTGACAGCAACCTACGCGCAGAAACAGATTTTGTGTGTTTGACAAAAACTGAAGACAGGGAATGCTCTTATCAAGTCAATTGAAAAACTAAAGTAGTTTTATTTTCCAGAGCCAAGGCAGAGAACGGCGATGAATTCTCCATGAACAAAAGGTCTAGACAGTTCTGATAAATAGCCCCAGTGGGAGGTCGACATTTACAGCGAACCAGGATAGGATTAACTGATATACTAAAGAATATACTTTAAAATAATTAAATTCCTGGTGTCACTACTCTCCTCTCAAAAGCTGAATTTGTGAGCAGCAAGCAGTGAAACCTGTTAAGTAGCTAATCAGCTAAAAACGGTTCACCCAGCGCTTGTAAAGTACTCGTATTAGAGAAGCAGCAGGATGATCAGCGCGTCCTGGACACAAACAAGTCATTTGCTGGAAAGGACAGCGGTATGCAAGTTTCCAGTACGCACTTTCCCACAATACGCTGATTATCAAAAATATGGCATGGAAGCCAGAAAAATAATCTCAACACGCAATTTATATGGAAGTTGCAGAAAAAGCCTGGAGCAACACACAGGGGATGGAAAAATCTGTTGCTACGCTAACTACACCAACAATGGTAGCAAGGCTGCTTTTTTTTTTTTCCCTGTTCTTGTAAGACTACGGAATTGTGACTTTCAATAAAGAGAATCTGCATGCAGTAACTGACAGGTTAATATTAAATCCACTCCACCACTATGGTCAATTGGTTTTCCCTGGTTACCCGTTTATAGCGAATAAAGCAGCGTGCAAGTTTTGCAGTGTTTCTTTCCTTGCAGTAAACCCACCTCCCCAAAGACTTACTAAGCAATTGAAAAAGTAGAAGTTTATAGAGAGGAAAAAAAAAAAAAAAAGTTATGCTTACAAAATCATATTCACTTCTCCGTCTCCTGTTAGCATCAGCAAGAGAAAAGAAGCAGAGACTGGGAAGGACACACACTGCTTCAGCATAACAAGTATCATCGGCTTTTCCTGGTTATGAAATACAGGTAAAAGTGCCTGGAACTTTATTGACACTGCTGGGAGGAAAAGTGTATGTAAACCACTTTACAAAATGGCACACGTATGGACCATTCCAGAGAGGAGGGACTGCTGGAGGCTATGCTGCTGGAGGTTTGATCGGGTGGGATGACGCACAAGTCACTTTCATAATAAAAAGTGATGTGAACCAGACACTGAGCATTTGGGGGGGAGAGAGGGTAGCCAGCCACTTGTCGCTGTTTGCGCAGGGAGTATCCGAGCATCTTTTCAGCCCTGAAAACAAATGACACTTCAGCTGCCGTCATTCCACACCACCAGTAGCTGTTGTCATACCTCAAGTTTTTCCTAGCCTGGAAAAATGCACTTATTGCCAGACACAAACACCCTACACTAAATTGTGTACACCGCTGAACTACCTGCAGCAGAGCGGGATCTCAAATTGCCTCACTCACAGAGCATCAACAAAAGACATTAACGAGATACAGCGCTATACAGGGTTAGTGCAGAAGACTGAAAAATACACCTCCTCTTTCAGATCTCCCCAGATACTCACTGAAAAAAACACTGTAATGAAAATCCAGACTTTTCTCACACAGATTCACAAAGTGAAGACAGACGGCAGTGAAAGGCAAGGAGCACCAACACTCCTTTGGGGAGCGGGATGGGCTGATGATGGACTTCAGCTCCTCCAACCTCTCGTCAAGCAACTGTTGGATTCTGCTCCGAGCTCAATTTATTTTCTTTTACAAATGAACGGAGGCAAACACCTTCAATAAGCAATTCATACCACCTGCCTTTGGCTGAGAGGACCACAAGGAGATGATACTAGGGTGTAGGAACGTGAAACTGCCCCAAATGAAGGCAACGAGCTTGGATCACCCGTTTCTCTGTAGCTAGAGAAACCAAAACAAATATTCATTCCACTATTAAAAAATAAATCGATTGCTGAGCAGTTACTTCATGTCAAAGCCAATGCAGTAAGTAGTGCCTGTATTCTGCATAGTTTTGGGGCTGTGGTGCAGAGCTATAACGTTTATGTCTTGTTCCGACTTCAGCAGGAGGGAGTTAATTATTTTTATCCAGTGGCACATTAGGCAAAGCCCAAATCCAGGCTTTACACATTCATTTCATCTAGCTGATGGAGCTCTCCTCTTTATGCCTGGAGCAGATGCTGGGAAGACAAAAAAAAAAAACAACAAAAAAAAAAAAACCCAACAAACCAAACAACCCCAACCAACCAAACCACAGCCTCCAAATAAAAAACTGTCATCACAGAGCTCAGACTCTGCTGCCTTTGGCTTTGGTCTGTCTTTTTTAGGAACTCATTTTCATCTCAAATGGGTTTGCTGAGGTTTACTTGGGCTGCGGGTACAGTCTCCTACATTTTTAAACTTCTGTTATGTCGATCCCAGTAAGTACTTTAAAGAGAAAATTCTACCTAAGATTGGAGTCAACTGTACCAAAACCTCATTTTCTTTCTTGTTTTATTTTAAGAGCAGTTTGCCAAAAACAACAGGCAGAGCTCTGCCTTGGGAAGAATGAAATCGCGCTACCCCAGAACTAACCTAACACCTATCAACCTGCAGCAGCTCCTGCAAAGAGGAGACCATACCTCAAAGCTCAAATGAGGATCTTTGGGATGAGAAGAAATCATAAAAATGAATGTATTTTGCCAGGACAGATTTGAGTATTTGGAGATGGCTTGCCATACCCGCTTGTCCAATAGCAAGAAGAAAGCAGTGCCTTTTTTTAAAAGCTTAAAATCAAAATTTAGAAAGTTAAATTACAAAAATTATCACAGATTGCTGTCACTAATTTTAACACAGAAGTTAGAATGACTACCCTGATCTCCTCCTTTCCCATCTTCTCCCAGAAACCCTCATACCACCAACACTCACTGTAAGAAATGTTCAGCAGAAGGCGGCACGTGGTTAGCTGTATGTGAAGTGTCAGGTCTTTAATTTTGTTGAAATTTGGGTTCATTGCATTAGGTCACACTGAATATGTCAAATCTTTGCTCTGAAGTCAGACTGCTCGAGACCCTGCGCTTAACAAGTCAGTGGTCTTTGTTAACTCATGGCACACAGAGAACCCAGAGACACCAAAATCAATCTTTAGGAGCCTTTTGCAAAATTGTTACTTACTGAATTCAACTTGGTTAATACTTACCTTTATAAACAAACCATAACCCACAGATTTAACAAAACCTTGACATCAGCATTGGCCCACTGGACGTGCAACACAGTAACAATGATAGTAAATTGCAGTATCAATTCATACATACTTTAATTGCTATTTTAATGATACAATAAATCTACTGAAGCTTTTAAAGATTATGTTTTTATTATGGTTTTATATATTTATATAAAACCACCAAAGCACTTTAAAGAATCATGCTTTCTTGTGTAATACATAAAACTAGTTTCATACTGTGCTTCTGAAAGTCTATCGTGCTGTTTTTCAAGTTATTTTACAGATGGCACATTTAAAAAAAAAAAAAAAAGAGAGAACGGAAGCATGAATTTCTAGTGACTGCAATGCAACACAGCATCCAAAACAAGATGTTTCATTACAACTAAGTTAAAGTGTGAGTGCATTATGTAATAAACAATAGCAGTTTGGTCATTTTAATCTTAATTCTGCTTACAACAAAACTAACATTTGTGCTTCACGACCTAAAATCCCATGATATAAACATAAATTCTCTGTTGTAAAAATCCCAACAAATTATTGTTTGAAAAGAAAAACATATCTAAAACAGGAGACCAAGTTTAAATCTACTCACTTTCCTCGAGAATTGTTACATTTAAGACTAATATGACATACAGGACACAATAAGGCACAATGGGTGGTACAGACAAATGAATACAGTTGTCCATGAAATCATTCTCTTCCACAAATACTAAAATATGTACCGCTCAAGATAATTTTTCTCTTAAAAATGAAATACATCATTTTTGTTATGAAAGTCCTATACAAAAATTTAAAATTTACACCATCTGAGCTGCCAAAAAAATAAAAAAGTGTATCAATTTTCCACAAAACTATATTTCTCACCAGCACATCCAGCCACTGGGAAAAAGATACCCCAGCACTCTGGAAAAGAAAAGCATTATTCCCCCTGTGTTTAAGACAAAAATATTGTATTCTGCATACAGTAGTGTATTATACTTAAAAAAGCCTAGCACTAGTAAAATTACAATATCGATTTGGAAATTCTTGGTTCACTGCCTGGATGAAATAAGGCACTTTCTTCCAGTGGGCAGCACTTTTCACATATATGGAGATGATGAATCAGGTTCTGGTTAAAAACAAAAAGGGGCTCAGTGAGGTCCCAGAAGACGACAGGAACGTTTCAACAGCAGGGGAAGACACAGGAGGTAAAACCTGGAGATAAAACTCTACACAGAAGTGGTCACTCTGTCAATGGCATTATTGACCTCGTTTTTGTTTGAATCCAGTCCTTTAGCAGCATTCATATCATTCCGTAAATTCTCCACTGTCTTTTTCATGTTCTTTAATTCTCCAGGGTGTGGAGTGGCTCGCCTTAGAAGTGTTCTCTAAAAATAAACAGTGCAGTAAGTGGTTTTGCCTTCGTCTCTTTGAAAAACAACACACACTTTCAAGGCTTTAGAATTCACATACCAAATATTAGGTATTGCCTTTTTTCTCTTCCCCCCCCGCTTTTCCTTTTCTAACTACGATGCTCTGTGTTGAACATTATTTTCATAGCTGCTTGTTTATGAAGACAGTGAAAGAGGTTTTAAGAACTGTCTAGGAGCAAATTTTTTCCTCTCTTGACCAACTAATCTGAAAGCCACTCAAGTGAAGTACAATTACAAGTTATGATACGAAGATTCCTTCATAAATATAGTTGGGGATTATTTTTTTTCCCCTAAAACCACCCAAGTGATTTAAGATCACATTTCAAACAGAAAACATTCAGCTGGTTTTGAAAGAATCCCACAAGATCTCTTTACAGTGTCAAATACATGTTTGCGTGGAGCTCTGTATGTCTTCCAGCCCCACCACACAGTTTGGTTCTCCTGTCAATTGAGAACAAATATCTGAAGAAGAGGGAGCATTTCTCTCCCGTCTTAGGCACAAGAACATCTAACATCATTGTGCTGAAACCTTTACAAGGAAAACAAAATTTAAGAAAACCCCAGTTACCATCCAGAGTAGAGACCAACAGAGCACCAAGAATAATTGCACAAATATGTATCAGTATAATACGTACATACATGCAATTACTTTTCACTGGCATAAATGTAAACTGTGCAGATTACAGCGGAACTGATGACCCACAGATAGGTGCATTGGTCAAGACTGCTTTGGAAACGTGCCCTTCCTCCTCCCCAGTAGGATTGTAAACAACTTTTTCCCCTAAGAAGGTTCTTGCCTCAAGTCAAGCTGTAATACCATGACTAAAAGCAGTTATCATTAACACCTGAGCCCTCGTTATTGTATGGATATCCTCCGGTTGGCACAGTTGTTAAGAAGCATCCTTCTGAACTCCCTTATCAGGCAGCCTACAAACCACACTTGTCAGAGACATTTCGTTTCTGCTGCTTTGGATTAAGAAACCACCTTACTTGAAAACCTAAATGTTCATTTCCCTACTAACTAAGAATTTTTACAGCCGCTTTTTAAAGTAAGACCATGTTTCTCGTGTGCTACAGTCCAGAAAGTGCCCTGAAGTATCTCAAGATGAGCTCTAATAAGGACCACCCGCAAGTTTTTAGAGCATCAGAGAAGCGCGCTGAAAATCTGATTGAAGTAGTCTTAATCTTTACAAAGAGTTTTAATTGTTAATGAAAGTTAGTAAAGCTACAGATCACATTGCATTTTGATCTTCAGGACATGCAGAGCCGAACTTAATGGAGAGGTCTTATAAGTACAGTGACAGATGTTCCCACATCCTTTGTTTAAGTGGGAAACTAATGATCAACGTTCTTGCTGTTTATGGACACTATGGTTGTTACAACGCAAATGGTGGAGAAAAAAAAAAAAGAAGCAGCAAAGAGAGAGGGAAAGAAAGAGATTGGAAATAGAAACTAGAGAGACAAACAATGGCAAACTTAACAGAGACACATGCCAGAGTGCTGGATTCCTAAATTAGACCCTACATACTGTCAGGCAGTAAAGCTTCACAGATGCAGGGAAAGATTCTATCTTGTTTCTGGAAATAAACCATCCTGAGCAGACACAGGAAAACAAAGCAAAACAAAGACTGTCCTGCATCAGAAAATGAAAGTTATATTCAAAGCAGGGAAAAAAAAAACAAAAAACAAACGGCTTTTTAAGTCAGAATGAAAAGTTTCAGCAGTACACACGAACAGTTTCTGCTACAAACGTATGCAAAAAGCATGCAGTCACAGCTGAAATATTTGCAGCAAGACAGCTCAGATACTTTTACACTTTTGTGTTAAAGTCACAGTGTCTGCAGGGATCCAGAGGCTGGGAAAACATACCATTTCATTATCGTCTTCATCTTTTTCATCTTCTAAGAAGCGAATTGCACTGACTCTGTTCACTGCCCGCTCGTTCCATGTTTCATCTGACATTTCATTTACCAAACTCTCCAGTGCACCACATCGTGGTAGGTTATCTGTTAGAACAGCAGAACATAACTAAAGATTCCCAGCAAGTCTAAAACATCAACATGCTGTATTGTTAAAAATTGCAATATCCAACCAATTACTCATCCGGGATTTACAACTGGCTTTTTCTTTTTTTTTTTGAAAGAAAACAAAACTTGCATTAATTTTCTGTTATCAAGTACACACAATAAATAGTTTCTGTATACACAATAAATAGTTTCTGTATAAGAGAGAAATTTCTGCACTTGGACTGTTTCAAGTTTGTGGCCGTTTTAGAGTACTGATTATATAATTTAATATACTTGCCACTCGACATGCCTTTTTCCCTGACCATGGCTGCCATCTGACATTAGCCGTTTCCCTAAATGGCACTCCATAACGCAGGATCATTGCTTTCACTGACCTCTTCCTTTTAGTATTGCTAGGCGTACACGTCCAACAATCTAAATTCCAAGCCTTCTACCCTTGAAGTCACGAGATTCATTTGGACAAGAGGAAATCTGATTTCTAGTAGTGAGGCTTTTAGAGAAAGTCAGCCTGCCTCAGCTACTCCTCTTGAGCTAGCTTAATCTTCTCTACAGGTAAAGGAGTTAATTAATTTACTTATTTTAATTCTTAATGCAATTTGTATTCTTAAAATCCAGAAGCTGACACAAAACAGCCATTTGTACACTTCTACTGCTTTAATAGTTTCCATTTGCTCCAGCTGCAAAGTATTCCAAGAGTGGAATTAATCTAGGTAAGTTTGGGTTGGGTACCTACGATACAGATAATCTACAGTTGAGCTTTTCTCCTCAGACCCCCTTTGTACTCAGTGGAGAAGAATCCACGTGATTTCTTTTAAAAGTCTATTCTTGGATGGGATAAATTACTCTCCAGTGATTACAGCAAAAGTTTAAATATTAGCTCAGATGAATCCCCTTGAATGTTCACACATCGCTTGAGGACAAAAAACATCCAGAGGTTATTGGAGCAGCAATCCAGCCAACGGTGAAAAAGAGTTTATGGTTCCACCTGACCCAGAGGCAAGTTTCAGCACAAAAGGTAAAAGCAACTGATACTGCAATTCTACACTTGTTAAAGAACGTAATAAAGTTACTGTACAGCATCTTTGCTTGAAAAAAAAAAATTAGCTTGCTAAAAAATAAAATGACTACTGCTTATTACTAGCTATGCAACTATTTTTCTGCTAAAGAGATTGTAGTTGGAAAGCCACCAATTTTCACTACATATATATATATTTAAGATGTATAATCAATGGGCACAAATAGGGACAGTACTACTTGGCCCACTGGTTAGCCTCAGAACAATGATATTATCAAGAATTCCTCTTCCAGGTCTATATTTTATTTATTGTAGCTAGTGTCATTGTATTTTCAATAACACTCACAGCCACGTTTTTCAACTCTTCTGAAAACTAGTATGACTACAAAAAAAAAAAAAGTGTAAAAGTTAAAATTCAACCAGAACTTTGCCACTTTGCTCATTAGAGTTTATGCATGCTTTACAAACCTTTATGGAACAGACAACACGGTAAACAAAGATGAAGTACTTCTACACATAATGAAAAACTGACTGCAGGCACTTACCTTGGCAACCAGGCTCAGAAGGCATTTGAGGAAGTAATACACATGTTAAAATCTTCTCTCCTGTTTCAGGGTCTGTGTCAGTCTGAAACGTCAGCAAAGGCTGGGACTGGTTATCAGACAACCACAAAGCCTTCAGCTTTAAGGTAGTCAGTGAGAGGGGAAGATACGTCAACCTAGTTCAAAAAAGTAAAGTAAAAACGTCAAGGCAAGCTCCAGGAGATTTAACAGATAGTCATGAAGTTGACTCTTAAGTATATATCCCTGAGTTGGAATAAACAGCATTGCAGTGTTCACCAACTCCAACTACTCCATTCTTTTAAAAAGACTCTGCAGCTTGACTTTATACCATAATTCTCTGTAGCTGTGAGTAACAGATAAAGCCACGCTGAGCTCTTTCTCCTGCGGTAAAACACCCTGGAAGGCAGACAGCTGCTTCTGCTCTGGAGCCTTATATACATACAGTTGCCAGAACAGAAATATGTCAGTGCCTATGAGACAATTACATTGCTTAGATGAGAGGCCATTTGCTTTTCCTTTTTTCTGGCCCCTGTTTAACGTCCTACTAAGCAACTGAACTAATTTGCTGCTTTACGCTTCAATCCCCTCCTTTTTGCATTTTGATGTCTGAAGCATGTCAACTAAGATTCATGACAAGCCACAAGGTGAAAGTGGCATTATTTGTTACTTGGACTGTATCTCTGAGGTAAGAAACTCAGTATTAGTGTTACCTGACGTTAAGGCTGGTAGTTTCAGCTGAAGCTCTACCAAATTGCCTAGACTCTCAGTTTTAATTAAGAAATCCAGAGGGGTTTTTTTTTAAATCCCATCTTTTCCTCAGGGTCAAAGCAATTCAGAAAATGTACTCATGACAACACACAATTTATGCTACTTTGGGACAAAGGAGAAGACTACTTTGACAATTTCAACAGTAACACTAACACAAAAGTCATAACTGGTTTTTTGTTACTTCATTCTTGGATGTAGTGTCTTTTGTTGTTAGAAAGAATTAAGTAAATCCAGCAAAAGAAAGTGGCAATACAAAAACCTCTTACCTGTTTCCAGCAACATCCAGGACATGAAGTTCAGCGGCTTGTGAAATTTCAGAGGGAATTCGAGATAATCTGTTGTCACGTACAGAAAAGACGTTAAGACTGCAGCACCCCCCAATCTATATTAGAGAAGAGAGGGGGGGAAAAAAAAAAAAAAAAAAAAAAAAAGAGAGAAAGTCTGGTTTTGTTGCGGTACGATAGTATAAACAAAGGCATGCAGTACGGGTCACGTAATATGTCATAGCGCATTCAAGTTACGATGCCTGCCAGACGCTTCACCCAGAGGTACAGACTGCAAACAAGTGTCAGCTTAAAAGAAGCCTGACCTGAAGCAAATCTGTTGGAGCAGTTTCTTGAATATCTGTATCTGCAAATAACGTATATCTTTACGAGCAGGTCAGGTTCTAGCTACCTTGTAGAGCCTTCCACGCCAGGCAAGAGATCAGTAACCGCACAGACGGCACTGTGTAGACAGCCCCCCCCCAAAAATACTAACTTTAGCTTTCAACTTTTTCTAGCTCTACGTTTTACATATTAATTCTTTCTTTCCTCGTGGCAACTTTAGATACAAGCAAATGCAATGGGGCTTTAGGCAGGGCAAAATGCTAAATACACCGATCAACTCCCAAAGTTTATCGAGTCCGCAAAGAGTAAGGAAGCGTTCACAAAAAAGTAGACGACTTCATGAGTAACATCTTTGATGCCCTGTTTTATTAGGAGCATCTAATTTCAAGATGATTCCCAATTTAATCTAATATCCTCTGTCTCTACCAGTTTATCTGAACGTATTCCAAAGCTAATTTTCAGGTGCAAAAGATGGGATTTTTGAGTCTTTGCCTTTGATGCAAAATATAGATATTTTAAGGGTCATATTTTCAGTAAAAAAGAAACCCTCTAGATTTGATTAAAAAAATCCACATTCCACCTTTTTGTTCCAGATGGCAATTACTAGTCCGATAAACAAAGAGCCAGAGGAGAAGGATCTGGGGGTTGTGGTAGACAGTAAATTATCCATGAGCAAGCAATGTGCCCTTGTTGCCAAAAAGGCCAATGGAATCCTGGGCTGCATAGGGAAGAGTGTGGCCAGTAGGTCGAGGGAGGTCATTCTCCCCCTCTACTCTGCACTGCTGAGGCCACAACTGGAATACTGTGTCCAGTTTTGGGCTCCCCAGTTCAAGAGGGACAGGGAACTGCTGGAGCAAGTCCAGCGAAGGGCAACTAAGATGATTAAGGGATTGGAGCATCTCCCTTATGAGGAAAGGCTGAGAGAGCTGGGACTCTTTAGCCTGGAGAAGAGAAGGCTGAGGGGAGACCTTATTATGGCGTACAAGTATCTAAAGGGTGGGTTGAAGGAGGACGGAGCCAGGCTCTTTTCAATGGTTCCCAGTAACAGGACGAGGGGTAACGCGCACAAGTTAGAACACAGGAAGTTCCGTTCAAATACACGGAAACACTTCTTTACGATGAGGGTGACAGAGCACTGGCACAGGCTGCCCAGGGAGGTTGTGGAGTCCCCTTCTCTGGAGATTTTCAAGACCCGCCTGGATGCAGTCCTGAGTAATGTGCTCGGGCAATCCTGCTTTAGCAGGGGAGTTGGACTAGATGATCTCTAGAGGTCCCTTCCAACTCTGAAAATTCTGTGATTCTGTGAAACACTGAGATTATTAGTTTTAGCAACTTGAAAGCTGCTTCAAGTAGCTCTTTGTTCTTATTCACAAAGGAAACTTACCTTTGTTTGCTTATCATACAGAGCTTCAAAAAGCACTGCTGCTTGTTTGCCAGTTCCAAAACTCACCATGAGAAGGGGGAAAAAAAAGCATTTCTTCTCCTACTTATCAGAGGCGAAATATCCCAAAACCTTTTGAAGCTTTCAGGTTAAGCGGACTTAGAACCTAACTATAGACAGCAAACCTACTGAAAGATCTTAATTCAAGAATTAGAGGACTTCTATAGTCACACACACATAAGAAGGTTCTTCTGTCACAACAGAGCCAACATGTCACTACACCTTCGTCAGGAGTCCGCAGAACTGAGCTGAAATTATTTGTGTGCTGTAATTGTCAGTTCTGTCTTTGCAAAATCCACAATTCAGTCCAAACCCAAGTTTGAGATTGCAGAAAAATACCACAAAAGCTTTTCCGCGAGTCAAAGTAAAAATTGTGTTGATTTAACCTACACTATTGACCAAGAAAAAAAAAAGCCATTTTTAAAAGGATGCAACTGTGACTGAGAAAATAAAACAAACAAATGGAGCACTTACACCCCACTCACCTTCCTTTGTGTCATAAATACATGTTAATGGCAGAAAGCAGCAATCAGCTGCTCAAGGCTTCTGATTCACAAGCTATTTACAGTGCAAAGTTACAGCACAACATCCTCTTGACAAAACAAAATCTGTGATGGTTTCCCTTAAATCACTGCACTCTAAGACGCAGCTATTTCAGAAGAGTGTCAGCTGTCCCAGCCCTGAGCGTACACCAGGAGCAGCAACCTGCTTAGCCATTTTGGCTTGTGAATCAAAGCCTTTAGAAACCAGTGTTCAAATTGCAAGCAAATATTTCTTAGTACAATAATTCCACTATTCACTTTAAAACGAGTATAGATTCTTAAATAATGTGCCTTGACACATTCAGAGAATACAGTTCCATATAGGAAAACAATTTTTAAAAACAACAAAGCCCAACATATATATGCATATATACACACAGTAAGTGTCTACTTGGTGTATCTAACATGAGGAGCTGTGAAAAGCAAGAGGTACAACTAGTGAACGCTGATGAGCTGGCAAGTGATGCCCTAACTGACACAAAGTGTTCGCTTTTCCATGAATGAAGTTTGCGTTATTCAGTCTTGGAGTATGGAGATCCAAACAGTTTAGCCAAACAAACAAAGTAAAGCCATGCAGCCCTGATGAGACCAAAACTTCTATACTTTTGACAATGGAAAAAATGCAGCAGTGGAACCGGCCGGCCTGAGTCATCATGCATTTAAAGCAGTTTAATGAAAGGTAACAGTAGAACCGTGGACTGAATAATACTTACAGGGTTATCAATTTACCTGACCCATAATTTTCCAAGCGGCTAACAATTAAGAAAATACAAGAGATGTTCAATTTATTTTTCTTTATCCATACTGGACAAGAGCATGCCAACAACTGGAGACACAACATACATTCTTCTACTGCCAAAGAGGGTTAGAACTTCTAAATTATTTTAACTTCAGTTATTTTAACTTTGCTCTATCAGTCAATAGGCAATTGTGTAAAGGTGGTGTTTCATTCAGAGGTAGTGAAGACCTTTTCTTTTTTTAAAAGGGTAGTGGGGGGGAGATAACAGACAGCTACTGTTTTTTTTTTTTATGAAACTGTTTTTAGAAAACGCAGGCAGAATCTAACAAGCAGCATCGGGTGAGATATCACAGAGGGAAAAAAAGACAAGCTGTCAGTTTGAAAAAAAACCTACAATCTTTGTAATTTCCAAAAAAGATGGCACCCATCCAGCAGTACAGAAAGACATCAGGTCCAACGTTTGAAAACCTAAACATGAAGTGGTACCACTGAGGCAAAGTGCACACACTAAATGGCATGCTGAAAGGAAAACATCGTTGTGACCACCATGAAGTAATACGGTATCAGAATGCCGCTGGTTTGGCTGAGAGTCATTAACTGACAAAGAGCCATGCTTTCCAAGGGTTTGATCACATGCTTACAACAGACTTTGCCAAACCACCGCATAGGCACCAAGTACACACTTGAGACCACAAGCCCATTTAACGGTTAAGCACACAGTTCATTTTGAGCACAGACTTCCATTAATGGGGACAAGCGTGCTTAGTTCTAGGCACATGAGTAACTGTTCCCAAGACTGGTGGCTTAAAGAAGTCCTCACGTTCTTCCGTAGCGAGCTAGACATCAGGAAAAGGTCTCGAATGAGTTGTGCATGTCTAAGTCATACTCCTGAGATTTATTTCATTCTAGCAACTTTAATTTAATGGTTAGTCACTTGTCTCATCACACCATCTCCAAAGAACAGTCAGCCTAGATACAAAAAAAAAAAACAACCAACCAAACCAAAAACAAAACCACAACAACAAAACCCACACATCAGTCAGGCAGAAAATGATCATTACTACAAAGTGCGAGTTTTGAGATCACTGATTTTACAGTAAAGTCTCAACAAAACTGCTTATTTGTATTCAGATGGATTTGCTTCAGAGGATGAGCGTCACTAGAACCCCTCCGGGTTCTACACAAAACTCTACCCCTACGGAGGACTTTTTTTGCTCTTTTCTTCTGTCTCAATCTGAGGCTCATCCTTCTAACTGCTTCTTTGTTCTGGCGATGAAGTAAGACTTGGGCATACACAGAGAGAATGTGTCATGGTTTGAGCTGCGAGAACTCCCCTCTATGTTCTGATCATGACCCGCGTTCACCACCCAGCCTCCTGCTTTTTTGCCATCCACACACCCGCTGCCAGTCCATCTCAAAACAGTCCTCCAGAACCACAAGTCTTATCAACACCACTTCTCTACTGATGTTTCTCATGACTCCTCCTCTCTGCTGCAGACAGACTGTTGTTTTGACACCTGCATCAGTTCTGTATTTTTGGTCACCCGACACTTCCTGTGCTTCTCTGTTGCAATAACTGGGCTATTTGATTTTTCTTGCTGATGACACTGTCGCAGCTTTCTGGAGGTAAACCCAAGAAAAGTGTGCAGATTCATCCCTCTCCTCCCATTTAGATCCCTCCCAAAACCTCCTATTTGCCCCCTCTCTTGAGCCCAGCTCTCAGATACGGTCATTCATCACCACAGACCAAATTTCACTGATTATGATGGCGCATCCTCACATTCTTGGTGCTCTAAAGCCAAAACACAAATTAAAGTTGGGAAACTTAGAAGACTTTCAGGTTATGTTAGCTGAGTAACATCTTTTGATCTCAGCATCTGTTAACTGCTCAAAAGCTATGAATCAATTCTGCTGTCCTTTACCAGTTAGCATCTTTCACACAGGTATAAACAACGCAAAAAAACAAAAAGACATTATGACAAATACTACCATGATTATTCTTTAGCATGTGACTAACGTCCTGTGATACATCTCTTATTCAACGCCCAATACTTTATACAACTCTGATAAATGTATTGGGAATTTAAACACAGTTCCTATTGTGTTGTAAAACATTTTCCAGGGTGTCATAACCAAAATTTTGTTTGGATTCAAAGTAAATAAAGTCAGAATTTTCCTTGGTCCCAGACACAATAGATTAGTTCTTTAATTGCAAGCACAGAATACATTTAGAGGTGGAAGAAACTGCCCAATTCACTACTATTAGCTATTATTCAGTTATTATTAACTTTATATTGGCTAGGAAAACCTTCGGCAAACTCACTGCACCACCGGTGAATAGTAGGGGAGAAGCACAGCAATATTACTTCTCTGCCCTCTGACTCCAGACAAGTTTTCCTGCATTTTTGCTTAGTGCCTTTTTTCCCTTCGAGACACACAAACACATACTTCTACACAAATGAGGGTAAGGACGGGACATTGGAAATGAAATCCAGAAACAACAAAGCGGCCCCAAGTTATTTAAGAAAAAAAAAAGAAATGTAAAAAGCGCAGTTATTGCCAAAAAAACCCTTGAAGTTTTACCTACTGTAGTAATAATTCTCACAATATACCTCAGAGCCAGGAAGGACACATTACCAGATCTCTGCAGGTTGTAGAGACACATTAACAAAAGCACATGAACTGGAAAACATTCCAAGGAGGTTATTTATGCAAGTGCCAAAATCAACACACCAGTTTCACCAGCGTTCCAGTGCCAGGGTGGGATTTCAATACCAAAGAGTCACCAGGCAGGTCTTTCAAGTTTCAGGGGAAAAACATTTGTAACTATGAACAGGTTTAGACATCCTCAGTTCTTGCCGAAGTCCGTTTCACCACTCAGTTCAGTGAGAGAGGGATTGAGCTGCAAGATGAGATACTGAAGATGGAATCTGTCAGTGACTCAAGTCTTGTCAGCTGTTCCACGTTTTACCTTATCCATGAGCACCAGATACAGAAGAACCTTTGAACCAGGAAACCTTGAAGGGGTATTTGCATACAAATTCCTCAATAATCCCAAGTCAAGAAATCTTACACCAAAAGATAGAGACTGGTTTTACAAATGTGCACGGAAACAATCTGGCAATGTAATGGCTTGACAAGTTGACCCAAAGTCCGACCCTAGTAAACTGCTAACAAAACAACAACAACAAAAAAACAAACCACCAAACAACCCCCTTCCCCAAAACAGCAAAAAAAAACCCCAAACTATACCATCACAAAAAAAGCTAGAACTCGTAAGTTATCTCACCAGGTTATACTACAGCAGGCACATCATTTCTGCCATCATAACTATAAAAGCTCTCTTTGCTACAGGAATAATTCTGAAGGGAAGGACAGAGACACCAGCCAGTAGATGTGACATTGGTTACATGTACTCTCTCCCTAGTAGAGTTCCGTTTTTTCTATCCATGTTACCAGACTACATGCCTTTGTCCCTCTCCAACAGAAACCAGTAAAGGCCTGTCCCACGCCCATTTCTCAATAAGGATGAAGACCACAAATGCGCAGGTGTTCTAGCGCTCTGTGAGGCAGAGAAAGAACAAGAGAAAGAAGGAAGGAAAAGAGGGAAAGGAAAAGAGGGGGAGGATACCGACCAAGAATCTCTGCAGTGCACACTCTGCTTCTGCATCTGATTCTGCTTCTGTGAAGGGGGAACCAGTGTATCAGTAATGCTGATTGATGTGCAAAGGTCTGAGACCCCAATCTTCGCCATACTATCGCAGGAGACATCTTAAGCCGCGCATAGCAGGCAGGGGTGTTCAAAATCACTACCGTCAGAAGCTTGTGCCTGGCTTTAAATACTAATTAGTCAGTTTGAGATGAAAATAAATGGAAAATAAATAGATCTCACTGTCAAGCAGAACCTTCTAACAGACAGAGAAATGGTGACGCATTTTTCAGTTTTTCTTAAGTGCTCTACCATTGCATTTGTATTTATTTTTTTTCCAAGTCAGTAATGATGAGAAGGAAAATGAAAACTGAACATTTCACCAGGACACCAATTTGTTTCTGTCATCCAAATTGAAACTCACCATTGGGATCTTCGCCACTATCAGCACCCCTGAAGCTGCTCCTGCGGATGTTCTGCGTAACAGCAAACACTACTTGTGACACCTGTGCACTCTGTTTACGCAGAACATTTTTCTTTGAGAGCTATGAAATGTGACTCTTCACTGAATTCCTCTGAATTTTAACTGGAAAACTTGTACTAGAGAAATGTTCACGTTTGGTTTAAAGCAAAAAGCTACTGGTCAAGAAAAGTACTACACCAAAAAAACCCCACAGCTCCAGGACCAGATGAAACACGAGCAGAGAGCAGTAGATTTCTTTCTGTTTTCGAAACTAGCATTTCAACATTGTTAGAAGGTCATCTAAAGACTTTGAGGGAAAAGTGTTTTATTGCACAGCCGAAGCACAAGGAATTGAAACTGAAACTTGAAAAATTGAAACTGAAGTGTCTCATTAGCTAGAGAATAGGTTCTGCAATACGTGCATATTAACAGTATTTTTGAGACAAACCATTGCATCAGTTGTTTATGCTTTCTATTTATTACCATTACCACCTGGGAATTCACATCCACCGCTCTACAGGGTGGATATGACCCTCCAGCCTTCCTTTAAAAATAAAAAATAAAAGAATTTTAAAAATCCACAGAGCAAAACATACTTCAATGAAACATTCTGGAATTCTCACGCTAACGTATTTTCAAAGCTTTTGCTCTGATGACAAAGATAGATAGGTGGGGAGACCTTCACAGGAAAATAAAAAAGTCTGTTTCAGAGAAGTGGATGCCAAGGAGCTCTGTTTCCTCTGTTTCTCTGCCAAACTCCCAGGGAGCCACCCTCTCCCATCTTTATTTCCGGGACTTTCTACAGCTCCTCAGCTCACCTCATTCCAGATACCACGTTCCATTTCCTCATCACCCACCTTCTCCAAACACAGATTCATCCCTGACTTTATCCCACCCCCTGTGCAGATGTCCCCTCCCCTCTGTCCCACATGCACTAATGTTCTCCACACATGTTCTTCTTCACTTCACCCTTTGATATCTTCACCGACTCAGCAATGCTTTCCACCTCTGAAACCCATTTCTGGTTCCCAGTCCCCAGTTTCTTGTTCAGTATCAATCCCTTTATTGTTCTGCACTGAGCCCTTGATTCTCTTATTCCCCCTAGAAAGGCACATTCCATATTCACTCTGCTTTACCTGCTGCTGAAGCTGAGCCTTCTCCTCTCACCTGCTCCTGTCCCTGCTCCTTCCAAGCCACACTGCTCACCCTCATGCACCGTCCCCAATACCACGAACTTCATTAACTAAGAAAAGTGCTCACACACTACATAAGCTATGAATGGCCGTTCTGGAAATAAAGTGTGTCAGTAAAACTTTACACACAATAACAAACGCAGAACACTTCTGCTTAAAGGTGGACTAGACACAAAATTGTACGAGTCTCAAGTACAAATAGCTTAGCACACGTGTGTAATGTATTAAATTAAGTTCTTTGTACAGATGTGGAAAAGTTTTCTGCTGAATGAGCACAAGATCAAAACTGCCATCATATCCCAACCCAGAAACATGGTTTTCCCAAGGTCCTGCCTCTTGCTACCATTTATGCAACCCGTCCGAGTACGCCCTCTGCAATTTTCTGTTCAGAATCAGCACCACCTCTGCAGAGGAGCCACTGTCCTGCTGCAGTACTCACATTTCTTCCCTCCCTCACCTTCCCCTCCCGTCAAACACACACTTACAAGCCAGTCTGTAAAGGAGCAATAAGGGCTATCGTGGAGCCCCCATCAGGTGACAGACCTGTCGCAGCTCAGACCTGGGCCATCGGAATTGCTGCTGCCAGTGCCATGGCAGCATCCCCTGCCCCTGCTCGATCCCTCCGCTTCAGACCATCGACTCTGCCCCATCTCCTGGTTCCCAACCACTTTGCTTCCTCCTCACACCTTCTCCTCAAGCTGTCCAAGCTCCCAAAGTAAGCACGCCTGAGCAAGAGTGTGCGTTCACTCCTCTCAATTCCCACCCATCTGCTGCCACTTGCTCCTGAAGTGGCTGCAAGTGGTGAACAAATCCTACGACCTCAGAGTCCCTTGTTCGAAACAGATAGGAAAATGAAGGGGGAGCGCCACCTGGGCAAAAATTAGAGACAATCAGTAGCGCAAACAGAACCAACTCGCAGTCCCGTGCTCCAGTCAGGGGATGCTGCTTGCCCCGATCTCTTTCCAGAATTTACTGCTGAACTAAAGTAAGGCCTTCGTTATATTTAGTTTCACAACAGAAATTGTAGCCTCATTTCATTCTATATACTGTTACCATAGACAAGAATTCCTAGTGATCATAGCTGTAAGATTTGAGGTATCAGTGATCTTGGTCATATCAGGTCCTCATATTTAAAGGCAAAAGTAGTCCTGAGAGCTCCAAAACCAAAAAGGCTGTCAAAACAGCCTCTGAATCATTTTTCAGAATATAAAACTTTCCCTTTGCTATTGCTCACGAGAGTGAGGTAAGAAAGACTCCAGCAGTATTTTTATACTATACGCAGAAGAGGCATATTGATGTTCAAATGTATTCACCAACAGAACTCCCAGTCTTCAAAGAGTGCTGGACCGGTCACCCACACTGGGAATGACTAGTTACAAGCTAATTAGATCCAAGCCTTCTTGTTCAACTGCAAAGACATTTTGCACTTCCAAGCCACCAAATTACCACAGCTGCCGTTCAGATTTACGCTGTTCAGATCTAATGAACAAGTTTCTGGTTGTGATCAGTTTGGGAAGAATACCCAGTGGATCAAAGCTGCCTGCTACTTCTTGTAGGCATTTGAAATCAAGAGTTTTCTGTTTGTGTAATCACATCTGTGAGAGCTAATTATGCAAGACTTACCTCTTTGGGCAAAGATGTTAATTTGTTTCTATCGGCATTCAAATTGTTCAGCTTCTTTAGTTTTCCAATGCTCTTCGGCAATGACTGTGCCAACAAAACCAAAACAGAATTTGTAAATTCAGAGTCACAACAAATCTTATCTCACTTTAAAATTAATTAATTTTAATAGACTCAAAAGACTTATTCATAGATTTAATAAATTATTTATTGAATTTAATAGAATTTATTTAATTTAGTAGAATTAATAGACTGATCCATTTTCAAAATTGGAGTGTAGTTAACCCTCATTAGTACCAGGCCTTCCAAGGGAGATCCAAGGTTTTATCTTGCAAAAGAAATGTCCAGGAATGTCAGTTTCTAACACAAATTCACTCCTGAGTTATATCTGCACTAAGATTATAGATGCACAGCAGCTGTTAACAGAAGCATGTATGCAGAATGTCCATGTTATCTAACTTTAGGCTCCCTAAATAGCTAATCGAGAGGCCAGCATCTAACTTAGGTGCTATGAAATGACACCCGGAGAGGCATCTTTCCAACAGGCTTAAGCTCCTAACTCAACCAAGCACCAACTCAACTTAAGAAACACTCAAGCCTAGATTTTTGTAAACACTTCTACTCTCCGAGTGTCAGTGTCACATGAAGGCAGTTCCAAAATAAAGGATGGAGACACCTAATGGAAGGAAGCCTGAGATTTTATTTTAATTGACCACATGCCATATTTAATACTTGGCTGGAGCAGATCAGCAGAGCAAGGAACAGTAAAACAGCAGCTCTGCAGTGTTCCGGGCTTCTATTCAGTTCCAGCAAGTTTGATCCAGATAACGCACAGCAAAAATTTGCAACAACACAACGCGGCACAAACACCGCATTATAAACACAACAAAGTAAGTGAAACCTGCACTCCAGGTGCTACGATTCCCTTACTGGTCATGAAACATTCAAGAGTGAATATGTAATTGCAGAGGCCTTTGGAAGGGAGGACTGTTGCCACACACAACTTGATCTTCAGCATTCATTTAACAAGTTGGAAATAAGACGCGTTTAAAAGAAACTCGCTCCTTAGCGGTAGCAATGGTGAGCAGCCTTATGAGCTAAGTGATTCAGCACTTAGCAGGAGATCTTGTTACCACCAGCCACTTGAGCAGCCACGACCACGCTTACCTGCAGTTGGTTTTCTGTTAGAACTAATTCAGTAAGGCTTTCGCAGTCTCCAATTGAATCTGTTAGTTGAATAAGTTTGTTCTGGTCAACCTTCAAAATGGAGAGCCTCCTCAGTTTGCCTGGATAGAAAGAACAACAAATTTGTTTAGCTTAGTATCCTCTGATACCTGCCTTAATTACAAAAACTCATTCTGCTGCAAAACTTTTAGAAATTCTCTAACACAACGAAATATTTTTTTCACGTTAAAAAAAAGAATCCAAGCACTGCTTCGCTTGCTGCTTGCACTATTTTTGCAAGTTTACAACATCACTGAATTAATATTAAATATAAATATATATTTATATCCAGCATTCAAGCATATTGCAAAGTCTACCCAAAGGCCTACAAACAGGATAAAATTATCTATTTTTTTCCTCAATTATAAATGTTTATTAATGAAGAAGTGTTCAGAAGATCACCTACGCCTACACAGACACAGTAAGAAGGGCTTGCACTGAAGTGAGAGCCCAAACCCAAACAGGACTGAGGTCTCTTTGTCCTAATATAGAACCCAGTTAGTCAGACGTGAGACCCAAGTTTATTTTTTGGAATAGAAATCAAACTCCTTTGAAGGCCTTCTCCACAGGAAGGACAAAACACTATTTCAGAGCAGAAAGCTCACCTTGTTCTGCTCCTTTGTACCAGAATGGTCTTCAGTGCAAAGCAGAGCTGACCCAGGCAGAGCCCAAGGCAGAGAACTCAGGAGACATCACTAGGTGCTGACACCTCCCTGCCCACCCCAACATGGTCCAAAATAGCTGTCACAGGCTGGAACATCAAATTCACTGATGATGCTAAATCATGAAGAGATGACTGATATATAGAAAGATAGCAACCTAAACAGAAACCCGAGGTTCAGCGAGGAGAAGTGCAGAGCTCCACACCTGGGTGGAATAAACCCATGCACCAGTACAGGCTGGAAAGTGATGGGCTGTACAGGAGCCCTGCTGGAAAGGACCTGGCGGTTATGGTGGGCACCAGGTGGAATATGAACTAGCAGTGAGCTCTCACTGGAAATAAAGTAAACACTGGATGGACTATATTAGGAGAATTACAGCCAGCAGATCAATGGAAATTACTATATCCCATCTACTTGGCACCAGTGAGGCCACACCTGTAAAATAGTGCTCGGTTTCATGTCCTGTCCTGTCTTCCCCTCCCCGACTCCCCAGTTAAGTGAGATACTGATGGGGGTCCAGCACAAAGCTATCAAGATGACCAGGGCAAATGTGAGCTGAGGGTCAGAGCTGGCTTTGTTGACTCTAGCAAAGAAGCAGCCAAGGAAGCATCCCGGAACAAATCACAACTACTAGAGCCATTACAGAGATGGCAGAGCCAAATTCTTCTCCGCAGTGGCAGACAAGACAGCAATGGCCACAAATCACAGCAGGGGCGGTCCCAGCTGGACATGAGAAGAAGCTTCCTCACTGGGAGGTGGTGCAGCACTGTCACAGGCTGGCCAGGGGTGCTGGAGCCACCTCCATTAGGGGCTTGAGAGACCTGGTGAGACATGGCCACAGCCGACCTGATCCGCTGGTAAGACCCCTGCTTCAAGGGCTCTACAGATCCACCAATCTGACCAGGGATTTGGTGATCAGCTGAGCTCCTCCCAGGAGCTTCCACAGAAACCAGTGACGTTCATTTCAACCACAATACCAGATTCTCCCCTTTTCGCATAGTAAGTTCCAATATTACACAAAACGAGTAAGTGCTGTAGCCCTACCCAATGTTCCAAACACAAGTAAGCTATTATATTCAGATAAGGAGCAATTTTTTTTTTTTTGGCCTTTGTAACAAAATCACATCCATAAAATGTTACAAAACGCACGTGCAAACAAGGCCTGGCCTGAAACAGCCTGGCCCTTTACAGTCACCTTCCCCGGCAAAGGACCTCCATTTAACGGGCTTCTCGAGAAGCAGCAGCTCCTCTTGTTCACCAGCTGGTGTTACAGACGAGCTCCCCTGCAGCAGGATGCGTGGGCTGCAGCCTTTCAGAACGTACAGCTCTGTTTCTGATGTACCACAACTGTACTGGTCGGAGAGGGCCGCTACAACTCTCTACCAAACCCACAGTAGTTATCTATAGGACCCACAATAATCACCCCGCTCCCCCAAGTTCAACTTCTAGGAAAACATTTATCTTTTAGGCTCATATGGAGGCAAGGGGAAGGTCTGTCCATCCTTTTCCACATCCCTGGTTAAACCACATTCACAAGTCCTCCTTCCCCTACACCTTTATTTAAAAATAAATAAATAAATAAATAAATAAAAATCCTGGCAAGGAGAAGGCACGCTTTTGCAACATGAAACTCTCCAGAAAAACAGCTGATGAGTCCTGGAGAAACAATGCCTCGCTGGCTACTTGTCACAACTACTGCAGGGGTACAAACGTTTACCGTAAAAAAGGCACTGGTAATGCTTCAGAAAACATTCCTCAGTTATTAAACCTCTTTTAAGGGGTCAGGCACAGAAAGGCTGTAGTTTGGATCCTCAAGGGAGGGGAGCCACGGGCTGAAGCTGGAACAGCCTTCCACTGGGTTCAGTATAGGACTAATCACATTGTCCAACTGAAGATCATGACACATCCCCACTAAAAAGGAAGTCTTTTTTGTAGTGATACTGTCAATCAGTCTTATCAAGTGACCTACAGCATGTTACAAGCTAGAATTTTACAATGTTACAGAGTTATGATGGTAACGTGGACACAGTAGGAACAGAGAGGATATATTAACTTTTATTTTGTTGGGGTAGGTATCAAGTGAAGGCCAAAAAAGGATTACAAGATAGTCATTACGCAGACAATTAAAATGTGAAATTAATAGAGCTATGCATTTCATACTAAGCCAAAAAAAAAAAAAAAAAAAAGCTGAGACAAGCTCAAGCTCATCTCTTGCACAAAAAGACTTCGAAAGACTTGAAAACAAACGACTTCCAATTTACCGTGGATTAAATGGTTCTGTGTGATAGCATGCACCTTGTACTTACCAATACCATCAGGTAAGACCTGAAGTAAATTCTGAGAAACAAGCAAGTCTGTTAAAGAAGTCAGACCACTAATTTCTTCAGGAAGGCATTCCAATTTATTTTCAGAAACATCCAGGCAAAGCAGGTTTTTCAGGTTTCCTACTTCCTGCGATACAAGATGAAAAATTTAAGTCATGCCCAAACACGTAACAAAGCAATTTAAAAAATGTACCATCGCAATGAAATTCCAGAAAGAAAAACAATTCTCTGTATGACCTCTAAATTGGCCATTCTTTGTATGACTTCTAAATGCAAAAAAAAAAAAAAAAAAAAAAAATAATTGCATTTTATATATGATAAACCAGCCAAGTGATTCAGTCACAGTTTTTTGTTCTAGCCATTAAGGCTGGCTTCAGCAGTCAGACAAGGTATGCTGAGCACACCCAGGCAAGCACCAGCCAAAACTGGAGTTTTCCTCCAGTCAAGACTGCAAAGTTGTTTTTTCAGAACTGCAGATTATCAACCTTCACGTAATTAAAGTCTGCCCCTCCCAATTAACCCTAGGCAAATGAGGATTAGTTTCTCCTGGCTGATACAGCAACATGCCATGACATCTAGGGATTTCATATCTTCACATCTCCCAACTGCAACAAATGTAGAAATAGGAATTGGGAGTGTTGCTCTAGCAAGCATATTTGAACTGCCAAGTTATACTGCCATCACCTACAATTATTAATGATTAATTTTTTTACAATGGTAATCTGCCAATTAGCTTAAAAGTCTGACAGAGAAATACCTTTGTCCCGATTAGCCATCAGAGCACCCTCCCATTCCTCATGTACACAGACACCCCTTTACACGCTCTAGAATAGTTCTCGGTTTAGTCACACAAATCATCTTTCAGAGAACAGAACAGCGGCAGAAGTGTCCTTTAATTTTACATACATGAAATTTTCATACAGTGACAGCCTTGATCCTAACTCACACGATCGGTCCTTTTATTTTGGAAGCATTTGCCTCTCAAGAGGATCTTTCATTAAACACACACACACACACACACATCCTTTATCCTACAAGTTCATCTTTTGGACATTAGACAAAATACACAATAATGGCCAGCTTCAACAAAGGCAGCTGCTGAAGTCACACTTGACCTTTTATGAATGATTATCAGTGTTTAACTACATCTACTTAAAAAACTATTGGGCCAAGACAACAACAACAAACTCAACAAAGCCCACTAAACTGTAACTGATTTCCAAGTTACACTGTTGACAATGAGATCAATACAGCAAATAACTGCAAAGTGCGTGAGGAACAGGGGAAAACAGGTTTTAACTTGGCTCGAAAGGAAAAATAGGGAAATGAAACCATCCTACATGTTATCACAGTTCTTAAGAACGGGAATTTAGAGTACTGTAAGCTTTAAATGCTAAGGCCCCTCATCCCATGACTGATGTCAGATGGGGATTTGCCTGCATAAATCAAAATTTCTATTTATGGCAACAGTTCTATCACTGTATTTCTCCCAAACACTGTATTTGAATGGAAGAAGATGACTGCAAAAAAAACCCCAACAACTCATCCTCAAAATTGACAAAACTCCGACTTAGATACATACAACAGGTGAGAGTTAGTTCAGCCAATTAGTGGTTCCCTGATCATTGGGCCAGGACTGTAAACAGAGGATGTGTCATCCTCTAAACTGAACAATGTGCCTATCAGGAAACAATTCCTTTGCCAAAATGTTTTAAAGAAAATGTCCGAAAACATATGATATGATATGATATGATATGATATGATATGATATGATATGATATGATATGATATGATATGCAATCCTTTGCAGAGGAAATTATTAAGAGAAAATCCAAATCCTTACACATCCAAGACAAACACAGGCAAAGTTAACTGAGAAAACTATTCAATTTTAGACAACCTCCCTTTAGGTATGAATGAAAAGGTTTTCTTTTAAAAGCATCTTCAAAACAGTATTGGTGGAGCTCAACTTTACCTGAGGTATTTCGGCTAATTGGTTTCCATCCAACCAGAGGTCTTTAAGATTGAAAAGTGCACCAATTGTTTCTGGCTATAACATAAAAAGTAATAATGTTAAGTAATCAGGAGCTTCCAGTAAAAACCGAACGGCCACCCCGTAATTACAGTCTGAGTAAACCAATCCGTACTCTGAGCGCTATTTAGAGGTACCACAGTTAAATGCAACAAGGGTGACTGGAAGCATTTGGGAACTCTGTCATACAAATTAATTGTTATAGTTTAACAAGCTACCACACTTTACCTGACATGCACTAACAAATTGCACGCACACTCTTAATCCACTGCAAATCCAACATTTAATTGAGTCATCTTAAGGGAGATGACAGATATCTTTTGGTAGATCTATCTGCCACACAGCCCTCAACAGTTTGCCTCAGCCCTTCCCAAAGATTCCTACTCCCACCCTGGAAATAGCTGAGCTTTCATCTGTGCTCAGCCCGTCCAGCTCCCTGCAGAAGCCCGTGAGTTCACTGTAACTGCAAGTGCAGACAAGAGTTTCTGCCCTTCTTCCACTCCTTTTTCTTTCCGCAGAAAAAGTCTGTGCAGCGCTCCCATTTTCTAGAGATCAGCTGCAGTTTTTTGGGTTAAAGTAATATTGTACTGAGCAAGACTAAGCAGATACGGGAAGTACCAACTCACTGCCAAAATTCGTCTGTACATATAAAAAGACCTCCCTCCATACATTTTTCTTTCTTCAATTTTGGACATCCTACGACCTATTTAATCTAAATGATGCGTAAAACAAGACCAACGTGCACTTTCGGTGGCATGATCTCTTACCAAGTGATAAAGTTCATTGTTTCCTAAATCAAGTTCTTCTAGTCGCTGCAGCTGGGCAAGTGATCTGTGAGATGAGATAAGTCAAAACAAAACCACATCAGAAAAAACCCAACAGAAACCCCATGTATTTGAATGAGCTCATTTTACTGAAACTCGTACTTCAAATTACAACGTATTGTAGACAGACAGTTATTTTACTGCTCGTAGGCTATTTGCAGTAATATCTTACTGAAAAAATAATTTGGTTTGTCAGTATTACTGTACGCCCTTGAAACTTAAAACTTAGTATAGCAAATCAAGTCATTATTCTTTATTTTAACCATCGGTCCCTTGGGGTGGACAATGCCATAGAGTTTAGCACTGTTGGTCAGATTTATTTTTAGGGGAAATTTACAGTTACACACCTGGACAAAAATTCCCCACAGTGATCACATGTAACAGCATGACCCAAGACTCAGTAAATCCATAATTTATCTTCTCAACATGATCTATCCATTTCTGAAGTATTTCAGGTTGGATTTGAGGACGCAAACAGAGGGAAGGCCAAAAGGATGTAAAAGAAGTTCTCTGAACATTCTCCTCCTACTTCAAAAGCAGTCTGTTGTAGAGCTCTTGCTTACCTTCCCCAAAGCCGCCGCAGCACGAAAGCTAGTGAGATTCATCAGCTACATTACTGACAGTCAGAATTTTCCAGGAGCAATAAAACTGTCAACATTTGTGATAGCTTCATTCTGACACTGCACAGCAAAACTTAGCTCGCAATTCCTATCTTCTGGCCGCTGACATTTAAAGTGCCTTATGGCTCACTGCTATAAACAGCCACAACCACGGTACTGGGTAGATTGACAAGAAAAAAGGACCCCAAAGCAACTAGGCAACAGATTCTGATTAAAATAGGTTAAATCTATTACAGTATCTATTAGATTATCTAAACGAGCAGAACAGGAGTCACCAAAACTCTTGCAAGAAGCAGCCACGTAGCAAAGGAAGAAAACTCCTTCACTAGACAAAAAAAGAGGCAGCCAAAAAGGATCCCCAAACTGTAAGACACCCAACTAATCTTACAAAAGACCACTGATTCCTCTGCCACAATGCAGACAGTATCGAGACAGCCAGACCCTTCCCCCCGCCCTCCCAAAACCATTGTGGGTGGAGTCAGACTTCAGACATCAGCAGGCCTAATTTGTCACCAAGGCTTTGATGTCCAGGTTTTGGAAGTTCTTGCTTCCTGAGCCCCCAACACAAACGCTTATTTAAATGTTCTGAAGGTCTAGAGTTGAAATCTATTACCCTATTTTCCCAGGCATGGAATTTTATCATGAGAACAACCCAAACCACCACTCCCACTGCGATGTGCTCGTTCCATGCGTGCGGGAAGAAAGATTTGGTGCTGCTGTATTTTATAGTTACGTAGAGCAAAAGCAATTGATACAGACTGCAGGCTCCTGCAATCAGAAGTAATGGATGTAACCAGGTGTTGCTTAAATCAAAGCTGTATCTCATAAATGTTGTCAACAGACACCCAGTATTTTTTTCTAGCTGTCATTGAGTTTCATATGTTAGTAGATCTTAAGAATAAAAACATTTTATGTTAATATAATGAAACACATTAAATGCCACTTACTCAGGTAAATATGTCAGCAAATTTTCTCTAAGTTCCAGTGAAGCCAGGTTATAAAGACTAGAAAAAAAAAAAAAACCAACAAAGCACATTTTAATGGAAGAAAAGTGTGTGCTTACACCAGACCATCATGTTGAAAGGCAGCATACAAAGACTGGAAGTTTTTGCTTGTTTCTCTGTGATACTTCAACACACTAAAGCTAGAAAGTGAAGAGACAAAACACAAATTTCTATTTGTTAAAAGGTCAGCGGTGGCAGGTTACTGAACAGAGCACAGTCATATGAATTGCATTTACTTACTCGCTTGCAGAATCTGGCGCGGGCTACCAAAATTACAGAGCATCAGGTAAACCCATCACTGTTCTAACGACGGCATGCTCATTACTGTAAGTGACATTACGCTTCTAAGCGGCTCACTTACTCCATATCCCAGGCTTTTACTAACATCACCATAGCAACGTTGAGATTTTTTTCAGGGGTTTATTTATGACTAAATGGAACACAAGGAGTCAGACATTATCCCAACACTATAATCTGCTCTAATCCTCCAACGTCCCAGGGAAAAATAAAAATCAGATACGGTGACTGCAAATAAGTGGTTTCCTACAACAGAATATGTTCTGTCCTGGTGTGCAGGTGAGGGGGACAGCGTGCTAGGCCTTAAACAAAATCTAGATTAAAAAGGGAATTCCACTAAATCAGAAATATGTGTTAAATCTAAACCTACAATGTTTTTGTATGTACACCTTAGAAAAAAGAAAAAAACCAAGCTCTTGTGCTCGGACCACTTAAAACTGAAATATTTGTTTTAACTTCAAACAATACTCACATACTGAATTACAAGATCATCAGTTAGCCCCAATAAAAAAGCAGCTGATAATGTGAATAAAACTAAAGAAAAACCATCATATTGCAGCTCCAATACAACTATGTAAACAGGGAAAGCAACATAACTGATGTAACAAGTTATTAAAGGGAAAAGAAGATTTTTCACGGATTGACTTCAGATGGCGTCTGAAAAATACATCCTTATTTCAAGCACTGATTTCATACTGCGTTGAGAAAACAGTGAATTAAATTTCACAGGAGCTTTGATTATGGTCTGAACAGTACTCCCCAGCTTTTAAAATAATCACATTTTACCCAATGGGTTCTGCATTCCTCCAGAGGAAATACAGTTAAAAAATACCATGTAGGTGAAGACATTTTAATAGACACCTATTACCAATTCAATTAAAAGATAAGTGAGAATAACTCAGCTACTGCCACTCAAAATCATTGGACAGAAACCAGGTAGTAAGGAAGCCTTCGTTCCAATGACACAAGAGAAAACTCACATACAAATATTAACACTATAAAAAACAAGTCAAGATGGGACATGGTATCCGACATCCTCATGTAAACCAAACCAGTGGAGGAGGAGGAGAGGGAAGAGGCGATGGAGAATCGTTTCTCTCCGAGAGGAACGTGGGTCTGCTCTTACTCACATTGCCACCCGCAGACTGCCATTACATTTTTGTTTACAGGTTTGCCAGAAACCTATTCCAATTTTCCTTTGAATTTCACACTTTCTCTTCAGGCTCATATTAGGTGAGGCCCATGATTCACTTTTATCAAGAGAATACAAAAAGGACACGCACAGCGCCAAGCTACCTTGTAATCTTGTGTTTGCAGATCACCTCACATCTACTTATCTCCCTCCCCATCACGTTGAAGTGTCAATGAGTAAAACGGTGCAATCTCTTAATTTCTCTTCTTACATCAGATACCACTTCGGCTGTGGTTAAAAAGAAATCTTTGTCAGCAAAACCACGTTCAACAGCAAGGACTTGGGAACCACCACCTTAACCAGCCTCATCGTATCATTAAACTGGGGCAGACCAGTGAATCAGCTCAGGAAATTGATCCTGCTTAAAAATAACCCAGCAAAAAAGAGTAACGCAGATCCCTAATCCAACATAGAATAAATCCCCTTAAACACCTGGGCCAGTACGACTGCCAAGACGGTGCAAGGAAGGCATGTGGACTGCCCAAGGCAGCGGCGCTACGAGGACTCCCTGGGTGGCTGTGCCCTCGTGGGAACCCACCAACAGCTGGCTCGGCATCCAACTGCATACCGTGCGTTTCGGAGACCGACTGTGGCCGATCACAGTCCCAGGCTAAGTTATCTTCTTATAGGAGTCAGCTACCTACGGGATTACATTTTCACCTCTAGTGACACAGCTTTCTGGAGGAGAAATGCTTTATTCTACAGCTATTCTCACCCACAGCGTGCTCTACAACTCTACCCTGGAACAAAACAAAGACACTGCCCTCCACCCCTTTAATCTATCCCTTCTACTTCTTCCAAGGTCTTGAGTCCAAACCCAATGTAAGGGGACTCCAACAAGTAATGTAAAATAGCGACGAGGTCTGTGAAGTTTATGCCAGCAAAGACCCCATTAGACTGAAGTATTATGTTGAAGGTGGATCCATCTGAAAGCCAGGCCAGAAAACGAGAGGAAATTTTTGACTCATCACTCTTAAATTTCAACCAGTTACAGAAGCGGCTCCCAGCAAATCTACGTGCTACAATTTAAAATGGGAAACGTGACAGTTACCATATAAAATAACACCATATAAAATAACGCCATATAAAAGGCATGCCGATGTATTGAAGCACCAATCTTTGACACATTACAGAGCAGAGAGATAGCTCTTCCTTAAATTTACCAACGGGTTAACACATTGTATGTTCACTAACGTTTTTTCTGTTTTTAAGGTATGTGAAGAAACAGGATTTTTAGTCATTTGCACGAAAAATCCTACATTTCTTGCTATTGTTCAAATATCTTTTCTCATTCAGTAACACATTCTCTCCAGAAAGTGTAATTGTCATCCATATTCCAAAGGAGAAAGAAAAAAACAAGAAACTCAAAAAAACCCCTAAGCACTTTTCCAAGACTACTGTCATGAAGAGCTATTTCACAGAAGCTTGTAAAAAGCATTAATATCATAATAATTCTCACCGCAAAAGCCACCACACACACCTCAAATACTGAGCGTGTGTGTGAAATTACTGAGCAGAAGGCAACAGCCAAACCAGGCGGAGGATGCAGCAACTGAAATTATGACAAACTTTCACATCTCCGCTTCCCAGATGATTTCTAGTATAAGGGTGGAACCAAGTCAAATTTAAAGGTACAACATGGCTAAAAGCATCATTTTCAGTACAAACCAGATATACGCTTATTCAGAGCTGTACCTAAAGTAACTGTAGATACCGGTATCCATCATGTGAGCTAGAAGAATGAAAAGAAGAGTGTGAAATCAATAAGAACAAAACTAATAGCAACAAAGTAGTCCATAAATGCTGGAGATGTCTTCCCTGAGCGTTCCTGTCAGGATTTGAGAGAGAAACTCGGAATCCAACACAGTCTACAGATAGGGAACACCGCAAATAGTCCTTCATGTCAGCTGCAGCGGTCTCCTCCAAAATAAAGGTAAGACTAGAACCAGACACTAAGATCGGAACCAAAGCATGTTCTTCTTCTTCCACAGCAAGTCAGTTTTTCTTTGGATTAATTACAAAGGGATTATCAGTAGCAACATGCCCTATAAAACCATTTCAAAAGCGGACAACTCTCTGGACAACAGCAATTCACTGCAATAGGTAAAACAACATCAACTGCAGTTAAAAAAAAAAGGAAAGAAAAAAGACAGAGAGACATGTTTGCCTTGTTAGCTTGGATGAAATTACATTTTCAGTGTACCACAAACATTAAATATATTCTTGTAAAGTTATAAAATGCAAAACTGAGATGAGTTATCCTAGTGCTTTAACTTCATCAGGGAAAGCTGCATCATTACCCTATTCAAGAGGACAGAAAGTCAGCCTGAAGAGCGACAATAGACAACACTATATATCCCATTTTTATCCCAGTCTTATCTTTATACCAGTCCCTGCAAGAGGACTGGGAGCGTCCAAGCCCTTGGGGTACGCCTGCAAAGGCTTCTGAGGAAAGCAGTGGGAAGCACAGTAAGACATACGCTATGTTCTTGTGAAAATGAAGTTAAAAATACAAAGGTGGAAAGACAAACGTGGAAAAAGCTAGGAGAAAATGAAGACAGATGATAAAAGGACTAATAAAAAAGCTAAAGGTGCTCAGTCAATGGAACTGGACAACAGCCTTCTCTTCTTGGAGTAATAAAAGTCACATATTTTGACCTTATGTCAAGAGCACCGCACAGCCGAGCATGCAAGACAAGAAGTCGGGCTTTGGGAAACAAGGAAGCAAAGCTGGAAGAGATGAAGATCTAAACCACCTGCAGAAATGAATGGTCCCATCTGTACCCTTTCCAGCTAGTTTCATCTGGTTATGGGAATGTAAAATCCCAAATGTAGTTTTTCCTTATGTTTGTAAGACTGCAAAAAGAAGGCGAAGACAGGAGAACGGGCATGGTCCCCATACTTACACAGAACAAAGGAAGGTCCTACACAGTAAGGATGGCTAAGGTGAGAACACAGTACAGATTCTGAATTTGGTCTGGTATTACTTTTTCTATGCAGCAGTGGTGATGTCTACAGAACACAGTCCAAGGATGCAGCATACAGAAATGAGAGATGAAGCCCACGTTCTGGCTATTTCCACCAGTTCCAAAGGACTTCAAGTTCACTGGGCCAGCATCTGAAGATTACTGTTACTTTGATAATGCCTGCCCCTGCATCTCTACAGAGCACGTACGCTTTGAAACATTCATCATGATACTAGACTGGGAAGGAAGGGAGTTTAAACTAGGCAAACTCATTTTCTTTTTTTTTTTTTTGTGCAGAAAAAAACCTTTTTTTCTGTCTATCAAGGGTCTTCCAAGAGATGAGAAGGTAACTGTGGTACTCTGACAACAGCATACAGAATGCATGAAACTCACCACATTTGAATATATTACAGCCCATCACCACTGCCCAAATAAAACTACCAGTAACATGTATGACCCTGCCCCAGGACACACCAGTTAGGTGACCAGTCACTCATCTGACAGGATGCTATTAAGCTACTCCCATCCCACAAGGCTTCTAGCTACAGACCAACAATTCATTGAGAACCTGATGTTTAGCAGCGTTTTTCCCCCCAACGAAATGACAAGGTTAATCAGCCACTAGCCAGCTCTCAAATATCACTTACTCAGACCATAAGTATTTGAAGGTACAGCATATACCTTTGGGATAGGCTCCTGTTCCAAGTTACTCTCAAAAGAAGCCTCTCTCTCTCACCCTCTCTTTACTGACTGCATCATTTACTGCAGAAAGAGCCTGAAAAGAACAGTCTCCAAACTCCCAACTCCTACACTATTCAAATCCTGGGCTGCATCAGAAGCAGCGTGGCCAGCAGCTCGAGGGAAGTGATTCTGCCCCTCTACTCCGCTCCGGTGAGACCCTACCTGGAGTACTCCGTCCAGCTCTGGGGCCCCCAACATAGGAAGGACATGGACCCGCCCGGAGCAGGTCCAGAGGAGGGCCACAAAAATGATCACAGGGCTGGAATACCTCTCCTACGAAGAAAGGCTGAGACAATTGGGGTTGTTCAGCCTGGAGAAGAGAAGGCTCCACTGAGACCTTATTGTAGCCTTTCAAAATGTAAAGGAGGCTTAAAAGAAAGATAGAGAGAGACTTTTTACCAGGGCCTGTAGTGACAGGACAGGGGCTAATGGTTTTAAATTGAAAGAGGGTAGGTTTAGCTTGGGTATAAGGAAGAAATTTTTTACAATGAGGGTGGTGAGACACTGGAACAGGTTGCCCAGAGAAGCTGTGGATGCCCCATCCCTGGTAGTTTTCCAGGTCAGGTTGGATGGGGCTTTGAGCAACTGGATCTAATGAAAGGTGTCTCTGTCCACAACAGGAGGATTGGATTAGATGATCTTTGAAGGTCCTTTCCAACCCAAACCATTCTATGATTTTTTGAAATTAGGTGGTTAAACTTGGGTGGTTTCAAGAGCTTCTGTAGCACACACCCCTTTCCAGAGCTAACTACCACTTCACGTCTTCCCTGAGTCTGCCTTATTTCACCTACACACAGTTACATTACCTGCCAGCACCACATCTTTCCTCGGTGTATGAAGAACCAGTTCCATGTGGATTTTTCGTGTAACGACGCAACAAAAGCCAAAATTAGCCTTACAGGGATGGATTATGCTTCCTGAATTTCCTAAGGTTCTGTGAACATATAACCATGTAGTTCATGGTCTATACGCTCCCAGTATGCATTTTGCCCTCCTTTTTAAAACATTCAACACTATATGCTTATTTTGCTCCCAACTACTGCTTAATGCTGGCATATATTTAGACAAAGTTATCATGAAAGAACCTTAAAATTCATATCCATGAATTTTACCTACAAATAGTAGAGAATTGCAGCCAGTTTCCTTTTCTCAATAAAATCATTTCTCCAAAAAGTCTAGCTTAAGCTAAAAGCATTTTTTTTTTTTTCTAAATGTCAGCTTTAACCAGTCTCCTCCCTCTGTGGTTACACTTTGGTTATGGAAACCTGTTTTACAGTGTGAATGACAAAGAAGAGCACTAATGAATTTTTATGAGAATAATCCGATAGAATTTAAAGAGAGAGACCTTAAGCCCACACCATGGAATAGGGGAGAACAATTTTTGCAAATTCTTAGCTACTGAATCACAGAAATTCTTATGTGAGCCAGAAAAGACAGGAAGCATTAATTTCGTAAATGAGGGCACTTATCCATTTCAAAGCAAACTATCTTCACACGTTTTACAGTCTTACCTCAGAATACAAGGGATGCTGTTAAAACTGCTGCAAAGCAAGGTAACCAGATTTAGTTTTGATGAATCAGTTATTATGTCTCACCACTATTGCTAAAGACGGTTCTTCTAGGAGCCATCTTTGAGAGCATTCCCCCTCCTTCTTTTCGGAGGCAAAGCAACTTGAAGTAACTTGTATTCTTTCAAGTTTAGGTCTAAAGTGCACAAGGGAAAAGGCACATGAGGCTTTCCTTAGCAGTCCACTTCTGGAGCTTCACAAGCAGGACAGTACTCGAGTCAGAACAACTCTAGCAAGAAAACCTGAAAGCAAGGATTATGTTCCTAATACTTGCAATTTTCTACAGAGATAGGAAAAGTGGATGCAAATTATGGGAGGAAAATAGTCCTTTCTTGGAAGACTGATTTTAAATACGCAGAAAAGAAAGTTGACAATATCATCATCCTAGACTTAAAGGACAAAGACACTGAAAGCCAGAAGGAAGAGCATTTGCATAGTCAGTTACTTGAATTGAGCTGTTAATACCATTAATTGGCTGGTAAAAAGCTACAGATGTTCCACAAGTGAAAACAGAAGGATAAAAAACATTAGTATCCTGTCAGCCACTAACTGCAGGAAAGACTAAACAGATGGCCAGTAGTGCAAGTCACATCCTAATTTTAAAAACAGTTCTACAGTTCTACAGTTTATGGCCAAGGAATTCCCTCAATATTTAACAGAAATAGTCTAAACTGCTAATTAAGATTAGTTTTCTACATAAGATCGGTTTTCAAGTTGCTCGGATCAGTTCTAGTCTCTCTCTCCCACACACAGAGCAATGACCATGGTCCAAAAAACGGACAGGAACACTGAACTCCCTATGACCTTCAAAAGACATCATTAAGAACAGAGATTCATAACTACGGCTCAGCCTGTTCACTTTTGAATGCTTTAACTGAACATTCTCCAATTTGCTCATCAAGATGACTGAAACAGCTTGGGCCAATTCACTGTTACAACAAGATCTCACTTTTAAATTCTCTTCCATTCTACTCATGCAACGTCCATCTTCAGTGACTTAAACAAAAACCGAATTGCTTTATTTCAAAAAAATATTGCTAAACGTATCTTAAATATTTCTTCCTTGTGTAACATACAAGATGCACCATCTCTTATTTAAAGGCCAGATGGCACTGCATTCACTTTCACATTGTTTAGCAGTGTTCTCGAAATAAACTCTCCAGTTCCTTAACATTCAGTTTTGCCATTTAGCAAACAGCTGTGATTAACACCGAATGCTCTACCTACTCAAACTCTGTAAATATTACTTGCCATGCTAAATTCAGATAAGCCAGAGTGAGAGCTTTTAACACTATTTATATCAGCCTAGCCAGACCACCTGCAGTCGTCCTTCTATGTATTTGCAAGACAAGCCTCCCCATCACTTTTGTTGTTATCGTGTAGGACCGTATTTTCATCAGGCATTATTATGCTAAACCTTAAAACAGAATTACATTGTCCTGTTCCACACAATTTTAAGAGCATTTGCCATTCTGTGTTATGCTACCATTTGCGTAATCTACACCTGAGGCATCTTAGCGTACACTAAGAAAAACAGAGTCAAGGACTGGCCCAGGAATCCCTTACCAGAAGCAGCACGCCATTCTGATCTGCTTCTGGATCGTCTGCATTGAGCGCATCACCCTTGCCTTTGAGGAACTTTTATTCTCCAGCTACCCCTATTCAGATCAACGTTAAAGATTCTGAGTTCAGAAGTTGCTGAAAAACTTCAAAACCTCTAGAATTAAACACACACATATATAAAAAACCACCATGGTCAGTGACTTTGTTTCTCTAACACGAAATCTCTGGATATTTGTGGTTCCACAAATCTCGAAAAGCATGCCTATAACAAATCTTTCTGCAAAACAATGCTCGTGAGCGCAGTAACATTTGCTCTATTCTTTTCATTATGTCACTGTCATAATGAAATGCCCATTTCAGCATTCTACCTGCTAGCTGTAGATGTTAAGAGGAAAATTCCTCTGCTTACCTGGGAATTCCCTTTCAGTAGTAAGGTCCACAGATCCATGCAGCCTGCTTGCAGCTTGGGGGTAAACCAGACTCATCAGTCATCGGTATCAGAAGAATATCCTTCCCATCTAAGGAAATTCACCCCTCCCCACATCAAAAGTCTCTTAAGCCAAAGTAAAGCTATGCTACTTTCTCGCATCACGAACTGTACAGTTCTCTGAAAAAAAGGCAGGGAGGGAGGCTGTGAATGATGGGGATACTACGAATCATGATATTACTACGATCCTTTGTTGAATCCTCAGGATTTGGAGATCATGTCCAAGTAGGAGACCATCTGTACATCTTAGGAGGGGAATAAGCAAAGATTCTATGGCAGAGGAAAGCTTTTTTATTTGCCATGCTGGAGTTCAGGAAGGGAACTTCCAAAACGCTCTACCTGCCAGTCAGTAATAATCTCATAATTTAAACCTTAGCATCCAAAAAAAAAAAAAAAAGAGGTAATCTTTATCTTTTCCAGGCACAGACAAGACTGCTGAAAAAAAAGGTGAAAGCTAAAATCTGGATACGAGTTAGATGTTTGGCGTGCTGATGGGCAGCAGGCCTTAAATTATAATTTAAAGAACAGTAGTGAAGCTTGGCACTTTGCTTCAGCCGTTAAAGGAACTTGCTGATTTTGTTGTCCCCACAGAGTTTGACAGATAACTGTCTTTTTCAAACAGGCATTTCATGCTGGAAGGGCTGGGTTTTTAACTAGGGCCTATTCCTTGCGCAGCACCCATCTGAGAGTCCCATGCTAGATTAAACATCAGAGACTCACATAAAAGGCTTTCCAAAGAAGGTACCTGGACTTCATTCAAGCCTAAGAACCACAAATAGATAAATAAACACACAAAGCTGACACAATCTCTCTTCTCTTTCCAGATGTTAAGCCACGAGAGCACTGTATGGATCTCTAGGTTCCCACATCTTTGTGAGTAAAAAGCCAGCATCACAGGGGGTGTGGGGGGGTGGGGAACTAACCCTGAAGCCAACACTACAGAATGAACGCATATGGACAGAGAAGGTGCTGGGGACAGACAGGCATTAGATTATTCATACTACGGTAAGGTATGCCCTAGGAAACCTTACAGACAAACACCTTGATTTACCCAAATACCCTTACATGGAAATAATCTGATTTTGGAATTTCAGGAAAAAAGTCACGCCCCGTGTTTTAGGTGTTAACAGGAATAAGGAAGTATTGAAGAAAAATCCTGGAAGCAAGTGGAAATTCCTAAATGCTACCCACGCTGGGAGGAACAGGTTATGCTTGCTCGTTGGGCAGCTCTACAGACACACGCAGTCCTGCAGAATAGGCAAGTAAATTAGACTTGCTCTCATTAGGCTGAGAAATGCTGTAAGAGACACTCCCACTCGCAGCTTAAATTGTGTAACTTGTTTCTCCAAATGGTTCAGCTAGCCAACAGGACAACTCCTGCTCCAAGCTGCACCCACCTAATTATTAGCTAAATTATCTCACATGCATTAGCTTTCACTGTTTTACTCCAGACAGCAACCACACGCTGAGTTAAAGAGAACACAAATCACAGAGAAAGACAAAAAATAGCACCGGCAATATTAAGACATCTAGTCTGTTATCAAGTCCTAAAGAAATGCGCCACACATCTTTCTAGTGTGCCCTAAAACAATACATGAGCTTAAAAGAGGAATGCTTCACCTAACAAGGGAAAACTTTCAGCACATATGCCAGTCCTGGATAAGCAGGTTGAAGCGGTCACACAGAAGAAGAAAAATTGACACACACTGAGCGTGGCGACGCACAAGCAAGAGGAAAGCAAAAGGTTCAAGTGAGGCCTTGCCTACATTCTTCAAACATCCAGTTGGGACCTTTAAAAACACTCCTTTTGGCAACACAAAGGAAAAGAATAATATAACAGGTCTATGCAGAAGAATTGTTAATGGCACAGGAAAAATATTAACAGCAACTCTACATAGAGGGTGACAGAGCACTGGCACAGGCTGCCCAGGGAGGTGGTGGAGTCCCCTTCCCTGGAGATTTTCAAGACCCGCCTGGATGCAGTCCTGAGTAATGTGCTCTGGCAATCCTGCTTTGGCAGGGGAGTTGGACTAGATGATCTCTAGAGGTCCCTTCCAACTCTGAAAATTCCGTGATTCTGTGATATCAATGGCTTGAACAAGTTCAGACACCGGCCTGGGACAGTGGAGCTGAGCGCCGGCATTCATCTGACACATCAGACCATGTGAAAAACGAACTGGGTATCTGCATTCATGAGGAAGCCACGCTTCCACTCATGGTTCACCGCAAGGCAATTCAAGTCTATTATCTGCCATTAGGAAGAACGTCCTAACTAACCTTCAAAGTATTGCCGTTTGGAAAACATTTGCCATTACTTTTGTTGCTTTCCTCATTTAAGACAGTAGGGTAAATTTGCAGTGCCACAAGATTTTAAGTAGGTAGCTTAAAAAAAAAAAAAAAGGGATACTAAATACATACTGATCACTGCACTACATTAAGACAAATTAGTGATTTCACTGGCTGTATTAGGCAGTTTCCCAGACAAGAATATAAGACTAAGAATTTAGGATGATTTGCTCCAAGTTTCCATATACACTAGCAGCCAGAAGACTGGCAGCAAGCACCGGGACTTCAAGTTTTTCCCAAAACAAGCCCAAATGTAGTAGAATAAATCACCAGTATATATATATTTGCTCACTATTGACAGATCTCATATACAGCACATAGGTCCAGCTAAATTCCATCATATAACACCATGGATTATTATCCAAAGTACACAGAAACTTCAGTAAGGCATTTGTAAACATACCCAAACACCTCTAAGAGCTTTACCTGGTCTCTTCAGCCAGAAAGGCACAATTTTTTGGGTCCCAGCAAGTGCAGAGGGAAAAGAACAGAGAAGGGAATGAAGAGCGCAAGTAGGCAACCTTTGGAGAAGCCGCAGAGCATTCCACTGCTTTTACCAAATACAAGGTTGTCGCCTGCACCATCAAATCCACTTGTTTGAAAATTTTGTGAACTAAAAAAGGAAAGCTGCACTTGTTGGTGGCCACACTGAAAAAAAAAATAATCTATTACTTATAGATCTAATGCTAAAAATTAGCTAAAAATTCACTCTCAGAGGTAAGTGACCCATAAGGACTTCAGGTTGCAGTTCTAATTGGCTACAAACAAGACCCCCCCAATAATTTCCAACTCTAACCAGACAGGCTCCCCTTCTCTCTGTTGCCAAGACATTCCCCAACAGACTTCAGGAACAGTTACATTTTGGGTGGACACCCCAGGAGTTTCCCTCATGTTACGTTAATATTCTTCCGAGTCGGAAAGCATGCATCTTTAGCCCAAGCTTATCATCAACTTCCCAGCTGCCATATTCCCACCTATCGTGAATACCTGACGAACCAAAGACAACAGCCCCACGCATTTGTCTCTGTCCCTTTAAGCATAAACCTGATAGCAGAAATTTCTACTAATGAGATTAAAATGTTTTTGTAAAAATCATAGAATGGTTTGGGTTGGAAGGGACCTTCAAGACCATCCAGTTCCAACCCCCCCACCATGGGTAGGGACACCTTCTACTAGACCAGGTTACTCAAAGCCCCATCCAACCTGGCCTTGAACACCTCCAAATTACACTACTTGTATTCTAGATACCTAACCTGGGAGCACTTCCCAGATCAAAGCTGGCCTGTCAGACTTGAAAAAAAGTCTAGCCCTCCAGGAGAACTCACCAAGACCACCAGGACAAGCACATGGCTCTTCTCAAAGCAAGTGAGACACCCCGGGTTTTAGCTTCAGTATTGGGAATAAGATACAGACTTTGAGGGAGGATGGGTTACACTGCTCTGTTCTGCAACAGCTCACATAGAGCTGAAATAATATCGCAGCATTTCCCCAGATTGTTTAGGATCAACAATAGGTAATTTTTTACCCATATTCTTGCACAGCTCCACATACTGACATCTCTACAAATGTTTGGTATCACCATTTCAGCCAAAGTTGTTTCTAGTCAGTTGCTCCAAAACAGAGGCTATCACCACTCACACTACCAACCAACAGGCGGGACAAGCAAGAAGCCAGAGCCACCGCAGCCAGTGACCTCTCAGGAAAGCCAGCAACCTTCCCCTAGCTGCTGTCTGCAAAGCAGCAGTCCACCTCATGCTTTGGGAATCATTTCAGCTTGTCACGTTTCTTGTATTAGTTTTAAGAATCCGGCAGGATCCCAAATTTTTGCCCTTCGTTTTCAGTAACCGCAAAGTCTGAACACGTCTGTTCTTAGCTGCTGGTGCTGCAAAAAGCTGCATGAGAAGTTTTGTGAACTTTTACAGAAAACGAAGAATGTCACAAAAGCCCCGGCCCATGCAATTTTTAGGTAAGACTTTGCCATAGTCACTGGATGCACGTTAGCTGTACCTGTTAGTGCTTGTGGAAGGTTTCAAAAGACATTTTCCACTTCTGTTGCTGCTGGAGTGGTGCCAGCTGAGAGCTTTCATACCCATGGGAAGTGGCTAAAGCAATGCCGGTCTGAACATGACTACATCGCAGGAGCTCTTAATAATAAGATCCCTTCTGGAGGACTCCTCTGTTTAGAAACAGTTGGGTTTTACTGTTAGGGACTTTGCTGACTTTCCAAAGAATCCATGTTAGAAATATTCCACTTTATGAAAGGATGCCCAAGATTAATAGGCCTCTGCTGATACTCGTGACTCAACATCTCAGTGACTGTAGCTTTCTGAAGAAAGACGGAAGTGGTTTGGTACATGGCAACTTAGAACAATATGGGCGAGGTAACCATATAGGCAGGTACAGGTTAAAAAAAAAAAAAAAGCGGGGGCCAAGATAGAGAGATAGAGAACAATCAGGTGCCGCAAGACATCTCAAATTCTCTAAAATGGTACGTTTCTGAGTTAAAGCACAGATATCTTAAGTTCTGTGAAAACTGTTCATTCCTGAAGCTGGAATAGCAAGTTAGACTCTTCAGCCTGGAAAAAAGCACCTGGGGATACGGTAGAAAACTACAAAGGCATCTACGGCAGATCAAGTGCATAGGGATCAGCTGCTCACTGCCTCTTCCAATACAAGGGATCATAGGCAAGGTAGGTAGAACCAGGCTTAAAAAAAAACCAACAACAAATCAATGCAAGGGGCAATAGACCTGTGCAGCTATTTGGCAGGGGAGAATACTAAAGATGTCTACGTAAGCTCAAGGAGAAACTGGACAAGTACGTGGAAGAGAGATTCGTTATGGGCGACAAAGTAGACCAACCAAAATCCGAAGCTCAGGAAATCCTCTGAGCCAGAAACAGTCAGGAGATGGAAAGAGGAGTAATCAAACATGCTTTTCTTAATCCTCACTAGGCATCTACTTCCTGCAACTGTAGAAGGAAGCTGGGTTAGATGAGCCTTTGATCTGAACCAGCAAAGCCATTCTCACATACTCAAGTGTGGAGACATGGAATTACCTCTTCTCCTTCAAATTGGAAAAGATACCCTTCTCTCCAGTAGGAGGAGAGAGATTTCCCATCTGCAAGCGTGGATGTTCATTTCAGTCAAAATGAGACAGACAAACAGTGTTCACTTTACTTGCCATATGTCTCCACTTTGGAAGTCCGTCCTTGCAAGCCTGCTCTACTTTCGAGAGTTAACAAACACATCTTAAAAGCTTATCAAATTTCATCTTGAGAGCTGTTCCGTGAGTTTTCATCTCCACAGCTCCCACTGGAGGTTTTTTTTCAGAACCAGAGTGCTCCTATAGCTAGGAATCTTTTCATTTCCATCCTGATCACAGCCAGCTTTTACCCATCTGTTCTTGTGCCAACAATTGTCTGGTTTTGATCTAAGCTGCAAGCCCTCCGACATGTTCACAATAATGGATCAATGGTCTACTACAATGAAGGAAAGGTCAGATCTGCATCACCAATCGCCTATTTAATTTTGTATCTAACATTCCAAGTTACTCCAAATCCTGGAAAAGAGTCAAAACATACACACACACTTCAGATTCTGCATTAGCCTGCTAACGTCAAGTGAAAACGCAAAGGGATTTTTCTTAAACAGACCTCTCAAACTAGAAAGAATGTAAAAAATAAGTGCAGACCTGTAAACAACTTTATAGGTGTATTACACACAATTATGCAAGTCATTTATACATTAAGCATAACAATAAAGAGAAAATAAATTAAGATAGTAATAAAGTATAAAAAAAACTTACTTCCCAATGTTTTCAGGTAGTGCTTGCAGAGAGATGTCATTTACCGAAAGACACGTTAGATTCTGTAATTCAGGAAAGCTTTCAGGCAACCTATGGAGATATTAATTCAAATCAAGGACTTCCAGCAGAAGTATTCATATTCATGTAATACATACTGGAAAAAAGAACATGCAGTGGAAAACAAGTCTATTTAGCAAAGACACACAGAGGGGGGCATGCCCAGACTCCAGCATGACTCTCAGAAAGTTCTAAGAATCATAGTAAGAAAAAAAAAAATTACTTAGCGACTTTAAAGTTTCTTCTGCGTCAAAGAACAGGTAATATCCCTGTCTCCTAGCTCCTTTCTTCCCTGCCCCCAATTTGCAACTTTAAAAAGCTATAGGGTTTGAGAACATTTTAAGTATTTTACCATATTTTTTTTTAAATCAAACATATTCAAACATACTTTTACTATCACCTAGATGATTAAATAGTTATTTTTATTACAAATTATTTTTATTCAGTCTTCAGTTACATACATGATTACAGCATGGCCATTTCGTATTAGCTACTAGGCTTCTCTCCAATGGCTGCTTTTTGACGAAACAGTCTGTTCACTACGAAGACTGCTGTTACAGCATTTCACACTTACTGGTTCACAACACAACAGCATGTAATCCCTCCCTTCCTACACTACAAAAATGCAGCCATACGCAAAAAACTCCCAAAGTTCCCAAAGCCTTTGGGTCCATCACCCTGCAGGTCTTCTGCAAAGCCCGGCTTCCCCTCCTCTCGCACGGATGGATTCCTGTACCACTGCTTGCCAGCAGCCGGGTTGCACCAAGCAGCTCAGTTTGGAGGTGCACAGGAGACTGGGCAGGGTAAAAGGGGCAATGAGGTAGAGGAGGAGAAGCCCCTGGCCCAGCCATCCACCTTCTGCTCGACCCCCAGAGCACGCAACCTCAGCTCGAGCCGCAGCATTTGGTTTGGTTCCTGCCCTCCCCATCACCCAGGTCAAGGCACACGCTATGACCTGCAGGCAACTAGCCAAAAGCAGCCACGCACCAACAGGTACATACAACTGTGAATGATGGGGAAAGGGAAAAAGACAAATTTTGATAAGGGGGGGGGAGGGGGGCGGGGTGTCATATGCTCAACTCCGTACTGTATTGTCATTTTATGGACCTTATTAACAGAACATGCTCAATTATCTCCAAAATGTGCGCTCCGCTGTAACTATTCATTACCATTTAGGCTCTAACAGGTTTAAGACTGGAGTTAAATGGTCTGATTATCTTTTGGTCAGCCTTGAACCAGACAGGTAGTTGGACTAGACGATCATTGTAGGTCCCTTCCAACTGAAATATTCTATCTACAGCATCTAATGGACCTCCAGTCTAATTACAGTAAGTGAGCCTGCTTTTTATTAATATAAACCTGAAATCATCTGAAAACAGCTGGAAAAATCATCTGCCAGACATTTTTAATGCTGCATGTTCATGAATGATTAAGTTTGACAATGAGGCAACATACTCTATTAGTGGTAGGACATTGATTGGGAAGATCTCTAACTGGCTTTTAAACTTAGAGGAAATAAGGACAAGAATCAATGGCTAAAAAAAGTTCCAGGTTATCACAGAGAAAAGGAAATCACTACTAGACTTTCCCACTCTGCCTGGGCAAATTAGTGCCAAAACCTACAGCCTGTTGTACAAGCAAAACTGAAATTCTGGATCTCATCACAGAACACACCTGGCATTCATTTGTAAACAGCTCCCGGTATCTGTGTTTTCTCACTTAGTAAACTGCTTGGAGTGATGTTTTCCAGGACACGCGTACAGTTTGGAGCCACTTTATCAAGAATTTTTAAGAATCCCTTAAACTCTCAACAAAGAGATCTATTTCAACCCCGTATAAAGGCCTTTCAACTCTTCTGTGAATTCCACTGGGCTGTAGCTGTGCGCCACAACTACTGTTTAAGGCAACACACTATTTGGGACCCAGGCTTTACTTTGCATACAAAATGCAGAAGGATGACTAACACACTACTACGGACAATTTTGATTTCAGTGCCACGAGATGCAGCTCTGAGCTTTATGTACTGCACACTGATGCCTGGGAAAACGCTGTTTGGTGACTCTCGCCGCTTGCGTATCTAAGCATCCGTTCAGCCTTCAGTTTGCTTTACCGGATTTTTGTGGTATTCTTATCCTCGCTATATAAATGGGCTACAGCGGCAGAGGGATTAAGATCACAAGTGTCCCTTTAATGCTCAGAGATGTGACTTTCCACAGAACTTAGGACACGCTGTGGGCGACATTCAAATCGCGCTTCTGAAGAATCTCAGCTGCACACGCGGGAGAAGCCGTCTTGCAAAACCGCTGGAGCAGCTTAAGATATTACAGACACTCTCCTGTTTGTTAGCACTCCTGCGCCCCAGCCAGCCAGCTAATCGTGCAAGTATTCCCAGCCCATCTCAGCGCAAAGCAGAGCAGGTTGGCGAACACCCACTGCGAATACTCTTGGCTTATGTGACTTGCTCAGCATCACAAAGGAGCTCTGTGGCACGGGGTGGTTTAGGAAACAGTTCTGCAAATAGTATTCAAAGCCCGTGACTAGCAGATCACCTCTTTCTCCAGCCTCATTTCACTAGATAAATTCCAAATTCTTCAGCAAATGGAACAAAGAAATGTAAACAAAACTCCTATGCTAAAAGTCTGCGTAATCCCCAAACTCCGGCTCATCAGACCGCAGACTGGCAGCAGCTGTAGCAGCCACCGACATATGTGATGCATTTTTACCACATGTTACTGCATGTCACTGTGTCCCAATTGACGGGGCGGTGATGAAATGCTAGTCCAAGCTTTAATCATTAGTAAAAGCCATTATCGGCAGCAGCTGATCTGAAGTCTATTCTAAACTGTCAGGCACCTGGGCTTGTGCCAGTGCATTCGTGCTAACCACTGCCTTATCTCTCCCCAAGTATGAGCATGGTTTTCCTTTGCATTTAAAAAGAGGAATGAAAATTACTTAAGAGACAATCAGATTTACATTTTTCCTGGTTGGCTAACAAATTTCATCCCCTCCCAGGTAAGATGCACATCACTTTTTAAACCTGAACTTTTGCTGCAGTCCCTGCCAGAGACAGACATTGTTGGCAAGATTTCATAGAGATCCTAGATCACAATTTTTAAGGGCTTATTTAAAATTGTAATTGTTACAGCAAGTTTGTAATTCTGGTATGGCAAGTACTAAGAAGAAGGTAGAAGTTACCTAGTCAGTGGATTCCCACTGAAATCTGCTACCTGTAGCGCTCTGCAGAATGAGATGCTTTCTGGTATTTCAGGAATATCTGCAGAAGAAAAAAAAAAAAAGGAAAAAAAAAGGTCAAACAACTGTACTGCATCTACACTGAAATCATTGCCTCATTACATTCAGTAACTTGCTACTGCAAGGAGTTATCTTGGTATCTTTCAAGACATTTCAACATGCAAGACTGCTTCATGTCCAAGTACACGGCTGTTGTGGCAGAGCCATTTTGTGCTTTTTCACATCCCATTTCCCCCTTCTGCTCCACACTCGCCTTCCTGATCCTAAACTACTCACCTGTCCTTGGACTGATCTTTATCAGCCTCTGCCCATCGGAAAAACAGGTTCTCCATGTGCTAGGAATGTCCTAAAGAACCAACTAAATTCTGAAGTTCTTGTAATTTGATCAATACACGCCCACAATCTGTGCTGGCAGAAAGTAGGTGGGGAGGGAAAACAGGGGACGGAAGAAGAGAACGTGCAAGTCTGTCCACCTGTAACATACACTCATGCGAGCAGAACTGGCCTCCCTCACACTACAGCCAGGTAATTTGAAAATATTATTCAAATTGATGGGTCCTAAATAAGTGCTAGTGCACTATTTCAGATGGTCAGAAAGTAATCAGAGACATTTGTATGTGAAAACAGGTATTTTTTTCAAGTATCTTACACGTAACACATTTACCTACCAAAGTTCGGCATGCTATCTTTAAAATAGAACTGTCTTCTGTGCCTCTTACATCAAGTTGTATTTCCACGAAGAGGCAGTGGGTCCCCTGCTTAAGTCCTTCTTTGCTGTCATTGAGATCCAGCAAAAATGAAACAAGTAAGTTTGGTTTCCTTGTTTAACAACTCAGATTTTTATGATTCACTATGAAAACAATTTAAAAAAGAAAAAAAAAAGGCAAATCTTAAAGTAAAAACCAGACTTCTGTTTCCAAATTCTTTCGTATTTCCATCCTTTTTTTCTACAGATCATTACATCTACTCCATCTCCTCTTCCTGCTGTTCTCATCACAACAAATGCTTCAGGAAATTTCATAGATTTTCCTCATGCAAGTGGCATCACTGATCTCAGAAGCCATCAGTGTTCTAAATATGTTGAAAAATATTTGGAAATTAGATCTCTTCCTACCTAGCTGAGTAACTCAGAATTGACTACCTATGTGTTTCATTCAGCTCTTCTCTCCAAAAGCGGTGAGATGGAGGAAGAAGAGTACCTGCTCATCATGTTCATCTCTTGCCAGGTAATCTGAGCAAATGCATCTATTTTGAATGATTCCCAGCTCAGAATTGAACCCAGAGCCAGCAAGAACATCTTCCAAACCCAAAGGTCAGTTGTGAATGATCAGCAAAAGAGGGGTAGAGGAGCATCTCCTGGGAACCTTCTTCTGTTTCCTACATGAGTGGGAAGGGCTGGAGGGAAGGAGGGAGATGGGCACCCCCAAAGGGGTTTCACTCCATCCCAAGAGGTGCTTCCTCTTAGACTGGAAGCAAATCACTCTTGCCTCACAACTTCCAGTGCTCCCAGTACACTTACTAGGCACAGCTTTGAAAACAGCCGGGGCAGATGGAGAAACGGTTCCTAATGATTACGAGTAGCTCTGGAGTGGTCTCATCACCAACCCAAAATACGCTGCATATTCAGAAAATATATTCACTGTTTTTAAATACCAAAATAATGAATGAGAGGGGTGAATACCCACAGCCTGAGACATCAACCAACCAAGCTGTGCTTCCACACCACCAAACAAAGCCACCTGGGGTGAGGTTTGCACGGAGCCGTGTGCCCAGCACAAATAGTTCCCTCAGCACACCTGGTGAAGGAGAATAAACTACTTTTAAATCTAGACAAACCCTAAGGCCCGTCAACAGCAGTAGTTGTCCCATAAAATGTAATAGGTGACTTTAGAAACTAAGTCCCATCAGAGACGTTTCATATGTTCTTACCCACCCACCCCTTCATAACAGCCCTGGTATTTGAGGGGAAACAGTTGACCTTTCCTAGGAATCCAACAGCAATGAGATAAATTCAGAGTGAAACATCAGGCGAGGCCTTTGAGGGGAGAAGGAACAGGTCACACCAAGTCCCCAAATCAGGACTAAGAGAGCTCGCTCCCCTATGGCAGCTTGCTTCCCAGGAGGACCAGACCACGTGGCAGGACACCAGCCTGGCAGCAAGGCCAGAGAGGTGCCGGGGCCCCAATTCGGGACCCGGAGAGCAACCGAGCCTGGTGGTCAGGCTCTTCAAACCTCTTGATGGCTTTCACCTCATACACCCAGCAAAACACATGCCAGTGACGCAGTCAACAAGCAGATCCTTCATGAAGAACCTCAGAAGTAGCCATGCAGCTACTGCAGGAGCCGCAGGGCTCCTGAATTAAAATTGGGGACGCTTGAACAACCAGCCTATTGCAAAAAGCGTCACATTCACAAGCGTCTCTGCTGACCTCACTTCAGGAGTCAAAACCTCACACTTTATTCCTCTCATATGGTAGGGACAAACAGGTCTGAATAGTGGCACTTGAGCAACCTTAAAAAAAAAAAAAGTATCATTAAGATTGCCTGATAAAATGGTGACCTTAAAGCAATGAATTCTCAAAACACTCTAAGTGCTTTAAAGCATTTGCCTGTCACTAACGCTCCAGAAAGTAAAAGCACTGGTGTCATTGCAGGGACATTGCTCTGTCTTGCAAAACAGATGACAAATAAACTACTATTTTTTCTTTTTTCTTTTTCTTTTTTTTTAATTAAACATTCCTGTAGAAGCATTTGCTTTTGAAAGGGTGTTCTAAGAAATACAAAGGGTACACAGAAATGGAAACCTTCCCTTTCCCTACGTAGAAACACACATAAAATCAAAGCTGCATTTATATACAGAAATGGTTTTACCCATTCCAATCCTCTGTGACTGAGTGTCACCTGTAGAAGACTGAATTTGTACTACGGGGTTATTGAAGACAGAGGTCCTACATGCACTCGGATAGACGACGTTACTTCTACCTTGCATTACAGCCCGGGCCAACGCCGATACTGAGCTCTGCTATGCTAACCAGCAGCAAGTGAAGTGTTTGATCCACCATCTAGTCTTCAGACCATCCTTCCCTGGATAACTAGCTGCAGAAGTCCTGAAAGGGACATCACTATTTCAAAGCTTCTGAAGGTTCAGAATAACCCGTTTCTTTGCTACCAAGCCAGCGCCCACAACTTTTATACACGCTTTCCGTGGGTGTGAATCATTCTCCCAGATAAAAAAAACAAATAAAAAGCCCCACAAAAATCAAAGCTCAAGTAGAAGTAACTATGCTAATTTGTTTGGAAAAGAATTAAAATATATACACACACACACATAAAAATGTAACATATAAAAGCAGATGATAAACTTAAAGCCTCAATGACAAAGTTTCTGAAACTAATCATGCTACTGATTTCCTCTGCTAATGTGTAGTTTCACTGCCATATTGCGAATAATTTCTCTTCTACTTCTGTATGACAGACTATGAAAACCACAAAATAGGCCTTCTCAAAGACTATTTTGATAAGCTTTTTCTTTAAAAGTCTTGGGTATTACCCGCAAAAGCCAACAAGTATCTAAGCTAAGTAAAAATCGCTCCAATATAATATACTACTTGATATAAGACAGTATAGGCACCACTTATAGTTTGGATGCATTTGCAAATTACAAAATCTGTTCTGAAAATGAAATGCGCTTTCCCATACTGTGGGACTTCCAGACTATGAAGTCACTACCTGAGCAAAAATCTTCAATAAGAAACAGTAACAGGCACAGGGAAAAGAAGGGAAATTCCATTTCTATATTAACCCTTTTTTTTTTTTTTTGGCATGTAAAGTGCATTTTCCTTCCTGCATGGATACCTTTTTCTCTATCTGATTCATTTTTCTCCTCCACCTAACTGGATAAGGAACAGACAAAAATTCAGTACAACTCTTTGAGGATCATTATACATTTATTAAGTTCAACAAGGTTGAAATATAACTTGTTTTAATTGCGAGGCATCTTAAAAAGATTGCTCAGGCAAAACAAAACCGAGTTATGAGCAGATACTTTATCACTGCACGTGAAGACTGCTGTAACATTGCATTGATTAAATGAACTCAGAAGAGAAAGGGCAAGGAGCATTTTAGTATATGACAAAAAAAAACGGAGTGATTATTAAAGCTGAGAAGGTGATGGTCCATAGTAGAAGCATTGACATAATCAACTGAAATGCAACAGAGGATATTGAAACATATAAAGAAGTCCTCCGGTCTCTTGATGGATTGAGCAGCTTTCACCACTACTGTTGACTGCTCGATTTCCTTCCAGATGTCAACAGGTACATCTCTGCCAATATCGGCAGCAGTAAGGTTGAATGCTTTTCTTGCCATTGCTGCATGACCAGCTCAAATCCTACTTAAATATCTAGGATTCTTCTAATGCTACACACTGACGAACGCTCTACATTTACATGATGCCCCAGATGTTCTGGCATACAGATTGTGCAGCATTGCTAATAATAAAGCCATAAACCAAATATAAGCCCTGTGACGTGTGACAATACAAATACACTGGCAGCAAAAAGAAGTTGTGCCAGCAGAAGTGGATGAAAATCAAGCTTGGCAGTCATGTACATAAGAGGGCAGATTCCACACACACACACACCACAGCCCCCCCACCACCCCTTTCAAAATACCTCTTCAGATGTTTATCATTCTAGTTTGCACAAGAATTTGCTAATGATCTAGCAAGTCTTTTACAAGTCACTTAAGAGGTAAGTTTGACACTAGGGAATTCTCTACTGTCAGAATTTTGTTTGGTGCTAATCTGTTTTGGGTTTTTTTTTTGAAGATTTTTACAACAGTGACATCTCTCAGTCCCCATTCCCCCACCTTCCTTCTTCCGATGGTTGGGAGGGTGGGGGGAAAGACAGCCTTCATTTTATATGGATAAAACCTTTTGTACGGCACATTTTTACAGCATTGTATATCAAATTTCAAGAACTGGCAATATTTTTTTTCTGTCTACCCAAAGGCTACACGGCCATCATCCTTTACACATTCTGTAATAGTGACCATAATTTCCAATACCTAATCAATATCGAGGCCAGCAATGGCCAGGAAGGTCCTAGGCTGCGACAGGGCTACCAGACCAGAGCTATTCAAACAGCGGACTCCACCTCAAAGTAAAAAGTGTTTTTACAACAACTTAGCTGAAGTCTCAGACATGCCACGTTCCTGAGGGAGAGTTTACAATGTTCAAGAGTCTTTCAGGGAGCAACTACCGGACACTCTTATATTTTCCAGCTACGAAGGTGACGCAGAGCACTGTGCTTTAGGAGGGCTGGAGCTGGCACACCCCAGCAAAAGCCAACTGCAGAGTCCTGATCTAGACAGATCATAGCAGAAGGCCCACCACCAGACATGTACAACACAGGCAAAACACCTTAACCACTTAGCGATTAGTAATTCATCAATGTATTAAGCAGTTGATTAGTTTATACCAAATGTATAGCCAGGAAGCTCATTCCAGACTCCAAGAATGGAAATTCATGCAGCATTATCCCTCAGGAGAGAGAGAACCAGAGGTGAACCAGACCTCATCCATCCAATTGAATACACAGAAGAATTTTTTCCCTGCATCTTCTTACATATATAACATACAATATCTACTATAGTATATCACACATACACACACAAACAGAAGGTCCAATAAAGCATTAAACCCTGCAGCGCTCCAGTGAGAGCCCAGAGGTTCTCTTCCCACTTCCACGGAGGCTCCTCTGTGCCACCCACTGCAGAGGGCTCCCCAAGACTCCAGACTGCTCTCCACCTCCTCCATCTTCCCAACATGGGGAGAAGAAACCATCCACTTAGTCAAATACCTTGCAAGAAGGAATTTTTGGGGCAAATACTTGTTTGTCTTTACAAAGGGCTCTTCAGCTGCAAAGCCCAGCCGAGTGGGCTGTTGTCTCGCAGATGCCATCACCACATCTCTCTGCCTTCCTCAAAGCAGCCACGTGCAGCTCTGAGAGGTTCTGTCTCCGCAGAGGAAAGAGATGGAGGAAGATCACTCATCCTCTCCCTCTATTTCCTCATTAAAATCATGATGGTGATCTGACAGGCTTTTTTTTTTCTAGAAACCAGAAGGTTTTGCTGCTAGCCCTGAAGTCTGCAGTGATCAACCTCTTTAGATAAATCTTATAATTTCTGGGGCGCAATGTGACAGGAGTCAGGCGGTTCTTGCAAAGTCTATTGAGATGAAGTGGCTCTCCTACAGGTTGTAACATTTTCCTCTTCAAGCTCTGAGTCTGAGCATATACAAAATACAAGAGATACGGCTCTTTTAAGACCTGTCTGTACAACTTGAAGGAAAATTCACAAACAGGTTCAGGTTGGGTTTTCTGAACTAAATCCCTTACTGTATAATTAACAAGCAAGGTACACATCTCATTCCTCCTCCTCATTGCTTCTGGATACGTCCCTTTCCCAAGGGAGGAGAGGAGCAGGGAAAAACGATACTCACAAAACTGCATTTCGTGGATACATAGATATCGGGCAATTTACTTGAAAGAAAACTGCGCGGGGACATAAAAACAAGCTGTTTTTTTGAACAGATAGCAAGTGGTAAATCAACAGACTGTCCTTCTGGGCTGCAGGGAGAAGCAGTAACACAGGACCAGGAGCTGTAAATCGGAAACGGGAGGAAAAAGAAGTGGGGGGGAGAGGGGAGCTCAAAGATCAGATCACAAGGAAACAACGGTTCCAGGTGAATTAAGTGGAAGAGCCCAAGTCTGCCAAGGAATTTAGGTCTTCTACCTTTCTACTGATACATGCCAATGAAGAGGTAAACCAGGCTAGGAGACGTTTTTGTAAGGATTTCTATTTTGGACCTCGAGACTAGCAGGAATTAAATACTTTTAGTCTGAGAAGCAAGAAGAAAAAAGAAACTAAAAACTAGTATTCTACCTATGAAGCTGTGGATATTAAGTGTATTAAGTGTTTTAACAGCAAAGTTACAGATTTATTGGATTAATTCTTCAGTAACTTCATAGTCATGGCATCTAACCTTCTCAACAAAAAAGAAACCAAAATCCAAGCAACTCTGTGGATATAAGAACTAACAACGCCTGTTTGTAGATTGCCATTTTATGATCTCTAATCTAGACTATCCAGAAAACGAAGTATTTATTTTATGGCACTCCCATATAGATTGTCTGATGTTTAACACTTTAGCCGATACTTCAGCAGGCCAAAGGTTTCTGTCTCAAACTTGTCCTGCTGCTTTCAAAAAAGAAAAACCTCTCTAAAAACCCCCAAACCAAATAAAACCACACCCGCAAAAACCCAAACAAAAAAAACTCTTTCAAAATCCATAGCCTTCTTTTGAATTTGGATGAAGACAGACACTGTTGACAGATGCGCAAGCAAGAACGTTTGCAAAGTTTCCTTAGAAAAAAAACAGTTAAATCTGGCAGAACATACTATGATGGAAAAATCCACTTTTCTGTAATCCATTTAAAAATAACACCTTCTAAACTTCTCTAATTAGATTATTCCATCATGAGATTTCACTTATCTTCTCTTTCCCAATCACGGTCGGGACTTGCTGCTGCTTCCTTCCCTGCTCGGATGAGCCTCGCTCAGCAACGAGGTCCAGTCTTTTCTCTCTCACCTTACTTCTCCTGCTCCATATAAAGCTCATCTCCTCCTCCAACTCACCAAAGTAAAATTCATTATAGAGACACAGATTCACAAATTCCAATTTCTACATCACTTTTTCAAAGTGAGCAAGACCTGCTACACATCTGTGGGATTCTGCAGTGCTCCCAAATCCAAAAGCAATTTGCAGTACCTTTCTTTCTTCCCCAGTAGTACTTTGCTTTGTACATCGACCCCTAAACTTCATATGTAAGACATGAAGATGATAATGTTATTCAAGCACAGGTTTTACACTAACCTCAAGGGAGGGATGGGAGGCAGTACAAAGAAAATATATGTCACTAGCAATTAGATGAATAAAATAAACCCAAACAAACAAAACCAACCCCCTCCCCCCCCCCCAAAAAAAAACCAACCACCCAACACAACTGCTAGCAAGCAAACATCTAAAAGAGTGAAACATTCTGTTATCTCCAAGTCTGCAACAAGGGAGCTTTGCTTTCATTAGCACAAAAAAAAAAAGCACAAAACAAACAAACAAACAAACAAACAAACAAGAAATAGTCACTGGCCTGACCCAGGCTAAAGCTTAAGATCATCTGCAGTAGTGTTCTCCCACCATACAAACCACAGTAGTCTCTGGTGGGATGTCCTGTGGCTTTCAGGTGTTCACAACCAGCATTGCAGTGAGTGCATTCACAGGACACTTTCTCATACTGGGTAAGATGTGTCCATTGAAGAGTAGGACAGCAATTCCTGTCTGTCCCTCAGTACTCATCTGGACACAAAGCAGTTCAGAAAGCAAACAAGCATATGTCAACAAAAAAGATGCATTTGCCAACTACACTGCCTCACAGCACAGCTTGCTGGCTGCTTTTTCTTTTTTTTTTTTTTTTTTTTTTTTCCTTGTCCACCAAGCAAGAAAGTGTCAATTCACATTTATTTCTCAACATTCTGGGTTTTGCTATTTACCACCAGACTTGTACCAGCACATCTGCGTCAGGGCAGCTGGTGGCAGGCAGAGAAGAGGAGGATGTCACGGACGAGGTCTCTGCTCAGATGCTGTGGAAGTGCAGCAGAAGTGGACAGCCAGATCCGAGGTGAGAGCATGGGGCAAAAGGCAGCAGCTGTCAGACGAGAGAGCAGAGCCCACGTGGGGCTGCAGGACAGGATCAGAAGTGCTTCTGCCTAATTAGCTTATGTCCTCACTGTAAAATAGCTGGGTCACCAGCCCAGGCTGAACTGGAACAAGTGTTCAAACCTTTCCTCTGTCGGTATTTCTAGTTTGAAAACACCGGTTATTCCTGCTTTTGGTGGGGGAGAGGAAAAAGGGGACACTTACCCACCTTGTGGGCAGGTGGGAGGTAATCCTTTAGGACTACTTCAGGACCGATGACAGGTATGTCTTTGAGAGCAGACTGCTGAATTGAAAAGGGGGAAGCGCTGGCGTGCATGCACTGACACAAACAAGTGAGCCGAAGCCCCAGAGAGCGAAGCAAAGATCACACACCGCTCTTCAGTGGCATGGACTGATGCTCCGCAGGTCCGCCGCCGCCTGCTCACCCGGCCTTCTACCGAAGCTTTAAATGACTTGTTGAATCAAATGAAGCTACCACACAACACACAATGACTGTGGTGTCCTGAGGATGACTTAAGTTCTCTAAAGAGACTTTTAATTAGGTTGTAAAGCAGCTAAAAAGAATAAACACTTCAAATAAAAAGCAGTAATATCAAACTGCCTGCACCTGAAGGTAGAACAGTTAAATACCATTGCTGCTGATTTCTGAAAGGACCCTGATGACTGAAGACAAAATAAAATAAAAGTTTCTAAATCTGCAACTGTAATCCATTTTGGAAGCAAGGAAAAGGTAAAAATAAGGCTCACGGAGCCTTCTGGGCTCATCTGGGACAATGGTCTGTAGCTGCCGAAGACTGACCTCCAAAAATCTTGGACACCACTGAGACCATCAGCCTTGCACAGCAGCAGCTCTCTCCTTACACTACAGTGTTGTAACGATTGAGATGCTTCTGAGGAACCATCTCTACTGTAAGGGTAATCTTGAAGTAACATATCTTTTGTGATACCCGTAATTATTTTCACATAAATGATAGCATATTTGCCATAACTGTTTTGGGAGAGGATTTTGGAATGAGAATATCCTGAGGTCACGAGACTTGTGTCCAGAACAACTGCACTATCAATACAGTCATAAGCTCAGTTTAACCAGAAACTACAAAAATGGGTAGCAACTAATATATCATGTAGCCAGAATCCATCTCTACAGTAGGTATGAAACTGTACCCATTAAACAAACAGTATTATTCTTATTGGATATCAAAGTAAAGAACCACGCTGAGATTTTGGTATCAAGCATCATGCAGAGTCAAATACGGCTTAACAAGATCTGCCCCCACACAGATTTCCTCAGCAGATACCACAGCAAACCCATCGCTCCTCAGCTCACAAAAGTAACAGATCTCAGCTCCGCTGAGAGCGGAGTCAGCAACAGAACCAGCATAACCCATCTACGAAGATTACCAAAATCCATTTAATTCTGCCATCGCACACGCACTTGCATCTTTTCCCACGGATTTGCGATCCGGGGCTTGGACACTAGACTAAACTGCATGGCTACACAGCACTTCCATGGAGGAAGAGCCAACTCGAACCCCCTTACCTGCCACCAGCTACAGACCGTTAGTGCAAATCTGCCCCTACACAGCAACTACATCGACGCTACGGGCTTGCATGACCAAGCCCTTGGTAGCCACGTTCAATGGAAGCAAGAGGAGTAGCAGCAGAGGAGCCTGACAGGCTTTTGGCACAGAGAGACAGCAAAATGCCGGCAGACACAGAAGTGCAAGAGGCTCATCTCCTACCTAAGCAAGGGGGTCAGTCTTCATCCGAGAAGGGGGTGGGCAGTGGGACGGTTCGGGTGGGAAGGGCAGGAAAGCCACCCCAGTGCCTCATACCCAGCAGGCACTGTCCAGCGTGAAAGCTCACAGCGATTTTGTTCTTATCCCCAAAAGAGCTGAATGAAACAAGCTGCTGACAATCTGTCAAAGGCTGGAAAAGGTGTAGGACATTAAAAAAAAATAAAATAATCCAGACTTCCACACCACAGCTGTTAAGAGAAAGTAGGGGGGGGTTGCAATTTCTTTCTGATAAAAATCCTACAATTAAATTAACACCTTCAGGGCATGCAATATCATGACAAAAACACATCAGTGGAGTCTGGAGGATTTAATACTTGTTGAAGGCAAACAAAAAAAAAAAAAAAGACACCTCTTCTTGGAGAAGAGGGATACTAAAAAGGAATGCACCACGTCTGCAAGAACACAGCATACATCCACAGCATACATAATCCCAAATATCAGCATGCATTAAATTAACTACAGAAACCCCTCCTGTCTGGAAGAAGCTACGGAACAAGAAAAGCCATTAACATTTTAATGAATCTGGGATGGCAGGGCCCGAAGCTCTAAGAGCTCAGCCTCCTGGGGTTGCGCAGAAGAAAAGGGGGGAGGGAGAAGAAAAGGCGGGATGAGCAGCACGGGCAGCGGCCTGCTACGATTCCCAGGGATCTCAAACAAGCCACACACGCTTTGGGAGACAGTGAAGAAGCTTAATGAAGCGCCAGCCAAGGCGCAAGGAAAAAACTGCAGAAATTTGAGCACTTCTTTCTCCCTTTGGAGACTGCACTTCTTTTCCGAATCACGGGGTCTTTTGAGACTTGTCCCGGGGAGCGCCCAAGTGCTGTGGGAAAACAATTAGCACACAGGCGCTTCTGATTGTGCCTGGAGCAGAATCTCTCCGCCACCGTGTAGAGCAAAGACCTGCGCTGCAGCTCAATGCAAAGCACAGGAGCCTTACCCAAACTTCAAGGACATCAAGCAAGGAGGCTCCAGCGACCCAGCGTCCTTGCAGAATTCACCGGTGATGTGAGAATCCAGGAAAAGATTTACCCAAGCTTGGGGAGCCTGAGGGAGCCAGCAGTCGTTTCAGACACACAGCAGTTGAGCATCTATCTCAGAAGATGCTACAGGGAATACTCCGAGTCTCAGACGTGCTTTGCCAGCAATTCAAAAGCTCAGGCATCCACTTTCGAAATTCTACAAGTCTGTTTTCTTTTGCCTCAGAGCGAGTACATCAGCTTTTTGAACAACCTAAGACCAAGGGGCAGAGATAAACTGCGTCGCCAAATAACCTTCAAAGTCTTCACCATCATGATGCTGCTTTCTTAGCACAGCCCCCCTGCCCTCTGATATTCCCGTTCTTGATTTATCCATTCAACCAGTGCTCAGATAACAGCCTCAGCCAGACTACAAAAGCACGGTGGGGATGCTTCCTAGGAAATCTGCATGAACGCATGGGCCTTGCAGAGGAATAAGAAATAGCATCAACATGCAAACAACCCAGGAAAAGTTTGATATTATATGGCTCCTAGCCTTCCCCAAACCCTTCTGCATCACTAAGGCTCTCATCTTACCCTCCCCAGACTTCTCTCACGTACACCCAAGATCACAGGCGCACCGCTTACATCTGCTGAAGATTTTTGAGTTTTACTTAGAAGGATTTTTGTAGCTCTAGATTAACCAAAAAACTGCTTAAAGGATTAATTACGTAACATAACACATTTTTAACATATACGAGCATGTCTTGGGCATTTTAAAACACCTGGGAATTTAAGAAAGCCACACTTAAAGAGTTTCCCTATTCAACTTTCCTGAGTGCCTACGAACTAGGGCTACTTACGCAGCGCGTAACACCGCATCGCACAGGCGCCCAGAGCTGCCTCCAAAGAGCTGGGAGGGATCCTGCCGGGGATGGGGAGGGATCAATCCCACCTCCAGATGCAACACCTCAACGCTGCAGAAAATGCAGCTGGCCACCGTGGCCTGGAAGCGCACCCAAGTCCAGCCGTACGATATACCCACCATCTCATGGACCTTCAAAGATCATACGCTGACCAGAGGGTTAGAAAGTATGAGAAAGGAAGACACGTTACCATTTTATTATCAGGGAAATGGAAGTACTTTGCCTATTCAAAACCCTCTCCTCCTCCTCCTGTGATGAGAGGTTAAAGTATAAAGGGATACTCCTGAACACAGAACATTAAATGAATTTATATTTGCGTTGTTAAGCTCTTGAGGAAACAGAATGGCCAGAACTGAAAGCAATTAGTGCACCGAACCAGACAGCTAAAACAACAAAAAACACAGAACAATGATCTCTTATTTCCCCAGTTCAGATGTCAACATTACACTTTCCTATTCATGCAGCATACTGTGTTTTGAAAAGCTAGGCTGTTTTTCTCTGCCCGAAAGGAACACAAAGAGTTCCTAGTTGTTGGGTTGTTTTGGTTTTTTTTAAGTACTTTGGCAGTTAGAAAAACAAAAACCAGTGGAGTGCAAACCACCAAACAGGAGAAACCTTTGGCAGGTTGAGAATCTGCTGACATATTGGAAGGTGGGTTCAAAATACAAAGTTAAGAAATGAAAATACTGTAAATCTCCAAAATCTTATGTGAGAATTCCCTCTGCCAGCATCCCAGACGGTGTGTGTTTTGCCTTTTAATTTGCAGAGCTGTGAGACAACCGTAACATGACTATAAAGCGGAAAGAAACATCAGTCATCTTCTGCCGTGCCCCCCCCCGCACCACCTCGCACGGTGCGTTTTTCATTCGAAAAGTCAAGTCGCGCAATAACCATGACATGATTAAGCAGAGGGAAGCAGTATCAGTCACCTTCTGCAACGAACCACAGAGGAGAGAAAGTAATGCAATAAAATGGGCAATTAACACGGAACCTTGGATACAGGAAAGCGACTGCTCCCTGCCACCTGCATTGGTCCAGCCCATCCCTCGAGAAAACACTTCCCTGTGCAGTAACTTCCAATGACACACACGCATCTACCCAACCATAAATGTTCACACCATCTGTTCTCGTTACAGTTGAGCTCTCAAGCCAACTTCCAAGTCAGGCTGACAAGAGTTCACATGGCTCTGATCCACCAGCTCTTTTGCAGCTAGTTATTCATTTGCAAAGAGAATTACTAAGCCAACAGAGTGCTTCCTTTTGTATAAGGTCTGTCACAGACAGTACCCACTCAGCCAAACTCAGTAGCCAAAACACTGAGCCAATTAATGCTCGTGTATTTCTAAAATGTTTTAACTAATGTGTTTCTTCTGTCTCACAGATTTTTTTCCAGTTTTCTTCTCTTACAGGGTTTTGCAAATGTGCATAAAATTATATGGTTCACAGAAATTTTTCAGCAACTGCCTGGAGACTCATTACGCTTCATCAATTATGTTATCAGATAAAGATGGCATTAAAGGCACCAAACAAAGATGCAAATTTCGGATAGTTATAGGAAGGTAAAGCCGCCACTGAATATTCTTCAGTGGCAAAGGGTCAATGTGAAGTTAAACCGTAAAGAAAAAAAGGCTCCCTGTTGCACTCTTTCTTCTCTTGAATAGCCACTTAACATCCCTCGCTTATTTACAAGGTTACGCATCCTTGCTCTCTCCCACCTCATCCATCACATCCATCTCGTGCACATCCACTGCATATAAGGAAGCAAAAATATCTGACAGTTGCTCTAATTCGGTAACACGGATTCGCCGTTTCTAGATCACCGGGTCATAAGGCTGTTTAAAGGTGACCCACCAGCCCCCAAACTTCTTGCAGAACTGGTAAGTTCACCGGGCCACACAACAAAAAAAAAAAAAAAAGTTTTCACTCCCTCACAGCTCAGGACAATATAAACAGCAAACATTACAACCGAATTATAAACCCACATGGTTTCCAACAACACATTTTAAAAGACAGTTTCTCCCAGCAACCTTTTCTGAATTTCTCTCTGCAGGTGACAAACAGACTGATTCTTCTGCCAGAAGTACAACCAGAAATACCAGCACTCTGCCTCTTGCTAAATCACAGGTAAAGAGGGGAGCAGAGAGAAAGAACTGGACTTCTAACCCATAGGCAGCCTTGTTTTGGACAGAAAGGAGCTTTTTTCTTCCAACCTCTTTTTTTTTTTTTTTTTTTTTTCTTAACTGCTAGGCATTTCAGAGAGCTTGGGGAAAGAAATCAACATTGTGACAGATACACATAAAAATAGGATGCAAAACATTCTATAAATCGGAAAATAAAGCAGGCTTTCAGAAAGGCAGAACTACAGTCAAGCGTTATTTTATTACTGTATTTCCACCACCGGCTCTCCTCTGTTCCTTCCTCCCCCCCCCACCCGAACTACGGGCAAATCCATGAATTACATGGAAAAGCGTTCTGCGGGACATGGATGGCAGCTTGAGAGATAGAAAAACCCTACTAACCCAGTTCTATAGACCATGTCAGAGGACAGTATAGAATCAAACAAGTTAACGTTGGAGCTTACCATTTCGAGACAAATCAAGCTCCACCAGCTGCATGAAATTCGCTATTTCTGGGGGGAGCCGCTGGATTTCATTATCACTAAGTCCAAGCTTCCGTAACTTCACAAGTTGGAAGAAAGGCTGAAAGAAAGAAAAAATTCCGTGTCAGACAATATTCACACAACTCACATATAAGCACGATAAATGATAAGCAATAACTGGAAGCCGCTTTCAAAATTTGAGCTAATTAAAGTTATTGCTTAAAATCAGTTATGCAGACCTCTGTCAGACCTGCATCAGAATGAATATTTTGTTTTAATTTTTACATGCAAACAGACTATAATCTGTGTTTTACCTAAAATGAAAAATTATTTGGAAAAAAAACAAAAGCCATCTGTAAAGCTCACTATTAAAGATCAGAGCAGACAGACCCTAGCGAAACCCAGAGTGCTTGCTTCAAAATCATTAACGGGGTGAGGTTACCCAGCAGGGTAATTAAAAGCATCCTAATTACACGGGGCTCATTAGGAAGTTAATGCAGAGAGACACTTCTAAAGGACAAACCAGAAAACCCACAGAGAGGGACTGCCAAGGTCTTCTTCACTGGCAAACACCATAATCAACCAGGTTACGGAGCCGGCCTCCCTCGGGAAGACTTTCTTTCCAGCCTCAAACATCCTCCGCTCCGTGGCCCAGTTTTGGAAGGACTAATGCAAGTTGGGCGGGATACGCACGATTCCAGGTCTTCCCAGCTTGAAGAGGAACCCAACCCAGCCCTGTCCCTACGTTGAGGACATGGCCACGCAATGCTAGCGGGATGCTAACTTTCCCTGACCCCCAGCTACGGGCTCAGAGGGTCTGTCACCCCCCCAAGACAAAACAACCATCGGAGGAGACAGGCCAAGCTACAAGTCAGGTCAACCCCAGGTGCTGGGAGCAGCTGGTGAGTGAAAGACAAAACGGTTATTAAAAACCAATTAAGATGTAGGCATCTCTAGGAAAAGCTGGAGAGCCCTTATCTCATCACAGCTTTCCCCTCTTCCAGCCAGGCCTTTTGAAGGAGAGCGACTGCAAGTGGTGAGGATTTATGCGGAATTAAGTGACTTTACATGCAAGTCGTCTTGACCATAACTGACTGGACTCCTCAAATTTTGGAAGGTTTTTGTGCCCCTGGACTGCAGCGGCAGTTTTGCCCAGCAGTCAGAACCTGTGCATCTCACCCACCCATGGCCCATGTGTGTGCCTGCACCCTCATGGGTTTTGCCCCTCAAACCAACAGGAAGATGCTAGCAAGTTTGGGGTGTCTACCTACATTTAATCACCTACAATCCTTTATTGGAAATTAGCACCTTTTTTATTATTGTTTTACTTTTTTGTTTTTCTTTAGGTGCTGGAGCGTGTGCTCTGAATGTCTCTCATTTCTATCTTAGACTGATACAAGAAGAAGCAGTAAGACAGGCATCTTACTAAGAGATAAGGTTAAAATCATCTTATGAATTTGTATTATGATACAGGCTTTCAATCTTAGTCTGAGCATCTTATGCCCAAGATCATAAACCAGGTTTGAAGTGCAAGGTTTTGCAACCTCAGCCCCAATCTTTCAATACACTTTTTTGTTCCTTGTCACAGAAAAATAAAACACAACTGAAATTAATGTGTTTTCCCTCAAAAACATGGGTTCCTTTTAGGGAATAAAAAGGATAGAGCTTTAAAAAGTTTATAAAAACCTCAGCAGCCAAAAGATGCACCAGATCTAAATGCAAAAACTCAAAGGCATTTTTTGAGTCAGAGCAGCGGTCTGTCCCCACCAAGTATTAAAGGCTGTTGATAACAGAGTTAAAATTGTATGAGGGAGATAAAAACCTTTACAGTTCCACATTTCTAGCTCCCTAAAAACATATATTACAATTTTAAAAGCCACAAGTGTTTTTTCTTTGTCTTCACAAGATCCATAACTGCATTGTCATATCATTAACATTTTTTATATTCTAAAACAAATGCATCCCTTTTGCTAAATATTTATTAATATGACTAAACCAAGAATTCATCAGAAGCTTAGAAAAGCACTTAAAGATACTTTTGTGAAAACACAGCAGGAGCACACTCCACAGAAGTGATCCCAATCTGTCCTAACACTGTCCAAAATAAACACTTGCCAAAAAGTGTTCCTCAGACAGTGTGTAGCTGCTAAACTATATGGCAGTTATAAATATTAGTGTTCTACTACAAATCTTTTCATGAGCAACAGCTGTCCTTGCCAGAGATGCTCTACAATGGCAAGTGAGAAAAGACAGGAGGAACATGGTTGAAAGACAGAATGGTCACAGAAAGCTATGAAGACCTTGGCATCCCTGGGAAGGCTGGAAGGCACCCCACCACACGTCAGTGTTGTATATGTTTATTAAACGTGTAACAAACAAAATTGCACAATAGCTAAAAGCATTCCTGTTTCTTTAACTGAATACCTAAAAGAAAAATGAACTGGGAGCTTTATTTCTAGTTTGCATAACAACTTTTAATGAATGACACCGTTTCCTAGATAAAATCAGAAGCTGCAGTTATGTGAATGGCATTTCTTTGAACTTGTTTTTTTCCTTTAAAGTACAGAACTCAACCACTCTTGCATGTTTAGTACATCCTATTCCCATTTCAGTAACTATTCCTCCTTTATACAAGGAACATCATTAGTGTTCTAAAGCACTACTGGAGAGGCAAGCGCCTCCTTTTTGCCATGTTTGTTCTACCTGTCAGAAAGACCACAGGGGGAAAAAAGAGAATTAAGAGCTTACTGAACAGAGTTCAACATATGTAAATATACGTATATATAGATATAAATAGCTGTAATTTCTTAAATATATGCCAAGCAGAAACATGTTCCTAATTCAATGTATCAGACACAGTTCAGTCTCTATTTGAAAAGCTCTCATGCGAACCAAAGTGCAGTGGGGTTGTTGGCCAGAGCAGCACATCCACCCAGCACGCTGTAATTGCAGGTTTTGATTGCAGACCCGACGTCCCTGCGAGTATCTTGGCAACACTTTTAACGCTGCTCAGTTTAGCCAGCCTAATTAATAGCACTTCAATGAGACAAATAATTCCATAAGCATCAGCGCTAAAGAAGCCTACAACTTTCTACGTAGTGGCAATTCCCAACCTTCGGGGGAAGCTTTTCCTGCTACCAAAGAGTTGGTGGAGGTTTCTCTTATACGGATTTCCTAAGAACACACATCTTGAACGGAGTCCTTCTCATGCTGGAAAACTAACCAAGTGTCTCTCCTCCACTCAGCCACGTATTTTTTAAAAAACTTAATTCTGACAAAATTGGGTCGATGTCAGCCAACAGAAGAAAAATAAGAAAAAAAAGTTATAAGTGTATGACTCACTGAAAAGTATAAACAGTGTGATCCCACAGTCCTCATTTTTTATACCTTTTTTTTAAAAGAATACCACTACAACTAGCATTCGATTCTAAACATAAAAGTTAACAGAATTAAGCCAAACTAGTAGGAATGATAAAACTCGAGATCTTCTCCTGCAAAAGTGGCCAAAATACCACATGTTGTCAGCTTTCTTTCAAAGGTTCACTCCTGCAATAAAAAACACTCATGCCCGAGAATCTTGCCTGAATGCTTCAGCACCTTTCCTGATAGAAATAAAAAAAAAAAAAAAACCAAAACATGGAAATAGACAAAAACAATAGGCAATTGAAATAAAAAAAAAAAAAAAAAAAAAACAGGAGGGCACGAAGACCTAGTTGCAGCTAACTCTGTTTAAGGGGAGAAGCAACATCTCACTGCTAGAGCCTTTCCAGCGCTAGAGATGGCACAGGTCGCATAACAATGTGTACTGTGTTAAGCAAAATGTTTCCATAAAAAGGCTACTACGAGCAGCAAAGAGAATTAAAATTGGAACTTTTATGAAATCCACTGCCTAATTTTCGAGGTGGGCCAGCATGAGCAGCAGAAATTAGAACAAGACGGAGAGGAGGAAGAAAACTGCAAATTAACTCTAGTTTCAGGGTTATATTCACACAGGACAGAACGAGATTTTTTTTAATTTTTTTTGGTGCAGGCACTTGAGCTGTTGCTGACAAGCTTAAAAATTTGTGAGTACTTGTTCTTATGTCAAGTTTCCCTTAGACACCAATACAGATTTTCAACATATGCATGCTGCCTCAGCTTTAAAGGCTTCTTCAGGAAATTACAATATTACATTCAAACAGGAATTATGTAAACTACCAAGACAGAATACATTACTAGGTCCCGTTTCTTAAACGCCATCTATATTTATTTCACCCATTTTCCAAACCTATAGCCGAACCGCTAAAGGATGTCTGCGCTGTAGAATTAGAAAGTGACACACAGTAATTTAAACATAGTTTAACCCCTAATTGTATTCCTGCTTCAAATCTTACTTGAAGGTGTTTCTTCAGGCAAACACAAGCAGAAGCTGCAATTTGGTTTTGGTAAGTAAAGCAGTGAACAAGATAAGGCATCAAATTTGTGAAATAACCTCGCAGCACAGCTGACACAATGGTCTCCAGCTCCCCAGCCAAGTCCCCAATCACTTGCTTTTGGCTCCTAGAAGTTATTTTTCTGCCTGCACCATTGCATGGCTTCAGCAGGAGAGCAGGGCAAGCCCAACCTTTCTTTAGGGTACCATGCCGCTTGGTGGTCAGTGCCAGCAGTGTGCCCAAATAGCCAAGAAGGCCAATGGCATTCTGGACTGTATCAGGAATAGTGCGGTCAGCAGGACTAAGGAGGTGATCATCCCCCTGTACTCGGCACTGGTCAGGCCCCACCTCAAATACTGTGTTCAGTTTTGGGCCCCTAACTACAAAGACATTGAGGTGCTAGAGTGTGTCCAGAGAAGAGCAACGAAGCTGGTGAGGGGTCTGGAGAACAAGTATTATGAGGAGCAGCTGAGGGAACTGGGGTTGTTTAGCTTGGAGAAAAGGAGGCTGAGGGGAGACCTTATTTGCTCTCTACAACTACCTGAAGAGTAGGGGACACTCAGTGGTAAGGATTCCAGGGGATGAGACACTCGATGCCCTACACTAACCAACTGGTGGTATTTCAGATATTGCTTCTGCTCCAAAGTCAGCTACTGAAGATACCAGCCAGCTAGGAGTTGTTGAGAACCATGGCCACACTTAGACCCACAGCGAGCTGTAACGCGCCCTGCCCTCCACTTAAGCCGTCGGGCACCCCCAGCAGAAAGCCACAACTCACTTGTAAGCAAAAATCTCCTTCTAGGATGCAATCTTGTACATTGCCATCTTAAAATCCATCCTAGAGACACCCACCAGGCACAGGAGTACTGAGGAAAACCAGCAAGAGCACTGAAAGGGGCCACCTTCCCCTACAAGCACATTCTAACCAGCTGCACAATGAAACACTGAGGAAGCTGGATCCTGCTCCAGATTCACAAAGTGTGTAATGAGTTCCCAGAAGACTCCAATGAAGTCTAGTGTGGGTGTTATCAGCTTGGCATCTCCCACAAGCCTACCATCAACATCAAGATCCCTCAAGTTACTCCACCTGCCTTCTTCACCTGCAAGCAGGGACAGCTGATGAGGGCAACAGGGTTTCACAAATGTGGATCCTTCATGTTCCTCTGGGCCAAACACACTGTAATTTTCAAATAAAGTACTAAGCGAGACACTGAAACTATTTCTGAGGGCAGGAACTAATTCACAGCTCAGCACAGCAGAGTCACATGCAGTTGACGGCTCTGTATCGAAGTGTTACTGGAAGCAGCTACTGGATTCCTCTCAAGCCATGAGGAGATGTAGCAGCAGCTGGTGATGGACGATGGTATGCAGACCGCTGCCCACTTGCTAGGTGGCAAGCCGGCAAATGGACAACTGCTCCATGCAGCTGAGGTCTCTAATTCTGTCTTCACATGTTTCATGGCAAAACCAGAACCGCTACAGATTTTTGGAATGGTGAAAGATTGTTTCACATGCCCAAACCATGTTCGTAGAATATGCTGAAGCTGTACTTTGCTCTTACAGCGTCCTAGCACCGACTTTGTCATCATGAATAACAATGAAAGATGGCATAGGGGCAGACATTCAAGCAGGAATCCATACAAAACACTAATAAAATTTCACATTAATAGATTTCACGACAAGAGAAAGTATTAATCAAACATCACAGTTCATGGGCACATACCCTAACCAGAACCAGATGTTGCAACTGCTATCTCCCCCTCCAATGGATGCTTTCAAGCCCAGCAGGAAGGATCAGCCAGGCAGAAGCACTGTGGAGTGTCTACAGGAGACAGAGCAAAAATGATAACCGATGCCTCACTGAAGCTGGCATTCAACATCTACCCGCTCCGTTTCCAGCCCCATTTTCAAAGCACCTGCCATTTTCTGAACTACAGCCAACAGTGGGCCAGTGCAGGTCCTAGTCTCGGTTGCTACCATCATTTTAAAAAACGAACAAGGGACTACCCACTCTCAAAAACCAATACGCTGCAGCACTGAATTCAAATGCTGCTCTACTGAGCGACGCATCGAACAGGTTGCCTCATACTGTTTCCTGGCAGGAAAGGATTTATTTTCTCTTTTATGTCAATTAAGCAGAGGCAACAAAGGTTAAAGAGCACTTGATGCCATGGCTGTTAGAGTACAGCGGTGGGAGGGACTATCTCTGCCTTTGAGAGAAGCCAGAAAACATCTGCTACAACGAAATATGGATTCATTGCAGTTAAATGCATTTTCCGTTTGGAGAAACAAAAAAAAAAAACAAAAACCACATTTAATCTCACTAATGAATTTGCAGCATGCATTTTTCCAGCACACAAAATTGTTGGCAGGCGGTAACATCTTTTTTTAGACCAACTGATATAATTAGAAAAGTAACTCTATGTATAATCATAAAATTTATTTTAGAGCTACAGATGTGTAATCCTTTGCCCACAAACCTTGTCTTACCTGTGTACATCACACAGAGAAGGGGATGCTACCTATTTACTACAACAATACATCCCTTACAGAAAAAAAAAAGTTGAAAGTATTGAAACATAACAACCTAATTACTTTCTTCCAACTGAGGTAAAAAAAAAAAAAAAATCAGTAGAACTCAGCTGTTACTACAAAAAACTGCCATTAGAAAATATTTCAACCCAAGCAGACTTCAAAATCTTCTGAATAACCTCAAGGACATTAACAGGGAAGTCAGACTTCATAGGAGACACCAGACTAACTTCTCCCTCTGCTCCCATGGGGCTGTGGTCTTTCACATTTGATGTCAAAAGGCATAGCATCTTCTTCAAGTCTTAAACAATACAACAGAAAAATCAGGAAGCCAGCAGAAAAACTACACATTTATCTGGTAATAAACTTATTTGGAGCCTTCAACACAGTGTTCTACATTTAGAGGGATGTTAATATAATTTTATATCATAATTAATATAATTTTATTTATTTTAATAATTCAGTCATGCAGTGCACACTAGTACTAATTGACTAAGCTCACAAAAGGTTTTTACAAAAGGTAAGTATTCTCAAGACACTGAAGTTGTAAAGTTGCAGGTGTTCTTAGTATTTTACATAGCATTTGTCATAGCATTTGTCATACTGAAAAAAAGATTCTTGAACTTTCAGTAAAACTACCTTTACTGTGTGCGTACAGCCTACTTCAGTTTCACACAGTGGCACAGTTCTCTCTCTGATATTAACTGGAACTACATGCTTGTTCGAATCATATACTGGTATTTCTTCAAGAATTTACAGCAAGATGTGCAAAACACCATGACACTATCAACATTAAAAGTAAAACGCGATTAAAGTGAATAACAGTGAAAAACATGTCAATTCTATTTGCATCATTAAAAATATTAAAGCTAAAGACAGGTAAATTCCTTGACATGCCCTCTACAGAACCATAGAACAGTTGAGGTTGGAAGGGACCTCTTGGAGATCATCTAGTCTATCCAAACCCCCTACTCATAGCATGAGTCACCTAAAGCAGATCACCCGGGACCATGTCCAGTCAGGTTTTGAGCATCTCCAAAGATGGAGACTCCACAACCTCTCTGAGCAACCTGTGCCAGTGTTTGACCACCCTCAAAGTGAAAAAAAGTGTTTTCTTATTTCAGACAAAATTGCCTGTGTTTCAGTCTCTGTCCATTGCCTCTTAATGTCACGGGGCACCTCAAGAAGACTTTTGCTATGTCTTTGCACCCTCTCATCAGGTATTTATATACACCAGTAAGATCCCATGAGCCTTTTTCTTCTCAAGGCTAAACTATCCCAGCTCTTTCAGCCTCTTCTCATGACAGATGCTCCAAGCCCTTAATAGTCTTTGTGGCCCTTTGCAGGATCTGGCCCAGTATGCCCATGACTCTCTTCTCTGAGAAGCCCAGCACTGGACACAGCACTCCAGGTGTGTTCCCCCCAATGCTGGCCAGAGAAGGATCACCTGCTGGGAATACTTTTCCTAACACAGCCCAGGATACCGTTGGCCTTCTTTGCCATGAGGGAGAACTGCTGACTCATGGTCAACCTGTCAACCAGGTCACCCAGGGCCTTTTTCTGAAAAACTGCTTTCCAGACGGCTGGCCCCCAGCCTGTACTGGAGAATGGGGTTATTCCTCCCCAGGTGCCTGCAGGGCTTTGTATTTCCCTTTACTGACCTTAATGGGATTCCTTCTCTGACCATTTCTCTAGCCTGTCAATGTCCCTCTGAACAGCAGCATAAACACCTTTCTTATCAACCACCTCCAAGTAGATCCCTGAACATGCCAAAGTCTGTTTCCCAAAGTCCAGGGTTGTGATGTTGCTTTTTGACCTATTCCCTCCTCTCAGGATCCTGAACTCCACCATCTCACAGTTACTACAGCCAAGGTGACCATGGTCACTACAGACACTGCAACCCTGACCTTCACATCTCAACCCGTCCGTTCTTGTTTATAAGTATGAGGTCCAACAGAGCACCTCTGTCCATTGACTACTTGACTACGTGCCTTAGGAAGTCATCAATGCACTCCAGAAAACTCCTGGATTGCTTATGTCCTGCTGTGTTGTCCTTCCAGCAGATGTCAGGGCACTTCAAGACCCACATGAAGACCTGGGCCTGCGAATGGGAAGCTTCTTCCAGCCAGCTGAAGAAGGCATCACCTACTACTTCTTCCTGATCAGGCAGTCTACAGCAGACACCCAAAACAATGTCACGCACTAATCCCAACCTGCTCTCAGCTGGCCCATCATCCATCCCAAGGCAAAGCTCCACATATCCCTGCTGCTCTCTCACATGAGGGGCAACTCCGCATGCTTTCCTTCCTGGCCTGTCCTTCTCAGAAAGCCTGTTTTGATCCACTGCAGCACTCCAGTCATGTGAGACTTCCCACCACGTCTCTGTGATCCCAATGACATCTATAAATTTGAAAAAAAATGAAATAAAGCTTCTGGATGTTTACATCTTAAGAAGGGATGGTTATAACCCGTAAGCACAAATTTAAAGAGGAATATCGTATGATATCATCTCTTTCCACAGCAGATTACTGGCCATTGACCAAGCAAGCGTCTTTCAGGCTTACGGTTGCATAATGGCAGAACCTATAGCAGAACAGCGAAATTTAGTCTAAAAGGTTTTTTTCCTGACAAAAAGGTGTGGTATGGGAAGAACAGAGGGACTTTTTCTTAAAGAGCTTTCACAGGATTTTGGTACGATAACAGCATCCCTGGATTTCAACACCACATACAATAAAAGAGATACAGACGCTGCCTAAGCCGAAAGCCAAGCAGCAGCACACCATCGCCTTCTCTCACACAGAAACTGGGGCACGGGAGGGGGACAGGGTTTAACCAGGTCTCTCGGGGAAGGGGTCTCACATCAATCAAACGACTCTGCCGAGAAGCATTAGCATATAACACCAAGAAGAAAAATTACAATTCTCTCTCTCTCAGGGAAGTGAAGGGATTCAGAGTTGCATCAGATCAGGTTTACAAACACCACATAAAAATAATCCCCACAAGAAGAAAGAATTCAGCAGACTCTTAAACTAAACTATGCGTACATAAAACGGAATTTTTTTTTTTTTTGCCATTGGAGTCTCCACATAAACAACATCTGCAAAACATCTCACGGGAAAGTGGTTTTTATCCTTTGAGTAGAACAACTGAGCAGCAGCAAGACACAACAGCAGCAAAACAAGAGTTACAAGCTATTTCCACCACCCACCAATGCAAAGAATGCTAGTGATTTAATATAAAAGCCAAAATACAATACTGCATTCAAAGGTTCATAAAAAAAAAAAAATCTATTTTTTTTTTTTACAAAACAGTGGGGAAAAAAAATATGCAGAGATCCAGTTTTGGCCTGCCAATTCCATGCACAGAGAAATTAAGTTGACAGGATGTATCAGCCCTTAAATTCTAATGTACAGGAGCAGGAAACAACATTTCATCAACTACAGACTGATCTATAGAATTGAAAGCATTTTATTTTTATCTGATGCTTTTCATTAGAGAAGCTATTGAAATGCATCGTGCAGAATGTGTTATTTTCTTCTATCAAAGCAATTTGCCAGAAAGCCTACTCTTCAGCGAAGTATAGTTTTTGACGTGTAGCAAATGACATACTACACATTACAGCTTGAGTTGAAAAAGCCCTCCAGTTTTCACTCCTAAGGAAAATAAAAGTGGTCCAGGTTTAGAAAAAAATACACAAACTACATTTCTAAGTCGCTCTATGCACACTGGCAACCACGCACTATGGTTTTTTCCAATCAAATCAGACACACTAAATATTCAACAGAGGGCACTTAGGATCTAACACAGGAGAAGGAATTATTTAAGCAAGTTAAGAGACACACTCCACCACTGGCCCGATACAAAGCCCTTCCTTCTGAGACTGAAGGGTGCAGCTCTTTAATTTGTCTTGTAAAGCAGAAGTGGTGAGAAGCATGCTGACAGCTAGAAATTGCTGTTCTGTGGGAAAACAGCCACATCTGCCAAGAAAGGCCAGAGAGACCTCAATATTGTGGAAAACCACCAGCAGCTTAATAGCACACAGCCTGCTCCTCCAGTACATCCCACCAGGCTGGCTCATCCCGCAGAAAGGGTAAGAGCAGAAGAGGGAACCGGGGAGGCAGCAGAAAGGAAGGGGAAGAAGCAGAGTGTAAAGAAAAGGGAGGAAAAAAAAAAAAAGTTTGCAAGGGCAGTCAAGAATCCAGCACAGAAGGGACAGGAGAGGAAGCAAAGAATGAGAAACATAAGGCAGACGGAGCTGTTTAGGTCGGAGGAAGTAAGCAAGATCCTGGGATATCAAGGACGGGGGAGGATGGGAAAGTATGAACATGCGGGGCAAGGAACCCGAGACACCAGTGGTAACAGCAGAGAAAGGTCGCTGTCAACACAAGCACAAGTTCTCCATCACGTAATCAGGGAAGGGAGGGAAGGGCTCCAGGGGTCCAGCAGAGCAGTTAAGGAGAGCTGGGGAAAGAATCAGAGCACTGGCACGGGAAACTAAAAGGATCCCCATGCAGCAGCAAAAGGATATTTGTAAGTTACTGTACAAACAAAAATGATTAACTTGTATTCCTGAGAAGCTGACGGGTACAGCTTCAGAAAAGAATGTATTTGTGGGGAAAAGGGGGTCAGAGAAACTGAGTTCCTGGTCCACACATGCATTAACGCACAAGGGAGCAGACAAGGGGAGGAGTGGAAATAATGGGGGCAAAGACATCTCCCTCTGCTTCTTGGACATTTCTTTTCAGATGTTTTCCAGAGGAACCCTTCCTACCCCTCGCCCTTTAGAAAAAAGGTGAAGAATTCTACCATACCTTTTGGTCAGCCAACACAACATAAACAAAACCAACGGAGTAATTCTTTCAAAATAATGCACGTGTTATTTCTTGTTTCTCCTCTCCTGCGGACACTTCAGATGACGCTCACAACGTGCTACACCGCAATGCTGCTGGGTCTTTCTGCTTGCCCTTCCCCATCGAGATGCTACAGCAATTCTTTAAGTCATCTTCTGTCTTTTGAGGGGGTTCTTGTGTGTGTCTGTTTTGTTGGGTTTTTTTCGGTAACACCCTAACATAGGTCATGCTCTACTGTCCTCTGGAATAACAGAGGCTTTAAGTACGCCAGCAAAGAGTGCAGATTAAGCAAAGCCTAAGACTACTTCTGTACCTCAAAATGGAGGTTTTAGGGTGTATTAGAGTATATTCTTTTACTGGTGTATTGGAGCAAACTGACCAAAAAACGCTTTTCACTGCTACTTTATAAAACTGGGGCAGGGAGAAAGAGGGGCGAAGAGGGGAAGGGTGTGCATCCGACACAAGTTGCCCCATCATCTTGAGAGAAGTGCAGCGAGTTCATGTATTCCAACACGCCACTGATATTTATCTGCTTTAGAAAGCTTAACATTTGAAGGGACGAAAAAAAAATTGTGCAAGTGGAAGGAAAGCAGATTTCATCTGGAGATAAAACCATCATGGGTGTCTCAGACTTGCCACATGGCAAAGCTGGGAAAAGAACTCACCAGTATCTACTTGGTTTCAGAGAAGTATTACAAGACCTCCTGCCTGCTGTCATTGCTGTTTCAGACTGCCCCTGCCCACACTGGGAAGACGAGGTCTGAACTACCAGTGCATAGAACGAAGAGCAGGGCAGCAGAGTTGGGGTCGTCCTCATCCATCTCAACCACTGCAACTTCTGCTGCAAGTCACAGATTGCCCCTGTGGGGCAATTCTTCACTATTTCAAGGTGAGACTTCACAGTAGCAATTTCCTAAGGAGGATCACAACCACCTCAGTGGCACGAACACCTTATCGGTGTCACGGGATATATTACAGCATCAGCACAGCCCACAGATGATTCATCAGGAATCAGCACAGATCACTGTGAACTTCAGGACTTCATCAAGCATGGGAAAACATCTAACGAGCCGGCCACTGAGAGTTAAACAAGTCTCCTGGCTTGCTTAGGCCTCAACTGAGCCCAAAAACAGTTCGATTTTGTGTTACTGCCTTTATGCACATAAAGAAGAAACCTAATGGAGGCAAAGTCAGACTAATATATTATATTACACTAGATTAAGGGCATAACGACCACTAAGATCTATGCTGACCTAACATGTTTGTTAATTATACGCCCTAATGACTGCCTTCACGTTTTCTCTGCAAGAGGTATGGCGTACCCCTACTTTTTGTACTTATTTCCAATTCTGTCTGTAGTTTGCATCGACACTACCCTTTTCAAAGTAAGGGGAATGAACAGTGTACCCTGTAGCTACCTTCCAAGGGGAGATCTTCCACTATTCTCCTCAGCCAGACTCCTACAGCAGAACTTTTGAAACCTATTCGCTGGTAGAAATTTTAAACAAGGCTCTCCCCATCCACTTCCAGATTCAATAGATTAGTTTCACAACCAGGATTGCAGCTGTATTTTTGTACCCAGAACTCCTACAGAGTCAACACAGCTCCAAGATGATGGCACTATATCCATTTATCAGAAAACATTAATAAGGAAATGACAAGAAAAGTTCATAGGTCCACGCAGGAAGCCCTAATAAAAATGCCTTCCTGCATTGCTGACAAGGCTTGAAGTACTCAAGGACACATCCTACAACTATGTCTCTGTGGTTGTATTTCATTGGATTCCTCCTAGTCCAGCTAAAAACCCACAAACGTATTCTGACAGTATATTTAGGCACTCGTGTAATCTGATCCACGCACATACAAAAAAAAAAATCTAACTTCAACTTTTGCTTGATTCCACTGCAATGCCAAGGAGTCTGGGTTGTCGGTTGGTTTTTTGTTTGGTTTTTGGTTTTTTTTTTTTTTTTACCACCTCAGCTATTTTTTACATGAATGGGACTTAATATGTACTCACATGTAAGTAATGGGACGGAGTGGTCTTTTTAGCCATCACGGACAAAAAAGGGCTATTTCATATATTTCAAGGAAGAGGAGAAACAATGAATAGTTGCACTCTATTTACAGAAATAAATAACATATCATACCATGAACAACAGACATCATCGTTTACATTTGTCCACAACAGCCAGTTTGTACGGGATTTATTATTTCCTTAAAAAAAAACGGAGCGCCATAGGCCTCGATGGGATTTCAGTCACACGCGCATTCAGTAGCCCTGCAATAAGAAGTGCACAAGCCTGAAAGCCAACACTAAGAAGAAAAGTATCGTATGAAAAGAAAGAGGCTCCCGAGTCTAGCCTGTGCACAAAGCCAGCAGAAACTGCTGGAAGTAAAAATAGCACCCACACAGAGGCTATGTAAACCAGTTTTGCTCCACTTCAGAAGGATAAAGAACTCAGTCACAACAAGATGCAAACCTGCGCCGAGGAGTTTCAAAAGAAAAGCCAAATTCAATACGTCAGTTCAACCGAACATGGTTACTACCGTCTATAGGAAAACTTCTCCACCACGACTACTTTTACCACCTAGAGTGAAAAAGCAGTTTATGTGACAGAACTGAGTTTAAAAAAAGAAAAGTAAGACTGTTTAAGTTTTGCTATGAACAGACCAACTTTGATTCAGGTGGAAACAAAGGTGCTTTTGAAAATTCCTCTGGCTACTGAGTCAGTTCCTTGGATTCCAAATTAGCAAGAGTTCACACTCTTTTAAGGTGCAGCTTCCAGATAACACTTCCCCTCCAGTATCAAACTCTACCAACCACAACTCACAAAGGCTTCTCAGCTGTCCAAAGTTTAAAGAGGAAACGGGGAAAAATGCCCTTGGTTCACCGAGGCAAAAGTCAAGCGCATCTCCCCTCGCTCCGTATCCGTGGGCTCAAATAGTGCCTCGCTGGAATCACCCCCATGGAGCTTCTCCAGCAAAATCAGCAAGTGCCAGCCGGGGAGTCATGCTGGTGGGTACCACCTCGACCTCTCAAAACCACATTGAGTTGAAAGTGAATTCACCTTTTGACAACACTAACAAAAAAAAGCATTATGCGCAGAAATCTGGCTTAGGCGTTTCATGCAAGAAGCAAAACACTAACAACTGTGTGGGACTTAACTCGAAGAAGAAAAAAAAAAGAAAACAGGAAAAAAAAAAAAAAGCTTATTCGCCTCTTGTGTTTTGCATGAGGAAGTTTCCAGGAGTGGAAGGCAAAAACGGGAAGGCTGTTCCCTGCTAGAGGGTTTGGGGTTTTTTCCCATGTACAGAACAGATACTATCTATCGAAAGGGGAAAAAAGGGGAGGGAGTAATACCCTCCAAGGTCTCGTAATTCCGATGACGTGAATGTTAATCACGACATATATTCACATCCCGTGACTCCCGCCCTAACCCCTCTGCCCTCCAAACAGTACTTTCCCCCCCTGGAAAGCCGCGATTGGCCGCGTTTTGCTCCAGAAAGCCCATTTACCATCAAACACCGCTGAAATGCAGAACGCTCACCCCCGACTCCGGCTCTTCCCTTAACTCCTGGGGTCGCTCCCGGGCTGACGGCCCCCGACCGCCCCACACCGCCCGGAGCCCGACGGGGACCGGGATGTCACACCACCACCACCCCCTCCCCGCTCCGGGGACATCCAGCAGCCCCTCACCGCAGCCTCGGGGCGGGGAGCTCGGCGGGCACCTGCCGGGTGGCGGCGGGGGCTGAAACCGGACCAGCCCCGGTACAGGGATGGGGGGGAGGAGGGAGGGGGGTGTCGGTCGCCCCGGGGGTCGCCCCCCCGCCGTGTGCCGCTCACCTTGGGCAGTTCGCGGAGCTGGTTGGCGTCCAGTAGGAGCTCCTCCAGGCTGCGGCTGTAGCGGTAGATCTCCTCGGGCACGGCGGCCAGCGAGCAGTGCCGCTTGTCGATGGACTCCACATGGCGGTTGCACCGCCACAGGGGGATGCAGTGGAACATCGCCCCGACGGGGTAAAGCTTTGGGGAGGGGGGGGGAGAGGGGGGAGGGCGGAGAGGGGGCCGCGGGGCGGGCGGCGCCGCCGCTCACCGCCGCCCCCTCCTCCTCCTCCTCCTCCTCTTCTTCCTCCTCCCCCCCGCCGGCCGCAGCAGCCGCTGCCCGCTCGGCGGCCGCGCAGCGCAGGTCCCGGGCAGCCGGCGGCGGCGGCGGCAACCCGCATCCAGCGCGCCGGCGGCGGGAAGCGACCCCGGAGCGAGCGCGGCGGCTCCGGGAGAACAATGAAGCGGGAGCCGGAGGCGAACGGGGCGGTGGCGGGGACACCCCCCCCTCCCCCCCGCCCGCCTGCCCGTCCGTCCGCCCCTTTCCCCCCCGCCCCTCTTACTGCTCCTCGGCGGGCCGCTGCCCTCCCCGCAGGGACATCGCGGGGCGCCGGGCGCAGTGCCGCTGCCGCTGCTGCTGCTGCTGCTGGCGGCCGCCGCGCATTCCCGCGCCTGACCCGGAACACGGGCGGCCTCTCCCTCTCCCCCTCCCCCTCCCCTCCTCCCCCGTCCCGGCTGACATCAGCGGGGCCGGGCCCTACCGCCCCGCCCCGGACCCGCTCCCGCACCCGGCCCGCCCGGGGGAGGCGGCCAGACACCCTCAGCGCTCCCACCTCCCCCCCCCCCCAGCACCTCCACCGGCGCCGCCTCGCCCCGGGGCAGCCGAGGGCGGGCGCCCGCACAACTTTCAGCTGAGGAGTTTTACCCCCTCCGTCCGGGAGCGTAAAGCCCGGCACGGGGGCTGCTGCGACCGAAGGGGGGGGCGCTGGGGGTCGTAACACCACCCCCCCCCGGGGCCGGGGTCCGCCTGCCGTCGGGTGGGGGAACGCGGTGGAGCGGTGTGCGCCGCTCGTTGTAGCCGCTTTCCGAGGTGGTGGTCCCTACCTGCGGTGCTCCCAAAACATGGCCCAGCGGGAACGTCCGCGGAGCACGCGGACCTCTTCTCTTCGGTTGTTGGAACACGGCACTGGCGGGAAAGTAACGCAATAAAAATACATAGAGCGCTGTCTGGGTACCGTGGCCGCGGATGATGTTTTTCTTCTCAAACTATATTGTTGTGCCATTAAAAAAAAAAAAAAAAAAAGAAAAAAAAAAGAAAAAATCAATATACTACCTTCAAGGCTTTCTGAAATTAGGGTTTTTTCTTTTTAAATCCACTTTCAGAAGGGGTAGCAAAGGTAAATACACCGCCATGCCGGGCTCCAGCATCCCCATGCCTCTTTTAAGAGACGTTTAGATGTGGCGTTGGGGGATATGGTGTAGGGGAGAACTTTGTAGAGTAGGGTAGATGGTTGGACTCGATGATCCCAAGGGTCTCTTCCAACCTAGACAATTCTATGATTCTATGATGCGCTGAGCTCTCGCGGCAAAACACAGCCTCCAGAGGCTCTCCCCCTCTCTGCTTGCACAACAGCAATTTTGCCATCTACACAGTGACATAAAATACTTTTGAAAACGGGCACTCAACATCAGAGCTGCTCTTGAGATATTGCTGATTTCTTGCATAATTATAACTGGGCGCAGACACAGGAACAGGGGAGAGGGGGAAGGTTATTGTGGTCACCTCTGTTCTCCAATCCCTGCACGGTGCTGACAGTCTTAAAAAGTTGCAATGTACTTGTTGTTGTTTTTTCTTAAATCAGCTGATAAATCTTCCAAGCTACACTTGTTTAATTTCTGCGGGAATTGGTGATCTGCCTATTTTGGAGTTTTAAAAAGGATATTTTAGGAGCTTGTGTGCTGTTACTCTTTGCTGAACTACAAAACAAGAAACTTTCAAAATGTTACCATTTTCCTGTCAGTACCTTAAAAAAATCAGTCAGAACCAACAGATTCTTTCTTCAATCAATATACCCAGTAATTAAAAAAAAAAAATATGTGGAACCTCCCAACATGTCTAAATAAAGTATGTAAAGAAATCTGCTAGCCCACGGGGAAAGAACTGTAAATATTGCTGACCCGATAACAACTGAACTGAAGTGGTTTTTCACAAAGCCACAGGAAACGATCCGAATTCTGACCATACCACGATTAAAAAATGCGTGTTGGAGAGAAAGCGTCAGCATTTCACCTCTAAGGACCATAACTGGGTTTCCAACATAGTTTTCATCCCCTACAAGTGTATGAACCATTTATAGCGCACACAAAAAGAAGGCTGTGGTTGATGTTTTTCATCCCGCGCTTGAAAGGAAGATGATCGCCGAATGGTATTCTGAGCAGGGCTTGGAGATCGGTGCTCTCAATATACCTACAATATTTTCAGGCAAGGATTTTCTTGGCTCATGTAGTAGTACTCAGGGAGGGTGCGTTCATAAACCTGTTCACGTGTGGTTGGAAACGGGACGGGCACGCACTGGCGCTCTCAGGCCTTCCCAGCCCCAGGGCAGGAGATTAGATAACTATGAGACAGGAGAGAACCAAACAAAGGTGGTGTGTGCCGGCCCAGAGCTTGGCCAAGGTGGGCCTGCAGGAGGCTGACCAGCAGATCTCAGAGCCGGAGGTGAGGAGGACCTTCACTATCGCTCTCAGCAGGTCCCAGCCAGTGGCCAGCCGGGTGCTGGCAGTGCACTTGTTCCAGCTGCTGGTGAGGCTGGTGCTCCCTGGGGGCAAGCAGAAGGGCCAGGTTCAGAAAATCGCGCTTCTCGCGGCAGCTCCGACCCAAGCTCTGACACAGAAAGTCTTGAACCAGACGAAGGGAACACGGTGCTCTCAGCAGAGACCAACCAAGATCTGCTACCAGGATTGCCTAGCCTCAATTCAGTGACCATTACATCTTCTTGGTGCCTCTCTTCCTAGGGAACCCTTCGGAGAAGTGGGATGCAGGGAAGCTGTGCATCAGGGCAAGTGAATAAGGAGGGCTGTGGCTGACTGCCCCCAGTATGCACAGGACATGCAGTTCTATATAGGAATACATCGTAGGGATGGGCTGGCGTGAAAGCATTTAAAATGGAAGAACAATATGACTTGCCTAATTGCCAAAGGGGAGGGTGAACAGGTTGACTCCTGAGCACCAGCTCTTAAGAACAGGCTTGTGAGTGTCACTTCAGGTCCTGAAGATACCCTGCGCATCTCCTGCTCGGCTGGAAGCATCTACATTGTCCCACAGCTGAGCCTGACACCAGGCAAGAGCTCCAGGGGTGGCACACATGCCAGCTTGTGGTGCTCTCTGTCCCACCATCTTCTGTGCTGTTTGGGAGAAATGCCCAGCACACCCTCCAGGCTCTGGAGGGCTCCAGATCCCGGCACACTGATCTGTCTCGGAGGCTTGTAAACAGTTTGAGCCTTTCTTGCATGACAAAGACATGGAATCTGGCATGAGATGTCACTTCTGCTGTCATGTGTCTCATGACTAGGACTCACTGTGACAAGTCTGGACAGTAAGAGGAGAGTGACAGTGACCGTGGGGTGAGCCTGGGTACATTAACGAAGGATGAGGCAAGCTATTTGCATGCTCCTCATGAGTGTCAGGGAGTCCAGGGGACACAGTGATGGCAAGAGAGCTTAATACTTATTTGTGACATCTGCCTTCACCAGCTGACACTCAAAGTGAGGATAAAGAGCCTCTTGCCCTTCTCTGAGATGGACAGGTACTGTCGTAGGGTCTTTGATAAAATCCTTGGCAGCTCAGGACATCGAATCAGTGCCAGTGGCCCTGGTCCACTGCACACCTGAAGATATAGCCTGAGGCTATGGTATGGAAATAGGCATCAAGGAGGCCAAGAGGCAAACCAGTGCCTTTGTTGAGGAAATAAGTGTTCTCACAGCGAAAAGCATCATCCTGAGCGAATAAACCTGCTCAGCTTTGGTCGGTGTAATGAGTTACTAGTCTCTATTGTTCTGCCGCACCAAGAAATAGCAGCAATAAAAAACCCTTCCCTAAACCAAGAAGAGACCAGCTCTGTACCCTGTGTGGCCTGAAGAAGAGTGACCTCCAGTTGGGGCAAGGTGGGAGAGGTCTTTGAAAAGAGGTGGGAAAAGAGAATTGTGATACAATAGAGTAACCAGAAGCTTTAACCAGGCACCCAGGAGGAGTTGTGAGCAAGCCGAGGAGGACAGCAAATTGCCAGGGTTCGTACTAACACATACCTGACAAACTTCTTACTTGGGGCAATTGTGTCCCCCAGGGGTAGAAGTGCTGCCCTCTCTGATAGCAGCAGTCCTGCTGCGGTACACATTTCCACGGTAAGCCAAGGTGTGGCTCGCATGCAGAAGGAAAGGTCTGTTGCTCTCCCAGTTCTGCAGGGGATTACCTGGCTCCAAACTGCCATTTGATAACCATTTGGTCTGCTTTAGCTTCCTTTTTTTTTTTTTCTTTTTGAGCACTGTTATTTAAATCTTTCCTTTTCAACTTTATTTTCCCCCCTTTTTAGTACTTCTAAAAGTATGGTAGTACTTTTATATACTGGTTGGCTGAATTTTAGTTACTTGGGACAGCTTAGTTTTATTTTTAAGACTCTCCCAACAATGCCAGGAGCCTTTATGCTGTACAAAATCTTAAGGGAGGTAACGCCACTACCTCTTTGGGTAGAGCAATGAATGCGTCGCAGGAGCAGCTTCATGCTTCTGTCCCGGCAGGCTGCTTTCTTCAGCCTTGGGTGGACAGGGTCAGACTTCTACCAACTCCCCTTTGGAGGGGCACAGGAGAAGTCCGCTCTCGCCGTGATACCACAGTTCCTATTTCTTCCTGCCATTCCTACGGTGATCGGGCGACCCACGTCAGGCTTTGTGGCAGGCGCTGTTGCCCCATTAAACAGCGTTAAGCTGTATATTAACAAAGGAGAAATCGTTACCAAAGACATTCCTCTTCCGAGAAGGATTTACTGTTGGGAGCTCGTTGCACTCCCAGTTATTCGCAGCACACAGGCAGCAGGCTGGGAGGAGGGTGGGAGGGGTGGGAGCAGTCTCTCCTGCATGGGATTGCCGGCGGGGATGTGTTGCGTGGAAGGCATCACCCTGCCGAATAGGTCAGTGCTCCCAGGGCTCTCCATCAGGAGGGACGGCAGGGGTACCAGTTACACTCACTGTCAGATCGTAGTTGAATTTTGGGAGACAGGTCATGACCGAAAAATGAAGGTCTTCTAGGCTATCGAACAAAGAGCCATCCCCCAGTCACTGCCAGGCTGGTCTGGGGACGTAGCCAAGAGCTTCTGTGCTGAAAATCTCTATTTCTCTTTCTGGATACCATCATCCTGTGTGCTCCCAAACGAAAAATTAGTTTTATGTTACTTTTAAGGAATTCAGACAATGAAATGTAAAATATAGATAAGGCTGGGCTGATCTCAGGAGTATTCCTGGAAGTTATTGTTTGAAAAAAGCGAGAGCAAGGTCACGCTGCAGCGCTCCCTCCTTGGCACGGCTCGGACGGGCTCCTTTCTGGCTTGGCAAAAGGCAAGTCAAGCAAACAATGCCAAGTTTTAAGTTGAGATTCTTATAAAAAGGCCCTAAAGCAAGGATATCCATGGGTTTGGGTGAGTGCAGAGGAGGTTAGTGCTGCTAGAAATGAAGCAGTGATAGTCAGAATCAGACACTGACAGTAAAATACGTTGTGGGGTAGAGAGAAAAAAAAAGAGAACAGATGGAAATAGATTTTAGCACCAGCACAGTTTAAGTAGTTTATAAAGCCCACTGTTCAAAACCCACTTAAACTAACACTAGGAAAAATACAATAAATAAAAATAATAATAAAAAATCAAGCAGGCCAAGTTCTTGAAGCCTGTTCTGCATTCGGGACTCCTTCCCTCCCCCAGCCATATTTCCCGAGCCTCATTAGCGAGAAAGAGATGCAATTACAGTGCACAGAGAAGCCGGGACAAAACCAAAAGAGTGCGAAGAAGGGAAAAAGACCCAAGTACAATAGCACCAGTTTCGGGGGGGGGGGGGGGGGGGGATAATAATCTAACCAGCACTCGGTTGCTGCTGGAAGAGTAGTTACCCACCCCTTTGACCAAATTAAACGGGAATGCTGCTGAACCCGCAGCAACCATACTCCAGCCTGCAGAGCTGCTGAGAGCCAGGCCTGGCAGGGCGCTGGAGTTAATTAGCGCTGACATACTTCTCTTTTCTTAGTTTTGCTGGTGGAAGGCTCCGGTCCCGTTTACTCTTCAGTTTTTGTCTAAATTGTTTGGAAGGGGGTCGTAAAAGCAGCGGGAAGGCGTGACTATAAAGCGTTCCCATATTGATTACAGAGCTACAAATACAGCTGCAAATTGTAGTTACAGCATCACAAGTGCCACATCCACAAAGTTTCTGTACGTCTGAAATAACTGATACGGAACGATATTAATGTCTTAATAGTGTAAAGACACACCGAAGAGTCGCAATGAATTATTATAGCCATCATACCAAGCTTAAGCAGCACGTGCTCGTGGCAGCGCATTTAACGCGTTCACTGTGGTTTTGCAGCGTTATAAATAGCAACCAGTGAGCAAAAGCAAAAGCTGTAGCATCTCTTCTCCTCTCCACCCCCACCCCCAAACAAATCGCTCACGGTAACGTCAGCTTTTATTTGAACACAATGAGCTGTAATCACATGAGGTATTACTCTGATTTAATCCTATTTGCTTCAGTTTGGTTTGCAAGGAGTGGCCAGTAATATGAGGTTGCATTGTGTCCTATGGTTTCTTATTTCACACCAACTTTCAAGGGCTGACACCCATCATCTGCTTTGGCCAGAAGAACAAAGCGATGGGTTCTGGCAGGTAAGGAGAGGAGATTTTCCAGTGGCTCAAATGTTTTTTTTTCCCTTCTTCCTTTTTTTTTCCCCCCTCCCAATTGCCGGACTGGCTGTCAACAGCTGCTGGATAGATGCTGAGCCCTAAGTATTTTTTCAGGTTGTCGCTATATTCAGCTGGTCCAACACAACCAGACACAACCTCCTGCAGCAAATTTTGCTTCTCCAACCACCATGAAGAGAACAAGTAGAGACACGAATTCAGGTCTGTGTTTATTTTTTCCAGTCAACACCATGATGTAGCTAAATACCACTTGACTGCACATAGCTTGGTGCTCTACTTCCCATGGCCAACAGAGACAACCACGCTGCCGGGTTTGGCATGAAATGAAACGGCAGATACCAGCCCGAGGTAGGTCACCCTGCCTATCAGTCCAGCCTGGGGATTTTGGTAGGCATTAAGCCGCGCCTTTCGTTTCGTGCCATTTCACGATCTTTATCCTCTGAATGAGGAGAGACCCGCAGCCTTCAGCAGGCTCTGCCGGGGGAGCGGGGCTGCTGCGGGCTTGCGCCAGCGCAAGGGCAGCAAGGAGGAGCATCGCTCTGTGCGTCAAGAACTCCTACCAGGAGCGTCCTTACGGCCATCATTTCAGGTACCGATTGACGGACCTGGAGAATGTGCTACTGATTTACGAAGCAGCTAGCACTGGGGCTAACAGAAATTTGACAACAATTAAAAATATTTTGACTGGCTCATAGTTTTTTCAAAACTGGTTGGGGTTTTTTTTTGACATGTGGTTCCTAATTTCGTTCTTCCTCTCATCTTAGCTGGAAGGGAAGTTTAAGGCCCTTAGAGTAATCAAACGGGGTCTTAGCTACAATTACACACACATGCAATTCCACATTTGGTATTCATAAACGCAAGTTTGATGTTGCGTCTACTCTTCACTGATTTCCTATTATAGTTATTTAGCTCATATAATGCATGTTGATTAGACAGTTGTACTTCAGTGACTTTTACCATAGAAGATTGTTTTTCTTCAAATTATAGAATACCATGTTAGAGAAGTGCTATGGATCTTCAGGAAAAAGAATGAGGAGATTTCTGACGTTTCTCCTTAAAGCAAGAGGAACTGATAGATGGTGAAAGTTGCTTATTTAAGGAATAAGACCCAGGATAAAGGAAATATAACTGGAATTTATTTGGACTGTCAAATGGAAAAATTGTAGTAAGCAGTTGCACCAGGCAAAATATTTTTTCTGCCTTTAATTGTGTCAGAGTAACAACTGGCATTAAAAGCAGATGTCTGAATCCAGTGAGCTACCAGGTATGATGTAACCGTTTAGTGAGGAGCACAATTGTCTTCAGAATTAAATACTTTTCTGAAGAGACATTATGCGAGTACTGAAAGGTAAGCTAGCAATTTAGGACATATATGCAACAGCTCAATCTTGTAGTTAGAAAAAAAATATAGTTTAAGAAAATAGCTAACATTAAAAAAAATACAATAATAGAAAAATAACTGCCCCTACAGTTGATAACAAAATGGTAAAGCTTGTGTGTCCAGGTCACAGCATTTATTAACCAGCTACCCAGTTCTGTAAAGCCTGTGCTACAGTTGTCACAAATGATGGCTTTCAAAAGAATTTAGGTCAAGTAAACACTTGGCAAACAGACAGACTGTGGTGAACTGGAAGTTCATGCAGGCACCTTAGAAGCTCTGCAGGCCAACAGAAGGAGTAAATGGAAAGCAAAATGGGCTGGAGCGTGACCCTGGCATGCCTTTATCGAACTCCTACCAGTCCAGCAGTTGGACTAGATGATCATTGTAGGTCCCTTCCAACTGAACTATCCTATCCTATCCTATCCTATCCTATCCTATCCTATCCTATCCTATCCTATCCTATCCTATCCTATCCTATCCTATCCTATCCTATCCTAGGTCTTTTTATGAGAGAAGAGGTGTTGCCAGGTACCAATCAATGTGCTCACTTAAGACTGTTTTGTACTCGAAGAAAGTACTTGAATTAATTTGATTGTATGAACATCTGAGATGACTGAAAACGTTTGAAAATGTGTGGATCAGAAAAGAATCTGGTGATCCCGTTGGACACAAATCTGAAAAACAGGCTTCTTCCAGCTGATACCAGTGGTGCAATACACATCTGGTCTTGCCCACTGGTGGGAATCCTTGCGTGGAAGCACCATCACTCACTGTGAATACCGCTTAGCATTCATTACAAAATGCCTGCTATTTCTTCAGCCAGCATGCAAACACACATCTTGAGCCTGGACATTTTATTAAAATTTTTCATTCTGTATTTCCGTTTCCAGTTTCTAGCACTTCATGCAGACACCCTGCAGATGCGTTGGCCAACAGGAGGCCAGATGAGGGTGAAAGGGAAACCCGGTCGTCTTCGGCATTCTCATTGCAGCCACATTGTTGGGAAGAAGCGGCTTGTAATTTTGCAGCCTACACATCCATACGGCCTTGCTGCACACGGCGCCGGGCTCTCGGCTCATGGCACAGGTTTGACTTCTCATCCACCTGAAATCCCACTCCTTGTTGCGGGCTTTAGGCCGTTCCGACACGTCAGTGCTTTCAGGTTTAGGAGCTGTACGGATGGGGTTGTCCCTGGGTGGAAATGCTGCTGGGATGTGGGCTCCTCCACAGAAACAGAGCCCACCCAGGTACCCCTTTTCCCATATATCGCTTTTCCCCCAACTTTCCCAATACAGCCACGCTCATCCTGTGGAAAATGGTCTCTTCCCAGCAGGAAGGACAAGCTGCCCCGGAACAAAATCTCAGCAGAAATCTGATCCCAGATACAGATTTTGGACCTAATGCAGATCTGGCTGGATGATGCAGTTTTTCCTCAATTCTTTTGTCTCGTTCTTCCTCCCTGTCCGTCTCCTACAGGACTCACATGAGATCACGACGTTTATTTTCCAGAGGGTGGGAAGCTCTACGCTATAATCTGAATTAATCTCGGGGCTGCAAACTAAAAGGAGAGAACGGTGAGAGGACACAAATAGCTATAAATGAAGCCAAAAAAAAAAAAAAAAAAAGAAGTATTTTGGCTTTTCTAGCTCCTGGAGACACACTGTAAACACCAAACGGGCAGGTTCTCCTCCCGCACACAATACCCAACCACTGCAGGTTTCCTGTCTTTGCTTCCCTGCTAACCTTCCTCAGCCGAAATCCCTCCCGCCCGGCTGAAAACAAAGCCCCTTTCTTTACGGTTGGAAACCTCCCTAGGAAGCAGAAGGGCACCTTTTCTCCTTCTGTCATCAGGAGCGATGGGAAGAGCTGATAATCTCCATCATTAGCTGGCCCAGCACTTCCTTTTGTAAGATCTAGTTTCTACTTGCTCAAAACTTCCCCAGACTTCAACTGTCAGGGTAATGTTTTCTACCTTGTAAGTCTGACTCAGAGTCAGGTATTTTAAAGAAGGTTTCAGCTAAAACGATCAGCTGGTTCTGAGAACACGCTTACCAGAAAATACATTATGCCTTACCTTGAAAAGATGCACAGTAATTTTGCTACCGTGATCATTTCCTTTGGGAAAAAAACAAAACAAAACAAAAAAAAAAAAAAAAACAAAAAACCCCACAGTCCTTTTAGCAGAAAGGGTCACTTAGCAGAGAGATCAGTCTCCTGTCACCGGTGTGCCTCTTGCTGCCGCAGCCGTGAAACTTGTCCAATATTCCTCTGAAAAAAATAAAAATCAGTTCGCATAGGCTCAGCAGCATGCGTACCTAACAAGCCTGATACTTAGCGGCTAAAAATCCCCAAATCCTCTGTGGACTCGGTCAGCTCTGTGCCCCCAAGAGCGGCAGGAGGGCTGGGGGAGACAGGGGATCTGCCTGGCTGCGCTGGGGCAGAGGGAGAAGGGGGCTGCCTCCACCGAGGATGGGGCACGACGTTGGGGGACACAAGGGACAGGGGCTGTGGGGGGCAGCAGGGGCAGTAGCAGGGGAAGAGAGAAAGGGAGGGGGCAGGAGAAGGGGGGGTGGCAGTCCCCAGAGGCACACCCCCCAAAATGCCCTTGAGAGCCATACCCCAAGGCAGACATCAGTGATTCCTTCCCAAGGAAGGGGATGACCTGGGTCTGCTGGTGGCAGTGGGGGCTGCCACCCCCAGAATCGGGTTTCCAGCAGCAGGTGATGTCCTGGGACGCCTCCCAAGGCCTTTCCCCGCAGCGGGGTCCCAGCAGGACCCTGCAGCCGGGACATGTTCCAGCTCACGGGACACCCTCTGCTGCAGAGACATCTCCCCAGCCCCGTGCTGGAGCAGAGGAGACCTTGCAATGGGCTCCTTGCAAGCACTGGCTGCAGCAAGGTGCCGGTTCACTAACCAGATGAAGCAAAAATGAAATTCCTCGCAGGTCTGTCATTAACATAGCAGGAATTTTTCTCTATATAGGGAATAAAGGCCCATGACCCGTAGCCTGGCACGGCTGCACAGTCAGTGATCTGGGACACGGAGCACCAAACAGGGGAGAACTGCAATATGTTTGCTCAGCCTTGTCCCATATTATAGCATCTCAGCCCCTCCCCGCCCCCCCCCCCCCCCCCAAAAAAAAAAAAAAAGGCTTATTTTGAGGTCAGCCTTACAGGCTGCATCCACACTGCTTATTTTGAGGCAGATTTGTTGCCCATGCAAGCTACTTACTTTGGGGACTGCTGCCATTTCTCAAGAGGTAAATCCTGGCTGCACCCTGAGCTTTAAAGGGCTCTGCTCCTCTCTAACGAGCTGTGTAACAGTTCAGCAGCTTCCATCTGTCTTGTCAGGCCTTCTCTTGGCATCCAGCACACAAAAAAAAAACACGGCCCCTGCTCATTCCTAGAAGGGACAGAGTGTTGCCCGCTTGATGAGCGGATATATTTGCAGGCAGTCTGAGTACAAGCTGCTTAAAAGGAAAATGTGCGCACAGGGATAAGGTTTCCCAGCCTACGTGAATGCAGATGTATCTGTAAATGGACATAGATCAATTATTGATTTTAATTTGAGCTGCATCTGGGCTTTTGTACTGTGGAAGCAAAATCCTCTGTGTTTGCTGTAAATCTAGGGTTTGCTGCTTGCAAAACCCTTAATCTCTTTTCAGCACTCCAAGTCAAATCTCCAGTTTTGCAATGACTAAAAGCAGTGTCCCACATTTCCCAAAGAGATCTTCAAAAGCTGCAAGAAGAAAAAAGTAGGTAGGTACCCCAAAATCACAGTGGGCTGCAGCTCTCCCGGAATGACCATGAGCACCAGAGGGAAAAGTGGCAGTGTCTGACCTCAGAACAGAGATGTTGGGCTCCAACCCCGTTTCTTCTTCATCCGTATTCACCGTCACCATTAGCGTGGTCCAAACTGCCCCTCAGAATGACAGAAAAGGATCATTAATTCTTCTCCACCAAGAGGGTGAAGGCCGAGGACACTGCAGGCTGTCACCGGTTCCTAAGCAGTTTAGAAGCCAAATTTTCTGAAAGCCAATAAATTAGATGCACCATCAGTGCCATTAGCCTAAGGCAAGCAAATTTCACAGCGGTATCACGGTTTCTAGGGCAGCAACGTGATATTTAATTTGCTCCCCCAGCCTGGTCAGTCCTGCAGCAGGAGCGGAGAGAGCTCATTTCCAGCCAGCCACGGCCGGCTCCTCAGCTGCCAGCACCTCCAGGATGGGAGCACTCCTGCCTTGCACGTCCTCTTCCAAAGCTGCCCTTAGATCCTCGCTGTGTCCACAAAGCAGTCTGCTCCTACCACACTCTGCTGCTTTCCCTTTTACAGAAACATCAGTGCGTACTTGAGGTTAAGGTACCAATCTCACAACAAGCGTTGTGTCATCCAGATCTGCTGTGGTGGTTTTCTCTCTGTCTTTCTCCCCGCTCACGTGAACGTTAGGTTTGTTTCAGAGTCTGGAAACCAGCTCGGTTACAGAGCTGGGAGCAAATCCTAGGACTCGGAGTCCTCTCAGGAGCACCCCAGGTTTCTGCCCACCCGGGCAGCTCTGGGCATGCTTCCCCTTCCACAGCAGGCACGATGGGATGCCAAGGGGTGAGCAAGTTTCCATGAGGATCTACAGGTCCTGCAGAGCCCTGCGTGGAACAACAGCATGTTCATCTCTTTCTGAAGTACTCATCCAATGCTGAATCACTGAAAAGAGACATTAGCGAGCGGATAAATGAATGCATACCTGGCCCCAGTCACCTCAGGAGACTTCAGCAGCTACAGAGGCTGATGCCCGCTGGAGATAACGCCTCATGCACCAGCATGGTAGGAACAAAACTACCATGCTGGTACATGAATTGTACATATCTAGTTTAAGTATGTCTGTTTATACCAGAAGGCGAGTTTGCTTTATGAGGGAAAGAAGTCTAGCCTTAATTTTTCTACTGAGTTTGTCCTCTGGCAAAACCTGCTTTCACGATTTCAAACAAGTGTTTACATCGCACAAGCTGCCCCTTGTTGGAAAGATAACGTAGTTTAACAGCGGCTTAAACTAGAGAAATTAAAAGGTAGAAAGCTAGAAGAAGTAGATTTATTTTTCTTGAAACTTCAGACCAAAGAAAATCAACTATGTAGTTTTTCATTAATATGTTTTCCACGTTTCATGAACAAACATGAAATCCACGTGCGGCTACAGACAGCCCTTTGGCAATCCTTCTGCCAGCTCAGATTTTTATAAGTTGTTGGAGAGTGTTTGACAAGCAATGTCAAATCATAATCAGAAGACCGGAGTGTTTGCCAACGAGGATGATGCCATTAGTGCTGCAAGAAATAGGAGAAGGATGGGCGAGAGCTTTAGCTGCCGGGGAAGCTCAGGCAGAGAAACGCCCTCTGTGATGGTGGGCTGGAGCACCTCTCCTATGAGGACAGGCTGAGAGAGTTGGAGTTGTTCAGCCTGGAGAAGAGAAGGCTCCGGAGAGACCTTATAGCAGCCTTCCAGTAACTAAAGGGGGCCTACAGCAGAGCTGTGGAAGAACTTTTTACAAGGGCATGTGGTGATAGAATGAGGGGGAAAAGATTCAAACTGGAAGAGGGGAGATTTAGATTAAACATTAGGAAGAATTTTTTCACTCTGAGGGTGGGTGAGACCTCTGAGGTTGCCCAGAGAAGTTGTGGAGGCCCCATCCCTGGAAGTGTTCAAGGCCAGGCTGGATGGGGCTTTGAGCAACCTGGTCTAGTGGGAGGTGTCCCTGCGCACGGCAGGGGGGTTGGAACTAGATGATCTTTTAGGTCCCTTCCAACCTAAAAGGTGGGTGGTGATGGCTGCGGAGAAAGCAGGCCTTCTGAGAAAACACGAGGGGCAGCCCTCTGGGCAGGTGTAGCAGAGTGGTCATCACTACACGAACAATGTAATTACCTACTGCTGACGAAGTCTTCATACGATCAGATCAGGACTCCTGTGAGCAGAGGGATGAGCCCTTGGGAATTCATTGGAAAAACCGAGCTGTAGTCAGAATCCACAGTAAAAACTGCAATAAACTCTAGTGAAGGTAGCACTGGAAAAAGAAAGAAATCTAATGAACTTCTCTGTGTTTAGGAATGCGGTTGTCCTGCAAAGCAAGCTTTTACATAAATAGCAGTTCAGTCATCAAAAAAGAGGGAAAAATGGAGAAAGGAGCAGATTAAATACGTGTTCTGCATCCAGGAGGAGTTTAATTACCTTGAGAAGTGAAACTGATTCCATTGCTTTAGGGGTGGTAAGCTTGGAGTTTGGCAATACCCAACACGCACAGAATATTTTTATGCAACGCTCTGCAAACTGTCAACAACACGTGGCCTTCCAGCTGATCAACCTTTGCAGACCTTGGAAAATGAGGCCATCCAGTGGCTGAACGTTATAACTGGGATTTTCATCAAGGATTTATGTCTGTGGCAGAACCTCACCAGTTATGCCAAATTTTTGCCCTTCACAGAGACCTGAAGTAGGTCACGTGTGGAGCAAAGGCTTTTACAGAAGCCCTCTCCACTGGGGTAAATTCAACTTAATAAAAGGCTCGTGATTGTAACAAACGGTTTGAGGCCATCAAGAATATTGCTCTACCTTTCTTTCTCTGCTTCCCTGGGATCAGAAGCTCATGCTTTTATTTATATTACACTTTTTTTTTTAAGTTTTCAAATCCCATCGTGTTTCTAGCATGGCCTCTAAGTCTCTCATTTAGTTACAGAGAGCAAACACGGCTGTGAGTTTTGGAAACCCTTAGCACCTAACCAGTCTCTCTGGAACCAATCAGCACAGCAAGCGTTGCACACCAGGCGGTTAGTGGTTTAGCCTCAGATGCACCAGATTTGAATATTTACACCTAACTCCTATTACTGTAATATTCGAAGACCGATTGCAGCAATTAATCACATTTCCAAATACATATTGTAGGAAAGAAACTAAAATATTAATAGATCAAATTCAGGCTTTCCTGCCAGGAAATTGCAGCGACCGATAACTCAATAATATAACATCCCAGGACACGAATATTGTGCCTTGTATGAACCATAGCAGAAACAGAACAAAAATCAGTCACACATCTACAGGAAATGGACCACTGGTGCTTCTGCACATTTACAGGCCACCTTTTCTCCCGGGGAATGGCCCCACTATATCACTGCCGGCAGTAAGTAACATCTCACCCAACATTAGGCACCTAATTTGGCAACTGAGAATTGCAGAACTGTGCTGAAGGCACTTTCCAAGATGAGTCAGGTAAGGCCGGTGATTAGAAACCCCTTACCTTCCTCAAAAGTTGATTTGAACTAATGTTGCTTAGGACTATATCTACATGCCCCAGAGTAATCCCTTGAAGATTTGTCAGGTAGCCCTTCGTACAATCCATAGCTCTGAACCAGCAAAGCCAAGTACTGCAAACAGAAGAAATAAGAGCCCCCCAGGACTTCTCCCATCTCCCATCAGTCCTCTTCAGCGTGGAGTGCACGGGGCAGGTCTGAGGGCAGAGAGATTTGTGTGGTCTCCAGCTTCTGCTCCCACTGCTCTTTCCTACCCTGGCAGAACATCACTGCAGTGGTGGTCAAGGCTCCCCACCTGGATAGATGTAACCTGCTTCCCGGTTCACTCTGGGTATGAAATTTCATCGCAGTTTAAGCCTAAATCTGGACTGTTTAAGCCTAAATCCATGCTCCCTCTCTTGCGTGAGAGAGCACTAATGCTCATGCAGGCACATTATAGCCAGTTCAGGCAAGCCCATCCAACCAGAAACCAGTCCAGCCATCATTAGTAGTTGCATCTGCTCTCTGAACCACTTCAGTTCCCAATTCCGTAGGAAAAGTATGGATTCAATACAATTTTCATCAGTTGCATGTTTTTAGACTCTGAGGCTACACTTTCAGTTTAAGCTTAAACCATGAGACAAACAGCTACGTTGGGCTTATACCACCATGTCAGAAACCGACCCCAACGCCGTTGTGATCGACAAAGGAGAGGGTGCAGCCCTGAAGCTCCCCAGCATGGCGATTCTCTCCTGCTTCGCCAGGGCTCTCGCAGCCCAGCACGGGCTCGGACACCCTTGAGGGCTTCAGGTCGCTTTTGGCCATCCTAAGCCACTCTGCAGGCTAAACCTCTCCAGTTGCAAGCTTCTGCTGAAAAAAATGCTCTTCTCCTTCCTCTCCCCTTCCCCAAGCCCTCCTGCACCTTGGTCGCGGCAGCGGGGTAAGATCAAGCTTCACCCAGTGGGAAACTAAACCAGTATGAAAAATACAAAGACAGATGAGTTTTTTTACATCATTGCCCTTGAATGCTGAATCAACATACCACATACTACATGAGCACTAAATCTGATTCAAGAAAGGAGGTGGAAATATTTGGTCAGCAGTTTAGGAGTCGATTTTCACGGATTTGGCTCACTGTTAATCAGAAAACCACTCAGCTTGGTGCAAAGAAGGGGGCAGGAACATACCGCAAGAGAGGAAAGAGAGACTGTGGCAATGCCACTTTTGAACAGCTCACGTTGTGATATTTTACACTTAAAGAATTTACAACTTTATCATTTGGGAATCATATTTAGAGCTCATAAAAACCCAATAAAGTGGTGACCAAAGAGCATGCTGCGCATTCCCAGGAACTGACTCTCTTTGAAAAAGAGCTGTAGTTTTCAGGACTGACTCTTCAAGAACTACAGCAAATTTTTCTTCTCTGGCTTGGGGCTCATGAAGAGCAGAATGAGAATCCTATCGTGGATGTCTGCACACTTACGTTAAAAGTTCCTGTATGATAGGCTGTATTTGGGGTGGCCATGCCTGCTGGCTAACGACATATAAACTCCGGCCATCTTTCACGTGTTGTAACACGGAAGCAAAGAGCATGAGTGAGGAATTCAGGTTATTTTTTCCCATTAATGTTGGTGTTCTCTGCCTCTCTAACATCTTGTACCTTTTCTGGACCGTTAGGGTCGTGCCCAGCTTAATTGATTTTACTTATTGGTAAAAGTTGGGTTGTTTTGGGAACAGGTGGTTAAACCAGTGCACTAAGCAAAGTCAAGTCAAGGTTCCCAGTGAAACCGAATTGCCTGACTTTCCTCTTTGTTCCTCTGCAAAGGCAATTTTAATTACATAAACTTCCCAGAGCAGCTCATGAGGAGCAGCTAAATTACAGACAGCAGGCAGGGACAGGTGGGGAAAAGTGGCTTGGAGCTCCGAGAGGTGTTGCAACCTGTGCTGTAACGCAAGAGAATTGGCAAAGCAACCAAATATCATCAATACCGGGAGCTTCGGGGCTCTTTTCAGCACTGTGATAAGTTTTTGACGTAGCGCCCCCATCAGCTTGCAAGAACTTCATCCTGCAATTAGAGAGATCTTTTCAATTAGCTGAATCTTATGGCTAGATTGTCCTGGCTTTATGCAAGGTATCTGCATTTCGCTGAATTCATTATGAATGCAACCACAAAGCACGGGCTTATTTCTCCGGAGGCTGCCTCAGATTGTACGTTGACAAATTATATATTGACAGAGAATACAGTGACAAGCAATTCATCCTTCCGTTCCTTTCACCAGTCCATCAAAGACAGAAACCCCACTGTACGCAGGCTGGAAACGACAAAACAAGCACATTAGTTCCCTCTCATGTGTCTAATTTGCTTTCAAATGCCGATTCTCAGCTCTGAGGCATAAGGGCAAAAACATTCTCCTTTTTTCTACTTCAAGTGTAAGGGGGGGGGGGGGGGGGAAATTGTGTATGTAAGTACTGTAGGTAAAAGAAAAACAACAGCAAATTCATATTTTGATTTTTCCAATACTACAAAATTTACATGGCCATTATTGACAGTAGAATTAACCTCAGATGTCTGTGGAGGTGACTAAATCTGCCCCCCCTGCCCCTCCCCCGGCCCTGTAAGGCATCAAAACTGTTCTTTTCAGTTAAAAACCTTCAAAAAAAAATTATGTAGTACCCACGCCTCATCCTCTGCAGGTTAATAAATAAATAAATTCATCCATATTCTCCCTTTTCACCGAACGAGATGCTATACCACCATAATTTTCTCTGCTTCAGCCTGAGCCAGTGATCTGGATCAAACCCAGCTGTCTGTAATGAGACAGAAAATACACGGCAGAGAATTGCTTGCTGTTTCCTGCTGAGGTTTGAAAATGGCGAGACAACATATACTGTGTTTTGAAGAAACTTATCTATGCTTTCACCAGAGTGGCTTGCAATTTTGAAGTCCCACTGAATACAGCTATACTTACCATATTGAAAAATAACAGACGTATATCACAGAGCTTTGTTTTTCCACTTTGGTGACAGTGGGTTGTTTTTTTTTTTTATTGGACTTAATGGACTGTGAATATTGCAAACTGAGCAATTTGTCTGATGGTCTGAGTGCATATTGCCATTCCTGTACTTCTCAAGTCTCAAGCTCCAGCATAAATTTTCTAGACTAAATCCCAAGAGCTGAATACTAGCACAGATTTAAACAGTTCAGCTTCACAGCTATCGTTCGCTGACCGGCTATGGAAACGGCCTTCACATTTGCCATGGCTACTCGTCCGCTGATACCCATTCTGCTCAAACACAGGCATTAATAAAGAGATAGGATCTTGCCCTCATGCTCCGAAAACAGATTTTGAAGGGATTATCCAACCAATGGAAAATTAGTTTTTCTGAGTTCAATCCGGCGTGCCCTCCCCCACCCACCCACCGCAACGTTAAGAGACAACATCTCCACTCAGATTTATTCTCCAAAGGCCGGGGGATTTCACTGGATGACTCCAATTAACATTCCCATAAAGCACATGTTACCATCTCTGTGCCCTGGCAGCAGCGGGTTTCTCTAACTTTCTGGAACACCTATTTTGCCATAAGCGTTGTCGCATGCAAGCAAGAGATGTTTAGATGATGTCTGCTATTTGGAGCATCTAAAAAGAGGATAGGTATAAAGAGCTGATGGGGCTCCCCGCGAAGAGAAGCAGCGAGCCTCAGAGCCTGTACGCAAATGTGCTGCGGCAGATCTTGAAAGCGGTGTCACTCTCCTTCAACCTTTTTGCGCTTAATTTTCCGTAGTGGGAAGTGGCAGGCCATTAGCAGCACGCTCAAGCGAATTGCTAACTCACCGCGAATGAAACCCAGAGGTCTGCTGCCCGCCGCGTCCACGCTGCCAGCCACCGGGCTGTACCGCAGGGGACGATGTCACGAGGGGACGTATTTTTACATAGCCAAGATGTAAAACGATGGAGCTCTTGGAAGGCACTCGAGGAAGTCTTCTCTCTAGCAAATCTCCCTCTTACTTAATAGGGACAAGAAGCGGCATCTGATTAAAGATGTGAGCTCAGACGTCGATCTCTGGTCTTTGTAGGCTGCTATGCCGAGGCCACCGGACCTCCGAACGGCTGAGCCGTGTGTGGTCTTGTATGGAGATGAGCACAGCTACTGCTGCTCTGAAGTATCTTGTCTCCACTAGAAAAAATAGCACACAGGGGGAAAAAAAAATAAAGGCAAAACACCAAAAAAAAACCCAAACAGTTTTTTTTAAAAAGCTGCCAAAAGGCATCGGAGCCAGAGTTAGGTGAGCAGAGGGCAGCGTGCTTATCTACTCGCTTCAAAACAGGCACAGCCCACGCGTCGTGCGAGGCTGTGAGCGGAGCGGTGGGCGAGCAACACCCGAGAGCACGGCAGGTTTCGGGTACAGAGAAAGCTCCGTTTTTTGCAAGGTCCCATTTTCAAACACAGGCACTGAAATTGGACTTTCTAAACCTGAATTTGAGGCATCTGCTTTTGGGAACACAAGCACCTATTTCACACTTAGCGACAAATTGGCAAGTCAAAGTGTGAAGAAAACAAATTTAGCAGGCTGAAAAGTATGAGCAAACACTTGAAGACAGCAAACACATCCTCATTTTTGAGCACGTCGACAGCATCCCGAGTATTTTGGGATGCATTAGCAGGGAACAGCTGTGTCTGAAACTAGGAAGCTTTAACTTCCTGTAGAAGCGCTCCAAAAAAGAAAAATGCCACCAGAAATACATTTATAAAATTATCCATAATGGGGAACAGGGAATGGTTTCAACATGGGAACTAAGGTGACACCCAGAAAATGAGACAGAAAAGCAAAGCACGTGTGCGCAACCCAAAAAAAGGCAGAATATACACTAGGGCATCTCACAGAGGTGTTTCTTTATGCAGTGTTGCGTTGCCGTATTCCATTGGGAGCTGGTGGAGGAAGGGTCAGGATAAAAAGGACAGACAGACTGCCTGCAAGAGCTGGGAGGACGGAGGAGGTACTGGGGTGGGGGTGAGGACACAGCATGGGTTAACGAGCCTTTCATTTCTGAGGAGAGGCTGGAAATGCCAGTGGTCTTTGGGCGGAAAAGAGGTAGAACCAAAATCGCCGTACTCCATGTTACGAGGAGAACCGGCAAGGCGAGCAGCTACATTAGCTTTTTGGATGACAGACTGAAAAAACGGTATTACTTTTAATCTCACAGTTGAGGATGAGCCTGATGTTTCTCTGATTTTTAAGGCTGCCCATGCTTGTGGCTTGGCATCAATCTGGAGAAAAAAAATCCTTCTAAGCTGCATGCTGGTGTGCTCAGAAAGGGGTTGTTAAAAGGAAATGACCTGGACCATAATTTTCATAATTGCCCGAGGGAGTTCCAGAGTCAAACCATACCCAGCTTCGGGAGGAGACAGGGACCGAGTTCTCACAGCCACTTCTTGCAGCACTTGAACCCCTCTGTAAAAAGCCCTCCTGGGCCACGGAGCAGCCGCTGGGAAGGATGGACGAGCAGGGACAGGAGCCATGCTTCAAGAAGAGCAGGAGGTGGGATGCACGGCACCCGCCTGACTCCTCACCACCTTCAGGACTGCACTCGCATGGTGACACCGTTATCTTTCTCCTGTCAAAATTCTTGCCAAATTCCGTTGCCTGGAAACCATGGTATAATAACCTGAAAAAAGCCAAATAGCTTTAAACTTAGGTAAGCAGGACGTACCTGAGAGCACAGGAAGAAAAAGGCATCCCGCTGCTGTCTCCCTGTAGGTCAGAGCCTCCCCTTCCCCCAGCAGCGGCACGCTGGTAGCTGCAGCGAGGCGAGAGCCAGGGAACAATGGGTGGGCATCCAGGAGGAGGGTCAGAACCCAAGGAAAAGCATCTTCTCTCCTATGGGAACAGCAGTGCCGCGGGAAATTGTCACTCTTGGAGGATTACAGCAATTCATGTCTGTTACAAAGGCGTTACTTTTAATATAGTTCAACAGATTGTTATAAATGATGGATAAGAGATGAAGCCGCCTGTTCCAGAGTAAGGAGGGAAAGACTGGTAGGAAGAATGGTTGTCTCGTCCCCTACAAACCCAGGATCCCAGCGGGTTTTAACTACTGAGAACTAAGAAGCATGTAAACCACTGTGACTAGTCAGAGGAGCACTAAAAGCATGGTCTGTCACATCTTTGGTTTTTCCCTAAATCCTCAGGAAAAAAATACTTTCTGTGCGGTAAGTGCCAGAATTTTGAGAAAATTATACTGTGTGTTCAGTGTTTAACACTGACTTATATGCAAAATATAGCTCAGTCTTACTCAAACAACCGAGACAAATGCTTCATACATTATGCACGAGTTCTTCCACAAAGCTCTTGATACAGATTATAGAGAATCAAGGCATGCTGTCATCTTAGTGTTGAAAGTTTTGGTAACACTGAATGATTAAATAACTTCATAGTAGGCCCACTCCAAGGCTTTCTTGAGGAATCTCTTCCCTAAGCCTCTCTCATAGGCAGGCCAAAGTGATTTGAGCCCTCGGTAATGAAAAATGTGTTGCTGTACCAAACAGCAGAGGGAACACAGGTACAGCTCAGCGCAGCTCTCCAGATTGGGAGACTTCTGGAGAAGGCATTTAGTAGAGACTGGGGACATTTCCCTTCTTAGGCACTGGTACCTTTCTGAGAACGTTAAAATTTAACATCCTCCGAGGACCATTAAGAACCTATTAGGACTTCTAGAATAAAAGCAGTGTCTTGACATTTCCAGTTTCTGCCTGTTCTAAAAGTATTTGTTCTCCAAATAGTCACTGGGAAAATAGGTTTCAGAAAATACACATTTCCCTGGTTTGTTAGGCCTGAAGAGAAAAGTAGATGGAGAATTCCAAGAGGCAACATAAGGCTTATTTCCTCGTGTATTTCTCCCCTTCTTAAAGCACTGAATCATTTTTGCTATGACAGTAAAGGTCAGGGAGGCTGTCAGCCTCCTCATGATGCAATGCCCCCTTAGCAAAAAAAGGAATTTGAATTGGTGCCAGTTGATTAATCGGCCAGTGATCAACATCCAGATCATAACAAAACCCCGGGAGACTGGGCAGAGAGCTGCTTGTTATAATGAGGTCCCTGATACATTGTTTTTGCGTTTTCAGAGCCACATGGAGTATTTTTCTCCTTCCTTATAAAGGTAGGGAGATTGGTACCTCTCCTCAGGGTCTGTGGTGTTCACCCCTCAGCCGCAGAAGCAAACTCAGGTCTCAGACTTTCCAGATAACTGGAGAACTTGTTTTGTGCACAAACCTTTGGGACTTCTCTACAACATTTAATTCTTTCTGTGCCTTTCTAAATGCCTAAGCCCAGAACTCAGCTGTCAGCACCGCTCCAGCATGATCCTAATGCTTTGAAAAGTCACACTTTAATGCACCATTTTAGTGTTTATCTAAATTTCAGACAGACTAATTATCTAACTTTCAGGCTGAAAGGTCTGAACGCATTGAAAAGCACATCAACACAGGTGACTGGGAAAAATGTGTTTTGCAGAGAGCTGGCTACAGCACATCCGTGGGAGAGAAAAGCTGAGAACTCCCTGAGCACTGTGAAGAGCTGTAAGTAGGGAAAGTGCCTTGTCTGGTGAAAGAAAATTATGAAATATACAGAGCGAGGTGGCAGGACGACAAGGGCTTCAACTGTTTTTCCCTTCAGAGAAGTCAGCATCTTGAAAAGAGGGAATATTGCTTCCCAGTCAGGTCTCAGCAGCTTCCTCCCCTCTTGCAGCGTAGACTCCTTTCTTCTTCCAGAGGCAAGCAGCAGCTCGCTCCTCTTTGCTTTTGCCTGAGCAGCTTATTTTCCTGCTCCTGCGGGCTTCAGCAAGCAGCATCCCTTCTTCTGCAGCCTCAACAATTCCATAAACATTAAGGGAGAGGGCCTGGAGAAGCGGTAAAAAGCTTTGTCTACTGCTTGGATACCCACTTGCATTTCTGTAGGAGGACAGCTACGTAAGATTTTCCAGAGCTGTTCAGCCCTCTCCCTGAGCAAGTGCCATTTTTAGGTTGTCACCAGGGATAAGAAGAGGCAACTTCTCTGTAAACAGAGTTCACGAAACATACGCTGCTGAAGGCTTCCACTGGCACTTCCCGCAGTAAGCACACCATTTAGGGCCTCAGCTACAAAGATGACATTCGTGACTTTGTAGTTTCACATTTAAAGCAGGGATAAAGTCTTGCAAAAAAAAAAAAAAAAAAAACAAAACAGAAAATAAAACAAAACAAAACAAAACAAACAAACAAAAAAAACCCAACCCAACCTTCTGAACTATCTTGACCTGAATAGTTTCTTCTTCTGAATTTAAAAGAGACACTTGAATTCTGAAACTAGATTTCTATGCCTTAAAATATTTGGTAATTTCCTGAATATCTGATGCTTCATTTCTGAAAAACTATGACAGCCTCATCATGTATTTAATTCTACAATCCTGGCAATTCCAAGTTCCATTTTTAGTATCATTTTGGTCCAGGGCCACATTGGTGAGGAAGTTGAGGAGGGTTAAATGCACAGGACCGTCAGACCTCAGATTCTCGGACGCTCCTGATCTTTAGGGTTCTAGGCCACGAGACTTGGACTTCGTACATTCATCTGCAGAAACAGTCTTCTCAGGTCGTCTGGGATTAGTACATTCTTTGCACATTTGGAAATACTTGTTTTTCATCTGCTTTTTTTGTTGTTTTGGATCCCACCCCTCCACAAATTATATTTATTTCCTGAAAAGCCTGCAACTCTGTCTTTAAAATGCATGTAGTCACAGAGGCCCCTTTTTGCTAAAGATTAAGGTTGAAGTTTTAAAAACAACCCAAGACATGTAACCAAAGGAAATGACTGTACTACAGGATAAAACGTAGTTCAGCTCTATGCAAAAGTTGAGAGAGGGAGAAGATCCAATAGCTGTGTAAGGATGCAACTCACACCTGTGCAAAACCAAATCAAACAAGCACATGAAAAAGCTTTTACTGGAAACTGTAAAAGAGAGGAGGATAATGCACCTCTGTACATTGCACATCCCTTCCATTAAGCAGGAGGAAGAATGATTTATTCCCATTGTGATGCCAAGCAGCACAACTGCAGAGGGCGATTCCACCACCTTCCTGAAGAGTTTCAGTGCTAAACAACGGCAGCCCTTCTACCGTTGTAAGGGACGCACTGAAAACCAAAGGCAAATGATCACACCAAGAAGGGCTGAACCCAGCCCCTACAATGGATTAAACCTGATTCATCGTGAGGACACATCACCATTCTTTTTCCCCCAATTGATTCAGCAGATGAGAAGGGAAATGCTTTGGGGGCTCGAGGGAAGAATTGCTCATATGGAAATTACTGATAAAGAAGAAAAAAAAATCCACAGTATGTTCAGCCTATGAAGAAACAAGAAAAAAAAAAAAAAAACAAACCAAACCAAAAACATTTCAACAAGGGCAAGTGTAGGGTACTGCACCTGGGGAGAAATAACCCCATGCAACAGTACAGGTTGGGGCCCAACCTCCTGGAGAGCAGCTCTGTGGAAATGGACCTGGGAGTCCTGGTGGACAACAGGATGACCATGAGCCAGCAATGTGCCCTGGTGGCCAAGAAGACAAATGGCATCCTGGGGTGCATCAAGAAGAGTGTGGCCAGCAGGTTGAGGGAGGTCATCCTCCCCCTCTACTCTGCCCTGGTGGGGCCACATCTGGAGTATTGTGTACAGTTCTGGGATCCCTGGTTCAAGAAAGACAGGGAACTGCTGGAGAAGGTACAGAAAAGGGCCACAAAGATGATTAGGGGGCTGGAACATCTCTCTCATGAGGAAAGGTTGAGGGACTTGGGTCTTTTTAGGCTGGAGTAAAGAAGGCTGAGGGGGGAATCTTATTAATGCTTATAAATACTTAAAGGAAGGGTGCCAGGGCGATGGGAACAGTCTTTTTTCAGTGGTGCCCAGTGATAGGACAAGAGGTAATGGGCACAAACTTGAATATAGGAAGTTCCATCTTAGCATGAGGAGGAACTTCTTTACTTTGAGGGTGGCAGAGCACTGGAACAGGCTGCCCAGAGAGGTTGTGGAGTCTCCTTCTCTGGAGATATTCAAAACCCACCTGGATGCCATCTTGTGCAACCTGCTGTAGGTGACCCTGCTCAGGCAGGGGGGTTGGACTAGATGATCTCCAGAGGTCCCTTCCAGCCCTGACCATTCTGTGATTTTCCCATACATGATGAACCAGGAGAGCAAGCTACTCCTCCTTCCTCCCTTGCCTGGTAGAATTAAGCTTGCAGGAGCAAACATTTCTAATCTGGAAAGAATTAGACTTGTTCCTCCAGTGGCAATAACTAGTTACAACTGCAGGAAAAAGATATTTATCAATTCTGCTGTGGACACTGCCCCTGGTAGCTCTGTGGGAGGATGGAAAACCTCTGCTCAGTGGCAGGGGTGGCTGCAAGGGGAGACAGCAGGCTGTGTAACCCAGGCTTTCAATCACCCACTAAAAGAATGAAAATGTAACAAATAAAAGAACGAGGCAACCCTCACTTGTTGTTTTGGTTTTATTTTGTTGGTTCCCCCTTCCTCCCTCCCAAAAAAAAAGCAGTATATCTCGGAATGTCTTCTTACGCATCAATCCATCAACATTTTTCACCGCACTAAATCCTGGCACAGACATTTTCCTGAGCTGTCAGATGGCAAGTCCAAGATTCACACTGCATGAGGGGATTTCTTTTCTCTCTCCTGAGATTATCCTGTGACTACCAGAAATCCTCAGAGATCCCCAGGTACCTGACAGCCAACAGCACCATGCTCAGAGCTGAAACATCCTCCCTGCAACTGGGATCCCAGTTGTGCCTTGCTTTGGCAGCAACTGATCCTTGGAACAGCAATGACTGACAGCAGCATGCACAGGGGCAGTTCACAGAGGTCTCCAAATTCTTCCAGAAGAATCATGCCAAACCCTAAACCCCTTCCTGTATTTGGCCTAGGACTTAACCTACCATTTGAACGCCTACACGGTCCCCAAGAAGAGCTTAGCTCCTGGAACCTCACACGCCTTCTGAGCAGGGTCTCATAAGAACGAAGGCTTCACCTCAAAACTGTTTTCTCCTCCTGCCACAGGGGCTGTTTAAATGGCAAGATCATACATCCTTTTTTAAGTGGAATAGCAGTCAGGCCGAGCTTTCTTCTTGGGCTCAACCACTAACAGGATGGAAAACACTCCTGAATACTATGAAACAAATGCTGGCAGGAAGTGGAAAGTGGTTTCTTTGCATGAAATGGACAGTTTAAGAAGAAAAGGAACATTCTCCATTTGTGGTCTTTTCCACAACAGCGAGGTTTTCCTTTTGTGACCATATTTTTCTCCCTTTACTTATCTAACTTGCTGGAAATGAACATGGAACTTGTCCATCACCTGGAGAGAAAAGCATTGTGCTGCTGGGATGAGAAGGTCCAGAGATACTGCAGGAGAACTAGGAGCCGCAATGTGTTTCTAAGGAAGAGAAGGCCATTAAGCACTTGTGATGTTTAGATTTCCTGTGAAAATAGCTACTTATCTGAGAGGGATCACAGGTCTCCTCCTCCAAGCTGCCCTGAGTCAAGCTCAGCTCTCCACCAGGGAGCTCAGAGCCAATCAGCCAGAACACAGAACAGGTCAAACACACAACAGGAGGATACAGGATTTATCAGGAAGAGGGATGCTGCAACCAGCCTGGGGAGCATGTAATAAAACCAACCAAAAGTCTTTCCATGCATCCACCAGAAGGAAACTGATCCGCCTCAGGTCAATATACTCCAATATCATGCATTGTTAGGTATGTCAGATGCCAAGAACACACAGACCTAGCAAGAACTCCTCTTTACTGGAGTAACTGCATACAGGGATGGAAGGCAGGAAACTGCAGAAGCATCTACATTAGCGTTCTAGTTCAGATTAAGAGGGTATGCTTTTGAAGCAAGCTTTGAATTTACCTCCACATATGCTTTGAATTGTGTCATGAAGCAGTGTCAAACCACAAAACCAGGATTCCTCACAAGTGAACTGGGAGATGCATTCCCAGACCCCTGACACACCGCAGCCTCAGGTGGGCATTCAGTCGATAGGAACAGAGCACAGCACATCTGAAGTGAAAGAAAAACCCTAGCCTAAAGCGTCTGTAGCACCAACTACTTTATTGTAAAGAGATTTGCTTGTCTATAGTATTTTCTAATGGAGAAATTGTCAGGAAAACAATCTGATCCCATGGGTACCTTCTGCATATCTCTTACCAGAGATGCATCTATAGCCTTTGAAGTGAGAGAAAGTGAGAAGAGGAAGTGAAAGCCACTTAATCATGAAGTCAAATTCGCCCTCCACACAGCTCTCCCATCACTGTCAAGGACAGGATACGAATTCTCTCTTACTTAAGAATGCAAGCCTATAGTTAAAACAACCACTTATCCTTCAGTCTCCCAAGGAGACACTCCATCTATAGCTGTCCCGCATCTATAGCTGCTCCAAATGGTTACAGCTATGTTCTCTAATGCCAGAGTCCAACAGAAGGCTTAGTTATGGCTTTGTCTTTTCTCACATAAAAGAATACCATCAACAATAACAGCAAGTAAAAGTGATTTAGCAAAAAAAAACAGAATTCTTCAGCCATTCACACTACACTTGATACAAGCCTCAAGCTGAATTAAGCTTCCACCACCAGCTGATTAGCAACTATATAATCACAGTATCACAGTATGCTAGGGATTGGAAGGGACCTCAAAAGATCATCTAGTCCAATCCCCCTGTCGGAGCAGGAACACCTAGATGAGGTTGCACAGGAAGGCGTCCAGGCGAGTTTTGAATGTCTCCAGAGAAGGAGACTCCACAACCTCCCTGGGCAGCCTGTTCCAGTGCTCTGTCACCCTCACTGAGAAGAAGTTTCTTCTCAAATTTAAGTGGAACCTCTTGTGTTCCAGCTTGAATCCATTACCCCTTGTCCTATCATTGGTTGCTACTGAGAAGAGCCTGGCTCCATCCTCATGACATTCCCCCTTTATATATTTATAAACGCTAATAAGATCACCCCTCAGTCTCCTCTTCTCCAAACTAAAGAGACCCAGCTCCCTCAGTCTTTCCTCATAAGGGAGATGCTCCACTCCCTTAATCATCTTAGTTGCCCTACACTGGACTCTCTCCAGCAGCTCTCTGTCCTTCTTGAACTGAGGGGCCCAGAACTGGACACAATATTCCAGATGCGGTCTCACCAGGGCAGAGTAGAGGGGAAGGAGGACCTCTCTCGATCTACTAACCACCCCCCTTCTAATACAGCCCAGGATGCCATTGGCCTTCTTGGCCACAAGGGCACAGTGCTGGCTCATGGTCATCCTGCTGTCCACCAGGACCCCCAGGTCCCTTTCCTCTACACTGCTCTCTAACAGGTAGCTCCCCATCCTATACTGGAACCTGGGGTTGTTACTGCCCAGATGTAGGACCCTACACTTTCCCTTGTTGTATTTCATTAAGTTATTCCCTGCCCAAATCTCCAGCCTGTCCAAGTCTCTCTGGATGGCAGCACAGCCCTCTGGCGTGTCAGCCACTCCTCCTAGCTTAGTGTCATCAGCAAACTTGCTGATAGTACACTCAATTCCCTCATCTAAATCATTGATGAATATATTGAATAATATGGGCCCCAGTACCAACCCTTGAGGCACTCCACTGGTTACCGGCCTCCAATAATGACCAGAGCTGTTTGATGGACAAAGGGTGGTACACTGGCCACTCAGCCAGGTTTAAGTCCTGAGAAGCTCCTCCCAGAAGCATTCTTTACGGATGTATATGACAGACACTGCACTACCCTCCTACTAGTCAGTGCTCGCTTTGATCCCAGAGACACCGAAAGCTCCCCACAGAGTTTCCACACACCCGTTTTCATCTTTCATTCTTTTCCATGCAACTATAATCATAGAGAAAAACCACAACACAGTAGTACATCTGCTGATTTAAAATCAGTCTATAAACAGAGCATTTGCACAAGCTGTTATGCATGGGCAACTATTTTACCTGACTGTAAAAGCCACTTTTAGCAGCAGTATTTTTGTAACCTAGCTGAAAATTTATAGGATGGTGAGGAAATTCACACATAAGGTGCCTTGAGTAAGAGACAGCAATTGGTTTCATGATGATCTTACCCTCACCCTGTGCTTCAGGAGTTCTAACACGCCAATTCCTATAGAATTAAAAAGCAAGAAGCAAAACCTACTTACAGCTACTGAGTGCAGCCTATAGACAATCCCACCATTTGTAATTGCACCTTCAAGGAAAAGCCAGTCTTACAATTCATGCAAGTGAAGTGGTTTAGATGAAGCAACTACAAAGAAGTCTCTCGTTTCTAAAAGCAGTCATTCATAGACCAACCCTAAATCAGCAGTCCCCAACTCCTGAAAGGACAGCTATAGCTGACCAAATAGCCTCTTCACTTTGAACACAAAAGGCTCATATTCAAGGTTGTGGGACAGGCCTCCTCACAACAGGCTGAGAGCAGCAGATCAGAGTATAGTGCAAGTTTTCTCTCATCTCCAGACTTAAAATGGATTACTCTGCATGAGTTCTACAAGATGACCATAGCATCAAACTGATTACATTCTTGGTTTCCCTCACTTCTGCTTGTTCCCAAAATACTATCTCCCACACAAGGACTTAATGCCTTTAGATAGTACCACACAAGAACAGGTCTGGTTTTAATTATTGTACCAAAAATGTCCCAACTCAACTGAGCTCCTGAATAACACATGATTTTTCATTAACTCACTGTCATGGCCAGCCCTGGCAGAATATAAGTCCTGCTTTTCAAAAGCAATTTAAATATTGTCTTCTTGTACCTTTCCTTTAAAGGCTCATTGCCTAAGTCAAGTGAAAGGTCTGAAAAGCACGTGGTATCCTGAGTAATGATATTTTGCAGCCCACTTCGAGCAGGTCAGAAGTTGAGTTCCAGAACTGTCTTATAGACCACTCTTCTGTTTCCAGAAGAGAAAAAACTAAATCCAACCAAATCATGCTTTTAAAAAAGAAAAATATAAAACTCTCCCAAGGAAAACCTTCAGTGAAACAAATCCATTAAGTTTCCAAAACATTTTGGTGCAAGAGATGCCAAGACTTCTTTGCAATTGTGCCTAAGTAGACTGCCTTTCTGCAAGGTCAGCTGTGGGTATATTTTGCCAAGGTTGAAGTTAGGTGCTTCCATGAAAAGTTTATGCAAATATATACATAAACTGATAAAGACAGCATCTATAACCGATGATACCAAGCTGTTTGGGGAGGTAGACACACTGGAGGGGAGGGATGCCATCCAGAGGGACCTGGACAGGCTGGAGAGGTGGGCCCAAGCCAACCTCATGCAGTTCAACAAGGCCAAGTGCAAGGTCTTACATCTGGGTGGGGGCAATCCCAAGTACAAATACAGACTCAGCAGGGAATGGCTGCAGAGCAGCCCTGAGGAGAAGGACCTGGGGGTGCTGACTGACGAGTAGCTCAACATGAGCCAGCAATGTGTCATCGCAGGCCAGAAGGCCAACCGTATCCTGGGCTGCATCAAAAGAAGTGGGGCCAGCAGGTCAAGGGAGGTGATTCTGCCTCTCTACTCCACTCTCGTGAGACCCCACCTGGACTCCAGCTCTGGAGTCCCCAACATAAGAAGGACATGGACCTGTTGGATCATGTCCAGAGGAGAGCCACGAGGATGATCCAAGGGCTAGAGCACCTCTTCTATGAGGAGAGGCTGAAAGAGTTGGGGCTGTTCAGACTGGAGAAGGCTCCAGGGAGATCTTATAGCGGCCTTCCAGTACCTAAAGGGGGCCTACAGGACAGCTGGGGAAGGATTTTTTACTAAGGCATGTAGTGACAGGACAAGGGGGAATGGCTTTAAACTAGAAGAGGGCGGGTTCAGATTGAACATTAGGAAGAAGTTTTTCCACTTTGAGGGTGGTAAGGCACTGGAACAGGTTGCCCAGAGAGGTTGTTGAGGCCCCATTACTGGAGATGTTCAAGGCCAGACTGGACATGGCCTTGGGCAACCTGGTCTAGTGGGAGGTGTCCCTGCCTGTGGCAGGGGGGTTGGAACTTTATGATCTTTAAGGTCCTTTCTGACCTAAACCATTTCAAGATTCTGTGATTCTATACCAGTCCATATAAACTGATTTGTCAGTGTGTACTGACCTTATTTCAATTCAGTTTTCCTCATTCATGAATAAGAAAGCAGCAGTATGAAAGGACTCAGATGTTCCAATTTTTATTGCAAATAATTGGCCCCTGCAATGTTTCATAACTATTTTAAGTAAGGCAAATTGAAGAATGTTAACATTATTTTCATTAGCTCTAGCATGATACACAAATAGTCACGTCAGATTCAAATATGAAGCCTCATTTTATCGTCGTCCAGCTCTATTCTTCAATGCTTTTAAAGTTTTCCTCATGATTGGTGCAATTTCTTCAATAAAAAAAAAAAAAGACCAGTTAGGGTTACAGCTGTCAGTGACTTAAAATGGTATTAGCATAATATTAAGAATATATCAAAAGACAGCAATTTAAAACAGTTATCTTGATAATCTTAGGAAATACCATTTACTTTTGATAGGCTTCTTTCCATCCTGAGTCATTATGCTTGAGCTAGAACTTCCACTGTTGCTAGCAGGAATGGGATTTGACGATGTGTTATTTCTGTCTCTGCTTTCTGCAATCCTTGTTCTTTTAAAAAAAGAAAGTAAGAAAAGTTGATATCAAACTACTAATTGATCTGGCTCATTTTGGAAAAAAAATTATCACAAACATTTAAGACTTTATACATTTAAAAGTCATAGGATAATTCAGGTTAGAAAGGATCTCAGGTGGTCATATCCCATTTCCATTCTTGCACAAGTTTTCCATTTATTAGATCTGATGCATCTTATTTGTCTCTAAATTATCAGATTAATGAAAAATGTTCCACCTGCTGCTCCTGCAAAGGGATAATTTTGGGAGAGCGAGTTGAAAAGCAGCTATGCCAACATGGGAACAACCATAGGCGACAGGGACAAGGGAGGGCACTATGCTCACCAGCAGCCATAGCAGAATAAGTGACCACAGCTTAAGATACCCACGTTCATGCAGTATGAATACCCTCCATAATGTTTATAGTCCAACTGCTGACACATCAACACATGGGACACTTCTAAATCAAACTGCTGACTTTTCTTTCAGACAAGAACAGATATTCAAACAGTAAAAACCAGCAGCCTGTCTCCACATAGTTGAGACAGGAGGAAGAGGTAGCAGCTGGTGCTATGACTAGTTTATCTCCCTGTTGCAGCCATCGTCTTGGATACAAGAGAGCTCATTAGGCTGGCAGGAACAGTAGGACAAACATCACATCTCAGCTTTGGTTCTCATGGCTGTTGAACTACTCTGAACTAAGATGTCACAAAGAAAATTTGGCTTTGTGATGTACAAAGGAAACATTTGTGGAATCTCAGTTTTCTGTTCCTCAGTGATTAGTGTTGGCTACTACAGACCATTCCAGACACCCCTTTAAGCTGCCAAAATAGAAACACACCATACAAGAGCATTAAAAGTTGCTGAGATTCACTCTGGTGAGCTGCATCACTCCAGACAGCTGACCGGTATTTTATGAAAGCAGGAGAACATGTGAGGCTACTAGGCAAGTTTATAAACATGAAACATCAACACTGGAATCTCCCCAGGACATCAAGTGGCATTAGTGTAATCTGGAGAAAACCAACAGCATTCAGTCACTCTCCAGCTGGGCAGGTGAATTCATTGCTGGCACTTTGGAGAAATGTACAACAGCACTGCATACATAGCAGAGGAGCACAGTAGACTTAAAAAGGCAAGTTAGTTTTTAGTCACTAGCTGCATAAAAAAGGAAAGTAAGTAGATAGCTATTTATAACTTCAAAAATATTTTGGCAGCAAGCTTTTGTATTAACAAAGACATCTAAACTCAAAAGCATAGTACAGAACACTTACTTGCACTTGTCTATGGGATGAAGTTGGGTGACAGGTCCTGCTGTCCCATGTATTTCTTGCTGTCGGCGAATATTCCTGGGTGGCTTTGCCGCACTGGTCACATAAGCCATTTTTACTTGCCTGCCTAACACAGAAGCAAGGAGCAGAGGATATGTGACTTTGTTTACACTTTATGTTTAAAGCTCAGTTGATAATATGGTTGTGTGGCAATTTCTACACTTTAATTGGGAAAAAAAAAAAATAATTCAGAAAAGCAGAATCTGGTACCAAAGGAGTAACTGAACCATAGCAAGTCACATACAGACTGCATACAGTATTTCTTCATGTTAACTTTGGTATTTGTAATTATATTTGCAGTCTTTGCATTCTTATTTGGAATCCTCAGTCTAACTAGTAAGGTTTGTCTACAGTATGCTGCAAATATTATGTATTAATGTATCGTATTAATGCTTGCATTTGTTTTTTAATTTATAAGTTGCTCAAAAGGAAGAGCGTTCTTTCTTAATGACTTCTCCTAGAGGTACAGCATTAGTGCTCAGTGCAAACAAATCACTAAACCCCACATATTAAGTGTCAAGAATAGCAGGACAGACTGGGTTTGTAAGTGGAAAAGCTAATCACAGATTTTACCTTTTGGTTTCTCAGACTGAGCTGAAAGAATATTTTTTGTAAGCGCCTTCAGTTTTTCTTCTCTCTGATTAAACAGTCTCAAGTACATTTCACGCCAAGACTCATATTCCAGGAGGCTCTCATTTTTAAAATCTCTCTGGCAGTGTTTCTTCCACAAGTGGTCAGACTCTTTTGTAAACATCTAATTTGAACACAAGGCATCTTAAATCAAAGATTTTAAAATAACATTTTCAAGACTACCCGTTAGCTGAGCCTGTAGACAAAGCCCAGTTCCCTAGTGGAGAAAGGTTCAGAACAAGTCATAGAATCCCACTACACATGCTGTCATAGATACCCCCAACATGGAGCATGGCAATACCATGCAGATATTGACATCGATCTAGAAATCACATAGCTTCCAGTAGCAGAGCTCTGTATTTGAGTTAGTGAGCCACACTTACAGGCTAGACTTGTGTTTCCAGCACAGGCTCAGGCCACACCAGCTCTCAACTTCAGGCACACAGAGAAAGGGCCAATTTGCACTACGAAGTGCTACATGCTCAGAACCTCAATATCCAAATGCATCATGGAGCTAATGTCCTAACAGATTTTAGTAGATCATAAAACTACCACACACATGAAATCTCACCCCAGATACTTCCCGATTGTTATGCTTTGCAGCCTTAACAGTTTGTAACTTGAAAATGCTTCTATTATGACTTCCCCATCTATTTCAATGGTAAATACTGTGGTCTTTTTTGTTTTTCTGCTTATTTTTAGAAACAGAAATATTTTTCTACCCCCACTGGCTTTCACTTAGTCATCAGTAGTAATTCTCTCAAATGCTTTAAATCCTGACACTCGAGAAAGGGAGGCTTGATAATGACAGCTGAGGTCAAAGAAATAAGTAGGCAAGACAGAAAACCAGTGTAACCCATGGAGAGTCTTTATCAAAAAGGGTGCAAGGAAGGCAGAAACAGATGCCTCATGTCCTCTGTGGTTTCCTGAATTTAACAAGGCAGAATTTACCGGATTACATTCCTCTATTCGAAACAACTGCTCTGGTGTGCAACGTGTTAGCACAGGCTCAAGAATTTCAAAGGGCACACCTCCTACTTCATGTAGTGCTACAAAAGAGGACAGTATTTTCAGTATCTCATTTATTTTATCCAGTGAGTAAGACCACTCACCAAACAGTTTAAAAATAAAAATACAAGTTAATTTTAGAAAGCATTAACAGAACATGTGTTTTGAAGTCAGGCTATGAAAATATTTATAAATCAGCAGTTCCATACTGACTAGCAGTTATATTTGAGGATGGAGAAAGCATCTTTGAATAGCTATTGCTCCATCTTTACCAATATGCATCACTCCCCTCTCTGCCTACACAAGGGAATAAACAATTTCTTGATCACTCATTCCAATTTATGTAAACAAACATCTTGGAGGGAAAATAAAGTCAGCAGGCTTTTTGGCTTATAATTTATAGGACATTATATTTCAACTAAAATTAGAACTTTAAAAAAGGTAAGCTTTCAAAACAAAATACATTTTATCATGGCTGTAAAAAAAAAAAAAAGATTAAAGGATTTAAGTGCCTTTAAACATGCTCTGAGTCACCTTCTGTAGGGAGGGGCAATATCTTTTAGTAGGCCAGTTGATGGCATGGAGAAAAAAAGGAATCTGATACACTTTCAGGCACAGCCTACTACAAATCCCTTAAAGTACTCACAATCAATACTATTTTGAAGCACACGGATGCACTGTTCATACAGTGTAAGCATCTTTGAAAGACAGACTGCTTTAGAGCCGGAGTAAACTTGCATTTTGGACTTCAGTCTCCGTCCTGTAAATTGAGTAGTCTCACTGACTTGCTGGGGTGCTTCTACAACAGGTGCTGGGGAAGCTGCAAACAAAACATCAGGCAGGGTTTCCTTTACCTCATGACATTTTACAATGCTTTAAACATTCAGCTTTGAGAGAAACACAGCTGATAAATGAATATACACGTGTCCTTTCTTGAAATACAAAGTTACTGCATTACAGTTTGGGGCCCTTACACGTATTATATGTTACAGAAGTCCATTCATCATCTAACACCAAGACAGCACATACGTTGCAAGTGAGTTGCACCAACTCAAACCAGCCTTACATTATTTAGCTCAGGTCTACATGAGATGTATTCACATCTCTATTACTCTGTTACCAGTCTACAGCACACTATTGACCTTCCCGAGTTATCCTAGCAAAGCCAGAAACTGCAATAGCAGTGATGTTTCAAGACCAGAGTGATACGAAACCACTGAAACCTCATCAGAGGTGGTAAGAGAACCACTGGCATTTTGTGTCACCTACTTATAAAGGTGCTAGCAAGTTTCTACACTGAAGCTTGACCTAGTGCTTCCTGTATTTGTTTCATCTAAGACAATTTCTCCTAAGGCTTTGCCTGCTATAAGGTATAGACAGGAGTAAAAATAAATGGAGCCTGTAAAACCACCACCTGATCTATGCCCTCTCTACATCTGTGATAACCTTCCACAGTATTTCTTTATTCAGCAAGACATAAGAAAGAAGCCTTTATAACTCCCTTCTGCTTCAACATAATTTCTACAGATGAGAAAGTGAAGATGAAGCATTTTTTTGCCACGGACAGATAAGCTAATATAGTTTATTAGGAAAGGAGATAAAGACATTTCTACATAGAGCTGTAAAAACCTGCAGTATTTCACATTTATCAGCCTTGCATACTACTTACCTTTAAAGTCTGCAGCATATGAGGGAGATGAGATTGAGATGCCTGTCAGAAATTTAGGCAGTGGAGTATTAAGGAGATCTTGGAGGGATGCCACCTTGGCCTGTGCAGAGTCAAGTACACATTGCTTCAATGTTACAAATTTGGGTTTACTGAGGCTTAAAATAAGCTAAAAAAAATTCCTTAAACAAACCCCAAAGTTAACTAGGATAACTAGAATTCTTTCTTTTCTCCACTAAAATTTACTCACTGGATTACTTTTCAGCATACCCTTTCATACTCTACTTACCAAGACTACATCACAAAAGGAACTTAGTGGGATATCTGCAATCAGTGCATGAAAAGACATTAAAGAACAGAGTAGCTGTGTTCAGCTAACAGGCTTTCAGATAAATCACTATTGAGGTTAGAGGCATGCAGTGAATGAGACAAAACTGCAAGAATACAAAACCACAATCAAATGTTTAAAGGCAAACTAAATGGCATCCTGAAAGACAAGAAACAGCTTTATACCTGGTTCTATCAAGTCTCATATATCATGCTGGATAGGCCACTTAGCCTAAAATTTTCACAGATAACCCTTTAAAAAGGGATTTAAATATGCAGCAGCCTGGTAAGTACAGGTCCCTACAAATGCTCAGCATTATGTGCAACATCTAAATTGGGTCTTAGGTGTCCTCCAATTATAAGCTGGGCACTTACAGCCCAAAACTCGCATCTCCCTGAACTTCATTTCAGTATTTTAATAACTTTTCACAATTGCTTGAACATCCAAGATTTTTCCTCAAACAGTTTATGGTAGAGTATCATACACAAGCCTCTACAATATTTCTCCATTTGAGAGAGAAGATATTACATCCAGATTGCAGATTTTCCACAGTAAATAAAGCCTGGAGCTTTCACATCACTGTAAAGATAAAAGACTGAAAAGACCTCTAATTCCTAGTGCACAAAAGGGCTTCATTTAAAGGTAATGTTAAACATTAACACATGTTTAAATCTACCTTGGCTCAGAGGAGCTACTTAAGCTTCTTTCACTTCAAGGGACTACGATAGTTCACACTGCAAACATGTATAAGCTATTTTTTATATGCAATACTGTGTTTTACTTCAATGCACTAAAAGAAGAAAGTTTAGTTCCAATGCAGACCTTAACATTCACTATTAAAAGAACTACAGCATCTGACAAGATGACTGTGCTATACACAAACAGCTGCTACAATCACAAATCAGGCTGGTCAAGAACAGAAGGAGACATGTTTCCAGAGGTAAGTACCTTTACTTTGTGGGTAAAGAGAGATGAGCTGATACAGATCAAAGACTATTGCCATATTGGAAGTCAGCCTAAAAATACAAGACAAGTTGATTGTAAACTGTCAGTATGCATTAAACAATCATTTTTTTTTCCCCTATTATTGCAATTATTGGCAATTGCAATGCAGCCAGTATGTCAGAGCCATGCAATCTGTTGCTTAAAATAAATACAGCTGGATTTCACTGAAAATAAGAGTTCAAAGCACTTACTCATCTGCAGGTTATTTGCTATTATCTCAGCCATGCAGTGGTTTACCTTTTTATTGGGAGTTTCTGACTGATCACATTTTTTTACATCTTCCTCTCCCTCTTTTGCATGTGAAAATTTTGAAGTCTTTTGTGGTAACGAGCTGTTCTGTTCACTGCATTTCTTTGTCTGTTCACCTGTAGAACAAGTCTTCCTCTTTCTTTTTTTGGTAACCTGATCATAATTAAGATATGATTCAAAAGACATAGTAGGGGGCTCAAATTCCTCATCACTAGATAATTCAGCTTTGCTTTTTATGACAAGTTTTTGGTTTAGTTTCTTCACATGCTTAGGGTTTCTCTGTTTGGAAGCACCCTTACTAGGCTTTTCCTTCAGGGGTGATAAGTCTTTATTGGCTACAGAGGAACACTGCTTTTCTGAAACTTTCTTGCTGTCTGTGGAGGTTCTCTCTTTGAAGTCACTTTCTTTAGCTTGAGGATTGTTACCCTGGGAAGCATGCCTAGAATCACTGCGGCTACATTCTTTATGATCACATTCTTTTTGACACTCAGAATCTCCATTTCGGTGGGTCTTTTCACTACAAGTACGCTGCTTATTCAACTTTTTAGAAACGGGAGCGCTACTGGAGCTTCTGGAGGCCAGTGAAGATGCTGTGGACTTCTCTGAAAGTTTAATCTCCTTGGAAATAGAAGATTTGGTCTCATCTTTTTGTTTTTCAGTATTTTGTTTTCTTCCTCTGTGACCACTGCAACAGTAAAAAAAAAAAAAAAGAAAATCACATCCTATGCTGTATCTGATGCTAAATTCCTGAACAATCAATCTTTTTACCTATATTAGTAAAACTAAAAGCATTAAATCACACCATGTGTCATAATTTTACAAGACACAGAACTGTGCTCTGCTGAGCTCTTATTCTTCCATTATCTGTACAGAATCCCAGAGAAGCACTTCTTGGGTCCAGCACCACTAAATACTGCAACAAGAACTGACAACAAGACAAGTGGGGAGTAGGGACATAACCATCAGTAGGAAAACATGCCTGACACAGTACTGCTTGCTTTTAACAGGTTGGATACCACTTTTTACAGTCTTCGCTACATGCTTTATAACACAGACACGGTACTTGAAATAGCTAGGAGACAGAGAATTTACAACATGCTCTGTAGGTGATGAGTGATTATAACACGTCAACCTTTCTGATTTGCTTATCGTGGGTTCTGATATTTCACTTTCTCATTGTTTGAATAACATCAGATTTAAAATGGACTATTGAGTCAATCTAAACCTTTGGCTTTCTCAGCTCAACTACCTCAAATTGTCAGAGGTCTGCAAAACATCTAAAGCACAGTTAGCCTGGCCATGGCAGTGGTAGCTGCTTAATTCTGAGAAGTTGCATCTCTTCAGTGACACCTCCGATATTGGAAGCCTCTCTCGGTCCACGAGAGCATTACAGGAAAGTCCTCTATACAACCAAAAATCACTGGAGAGCTGCCTCATTTAACCACCACCTCTGGGAAGAAAGAGCAAGCTTCCCACTCCCCTGAAGAAGTGCAGAGCAGTGCCCACCATTGGCTTAGTCCTGCTTGTATCAGCTAGGACCTAAGAACTTGTACCAGTAAAAAAAAAAAAAAAAAAAAAAAAAAAAAAGAAAAAAAGCAGTTGAAGTCTCTGTCCCAGCTGGCTAATTGACTGATACTGGTTGCTATGACTTGTTTTCTGGTATTTTACATAAGATTGTCCTGGTTTCAGCTGGGATAGAGTTAATTTTCTTTCTACTGGTTGCTGTGTTTCAGATTTGGTATGAAAGGAATGTCAATAATGCATATTGTTTTAGTTGTTGCCAGGTGATGTTTATATTTTTCCAAGGACTTTTTTCAGCTTCCCACAGAAGCTGAGAAGAAGCACAGACAGAACAATGGAATGGCTAACGGAACATTCTGTACCATAGCCATCATGCTCAGTATATAAATGGGGTTAGCCGGGCAGCAGGTACTTGCGATCACTGCTTGGGATGCTGCCAATTCACCAGTTTACTGGGTGGTAAGAGTGATTTGTGTCTTATCTATTCTTTTACCATTTTAATTATTATTGCTATTTTCTTTGTCTGATATTGTTCTATTAAACTGTCTTTCTCTCAACCCACAAGGTTGGGAGGTTTGTTTGGTTTTTTTTTGTTTGTTTGTTTTTGGTTTTTTTTTCCCCCCCTTTTCCTTTCCCCTCCTTTTCATCCTACCCTTCTGGAGGAAGGGGGAGAACCGCATGAGTGGCTGTGTGGTTCTTGCTGCCGGCTGGAGTAAAACCACGACAAAGACTCATTTCTCTCATTCAATTTATGAATTTGTCCTAATGTATATTTGTCATTCCAAACACTTTCCTAAGCTTTCTAAGCTGCATTTTATAGTTACACAGTTACACTACAGTATAATTAACCTTTTTTCTAGAAGTTAGTTCACACCTACCTTTTATTTTCTGGAAGCATAAGTTTTTTCCATTGTTTTATCAGGGTTTTAGCTACATTCCCAGCAGTGGCATGTTTCCTAAAACTGTTAACTGTCTTGCCTATGCCAGTTTCCTGTTGAAGATAGTGCAAGAAAGATGAGCAGAATAAATCACAACTAACATGCCAAACAAAATCCCCTCTAAAACTGCTACAAACAGCATTAGCCTGGTAGTCAGAGCAGTCTTATGACAGCCAAAGAAATAAATGCGCTCTTTATACTGCAAGCACAACTGAAGGAAAGGTAGATATTTATAACCAAATATGGTGAGCAAAATGCAGTCTTAATTCATAAAACTAAGAAGTCATTTTCTTCCATTAAATGTATGTATTTCAGGAATTTCACTTGGCTGGAATGCTTCCACCCACAAAATGAATACTGCTCCACCAAATTAGATTAAACAATTCAAATTCCCTTTAGGCTTATGCAGGAACATTCTAGCACATAGAGAACATATGTGATGGACACATTGTCGTCTAACATGCATCTCAACCAAGAGTAGTATGGGGTAGAAGGGTCAGAGGTGCAGAGTTCACATGACTAAACTCAGTCTCCATTTCAGCCACAGGAAAAAAAAAAAAAAAGACATTTAAAACCTGTCATTTTCTGTTTTCCCCCAGTACAATTGTTTTCACATTACCATTGTGCCTTCAAGTCTTGCTCTAGTGAGTTTGTGTTGTTCAACCACAACTATCTTGCAGACTTTGAGTGTATATAGAATCACAGGTGGTTTTTTTTTAATCCTCTTGTGCAGTCTAAGCAAGAGCTATACATGTGCTACTCCAACATAATCAACTCACACCTTAGAAAGGAATTCCTTAAAATCACTTTAAGGATATTTACCTTCTATAGTTTGAGCAATACTGGTTTGGTAGGTCAGAGTATTGCAAATAAATGCAAGAAATTTGGTGGGATTGTTTCCTGAAGCTGTTTATGTTCTTCAAATGCATTACAAATATGTAGAGTCCTTAGTCGTAAGACATCTCTTTCCTCTATTTGACTTGAAAGCTTCCAAAGTCTGTCACATTATAAACCATGCAAGTTTGCTGGGAACACAAGTTGCCTGCAGAAGCCCTTTGTCATTTTAAAAAACTAATTGCAATGAGATTATTTTATTTTCTAATAAAAATACATAAATATTGCTGTATTCCAGTAGACACCTACCTGTGTTTAGGCAGGCAAATGTCTTCATCTAAACAGGCTAGCCAAATATCTTAATTACCATATTTTTCTCTTACTCTTCAAAGAACTCTTGCAAAAAACACTTTTTCCCAAAATACAGACACATTGCCTTTAATAACTAGAAGCTTCATAGACCAGTGTGAGAATTTCTAATATAAAATTTGATAGTATGCAGCTTGGATAAGGATACAATTCACAAGTATCCTTACCTGGGATGCCCGCTCTTTAAATGCAAGAAATTAACATTGAGCTGCTGATAAAACACAGAAGACTTAGACAACTGACCTAAAGAATGGTTCACCCATATTTGTTTTGTCTTAAACATTGACTTGAAAGCAGTTTTACAGTGAGAAGCCGCTAACCCCGAGTAGCAAAGTGTTCTCTATATGCTCAGATTCCTGCTCAGTACTATCACTGATGGCATAATACTGCATTTGCAGTTGTATGCCTGGCTTCCAGCTGGCTTTTGGAAAAGGCTCCATGGTTCCTTGTACAGACCTCTAAATGAATCTTGATTAAGAGTCAAAATTTAGCACATTCACTGCTTCCATGATTGCAGACCCCTGACCTTTACACAGTAATTCACTATGGAAGAGTTTAATGTCTAATTGGTTCACTTACCATTAGAATATCCAGTGATATATCCAAATCCTGTAGTACCTTGAGTGTTTTTATAATCTGGAAGGAAACATTAGATTGTTTTAAAACAAATATTCATAAATTCTATTTTGTTTTTCTCATCTTCATTCACATGTTTAATCCAAAAGCACTCAATAGCATTAAGAGAAATATCCAGTAACTCGAGGAAAATGTAAGCACTCCTTTACTGCACATCAGGGCAGTGATTGAAGTCTGTGCTGTGAACCAGTACAGTTCTGCCAACCCCCAATTTCAATGACACCACAAAATCCAGTAGGTATGAATTTACCACTACAGAGATTACATCAAAGATCAATAATATAGTAGTACAGGCTACATACATGTGCCCACACTCCTTGTATAGGAGCGACCCTCCCTTGTCAGAGCCAATAGAAAAGCTGCATTATCCAGAACCAGCACCATGCAGAAATCAGCAAGTCTCCCAGCAGGTCTCCTAGTCAGCAGCAGCACCAGTCCTTCATCAGCCAGGGCCAAGAAAAGACAACACGGCTGGTGGGAGCCCAGTTTGCAAAAAATACAGTTTTGAAAACTTAGCTGCAATTTGTACATTAACAAAACAAGCTCAAGCTGGAACAGCTGTTTTGTTTTGCACTGACAAAGCCTACACCTGTTACAAAACTCAACATTTCTATCAAAGCAGAAAAGAATTTTTTCAAATACAAAATGCTCATCTTCCTATAAGAAGTGTTTCAATAAAACTAAAGTCTCATTTATAGGCAGAATGTAAACTTCTTTGGCAATATAATACAATTTCTTTGGCAATGTGTATACAGCACCCCAGAGTCTTGCAGCTCATCACACACAAGCAATTTGCCTTATCTTTCACAAACTTCCAGAAAGCTATGTTATGTAGATGACAGAATTAATGTGCAACTGAAGTAACAGCATTTCACAATATTTTCACAAAGCCTAGTCAAGTTTTTCACATTGTTGCCACTTCTAAATGCAATGGCAGGAACCCGCAGGAATGCAACACAGACTACCCAGAAACTTTTTAACTATAACAACAGCTATGCTAACTTAAATAACTGATGAACTGTCATTTACTGTATCAGATATTGCTTCTGAAGTGGTGGTGCAGGAGGTGGAAGAGGTAGTAAAATAAGCGAGTAGCAAATTCAAAGAAACAATTTACAAATTGCACTGGAAGGATATTTTTCTCCACTTTTGTTTTAAGTTTCATTGCTTCTATAATGCATTAATAGTGGAATCCCACAGTTGACACTGTATTTCATTGTGTACAGTGGGCTCTACCTACATGCCTGACATACAGTTCTTCCTGTAAATCACCTACCCTACAACAGCGTTTCTGAAACCTAGAGAAGTACAGGAGAAATGCTTCACAGCCTGGAAAAACATGAGAAAAGCTTTAACAGTAAGGCATACACCTAGTACCAGAGGTAACAAACCAACTCTCTCCCAAGAAGTCCAGCTAACTACAAAATGGCAGGACACCTACAAAAAAGGCTTCCTGACCAAAATTTCGGAACCCATACAAAAGCCATGTGAAGTTCTGCTTATCTCCTATTTTAGAGGAAGACACTCCCTAAGCCACCAAGCTGTGTTAAGAATATCTGCAAAAAAGTTAAAAACAATTTTGCATTTCAAGAGAACTACTCTTCCTTCTGAGAACAATACAAGCTTAACATTTAATTTTTTCCAGATGCTTCACAGGTATAGGCTACATATTTCATGAGCTAAACACTTTTTCTAAATAATCCCATCAGGGAAAAAATGTGTTGCAAAGATGCTTAAGTAGAAAAAAAAATAATTGCTCACAATGTTAGTGACAAGCATTAGAAACTATGTTATCAGTGTCACATTAGTTCATTAATTTTATTTAATTAAAAAATATATCCCCATTCATTTAATTTATTTTGCAATGAAAAAGGAAGTAACTTGTTGCTGACAGGTTGTATTGTGCTATATAGGATGACCAGATACTCAAGCAGCGCAAACCACTGGGAAAAAGCCCATAGGCCACAGACAAACCTGTATGTGGAAGAATACTAAGAGATGTTTTCATTCAGCTACAAAGAAAATGGGGGTTGGGGGTGAGTGTTTACTCTTGATGGGTTTTAGACTAAGTTAATTCAGAAAGCCAAGTTCATTTTGGAAAAACAGATTCAGGAAGCAGGCAATTACTATTCATACAACTTCAAACCAACAGGCTAAATTACAAAAGTACCTAGATGACAAGCATGTCCAAAAATCAGTCAACACATTTTAATGAAAGCCAAAACTTTCAAAGTTTTGTAAACCAAAGACCACACTGTTCATTTTGCTTTCTTGAAATGTGTGTCACATTGGGCAAATTAAGACAAACAAGACAGTTTCATTAAAAAGAAAATAGAAAGCACCCATCAAACCCTCCGACAAGTCTCTTACGAGAAGCAATCCTGATCTCTCAAAAGCAGGGAACAGCTCAGGCTGCAGTGAGATCAACTGCTAGCTATGTACACGACTGCCAAATGAGAGAGCTCTACTTCCCTTGTACTGTAACAGGGCAATGTAAATGGTAGCACCCAGCCTGCCGGCAGGAATCACCTGTCTCTGAGCCCCTGGCATTTAGAACCAAACTTAGTTAGCCAGAATCAGGAAACAAGCAAATTTAATTTGTGGCAAACATCAGTAACAGCAGCATTTATCCTATTTACTAGAGAGTTCCGGTTTCTCTATCCAAGACTAGGAGGGGCTGTTTGCTATTTAAAGCACAAATACCAAGCTCCAATATCTATCAGACTTTGGTGAAGACCACAGAAAGGTATACCATGGAGCACAAGACACAGTAAAGCCTGTCACTGAAACTAAAGCTTGTTCGAAACACAAACTTTGGCATCATGACATTTAAACGGTGCACCATTACAATTATTACATAAAATAAGGAAGAAAAAAAAAAGTCTTTATCTGAAGTCTGTTCTGACCAGGCCTTCAAAAACAAAATGAAAATTGACAGTTGAGGTGGTTCACTCTAACCATATACTTTACCATAGCATTTGCAGCCCATCTGGCTCTTCTTATCTCACTGAACTGTACCCAGTAATTTCCCCCCCCCCAAATCCTTCAATACATATATAACCCTCCACTGTTTTATTTTACCTTGTATACCACTATCAGCTACTCCCTTATGGAAATTCTGTTGACTTTAACCAAGATTGTAATTTTTCTGTAAACTTTACCAAGAACATAAGTTACCTTTATATAAAATTCCTGAACTATTCTATATAGTTCCTAAATACCAATTTCTAAAGAATATTCCAAAGCCTTTAGGATTGTTGTTTTTTCCAATAAATGACATTCCAAGCAAGCCCAAGAGACTTGTCTTCATGCAGCATAAACAGAAAACAGAAGCAGAGCCTTATGGACAAACTGAGAGCTGGCACACACATAGGTGCGAGACAAAAGTAAAGGTGACAACAGGAGCAAGAGCAACCTAATATGAAGGGGAGGAGGGAAAGCAGGTGGGCATGTGGAAAGCAAAGGGCAATGGTAGTGGACAATAGGTAAGAAGCATGTGAGCAAACAAAAATTTCCAGAGTATAAACTGAAAGCAAGTGATGAGAACAACAGATCTCAGGGGCACCAAGTTTGGTCTCTTCTCACTGCACAAATGTTGCTCCATCATCCCTTATACAAGTATTGTACAGTCTCCTCATTTTTTCTAGCTGAGCCTGGACCCTCAGAAAGGATAGGACCCATTAAGAGGTCCCCAGGCCATCTGTGGACAACAGACTGATTCAACATTTCACCATGCTAACTCTTTCCTGCTTTCTCTCCTTCCCTCCTCACTCACTAGCCGCACCTCTCTCAAAGGGATCCCTACTATTATTTAGTTTATTCTCTTCTATAACGCAGCCCATGAAATTTCACCAAGTCCATAACTTCTGGCTGAGCTGGATGCCTCATTTGAAAGAGCACCAAGACGTTGAAGACAACACATTAGAAAAACCTAACACATCCCCAAGCAAGTCATTCCTATGCCCTCGGGGGTGAAGTGGGGGAAGGAACAACTGCTTGCCTAAAAAAAATTTGTATGGTTTTGTTTCCAGCTACTAAATCTAATTATCTCTTTCTGCTAATTAAAGGAGTCTTCTTTCACAACACAGCAATGCAAATGCTAGTCACATACTTTACCTTGGTTCTTTAGTTTCAGTAAGTTATGCTAGCTAGAGTTATAGCCATTCTCTGGCTGTCTTATTATCTTTCCAGCTTGGTAGTGCTGTTTTTAAAAACAGTCCCCAGAACAGGACATAATATTCCCGTAATTGTCCCTCTAATACTATATAGCGGTAATAACATAACCCTGCTAAGCTACCCAAAGATAGCATTTATTCCATAAGCCACTGCATTGTAGTGCAATTTCATGCTCAACTGGTAATACATCAGAGCTCCGAATCATTTTCTGAGTCAATGCTTTCCAAAATACAGTCTCCTGAGTGACCTATATTCGCAGCTCCTAGCTGTGACTTTCCACTGAGCCATGTTAAAATGCGTGTTGCTCAAATGAACGTAGCTTAACACATGATCAAAGTCAGTTTCTAGAAGAGTCTCTCTTCATTTGACACAAACTACTTCAGTATTTGTAGTATTTCCCTACAATGCCTGCTGTCTTCTAAGTTAAGAGAAATTTGAGTAGCATCATGTCAAGAACAGATGCATAATCACTTCCTGCCCCCCCAAAAAGCCACCACAAACCCACAACCAAAATCAGGAATCAACTGTTTTCTGATGAGGTCTGGCACTTATTTTTGGTGAGTGCAATTGAAACCCATTTTATGTATTGCATCAGGTCCATAGCATTACTACTGTAATCAGAATCATACAGAAGAAAGTCTTGAAAGACTTCCATATATTTATGAGTGTCAGCTGAATATAATCTGAGATAAATTTGGCAATACACATCTACATAAAGTCTCATCAAGTGGCATGGATCGTGGCACCATCCTTTAATTCTACAACAATTACATCTCATATGCAACATCATGCAGCTGCTCAACACATTCCTTCATGATCAGTGTCAATGAAGACCATTTCATTTACCTGTGTAAACAATAGCACAGTATTTTTCCTGTCCTGCTGAACTCTCCTAGTACCTTGAGCATCATTCAGTACCTAAATCATTAGTTCTGTTCATTCCTTGGTCAATTCTCTGAAAACTCACTGGGGTAGCTATCAAACCTCACACACTAAGAAGCTTTTGACATGAACAATCAATCTTCCCTGGTTACTATCAGAAAGTATTTAGTATTAAAGAGTACCAAGACAACTATTATTCTCAAGTATGGAACTGAAATATTTGACAGCATCAACACTTACCCACATACACATGTGTAATATTGATTTATTATTCTTTCCACACATACCTAAAACTTTCCTCTTTGCCTTTAAACATGATAATCACGTTTTCCATTACTAGATTTACTTTCTATTAGCAGTGTAATGCACTGCTAACTTATGGCTAACAGTTTCTCACTTCCCCTACCACCCCTTAGCCCCTGTTATCCATAAACATTTCTATTTCACTACACACAGTTTTACCAGGGACAGCAGAAGTGCTGCAGCACCACCATTAGTCCCATTTTATACAGCACCTGCTTGCAGTCACGGCACATAAAAACTATGCCTCTCCTCCCTTAACAGAGCAAAATCTGCCAGGGCTATTCACATTTTTCACTTGAGTTGAATGTGTTTTGAAACTTACTGGTTTGGGATCACTTAAAAATTTATTACCTCTAGAATTGTTTTTTTCTTTTCCCTTTCAATCTCTCGTTCAGAATAGCATATCAACACCAACCTCAAATATTAAAAAAAAAAACAAAAAACAAAACAAACAAAAAACCCCAAACAAACCAAAGACCAAAGATCTGATCACTTCGGTAGCACAAGAAATCTTAGGTTAATTGAACTGCAAATTAAAATATCTGAAGAAGCACCTGCACAGATATTTGCATTTTGGACAAGTATAGCCTACAGCTCTGGCATTCAGGAAGATAAACCATTATTGGATAAGAAAATAATTATTTCCTATATAGGCATGCACACACACTTTGAACACACAGTAGATATGATTAATAAGCAAGCTTTTCAAGTTCATTAACTACCAAACACAATGCAGATTAAATTTTACTGCCGCCCTCCGCCTCCAAATACTCCCACAAACTTGTATTGAGTTCTAACGTCTTAGAAATCTACCATGGCAAACGAGTTCTGTACTTTCAAACTGTAATCCCCCCTCAAAGAAAAACCCCACCTTTTCGAATGCGCCTTCAGTGAAACATAGTTTATTACTTCGTAGAACAGTAAGCCAAATTTGGCGCGTACTGCTTCGCTTCCATTTCCTTCATAGTGCAGGCTGGGGGTCGGAGAGCCATGGAAGGTGTCTCCTTCCCCCTCCGGCCTGGAGCCTGTGCTTATCTCCCTGTCTGCCTCTCAGTACCTCCTGAGTGTCAAGAGCAACTTCCACAGGCTGCTCTGATTCACCTCCCCACTGATGTTTGCTTGCTTCAAGTAGTCCTTATCTAGTCCTTGCAGCGACCCCGCTACCCTACAGCTTGCTTCATTTCTTTCAGCGATAACAGCAGCTCTGTTCTTCTGGCACCAGGAATAACAACAACGCAGGGCACCACAGCTCCCGCGCCTCTTGCTGCACGCCGCTAAAACCAAGCGGAAACACCTATTTCACCAAGAAAACGTAGAAATTAGCACTTTATCTGCTGTGTTCTGACCCTCCCACCGGGCACCTCGCACAGGCAGCACGACCTGTTCCATGTAACACCTCGCCGTGGTTGCCCTCGTCCCCCTCACCTAACTGCACACAAGGCCCCTTTGGTCACCCACAGACAGCTCCAGCCCTCACCCACCCAGGAAACCACCACGCATGACATGACGGCTCCCCAGCCCTCCTCCAACCCCTCCCGGCCACGACAAGAGAGGGGAAACAAAACGGAGACCCAGGGCCGGAGCTCTCCCCTCACCTCAGCTCCAACCCCCCTCTCCCTGCTCGGCAGCCCGCGCCGAGGGGTGGTCAGGGCGGGCCCGCACCGCCTCAGCGCGGCGAGGGCCAGCGGCCTTGACCCGCCCGGGCACGGGCCTCCGCTGGTGCCTTACATATATACACGTATATAGTATACGTTAAGAGATGGGGGCAGCCCCCGGGGGGACCCCCCCCGCCGGAGCCAGCGCGGCCACAGCGCCGGTACCTCTGCGGGCTCCCGCGCGCAGCCCAGCCGCTCCTTCAGCTCCAGCACCCGCCGCGCCGCGCTCCGCCCCTCCGCCATGGCGCCGCGCTCGCCTGCCCTGCCCGGCCCGCCCCACTCCGCCCAGGCTGCTCAGCCCCCGCCCGCCCCTCTTGTAGCAGCGCCCGCGGCGCCATAGGCGGCGGGGGTGCGGCCCGGCCAGGCCCCGCTTCGCGGGAGCCGGCTGGCGGCGGCGGTTCTCCCCGTCCCCGCCGGGTCCCAGCGGTGCCCGCTATTTGCTCAGCTCTCCCTGGACGGGAGAGCTCTCCATGGACGGGGGTCGATGGGCAGCGCCCGAAGCGCGGCGGGGCCCTGCTGAGAGGCGGTGCAGGCAGCCATGTCCTGGGGCCGGGCCAAGGCTCCGGTCAGCAGTCGCATGGAGGCAGACACAGCCAACGGCGCCCGACACGAAATGACTGTTCCCTGCCGGGCAGTTTGCTGATCACAGAATGGTCAGGGTTGGAAGGGACCTTCAGAGATCATCTAGTCCAAACCCCCTGCTAAAGCAGGGTCACCTACAGCAGGTTGCACAGGATCATGTCCAGGCGGGTTTTGAATATCTGCAGGGAAGGAGACTCCACAGCCTCCCTGGGCAGCCTCTTCCAGTGCTCTGCCACCCTCAAGAAGTTTTTCCTCAGATGGAATTTCCTGTGTTCCAGTGTGTGCCCATTGCCCCATATCCTGTCACTGGGCTCCACTGAAAAGAGTCTGGCGCCATCCTCTGGACACCCACCCTTTAGATATTGATAAGCATTGATGAAATCCCCTCTCAGTCTTCTCCAGGCTAAACAGACCCAGGTCTCTCAGCCTTTCCTCATAAGAGAGGTGCTCCAGTCCCCTGTTCATCGTCGTAGCCCTCCACTGGTCTCTCTCCAGCAGTTCCTTGTCTTTCTTGAACTGGGGAGCCCAGAACTGGACACTAATCCAGACATGGCCTCACCAGGGCAGAGTAGAGGGGGAGGATGACCTCCCTCGACCTGCTGGCCACGCTCTTTAATGCACCCCAGGATACCATTGGCCTTCTTGCCCACAAGGGCACATTGCTGGCTTGTGTTCAACTTGTTGTCCACCAGGACTCCCAGGTCCCTCTATGCAGAGCTGCTTCCCAGCAGGTCAGCCCCTAACCTGTACTGACAGCCAAGCCCCTGAAGGCATGACTGTGCCCGCGGGCATGCTCCTGTGGTCCTAACCTGCCAGAGAAGGCAGCACTCAGGCTGAAGAGGGCATCCTTTTCTTTCTGTCCTGCCTTATTTACAGCCTGATGGCTAGTGCATTTATTTTGGGGGGGGGGGAGGGGGACGACATGGGGTGCTTTTGTGCTCTGCAACTTTCAACGTGACTCCTCTGTGGTTTACCTAAGGTCACAAAAAACGTAGGGCAGGGAATCGGTCTTTGGTGCTGCGTGAACTGCATTGCTGAAACGGGATCTTTGCCATGGAGTTTGCTGGGGCTGAGCAAGTGCGTGAAAGACTCCAAACTGAATGAGGTCCTCCTAAAAAAACCTATGGGTTTGCATTATCTCCTTGGAAGTTAATGTAGATATAATTGTGTGAACCGACTCGGGCAGGATGCAGGAATGACCACAAGACCACAAATGAAAGACAAAGAACAAATTTAATCTCAATACCTCATGAATCAGGGGGTCTCCATAGCAATGCCTGGGCAGAGGGACACAAGCAGGGGATGCAGGCACCGCAGGGCGGGAGAAAGTCCTTGTTAGCAGGAGCACGTGAGCTCTAACTTGCTGTTCTTGCATGCTTTTCAAGGGTTCAAGCAGGCATAGTTTTCCACTGTGCTTTGATCTTCAACAAGACAGTATGCTAGATAAGGTGTCCCTGAGTCCATCCCAGGCTTACGTTATCTAAGTGCGGGTATTCTACTCGTGAGTATACAAGGCTGAACAACAATTAGTGTGATATATGTGTTGTCCAGCACTCCAGGTGCAAGTCACTTGAGTGTGTTTACAATCTTCCTCCCCAATCTTCCATTATTTTCCCACAATAATTAACATAGACATATAGGACATCTTTCACTCTTCAAAGCAGCATTTGGGGAAGTATTAAAAAGAGTGTATCCAGTCAATTACAGGGGAATTTTAAGTAGGCAAAAGTCTGGTATTTGCACATTAGGGTTACTATTCTTGCAAAATAGATCTTATTACAGCTTGGCACAGCCTGTAGCAAATTTATCAGTAGAGAAACCAAAATAGTTGGTAGGGCAATACAGTAGGTAGAGAGCTCAGGTTGGATATGGACAAAACAGATCTAGGTCCATGTTGCAGACTGGATCTCCGGTTCCCATGCTCATCTTATATTTTACAGAAATAATTAACTCATCTTCACAGTGTGCAGAGACTTCATCAACCCTACCTTAAAACCGGCCATCTGCAACTAGTTACTCTTTCTTTTTTCTGGCCCTAATAATATGAAATTACTTATACAAAGTGGCATTTATACAGAAGAAATCTTGGAAGAGATTCATCCCACACGAGCATTATGGTTAAAGTAATCTTTGAGCAAGGAAATTGAGGCTCAGATTGTCATATGGATTATGCAATTGAAGCTGGGTTTCCCATATGTTGTTTGAAAGCCTTAATTATCAAGTTACTATGTTTTCTAGGATGAGGAGAATCTCCTTGCTGTACTTCTGCCTGGTTATTCTCAAAGATCATGACTTCACGCCAGCCAAAAAGAAGAAAACATTTAAAATCTCAAAAACTTTCTTAGAACAAGAAAAATGTTTCTAGCACCAGATCTAACTGTAGCATTTCTCATATCGCCTGTCATAACTTTGGCAGAGGAAAGAATTCCAAGTGTATTTCGTTCTTCAAAACTGCCGGTGAATGCTGATTGTTATGAGGATTCGTTTGTTTGGCATCGATGCGGGACTCCTGTCAGGAAGAAGTGGGGTTGCCACACACAAAAATATAGCTCCAATAATTGCTCTGTCACTACATGCTCGAGAGCTGTGTTGTGCCATCAGCTCCGCTCCAAGGCTTGCAAACTCTCATCTCATCCCTAGGGTCCTCTCCATGCCCTACTGTCAGTGCTGGGTGAGTTTCCGAGGAAAGAATGAAACCAGAAGTAGGGTTTATATGAGCGAAGGAGAAGAGCTAGGTGAGCATTTCGGGGGTGGATTGATGTGAGAGGCTTGGCTGGGCGAAATCAGGCAATGAACTGGGAGCGAGTAATTGAGTACTGGGGGAGGTCTGCCTCGAGGGGGAGGTCCGAGTGACCCACCTGGGGTTGGGTGCCTTGCTAAACACAGTTCCTCAAAGCCGCCTTCTGTGAAATCAGGGCCTGTGCGTGTACAAGTAGTAGCTTGTACATTTATTCAGCAGCTTAAAAAGAATACCAGTTTATTTTCCATCTTTTTACTGAAAAGACTGCAGTTCTCACTGAAATTCAATATGCTTTCACAGTTATCTCCAATCTGCATAAGGAGCTTCAGACTTCCTGAAGACATTACTGGTGTGATTACTCAACACATTCAGATTAATGCATTTAAATATATATTTTTTGTAACTATTTATCATAGTGAACTAAGTATGGGCTTTGGGGGTGCATAGTATTTGGCTGAGTATATACAAATGGCTCAGAGCAAACAAAGCAGTCACGATCTAAAGCTGACCTGAGTTTTGTTCACATCTTTAGTTGACCGAGATACATCTCCCTGTGGCCTTATTTGTGCCGCTTGCATTCTACTAACAAATCAAAGCATGCTGACATCATAGAATAATATAATCACAGAATGGTTTGGGTTGGAAGGGACCTCCAAAGATCAATCTCCCTGCCAAGGGACATCTTTCACTAGGTCAGGTTGCTCAAAGCCCCATCCATCCTGAACTCGAACACTTTCAGGGGCATCCACAGCTTCTGTAGGCAATCTGTTCTAGTGTCTCATCACCCTCATCATGAAAAACATCTTCCTTGTGTCCTGTCCCCCTCCCCGAGCATACTGGCTTTTGCCCAGGCGCCCAGCTTTGATGCGGGGAACCCAGTGGTCCGCGTTCACCTGGGGCAATTATTACCTGCTGTGGACCTACCTACTGTCTTCATGTTCCCCTTCCTTTCCTCCCTGGTACCTGTGCATTTGGAGGGTCCAGGCTTGTCCCCCCAGTCTCTGGAGGCCAGGCAGCCCTGGGAAGCCGAGCTCCGGTGGCTGGGCAGAGGCAGGGAGCGAGGCATGGAGAGGAGGGGTCATTTTAAAGAGCACCCGAGCACAAGCTCCAATCTCCTGCTCACTGTGACAGCAAAGCGTCACACTGGAAACCACGAGCTGGGACTTACAAAGTGGCCTCTGATCTTTCTCTCTTTTTTCCCACATTTCCTCTCTTTTTATCTTCTCATTTTTCCAAGGAAGAGGCATTTTCACTGACAGCGTCTTGGACAGGTCTGGGACACCATTTTTCCGAGGAGGGTAAGGGGTTTTTAACTCCTCACTTTGATAGTGGTTAGAAGTAACGTTTTAAAGGAGGGGGGAAGGTTGTTTGTTTGAATGCATTGTTTTGGGACCCTGAGTGTCCTTTGGCATGAGTTGTTCTTAAGCTAAAATAAATTAGGTAAAAGCAAACAGCTATACAAAGCCAAATCAACCAGGGTTTTCAAAGTTCAGTGACTTGGATTTATGATAGGATCATTTGATTTGTTTCACTGGTTTTGCATGTCCTGTCACTTACGGGATTATACACTAAACTAGCTGGTGACATTTCTGCTGATGGAGAAGTGTTTTTCAGGAAAAAAGTTTGAAGAGTGGACATTTTTTAACAGAGAGCTTAAAATGTCACGGATTTAAATGAGCTCTACAATGATGCAGTGATGCAATAAACATTAAGCGCTGCATGTATTAAAATCTCTAAGTTACGGGTCTCTAAAAATATATAGAACCACAAATATGACTGCTGAAAAAGTATGCCCTTGCCAGCTATAAAGTTGTGGCTATTAATATGCAAAGCTATAACTATGTGGGTAACATACAAAAACATCCGAAAGTTTCATTTTGCTTTTATTCTTTGTCAACAAACGTACATGATGCTTGGGATAGCATAGGTTTTTGGGGAAATAAAAGTTGTGTTAAACCACCAAAGTGTACTAAAACACCAGCTATACCTTCTATTGAACCTGTCTTAAAATGGCAAGCTGCTGGGAGGTTGCTATTTTGGGAGGTGACTCTGATAGGTCTCAACAGATGCAGCTCCTGGAATGCAGCCGGAGCCGGGGGAGCCGAGCAGCAGCTGACCCCAGCCCTGGCACACTGACATTTTGGGGATCGCAGCTCACGTCAGCATGGGCTGACACTGACACTTTGGGCACACATGGCCTTCTCCCTCGCCTGCTCTGCACATGGTTGTCACCCAGCAGCAGCAGCAGCAAAAAAAAAAAAAAAAAATCATCCTGGTGCTCACAGGCAGCAACCATTCCTTTCTATAATTAAATTGCTGGTTTGTTACGTGCTGTGTGCTTAAGAAAAAATTGATGTGCTGAGATTTTAGATTGAAATATTACTGGAGTTTTTTATTAAGTTACCTAAAATAATCCAGTCGTTTGTTTTATCGTTTCATTTCTTCATGAATGAGTGCAAGGATCACAGAAAAAATTACTTTAAAAAAAAATTGTTTTAAAATCCATAGATAAATTGAAGATAAATGCTATATTTGAATATATTTGAATGCTGATCTCAGCAACTCCGTTTTAACTATGTTACTGAAGATCAGTGCTTTCCTTCAAGATGTATTTGCACATACATATATTTATCTGAAATAGCTCCTTTGAAAATTACTTAGGGGCCATCTCACATTGCGTTTGACAAAGTCTTGGCCCTTCATTTCAGCAAGATCTGGAACTTGCCTAGAGTTGATAAGTCTAATTCAAATATCCGTTCTAACGTAATGGGAGTAATTATTAACCTTCACGCATAAAGAACTTGTTTAAAATAACACGTCCTGCTAGTGTTTGCATGACTTTTTTTCTCAAATAAAATCCTAATTAGACAAATTCCTAAAAGTAGGATTACGTTTCAAATTACTGATATTGAAAAGCAAGCAAAGTGTGCTATGAGTAGAATGTGTTTGCGAATCTGACATGAGGAGTATCATCAGTCTAGAAAATCAAAAGTTACAAAAAAATGGAAGCAATTTGGAACAGATACTAAATCTAAAATCAACATTACATCAGATTAAAATTCACTTTGTCTTTACGTTTTATGTTGCCTGTTTTTTTAAAGAATTTCTCCCACTCTTAATATTTCCTGGTCAAATTCCGAACTTGTCTGTAAGTCTGTACTAGCCCTGGAGCAAGGATGACAAAGTTGGGGGCCCATAACTTTTCTGTGCTTCAGTCTAATGAATTAACCTCTAGAGCCGGTCTGATTTAAATGTGTATTTACAAGATTCTACACTCTGGCAAACTCATTTAATGTTTAGGAAGAGAATTTAACTCTTTGAATATGGTTACAACAGGGGGATGTTATTTTTATGACCTTGCTATTAAAAAAAAGAATTCTTTTTAGGCATTGTAGGTGTATTCTTCATAATTTGAGTATCCACTCTTATTAATAAGCATCCACACTACAATCTAGGACAATATAATAGTTCTTAGGAAGATAGATTATCCTGTCTGTTGTGGTTTTGTGGCATTTATATGTATTGACAAAGGTTAGATTTCTTGCATAATCACTCCACTATTAAATTTCACAACTGCAGTGTAGCTCTAAATGTTTTAATTTTATTTTTAGCAAGCTCTTGGCTGTAATATTTCATTGCAGTCATGGCCCCTAAGAAGAAGAATGTGAAGAAGAACAAAGCAGACATCAATGAAATGACCATCATTGTGGAAGATGGCCCCCTCAGTAAACTAAACGGCTTGAATGGACTTTTAGAGGGAGGAAATGGTTTCAGCTGCATCTCATCTGAAGTTTCCGACCCATCATATAGCCCAAATCTCTTGGAAGGTCTAAGCAGAATGAGACAAGAAAATTTTCTTTGTGATTTGACTATCAGTACCAAAACCAAATCCTTCAGTGTTCACAAGGTGGTGATGGCTTCAAGCAGTGACTACTTCCACAACATCTTAAAGAAAGATCCCTCCACTCAACGAGTAGACCTCAATGACGTATCCCCGTTGGGTCTAGCTACTGTTATCACCTATGCTTACACTGGAAAACTTACTCTCTCACTTTATACAATAGGTAGTATTATTTCCACAGCAATTTATCTACAGATTCACACTCTTGTAAAGATGTGCTGTGATTTTCTAATCCAAGAAATCAATGTTGAGAATTGTATGTATATTGCCAATATTGCAGAGACATACGGACTAAAAACAACCAAGGAAGCAGCGCATAAATTTATTAGAGACAACTTTATTGAATTTTCAGAAACGGATCAGTTCTTAAAACTTACTTTTGATCAGATTAATGAACTTCTTGCAGATGACGACTTGCAGTTGCCTTCTGAAATTGTTGCATTCCAGATTGCAATAAAATGGCTGGAATTTGACCAAAAAAGAGTAAAGTTTGCTGCTGATCTCTTAGGTAACATCCGTTTTGGTACCATCTCAGCTCAAGACCTTGTCAATTATGTTCAAACTGTGCCGAGAATGATGCAAGATGCAGACTGCCATAAGCTCCTAGTGGATGCCATGAACTATCATTTGCTTCCCTACCACCAGAATACACTGCAGTCCAGAAGAACGAGGATCCGTGGAGGTTTCAGAGTCTTAGTTACTGTAGGGGGACGCCCTGCTCTAACAGAAAAGTCTCTTAGCAGAGACATCTTATACAGAGATCCTGAAAACGGATGGAAGAAGCTGAGTGAAATGCCTGCTAAAAGTTTTAATCAGTGTGTGACGGTGATGGATGGATTTCTCTACGTGGCTGGTGGGGAAGACCAGAATGATGCCAGGAACCAAGCCAAGCATGCAGTCAGCAATTTCTGCAGGTAACTGGTTATTTATTTAAAAAGGATGGAGAGACCAGTTCCAAACAATGCAGGTAGATAGACCAAGGTTGTTTGTGATGTGCAGCTTGGACTGCTCAGATAAATAGAAAGGGGACAGAGTTGGGAAGGTATGGATACTATTCTATATTGAAGTGTGAATGAACAGAAATATGCAACTGAAGTTATGCAAAAACTTCACCATGGTTACACATGCACAATGGGAAGTGAAGAAGACAGAGAAAACTTCCTCCAAGTGGAGGAAATAGAAACATAAATAGGAAGTTCTTGGATGTTCTAGGATACCATTAAAATGAATCAAATCAGACAAGGTGAGACTTTTTAAATTTCAGAGCTTCCGATGCCTCACAGAAAGTTCTGCAAACCACCCTTAGGTATTATAATCTTGACTTTCTGTGCACTGTCCACCGTATTTTCAACAGCTTTTATACTACATTTCATATCCTTTAGCCCTTTTGTTTATTGAGATTTTCGAAACAATTTCACCCTCTTTTGGAAGGCTATATTTCTCTTCTACATGTGCTCCAACTAATACCTCACTTCTGAAGTAGTACATTTCCTATCTATAGTCATCCAAGGACTGCACTGGTGAGAGCAAGGTCAGAAGCATTCATAGGCTAACATGCAGTATTCAAGTGGATGGTATTAATTTTTGAATAGTTCAGCCTAAAAGCAGGTGACACACAGTAGCTTGAAGCAAAGGCTGGAGACAACTCAGCTTTTTATCTACAAACAGGCTATGGACATGCAATGGTGATACACAGCCACAGTCCACCAATGCCTCCTTTCCTGCTCTCAGAAGGAACATTCAGATAACTTCCCCTGAAGACATCAACCAATATGCAAAATGAATGAATAAGGAACCTTCTCTAGATCATTTTTATTGTGTAATCTACTTTGTCAGAAAAATATCTCACATAACCTGCTGGGAAGTAGTTCTGAGGAGAAGGATCTGGGGGTCCTAGTAGACAGTAAATTATCCATGAGCCAGCAATGTGCCCTTGTTGCCAAAAAGGCCAATGGAATCCTGGGCTGCATAGGGAAGAGTGTGGTCGAAGGAAGTCATTCTCCCCCTCTACTCTGCACTGGTGAGGCCACAACTGGAATACTGTGTCCAGTTTTGGGCTCCCCAGTTCAAGAGGGACAGGGAACTGCTGGAGTGAGTCCAGCAAAGGGCAACTAAGATGATTAAGGGATTGGAGCATCTGCCTTATGAGGAAAGGCTGAGAGAGCTGGGACTCTTTAGCCTGGAGAAGAGAAGGCTGAGGGGAGACCTTATGAATGCTTACAAGTATCTAAAGGGTGGGTTGAAGGAGGATGGAGCCAGGCTCTTTTCAATGGTTCCCAGTGACAGGACAAGGGGTAATGGGCACAAGTTGGAACATAGGAAGTCCCGTTCAAATACACGGAAACACTTCTTTACGGTGAGGGTGACAGAGCACTGGCACAGGTTGCCCAGGGCGGTTTTGGAGTCCCCTTCTCTGGAGATTTTCAAGACGCGCTTGGATGCAGTCCTGAGTAATGTGCTCTGGCAATCCTGCTTCAGCAGGGGAGTTGGACTAGATGATCTCTAGAGGTCCCTTCCAACTCTGAATCTCCATGATTCCGTGATAACAGAGATTATGCTGTTGTTCTCACGATCTTCCGCTTTTAAGCTATGCCTCACATTCTCACAAGGAGCTGTGTGCTTGGTGCACACCTTGGTGGTGGGGAAGTGGCGGGGGAATCTTTGTGGTCCATGGCTGAATGGGTTCTGCTCCCTGTTCTGCCATTAACTTCGAGCATGTCAAGTCACATCAGTCTGTCTTTGGACTTCCTTTCAGAACTGTAGATGACAATGGGATATGACAGCTAGCAATTATTATTTACTTTCCTATAGTCTTTTTCTCGTGTGATTCTCTGGTAGCCTCAGCATGCAATGGGAGAAATATATGGGTGTACTAATGTACCTCACTCAACTCCTTCAGGAGTGCCATTTCCTACTTCAAAAAGTTGTTAATTTAAATATCAGAGACAGAGAATGTTATTTCAGATAGGTATGGTGTTAGGAGGCAAAGATGTTCTTTCCACATAATTCTTACTCCATATGAGTGGCGGGGAAAGAATATGTACCATTTAGGAAGTACTAAGAAGACGGAAGTATAAATCACCACCTAACATTTTTTAAAACCCTTTGAGTAAATTTTGACATCTTTGCTGTAGGTGTAAATTGCAAAAAAACCTTCTAAAATTCCTATTGCATGTTTAAAGTATCTCTTTCCAGTATTCTAATGACGTCATTATACAAAATCAAATTACAGAAAAGAGTCAGATTTACTGATACAAACAATTTTTTTCTCTAATCAAAAGCTAAATTTATTTGGAAATTTCACCAGGAATACCGGTTTCATTCCACTGACTTCTAATGGGCTAAATAAGTAACTAAAATTTTAGCAACTCCGCAGTTGCAGCAGTAGTGGGACGGAGACAGGACTGTAGAATTTAGCAGAGCAGTACGTGAGACAGTTACCCTCTTTTTTTAATGCTTCCAGATATGATCCTCGTTTCAACACCTGGATTCACCTGGCAAACATGAATCAGCGGCGCACCCACTTCAGCCTGAATGTGTTCAATGGCCTCCTTTTTGCAGTGGGTGGTCGCAACTCGGAGGGGTGCCTCTCCTCAGTCGAGTGCTACGTGCCTGCAACTAATCAGTGGCAGATGAAGGCACCCCTGGAGGTGCCCAGGTGCTGCCACGCCAGCGCAGTGGTGGACGGTCGGATCCTGGTCACGGGAGGTTACATTAATAACGCTTACTCTCGCTCGGTGTGCATGTACGACCCCAGCAAAGATAGCTGGCAGGATAAGTCCAGCCTCAGCACCCCAAGGGGGTGGCACTGTGCAGTGTCCCTTCTGGAGAGGGTCTATGTCATGGGTGGGTCTCAGCTGGGGGGGCGAGCCGAAAGGGTCGACGTTCTCCCCGTGGAGTGTTACAGTCCTTACACGGGGCAATGGAGTTACGCGGCACCCCTCCAAACAGGAGTTAGTACGGCTGGCGCCTCCACCCTTAACGGGAAAATTTACTTAGTGGGTGGCTGGAATGAAATAGAGAAAAAATATAAGAAGTGCATTCAGTGCTATAACCCGGATCTCAATGAATGGACAGAGGAAGATGAGCTGCCCGAGGCCACTGTGGGCGTATCTTGTTGTACGATATCCATGCCCAACACCAAGACCAGGGAGTCCAGGGCCAGCTCAGTCTCTTCTGTCCCAGTCAGTATTTAAATACGGGTCTAACCAGCAACAAGGAAAAATGTTTACCAGCACAGCAGTATAATTAACCCTTTAAGTATCATTTTTGTGCTTATATGGAAAAAAAATAAATCATTGGCTTTGCAACAGTTTTAACAGCGCAAATTGGCCAGTTTTCATGATCTTCAATACAGGTGGTGTGAAACAGCATATTAGAGATAAGATGAGTTTTCTTAGCAGGCAGAGAGAGTTAACCCATAACTGTAGAATTTCTTTCTTTTCCTGACTTTGCCACTGGCTTACTGTACTAGCTGTGGCAAATCATTTAATTTCTTTGTGCCTTGGTTTCCTTACCTGTAAAATAGAGATAAACATGCTTCAGAAGATTGTTGTGAGGCTTTTTTAATACTGAGTTTTAAATGCTTTCAGAATTCAAATTAAAAGTCAAATATTACTAGTAACAAATCTTAACATACATCAGAAATGTGTCACGTCATCATAAAATTGCTGTTTTGTTCTTTTCTAAGCATTTTCTATTTTGACAAACAGAAGGAAAAAAAAAGCCCAAACCCCAAAACTATAGCATATAGCACGTGCATACTTTCCTTTTGGGGCAGTGGTAGTCACAGAAAATTTCTCAAAACATTTTCTCCTTCACCAGTTAGAAAAAGATCCCTATCTTCTGCCATGAAACTCTTTAATTCTCATATCTAATGCTGTGATAGAGCTTTCAAGACCTGAATCCACAAAATACCTTAGCTCCTGTAAGCATTGTGGGCGAGCCCCAAGGGCTGGCCCGGGTGCCAGGTTGCTCTCCTGACTTCCATGTGCACACCAAGGAGCAGTCACTGCCCCATCCTACTCCTCCTGCCAGGGAGACTCTGCTGTCACTCCAGGTGGAAGGCATGAAGGTCAGTCAGTATGCCTCCTCCTGTTCTTACACTTTCCATCTGTGTAGGAATGTACCTCCGGGCTATCTTCTCATCCGAGAAGGTCCTTACCAATGCAAGGAGCTAGGAGCTGCCAGAGCACTGTCAAAAACTGGAAACTGAGTTCATGCCAGGAGGCACCAAGGGCTGACAGTGTCTAAGAGTAGAAGAGATACACAGAGCATCCCTCCTACTCAGTATTATTCTGACAGTGGAGTGAGGAACAAAGACGGAATAAAGACTGCAGGATCTACCTTTAAGAGTAGGGCATACGTGTGGAAAATGGTGAATAATGGGAAAACCAGATGAAATCAAAAAGACTTTCCTTAATAGTAACAAAGAGATACCTTAACACCTTCTTACCAGGTGTAGCCACAGCATCACCCAAACTAACCTTTTCCTGGGCATACCATTATACGACTCCTTTTGAAGACTTCATTACAGCCTTATTTATTTTTTGAGGAGCTTTTATTCATGTTTTTTCCAAAGGCTAGACTAATGCTGCGCCTGTTGAAGTCTGTGAAATTTTCCCAGCTCAGATTACCTTCCAAGACCTTTTCTTCTTAATTTCAGCATGTGGTGGGGGAATTAAGCATGAAACCAAATCCTATTCCCTTAGCCAAAGGGATATGCAGCCTATGATGTCCCCTGAGAATTTGATACCAAAGGCCTGCTGTCAGCATGAAACGTCTACATCCTTCTGTTGGGGAAGGAAAGAAGCAACACAAGGAACTAAAATGATTTAATATAACCAAAAGAGTAGGAATTAACTCACCTTAACCAATTCATAGAGGCTTCACATGGAGTTTCCTCAGATTATCCTTGACACCTCCAGGCTCCGGTGCCAATGAGACGGCACGCTCTCAGCAGTGTTTACAAGGCAGCCAGATTTTTATCGCATTTGCAAAAGGGGAACGCTACAAAATTGTCTGTAAGTGTAGGTATTGTTGAGGCAAGCATTTTCAGGACTCATACTCTGCTCTTTGTAGCTTTGTTGCAGCTGCGTATTGAGCATCAGCATGAGCGTGACACAGGATTAGAGATGAAGTCATTTGCTTCATTGGTTGGGATTAAACTCCATGGCCCTCACTCCTGTTTTCCAGTTCTTACTGGAACTTAAGAGTTCATGTCTGTATCCTGAAAACGCAATTTTAAATCCCAAATTCTATTTTTGACTGCTTCATGTTATTAGAATATACTGCATTGCAATGACTTTTAGTCAGAGTAGTGCTGTCATATAGTTTTAATTAATTTAATTTGCATACAGTTATTCTTTATCCTGTTTAATTCTCATTAATTCAAACCCACAGTCACAGAACAAAACATGGAATTGTGTAACAGAGTAACATTACTTTGTTTTAAATATGAAAATGCTGTTCTTGCCCATTCCAGTCACCAGAAGTTTTTGTGGATGAGAGCAAAATTTCTCTTTTCCCGAGGTCATAACCATGTGTTCCATATAAAAGTATTTAGGAAGCTCTTTGAAAAATCCATCTTCTCCAATACTTTTTCTGCAAAATTTTAGTATTATTAGATGAAATTGCTTATCCATCCAGTCCAATGAAGACACACATGCGCATATCCAGTTATAACCGTATACAGACTCAAGTTGTTTAGTGTGTCTAAGTTACCCATTTAGATGGCATTTAGGAATTGAAGAAACAATCATTTTGGCCTCAGATAGACATTGGATGAAATTGTCATATGCAAGCGTCTCTTTTTCCCTTTAGGAATTCAATTCCAAAATGCTGTGAGTAGTCAGATGTTGCCGCTTGCTTTCCTGTTTGTGAGCCAACACTTCCTGTGCATCAACAACCATCTCCTGTTTTTGAGTGGAAAGTTCTTTGTGAATGATGGGCTAAGTGCAATGAAAGTACTCTCTTACTACTTAAAGGGTTAAAAACTTTGGGGGCCAAATCCTTTTCATCTTACTCACAAAAAAGTTCCATTGACTTCACTGGGGCTGCAGAATAAGATGTAGAGGATTTTGAACTCTTGGCCAAATTCTGGCAGCACAGTAGACATAGATGCCTGCCAAAACTGTCATACCTAGAAGGAAGACTGCTCCTCAGCCTCCACTGCCCTTGGCCACGACAAATCCATAAAGACGTGTCCTAGGACAGGAGCCAAGCACCACTGGCCATGTGGTCCTTCCGTAGCACAAATTAGATACATACTTCAGGCCAAAAATCTTAGGTAGATTAACAAATGGTATTGTTATCAGTATAGCACTTCAGTGCTATACTGATATAAATACTGCTATACTGCTAAAATTACTTTATATTATTTTCTCTAAACATCTGTTTAGGCTTCAACTGCACATTGAGCCAGGATTTGGCCCTTAACATGTGACGGTATCAGCTGGACTTAATATTATTTTGATCATACCAATGTACTGAGCTATTTGTGACATTTTTATGTACAATCTTGTTTTGTTAGAACTGTGAAAAATGGTTTGTATGTTGTGTTTTATGGGATGGTGTTCTTTCATTGTCCAGTACCATATTTTCAGTCTCCAGATGTTTAATAACAACATCTCAGTTGAACTTGAAATATTGTATATCACAAAAAGAAATGTTAAGAATGCAGTTAGGAACTACTGTATATGGTGATATTAAGTAGAGCAGAAAGCTTCAGAATATATGAGGTGCAGATTGTGAAAACACTACAGGTATCTGCTTTAATGCTATACTGTGTTAAAAAAAAAAAAAAGCTGTTACTTTCAAAATTCCTTATGCCCATGCATTTTATAGTTGACAACATCTGTGCTTCCAAGGAATTCAAATCTGAAAATAAGCTTTCTTCAGTGTGTGAGTGAAACAGTTTGATAATGTTTTGTTTTCTTGTTTATTCATGCTTGGGTAAGTGCATGGGAGAGTGTGTTACCAGGTTGTGAGGGAAGAAATCACTGTCGGAAAGTTATTCTGAAAGGAAGACTTTGTGCTTATTCTTAATCAAGATGAGGTCATGATCATTTAATCTCTTCCTGAAGTTAACCCACGAGATCATCTGTGGATTGGTCAAGAGTCCAGTAAGCTCAAGTGCCAACTTCTCGATGGTCAAAGAGGGAAGCAGACAAAATTAGCATCAACCAAAGCTAAGAGGTGTTGAAAAGTGTTTTGTGTTGAGATTTTCAAATGTCAGTTCTTGCAGGAAAACGTATGTGATTAATGAAATGACTGAATGAGACCATGCTTTATATTATTCTGAAACCTAGTTAGTTAATCCCACATTTTTAACTCTTTCCAAACCCATGCTGGGTTTAGGGGGAGTTTTTCACTGTTAATGGCTGGGTTTGGTAATTCTAGTGGCAAACCCAACAGTCAAACAAATAGTTATATGAGGATGCATACCTTCTTAAATTCAGTGGGACTTCTCCTATATATAGTTATTCTCATGTGCTTATGTTTGAAAAATTAAAATACAAGAATTAAGTCCATGGGTAGACAAATATCAGTGTCCAATGAAAGCCAACATAGAGGTATATTAGGCTGATCCTCAATATCACTGTTCAGCTACCCACTTACTATGCAGGCACATGAAATTTTTTAGAGACTAGATTTCTAGGATTATTTCCTTGGGGATGTCTGCTGAGTGAAATCCTATGTATGCTCCAAGTTTTTTTTGTGCAACACACAAGATGGGAGATGCAAGAGGCTCCAAACAGTGGAAAGGGGAAGATGGAGCCCCTTAGCACAGTCAATAGACTTTTTGTTTCCATTTCTCAATGATGTTTGAGAAATATGTCCTGGAAGGAAGCACCTACTTCAGCACAGACCTTTCCATAAGTAGCCTTTCTTCAAGTTACCTAACTGAGGTGGCCCAAGCCTTTCTTACGAAAACCAAGATTCAATTTTCAATTGCCTGTAACTCGAATTCTCAGATGAATTGAATATTCAATCCTAAAAAGGATGGTTTACTCAAGCTGGGAGATCTTTTTCAAATTCTGAATCTACATGCTTGGAGAAGGCAGTTGAAGCCAACAGTCCTAGCATAATCTCCTGACCTTTTTGCAAGGATTCTTCTAACCTTTTTGTTAAAGACCTACTTTGTACAAGTAATCAAAAACATTATAATGCACAGATTTGTACTTTGACTCCTCCATGCAAGAGGAGGATCTTTTGTCCCTTTTATTTTCTCTTTTCTTGTCCATAACTGAATGACTTGCGGGGCACCAAAGATGCACAGATATGAACAGTACGTAAAAGCTCATCTGTGAATCTAATTCAAAAAATCTCATCACTGTTGGCCACAATAAAGAAAAGGACACATTCTGCAATGCCTGTTGGAAAAAAAGGGGTGAAAAATGAGTCGTTGGTGCTGATTTGCAAGTGTGGCTCTGCTCAGAGCTTTGTTCCCAGAAGTTCCCTAAAGAATAAACGAAAATACATGCAATTTTATATAGCTTGTGTGAGAAATTCAGTTAATACCAGATGAGTTTTGCCATGCAAAAGACTAGTATGAGTTCATTGTTATCTCAATGAAAATTAAATTTTCATAAAAATATAGGCAGTTAGCAAACTTATGTGGAGTACATAGTTGATTTCTGCTGGTAAGAATGGGAGCACACACATTTAGATACACTGGATGTTACACTAGTTGCTGCCTTGGCAGGTTTTTTGTCAACAAGAAAAGTTAAAAATACAATTTATTTGTGTAAAGCATTTCCCTGGCTTATAAGTGTTAGACATATTGCTTATACAAATAGGTTTTCTAATTATACGCTTTAAGGATGGACTGTGATAACACAAGGGAACATATTTCAACAGAAAAAAATCTCTAAGTGTAATGTGAGAATGTTACTACTTAAAAATTAAAATTTGTAGTGCAGCAGTTGTCATTAAGAGGAAAAACAGCATGTTGGTGTTTTCCACTGTATGCTTTAAATAAAACTGTCAACACATGGCGTAAACAAATTATTCTTATTGTAAAATCAGTTGGAAAGTGCGAGACTCCCTTTCTGACGAACGCCTGGTTGCAGCTGAAATATGCTTTGTTTTCTGAGCCCCGTGCTGATCCTTGCTTTCATATCAGCCAACTGGAATGTTTGTTACACCCGGGCTGTCAAACCACCTTCACAATAAGCTACACAGCGTGACACTGGAGCCATTTTTATCTTTTTCATTTTATTACAAGGACAACAACTTGCTTTTTGACAATGAATTTCACAGGCATCTGTTGTGATCAAAATGCCTGACAAGAAATGATGATAAATCAGATGTCTGATTAGCAGTTGAACATGTTTTCATTTGGATTGTATAACAGTATCAGAAATAAAAACATCTAAATTTCAAGGGAAAACAAATTAGTCTGAGCAATGAAGTTGTGCCACAGATAAGAGGGTTTGAGGTGCCAAAAAGTGTTCCCTGTGTTTTGACACCAAGGGCTTGGTTCAAAGCATGCTTTGGCATTCGGCAGATGTCACAACCTGAAGGGTTACCCAGCCTGCAGCTGCGCAGAGATCATGGCTGTGGGCTCCTAGGATTCCGTCATACGCAAGGACACAGAGGCTTTATCCTCTAAACTTCTCTACTTTATTACAGGTTGCCACAAAGACCACAAAAACTACCGTCAGCAAGTATACAACCACAAAATTCGCCACTAGCGAATATACCTATGGGTAATAAATATGAAGATTAATAAAGTGAATATGAATTAATGTATAGCAAACTATTACAAATTATTAGCAGCAATCAGTGGTACAGTATCAATCAGTAGTATGGTGTCAATCAATAATAGCATCAAACAGTACGGTAGTACAACCACTGACAGCAACAACCAGCTGGGTATATACTATTACAGATTACTACAACTTATCATTAATGAAGCAGACTTATCAACAATAATGTAACAACAGATATACTTAATATATATATATAGTATTTACATGAGGCGAATTAGACTGATTTCAGGACCCAAACCATCCCAAAAGGGAGGAACAAACCAATCCTGCGAGTGGGACACCCAGCCATCCACAAAAGAGGGGAGGACAGACCCAGGCAGTAAGATAACAGACAGGGTCTCCCTTCAAGGCAGACCCTCAACATGGAGTCTGGAGTCAGCCAGAGTCCCTGGTGAGAGACCAAGAGCTCATGGAAAATTCATGCAGGATTCAAGCGGGAAGTTCTCAGAGAGAGAGACTCCATTCTGGACAAAAACTAAGTCCTTTTTATAACAGAGAGACATAAGAGGGTGTAGGACATCCTACTTCAAGCAGCCAATAGATGCTTTTAATTTCTGTTTTTCACCTGTAGCAGCCAATAGATGATTCTGTTTTCTGTTCTTTCAGAGCAATTTGATTTTCCTATGCTGTTTTCTACATTCTCAGATGACAAGTTGCCGTTATAGTCCCTTGGTTTTGCGCTTATTGATGGTACCTTGGGATGTCTCTGGTGTCTAGGTCCCCGGCTGCACTTTGCAAGGATGCGCTATCCCCAGGCTTGCAGTCCCGGGCTGCCAGTATGTTTCAGCAGACAATTTCTTCTATTCAGTGATTTTCCTCTCCTAACCAGGCCACCTTTATGGCTGCTCGCAACCAGGTCAGCCAAAGCAGCCAGGTGAGCCTGCTGGCCATGAACCAGGACCCATGCACATCTGGAGCACCAGCCGGGCTCCTTAGGGCATCTGAAGAGCCAATATGTGCATGTGGGTGTGCTCACCTATGCCTCAAGTCTGGAGGTCAGGACTCAATTGTCTAAATGTACCTTGTGCAGATGGCCCAGGTGCTGCAGGGCATCTCAAATGGCATTAGGTGTTGGTTTGGGGGCCACTAAGTCAAGCCTGGAGGAGAGGATTTATTTGCCCCTCTAGTCCCTACCTGGCAGTCCAGAAGTGCATGGCTGTCCTGTCAGTATGGTAATGCGTTGTCATGGTTTAACCCCAGGCAGCAACTAGGACCAGGCAGTTGCTTGCTCACTCCCCCCGCCCCAGTAGGGTAGGGAGAAGAGGGAGAAAAGGAAGGGAAAGGAAAGAAAAAAGAAAAAAACTTGAGGGGTGAGATAAAGACAGTTTAATAAAACAATAAAGTAAAAGGAAAATAACAATAATAATAATAATGGTAAAAGAATATACAAAATAAAGTAATACAACAGAAGTTGCTCTCAACACCCGATGCCCAGCTCATCCTGAGCAGTGATTGCGGATTCCTGCGCCCCCAGCCAACCCCTATCTATATACGGAGCATGACGTCTATGGTACGGAATATTCCTTTGGCCAGCTTGTCCTGTCTGTGCTCCCTCTGAGTTTCTATGGGAAGCTGGAAAAGTTCTTAACTAATGTAAACATCACCTGGCAACAACTAAAACAATATGCATTATCAGCATCATTCTCACACCAAACCCAAAACACAGTAGCTACTAGAAAGAAAATTGACTCTACCCCAGCTGAAACCAGGCCATATGTCCACTACTCCTGGCTGCCTTGGGTACCTGCATACCTGCAGTGTCTAAAATGCACTGAAGCCATTGTTCGAAAACGGCTGCTAAATGTAAAATCACTGTATGATTATAACTTACTGTAAATACCCTATACAGACAAATTATTATCAAAATTTACATTGCTGTTCTCATCTTCTTATCTCAAATGCTGGTAGAAAGCTACTCAAATGCTAAGTACAAGCTTTTCCATCAGGGGAGAAGTGATGATGTCTGAATTCAATTATGATGTCTGAATCTGGTCCAGGACAGTAGGATCACATGTTGTTACTACCCAATGACTACTGTGCCCTTTTCTGGGCTCCCCAGTACAAGAGAGATATGGAGCTACTGGAGAGAGTCTAGTGAAGGGCCACAAAGATGACGAAGGGACTGGAGCATCTCTCCTGTGAGGAAAGGCTGAGAGAGCTGGGACTGTTCAGCCTGGAGAAAAGAAGGCTCAAGGGGGATTTCATCAATGTATATATAAATATCTGAAGGGAGGGTACCAAGAGGACAGAGCCAAGCTCTTTTCAGTGGTGCCCAGTGACAGGATCAGTGGCAATGGTCAGAAGCTGAAACACCAGATGTTCCCTCTGAACATCAGGAAACATCTTTTCACTGTGTGGGTGACTGACCACCGTCACAGGTTGCCCAGAGAGGCTGTGGACTTTCCATCCTTGGAGGTACTCAAAAGGCAGATGGACATGGTCCTGGGCAACCAGTTCTAGGTGGCCCTGTTTGAGCAGGGAGGTTAGACCAGCTGATCTCCAGAGGTCCCTTCTATACTCAACCATTCTGTGATTCTGTGATATCTGGGTGGTAATTTACCAGTGCAAAGAAAGTGGTGAAAACAGTTCTTGGGGAACAAATGTATCTCTAGAACCTGCAGCGTATATTATATAGATAGATGGGTGACTCAGAAAACAAAAGATTTAGGGAACATAAGCGGAGAACTTCTGCCCAGCAAGCATGAAGTGTTGAGGTATATCAGTAAATCATTTCCCAACAATCCTCATACTCTGGACTTGAACCTTTGATTGTCTCAGATGTGTCCTTTCGTGTGAATAATGCTGTTGCCAGAAAAAAAAAACAAAACAAAACAAAACAAAAAAAAACCCGACAGTGTTGCTTTGCTTGGCATGAGGAGATTTCTTTGTATGGAGGCATAAGGTGTAGAAAGAGATGTAGTATAAGCTGTATTATTCACTTATTCTATCCAAAGTTTTGCCATTTGGGAGGAAACATAGCCAAGATCCCCGCAGTATGAGAGGGATTGCAGCTTGCTCTTGTGCAGAAGGGGAAGAGCAAGGCTCTTCCTTGGTGTCCTGCCCAGGCCAGTAGCACACAAGTCCTGCCTTTACAGAGGGAGTAAAGCCGATGTGGCATTGCTATGTCCTCACCACAAAATGGCTAAAGAACATGCTACTGGCATAAATCTTCTTGCTGAAGCCAGAGAGGGGAACAGGGAAGAAATGTTAAATTTCCAACAAAATCTTCTACAGCAGCACAACTATCGATGATCTCTTGTCAAGAGCAGATAGTAAAATGATCATCCAGGGCTTATCTGTAAAGAAAAAGATAGAAACTAGCAGAGAATCACAGCGGTTTATGACCTGTCTCTGAACTGGCAGGCCCTTCGTCCTCTGGTTATAATCTTCCAAATAGTCCAAGTATCTGGGGTGGAAAAAATAAAGTTAAGTAATGTCAAAGTGAAGAATAAGAAAGTAAAGAATAATCTATATTATTGTAGGGAGCCAAAGTAGAGCAGATCAAGATTCAGGGATGATTTTCAGGAAGCAAAAGGGATGATTCCGCTTCAAAGTTCAGGGATGATTTTGAGGTGTCAACCCATGAATCTAGGTGGTAAAAACTGCTAAAAAGACAGAACTCACAGGGAGACTATGATATAAAAGAAAAAAGATTTTAAGCAAGTCTTGGCAAATACATAATTTTCCAGCATCACTAAAGTAAAAAACATGGATTAAAGTAAAAATTAGTTGGATCCTTTATTTTTTATATTTGCCTCGTTACTTAGGGGTCTGAGAAAACTTATTTTTCTGTATTGCAGATACATTTCAGTGCTCATTATGTCATCATTTTCCTTCAAAAACAGTTGAATAATATGAGTGAAATATTCACTTAACAAAAGCTGTTTTTTCCTAAAGTTAATTGAAGATAATTTAGCTGTAGGTCTTACATAGATTTATGGTGTCCATTATACCAACTTAAACCCAGTATGCAGAGGTCTATAAATTGGTACTTTTCTTGGTTTTGTGAAATGCTTTTAAGGTAAATGTTACACAAACCTATGGCAATATATTCTTTTTTTTGTTTGAAGGGCACCATGTATTCCTTAGTAGAATCCCCATGTAGTGACATGAGAATAGCCGTTAAGATCAGTAGGGTCAGAATTTTGCTGAAGCTAATTAGAAACAGCCAAATCGAACAGGCTGCTTTTATTTTGTGTTATTTATGTGCAGGATTATTCCGAGCCAAATAGCGAGTTTGTTGAAGTTACTTATCTAAACAAAAAATCAGAATAAAAGTCTTGCAGTCTGCAACTTGTGTCCTTATCGCTTCAACTGGCCACAGAACAAATCACAACTTCTCATTCTACGTTTGGTAATGCCATCTTTTGACTATAGTGGAAACGGTTATATGGTGAACACCTTTGATAAGGTAGCTCTCCGAAGAGCTACTCAGATAACCATGAATGTCACGTTGCTTTCCTGCATGTAGCAAAGCCTGCCTTTCTCAGCCTAGGTTCATGTCGGCTGAGTCCTTAAATTTCTTGCCTTTAGTCAAGGATACACTCCTTACTCAGTAAATTAAATTCAAACTTAAATTCGGCGCCTGATCCTCTCACATTCTCAGTGGAACATCGCTCACGCAGGATCTCTTGAGGGCTTTGCTCTGCTGAGCTGTTTCAGGAAGGAGACGCTGGAGGGCACCAGAAGGACGGGGCTGGCAGCCCCCGGGGCGAGAGAGCTGCATCATCCCTCGGTGTGGGCGCGGTGCCACGCTGCTGCCGCGGCCGTGGGGAGAAGCGTGTCCCCAGTGGAAGGCTGACGGCAGAGGGAAAGCCATAAGACACTGTCCTGGTTTGAATGACACCGGACTCATTTCTCTTCTCACGCTTGGGAAAATTGCACTTTTAGAAGGCTCGAGTGCCTGAATTTGTGAAAATATTTTCTTTATAGACAGCTGTGGTGTGTGGGTTTCAAGGTCTTGGTGTTTTCGAGGTCTACGGGTGCAGGGACAAGGAGGAATGAGACCCGGGCATTTGACCCAAGCTGGCCAACAGCATTATTGCATACCATGAATGTCACATTTAATATAAATTAGAAAGTTTGCTGAGAAGATCTCTCTCTTCTATGATGGCTGCCATCCTGAGAACTTCTTGCCCCAGTGCTAGACCCCTGAGGCCTTCCCTTCCTCCAGAAGCCGTAGCGCTCGCAGTGTCTGACATTTGCTGTCCTCTGCTGGGAGTGCACAGCTTCCAACTGGTATAATCGGATGAGTATAATCCTCGTATATTTTATATTGGTATCGGTATCAATATTGGTTCTTTAGTATTATTAATGTTAATTATCCAGTCTTACTCCATTACATCTGTTTATATTTCAACCCTGGGTTACCTTGTTTTTCCCTGATTCCCCTTCCCAGGTGGGGAGGGGTCATCAGGTGATAGAATAATTGTCTAAATGACAATAAATTGTTGTGGGTTCCTCAAACCATAACAAGCACTTATTTCAGCCATCAGTGCTGGTGGCAGAGGGGAAGGGGGAGAAAGAGAGGAAGAACATCAAAGGCAATAGTTACATCATGTAAAAAATATTTCAACGGTGATCTGCCCACTTGCCCTTGTCTCATGTCCACCTACTGTCCGCAAACATTTTGGGAGAGAAGACTATAATTCTGGAGGATCCCAACAGGCTAGTGCAATGATCTGAAAAATGCAAGGTGTAATTCAATGAGGATGAGCTGAAAAACTCTGATTCGCTAATATCAAAGTGCACAACAGCACATGAGGTTTGACAACATTTTCATTGGGAAGAGGATGAACTTCTGGTCACCACAAGAGAGCATCATCCCTGCAGTCGCAGTGAAAAGGACACTCAGCCTTGACTAGGGAGGACGTACCAGCTTTTGTCTTTCTGGCTTACACCACAAACTTTGTCTGCATGTTTCAGATATGTGATCTCACCACCAACCTATCTCAAAGTTTCTCTTGCTCAGTCTCCTCTGTCACAGCTGTTCCCATTTGAATAAATAATTTAAAATTTACCACTCCTGCAGAGGGAGGGTGAATAGATTCTTTCCAGGCTCCCAAACCAGTGCCCTAAATGCTGATATCTCAGCTCAGGACAAGTTCTTGCAAGAACATTTTTTGCTTTCATCCCAGCGCAGCATGAACACATTTTTGAAATTACCGAAGTTTAGCAGATGGGAAAAACAGTTATTTCCCATGTTGCTGGGAGAATGGTGCAGCCAACAGATTCCTGGCCCAGCTGCTGGCTCTGAAGCTGTTACCCTGGTCTCTGCATGCACTTGAGAGTTCAGCCAGTGAATTATAGCTTGCTATAATAAGACTGTTCTGCTTTCCATTAGATCACACTCGCTGGAACAATAGCAAATGCACTGAAGCGGCCAACGTGGCCGTCGGTGACATTTCAGGGTCTCTTTGCTTCATTGCTGGTGTCAAACAAGTTCTGGCAAAAGGACATCTTGGTCACATTGTCAGAATTAACAGATCAGCTCTTCTGAAGGAGAAAGAGACATATGAGGCCAGGTGAACAGCAAAGGACTCAGACTCCAAAGGAATCTTAGCAAAAGCTGAAAAAAAAATGAAAGCAGAGATCATAAATCATGTATTAAAACTTAATGCAGAGCTCTTTTGTGGTGTTATGTGAGTAATAAATAACACCCTAAGCTGTTAGCAGCAGCTTGAATACTTCTTTATCAAACCATGCTTTGGAACAAAAGAAACGCCTCTCTCCTGGACTGAAACTGTTGGAGGGAGTCAGAGAAAAGAGACTGGTTCACCCAGCAGAAGCAGAGTGAAAAGATATGTCAGCTTGGGTCACTCTACCGGAAGCTGGTTCCCTTCATATGAGAAATAAGTGTTGAAAGAATTCCCATGTGATCATATCTCTTTGGAAGGGCAGACCACTTGAAAAAGGCCAGATTAGTTGTGCAAATCCTGAACCTGAGTAGTGACAGGCTTCAGCCGCTGGGTAACCTACGTGTTTTCATATCTGCTACTGCTCCTTTGAAGCACTAAGGGCGACTCAAGGTCAGGAAGCATAAATTTAGGCACCTATATATGCCTATATATTAAAGCTCCAGTAATAGGCAATACAGCCAAAGGTATTGCCAATACAGGCATATAAAGTGATTATTCAGTCACCTACAAGGTCCTGCTTTAGGATGAACTGAGTTGCTCCTCAGGCTTTACTGACTGCGTTGCTAGAGACAAGATTCCCACATAAATGTTCAGCACCATCTGAGCACTGGGAAGGTGTCCTGTCTGGCATCCAGCCCTCCCAGAAGGACAAGGGTTTCTCTTGTGTTATAAGTGCCAGCCACGTGTCTCGGACTTCTGAAATACTCCAAATGGCACCCAGATTTAGGCAACTGGATCAAGCCACAGGTCTCCACTCAGCCACTGATCTCCATAGCCAAAACATAGACAGCAAGCATATTTTTATATATACCTATGATGTAGACATGTTAATTTAAGGACCTCCACCTTGAACTGAATTCCACTCTAGATATTACCTATCTTTCTCTCACTTGAAGATTTCATTAGCTTGAAGTCTTGTTTTGAGGCTGTTGTGTCTTTTAATTGTAGAAGCTCTCACACTTTGTTTCACTCACCTGAAATACTGTTCAGCAACCGTTCATGTTCTTAAGCCTCAGCAGGCTGGTGCAGAACAAATACACGTTCATGCAGGTAGCTCAGCATTTAGAGACTGCTTTTGAACCTTCCTAACTCTGGCTTACTTGTCTTTTGCAAGTAAGTCCCTGGAAGGCAGCCCTGTGGCCCTCCTTCAGAGTACAGAGGTAAAAAATACTTGGGTAGTCATGGGTGAAGCAGGAATGAAAGTATGTGAGAGCACCAGAAAAAGCAGTGAAGTGAGGACAAAGGAATGTTCAGCATTGATAACCAAGGACATGAATGGAAGCAGTCAGACTGGAAAACGCCGAGGAATGAGTTGTTCATCTACATCATGACCAGAAGGCCCGTGCTTCCTCAGCAAGAGAATGGCAACAAGGATGTCACACGTGCCATGGTTCCTTCTGCTGTCTCACCAGGAAGATGAAGATACCCAAGAAGAGGAGTCACGGACAACAGACAACAACCTTGCTGGAGATTTATGGAGAATGAAGCCTTTGAGGATGAAATGAGGATCTGGCATTCATTGTTCATCATTCAGTGTAAGACTGAACCAAATTCTGGAGAGCATCAGCTGGGGAGTGATTGTACCAGTTCATTTGTTTTAAAGCTTTTCTCCCGGCCTACATTACTTGTTTTGTTTTTTTTTTTTGTCGTGGAATGAAACACAAACAAAACCTGCCTGCCATTCCCACTGCTCTGCTGGTGAGTCACTGAGCCGCTCCATGGCTTTGAGCAAGGAGCTAGCTCACTCGCTCTCTCCAGTTGCGCTTTCTGAAAAACAGGATAATGAGTTACGCTTTGCTGATAATGAAAAAGGGAACATGAATGGAATTGTTCCCAGAAAGTAAATTACTAAATAAATATGCATTAACAAGTGATCCTAAGACGAGAACATGCTTGTGGGAGCAACTGCATTTTCACTAAGGCCAGTCTTGAATAATGCCCTGCCTTATGAAACGCTGAGAGTCACTGTGACAAAGCACAAATTGTTACTATGGTTATTAAGGTGATGGTGACTCTTTACATTCAATGATATGGGAAGGATTAGAAGTAGGAATGGCCCTTTTGGGATTTTTGTTTCCTCCTGTTGTTGTTGTCCATGGATGCCCCTCCTGCGGGTACGGCTCAATCCCGCTTCTCAGTCGTATCCCACAAACTGAGTGACTGAGCTTACCCAGGCAACCTTTTAGGGGGGAATATATTTTACAGACATTGTCATAACAACTCCCAGACTCTTCCTTTTAGAAAGAATACCACCAACATTCACACGTTTGGGACAGAACCAGTACGGTAATGCATTCTCATTTATTGACTTGCATTACCATAAATTTTACAGACTCCGGTTTGTTGACTAAGACTTTTACTGTGCATAACAAAGAAATGCTTTGACCTGAAGAACTGGGACTGGGAGCCATCAGGTGGAAAGCAACAAGAAACAGAGACAATCAATCCTAGGCAGCAATCTCAGCAAAGCAACCGCTCAACCATCATCAGGACTTTAGCAGGCCTGAGGAAAAGAATGGGCTGTTTTTGAGGTGTTTATAACGACTTTTTCAGAGAAGAGAGAGTGGCTGTGGGGAAATACACCAAAAGTGCCTGTTTGAAATTTATCAAGTTGGAAATGGAAATTTGTGTCATAAGCTGATAAGATGTAGGGCTTGACCTCTAAATGCTGAAAGGATTATTTCAGAAGTTGTTTTATCTGAGCAGTCACAGCACGCAGAGTTGTGGTGAGTTCATGGGAATAAGCAACTAATTCTGTGAGCAGTAAATCCGGTGAAGCCTTGTTTATTTTGAACGAGTGTCTTATTTTCTTACCCACCCAACACAATAATCCTGACAGCTCTCCTGACCCTAAAGCTCTGTATGACTTTCTCCTCACCTCAGCAGTACACTCTTCTTTTCACGTCCTCTAAATACCAGCTAGGTGAAGGGCAGCCTGAACTCCCTCCGCTTCCCGACAAGGGGCATGTGCTGGCTGGCAGCCCGATACCCATGGTGACCGGTCCTGCTGCAGCTGGTGAGCACACACTTCAGCTTTTGCCTCATTAAATTTCCTTTCTTATGTAGAGCCGGTCTTCAGAATTCCACTATTCCACTATTCTTCATCTCAGTCGATCCTCCTAACTAAGCAGTAAAGAGAGAAAAGCACTTTTAGTCCATGATTCATCCCATCCCAAAATAGATGTCTAAATCAGGTCACTTGAATCATGGTTAAAAGTGCCAACTAGTCTCCACTAACTGTAAGGACAACCTAAGGTGACTATCTCAGATGAAGACATTGATACTATAGAAGTCTAAACTTAGGTGAAATGAATCCTACCCTAATGCCTTTGGGCTCTGTGTCACACTACTGCACGACGTTAAAGTGTGACAGTTGGTTTAAAAGTTATTGGAGTGGGACAGATGGATGGACATTGTGACACCAAAGCCTTCCTTTTTCTGGATGCTAGGCTAAAAAATCAAAAAGTATTGGGGAAAAGTAAGAAAATAAAAATATATTTATGCATATTTCCACGGAGAAAGATGCTCCATTGAATTAATAAATTATTTGTTGTGTCACTCATTCTGTTCTAGATTCCATGCCTGTACATCACGTTTAAATATTTAAGATCTGATATCCCACCTAAGAAACTGAATAAAGCTGTACCCAATAGTTCCTGCATAAAATTCACATCTGCTCATTAAAGTAGAGAATATATGGAAAAAGATAGCAAATCTCAAATGAGACAGATTTTTTCTTTGAAAAAATAAATTCAGAAAATTACATGTATCGCTTTAATAGCTTTTTTTTAAAAAAGAGCTTCTATACAGCAGGTTTTTCAGTCTTCGATCCACTCTCTACCCCTTTTGAGCTCTCTCCATCTGCTCAACAGCCTCTGTATGTGTGTGAGTGGTTAGAGTGAGGCACCCCAGTGCTGGTGTCACCACCATCTTCCCAGCAGTTAAAACCACCACACATTGTTTGACAGCAAGTACCAACAAGTTGACCTGTTCTACAAAGGTGAAGTTAGTTCACTTTCCTTTTTGTCTTTTGCAAGCTTTTCCAGGAATGAATGTATATTTTTCCAGTCGTACACAAATAAAGAAGGTGATGAGAGAAAGAAGATGAAAGAGAAGTCACACAAGACATATGGGTTCCAACAAGATAAGAATATTTAGTTTTTCTGTGTTGGAAACCAGAAAAAACAGCCATTAACTTGTAAAGGACCTTGAAACTTTCTCTTGCATGCACCCTTTGAGGACAGCCCAAGTTTCCACATGCCTCTGTTTCTCCAAGCCCAGAGCTAGCCTACTAAGTGCCACCGTGCAGATGCAGAAGTGCTCCACAGCTCTGAATTGGTTTCTCAACACACAAAAAATTCTATTTTGTGCAACTTCATTGTGAAAAGGCTCCTTGAAGCACACAGTTGTACAATAAATGCTCACCACTTAACTCGCAAGTGAAATACCTGGACAGCTGGCATGGGGGTACCTCCCAGCATCTCCTACACACCACTTCTCATACTCAGCCTAGGTTACCACATGCTCACCTCCACAATTTTGGCAATCATTTGGCGATTGCATGTGCACTGTCCCTGCAAGGGGCAAGCAAGGATCAGAAAGATTTTGCCAAGACTCATAAATTCCCGGTGGAGTTGGGAGGTAACAGCCACGCCCAGGCTCGGCCATCTCATGTAACCTCACCCCATGAAGAACTGCAAGCCCCCACAGCTGGCAGAAGAGACCACCTTGCATCCTCCTCCCCAGTCCCCCACAGAGGCAGCTCTCTCCATCCCCTCCAGCTCTCCTCCTGTGGGTACACGTGTCTGTGTGGCTGGATGGAAAACCCCATCGTGACCCCAAAGCAGATTACAGCCTGCAGTTTTGTTCCTGTTGGCTGAGATTTCAGCTGGATCAATTCCTGTTGTTCAGACCAGGCTTGTGCAAACTCAAGGGAGAGGGTAGGAATGAGCAGGTGAGGGAGGCAGCGCTACATCTTTTAGTGCCAATTCTGGCTAATCTCAACTTAAAAATATAATTCCTACCCCTGAACCAACTTCTCAGCTTTAGCAGAGCAGTCCGTTTCAGCTTTTTCTCCATGAATGCGGAGGGCACATGATGGCTGCTGTAACTGGGCTGCCCAAGTCATACAGTTTGCAAAAAGCAGCAGTTGTGTTGAGCTGGAATGCAAACTGAAAACACCAGGAGAGGAGACTCTGAAAGCATTTCCTTCAGAAAAGTTGCCAGGTTTTTTAAAAGCTAAAGGAAGCAGTCAGCTGCCCACATTGCACGGGACTCCTCCTGGCAGCCCCCAGGACACACGGGCTATTCTTTGGTGGGACTGGCAGGCAGAGGATGAGCTCACAGGCTGACCCCTCTGGATCCAAGGGCAGACCTGCCAAAGCTCACGCTTTCCACCCTTCCAGCTCTGCTGCAGAAAGCCCAAGCTGCCAGCTCACGGGCAGCCAGCACAGCAAGGCTGGGCCCTGCCCACCACCCCAGCCCAGCAGCCAAGTGACCTGCCACATTGCCGGGGGACACCTCTGGTTTGAAGCATTGGCCAAAAATGCTGTGTGCTTAGGAAATGCTGTTTCCAATGAATCTGCAGTTCCCTGGGAAAGATCAATCTTTCAGCAAATTCCCCTGACTGCATCCACAGGTACCTGTTCCCCCAGAGCCCTGACCTGGTGGCCCTGTTCGTGGAAGGGTGAACGGGAGGGGGAAACCTTCAGTGGTCCACCAGCATCAGAGGGCGACAGTGCCTTAGGAGCATCTTCTCAGTCGCAGGGAACTGGCTCACAGAAATCCCATTCAGCTTGCTGGGCCCACTGAGGGTTGCAGAAAACTGCCATTCTGTGGCTCTTAAGATTGGAGTACTGAGGATTTCAAGAAGTGTAAACAGAAAAAAATAGAAAAAATGAGTGCATTCCTTATATAGTATTAGAAATACATACAGTTCAATAAAATGAAGACCTTCTCCAATGTCTTCAGTACTGTTTGTTTCTTCTTAGCCTGGTGATGGAGCGTCAGCTTTCTTCTGCTGATAGCATAGCAGAGTTGTGCAATGACAGTCCATCCCAGTGCCACGTGACTGTAGGTGTTTCATGCTCAGTATATCGTGCAAATACAAAGTTATTGGTTTGCTAGCAAGTTTGCTCATGTGAAACGGGGCCAACAGAGGATGACTGGGCAGAAATTAGAGGGACCTTTCACATTATAGAAGGGCACATGGCACATGGGATGTACCATGGCCTGAGACTAGGGACATTCAGCAAATCTAGAATCATGTTACAAAAAGATTATGCTTCCAAATTTAAATTAAATTACCCTGAATTTCTGCTTTTTTTTGGAGAGGATTGTTATTATATGGATAACAGCACATACAGTTTTTTGCTCCGTTAATTATGCTTCAAGTTGGTTGTGACTAAGCAGCTTGACAAATTCTCATTCTCCCCTCTGCAAAATGAATTAGTAGGTATAGGCTGTATCAGACCATGACGCATGTAAAAGGCACCTCCGTGTGTTCTGTGCCTTGACATGGGCAGGAGAGACCCAGCCAAGCCGCTCTCCCCCCAAGGGCTCCCAGGTCAGCCCAGCCTGGCCCTGTGCTGGTGAACTCGTGGGAAACGATGCTACACTGTGACCTCCCCATGAATACTTTGAAGGCTGGAGCCTCCTCTGGCTGCACACCCCCTTCTCCCCACAAACAGAAATTCACTTTGAAAAGAAAGTCACCTGAATTTAATTACTGAAACTATTTTTTCTCCTGAAACTATTATGCAAGCTGTGCTCCCTGGAAGTACCAAAAGTCTGTTTACTTCTGCATTTTCCACTTGAAGCTTTTGGAAATAATTTGCAGTTCAGAGGATTAAAATAAACCAACTCACTAGTCAGAAGAGAAAATATCAGTTGTCACAATTTGTCTGTCTTAGACTACTTCTCACTGGTCTTGGTAGGAAAGTGGCAAAGTCTGTGGCAAATTTGATCTATCAATCCAAATGAGGAATTAAAGTCATTTAAGAAAAAGTGCCATGTGGAAAACAAGCAGAGCACTTATGATCAATTAAGGCTAAAGGTATTCATTTATTCGTACTCCAGAAGGCTGTCCTTTGGACTCTCCTGAGGATAATACATTAACATTAGGATGAAATGCTGGGATTCTGTCCAAACTTTTCACCTGATATTGAATTAAAAGCTACAGATGCTGAATCACTGGTCTTTTTTATTAGCTCAGAGAAATAACATGACGTTGCTCGATGATGGAGACCAGCCTGAGTTTTACAAAGATAAGAAACAGATTCATTTCCTCCCAAAAGAAGTCCATATCTTTCTGGCTCTATTTGGTGATATGTCAGCAGAAAAAAAAATACACTGATAAAAAGGATCTGCTCACTTCTTTTCTTAAAGAAGATCTGATCCTTTTAGTTTATTCCAAATAGCATCATCTTAGGGTGGTGAGACACTGGAACAGGTTGTCCAGAGAAGTTGTGGAGGCCCCATCCCTGGAGGTGTTCAAGGCCAGGTTGGATAAGGCTTTGAGCAACCTGGTCTAGTGGGAGGTGTCCCTGCCCATGGCAGAGGGGTTGGAACTAGATGGTCATTAAGCTCCCTTCCTACTCAAACAGATTCTATGATACTGGGTCTCTGACTACCAAGAAATTGGAGACCTGATTTTCATAGCACTGTTGCCACGTAGTGATGTAGTTTACCATGATAAGCATGCCATATTGATTATGTATAACCATAGTATGGCCCACAGATACATAAAGAACAAACAAAAAAACCCATCCACAATTTTTAATTGTTTTCAACTCCAGGTGGTCTGAGGAGCAGAAAGCTGAGATTTCATGGGAGCAGAAGAACAGCTATTTGGTTTGGATGGAAGTAGTCAGCTTGTCAGAAGTAACAGGGTGCACGGTCAGTATTGCCTGAAAGACAGCAGCTTATTGGATTCCTATGAAATAGCGGTATTAAACTTTCAGAAGCAAAGATCCAACTGGTAGGTTAGTAATTAAAGCACAGCTTGATCCAGGAGAGATCCTCTATTTGGTCAGTGCTTGCCAGAAAATAACTAAATATTTCTGTAGGTTTTTTGCAATTGCAATTACTTTTGGTGCCATCCTCCAAAATAACGATGTTACATTTCAAAATTGCAGTTTCTAGTTGTAGATCTCTGAGTGTTTCAAAAGGATGAGCATATTTAAAATAGACTACGTCCTTAGTGCAGTCAAGCAAACATTTCCCCATCAACTAGGACATATTCTGTCTTCTGATCCCTCTCAGGTTTAATACTATTTTGCATTCTGCTACTGATTGGCTCTGTGGGTCTTGGAGGAGTCAGTGTGCAAGTGGGACAAGTTATCAAATGCAGAAATCTGAGATGCAGAAATTCACTTCCTTCACAAATACAAGTGTAATATGCTATTAAATAGTAGCTATTATCTTTATTTTACAGTGGGGAAATGAAGTGATATGCCTTAAGGAAAAAGAACATTTCAATGATAAAATCAGGACAGAAACCAACAATTTCTGACTGAGATCTGTTCAGTGTTTTCTGACTGGTACCATACACCAAGTTAGAAACAGCATTTACAGGAAAGCGTGTCCAGCAATTCATATCTGAGGATCCTCATTTGATTTTGCAAAACTTTCATACAGCTGAAAGTTTTCACCCTTGGTATCGCTAAGAGAACTTGCCATTAGCAAATGTTGACAAAAATAGTTGTCATTGCTGAGAATAAGACAAGACAGGAAATAAGTCGTCTTTTTGGGGGGGTGTCAGTCGCTGCTGAGAACATGAACCGGTAGGAAATATGCCAGATTTCCTCTTAACAAAACTACAGTTGATCCTTCAGGAAGCTCTTCAGTGGCTATGAATTTGGAGGGGAATTTCATGTTTGGAGAGGTGAGGGTTGCACTATATGAGAAACTCCTCAAATTCCAAACGTGCAACAAATGTAGGTTGTAAATGTTCAGGAGACCCTGCTACACCAGTCTTTGGAGGTAGTTTCTGAACTCAGGGAGGTCTGATGGACTTGCCATCCCCGTGCAGCACTGCTACAGCTGCTACATCTGGGCCAGCCTCACGCTCTTGTGAAGGCTCCAAGGCAAGGATCACCACAAGGAGTGAACGGACCAGCACAAGATATACACTTATCACAAAGAAATGATGAAAAAATATCTGGGCAGTTCTCTGTTCAGTTCATCTCAACTTCTTCTGGAGCTGGGAAAAAAGAGGTTTCTTTTATCAGCATACAATGTGTGAAAGGCGGTGGGAACACAGGTGTCTTTAGCATCCTTTTGGGACTGACTCCCTGGGGAGGACAGCCTATCTCATAATGCACAAGTTCAAAGGGCAGAGGTCAGTGCTGTGAATCAAAAATGCCTTAACTTGCTGATGAAAGCATAAGTGTCAACATGCATGGTGTATACATAGGAGGTCTGCATTTCCCCCTTCCCTTTAGTAAACCTAGAGGTTATTCACACACACACTCCAAGCAAACGTGGGTCTACACTGAAAGAAAATTATTGCAAATTTAGTCCCTCTAATGTCATGAAATGCCAGAATTAAGCTTTCCTTTAATGCGGCATGCTGTTGTGTATATATTATGATACACTTTTTTAGTGATACAACTACATCCTGCTCATTGCATGAGGTCCGTGCTTCATTCAGTACACAGGAACAGCTGAGATTTCTTAATGAGAATCTGGGCAGGATTTTTATTAGCACTGTCCTTCTGCACCCTCTTTTGTTTACTGAACTCATTCCCAGTACATCTCTGAATAGAAAATTAAAAATGTAATATATTATGTCATTATTCTGAAAGTGCAGCTCAGCTCAGCTGTAGCTGAGTGCTAAGACTCAGTAGTCCAAGATAGGAAACTAAAAAATGCAGACTAAGCAAGCTGTGAAAGCCTAGTTTTCAGGTCTTGCCTCCCCCAAGTTGTGTGACACAGCCATGTACAGCTGCATTCACTGTGGCACTAATCCTACTCTCCTTTAAAGTTCCCCACTCAACCCCAAAAGCTGACCACATTCTGCAGCAGACACAGCAGAGACCTTTCAGAGAGCAGCATGTTTCAGCCCAACCCCAGAAAATATACATCTTTTACTCTCGCTGGGCACAGTTCCATCAATGTCCTCAGGCTGACTGACTGTAAGATATGTTTGCACAGTACAGAATCCTACAGAATACATAATACCTGAAGGTATCACAGGTAAATGTGAATTTGAAAACCTGGAATGTCTTCTGATCTATCCCAGAACTGACCAGCATATCCAATGCCTACATGCATGCACACAGAAGAACAGGCTCCTCTCTTCAAAGGATCCTGAAGGTGGACAGATTGACCAAACCTCACAGAGCAAGGCAAAGCACCCATTCCTCCTGTTTCCCAGGGGGCAATATGAGTGATGCATTTGTGGCACCAGGAGCAGTGGGGAGAGAACAGCCTGTAAAGCAGCAGCAGCTGCAATGTGAGAGTCTCCACCTTCAGACTGCCAAGAGGTTCAATATGCCACACCAAAGAAAAAAGCAACACATTTAGCTTAGATATTAGGAAGAAATTTTTCACTACAAGGGTGGTAAGGCACTGGAACAGGTTGCCCAGAGAAGTTGTGGAAGCCCCATCCCTGGAGATGTTCAAGGCCAGGCTGGACATGGCCTTGGGCAACCTGGTCTAGTGGGAGGTGTCCCTGCCTGCAGCAGGGGGGTTGGAACTCGATGATCTTCAAGGTCCCTTCCAACCTAAACCATTCTGTGATTCTATGATAAATAGCCTGTTTCTTAAAAAGAAGCTAAAGTGGAAACCCATAATCCATTTAAAGGTTTCAGAAGAGAATCTGTTCAGGAAAACCAGCAAGTATGCTCCCTGTGTGGGTTAGCTCCTTCACCCATGACTTTTTAATATAACAGCTCTAGGGGATCTTGAACAAAGATGCAGTTTTCATACATAGATGTCCTCTTGAGTACTCTAAGATAGCCCACCCAGCCTCCAGCCATCAGTGCAGAAGGCATGGGGCTCCAATAGGTCCTATGTTGTCTCTGCAGCACTGTGTGGATGCCTTGGCTACCCTTGGTAGCTTGTGTCCAGGCATCTGCCTTGCTCCCCATCAAGAATTTCACTGGGGTTGTCAGTGTTTTGGCGTGCATGGCCCATTTGCTGCCAAACACCCAAGGCTCCCACATACCTACCAACTGCACCTGCCTGTCTAAAGCAGGGTGCCAGAAGCAACAGTGAGTCATTGCAGTGTTCACCCCAAGACACTGTTGTGTGAGGAACACGGATTGTTCTCACTGTGTTTTGTTTTTAATGGGGCTGAAGCCGTAGTTCCCACAAAGCTTAAAAAGTGGAAAAGAAAACCTCAGATGACCTTTCAAGGGAGGATAGCTTGGGAGGTGCCTTTTCTTTTAAACTAACCTCAGCAGAAGAATGAGGAAACAGTCAGATAAGTGTTAAAATGAATGATGAATCCACACATCAGATAACTGACCCAGTTTTGAAATAATATTGTACTTTATTATTTTAGATTGAAAAACAGGACTGTTCAAAACTTAAAAGATTAAAACTGCTCCAACTGCAGCCAATGGAAATATTGTCTTTGACTTCAACAGAAACAGAAAATGTCTGAGTTAATCTGCAAAAACTTTGAACACTGGAGTGATTACTAGTTGCTGCCAATTGTTAGCTTTCCTCCATTTCAATCATGTTAAATCTTTCATGGGCGGTACATTTCATTATCATTTATTTATTTGCTGTCTAACTTCATAGTTTCTCTACAGATTTTTGAGAGGAAGATGAAAAGCTGATCTGCTTCCAGAATCTATGATAGAAAAAGGCCCATCTAAACAGACAAAAAATGGAGAAAGAAAGCCTACTTAGATCCTATGAAGAAGGCAAGAGAGATTGCTGTTATTTCTTGGAGGGAGCTGAGAGATGAGCTTACTAAATATTCACATTTTATTGATCATCTTCTCTTAGAGCAAAGCCTTGTTGCTGCTGTCGCTCTGGCTAATCTGTCATATCACACTCCCAGCTTTATCCACATATACTCACTCTGTGAAAGAGAAATCCATAATGGCAAAGAAAAAGAACATGTATATGCAGGATGGTGCTGAAGGTGGACTGTGCATGAATAGAACTTGGTCTTTTGTTATTCAGGGATAGTAGCACATTGCCACAAAACAGATTTACCAGCTTGCCACTGCTTTAAAGATCTTGTTTCCTTTTCCTCCTCTTTCTTTCCCTAGATCCACACGCAGTCACACAGTCCTGTTCCATCCTTTGCATCAGCTTTGGTGCTCTTGAGTATGTTCAGGGTTTGAGTCAACTCCATATGCCATCACAAAACGATTCACCTTTTTTCCTAGTTTAATATTCTTCTTGCTTGCAGTAAATTGAATTGGTTTGGTGCAGGGTCAGAAAACACAAGCCAGTGCATGTGAGGGGAGGAGGGCCAAGGCAGGAGGAGAACAGGGAGAAGGGCACAGAGCCTCCTCCTTTATGTGGAAATGAGCTGTTAGACCATCTCAAGCCCAAACGTGTAACTTTACCCATGGCAGCTTTGCTGCAGACACTTTAATTCTTTGTTATGTGCCCTGTAGATTTGTCTTAACAGCCATCTGCAGCCCATCAGTAATTATATAGCCTGGCTCAGAGGACTGAGCAATAATGTGATATACAGTGAACATAAAGAACTCCAAGAGAAAACTGTCTTGCAGACCAGACATTAAATGTGTTTAGAAGCCTAAAATATAGAAGAGGAGGAGGAGTAGTACTGAGGTGTTTATGAAGCACTTAGGTATCCCTTGAGAGCTGTGCATGTCTTTCTAGTTGTAGCATCTTTGTCTTCAAGAACCTGGCCCTCACCTCCACACAACCTCCTTGGTCATTTAGGACCGTGTCTTTCTTTCTCCAACACAGTCTGAGAAACAAGTGTGGTAACAACACCAGAGCCCCTGCAGCCCATGGTCCACAGCTACTTCTAACAGCAGTGTTTACACAGTGTGTGGGAGCAGTGGTGAGACAGCAGCCGGCAGAGCTGTTCCCTCACACAACATGGTTTCTCCCAAGGAGAAAGCAGAGCTATTGAGCTCATGTTCCACTCGTTCTTCAGGACCTGAAGCTCTATCCAGGAATACAAGCTGCTGAAGAAAGATAAAAGTGGGACAAAATTATTTGAATACCTGAGCTACCCAATGGAAGGACAACGTTTCCTTTTTTGATATAGTTGGTCTGTTTGCAAATTGGCATTTCAGCTTCATTAGTATTTGCTGAGCTAGCTAACAGCATGTTTTACTCTTGAGATGCCTGGAACATGCTTAGGCTTATTAATAAATTTAATCTTCTGTTCCATATAGTAATAAGCAGGTTTCTACTTGGCAGTTTGAACAACTATTTCATGATTTAGTGAAAGCCTTTTCCTTGGTGGAGTGCCACAGAATTATACAGCTCTTATGAAAGGAAGATTAGAGAAGACTGGTGGAACTGGAGTCATGAGAAATTTGAGAACAAAAGTTTCTCATGGGATAATGCACATGACCAAAACCTGCACATGTGCATACACTAAAAGGAGGTTATAAGGTACCATAATTCCCGTATCAAAGCCCAAGAAGAAAATAACTAGCATTAGACTGAATGATTTTCAGCATGGAGTCTTTTGGCTATTTCTGCTGTTCTTCCTCTGCCCCATTGCACGATATGTGGATCTGTGCAGGCCCAAACCCTGTCAGCAACAGTGCCTTGACGCTGCTACTCTACAACCCTAGTTTTGGAAGAAACTGGCTGGCAGCAGCTAATCCCATGAGCAAAACCCAGGAATCCTGGTGTCAGAGCCACGGAGCGTGGGAGCACTGCGGGTTTGGCAGGCGGACGATTGCTTTTTTACACAACTGTGCAAAGTACAGTTCTTGTGATAAAACATTACAGTACATTACAGGTTATTTGGGGCAAGGGTTACATTTCCCCTAGACTTATCTTGGTGCCTGATGCATTCTTTGGCAGAAATGAGGATTTGGACAAAGATTAAAGAAGATACGGATGTGAACAGCTGGGTTACCACATGGAGGCTGTATTCCTGTTACTGGCAGTATTAGCAAGGGTTAGAAATGTGAGGCATATAATCATTTACAGGCATAGGAGAGAAACCAGGCAGTTATTTTCTATAAACCTCAAATACCGGAACAATGGACCCTTGGGGGATTTAGTAATGTGAAGCATGGTTTGGGTTCCAGCTCTTACCTCACCTGCCCAGCTTTAACTATTTCTTCATACTTTAAGTAAAAATCTTCCTGAATAACACCTGTAAGGCATATATATATATCACAGAGCCTGAGCTAAAACAGGGAATATAAGCAACTGAAACATGAACCTTGAGCAAAGCAAGGTTATAAACACAGACTCAATTCTATGACGATGTAGCACTATTTTAAAAGCTTTTCACATATCTTTATTATTTTATGATCATAGCTTTAGTATGTTGAATGGCCAAGAGAATATGGTCTGTCAGCCCTCCCAAGGGAGAAAGTCTGCGAAGGGGTGAGGACACGGTACACACTCCATATACACGCTCCTCTGACCTTCTGCATGGGGAGATCAGTAGGTCACCTACTGAGTCCCACTTCAGGGGTTTGCCGGGGGATATGCAGCTCAGACCAACGGCTCCCTCAGTAGTCCTGACCTTTTCAACAGTCATAGAATCATAGAATCATAGAATGGTTTAGGTTGGAAGGGACCTTGAAGATCACTGAATTCCAACCCCCGTGCCATAGGCAGGGACACCTCCCACTACACCAGGTTGCCCAAGGCCACATCCAGCCTGGCCTTGAACACCTCCAGGGACAGGGCCTCAACAAGTTCTCTGAGCAACCCATTCCAGTGCCTTACCACCCTCAAAGTGAAGTCCTCCTTGGCCCAGCGCTCTCCCCTGCACTTCTCAGTGCTTCTGCCTTAAACTCCTTTCTGAGTTACAGCCCATTAAGGATGCAATCTCATGAGCGCTTAAAGGCTGGCTTAGAGCAGGGATGCCACTAACCAGTTCCTGGCTCCTGTTAGCCACACAGATGCAAGCAGAGGGGACGGGATGAGAAACTGTGTGCACCGAACCACTGCCCAAGTCACTGCCTGGGGGGCCCTGCTCAAAGAGGAGCATGTGGTGGGGACACAGTGGGGAGGGAAGCTGCATGCCCTGCCTCCAAGCACTCTGCATCCTGCAGGCAGCCTCTCCTCACAGGCAGGCTTGTCACCCTCCGCTGCAGGAGTCCACGGGGCGCTGTCACTACTCTTTCTTACGCAGTAACTTAGTGGCAGACCTCATGGGAAACTGAGGCTCTTACTCTAAGATAACTGGATCATCCCCTGGACCTGGGGGCCTACAGTTAAGGTAAGCAATAATTATTCTAGGTACTTAAATTAAGCATCCTGGATCCCACCCAAAGCAGCTTAACATCTCTACTCCTCAGCTTGTCTACCTGTACACTAGACCACTTGCTGGTTCCTCAGAAGTGCTATAAATAACAACAGCATATTAAAAACTGCTATAACTCTAAGTACTATGCCAACTTTTAAAATGGTATCAATTAGTCCACTTAGAGAAATTTCACAAAAGGCTTTGTCAATATCTTCTGTTTGACCTCTCTTTGAAGTGGGGTCTCATGCACAGTTCTAACTTCCCTCTGGAAGTGAGACACCAAGAGGTACTTGTCTGGTGGAAATGCCTTGGAGGTATGACTACCTGATTATCTACAAAGAATGCATTATAACAAATACTGAGTTTCTCTCTCAGTGTTCTCCTTTTTCAAGGTTTCTTCTTACTATTTTGATTTTGCACTGATTTGCTGTCTAAAACCTTTAGAAAATCACCAAACAACCAATTTCAAAGAGACAAGGAGAATGCCTTTCCAGTATTTTTCAACTTTTCAGTAGAACTTTATACTCCATATAAAGTAAATTATACACAATATACAATACGAAGTACACAAGATTAAAATACTTTGTAATTAAATATTTGGAGATAAACTTGCAGCTGAGGAATGTGTCATTGATCTCTGGAGACAATTCAGTGTGTGATTACTAGCAGTCTGTTTTCTCCACTCCTGCTACTTAACGTATCCTGTTTTTTTCACTGTATTCCTGAACAAAATACTTCAGTGTAATATTATGTCGGAAAATAGATTAGTCTCCACTAGCTATCCAAAGCCAGAAGAACTAAGGTATGGCGCTCAATAGAAATCTGAGATTGCTTTTTGGGAGTTTTGTGATGGCCATAGCTAAGTAGTACTATTATATAAAAGCCTGTAAGTAATTATTTTTTCTTGCCATGTGAAAAGTGGGTTAGTCTTTAAGGAAAATTATGTCCTGCTTATTAGAAAAATACCAAAAGGTATTTGCTGACTGCCTCAGTCTTTCTAACTAGAGGCAGTTCTTGAGACTAAGCTACTGTCTGGGACTTAGTACTTTGGACAAAAATCAATAGGAGAAAATTTATGTGTAATCTTTTTGTGACTATCCCTGCTTCAAATTGACAAAAAGATTAAGTGTTCAAATCAGATCCATTTTTTAGACTCTGGGCTTACTTGGGGGTCTGGAAAGCTTTCACTATAGTTTTTGAAAAACTCTTATCTTATCAAATCCTACTCTGCTATCTCATTTTCTTCCTGAAGGTTAGGTTGTTTCCTGCTTCTGTTTTATCTAAGGTACAAGCACCTGTATGTATGGCCATTTAAAACACAAGAGGATTATTCCCATTTGCTTCATTGTCACATGACCAAAAGCCCACAGAATGAGCGATCTTGTAAATATTGACTACTCTCACCAGGAATCAATCCACCATAACTTACACCGCAGTAACAATATTGAATGATGAAAGGAGACAGAACTGCAACACACAAAAAGCTCCCAGGCAATGAACAAATACACAAAGAAGGGGAAAAGCAGATCTTGACTTGGGAAATTTGTGGTATTTTAAGCTTTGCAGGTCTAGTACTGTGGCAGTTCAGTATCTGAGCTGAACCTGACCTGAATGCATCTGGGTACAGAAGAATCGGAGATTCATATTAGATAAATACATACATATCAGACATTTACTTTCTCTGGCAGGGAAACTCCAGTAGGTGAGGACACATCAAACTGCTCCCAGGATGGGAAAAACTTGTGGCTCTAGGTTGCTGCCTGGCAGAGGAACATGCCTCCAAGTGGGACCTCTGAGCCCAGGCCACTTGCCATGGCCCATCCTAAGGCAGGAGAGCAGCACGGTGCTAAGGCCACTTTGCCCCTCCATGGCCTGGTGTGTACTTGGCACAGCAGCTCACTGGTTCTGCATTTATTTTGCAGTCTGGAAAACACTTAAGGCTAAAAATTGGTGTTAAAACCAAGGTAAGAGCTGCTACTAATGCATCTTTCTTAGGAATTCTGCTTTTTTACACTATAGATCAGTATTTTAGTCTTAGCTGCTAAACTTCTCTGTATAAAATAAATATGCTACAGTTTGAGTACGGCAGGAAAGACAAGGCTGTTGCTAAAGAGAAAAATATTATTTATTTATTCTACTTTTCAACTAACTTGCAAATACTCCAACTGATATTCAGCTAATACTTGGGGTTTTGTGGGTTGTTTTCAGGAGAAGTTAATCATGGAGTTAGGACTTCTTGGTGTATCCTCTCTCAGTGCAAGAAAAGTGCACAGACCTGCACTCCTGCCTGTGGTGGAAATCCAAATAATCCAGGAATTCAGTCTCTTTGATATGCTGCACAAATGTCCGAATTCGGTCCTTTGTAAAGCTTAGCTGTCAACAAAGCCTTTGGAAGGACTTTTCCCACAGCCCCAGTTTCAACCTCTATTGTTTCTGCTATCTTATGCCTAAAAAGAAATTTTACTGTTTCTGAAATTGATGATGAATTAAATGACACATTAAAGAAAACAACTTGGGATGTAGAGAGGATGAGAAGGTTGTCAGTCTTCTGCTTCATTACTGAGCACCTGGCATTCCTTTATCTTATCTTACATAGTTATTATTTGCTAAGAAAAACCAATGAGGTCAGCCTGCAGAAAACAATATGAAGAGAGCCCTCTAGTATAGACTCTTCAGCTTAGAAGATGCTGGAAAGGAGATAAACTGGGAAATAATTTGGAAGTTCTTGCTTTCTTTGGAAGAACTTTGTATCTTGCAGGCATCACCAAAGAAGAACCTCTTGTGGAGAAGTGAAGACAGAGTGACATCTAAGTTGGTAGGAGAGGACATCTCCAGGGGAACAGGACGTGGCAGAAGAAAAGGCGAACAGGATGCAATGAGCATCAGTCACCACACTAGACTACTCTGAGAGGCAGCAACTCAGCATTTTGCACGCAGAATAACTCACACACTACAACCTCAGTTATTACCACTAGCAGCATTCATAACATGATTAGATATGCCAGACTCAATCAAGGCACCATGATCATGTATTGCGCACAGCAAAAGAATATGTGGGCTACCAAGAAACTAGAAATTCAAGTTCTTTGCAAAAGGAACATGCTGATACAGACCAAAGTGATGAAAAAAATGTGATGATTTTCACTTTTGACATAAATGTATGAAACGTTATAGACTGAAATGCACAGTTCATACTTGTTGAAGTAAGTAAAAAACTCCAACTCTCAAAAACAATTGTATGAATGAGAAATCTCACAAAAAAATAGAAATGCACCACTCAGACTCATGACAGAATTTAGTCCTACTGCAGTTACAGAATTACAGAATGGTCAGGGTTGGAAGGAACCTCTGGAGATCATCTAGTGCAACCCCCCCACCAGAGCAGGGTCACCTACAGCAGGTTGCACAGCACAGCGTGGTGTCCAGGCGGGTTTTGAATGTCTCCAGAGTGGGAGACTCCACACCTCTCTGGACAGCCTATTTCAGTGCTCTGCCACCCTCAAAGGAAAGAAGTTCCTCCTCATGTTAAGATGGAACTTCCTATATTCAAGTTTGTGCTTGTTACCTCTTGTCCTATCACTGGGCACCACTGAAAAAAGACTGTTCCCATCCCCCTGAAACCCCCCCTTTAAGTATTGATAAGCATTAATAAGATCCCCCCTCAGTCTTCTTTTCTCTAGACTAAAAAGACCCAAGTCCCTCAGCCTTTCAGTTGTTTCCACGCATCAGGTGAGAACAAGAAAAAGAGGTTTTAAAGCAATACCGAGAAGTCACAACAGTGTCTTTCATTCACTAACTGAGAAATTCGCATGGAGAGGAATCAGCATTATAAATTTGACTGGAATAAGTCTTTTAGTCATCTTCCTCACTGCAGAGCAAGAAGACCTTCACTTGAAGATCCTTCAGAAGATCCTTCACTTGAATCTTTTCGATGTTGTGACTCCCCTCTCCCCACAGATAGGTTATTGGATCCAAGTTACTAGTTAGCAGGACTTTCTGCATCAAGAAATAATTGCCTGAGCACAGATCTCTCCAGTGCCTCAGAAAATGCCTGGAGGCCTCCTCACTTAAAAGGAGGCAGTTATTACATCTGCTGCTCACCTGAGTCAATTATACTGGACACAGGTGCACATCATAAATTATAGACTTGGAAGCATAAAATTTTGATCAAAAAAAAGGCAATGGTCTTTTTTTCTACCAAACATACCATTCCAAAACTTTGAAAGTAGATTTGTTCCATCTGAAGCCTTTTCATCTTATTCAGAGAATAACACAATATTCAGCAATGTCAACTCAACAATCACCTTGAACAATGCTGCTTTAAAAATTTTTGCAGATGATTCATGAAGCAAAACAAATCTTTCTTTCTTCCCTGCAGTAACAGCCTCATCACAAGACATCTACTTTTTACTTATAACTTCTAATGACAGCCAGTACAAGTAGAAAAAAAATACTCTGTAGGAGTGGTCTCACTCATGAGTCTACACATCTTTCATCTCTCCCAGAGGGTATATTCTCAAAGTACCAAGCTACTCTATTTAGACTTAGCGGCAGCTGATTTGAACGGCTTTGCAGATACAGAAAAGACAAAGTGGATTGTCCTCTGGAATCTAGGAAGGTAGGAACATGTGAACCTTAAAGGCAGCTCCTCACTGTTGCAGGTGCCATGTCATATATTCTCCTCCACCAACTTACTGTCACCAACTTAAAAGTACATGGGCCTTTTCCCTTGTCTATTCCAACTGTAAAGCATTTCCAGATCCCTACTGATCTTCATCTAAATTCCAACACCTGATGGTTTTCTGATTGTTTTCAAGCAAGGATCAGTAGGACCTCCTATGATTTTGTAACTTCAGTCATCTTTGTTTCTTGAAATATTTTTGTTTTCTGGCACAGAGATTTCTAGGTGCTGTCATGCCGCATCAACACTATCACAAACAAACAGCTGAATCTCACCTGGAAACAATTTTTCCATCTCTGTAAAAAATAAATAATGTTTCCTTTTTACAACTTGACGCAGACAATTTGTGTTCCTTTTCATAGAAGGCAAGGCTTCTCCAGTAAGTTTCTGTTCTAAAACAAAGCAGAGAGGAGAATAAAAAAGAAAAGCTGGTATTTGGTTAACTAGACATACAATTGCTTCAACTCAACACAAATTTAAAAAAAAAAAAAAACACAAACAAACAAAAACAAAACAACAGAAGATTGAAAATATACTAAAGTCATACTCCCTGGTCACATTTCCCAAATAAATGCTATTTTGCTCTGTGATCAGTGGATAATGCTTCAGGAATGGGGAATAGTCCCTGCCTGGGACTGAAAAGCAGCTACTCAAGAGATAAGGAAATAATAAAGTGGCCTAGTTATAAAACAGATCTTGTCGGAGCAAAGGGAGGGTTTAAGGGGAATTTGGGCTGAGTCTACTCTTACAAAAGTTCCATGTGGCTAAGTTTAGGCAAAGGATGTTTTTCAGGAGCAGATATTTCTTCTTCACAAAATGCTTTTCTAGCAAACTTTTTTTTTTTCCAAGTTGAATCCAGATTTTACTTTAGACTGTCCAGAGAAACTAGTCAAGTCTTGGGGCTGGGGATATTGGTATGGAGCTAAACTAATAACATCATCCAAAGTACTGCCTGTATGTTTAGAGAAGCTTTTTTTCATATTAAGTGTACTGGAAGTAATTATACATGATATTAAGTGTGCTGGAAATAATTATACAACATTATGCATGTAGGCAGGTATTATACAATGGTGGTTGAAGTCATATTTTATGTGATGCGCAAATGAACGCTTCAGCATGTGATGCTGTCAGCCTTAGAATGGCTTGTACTCCTCCTCCGTGCCACAGGCCCCTGCAAAATAAAAAAGGCTATAGATAGCCTAGCACTGCCAGAATACATACATTAGAAATGAAGGTAAAAAGGCTTCAGCTGAAGATGGTAAACACCTCATAAACAGAGCTGCCTTGTCACATTGTTATGCTAAAGATTACAATGTGAGAAAACAGAGTTTACACTTTTATCAGTTTTACTGGAGCAGAAGGAAATTATCTTGGATTTCTGTTATAAACAAGGTACTAGCTCTATAGTTGATAAGACTAAGCACACAGGACTGGAAATAGAGCAGATAATAGCACTGAAATAACACAAAAATGAGCTGAGTTTAAACGTGGAGAAAGAGAGATGATGAAAATGTGCTCTTGAATTTCAGGTCAAAGAGTAGCATTAGTGGTCAGCTGAAGAGTATGGACTGCGTAATAGCAGCCTGCGTTATAATAAAGCTAATCTTGGTTTGGAAATTTTGTGTATGTTGCTGGAAATGTTTACAGTCAGTTATACACAGCAGCACACTCAAAGCAGCTGGGATCATGCCCAATTTTTTCAAAAACGTCTCTCAGCAACACAGGGCTCTCACTATCAGCCAAGTGAACTGGGAGCATGGATAAATAACCCAGACAGGTTTGCCCAGATTCATAAGATGACAATGTTAAGTTCGCTCTGATATAATAATGTTTGCTCCAAAACCAGGCTTGACTGCCCCAAGAGAAGGAAAGCCTGCAGAAAAGCCATTAGGTTCTACTTGGCCATATTTGTCACTGCTGGGGCTCCTCAGGTGCTCCAGCTCAAACTTAAAGCTGTGGAAAATCTGAGGCTGGGTGGCAGCATAGTGCCACCGATGTTGAATCTTGATCTTTTGGTGCAACTGTCCTCAAATATGCAGGGCGGTGCACAAAGTCTCTTTGTCCTCTCAGATCTGAAATAAAGTACAACTCAAAGTTTGTGTGAGGGATATGCCTCATCAGACTCCTGTTGCCAAGTGTGAGATTTTTCACCTCCTGATTTTTAAAAAATGAAAAGGGCTGTGGGATCTTTTTAACTAAAAGAAAAGATTGTTTTCTTCTCCCTCAAACTAATCCAACAAGCCTCCTCCAGATCTACAACAGTACCAACAGCAGAATTGCTTTCAGTTAGAGACCAGCAATTAAAATTTTAGCCAGAACTGTGAGTTTTAAAAAAGTCATAAGACCCTAAAACGAGCGCATTTGAAATGAAATATTTGTATTTTAATTATAATAAAATTGTTCTTGTTCTGTCAATGCTGCTCTTTGTATACAAACTTAGGTCATTAAAAAAGTAACCAAGATATAAAAAATTTTACTTTCGAGTGGTTTTACTTTAATATTTGATATTTTCCACTAATGCATTTTAGATTTATTATTGTAATGTGTTGGAAACTTGTCCTATCCTTGAGGCATCTCATATCCTGGAAGAAAGACAATTAGGCAGTTCTTGTCATAGTCATTCTGTTAATTAAATATCTAATAATACAGTTCATCCATTAGTGGGCTATACTACAATTTAAATCTTCTACTAATCCTCAAACCCTTAGCTATGCAATCATACCGCATACTAGCCGTGCTTGTCCCTGAGGCCTTACAAAGAAAGGGCTCTGTGAATATAACGAAAACAAGGGTCCAGGCATAATGATTGGACTATGGCAGGGGGGTTGGAACTCAATGATCTTCAAGGTCCTTTCCAACCTAAACTATTCTATGATTTTGAGCTTCTCAGAAGTGAGAGACTTGCTCTTCATGCATTGTGCAGTTCCTGATTTTTGTCTCTTCATTTAGGAAACAGTTGAAGTAGCACTGATAGGCATTCTTTCTATTTTGTATCAAATGTAAAATACACTCATGACATGCCCCTGCTTCCTCTTTCCTGAGATGACACCAAGCTGAGTGTTGTGGTTGGCACGCCTGAGGGTCAGGATCCCATCCAGAAGGGCCTGGACAGGCTCAAGAAGTGGGCCCATGTGAACCTCATGAGGTTGAACAAGGCCAAGAGCAGGGTCCTGCACCTGGGTCAGGGCAACCCCTGGTACCAATACAGGCTGGGGGATGAAAGGATTGAGAGCAGCCCTGCTGAGAAAGACTTGGGGATACTGGTGCATAAAAAGCTGGACAGGAGCTGGCAATGTTCACTCGCAACTCAGAAAGCCAACTGCATCCTGGACTGCATCAGAAGGAGCGTGGCCAGCAGGTCCAGGGAGGTGATTTTGCCCCTCTACTCCACTCTCGTGAGACCCCACCTGGAATACTGCGTCCAGCTCTGGAGCCCCCAACATAGGAAAGACATGGACCTGTTGGAGCGGGTTCAGAGGAGGGCCACAAAAATGATCCGAGGGCTGGAGCACCTCTCCTGTGAGGACAGGCTGAGAGAGTTGGGGTTGTTCAGCCTGGAGAAGAAAAGGCTCTGGGGAGACCTTATAGCAGCCTTCCAGTACCTAAAGGGGGCCTACAGGAAAGACGGGGATGAACTTTTTATCAGGACCTGTTCCAACAGGACAAGGCATAATGGCTTCAAACTAAAAGAGGGAAGATTTAGACTAGATATAAGGCAGAAATTTTTTACAATGAGGGCGGTGAAACACCAGCACAGGTTTCCCAGAGATGCCCCATCCCTGGAAACATTCAAGGTCAGGTTGGATGGGGCTCTGAGCAACCTGATCTGGTTGAAGATGTCCCTGCTCATTGCTGGGGGGTTGGACTAGGTGACCTTTAAAGGTACCTTCCAACCCAAACCATTCTATGCTTCTATGAGTGCTGTTCCGATTCTCTCCAGACAATTCTCAGACAGCCAACTCATCTTTAACACCTTCACTAGTTGGGCCTTTTCTTGGCACAGCCAAACACCAGCTGAAAGCCAACATGTTCCCGGGGGAGAGATGATGTGTATCTCTCTGGACTCTCACTCCACCCACCCAACGCATCGGTAGGCACTGAATTTTTGGGGGTGGAAGACACTGGCTCTGATTCATCTCCATAAATACACAACGGCTTGGGAACCTTCCCCTCAGGACCTTTATTTAGGCCCGTTCCATCACACCTTTATCACACAAGACCCCCAGGACCGCTGAGGTGATGCCTCCCCAACAGGCCGCCGGGCTGGCCCCGCCCCCTGGGCGGGGTTTGCTGAGGCGCCTCAGCCCGCCCACAGCAAACCCCGCCCAGGGGGCGGGGCCTAACGGCGGAAAGTGCTGAGTCACGGCCTGACGTACGGCCGCCGTCACGTGTGGTGCCGGCCTCGGCTCTCGCCGCCGCTCCAGCGGCGCAGAGCGCACCCCGCAGCCTTCGCTTTCCTCATCCTCTATCTCCTCCTCCTCCTTCTCGGCTCCGCCGCCGTTCAGGCCGGCATGGGGCTGCTATCGCAGGGCTCGCCGCTGAGCTGGGAGGAGACGCGGCGGCACGCCGAGCACGTGCGGAAGCACGGCATCATCCAGTTCCTCCACATCTACCGCGCCCTGCGCGACCGCCACAAGGACGTCCTCAAGTGGGGCGATGAGGTGAGACACCGCCGCCGCCACCGCCGCCACCACCGCCACCCCTTCCCAACCCTCCCTTCCCCCCGCGCGGCCCGCACCGCCACGGCCTTGCCGCGGCCTCTACGACCCGGGCGCAGGTGGCGGGGGTGGGCGCTGCGGTGCGGCGCGGCGCGGCCCCGAGCCCTGCCCGCCGCCCTGCGGTCCGCGGCCGCTCGCCGTTGCTCGGCGAGAGGGGAAGGTTGAGGCTGCCCGGAGGGCCTTTGTTTCCCCCCGCACGCGCGCCCTCCTCGCGCACTCGCCGCCTCCGGTTGCGCAGTGCTGTTGCCCCGGTATTGCCTTGAGATTTATATTTGTTTTTTTTTTTTTTTTTTTTTAACCGCTAAAGCAAGTTTCAGCGCTTCCGTCAAGCGTCTGTAGGTCCGCCTGAGGTGTATTGCTGGGAGCGGCGATGCCTGGTAGCACTTGCTCCTTCCCGGGAGTTTGTTTATTTTCCCTGGAGTGAGGTCCGATTTAAGCGTGTGTGTGTCTGAACTCCGGGGGGGTGCCAGCTCAGCCTCAGAGTCTGTTTTCGGGAGGGGAGCGAGGGAAGCAGGGACTAGAGGTGGCCCGCCGCGCATCAGGTCCCTCTGTGGTCCTGGCTTACCCCTGTGGAAAGGGGGCTCACCAAGCCTTGCTTTACCCCGGAGTCTTCCAGGTGTCTGGCATGAGTCAGTCTGCTTTTTGAACGAGGACGATCGCTCGGGTTGTGACTTGAACTTTGTTACAGGTGCTTTGTCCCCAAGGACTGTAACTTTATCCACAGGTCTTACGCGTGTCGCTGTGCAAACCTGCACTGAAGTGTGTCCCCTGACTGACCGCGCTCTGCAAGGAGCAGAGTCTCCCTCCTGTATTGGTGTAGGATTTCCCGAGGGTCCTGGCTTTCCCTGGAGATGGGGAGTAGCTTAGTGTGTGCTGTGCTAGAAGCCATCCTTGATCGTGGTGTTGGTGTGGTCCAGTGTTTGTCACTTGGAGGTGTCTGTGATGACTGCAGGGAAGTTGGAAAAGCAGAGTAGGAAGAGAGCAATGTGGGGGCTTCACCATCACGTCTATCTTGTGCTCCATTTCCTTTTTGAACAGCAAAAGCAGAGAAAACTTTGAGTGGTAACAATAGCTGTTCATAGATGCTCTTTGCCAGAGGAAGATGCTATTCCCCTTGTGCATCTTGAGAGACCTTGTCTCTTAAAGTCTGTTCTTTTAAGGAATTGCTGTCATGCCTCACATAACTGAGCAAGGCAAGCATCGGAGCACAGGAGCTGTTTTCAAGAGGAGAGAGTGGGGGCTTGTCTGCTAAAATCTGTCCAGTGAAGGGAACGATGCTGCCAGCACGTCTAGTCTACACCTCAGGGTTTTGCAGCCAGAGTAGTGTAGACTCAGGAAATTTTAAATGTTATATCTATCCCTGTCTGACGTCCCTGTGTTCCTACATCTCTTGTATGAAGAAGTTACGCAGACAGAAGAGCCTCACAATCTTAAGTTCAGGAATACAAACAGAGCAGAGGCTCCCTATTGCTCTGAGACTTAGCTCGAGGGTTTTCTCATTAATCTTTAAGATGGGGTACTCATTTTTCAATGGGTGTTAGATTTTAGTTGTCCTTGCTTTCTCAGGGTGAGATTTCACAAGTTAGATAAGGTTGATCCACTAGCAAGCTGGTTCAGCTTCCCTCCCCTTGCTCCAGGCTCGTGTTTCTTCTGCCTTCTTTGCATTGTTACTGGCTATGCGAGTTCAAGAAGTTAAACCAGCAGAAAACTTTTCCCATTCAGTTTTCTAGGGTGGTTTGTTTTCTCAGAGCCTCTGCTGATTCACTGCTAGGTCCTTTGCTTAATGTGAGGAAAGTAGCAGGTACATGTGGAGAAAAGGGGCAGGTGGAACCATCCCCTGCAGCACCCGTGGTTAGTCACTTGGTAAGCGTAGCTGTAGGGTGAGACTGCACCCCAGGAGCCTCGTTCTTCCTTTGGTGTTGGGACTGTACTGAAGAAAGTGTGCTTGGTAGATGGTGGTGTGTTATGTTTAAGGAGATTCACAATTTCCTTATGTCATGCCCAGTGTGGCAAGTTAGAATTTTAAGAGCAGTATGATTACTGCCATGTTTCTGATATGGAGGTAAGAGCCATATTTGAAGTGCCTGTGAACATTCAGAGGTTAGGTAACCCAGTTTATCACCTACCTCTGATTTCTAGAAAATGGTAATATACTCAGGTGTGGCAACTTATCTTTGTTCTACTGCATTATGCAATTTTTTTTTTTACATAACGCAGCATTTAGGAGTGTGTTAGTGTACCAGATACTTGTTGCCAGTCCTCTTCCTATGCAAACACAAAAACACACCTGTCTCCATAACTTATTGCAGCTGTGCTGTAGGTGGACTAGTGGGAAAAAGCAATAAACTTGTTTTCCATTTTTCCTCCCAAATATCTAGTTATTAGAAAGTGGCGCCACATTTACATGCAGCTTAGATGAATCAGCTGACTAGCTTGGAAAATTTTCATAAAAAGCTTTTAGTGCACTTTGACCTTCATGTATAAAGTCATAGCCTGAGGGTATTCTATTGTCTTAAAAACCTCTTGAAGATAGAAATCAAGAATGAAGATGACAGCCCTCACGTAATTGTAGAGATTAAATCAGAATAAACAAAATGACTGTTGTGTTTGAGAGCTGTTTCTGAAACCATGTTTTGCAAAAATGTATTTTTTTTAATTCACTTTTAAGGAATGCTTATGGAGGGTGTGGGGAAACAACTTTCTTAGCATATACTGAGTTTGTCTTTCAGGGCAGATGTGTGAATACTTTAAAGATTGTCCCCATCTAGCTGATGCCATTATGAAAAAGAAATCCAGTGTTTGCTCGTGAGAACCAGTCTTTGCTTTGGATCTGTTTTCAACAGGACTCCGCTTCGCAGTGTGTAAGACTCATTATAAGAGCTGTGATGGTCCTCTAGGGTGCTTGTAACCTCGTAGGGACTCCTTTCCCTGTCATCCCAGGGAATGAAACTGTCGGGAATCATCATATGCTTTCTGTTTCTTGGGTGCCAGACAAAAGTGTTGAGGCTAAGTGCTAGTGGAGTGTTTGTGGTGGCATTTGTTTTGAAGGAAGTGAGGCAGCATCACAACTTGCATTGCAGGGTAGCGTTCCCTAGTGCTCCCATCCTCCCCTGAGTAAAGAGCTGGAAAGGTCAAAACACCAGTTCTGCTGCCTCTTGAAAAGTCAACTATCTTATTGCTTACAGGCTTTGTAGAACCAAGGGGTTTACCAAACAGCTGTTGTGTCTTCTGGAGACAGTTCTTTTTTTCACTCTGTTTCCCACAACCGTGAAGTCTTTGCAATGGTGGGAAAAAAAAAAAGCAAACCTAGAAATGTGAGTGTAACAGAATAAGACTTCCTTAAAAAAAAAAAAATCTTTCTAAAGGTCTCTTTGAACCTGTGTTTGTAGGCAAAGGTCCTTTGCCTCTTAATCATCCTTCTGCCTCATTTAAAATTGACAGTTGGCCTCCCTGTTCATGCTTGGCTTCTCCTGACAGTGGAAAATACAAAACACTGAACTCTCTCATTATCCCTCATTGAACCCCTCCTTATTCTTGCCTTAATGCCCACAAAAGTTAAGCAACAATTAGATCTGCTGAGGAGATCCTGTCATGCTAACCAGTACTGTCTCATGGTCTCCTTGTGTTTTCGTCTTCCTCTCCCATCCAACAATGTATGCTTATCTTTGGATTTGCAGAATAGCGGTTGTTAAGTTTAACTTTTTTTTGTGTGTGCAGCAGATGCAAAAACCTGCAACTCTTCAGTACTGTGTTTTAAAAGTCCAGTAGAGTTAGTAGGTATTATATGAGACAATTAGTTTGTGCAGCTTGGCAGATGTTAGTGGTACCAAAATAGTTTAAAGGGGTTTTGAAAGTAAGGCAAAGCCTATTCTGCTGCTTCCCAGCTTTTGTCCCAAAAAGCTCTCTTCTGTGCCAGTGCATTACCAATCTCTTGTGCTGTTTAGTGCCTCTCGTCTGCTGGTTGCATTCCTTTTGCTGACTGATGTTGCTTAAATTTCACTTTGCAGCTTAATGCAGACACCCGGATCAGACAAGTGGAATGGCTGGCCCTTGGCTAGGATCACTGCCATTGCCGTGTGCTGAGCATGCACATGAGTGTACGAATCACAGTACTTTGTGCGTAACTACATATACGTATGTATTCATACATAGATGTATTCATACTTGATTAAGTTTTTCTGTGGTCTGTTTTGCTGCCATGTGGGACAGGTTGGTTGTTCTCCAGGTTGAACACCTGTTTGGACTGGTAAGAAATGACAGAAGCAAGAAGAGTTGGAAAAGGAAAATTGGTGGGGACAAAGAAACAATAAAGAGTAAGGAGGAGCTGCTTCAGCATATGAAAATGTCAAGAAAGGTGTGCTGGAGGGAGATCCGTACAGAAGGAGGGGTGTAGAAAGGAAGCATGGGCAAAACATGACAGTTTTATTTAAAAGTATATGTGAATGAAATGGTAATCTGACTTGCCCAGCCTTGTTTAGTGAAATTGGACATAATGACCCTTTTGTTGCATATGAGCCTTCTTCCTGTCAGTGTTGGGACATAGCACACAATAAGCATCTGTAGCTTTTAGAAAATTGTTTTCTTTGTGGAGACTTGAAGTGTAATTTGGAGGCCTTTAAACAAGGTTTGATAATGAATTGTATGAGGCAGCCTAAAAAAATGTACCACTGCACTGCTTTCAAGTTGAAGACTTCCTGACTTAATTCTGTTTTGGGGTGGCTTTTTTTCTGCATGTTCTCGTTCTCAGTCTTTTTTAACCTTCTTTTGGTCTGTCTTCTGTATTTTTGATTGAATTCCTCCTCCTTATCCATTAGGGTTTTTTTAAATTATACCTTGTAAATAAGTTAAATGAGAACTAAAATGAACATTTGCTACTCAGCACTTCCTTGTGCAAGACATGAAGCAGCCCTTCTCAGATGCTCCAAGAAGAGAAGCCAGAGGTTTCTTACCAGAATGTGCCAAAGGTGTTGCTTTTCATTAGAAGGTGCATGACTCTCTTTAAAACTTTCTTCTTTTCCTAATGAAAGGCTGGGCTGTGAAAAGCGCTCCTTTTCTTTTTGAATGATTCTTCCCAGGGAAGTTGCAGTAATGTATTGCTACGGTTTAGAGCCTGTATGGGTTTTTTTTGTTTGTTTTTTTCAGGGCAGCAGCACTGTGTAAATTATACGATCAGTGATGTTGCATTATAATCTGCATAACTTCAAACTGGTAAAATTGCTACATCTTAAATAAATGGATTTGTATTCAGATACAGTTTGAGGCTCCTGTTTGTCTGTCCCCCATTTAAAACCAGGAACAGAGCCTAGGGCATTTTTTAGCAATGGTGAATCCAGCTCACCAGCTGCGTAAAATATGTACAGCTACCATCCCTAAAATACACAGATGAAGTTTTGGTCGTCTCTTCTCTAAAAAACAGAGGTAAAGCTTGGTGAGAGACACTGTCGTGGTTTAACCCCAGACAGCAACTAAGCACTATGTAGCTGCTTGCTCACCCTCCCCTGGTGGGATGGGGGACAGAATCGGAAGAGTAAAAGTGAGAAAGCTAAAGGCAGTTTAATAGGTACAGCAAAAACTGCATGCATAAGCAAAGGAAGACAAGGAATTAATTCACTACTTCCCATCAGCAGGGAGGTGTTCAGCCATCTTCAAGAAAGCAGGGCCCCATCACATATAGCAGTTACTGGGGAAGACAAATGTCATCACTCTGAAGGTTCCCCTGTTCTTCCATCTTCCCTCAGCTTTATGTGCTGAGCATGACGTCATATGGTATGGAATATCCCTTTGGTCAGTTGGGGTCAGCTGTCCCGGCTGTGTCCCCTTCCCAACCTCTTGTGCACCACCAGCCTAGTCACTGGTGGGATGATGTGAGAAGCAGAAAAGGCCTTGCCTCTGCTGAGCAATAGCTAAAACATCCCTGTATTATCAACACTGTTTTCAGCAAAAATCTAAAACATAGCCCTGTACTAGCTACTATGAAGAAAATTAACTCTACCGAAGCCAAAACCATCACAGACACACGTGTGTGCACAGAAATGTTCAACTAGAGATGAGAAAGAACTGTGTGACTGACCAAAGAAGCAGTAGGTTCAGGGAACATCACAGTGTACAGGGAAAGGTGGTGTTCTTTTCTCATTTTACAAGAAATTTGGCTAACCTGATGGAACAGAAAAGCAGCAGATGTCCTTCTAGGATAATTACTTACTTTACAAAGCCTAGATGTCCTGTGGAACAAGATGCTACATCCTCACTTTGAAGCCAAGATAGACACTTTACATGGACAACAAGAATAGACAGTTTATTACAGTTTCTTTAAACTCCATGTGCTGCAAGATGTATGTTCCTCTATCCAAACCACTTAGATAATTGTTGAGTGACCTGTGGGGTTTCTTTAATGTTCATCTGAAACTTTCTAACTAGCTTTTTACTGTATATCTTATAAATAAAACAATCACAAAAAACAGTTGTTGTATTTTCCTGGCTGTTAATAATAGATCTTCTTTAAAAAAAATTCAGCCAAGTCATTATGCAGACTCATCAATACTGTGATGAGCTCACATTCTCACTTTGTGAGAGAAGCTGCTGCAATATACCAGTGTACCGAAATTGCTTTGTTTTAAAGCTTTTCCTGGGAGTCTTGTACTTACAATAAAGCTAACATAGCCTGAAGTCTTACAAAAATGTTTTTTTTGCATTTGAGCTTTTGTCACTTTAAGACAATCATTTGTAGTCTCCCCCTTCCCCCAGCAAAATTCCCTTAACAGAATGTGTTTTTGAATTTCTTTCATGCAGAAATTCCTCGTGATGGCCCCCTGCCAAATGTGGCATGTGTGGATGCATCTGAATGGGAGCTGTCTTAATCGATGTACTTGCCTGCTTGCCACATGGGGGGAAGCAGCACTCGTGAATGATTTGGTTATTTGTCACGTGTCTGCCTGTTCATCCTTTCTCTCTGAGCTTTATTTAGCTAAATAAAGGGACAGTTGCATTATTTGTTTACAAATAGATTTAGCGTGTCCTTAATACGTTTTGTAGCTGTGCCTGCTATTTTATCATAGTGGTGTTTCTGGGGCAGGGTCTGAAGGTACGATGTTAACGCATCAGCTCATGCTGCTTGGCAGCCTTCAGCGTATATATGCAACCTCTAAAATGAGTACACTAATAGATGCAAATATAACTCCTTAAATCTTGACTTGAACAAGATAGGTACCCTTGAAGAGTTTACTCCTTCCCTGGATGCTTTAGCTGATGGTCATGAAGCTACTTTTTCTGCCTGGCTTTAATCCTCATGTTAGGGAAAGCCTAAAGTGAATTACACCTAAACCTCTAGCTTTCAAAACATGCATGATGTGTTAAGCACCCAGATGACTGATTATTTTGCTTCAGCTTCCTCCCCCTTGGGTTTTCTGTGGCCAGGTGACAAGGTGTGTGTAGGTTGTAGTGCAGCACCGCTGACCTACCTGTGTTGTGCATGTGACAATGCAGTAGTGCACTGTAGTTTGTATGGAGAAGCTTCTTCAAAAACTAATTTTGTGATTCATGGAAAACAGTTCGGAGGGGTTTTTTTGTTTTTGTTTTTTTTTCCTAAACAAGCTACGATTTGTCATAAATGGTGACCCATGCTCATGGTATGCATTGATTGCCTCCTTCCTAATCTCAGCTCTTAATAAGAGAAACTTAAATTACGGGCTGTTTGTATATTTCTGATAGAGAAATGTTGTATTCACAGTGAACTTGCATCTGTGGATGTCAAGTGAATTGCTATGGTCTTGTCATGGGATTGTTGTCTATTGCTTCAACATAACTCCTCTTTTGCCACAGGACTTCCTCTTCTCCTTGCTGTGCAGACACATTATTTTACTTAACAGTATGAGGCTGAGTAGGAGGGATGAGTACAGGGAAGATTTTGTTGTTGGTGTTGCACGTTTGGTTTTTTTTCTTCTTGCCTTTTGATGCAAGAGGCAATTTAGAAGCTTGCAGCATCTTGTTTCACGGTTGAATAAATGGTCTTTTAACTGTTTTATTAAAACTGTGGGGAATAGAAAATATAGTTGCGCCAAAACCACTTGTTAATTTCTGCTTTAAATCTAAAAATTCATAAGTGAGCGTCTTGAAGTTGTCTTCGCTACAGAAATCTAAATTTAACATTCTAGGCATCTTTTTATAGTATTACTTCATGTGCTACATAGCATAGCAGTCAAAGAAGAGACACTTTGTTCACTAATGTGCCACATCTTGTTCTTCAGAAGCATGCAAATGATTATAACCTCTAGACTTTAGCTGTCAGTAACCCAGCTTCCTGGTTTGTGGTATGTGCAGCACAGGACATTCTCTAGTCACATCTTATCACGTGCTGAAGAAGAAAATCTGCAACCCTGACGTTGGCAAGTGGGAGGGGAAACGGGCAGGAGCACTTAGCTGGGGTGGGCTGTGTTTACTGAGATGAGAGCCCCTGCATCTTCTTCATTGTCTTTATCTATGGTCATCTTTAACATGGTGTAGAAGTCCTTTATTTTTTGCTTATTGTCAATGTACTATAAAACATCAGTTGTGTTTTTGTTTTAGGGCATGGTTTCTGTGAGTCGGTTTCGTATAGAGCTGGAGATGGTGCTTTGTTTGTTTGATTGGCCGCTTCCAGTCTGCTTAATCAAAATTAAGCATTTTGGGAACTACATTTGAATCTTGGTTTTGCTGTTCGTAGCAGATTTTTGAAATCATTGCTATGACAGAGAATACCCATAGTAACCTCGTGAGCATGGAAGTGTTCTGCCTTGTGCCAATGTGCGATTCGGGGGCTTGCTGGCTAGAAACAGGGTAGCCAGCTTCTGGGGCACTTCCAGGCTTGTTTGCCTCCAAACTTCACTCCCTCAGGGCTTAGACTTGCCTTTGTGGGCCAGCAACCTTTCATTAAAGGTACATTAGCAGCTGGTTATTACTGTGGCTCTGTGTTTTATCACAGCAGTGGTGAGAAAATAACTGCATTAAAAAAAATTCTTTAGTATTATGCTCTACATCTATCAAAAGTACATGTACCTACGGAAAAAAATCTGCTTTTTCCATCTTAACACTGCAAATTTGTGGCAGAGATTCTTTAATGAACAGTCAGATTATGAAAATGTTCTCCTGTAGACTGTCATTTTAATGATACATGGTATTTTGATGATGCTTTAACTGACCAATAAATGTATGGAGGAGCTACTTCTGGTTTTGGTTTTGTTTTTTTTTTTTTTTTTCCATAATGAAGCATAATGGAACCAGTGAAACAGGGTTTGTTTCTTTGATGGTCTTGAGAAGAAAGTTTACCTCCACTTTATTTTCTACTGTATATGTAAATATATGAGGCTTACTGTGTGAAAATACTTATATTAAGTGTTGTAGTGGCTTTTGGTAATAGTAAACAAAAGCCATGAGACCTCACTGGGCGTTTAGGGAAAATTTCCAATTTCTCTTGAAGGTATGTATGAGGAGGCTGCTATGATTGCTCCAAGTACGTGGCAGTAGTTGCGCAGTGGAAGCAGAAAGAAACGGTCAAAAAGATTGTCCTTGAGGAACAGTGGTGGTCCATGTGTCACCTGTGATCCGTTTTTTTTAGAATCACAGAATGGTTTGGGTTCAAAGGGACCTTCAAAGATCATCTAGTCCCACTCCCCTGCAATAAGCAGGGACATCTTCCACTAGATCAGGCTGCTCAAAGCCCTATCCAATCTGACCTTGAACGCTTCCAGTGATGGGGCACCCACAGCTGAGATGGATAATCAGGAGTGTGGTAAAAGGGAACTGTTTTTCACAGCTAGAGAGTGTACAGACTTGCATTGCTTTCCTCTCGAAAAAGCTCCCCTTCAGATCATTCTTAAACTATTTTCCTCTATTCTATAATCTTCTCAGTGCCTTACTTCTGAGCTTACCAAAGTCCAGACTGTATGCTTACCTGTGCTTTCATATGCAGAAATACCTTCTGGCAAATACTTTGAATGTTTAAAGGATTTTAACATTAACTCTGGAGCAGAGGCTTTACTCTCAACTATTAGATAGGTTTTGTTCCCAGTTTACTTAGCATGATGATGTTAAATTGAGTATGCAAGGTGCAGGTCTGATGTTGGAAAGCAGACCACTGCCAAGGCAAGTATTTGGACAGTGATTGTATGTGGGATGTGCATTGGCTTTTGTTCTCCTTGTTCTGTAGAACTGCTGCTAAAGAGTCACTTGACTGATACTTCTTCATTTTTAAGTAGTGTGCTTTATGCAGACATAATATGTGGAATTATGGTCAAATAACGCAGGCATTCAAACATAATTTCAGACACACTTATCCATTTCCAGAGAACAATCATCTTTCACTTTGCCACCAGGCAAGTCCTGCATGACTGTTTGCCTTAATGCATGGAGAGTGATTTGGCTCCTCACCAGTTGAGGGCCTTCAAGGTCTCACTTGTGGTTGTATTTACAGAGGTGATGTCAAAGAATTTTCAAAAGCCTGAAATTTCCTTGGTAGCCAACTGTGAGAAATAATCATGACAAGTGAAGTAATGCTGTTCTGGGTGCTGTCTTGCTGGCAACCTAATGGTGCCTACCCATCCCTAGAAGATACAGTGGTGGAGCGGAGCTGGTGTGGAAGTACTCTGTAGATGCAGTACATGGCAAGTCGGTACTTGAGAGGAAGGAAGCCTGTAAAGAAGAATTTTTCTTTGTGTTGGTTCATGGGTAGATCTGTTATACTCAGATTATTTGTTTTAACTGAGAATTTATTTGCTTTTAAAATGCATTTAGCTTTGAACAATTTTTTTAGGCTTGCTCTCTGTGCGTGTGTGGATTTACAGCTTTTGCTTTGTGACCTTGCTGGCCCAGCTGTTGTTCCTTCTCCTGGTAAGGTGCTACAGCAAACATGCAAGCTGTGCAGACCTGGGCTGGTCAGAGAGGTCTGTCCACGGAAGCGGTGTTGAGTGTGTCTGTCCGCAGGGAGAACCTTTCATCCTGATCAGCCTTGCAGCACATGCTGGACGGAGGATAGAGATGCATAGTAGGGTTTGCTGTGGGGTAAGAGCACCAGGTGGGGACACAGGTCCAAAGTGGTCACCTTTCTTACCATGGCAGGGTGTGTTTTCCTGGTTGGCTCTTAGCAAGGCTGCTTGTCAGCCATCTGCATCAGTAGTTTGACCTGATGTGTATTTTGTTGCTTGCTCAAGGAGACTAGTTAAAATTAGGAAGAAAAGTGAACTCAAAAGAGCTTGGCAAAATGATGAGTTATGAATGTTGGGTGAAACCCTACATATTTGACTTTCGGATTCTTGAAGCTCTGCCAGGGTGCTGATGCTTTCAACTTGGCTGCAATTCTCTGAGCTTTATTGTGGATAGAAAACATGTGAGAAGTCTGTGAATGACGAGCTGAAGTTAAATGTAAAAATATGTGAACTCTGAATTTGTTTGTTTCTTTCTAGCTGTAGGCTAAATCTTTTGATGAGCTTAAATTAAATTCTTTAAGGATGGCCATTCAGTCAGTCCCTCTGTTGGCAAGATACTCTGTGGGTTACTTGGAATTGTTGGCAGCCATCTGAAATTTTGGGGTTTTTTTCTCATTAAAATTAATGGCAGATCTTCTCTATGTTAAGACAGCTTTGAAGATTTAGTCAATGTTTCTGGAGGCAAGAGTAGTAGTTGTTTCTAAAGCTAGATGTATAAATGTGATATATTAACTACTGCACTCGGATTATGAAACATTTTCATTTCTTTGTTTTTTCCACCTTGGCTTAATGTTTCTTTTACACTTTCAGCTTATTTTCTTTTGTGAAACTTGTAGTGCAGTTTATAGAGAAGTGCAGTGTTCATACCACCAGCTCATTGCAGTTACATTTAGAGAGGGATTTTTAAGACAGTAGGCTAATCACAGTAACATATTAATGTAATGGTGGACAAATGTTCAGCTTTGGGGTCTCTTGAAGGCAGCTGTACTTCCTTTGCCCTCTCTTCTGCTATCAGCCCACATGGGCGGTGGGCTTGATGCCCATTCACACGTCTGTCTGTATGATTTGGAGAATGGTGTCCTTGTGTACGTCCCATAGTTCAGACTGGGTCTGAGTGAGGATGATGCTTTTCCAAAGCAGGAGGAGATAGTAGGAAACTGGAAGGTGTTAGAGAAGGCCCTTTTTATTGCCAGTAATCATGGATCAAGTGTCACTGGAGAGACTGGTGCTAGGTAACAAGTAAGTTGGTGCTGGAGTGCGTTCTGGTTGACTGTACTTTTCCAGTACCGTATTCCCCACCTGGAATACTGTGTCCAGCTCTGGAGCCCCCAACATAAGAAGGACATGGACGTGTTGGAGCGGGTCCAGAGGAGGGCCACGAAGATGATCACAGAGCTGGAGCACCTCTCCTACCTATGAAGACAGGCTGAGAGAATTGGGGCTGTTCAGCCTGGAGAGGAGAAGACTCGAGGGAGACCTTACAGCAGCCTTCCAGTATCTGAAAGGGGCCTAGAAGAAGGCTGGAGAGGGCCTTTTTACAAGGGCATGTAGTGATAGGATGAGGGCTAATGGCTTCAAACTGGAAGAAGGGAGATTTAGCTTAGATATTGGGAAGAAAATTGTCACTACGGGAGTGGTGAGGCACTGGAACAAATTGCCCAGGAAAGTTGTGGATCCCCATCCCTGGAAGTGTTCAAGGCCAGGCTGGATGGGGCTTTGAGCAACCTGGTCTAGTGGGAGGTGTCCCTGGCCATGGCAGGGGGCTTGGAACTAGATGATCTTGAAGGTCCCTTCCAACCTAAACCATTTGGTGATTCTACAGTCTGTAGTTATGTCAAGTAGATTATTGTGGCGTAATACACACAAACCACAAAATATATCACTCAAAGAAAAGCTGTCTTGCACAGAAACGAGAAATCATTTTTCTTTAGGGGATTAAAATTTGATCTTAAATATAGAGAACATGTATAATTGTTGAATAAGTCCCTCCAGAGTTTGTGTCTAATCAGATTCTGTAGAATTACAAACACTCTTGGATAATGCTGCTTGTGATTTAATCGCAAATCCCAACAGAGGATTATATTTGTTGTCGCGGTAGCTAGCAACAACTCTTCCATGAACACAGAAGCAACCAAAGAACATGAAGCCCACAAATCTATTTACCGTGTGCTGGAAAACACTACACAAATTTCCTGTGTTTTGGCAAGCTGTTTTCCTATACGCATCAGACTTCTGTACAAAATAGAAGTTGCTGTGAGTTGGTACACTGCAACATCAGCATCTTGCATGAGTCTGAACTCCTGGGGCTGGAGCAGTGGTGTTTGGTAAGTACCAGTGGATGCATTTGTAGGCACTGGCAAAAAACAAAACTGAGGAGCACAGTGCCAAACTTCTGACAAGTGCTGGCTGTGGAACTGCAACCTGAATTTTTAACTACAGGTTGATGTTTGTATTAGATGAGCTGTGAAGGTCTTGAGGCAGCGGTTTGAGAGCCTCCAACAAAAGGCACTGCCTATCACCGCTGGTCCAGCCAGGGGGTTTCAAAACCAGTACCCTTCTGATGAATTTCTATGTGCTACTTCTGCTTTTATGTGGTGAGCAGTACGTCACACTTGGGGGCTATTTTTTCTGCCACGCTTCCCAGAACAATGCAAAGCATCCCCTGCCAAATAGGTCTCAAATAGATTATATTGGTAAGTATTGAAGGGCTATAAGGTCCAGGCAGCTGTTTGGTTGCTATACTGGGTAACGCTCTAAAAGTCTTCACAGGAGCTTTGATAGCAAGTATGCGTGGAGATTAGAAAGTTTGACATGAGGGTGTTTCAGATTTGGCTGCTTTCAGATAATCTCTGCTGGGGAAACAATATTCTCCAGTGTTGGGATTGCAGTGTTGGCACTGCTGTCATTGGCAGCTTGTTGGATTGAGGTCTCCACTGATGTGTCACCAGGAGTGGCTGTGGGTCGCAGCCTGGAGCAGGGGTGAGGAGGCAGAGGTCTTGGGGCAAGGTACGCTGCTGGGCAGGAGGGGAATCAAAGGTGGCAGCAAAGCTGAATCAGGAAGGGGTGGAAAAACCTCTGCTGTACCAAGAGCTGGAGTGCATTAATAAATAGCAGGACTGATGCTGTGTCTAACAACTGTGGGCTTTTCCCTGGTGTAAATGAGGCTTTGTCGTGCTACTCTTAAATAGTTCCAACAAGTGATGGGTGTAAATTAATGTCTTGTTTGTAGAATGAGTCGTTTTTGTTGGGTTGTTTTTCATCAGCAGCAGAGACTGTAATTCATGGGATGACAGAGAGATGTTTGTGGTTAATAGCTTGCATAGGATTTTAAAATTTTTGTCTGAAAAATAATGTGGAAGCAAATACAAACTTGGGAATCTTTTTGCAAAATATCCACAACTAGACATGGAGGGAAAAAATTTTCAAGGTTGATTTCAAGGAATTTCAGTTCTTTAGTTAAGATGAAATAAGCATCCATCCATCCATCCATCCATCTTCTGCGGTATTGTTTACTGCATTCATAGTTAATGATGGTTTTTAAGCTTCTGTAGAGAGAAAGTTCAGTCTGGCATACCTCTTTTTTTTTTTGCCCCCCCCCCCCCCCCCCCTTAAAATTATGTGCCGATGTGTTTGTGTGCGAACAGAATCTTACCATTTAATTGTTTATTTTGTTTTTATTATTTAAAAGGTGGAATATATGTTAGTAAAATTTGACCACGAGAATAAGAAAGTGCGCTTGGTGCTCTGTGGTGAAGAAGTTCTTCAAACACTGCAAGACAAGGGGGAGAAGGTAAACCCCAAGTGAGTAGCTGGTTCCTGTTTCTTTTTTTTTCTCTTTTCTCCTGTTATGTCTACAAAATTCTGTACAGTATCATGGCTTAACTTTTGAGTCTGCTGTTGGTAAAACCATAAGCCACAGATACTGATATTTTCAGATAAAGTTGGGGTGCAGGAAGTGAAAGATTTTGAGCACACTTGCAGGCAGTTCACACACCCTTTGCGTTATAACTTGAAAAAAAAAAAAAAAGGATGTAACAGTGAGCCCACAGAAGTTGCAGTTTGCGTATTTGTTTTGTCTTGCTCTGGTTTTGTGTCTGTGTGTACACCATAATCACATACTACACCTCCCCTGCCTCATGAAGAATGTGTGTGTCCACTCGCCCCCGTATCCCTGAGGACAGGAGCGAGTGAGGGCTGTATAGGGAAGCCTGTTGTCTGTAGGAGCGTCTCCCATTTCTGGCAGAATTAGGAAGGTAGGTGTAAGGACAGCAGGGCAGTTCTTCCCCATCCTCTCCCATGAAGTTTTCAAGAATAACTGGATCATATTCCTACTTTAACTAGCCAGAAAAGTGTGAATTGCCTTTTAATTGATGGCAGCAGAGAAATGTGACCAGAGACAGCAAAGCGCCTTCACTGAAGAGAGCTGAATGCAGGTCACAGCGTACAGGAAGGTGGAGAAACTCTGCTGTTGTGATGAAAGGCTTTTATGCCCTGGGCCTGTCTGCTTCTTTCAAGGTACCTTAACCACATCTTCCAGTAAGGCTTCCCTGTCTGTCTTCCTTGGTAGAGGGACTATCGAAAGCCTGCAAGAAGGAATCCTTCTGCTTTTATGCTCAGAACTACTACTTCCAGAACAGTAGGGGAGATGTGGCTCTGCCTCTGGTAGAGTGTGCTCCATAGAGATGGCACAGCTTCACAAGTGCCTTTTCAGGGGTGACTAGGTACACTCAAACTTCATTTCTTCTCTTAACCTAATACATTTGTGAAACAGGACCGGGTATTCACAGGCAGTAGAAGGAAGAAATTGAGGATAACTTTTGCCTTGCCTTGTACTGTGGAAAAGGTTGAATGTTCTGTATTTTCCAGTTCCAGTTAAAACCTCAAGAAACAAGGCATGAGGGAGATACTAAAGGTGATTGCAGTTTGACATAGGCAAATTCTACTTACTGCACTTCACATCAATACTTCCTACTGCCAAACTGTGCCTTAATTTCTTTTTGCTGTCTCCCAGCAGTGAGGTACATTGGAACGTATGTTGTGTTACTCTATTGAATAATCAGCTTCAGGAGATTTTTCCTGCAGGTTCATTAATTTTTGAAATTCTCACAAATAATCTATTTCTTTTGAAGTTGTAGTAATATCTAAACAAGGCTTTTCTTTTATTATAGCCATCCAACACTCTGGCGACCAGAATATGGAAGCTATATGATTGAAGGGACACCTGGGCAGCCGTACGGGGGAACCATGTCTGAATTCAACACTGTGCAAGACAACATGAGGAAAAGGCGGCAAGAGGCTGCTTCTGTGCTTAAAGAAAATGAGGCTGTTTGCACTGTGACATCATTTCCAAGGTGAGGCGGTTGTTGAAATGTAATGCTGTTTCCTCTTCTCCACGTATGCTTTTTCTCCTTATTGCATATAGCTAAGCTGTACAATGAAACCGAGCAAAATATGATTCAAAGTACTTTGACTTAACGTTCCAGTTGTGTTTCCTAAAATTTTTATTGCAGTGAGACAAACAAATAAGCATCTTTTATATTTTTAGGTTACTTCTAAGCTGTGGTGATTTTATATTAGGAGAGAATAGCTGCATATTCATAACATAAAGTATTGTATGTAGAGTTGTCTGCTATCTTGAATTGATAGGGCAAATCCTATGTAAAAGGTTTCTCTTTACCTATTTTGCAAGCTTTGATGTTTTTAAATAGCAGTTTTGTAAAACGTGGCTAACCTGATCTATTTTTTAACACTTTTTCCACTAAAGCACATACAAACTTCTTCTGGTGGCTTGGAGCACACAGTAGAACAGGAATGCTATTATTCTTACAAAATGAAGACTTAAAATTTCTGTAGTACTGTACTTTTTGAATCTAGAAAGGAGTGCACCTCTCCTGGATTTGTAACACCCTTACATAGGGTAGATTTACTTGTTTTTATTGTTGTAAAGAGACTCCTGAAGAAATGAAATTCAGGATGTACTTCATTACCTAGGAGAAACTGTACTTTTTGACTTTCCTTTCAAACATAATTCGAGGCAGGGATTTATTACGTTCATTCTAACTAGCATGGTGAGTCAAATGAATGAAGATAGTTATGCTTAAAATAGCGGAAAAAAAAATAATTGCTGTGCAGTAGAAGAGAAGCAGCTGGCCTTACTGGCTGGTTTCTTGTATAGTACAGAATGCAATGGCCTAAGTTCTTGCTGAGAGCAGGAATAGTACAAAATGTGACTTAGCCATGAAGTTTAGGTACCAAAATGCCTGTGTTATGCTCCATGAATACTATTTTAAGAACATTTTGTTGACAAAACATGCTTCCTCTTTATGGGAGCTACACTAGATATCTTTAAGGTAATAGGAGCTTATTTAAAGTCCAATGGTTAAGTAGCTCTCTGTGTGTTACAGAATTGAGGTGTTTTTTTCCCTACAACCTTACAAATAGGTTGTCGTTTAGTGAATTTTTCAGTCTTGCAAAGAATAAAGGGAGAGTTCTTCATCGCTTTGTAGATACAGATAAATACTTTTTACATCACTGTAGGAGCAATACACTGGACTTCAGTGAAATCCAGTAAATAATAAAATGTAGTTTGTTTACTACTTATGGGTCATCCCAAACACAGTTTTCAGAGATTGCTCTCCCTAGCCTATTTAGTTTCTTGTTTCTGCCTTTTGCTGCCTTGCCATTCAAGTCCCTGTTGGTTTGACTGGAGCTTTGCTAACGTGTATTTCTGAGGTTTTGTGGCTTTGGGGGTTTTTACTACATTCTCTCTACAATAACGTACATATGTCTCTGTGCATCTGTGCATATACATGTGTGCATCTGAAAAGGCAAAAAAAAACCTTGTTAGAGTGCTGACAGAAGAAAAGTAAAGAAAGCTTATTCAAATTCAAATAATGCGGTTAAAAATGAATAAACCTGAAAATGCTTAAATATTAAAAAAATACTACCTTAGAAGCTAAATGAATATCCCTAGTTCTTAAATTTGTGAGCCCTTGCTACTGGACCAGAAAGCTGTTTTCTTTCTTGAGGACTGGAGTGATGCAGTTTACAATGTTGCACTTATGTAAATGATGAATTTGGGTTTAGATGTTGTAGGACAACTTGTATACTTAAACCAGGAAGAAGAAACCAATAATGAAATACATGTCGAACATAATATTTCCAGAAATGTGAGTGTTTCCTGGTATTTTGAGTAGTTTGCTTGTAGTTCTGTCAGCTAACCCTTTTTTATACATCCAAATACTAGAGCCTCTTGAGATAGCACAGTCTTTGTATTTTATACTGTGCTGCATGGAGAAATTAATGTTCTGCAACTTTACCTCCAGCTTCTCAAGTGCTCTTTTGTCTCAGTTGTACTGAAAACTTACTTATTCTTGTTTCAGATGACTACTAAACTTACAATGGAGGTTCCAAAGAAGAGGCTTATATTCTGATTTACTTGCATATCTGTCAGCATTTTACACCTAATAGTCTAATTTTTCTTTGCTTATTACATTTCTTTTATTTATGGGTTTTTCAGAGTTCTAAAATAGCAAACTGCTGTGCGACTTGAGATGTGTGTATCACTTGAAACTACCTCTAATTCTTACAGAGTTCATTAGGAGGTTGTTTTAACAGTGGTAGATTGTTGGGGGCAGCTCTGGATAAATTACTTCAGCAATCAATGTTAACCTGTACCCTCTAGAGAAACTGCTTAAGGGCCAGAATGCAGCTGCATGTCAGTATTGATGACAGGTGCTAACACAGTAAAATGTGTGTGTACTCTGCATAATACTGTAAAGTTTCCTGCTTCAGCCACCGAAGAGATCCATGTTTACTGTCCAATGTTAGAGTAGTGTTTGTTTTTTTTTTTTTTAAAAAAAAATTGTTTAACCACCACAGAAGCTGGTTATTAGCCAGTACTGACCTTTTAATGGCAACTGTTTTAGTGGCAACTGTTTTAAGACCTCTTCCTGGCAATTCCACATGCATAGGTAGCAGTCTTGAAAAGCACTTCAGAAATACTTAAGGTAGATGAAAGCTTTTAAAAAAAAAACACCTCTTCTTACTCCTTTGTCTGCTAGAATCCTAATCTCGATCATCTGACCATTTTAAAATCACAGTCTGTTTTAATTATAGCTTGAATCTTGTTGTTCTGTTACATAGGTTAGGGTGTACTGGGTTTACACTGCCAGAATATAAGCCAACGCCAGTAGAAGGAGGAGCTTCAAAATCCCTCTTTTTTCCAGACGAAGCCATCAATAAACATCCCAGATTTAGGTAAGAGTATTTTTGAGAGTGTGAATGAGAAGCTGAATATTTTTCTGTGCCTAAATATCCTGGGCATACATTTCTTTACATTGCTGGAATAGAGAGCTATGTGGCTAGTTGCTGCAGTTACCACAAGGACTTGGGCAGAGATGGTTGTGATGACATGTATTTTCTGTCAAAGTGACTTAAGAAAGTAAACTGTTAAATTCAAGTAACTTTATATAGTTCACGCCATTATGGGGCAAAAGGTGTTCATTATGCTACTGCAAAATTGTTTCCAGTTTGAAATCCCATGGCTAACCACTTCTATCACAGTTAATCCAGCTCTTGCTCAGGCATGTCACAGCAACATCTCAGTGTACTCAGTAACTTGCCATAGTTACTCTGAAATGGAGCATGGTGTCAAACTACCCGTGTAGTGTGAGGGGAGTTTTCATTGTGAGGTGAGGCTTAGGAGAATGAAAATCATTCTACTTAAAAAAATAAGTGTGCCTTTTCACTTACCATTGTGTTCTTCAGGTCAGTAGCCTTCTACTTCTGCCTGAAAAATTTGGCGTTGTGTCTGTTATAGTTTATCTTAAACTAGGAAAAGAAGTATCCTGAAGAAAATGCTCAAAATAAATAGAAATTTCACATTCTGAAACCCTGAGAATTGCTGAGAAACTAACTGCAAAAACATTTGCATAAAGAGAAACTGTCAGGTATTTCAGCAAACTGTTGTTGTTGTTGTAGTACACTGACCAGAAACATTCGGCACCGAAGAGGAGAGAAGGTTGTGATAAATGTACCAAGTAAGTAATTCAATCTGTCTTCTTTCTTTTTCAAAATAATTGTTCGATCTAATGCTCTGGGTTACTGAGTGCCTGCATTTTTCACACAGTATTTAAAGATAAGAACACGCCATCACCATTTATTGAAACATTTCCTAATGATGATGGAGAAGCGGCAAAGGCAGCAAAGCCAGACTATATATACATGGATGCTATGGGTTTTGGAATGGGAAACTGCTGTCTTCAGGTAAAATGCATCTGCTTTCAAGATGGTACTGAATGTTGTCTTCCCTAAATGCTTCCCTTTTTAAGATTTGCCTTATGTCTGGTTTCTTTAGCTTAATTCATGTGTTGTGAACCTGCCCAATCCATATGGGTAGCTGTCTTCTGTTACTGCGTGCTGGGGTCTCCTTTTGGTTCTATTTTCTCCCATTAATGCAAGCTCACTTTTCATTGTTTTCATTCATTTGCCTGAGTTACTACTATGTTACAGTATCCTCCGTTTTAAATCTGGGTGCTGTATCTTGGGAGTGTTTTAATTCTTTCAATATCTGTTTTAAATGGTTTCTCTATCACAGTAACCTGATGTTAGGGGCTGATGGTTTAGGTAATAGCAATGTATTTGGCTGTTGATAAAATCTGCCTGTTACCACCACCGTCTTGGAAGCAGAGCTAGGAAGAGGCTAGTGTTAAGTTTCTAGGGGATTAAAGGAAATTCTCCAAGCTCTTGTTTTTTTCACAGCACTGGTAGAAATAACCCCATTCAAAGCATTTCCCTTTGAGATTGAGAAATTACAAAAGCTGAATAAATAAAAGGTTCTTGACAGCAGCTAAGTATGATTTGTCACTAAGGGTGGTAAACTAGGGAGAATCTGATGAAGTAGAAAAGTGTACATAATACTGCGTATTTTTACAAAGCATAGTTTGATACGGTCTATTTTGTACCATCTCTTTCTTATTTAAGACCAATAAGAGAAATACAGCCTTACCCTTCAGCCCTTTTATGAACTTGTTTAAAAATGCATTAAATCCCTTTTTATGGAATACCATTTCGCTCTTCCCCATTCTTGTCATCAGTGCTCAAATTCGGTAGTTTTGTTATCTTGAAAGGGAGAATGAAAACAAGGCTGGCAGGTGCTGTAAGTAGCTGCTTGTGTATCAACTGGTAATTCTTGATAACCGACTAGAAAGAAAACATGTATTCCGCACCTATTTTCTGTAAGGTAGTTTGCAGAATCCATACTTCTGTTTTTTCCTCACTATGTACCAAGCTACCACTTGGTTTGCTATATTTCCAAGGTTAAAAACAATGCCCTGATGAGCTCGGTTGGGGCAGCCTGCAGCAACGGTGGGGTGGGAGGCGCTGCCCCTATGCACGGCAGGGCAAACTGTTGCACTACTGCCTCTTTTGAGGCTTCATGCCCCTATGCCTGCTGAGCCTTGTGCTCGTGCCTGCTGCTTTCTGCAGTCCTTGCAGTGCCGGCAGCCCTCCTCTGGAGAAGACTGCTGTGCCCTTTTCCTCTGTAATGGGATGTTTGGCTAGAAACCAGGTGGAATCCCAAATTTAGTGTGATTTGGAATAAACACAAAAAGGGAGGGGAAGTGGATATCACTCTATCAGGGGAAAAAGTATACGTGCCTTGTCCCACTAAACCCCAAGGCAGGTTCCCTAGTGCTGGAAGTCCAAAATTAGTGATGAGAAATCATACTTAGCTGCTTCTCTTCAAGAGAGTTAAATAGTCCTGTCTTTTCAAAATACATTTTTCTTTCTTTTTCTGATAGCCACTTGGAAGGACAGACACAGAAGAAACACTTTCTTTACCACACACCCTTTTTCTGACTTGGGATGTTTTAATGAATGTTGGCTGCAAAACACACACAAATCCAATGTTCCCTCAAGCCCTCCCCCCCCCCCCCCCAAAAAAAAATCTGCCACTGAGCCCACCAGTGAGCTCGGGAGTTTGGGGCTTTTTGGTCTTTTTTGTTGGTTGGTTGTTGGGTTTTTTTTAAAGCTTACTTGGGGTTGGGTCAGGTTTCAGTGGCAGACTGAGAAGAACTTGTGTGTTTTGTGGGACTGTCTACTTGTAATCCATAGAAGAGGAAAATCTGTGTTCGGCTGTTGTTCTTCAGGACAATAAGCAGTGATGGTGATTTTAAAGCTGAAGCCTGTTGCACAGTATTTGCTAGTGGTACAGGCATATACGCCCATCTGAGTTACCCTCTGTTCTATGAATATGTAAACTGCGAAGAAGGAGAGGGAGGCTTTTAATTTGTTTAGCGTCTCCTAACAGTTTTGAGGCGATTGATCCCCCTCTGCATTTTTAAAATGCATAAAGTGTCAGTTTAGAAGTCTGGAGGGTAAGGTCTGCTACTAGAAATGTGTCTTGTATTTGATGCTGCTCTGAGCAAATTTCACCAAATGTTGCAAAGGAGTTATATTTTCCAGTGGCCTATGTGTGGAAGGGCTTCAACATCATGGGTGGCTTCTGCAAATAGCATTTATTTTCCATCTTTTGCTGTGTCCTGGTCTCTAATACAGGCAAAACTGGACATTTTTTTGTTAAACAAAAGTTACAGTAAGCACAAAATACTTACTTTTCACAGTTTGACGGGATCAAACAAAGGTGTCGTAAAATGTTCTTTAAAACAGGATTAGCAGTCACATAAAATAAATGTTACATCTACAATAGTTTCTGACTGTTGTTCTAAGTATGTAGGTTCCTGGCTTATTTCCTGGAGGTGCATTACTGACCTGTGTGTATTGTAGGTGTTAACTAAGTTTTCTTTGGTTCTTCCAAATGTTTGTATGTTTAGCCTCACAGCCGAAACATTGTAGTCTGAAATCTTTTAATGAAGATGGAAATGCTGTGGAAATGAGCTTGTGATATAAATGCTGCTGATGGATGGGGTGAAAGTTTGTCTAAGAATTGGGGGGTGGTAACCCAAACAAAAAACTCCACCCAAAATAAACCAAACAAAAAAAAAAACCCTTAAAATTATTGATATTTAAAATGTTTTATTATACCATTGATTCTAAATTTAGGAAGGCTGTGCTTGCACTATGATTATAGAAAATGTGACAGCAATTGTACTTCTTCCAACAGGTAACATTCCAGGCTTGCAGTATTTCTGAAGCAAGGTATCTCTATGATCAGCTGGCCACAATCTGTCCCATTGTGGTAAGTAATGGACTTTTATCACATCAGCTCTTCGTTGAGTGAAAGCCACTACATGTAAAAAAAAAAAAATTTAAATTAAAAAAAAAAAACTTGAATCCTACTCCCAAATTTGATACTCTGGGAGAAATCAGTCTCTTGCTAGATTGTCACATGAGCAGTGTGATTCATTTGATGTCCAAGTGACACCACAAAACAGATGATGTCTGTTTCTTCTCCTCTGCTCTCCTTACCACATGCACAAGACTCTTGTTGAGTAGTTCTAGAAATACATTTGGGGCCGTTTTTCATGAAGACAAGACAAACTCACTCCTTAAACCAATTTTTAATTTTTCAACTCTGGTCTGACAGAGAGTTTCAGCTTAAGTTGTTTAAATCTGTCCCTTTTGTAAGCATGTGGTCATAAACAGGTGTTTATAGCAGGTGTTATAAAAATGAAATAGTTGTCTGGTCTAGGTAGTGAGCAGATCCTTCTCTGAGTGAGGTAGGTTCAGGCTGTGTTGCTAAGGTGCTTGGTCAAACAAAAATAAACAAAAAAAGATTGCCAGGTGAACTTCCAGAGTTCGGAAGTGTGTGAGCAGAATACTTGCTGATTTGTCATGAAATTGTCTCTGCCTATATCATCTTTGTGTTCATTAAATGCTGATCTGTAGAGGTAATAAATCTGGAGAGTGTCAGATGCCACTTCAGTAATACTAACTCTTCATCTAGGCATTTTCTGGAGATAGCAGTTGAGGGATCCACGGTCGTATGGGCTTTGGCTGTACATTAAACTGAAGTATATACTTCAGTTACTTCTGGGCCAGCAAGTTTCCCTTTCCAGTGGGGTTGTATTACGCTTTTGGTTCCTTAGCTTGTCCTTTGTTTTCATATCATGCTGGTTTATTTTAGATGGCGTTGAGTGCTGCATCTCCATTCTACAGAGGCTATGTGTCTGACATTGACTGTCGCTGGGGAGTAATCTCTGCGTCTGTAGATGATCGAACGCGAGAAGAGAGGGGGCTAGAGGTAAGTAATGTTAGGTAGTAGATGTCTGGGTTTTTTCAGGCAAAAAAGTTAAATATCCTTTAGTGTCAAATTCTGTTTGTGCTCATCAGAATCCCTAAGAAGGGAACGTGGCAGTCTTTGTGGTAAATATAGGAGAGGTGGTATAAGCATTCACCTTGGTTGTACAGTTTACACTAGCAAATATATATTTTTAGTTAGGTATGGAATCCCATTAGAACTCCACTTATGCCTCCACCGCTTGCTAAAAAGGTCCCCCTGTCATGAAACTTTCCAGTCTGGGTTTGAGCCCAAAACGCCAAAAGCAGGTGCTGCTGAGTAATACAGTATTATAAAGTAGAACTATGTGAAAAGAGCCAGTTGTCAGAACTTGAACTTAAGCAATTTCTCTAACCAGGAGTTGGCATTCAAGGCACTTACAAAATGATAGTAAATAAAAAATAATTCTAAAAAATCTACTCAAAATACTTATTGAACTACCCATTTTAAAAGCATGTGTAACAATGTGCACATAGTGAAACTATTGGTATGTGTTGCAACAGGTAAAATAATGCCTTCCAGGTACTTGGGGTAATGGTATATTACATCAGGAAAACGTTTCCAGTTTTAGAGAATTCTAGTCAATGTGTAATGACTGTTTTTTCTCTCACATACATACATCTGCAAACAGAATAGTCATAATTGCAGGATCGCTTTCTATTAAGCCTATTTAAGACTCATGCTTTGAATAATTTTAATTGAGGCTGTAGGGTTTTTTTAACCAGGATATAATTCTCACATAAGTGTCATTAGTGAGCAAAACTTAGGTAACTTTGTTAACAAGCTGTTAAAATATTGTATTCTTAAATTATATAGCCACTGAAGAACAACCATTATAGAATCAGTAAATCCAGATATGATTCCATAGACAGTTATCTATCTGAATGTGGTGAGAAATACAATGACATTGATTTGACAATAGACAAAGATATCTACGAGCGCCTAATAAAGGAAGGTAAGTGTTTGCTTCATTATGAGCAGGTTAAGAATTATGCTTGCAGTGTGTGGGGATATTTTACGTTTTTGTTCTTGTTTGTTTCAGTCATTGTGCATCACTCAGAGTGACTCCTACTCAGGAAGTATCTGTGTAGCATGGTCTTGAGAGTTTTTTTTTTAAAGTAACAGAATTTGTAACAGAAACTGTCCCTAATTCCAGCTTGAGAAACTCAGTGTTTGATGCATTAATGTTGTATCTTTATGGAGAGAGGATAACTGATTTAGGGAAGATGGCACAGAGGTGCATCAGAAAACAGGAAGAAAGGCAGCCACACCAATATTCAGCTGCTATTTCCAAACAAGAACCTGTTCTTTTTTTTTTTTCTTCTGTTTAATCATTTCCTTCCTTCCCAAAGTCATCATTTAAACTTCAACAGGATGTGGTGGGTTGAGGTAGTATTGCAGAGTTGGATGTTTTCAGTCTTGTAGAACAAATCATTTCCTAGAACCTGCTTTGCTATGTGTGAATTGTTTGTTTGAATTTTCATTTTGTAGGTATTGACCACCTTTTGGCACAGCATATTGCACACTTGTTCATTCGAGACCCATTGACTTTGTTTGAGGAGAAAATACATCTAGATGATGCAAATGAATCCGACCATTTTGAGGTTGTGTCTGATTTAGAGGAATTTAATAAATATATACATAAAATTGCTTATTCTTTATAGTACTGCTTCATTGGAGGATGGCTATATTTGCTAAGATTTTTTTTCCTGAATTTTTCACTTCAGCTGGTTCTTTAGCGTCTTTGCAGTTATAAGCACACTTATTTCTTTTATTTAGGAGAAGGTGGTGGCTTATATTTTAAACCAAATAAAATATGAAGAGCCCAAATTATAGCTATGTATGTAAGTGTTATGGGGAACCATCTATTTTTATGGCTTCCTAAAAACTGTTTTGTATAGCATTTACATATAAAAGTCTCTTACACAGCTTTATGAAATAATAGCTGTGGTAATATTAGGTATATTTAGTTTGGAATGCATCAACCCTTCATTAACAAAAAAGTCAGCTAAATCTCAGCCCCCTAGTATCTTACACATAATCCTCAAACAAAATAGCATAAGAAAGTGTAATGTATTTGCTCCTAGGATGGGTAATTATACTGTGGTTTATAGGAAGTCATGCCACTTAGTTTGGAAGCCTTTCTCTAACTTGATGGGCTGTTCCAGGGAAAATATTACGACTCTAGTTATCTGCTTATTTTTCTTTGATTATATGATAGAATGATGCATATCTTGATTGTGACAGAACATTTGATGTGCTTTGCAGAATATTCAATCTACAAACTGGCAGACAATGAGGTTTAAGCCACCTCCTCCAAACTCAGATATTGGATGGAGAGTGGAATTCAGACCTATGGAGGTAAGGAAGGCATCGGTATGCACAAAAGTTTTCTTTTAAGTGGAAAAGTACCAGGCATTCTGCCATCCAGTATCAAGCCCTTATTACTTATGCTGTGTTTTCTCCCCTCTGAATTGCTAGATGCAAGTGAAGTGGACAGCAGTGTTTAATCAGACATGGGCTGTGGGAATGTAACTGACAGGAGAATCCACTGCTGCACAGCAAAGCATGCTAATGGATTTGGGCTGATGGGGAAAGGAATTAGGCTTGTATTAAACAGTAAACAAAGCCCCATTTAGCTTGTAGGGACTGTATTTCTCCAGTACTTTTCCTGGTGCTGAACAATTCCACTGTCATTGTTTTGTTTTTCACAAGTTATTTTATAGCTGTCTATTTCTGAGCTCTCTGAATTTAATCCCTTTAAAGTGGGAATTTAAAAGCTATTATACATTTGTAACTACACAGAGAGCCTGAAGGCGCAGGTTATTAGATAGTCTTTTGAAACGCAAGTGTGTTTTGGCATTGGATTAAAGGGTTGAGTTTGTTGAAGTGTGTGCATGCGTTGTGCATTTGAAGTCACTGCTGATGATTCCAGCTCATGCATCACCATCTCTGCTAGTAGAACAGGTGTAAATACAAGTACCAACGTGAATGTGCAAATCAAACTGTTTTAAACTCTCCCAGATATTTATCTACATCCATGAGTGTGTTACCACTAAAGTAGTTTAATCCTTTCATGTCTAGGTCCAGTTAACAGACTTTGAAAACTCTGCATACGTTGTGTTCGTCGTGTTGCTAACCAGAGTGATTCTGTCATATAAACTGGATTTTCTCATTCCTTTGTCTAAGGTAGGTGTGAAAGATCAGATCTATTGGAGCTAAATGCAACGTAGTGGCATCAAGACTGATTTTTATCATCTGCAAGCTAGGAACTAGTATTTGTACACTTAGAGAACAGTCATTTTTCGCTTTCAGTCAGTTTTCATCTGTACCAGTCTTTTGAATCAATTTCATCTCTACAGTATTAAACAAATATTTTACTGCTGTGTCATGTCATTAAGCTTATAGATAATTGCTGTGGGAATTTCTGTGGTGCCTAACAGTGTCTGACTACTGCAGAAATGTTGAGAAATACCATTGTCACAAGGCTGTTTTGAGTCTGGGAAAGGGCATGTTTCCCCCATTTTACATGTGGGGAAAGTAACTTGTGGATGTCAAAATAAAAACTTTAGATATTTATTTTAATATGGCTGTTGCCTATCTCTTGTATACTTATTCTCTATCATGTTTGTATCTGGTGGAAAGGAGTGGAAGGTGTCCCTGCCCACGGCACGGGGGTTGGGACTAGATGATCTTTAGGATCACTTCCAACTCTAAGCATTCTATGAGTCTATGCTTAGTGTGAGACAGCATTTGTGTGAAAACAAATACTGCTGATTCCGGTCACGACTGTGACTTGTGTTTGGACAGACCAGCCATGCAAAATGTGCTTTTTCCTTAATCTCACCCTCACAATTGTTGAACTGTTTTGGGTGAAACTGTCCTTGCATGTCTTCTTTCTGAGGCATCTGACCAGAAAATGTCTTTTTAAATGGATAGTCCTGCAATGTTGTAGGTAACTTTAGATTAGGTCTTGTAGTTCAGCAGGCTTCTGATGGACCGTATACTAGAAAATACTGCCAGCACTGGCTGCAGCATAGCAGTAGTATCCTGTGGCTTTTCTTAGTGCTTTTAATTAAAATGGAGAGAAATACCGAAGTAGTAAATTAACAGTAATCATGCCATACAGTTGGTATGATCTCTAAAAATAGAAGTTTTCTTCCTGATGTCAGGGAGTTCTGACTTCATAAATAATGTGGCAATTTAGCACTGACATTGTATAATTATATTGTTATTTGGAATATCTCAAAAGCGCAAAATTTTTAGCTAATGAATACCAGTTCAGACTGAAAAAGAGATCAGATGCTGAAAGAACCTGAACAGAGTGGGGGGGGCTAGAGGGGCATAAAATTGTTTGAGCTTGCCAAGCAATTTGGCAGGTAATGCAACATGGAATTGCACAACCATTGGTAAGCCTGCCTCTTTCATGTAAAATAATACGGGGTTATGGGGCTAATCTCACACTAATCTTTGCTGTCTGATTGAGTGCAGTTGTAGTTCCGTCAGCTAGGACTGGAGTTCTTTCAAACTTTCAAAACAGCCTGTTGTGTAAATAGGTTTCATAATATAAAATGAACAAAAACAGACTTTTGAAAGCAAAGCTTTGAAAGGTAAGAAGTAAGTGAATATTTTGCATTGGCTTTAATTAAAGGTCAAAGAAAGAATTCAGGAAATCATATCCCTTCTTCTGAAGACAATACAGTAAAGCTAATGTCCGACAGCTCTGTGATGTTAAGTCCCTGAGAGCATACCCACGAAAGAACTTGGGTGAAATCGTCTGTCCAAAAAGACAGAGCGATGCTTATGTCATTGGCAGAGCGCATGAGCAGTGCTTTGTAGTTTGTAGACTTTTTGAGAAGCCTGCAATTTAGAACGTCTTTACTAGCAGTCTAAGTTATCTAACTCTTAACAGATTTTTGGGTATGGAATAGATACAATTCCCATACAAAGTTACTGGAATTCTGTTTCTGAAAGTGCATTTAATACAGTGATAACTCTTTTAAAGACTTCAATGATTGTGTTAATAAAAGCAACAAACTATGGCCAGGGAAATGGCAATTTTCTTCTTATTTACTCATTTAAATTCCATCTAAATATGCAAAGAAGTCTCCCAGGTGGGATGCAACCTGTTAATCACAGCTGTTCCTGTGTTTTCATCCAAACTTAAAAGAGCATATTCTAAGATAATACCATTACCTTTTCTGCTGGAGACCTAATTTCATAAAACATCATCTCTTTGTGGTTTTGCCTGGGACCCCTGAAGAATGAAATAAAACTTATGTCCACAGCTTGGCCTTGTGTAACAAAGTAATAAGAAACATAGTAGAGGTTTCAACTAACAAGACCAAAACGTGAGTGTTTGGGAGAAATTTCTAAAATGTCACAAATCTCTGAAATACTTCTTTTGCCAGGTGGATGAAAACATGAAGGTGGCCCAGAAAAGAGATGCTGTCCGGCAGGGAATGTTTTACTTCAGAAAAGATATTTGCAAAGGTATCACAACAAGAAATCTGATTAACACTGTTGTGGGTGTTTAGTGCATCTCTTGCCTCCTAACTGTTTCTTCCTTTCCCTTTGTCACCCATGAAGGTGGAAATGCTGTTGTGGATGGATGTGGCTCTGCACAGAACGGGACAGGCACCGATGCAGAAGAGTACACCTTAATGAGCATTGATACAATTATCAATGGGAAGGTCATAGCCTCTTCTACCTGGAACACACAAATTTTCCCCTCCATTCCGCCCTCCCAGAAACCAGATCGAGCGTGTTTTATGCTGACTCTGTTCTCTTACGCAGGAAGGAGTCTTTCCTGGTTTGATCCCTATTTTGAATTCCTATCTTGAAAACATGGAAGTGGATGTGGACACAAGGTGCACCATCCTAAACTACCTGAAGTTAATAAAAAAGAGAGCATCTGGTACGTTTGACACTTTTGGACATTGATTTTCCTGGCATTTTTCCACTTAGTAATTGGGCTGTTCTCTAGTTTTCAGTTGGGTAAAACTGGTGGCAGCTGTGGCTGGCTGATTAAGTGTTGAATTGTAGGAGCAAAGGACTGAAGTGTGTTCCCTGGCTTAAATCTGGTCCTGTCTAATTCTGATTATAAATGTTTCGTGATCCATTTTAGAACTTAAATTAGCAGCAACTGATACAGTTACGCTGCCCTCCAAGCTGTAATTTTATCTCCAATCCAAGATTTCTCTTTTCAGCACCACTTACTGCTACTTTTGCCAGTGTTTTGTCCACTTTGTAGTAGTTTGCACATATACTAATCCCCTTGCCTATCACTGGAGCGTTGTAAGAGTATGGGAGGCTGGATCTGATAGCCTGGTGTTACTGGTGTGACTCCAAAGGATTGATAAGACTAAATACTGGTATGCTAGAGCACGGGACCTAGTCTTTAGCTCCCTGATAAGAGAGCCCTTCTGTAAGTAGCAAAACTCCTCCAAGGCAGAGCAAACCAGGCTCTTCCCCTGTCTTCCCCATGTTGCAGTGTTTTTGAAGACAGGTGGTATAATGACTCTTTTATGCTCCTCATTAAACTGCAGCGGTATAATGAGTAAAAGATGCAGGCTAAATTTTAATTCAGAACTGGGTGCATAGCACAGTCTGCAGCAGCTTTGTACCTTTCTATGTGTAAATTCCTTGTATGCCTGCCCTGCTGTAAATGTAGCTAGACAGTTAATGTTAGACTCATAGGTCAAGACATTTTTTTTCTTCTCCCCAATTTTAAACTAAAGTGTTGCATTCCTTCTTAATTCTTGAAAATTGCTGTAGAAGCTTCTATGTAAAGACCTTTTTAAAGCTGAGGTGGAAATAGGGACTTTCTCTTGCCTTGTAATTCAGTACTTTAGCAGTACTTCAGAATGGTAACAAGTTTTAACTAATTACAGCTTTCACTGTAAATGTTCTTTCCTAAGGCTGCTTGTTTGTAGGAGGCTTCTGTCCCTCAGGTAATGTAGACAGGAATTTGATGCTTGGCTTAACTGAGGGAGAGAAGAGAAACTGGCAGGAAGAAAACGTCTGAGGCACATCAGCCCTCAAAATAGCAATACTTTCAAAATATTCCATTGTTTGTTGTTGGGTATTTTTTCATTCAGAAAAATGCTGTTGAAAAAACAAGGAATACCTAAATCAGAAGTTTTTTTCTAAGAGCTAATGACCTGGGCTTGATACCCTGTGGCAGCTGTTGCCCTTCCAAAGAATCATAGAACGGTTTGGGTTGGAAGGGACCTTGAAGATCATCGAGTTCCAACCCCCCCCTGCCATGGGCAGGGACACCTCCCACTAGACCAGGTTGCTCAAAACCCCATCCAGCCTGGCCTTGAACAATTCCAGCGATGGGGCCTCCACAACTTCCCCGAGCAACCTGTTCCAGTGCCTCAGCACCCTTGTAGTGAAAAATTTCTTCCTAATATCTAATGTAAATCTCCACTCTTCCAGTTTGAAGCCATTCCCCCTTGTCCTATCACTACATGCCCTTGAAAAAAGGCCCTCTCCAGCTTTCAGATACTGGAAAGCTGCTATAACGTCTCCCCAAAGACTTCTCCTCTCCAGGCTGAACAACCCCAACTCTCTCAGCCTGTCTTCATAGGAGAGGTGCTCCAGCCCTCGGATCATCTTCATAGCCCTCCTCTGGACCCGCTCCAACAGGTCCATGTCTTTCCTATGTTGGGGGCTCCAGAACTGGACGCAGTAGACAAAGAACAGCTTTGTTACCTGGTACAAAATTGCAGGCATTGCAAAAGTCAGCTTGTGTATTTACGCAGACCTAAAAGGTGTGGGAAGGATGTAGATAAGAATCTAGGGTTTATATCTTAACTCTGTTGAACTGAAATGATTTTTAAATGATGATTCACAAGAACTAGAATTCACAGAATAAAAGGCATTAGGTATTGTATTCCTGTGCCATGATGTTTCTCAGTTGTGAGTTTTGGATTATTCCTGTTTACTCTCAATCTTAAATCAAATGCTGAACTGCAGCCTGTCTAGCATGAGACTTGTCCGCAAAGAATGGCCATTTTTCAGATTTCTCTCCTCAACTGGTGAACACAGAGCACTCATGAGAGTTAAACGCTGGCACCGTAGCTGCTGTGGCTTTAATCTTGCCCTGACATAATTCATCTGTGATTCAGTCGCATCTCGTCTCGCAGCACAGCTAGGTATTGCCCTCCTGGTCTCCATCTGGCTGCTGTGTGACTGCCACCGCTCAGTGAGACTACAGGTTTGCTAGGAAGGCAGCAGCTGCTGACCACCACCAAATATTAATGAAAGCGGCATTAAGATAGCAGCATCAGGTGGTCCTTGTCCTGGTTCCTGGCAGTCTGCACTGTAGGCGCTTTCTTGGCCTGAAGGTGGTGCAGTAATCATGGTGCTTGATGAACATTCACAAATATGATTTCCATAATTGTTGCCTTACCCTTCTTGAAGCAGTTACACTTTTGGTCCTCATAAAGTCATTTAATAAGAAATGTCACAGTTCTGTTATATGCTCTTTGAAAAACTTAACTGCTGTAGTTTTGCATGTTTAAATGTTCTTCCCAGTTATTTCATTATATGCCCTCTAGTTCATGCATTGTAGGGTAACGTTTCTCTACTCACTTCTCATCAGCATTCTTGATTTTGCAAACTTCTCAGGTACATTGCTTCCAAACTTGCAATTCCCTTTGTTTTGTCTCTGCTCGCTTGGAAGTCCTCACACTTTTTGTCAGTCTGTGGTGCCTTTTCCTGTTACTTGTCTGTTCTTTGAGAGCTGCACGCTGTGTTCACGATGAAGGTGGTGCAGATTTTACACCGTACAAAGGATGGGGTGTGATTGGGCTGCCTGACCACTAGGTGTCCGTGTTGGTGTTAACTGGACTGCTCTTCCATCTCCTGCGCTGGTGCAGTGGCTTTTAGTCCAAAAATGTGTCTCTTCGTGTTCAGCTCCACTCATTTCCTGGCCCCACCAATTTTCTTGCAGGTCCCCTGCTTCTCATTGGTTTGAGAAAGTTTTCATGTGAGTTTTTAGTGCCTTCAACAAATAATGCTTCTTAGGTGGTTTTTTTTTCTGCCTCCTTTTTTTATAGAAGTGTAAACTCTGGCCTTATTTCTTTAAAACATCAATTCTGGTTTTTGAGGGAAATTTTTGTTTCTAACAACCTTTTTTATTCTGCTTTTTTTTGCTGTACTTTTTGCAATTTTTCTGATTTGTGTTCGTATACCGCTGTTCAAAAGCACTGATCTTTAAGCTGTCTTGGATGCTTTTTACTTTTTATTTGTGTGTTCCTCCTTGCTTTCCCTAACTTGATTCCTCTTACTTTTTATAATATTCTTAAACTAAAGATTTTCATAGTGGAAGCCCTTGACTCTTTCCACTCTTGCAAGGACACTGAGGTTCCAGTAGCTAGGAAAGAAAATTTTTCTAGGCTCTTCGAGCATCCCATCAGCCTACCTTAATGTTTTACTGTCAAAGTTACCTTAAACTTGTACTAGTTAAGGCTTGCTTGCATTCAGGAGCAAACCTAAACACTGGTATCCAGCTGACCTCCAGCTCCTACTTTATAGGGATGCAGGTCTCCCGCAAGTGGTGTGTGCCATTTGATGACCCCATATGGAAGTGTTGGAGACCCTTAGGCACCTGCTGACTGCCCTGTGGACAGCATGGTAATGCAGAGGCAGCGTGTACAAACCAGGAGTTGGTATAATCAGGAACTTGACTATTTTTTGCTAGGGGAGCTGCCAGAGGGAGAAAGAATAGTTAGTCAAAGTAGGCAGAACAAAGCTAGCAGCTGAGTTGGATGGATCACCTACAACATTGTTATGTATATGTAGTTGTTGTAGAGGTGTCTATTTGTTTGTCTCAGCCAGATTCTCTATTAAATGACATGTTTAAGGCCTTTTGCTATACAACCTGTTGGTGACACCTGTTCCAGCAGCTACTTTTCTCTGCGCTGTCTTGTTACAACATCTGAAAGTTTGAAGATCGCACCAGATGAATGGGTTTTAGACTATATGTCAATTTGCTTAGGCCTGCAGTTTAGCCATATTTTAAAAAACTATATGCATAGGAATGTGTTTCTCGTGAAAGCGTGGACTATTCGCTAATTGTGTATATAATGCATAGAGCTTTAGGTGTCGTACTGCTAAATTAGATGCATAAACTGTGAAACTTCCCCTTGCCCACAGGAGAATTAATGACAGTTGCTCGATGGATGAGGGAATTTATCGCACAGCATCCAGACTACAAGCAAGATAGCGTGATAACTGATGAAATGAATTATAGCCTTATTTGGAAATGCAACCAAATCGCACAAGGCCAGGCAGAGTGTCCTGAACTATTAGGGGTAGGATTTAATAAGAAACAAAGTGGAAACAAAACTGGCTCTTTGTAATGAGCGAATGTTTCTTAAATAATAGAAAGTTTAAGCCTTTTAGCAAAGCACTAGCAAAGATACTGTGAATCTGGTACAGTTTCATGGTGTGAAGACCAAAACAGGGATACTGCACTATAAAATGGGCCAATCTGCCTAAATATTTGTTTAAGGCATCTTAAAGTGGGCATATTCTTATTGTTAAGGTTTATACAATGTACATGTAAATAGTAAGATATTTTTATGATTAACATCAATGTATTTTAATAACATTGTATCTAAAGTTATTGTGAATTAGCTTGTAACTTTTTTATGCTTATTCTAGAAAGAAAAATTGTCCTGAACAGCTTTGTAAATGTAATGGTACTTGTATATTATATGCATTCCAGTTACTGAATGTTTACTGTATTTTTTTTTAACCTGGAATGTGCTAAGTAATTTACCTTATTGTGTAAAAAAAAAAAAAAAAAAAAAAAAAAAAATCTTCTGGACCTGCCTGAATTGCAGATACTTCTTCCTTCCACTTGGGTTTTGAAAGTATGTAAGAACAGATAAATGCATGTGCATCCCATTTGTTAAGCTTTACAGCGGTTTCTCAGTTGCCACAAGACCTGCATCCACTCATAAACTGTAAAACTGAGAGGAACGGATCTGTCTTTATTCAGATAACACAAGTCTGCCTGTCTGCAGAAGCACCGTTATTTTTTTTCCCCTCTGAAGTAAATTTGTATGCTAGCACAGTTGAGAAATTTGCCCAGTGATTTAATAAAAAAGCAGTAATGGGGGAGACATGGTGAAAGAGAGGAAGAAATGAGAGCTGAACATAAAACTCTCTTTACAAAGGAACCAGAGAGACCCGCTCTGGCCTTCCTTCCATAAGTGCTCTTTCTCCCACATTGCTGCTGTTTCCACAGTCCACAATGACTGCAGCACAAAACCAAACACCTGTCTCCATTCTTCCTAAAGGTTGAGTTTCTTATTTATCATTCATTATTATAAATATTTTTGTCAGCGTGTTTGTCTCCTATAAGGTACTTTATGTAGATAGCCGAGGTACCCGCATAACTTAATCCCCTCTAGAAAATAGTTATAAAGAAATCATGGAATGCACTAATCCTTTCAATTGGGAGGCAGTGCTGGGAGTGACTGTAAAGTATTTAAAATTTAGCCATTGCAACTTGTAAATAAAGCAAACTTAAGGGGCCTTCTTGATTTAGCTTCCTAACTGACTTCTAGAAGTGAATTGTGTTCTGGGTAGATTATGCAAAGTTTAATGCAAGCATATATAAATACCTAAGGTGTAATGATTTTTTTAAAAAGAACTAATGGAGAAACTGCAATGAAGAGGTGCACTAAGAAGAAGCTTTTATGTACTGGTATTAGACTTTATTCTGTGTTCACAGGTGTGCTTTAGAGAATAAAAAGAATGCTTTTTTTTTCTGCGGTGGTGAATTTGTTTTAATGAAGATGTAGGCATATGCTAATTTAGTTTCTGTAATGAGGAAATAAAAATAAAATTTGCAGTACATGTTGGTCACTTGCATGACTTAAACTCACATTTTCAGATGCGGAGAAGGAGGCATTGCGTACCTGGCAAGTACAGCTTGTCTTACCCAGACTCGCATTGTTCACAGTGAAACTTCTCAGGACTAACGGCAAATGGTGTGCCACCCCTGCAGCAGAGAAGTCCGCACCATTGTCATGGTAGCATCTGTCTAACTGCACAGCACCAGGTGCTGTGCTTGGAAGACCCCTAAAAAAAGTTAGAATGCTTTCCTGCTGGTACTGCATCAACACATGTCCTTATTCCCTTTCAGTTGACATTAAATTACCCTTCTGGCCTAGTAGGTGGCTAGTGTCCTCTAAGTGAGAGCAAATTTTGTCATGATGCCTAGAAGCTGTGGCTGGAAGTTGACCTCATGAGTTCTCATATGCATGTTTTCAGAAAGGATGAGAAATATCAAACACAAAGCTGCTGCTCGTTTGTTGAGGTGTCCATGGTTGCAGTATCTTAAGCAGCTTATGGTCCCTGGATGAAGAGTTAAGGTATGTGCGGCACGGTGAAGGTCCTTGCAGGGCAAACCAGAGTTGCTGCAGGGAGGGGCAAGTTTAGAACGTACCTTTGAGATGGCTGTGTGGTATCTGCACCCACTCCCAGCTGGAAAAGCAAGTCCTAGGCCAAGCCTCAAGCTCTGGCTGACCTTTTGCAGAGAGCATAAGAAACTCCCTTGGGCTAGGAATTCAGGATTTTTGGTCCTGCAGTCAAATAATGACCTCTGACAGCCACCTGACCCAAGGGAGGGGAAGAAGCACCAAGCACCTGAAGTGACGGGTGACCGATTCCTTGCCTAAAGACTTTAGTAACGTGTCCATCATGGCAATTCCCATGATCACGGATGTTCTGGCCCCAGTTCAGCCCCAGTAATTTGCTTCATGCCTTCCACTCGGTTTCCAGCTAGAAGGTCCTGTTGTGATTTCCAGAAGTCTTAATGCTATAAACAATACACTGGTGCCCAGTTTCCCCTTGAGAGTCAAACTACTTGAGTACTGGTGTCTTTATTGCTGGATTATTTTAGCTATGCTTTTGTCATGGCCTAAATCTTCAAAATGTGGCTCCTTCTGTGTGCACGTGGAGCTCTGCAAGCAGTTTGCCTTTCTGGGAGTGGAGCAGCAAGAACTTCATACAATCCTTTGGTCCTGTAGAGGACCTCGACCTGACCTCTGTGAAACGAGCGTCCTGCACTGGGGTTTCTTCAAAGGTGACCTCATCTTTTGTTTGCAGTCATTTTGCTTAAGATTTTTAAGTGGATAATATTTGCTGTGATGATAGGGTTTTGTAGTGAATTTGAGAGATCTCCTGCTACATGGGAAGCTGGTCGCAGGAGCGGTGGCGGTTGAGGTTATTTCAGCAGCTACCTGGATGGGGTGAGCTGGGTTTCAGCAGGAAAGGATTGCTGCAATCCCTTCGCAAGAGCCGGGCCTGTCCTCGCCGCCTCCTAAGGATGAACACCAAGACGGATGCATGCAAAGATACACTGGTTGGGATGTTCTCTACTCCAGGAGAGCAGAAGAGGGGACAGAAATGGAAGCGTTCCCCTTGCTGCAGTGGGGATCAGAAGATGTCTGTTGACTGCAATGCTGAGCAGTGCAAGAAGCTGTGCTTTGCGAGAGAATAAAAGCAAGAAAGTGCCATTTGAGCACGACAGCAGAAACCCGGGGTCTCACGAGGTCTGAAAGAACTCATTGGAATTTTCTTGAAGCCACTCTGGGGAGAAACAGCATTTGGAAACAGTCATCTTTGTGATGAGTGTACTGGTACCCTGACGGAGGTGGCAGAGTCGCAAGTTTTGTGACTGTCCTGTGAGCCCAACCAAACCTGTCCCCTCTGCCTCGCTGCTCTTGCCGTAACCGCTTCGTTGTGCCCCTTGGCCGAAGGGCACCAGAGTGTGCGTGCTGGCGAGCGCCTTACAGGAATGAGATCTCGTTTAAATTAACGGCGAGCTCGTTGACAGCCTCTCCTACCTGTAACTCTGAAACACACGCACCGAGAGGAGTCAAGTTTAGTAGCGGAGCACGACGCCATGGGGCACCCCGTGGGTCAGCTGGCGTCAGCTGTCCCCGCTGTGTCCCCTCTTGCCCACCCCCAGCCGACTCGCTGCGGGGGACAGAGTGGGAAAGAGCCACAGCCCCGCTGGGTTGTCAGCCCCGTTTTAGCCACAGGTGCAGAGCAGATCTGCTGCCAGGATGGGGAAGGCCACCCCAGCCAGCGGCAGTCCTCCGTAACCAGGTGGCTTCACAGTTCATCCTCCTGCAGCCTGCGCGGTGTCACTGTGAGTGAGAAGGTGGGATATTGGGTTTCCCCCCTCTGATTATGTGTGCTTAATATTTTCTAAATCGGGATTCATGGAGCTATACATTTATGAATTGAATTGGGGTGTCCTTGGCATACCGAGGTGGGAGCGGGTGTATTCCCCTGGGACAGTCACCTCCAGCATCCCCCACTCCTCAGGTGAGGGGAGAGTGGCGCTTAGCCTTCTCTTATGTAAAACACCATATAATCAAAATACTGTACTCACACCAAATAAGCGGAAACCCCCCACAGCATCATGAGATAGCAAAGCTCTTTCCAAATTCTACAGAAGACATCAGGAAGGAGGAAGGGGCAATGAAGCAAAGGGAAATAAAACGGCTTGTTTAAGGTTACACAGTACCAAAAAAAGTGAAAATCCCTCTGGGAACCCTCCTGAAACTCTTGTCCTTTCCAGAAACGTGCTGGAACCACAGGCTGACACTGGCAGGGGTGGTAGGAGGATTCGGTGCTGGATGGGACCGGCCTTGGGGGGCGCAAGGAGAGCCATGGCCACTTAAAGCCTCGGCAGAGCTGGAGCCCCAGGGGCTGTGCATGGCAAATTCAGAGCAGTAATCTCCAATAAAAGCATCGGACCTAAGGATTTCTCTGGTTTTGATCCAGCCTGTCCTCCTTCTTTGTGCAGTGCTCCACGTATGTAGGTATAACTGCAACAGGAATTCCCATTGCTTTTTTCCATCGCTTCATTTAGGAAAAATTGCAAGTGTTAACTGTATTTTCTTTTGAAGGCCACAACAATTCCTGTGTGTACTGGATAAAACAACTTGGTGAATCTCAAATCCTTGCGATTGCCACAGCGTTACTTTTACTGACTGCTGGGGGCAGGTATCGAGATGTCCCCAGGTTGTGCCCTTGGTGCCTCTCGGCGGCGGTTCCCACGGCCCTGGAGCAAAGCCCTGGCGATGGTGGCAGCAGAGCTCCTACCTCTCCCTGCTGCTGGTGCTAAAACCCATGGAGCTCTGCTCCACTGTGCCCTCCCCCAGAATCTGGAAGTTTAACGTGACCTGTGATGTTTGTCATCAAGTTGCGATGTCCCAAGCCCCTGGTCCCAGAGCAGGTCTGTTTGTGCAGAGAGGGTTGGGACGAGCACTGCTGTGGGCTCCTTCTGCAGATGCCCGTGCATCATTTTGGCTGGGATTCCCTCACGGCCGCGGTGTCACCAGCCACAGCCGAGATGCTGCTCCCTGCACTTTACACACACTCCTCCTTTCCCACATATCGCTATGATTTGGTGGCAGCACAGCCCAACTTCTCCAAACGCAGTTAGCAACGTTTCCCAGTCAAGTCCCGAGAACTGGCTTCCCGCATGGTTTCCCTAATAAGCAAACAATGAAATTGCACAGGAAAAATATGTTTCGTTTAGAAACCTGCAATTTGTTCATACCGTTTGTTAGAAAATCAAGTAAAGCTAATGCAAATTTCCTTCTTTTCTGCTACATATATTTGCATGCAATATAATGTTTGCACTGCTGCGCCTTAGTGAGCTTAGCTCCTCTCTTCTTGGGGGCAATTTCTTGGTTTCTTTAAGGTGGCCACTCTATTTAGTCTTTATCCCTGGGGACCTTCTGAGCCTGAGGAGAACAGCAGCAGGTATGCCAGCAGAGCTCTGAGAGACTTCTGTGGATACTGGGAAGCCAGTGACGCCCTAATCTGCAGTTTTGTAGCTAGCAGCATTCCTCAGAGCCTAGTAAAAAAGACATTTGAAGCCAGTATTTAAAGTGGGAACACCACATACAATAGCTGTTCCCTGGAATAAGATTACCCGAGAACGAAGAATCTCCTTCTCACGAGATTCTCCTAGAAAGGTGAAGCCAGGAAGGCTTTGCCGACTTCGGGGGTCTCTGTCCATTCCCTCGCAGGGAGGAGGATTCACTCTGCAAAGCAACGGGAGAAGCAAATGCAAGTTCCTACACCTTTGCTTAGCTGTGGGTCCGAGACGTGCCCTCCTCCCATTGCTTTGCCTGCAGCCCAAATTAAAAAGGTGGCCGCAGTGCAGCAAACGGCCCTGCTCAGGCAGGAGCGCCCCGTCAGCGAGCGCGTTGCCAGGCAGAAGCTCACCCGGTTTCTGGTAGGACTTGACAGATGCCATATTTATTCCAATGGAATCGGCAAATTATAATGGAAATTCTTTCCTGAAAGTGTCCCTGATTTATTTTATCGATGCCCTCCCAAATCAGCTTGGGGAGCGTACAGGCTGTAAGGTGGGTAGCCCTAAAGGTGAACCTTGCACAGCTGCGGGCAGCACTGCTGAGCCACACTCCACTTTGGGGTATTTCTGGGTCCTCCTCATTGAGATACCACCGTCCTGGACCGAAATAAGGTGGTGTCCGCTATCACCGTACTTGGCCGGAGCTGCCGGGAGGTTCCAAGTGCCGGCAGCATCCCTACCAATTGCCCCGCGGCGGGGGGGAATTCCTGCTGCCTGCACCGCTCGCCCTGCCGTCCCCGCTGCAAGGGCTTAGAGGTGGGAGTGACAGCATCTCCTCGCCCAAAAACCTTTAAATGACACAACGTCTCTCCAGAAGAAAAATGTAACTGTCCGTAAATGCTGGCTACAAATTGAACAACGGGGCAAAAGCCTATGGCTTAGGTGAAGCAAGAAGTGGCTATATAGTCTTCTCTAACTTAGAAAACAGCCTAATAGTTAATTTAGCCCTTGAATTTAGTCACGGATCTCAAGGATATTCCAAAAACTACCCCTGTTACATGACCTAAAGGGAAAGCCGTAATCAACCTGGCAGCGAGAAGCTAAAAATGACCCCAGTGGAGCAAAGTGAGGGTAATACCCAGAGACGTGCTCAAAAATCACAAACAAAAGTGTTGGTGCATGATGGCTCCTTGTCATGGACTTCCAAGAGCTTGTGTTCTGTCTGGAAAAACACTAGTTTATAAAATATTTAAGCAACAACAACTGTTCTTACTCTGGAGAAGGTCCAAGCTCCTATTAAATGCAATTAGATCAAAAGAAAGCCGATTTTTATGAGGATGATAGTACAGATTTTGATGAAGGCATCTTGAAGAGTGCCCTGTTACCTGACTACAGCCAGTCCACGTGGAAGTGAGGAGTCGCTTCATGTATGTTGCTCTGGCAGGTCGTGTTCAGAAGAAGAGGCTGGGGGTGGTGGGGAAGAAAGCATAAAGGAGTGAAGCCTATTGGCATCACGCCTCTGAAACATCCCACTTTCTCCCCACTCTCTGATTTGCACCGGGAAAGCAGCTGTGCCAAGATGACCTCAAGCTCTCCAATATTTTTCAGTCAGATTTATTCTTTCCCTTAAACCATTTACCGGGTTGGACTGTACGCCTTCCCATCCGTTCCCATCCGTGCGTGCACAGGCAGTGCTGGACATCTAACCCCTGCCAGCTTACTCACAACATGGGCATTCAGAGGCCAAGAACTTGCAGTATTTTTCTTGGCGGTGTAAGGGACTGGGACTCCTTGCCCAGAGACCATCACACAGCTGCCTAATGAAAAACAGGAAAGTTTTCCAGAAAGAAAAGAAAAAACCCTCCCCACGGAGGGGAAGCAAGGCTCGGCATCACCCGCGTTTCCTACCCTTCACCCCACCCTGCGGCATTCCAGTGCGTTACTCATCCCCTTGGCATCAGCTGAAGTGCATCGGATTTTAAACAGCACTAGGACAGAGGATGGCCAGGTATGTCACCAGGGGGAGGCCAAGCCAGCAGCCGGCTCTCCAGAGCACCGTCCCCCCCAGGTTTTGGTGAGCAGGAGATGTGTCTGAGTTATACGGTGTGTCTCAGACACAAACCCACGTACCCAGCGCAAACCGCTTCTGCTTGTCACTCCTCACCCCGGCGGGATGAACCAGAGCAACGCAATACCAACGCCGACGTGATGCCCCGAGCTCCGGCAGCGTTTACGTGGCCAGCAAAGCGAAATAACCCCCGGCACGGAGAGTGGAAAACCAGCCAGCGTCTTCGCTGGGGTGTGCTCATGGTGTAGGCAGGGATGAGGTCAGGATGAGCTCCTTGCTGAGCCCGGGGCCAGCCCTAGGTGGCCTCCTAAGTTAAGAGGCAACGCAGTGAGCTGGAGAGAGAAAATAACTCTTCTCTGGGGAATAAAGAGAAAAAGGAGCCAGAGCCACAGCAGTATTTCAGGTCCAAATCCTCTGTGGACTTTGGCCCAGGTGTCTCCTCCTGAGCTTAGCCCCAGCCCGTGGCAACCAGTGCAAAGCTCTTCATGTCCCGGTGTCCCGGGCACCACTCAGAGAGCTCATCAGAGCAACTCGGGTGACTTTGCAGCCCTCGCCTGCTGCTTTCCACCAGGGACAGGGTGGAGGGGAGCTGTGGCTGGCAGTGGGGCCAACTGGGAGGACATTCCAGACGGGAGTCCTCCAGGGAGACGTGCAGCGTAAATGTCCTACGAGCAGGGCAGACCCGGTGTGTGTTTTTAAAGGGTATGCCATAGCACAGGCTGGAAAATAGGCCAGCCTGTCCCTTCCAGGCATTCAGTTCAGTTGCACAATTGCACTGCCGAGAGCAAAGTTGCCACTGTCTGAATTTAAATGTGTAACATCCAAGTGCTTCTGGACATGACATACCCTGAGGAGCAAAGTGAGAGGAACAGGAGGACTCCTCTTTCAAACGCAGTTAGGTCTTGCTCTTAAAATACTCACTTCTAGACAACAAACTTCACTCACCGTTTTAAAAAAACCCTCTGAGCCTCATCAGCAAATGGCACAAAACAACATATTTCAGATTTTTGTCTTTTGCACTTTATTTATGGCACAGCCTGACTGGCACAAGTCCCACTGCTTCTACTGGGGGAGGGATGGGGCCATTTCCAGAGGCACATGTGAAAAGCAGAGCTCCAGAAAGGAGCATCCACGTCTTTCTGGCAACTCATTCCAACCTTCCACTTCCCAGTCATGCCAGCACATGTGGTGTCACTGGTATTTGCCCATTCCCACTCAAGCCGCAAGGGTTCGAAGACGTGGTGTGGCTAGGAGGGGAGAGGGCAGTCTTGCAGCCCGTTTCGGTCCCTCCGGCTGTGACTCCGGTTTCCAGCAATGCGGCGTGTTTGGCCTTGCCATGAGCTGATAAAATGTGATGCTTGCCCTGAATCCAAACCCAGTGCAAGGACAAGTCGGTATTTCTCATCCTACCTCGGAAAAGCAAAATCCACGCAAAAGAAAGGAAACTTGGAAGATTCAAACTGTGCAACAAGAGTATCGAGGGAAAAGCTCTGCAGGCTGCTGTGTTTCTTGCCGGCTGCCTTCTGTGCTCGTGGTTTTTTACAAAGCTTCGTAATGGTTTACAAGAGATAGCAGGGCATCTCGGGGAGAGGAACGCTTCCTCCAGGACCGTGCTGTCCAGAGGAGGGGACAATCTGCCAGGGGCATCACTGGCCAGGACATCAGCGCAGCAGCTGTGTTCTGTTTCCAGCTCTTCTTCCATCCTGAAAGGGAAGTTTTACCTCCCTTTTGTCCTAATGCAGCCTACAGAGTTTTGTAGCGTGAAAACTTTGGTGCCAAACACGTTTGCTGCTGCAATAACATGCTACAGCACCGCACAGTGAGATCCACGCATTTTAACAGTTGGTGGTCTCGATGCTGGTCTAGAAGAGCCCGTGGGATGATGTGGTGTAGTGAGTCTGATGCTCTAATCGCTGTTAAAGTGAAAAGCATTATGATCAATTTTATCATCAAACCGCTCTGTCTTTACATTTCCCTGGCTGAGCCTAGCGTTTGAGAGAGATGACGCAGTGACAGCCTCACTCTCCCATTTCCTGTACCACAAACAAACACAGAGCATGTATAAATTTGGCCTGTACTAGCTACTCCTTGCAAACGACTTTTACTGGTGGAGCCCACTGGCAGATTTTGTTTATCTGATACCTACTGTGAGAAGACAGCTGTAGGCTGCGCCCTGGGACACCACAGGCTGCCTGTGCCTCCCAGGGGACATTATAGATGGCGCTGAAATCACTAAATTATAGTGCTGTGTCTTCATGGCATACCCCCAGTTGGAGATCAGTTGCTATGACAGACCCTAAACAGGAGCTGGTGATTTAGCAGCCACTTTCAAAAAGTTCTTTCGATGGGGTAGGAAACACTGACACAACACCAGGGTCCCAGTTTGGTGGCCTGCTTGATGATTTCTGTGGGGATAGGAATGAGGAAAAAATCTGAATTCACATGTACCCAGCAAACCCCGGACGCTACATCCTAGAGATCCCATGAGCTCTGCCCTCTTCAAGAAGCAAAGCTGAACCACATTGAGAAGAATTGTGAAGATGGCTTTCAGGGAAAAAGGTTAGTTTCATCATTACTTCCCTCTTTGCCAGCCTTACCTTCTCCTTTAGGGCCCTCCCTCCCCCTTCTATCTCCCTCTCTCTTCCCAGGTAGGACACAGAATCATGGAATGGTTTAGGTTGGAAGGGACCTTCAAGATCATCTAGTTCCAACCCCCCTGCCATGGGCAGAGACACCTCCCACCAGACCAGGTTGCTCAAAGCCCCATCCAGCCTGGCCTTGAACACCTCCAGGGATGGGGCTTCCACAACTTCCCTGGGCAACCTGTTCCAGTGCCTCACCACCCTCAGAGTGAAAAATTTCTTCGTAATATTTATTCTACATCTACCCTCTTCCAGTTTGAAGCCATTCCCCCTATCACCACATGCCCTTGTCAAAAGTCCCTCTCCAGCCTTCTTGTGGGCGCCCTTCAGATACTGGAAGGGGCTATAAGGTCTACCTGGAGCCTTCTCTTCTCCAAGCTGAACAACCCCAACTCTCTCCACGCTTGTCTTTCATCCAAATGCTTCTTTTGCTCCAGCATAAGCTCTGCCTCCTGATTTTCCCCCGCCTGCCTTAGAACAAGGCAGCTGCCTGCCCCTCTGCAGCTGCACGCCATCAGCCCCGCACCCTAAGTGTGCAAAGTGGGAGGCTGTGCCTGCTTCCCACTGCCCACGCGCTGGAAGAGACCGAAAAACCTGTGCAGCCAGACACGGGCATGAGGCACCCAACAGTCCTCTTAAAACGCCTCATTACTCTGCAAGGCTTCGGCAGCCTGGACATGGGAACCAAGAGCCTGAGCTACAAGCCTGTGTGTGGCTGTTTTGTCCATGGTTAGCCAAAAAAAGAAAAAAAAAAAAAGGAAAAGAGGGAGATGTTGAAGAGCTCCAGTTTGGCCAAGCTCAGCTCATCCGACAGCTAATCTCAAAGAAACAAGCTGAGATTTCAGCGTGGGCCGAAGGCGGCAGGTCTGGCACAGAGAGTGAGCTGTAAATTGTCTGCAAGGAGACAGGCAAATGAAATTCTGCTTTTATCCAGAGACAGGAGAACAGACAGCAGAAATGCAGACCCACAGGCCATGCAGGAGAGGTGAGAAGACGAGGAGAACCCACCAAAGGCAACCTGATAAAGCAAGGAGATAGTCAGGAGGGAACTCTAGAGAGGGCAGAACAGGAGAAAGCCAGGGAAGATTAGATAGCAGGGAGGGTTCGGCAGTGTCTGTGAAGCCTGATGGTCCAAGGGAGATAAGGGGGCCGTATAATTTGAGATAGAAGGCCTTTTTGTATGCAAAATTTTATCTTTAAAAGAAAATTTTAAAAGAAAAAAGAAAAAAGAAAAGCTCCTCTAATTTTGAGCCACTCCTTCCAACTTAGACATCCTCATATGATTGCCAAGGAATGCTTTCATATTCTTACCTCGTTAGCTTTGGCACGCAGAGAGGCAGGCAGGAACTCCTCTGTGTCTGGCTACCGCAGAACCGGTTTTGGACATACAACCGGCAACTCTTTTCCAGAAATCCTAGCAATTCCTTCTTCCCGAGGAAAGCCAGGTTTTCCATCCTCCCTCTACTTTTTTCTGTGTGGCAGATAGAAACCAGAAAGGAATGAAGCATTTCTGGGGTAAAAAGGTACTTTTACAGGGAGACTGAGCTAGTGGCCTCAGTCGAAACATCAGGGCTCGGCGCTGAGGAGAGGGAGCTTCTCGTGGGTGAGGCTGCAAAGCAGCTGGGTCCAATAAGACCAACGCAGCACTGTGATGATGACTGTGTCCTGCAGCCGTGGGACGGCGGCTGAAGCTTTAGGTCGCTTATGGCAGTGATCCTAACATGAACTTAGGCTTTTGCAGGCTTACAGCAATTTTTTTATCTAGATCAGGCGTGATAAAAGTCCATTTATGTCGACATTTTTTTCCAAGGTGTGTTGAGGCATCAGACCCTTGCTCATTTTCTGTCTTCTACAGAGGTCTGAGCTCCAGACTCCTCTCACATTTGACATCCAAGTTTCCCGGGCTTCTCAGCACACACCTCTCCAGACAGAGGGGAGCACCAAGAGACCCGTGAAGGTCCAGTCACTGCCCAAACCAGCAATGCCCAAGTCCCAGAGGGACTCAGTTTGAAAGGTAAGCAACAGGCAATGGCAATCCACAAATTGCAATAGTGGCCACTTTCTTTTTTTCAAGAAGGGCTTAGCAGAAAAAGATGTCTTGAAGTTCATATGAGACCCTTGTGGTTAGGGCACTTCTCAGAAAGTGGAAGGTCAGATGCTCTGCTGCCCCAGAGGGTTCAAATGCACATAATTGCCACACAGAGTACCTAAACCAATTCCTTCACTTATTTTAAAGGGTCTCTGGAAGGATGGAAATTCTCCATCATCTTTATTGGACTTTGCTACCACGGAGAACAAAATAGAAGATACTTTTAAACCTCTGTATAAATCTGCAATGTGCTGACATCTTCATTACTGTGTGTTCTTCCTGCCTAATCTCAAAAAGCATAAACCAGAACAAGCGATGGCCAAGGCCAAAGGGAGTTTTCAGAAAAATAGAAGGTCTTTAATGACAAGGGAAACAAAGTAAGTTAAAACTTGTTCTCTTGGAAAATAGGCATCTGGGGGGTAACATGATAGGGGTACATAAAATTAAATCATCTAAGTAAATTGTGGAACTGATCACTGCAAGATGTTAAGGCAGCCAAAATATGTAAGGGTTTGGCTTGTGATTAGCCAAATTAATGGAAAAGACATATGTAGCTACAGTAGTTAGATAGTGTCGTCATCATCATCATTGCCATTATTATTATTGTCATTATCTGGTTTAATATTCAGCATTCTGGTTGCTGTGGTCTGGGTGCCATCTCTGTCTGAGGAAATCCCCAAACCACAGGCTGCTGGAACGCGGGAAGTATGTCAGGGAAGGATAATTTTGTACCGGCTGTTTCTGGTGTTCTTTCCCTAAGCATCCACATCTGCCAGGAAGAAAACATTGTCTCTCTGGTCTGACTGAGTTACGTTCTTACACGACTCAATGTTAATTGAGAAGAGGGCATAGGAGAAAGGAAGGACTGCAGCCTAGCAGGCACACGTTGGTTAGGAGTCCTGGGTTTTGGGACCCAGATCAGTGTTCAAGCAGTAACTAGGAGAGTACAGAAAAAGAGAATATGGACCACTCAGTCCTCTCCCCTGGCAGGTAATCTCCCAATCACCAGGCCTACACATGCCCTCCTCTGGTGGGAGGCTTGACCACGCCTGGTGGCTCCTCCTGTGGGGTGGTTGTTAGTGGCTGAGCATGCAAGTGAATTAAAGTCTTTGGCTTTCTGGGTGAGCCCTCCAAACACAATAGCATTGTACAGAAGACAACTAGACCAGCTGCAGCCATGTTGCCGTGTTCCTTGACAGAAGGGTGAAGCCTGCCCAGCCCTCTCAGCAGTCACGCACAACAGGGAGGTGCCTCGTCTCCTGAGAGGACTCAGGGCTCTCGTGGGGCTACCTCGCTAACAACCTTGACTAAATGGGATGTAAGGAAAACCTCAGTGTTTCCTACTGACTTTGGTATTCAGCAGCATTTTCAACTGTTTTGCTCCATGCTCCTGCTCTAGGTGGACTCAGTCACTCATACATTTCTCCCTAATTACTCAAGTAATGCATTCATCTACCTCTAGTTGCTCTTTCTCATGCCCCAACTATTTCCCAATCATGTCTTGTAATCTGATTTATGGGTACAGCCCACATCTTGGGCAGCACTGCTCTAAGAGACTGTTAACATTAACTAGCCCCTTTGATGGAAGTACTGGTTGCTCTGAACCGTGGAGACACCTAACCCTACCCATGAGGTGGAAAAAGAGTTTGGGGCTTATATACAGTCCTGGCTGGCCATATATGCACAGAAAACATATAGTTACCTTACTCCCTGCGTGGTCCCAGCCTGAGCTGACCCGCACTCTGCAGATATGGCCCAAGAGCTACGCAGGTGGGCAGGATATGGCCACGCTGCTCAGAGGGGGAGAGAGTTCAACTGTATGGACACCACTTGCGCTGGCCTCAAGGAGAGTCAGCCCCCTCGGACTGTTTCATTTACTAGTACAGATGTAGCATATGTACCTCCCACCAGCTTCAACTGGCGCGAACAGGTTGTATCTATAAATTAATGACATCTAACTTTCGTGTACCCAAATCTCTTATTGCTTTTGCCACCAGACTCTTTAGAGAACCAGAGGAATGTTATGCCTTTGTGGTTATATCCAGCAGTACTTGATGGCACATCACATACTGTACAGGACCCCAGGAGCCCTTCACAGATGAGGAGGCTGGTCAAGCACTGCAGCTCCAGGGAATGGCAAAGCCTTAGAAATTTATGATTCAACCTTGTGAAAATCAAGCAGCATTTGAGTCTCATATAACAAATGTTCTTTTTACACACTGTCTTCAAGTCCAACTTTCTGTAACACGTCTGAAAAGCTACATCCAGACTTTGTGTCTGAAACAGCAAACAGATGTTCTCATGCATGAAGGTCTAATATCAGCCTGTTCCCTGCCGTGTGAGCAAGAACTGATTTGTTTTCCTGATAAAAGAAAGTGCAGTTCAAATGTATCACAATTTAGAAATTACAGAACAGAAGCACCTAACAGTTGAGGTTGGAAGGGACCTCTGGAGATCATATAGTGCAACCCCACTTCTTAAGGCAGGGTCAACTAGAACAGGCCACTCAGGACCATGTCCAGGTGGCTTTTGAGTATCTCCAAAGATGGAGAGTCCACAGTCTTTCCAGGCAACTTGTGCCAGTGTCTAACCACCCTCACAGTAAAAATGTGTTATCTTATTTGAGATGGAATTTCCTGTGTTTCAGTTTGTGCACATTGCTTCTCATTCTGTCAGTGGGAACCACTGAGAAGAGGATCTGCCTTCTTCATACCCTCCCATCAGGTATTTATAACCACCGACAAGATTCCCCCTGAGCTTTCTCTTCTCCAGTCTGAACAGTCCCAGCTGTCTCAACCTCTCCTCATATGACAGTTGCTCCTGTCACTTAACCACCTCTTAGACACTTCATGGCACACACATACCACTCCCCCCCCAGTAAATTCATAACTTTCTTGTAGAGGGGAGCCCAGCACTGGACACACCACTCCAGGTGTGGCCTCACCAGTGCTGAGCAGAGGGGATGGGTCACCTGCCTCGACCTGCCGGCAATGCTTTGCCTACTGCAGCCCAGGATACCATTAGCCACCTTTGCCTCGAGAGAGAATTACTGGCTCATGGTCAACTTGTCCACCAGGACACATAGGGCCTTTTTTTTGCAAAGCTGCTTTCCAGCTAGTTGGTCCCCAGCCTGTACTGGAGCATGGAGTTATTCCTCCTCAGGTGCAGGACTTTGTCTTTTCCTTTACTGAGCTCCATGAGACTCCTCTCTGCCCACATTTCTCCAGCCTGTCCAGGTCCCTCTGAACGGCAGCACAACTCTCCGGTGCATCAGCCACTCCTCCCAGTTTTTTACCCTCTGCAAACTTGCTGAGGGAGCACTCCGTCCATCATCCAAGTTATTAACAAAGATGTTAAGTAATATTGGCCTTAGTTGTTTCAGAACAGAGCATATCTCCTTATGTGCCCACCTTGTGATGACTGATGCCCTCACGTCCTCCCTCCCAAATACTCCCACTGACGCTTGCTTTCATCTTCTGACTTGTTGCCCTCTCCCTAGAGCATTTTCAGTGCTTGGGGAAACTTTCCTGATCTTTTAAGCACAAACACAGGTCCCCTCTTCTTTCAAGTTCTCATCGTTCATACGGATTTCCAGTGCAAGGCATGTTTCCAGTGCTACTGACTTCATGGTCCACCCCTCAACTTCTACTGGTCGTACGGCCTTTGTCTAAAAAAGATCACACCTCAGAGCAGAGATGTGTTTCCGGTGAAGACTGTGGAGGGCCATGCAAACCATTGCCGGATGGTAACGGATGTCCGGAGCATTTTATATCAAAAATGAGGCAGGCAGCCAAATTTGGGTTCTCTCACCCGTGTTGCTATAGATGTGGAGTTACAGCGCTGAGGTTACCTCAGCATTATACCGACAATAAATGACAGCAGAAAGTCATCCAGCAGGAGGGTTTTGCAATTGGAATGGGTAAACAGATTATCTTTTGTTGTTCTTATCTGCTTATCCGTTCACGGGTAGTGTTATATAACCTACACCTGCAGTCAGGGTTTGTTTAAACAGATAAAGGCAATACCCTTAGAATTCTTTGCAAACACACTGAATTTATTTGGAGGGAAAAAAAAAAAAAAGTTTAACATTTTTATAAGAGGAAGGCAGCCCAGGAGTACGGCTTGCTTGCCTGCTGCCCAGGCCTTTCCGCTACAGCAGATGTTAGCATCAAATGGGCAGAGAGAGAAAGCTGTTCCTGAGGAGCATTTTTCCCCTTTTGAATGTGGCATTTGAATTGTGCTTTTTACAGGAACGGGGAAAGTAACTTGAAAGTCACAAAAAGCTTTAATTTTGATAAAAGCTTCGTCCTTTAGAAAATCCAGAAGGTATGCTAGGTGACTTTGCTGCATTTAGACCGTGTCCTTAATTGTCCCTGTTGCAGGAGGTGTAAGAGAATGGCATATAATTTCAAATTACTGCAACAGAAGACAGTGGTTATTGCACTACCGACACACGGACTTACATACATCGTTCCGGCAAGGTAAAAGATACTGCGGTGTAGCCACATTGTAAAGCCTTTTCCCACTGCCAGAGGACACAAAAGCGTAATTAGGTCACAAAGTGCTTTAAGTCCTTTCTCTTAAATTATTCTCATCCTTTGGTAGTTAAGACTAGAGAAAAATTTAAGGTTTTAAGGCGAAAGCTATTCATTTGTGCTGTTGTCATAGCAAAACCCAAATCATTTCTTGCTGCAAGCTAAATTTCTTGTGGATCCTGGAAGAGTGAGAAATGAAGCAAAGGAGCGTGCAGACATTAGAGCTCATTCTTGTGCTTTCAGTAAAGTCCTCTGTGGACCACGAAAACACATTTGTAGCTATCACCATATTCTTGGCTTCTGCGGATGCTGCCCGGCGAGAAATACTGCGCTAGCATACCCTTGGTGGTATTGTAAAAAATCACACGATCAGCTGAGGAATATTTCAACGTTAATGATACCTCATGCTTGTCTAACAGGCTAATTCGGTGACCTCGGAGCAAACACTGCGCTTGGCGGCCAGCTGGGAGGGGGAAGGGGAGAGACACAGCTTTCGAGAGAAGTGCGAGCGCACCCCGGCCGCCCCGCGGAGGGGCCCGGCTCTTTGCCGAGGCTGAGGAACGGTTCGCCGGCAAAGATGGGAAGCGCTGATGATGTTTTCCCCCAGCAAGGCATTAGAAGTGTTTCTCCCTGCTATCGATGCCACCATTTTCAAACATGAATTGAAAACAAAGGGTATTTGTTCTTATGGGCTTAAAAACATGTGGTTTGCTTTGTATATAGCATGAATAAATCTATTTATTTTTTCTTCTTCGTCAGACATGATTCTCTTTGCCCTTATGGTCATTCATGTTCAAACCCCAATTGTTTTCCCTTGTGTTTCCAGAGGCGTTTGTTTTTGTTGGTTTTTTTTTTTTTTTAAGCAGTTGTTCCTCTCTAACTGGACGGCAGCAGAAGTAAATCAGCTTCCACGTGTTCAGAAACAAAGGAACAATGAAACATTCAGCCAAGCTTGCCTCAACAGATTTTTATTATTTTTTTTTTATACTTCCAGGGCAATTTGCAACAGGAAAACCGCCGGAGACCTGAGAGGATTTGGGAGGAGGAGCTCCGAGTAGCAACCGTGGCTCCCCTGGGAGATTAGGGGCCAGATCCTCCCCTCGCTTAAGCTCCTGGAAGTCCTGCAACTACCCAAACAGAGCTGGGAGAAGAATTTGATCCGTTTTCTTGCAGTGGTATGCCGAGGGTAAATTACTACGATTAATGAGTTACTGTTTGTCAACTGAAGCGCGGTAGCCAGGCGTGTGAAAGCCGGCTCCAGGTTTCTCAGCGGTGTAAGCAAACTTCAAGTGTGTGGCCACTCGTCTTATGGTCCTGAGACGGGGCGGAAGAGCAGAGTGGGACCAGGGCGTGCAGGTGCCAGGATTTTGGGAGCCAGCGCAGCCGAGGCTGGCAGCCCACGGCTCCCCCAGGGATTGTTCCCGCCGGCAGCCGCCTGCCCTGTGGGGAGCATCAGCGAGCCCTTCCTCGTCTTCTTCAGCCCGGGGCAGTTGTGAGAGAAGACTTGTTATTTAAATCCCTGCAGCTGACATGTTTTACACGATCATCCTGCGGGCTGACAGCAAACGGTCAGGTAACAGAGGCCAACTGCCACCCGGAAAGCTGCCAAAGCACTTATGTCCTATTGCACACACGTGCGCTTCATTAAATACTGGGTGGCACTTATAACGCAGGGGTCTCTTCTGACTGGAAGCACGCAGCCCCCACAAAGGCTGGGGCCATGTTTTGGACCTCAAGAACAATTTCCAGTCGCGTGACCCGAAGCCATTGCAAAATTGCCTTGCCCTAAAGACATGAAAGAAATGGCAGAGGAAGAGGGAGGAGGGCATCTCCTACGCCCTGGCAGTCGGGAGCTGCAGTCATGACGTGGCATGAACACATCTCCCCAGCAGTTTAGGCCAGGACATGCAAAAAGGTACCAAATTCAGTTCAAACTGCTGAAGGTAATTATTTCAGCAGGTGGAATGCAATCACACGGGCTGGAAAACACCCAAGCCGCTGATTAGCAGCCTACAAAAAAAAGTTGCCAGGGATCAGTAATGATGAGGGCTATAGTGTTGAAGGCCAGGCTGGATGGGGCTTTGAGCAACCTGGTCTAGTGGGAGGTGTCCCTGCCCATGGCAGGGGGGTTGGAACTAGATGACCTTGAAGGTCCCTTCCAACCCAAACCATTCTATGATCAGTGGCTGCTGGGATCTGAGTGCTCAGCGGCTCTCCCACCATTGCCCTTTATTCCATGAGCAGCCACAGAGCTGAGCAGAAGCGGTGACAGACCCCAACATCTTTTGCTTCTGGTCTTTGCCCTTTCTTTGGGAGGAGGAGGATTCGGGTTTGGGGGGAAGCTGGGGAGCCCGTTTTCCTTCAGCTGGCTGCACTGTTGTTGCTAGCAAATGTTTCCAAGAAAGCTAAGCTTACAGATTCTGTTGCTGTTTTAAAATAAGATGGTTCTGGGTTTTGCCACTGGTACTTCAAAAATAGAAAGTTAAAATAGATTTTATATGAATGGCTGTATTCTTTCTTTACAGTTTTACAGTTTAGTTAGCCTGTATTCAAATATCACCTTCTTTCCCAGGCAGCATTTCCTTGTTACCATCTCTTCAAACCTTATCTGCTTTCTTTCTGCTCCTCGGCTTTGTCCTTTAGATAACTTCCCTTTGTTTTCTTTCCAGTGTCCTGCATCATTTCCACCAGCTTTCAGTTTTACATTCTGAGCTGCTTTTTAGATCCTTTTTCTCAGCTAACTAAAATGAACAGCCAATACCATAAATATTTGTGATTTTAGTGGTAAAAAGGAGGGAGGCACAGGAAGGAAGTACATATTTTTAGAAGAAAAAGAGGATGTTCTGAAAGTACCTGCAGAGAGAGACTAGCAATGCTCGTAACGGTGTTGAAAAAATTGTGTATGCAATGGATGAATGCTTTTATGATCTGGATTTACATGAGGGATGAATCTTGGACTGATGGAGGAACTTTGATCCTGACCACAGGGATCAGTCTGTTCTTAATTTAAGATGACAACATGACCACGCAAATTTAGTGTGAATTAAGGGACTTGTGTTCCTCTGGTGAGCGAGGCCCAAACACCCCCGTGCTGGGCAGTCAGGTTGCACTCAACAACTGTGGTTAGAAGAGTACAGACTGACAGCCTGGAAGAGACATTAGTCAGTGGGACAGTCGATGGGGGGGGAAAATCCTGCCCCGCAAATGGGAGAGACCAAAAAATTAGATACCAGACAAGGATGGAGGCAATTTGGGTCCAAAACTTCTGGTTAGCTCATGCCCATTCAGCCTCAGCCCGCTAGCCTTCCCGAGAGGTAAGAGCAAGCCTCCGGAGTGATGCGGACTGCGAAGTTGCACCAGGGTACATCCTTGGGTGTAGAATCAGGACAGCCATGTCTGGCCCTGGCTGCTAGAATTTAAATATTTACATTTAATTTTTAATAAAAATCTGGACTGTTTAAACACAAGAAGAGACTTGTAGCTCTCCCGCCAACCAAAGCTTCTGCTAGTGACGCTCAGCAGAGAGGTGGGCACTGAATAATGCCGATCGATTGGTTTCACAGTATCACAGTATGCTAGGGATTGGAAGGGACCTCAAAAGATCATCTAGTCCAATCTCCTTCCTTAAGGTACATGGTTTGCAGCAGAAGCCTCATAAGATACTTCCTTTCCAGTCCTTATTTCCCTTAGCAGAAGCCATGGTCAGGACCTCACCATCCTGTTGGTTGTGGGAACCCTGCGCCTCCTTCCAACGTCCCACCTCCTCTGTGCACCCCAGAGAGACGTCTGGTACCTGGGACCACTTGCCCTGAGGCAGGGCAGGCAAATTTGCACCTCAGCTAAGGCTAAAGCAATGTATAGAGGGCATGACACAAACAATTAATCCCTACAAAGCTGCCCTAACATCCACCTGGGACATTACCAGCAGCTTGAACTGCCCCCAGGTACCTTCCCAGGCGCTCCCAGGAGAGAAGGGAGCTTGAACCAAGCTAAATCCCAGCTTATCTCGGGATTTAACCAAAACCTCTTGGCCTCGCTGGCTAAAAACATGCCTTGAAGTACACCAGGGAGTGGCCTGCCATGGCACATCCTGAGGCAAGAGGCCAAGAGGCAGCGCTGACTAAGGCCACAGAAAACAAAACACGAGCTTCCCGGCAAGGGCTGGGCGGAACGCCCGCACCTGAGACGCCACGGCCGCCCTCCGAGCAGACACCATGATGGGAACACCGTTCCCTGCGCCCCCATTCAGCCGGTGAGCACTGGCCTACAAAGCCAGGCTGACCCTGCTCGCCAGCCACCATTTCTGGTATCTGCAATTTCACTCCTCTACTTATGGTTTTTACAGAATGCAGAAGTGCTGTCCAGTAAATAAAACTGAACTGAATACAGAATTTGGGTTTTTCCCTTCACAAGAGATTTTTTCAGACAAAATGGCATTTAAAAGGGGAACATGATAAATATGGGGTTTTTAATAGCTTTTACCCGAAGTGATGTAATTAGTCATGATCCAAGAACAGTTTGCCACGTGAAATCCAGTTTTTAGTTGTTTAAATCAATGCAAGGCTCATTCCTTCTCCTGTTAAAATCAATGGCAATTTAAGAAGAATCTGATCCCCTGGTTCTGTGAAAACGTAAACCAGATCTTTCCCTCTGCATCCTGTTCTTTTTTGAAAAAGAAACCCAGCAATCCTACACCGTGTTAAGTTTCCCTCTCATATATTTCTAAAGAGGATTCAAAAAACATTTTACTCTTTTGACTCAAATGTTTATATCGTATTACCCACAGAGCTGGATCTGTGGCGTTTCGGCAACTGTATGTGAATTTCCCAAAATACATGGGACTGGACAGCTTTCATGTAGGTGATGCTTTTTCATAGCTGTGTGACTTTGGGGGCTCTTACCCTGCACATCCTAACAAGCCTCAGGGACATTCCTGAGACCCTGGGAAGCGGAGCCATCGATCCCACCACCTGCGGACATGCTGCAATTTGCAGGGGTCAGTCATGGCACTAATTTGCTCTAAGGCTTCACTGACAAATAGAGAAAACGATTGAACTGGGAGAGGTCTAGTCAATACATGCTATTGTAGCGCTGCTTTCTTTCTCTTCTAGTTCTACGAGATCTGACAGCATGGTTTTCTTCCTCCTTGCAAATTCAGACAAAGAAAGAGGAGCGAATGCAGGGAAATAAACCTTTTTTGGGGAAAAAAATACAAAAGAATAAAATTAGAAAATATATTGTCTGGTTTTGAGAGATCGCAAGCAATTAAAGCAGAAAAAGAAGTCCATATTTTCAAAAGTCTTCTTGAAACGAGAGGTAGAAATGAGAGGTCTAATCCTAGGTACATTACAGAAAAGGAGACCAGCAGCAAATTGCAGTAAGCACGTAGCACCCACACCTGTGTCTGCAGTGACGACTGACACCGTCATTCCATGATCCCTTAATCCAGGGCTCACTCAAGCGGGAAGGAGTGGTCCTGTCTTCCCCTGGCTGCCAGGTCTCATTCCCATCCTCTCCTTTGCATCCACACCGACGCTCACGCAGTCTGCCAGAGCCCCATACTCTCTGAACAGGTTCTTTCTGATATCCCGTATGAGCAGGGTTTAATGTTTTAATACTAAATTACTTATCTGAAAATATTTGACATTACACAGCACTTTGGTTTAGCAGAGTGATACAGCTATATACTGAAACCACAACACAAGCGTAATATAGCAATTGCAATGCACAGCTGAATCACCACACGAACATGAACCCATCACCATTCTCTGTATGCTCACCGTCACAATGCTGGGCATCTCCAGTCGCCAGGAAGAAATAGGTGAGCTGAAGCCAGCTCAAGGCCATTGTCCTCTTCGCAGTTAATTTTGCCAGTTCTTCAATTTTTGTATTCCATGCTGGGCTGAGACATACATACGCTTCCCCCATGCTGGTCTGGCTGGCCCAGGAAGATAATTTCTACTGATTATTTTAGGGTAGGCCAATTACACAATCAGTTGAACCTCTCAACTGATACATTGATCTATCTACAACAAAGGTCACCCTCCGGTCCCCTTGGTGTTGAGGTAAGTTCAGCTTCCTTTATGACAGCTGTGATCACTTCCTACATTCTTTCCTGAGCTTCATGACCACACCATCCTTGCCTACCTCCTCTGAGCCTTTTTCCACAGCAGAGGTTCATTGATTGGTCTCACAGCTATACGGACCACACCTATTCATTTAATTAAGCATGCCAGGAAATGTGGCGAGGCACTGGAGCTCAGGCATCCGTGCTTAAATAAGAAGAGCAATGCCTTCTTGGCCAACAACGTTCCTGAGTTCCTGGGCATTATCCAGAGGTTAGTACAAGGAGGCATCCTTCTCAACTGAGAGGCTGCATGTGGACACCCTACTGCAGGTGGTCACCCTACAGTCAGTCTGACAGTGTGGGCACAGGCATCCTCAGTGGCAGAGAACAGCCTGGGACAAGTTTGATTCCCTTGTGTTGGTGTAGTTTTCTGCAAATCTTCCTTGTTTGTGCTGGGTTAGATTCCAGCCAGGGTTCAACCCCAACACAGGCAACAAGGGACACCTGGAACAGGCGGTTGCAAAGACTGACGGGTGAAGTAGTGGACCAGGCCTTTGACAGCAGCCAGATTGAGCTGACCATGGCACTATAGCCTGAAAAAAGATGTCATGGCACTGTTAAAGGGGAATACGTGCAAGGACCTCCAAAGAAGACCCCATCTTCTTGGGGAGAAAGGGCTCAGTGGAAAGCGAAAGAGAAATGCAGAGAGATCAGACAGGCCAAGATACTGCAAGGAGCTACTCCACAACTATAAGCCTACAGTCGCTTATTTCAGCCCCTCCTTCATTTTTCGGTTACCAGGATGTCCATGTAAGTTGTTAGTTTTCAAGGGAAGGGACCCATCTTACTGACCTGTGGCCCGCTTAATGCATTCTGGGGTATACTAGGAATAAAAATTATACACATCCAGTCCACCAGGTGAAAACTGAGTGTAAACAGCCGAGCTTCATTTTCCTAGAAGCCTTTACCCCCTGTTCAAGCTAAAATAGGATCGGAACTATGAACGTCTTTACTGCGTCCAACCCAGGCAAGTTGCTGCCACAGTTCTGCACACGTGCTATTAGGTGTGGGGATGCTGTACTGCCGTCATGAGCTAGGGATGCATATTTTATAAAGCTAACGTTATGCACATAATGCATTTGGAGAGCATAAGCTTTCTTTTTCATGACAAAATACACACCACGCATTGTAGAGTATGACAGTGCAGTAAGAAACACTGATTAACGTACGTACTAAACACGGGAACTAGTCTGTGGTGCTAATATACACAGAGCAGAATTCAAAGCCTGTCAGTGCCTGCGTGGCCAGTCCTGCCACCCCTGGGGACAGTCATCCTTCAAAGCCCGGGCGCTGGGAACGCTGAGCCTCCTCGTCAGAGCGATGGTCCAGATGAAACCAGATGACTGCGGCTTCTGAGACGGTCTGGCAGAGGCTAGGGTTGAGGAAAGGGCGGGGGAAAGGCAAGCACCATGTCTTGAAATAAAACGCGGGATCCAAGCGTAACAAAGCTATCATCGGCTGGATGCAGCAGGGGCGGTAAATAATCCTGCCCCCAGGTCGCGTCCGGCGGGAGGGGAGCTCCTGGCCGATGGGACCGGACCTCGCTGCGGCAGGCACAGCACAAACACAGCTGAGGAAGAGCCGTCAGCCCGCCTTGGCGTTCTGGCACTCGCAGGGCCAACATAAATTACCGCTTCAATGTCAGAAACCAGCCAGCTATTATTAACCGAAACCCGCTTTCATGCTTTCCTTTAAAGAAGACAACTCTCCACTATCAAAAGGGGGAGTTGGGCTCAGTTATTCTGCAGTTCTGGTCCTAACGGGCTTCACGCTGTTGCCGTTATTAGACAAGCCTTTACCACGTGGGTGGAAGCAGAAAGCCTGCCAAGATCTAGGAGACAAATAAGAAACTATGTGAAGAATGGGGATTTCTGATGAGAGCCTCTGATGATGAATCCCCTCCTACTATGCTCGTGAGAACGGGGCCAGAAGTCTCAGCTCTGAGCTGCTTTTTCCTCTGCTGTCTCACTGCAGTGCTGGAGCAAAAACGTGATGCTTACGAAAAGCGACACGATCAGTGATCCATACACGGGACGTAACAAGGCAACTACCTTGTCAAAGTGGTATGAGGAGGAGCGGTTAGAGCAAAAAGCAAATAGGCCTCAGCGATGCTTCCTCCGCCCCCAACCCCCCACCCCAAAAGTAGGTTGAAGAAACCAAGAGACATCGATGATGACAGTTTATTGAATTTGGCAGCAGTTCAAAGCTAGAACCTCTTGTCCATGGTGTGCGGAGCTCACACCTGCTATCTGCAAGAGGTGAGGAATGAGGAGCACAGACGCCTCGCATGGGATAAAAGAGTGAACTGATTATTCTTCCCAAATTTCAGAGGGTGCTCTACGCAGCCCACAACACAGAAAATAAAAATATTCAGTGAGAAACTGCTGTAATAAAATTACATAAGCCATGACACTTAAGGCAGGTGGCACAGAGGAATTATTTTTAAAAATACACTCCATTGAGCCTCTAATGCTTCTCCTGGTATATAATAAAAAGACAAGAAGAGCAGTTTACAAAGACCATCCATGCACGTTAAGTCCACTCAAAAAGCTCCGTTGAAGTGAAAGGTGAGGAGGGTGTGAAGATACCGCCTGTGCTGGAGCTCAAGCTTCACAACGTTTTTTCTCAGTGACAACTGCATCTGGAATTTAGCACATTTCAGCAAAAAGTAGGAGCTCGGACAATTTTTAACTTCTCTAATTTTAGCATCTTGGTAGTGATATGAGTACAGAGGCACTCTCATATATAGGCCTAGAAGAGCTTCTGGTGCCAAGGAGAGCTGTTAGCAACAGTAAGTGTCCCCAGTATACACCGATCTAATTTAGTTCTTGTTAAAATACATGTAAGGGCTCAGACACCTAAGCGGTTCCTGCAGATGAAGAAGTCCCTGTGCAGGAGCAGTAGCTAAAAGCTCTTGGTCCTCGGCAAAAGCAGAGCGTGCCAGCTTTGATCTGCAAAGGTTTAGGCTGTTGTACTTCGTTTCTCATTTCCAACAGGAGTAAGAGCACAAACAACTTAATTCCGTGGTTGAAGTGATGTGGTAACTCATTAAACAGCAGGAACTTGGCATTTCTGAGTTCCAGCTGTTCCAGCTGACACAGAGAAGCCATCCTGGAGATGAAAGGGTCTGGGGACATCCCACAGCAGCTGTTCCCACTGACACAGAGAAGCCATCCTGGAGATGAAAGGGTCTGGGGACATCCCACAGCAGCTGTTCCCACGGGAGGCTGGAGGCAGCAGTGAACAAATCACAGTGACTGCTCAGAAGTTTTTGGTCCTTACCATGTTTCAGTGAAATACGTGATGCCAAGGAGGGCTTAGGACAAGAACCTTAGAGGCTGACGTGTGCTGAAGGTTCAGAAAGTCTGGGATCACCCAGATGAAGTGAATTAGACCTTAAGATATTTAATATCCTTATTTTAATAGACAACCTGAAATGGGAGAAAAAGAAACTAGTGTGAGTCTTCAGCTTTGTCACATTGCAGGAGACAGTAACACTAAATACAAGCTATGTGCCTTGCACTACTGCAAAATTAAAATAAATTGCCAATTTTGATATATTCGGGGTTCTTTGGTTAATTTCTCTGAGCACAAAAACCCCACTTCTGGTTTCTGTTTGAAAACACAAGAAAAATCTGAGGTTGGATATATGTTGCTTCCGCTTTCAATTTTAGAAAAATTCAGTGCATAAAATTACTCCAACAATAAAATAAAAACAGCCACTAGTCCAACCATCCTAAGCCTCTTCCTTTTAAATGAGAAAAAGACACATAAAAACTTGGTATTTAAACTTATCAAAAAATGACAATACTTCTGTTAGACACTGATACAGTCAAACCAGAAAATGAGATCAAGTTCAGAGACAGAATCTTTTATCACAGAAATCATGGAAAAGATTAACCTTAAATGCAAGAGACAAAATTGTAACAGGACTGAAAAAGAGGAACTTGCCTCATTTAAAATAGCGTTACGTAAGAGAAATGAGGACAGACACAAAAAAAACAAGGACTCGGGCTCATAATTCTGATATTTTCATAAAAGTGGCTGCTCACAGGCATAGTCTTCTACTCGGGGAAGCATTCAACACAACCCACATCCCGTCATCAGCACACTGCAGCTAAGTAGGATGGATGTTGATGTGAGAGGCTAGTACATAGTTTCTGACACCAGTGTCATCATGTCATCCTCCTACAGCCTTTTAAATAAGCCAATAAATGCAAGAAACCCGGATAATTGTTAGTGAGACTGTTCAAGTACTACAATGAAAATTTGTGTCAAGGACTGGAAACAAAGATTGCAGCAGATAAATGAACGGGTTTTAGCAGATTACAGCTTGGGAATGTTATAAATGTAAAAAAATTATGTAAGCAGGAAGTTGGAATTCAGATAATAGACCAAATTTTGTACCAGAGGCACAGGAGAAATGTTAGGTGTCATCAAAACAAGCGTAAGGCTTAATGAAAAAACATAAAACTAAAAGGCAGGACTGTAAACTCAAATGTATTTGTTCATAAAAGAACAGTCTTTGGAGAAATGTCACCTCAGCAGCATAAAAAAAAATACTTATGGAAGCAAAAATAAATATATTAAAATATTGCTTTCATGCTGAAGTCATAAGTAGTTGCTTGTTATTTTTAATTGTTGATATTATTGGTATTTCTTTGGTTAAAAGACTTCTGAGGGAGGCAATGGGTCCAAGAAGAAATTAGTGAGACTGACCGGGGTATTTTTTTTAATATAATTTATTTTCAAACGTGGACATCAGGCTTGTTTCTTTGAACAACAACAGCACTGTGCCCCCAGAGACAGCAGCCTCCGCTCGAAGCGAGAACTCTTCTTCTTTCCCAGGACCCCACCACGACCTCCTGTGGACTTTAACACAAGGTCTTGGTTGGCAGTCGCAATCTCGATCGACCACTTGGGATGTGGTGATCTGTGTGGCTGGGGATGTTCATTTTGGCTGCTAAACTTGCACAGCAGCAAGAGTTTAGTATCTTTGGCTATGCTCAGGAAAATCTCACTGTGCCTAAGGGTGAGGGAACGGATTCGATCACCTTTAAGACCTTTACTTACTTATGACCTCACGATGAGTCCGTTGAGGCCTCTTTGGAGAACTACCAGGACTGTACCCAGTCCTCCCTTAGAGCTCCTTGGGTTATTATCAAAATGACTCCAGTGGGGTGCAAGATTTCTATACCCTTCTCCTATCTTCTAAATATTTGGGGTCCACTCTGCAAATACATAGTAGGAAAGAGTCCCTGCCCTGAAGAGTTTACAGTGTAAAAGTGGTCAAAACAAGCAAAGAGTGAGGGAGAAAGAGATGAATATTCATCGTTATTTATTTCAGTGCCTACCTATATTGCACCTGGGGGGAAAAAAAAAAAAAAACACAAAACCATGCCTAGGAGAGGAGAAGCCAAACCACCCCTCCTTCCCAGGGAAAACCAAACTACATTTCATCTAACAAGAAGCGAGCTTATGCTAAAATATCCCCTACACAAAACCTGACCTGGATAGGTGGCTATATCCCTCACCAGAGATTACTCCCAGTAGCTGGCAGAGCGCTGGTGGTAGCTTGCAGCCAGGGAACCCACCCAGGATCCGCTCACAGTTCTCCTGAGGTCAGCAGCAGGACTGGAACCACCAACAGCAGCCACTAGTTTGGGTGGCTCACCTTTCAGCTGCGCATCTTCAGAAGGCCCTCTGAAGATGGTCAGTGAGAAGGTGAAAAACCCTAAAATGCTGGTTATTTTGAATGTTCAATCTTTAACTTGGCATTTTTTTCCAATTGCTGGTAAAATACATTCCCAGCCTTCCTTCTTCCCAGGCTGTGCAAGCAGGGGTCCCAAGAAGACTGCAGAGACCACAAGGGCAAAGGCAGGTTCTGCCTTCCCGGGTGAGAGCTGGAACGATCCTTAGAAGTGGGAAAGGACATCTGAACACTTTCTATCAGGCAAAAAGGTTCCTCTCGCCTTGAGACGTGTGCTGAGCGAGCAACAGAGACAGAACGCTGGATTTGCAGTGAACCTATCTCCTGGGAAGAAGACAGGCCGGAGAGGGCTCAAGGTTATGAATTGGGGCTTTAGCATCCTGCAGACAGGAAAGGAAGCTTTGGGCTCGTCTGCACAGACAGTGATCCTGAAATAAAACAGAGTATTAAAATTGTATGCAATAGTTTTAACTCAGGACAAATGTCCAGGTATAATGGTTTTCTCAAAACGCACAGAAGATCTGGGAACACTTAAGACTGAAAGCGGAAAGGAGCTACAGCAGGATCTGAGTGCTCTGTAGGGAAATAGCCTCCCCAAAAACATGACTGCAGTAATGACTTAATAACCATACTGATTATTCAGGTAAGGGTTGGTGCCACAAAGTTCAGCAACAAGGCAATTTGAATGTATTTAATACTTGAAAAATTCCAACGAGGAATGACAACCATTCAGATTCACGTACATCTTTTCAGATAGAGCATTTACAAAAATACTTTGCCTGTCTCTTCTTTTGCATTAAGACAGCATGATTTACTGTTTGCTCTAAGCAGTGCGACGATGTTTTCTCTCAGTAACGGGATTATCTCCAACAGTTGACGTTGGCTATGATTAAAGAGAAAGGGATAGGGAGCATGGCACACATGAAGAGGGATCGCAAATGCTGCTCTTAACTGCTCCTCCAAACCAGAACATCTAATACTCTTAATGGAAATATGGTGTTGTACTCCTACCAGCTCCACTATACTGAGTACAGCGACAGGTCCAAACCCTGGCCCCACTAGTTTTGAGATAAAGCAGAAAATTGGTGACAGGCTGCAGTGGACAATGACGGGTTTATGATGTTGTTCTGGAAGACCGAATGCTGTTTTGAAGGATTAGATGTTGTAATCCGTACAGTAAGTCAACAAAAAGGCACCATAAAAGGAACGGGCAAGGAGCAGGCATCCAATTACTAATGCAAAATAATACACTTTATTCACCATACTGTGATTACCATTAGCTCTTATAAAATCACTCTACAGCAGCAGAAGCTGCTTGCTAGATGAAGTGATGATACACTTTCCTCCTTGAAGTGCTTCTAATTTTAACTACAGATGTGTGCAAATTGTGAAGGGAATACCCAAAAGCAGACAGGGAAAGAGAGAGGGGCTGAGCTCCCGGCGGTCTCTGGGATCGCAGCAGAGCCAGCGGGGACAGAGGAGTACCAGGGCGAGATCCAGCCAAGGTCCTCACCTTTGGGTGAGATGATCCTTACATCCTTCTCCCTCCCTGGCACCCTGCAATCATCGGCAAAACCCCTGTGTGGGCTAAGGTGAGTTGTGCCTTACTGGGTTCGCCCCAGAGAGAAAGGCATGGTTTGAGCACGGGGTTGTAAATGAGGTCCTCCTGATCACCACTTCTATTGCAGACACTGACAAAGAGGAGACAGACTGAGGAGGACCCATGGGCACTGCCCACATGGGTTAGCTGAGATCTGTGCCTCTAAGAAAAGGAGGCTGAGGGGAGACCTTATCGCCCTCTACGCCTATCTGAAAGGAGGCTGCAGAGAGGTGGGAGTTGACCTGTTCTGTCAAGTAACAGGTGATAGAACAAGAGGAAATGGCTTCAAGTTGTGCAAGGGAAGTTTAGATTGGATATTAGGAAGAATTTCTTTACTGAAAGGGTCATCAGGCATTGGAACGCGTTACCCAGGGCAGTGGTGAAGTCCCAATCCCTGGACGTATTTAAGGGTCATGTAGATATAGTGCTCAGGGACATGGTTTAGAGGTCGGCTTGTCAATGATTGGACTAGATGATCTTACAGCTCTTTTCTGATCTGGGAGATTCTGTGATCCTGTGGGACTGCTTTCTTCATGCCCACTTTGAAACTATCTGCTCCTTTATCATTTACTCATCAAAGACACCTTTTAATTCTCCGTGTGTGTCCTATGAGCAGCCCCAGCAGCCGCCAGTGCCAGCTGTCTAGCAGCGCCCATAGGGGCAAACCAGTTACCATATAGTGGCAAGACTCCCGGGGCTTATTATTTTCTCAGCTCAGGGCAATCAAAGCTTTAGCAGCCAATTTACAACATCAAATAAAAATGCACGTATCCCACGGAACTAAGGCAAGCAGCATCGACAAGAGTTGACTTCAATCAAGTTTCCTCTCTGATATGATGAGCAGCGTGGTGAGAGAGAAAAACATACTACCAACCAATGGCAGGGGAAGCTTCCTAATTATTTGACCTGGATTCTATTTGGCAAGAAACAAAATATTTTACTATCATGGGACACCATCTGTTCTGCCTTTGGGGTAAACCTAGCTCTCAAAATACACTGCAAGTCTGGTGAATCGGTGCGGGTCTTCAGTCTTAGAAAGTCATCGTTTGCCTCTGACACCACACACTGCAGGGAGGTGTGAGAAGAGGAAGAGGAAATGCAGAAAAGTAACTGCTGTTCACATAGAACGCGTTAAATTGGATTAGAATCATAGTTGGGGCCAAAAAACCTGCCTCCGCGCCAGCTTGTGAGAATTTTGCCCTCCGTGGCAGAGAGCAAAAAGCACCCTCAAAGGTTCATGACAGTTTGTAACGCGATCATACCTCAGAACAGAGAGTTAGTGTGTTCACACCAGTTTTGTGCTGGAATCTCAAAATAGCAGCTTCATCCAGCCACTTGCTTGTGAGACCTGCCAAGTACAAAACTGGGAAGAAAACCTCGGTTGGAAGCTTTTTCTATGAAGATCAAGTACTTAAAAGTTAGGCAAAGGTGTACAAACAGCATGAAGCATTTGTGGTTTGCACAACAGAAGAAAATGCCGTATTCAGAAGAGATAGACGCTGAAATTTCAGGCCTGATACTTTACTCCGGTGCTTGATTTAAAGAGAACAGTAATCACATCCCACTTATCTCGCTGATAAAGAACATGGAGCTGCTGCAGTCAGCCTGGAGGGAAGCCAAGGCAAACCCAGGCAGAACTGAAAATTCCCGTTAAGATGACTGAGTGGCAAACGATGGTTATTTTTTCTAATCAATTTGTTAATTTATTTCTGGAAAAAATGGATTAATCTGTTTCTAATCAAAACATGGAGCTCTTCATTACAGTGTGTATGATGAACCACTACGAAATCGGCACAGTTAGGATTTCTAGTAGATTTTTAAAAAAGAAAGATTTGGTAGCTCCCCCCCCCCCCCAAAAAAAAAAAGACTATTCAGGCTTGTTCCCCTGCAACGCACACTTCCATTACTTTATCCAGGCTAGTTTCAAACACCCCATTGATGGACCTTCCACTCCAAACTCTTTGGTCCCCCAGCGCTGCAGCCGCCACTGACTCTTCGCTTCACTTTCAGTTGTTCCAGCTGTTCTCCTCCTACCCATATTCTCAAACGCGAGTGTCTATTTAACCTCTTCCCTTTGCTTACCACTGATGGAGTGAGGATAACTGTATCCGGTGAGGCTTCTTGTCACCTCTGCTGCTGCTCCTACCTAGGCTGGGTCACTTAGGACTCGGCTTTTTGCAGTGCTCAGGTTCTGCCTCTTCTCTCTCGAAAAGCAGGATTACAATAGTCATGAGTTGCGGGTAAAAATTAAATGCAAGGTATAACTTATTTCAAACCTGTCCCAGCAATCCTTCTGTCTAAACCCCTAATGATGTTTAATTGGCCCTTCTCTGAACTCCAGCCTCATCAATCCCGCTCCAATAACGAGGTCTCTGAAGCTCATCCTGAGCAAATATACCAGCAGCAACTTCATCAGCGCTCGGCGGAGAGGTCAACGGCAATAACTGCACTCCTGACAAACATGCAGGCGCTCCAAGAGGACAGGTACAACACCGCGACTGGGTACATCTGACAGATGGTTGACACTGGCCAACCCCTACCTCTTGTCAAACGCCAAACGTTTAGTGCCAAAGTGTTTGGCAATGTTTCCTTACTTCTCCCAAACGGGTAATTCTGAAATTACATTTCCCACGCCGTGACCTCATTCGTGTTCTCCCACTGACAACAGCAGGAGGTCTCTGGAGAGGCCGGGAGGGGGAAGAACCGGCAGCTCAGCAGGCGGGCAGGGAATCTCAGCTGCAGCCGGGCTGGAAAAGCCCAAGCCATTGTCTCCCCCAAGCTTCATCCTTCCTCCCACCATGTCCCCCCCTCTCCAGTGCCAGCTACTCGACACCCCAGGTGTACATAACCTCATTAAAACCCCACTGCCAAACGAGACGAGCGGCGGAGGGAGCCGAAGCGGGTGGGTGTGTGGGTACCAGGCAGCATCCCTCTCCCACGCCGGGTACCACTCACTTCCTGGCTACCACCCGCCTCCCTGCCCACGCTCCCCACGCCCCGCTCCACCAGCCCTGTCTGCATCCAAAGTTGCAAACGGCTCCTGCTTTTTATTTTTAAACCGCCAGATTGAGTCTTAATTATTTAAGCACCTTCCAGATTTAGCAAGCTGTTTTGGCTGTGAAAAGTAACACTCGGTGCAATCATCTCTCATCAATAAACCACGGGAACAAACGGGTATGCCCGGTGGGAAGCAACTTTATTTAAAGCACGCTGGAAAGTCAAGTTCAGATTTACAGATGTGGAAAGACCTAACGCTGGTCATGTTTCAATGAGCTCAGGACACCTTAGCCCAAGCGAGAAAAAAAACAAAACAAAACAAAACAAAATGGGACTTGGGCCTTATTCCATGGATTTTGCTCAGAGCAAGATTGCTTTAGCCCCCTCAGACAAGAAGGGATGCCTCGGGAACATCAAAATTTGGCAAAGGACCTGCAGAAAGGCATACTCACTTGAGGATTGTGCTGGCTTGCGGGTTTTTTTCCCGAAGTGTTAAAAGACATAGGCAAGGACAGTTGCGAGTGCTCGTGCTTACTGAAAACTGCTACAAAGCCTCAAATCGCACATACAAAATTCACACAGGGGTTTGGTCCTTCAAAAAGAAGGGTAAATGGAGACTTGGGCTTTAAAACAAAAAAAAAAAAAAAGAAAAAAAAAACAACCCAAACCAAATAGCATTCCTATTAACCTCTTACTCTAATAAAGTAGGATTAAACAAAAAGCTATGCCATAGCCTTGATGTCTTCTTTGGAGAGAAACTTTTTTTCTTGTCCCTCAAACCAGGACACCCAATAGGATTGTTTCTGACTCCACCACGCAAACACGCTTGCATTACCGCGTCGCCTGTTTTCAGCCCAGCATCACCTCTGGGGATCAATTCTTCTGACTGGGGAGGTGATTCTGCCCCTCTACTCTGCTCTGCTGAGACCCCACCTGGAGTACTGCATCCAGCTCTGGAGCCCGCAACATAAGAAGGACATGGACCTGTTGAAGGAGGTCCAGAGGAGGACCACAAAGATGATCCAAGGGCTGGAGCACCTCTCCTATGAGGACAGGCTGAGAGACTTGGGGTTCTTCAGCCTGGAGAAGGCTCCAGGGAGACCTTATTGTGTGGCCTTCCAGTACCTAAAGAGGGCCTACAGGAGAGCTGGGAAAGGACTTTTTACAAGGGCATGTAGTGATAGGACAAGGGGAATGGCTTAAAACTGGAAGAGGGGAGATTTACATTAGATATTAGGAAGAAAATTTTCACTCTGAGTGTGGTGAGGCACTGGAACAGGTTGCCCAGGGAAGTTGTGGAAGCCCCACCCCTGGAGGTGTTTAAGGCCAGGCCAGACAGAGCTTTGAGCAACCTGGTCTAGTGGGAGGTGTCCCTGCCCATGGCAGGGAGGCTGGAACTAGATGACCTTTAAGGTCCCTTCCAATTCTAACCATTCTATGATTCTATGACTGTTTGCCCACTGGGCTTCACACCAGATTAGGTGAGGTTGCAACACACTGCTTCAGCTAAATGACCATGGACTTGGGACCATCATGTTACTCCCCAGAAGAAGCTATTGGATGTTGGGGTTGGCATGGTTATCCTTGACAGCTTCACCTGTACGGCTGCCTTCTACAGCCGCAGAGGAAGCTCCAAGAAACTCCTTTTTTCTCCAGCTTTCCAAAATTGCCGTTTCTCATTGAGCACAGACACCCAATCTTGAATAAAACCCATGCAAATTGCTGCTCCAGTCCACTTTCCTTTGGAAAGCAAAGCTGCTCTTTTATTTATGTAACATTTTCATTTAATTAGCAAAGCAATGGAACAAACTCCTGGGGGGGGGGGGGGGGGGGGGGGGGGAAGAAATGAAAGGTCATCTTCCAGCACAAGGGAGTACATAAGAAAAGGAAAGAAACTTTAATGCCGTTGGCCATACTAACGCCACGGCTCCCTCTCTATTGCCCCGTTAGGACCTTGTGGAGGTAATGAAGCATCTGGAGCGGGTAGAGGGGACTTCTCGTCCTCTGTTGAGCGTCCCAGCTGTTGGAGAGGAGCCAAGAAGGATGCTTTGCAATTCCTTCCTCAGACATCCGACACTGTGGGGACGGGCTCAGGATAAGCAGCTAAATTCCACAAAAACATGGGGTTTATTACGTGGCTGAGTTAAAATCACAGAATCATAGAATGGTTTGGGTTGGAAGGGATCTTGAAGATCACCTAGTTCCAGCCCCCCTGCCATGGGCAGGGACACCTCCCGCCAGACCAGGTTGCTCAAAGCCCCATCCAGCCTGGCCTTGAACACCTCCAGGGATGGGGCTTCCACAACTTCTCCGGTCAACCTCTTCCAGTGCCTCACCACCTTCAGAGTGAGAAATTCCTTCCTGATATCTAATCTAAATCCCCCCTCTTCCAGTCTGAAGCCATTCCCCCTTAAATCCCACGTATTTATTGCACCCACAGCTTATATGCAACAACACTACAATGTCGCAAAGCCCATTACTCCAAACGCAGGAAAACCGACCCAACGCCGTTTGCCGGTGACCCTTCACTCGGGCCCGCGGCTCATCTCATTATGACAGTCTTTAATTACAGGATCCCCTATTGTTTTTCGCTGGAGCCTCCCGCTTCCACCGCCCGGGCTGCAAACCCTCCATCAACCCACAGCCGCCCAATGCCCCCCCTCCCCCCCCGCCGCGGGGGCTGCACCACCCCCTCGCCCCGCTCCCGAACCTTCCGATTGGCCCTCCCCGCCCGTGACATCATAGCGCCTCCGCCACCCGTTAAGCCCCCCGCACCACTCTTACGTCACGGTCAGCCCACGGCCGGAGGGAGGGAGGGGGGGGAGGGCGGGGCGCCCCCCCTCCTCACCCCCGCGCGCGCCTCGCGCCCGCCCCCGGCCCCGCCCCCGCGGCGCCGCAGCGTGACAGAGCCGGCCGGTGCCCGCCCGCCGCCCCCAGCGCCGCCGCCGCCGCTGCCGTCAGGTAGGGCCGCGTCCCCCGGGCGAGAGGGTAGCGCCGGGGCTCCCCGCTGGGTTGCGGGATGCGGCGCGGCCGCCTGGGCACGGAGGAGGAGGAGGAGGAGGAGGAGGGCGGGTACCGGGTACCCGGTACCGGATGGGTGCCGCGGCAGGGCGGGCGGGGGGCGCCGCTCCGCCGGGCGCGCAACAAGTGTGGTGGCGGCGGGTTCGGCTCCCGGCGGCGGGCGGGCGGGCGGGCGGGCGGGCCGGGGGAAGGAGGGAGGGGCCGGGCCGGGCCGGGCTGGGGCGGCGGAAGGGCCGGCGTTTTCGCCGGGAGCGTCTTTCCCCGGTGCAGTAAGTCAAAAGCATGATGCAATCTCGCATTGCCATGGCTACTGCATCCCCCCCGGGCGGTGGCGGCTCCTTCCGCCGTGGCGGGGCACGGAGCCGGGAGAAATAATCCGGGCAGGAAGGGGGAACATCACCCCCATCCCCCTTACCTCCTCTCTTTCGGCTGCGTTTAACGGCGAGGAAGTGGCCGTGCACTGCCTCCCCGGGCAGCTCGGGGGGGTGGGGTGGAGGCTGACCGCTGCTACGGCTCCAAACAACAACAAAACCAAAATAAAACCACCCCAAAAGCCCGATCCCCCCCCCCCCCTTCCCCCGCGGTGCGGGTGTGGATCGCGGCGTGGATCGTGAGCAGAGCCCCCGGGGATGCCGGGGCCGGGGCCTGCCGGGGCTCGGAAGGGAAGGGAAGGGGAAAGCTTCGTCCTCCTCTTCTTCCTCCTCTTCTTCCCGGAGTCCCTAAGCTGGCTCACCGCCCCCGGCCGCCTTACTGGTTCGGAAATGGAGCCGCTGGTGTGGGGCGATTCCCGGGTCGGTCCGCGGGACGGGGCGGGCGCCACGTTAAAGGAGCGGCGCGGCGCTTCTGCGAGGGGACTCCCCGGTTTAAAGCCTAGATGTTTTTAAAGGGTACAGGCGTTAGGAAATAGGTGGCGAAAGGAAAGGCACGCCGTGGAAATGTGTCAGTATGTCAGATGCGTGCGGAGGGACTTTCTTAAAAACTTTATTACGGCTTTGCTTTTATCTCGTCCCGTCTCCTGGGAGCCCTCGGGCATCAGCAGCGTTAGAAGTTGGCAACGCTCGGGGTTATGCGGAGTATGGTCCTGGGCGATTTCAGGGTTATCTCCTTCCCTGCCTGCGCTGGCTGCTTTTCTGCCCTCATCCCCCCTCCCCCCTCCGGCCCCCCATTTCCCAGGGCTGCAGCAACTGAGGATCCGATCCCGCAGAACTTTCTGGCACTGACCCCGCGCTCTGAATCCGCAGACAAAAGGCCAGTTTTGCAGACCTGGGCAGGAACGGTAACACCTTGGCTTGCTCAGCAAAGGAGGGCTCCTGGCAGATGACAAGAGGCGTTTTTCCCTCCGGCAGCGAGGCGTGCTGCCCGCTCGGCGTCCCAGCCACGGTTGAACGGCAGTGCCCCATACAGCTAATTTGTATTCTCCGTGCTTTGGGTGATCTCTGGTGCTGTGGGATTCGGGGCTGGGGCGAAATAAATAAAACCACGGAGCCGAGAGCTCAGCTGGCCGCTAGCAATGGCAAGGGAGAAACAAGGCAGGGGCACGGCTGCAGTTAGGATGCTTCCGATCAGGAAGCTTCCAAAACCGCTCTGTGTAAAATGGAAACACGCCCTGCAGCTGAAACCAGAGGAGGGCAAGCCCGCGGGCGTCTCCGGCAGCGGCAGCGCAGCCTTTCGCTGGGGTGAGGTTATCTCTGCGAGAGCCTCTCTCCACTGGGACCTGGCAGCCATGGGCCTGCCGTAAGCGTTCGGCTTAAATTATCAAGGGTGGGCAGCTGCAAAGTTTTTGTAGACGCGGGCTAACGGTGTTGCTGCAGCGGTATTAAGCTGCTAGCGTAGAGGGAGGGGATTTACTTATTTTTAATGTGAACTTGTAATGCTGAAGAGTTTGGTGATGTAACTCTTGATGATACTTCGGTCTAAGCCCTGCTCGTTCCTTCGGTGCAGTGGCAGCCTGAGATTTTTCTCTGCTGTTAGAGAACTCCATAGCTAGAGATAAATACTGGTGTGTCCTCACTGCTGCTAAGAGGAGTTGAAGCTGCATCGGGGAGAGCAAGGCTGTGGCACGCATGATCCTCTGATGCTGTTCAGCCACGAAAGCTGGAGTTTCTTATAAAAGTGTTCATGTATTTGGGGTGCGCTAGACATAATCTGCTTTCAGAGTAGCCAAGGCATGTAATCTGCCTGGAGAGAGCTGTGCTGGCACGCATGGGGTGAGGATTTCCCTTGAAAACTTGCGATGCCTGGAGATGGCTGGGGTCGGCTGGGTGGAGATCCCTTCCCGGCTTTACATCAGCTGAGGAGTAGATGAAAGGCACCGCTGTGCTGCGTTTGCTGAAGTTTAAGAGTGGGTTTGCCCTCAGAAGACGCTGTTGCCAGCTGGCACGGGTCAAGGACGCTAAAAAGACATGCCAGAATTTTGCTGGATTTTACTGAATTTCTTACAAGGTATATGTTCTGTAGGTAACACGTGCTGGAAGTCCTTAGGAACTTCTTTGTGTTTTTTATCCATAAGCAGCTAAGTGAATTTATCATTAAGTGATCTAACTTAAGTCTCCTGTACTTTAGCATGCAAATGCAACGAGAGAGAGCAGCAGTGAAATTAATATGCTGTGGAGCTTTCTCTTGCGAGCTGGGGAAGAGTCTGGCTGCCGGCCTCTTTGCCTCACTCTGCTTTTTAAAAAGCAGTTGCGCTTTGTGTGGTTTAGTATCTTTTACATACCAGCAGCTGATCAAACGAAGTATCTTTGACTAAAACTCACGCATATCTGGTACATAAATATAGCATCATTAAGGATACTTAGTTTATGTGCTGTCTGATCAGTCTCTTACTGCAGTATTTTTAGTAAGTTGATGTTGTCTTTACATTTCTCAGCAAGAATTCCTCTTGTTGCATTCCTTGCCTTTAGGACAGCCAGAGTTGAAATAAAATATTTTGAATTCTCTGGTCAAATCTCTTCTTTCCCTGCTGACCTTCATTTTGTGTTGTTTACAAGAGGAATTAACTTTGAGAAGATAAGATGAACAGAAAAAAACCAAAATGTAAGTTGGAAATAATACTGTAAATCTTTCAGGCTTCTAGGCAGCACCTTTAATTGCTCGTTCTTTCGTGACTCGCTAGGAGCAGATTCTTGGAAATAAGTTTGAAGATTCCAATTTTTGAAACTATAGCGGAACTGCCAATTTTTTAGGATTTCAGGCTGACGCAGTGCTTGAATCTGGCAGCTGCAGGTGGAAAGACCAGTGCTCAGAGATCCAGAGCTGCCTCTTGGGAAGCGTGTTCCTTGTTAGTGACATTTGGTTGGTAATTGGTTAAAGGCTCTCAAGTACTGAGCTGACCTCATTCCTCTACCTTCCTCATTTTTGGGGCAGCAAACATTGCAACATCAAAAGCTTCTGTTTCTGCTGAGGTCAGAATAAAACCCCACCCGTACTGAGCAAGGTGGTGGTACTTACAAGGTTAAAATGCTCGTCTTCTGCCTGTCTTCTAGTGGTCTCAGCAGTCCTCGCTCCGGGGTGATGGAGTGAGTCTCCCAATTAACGCTGCCTGCGTCCCACCTGAGATGAATCTTGGGGAGAGGAACAGCAATTGCATATGGTCCCGTGTTAAAATAGAGTGCGTGTCCTGCTGTCCCCTCTGTCCCTCTTGGAGCTGGCACTAAAAGGATGTCACCAATGAGCGTTCATCCTTGCTCCTGCCTGCCACTGCCCAACAGGCAGCGGTGTGGTGGTGTGGGGCACCCACCGATCGACCGGGAGGGTGGACTCGGTGGCATTTTGGGTGTCACCTTGCCACCAGCACAGGAGATGGCTTAGGCAGCGCTCTGCTTGCTGCCTGGCCAGGGGCTCCTGCCACAGCGGCAAGAAGCCAGAGCTCCCATCCCATGTGCAGGGTCATCTCCTGGGACAGGTTGTGCTGGAGAGACTCCATCAGACTGGCAAAGCCTTTTGGAGTAAATGGGCTCTTGGTGGCGTGGTTTTTTTTATTCCAGATGTTGAGGGTTTGGTCTCTGACTTTGAATAGAGACAGGGATACTCTTTCACTGCTGAGGAGCAGAGCCATGAAGACCTCTACCTATTATTTCTTGGTGGTTTTTTTTTTTACTCCCATGAGTGGCCTGTTGTCTTGAGATGGGTCACAAGCAAACTCTGTTGCCTGTTCGAAGCTAACTAAAGCTCCATTTCGATTTGGCAGCTCTTTATATGGGTCATGAAGGCATGTATAGGTGATGCTGCTGTTTGCTACAACCTCCCTGGCATAACTGAACAATTTACTCATTTTGTCCTTTTAATCTCAATCCTCTTTCATCACCTTCTTTCATTGACATGTCTAAAATTAGTCGTAGAAGGGTGAGATCTATACAGCTGTTTAAAAACAGGAATACTTTTGGGGCTATTGACCTCAGCCCTTTGCCGTAATGCTTTTGTTTTCCTGTTTTTACAGTGTACAAAATTATGTTCTTCCAGGGTGCGACATATGCTTTTGAAAGTTGTTTGACTATATAATAGACTTAAGAAGTTGCTTACTGCATGCCAGTCAGAGCACGCTTCTCTGTGTGTGTCCAAACACTTCACAAAACTGACAATAATCCCTGTAATCTGTAGCTGTTTTGTCATATGCAGTATAGTCGCTAATTTGTTTTGCGATTCTTAAATGTGTTAAAAATGCCGAAGATTCCTGTGATCCAACAGGTTTATGCACACTAGCACTGGAAACGCTTTTTCCCTTAGATGGAAGATCACACACAAGGACAAATGAAAAGGATAATCAGTGAATATAGAAGTTAGACTGTTGTTTAAAAAGTTATTTCTAGTTCAGATTGCTTTGCTGTGGCCTTTTCTAAGGCTGTTTAAATTCGGTATTGCAGCAATGCGGTTAAGAGGGCATTGCTTAGGCTGACATCCCTGGAGCTCCAAAGTGCTGATTTGGTACAAGTGGTTTATATCTGGGTTCCTGAGGCCACCAAAGCCTGTTCCCTGTGTCCAATGGAATAGCAGTTATGTCTCTGATAAAGGTATTGCAAACAGTGTCCTGGATTGATTTTTTTGATTGACAAGTCAAATAAATGCTGCCTCTGATCTTACTATGGAGATAACCTGTAGAGCTGCTGTGGACTTTGTACGCAGTGGCTCTCCCTGGATCTGTTTAATGAAATTAATCTCCTAAAATGTATTGCCTAGGTTTCTCTATTTGTGTTTTGGCATTTTGGACACATTATCTTACAGGGTAAATAAGAGCACAAGAGCAAACTTGCCCAAAGTATGTGGTTGGTAAAAGCTTTCCTGCTGTGTTCGATGCGTTGGAGAATTATTTTATTTCCTCGATGAAGTGGTTGACTCATATGAAACGCAAAGCGTCAAGCATTTAGAAAGCACAATGACAGTCTAATAAATTCCCTTACCAGGTGTAGAGATTTTACAGATGCATGCTGCTGCGCATAATTGTCACTTCTCCAAGTGCAAATGAATCGTGCTACTTACGCTGAACTCAGTGCTGCGAATGAAGAGTTGGTCTCAGCATCCCATTGCATCTGGGTATTTTGCATGCCTTTATTAAGCAGCATTAGCTGTAGAGGTTGTGCTTCATTAACGATAGCGTTGTTGATGACCAAAGGCATACTGAGCACGTAGAAATAGAAAACCCTTCTGTGAACTTGTATTTATGCTTGAGTTGTCTGGATTTAGTTGACCTCCCTGTCAAAGCTTCACACCGAACATTTGCCTGCCAAGTGAGGTGCTTGGGACGATGACTAAATACGCTGAGTTGCACTAACATTTACAGGAGACAACACTCGCTTGTGCAAAGCTACAACACATGTGGAAGAAACCTTTTTTTCCCCTGCGTTTTCAAATTCTACCCTGCTCTTTGATGCCTACATCACCCTACCCTTTGAAACACTGGGTCAGCGATGTGAACAAAGTGACTGTTCCTCTGCTGTTATCGCTTGGAAGCGCTCCTCTCCCTCTGTGACCTTGAGAAAACTGCTTCTCTTCTTGCTGGCTGCCTTTGCTGTGACTGGAGGATAATTGCTTTCTTCCTATGCGCAAGTTCAGGCTCTCTGCTGTAAAACGTAGACTTGATTTCAAAAAGGACGTAGTCTTGATTTTGGGTAACACTCTGGCTTTTAAGGCATCTGCGTGCGGATGGACGTGGTGTCACAGTTCTTAAGGATGTTACCAGTGTTAGATGGGAACTAACAAGTATCAATTTGCAAAATAATGTGGTTTAGCTTATTAAACCAAATACACCTCAAAGTATCTTATGGTTTTAGGCCATATGTTTAGATAATTATTCATAAGCACGCAAGTTTGCATTGCTGCCTGTTTTGCTGTGTGTTTTGTTTCTTTTTTTTTTTTTTTTTTTTTTTCCTCGCTCTCCCCTTACTTGATGCTGTTACAAACTTGCTGGGAAGCGTTTCAGATTAAGGTAGTGTTTCTGCTGTGCCCTTGTTGGCTAAGGAGCCCCTAACAAGTGCTAATTACAGGAAAATGCCTTCTTCCCTTAGATGCTGTATGGTTATGGGTTTGGAGCAGACCACAGCTTGGTGGAGGAGCTCCTCTGTGAAGTTAAAACCGTGGCATCCGTATTCAGATAGAGGTCTTGAAGATCAGATCAGATCAGCTCTTGAAGCTCTTAGAAACGAGCAAAAGAAATCTACTTGTACATTTGCCACTACTTTTATCAATTGTCAACATAGGAGTCGAGTTCTTGAGCTGGTCCTGTGTCCTCAGGTTTGGTTTCACTCGAGATGATAAAGACTTGGGAAACTATAGACCTTTATACCTTAATCTTTATAGTGCTATTTCTATGCACATAATTTCATCGGAAAGCTTCTGTTAACCTTTTCCTGAAAGATTATCTCCTGCTCCCGGGTGGCTTTTAGAAATACTGATGTTTTGAATCATCATTTTGAGAATCGTCTCCTGGCCAAACAGTAGGGAGAACCTTTGACTTAAATAACAATAATTAAACCTTTAACCGGTTAAGAGGATGACATTCTCTAATGTTTAACATCGCCCTGCCCTTTAGAGAAAGAAACTCGAGAAACCTTTTTTGCATGCTGAAGTTCAAACGGCATCCTAGTTTGGGTGCATGGCACGTGTGCTTACCGAAGAGCATCTACGTGCTCCGTTCGTTCCCGTGGCTGCTCGCATGCTCTTGAGCGAGACCTCACGTGATGGCTGCAGGACAGTGCTGGTAGAGGCACAGGAATCTGGATGTGGCTTGGAAGGACAAAATAATTGTTAGCTGTGCTTGCGTTTTTGTGTGTGTGCTTATGTGGATCGCGGGGTAGCAGATACTCATGGTGAATGTCCAATTCCGGTTTGGTGGTTCATTTCTCTTGTGCAGCACTGGCACGGCGAGGTTGCTCTTCGCTGGTCACAGACCCTGTGAACTGGGGCAAGGTCTCAACTGTTTGTCCTAAATTAGGGTCATGCATCTATCCTTTGCGTTGTATATTTGTCCCTCAGTTCACTTATGTACAGTGGCCTTTTGGCATGTAGTTAAGCTTTACGTTAGTCTTGTGAGCTTGACTTACTGCACGCGTCCAGCCTTGTTAATGGGGAGAACACCTGCACTTGTAACGCGGTTCAGAATTATCTTTTTTCATTCACATGTGTGATATAGTGACAGAAAATAAGCTGCTAGTCCAGCAGGTCTGGTTACTTACGGATTTTTCTCTGCCTCCTTAACAGCCACTTGCGAAAGATTTGAGCAAGTTTTTTCATATTTTATTGAATTCTGACTTGCGGGCCACCCAGAAGGCGCAGCTTACGCCATGGTCACCTCTGCAGCCTCTTGTTTGCTCCAGCTACAGCAGAGGTGGCTGGGCTTGCCTGGCCCCGGCTGCCAGACCTGACCATGGGCTGGGAAATTTTGGGTGGGTGTCCCCATCACCTTCTGCGGGAGGTTAAAACTCAGTGTAAGGGCTGGAGGAAAACACAAGTGCGAGGGAACCCCAGCAATATGTAGGGGGGTGGACCCATTATGTAGAGATGGAGAGACTTGACAGTAAGCAAGTCAGTAAGGAGTACTGCATTTGGGAATCCCAGTTAAAAATGAGGAGAAAAAATAATAATAATACAGGTAGTCACAGAAAGGCCGCTGTGTTTCACTGTTGATCATTGCCCTGCTAATGCATGAGCTGCTGCCACCGCCTCTTCTTGTTTACAGGTAAAAATTATGCATGGGCATGAGCCATTTTTAGAGTCGATGGTGGTGTCAGACCACTTGTCATGACAGCTTAAATGGCTATAGCGCCGTCCTCTGGTTTTGCAGCCTTTATCAGGTTCCCGAGTAATTCTGAAACTTCCGGAGGTCTTTGAGGCCATACTCGGTCCTCCGCTTTTCCTTGACAGGTTCCTGAAACCTCTAACTTCCCTACCCTTTCTTCTGCCCTTTCAAAACCATCATTGTCTGCCTTTGAAGCAAGCAAACGCAGGCTGTGAGTCTGGCCGTGCCTTGCAGAACAAAAATAACATCCTTTCGTACTTCTTTATATTGATTTCTTGTTCTATCACCACCGCTAAGTGGTTGCATTAAGGTACAGGAAGGGACTGCTAATGTTATTTTCAAAGGGTTTTCTCTCATTTTTTGAAGTCCACTACTTAATTGCCTCGTTCCTTCTAAATTCAGTACAGAGCTCATTTAGATAAGATATTCAAATCTAACTCTAGTTGAGCAACTGCAGAGCTATCATGAATTTCCAGTTGTGCAGACTGAATATTTCTGGGTTTCACAAAACACGTCAGGCTCAAACCATGCACCAGCGCAGGTATCGGTTTCGTACAGCACAGTTCGGCTTTCTAAGCATTTGTGGGGATTGACTTTGTGCCTTGAAATACACATTGAAGAAGCTGTTAAAATACAGATTTGAGTCCTGAAGGACGCGCTTGGTGGGAACACGTGGATGTCGCCAGGTTTTAACCACTGTTTACAGAGTATGAAAAATGATCCTCTTGGAATGAGCGCTTTACCTCCTTTAGTGCTGTGTTGCCTCCGAAGGAGAGATGTATGGCCTTGGGAGGAGGTGACCGTCTTTCAGCCTACAGTGAAGGAGAATGTAAGTGAATTGCTAATTGCACACGTGAAGGAGCTTAGCGGTGAAGTTAAGGGGTTTTCCACCCCTCTCTCTCCCCTTCGTTTTTCCCTGCTGCTCCTTTTCTCACTTTGATATTTCTCTCTGTATCTATTTTTCAGGCTTTGCCTTTTAAAAGCTTATTCACCCGATGCCCTGGGAGATTATTTTGCAGAAGAGAGGAGGAGGGCTGGGTTTTGGGCCCTAATTGGCCACCGGCGGCTCTGACACGTCCCTCCTTTTACAGCAGCATCACTCTGCTGAGACCCCTACCAAATTCCCACCTAAGCTGTCAGTCATTAATGTGAGCGCAGAATGTTAACCAAATCTGGTTTATTTATTTTTTTTTCCTTCCTCTGCTCCTCCATCACGTACCCATTCTTGTGTGAGGCCGTGAATTCAAGCATTTAGCTTCACTAGTCCAGAGTTACAGGTGTATTTAAATGAAGAGTCCCTTCACTGCTATTTACTTTAGAGATGACACATCTGCGTGGGGGACTTGTATTCCAGGGAGATAAAAGCATTGTGGAAAAATAGCTTCCAACCACTGGAATTGTCTTCTGATATTTGAAAGATTGGTTCGTGAAAGAGGTTTTTTGCACAAGAGCATGTTTTGCTTTTGGCATGCAGTAAAAATAGAGCCGTGGTGGTGGTGAGATTCTGGAGGGGGAAACTTTCAGAGAGCTGCCAACATGAATAAGCACTTTCATTGCCTGAAGCATCATTCTCTATCCTACACAGTCTTTCCAAAACGTATATGAAATAGGTGCATGCAGAATGTAAAGGTTTGGTTTTACCTGCTGAGCAACTTTTAATATATTGCCATCCGTATAATAGATATGCACGGAGTTTTACTATAGAGGGTAAAGAGCTTGTCTTTTGCCCAGAGTTTAGGGAGTTGCTTTACAAGTGTGGCTGTTGAAACACAACTTAATTTTTTCCTATCTTTCGCTCGCTCCTGGCAAAATATGAGTGCTTGTAAAATACGCTGTAAGTTAGGTTATCACTTTGCTACAAGCCCCAAACTAAAGGAGAAAGCTTTCTTTTCCATTTGTGAATCGCTTTCTAATTATCTAGCAATGTGGGTGGTTTTTTTCATATAATGAATTTAATTATAAGCTTTGGACGTCAAGTAAAAAAATGCTTGGTATTATCAGAAAATCAAACTTGCCATTGAAATTTAGTCTTGGGCTACTGCACTCAAGGTGTGTCTCATATCATTAGTAAGGTTGTTGATTATCATTTTTTATAGTATAACATGCTTTAAGGCTGAGAATTAAAGGAGATATTTCGCCACTATCTTCAAAGTCTTCAGCTGCAGGCTGACCAGTGTGGAATAAGAGGTTTTGGTCATATTCACCATCTGTTTAGCATTTTATTTCAGTCTTTTCCTGTGTATTTCTTTTCATGAGTTCTGTTCCCATTTGGAATACTTTTGCTGTGTTTAGATTGAATAAAACATTCAAGTTGCCTTTTTTTTTTTTTTTTGAAAGAAATCTGTTGTCGGTCTCCATCTGTTGGGTCTCTCGATGGTTAATATTCTCCCCCTTCCCTGAGTCCTGCCCTGTCACATCTGACCTGCCTTCAGACCATCCCTAGTCCTGCAGTTTTCAAGACAGAGACACAGCAATGCATCTTAAAATGTTACCTTTGTATTCTGAACATTTCAGGGTCTTTTTGTTGTTGTTGTTTGCTTTTTACAGTCCAATAATCTGTTAGTTCATGCTGTTAGGATTGTATTTAAACGTATATTTAAGTTAGCTCTGCATGATGTTAACATACCTTGTATGACCTTTTGTTTCACGTTTTCTTTTTTCTGCAATTCTTTCACTCACTAGAACCATTCCTGTAGGTAAAATGACGTGTGTGCAATGCCTTTTATTTTGGCCTTCTCTTAAAGGCGTTTTAGAATTCTGCTTTAAAAATTCTGCATCTTTCTTTTTGCCAATCTGTTTTATTTACCTTTCTTTTTGCTATGGTCTCAGTTTCTTGCTGGGTGCAATGGCTTTGCTCGGCTTCAGTCAGGTGAGACCTCTTGGTCACCCCCACATGCCTGCCTCGTGCCAGTGCTTCTCCTGCAATAAATCTGGTGATGGGATGGAGCTGGCTGAAAGCTGATCTTCTTGCTTTGTTGCTTTTTTGGGGGCTACCTCTGCTTTCCTCCACCCAGGCAGGAGGGAGGGGAGGAATGAAAGCACTCCTTGCAGCCACGTCAAAAGTTGTTCTTGGTTGCTCCTGGTCATCCCACCCACCTTGGGTATGGTTTTATAGCCATGGACCTGGCGTGGTAGAGGAGCTGGAGTGAAGGTAAGGCGATGAGGTGGCTTATTGGTGGGCACAAGCCAGTGCCATAACAGGTATGAGCAGGAAAAAAGCCTCTGTAGAGGGAGCTTCTCATCTTTTGGAACAAGTTGCTGAAGATGTTGTTTGAGAGAGACTTTGCACAAGTGGTGAGGCAGAGGAGGCATATCTGGTACCCCCTTCTCCAGGGGACCACTGGTCTATGGAGGACAAGATAGCTGCAGGGGGGGGGAGGACGCTTCTCACCTGCTGCTTGTGTGGGTGTTGGTTTGTCCCTGTATCTGAAATGGGTATATTATACCAAATTAACGGTATTGACCCTGCCTTTGCTCCAATGCTTTTGAAAGCACAAAAGTATTAAAACCTTCTGCACCTCAGCACTAAAGCTGAGGGTTCAGTCTAGCTAGGTTCTTCACTGAAACAGGTTTTAGAGGTGGTGGGGTTTCCATGGCGTCAGGAATTTGTTGCCTCTTATTGAAGGAAAAGAGTGGACTTATTTTGCTGGAATCCGCTACCTGTCTTCTGCAGGTGCCTGAATTTTTTTTGTTATGAGCTTGTAGAAAACAGCGTGGCCGTTGCCAGATGTGTGGACAGTGTGCTTTTTTTTTTTTTCTTTTCCCTCCAGTAGTCTATTTAAAGTTCATAGGAAGAATCAGTGATAAAATCACACCAAGCTTTACCAATACAGTATTTCCTTTTAGTTGGTTAGTCTTTCTGCCCTTGAGTAAAATACAAGAAGCTGCAGTGCTTGCAGCCTGGAGCAGGGTCTTCTGATGAAGTAATATTTAGGAAAGCGCTGCCAACATCAAACCAAGAAAATGTACAGGTAGAAGTGCTCTCTTTTCTAGTCATCTTTTTCAGTGGCCCTTGTTACACTGATGATTTGGTACCATGAAACTTGCTGGTTTTTGGCAGTGGTTGGTTTGGCACAGGTCTGGCGCAGGCAAGGATGTTCAGCTCTTCGGGACCCACCAGACTTTTCAGCCCTGAGCTTCTGTAACAGAAATGCCATCAGCTGGCTGCGTGGGTTTGGCAGCGCTTCGTTTACAGATGTGCTAAGTGTTGAACAAGAAGGGAAAGGCGAGGGAATGATCCGTCCGATGTATCTGTAAAATATCTCCTGTCTATTCATCTGCCCCTTTACGAGGATGCGTAGTCTTTGCTCTCGGTACTGCTTGTCAGTCCTGGGCAGGAAAAAAAACAAGGTCAGAATCTCAAAATCTTGCCTTACATAGTGTTAACTCCTTTATCCTTTGGAAAGGAGATTAGATCTTCAAAGGCGGTTGCTTTTCTGAATGATGATCCTATTATTTTTGTCCTGTTTGGGAGGTAGAGGGTTTAACGGAGCGCCTAGTGGCAGGGTTTTGTCCTGAGCAGCATGGTGCCGTGGCATAACAGTTGGACCTGGAGTAATTTCTTTTATTCTTTTCTCTTAATTCTCAGGATGGTGAGAAAAGGAAGGGTTTTTGGTATGTTTTTCTAGTTAGAGCTAGCCGTCACTGGTACTTGCCTGTTTTTTTTTTTTTTCTTTTTGTTAGTACTGTTCACCACGCATGGTTGTGCGGTCTGGCATGGTGTTTAGCATCTTAAAATGCAGGCAGCAAGTGTTGGTGCAGCTGTACAGGATTAACTCATGTCTCATGGGGGTACAGCAGGAAAATAGAAAAGTTTTAAGATTGACTTCTTGTAGCGTGGCTGGCTGTATGAAGAAACAGCAGCAAGGCAAGCCGTGGTATGCATTCACAGTGTCAGTATGCATCTTTTCTTCTGTTAGGTAAAAGTGTAGAAATTCACTTTTATTGAGGAATGACATGGACCTGTTGGAGTGGGTTCAGAGGAGGGCCACAAAGATGATCCGAGGGCTGGAGCACCTCTTCTATGAGGACGTGCTGAGAGAGTTGTGGTTGTTCAGCCTGGAGAAGAGAAAGCTCCAGGGAAACCTTATAGCAGACTTCCAGTACTTAAAGGGTGCCTACAGGAGAGCTGGAGAAGGGCTTTTTACAAGGACATGTAGTGATAGGACAAGGGGGAATGGCTTCAAGCTGGAGGAAGGCAGATTTAGATTAAATATTAGGAAGAAATTTTTCACTCTGAGGGTGGTGAGGCACTGGAACAGGTTGCCCAGGGAAGTTGTGGAGGCCCCATCCCTGGAAGTGTTCAAGGCCAGGCTGGACGGGGCTTTGAGCAACCTGGTCTAGTGGGAGGTGTCCGTGCCCATGGCAGGGGGGTTGGAACCAGATGATCTTTAAGGTCGCTTACAACCTAAACCATTCTATGATTCTATAATATAACTAATTCAGTGTATTAAATGTATTTTTTTTCTGCGTTAGGGCACACCAGGGAATTTAACTTCTCCCACAGCACTGCAGGTAGCAGTGCAGCACCCCATACTCACTGGAAATAAAAGTAAGCACACAAATAAACACTTACCCTTAGGCAAGTTACAGTATGTTGACTTGTTTGTGTGCTTTTTCAGTGTGATCTGGTTTCCCAAATACAAGTGGTCCTCCAGAAGGTATCATTTACCCATCTGAACATAGGGTTTGTAGCTACATGTTAGCAGGGCATCTCAATCCAGGTTTTGTGTGCGCTGTTATCCCTGTGTTACCCAGTGTTGCATGGTGTAGTGTTACCTGTGTGACTGTCACCCTTGGCTTTCATAGTCGCCTTCTAATTTCTCAGCTTTTTCTTGGACCACTGGATCTCGTCAGCATGTGAACCCTCAGATAACCTTTTTACAGCTAAACCTTGTTTACTGGATAACTGTGCACAGCCAGTTCTTGCTTTGTATGGCGTTTCACGTGTGCATGAGTATCGCAAGTGCTTTTATGGGTTAGATAGCAAGCTTTCGTATGTCAAGCTAATAAATATAAATATAAATAAGATAACTGAGAATTATGGGCCTGTCCTATACTTTCCTCTGGGTTCAGACCTTGGCGCAGCAGCGTTTTGGCAGGGGGAAGGGGCTGGCTGGTGTCGGATGCTCTCTTGCTGCTTGGACTCGGTGCCACTGCTGTGGGGTGTTGGAGGAAACGAGGGTTCGTGTGGGAGGATGGCCCCACTTGTAACTCTTTTTTTTTTTTTTTTCCTATTTCTTGCTTTTTAAATTTTAACATGCAATTAGGAGATGGCGGCATTTAAAAAAAAAAAGTAAATTGGAACTCACTGAATTGAAGCTACACAGTATTCTTGAACTCTGCTGCTAGTAGTGGTCATGCAAGACTGGGCTTCTCCGTCCTTTGGACGGAGAACACTCACATACTGCTTGGGGAGGAGGGCTTTGGGGCAAAGCTATATAGCAAATGCTGTGCTTTGGCTTTCCTTCCAAAAAAGTCAATTTGTAGCCCGTGCGGTGTACATATCTTCCCTGTTTCCATCTAACCTAGTTTGCTACAGATCCTCTTTTCTGTTTCTTTCCCATTTAAAACAAACAAACAAAAAACAGACACAAAAAAAACCCCACCCCAAAACAGTTCTGTAACCCACAGCCCGGAGCTGCCTGCACAGTGTCCTTGCACATTTTATATTGCGTGCTATTACAAACACAGTAGCTGAATAAACCTGCATGCTTTGCCTTTTCCCTCCCCATTTTATTTCTGTAAATACTTTAGCAATCTGCACTTTATTACTATAGCAGCACCGTGCTATAAGCTGGCAGAGGCGAGGAGGTTTCCAGCATCGTGGTGCTGGGGCATGGGCGCAGCGGCCGGGCACAGGGTACCCCCTCCAACGTTTTATTCTGGGAAAGTGCATGCTATTGCAAGAAAGCATTTTACCGTAGCACTAAGGGATGTCAGATCAGCTGCTGCTAAAGGGGTCTTTGCAGCACGAGAGATCCTTATTTACAGCTGGACGCATCCTTCTGGGATGGAGAGAGATGGTGGTGTACCGTTTTCCTCCGATTCTTAGTACTTCCATGGGTGCATTTGTGTGGTTGCTTCCAACTTGCTCTTCTTGCTTGGCCATCGCTCTTGGTGTTCTCCTTCTGGCTGAAGTTATCCCGTGATGCAGCAAGGGCTGTTGACTGTGAGGGGATGAAATGCATGTGAATGTCCTAATCCTAGGATGCTCGGATCCTAATTTGAGCTAGTTTGATCTGCTGAAGAGTTGATCTGCTGAAAATGAGAATAAAACTGTAAGGACCTATGACTTAACTCACCTATCTGAAGATTATTAGATTCTGTTTTAATGAGGTATTGGGCACTGAGCACAATTAGTTATTCCATTTTGCAGAACCCTTTCTTGTATTTGTTCTGTGAAATACTTTAATTACCACAGTTGTCTTTATGTATGAAGATAATCATTACTGAAGGATTTGAGGGGGTAGAATGATGGGAAAAGTAATGGCATGAAATCATAGAATCACAGAATCATAGAGTGGTTTAGGTTGGAAGGGACCTTGAAGATCATCGAGTTCCAACCCCCCTGCCATGGGCAGGGACACCTCCCACTAGACCAGGTTGCTCAAAGCCCCATCCAGCCTGGCCTTGAACACTTCCAGGGATGGAGCTTCCACAATTTCCCTGGGCAACCTGTTCCAGTGTCTCACCACCTGCAGAGTGAGAAATTTCTTCCTGATATTTAATTTAAATCTGCCTTCCTCCAGCTTGAAGCCATTCCCCCTTGTCCTATCACTACATGCCCTTATAAAAAGTCCCTGTCCAGCTTTCTTGTAGGTGCCCTTCAGATACTGGAAGGCTACTATAATGTCTCCCTGGAGCCTTCTCTTCTCCAGGCTGAACAACCCCAAGTCTCTCAGCCTGTCTTTGTAGGAGAGGTGCTCCAGATCGTCTTCGTGGTCCTTAATTGGCCAAAGTGCTCCTTAACCCCCTGCATTTTCAAATGTTTTGAAATACCGTTGAGGTTAAACTGTTTGAGACTAGCCTCTCTCCTTTGCCCTGCGTTTTTTACTCTTCCTCCAGTTTTATACAAATCATTTATTTCTGAACTTCCTTATGCTGGTGCTGCAGGTGAGAGTGAAAGCTCAGCCCTGTGGGTCCCTGGGAGTCAGCAGCAGGCTGGAGGATCTGCTGCTGATGCAAGGTGGGCCAAAAATCTGCATCACTTTGCTAGATACAGTTGCAAAATAATGTTTAAAAATAGTTTCTTGCATTTTAACAAAACCAAAAGGCAAAATCCACAGCGCTCATGCTTCACCTGGTTTCCCACAAAATAAATGTACTTGCACTTTCAGATCGATATGGCCTATAATTTATTCTAAACTTCTTTTTATTGCTAACATTAAGCATGCTGGGGACCTAAGAGGCTATTCAAAAAGGGGGAAAAAAAAAAGGAATTTGGGGTTGGCAGCAAGCTGAAAGGCAAAGGGAATACATGCAAGGAGCAGTTAGGGCTTTGGGAACAGAAGGGAGAAACTGGAGAGCTTTGGAAAATGGACAGAAAATAGTTGACGGCTTTGGTTATCGGTGCTGTCTTCCCGTTCTCAAGCAGCTGAGCGTTTTCAATTCCAGTACATTTACAAAAGCAAACGGCAGCACGATTGCTGTGTTTTTGGAGGAGGGATAGTTTGTACTTTTAGAGGAGGGAAAAGAGGAGTCACCTCTGCAGTGGCAGGGACTGGGAAACATCACTTTAACGAGAAAACACAATTCAAGATTTCCAAAATCGAGTGCCTAAAATTAGGCTTTGAAGTCCTAATTTAAGAATGGAGAAAGTGGCTGTTTTCCAAGAAGGCTGAGCAGCCAAGCCTGACGGCACATTGCTCTCAGAAGCCAGCACGATTATTTAGATGCCTATTTTGGAGATTTTTTTGGAACTCAAGTTCAAGGACTTAAATGTGAAAACTGGGATCTGTTGTTTCAGGGAGCTCTCAAGCAGCAGGGTGGGAGCTGGAGGGTCCTGCTGAAAGGGAGCAGGCTCCCAGTGCTTCGAGCTTTCAGCCCAAAATGTTTTGTTGCTGCTGTTTGGTTTGCTTAAAAAGGGTGGCGTGGGACAAGAGACAAATCTTTATATTTTTGTGCCTCGTCTTTGTACCTGGAAACTGAAGTTACTCCAAGATGAAACTCAAGGAACAACATTAAAATCAGTGACGTAGACAGTGGGATTGAGTGCAGCCTCAGCAAGTTTGGGGATGACACCAAGCTGAGTGTTGTGGTCGACATGCCTGAGGGATGGGATGCCATCCAGAGGGACCTGGACAGGGTCCATAAGTGGGCCCATGTGAACCTCATGAGGTTGAACAAGGTCAAGTGCAGGGTCCTGCGCCTGGGTCAGGGCAACCCCCAGTACCAATACAGGCTGGGGGATGAAAGGATTGAGAGCAGCCCTGCTGAGAGGGACCTGGGGGTATTGGTGGATGAAAAGCTGGATGTGAGTCAGCAGTGTGTGCTCACAGCCCAGAATGCCAACTGTATCCTGGGCTGCATCAAAAGAAGCATGGCCAGCAGGTCCAGGGAGGTGATTTTGCCCCTCTACTCCACTCTGCTGAGACCCCACCTGGAGTACTGTGTCCGGCTCTGGAGCCCCCAACATAGGAAAGACATGGACCTGTTGGAGTGGGTCCAGAGGAGGGCCACAAAGATGATCCGAGGGCTGGAGCACTTCTCTTATGAGGACAGCTGGAGACAGTTGAGGTTGTTCAGCCTGGAGAAGAGATGGCTCTGGGGAGACCTTATAGCAGCCTTCCAGTACCTAAAGGGGGCCTACAGGAAAGATGGGGAGGGACTCTTTATCAGGGAGTGTAGTGATAGGACAAGGCGTAATGGTTTTAAACTAAAAGAGGGAAGATTTAGACTAGATATAAGGAAGGAATGTTTTACAATAAGGGTGGTGAAACACTGGCACAGGTTGCCCAGAGAGGTGGTAGATGTCCCATCCCCGGAAACGTTCCAGGTCAGGTTGGGCGAGGCTCTGAGCTACCTGCTCGAGTTGAAGATGTCCCTGCTTATTGGAGGGGGGTTGGGCTAGGTGACCTTTGAACCTCCCTTCCAACCCAAACCATTCTATGCTTCTATGAATAGTGTGCTTAGCTGTGGGACATCTTCTGAGTAAAGGAGCGTTGGTAGTGATCTGCTCTCATATGTGGTCAGCTGCAGAATTTGCTTACTTTCAGTATTAGAAAACATGCCGATTACAGTGTTTCAAATGGCCACTGGTTTAATTTTTCTGGGAGTCGATGTTCCTCTGAATTGGGAAACTATTCTAATTAAAAAAGAACCCTTGTAGTTGCTGCCGTTGAAGCAGTGTTTAATGTTGTGTGGCTGTTGGCAGGAGACTTGATGCGTTTTCACATGACCCCCTCTGGAACAAAAGCAGATTGTTTCCCTCTGTTTTTCTGTTACACAAATGAGTTCCTTTTGAAACAATTTCTTTTTCTGCAGATTCTGGAAATTGACACCAGGAGTAGTTCTTCCTTCGCTGTGCCTTTTACAATCTGCTGTCTGATAATGCTGGCACAAAACGCTGCTTTGGGGTGACAGCCCAAAAAAGCTGAGACCTCTGCAGAAGGCCGCCTTCTCTTGGGGAATGAGGTTTTCTTCCAATTTTATGGAAGGGTTGAACATGGAGTTTCATTTCTTCCTGTCTTTGCTGTAGCTAGGCGGAGTTTGTTTCTGCTTTCTTAGTTGTGTCACTTACATATCTGCATTTTCAGTGTCCAGCAAACAACAGTATATAGCAAGTCAGTTCTGAATTGAGCTTTTTTTTGTAGATTTTTGTATAACGAACCTTTGTTTTTGAAACAAACTCTCCCATCTGAAGTCTTCCCCTGCAGAAAGGGGAGTTGAAGTCAGGCGCAGATGCTGGGTTAGTGGGTGATGCAGTGCTGCGTAACTAAATCAATCGGTGCTGGATCAAAGGAGCGACAGACAAATTGAGTAAGTGGGGATTTCAAGCACCAAAATGAATTATCCACTAGGGAGTGCTTTTCCTGGCAATATTTAATAGCTGACAGATTAAAAAAAAAAAAAAAAAAAAAGAGGTGGAAAAAAAAAAAAAAGAAGAGCTTGCTCTGGATAACTTTCTTCTCCTTGGAAATTATATACTGGTTTCTCACAGTCTTCCTGATGTTCATGCTTCTGGTAGCACAGCATAGGCTTCTCGATTAAATTTCCTTATTCCTAGGACACCAGTGTACCAGTGCTGTGGCCATTCACACAGGCACTCCCAGGTGGTGTGTCATAGCTGATGGGGTGACGTAATCCCCAAAATGCACCTTCCTGTGAAGTGTGTACTTATCTGGGCTGGGCGGCCTGAGTCAGAAAATAAAACTGGTATGAATCAGGACTGCAAAAGACTTTTTTAACACTCCTGGTTATTTTAATCAAGCTCTTTGGTTTGTGCCTGGTGACCAGATTCCAGGGAAGTTTCTGTGCCTTTGTGTAGTCCAAAGACTTGGTGCAAGTGGAGGGGAAAGTCCTCTTCTGCCTGTGTCCCCGAGAGCCCCATGGGAAACGATAGGTTGGGGGTGCAGCCAGAAATCCTTGGGGAGTGCGTCAGCCTCCAGCCTGCAACTTTGCAGTGGAAGGGATGTGGTCTTCTGTAGAAGCCCAGGGGATGGAAATGCACGTATCCAAGCCCGTTGTATTTTCTTGGTCCCGTGGGAAGTCAAAGCCCCTGCAGGGGCCGGGAGGTTCCTGGTCCCGCTTTGGAGCAGGGAGAGGGCATCGTTAGCATCCTGCTTGGCTTTTCTTGCCGGACTCGAGACAAATGGAGATACCAGTCCCAGCTGACTAAAACCAGAGGTCCCGCTATTCATTTTACTTGTGTAAATCAGAAATCCCCTAGAGGCAGGGTTTTCACAGGTGGAAGAGAGATATTTCTTCAGCTAGAACTGAAAAATAAAAAAAAGAGAGATGAACTTTTTTGTTGTTAGCAACTACGTGTAAACTCATGTAATTGTTTCGGTTTGTGGTGCGGGTATGTTGACAGCTTATGTGTTGCTTACGTTATTTCCCCATAGCTAAAAATAGCTGTTAATATTAGTACTTCGGGGGGGAGAGGGAGAAACACCAAGAAATGAAAACTATCCTATCAGAAATGGATAAAATTATTTTAGTGAAAGTTCAGTACAGTTCAGCATAGAAAAGAGGAAACTGGAAGGGGATTTTTTGTTTGTTTTGGTTGGGTTTTTTTTTTTCTTAATGAAGAAGAAAATGACTTCCTCTTCTCTTGAGAACAGTTTGGTGTACGTTTCTCCCTGCTCATGGAAAGTGTCGCTACTTCTTTCCCACTTTAACCTTAAGGAGGTACAGCGACTCACGTACCACGGTGTATGTATCGGGTGCTACCAATAAATGCTGGCCGTGTGTGGCGCTGGCAGGTGACATTTGAATCACTCTCCTGTGCTGATGTTGGATGAGTTTTAGCTGGCAACGTCTCACCAGTAAGCAGTTTCTGGAGCTGCAGATGCTCATGCCACGAACTGCAGTGTTTTCTCCCTTGCCTCTGCAGCCCACTGGTAGCTGTTGATCTCGTGGGTTTACGGGCTTTTAATCAGAGCTATAATCAGTCGCCTAATCTGCCAAAGTGATAGCAGAGCCAGTTTTCTTTCCTTCCTTCCTCCTCCCCAGCTAGTGTTGCCAGCTGTTTGTTAAAAGAGCTTCGTAGTATTTATTTGAGGATTTCAATGTTGCTGACTTTTGCAAGGTCCAGTCTTCCTTCTCCTCTTCCTTTTCAATTCCCTCCTTGCAGAGGGATCTTGCAAGATGTCATCCCTTATTTGCACTTACAAAATGCAGAATTAGAAGAACTTCAGGTTAATCTGAATTTGTTATTTTAAGCTTCTGTATATCTAGATCCACGATTAAATACTTCAGTGGGAAATACGGCTCTTACACCAGTGGCTGCAATTTTTACATGTTAGTATTTTCCTTGTTAACTCTAACAGATGGTATTCAGATGATTAAACTATTTTTGTGAGCTGAAGAACTAACTTTCTCCTCTTCTTTCCATTTCAGTAGGTTGTAGAATGGAACTTCTGGATAAAACAATCAATAGCTACCTTGATGTTTGGCTTGGACCCAGAGGTAAGATTTGTCAAAAATTAAATAAAACAGATATTAAAGTGCAGATACTAGGGCATAAGAAACAGCTTCCCTCTAACCTCCTGACATTGAAAGGTGACTACTTTCTGTAGTACCTGCAAAGCATCAAAATGTATGATTCTGTAATAAATAAAAATTCTATTCAATACTTCTTATCTTTTGACCTGAAAAGCTGGTAATTTTTCAGCTCTGACAATCATAGGTCATAGACGTTCTTCTTACCATCAGTTAAGCTCATGTTGTTAGTCTTAGTGAACAACTTACCTCACGCAGATCTTTGCTGCCTTGTTTAGGGTGGGTTTTTTTAGAATTTAATAATAGCTTCTATTAAAAAAAATCTTTTTAAAATTTGCATTTGATGAAATAAAAATACTCTTGCCCTCATAACTAGAGAATTTCTCACTGAAAAAATCTACAGTTTGTGGAAAGCATTGCGTCTTTGAAACCATTCTTTTTAAAGAAACAATGGTTTTGGTAGTTTTTTCACTGGGAAAATGTCTACAGGCGGAGAACAGCAGTCCTGGTCATTGTGAGGAAGGGAGAGACGGGGGGACCAGGATAGGCAGTGACCTCACGGTGAGGGCTTCCACCTAGGGTAGGGATGGCCCCGTTCCTCCTGGTCCGGACCAGGGGCAATTAAATGTCAGCATCCCATATGGAGTGTGCATAGCAATCCTGCTCAGCAGCATGTGCTTTATTCCTCTGGTTGCTTTGGTAGCATCTTTTCTACCTTTTTTGTTTTGTCCCAGTGAAAATCTAGTGGTGGTGCTGCTTCCTCGCCGGACAAAGTCAGCAGCAGGTGGAACAAGCCGCTGATCCTTCAAAGTGTTTTTTCTGTTTGTTTTTAGTAGCTCGGTGCCCTTGTTGCCCTCCTCTTCCTACTAAACCCATTCCAATTAGCCTGGATGTTCTGTTATACTGTATTGCATGTGCTGGCGTGTGGTCTATATGTGCCATGTCTCAAAAATAATGAACCATGAAGGTGGCGAATCCAAACCATTCCCCAGTTTTCTTAACGACTTCCCAACCTACATTTGAAGGCCACATTTCTTACATTCAGGATCCACGTATGACCTCCTTAAAATTAAGGCAGGGCTATGAATGCCAGCAGTACTCGAGTTGTTCATTTATGGTTTAGTAAACTTGGTTTCAGTCCTTTGGGCCCACCTTAGTGAGAGCAGTGAAGTGCCATGCTGTTGCTGGGGATGGTCAACACAGTTGTGGTTCAGAAGGATCATGCACTTGTCTCAAGTGTTCCCCTGAAACCCTCTCATTTTGGGGGGTTTATGTGTTTTTCAACGTGTTGCCAACCGGCCTGGTTAGTCAGACTGGATTCGCTGCTCTGTGTCGTATTGCCCATACAAGGACTCCAAAATTTAATCCTTTTGAGTAGCACATACGTAAGTCTGACTGGGTTAGTATTGATTGGAAAATAAGTGTCAGGATCATCCACCGATAAGCACAAAGGTATCATCTGCTTCACTCTTGGCTCTGCCGGCTGTGTGAGGAAGTAAGGTGTGTACTGTTGGGAAAGGTTGGTTTAGGGAGAATAAGGGGGAGAGGGTCACTGAAGCTGTTCTTTATAATTTAAGCTCATCTGTGATATTCAAGATGGATGACAATTCTGAATGGTAATGAGTATTTAAAAATAATAGCGGTAACGATTTAAGAATATTTTTGCCTTAGGAAGAGAATTATTTCTGCTGTCTTTAACAACCGCATAACTAAAATCATGTTGTTTGCGAAGGTTGTTTGTAATTAGCAGTGTGGCCCTTAATAAAAGAGCTTGCTGCTCTTCCTTCGTCTTTCTCTGGTATTCCAGCGCTAGAAGCATTTTCGGTACAGCTTTTTCTGGATGCATTGAAGGCTTCCCCCTACAAAATCTAAGTGTTTGTATGCTTTTGTTTGTTTGTTTCAGATCCCAGAGTAAAAGGATGGCTTCTTCTGGAGAACTATACACCTACCTTTATCTTCTCAGTCTTGTACTTACTAATCGTATGGCTAGGACCAAAGTACATGCGGAACAAGCAGCCGTTCTCGTGCAGGGGCATTCTAGTGGTCTACAACCTTGGACTTACGCTGCTTTCCCTGTATATGTTTTATGAGGTAGGAGAAAAGGGGTTGGGTCGGGGCTATTTTGCAGTATCTGTTTTAATGATATTGGTTTAAGTTGAAAAGGGTCTCTGAGGAGGACAGGCCTCTGAAACCGGGGGAAACAAATGCAGAAATGCTGTAACCGTTCTTCAGTGTCACTTCTCAGGGGAGAAAACCGTAGTTGTAATGTTACCTCTAAGGATGGTATGAAACAAACCTTGTCTTAAATGTCTGTGCTGACCTACGAGGGCGCCTACAAGAAGGCTGGAGAGGGATTTTTTACAGGGCATGTAGTAATGGGAGGAGGGGTAAATGGCTTCAATCTCGAAGAGGGGAGATTTAGATTAGATATTAGGAAGAAATTTTTCACTCTGAGGGTGGTGAGGCACTGGAACAGATTGCGCAGAGAAGTCGTGGATGCCCCATCCCTGGAGGTGTTGAAGGCCGGGTTGGATGGGGCTTTGAGCAACCTGATCTGGTGGGAGGTGTCCCTGCCCATGGCAGGGGGTTGGAACTAGATGATCTTCAAGGTCCCTTCCAACCTATGATTCTGTGACCTTGGTTAGCAATGTTTCGAATGTGCTTCTGTTGCTCAGGGCACAGGAAGGCCTGGTCTTTCAGCACAAACCCAGCTACTCCTTCAGTAACTCCTTCTTGCCTAGAAGTCCTGTGCAATGTGATTGTGCTGGTGGATTGGACCAAGTACTTTGTAGAAAAGCTACGGCTTGATTTGGAGTGCAAAATGTGTTTTATTTAAATGTATTTAATCATGCACGCACTCTTTGCATCTCCTGCAATAGCCTCTCTTGTGTTCTCTTAGTTTTGCTGAAACAAATGCATCAACGCTGTTGTGATTAATCTGCTTCTTGGAAGTTAAGATCTGAACAAACAAATATATTTAAAACTGAATTGGACTTTCTGTGGACTTGTTTTCTTTCCTAACAAAACAAAGATTTAGGCAGTATAAAGTTTTCCACTTCCCAGAGAGCACTTTAGCTGCTTTTACTCGGAATTCTATGTTTTGTATTAAAGTGAAAATGAAGAACTACTGAAGTGCAAATAAGAATGTGGTCAGAAAATGATTGAGTGTGTGGCTTTAATGTACACAATACTCTGGCTTTCTTTTAACCAAAAGCGTTTTTTCTTTCTGTAAGGAAAGATTTTACTTTTAACATGTGATTACAAGCTAGAGCTAAAACTACTCATCTCTTTTTTTCTTATTTTTTTTTTTTACAATTGCTTAGAAGTATATGCAAGCTGTAATTCTCCTTTAAGTTTGTAGTTAATTCTATGGTGTTTTACAAGGTGAGCGTTTAGATAGGAAGTGATTTTAAATTTAAAATTATTTCCCTTGTGTAGTTGAATTGTCTAATCAAAAATTACTGAGTTGGTTTATTAAGAACTTTGATACTTAATTCTCCGTGGGAGCAGTTTTGGATTCAGTACGTACTTGAAACAACTAGTGTTCTTGATGAGCTTACATTTCTAACCTCCCTGTCAGAATGTTATAATCCAGAAAAAATTGTGTGTTGATCTGTTTAATTTGTCTAAAAGTAGTGTTGGTTTTGACTTCACGTATATCATCTGCATTATTTTATGCAGATATTATTTATAATTGTATAATAATCTGCTTTTTCAACCTCCAGTTATGTTATTGAGGGCTTAAAAATGCAGACTTTTCTTCAGTTGTACTAAGTGTGGATAAAACTCTCAGGACAGCCAATCTTTTTTCCTTGAATACTTGGAATAATACTCATAGTTTCCAAATGAAAATTACTGGAACATTCTGCCATGTTACAAAACCTGCTGATAAATTTAAACAATAGAAAAGATCTGAACTGTTGGTCTTATAAATGCCTTTTTCTTGCTGACAATGAACTGATTACCAAGAAAGGAGTATTTATTGTATGCTGAAGAAGTCTTCGTACTTGTAACCAGCTGAATAACTTCTATGTTGTGAAGGAATGAGACAACTAAAATACAGTGGATATTAAGGTTTCTCCTTCGTAGGTAGTAAAACACTTTACATCAAAGTGACTATTGCTGGTAATGTTGCATTATCTATATGGAAGTGTTGGTATTGTTGTAAACATACCTTCTCTTTATAAAATGGGAACACACAAAGCTACAGTGTTGTGAGGACTATTAAACTCACGATAGTTGCAAAGAGATGTGTTTGGCAGCACTTAGAAGCTAGACGCGAGGGCAGGTGATGTTCTGCAACAAGGGGCTGATCCCATAAAAATGCTGCCAAGTAGCGAGCCGTGCTGACGGGACACCGCAGCGCTGGGTGTTTGCAGGGAGAGGGCCGATGGCACAGGGGACAGGGGAAAAAAATCAGCTTCCTGCACCTCCAGGGATGTGCTCCTCCGGCTGTAGGGCCTCCGCAATCACCTGTGTCAGTGCAAAGCAGGCAGTACCCACCCTCGCTCGCATCACGTCAGTTGTGGAAGTTTGGCTTTGAAGGATTAGCTGTACATCAGGAGCACTTTATAGTACACGTACTCGCTTTTAAGATAACGTGGTGAAGAGCAGCATTCAAAAAATAGATGTAACTCCCTCTTCCTTGTTGTCACTTTTAAGTTTCAGCTGGACTAAACGTTTTTCAGTTCTAGTTTGAGGGAAGTCAAAACATCGCCACTTAAGAACTTGTTTAGTAGCCTGTCTAAAAATAAGCTGCTCTAATAGCTTGCATATGATACACCTGAAACCTTGCCCTGGAGTTTTTCCCTGAGTAATAGCTGTGGTGGTTCGGGTCATGATTCATAGCACCACAGCTCAATTTAAATATTATATGACCACAACAAGATGTTAAAGTGAGGCATCCTCCCAACTAGGATGAGAAAGATGACCTACGTGGTTTTCTGACCTTTACATCTGACTGTATGCAATAAAGTGGGGAAAAATTTTTTTGCGTTGTAGGATTTATATAACTAGCTATTGTGTACTTGCAGCATTTCATCTAGTGATGTAATATAATAGAACCTTATTTTAAAATCACTAGGTATCTTATACCTCTTATTTGACATTCTTAAGATAGTAGTTTCTGTGTGTACTTGCTATAAATTATTTATTTGGGTGTTTGTTAGCAAAAGTAGCCAAGTGATCTGGACTTCCGTTTGAGAAAACTGGTCAGTGCTGACGGCTCACTTTCTTAAGTGGTCTCCTTGCTGTCCTTTTTTTTCCTTCATCTGAAAAATTTATTCCCTACTGAATCTACCTGAGAAAAGTCTCCGATTTTCCTGAGGGAGGTGGTGCATATGCTGTAGGAAAAGCATCCTGCGAGCCCCAGCCTGTTTGAGGCAGGAGGGGACTCGGTGGAGAGGTGCTGTGGCACCAGAGCGGCGGTGGCAGCTCGCTGTCAGGCTGCTCTTCCCTCTCCCCTTTCCTTCTCTACAGGTCCCAAAGCCCTTATCGCTGTCCTGAGGTGACTGCATTCATGTAAAGATAAAATTTCTTATCTCCGCCGGCATTAGCTTTCTTTGATCAAACCTGTGAACTTCTGCTTCTTTTCACTCTAATCTGTCTCTGGTTTGAAGCTTGTAAACCCATCACGCCTTGACAGCGCAATGCAGTGCCGGGTCCCTTATCTGCCCCTCTCCAGCGAGTCTCAGGCTTTGGTTTTATCACAAGAAAACAAAGTCCTCCCCGGTAACGTCTCTCCTACAGCCCAGTCCCACTGGTGTTAGTGTGCTGGTTTATTTTGGTAGCAGAGTTTATAAAAGAAGCATTTTAAAGAATTCAGCAATGGAATTACCAAATGAAAGCAACGTTAAAGAAAACTTCAGTGCAGGAGAAGGAAGTTGAGTTGCTTGAGCACAAAAGCAACTTTGAGCTGCAGAGTTTTCTCCAGAGTCGAAGGATTTAATGATGACTCTGAGTACCATTTTAATTGGCTTATGAAGGAGATGTCTCTTTTTGTGTCATTTAAAAATTGCGTACTGTGGTGAAAATGATTATAGTCAGCCTTTTGCAGACAGGTTCATTTCTCAAGAGATGTGCCTGTGGTTGTGCATCAGCAGTGCCATTAGCCAGCCCGGGCTCCTGCCAACCTGAAGATGAAGGACTTCCTAGGGGCGGCGGGCAGGGAAAGGTTGTCCCAAGCCTGGGGTGGCTGAGGAGCCACCAGCCCATCGCTGGGAGGATGAGGAGTGCTGGGCGGGTTGAGACCTGCTCTACAGTAGCTGTAAGGGGGGGTTAGGAACTCTGGCCACCCTGGAAGCAGACCACAACAAGCGTGAGCGATGACTTAAATGACTAGCTGGCAATTTGTGACACCTTCGTTTATTGCTTTCTAGGTGGCATGTGAGCCGCTCCCCGCTGCTGTATCACAGTATCACAGTATGACAGTATGCTAGGGATTGGAAGGGACCTCAAAAGATCATCTAGTCCAATCCCCCTGTCGGAGCAGGAACACCTAGACGAGGTTGCACAGGAAGGTGTCCAGGCGAGTTTTGAATGTCTCCAGAGAAGGAGACTCCACAACCTCCCTGGGCAGCCTGTTCCAGTGCTCTGTCACCCTCACTGAGAAGAAGTTTCTTCTCAAATTTAAGTGGAACCTCTTGTGTACCTCTTGTATGCCCAGCCCCATGCATAACGGAGCCATCTGGGAACCATTCGTTTTCGGGTCTCAGAGTGGCCCCTTGGTTTTGTTTTCTGAAGCTTTCCAGCATGTGCTGGAAGTATTGTGGGTGCAAGAAAATACTGTTGTCAGGCAAAACAGCAGCAGGGTAACTTGGGAAAAGGATTATCTCTGTGGGTTGTATGTTGCAGCGAAGCAAAGGTTTGTGGGCAGCGGTAACAGCTTTTCACCATTTAGTTCCTCCTGGAAAGGGAGGGATTAAATTATTTTTGTAACTATACTAACTATTTATATGATAAAAGATATTAGCATTTCCTACAAATGTAGCTTTGCTTCTATCTTTTAAAACCCCTGTGGCTCCTAGCATGTTATTATGTGCTCTCGAGGAAACAAGGGAGTACTTGGGTTTAGCTGAAGCTACCTATAGCCACACTGATGGCTTTGCCCTTCAGAGAGGTGAGACCCATCCAGACACTTTTGGTTACAATTTAGGTAGTGAACCTGTATCACTTGCAGGGAGAGCTCTGTGGGTATCACTATGCCAGCCTTTACTTGGGAGAAGTTTATGGACCACAGTGTTAGCGATGGATGATATTTGGATTAATTACAATGTAAACATTGTGATTATCCGTCTATTCCTAAGACTTCCTTGAACTTTGAGAACAGTATGAAAACATCTGTAAGCTCTTAACAACGTGATCGCAGCACAATGCGATCTTCTGTCTGAGGGACTGGTGGGCAGTCACGAAGCCTCACGGGCTTTCCCTCGGTGCCCTGAGAGCGGGTTTGGTGCAGGGCTTGTTCTGGAACATAGCTGGTCCCTTAGCAGGGTACCAGTTTGAAACCGGTGCGCTTTGCACAGCCGTGCCTGCTTCACGGCCAGGAGAGGAGTCCTCCTGTGTCTGCCTTCCCTTTGCTGCTTGGATGGAGAAATTGCTTGGGTCTGCCACAGATGTGCACGGCTGCCCCGCTCTCACTGTGGCAGAGCGGTATTGATTTATCTCTAATACACGAGATAATTCCTGGTCTACATGTTAGGATATAACTAGATGTCTTTTTTTTTTCTTTTTCTCCTAAATAGTGGCAATAATTCTATTTCAGAAGGTCAAAAATAATGACCTAGGCTGACTGGGTATTTTAAAAGCTAATTTAGGTGGAAAATGAGGCATGAAAGAAATAACATTAGGAAAAGGTAGATAGTTAAGTGATAATCTTTATTGTACGTTTTAGAATTAACTTCCTGTTCACAGTTCTGAGCAGCACTTAATCGTACCAGTTATTGTAGTCCTGTGATCATTTTTAATGACTTACGGTACAAAGAGTTTTCCACTGTGGCCTTGCAAAGCTTTTTTTTATTCTGCTCGAGCATAGATAAGGCTGAAAACGGACAACTTGCTGGTGCAGGATATCTGTTTCTGCCTTTAAAATGTTTTTTTGGCATACCTAACAATTCTTTTTTTTTTTTTCTCTTGGGAATTATCTAACTTTGTTACTCCTCTCCTCGTGCTATTCCCAAGAGGAAAAACATCTTTATAAACAACATCCAGTGATCCCTCCTGTTGCGATATTGAAGGGGGGCCTTGGTCCTGTCCTTGCACCTGCTCCCTCCTCCCGTCCCACCCTCAACCTGCCCCTCCATCTCCCACCCGTGAAAGTGTGGGACATGGACATCCAGCTTTCCTCTTGCTTCTCCAGAGGTTTCAGCCAGCCCCTTGGCAACAGGCTCCCTGTCATCCTCTCGTGATTAATAGCTGGTCGTTACGCTTAGAAGGAATTCCGTCATGTTGGAGGTGTTATTTGTTATGCCAGGAAGTCAGGCAGGCAACGGCGTATCCTGCAGAAGAAGTCACTTGTACTGAGAAGGATGTAATGTACTTGGGATGAGTGAATTGTTTAAAAAGGCCTTGAAGGATTGCAATACAGTAAAACATCAGTTGCTAGCTGCTAAGGAGAGCAAAGCCGAACATTTGCTCTGTTAAACGGTTCAAGAAGTTGTAGTCAGCTCTGTGTATAAGATTTCTTAAAAATATATTTATTTTTTTTTTCCCAAAAATAATCAGAAGGAAAAAACATTTACTTTACTTTGGTCGCTCACTTTCTCCAACGAGATCATCATCCAAGAAGGAAAGACATTTCTTACGAATCTGTCTGGAATATGACTGTGGCAGACACACGCTATGTGGGATAAGTGGGGGATAAGATGCTGCCTCCTGTTTTTATTCTGGTCTACCCCAATTGGAAGAACTTGTTAATTCACCCTCTGCTATGGTTTGATCCCTGCTTGGAGCTTGAATTGAACCTTAATGCCACACTCGTGTCATGGGGTTCAAGGGCACCCCAGATGTCTGTCGAGGTTTGCGTGTGCTGCGGGGTGCAGCCTTCTCCCCAAATGACACTTTATTCTTTGATCTTCTCAGCTGGTGACGGGAGTATGGGAAGGAGGATACAATTTCTTCTGTCAGGATACGCACAGTGGAGGAGAAGCTGATATGAAGGTAACGTAATTAAGATTTATGGCTAATAATGTTTCAAATTGCTTGTGTGTAAGTGGACAGCAGAACAGTATTGATTGTGCAGATTTTGTTCAAACAGCATGCTTTTTTCCTTCTTTTGCAATACAACGGACAATGCATTGTCAAACATGATAGTTAATCTACAATATGTTCATGGTTGGTATTTTGGTGAGTGATTTTTCAGGTGTTCCCAGGTCAAAAAACATGGACGCGGTCTTCAGACTGTGTCCAACCACTACGTGTGGTGACTTCCCTTCTCTTTCTGAGATGGGGTGATGATTTCTTCTGGTCACTGTCCAGACCTCTCCTTTACAGAGAGCACAGCAGGACCAGCTCTGGTTAAATATTTTCTTGTTTCTCCCAGGACACCCCAGGTACACAGCAATAGCCTCATAAAACTGTCTTTGTCATCCTGTTTTCAGTTGTAGCTATGTGTTTGTACCTAGATCTTCTGCGAAGAGACCTGAGGCTGAAGCATTACAGACGATCTCAGCAGTGTCTTCGATCTAAGTAGTGCAGGACAGAATCTGGATTTTAATTACTTAGCTAGTGAAAGGGATCAAAGGCCCCACAATGTGCTTCTAAAACTTGTTTCCTGCTTTCTAGATCATACGTGTCCTGTGGTGGTACTACTTCTCCAAACTCATTGAGTTCATGGATACCTTCTTTTTCATTTTGCGGAAAAATAATCATCAGATCACTGTTCTGCATGTCTACCATCATGCAACAATGCTGAACATTTGGTGGTTTGTTATGAACTGGGTGCCTTGTGGTCACTGTAAGTACTGGGTTATGGTGGGAAACACTTGCAACAAGTGCCCTGTTTTGGTTTTCTTTTGGTCAAACCAAACACCTCTGGTACCTTCAGCTGCAGGATTTGTTCTGTCCCACAATAAGCCGCTTTGCTGAATTGCAGCTATTGCAGATAGTTGCAGGTATTAAACTGCCCACAGAGCCTCTAGAAAAGGCACGCCAATGTTGTTTGCAGAATTTGCCTGACAGCGTGACATTTATCAGCTGCAGGTCTGATACCTGTCAACCTTGTTTTCCCTTTTTTGTGGTGTTTGCAGACCCTCTGATGAAACAATACTCTTTTCCGAGTCAGGACCAGAAGCTTGTTTCAGCTGCAAGATGGCTAATAGTGACTCTCGTCCCTGTATCTGTCAAGTTCACTTGAGATGTTACTTTCTTAATTTAATCCCATTACACCAGTAGCCATAACAAATGATTTCAATTAAAATCTTGTCCCCTGAGTGCTAATGAACTCGAGCGAGTACATCTTAAGTGGAAGATTTCCATGTCTCTCTTGTCTAAATCCTGCTAACCTCTGGCTATCTTGCTTTGATTCTTTAATTTCATTGCTGTTAGCCGACATCTAGTTTCCTAACTGCATTAGCGTGGCTTAGTTGTGGTTCAGATGTCCAGTTTGTAGATACTGGTTTTGTTGAACACTCATCCAAGAGCAGCCTTTTCAAATCCAGTGGATGTGAACGACTGGCAGTGCAGACTGAGAGGCTGGGTTGCTCAAGAGTCTGCTTTCTGAGCCAAACAACATAGAAACTCATATTTGTTTCGTGTTGTCAGCACGACAGTGAGTAATGCTGAACTTATAAAAAAGTGTGCATCTGGAACCACATTCTCCTCCAGGGAAGTCAATCCCTGTTTATACAACAGTCAAAAGTGCAGATACTTGGAGTCTATCTTGTGTTTGTGTGGTCTTGAAAATACTTTTGGGCTATTTCTAGTGATGTGTTTTTCTTCTTCCTTTCCAAGCTTTATGTTCTGCTTGGTCATCACAGTGCTACGCAGTTTGGTGTTTAGCTAAAAGTTTCTTTAATGACTGAAGGTGCTGTATACAAGGACAAATAGAATGGCGAACGTGCAGTTTCTGAAGATATCTGCTGCTTTTGGTTATAAATGACAAAATAGGCTTCTGCCTGGAAGGAAGTGAAATAAGCCTGAAGTTAGATGGGTGAAGTTATCGATTGTTGGGCATGTTTACGTGCCTCCTTTCTATCAGCTTCCTCAGTTCCCTTGAGAAGCCGGAATGTAGATGTGAAAAAGAATAAATCAAGGAAACAAAACCAGCAGGCTGGTAGAAACTGCACAGCTGCAAAGCAGCTCAGCCACTCCGTTGGGTGAGCAAAAAAAAAAACCAAACAGGGGTTGGGGAGGAGGAGGGAATCTCTTGCCTTTCTTCTAAGAAAAATCATATTTTAAATAGTAACATTTTGAATTTGTTATTTTTGAAGGTTCCATGAAACAGCGTGTTCCTGGTAATGCAGTGTATGTTCTTTTTCCTTTGCGCCTTTTTTTAGCTTACTTTGGTGCCACACTGAACAGCTTTATCCACGTCCTCATGTACTCCTACTACGGATTGTCTGCTGTTCCAGCAATGCGTCCTTATCTGTGGTGGAAGAAGTACATCACTCAGGGGCAGCTGGTGAGTGATTAGCGCTTCAGTGCTTCAGCAGACTCTTGTATGAGTGATGGAGTCCTCTTGTCTTTACTGAGTTAGGGAATTTTGGTGGGGGGGTGGAAGAAGGGAGAATGAAGGCTGGTGCCCTCTACATCTTTAAATGCCTAAATCACCTTAGAAATGCAGCTTCTGCACCTCTGTTCGCTCTGTTTTCAGGGCGATGGGCAGCTGGGGACTGGTGGTGTACACGAATCAGTGCTGAGATCAGCGGGATCCTTCTCCACCTCCCCATGTTGTGTGGCTAGATGTGTTTGAGAGTAGCAGCGCTGGGTTTTCTGGGACTCACTAGCCAGGGAGGAGGGAGAAGCTTTTCTTCCAAGCCTGCTTGAGCTGACGTGTTCTTCACTGTACTTGATTGCTCAGGCTGATGTTGAGATGACAGACCAGAAACCAAGTGCAATGCAGTCCACAGCTAACAAGGCCCTTCATTCTAGTCCTGCAGGACAATGGCTTTTCTGTCTCACTTTTGCATGCAGTTGCAAATGGTTTATTAAAAACTGTTCAATATTTCTGGTCTCCTTCTGCACTTTAAGTGGGCAGATTTTTTTTCTCTTGTAATTCTGTGTTGGACTCCTTGCATCCATTTGTATTGTTTCCTGTGTGTACAGTGATGAAGTCCGAATGCTGTGTACTGGAGGTGAAAAGAACAAGAAAATTAAGCAATATGACACATGCTGTAGCGATACTGCACGAGAAACGGGTTTCAATGTGTATAACACGTCAGAACACCACAAGAAAATGTACATGGGTGTTCTGTCTTCCCCATTTTGTAGGTGGGGAAACTGAAGCCTTGAGAGAGACTTTTTTGTTATCTTCCCTGTGCCCCACCCCCCTTAGCTGTGAATATATTTATTAACATTTGCTGGTGATAATGAATAACATTTGCTGCCAGCAATTCGGAGTGTTGATTCTCAAAATCTTTTATGTTTTTTAGCACTCTTCCTTCTGGAAGGAAGGCTAAGTATTGTAGCAGTGGGGATCATTGTTGGGGGGGGTGCATTGCTATGTGGTTTGGTTTTTGTTTTTTTTTTTCCTTCCAGATTTATGCTCTATTCTTCATCCTGGTTGTTTGAGTGCTACAGAGTGCGAGTGTCTGGTTGCTTCGGTTGCTCCCCTGGCTATTGTCATAGCTGCTTTCACTCCCCTGCCTGCTCTGCATGCATAGCTGTTAGGGCAGCAAAACAGCAGAGCGCAGAACACAACAGTCTTTCCCTTTTTAAATAAACATTCCCTAATCTGGTAGCCTTCACGTAAGGATGAATTTTGCCGAAGGCCCTCTGCAGCACTTAAGCCCAAGCTCGGGTTTTCCAGAAGAGATAATTGAAGATAATTAAACCCCGGTTCTCCTCCCTGCCTCCCCGGCTGCCCTGCAGCCTTTACCCCAAAAATTCTTACACTGGAGCCGTATGTCAGGCAGTCCCTGTCTGGGAGAGGATCACAGGACCTGTGTGTAGACCCAGTAATCCCAGAGCTCTTGCAACTGAAGCGGTGAGATGCAGATCTGCTCTGTTAGGATGGTAGAGTCAGACCCCAGTGAGCTCTCACTAAGAAAAAGGGGGTCTTTGTTCCTTAGTGTATTCATAAATCAAGTCTACGTAAATTACTCTAATGATCTAAAATGGAACAACATTAATCAAAGGAAAACACTTAAACAGCAGAATACCACAACCTGAGTAAATGTCTGCTAACTCAGGTTTACGCTGTTAATAAGACAAAGAAGATAAACTTGTCAAGTGCACAGTATTACATATTTTTGACTCGGTTTGGAAATAACTAATGAGATTTTGGTCACTAATGGCTTTTTTCCTCCTTGTATTAATGTACTCCATTTCTCTTTTTTTTCTCTCTCCCCAGACTCAGTTTGTCCTGACAATCTTCCAGACCAGCTGTGGTGTTGTTTGGCCATGTGCATTTCCTCAGGGGTGGCTGTATTTCCAGATTTCTTATATGATTTCTTTGATCATCCTCTTCACAAATTTCTATATTCAGGTAAAAGTAATATTCGTCAACTCTTTGTAGCATTCTGCTGGCTGTATCTCATTGGAAAGCTGTTTACAGAAAGATATGCTTGAAATATCCTTTTGCTATCTCCCAGTAACACGCATATGTTCTTAAAGTACTATACTTGATGGTCTGCCCTCCAACTTCAAATCTTCTGATGTTTTGTATCCGTAATTCAGAACGATTAGCAATTTCAGTAAGCAGTGGCACAAAAAGGCGTTTTACTAATGCAATTTCAACTGCAGATAAGAGAGGGGAAGAGCTTTATGTGAGAAAGAGCTTTCCAGTCTGAAATAAAACAGCAGCCTGTGAACCTGTGAAGCACCCGAAGGAATTGTTCATTACTGTTCTTACAAGGGACCTTTGCAGGCATTTGTTTCTATTTCCATATGGAAAATTGGTGGTTTTGAGTTGTGTTGCTACAAAATTGATTTCATGTCTGAACAGATCCAGGCTCAGTATGTGTTGTTCTGAGCGGTTCATAATCAGGCTCTGTGCAAAGATGTGCCCATCACGGAATCACAGAATCACGGGGTTTTCAGAGTTGGAAGGGACCTCTAGAGGTCATCTAGTCCAACTCCCCTGCTAAAGCAGGATTGCCAGAGCACATTACTCAGGACTGCATCCAGGCGGGTCTTGGAAAGCTCCAGAGAAGGGGACTCCACAACCTCCCTGGGCAGCCTGTGCCAGTGCTCTGTCACCCTCACCGTAAAGAAGTGTTTCCGTGTATTTGAACAGAACTTCCTATGTTCTAACTTGTGCCCATCTTCAGAAAATCAGACCAACACAGCCTACTGCCCCCAAACAAGCAAACTCTGTTATATATTTTAAATGTCTCTTGAAAGACTTGAGCATTTTGGGTCTGGTAAGAGTGATTTGTGAGGGGAAGCGTAGCAGGCTGCCCTATCTCATCTTCCGGTACTTCTTAGAATCGGTCCCATCGTTCATATCACTTGCTGCATATGAATGTGCTAATTAAATGTGATAGTATATTCCAAATATTACTGCACTTTCTTCATCAATGTTACTCATATTTTAACTTTTAACCATTTAACTTTCTTTCACACACACATATTTTGGGAAACGTGCTCTTGTCAGGCAATTGACCCCGTTTGACAAAGACTAATTCATGTATATTTTTTCACTCTGAAATGTTTTTTGGTGTCCTGAGTCTCACTGATCCTGTTAGTTTTTGCTTCCCGTGTTGGCCAGTGCAAATTCCTTTCACGTTTCTGTCTCTGAACTTCCGTCACTGTTCTTGTTTACCCACTTCTCTTGGCTTTGTTTGGGATGGTCACCTGCGGTGCGTCGAACCTCCTTCCCCCCTTGTCGTTCCGAGTATATTCTTCTGCCACAGCCTGCTCATAAAATCGTTTCCCTTGTTCATAATTTACTGTTAACGCAACACTACCAACGCTACCATCATACTATCAAGCCTTTTTCTTTTCCAGTGAACTAATTCTCTTGCAGTGATGAATGAAAGGCATAGTATAGCCTTATACGCAAAAAAATGGTAGAGCTTTGTTAGACTGTGCCACTGTCACGAGGCCTTTAAAAGTGATGGATGCAAGTTTACTTTTGGGTTTCTTGAGTTACTGTGAGGAAGCGGTTATTTATATCTATTTAAGCAAAACCATGTGTCTTTCCTTATATTCTAGACTTACAACAAGAAGGCATCCTCGAGGAGGAAAGAGTATCAGAATGGCTCTACGGCCACTGTGAACGGGTACACAAACAGCTTTTCTTCCCTCGAGAACAATGTGAAACAAAGGAAACAAAGGAAGGATTGAAGACCAAACTGAAAAAGCATTTTGATAACCCCAACAACAAAATCATCTGATTGTAAGCACAATAAGAGTTGTGCACTAATACTCTAATGGCTACTGTAACTATTCCTGCCTAGAATAGTGTGATTTATGTAGGACTTAACCAGTGCAAACACCCTAGAAACTGTATGCAGAACATAAAAGTAGGTTAAAGTTTAAAAATAATTCTGGGCTGTCACTGACCCCGCTATAGACTGTGGAAGGGAGTATTATCGTAGTATCCGACACTGCTGTTGCCTTACTAGTCAATATGATAGGTGCTGAATTATGATTCACAATTTGAAAACACTGTAATCTAAACCTCCATTTTTTTTACTCTAGTTCATGCATGTGATTGTAGAGGTAATTTGTACGATGCTGGTTTCGGTAGATAAACACACATGCCTTAAATTAAAAAGCAGGGCCCAAAGCTTATTACTGGTTTAAAAATTAGGGTATGTTTCAACTTTTCAGTTGACTGACTTTTTATTAAAAAGTCATTTAAAAGAATCCATTGATCATTTTACTGTTCTGTACGTGATACACCATGTTACGTATCTCTTACGCGACACAGTGAAATTGGAAATGGCGCATTTAGTTTTGTATATTTGGCTTTAACTGACTCAACAGTCACGAACCAGATGGAAAAGTTACTTTACCTTTTTAATAGATCTTATTTTTTTATTTGAAGTGTGTCACTAATGTAAAATTAATTGGCGCTTACACAGTCCAGTAAGACTTAAGTATTGTCTCTAAGGTTTAGAGTGTATACAGGGTGGACCCATCTTTTCTTTACTCTTTTTTTTTTCTTTTTCTCTTTTTTTTTTTCCTGATTTCTGAGAATTATTAAATGCTAAATGAAGAGTGGTTTTTAATATGGAAACTGGCAGAATTTCAAGTGTTATTACCATAGCCATGTCCACATTTTAGGAGCTACTGTTTAAGTCTGTGACATATCCGAAAGTGTATTTAAAAATGAAGACAGAAAGATGCTTTTCTGATTGAATTGTCTGTATTTAAGTTGGTATCTGTACTGTTCTTCATGTACCATATGTTCATTTTTAAAATGTGCCTAACACAAACGTGTTTTTTTCCCAAACAAGCAAAATTAAACAGTCTAAGTCATACCTAATGTTTTTTAAGTGTTACTGAAGTGTGCTGGAAATGTCTGTTTCTGTAATGCGAGTTGTGTGTATCACTGGTAATGTTTTGGCTTGTTATCTGAGGATTTGGTTTGAGTGCTTGTTAAAGTTACTCCTTCTTGTAAAATCTTGCCTTGCACGTATGAGGAGTCGGTTGCCAAGCCAATATCTGTTGCTGGTATTCTGGTATCTGCCGTGGTGGAGTTTGGCTTATGAATATTTTATTCATTAAGCTCTGAAATATTGAATTGTGCAAGACATTCTGCTAGTCATTGCTCAAGTTTAACTATTTGTTTTTTGATATTTATATAAATGCCAGTTTTAACATGTTTAATTTGTTTTTTTTAAATTAAACCTTTTTAAAAATTTTTGCACATTTCTTAGGGAATTAATAAGTTCTCCTTTTAGCCTTGTGGGTTTTCATTCCTTGTTTTGAAGGAGACAGTGTCTGTTATGTTTACATTATCAAAGCTTGTGCGTGTCTTCATTTCTAGGTACTGGTTTGCAGAGTCTTTACATAGCTCAGTACAGCAGCTATAATGTTCAAAAATAGGCTGTCTAAATGTGCTAGAAATAAACCCTTGGCTCATCTGAATATACCTACATTGTTAATGTTTGACATAGTTTAATCATTAAAACACTTTTGATGATCTCTGCCTGAATGCTGGTGGGTTTGTACAGATTTATTGCATTGCCCCATCCTGTGTCAGGCCAAGGAGGAGCCGTCGTGGTGGAAGGACAGCTGCAGATATTCAGAGAAATTTAGCGTACCGGAGATTTGGTAACAAATTCCTTACAGAAGCCTTTGGCTGTTAGTGAATGCTGTTCCCTGGGCTGGCAGTAGAACTACTTGTTCGTGTGATGGATTAAACCCCGCACTGGGATTACTGACTCACTGAACGCGGAGCAGCCCAAACGGCTCCGAGGCGATGAGTGCCAGGAGCAAAGCTTAACGTGGCCGAGAAGGACTTTCTGCCTCAGATATCCTGTCTATAAAATGGCAATACTACCTCTCTCCTGAATGGGAGCATTTTTGCAATTGCCTTTTAGCTCCCCTTGCCCGTCGGTGATCATTTATGAGCCCTCTCCGATTCGAGTGTTTAATCAGTGCATTGCAACGAGCCCAGATAACCTCGTGATGGACTTAGTAAAACCAGAACTTATGTAGCTGTCTGTCTTCTCTCTCACAGGCTCTTGAAACAAGAAACATAGTCCAGGGAGATGGGGTTTGCACTTTGTGTGAAAGGCTGAGCGGTTTCATGCTCTGCTGCTCTCTTCTCGGAGGGAGCTCCAGATGCCTGAGATGGTCACAGAGACAAAACTGTCTCCTGCACTTGCAAATTCAACTTTGCAATTGAGTGTTTTTCTAGGTGGGGCCCAGTAAGGTGCAATTCATCGGATGATAAGCGAAATCTACAGGGAGTACGTAGAAGGCAGAAGCCACAGCACCAATCTGGCCTTCCCTGGTCAGCCAGCGGAGACTCGGCTGCTCCACTCCAAACCTAGCTGTCAAGGTCAGTGGCACACGGTGACAAAATGTGATGGCTTTATCATCGTTTGCCACCATGTAGACCCAGTGACTTTGTCCAAAACTGGCAGGAGATGTCGTCTTGGGAAGATGTATAGCATCAATAGGGTAGAACATTGTGGCTCCTGGGTGCTCTTCTACAGTCTCAGCAGCAACTGAAAAGTGTCCGAGAGCTGTAGGGGTTAGATCAGCCACCACTGTACCGTAACTGACAACCAGACTGGTGGACTGAGGCGGGAGCCTTGGGTCTGCCTGCCTGGCTCAGCTTCCAATGCGTTGCCTGACCTGGGGCAAGTAACAGCCTTTGGATTGCCTCAATTCCCCCATCGCCTGCAGTTTTCCTAACAGATATAACTGTGGTTGGTTTATAAAGTGGTGTGGATCATAAGAGTTCTCCGAAAGGACTTTTGAGTTGTGAAGGCTGGAGAGATGAAAAAAGACCAACTTCTGCCAATGGGGTGGAGAGGTTTCATGTAAAGTTGGCTGAGGAGAACAAAACGCTTCAGTACCTATTTGCAAAGAGCGAATGATGAAGCTTCAGACTGTTAGGTTAAGATGTCACTCAGCTCATGACCTAATCAAATCCCTTTGCATACTTAGGCCCTAGAGCCTGAGTGATGGAGAGGGAAGTACTTCTGTTAAGCTGTGAATGGGATCGGTAATCTCGAATGGCCAGAACATAGCCTTTCTTATGGTGGTCCTGGTGTGAAGACCCAAGTGCTGTGTGATGGATGTTCAAGTCACCCCTGGGGCTGGGGTCACTCAGGCATTGGGTTTCCTGAGTTGGCAGAGGGTAGTGGAAAAGCAGAGGACAATTCTGGAAACCCAGGAATTCTTTGTGGTGGATTGTGTATTTTACATAACACAAGGCAGATATTAAGTAAGTGCTGGAGCTTCTGATAGGACTTCTGCCACCAAAATCGGGCAAGGAAAGCCCCAAAGCCCCAAACGTAATGGAGATCTGTTCTGGGGGTTGCCTCTACCTTTGATATTTGGTAGCTGTCTTGAGGCGTAAGTTGATGATAGGAATGTGTGTGTGTTGTATGAGAGTGGAACATATGTTATTAAAAGGCGTGCGTTATTCAAAAAAGAGATGTAAAACTAAACTAGATGCTGAAGAAAATTATAAATAAAATGAGAGGCTGAATTACTTCAACAGTGTGGGTTCTGCTGGGAATCCCCTTGAAGCAATGCAGGGGGTGATTAAAATATGGAAAGAGATCTTGTGTTAGAGAAATGCTGCTGAGAGTTGTGTCGGTGAAGACAAAGGTGATTAGTTGTAATCACCAGGTTGTTATAAGAACAGGTTTAAAAAGCGAACTTGAATTACATTTTCAACTTTCAGTCCATTTAATTTAAATAGATGTATATACAAAACAAGATCCATATGTTTCTCAATTTCAGTAGAAGCTCAAGTTCCCAGGGGCTCCCAGGACATGACAGTAGCAGAGGCATTACATTTTAACTCAAAAGGTGCTAAAATCATATCAAAGGGGGGAAGTAAGTAAAAAAGGTCCAGTTAAAGAAAAGAAAAGTTTGTTTTGTTTAAGTCAGTCAAGCTGGGATGTAGAGAAGGAGGAAAAAGAATTACATCTTGTGTTTTAAGGATATATAATGTAGATACTATGTTTTCTATAGGAAGAATATGAGAAGTGGTACCTGGTAACCAGTAGGCTTGGTAGTCTGATTTCAGTATCATGAAAGGTTTCAGAATAAACAGGAAGAATCGTTGAGTACAAGTAAGTAAACAGAAGATGAGAGAAAATGTAACAGCTTTTCTAGAAGTGATCACACCTGAGTTACCCATATTGTTGTTTAATAAAAAACACTGTGTAGACAAAGGAAATACATCTTCCATCCAGCTGGAATAGGTACTTTTTTTAATCTTGGAAAGGATTATCTAAACTGGAGGGTGTGGTGACCAGCAGCAGGATCTATGGACAAGCAAGGGTCAAACTGATGAGAAGATGGTTTGTCTCAATGCTTTCAGCCTGAACGGAACCCATTAATAATGTTTTAGTAATGACCTTGGTATAAAAAGTAGGAATATTTGCAGTGATGTTTGTAGATGACAACATTAGGAAGCGCTGTCAGTGCCAAGGAAGATTACATATCCTACAGCAACCGCCAGATGACCTTGATGGTTGGAGTAAGAGAGATGGGATTAGTGTAAATCCCCTTTAGAGACCAGTAACAACATTTCAGATGTTTCCATGGGTCTTTTAGCTGGCAATGACTGAAGAGGGGAGAAGAAAAGGTATCTGAGAATCATCTGTTCAACAGCTTAGAGCTGCTACTATAAAAAAAAGAGGGGGGAAAAAGTCTTATTTGCTAATTAGTCTGTTTTTAGTAGAAAGAGGAACTTGCTAGAGTGGGAGGGTGAGGCTGAGGCTCTGGTGGGACTCCCTTTTGACAAATACACATTTTTTTCCCTCACTGTGCTCACCTACTCTCAAGAAAACGGATTATAAAAAGTCAGCCGTACAGAGGAGTTACTGGGATGGTCAGAGAAATGGAGAAGTCTTGCAAAATCAGAGAGTAGCAAGACCAAGGTTGAGAAGGAATGTAATCACAGCCTACACAGACGTCACGACAGTAGACAGCATGAAGGAAAACGAGCTATTTTAATTGTGTTGACACAAAACAGATGGGTATAAGCTAGTCAAGAGTAAACAGGATAGAAATTGGAAGAGGGCCTTTGTGGGAATATGGTTCTGGAGCAGTTTGCCCCCAAGAGTGGTGTGGAGGTCTGGGGGGTTGCTTGGAGACAGGGCACTGGCCACTTTTAAAGTCTGTAGGACCAGGGGATGGGACTCCCTGGTGTGATGCTCTTTGTTTGGCAAAAAGCAGCTGTTGGTGCCTCTGTGAAACTATGTTTAGGCAAAATGCTGCCCAGCAGAGAGAGGAGTGAGAACAAAAGTGAGAGAAACTACCCTGCAGACACCAAGGTGAGAGAAGAAGGAGGGGAGGAGGTACTCTAGATGCTGGTGCAGCCTGTGGAGAGGATCACACCAGGGCAGAGGCAGCCTGTGAAGGACCACGTGGTTGAGCAAGTGGACATACCCTGAAGGAACTGCAACTTGTGGAGAACTCACACTGGAGCACGTCTGTCCTGAAGGACTGCAGCCCATGGGAAGGTCCCACTCTGCAGCATGCAGAGGAATGAGCTGCAGAGAGGAGCTGTTATGGACTGACCACAACCCCCCAACACTACTTGGAGCAGGGAGGAAGTAGAGGGGTCAGGAATGAAGGAGTGAAGCTGTACCTTGGAAGAAGGGGGTAAGGGGAAGATGGCTTAGTTTTTGTCTTTGTTTCTAACCATTCAAAGCTATTTAAATTGGTAATTGATTAAATTATTTTTCCCCAAATCTGTTTTGCCCGTGATGACTATTGGTGAGAGACCTCGCTATCTTTATCTCAACTCACAAGCTTTTCATCTTATTTCGCCCCCCAGTCCTCTTGAGGCGGAGGAGAAAGTGGCTAGGTGGGTGTCCGGCAGCTGGCCAAGGCCGCCCCACCACACCTGGGCACTTTTTCTTCTTACAAATCCAACAGTTTGGGCAGAAAGCAGCTTCCTCAATTATAAGGAAGATCTGTCAAAGGCCACGAGGTACCATGGCACGAGAAAGCATAGCCTGAAGGTGATAAGCCATCGTGGTGCAACCGGAGCTCTGGTACTCTGGGAAAACATGTTTCCTGGAATGAAGCAATCACTTTTTATTTTATTTTGCTTCTTCCAAGTCTAGTTCATGTTAAAGCAACACCTTTTCCAGGAATCTGGCCTATAATTCTTGGAAAGGTTTTAAAGGCAGTGGAGGAACCTCCTGTTTGCTGAGGGAGGGTATCACAGTGGTATCGTGTGGAGGAAGCCCATGGTCTGCAGAAAAGTCCTAAATTTGCTTGGGATAGGAATTGCTTCACACCCTTCAGAGGCAGCTGGAGCTCTGGCTTTTCAAACAGGGATGGACCAGCTGCGTGACAGCAAGAAATGCCAAATCATTCTGGTTGCGTTTCATTTGGGAACAGGTAAAAACTTCAAAGGAACTAAATCTGTTGACATAAAAATGCAATCCTATATGAGTTGTCTCCACCTGTGCATTTGCTGCTCCTGAGCTGATGTAATGGGAAATGCACAACCCCTATGGCACAATTGCATTCTTACCGCCTTAGACTTGTCTAGGTGGATATTCACAGCATTCCCTCTAGGATTAGCCAGCACCAGAGGTAAATGCTATGTGATGATGAATTACCTGGGAAAAGTATTTAAAGTGAAACCAAGTGAAATTTCTTCCGTGGATAGTGAAGCAAGGTATTGTGGTATTTGTGTAGTTGATGAGCCATATGGTGTCTCATCCCATTTAGCAAGCACAAAGCATGTCTTCACGAACTGTTCTGTCTGCCACTAGAAGCCAAATGTTTACTAACTGCTACTAATTCAAATTTACCAGCTGTTGTAGGAAATCAGAAGCTCAGCTCACATAGCAGAAATAGGAGCTTTTTGAAAAGGAAAAAAAAAAAAAAATCTGTAGCCTAAGTTACCTAAGTACCTTGCTGCCTTTAAAATCAATAGGATCTCGGTGCCTCAGGGCCTTCTAGGTCTAAGTTCCTAGCGTGTTTCTGTACCTTTAGAATGATTTGCCTCTCTGAAAGATCTTGCTTTGCTTCCCACAGCATTCAGGGTTGGGAGAAAGAGCGAGAGAGGCTCTTGGTGTGTTGAGCTCTTAGGGACTTTAGACATCTTTGATGCAAATGCACTTTTGCTCAGTAGAATAGTGATGAGTTTGCCGAAAAGACCAGGAAATACCTCCCATGCATACAGATGGCATAACTATTATCGGCTGACTAGTATCAGCTTTGTTTCCTTTTTAAATTGTTTGTACAGATTTTTGTGAATCATAATGAAAAAGACCCTTCTGTCCTCAGAAGTTTAAATAAAGAGCTAAGAAGTCATCTTTACATCTGACTCTGGTTTCCGCACTAAGTAAATGGGAAGAATTGCTGCCCATTCCTACCGGTATAAAGCTGTGCAAGCAGAGTTTGAAACGTGTGGGAACTCCTGAAACCAGACCAGGCGATTTGGTGATAGATGCTCTGCAGGGTTTGTCAACATTTTTTCAATATGCGGTATTTACCTAAAGTTCCTTTGCAACACAGGAAAATCATATCAATTAACAACTAACTCTTGTTTTGTCAGAAAAGAGCAAGATACAAGGTTTGCAGAAAACTCCAAAAGTGCAGGGCCAACTACCTGGCTCCAGCTGGCCAGAGCGCTTAGCAAAAACTATAGTCAATGTGAGATTTTACTTTATGAATAGAAGTAAAAAACAGCCCCAAACCCAACCAAACAAATAACACCCCCCCCCCCCCCCCAAAACTCTCTGGAGCAAAACCCATCCATCCCACCCTGCCAAAACAATGCCAAAACAAACAAATAAAATAAAATAAACAAACAAAAACCCACAAAAACAAACAAACAAACAAAAAACAAAACAAAACAAAACAAACAAAAAAAAAACCCAAACAAACAAAACCTCAACTATGTTAAATTTTGCCTTCTGGCCTCAAAAGTGGAGAGAGCAGCTCTAAGCAGCTTCCCTAGAGGTCTTTTATCTCTTACGCAGGCGATTTTGAGGAGGTTTAAGGATGACGTAAGCAAGCACTGGGATTTTAAACCAAGTCCTCCAAAAGTCAGGTCTGGTTAAACCCAGGACTGATGTCAGCCTTGCTGGCTGAGGAGGAGAAGCAGAGGAGGCGGCAGGGAGACCCGGGAAACAGGGCGAGCATCGGGCAGCCCGGGGATCCCAAAGAGGGGAGGGAAGGAGGGAGGGAGAGAAGGAGGGGGATAACGGGGCAGCGCACCCGAGGGGATGCGCTGTGGACCGATGCCCTCTCCTGGCGGCACCTGTGAGGTGGCAGCTGGGGACAGACCGGCGACTACCTGCGCGGTGGGACCAGCAGGATTTCATGAAAAGCTGGAGCTGACACCAGTGACAAACCTGCCGGCGTTTAGTACAAAGCAGGATGGCGTGTAAATATTTACATTGCGATACAGATGTCACAGCCAGAGACTTTTTTCTTCCTTCTTCAAAGAACACCTTTAGCCCCTTTTTGAAAGAGGAGGACCGGACAGAATGGTAAGTATTAGGTAAACAGAGCTCCTGTCCTATATTGGAAGAATCTCTACAGTAGATCCTAGTAGTACGGATGATCAGAATATAATTAATTTTGCATAACTGAGACAAGAATAAAACAGCACATCGCCCTTTATTTCACCGCTGCAAAGACTTTGTAATCAAGAGCTTTTCCCAGTGTGGAAACAGGGGTCGTAAAGGAAGAGGAGATTAAAAGCAAGCATATCCTACGTAATGGCTTTTACGATGCATCTGACCTTGATTACACAAATAACCATGGGAGCGCTGGCTTTTGGGGAAAAACAGGAGCTGTTTTGATTAAAATTATCAGAATGCAGGTTTGTGTCTCCTGATACCCAGGACTATTTCAGAGCATTTTATAGGTAGAGATGAATGAATGCATTTAAGCAGGGAAGAAAATAAGAAAAAACTCATTAAACTCAACCTAAATCTCAAATCAAATGTATTTTTACATTAAAGCTTGACCTGTAATGGTTATTAACATAATACATCACCACCTGCCCAGCAGATACAAATGGCTGGTAATTATTTAATAGCCTTCAGTAGTTATCGTGCTTTACACTAGATAAAGTTGGGTGAGCAAACCCCAAAATATCTGGCCTTGGAGGAGGACCAGGAAGGGTGGTGCTAGGGCAGCAGCTCCTCTGTATTAGAGAGCAAAGCATCCTCCCTGCTCCAACACCTCAGAGTTGTGCAGATCAGACTGACTCACCTGTGAGCAAACATGAAAATATACAGAATTATGGGAGTGTAGGAAGAGTGAGCTTCCAAAACAGCATGGTGAGGTACGGAGGGATTTGGTTATGTTAATTAGAATTAATGATAATCAAGGTCCCACAGTTGTCCAGAGATCACAGCTGAAGCACAGGGGAAAGACCACTGTTGGCCCCTTCTTTTGAGCGAAGCAGGAGGATATTTAGAAAAAAATGAGGGAACACAGTTCAGTGGAAAACATTTGGAGGAAGCAGAAGACACATAAACTGCCAGAAGAAGAAGCTAACGAGGAGAGAGACTCTAGCGGGCAAGGAAGAAGTATGCCCTGGTGGCAGTTTTGAGAAGAGAGAGACAGGAAGAGAAATTGGAGAATATGAACTGAACAGCTTTTGTATGCAGCAAGGCAAAGGAGATTCTGCGTAGATGTGAACACGACACCAGATCAGTATTCTGATCGGCTGCATTTACTGTCTGTCTCAGCAATAGGTGCTTAATGAACACCCAAACCAACTCCTGCTCTCTGCAGGTCAGCTGCAGCTCAGGCTTGATGCAAGGGTAGGTTTCCTTTGAGCAGCGCTGACACATGTATTCTCTGTCTTTACTCCTTTCTTCCTTTGGCCTTACGTCAAACAGCCGCATTCGCCGTCTGGGCACGGGTTTGCTTCTCGGGGTGTTGGTCTGGGTCAAATGATTACCAGGTCAGCTGGCAATCAGGCTGCCTCTCTTCCTCTAATCTGTACAGAAACCTGGTGGTGGACTTCGACTGCAGACACTGATGTTGCTGTTGCTAGTAGCACCTTCTGGAATAGGCTACCTGGTAATGTTTTTCTTAATGAAAGCTCTTTTGCATCTTATAACTTCTCTCCAGTCTTGATGGCTCTTGCTGAGTGGGATCATTTAAAATATCTCTAGAGGGGGAAATAGGTTGACATTCAGGTTAGCATGAATAGCATCCCAATACTGATGTTGAAACAAATGCTGCAACTCTTGGTGGTCATGTTAACCCTTGACACCTTCCCGATGGAGCAGTTTGGCTAGCTGTGTGTTGTAAGGGAACACCTCTGTCCTGGCATCTGGCCTGTGTCCTGGGCAATGGGAGCTCAGCACAAGCTGACACCCATCCCGGGGGAAAACTGAAATACAGTGGAGTATGGGGGCAACAGGAGAGGAACTCTCCTCAGTCCCACCAAGCTCCCCTTGCCCATCCTCAGCACTGTGCTCTGCTGGAGCACCACTGAGGGGCGAGGATAGTCAGTGGCTGGGAGCAAGTTTTCATTCCCTCCTCTCAGTGATGCTCTGGCATCAAAATACTGTCCCTTCAGATGCACACACTGCAGTGGTCTGGCAAGTGCCTGGGAACCCTCTCCTGGGGAATACCGTGCCCGTCGCCTGAACACCAGGTTCCACTGAGGTCCTAAGACAACATTTCCTTGCTCTTTATTTTAGCTGATATTTTTCAGTTACATGTCATAGGTTTTTTCCCTATGGAAAAAAATGAGTTTCTCCATTTCTGTCAAAGTGCACTATGGAGAAACACAACACAAAAATACGCTCCTACAAGCAGTACTAAAACATAAATTGAAAGAAGATACACAGTCTTAGGTGTCCGGGACCCTGCTTGATGTTTGCCATACTAAAGCAGCCACCTGTAAAGCAAGCCTTGTCCTGTCAGCTGCTGAAAGATCATATCGCTGCAATGCAGCAACTTTCTCTCAAAAATAATGATAAGAAACACATGTAATGATTGGACCAGAAAAGCCCTTAAGTTGCAGAATTGTAATAACTTTGCTGGCTGTTGAGATGCAGGTTCCTCCTGAGGGAAAGGTTATACGTTAATCATTCATGGTATAATGTGAAGAAACCGGGTCATAAGGAGACCGAACATGTTCTAAAAATAATGTAATCTGGTGGGGAAATGAAGAGGTTTGCAAGATGCCAACTTAGAGGACACTCTGGCTTGACTCTTTTGTCCTTTGAAACTGAAGATCCCGGATCAAATCCTACCTGAGCCTTTAGCAGCATAGGAACTGAACGAGTAAAGGCAGAATCCCATGCTTAACTTCTAATAGAGGGAGGTTGGATATCCAGTCCACTAATGTTTGGTGGGGGTGACCTTTTTCACTGATTCCACTGGGCTTTTAGGCAACTTGAGATATTTTGAAGTAGTTTCTCTGTACTTAAGATGGCTGAAGTCTTTCACTTGTCCTCACTTTTTGAGGATGCCTATTGGCAAAGCGTCTGTGTTTCCAAGTCCTCTGTCTACCAGAGAGCATCAAGATTTGGGGAGCTGCAGACTAAAGCGAGGGACACCTCATGGCTGTCCTCAGCTGCCTGAAGGGTGATACAGAGGAGGAAGAGTGCCTTCTTCTTGGAGGGGCACAGCAGAAGATCTAGAGGTACAATGAAAGGACAAAGGCATAAATTGCAGCAAGGGAAACTCAGATTAAATATACGGGTAAAATCCTTCACAGTGAGAGCAGTGAAAGACTGGCACAGGCTTCCCAGAGAGGCTGTGGGATCTCCATCCTTGGAGATGTTCAGATTTCAGCTGGTCGGGCCCTGAGCAGCCTGCTGTAACTTTGAAGTTAAAGTTGCATTGAGCTGGGTGATCTCCAGAGGGCCCCTTTAACCCAAATTACTCTGTGATTGTGGCAGCGCAGAGAGCCAGAGGAGACAGACATCTGGGATCTTGTTTACAGGAGGAAGCAATTGCGACAGCTTTGCTCCTCCAAAAAAGTGAAGTACCTTGGACTCAGCCCAAGCCAAGCACACCTGCACAGGAGGTGCCGCAGCGGAAAGTCGGTGACAAGTTTGTAGCGTATGAACTTCTTTGCATAGATGAACTCTTAAGAGTGGCTAAGAGGAGGAAGTAAATGTCACCCTAAAGCAAACAGTTTGAAGCCTGAACTTTAAAAAATTATCGTTGCAATAATAGGACAGATAGCACAACCTTGTCCTTGCCTTCCCCCCCTCTACCCCACCTGAGCAGCACTGAAATGCAAAGGCTGGCACCAAAGGGCTCCTGCTTCTCTCTCCTCTGGAATTAATGCTTCATGGGCTGTCCTGCTCCAGGACCACCAACTCTCCTCCAGAGCTAGGTCTTCTCTTCCTGAATGTTTCAGCTACCTACACTCCAGGAGGGCTAAATTACAATTTTCATTTATTTTGTGATGTTGTATGTTCCGTGTTTGTTAATACCTGATGTCAGAAGAATTCACTCTCACTTCCTAAGTCCTTTACTCTTTGTCCTGTCTCCGTTCAGCTACCTCAACATTTTACCAAAGATTCAGGTTGTACTTAGTCCATTTGTTACTTTGATTCTTTATTCTGCACTCTGCTTCCTACAGCTAAGGAAACACCCATTCAAATGCCCCTTTGCTTCCCAAGGACCGCATGCATCAAAGCTCACCTGTTCTATAACGCGTAGAAGAAAAAAGTGACAATAGCTCGGTTTGTAACCAGTGCTACTGAACTACCCTATTAGTAATGGAGTGCTGCTTACCTGTACCTGTCTTCTACAAGGATTCAGTCAAACGGGGAACTAACCCTTAAAGAAAGGCAAGTCATAAAGATGAAATAGAAAACAAAGCTGGAAGAGAAATGTCTTGCACGCTTGGAGATAACGAGAGAAAGTGTTACCAAGGGCTTGCAGGTGGTGTTTTTGGAATTTGTTTCACCAAGGGAACAGCCTGCTATCTCCTATAGAGGGAAATAAGGGCATTTATCAAAGATACGTTGGTCGTCTTCGTCCATGCTCTGCTGGATTGCAGCTTGGAAGTGCCGCCGCTTTTCATGAGGGAGTCATGGCTGATGGGACCTACTATTCCTTCTGTTACTGATTACACGGTCTGCCGAACCTTGCGTGTCACCTACTCTTAAACTGGCACGCCTTGCAACATCCTGGCTGTCAATACTTGCTGTCTCCAAGCTTCAAGTGGTGCGGAAGACAGCTTTGTTCCTACCCCAGGACACTTTGTCCTCCTGCTCTGTCAAGGCCCCGGGGGAACATTGCTAACTCCTTCCTGTAATTGCCTACAAGTGGCAAAGCCAAAGACTCCCAAGAGCAGGGAGGCTGAATCAGGCTTGGTGGGGTTTTGCTTTTTTCGGTCTCGATTCTCATTCCGTCTACAGGCTGTAAAATACAGAGATCTCTATCGGTTTAATGCTATTAGGAAAGTAAAAGAACACAAAGGAGGACACAGAAAACAAAACGGAGGGGGCAGCAGGCAGGTTGGGTGCGGCGCATTCTCACCCACGAGCGCAGGGATTAAAGTGACTCACTGACACATCAATGCTGAGGCACAGGGAGCCTCTCCAACATTTCCAGCTAGCGAGATCATTTATTGTAGTGAAATGATTCAGTGACCTTAAGAAGCAGCCAGAGGCTCTCTCTGGAGACTGCTGGAGAGGCAGAGTAATCTAATAGATGGGAAACTGCACTGAATACATCTTTTCTTGGTCTTGTTAATGATCTCAGCACGCACAGCTCATTACAGCTCTCTGAAAATAGTTGGCAAGTTGTTCCTGAGACTTTCAAATCATTTTGGGGCTGGTACTCAGTTACCACTGAAAAGTATAAAGCATGTTTGAGCTGTGTAGTGTTTAATTTCCAATGTAATTTTTGAGATCTCTCGTAACATAGGTGTCCATTTCTAATTTATTAAGGTCACCACAGAGCACTTTCCCCTAAAAAAAATTTTAAAAATCCACCCGAAGGCAAAACTGGAAAAACATGGGGCATTTGGGCACAAACTGCACAGAGCTTGGCGCAGAAAGGAAAAATTCAGCCAAGCAGCAGGTTTAGGTGACTTTCAAAGTTTGTTACTCCCAAGTTTTACAATTCTGGAAAATTCTTTAAATTTCACGTAGCCGTGCTAAATATGAAGGCACATCATGTGAAACAGGAGCTAGTAACACCCAGAACAAGCAGATAATGTCTGCCTCCAGAACAACCTTATAAACATCCCTTTCAAACTTGTGCTTATGAACTGCTGCTTACAGCTCCCACACGACTCAAACAGGAATTTGCCCTTTGCACACTCAGGTGACACGGCGATTCCTGAAGTTACGCTGGAGCATTTGCAGCACTGTGGGGCCCTTCATGCCAACTCTGTGGAAACTGCTGATTTCTCAAGATCCTGAAAGTCAGGCCAACTCTTCTGCTGCCTGTAGGCTCCGGCAAAGCTTTGGTTTGCATACTAACAAAGAGCCGGTATCAAGGAAGAAAGGGAAGCAGGAAAACTGAAAGTGGCAGCTGACTGCCCCACCGGAGGTACTTACCGGGCTTGTTTAGCCAAGGAAGGGTTCGAAGGTGGTTGGAAGTCATTTTACCTTGTGAACTTTCTCTGTAGGTTGTCAAAGACAGTGACAGAAAATGGACCAGAGCAACGTGCAAGGGATTATTGTGCGTCCTGCACCAGCAGGAAGCCCTTTCCCATCTTGTCCTCTTTTTTCCCTCTGTGTTGTGTAACGTGGTGGGTATGATCTTAACAGCAGATATTTATCCCAAATCCTGCCATTTATTTGATTATTTTCCCTAAGAAGATGTTTGTTCTGAACGAGATGACTGATTCAACATTTTTTTTTCCTTTTGAAAAGTTTGCTGAATGGGAGCGAGAGGCAGCTTTCCCTGAATGAGTAACCACTTAAACTTGGCATTCCAAATAGCTTAATGTTGCTGCTTTTTTTTTTCACTGTTACATGACTAATTAGGTGTTGTAGTGGTTGCTAAAGTCATGGCTGAAAAGTCCCTTTGCACAAGTTCTTTATATACAAATAAGTGAGTTTTATGGCTTAAAAAAAAAAGAAAAAAAAGCCTCAGTGAGCTCAGGTGTTGCCTGATGCCAGCAATCTCAGCCTCTGGGATGGTTATTCGCTAAAGGTCTGATACCTGATCCCAATCACCATTTTCCACGTGTCCCTCAGAAAAGCTACAGGACCAGGTCTTAATGCCAGTAGACGGTATTGCCCCTTTTCTTGATGTTGCTTTTCTTTTTTTTCTGTACAAAATTTTCTAGGGATTAATTTCAGTGATATGACTGTCTTAAAGGACAATACGTATTCGAAATCTTGTGTGTCCCAAATATGCACAAGAGCGGCAAGATAAGAAGACATCATGTTTATGTGCAAGAGAATTTATAAGAGCATCTCTTGCTTGCCCCTATTTAAAACTTAGATATTTTAAGTACATTTTAAATGAGGAGGGCAATCAGCAAAATTAAGTGGGTGAACAGTAGCTAAGAATGGAAATAATCAAGCCAGAGGACTAAACTGTAGCCGGTCCATGTGGAAAGGAGAGAGGACTCACAGAATCACAGAATAGTCAGGGTTGGAAGGGACCTCTGGAGATCATCTAGTCCAACCCCCCTGCCAGAGCAGGGTCACCTACAACAGGTTGCACAGGACAGCGTCCAGGTGGGTTTTGAACGTCTCCAGAGTGGGAGACTCCACAACCTCTCTGGGCAGCCTGATCCAGTGCTCCACTACCCTCAAAGCAAAGAAGTTCCTCCTCATGTTAAGATGGAGCTTCCTATGTTCAAGCTTGTGCCCATTACCCCTCGTCCTATCAATGAGCACCACTGAAAAAGGCTCCTCCCATCCCTCTGGCATCCTCCCTTTAAGTATTTGAAAGCATTAATAAGATCCCCCCTCAGTCTTCTTTTCTCTAGACTAAAGAGACCCAAGTTCCTCAGCCTTTCCTCATATGAAAGATGTTCTAATCCCCTAATCATCTTCATAGCCCTTTGCTGGACCCTCTCCAGCAGATCCCTGTCTTTCTTGAACTGGGGAGCCCAGAACTGGACGCAGTACTCCAGATGCGGCCTCACCAGGGCAGAGTAGAAGGGGAGGATGACCTCCCTCGACCTGCTGGCCACACTCTTCTTCATGCACCCCAGGATGCCATTGGCCCTCTTGGCCGCCAGGGCACATTGCTGGCTCATGGTCATCCTGTTGTCCACCAGGACTCCCAGGTCCCTTTCCACAGAGCTGCTCTCCAGGAGGTCAGCCCCCAACCTGTACTGATGCATGGGGTTATTCCTCCCCAGATGCAGTATCCTACATTTACCCTTGTTGAATTTCATTAGGTTCCTCCCTGCCCAACTCTCCAGCCTGTCCAGGTAACGCTGTAAAGCAGCACAGCCTTCTGGCGTGTCAGCCACTCCTCCCAGTTTAGTGTCATCAGCAAACTTGCTGATGGTACACTCTATCCCTACATCCAGATCATCGATGAATATATTGAACAGGACTGGACCCAGTACTGACCCTTGAGGGACACCACTTGTTACTGACCTCCAACTAGACTCTGCACCACTAACCACAACCCTCTGTCAGCCAGTTCTCAATCCACCCCACTGTCCATTCATCTAGCTTGCATGTGAGGATGATGTGGGAGACAGTGTCGAAAGCCTTGCCAAAGTCAAGGTAGACAACATCCACTGCCCTCCCCTCATCCACCCATCTAGTCACTTCATCATAGAAGGCTATCAGATTAGTCAGACACAACTTCCCCTTAGTGAATCCATGTTGACTACTTCTGATAACCTTCTTTTCATCCAGGTGCTTTGAGATGATACCCAGCACAAGCTGTTCCATCATCTTTCCAGGGATGGAGGTGAGGCTGACCGGCCTGTAGTTTCCCAGGTCATCCTTCTTGCCCTTTTTGAAGACTGGAGTGACATTAGCTATCCTCCAGTCCTCAGGCACCTCACCTGTCCTCCAGGACCTTTCAAAGATGATGGAGAGCGGCCCAGCAATGACTTCCCCCAGCTTCCTCAGCACTCGAGGATGCATCCCATCAGGCCCCATGGATTTGTGGATATCCAGTTTATCTAACTGATCTCTAACTTGCTTCTCGTCAACCAAAGGAAAGTCTTGCTCCCTCCAGACTTTCTCTGTTACCTGCAAAGTCTGGGTTTCCCAAGGACTGGCCCAAACAGTGAAGACAGAAGCGAAGAATGCATTTAGCAACTCCGCCTTCTCTGCATCGTCTGTCACCATGGCACCTGTCTCGTTCAACAGCGGGCCCACATTTTCCCTAGTTTTCCTTTTGTCTCCTCTGTACTTAAAGAAACCCTTCCTGTTGGCCTGGACTCGCACGGTGAGGAAGGAGTAGTGGGAATTTGTGTCTGACCAGGGCGCAGGCAGTGTGCTTTTGAAGAAGGCATGAAAACTGCTGCCGGTTAGAGGCACTAGGACGCCGCTATTTTAGCAGCACTCCTGAAGGTGTGATTCCTCATACAGAGCTTTCCAGATCAATTTGCTGCCTTTGTCAAGGTGAATTGGAGTCATGAACATATTGTGGAAGGAATAGACAGAACATCCTGACTTTCTGTGTCTTTCTCATTTTGCAAGAACTTCTGCTTAGCAGCCTTGAAGTTATTTGGGAAGTGTGTGTGCATGTGGGGGCTGTTGTTCAAAGCAATTTTCACTTGTGTATCAACAGCAATAAAAAAGGCACTTTTTGACACAAAATTAGACTATCCCCGAAGAAGCAACTAGCTAAAATGCAGCTAGAAGAAAGGTAATTCAGAAAGCAGCAGTAAAGTTAGTGTGGTCTCAGTGCTTTGGAATGAGCAGTACAGCACCACAGGTACATTGTTTACATAAGGTTAAGATGTATAAATAACATCACATAGTCAGCAGGAGTTCCTGCCAAACACAGGCTGTGGGCTGCGGGTGTCCCTACAGGTTTCTGTCCAAACACACAGGTTCCCTGTCTGCTGCCGCTCCTCATTCATTTTCTTCCTGCTCCTGGCGGCCCCACAGAGGGGAACCAGTGTCAAGGTCTGGGGTTTCAGGACAGTCAATGACAACTCGTGTTTGTTCAATGCACACTGTGCCGTACCTTCTGTCCTTGGTCTCTGCTTTTCCATGTCAACGCTGACAGCAAGGTCCCTAGATCTGCAGGGCCAGGACCGTGCCACATGGTGCCCCCCCTCCCTGCTGTCACAGCTGCGAGTCTGGAGGCTTTAGTTCAGTAACAGCCTGTGCAGAAAAAGCTGTTGGGATTCATCTTCATGAAGGACAAATGGACAAGTGAATTGCAGAAAAGACAAAAGACAGGCTTGTCCTTCTGTGCTGATAGGAGCACAAGGTGTAAGGAAACCCAGTGGTACTTATTATTAAACTCCCACTGCAGTTTGTGCTGCAGCATGACAGCGGATATGTAGGCAATCACTGGAGCGTGTCATCAAATTACCAGAAAATTGCTGCCCCGTGTTATTAGATATGCTGAAAACTGAACTGTATTTAGTTTCAAATGCAGGGTCCATCTTCTGTGAGGGCAGTGGTTTGTTCGGAGCAGACTCAGAACAACCTGCAATACCATGCCGCTCATGTGGATGGACTTTTATAGCAAGGCTGGTCTGACACCCATCAAACTAAGCAGAAAGGCAGAAAGAAATTCTCCATATCACAATGTAGTGGAAGACAGAAATAAGCAACCTTGGCAGAGCCACCTGGTAATGCAGCAGTAGAGCTCCCTGTACCTAACTGACTACATTGGTTTATAGAGACATACACAGCTTCCAGTGGGACTGGGGTTCAGGTTGCATGAGTCCTTGACAAGGTAGTCAGTCATTCTGCAAACATGACTCACTCAAGGCAAAACAGGGCAGATCAGCCTCAGAACTAAAGAATAAACCAGGCATCCTGGCCTACTAGTTTTGCTGCCTGTTATTCTATAAGGAAAAGCAATTTGGAAAAGCAATTCGGAAAAGCTGTAGGTATTGTAGACACTGTATTGTGCACTCTCCAGGTAGCTGGGGGATAGATGAGTGTGAGTGGAGAGAGAAAGCAGGACAAGGGACATGACATGGGGAGCAATGCTGCTGTCATCACTTCTAGGAAATTCATCTGTTAGCATGGGCGGACTTTAGGTGCAGTGCAATCCATTGCATTTTTAGAGAACCAGGTGTTGTCTTGCACCATTGGATTATTTTATTGGCATTACAGGTGTCCTAATAAGAATCCGTGTTGCCAGTGAAACAAGGTCTGCAAAGTGCCTACCACAGCTAGGACCAAGAAGGGCCAGGAGAAAGTATGGGGAGAGGTGTGCACAGGCCTTTTGTAGAGGAAAGCAAACCTGTGGGTGACCTCCTGCCCATGGGGATATTGCGGGTGTCAGACACCAGCTCAGAAGCCTGAGAAACTCAATTGTGCACCCTGCTCCTGTGTGAGATACCATAGCAAGGACAGGCAAAACTCATAAGAAGGTGGATTTTTTCAAGACAGTTTTGAGAAAAAGATAAGCTTAGAAATTCACTAATGTAATAGATGAACATTGGATGAGACAAGAGAATGTTGGTCATAATTTTTGCAAAGAAAGAGGCAGTAATTACCACCTCATGAGTACAGGCAGGGACTGCCCATGCGGGTGGACATACCTGTCTGAGTCTGGCTTGTTTCCAGTTCCCATAAGGCAGAAGTGTAATCTGGCACTCCCAAAACTGAAAAAGACCTGATCTTGTGTCACTGTTATAATTTCCACCAATCCCTTGGATACTGAGCCCAGCCCAATTGGAAGAGTAGCTATGCTTTCTCAGGAGTAAAGCAACCCATGCCCTGTTGCAAATCAAGCAACCAGAATGAAACTCGGTTTCTCCAACAAGGTGCTCCTTTCAGTTGCCCAGGCTACGGAAAAGTTCCTCTCATTCTTGAATGTGTGACAGACCAAATTAGTCACAGGTTTATAATTCTACCTGAACACTTGAGTCTGTGAGATGATGTAGTCTGTAGAAAGGGGAACACGGTGCGCATGTAGGATCACCACAGGAGCTGATTATACCAGAAACAGTGGCTGTTCTGAAGTCAGAGCATGATTAACTGATAGGAATTTATTTTGGAATTACCTGCAGCTGAGGATGGATTCAGTAGATATGATACTCCACCCGACCCTGGAGAAAAGCAGAGAGTGCTGTCAGAGATACCAGAAATGAGTCTGTTCCTACACTGTGAAAATTAGAATGCATATTGCAACAACAGAGAGGGAACAAGGAAAACAATAATCATAGCGACATACCAAATTCCTGTTCTGAAGCAGATGGACATGAAAGACGACTCATTTAGCAATTAGACATTCTTTAAATCACAAAAGGGAAAATTACAGTATTGTAAGGAAGAGAAAAGCACCACATTCAATAGCAAGTGTCAAACCATAAAATGAGATTTTGCATGCATGTGATGTTCATGCCAGGCAGAACAACAAAATTAAATGTATTTGCACCAGGTGCAAAGACAAGATGAGAAACTGAATACCAGATCAAGAGACGACATGAATGAATGAATGCACTAGGCTATGAAGACTAGCAAAATAAGAAAGCAGAATGGCCCTAAACTGAAACCATTTTAAAATTACATTATAATACTGCCTCTAAGATATTCTAATTTTTAAGCATAAGATCCACAGAAAGCATTCAAACTAAAATTTTACGTAATCCATAGAAGCCAGTGATTTCAACTAAAGCAGTTGAATTCATGATCTTAGTGAAAAAAAGAAGAGGAAAGATAGTTTATATAGTCAGCAAGATACACAAGCTAAATCAAAATTTTATCCAAACCTAAGCCAATCACAGCATCCCAATATTAATGCTGTTATGATATTACCATGATGGTTTTGCATTTGTGGACGAGCTGCCGTGAATTTTACCTCAGGAAGTAAATATGATGTCTAGAACATCACATGCTTTGCAGAGTGTCCAATACGTTATGAGAAAAAATTAGAGGGAACAATGAAGTTAATAGAAAGCTCCACTTCACTACCAAAGCATCAGAGCTCACAGCTGTAATAAAGAGCTACCGAGATATAAAGTGAAACATCTATTTGCATACACTCAAGCACCCCAAATGGATGATTAGAAAGAGCTCAGGCCCAAAACCTTTCAACTGGGGCTATGTTCTTCATATGGCAAAGAAAGATATATTCCTAACATTCAATGCTAAAACACTGCCATGGGGACAAAAAAAAAAGAGTCTTAATAAGTTATTCATACTATCCTGTTCATTTTCTCTCCTCTCCTCTGAAGGGAGATGCTCTCCCTTCTCTGAAGGGGAGAGAGGTTAAAGAGAGCATCTGTCATTCATTTATTGGCCAGCCCAACCCAAACCGTGATAAAGTCATACAACTATCAGCTATCAGCTGAGAACGCTGCTTGGGAGCTGACCCACAAGTGAACAAAAAACAGTTTCCTCAAAAAGAGGGACTGAGAAGCCTGGAAGAGATATTTACTGTATGTGATACAAGTGTGTGGACATGAAGTTCATGTGGCAGGCCCTTTAGCAAACCGTGCCCAAAACCACATCCTTGCTGGAAGGAGCCAGGGAAGTAAATAGAAAATGAGAATATTGCAACCAGCTGAAGTATCATTCACTTGACACAGAGGGAAAACTGAGACGATTGCAAGCCGTTGAGTTAGAGCAGTTCAAGAAATGACCATCCCATCAGCAGGATTTTAATGTCCACTTCATAAGGTGGTACGATGGTCTGTGTGTGCATCTTTGTTCTGTACAGACAATACACAGCATCTCCCAAGCTGTCTGACCAAGCCACCCTGAGACTCTCTACCGAGGAGTGACCTAACCCCACGAGGGCAAAAGTGATGCAAATTACATATTTGTAGCCTGACACAAAAAAAAGAGTCCAAGACATTCTTCAGTGTTTGAGCTCTGAGGTGAATTCTGGGCTAATCTGTCTGGTTTACAATCTATGGTGTAGGTGTGTCTGTCTTGTACGATGTGACCATCAGAGAACTCTGCAGAATATGTCATTTCAGACAGCCCTTCTAGAAAAAAAGATGTCTGGCAGTGGTAGGAAATTAAACTTTTAAATAAAAAAGAAAATTCAAAAGTGTTCAATGAATGTGACTGAGGCAGCAAAGCATGAAGAACTACACTACCTACAAATGACTTCTCCAGAGCAGTCCATAATTCAGAAATATGGTAACTGAACAAAAATATGAGATCATCAGCCGGTTCCAATATCAAGGGCATTAATAAGATCTGTTTCAAGAAAAGAATTAAAGATAAACAAAGGATAAACAAAACAAACAAAGGATTTAAAAATACTTCCATCTCAAAATGCGTCCATCTTTCTTTCAAAGAGCTGGACCACATGGGAGAAGCTTTCACTTTTGGATACTCAATGGTGAAGACAGCATAAGCATTTCAAATGATATTGAATATAGAGACAGCCAACTTGAAGATACATCAGGGCCATCTGGGAACAAAAGCTTGTCTCCAGAAAATGAGCAGTATCCCCAGTGCATTTTTGCACAGGCCAAAACTGTCTTCTCATTACAAATGACACGTCTATTTGTAGTGAATTTATGCTCCACGTCTGGGAGTTTAATCATATTACTTCATCCTGCTGCCACAGTTGATCAAACAGCAAGGCTAAACTTGAAGATAAAATTGTTATTTTTTAGTTTATAGAATGTATTTGAAAAAAGAAAAAAAAATGTTAGGCCAATCTGGAGAAATATGCCTCAAGGAGTATCAGCATCTCCTTGGTATAATAATCATCCAACCATGCATGTTCCTTGGTTCCTGTGGTGCAGCAACACAGAATCATAGAACGGTTTAGGTTGGAAAGGACCTTGAAGATCATCGAGTTCCAACCCCCCTGCCATGGGCAGGGACACCTCCCACTAGACCAGGTTGCCCAAGGCCACATCCAGCCTGGCCTTGAACACCTCCAGGGGTGGGGCCTCAACAACCTCTCTGGGCAACCTGTTCCAGTGCCTTACCACCCTCAAAGTGAAAAGCTTCTTCCTAATGTTCAATCTGAACCTGCTCTCTTCCAATTTAAAGCCATTCCCCCTCGTTCTATCACTACATGCCCTAGTAAAAAGTCCTTCCCCAGCTTGCAAATCTGCAGTAATAAAAAGGGGACCAAAGAAGAATGAGAGGCTTGCAAAGGCCAACGCCCTCAGTGGAGGAGAGGCAGGAGAGCTCCCATCAGCAGGGACAACCTTTCCATGTCAGGGAAAACCATGCACTTGAAGGCAAGGTGCAAAGGCAGCCATGGAAGATAGTGAAACACGCTGTTGGTAGGACATGTAACTCAGCCCATGTAAAGGGCAACTGACTGCACCTGAGATCAGTTAGAGTTTGTCATCGCTGAAAGATGACACCGAAGAGAGAGAAAGGAAGACTGATGGGAGCACTGACAAAAGCACCCTCTTCATGTGGTGGTAAAACAATACAAGAAAGAAGCCTGATCTGGTGACCGCTCTGTAATAGCCTACATCCACGTGGTGCTGCCACCAGCTACCGTCCTTCAGCAGAGCCTGGTGGCCAAAGACAGCAGTGTGCAACCTCCGCAGCAAGACTGCTGCTTGCCCCAGGCACTGCTCTGCAGGGTTGCACAGCCTTCTCCAGAGCGTGAGCCTGAATGCAAGAAGGTTTTTAGGACTCCAGGGCTTTTTCCAGTCCTTGATCTCTTGTTGTAGATTACTGCTGAAGAACTCCTGACACCCATCTGTGGTTATGGTCTGTAAAGCTGTCATTCCAAATAAGAGCCTGCAGATTATATTGAATTAATTTAACCTGTGGGGTCATGTAAATTGATAATATACATAATCTCTTGTAAAAATTCATAATCCTTTTCCTAAGTGTTCAACACCAATGAAAACAGAAGAAACCTTCCTAATCCTTGCTAGTTAAAAATTTCCATAAGTCATAAAATATAACCCTTAATATCTCCTTCTAAATGTATTATAAGATATTTCAGATGTTACACAGATATAAGTATTAAATAAAAAATCTTCAAATATTATTTCTTTCCTGTGTTTTTGATCTCTTTTTCTGTCTTGCCTAGTGTTCAACCTTCATGACATACTACAGCAATACTCGTAGTAATGCTGTAGCACAAGAGGCTAAAGAAACAAGTGGAGTAAGGCTTGTAGGAAGAGGAAATAGCTTTCATTAGACAAAATGATACTAATTATATAGTGAATGAAAAACACATTTCTTTGCCTCACTTTTGAATTTGCCAGTTGTTTTCACTCTGTGCACTGGGGCTCTTGGGCGGTTAAATAACGAGAAGCACCCCCTTTTCCTCTGTATTTTAGGTCATTTTTATAGTGCCCTTGTTTATATGCCTCTTTTCTTGAGTGAACAATCCCAGTTTTTATGGATTTCCTATGCCCTGAGCCCTTTCTCTTTCTGGAAAAGACTGGTCTTTTTGCACAGTATTGTAAGTAAGTGAAAAATCAGTGATGGTCTGTGAATTGGTAATACCATAGTTTATTGTGTGGCTCTTCACTGCAGTCTTTCTGTATTCCAGCAGCCTGGTGGCTTTTTGTCTGACACTTTGTGTTTGTGGAACTGCCCATATGGATCCACCAGTCACTTCCACAAGTTAATTGAGCGCAGTTCTGTAAGAGAGTGAAGTACTTCTAAACTAAATTCTTCTGTTAGGGTGAAATGTAAGTTCATTCTTCTAATTAATTAATTCAGATATATTTTTATAATCTGTGCATTTTTTTCTCCCTTTCTGTTTTCTTCACTTCCAGATCAACAGATACATTAAACATTGGACTGAAACCGGAATCTTGCTACATGCTGCTGTTTACCTTCTGTATCAATAAGCATTTAAAGAAATGAGAAAATGAGAAAAAAACAAAAGGCAGAAGAACTAGATTACTTTCTCTGTTTTTCAAGCATAAGAATTGCACCACATTCCAGTGCCAAATAGAGGTGCTACTTACCTCCATCCTTAATATAATAATTCCCTTTTTTTCTTACATGTATTTTTCCAAATCAAAATAATTCAGTATTAATATCTAAATTTTCACTTTTTATCTAAGAGGAGCAGAACAGTTTGTTCTGGGGAAGGGAAGGGAAGGGAAGGGAAGGGAAGGGAAGGGAAGGGAAGGGAAGGGAAGGGAAGGGAAGGGAAGGGAAGGAAAGGGAAGGGGAGGGGAGGGGAGGGGAGGGGAGGGGAGGGGAAGGGAAGGGAAGGGAAGGGAAGGGAAGGGAAGGGAAGGGAAGGGAAGGGAAGGGAAGGGAAGGGAAGGGAAGGGAAGGGAAGGGAAGGGAGGGGAGGACATTCAGTTGGAAGGGACCTACAGTGATCATCTGCCTGTCCTTCTTCCAAGGTGTTGCACATCTGTTTTAATCCAGCATTGCAGTTAGTTTCAGAGGAGTTGACATCCCAGGACTAAAGAGAGGAAAAAGAAAGAATATTTCAGACCTTACTATTTATAAAGCTGCTACACTTTAGTCATAATTTAAATAATTTAAAAAATTTAATATGCCACATCATCCTTTAATTATTGCTCAAAGTTTTTGCTACTGTTTCAGCCTTTGCCTGCATGTAGCTAAATATGTATGATTCTCTGTAAGTTCATCTTTTGTACATATTATTATGAAATTATCTGTCTTCATTAATCTTTAAGGTAAGATTTAATTATTGTTTTATTTCTATCAATATAACATAAAAGAAGAAATATTCCATTTTCTCTAATAAGAACAAAATTAAAAATCAATTTTGAAGCCATTTTATTTTGAAAAGCAATTTTAAAAGCAATGAGAATATCGTTTTGAATTATGTAACAACTCATCTCATGTTTTAGGGCACATAATAGTCAAGGGTCATTTGTTTAGTATATTCAACTCAATTTTCCTATGCAGCTCATATTTTGTTTGTCCTGACTTTACTATCTCCATCTTCGTTATAACGCAATATGAAAATATATGAAGACTTAATGTTTCTTATAGCCATTTGTATTTCTGAGCAATGTTCCTTTCTCTGGTTTAACATCTTTGAATCTGTGATGGGTTAGTTGCCCTCCAGCAACCAGCCTCAGCTCAAATTCCTGAGCACACTTGCGCCGACCACCAGGCATTCCTCTTTGGGGTCTTTTTCCACAGGGGATGCTCTGCCATAAGCCTTATTTCTCCACCCCCCACCAGCCTGAGCCCTGAAGAGGGGCAGTGGGGCTCTGACTACACTGCCAGAGCACCGTTCAGTCAAATATCTCAGGTGCTCTGCAAATATCTGCAAACTCTTGCTTTAGAAGTGATAATGTAACACAAGAAATTAAGATCACAGGTGTTTTATAAATGGGTAAACTAAGGACATGAAGGCTAAGTCACTTTCCAAGGGCTGTGCATATGCAGAGCCGGAAACAACAATAAAATAAATACTGTTTAATAAAGTCTATGAAATAGAATCTCATCAAGTAGATTTTACTTCTCGCACTATTAAGTAGTATTTAACAAATGCTTAATTGGCATACATTACAGTCACCTTCCTCAAACCATTGAAGCTTTCCCAGTTTCCAGGAAAAAAAATGGCCTGTTCATTTTCTGATTCGTCTTTTCTCTCCTTGCCAGAGGAAACAAACCCCAAAACTTTTTCATGCATGGGACTCCTGAGGATATGGTATTAAGCTTGGCTAGTACTGAAATCCGGAGTAGAGCAACCACCTGCTTTACAAGATTTCAGGCAAAAACTGTTGGTTTTAACAAACATACCTTGGTGTTGGTTTTTTTTTTTTTACTTCAGCCTGCTGTTGAGATAGGAAAATGCAGGCAGCCCAACCTTCTTCTGTTCTCTTCCCTCATGCAATTGGTTAACTCTCAGAGATGCCAACAACAGTTGAAATGGTTGAGCGCCATTTAATCTGAAATGGTGTAGCAGTCCCCTCTTGTTGCTCACCTTTGTCATGTGCAGTGTGTGAAATATCTAATGGGTACACTGCAACTCAAAGAGCCCTTAGCAGCCGCTGAGCTGTTCAATCAGTTTGACTCTGGAAATACTGAGCCAGAGTCAGATCAGATGTCCAAAGAGCCTGCGAGCAGAGTTACATGACTATAAACTCGGTACAAGAGGAGACTGAGCAAGACAAAACAGATGACAAAGGCACAATTTGCTTGCTGTTAACGATGCCTCTATAACATCACAGGCTATCTCTAACCTATATTTTCCACTGCATTGCCGGCTTGCAAAACTTTTAATGGAACAAGTTTTTCTGGCAGAAGAACATTGATTTTTATCTTTAATGAGCAGGCTCTCTATCATTTAGCTTCAGGAAACAGCTTCCTGGTTGTAAACCGCTTTGAGAGTGCTGACAGCCAGTCAACTTCAAAAGCAGCCAGGAGAAACTTTCTCGCGAACTTTGGGAAGGAATTAAAAAATGCTGAAAGGTGCAAATGATGTTGTTATGGAGCAGGAGGACTCTGCTTCCCGACATGGAGAAATGACAAGTTGGGATATCAATGACATCAAACTTCCCCAGGTATGTGTCTGTGTCTTAGAAATGTATCCAGTTCTAACTGGTCATCTCCACTTCACCGCTGATCTTAAATGCTTTGTCAGTTATCTATGCCTCATTGCTTTTATTCTCTTTGTTACCTCGAGGTATGGGCAGTGTTTTACTGAAAAGCTAGAAAATATCGAGCAGATATTGAAGTTTCCATGCATTTTTCCTTAAATGTATTATTGGAAGAGCTGCTGACACATGAAAAATAGCAATGCTGCAGATGCGTTGCCTTTCTAGTCCACTGTGATGGATGAGGTGCAGAGAAAGCAGGGGAGAAAAATTATGTCCTGCTATGGGTGCTCAATGAGAGATGTCTAGGACTTGCTTTTTACCCTGGGTAGTAAGGGAGCACAGCACCCACGGCCGCCTTGCAACTCTGGGTGCTCAGCCTCATTGCAGACCGGGCTCCAGGGAAGCAGGCTGGCTTTCCGCATGGAGGCAACACTCCTTTCACGAGCCCCTAGGAAAAGCTTGTTTCATGTTTGCAGAGGTTTGCTGAGAGGCAGAATTGTGATCTTCCCTCCCTCAGTCCTTTTCTAGTCCTCTTATTTAAAAATTTCAACCATGCTCTCCACTGAAAGCCCACAGCACCCTGCACGCCAACGTCATCTCCCTGTCCCTCACCTCAGCATATTTGTGCCAGATTCCTCCCGCTGCAGTCCTTCAGCATCTAGCTCTGCCTTTCACCTCTCAGCCCTGTCTTCTAACTCGATCCCAGTCTCTTCCCTACTATGCCACTGCTGTTCACCCAAAGCCTCCATGTCCCAGGCTGCCTCCTTCCCTGCCCTTCACCCCAAGGTCACCTTCACCTGAATTTCAGCCTGGAGGTTTCCTCCACACCCTTCCCTACGCTGTCAGATGGCTCCTGGGGAAGCACAGGGGGGTTTATCTTCTCAGTTGATGTTCTTGCTGCTGTAATGGCTCTCAGTGGCTGGGATCAGTAATCTCAAGGAAATTCCTATTAAGTTTTTGTACCCCTACAAGACCTTTTCCCTCAAAACCCTCAGTGGGTATGTCAGGTGCTTTACAGCTTACTGCATTTTGCTGTGTTGACTGTACCCACTGAGGTGATGTATGGTCCTTTGTCCTTTCTTTCACTGAGTTTTATTTTTATTGTTCCTTACAGTTGTTGTCTTTGAGGTGTTGTCTTTGAGGCTTTTTTTTTGCTTGGTCCATAGCAGTGGGAAAAAAAAAATGACCAAGACGTTATTTGTTTTCAATTTCAGAAAAATCCCTGTGGAAGTCTTTCATGGCATTTAGGTCAAAACAAACCAAAGTCCAGAACTAAAGACCTAAAAATGTAGGCAGAGTCTCAGTTTGATTCAGTATTTGCCCTTTTTCCAGTGAGTCGAGCCAAATCAAGCCAAATGATTCAGTGTAACGCTGCTGTGAGTGGCCTGAAAGGCAAAGCAGGATCTCTGCCATGACAGCTAACTGAAGTTAGTTAGGCGGTGACTGCCGCCTGCAAGGAAAGTATCTGCCATTTTATGTCAGCCCCCCCACCTTCCTCTCCCAGGGAGGTCCTGCACTGTGCTGGACCTTTGGGTGAGTGAGAACAACCTCCTGCCCAGGTTTTCCTGATGCTTTGAGGCTTGCGGGGAGCCATGGGGAGCTGTGGTTTTTCTGCCTTCTCTCCACTGCTCCGTCCTGCCAACCAGCATCACCTGCTGGAATGCTGGGGTCACCCAGGCTAGAGGACACCTAGCAGAGGACCAGGTCTGCTGGCCTCTGGCTTCTCTTTCCCAGGCTAAAACATGGCTTGCTTTGATGTCTCCACAGGACGTGAGAAAGATAGACTGGTTTCAAGAATGGCCGGATTCCTATGTAAAACATATCTATAGCTCAGAGGATAAAAATGCTCAGAGGCACCACAGCAGCTGGGCAATGAGAAACACCAACAACCACAACTCTCGCATCTTAAAAAAGTCCTGCCTCGGGGTGGTAGTCTGCAGCAACGACTGCTCGACCTTGGATGGGAGGAAGATCTACCTAAGACCAGCCATATGTGATAAAGCTAGGCAAAAACAACAGCGTGAGTATGAATGTGTCTGTTCATTGTATGGCAATTCATACGTGAATACAACATAAAAGAAAGCCAAGTAGAGGGTACCTTTTGGATTACAAAACCTTCCTGCTGCCATTCCTTATATTCAAATGCAACTCTTGATTGTGGAACAATGCATTTTACATTTCTTAAGGTTGGGGGAGGAGTTGTTTGCTTGTTTTCCTTTTGTTTTCTTTTTTAATCTCTATTTCTGATGATTAGAGATTGATTCCCAGCCTTCTCAGGCCCATGAGTGAGGCTACTGAGAAAGCCATGCAGTGCAGGCATCTTCCTGCTGTGCTGTTCCTGCTGACCTGAGTGTTGGCTTCATTATTACATGTGTCAGGAAAGTCTTGCCAGAAAGAAGTTACTTATAAACTATGATGACTGGAAAATAGGCCTTGTAGTCATGTCATTGGAGCAAGACAATGCAAATGGAGAACATGAGCTACAAGCGTATTTTTAACGAGACCATTTCAAACAATTGTTGATTGCTCAGTAGAGCTAGCACACACTGCTTTCTGTATCTGAGAACATTTCGGCTAAAGAAAGGTACTACTTAAGCACTCACAGAGGTCAGAGTGATGTTCTCTAGAAAAATCAGACAAGAATACATATGACATTCCAGACCCTGCCAAGTTAAAAACAGCTACAACTGACCACGATAATAAATTATAAATTGATAAGAAAGCTATAATATAAATATTTTTGCTAGTTGTATTTAATAATGGAACACAATAAAGGCAATTATTAATTTGCTTTTATTGATCTTTGCTTACATTTGAAAGTCTTTTGCGTAGTTTTTCTCAGTGTAGTTTCTGAGCCCCGAGCCACAACTGGGAATCCACCACCGATGAACCATTGTATCACACAGGATTCACCTGATCAGTGCTGTACAGAAAATATTTCCCACCGTCTTTGCTCCAGGGAAATGCTGTCCAAACTGCAGTGGACCCCTGCGGCTGCTTTCCTGCCGAGGCCATGGTGGTTACCCAGTTACCAACTTCTGGAGGCATGAAGGCCAATTCATATTTTTTCAGGTTGGTATAAAATCACCTTACATTATGCAAGTTAATTTTAAAATTGTTTTTTAAGATTGATTAAGGACTTTTTTTGTTCCCACAAATAAATGTCATTGAATATGACAAGGTCAAATGACTGTAAGCAGAAAAACTTTCACAATGAGTAGGCGAGGGCCTAAGCAACCTGATCTAACTCTGAAGTTAGTCCTGCCTGAGCAGGAGGTTGAGCTAGACCTCCAGAGGTCCCTTCCAACCTAAATTAGCCTATGCTACTATGATTTTACAGCATATTATATTTTTCATTTAGGCTCCCATGAAAACATGTTGATTTTGAAACACTTTGCCTCAGGTACATAGGAAACTGAATCCTTAAAAAGTCAGAAATCCCGTTATCGCAACCTCTTCTCCAAGGCACCACATATTAGCATGAGGCTATCTGAAAGCAGGAAATGGTTGCACCCAAGGAACTGTCTATGGAAAATGCCATCTGTGCATTATATGTAACTTATATATGGAAAACAGTGTATGCAAATGTTTAAATAATGAGCACTATTCCCGGAAGCTGTAATCCTAGTTCAGTACCATATCCACTGAGCTGTCTCCTGTTTTCCAGTCTTTCACTTATATGCAGGTTAAATAAAATTAATTTTCTGTGGAAGCTAATGGAAATTAATGTTCTGATAAATATGTCTAAAGGGTGAGAAGAATCGAAATGACTGCAGGGACACTGTAGCCAGGCTGCAGAAGACCTTGTGGCTTCAATTTGGGCTCTAGTGTGGGGACTCTCTTCTGCACATAAATGCGGTGCACTGGTTTTATGATTTCAGAGAATTTCTACCCCATTGCACTTAATCTGAGATATGTTTGTTACTTAAGCTCACATTAAATAAGTCTTATTAAATACAAAGCATTAAATCAGGCCATGTATGTGGATTTGGCCTGTGCTACAATTCTGCTCCCTTAAGATTAATAACAAGGTTGTTTCTAACTTTAACATATCATAATTCTTTCCTAAAGTCCAAAGGAGCTCATGATCATCCACGTCCAGAAACAAAACTAGAAGCAGAGGCACGAAGATCAATCCAAAAAGCTCAGACAGCTTTTTCTCCAGCTTCTCCAAGATTAAAAAGAGTCCAGGAGGTTGAGGTAACTCTTATTATCAATCAATGAAATTGTGGGGTCAGTGATCCATGGTTCAAGGCATGGTGGAGGCTGTCTGGGCTTTGGGTCTGGGTGGGAACAGGCTTTACAACTCCACATTCCGCCTCCCCATGATCAGGCCAAGAAGGAACTCTGCTCATCACTGTCATCCACTGCCAGCAGCCCCCACCTGGAGCCTCTTTGGGCCTGGCAGCAGCAGGGGATTACATCTCTACTGGTAAACAAAGCAGGGTCAGCGGGTAGGCTCATTCACATCACTATTCACATGGTGCCTGCCATGGATTTGGCCAGCACTAACTTGTGCTCACAGACGCAATACCCTGGCACAGATCAGGACAGCATGTGCCAGGGACAATTCCCTGGAAGGATTCTGGACAAGGCTGCATCAGGTTTGGGTCCCTTCACAGGCTTTGAGCCTGCCTGTGCCCCTACATGCTGTCATTGCTACAAGCCACAGGCAAGTTGATGCTGTGAAAAATAGCCCTTGGTGGGTGGCAACACAGCCGTTGCATCATTTCACTTCAGGCCCAGAGGTCTCCCAAGGCCAGGATGTAGCGTGGACACTGCCAGGCCATGCCTTTTTGTCCCTGTTACCAACGACAGTCGCTGGCCTCATTTTATTTAGCAGCATGGACATAGCTTTAGACCCCCAGCTCTTTCCTTTTTTAAAGGCAAGAGTTGCCTTTAAAAAAATTTCCTCCAGGTTCTTTGTTAGTGCTGCTCCACAAATTAAATTATTTACAAAGAAATCTGGGAATAAAGTAATTAGATATTTAGTCTAATCCATATTGACATTGAAGGAGAATAATAGAAAGTTTTAATTTGATTTAATTTATAGTATTGATTGCACCACCCCATGAGAAAATTGTAACAAATAAACACTTGAAAATTGGAAAATACTTTTGGCAATAACTGAACTCAGGAGGAAGATTCATGTATGTGTGTACACATACACACACACACTGTATGCTATTTTACTATAGATTACAATATATAACATTACCTATACAATATACCTGTAATATACTGTGCATGGTATCTTGACGAAACAAACTTGTCATTAACAAGGCAAATCCAGAAACCCTTACTCCTCCTCCCTCCAGTCCCCCAACCTTTACTTGACACTTTACTACTTCAGTAGCAGGCCTGGATCGTTTTATTCACAGACTTAATGCCCATCAGGGAGAGAGATGGTCTCCTGCAGAGCATCTGCCCCTGAGCAGGATTTGGCCACCTGCAGACCCTCAAGGGCTGTGAGGGCACCCTCAGGTGCAGGAGGCACCATCCCACCCTTGGAGACACAGTGGGAGGTCACGTTTTCTCCACATTGTCATGTGTCCCAAGGTCCTCCACTGGCATGGAGGAGGTGCTGCAGAAAAGTGAAGGCACCCTTCACCTCTGCTTATCCTCCCTGCGTTTTGCCAGGGTAGATAAGTGGAAGGTGCATCACCTCTGTGTGGTGTGCCTCACTTGCTTTCCTGGTCTTCAGGAGGGCTTTGAAGGCAGAAGAGTGTTTTGAAGGACTTGCAGAAGCACTTACGTTAAGACATCTGCTCTGCTGGGTATGGAAACACTTGTGAAAGCATTTACAGAGATCCCATGGACTGCCATGTGCCACATGGAGGGAATCAGGTAGAGCAGTAAGGCTGTCTCCAGTGACCTTCCTTGCAAAGGCCATGTTACACGCAACGGTACACCAAGAGTCTTCACATGCAGTTTGGCTTCTGATGTGCTAGAGATGGTGCATCCTCCCCAGGATGGTGTTTGGGATAGTAATCAGTGCCCCTTCAGTTACAGACAAAAGCGATAATTGGGCTGGGGGGGGCAGACTTCTTAAATGGATGACATGGGGAAGCAGGGGGATCCAGGATTCCAAGAAAAAGATTAAAAGAGTGAACAGAGGAAGTTAAACCCATTTGAATGGAATATGAATTTAAGAGCTGCAGCTATTTCTACTGGAAATACTCAGGAGTACACTAAAAACCAGAGCTCATGAGTCACTCTCATGGAGACATACTGACTTGGGATGGGATAGTCAGAGAGTATGGGACAGACTGGTGGTGGCCTCGTGACACAAGCGCCTGGGAACACGAGCATAAGAAAAGGCAGCTGAGCCACTGCACAGATCTCTAACAAATACGGAAACAATGATTACCATATCACTGGTTTAATTCTGTCCCCATGAACACTAAAATAGTCCTTACCTAGGAAATGTTACTGAGTCATGTGGCTTCTTTTTTTTTTCATATTCATATTCTGCCAAGACCGTCTGCAATGCAACTAAGTCAGGAGTCTGATCAGACACACAGAACCTATGTTGCTGAGTCGGCAAAAAGTCTTCTGAAAAGATTCAATTTTTATGTGCTCACAAGAAATCAGGGAGGAGAACTTTGGAAAAATGTATGAGCCCAAAATAGGGCGAGTGATACATAGGATGTTTTCCCTATGGTGTCAGTGGGTCTTTAGCTGAAGGTGGGCTGGGTCCTACATCAGGTTGTTGGAATTTCTTCTCATGGTGAGTGAAGAAAAGCTGAAAGGAGCTTTGCTACTCTAGCAGTCAGCAAAATCACTATAATTAAATGGATGAAAAAGCAGAATAACAAAGAAGAGAGACCTGTAAGTACTCATCAGAAATGATAGCACAGAATGAGTGGTGTTCTGAAAGGAATTAAAGTTTGCAAAATTATAATCCAATAATTAGGACAATTAAAGAAGTTGTGAAGTATCCAGAACAAAAGACCCAGAAGAATAATTCTTGTGTGCTGCTCCCTCCTTGAATGAAAATTTTGTTTGTGGGGTAAAAAAAATGTAATTATAGGAAAATATATCAGTTAGAAATAGAAGTAGAGTCTTGAAAAGCTGAAGCATAATACTGTAGTGAAAAGATCACTTCAAAACAATCAGTTTAAAAACATCATACTTAGCTTTTCCATACTCCGTAGGAAAGAAATAAATTCTGTGGTGTCAAATGTATTAGCATAATTTCATTTTCAGGTGCTTCTTCAGCATATGCTGGCAGGGCTGTGAGTGTGAGGTCTAACAATTCTTTCAGTGTAAAAGGGCTTTGGGCCAAAACTGGTGAAACAAACCCAGAACTGTGATCTGGGAGCCCTGTTTGGTTTCCCCCCAAAGCCCACTGGCACTAGCCTACAAGGAGGCTCTGCTATGGCGTCTGCTTTGTTACCTGTGTTAATTGAATGCATTTGTGAGGGTCTCATGCAGGATGGTTTTTATTTCATGCTGCTAGGCTACGCCTTGTTTGACTAAACCATGCCTCGCTTTTCCAAGTCTCTGACAGGTGCAATGCCGATGCAGGAGGCTTTGCCTTTGCTCCTTTCCAAGCCGGACGCTTACGTGCAACCTGCTAATTTGGGGGGACATTTAAGCAAAAGCTCCCGGGAGCCCACACTGGGCAGCTGCTCTGGGCGGCCACCATTCCCAAAAGCAGCTGAGGAGGACAGATGCTCTGGAGAGACGCCGAGCTGGAGCAGGAGCCTGTCCCTCAGGAGGACCCCCAGCAACGGGAGACCTTGTGGCAGCCCTGCCCTCCTGCCCTGCCCAGCCCCTTCCCCCCGGCACTGCGCCCACCCCGACAGCCAGCACCTCCTGCCGGTGACAAAGGGTGGCCATGATGCCTTCAGGCCTAACGCTGGTCCTGTGGGGGAGGAATCCTGCCAGGAGAAATCTCCACCAGCCTACAGCAGCAGCTGCCTCCCTCCGCCTCCATACCCTGCGCCTCAGGGAGGGCCCTGCCCCGCGGCCAGCGCGGCACAACACCACTGCCAGCTCTTGGCGCCTCCGAGGGGAAGCCAAGGAGACAGGGGCGAGGGAGGGCGCCATACAGGTCTCAACTTCTGCCATGACGACATGTTTTTTAACCTGTACCCCTTACGGTGACCAGGTTTGAAAGTTCTCTCTCCCCCCTCCTCTGGCAGTGGGCCTAGTTCTCCGTCCCTGTTGACACGCGGATGTGAAAGCGTTGCATGTCAATTACCTCTTTAGCTCCTCTTGCAGCCCTCAGGAGGGGCTTTCGTGCCTCAAGCCTTGTCTTTGTTCTTTTTTTTTTTAAATTGCTATATTTTCCCCCACTATTTCATTGATCTAATAAAAGGTATCGGCTCTTCTTACAGACTACCTCGCTGCCATTCTGCTTTGGTGGCATTTTAGTCCCCCTTGATACTCAGTTTGTTCATGCCTGTGGGACTGTGGAAGGTGCAGATGGATGTGGAAGGACCACAACTGCCATGTGCAACCCTCTGCACTCTTTCAGCTTCTTCGGGCAGTGATCTAAGTCCCTCCACTAGACCAGCCCTGCGAACGTATTGTATAGAATCATCACAGAAGAGTTTGGGTTGGAGGGGACCTTCAAAAATCACCTAGTCTAATCCCTCTGCCCTGGATAGGGACATCCTTCACTAGATCAGGTTGCTCAAAGCCCCATCCAAGCTGGCCTTTAAAACTACCAGGGTTGGGGCATCCACAACTTCTCTGGGCAACCTGTTCCAGTGTCTCACCACCCTCATAAAAAAATTTCCACCTTAAGTCCAATTGAAACCTACCCTCTTTCAGTTTAAAACTGCTGCCCCTTGTCCTATCACTCCATGGCTTGGTAAAAAGTCTTTGTCTTTCTTATAAGCCCTGTTCATATATTGAAAGGCTGAAATAAAGTCTCCCCAAAACCTGCTCTTCTTCAGGCTGAACAACCCCAACTGCCTCAGCCTTTCTTCATAGGAGAGGTGCTTCAACCCTCTGACCATTTTTGTGGCCCTCCTCTGGACCCACTCCAACAGGTCCATGTATTACAGTATTATGAAACTAGCGGCAATAAAAACTTCACAGTACCTCAGACTGTGGTGTATCTTGTGTCCATCAAACAGGTTCAGTCTTATCATTCATCTTTTTTTTTTTTTTTGCTTTTTTTCATCCTTTTAGATTCCCTCTTTTTTTAAAAGACTTTGGAATATATTAGTTACTAGGGAAACCACTCTCATTGCAAAGGGTGGTGTTCAGAGACATTTACGAGACAAGCACAAATTATATTTATAGAGTGTTTCAAAAAGTTTATTACAATTTGTGAAACAGGGGATGTGTAGTGATTTGTTTTATGTGGAAAAAATCTAAATGCAGAGCACAAAATGACAGTCTGCTGTTGTATGTGAAGGTCAGTTCACCAAACTTTTATTTAGCTTGTGAGTTAGTCTCACACTAATACCAAACTTTGTGTGTTTTATGATAAGTCTTCAGATCAGTAACTCAGAGAAGGAAACTTTTGTCAAAGGTAATATCAACCTCCACCTCTAAGACAGAACAAGGGAAATCAATAGGAGCCATAAATGCTCTATACTTTGGGAGGTGAGCTGAAGGACGAGGGACAGGTGGGGCCCCTGGGTATGTGTGTCCCATAGCTGAGATTCCTCTGTGACTGCCAAACCAGTTACACCAGTGAGGGACTGCACAGGGCATGGATTCTGTCTCATCTCCCCTTTCCTCTGAATTCCTTACCTCTCCACTGCACTGCTGCCAGCATCGCCTTTCAGCAATGGCACCTTACAGATATGTGGCTGGGATGCTCCTCAGACATCGTTCCCACACAAAAGTACCATCAGTTCCCTTTACACCCACCAACTCCTTCCTCTGTTTTTAAAAACTCCCAGCAAAGGGGATTTGAGAAGCGATCCCATAACCTGTTCCACGGCTTCACGGTCCCAGTCCCAACTGTTAATTTTTTTTCCTCATGTCTGATTTTCTGTCCTGCAGATCAACCATTTCTTCAAGGCTTTGAAGATGGGTAGCATCCAGTTACTTTGTTTCACAGGCTTCCTAAAGGACTATTACTCCCAAACCTCCCTAAAAGACAATTACTCCCAAACCTGTCTTCCTGCCTGAGAAGCGGGAAGCTTTTTGTTGGTTTGCCTGTAAGGCTGAACCAAAAGGTTTCCAAAACAAAACCTATTCCTGCAAGCACAGCTCCACTCAGCAGCTCCCTGCCATAGTAGGGCTGTGCCTTCTTGCAGCTGCTGCGCTCATAATCCTGTGCTCCCAGGCCCCAGGACTGTGTCCCAGTTTGGGGGGACCCCCAGCCCCTATTCACACAGTGTTCATTGCACCCAGTGTGTTTTGGAAAGGAACACATTTCAAGCTCCAGGAGGACAGGTCATTTCTTTTTAAAAAGGAGGAAACTAAGACTTAATGATTTTTCTAAGGCTAAACACAGAAAGGCTTCAAGCTGACAGGGTCAGTTTAACCTTCTTGCACTGACTTGCACCGAGTGCTGGCAGCAACTCCCTCCACTTTTGGTACAATCAGCACAGTGGGTCAACATAGTGCCAAATTTATATCCGTTTGGCTCAAAATATGAAGATACCAACCCCAGCTCTGAACTTCTCAAAAATTACTTTTTGTGACATATTTGAGATATGTGAAAAGAAACGTATATATGACACTGTTTTAAGCTTTGTTTAACCAGGTATTGCGCCCAATTGGGTGGTGATAAGAATCACAGGTGAAAGATTGCACTCAAAGCATTATCCTCTACAATTTTAAGAAAATATACTGAGCACTGAAGTTGTTCAGAGTAGCTTCATGAAGAAACACCAATTGATATGTGAGAATCCACCCATAGGTAACTCTGTAACCTTATTCTCTGCCATGGAAAATGGTTTTCTGCAAGGCACAGCTGCAGTAAAATATTAGGAAGGCAGCAGAGGTGCAGGGAGCTGAGGGTGTGGATGATTACACAGGCAAAATGTTTTGTTCTGGCTTATCAGTGTTTCAGATGGCTGTAGCTGCTGCCAAAGCTTATGCAAATATCTCTACATGGCGTGGATGGTCTATGCTCACTGCTTTCCCAAGTTCTTAGCTTTGAAAGCCCTGGCCTTAATATTTAAGGGGTAATTCTATGGGAGTAATCCCTGTGCTTGCTCTGAAGCAAATATTTTTATATAAAAGGGTCCTTCTGAGGTCATCAGAGATAGCAACAGCAATGTTGCTCATAAAGATACATTAGCCAGGCTGTATCTTACAGCAACACAGCTTTTATGGTTGGTTTTTTTTGACTGATGCAGCATTTAAAGATGAACTTGAGACATATAATCAAGAGGACCTATCTTAATAACACAAGGCAGCAGCTGGACACCTCAATTTTTTAGTGCATTTATCCTCAGAATATCATTGTGAGAAAGGGAAATGCTTCTGCATCAGTCATATCAATGGGGAGATGACAAGGCAGAACAGGGATTTAACCCACATCTCTCCAGCCCTGGGCACATACCCTGTGTTTCTTCTGGCCTTCCTCTTCCAGAGGTCTCTACCTTTGTACATGAAAAGAATTGCAGGTCAGACCGAGCACAGTCAGATATTTCCATTTTCAACCCCTTGTACAAAGCCCCTGCCCTTTGGCAGACTGAGGCTATAAACTGTTTTATATAAACTACAAGTTTATGGACCATTTTCTAAAATATGGTCCTAAATGCATTCTCTATAATTTTAAATGAAACAAGTGTGTCAAACTGCTGGCAGTAGAAAGGACTCCAGCTGAGGAAGCTTTAGGGGATCACTCCGAGTAATTGTATAAAGCTTTTCTTTCCTCGTGGCCTTTGGGAGGTTTACTAATCTGTGTCTGGTACTCCTGGAAATTTTGCTCTGCTTCCCTTCGATGTAGTCATTTGGGGCTTTTTAAGTAATTATGGTCAAGAAGTTAGAATGGGACCATCGAATGTGTTTTACTTTATTGCAAGCAAAATGTAGAAGCGGCCCCTGTGGTGGATCTCAGCAGGTATGTGGCCTGTCTGTGCCAGGAACAGGCTTTATGTGGCAGGGTAGTGACTGGCATGGGGACCCAGGGGAGGCAGAGGAGGACGGGAAGGTGGCACAGTTTATTTAAGAAGAAAAAATGAAGGAAGTCTGCTGGTGTCAGAGTAAAAATAGATGCAATCAGTAATCAAAGCAGAGTGTGAATAGGATATTAACATTGCACATCTGAACACCCTAAGCGGTTTGGACCTGGCTCTTGTGCAAGCTATGCAGACTGGCCCTGATTCAATATGGTGCCCCTTTCTCCCTGAGCTGCTGCAATCCCCAGGTGCTATGGGGTGTTTGTCTTTCACAAGGTAAACTTCACCAACATTGCTCACCTCCTGAAGCAAGGAGGATTCACCATTGGTGCAGGAGAACCAAGTTAGGGAGCACTTAAACAGATTCGACATACAAGCCCATGGGCCCTGATGGTATGGACCCGTGAGTGCTGAGGGAGCTGGCAGGTGTCATTGTGAGGCCACTCTTGATAATCTTTGAAAGGTCATGGTGATTGGGAGAGCTTCCTGAAGACTGGAAGAAAGCAATGTCGCTCCTGTCTTCAAGGAGAACAAGAAGGAAGATCTGGGGAACTACAGGCCGGCCAGCCCCACCTCAAAATCTGCAATGGTGATGGAGAAAACTCTCCTGGAAACTGTTTGCAAACACATGAAACACTAAAAAGTGATCGGGAGCAGTCAGTATGGATTTATGAAGGGGAAATTGTGCTTAGCCGACCTGATCACCTCCTGCAAGATGAGTGGCTTGGTGGATGAGGGGAGAGCAGTGGATGTTTTTAATCTTGATTTTAGCCAGGCGTTCAGCACTGTCTTCCATAACATAGTCACAGACAAGCTGATGAAGTACGGGCTTGCTAAGTAGACAGTGAGGCAGACTGAAACATCAGCTATTCTGCGATTCTGGGAACATCTAGGATCAGCCATAGCTGTTCTCATACCAGACAGTTGCAGTCTCCAAATGCTTCTGCTTGAATTAGCTGTGTACCATGTGGCACATCCGAGAAGTCATCCAAAGGCCTGACATACTAGGAATAGACAGTAGACAGTAAATTATCCATGAGCAAGCAATGTGCCCTTGTCGCAAAAAAGGCCAATGGAATTCTGGGCTGCATAGGGAAGAGAGTGGCCAGTAGGTCAAGGGAGGTCATTCTCCCCCTCTACTCTGCACTGCTGAGGCCACAATTGGAATACTGTGTCCAGTTTTGGGCTCCCCAGTTCAAGGGGGACAGGGAACTGCTGGAGCAAGTCCAGCGAAGGGCAACTAAGATGATTAAAGGATTGGAGCATCTGCCTTATGAGGAAAGGCTGAGAGAGCTGGGACTCTTTAGCCCGGAGGAGAGAAGGCTGAGGGGAGACCTTATTATGGCATACAAGTGTCTAAAGGGTGGGTTGAAGGAGGATGGAGCCAGGCTCTTTTCAGTGGTTCCCAGTGACAGGACGAGGGGCAATGGGCACAAGTTGGAACACAGGAAGTCCCGTTCAAGTACACGGGAAAACTTCTTTACAGTGAGGGTGACAGCGCACTGGAACAGGCTGCCCAGGGCGGTTTTGGAGTCCCCTTCTCTGGAGATTTTCAAGACCTGCCTGGATGCAGTCCTGAGTAATGTGCTCTAGGCAATCCTGCTTTAGCAGGGGACTTGGACGAGATGATCTCTAGAGGTCCCTTCCAACTCTGAAACTCCGTGATTCCGTGATTCCATGATTGCATGAGTGCCCTGGGACAGCAGAACATGGCCTTTGTGGCCCTACAGACAGCAGCAGCAGCAATCTGAATGCAACAGCTGTTTTTCGCTCTCCTTGTTGGATTATTTGATTTCTGTGAGCAATGCGAGATGATCTCCTGTATGGCAAGTACTTCCTGAGGCACAGATAGCCTCTTCAGAGGACAGTGCAAGCCAAGAAGGTCTTTGGCCACCTTTTCACTCTGAGCTCATTCCTTCTGTTTCCAGTTAGTAACTGAGGAACCAAAACCGTCTTAGGGATTGTCTCACACGAGTGTTTTTCAGCTCTCAAAACCAGTTATGTCAAGATTCAAACTCTACAACATTTGGCAACTGTATAATCAGTGACGTGGTTTATCTTCTGTTACGAAGGGTTGCCCAATCTATTTGCTCTTCTAAAGACAGATAGTCATAAATAACACGAACCACAGCATGAGATTGTCCTCTTTGCTCGTTGCTTTCTGTGCCTGGTGGAAACTATTAAGCAAAGGCCAAAGCCATACGGCAACTGGGCACCCAGCTCCTTTTTGCTTCTTGAAGAGATAGCAAATGCCTGCGGCAGTATCAGGTCCCTCACCCCTTTGCCCCCACCTGAATGTCCCCGCCAGGACATGGCGGGGACCATCTGGTGGGGCCTTCTCCTGCCCAAATGCCAGGTGAGGAGTAGAGGGGCAACAACATGCTGCTGCTCTCCCCATGTCTGCAGTCTCTCCCCTGGCACCTGCAGGTGGCAAGGTGAGCTGGTGGCATCCCAACCTTACACTGGACTCAGGCACCTACAACAAAAAGTAACGGCTGTCATGTGACCACCTGTGACCAAACTAATGTCTGTGGATAGTGTAAACATTGGGTGTCATGAAAAGCTGTTTGCCAAACATCCAGATTTCCTCTGCTCAAGTCACAGCATGGACAGGAGGAAACCATGACCTTCAATCCAGCCAGTGATGGCCCTGGGCAGAGCAGGATTCCTCAGGGCGGGGCCCTCCCATCTGACAGCAAAAGCAGCAATACATTTCAGGGGGGGGAAGGGGTGGTTCACGTTCATTGCCTCTGGACTTCCCTGATTCCCCACAGGGAGGAGTGGGATTTCCTGTCTGGGAGCCTGGGGATGGTAGGACAAGGTGGTACACGTGTAAATGGCGTAACTGGTGACCCACTGACCCCCACGCTCAGAGCAAAGTCTGGGGGCAGGAGGAGGGCAGGAGAAAAAAGAATGAGTGTCTCGCCTTGGGGTGCATGAGATATAGGATGAATGAACAGACTCTGGCAAAAGTGAGTTAAAATAAAAAGTACATTGATATTATTTTGCTGGTTTATTCCACTGGAGTCATTGATCCTTACTAGTCTTTGTACGCGCCTGGAGAAAACTTCAGGCCAGACTTTAATCCTGCCCTGATGTTACCACTCTTTTATGCTCTAAATCACCCACCAAGAGGGATTAAATTTCCCAGAGGCCCCACTTAACTGCCGAGAGCTGTCCCTGGAGAAATGAAAACCCAAAGCTGTTTCATTTCAGATAGATAGGTTAGGGCAAGCACGAGCTCCATCCAGGCAGGGGGATGCTATCTGCATTGGGATGCTGCTTCTGGATTTCCCTCTCCCACTTGTGCAGCCTGGGGGTGGGTTGGGGGTCCCTTTGCCAGAGTGCGCTTGGTGCTCGGAGGCAGTGAGTGACCCAGAAGAAAGCTTGAGCAAGCACAGCAGGTAGGGCTGCTCCCTGATTCATGGCAGAGTGCAGGACCACCTGTGCAGACCACCATCATGCCACCGAAATTACAGGCAGCTGTAGATCAGTGCAGTAAAACACACAAAGCTCACCTGAAGAGCATCACCCATCGGGCTAACTGGCTGCTGATAACCTGCTCTCCTCCCCTGCTCTCGGCCAACCCACCACTAGGAAGGGGCAGAGGGAGGTTTTTCTCTCCAGTTCAAGTGAGGTATGTTTTGGTTTTATTTTCATTTTATAGCTCATTAATTAATAATAGTTGTACAGCTAATTTAACAGGGGGTTCTGGTGTGACTTGACAAGCTCAAACATTCAGACAAAGCACTCCCAAAGTACTTTGTTGCAATGGTACTGAAATTCTTGCTATGTACAAGCCTCCTCTCACAGGCTTTCAAAAAAATATTAAATGCTCCTTTAAAGATATTATCTCATGTACAGCTTAACCCTGCTCCCTCCCGGCACCTTGTGGAGCCCTGTTTTTGGGAGGGGAGGAGGTTTGCCTGATTTTGTTGAATTACCATGTATGCTGTTGACTCTTTTACACACAGCCGTACTGCCAAAGGTAAGGAAGAAAGGTTTATCTTCAGCCAGATGAAACTCTTTTCTATAACCATGATTTGCATGAGAAGCCCACTCAAAAACATGTCTGTGGCCTTCCTGGAGCACGGCACCCACAATGCCAGCTCCTGGCCCCAGCTTTGGGAAGGAGGGAGGGAGGGAGCACTTCTCCATGGTGCACAGCAGCCAGGCTGTGGTGGCTTTGGCTGCTTGGTGAGGCTGCAGACTCTCCATGCAGCAGAGATGAGGCTTCTTGCTGTCAATAGGTAGCACTCAGCTTCCCCACCAGGTCATCCTTCTGCGCTCCCTGCTCTCACTCAACCCCATGATAAAGTGTGTGATTTTTCTCTTTCCTGTAAAACTAATGCTTTCTCAAAAGGTCCCTCCCAGGTGCCAAGAGTATTTTTAAATGGTTGGTCTCCCGGAAGCCTTATTCCAGTAAGAGAAGAAAACCTCGTTATGCAGCAAGAAGCTTAAAGTTTTTCTAAGCAAATCCCTTTAATATCATCTGTAGGTTTTTCTTGGCCACCCACACCCCTCAGGCAGAGTATGGCTACTCTCCTCCAAGCCCGATCACTCCTTCATCCCAAGAATATGGTATCTTGAACTCCAGACAGCTTCCTCCCTCTCTCCTGTCATTACACACAGTGGATTTATGTTTTTCCACACTACTCTTGGAGGCTAATTTAACTAAAAAAAAAAAAAAAAACAAAAAAAAAAACCAAAACAAACAAACAAAAAAAAAACCAAACTTATTCAGAACTTCTACCTACTTGATTAAAACTGTGGTCTTACATGGCAGAAATAGTGAAGCTGGGGTTTGGCTTCCTCTGCCACTCTCCCTTGTGAATTCTTTGGGGTCTAATAATGGAAAAGGATAAAAAACTATTAAAAGTACTATAAAGATCCCTTGAGATGATATAAAAACTGAAAATAGACATCATAACAGCAGGCTTTCTCTCCATGGAGATACTAGCACTGTCTCTTTCCACCCATTGCCTACTGTCATCAAGCCTGTTGGAACTCGGTATAATTGAATCTTTGGTCCCTCTGTCAAATTTATTTGGAAACCGGCTGGTGAGTTCAGAAGTTATTGGTAGGAACTGTCAGGCTGAGAAGATGACTGCTTAGTACTTCATTTCATTAGGGACTGGCTAAAAACCGCCCTGCAGCAGTCACGGGGCTTGGAATCCAGGCAGGCTTTGATGCCAGTTCACTGGAGGGTGAGGGCAGCACGGGCATATTTGCTGCTGCAGGTCATTGTTATTATCCAGGTAAGCTTTTTTTCATCAAAACAGTCTCTTCGTCTCCATGATGACTATAACTTTACCAGCTGTTATCCCATCTCAGTCCCGGTGATAAATGCAGATTTACAGCAAGGGAGTAAAAGTCCTGTTTTACCTTATCTTAACTGTGCAGGCTGGCCGCATGTATTTAGTGGGCACTGACTTGTGGGAACATGGAACAACCTCCATAGACCTCAGTTCCTACATGTGATCGTCTCTAGCTGTGTAACCACAAGATAATTCCTCCTCCAATTCGGAAACAAGTGTCTTCCTCTCTGTCTGGCTCTTGCCCATTCAAGGAATCAAGCCTGCTCCCAGGCCTGAGCTTCAGGAAAGCTTCAGAGCAAAACGAGAGAAAGCTTAAGCTCACACACACCTTGGTGCAGGCCAAGGTTGCTTCTGTGTGAAGTGTGGGTGGTTGGGCACAGCTAGAGTTAGGATTGCCTGGCCGGGTTCTCCATCATTAACCTCAAATACCTCATGCCGAAGGCATACGGCCAGTGCCAGGGAGATGGGTCAGCCAGTATCCTTCCTGAGAACGGCCCGGACTCTTGTGCAAGACAGCCCCGTTGTTTGGGCTGTCCCCACATCTGCACAGTTGCTCTGTCCTCAGGGCAAGTAGTGTAGAAAGATGTAGTTTGCATCACTGTGCTTCAGCCCACCTTGCATTTAGCCATACAGACGCTGCCCAAACCAGTAGGCCTACTCTGCCTAAAAAACTCCGTTTTTCAGGGCTCCTGAAAAACTTGCAGACTCCTACTTTTATCCCCATTTTCAACCTTTATTGCTGTAATACCTCTGTATTTTAGTAGTCCTGAAGTATTCCGGCAGGGCAAAGAGCACCAAATTGAAGAAGAGCACAGAGACTAGCTCTCTTGAATCTTTTGGCAAACCTTAACTCGGGCTCGACTGTAAAACTGGGGTAACAGTAATCTTTCCTCTGTTCGTATGCCACAAGTTTAAACTTTGTTTAGATTACAATTGTTCTATAGCAAACCATCTTCCAGGCCTGAGGAGAAGCAGAAAGGCAATTTTAGCACAAGATGATCAGGAATGCGGCTGTGCTGAAGCTCAGAGATCACCAGCGGATCATCAGCCTGCCCCATTGTTAGTCTTTTTATTCCTGTGAACGACAGTAACCACATGCTGATGATCCAGTGCGTGATTTTTCTCTCATAAAAGACTCTAATTTAGAGTCCTTCAAGAGGAAAGAAGAAAAACTTGATTCACTGCGTTACACATACCCAGACAAATACTCATCTTATCATCATGTTAATTTTTGTGGTAGTTTTTCAGGTTCTACAGACTTTGGTGGGGTTTTTATGTGAAATGTTTAAAAAGGCACACTTCTTAAAGGGGGAGCAGGTTTGAAACAAAACTGCTGGCAACTGTTTTGTTGGCTGCTATGAAAGTTAAACACACCACCAGCCCCAATCTTCCCACTTTATTACCCCTGGGAAATGCAGCTGACTTTAATATCTGTAAGTTTATTTTTCCCAGACTTTACTTTCCAGATCACCATCTGTCTAGACACTGTCAATTACTAATATGTGTACTCAAGGTGAGTTGAAGGGTACTCAATATTTTCTTCTCTGTGTGATTAGATTTCCAGGCAGCACCAAACCAAGCCACTATATTCACGTTTGTCATTTAAGGCAGATGTCACATTATCCAAAACAAATTAAAGACCTTTTCATTGATTTTTACTGAAACCAAAGCACAGAAGTTGTGGTAAGTACCCTGAATTTCAAAGGTCTTCTTGAAGGTTGTAGAATAGGAAAAATTGTTTCCTTGGGTATTCCCCCCATCCCCCCCCAAAAAATCAGTGAGGTGTGGGAAGAAGGATTCAGCTGAAACAAGTTGAGAGTTAACATTGCTTACTATAAAGAGAAAATGGAAAAGCTTTTGAGGAGCAATCAGATTGATGGTACCCACCCCTATATTAATTTGCACAGGGAACCATTTGGCTGTGCCGGTAAAAGAGCAATTACATTTAGCTTAAATACAGTTTCCGCTAAGTAGGTTCTAGTGCAGCTGTCCCTTTCCGCAGATGCGGGTTACTGGGCGCAGGTCAGCGATGCCCAGCAGGCGCAGAGCCAGCTCGGCGGGCGCTGGGGGAGACATCAGGTAGCGCAGCACAGAGTGTTTTCATTCTGCACGTTGTATCAAACACGGTGGCAAAAAGATTAAGCTCTGCCTACGTTTTGATATCCAGTGTTGCTGCTCTTGGAGAAGATGCCACAGCCATTGGGATAGATCAGCTAGGAGAAGAAAAAAAAAACACTAAAAACCCACTTATACATACATTCTTAATGAAAACTGATTGTAACTGACTATTACTTTCATACATTTATCAAATTTCCTTTATAATATGAAGAGATTTGTGCCTTTTCCTTTACACTAAGCCACTGAATCTGACACCCCACCAGCACCGAGGTGTCTGTTCCCCCGGTTGTCTTAAAAGCAGTGACCACAGTTCAAGTCAGGAGGCAAGGACACGGCACTTCAGGGAAAAAAGAAAAAGGACCAATATCTTGTAGTTATTATTTTTTTATTCAAATGTGCAACATCCCTATAAACATATCTTAATTGGCCAACCCAGGTTAATAAACACTGAAGTGAGAAGTACTAGACCTCAAGCCAATTTTTTTGCAGTGTAGGAAGGAGCTTCCTCAACTCCCCTTTGCAGGGAGACACCCCTGCAGTACCTTCTTAAAAATATGAGAAGGGATGGCTTTTTGCTTCGCAGGGATAGCAGGCGATGCAACACTGAAGTTTGGAGGAGATCCGCATAGAAGGTAGACTCGCTTTCAGCTCATGGGTTCGCCTCTCTCCTCTGGCTAAGGTACTCCATTCACACCCATGTTTACCCATTTTGTAGGATTTCAGGGAGACATTATCGTGGACATCATACTAGTGCAGAAACCTAACTAGCTGAATGCTTGGGAGGCTAAATGTAATGCTAAACTATTGCCTGTTGCATTTTCTCTATTTTTCCTGGGACGTTCTCAAATTTTAAATAAGCTGTAGGGAAAAATATACATACTTAGTTTATTAAGTACAAAAGAAAACTTCAAACAGTGGCATGCCACCTAATGGCAGAACAGCATCATTGTGCATTGCTACCAGTAAATGCACATCAGGAAGCCGCATCCCAAAGCTCTGGTTTATTACTCCACTGCAACAACCTGCAGGGCTAGCGCTACTTGGGGGGGGATTAAAAAAAAAAAAAACTAATCAAGCAAATTACTTTGCAAAAAAAAAAAAAAAAAAGTCTTCAAAATAAACCAAGCAGAAGTTCTGGTTTAGCAACTTTGTCAATCTCTTAACGTTATGGAAGTAGAATTAGTGAAATTTACTTTGGGTGTAAATTTAGCATGGAAACATGTAGGGGTCAGTCTTTCTACGTATCTTCCCAAGGGAAAATTCATTCATTCATTCAGAAATAAAACATGTGGAAAAAATGTCTATTCATCTTGGCTTTCCACATTAAAGTATAATATAATTTGGCAGGATTTACTAGTCTTACTTTTCTTAGCTCTTATCCAGCTATTTCTCATAGAGCATTCTGAGACTAAAGTAATAAATGTGCCACACACATCTTCAAAAGGTGCCAGAATAGCAGCAGTTGCCAAGGTAGGAAGGCTGTCAATTCTAAAAGATGCAGCAATATTGTCTTCAGAAGCAGTCGTGTTTCATGGTTTTTTTTCTATTCATGCTCCAAATATGTATTCCATAAAATCACACTCTACTGTAATTTTAACACCTGTCTCTTACTGCCTTGAATGATAGGTACACATCACCATGGTGCATCTGGACGCTTTAAAAGGGCTACCAGAGCTGAAAGCAGTTTTAGCTAAGAGAGAATGCCATTTTTATACATCCCAGAAAGTTCCATTCAACAACAGACCCTAGTTTCTCTTCCAAATCCTTTGTTTCAGTCAATGTTATCTAGGACTTATGGTTTTAAGTATTACTTTAGGACTCAGGAACTATACTCTCAACAAGGCAGTGATAAAGCAAAGCACTTAACTGGTCCTTTTAAGCAAACAATTATGCAAGTCATTTTACTAAGCAAGCTGCTAGTCTTAGCATAAAGGACAAAGCTTGAATCCAGACTGAGTGAGTAACAAAGGGAAGTCTTTGATTTCGTTACAGGTGCTATTAATATTAAATAACATATGTAACATTAATTTCTGAAATCACGTGTTTTGCAAACGTATATAAGCTTTTCTATTTTTCTCATCTTGGACAGCAGGAAGGACAAAATGGAAAAGCACCTCAATAGCTCAGCCACTTTAACATTGAAAAAAGTTTCCAAATACACTGGTACACATTCCAGAGGAATCTTCTTGGATTAAAAAAATCAAAACAGACTCTATTGTTATCTTTCTTTAAACAAAAAAACTTGTATAAACGCCATGTGTTTCTGAAATTCTGACCGTGAGCTTGGCTCACGGCTACCAAGTGAATCAGTCGCTGAAAAGTGTTGGAAAGTGTTTACTGCTGGTCCTTTGCTCAGAGCGCTGAATCACGTGGTCTCTAATTCCTCCCCCCATCTACACACAAAGGTTTAACTGGTGCTAATCTCCAATTAGACTGAGTCAAATCAGTGTAACATTTGATCATCTGAGCATCTTCTCTCCACAAAACCATCTACTCTGCTGTCCAACACATAAGAGATCTACAGTTCTGAGAACCATGTTTCTGTCACCTCTTGTAGCCCTCCTTCCATTTTCCTAAGTGAACTTAACTCATACAATAAACTCTTGGGAAAAAGGACTGCATAGGTGTACACCTTATTCTTTTATTCAAGTTACTAATATAATTCAGACAATTTCCCAGCACTAAATTAGTTTTAACAACTAATGTCTTTATATGGTAATTAAAAGGACAATAAAACTAAACTATAAGAACACAGAGCTTCTAGCAATCAAAGCCTTGGACTATTGAAAATCCCAGATAGAATGCAGGAAGAGCAACTAGTCACCCATTTCTTTGCTGAAACAAGTATTATTTTAATAGCTGCACATGAATGGACAGTATTTGTTGATAAACCATTTCAAAAGACAAAACTAGCTCGACTTTCTTATATGGCAAAATGCATAATGCTAAATGATAATAATCGCAGCTCAGTCTCACAGATAGAAGGCTCGCATAATTGTCTTGGTGAGGGAATATTTCATATAATCTTAAAATAATCATTGCCTGAGACTTCTGTTGAATCAACATCTCGGTTTAGAACAGGACATTAGCTAGCTTTTCCTTTACACCCAGAGTATATTCCAAACACGTGGCCAAGGCAAGAAAAAACAAAAGCTCAGAAGCAGCAGGTAAGTCTTGGTATGAAAAGAGCTTTGAATTGAAAAGCTCTTCTATTACAGCCAACTTGGTTACTGGACAAAACTATACCTAAACAAACAATCAGTATAACCTTCTGATTCTTGCCACAAAAACTTTTGATATTTCTCAGCAGGCAGGATCAGATCTTTATCTTTCACCCTTAACAAAAGCATAGGTAACTAACACCTTTCCCTGTTTACAAACTTGGCAACATTTCAAATCATGAAGGTGATAGTCTAAGCAATTGTTTTTCCCTTCAGCAATGAGAACAAAACCCACTGTTTATTAAACATTCTGTTGAATGACGTAATAATGCAACTGGGACATAGCCCAAAGAAGGGTTGTAGGCAGAGTCTTATTAGGCTAGCTAGAAAAAGCATGAAGTTTCAGATAGACGTGTCCTTGTTCAGAACTCATGTATCAGAAAGCTTCTCTACTCTTCTCAGACAACCTGTAAGTAGTATAATAAAAAGTCATTAAGAGGTTAATCTACCTGCCAATCTCACCTGGCACGTAGTTTACGCAGGGTAACTCCTAGCTAATTAACTGTGAAAATAATGACTTCTTGGCAAAATAAGAAATTGCAAGGGATTGCATGTTCAAAATCATGATTTATTGATGTATTTTTAATCACGTAGCTCCTTGCAAAGATACACTTTATAAATTATGGAACAAGTATAGTTCTTTCCACAGCTTTCACATTTTAGTCCTCAAATCCAGGTTGGTATTTTGAAATGAGATGTTGAAAGGTAAATTATGCAAAACGGCTTTTAAAAACTACACTAAAAAGCTTCAATTCTTTCAGAATCCAAGATACATATATAATAAGCAGCATTACAGTTTCTGCACTACACCCCCAAGCGATATATGCAGGAGAAGCAGCTTTACAGTACCTGCACCAAACCTCAAGGTACACTTCATGATTAGCAGTACACAGCACCTGAACATCTACAGCAGCCTCAAAATTTATCTTAGTATAACAAATGCTCAAAGGGTTTACAGCATCTGTAGCAAGGTTAGATGAAGGGTTATATATAAAACGCATTACATTCACATCCAAGTGAGCCCTGCTTACCTGTGCATTCAGACGTGGCCAGTGCACCAGCAGTACGCACCGGCATTTCACCATTGCACTGTGACACTTCCCAAGCAGAGCCACGTACCCTGCAAACTCATCCTACAGTGCAAGAGAACAGCTCGCTGCCCGTACCCCTCTCCCCTTCACGCCCACCCTGTCGAGAAGGCAGGCTCCACTGAACTTCTGTCAAGATTTAATTACATTTATGACCAACTGACATCACTGCATCGGTGGGGATGTACCTCTGCGGTTACATTTTATACTTCATGCTTGCTTGCCCTTGACTGTTTTTTCTTAAGGTTGATGTTGACAAAATGCCAGATCTTAAAGGCAAACAAAGTAAGTTTAATTCAAAGAAAACATTTATTTGAAGTTCTTTGAAGTCACACAGTTTAACAGATAGAAGACAACTTTCTCCCCTTCACATTTCAAGCCTTCACCAGAGACCACACACACTGTCCCACGGACAGTGAGATTTCCCTGTAACAATTCTTTTTGGACAAACCAGTGTCCAGGCAGATGATGACTCACATTTTAAGCAGATCGATTTATAAAATCTGTTTTTAAAAAAAAACAAAAACAACAAAACAAACAACAAACTTTGTTATCAAATTATTGTCACAAAGTAAAGGTGTTTAATACTTATAAGCTTGATCTCAAAATAAAACCCCAGCCATTCATAATCAAATAGAACATACTGCCTTCAAAAAGTTCCCCAGAATTTTAAAATGTTCCAAATATATACACATTTATAACTTAAGTGCTCATTAGCTACAACCTTTTATTCATGCAAGAGTTGTGAGAGGAAAAGAGATGTTTCTTAGAGCGGCTTTTCTGAAAATGCAGTAAAACTCTTCACTCGTGCAAAGAACAAAGGGGTGTACATTTTGTCAATGTCAAAAGTAGTAACAGCTGTCTCACCAGTCGATCTGCAAAGAGTATTGGAAAAGTTAAATTAGACACAAGTTGCTGCTTAAGTCCCTCAACAGATCAATCGTGTTCCACAGTACAGTATGTGCACCAAACTACAGCTGGAATGTGTCTTTCATACTGCCTCATTCTGAAAGTTGGCCAAATCCCACTATATAGAATACACTTCTATTTTAATATCGAAGAAACCACTTTCCCTTTTCATTCTTTTTATTAGCTCCAAGATTTGAAACAGCACAGAATGTCACTCAAGTCACCAGATTAATATTGAAGCAAAAAAATCCCCTTTTGTTTCACTTAGAACCCTGAATTCAGAATACAGAGTGACAGCAAAAACTTTTATGTGTACAAAACTTCAAAAAGAAGAAACCCAAGTATTTCTGAACATCAGTGACAAAAAGCATACATCCTCCTAGCTGTGTTTTATACACATCTTTATTCTAGTTTGAAAAGGACAGCACCCTATTGAAAGGTACAGCAGAACCTGAGCAGTACAGAAACATCATGCTGAAAAGAACGTCTTTGATATTGCCACTTCTTCATAAATTAGATATGAAAATATTAGGTTTTATAAAAGCAATTTTTCTATTTATGGAAGTTACCTACACTCCCAACCACCAGAAGTTTACTTTGTAGATTTTTATATACTTACAGCTCAATAGCTAAGCTATGTCCCTATAAAACACTGAATATAGAGATTAAGACAACTGCAAGACAAGGCCTAAATCCACCCTAAATGCCAACATCAAACACGTGGACAGCCAACTTGCCAGTAATTTAGAGCATCAGGTGCAAGAATAGTGGCCATGGCTCCTGCTCAGTTAGTGATCAGAACAGCTGGTCACATGCCCATATTTTGCACAGCTGGATTCTATAGTTTGTAAGCATTACAGTTCTCACATGATGGGTGGCAGACATTTCTAGCATGCACATCCACAGAGGAAAAGAAATATAACTTAATGAATATATGTCTTCCATACCCCTTTACTAGCACTGCGCTAAGTCATTCAGCCCTGATTCAGTTCTGAAATCATTCAAACACTGTGTATAAATCCTTTAAATGGCTAAAATGCTGCAGCTCTACCACTTGGGAAAATTCCCATACTATTATAAAAAGTTACTAAAATCTTGGGATTTCTTAAAGTAAAAGTTCATCATGATATATCGAATCAGGACCAGTTACTGTTTTCAGGACATTTTGTTAAAGCCTCTTAAATCTCAACAGTCTTTACATCTTCTGTACTTAGTACTGGACAAATTAATGTCACTTGTGTTTCTATAGTTAAGTATCCTTCTTTGATCTTATTCCCCATTTACTCACCTGTAAGTTATGTGACAAGAATGATGTATCCAGACAAGTTTGTTGAACCTCTGGCGCCCACTGGAGCACAACTGTAGTCCTACATGAAAACTGTGATCTGTTTCTTGCACAGGAACACGACGGAAATACCTGTATTTGTGGTAGTCAATTGGTTTCTGTACAAAGAGAAAAGAAGTTTCATGACCTACAAAGAACACACTGTGAAACTATTTATCCTGAGACCTAAGTAACTGTGAGGACAGACTGTTAAACTTAAAAGTAGGTACTGGTATTTCTTGAAAATATATCAGTTTAGATGTTAATTATGGAATTTTTCACAGAAAGTAAGATAAGCGTGGAGGACACCACCCAAACTATGCAAACTCACTGTGAAGTAGTGTAACACTTCTAACTCTTCACAAGTTTCTCTTGACAGATACTTTGTTAATCTGAGCTTTTTGTGATGTAAATAACTTGGCCAAATCATTCAGAATTCAACTAATGAATAGTGCTTATGTAGTTTTATTTAATGCTGTGGAACATAACTGCACACAGTCAAAACTGATCTCAGAAAATTACCTCTTCATCCTTTCCTTCTGTTTGTTAACTACCTAAGAGCACCACACATGGCAATTAAGCCTAAGGGGAGAACTTACTCAAATGTGAACCAGATCTTTATCAGTCTTAATAAAAAGATCATTACAGATTTGGGAACAAAAGGTAAGATAAATCACCATGTGTATTTATATTTTATTTTTAAACCATTAAAAAAAAGGAAATTAATATTTTAATTCTCTGGTGTAAAGCAAATCTTCAGGTGCTTTAAAATATCCAGTCTGAGAAAAAAAGGTACTAAAGAGCCCCCACCTTAAACTATTTTTCCTCTATTCTATTTTGCTACATACCTCTTCCTTTTTCTTCATTATTACAGCAAATACTTTGGTTTGATTGTCTGTTTCCTGGGAAAGGCGATAATGGCCAAGCAAGATTGCATCCGTTCTGGAAAGTTAAGAGGAGGATAGTGTCAAGGACATAAAAATATTCTCTGTCTCAAGAGAGTTATGTACTTACAATATAAGTATCAGCAATGAAAAGAAGACTCTCTACATACAATAATCAGGGAAACTTTTTTACTTGCATTTGGTAAAGTACCAGGCTCATTGATGATACAAAATGATGAAAACATTTTGGAAGGTTGCTTTTAATATTCCCGGGTAGGACAGTAAAGATAAGCTAGTCAGTTCTACCTAGCGTACTGCTAAATATTTTCAGACTTCTGGTGAATAGCTCAAATCTGTTCTGAAGTTGCAAGCAATTTTCTATGTTTTTAACAAGCTTGTGCAAACATCAAAAAAAAAAAAATATCAATAAATAATTTAGTCATATCCCACCAAAATCTTCACTTTACTTCAAACACTCAAGGAAGTGTGAGAAGGCAGTCAATAACAAAACAGTATCTTTAGAAGGATTCTCAAACCACCAACCCAATGGCATGTATTCTTCTATTTACTTCCTTTAAAAGTTTAAAATCACATAATTCATAAAGAAAATCTAATTACAACATCAGGACCTTAAAATGAAAGATATCGTTGCATAAAGACCATTTTTTGTAGTTCTTAAAAGAGAACTATAAAGATCTATAACACAACATAAATAACACTTTATTTTTACTCTTGTTTTGCTAAGCCAGGATATAGAATCAAGACAAAAGTAAATATAATTTGCAAGGTAAAAGCAAGATGAAAACTGTAGAGCCAAATATTTTACTTAAATAACCTTGTATTTTTAGTCCGTAAGCGAGGAACTATAGATGGAGGATCTTCAGGAGTCGTTAGCATCATAACTTGACCATCTGGAAAGAATCTCAAATACCTGCAAAAATATAATTACAATGCAAACCTAGAAAACATATTATTTTTCTGTGGAGTGTTTTTGTTTGTTTTTTTAAATCACAGGATGTTTCCCAGGAGGATATAGAACTTAACAGGTAATAGGATTTGAAAACATAATTCTTCACACATGATACAACAGAAAAAAGAGATCAGAGATCCAAAGAGAGTTTTGAAGATTAAAAGATCAAGTTAGGAAGAGTTATGAAAGAGGGCATAAGTTCAGGAGTTTTGAAGCTTCTAATCAAAGCAAGAAGGCTACCCTGGAATTAAAACTGACCTCAAGTAAGTTTCTCCATTCCTAGCATTGACTGAGACAAATGCAACAAAATCCTAATTACAGTACCAGTACAGAATGGACAATGTCATACGGACTCTTTCAGGTTGTGAGATCTGATCAATTTGTACAGTACTCAGATACTGTGCTGATGTTTGTGAGGCTATAGAAATACTCATGAGATTCAGTGATTTCTATTAACAGTTTCCAGCCTCAGAAGGGACAGCAGAATGGAACAATAAATGCTGGGAACAGCAAGATGCAGAGCAGCAGAAACAGGCCGAGGAAATAAATGGCAAGGTATTTGCTGCAGGTTGAGAAAGCCCAGCCTCTTGATTATTTACAATTTGTTACAAATAAGTTAAAAGACAATTCTTGTATTATCATTTGTTTTCCCTTTGCTGAAAATGATTAGTATATCAGAAATGTAAAGCAGAAGTGATTTGGGGAAATGTGTGAACAAGTTTTACTGTTGTTACAGTATCAAGTTTTATCCACATGAAATGGTCTAACTGAGGATGAAATGTGTTTGTAAGTCCATCTCTAATAATCATAATAAATCTGATTTCTTAATACCTATTCTCAAAAAATATACATAGCTTTACACATTGTAGTAGTTCCATTGAGTTTTACAGAATGATTAATGTTTGTGATATCAAGGGCTGGATTTAAAGAACTTAAGAGAGAGAAACATTTCACTCACTCATTGTACTACAGTTCTACCTGTAATATTCCACTTGGTGCCACGCTCTATAGAAACCATCAAGAGATTGTTCTCCTTGACGTATGTATTTTGTCTTGCTGATATATACCCCTACAGGAAAGGAAGATATAAGTATATAAACAAAAATAAGTACATAAAATATTTAAGATAACAAAACAATAATCTGAAACTTTGAACTTTATTTTTGTTACTTAAATACATGAGAGTGTTTATTTTCATCCCTTGCACCCTTCCCTTCTCTTTACAGATACTCTACAGATTCAAAAGCCCAAACAAATTCAGGTTAAGTCTAACAACAATAGCATAAATATCAAACCCACAGGATTGCTTCTGTCATGGTTACATGCAGTAAAAAAAAAATAAAAAAATACCCATTTCCTTAAGTACACCTTACCATCAAATCGAACGCGAGGCCTTTCCAGAAACATTTCCCTCCAAGAGGCATATGGAACAAGTTTATTGCAGCTCCTGCCCCATATTTTCAAACAGACTTGATGCCAGATTTCAGGATCTCTAGTGAAAATGAGAAAAAAGCAAACCCCATAACTTTCCTGCAAACTTTGTTTAGCTTTTATATATCAAAGTAACACAGTCCATTATTTAGTTTGGATGCAATTGAAATAAACTTTCTTGAACAACTATAGCTCATCATTTAAAATAATTAACTAATTTACTTAATGCTGGAGCATTTGAAAGACACTTCCTTCTCCCAGTAAAAAACACGATGCCATTTTCAGCTGAGTACAGAACAACATCATCGCAGCAGCCTGGCACTTCTCTGTGTGGCCATACAAGAACGATAACACAAGAGACATTATTTTGGAGACCTTGCGACTCTGACTTTCAAACAAGGCAGAGCAAGTAAGACTTTCAGCAAGAGTTTTTATTACAGTGAAGTCATCTATCTAACATACCATTTAGTGGTGCATTCAAAAGCTGATTAGCGCTGTGAGGAGCATAACATGAAAATGGCCATGGCAAGAAAAAGCACGACATAGTCCTACATGTACAATTTAGGAGTCAAAAGCAAAAAAAAAAAAAAAAAATTTGCTCTATGGATTTATTATCCACCTCTACATACTGTTTACGTGTGCTTGAGCGTAAAAAAGCTCTTTTTTCTTCCTTAAAGCAGAAAGAAGCTTCACACTAGATAACTTATCTACAATACCTGGCACAAATGTAAAATCCTCGACAAACAAGAGATAATTGCTCTAATGATCTTAGGTCCAAGTCACTCGAAACCACCCATCGGAAAATGTACATTAGCACTTCCATAGGCAACACTGCCAAGAGAAAAGAAGTCCTTGTTAGACGGTAACCTGTAAATCAATAGCTTACCAATAATTCCAGGTTTGACCTGGAATCCTACCTTTTCATATTGTAGCCAGATGCCAGGAAACAAAAAAAAAATAAAAAAGTCACTATATATTAGAAAAAAGCCACATAACAGAAGAATAAAAATCAGGGCTTGAAAATGCATTAGGATAAGAGTGCATGATAGGATAAAACATAGTTTTAGACTACAAATATCCACAACTGTAAGGTGTTTCTGAGGCCTGCAACTATTGTACCACTGTGATGACCAAGAGGGATCCTTTCCACCCTACTAACTTCTGAGGCAGACATGATTTTAACAGTTCTCACTCTGCTATAAAAGAGTCAGTAAGCAAGATATTGTAACATAGGACTGGCAGGAAGGCAGAAAACAAAACTAGAAAGAGACTCAGATTGCTGCTCAAGAGAGACATCTCCTGAGATCACTTTATAGTAATGTCTACAACATCTTGACTTCACTGGCAAAAAATGAAAAGATGATTTCCCAAGCGTACAACACCACAGTTGTTAAAATAAAAAACAAATCCTCTTTTCTTTATATTTTGACATGAACAGTTTGCTACATTTACTTTATTTTCCTTCCTTGAGCAGAACAGAGGAGATCAGGCCAAGATTTCCAAGAGAAACTGATAATTTGGGATGCAAAACACATACACTTTAGAGGCATCTGATTTTAAGACATTTCATTGCTTATATACACTCTACAATTTAGATCTCATAAGGAAGTCTTGGGATGACTATCCTAGAACTGAAGCACTGAAATTCATTCACTTTCAAAAGCCTTTCTAGCTACGTTATATAGTCTTGCTGAACCTGAAAACATATTTGTTGTAAAAACCTCATACAGAATCAGATAGAAACAGAAAATGCAAAGATGCATACTCTTCACAGAACAATTACCTCTTATTCACACTTAAGAATTGTAATAAAAGTTTGCAAACCAAAATAAAACCCCCACATTTCATTTTTTCAAACATTAAGGAAGGAAAACTGGAATAGACTTAATTCAGCAAGTCTGTTTCCAGAAGTTGCTACTTCTAAGTATGACTCTGATGCTGAAAAATTCTACTTAGTAGTAGTACTACATGGAAAAGATTGTGCAATAAAGGCAAAATCGTGTATGAGTTAGCTCGTCGATGATCTTTTTTCTTTTACATCTAACTATAAAAGTAAACAAAAAGATACTGTGTACATTTCTTTAAAGGTGGCTTTAGAATGAAGAAGAGAAGTGTTTTAATAATGTCACAGTGAAAAATCTCTACAAATTGTGGCTCTGAACTCTTACAGTGTATCTTATCTCATACCTGAGATATGGGTCTGGCTGACATCGACCTCAGGCTGACAAAGTTTGACTGAAGATTCCTGAAGAGCTAACTGCTGCTGGAAATCCGACAGGAGATCAGTCATTTTTTCATCTTCTTTGTTATCCTCAACACTAGAAAAGGGGTAACGCCAACACTGTGATACTGGACAAAACATACCAACAGATGTTCTTGTCTTGGCATCAATCTGCTGTCTTACCCTCATCCAATATAGTTGTTTCCTGTATGTTTTTAAAGCAATTTCAATTAATCATACGATAAAACAACTACTGCAATCCTATCAAGTTAATTTAGATTTAACCAGAACCCACCTGACAGTAACAACTTTTTTCCCATTTAATTCCAATTCCAGTCTCTTTTTGGATTTGAGAGTTCACCATTCACCATTTTTAGTGAACTCACTGAAGAATTGCTTGACCCCGTGAAAAGACAAATCTGATCTTTCACTTTGTCTAAGATAAGCCATAAGCAGGAAATAAATCATTATCATTGATGGAAAGTTATGTTTTGTAATCCTTGTCACAATGTAAGACGCTGAAAACAAATAAGGATTTTTTTTTTTACTCTTGCATTATTTAATGAATAGTGATCCTCAGTGAGTTTATTCATCAACAATGAAGGAAAACTTTCCTTTAGGAAAACTACTTTTTACCAATTCTGTAATTAGACAGACATAAAAAATTTCAGGAGCAAGGACAAGATTGCAGGACAGAAGCAATATGCCTGCTACTCGTCAGTAAACTTGAAGGATTACTAAGTGATAAAAGAACATTACCACATTAAAATAAATAAATTTAAGTTGTATGTTATAATACAATCCTTTAACAGGTGCATGCTTGCTTGCTCCAAGTAACCACAAAGCACACAAGTCTCCTTGGTCTCAACACAAAACAGTTTTTTTTTCCCCTGACTTGGCATACAAGCTAGCTAAGAGATCTTCTAGTCACTTTTTAATATTATTCAACTCTCCTCTAAACAAGCTTAATAGAATGAGCTGAGAACATAAGCAAGCAACTACCAGACCTACCAATGGGTTTTTAAGTATTATACAAAAGACAATTATGTTTGGGCCAGTCACATCTAAGACCACAGTAAGATGTTGCACTGAACATACCTTCCTTTATTTTGATGAATATGACAGCCAGTCCCAGTACCTACAGGCCACGCTGTAATTTTTTTTTTTTGAATGTAATTATGTAATTTGTTTTTTCTCACCAAGATTGTATGAAACACCTACAACAGTAATTCAGAAAGCAAAACCACCACAACTAGAATCTCTTGAAAAGACACACCTCTATAAATATTGCTTTTAAAAAACAATTACGAGTTCGGGCTATTTTTCCCTCGCTGTCATGTAGTGCTGGGGATGGTGCAGCAACATTTACAAAACATTTACAAAAATTCATACAGTAAATGGCAGATGGACAAAGAGGCTTAATAAAGGGAATAGAGAAAACAATGCTAAAATAAGAAAATAATCCTAAGAAAACCAAGATTTTTACATGACTACAGTTTATTATCCTGTATTTTTCCTAATGCACAAATGCATAGCAAAGATTTCATGCTAGCAATGCATTCAGAAACAGATGTAAATAAAGTACTTGACTTAGTATAAAAGAGAGTAAAATGAGCTAACTACTGCATTGAAACTTTACTGCCCTGGGGCAACAAGACTGAGCTAGTAATAATACCGCACAGACATGGTTGTATTTTCCTCTTTTATTCTCAGTTTTGAAACTCTCGATTTCATGTTTTTATCAGCAGTATCTATGGCTGCTACGAGTAAGCAGTGAATTTGGAAGCTCTGTTTGATAAGCTTGTCTTCACTACGCTATCTGAGCTATAACAGAAGTTTTGGCCCTAACCTGAATCCTGTCCTCGAGTGTTAAGTATTAGGATCAAGTGAGGTCAACCTTCAGGTGCTACACATTTGGTGTGTCGAAGCTAGGGGTATTTTGAGGCTTGTAATGATGAAAGACTTAGATTACAATCTATAAGCTTCTAAATGTATTGCTCTACTTATTGGAAATGTTCCCATATGGCTGTGTTAATCAGCACAAGAACAGTAGTATATTCCCTTGCTTAATTACATTGCTTATTCCATGGTACAAAGCTTTTACTAATTGATCTTTTTGCCATCTACAATTTTGTAGATGATCATAAATGTATAACTCATAAACTTGAAGATCAGAAGTCAAAATAATGAAGTGACGGATGCTTTTTTCTTTTTTTTGTTTTAAGTAACAACATAACTATTTTTAATCCTTCCACTTGAATTTAACTAGCTTCAAACAAGCCTGTTACCTTCTTTGAACTACAGCAAAGTCCTCCTTGGATTAATGCATCTGTAAACTTTCTATGAACCAGTCTATTCAAATTAAACAAGACAAGTTTTCCAAATGTTAAAAGAGACTTACAACTGCGTATCACAGTAGAGCATTCACATGCTTTGGAAATAAAATGTCAGGTTTCAGTACTCCTGTGCACTTAATTTGTAAATTTCCATACTTACCACCTCTTTCCAACTCCATCACCATCTGGGGACCGCGTATAGGTGATCTTAAACTCTATGTCAGGTACAAGCTGCATGGCTAGACGATAAAACTTGATGGCTGAAAAGAAATGTTTAAATATGTCTGATGCCTATACAAGCTTATCAAAGAAAATATTTTTTTTTCAGAGAGATGGCTTCAGCCAAAAGCCCTAAAAAGGTGGAAAATGCTTTTTCCTAGTAAAACTTATTTAAGCTAAACTGATTAGGTTTAAATTCAAAACAGAAGAGAGGCACATTCAGCACCTATTTTCAAAACTAAAAATTTATGTGCTCTTTCAGAATAAAGAGCGCTCTCAGGCACGTTTCAGCCTTAACAGATTTACCTTAACCACTACAAATTCAGTTATGGCGTACAAAATTTTGCATTAAAACATTACAAAGTCCTGATTTAATTTGTTGCCCAGCACTTAACAAAGCTTTCTCAACAAACCGTAAAGATTTTAGGCATTAAACTCATTAAGTAACCATGAGGAACATGAAACAGAATTCGAAAGATGCAGGTACCTGGTAGAGTACAAAGAGTCATTCAAACATACATAACAGTAAAAAGCTGAAAAAGATCAACAAAATATTGTTGTACTTTTGAAACATCAACAATAGACACTAACCAAGAAATTTTACTGCGGCAAAACCTTGGAAACTGCAAAAGGCACAGAAGCAAGCCGCTATAAAACCAAGGGTGTAGGAAGCACAAGACTACAGGGCATGAAGGAAAAACTGACAGATTGGGCTTCTTATAGCACACAGTGAGAGTACTTCTGCCTTTAACACTCCAAAGACGCTACAAACACTGAATAAAGAAACAGACCCAGGAAAATCACCTTGTGGGAAAGAACAGTTATTTAAGCTGCAGAATGTCTTTCTTCTGAGTTAACTCTGCAGATCCTTAATTTACGTGCATTCATTGTACGTACATTCAGTCTGTTTCAATATCAGTATTAAGATCATATATATATATTTCTATCTCTCTTTGCATTCTCACATGGTGACAGAGGGCAACTTTCCCTCAATTTGGACCCTTAAAACCAAAACAAAACCCAAAATAAAACATCAGTGAGTTTGAAGCTTAGAATTTGACACACTCATGAGGTCTGAGAAGCCCAAGTGTGAGGCAAGTTAAGTGTTTCTATTTCCTTGAGTTCATGTCAGGGCCAGTGACTGTCAAGTAGTATCCTTTGGCTGGTGAGGATGAGGAATACCAGCAGCCAGCCAAACAGAGATCAGTCTCACCTTTAGCATTTAATCTTGCAGCAAGGCCTGTGCTGTACTTAAACATGTTACTGCACATAACTGTCTCGCTAACATCAGGTATCAGCAGATTTCAGAAGCAGGCTGAAATGTCACTTGGATTCTGGTGACCTGGGCCGAGTCAGCAGATAAAAGTGTGGTCTGAAAACAGATGTCCCAATGCGCAGTAATATATCTGTGTCTGGTGTAGGACTGTCTCTCTAAGGTCTCAGACAAATGTATGTGTAGAAACAGCTTTGTTTTGTTTAACTCTCAAATCAAATTCAACTGAGAAAGAATGGATTCATATTCATGCAATCCAGATGCCTAAAACACCCTTGTGAATGCAACTCTGTTAGATGTTACTACTTCTCTGGTGCTGTATTTAACATACAAGGAGTGCACTCGAGCAGATGAAGCTATAGCTTTCATTTTACATATGCAACGCTTAAATAGATGGCTTTCCTTGCTTTTTTTTCCATTTACTTGGAAACTGTTGGTATGAAAGAACCCTCACAATCTACTGCATGATTTCATAAATAGTAGATTACATAGCAGATTTAGTTCCAACGTCTTGTTTTTTTTTTTTCTATGCATTTAATTCTATACCCAACACACAAAATATCTTAGCCTAAACTAATTTTGCCCTGTAAAAAAAAGTAATAAATTAGAAACTGAACCAACTAATTTTATTACCTACTGGGGGTTCATGTTTCTTTCAGTTCATTTAAGATCTGGAACAACAACCAGAAATCTCTTGCAAGGGAAGGGTAACTCCCATGGTGGAAATGGAAATTTTGTATACAGGATTTGAAGTTAGGATGAGCTTCTTACTCTATATATTCTGAAAGCTAAATATGAGGAAGAAAACTTTGAATTTCCATTTTTGCTAGTGCTGACAGCAGGAGGGCAAGCAAGCTAAGCATCTTAAGTATTTATGGCAAACCTCATAAAATAAGACTACAAGATTTAAACAATCACTTCAGAAATTCTTAAAGAAGCTATCTTAGCATGCTGTGTAAATTGAAAACAAACAAACAAACAAAAAACAAACCAAAAAACCACAAACAAACAAACAACAAAATATTCCATGGGTTAAGTAGTTCTGTTCAAAGTGGAATAAAGAAAACTGTGAGCACAGGAAATTTGCTTGCTTAATTAGTGTTACAAAAGTCACATAAAGAAGCATGCTTTATGAAGAAGCGATCCAGTGCTTCATTAAATTGCTAGATTTCAAAACACTGTCATTTTGTCTGAAAGCTAAAAATTCTTTCCTTGATCTCACTTTAGCTTCATCTCAACCTTAGAACTATGATATGATGGTTCCTTTTATAGCAAGTTTGTTTCCTTATGCAAATAATTGAGCTCTCAAATTAGTATCAGCCTGCAGTTTAAGTTCACTGGCATCATGCTGTCTTGCACATAAATCATAGAGCGTTAGATTCTTCTGCAATAAGGGTTTTCATTGTAGACTTCCATATTACCTTCGTAAAGGGCCCCATTTTGTTCTTCTTCCACTGCCTTCAGGAAAAGCTCTTTTGCCTGCACAATAAATTACACAGAACACTTCTTAAATTCCTTACAAATGCAAGCACATTGTTACTTGACTTAGAATTATTTTTCATCTTACCTACTGTACCCTATGAAGGAGATGAATAAAGTAATCACATAAATAAAGTGAGAAGACATATTCATGTGCTACAAGCTATAAATGAAATTCCCAGTCAACAAACTACGCATGTTCCTGCTGCTTGCCCCTTACCTACGGTCTTTCAGAAAGCAGACTGGGAAAGGGACACAAAGCCAAGCAAAAAAACTAGAAAAATCAGTGCAGGATTATGGAAAGACATTAGTATGGAGACAACACCTCTGTTGTTTCTCTAGATTTAATTCAGCATTAGGTTTTAGGATAGTCTACTGCAATACTAACACACGCACAAAAAAAAAACCAAAATTATACACCTATTTTTTTGTACCTTTTCCTCTTTTGCTATCTCCTGTTTCCCTCTGGCATCTCCAGACTTTAGTCCAGATCCTCTTGAAGATGCCCTGCATGGCAGAGGTTCCAACCCACTAGAACTCACACCTGGGGCAAGCTCAAACATCCACTGAGCTCTGAACATCTGGAGCTCCGCCTAAAAAATCCGATTAATTCTGATTTAGTATCACATACTCAGACAGTACATCTTCTGAGGAGAAATTATAAAGTACAAACACAAAAAAGAATTTCAAAATAGCGTGTTACATTTCCAAGTCTTTAATGGTTTCAGTGAGTTTAGACACAGAGAGTTAGCAATTGTTTTATAGTAAATGTTTAAAAAACGTGCACAATCTCATTCACTAACATAAGTGTTTTTATTTGGACTGTTCACGTCAGAAGAAAACATGTTTCAAGAAGTGGTGGTTGATACTATGGTTATGACCTAAGACTCCATAGAAAAGTATTCTTTCTAGACACAGTGTTTGTTCTTTATGCAGAGTTATCTTAAGCAAGAAGTCAATTAGCTCTTGAAATGAAAATTTAGAAAACCTAACTTTTTGTACACGAGCATACTAAGATTGATGACAATCAAGGCTGTCATTTATATAATACATAAACAAGACCTTACACTCCTTTCTCTTTTAAAAAGGACTATGCTCTGTGAAACAAGACAAGTTGTAATTCTTGCCGTGCATTTTTTTCAGCATCTTTGAAGTTACACTTCACATGTCTCTTGAAATCATCATGACTTCTGGGGAGCAACTACACAGAAATCTAGTATCGTAAGAGAACACACTTTTCTATCAGACTGCTTTTATCAACTTTCTGCTCCAGAAGAGAGTGACAACTTAAACTGGAACTTGATCCGTACAGAACCAGCTGTCCAATTTCTGCTCCAGAAGAGAGTGACAACTTAAACTGGAACTTGATCCGTACAGAACCAGCTGTCCAATTTCTATAGTTCTTCAAACAAATTCCAAAACTGCCACAAACTTTCTTTTCATCTACACAGATAATTGAAGACTGAATTTGACACTTGGAACACAATGCACAATTTATCTATTTCACTCTTGGAGGGGCAAACAAATTAAGCATTTGTTAAATCCACAAATGCATGGTAACTAAATGAGCATAAGTAATGCAGTTTAAATCACAGCAGTACTATGTTTGTAAAAAAGCACTAGCATGACAGACATACCTGAAGATTTGCTTCACCCGATCTTTCATTGTCATCGGTTCTTACCAAATCAGAGTGACAATCTTCTTCAGCTTCTGCCTAGTAGAGAGCAGTCAGACATAATTATAGAGTCTGCATAAGTCCCTACAGCACATTCACAATGTACAATTGTCACGGACACTAATAAAAAAAAAACAATCAAGCATACTCCCCTTTTCCCCATCCTACCCACAGATCAATCTTAATTGATGATAAAAATTAATCTTAAAATCACTGGTATTGTTCGCACTTCCCTTTTAACCCAATGAAATTGGGTTTTGCATTTTAGTCACATCAATCCAACACAGATTAGTTATGTATCACTTGAAGTCTTATATGCATCAGTACACTACCCTAATACCTGAATAAATGCACTCAGTGCCTAAGTCAAAGCATAGAACCAAAGCTTCAGTATTAAACAGTACTGTGCTTCATACAAGAAATAAAAATGTAATCACTACCTTCTCATTGTAAAGACAACCAGTATTTTTGATTTGTTTAATATTTACAAAAGCACAAAAAGATTAGTGCTTTGAGTAACAGTACTTTACAAAAATTATGGGACAATATGAGCAATCTCAAAAACTACATGTGAAACTAAACAAGAAATGTATTGTAAAAGAAAATAAAAGGTTAGCATGAGAGCTTGACAGCTGGTTTTATTTACACTACTGCTGTGAGACAGGTTAAGCAAATAAGACCTTTAACTAAACTTAACAGGGCTCTACATAGGAGTTGAGAGCCCGTTTTAAGAGCAAAACTTAAAAACAGGCAAATAAATTCTCATTGCGAAATATACCAAGATTTATGGAATCTATATTAAAACATAGGAAAACTAATTCTGAACATCAGTGACAAGCTACTACAACGACAACAGTAGCAAGATGCTGGTAAGGAAAAAAAAAAAAACAAACTCAACAAAGACTAAGACATTGGTTTAAAGCTCTTCCTCCAGCTGAAGCATCCCAGTTTTTCTACCGTTTTGTGCCGAAATCCACATCTATAGTTTGGCGAGTACATAATGCAAAGTGGGATTATAACAAGGTAAACCTAGCATTAAGATTAGCAAAACTACTTACAGAAGTTTTATTTCTCACTCCTTCCTATTGTAGCACTAAGAAGACTTCAACTGACATTCTGTTAGTGAGACTCTTCTGAGTTCTCGTAAAGAAATCTCTACCCCCTGCACAATCAAAGTGCAGAAATCAAAGCGTTCTACCATTCAGAAAATTTATAAAATTTTTATAGCATCTAGAGTGCACGATCAAACTACAGAATACTGGCAAACCTGATGGGAAGGCAACGTTTAATCTCTTTTTCTTGCTGACACGCACCTCCCTGGAGTTCAGCTGTAGCACTTGTCTCTGGTTTCCCAAACGACCACAAACTTAGTGGCTTGTCATCTGTAAAAGTGTTTTCACTGATATCTCAGTCAATTTATCTTTTACAATTGATAATGCAGACAGTGTTGGATGGTTAAAGTAAACAGATATTGCATCTGTTTCTACACTCTGATTTTAAGGCTTGCACATTTTGAATTTCTTGTTGGAGGAAACAGGTAAGCCCGAATGCTCCAAAGCACTAGCAGCGTTAAATCTGAACATGAAATAAACAACTTAGAAATGTAATGGTTTTTTATTCCAGAATTTGATTGCAGGCAGCTAATGTCCTATGAGTTACAGCAGTCCTATCACATTATTTTAGCATCCAGGCATTACGTCTACAGTGGCCAAACAGAGTTAGCCTAGGAACAAGCCAGCACTGAAATGGATGTCTTTTAAGTGCATTATTATGGCACTGGGCTGACACAAATAAGGCCTACTTTCGCCTGTGCAGAGTACAAGGCTTCTAGTTTGCAGCTAAATTATGTCCTGTCAGCTCTCAGTCTAGGCAGAAAAAGCCCGGTTTTATCTGCAAAATGCAGAAACTAGTAAAGTTATTTATAAACTAAATCAACACACTATCTTCTTGCGCATAAAGGCACACCCATTAAAACCTTTAACTCATGAAGTCTGTAAATAAACTAATTTAAGAGTAAGAGTTAAAATTATTTAGAAGGTTATGAAGCTGGCTGAAGTTTACCTCATGTTCAAAAACTTTTTGTTTCACTAACCTGTTCAAGAAACTTGACTTTCCTCCCCTCATATCTGTTCAACTGCCCTACTTCTCCTTCATTTCTGAGTTAGTCAGTCATGGTTCTGGACCAAATACTTCCAAAATGTCATTCAATGCTCTTTAAAACTTGAACGTGCTCTCAATCCAAACAAAAAATACACCATACTACGGAGACCTAGCCCACAGCCTAAAAGCTGTCAAAAAACATCATGAAGTTGATTACAACCAAAATTTTTACTTTCATCTGTACCTCTTTTATACAGAGTATATGTGTGATCTGAAGTCTCTCGTATCATATCAAAGGTTTGTCTTCTGGCAGCAGTGGCAGTGTAAATTACTGTATCCCTCTAAATCTACCAGTAAGGCAATTCATTCACATTGCTACTGCACAGCTAACTGGACTGCAAAACTGATCTCTATTAATAACCTTTCCGCTACTTATTTCATCTGCTGAAATGCTATGGTTTTGCTAGAACAAATGAGTAAACACAGGTATCACCGAAGCAAGGATCTTCACTAGTAGACAGCTCACGAGACCACACGAAAGCAGGTTGTAACTTGTAAAAACTGGATCTTTGCCCCAACTCTGACAGCACTTAAATCGTAGTTATAGTTTCTGAACTTCACAGAATGTTGCACTGTAACCACTACTTAGTGGACAAATCTAGCCTGTTCATCTTTATGCTGTTGGCCTTCCTTCTGCTACAAGTCAGCTGTCATACGGAACAGTCACTTTATCCTGCTTGAAAGTGAGACAACCCTAGTGTGTACTGATCAGCTCAAATAATTTGCCATGAGAAAAGTGGTAGCCAGTCCAGCCACCAAAAGGCCAACATGTCAGAAGTAAACATCTGAATTAGACTGTGATGTGTAAAAAGAAGTCAGCTGAGTCGATTTGATACTGATTTGTTTGAAAAGCTTTAGAAATCATTTGCCCAATGCAAAACTAGTTTATTTGCACAGCTTAAACTGTTTTGCAATCAATAATTGTATGCTAATTTCCTCACAGCACAATAATCACTTACTACACTGTCTGTAATGTCAAGTCCTTTAACAGTTCAGATCTTTGTTTCAGTAAAAAAAAGCCAAGACCAAAAACAGTTCAAAGGTGACTGTCATCAGTTGAGCAGTGCTATATCTGAACTGTACAGCACAGTGACCAATGGCTAATGTTCTTCTCGGCTTTATAAGAAAATGAGGAAGTCACTCCATTTTTCTGTCAGTGTGGTAGAAGCAAGTGTTCAAAAATAAGAGTTTTAACCACAGTGGTAAGGAGTTTTAAGAGCTCCTGAATGATATAAATAGTTTAACTGTGAATGATCAAATTCTCATCATGGATACTTGAATCCATATTGAGGTCCCCTCAGAAAAGCAATCATAGAATCATAGAACGGTTTAGGTTGGAAGGGACCATGAGGATCATCGAGTTCCAACCCCCCTAATATTTCTGGCGTGCCAAATCACAAACTCAAATAAGTAGAGCGTGAAAAGGGCCCACGGAGCCCTTTAAATTACCAGATGATTTTATGCCATCTGGTTTTTGAGGGAAGAAAGAGAAAGGTAGGGCACACTTCCCTGTAAGGACAGAGCGATTTGTTCAGCTGTTTCTGTGGGCAGCTACACCGGTCCTGAATCAAGCAGCCCTCTTCATCATCAGCTCCCCCTCATCATCAGCCCCGCACCCCCTGCGGACGAGGGGCCGGGTCTCCCCGCGTCGCAGCCACCCGGCCTGGGATGGCGGCGGGGATCCCGGCACCCTCCCCACAGGCCTCACCCACTGCCCGGCGGCGGGCAGGCGGCCAGGGCAGGGGGCTGCCGGGCGGCACCACGGCTCGGGGGGCCGCTCCTCCCGCCCCCGGGCACACACCCCTTCCCGCCACCGCCTCCCTCAGTGTGTGTGTGTGTCCCCCCGCCAGCGGCGGGGCGGGGCCGGGCCGCCCTCCGCCCGCACCTGCCGCGCTCCCCTCCTCTCCTCGCCACCCGCCGCCCCAGGCCGCGCTGCAGCGGGGGAGCAGGTCACGGCCGTCCCGGGCCCGCTCACCATGCTGCCAACGCTCGGGCGGCGCTGTCCCGTCCCGGGGGTCTCTGCCCCCTCTCCGCCCCCGCTCGGTCCGTGTGTCCTCCCCGCGGGGGGGAAATTAGCAGAGTTCTCGGTCGGAAAAGCGCACCACGCAGCGGGAGTAACTGCGGGCCCTGCGTACGGCAGCCATCTTCCCGGCGAGTGAGGGGCAGGCGGGCCGGGAGCAGCGGAGACACACGACCAGACAAACCCGCAAGGTCAGAGCGCCGCCTGACGCACGGGCCGCTCTCCGGCGCGGGCTGCCGGCCCCGCCGACTACCCGTCCCAGCGCGCACCGCGGCCCCGCGGCCGCTGTCCCGCCGGCAGCGCCGCGCCGCGCTGCCTGCTGGGAAATGTAGTCCTCGGGCGACACCCCGCTTGGGCTGCGGCTCTTTGCCAGGCCGGTCCCGCCCGGCGGCGGAGCAGAGGCTGCCGGGAAGTGTAGTCCTCAGCCTCGGGCGGCGATCCCGGCAGGCGGCGGGGTCGCTGCCCCGCCCGGCTTCTCCGCCACCGGAGCCGACGCTCTCCTTGAGACCCGGCCCGTCGCTCCGCCGCGGGAGCCGAGGGAAAGCGGCGATGTCCGGGCCCCCCGGGCGGCCCCCCGCCCCCTCGGCGCGGCCCCTCAGCCCGGTGTCAGCAGGAGCGGGAGCCGCCATTCCCGCTGTGACTGTGGTCAGACCGGGGCCTTGTTACAGACGAATGAAAACCGGGTAATAAAGGAGTGGTTGGTACTGCGGCTATAGAGATAATAATGCTGCCGAGGTCATGTGAACCTCACGGTCCCCTGTCCTTTGCCCATCCAGTTCAGTGAACACTAATTACGTGCTCACTGTACACCTCATTGGGTTTTCTAAGATAGGACGAAACCCCTTTTTTTGATCTGTTTTACAGGTGTTTTTCTTTCTTTTTTTCCAGAAGAACACCATGTGCACGGGTCTTTGTGTGTGAGGTGTGAACTCTTACCTGTACCTAACCGCCCTGAATGTGTTTTCGGAGCCGACGGAACCGGGCAGGTGAGGGAGAGCTGAAGGCAGGGCAGGTGAGAACTTGGGCCGGGGGGAAGGCGGGCGGCTGGAGGTGGCGGGGGTCTGCCAGGGCGGGGTGGGAGGGCTGGGGACACCTCTGGGAGCCGGCACGCTGGCCCAGCCCTCTCTGCTGGAGCCACGGGGGTGGACAGTTCAGGTACCCAGCAGTGCAGCTGGGGTGAGGTGATCATGAATACAACCGGCTGTCTTCAATGCTGCTTCTAGTTTGGGGTTGGAATCAAAGCTGCTGGGGTTTTCTTCTGCCTGGGCGTGTGTCTCGTCTTTTGGGAAGGCAGCAGCTCTGCCTCCAGCGACAGAAAAACAGGGTGCTATGGCTGTCACTGGGCTGGGCACTGCTACGTGTTTATGCATGTGGGATGTAACAGGGATGGCTTAAAGCAGAAATCTTTTTTGAGTAAGCGTGCACTGCACCTGCTGGCTTCACCAAGTCTGCAGGACGGAATTTAGCTCCTTTTATTATGATTCTTGTCTCAGTGTAAGAAATTTAAAGACTGGCCTCTATTAAGATGGGGAGGGAGGGCAGGAGGGAGCTGGGCATCCAGAGTTGTTTGGAGTTCCTTTGCATCTCTTTTAACGAATGAATACACAAAGTAAGTGTATTTCACGGTAGGGTTCGCTGGTTTAAAATCCTTCCCGAATTACACCACCAGCTCACCCTCTCTCGCAAACCCTGGGGAAGAACTCTTGTGCTTTCCTTTAAAGAACCTACATGAAGAAGTGCAAAGAGAAGCTAAGACTGACTGAATCATTGTTATTACAGTCGGATCTGAGGATTAATTGCTCCAAGCCATTTTTTTGTGTTCCTGGTTTCCCTCTTTCTGCCCTCCCTTGTCTCGTCTTGACCCCGCTGGAGCTGGGGGAGCTGCTGGTGCTCAGGTGAGGAAGGCTCTGTCCCTCCAGCAGTGGTTAAATTGTCGATAATCTTGCCATTTATTCACAGTTTGGTATTTCTGCGCTCCCGTTTTGGGTATTTAAACTCCTCTCGGGGATGTGAGAGAGGCAAGCCATCCGAGGATTTTTGTTTATTTATTTATTTATTTTAATTACGATAAAACCCAGTTTGGCCGTAATCCCCTCTCTGGTTGGAGCTTCTCCCCCCCCCCCCCCCCCCCCAGCCGCCCGCTTTTGGAGGGGGGACGGGACTGACCCCAAAACCCCGCGGCTGAGGCCGCACCGGCCCTCCTCCTGCCGGGGGGGGGGGGGGGGGTGACGCGGAGGGGAGCGGCGCCGGCCGCGGCCCCTGTCGTGGGACGTTATCCCCCCGCGGGGCGCCCCGCCGTCGCCGCCGCCGGGCGGGCGGGCCGCGCCATGGGCTCTGCGGCCGGCGGCGCCCTGAGCGAGGCCCGCGGCCGCCCTGGGCCGCAGCTGGGCCGGGGCTGCGCGGGAGGGCGCCGGCGGTGGCGGAGGCAGCGGCAGCAGCCTCCGGGGGTGGCGGAGGCCCAGCGCCGCCATTAGGAGCCCGTGGCGCGGCTTGCGCAGGCCGGGGCTTGGCCGGAGGAGGGCAAAGCCGCACGCCGTGAGTAGCGCTGGGCAGAGCAGGGCGATCGCGGCGGGGGGAGCGCGGAGGCGATGGGAGGGAGAGCGTAGCGTTTCGGTGCAAGACGTGACTGGAGTGGGGTTACTGGACAGGCTGGAAATGAGCCGGGGGGGAAGCCAGGACTTGTTCTGTCGCGGCAGACAGGCGCAGGGGCCGCTGCGTCGCCTCCCCGCCACCTCTCTCCCCCTGCTGCCGAGGGCGCTGGTGCCTTCCCCACGCTCCTGCCGTGGCTTTCAGCTCACGGGGCAACCCCACAGCCGTCACTAGCGGCTGCTGGCACGACACCGGTTGAAACCCGCGGCTGGAAACCACGGCTTCCGCTGTGCATCCTACCGGTAGCGCCGTCAGGTTACCGCCAGAGCACAGGACAGGTCTCGCAGGGCGCTCGCTGGTCGTGTACTGTTGGCGTTTCTCAGCTTCGGCAGAGTCAGACAGTTTCGTTTTCAGTTCTGGGCGCTGCAGCCCTTCCAGCGGGAGGGGACGCTCCTTTAGAGCATGCATAAGCGAAATAGGTTGAGTTATATTTAAGAGTCAGAAAGTAGTCGTGATACGTTAAATTAGGCTTGCCTTTAAAGGGGCTTTGCTGGTTGAGTTGTGCGGAAAAAAAAAATGTTTATAGGTGAGGGAGTCTGAGCATGGTGTTAAAATACAGTGAAAATAAGGCTTTTGCTTTTTTCTATTCAGTGTCAACACAGTCTTTTACTCCGAGACAGTTTTGCAGTTTGTATTTGCATCATCTAATGATATGAATTTCCCTAGATTGTACTTGTAGACTAGAATCTCGACTAGATTATATGTGTTGTAGCTCTGCAAACTGCTTCTCAGAGATTCATGTGCTCTTTTCAGTGATTTCAGTTGGACTCCACTGAGGTGACACAGTCTGCAGGCTAAGGTTTAGTTTATTCCCATAGTTGAAGGTGAGAGATAGTAGAAGGTGATAAGGACAGAACATAAATCTTGCAAAGTGAAATAGATTTTTAAAAACAACTTCACTATTAAGCTCAACAAGAAATGGTACTGATTTAATTAACCAAAGAAGACTTTATTTAGGTTTTGTTCGGTGGATTTTCGTACAGGTGGATTTGTGCTTCTATAGGAGCCATGTTAACTTCTGTGCATCCTGGCATGTTTTTTAACATTCATTCCTCACCAAAATCTGTATTTTCTGACAGTTTTTTCCTCTCTAGGTTCTTTGCTTCTGCTTTATGCCTCAGAAATACTTCAGTTCATTTGTCTGTTTTGGTTATATTTGACAGGAGAGCTGGAATCTCAAAGATTAGAAGTTTTGTGAAAATCGGTGGCTCTGGGAAGGAGAGGGGCTTAAATTAGTATCCCCAGTAAGGAACAGGCAGTTATGTTCACCACTTCATATGTTCAAGAGCTGTCAGACAAATTGATCTGTCCATAATGGCATTGGTCATTATTACTAGCCATGTCATGTGCTAGCAGCATTATGCATCTTACCGTTTGCTGTGGTTATCAAACATGAGGCAAAGATGCTCCTCCATTCTGCAGTCACAGTCCCCTGGAAAGGAATATGTGAATGGTAAGCCAGGGGCAGCGTAACAGTCCATGAATTGTATGTCATTGTGTCTGTTATGATTACAATTTCAGAACTCCATCATTAGGGGAGGATGTGCTGAAAAATCCACAAGTCCTGTCTGTTTCAATTTGAAGTTAAGGTATAAAATTATTTGTTTGGATACTAATAAGTACTACATTTTCAGACTAGGAGACCATGCAAGGCTTTGTTGTTGTTTGAAATTTTCACCAAAGGTCTGAATAAAGGTCTGGGAGCTAAGGCTTCCGAGTTGCCACCCAGTCATTGACCAGCTGGAGTAATTAAAGCTTTTTAACTTGAATGCAGAACGTTGCCTAAACAGCAGGTGCACAGCCAAAAAGAAACTGGTACTCCAAAGTGCTGTTCTTATGGACAGGCTCTGTGTTCCTTGATAAGCACTACAAAATGTGGGATTAGGTCTCTAATTTAAGGTGCTCGGTCATGGTTCTCTATAGTAGTGTGTGGAGAGAAATGGATACTGCTAGAGAGCAATTCCTCCTGCCTGTTTGAGACACTACTCAGTGTCTAAGATAGTGTTAGAGACATGCTGTTTCTTTTTCATACTTGATGTGTAAAATTGTCAAAAGGTGTATTAACATCGTATTTCCTAATTTATGTTTGTTTGTTCCTGTATCAGTGTGAGCAGGACTAATAGGCTTAGAAGACTGAAAACAAAGGATCTTCACAATATCTTGCGTCTGCAGGATTGTGGCTCTGCATTGATGTCAGTTCAGAGTTCAAGCAACATAATCCCATTACTTTTAAAATCACAATTTGGCTTTGTGAAATAAGGCAAGATGGAGGAGAGATTTAAGGCTGCCACAAACAAAAAAAAATGTGGAAATGTAGTTTAAATGCAGAAGGTAAAAGTCACCAGCCGTGAATGTTGCTGTCCTCTTAGGGCTGGAGAAAACCAGAATGCAGGGATCAAACTCTCATTGCAGGGGAGTTCTGTTTTATTCCAAATGAATGGTTAATTTACATGGAATAGTTCACATTTGTTCTAGATGAAAGTGTAGGAAATACTAGCAACAATTAGTTTAAATGAGGAAATAAGAACTTTATTGCTTTATTATCTAGCATTCTGTTGTTCACATAGTGTCAGGACAAAAGGTGGGATAGATAATGTGATGTAGCCACTACTTTTAGAGACTGATTCATGCTTAGAACTACTGTAGTGAAATACATTTGGTCTTACCTGACATGAATATAATATTCTTCCTCTGAAGACTTTGTTTAAGGGAATACATGTGGCTATATCTCAAGCATAGGACCTTATGGAAAGTCAGGAAATTGGTTTGTTTTAACTGATGACAGTATGACTTGTGAGACGGTGACTTACATGTTCAGATAATTTCACTAGAACGTTATTCCCTCCTATCTTACTCTAACGCTTAATTTTTCTGATAGCAAGCTATTTTCTCCAAGCTATGAGAGTTTATCCTCTGCTTTCAGTTATAGTTTCTCCCATTAGGACTGGCTGCAAGCTTTCTGTAAACTGCCTCTAGCTTTAGCACAAGAGTGGATTTGGGGAACATACCCAGTTATGTCCAGATACGGGCTGGGCCTTTTCTGGTGAGAGACCAAGACGAGTGTTTGTGTATAGTTTACACATGGAATATCTCTTGGAGGAGAATGGAGTCTGCAAACTAGCAATCTCGGAAGGGTACAGAAATCAAACGGATTGTGTTCTGTGCTTTCAGACCAAAGGCTAAGTCTTGAAAACATGATTCCTGCAACTGTTCACACTGTCCTGAGTGCTCTGTATTTGTGCTGCCACAGAAAGAACTGGTTACACTCGGAGGAGAAGCACAAGAAACACTAAGGATTGAAATGCGCTTGCAGCTAAAGTATCCTCATCATGAATAGGTATACAACTATCAGACAGCTTGGTGATGGGACCTACGGCTCTGTCCTCCTAGGGAGAAGCATTGAATCTGGAGAGCTAATAGCCATTAAAAAGTAAGTATTTTCATTTGTTACTTAACAGTGTATGGTCCAGGTTTTTCCATTCTGTGGTCCCCGTCCCTTGGCTGTGCTGGTTTGAGTATTTCACATTCCATGCAATGTTTGTATTTGGAGTTGTATTAGGGCAGCATGCAGAGTTCCAGATCCTTGTCTTCTCCAAAGCTCCAGCAGAAGATAAAGAGGGTGAGGTATATAGGCTTATTGTAACAGTGCTCTGCTACTGTGTGCAGTCAAGCATGTATTATGTATGTTATTTAGAGTATTCTGCAACCCTGCTTTGGAATCTGCAGCCCCTTCTGTGCTGATTACGTGGAACATACATTTCATGGTCTAATTTCCAGTGAAATGTTAATACTGCAGTGATAATTAACACAATGGGTCTCATTGTCCATTAGCTGTATCTTTATATGCTGTTACATATTGGTCTTTTCAGCTTAAAATTTTCTTAAAATTCCTTGAGAAATCCACTTGATTTTCTCTGCTGCTTCAGCAGTGACCTCAGTTTGTAAATGGCTTATTTGTCCTAGTTGTGGTAAGATACAGCTGTAAAGCGTTGCAGGCACCTTCCTGAAATACCGACCATGACCCAGGGACATACTTGTCAAAAGAGCTTTCAGTACAATGCTGTTTTGTATGAACGGTCAATAGCTGGCTTTAGCAACTTTCTAAATCCTCTGCGCTGGGGGTATTTTTCCTGTATTAAATCTTGCCAGAGACACCTTTGATTTTCATTTTGCAGCATGGTGGAAACTCAAAAATTTCAGAACAAACGAGAAGATGGTACTCTCTTAGCTTGCTTGTTAATGCCAATCCATTATCAAGAACAGAAATGGCCTGATGGCTGAACGCACAAGACAGTGACTGCAAAACCACTGCTTAATTCCACGGAATGAAAGGATTATAGTTCTTAAACTATTCTAATTATAAGAGCTGATTTCAAACTGGAAACTTACTACAATATTAAGTAATAGTGAACTATTATTTAAGTTTGACAAAGACTCAGATCTTCAAAGGGTGCCTAACTCCCTCTGAAATCCAGACTCTAAGCAGCTGGGTGTTTTTGTAAGTTTAATCTGTGCTCTTCCGTGTGTGTGCTTGTGAGCCTTCATCCTGTTGGTCCTAAAGCAGAGAATTATGTGTGAAAGAACTCAGTCATAATCAAAATGTATGTGAACAAATAGGACCATACGTTATGCACAAATACTTGTTCAGAGTTATATTCTGGTTTAGGAGAGGACAGATCTGACACAGAGTTTGTTCCTGTTAGAGCAGAGTTGCTTATAAGCTTGAAAGGAAAGATAATTGGAAAAGCATTTGGCATGATAGATGCAACTCGCAAGGGAGAGAGAAACATGGGGCGCAGTGGACACTGAAAAATGAAGAAATACAACTTAGAGGGGGAAAGTATTGAAATTACAGAGAAATCAAAATATAGAGAAGAGGAGCAAGAAGAATATGATAAAATTGAGATCCAGTGAAGTGATTTAATTTGGTCTTCATCAGATTTGTTTCAAAACTTAGTCTGAGTTGTTCATAACTGTCATAACCCTTGTTCTTGTTACAATTATACTCTACCACATTGTATACTGGAAAGAAAAATAGCATCCCCTGACTTGTTGAAGGCTCTGAAAGTTTTGCAGCAAGATAGATACATGAAAAAAGGCAGTCCTGTGTAATAGTAATGCTTTTAAATTCTAATAGTGTACCTTGTCTAGGAGGTAACACCTTATATTTTGAAGGAAAAACTGAATTGTTAAGATGTGAGGAGACTTATGGGTCTAAGACCAGCTGATGTTGGCCATGTGTTAATAATTTTTTCCCTCTGCTATTGTAGAATGAAGAGAAAGTTTTATTCCTGGGAGGAATGCATGAATCTTCGAGAGGTTAAGGTACTTGCTCCATTCAATACTTGACTTTAAATTAGACAATCCCTGTCACGTTTGGGGGTAACACCAAATTCTTTCCACCCCTTTCATCAAAAACTCCCTGCAACATGAGCTGTGGCATTACAGTTCTGTTTCCTGGCTCTGCATTTGAATGGGGTGTCTGTAGTCTTATAAAAATTCTTACTAAAACTCTTCAGTTTTACAAAAAATCATTTGGTTGTAGAGAGCTGCTTCCTCCTTGTAGTGAGTGGTGAGAGAGAGCGAGCTTTATTATCACAAAACCTGGAGTTGATTGATGTTTGTTTTTCAGAGCTTGAGAACACGTGCCCTTTGCTCAGCAGTAACCTTTGTACACGCAGTTGTTTCTGGGTAGTTGGTTTGGGGACAGACATTTAGCATGAAGTTCTGACACCAGCAAAGCTTTAGGGATATGTTCTAAGGACCTCCCTGAATTTCTAGTCCTTGCTATCGTTCTTGCCAACATGCAGAAGACCTAGGTTGCTTTTCTTAAGTACCATGTATTGGTACTGTGTTGTGACAGCAAGAACAAATGTAGAATACACTGAAGATCTAAAAAGCAGGGAGAATGAAGACCCAAGTATGCTGGTTTTGGCTAGGATAGAGTTACTTTTATTCCTAGCAGCTTGTATGTTTTGGATTTATGACCAAAACAGTGTTGGTAACACAGGGATGTTCTCCTTATTGCTGAGCAGTGCTTGTATGACCTCAAGCCACCTCTGTTTCTCACACTTCCCCACCAGCGACTCGGCTGAGGGTGGACAAGAGGCAGGGAGGGGACACAGCCAGGACAGCTGACCCCAGCTGACCAAAGGGATATTCCATATGACATTGTGCTCAGCAGTAAAAGCTGGGGGACTTTTGGAGCAATGACATTTGTCTTCCAAAGTAACCATTATGTGTGATGGAGCCCTGCTTTCCTGGAGATGGCTGAACACCTGCCTGCCACTGGGAAGCAGTGAATGAATTCCTTGTTTTGCTTTGCTTGCACACGCAGCTTTTGCTTCACCTATTAAACAGTCTATCTCAACCCATCAGTTTTCTCACCTTCTGCCCTTCTGAGTCTCTCCTGCATCCCACTGGGGGGATGAGCGAGCTCAGCCTCCCACCAGGGTTAATCCACAATACCAAGGAAGAATTTCCAGGCTTGTATTTAGTCCTGAGGCTAAACTGACTGTTACCAGTGTGAGTACAAGAAGAGTGTGAATTCTGCCAGTAAGAAGTTACTTACAGAGAAAGTGCAATTGTTTTGGTGTGCACTGTGATGCCAGATAGCTGGCTTTTGAATGACCTGTGTGCATTGATACGTATATTTTATACATATCTGGTAATACTCGGAGATCTGGCCTTTGTTCTCAGAGCTGTCTGATTATTTAAAATATTGAAGAGTTTTAGAAGCCAAGTCTTCTGCGTCAGTGAAATATTTTTTTCTTTTTCATTAGAGCAAGACCCTTATAAAATCCTGTTTGTATTTTCTGTTTCTAGTCTTTGAAGAAATTAAACCATGCTAATGTAGTAAAGCTGAAAGAAGTTATCAGGGAAAACGATCATCTGTATTTTGTGTTTGAATACATGAAGGAAAATCTTTATCAGTTAATGAAAGAAAGGTATGTGAAAGCATCACCCATTCCCGATATAACTTAATTACTTGCGTAATGTGCTTTTATCACCCCTGCTACTTTTCAAAGGACTTTGGATCATTTGTTTAGGCTTAGATCACTATGGCTTAAAGCTGTGTGCTGCAGTAGGAGCTGTGGTTGTCACTTTTGAGTGTATCCCAGACAGTTTAGTGAGAGTTTCCAGTGTCTCTTCCCAGATTAGCCTGGCACATAAGTAGAGCACTCTTTTGGGAGTTAGGAACTGTGGACTTTTAACAGCCCTCATGTTGAGGAGGTGCTGAACCCAGAACTTCCGATTTCTAGGTAAGTATTCCAACCAGCAATGCTTTTTCTATTAGAGGGTGGTATCACGGCTTCCTCAAATAAATGCATATATACAAAGTGGTTGAAATGGTAATCATGAGGGGTTAGATTCTGGATTGGTTCTAGGAATATTTTTTTTTCCTTGCAATTTGAACTGACATATCCAAAGATTGTATATTTTATTTGTCAGCATTCTCAATAAAATCTAGCTTTTTTATATTTGCTAGAGCATTAATAAAGTCTTAATTTTAGCCTTTGGACCATGATAGCATCCTCCAGAGGATAGTTAGGGGCAAAATATCTCCTTGTCATGAATTGTTCTCCGAGGAGGCCATTTTCTCTATGGACCATAGAATCGGCCTGGGAGATGACAGTAATCTCATTTCATTTAACAAAATAAGGTTATTGTTACAGTATATCTCTGTGAATACTACATAAAATACCTTTTAAAGCATAAAAATACTTATTATGCATGCACAGGTATAGAACAACTTTATCTAAATTGTACACATATATATGGATGCTGATTTGAAATTATATGAAATGATGAATCTTGAGAAAATCATTAAAGTGTATAACATACAAACCGACTATCTTTAGGAATTTCTTAGAAATGCTTGATATATCCTACCTGCTTATGAAAACAAAAAGTGCAGATGTCTGTAAGTGTGCTACACATCATATTCTTTATGGTTTAGCTAGGCCTTGCACGGCTTAGACATTGTATAAATCAAACTTTTTAGAATGTGATTTACTTGCTTAAGCCTTTGTTAAAATTGCCAGTCTTGCTGGAAGGGACTGTAGAGGAAATATGACTCTCTTTCTGCTGTAATTTAAAAAATAAGCAAATATGAAAAGCTGACTCTAGTAGCTGATCTCACTTCTGAAATATGTGATGGTCAGGTTTTTTGAGAGGAATCAAGCTCAGGAAATTGAATAAGGCCCAGACCATCGTGTTCATTCACTGTTAGGCTCTTTCTGAATAAAATTGTCACTGTTTTCCACCCCACCCCATCTCTACTTTGTTTTGGCAAGCGCAGAGGCAGCTGGTACTGAGCTGTTTGATCAGAATCCTCTCTTGGTAAGAGAGGCTGTCATTAAACCGCCTGCCATAGCTGTTTTTCTCGCCTGAATATTATGAGGAGAAGAACCTCTTGTTTTCAGTGGTAGCAGATGAGACTGTTTTTTCAGATAACAGAAGAGAAAGTAGCACATCAGCAGTTAGATAATAACAAGGTAAACTCAAAAGTATGCCTTGCATATGCTTTAGAAGAGAGGCCAGAAGAAACTGTACATGAAAAGCACTAAATTAACATGAACCCTTGCTGCCTTGAGGAGCATGCCTGATGACCTATATGTGTTAAGGTTTGTTCAGTTTGGCCAATTTTCTTTTTTCCCCTTTTTTAGTTCACTGTCGCATATAGTCTTAACATGATGTCACATAGTCTTAAAGTAATGTGTTATGGCAGTTCTGCAAATACTGTGTAAATTTTATTGGAGAAATAAACTACATGAGGGTGCTTAAAATATATCTAGTAGTTTTATTGTCATTGTTACCTTTTATCTTTGGTTCATTAGATAGCATGAGCTAATGTGTGAACTTAATCATTAATATTTATTTGTTCCCTTTTCTTTTATCCCACAGAAACAAACTGTTTCCGGAGTCTACAGTTAGGAATATTATGTATCAGATCCTGCAAGGGCTTGCATTTATCCATAAGCATGGTAAGTTATGTTTTAGCTGTAAACATTTTGAATTAGAGCAAGATAGTGTCTGTGTAAGTTGGGTTTTTTTATGAATACACTAACAATTACATTACTAGCTTTAGTAAAAGGAGTGATCAAAAGAATGGCACTATATGACAGATTCAGATTACTGAAAATACCCATATTTTATAGTTGCCTGATATTTTAGTCTGAAGGTTTGCTCAGTTCCTTTTCTGTAGATTTCTACTTTCTCAAACTGGCAGCTGGCCACTTTCTAGAACTCGTCTGATGTTAATGGGTACGTTTCTTGATAGATTTAGAGGTCCTCTGAAACTGAGAATAAAGGAAAAATTACTCTTTTCTCAAGGTACACACAGATATGCGAATAAAATGCACATTCTCTGTAAGATACACTTAAAGTAATAGAGTCAGAGTGACAAACACTTTGTTGTTTGTCACCACTTTCATTGCAAGGCCTTCCAACTAATTTTTACAATAATGATAAAAGCTAAAGCTGATGTACCAGCCAGTCGTAACAGGACTCCCTTAACTAATAAAAAAGGAATTATTTATTTTAATGATGACTTCCTCACCATGTTTTGCTGCGCTCTGCAATTCTGCCTGCTAAATACACTGTAGTGTATGTTGCCAGTCAGCTCTCAGGGTTATCAGAAGCGAAATAACATCAGTGGCCAAAGTCCTGGAAGTGAAAGGCTTGTAGGACTAGCATTTCAGTTAACTTGACGAAAACATTTACCTTTATTTTGCAAAACATTTTCAAGCTAATGGCTTTATTCTTTTTTATTTTATTTTATTTATTTATTCTTTTGGGGCTTAGATGCACTTCTGAAACCAAACTAGAAATTCCAGTCTGTTCCAATGATATACAAGATATTTAAAACCAGAAAAATAATATAATTTGTTTGCAAAAATCTAAGTCACCTTTTTTTAATAAATCGTCAGATGGATCACAGTCTTTCAGAATACCTTTTGCTGCTATTTAATGTACTATAGCTATAAAGAATGAACAATTTTGTCTCAAAACTAACTGTGTTGTTCCCTGACCTGCTACACAGTAGACTGATATTTCTGCCAAGATGTTGCAAATCCAGTTACAAAGATCTGGAAATTCATGGAAGCCTGACAGGATAGTCTTAATGGCCGTGTGGCTCACAGTGTAAGACTGGATCACAGAATCACAGAGTTTCAGAGTTGGAAGGGACCTCTAGAGACCATCTAGTCCAAGTCCCCTGCTAAAGCAGGATTGCCAGAGCACATTCCTCAGGACTGCATCCAGGCGGGTCTTGAAAATCTCCAGAGAAGGGGACTCCACAACCTCCCTGGGCAGCCTGTGCCAGTGCTCTGTCACCCTCATTGTAAAGAAGTTTTTCCGTGTACTTGAACGGGACTTCCTATGTTCCAACTTGTGCCCATTGCCCCTCGTCCTGTCACTGGGAACCATTGAAAAGAGCCTGGCTCCATCCTCCTTCAACCCACTCTTTAGATACTTGTAAGCATTCATAAGGTCTCCCCTCAGCCTTCTCTACTCCAGGCTAAAGGGTCCCAGCTCTCTCAGCCTTTCCTCATAAGGGAGATGCTCCAATCCCTTAATCATCTTAGTTGCCCTTCGCTGGACTCTCTCCAGCAGTTCCCTGTCCCTCTTGAACTGGGGAGCCCAAAACTGGACACAGTATTCCAGTTGTGGCCTCAGCAGTGCAGAGTAGAGGGGGAGAATGACCTCCCTCGACCTACTGGCCACACTCTTCCCTATGCAGCCCAGGATTCCATTGGCCTTTTTGGCAACAAGGGCACATTGCTGGGCCATGGATAATTTACTGTCTACTAGGACCCCCAGATCCTTCTCCTCAGAGCTACTTCCCAGCAGGTCCGCCCCTAACCTGTACTGGTGCCTAGCATTCTTCCTCCCCAGGTGCAGGACCTTGCACTTGCTTTTGTTGAACCTCATTAGGTTCTTCTCTGCCCAGCTCTCCAGCCTGTCCAGGTCATGCTGGATGGCAGCACGGCCCTCTGGGGTGTCAGCCACCCCACCCAGTTTGGTGTCATCAGCAAACTTGCTGAGGATACACTCTGTCCCCTCATCCAGGTCATTAATGAATATATTAAACAAAATTGGACCAAGTATTGACCCCTGGGGGACACCACTGGTTACAGGCCTCCAACTAGACTCTGTGTCGCTGATCACAACCCTCTGAGTTCTGTCACACAGCCGTCACACAGGATGTCCCAAGATTCTCTCTGCAAGAGTTCTGGAAAAGTCATATGAACTTTTTTCCACTCTCTTTATTTCTATATTCCACTCCTGTACGACATAGAAATGCTTGTCCGGTAAACTTTTTATGTTCTTTGTCCACCCAAGCTCTTAGCATCTTTTTTTTGCCATGAAATAAATTGCCTCAAAAGTATTCTGTTGGTGCATTGCATGTCTGTGCAGCAAAATACAGAAGTGATTGTACTAAATGCTAAAAGCAACCTTGATTGCCCTGTCTGGTACCTTCCATTAAGAGTCAGTAGTTCAAGCTGTCACCAGGATATCTACTTAATACCCCTAGCAAGGACATAACCTGCTGGTTGGTAAAAATCTGCAGCGCTATATCTTCAGTGCTGTCGTGTATTAATCTAGCAAATAAACATTAATATAGTTACACTGGATGATGTAGACATATCCTTTATGAATGTTCATTCTTTTCTCTTTGGGAGCATATTCAAGGCCATGGAAAAAACTAAGCATGTTAGAAGATCTCTGAAAAGGTGGTTAAAGAGCTCTAGTTACTACAGAAGGAGCTGTATATAGGAAACAGCGGTCTCAGATGTCTGCAAGAAATAAGCATAGGGACAAGTTTTCCAGACTAAGGGTGGAAGGAAATTTCAGAGACAGTAGTCGGTAATATTCTAGCACTCTTCTCTCATTTGTATTGAGAGAGCTCTTGCCAAATGTTCATTTGTGATCCAAGTTTTGCTGAATGGAGCACTAAAAAAATACGCCGAGATCCCTTGTCGGATAGGGTGATCAGTAACTGAGTGCTTGCAGATTGTTATGTTCTCAGATTTAAAAATAAGCTTAAAGTGCAAAAAAATTACCTCATGTTTCAATTTGTAATCTGTTTAAAAAAACTTTTGAAGTAATTTTTGATGTCTTTATTGCACAGTTTCCAGCACAATTAGAATTAGTAACATTAAAATGGTGAATTTTTTTATTATGTTAAAGAAGTGTCACTTGAATGGGAGATACCTGACAGAATGCTCTGAATTGATAGAAGATAGTCAGCTTGTATATGCTGTTCTTCAGTCTGACTGAACAACCAGTATACTGACTAGCTCTGATCACATATGACACTGAACTCTGTGTTGTGCTATTCAAGCTTCAGCAATAAAAACTAAAGCAAAATAATCCAGGTGGAAAATAAAGGCTACAGCTGGGGGTGATGTTGCAATGCGCATCAATATTTCATTTGAATTTTAGGGTTCTTTCACAGAGACTTGAAACCCGAAAACCTGCTTTGCATGGGACCAGAACTTGTGAAAATAGCAGACTTTGGCTTAGCCCGAGAAATCCGATCTAGACCTCCTTACACCGACTATGTATCCACAAGATGGTAAGTTGCTAGTATTCACATGCATTGTGTGAAACTTACCATCAAGCCTTTAAAGAATAAAGTATTAAATTTGTGCTGAAGGTAATACCACTTCTGATGCTCCTCTTTCTGAAACTTTCATTCAAGCTTAGCGTAATTCAAAAAGCTTCAGTTAGAGCAAGACAGTTTGCAGACAGCAGAAGCACACAAGCAAAAAGGGGACTTGATAAGACAGGTGGGACATGCTGGGATTGCTCTATGTCAGGAAGGCATTAGAGAGCTTACAAGAGCTTATGTAGGTTTTAATTCTTCATTCTAGGAAAAAAAATGAAGTCTTACATATGGGATAGGAGAGGATAGAAGCTTTTTAAGGGATGTTTGCTCTTCACAGTGAAGACTGAAGAGCTGAGTGGTTTCGTGTTCGTGTAGTCTGTTTGAATTGTGTTGATTGATGGAATTTGTTTGTTTTGTTTTGTTTTTTTCCTCTTTTACAGGTACAGGGCTCCTGAAGTCCTTCTGAGATCCACCAGTTATAGTTCTCCAATAGATATTTGGGCTGTTGGTTGTATAATGGCAGAAGTTTACACACTGAGGCCTCTCTTCCCAGGCGCCAGTGAAATTGATACTATATTCAAAATTTGCCAAGTCTTGGGGACGCCAAAGAAGGTAGTTACAGTGACATTCCAGACTGCAATAGTACTGGAGGTGTTCTGCAATACAGAATAACACAACAGCAATAAGCGTAAAAGTAATCAATTTTCATGCGTACTGCTATTGTATGGCATTGATCTCAGATATAGCAAACTTATTAAAGGAAAACTTATTTTCTGTGAAATAACCATTATGTAATTATGCTATAAAACCTGACATTCAGAGGAGGAGGCATAGACCCCTCAGCAGCAAAGTCATTAGACTGAGATTTCATTAGGTGGAAATTCCATTTTCTCATGCATTTTGCACATAAACCTGTGGTTTAGGAGGCTAGAAGTTGGAATCGTGGCAAGACTCGTGTGTCCTGATTCCATTTGTGCTTTTGACTTGGTCAGATGAAAAGCAAGACTTAACTCTCACCAGAGGTTTGAGGTGAAAGTGTCTAGTGAAATCTTTAAAACAGTCTAGAGCAAGCTGGACACAGCCTGTTACTGATAGGAGAATATATGCTAGTCTACTTAGGCACTGTGATATTTTACAGCTGAATTTTTTTTGTGATTGGAAATCTCATTCTTCCAGAACGACTGGCCTGAAGGCTACCAACTTTCAGCTTCCATGAATTTTCGCTGGCCTCAGTGTGTACCTAACAACCTAAAAACCCTCATACCTAATGCTAGCAGTGAAGCTGTGCAGCTCATGAGAGATATGCTGCAGTGGGACCCCAAAAAGCGACCAACAGCTAGTCAGGTTTGGTTTTGTTTTCTTCTTCTCACATCTGCATATGACACTTCCTTTCACTGCAAGGCACCTTTTATAGACAGTCATTTAACAGTTGCTCAAGGGTGTAGTTCTTAGAAGGGAGAAGAGCAGATGCCAAGATTGAGGTTGGAAAGGGCCTCTGGAGGTCATCTGGACCAATGCCCTGCTCTAGGCAACAAGTGTCAGTGCTCAGTCACCCTCAAAGTAAAAAAGCGTTTCCTGATGTTCAGAGGGAATCTCCTATGTTTCAGTTTGTGCCCATTGCCTCTGGTCCTGCTACCAGGCACCACTGAAAATAGCCTCACGCCATCTTCTTTGCACCTTCCCTTTAGGTATTTACATACTTTGATAAGATTGCCCTGAAGCTTCTCTTCTCCAGGCTGAACAGCCCCAGCTCTCTTCGTCTTTGCTCATATGTGAGATGCTCTGGCCCCTTATCATCTTTGTGGCCCTTCACTGGACTCTCTCCATTATGTCCATCTCTCTTTTCTGCTAGGGAGACCAAAACTGGACAGAGCCCTCCAGGTGTGGCCTCACCAGTGCTGAGCAGAGGGGCAGGATCACCGCCCTTGGCCTGCTCGCAACGCTCCTGCTCATGCAGCCCAGGATACTGCTAACCTTATTTGCAGCAAGGGCATTTTCATTAGCTCATGTTTAACTTGGTTTCTACCAGATCCTTTTCTGCAAAACTGCTTTCCAGGTAGTTTATCCCAGCACATACTGGTGCTCGGGGTTGTTCCTCCCTAGGTGCAGAACTTGGTATTTCCCCTTGTTGAACTTGATGAGGTTCCTGTCAGCCCTTTTCTCCAGCCTGTTGAGGTCCCTCTGGATGGCAGCATGACCTTCTGGTGTATCAGCCACTCATTACAATTTTGTGTCATCAGCAAACTTGCTGAGGGAGCACTCTGCACCACCATCACCATTATTAATGGAGATGTTGAACTGTATTTGCCCCAATATTGACCTCTGGGGTACACTGATACCTACTGGCCTCCAGCCAGACTTTGTTCCCCTGATCCACCACTCTGGGCAGGGCCATTCAGTCAGCTTTCAATGTGCCTCACTGTCTGCTCATCCAGCCCAGTGTTGCCTGGATAAAGCTAGCCTATGCAAAGCAGTTTGCAGGGCAGTCTCAGCTCAACAGCGCTGTAGATATGCCCCAACATCCCATACATAAGCATAGCCCAAGTCATCAGTATTGCACAAGAAGCGGTCTGGTTGATGTTGTTAATGGTAGCCACTGGTTTCAGGTATCAGTACTGTAGTGATAGTACTCGGCTAATGAAATGAGCAGGGCACCTTTTTCAAAACAGATGTGTTTCTGGGTTCAAATCTGACTTGACTTCAATAGGACCATAGCCGAACCTTTGTGATTATATCAGACCTTCAATACAAATTGTAATAAAGCTTTAAAGCTAATTAAAGCAGTTAAAAAGTACAATAGATTAAGAACTATCAAAGGTAATGAAAAGCAAAAAATACTGACTGTAACTTGGTATTAAGAGCCATTAACAAATGTTTTACAGTAAGGTACAAATATGGTGAGGAATCTCAGCTTTTGGAAGCTTTTTGCAGGAAGGGAAGATGAGTATACCTGAAACAGCAAGATGGGCAGAGATTAATTGCCTTTACTGATAACTCCTTAATTACTTGTAAGGCGGGATAAAGATATTTTTACCAACATGTCTTCCAAAAAAGAGAGAGGCTAATCTTTATAAAGGTTATATTTTGTTTCACTTGATTCAGTCTTGGAATTGGAGAATGGAAGAGATGGGATGTCTCTGGGGTCATTCAAGTCTTGATAGCTGAATCTGTGATGACAGGTGTGCACGTGTTTGCCCATACGCATGCACACACACACGAAGAGACAGCACATAATGAAACATCCCTCTAGAGCCATGTACCTGGTTAAGTATCTTACTTCTGCAGAACCTTTTCTTTTTGTTCAAGTCCACAGAGGGTTTGATAAGTTGGTATCTGTTGAAACTTTTCTACTATTGCAACATTATTCTGAAGTGGATTGTGCTTACTAAAATCTAGTGTTGAGAGATGTCTTCTGCTGTTTCCCACCCCAGAGAAAAAGGCAATTAAATTTGTACTGTCACATAGGGGTGGAGTAAGCTAAAAACTTGCATTTCCTAGGTTGGATCCTAACATCTTCATTATGTTTTAGGCACTTCGATATCCGTACTTCCAGGTTGGGCATGCCCTGGGCGTTCAGGAACTGGGGAAACAAAAGGAACTGCATAATAAATCATCTCTGCATATTAAGCCTGTCCCTCCAGCACAACCCCCTCCAAAACCTCACGCCCGCATTTCGTCAAGGCCTTTTCAACAAAGCCAGTCTTCTCAGCACTTGGTGTACCCATATAAGACAGACAACTCTGGGGCTGAGCATAGTAACTACTTACAGGAGGACAAGTCTAACCAGGTTCTTCTGCCTGCAATTCACAATAAGGTTCCTCAGCAGGTAATGATCCATCTAGCATAAGATACACCTCCTGATACGCTGCCTGATTTTTCCTTAATTGTGTTTCCTTTTCTTGTTCTCTTTCATAAGGTTCTTACACTTTACTAAAAGAACAAGAAATGGGAATGAAGAACAGTTATAACTTTCTGGTAGAAACTGGAAGTTACTTTGTTGAAATCTAAATCAAATTGCTATAAAACAAGCAAGTTGATTTCTCATTTCAAAGCCATTTTATGCTTCCTGTTGTTGTAAAGCACCACTTAAAGGATGACACTGGGACTTCATGAGTAAAAAGGGTGGTCAGTGGTCAGAATATTAATGGGACTAATGCTGGAGAGAAAAGTATTAAGCTAAATAGTATTGAAATGAGGCAGAAGAGGGCTATTGCCTTAATCCGTTTAAGGCATACAATTTAAGTGACTGAGAGTAATAGTCCCTTTGGGCTTCTATACTGGCCATGGAAAGCAACAGATTCTACATTCAGCATAAGAACCCATCATTTCTGTTGATTATACATGGAGACTGGATTCATAAGATAGATGACGAGAGCAGACAGTTTGAATGCTGCTGCTGCTAAGAGATAATTAAGTAGGGTCTGTACTGGCCTTGTACAGAGTCGCACAAGGTTGAAATGTGCTGATGAGCTTAAATGGCTGAAGAAACACAAATTTGTACCTATGTTGTCCCACAAGAAAAATACGTTTTATAAATGTCTGAGCACAGGCTTGTGGAAACATGAATGTGCATGCAGTTTTGTACTGTTAAGGTGGGTCAAGAAGTTAAAAATTGAGCTTGAGCTAGTTGTTTGGGACGTGTATAGTGAAATGTAAATAGAATTGGAATTGAGACCTAAGAAGTTTATTCTGTCAGTGCAAGATACTTTATTACAGGATGAAATGCAGAAGATACATAATAATGTCTACAGGCTACAGTTTGTGTTCTTAGCATGTTTAATGAAAGATTAGGATTCCGTTATTACAGCTCTACTGCCGCTATTACTCTTTGAGACAGGGAAAAAAAAAATCATCTTTATTCCTGTAGCCTGGTGTAAGTGCATGGGTTTGTTTCTTTTCAACCTTTATAACAGAAAACATCTGCTGGGACTGAGAATATAAATGGTGAACTTAAACAAAAAACTAGACGAAGATGGGGACATCTTGCTAGAACAGTGAAGAGTTCTGAAGACTGGGATGACTTGGAAGACCTTGATTTCAGCTCTTCCATCATGAAGATGGACTTGAAAAACAAGAAGAGGCAGAGCGATGAAACTCTGCGTAGGTAGGTTGGTTTCTTTTATGTTCATGTGCTATTTGGTCTTATATCCAGCAGGTTTCCCTCTTTTTTCATAATGTTGCTCTTTACACTTTCTATAGATCTAGAAACATATATCCAGGCTGGTAAAGGACATGCAGCTTGTCTTTCTCCTGCTTTGCCTTGGCTGCTTGTTGAATGCTGACCTTTGAATTGCAACACCTTTATTGATGGACAGTGCACCCTTCTATACAATTCCTTGTTCATTTTTCCCGTTTCAAAATGATGCTTATCTTAAATCCTCCCAAGTTAATCTTGAATATATAGTTTCTATTTCACATACAAACCATTTTTACATATTCCACACATATGAATTGTTTTGGGTGACTTTCATCCATGGAAACTGGCTTATACACAGTAGAGAAAAACTTACGGAGTTAGTTATAAAAACTTTAAGAGCAATATATAAGGGAACTAGAAGCACTAATCTGATTTTCAGGGACAGTTGTATGGCTTCAGGCTGAAAATATTCCCTGTTGTCTGTGTGTTTATGCTGTAGCAAACACAGTATGAGGAAACGATTCCTGGAGATGGGATGGAGATGAGAATGCCACCTGTGGATAAACATATGCTATAAGAATTGAACTGAGTGTAGCAATTTTTGGGTTACAGATTTGAAAGCATTTTGGACCTGAAGCCTTCGGATGCTGTAGGCTCTGGCAGCAGTGCACCTTCCCATGTGACCTTTCCACAGCAGGACACTCCCTCATTGCGAGTTTCTGCAGCAAAGCAACACTACTTGAGACATTCTAGGTATCTACCTGGTTAGTAAAAAATACTTATTTCTTTTTCTTCCTGTAAGTCCAACAGGAGTATGAAGTAGTCATTGGTATATGAGGCTTTATCTTTTGAGTTTGTGGACCAAGGGCTGCAGCTTAAAGAAAATAGCAAAGCTCTTGCTCTCCTCAATGTAGATGGTTGTGATACAAACTACATTCTAGCAGTCGAGCAACTAGATAAATCCTGCTTACAAGGAGGGGACAGAATTGTTTGTACTTCTTACTCCTGCTGGATACTCATACTTTGAAGCGTGTTAGAAAATGTCTGTTAATGTGCTGAGCTGTTCCCTGTTTCCCTAAGAAGGATAAGACTGAAAAATAAAGTGCCTTAAGTTTACCTCATGAGTATATAATACCATGAACAAAAGAAGCTAACTAACAATGGGAATATGCTTTGCTGTATCATGGAGTTAAATAGAATGCAAATCCTGTCTATAGAGGAATTGCATGCCTGTCTTCATGTTAACTTCTGCTATACTGAGACCAGCACTGGGGCAGGATGAAGTACAGGAGGTGGACAGCATGGCTGCTTGTACTTAAAATAAGCTGAACATAAATGTATCCTCTTTCATAATTTCTATTTATAAAGGCAGTGTTAGTTGTTCATTAACTTGTAGTGCTAGTACTTCAAAATTAATTAAGTAACCTAGAAGGTATTGTGATGGTAAATTTCGTCTTTTTTCCTGAAACAGTTAATTTCGATGACTTTCAAATTGGATCACTTAAAGTAGAGTTTTCATGGCTAAAAGCTGTGTTACTAGAGCAGGTTGTAAAACACATTGATCCCAAGCCTGCTATTGCTTTACAGTAAATTATGAGCACATCCTTGCATGTTAGATACCCTGCTTAAATAGGGGATGTATATTAAATACAAATAATGTGACATATGAACTCTACTGCAAACTGCACAACTTGTGGTTTCAGTAGATACACCAAAGAAGAGTACAGTACTATGAGAAATGTAATCTGCCATTATTTACTCTCAGGTTATCTTGCCACTGTTAGGCTAAAATGCTGCGTTTGATACGAAGCTTAGGTTTCATTTACGTAGCAAGGTTCGCCTTCTGTGACTTGAGTATTTGTAGCCTTGATGTAAGGATCCTGTCCCTTGACACAAGCAGCCATTGATGATAGTGGAACTATTTACAGTATTATCTTTGCAGGAATGGGGCCTATGGCTAGCCATAGCATTCCTGCATGGAGGATGGGAGGTGACCCAGAGGCACGTTAGAGTGAAAAGGTTTTGGTTAAGTTCACTGAACTGGGCAACTGCTTTAAGATTGTGCATCAGATGGAATGAATGCAAGCCTGTGTAACAAATTGCAGTGTGGTAATTTTTGTGTTTTTGCAATAGGAATAAGCACAAGGAATAGCATAGTTTCCACTTCAAACAAAGAATCTGTTCCGTCTAATCCCTGGCCCGGTTCTGGTTTGCCTGGGAAAGGTTCTGGTTTGGGAGGAAGCGTTAACAGGATGAATTCAGGTAAGAAACTGTACTTAACACTCTGAGAAAATAGGTAATGTCTCTGCAATTCCAGACAGCTGTATTTTGTGGTTACCTATTTCTAATACATCGTCAATTCCGGAGATATTTGTTACTGTGTCTGTTCTTTCTCTTGACATCAGTTATGAGCACCGTTCCTTGGATTTGGAGACTACCTTAAACTGAAACATAGTAATTTCTTCTGATGAATCCCCAAAAGTCTGGTTTGAAGTACCACATGCATAGAAGGTTGGATGGCTTAAGTCTGTTCAACCTGAAATGCTTCATCTCACCCTCAATTTCCCTTGTCAGTTTTTTATAAGTCATGGTTTCAGGTTTCCAAGTTATTTAGTCCAGCTGGTGCATAAATGGTCATAGAGGAGGAAGCACGTCTAAATTGAACTAGCCATACACACCACTCTTGTTATGTGAATAAAGCAAATAAAATCTATCATCATGTCTTTTAGTTGATGCTGTTTGAAATACTGGAATAATTATAGCTTTGAAAATTTCAGACAAAAAGCAAAATTCTTCAATTTTTCTTCTTTAGGTTTTTGGGGCATTTGGTATTTCAGGTATTTAATCCCTATTATTTGATTTGAAGTAATTAATTTGTAGATTTTTACATTAGATTTTACCAGATGTACTTAAACATGTTGATGTTTCTAGATTGTATCTATGTGCTCCCTCTGAATCTTTCTTGACTTCAGTTTTTCATGTGATGTTACAGTTCTGCAGCACAGTACTTGTTTTGCATATGTTATTAAGAAAGTGTTTGATTGAGACAATTTCTGTTGAATCTTGGCCCAGAGAAGCATTTTGGGCCTTTAGAAACTCTTGTTTAAAAAATAAAAAACTTAATATTCTGGATGTAATTTAATCAGAAAATTGTTCTTTAAAGATTCAAGATGGGAGGATGTTGTAAATGGCTAAACTACACGAGAACCTAGCACATGTCTCCTTCCTGGCTGTTCTACAAGTTTTTGCTTCTTTTGTAGCTGCATAGGATATCATTAGATTTTTTTTCCTTTTTTACTTACTACCATAATTTCCCACAATATGCTTTGCCACTGCTCTACTGCTCTAGTACATCATAGGCATATGTGCTATGGATCTGATCTGTGCATGCTAACTTGTTTAGTTTGTCCATCTGTGTTACGACTCAACACTGGTTTATTTGTATCTATTTTTGATCCAGTTTCTACAGCTTATCCTGCAGGTCATGCAGATCTGTTCCTGCTCATCTTAGGGACAAGGTTTGAGGCTGACTTTCCAAATTTGGAATGTGAATTTGTCCCAGTTTATTAAGTTGCACTCTTACTGGCTTTAGTAAGAACTTTGTGTAGCACCAGAGCCACAGATTCACTGCATAGAAATCAAGAATGTACTTGTAGGACCCAGTCAAACAAAATAATTGCAGCTGAAATGCTAAGTTTTGAACGCTTTGAGAAACCTTGAAAAAGCTGAGATGTCAAGGAGAAGCAGAAATTGCCGTTGTAAGAGCACAATTTGTACCTCTTTTCCATTAATCTTTAATGCAGTCTGATGCTGGCGGTCTCCTGAATGCAGGCATGTATAGGATCTGTGGATTTCTAGTGTGTTCATTGAAGTTCCTGTTTTCATCAGTCCTTGATCAGGCTTGATCTTGAATATGATCCATCAACGCACACCTTTATCACCTGTTGATAGTGTGGGAGATCCATTGTGTTGAGCTCAAGTGTTCCTTGCCATTTCTTTCAGGGCCCGTAGGATCAAGTGGTCTAACTAGCGGTTATATCCCTTCATTTTTGAAGAAGGAAGTAGGCTCTGCTGGGCAGAGGGTTCAGTTAGCACCAGTTGTGGATCCATCTTCTAGTAAGTATAGTACCAAAGTTGTCTTTGTCCCTTGCTCATTACTCTGGTAATGCTAGATATACACAGCACTAAATCTTTGCTTTACTTTATTTGTCAATATCTGACTGACTGGAACTATAGTTCATAGCCTTGCAGAACTTCATACGAAGGACTCGGTTTATTTTTTACTTTGTTTATGAAATATGTGGATTATCCACAGTGTATTTCGATGGAACCTAGAGGTTGGTGTGAGAGCTGGCACAGAATTCACACTTGTCAAATCAATGATATAAATGCTCCTTGTCTGATAAGGTTTTACAGATTGTATCCACTGTTTCACATCAGCAAATTCCATTCACAAAGGAGGCTTATTTGCTGGAGAAATAAGGATCTGGACCTGCATCCAGTTGCCATTCAAAGTGGACAGCTACTCACCGAACCTTTCTGCCATTGCATTTTCTTTTGTCCCTTAGATTATGCTTCTCTGAAGTCAGCGAGACCCCATCTTGGACGGCCATTGTTCAATTCGCCTACAAAAAGCACACCAAGGTTAATGCCTCTCCCACCACCAGCTCAGCCCATCCACGGCCGTGTTGACTGGTCTGCAAAGTATGGTGCTCACCGGTGATGTGTGGAAATACTCTGAACCAGTGCGTGTTTCCCATAAAATGGTGGCTAACACGAGACAATTTGATACTGTTTTGTATACCTGTAAATTTAAAAGAAACAGATCTTCTATGAGCGAGACATTTTTTGAATTTTTTTTTTACTTTTATTTGTATTAATTTGAATGCAATCTTGTACCTTTTTGTATAAAATTGTTTTGTTATATAATTGGGTCCAGTTATTTTCATAAATCTGATACATTTTGTATATATGGCTTAGGGGGTTTGGCATTTTTATATGACAAATTTTTATAACAAACTTTTTTAAAATTTAACTTCTTTATTAGATTCAACTTTTTTATAAAAGTGGATAAGAAAAGCAAAGTGGTGCAATATTGCAGTGGAAGAGAAGTACTGAGGAAGGGGCATTCATTAGACATTTTCTGAAGTTTATGTGCTAAACGAGGCTGTACAATTTCAGTGATGCCATGTCTTGGTGCCACGCTTCTGTTGTCCTATGCTCATTTGCTTTGTACTGTCATCAAAGGACTGAGTGACTAACAGTCTAAACTGTCCTCCATAGTCACTGGGAGACTGCTGAAGGACAGTGAGAGGCTTTTTTTTTTTAATTTATTTTTGCCTTTACAAGGTTTTTCTTGGACTGCTGTCCAGTTTTCCAGCTCCATTCTTTTGCTTTTACCAAATTTGGGGAATCTTCTTGTTCGGTGAAGGGTGAATACGCTTCCATAGATCTGTTTCCTGACACAGTGCTCTTTGTCCTGCTTCAAAGTTGCTGCTTGGCATTGTTCTCTATGAAATAGAATGTGGACCTACCTCTGTAAAATTCATTTAAATTTTCTAATGATTCCTAAGGAGAAAGATCAGATTCTGCTGCTTCCTTTTTTGTTGTTGTTGGGAATATAAGACCTGAAGACATGTTTAAGACAGTATTAACAATTGTAAAGCTGGTTTCAGAGTAACAAAGTATTAGTGATACACCGGCAGCAGAGTTTAAGGAAACAGTATCTATGCAGCTGACTTAATTTTCCCAACTGTTTTAAATCACTTTTGGGGAAAAAAAAAATCCAGAGGAAATGAGTCAGTTTAAGCTTACTTCAGTTGTTCTTCAATACATCTTTGCTTACACGGTGAAGAATATGTCAGTTTATGTAAATTAGGCCCCCAGGCTCTACTGGGAAACATGGGACCTTGCCTGGTCCTGCTAAAAAATGTTCTAAAATTGTGGTTGATTTCACAGAAGGTGATGCAGCTCTTTGAGGAGCAGTTTAACTCAGTTTATAAGAGAAAATTAATTATCAGGTTATAGAGAAAATAAAATAGCCCCTTAATCTGGTTTAAATTCAGCACTGGAAAGGAGTGCCAGAGTCCAGCCATCAGCACAAGATTGATTTGAATGTTCCTGCACCTCCTGCAGTGCTATGGGAGAGCGTCTTTTATGGCTGCGTTTTGGAACAGCACCATCAAAGCTGAAGTGTGCTGTGAAAATGCATCTTTCTGCAGAAGCCTACAGAAACGCTCACCTTTTGGGAAACCTCATCTGAGCTCATTTTATGAACAGATCAGGCAAAGCTTGTCTTTATGAGGTTTAAGTCCAGTCTAAAGGGATCAGAGCAGGTATGGTTCTCAGCATCTGGCCGTTTCAAAGGAGCTGAATGGCTTGTGTGTCAGTGAGACCCTCTCCATGGGATCTGCTGGCACCCACAAGGGGCAGCCGCTGGGGACCACAGACTGCATGCAGCACACGCTGGCCTTTTCAGTGCTTCCTGGGGAGAAGGCATGGGACTGTGGGGGAACGGTACCCTAGAGTAGGCTGCTGGCTCAGTGCTGCAGGGGGAACCGTGAGGAGCACTGGTCACTGCTTTTATGGACTCAGTCTGGAGTGAGACAGTACAAGACAAAAAGGGAGCAGAAGGGTCTATGCATTAAAAAAAAAAGTATGCATACAAGACTTACACATGCCAAGGACGTGTTACGTGTCCAGCTACTCCGTTATTTGTTCATAGCAAGCACGAACTCCAAACTATACCTAACTGCTTGCAAAGCAGTGATGCCAATGTGTAGCGGTAAAATAAAGCAGCCATTCGATTTCTAAAGCACACACTGATGGTCTCTTTGGGGAAGTAGAAAGGGAAATGTGTATATTTGTGTTAGAACTGGAAAGATAGTTGTTTCTCCTGGTGGAAATAAGTATCTGTATTTATGTCTAGATATCATTTAATTTATTTCATCACCGAATAATTGGTCTCGATTATAGTAATTGGTCTCCTGAACCTATCCTAAGTATCCCTAGACCTAAGTAGGCAATTTAATTAGTCTGTTCCATACACTTAATTCCTACTAGAGGAAGCAGGAGATGAACAAGTCACAAGGATGGGCTGCTAAGGCTTGGAATTATCCTACCTAACCGCAGGTCCCTGAGTGTGAGCTCCTGTGTTGTGAGCTGACTCTTTAAACCAGTGGTGAGTGAGTGAGAATCATCTCAAGAGAAATTCAGCTCACTGACAACTTAGCAGCCCCCTGGGTACACTTGGGTCTCTCCACTAAGGGTAGGGACTACTCCGTGCATTTAAAGCAATACAGGATGAATCTGAACCTGGCCTGTAATCTCCGAGCCTTATCAGCCCTGCAGTGATTTTCTTGACTATAGCATTCAGGTTTCAGTCAGTCCAGCAAAAAGATTAGAAAAATAAATAGAATAAATAGTACTCTTTTTTTTTTTTTTTTTTTTGGCATATCTCTTCCTTTCCTGAATTAAAGCCTTTATTTTTGGGAAAAAAGCTAATCTTGATATTCAGAATCACTTTTGTTAGTTTAGCATAGCGGGACAGAACATTTGCTAAGTAGAAGTATAATGGCAGCAGTCTTGTAGCCTTTACTTGAGCAAATTCCTACTGAAGTTGGAAAAAGTTCTTTTTAAGGACCAAGTTGACTGAGCTATGGATTTTACTGTGCCGTCTCAGTGTGCAATACAGATATGGAAAAGATGTAGGCCTTTATTATACTGAAATCTGGACAATCAGCATATCTCAGAATTTATCATACATAAAGGTTATGTAAACACTACTTTGTGTTTTAATATTTAGCAGCATCTTTATGCAAAATGTTTTTACAATCCTACTGTTTACGTTTTCTCAGGCGCTTATGTATAACATGTAATAATGGCTGTTGGAAATAAAGGAGCCTGACAATGGACTCGCTCGCCTCTGTAATCCAGATTTTCATAAAAGTCTTGTGTAAGTGCCATGATGTTAGCCAAAAAAAAACCACAATCCAGAAAACCCACTTCCATGGTATTTCTGTATCTTATAAGGCTGTTGATGCAAATAGGATGTTCCATAAACTGAGGAGGAAAATGTAGGTTGAAAGAACATGTTTGAACTTACATGGAAGGAGAGGGTGGAATTGTCAGAGTGAGTAAGATCTTAGAGACAACAGTTCTTGTTTATTCAGCGTTTTTGTTCAAAAACGTTATGTTTGTTTCATTCCTTCTGTGTCCAGTCTCCTGCCCAGAATAAAGTTACTCTTGAAGAAATACTGACTGACTAGAGTCTTGATCTTTTACTCAGTTTTTAAAAAAAGCACTTTAGTTTGGCTTTTATTTTTTTATTTAGTTGTGAGGTTGTGGGGTTTTTTTGTTGTGTTTTTTTTTTTTTTTTTAAATAACTCTTATGTTTGGTGCTGTGCTGGTTTGAGGTAAAACAGAACCAATTTCCTGTTCCATAATTTTACTTTTCGGCTAAACCTCTTCTAACTAACTGAACTCTGAAATCAACAGCATATTTTTTCTGACAGTCTCCACTTTGAGAGAGATAAGACCTGATTGTTTCTAATTTATGCCCAGGCATGGTACACAGAGAGGCTCTTGTTTATACTTATTGCTATAACACCCAAGGGCAGATAAGTTCGTTATTTGCCCGGTTGGAGGGTTGGAAGTGGAAGAGCATAGAGGGGTCACACCTGTGGGGAGGAGCGGACAGCACAAGTGACCCAAAACTGACCAACAGGGTATTTATTCTGACCCATCATGCTCAGTATTAAAGCTGAGGGATCAAAGGCTCAGCCTTCTTTCTTCAATGGGTGGTGTCCGAGGAGGACTCTGCCTGCTTGTCTGCCTTTGATCCTGATCTACACTTTCCGGTATCCAGCTCTGGAATCAGCTCCCATCTGTTGCTATGTCCAGTCTGGGACTTCCCCTCTGCCAGCCAGTGACGTGATAGTCATCCTGGGAGCTTGATATGGTTTTGTATATATTGTATATATTTCATTATTTGCTTTTTATTATTTTATTAATATTTTCATTTAAAGTAGTTTAGGATTTTTTTAAAACTCGTAAGTCTCTCCTCTCTCGTCCTTCTCCCTCTGAAGGGGGCAGAAGCGAAAGAGAGGAGCTGTTGCTTGTTTCGGTGGCCAGCCTGGCCCAAACCACGCCAGGTGCCTTCTCGGAGGGGTACTGACTCCCGGCAGCTGTGCTCTTTGGGCAAGTTCCTTGGCCACCTGATTTGAGTCTCAGCACATCATTTCTGCACTATGCGGTGGGCTTCGTGTCGCCGAGGAGACCCGCTTCAGTGCAGGTACGGCCTCACTGGGGAAGGGGATCGCGGCGGATAAGGCCGGCAAAGGGCTCTTTTGAGGGCTCTCGTAGCCGGGAAAAGCGGCGAGCTCGTGCCGGAACCGGCAGCTCGGGGGCGGGCTGCTGACGCGGCAGGGGCGGAGCCAGCGTCACACGCGGCAGTTCTAAACGGGCGGTGCCGGAGCCTAGCACGCGGGCAGCCAGTGGGCGTTACTCAGGCCGTTACTGCGACACCGCAGCGGGAGGGGGCGAAGAGGGCGCAGCGTTTCGCAGGTAGGTCAGTGAAAACCCTGCGTCTGAGCTGGGCACAAGCTGGGCAAGCACAAGCAGAGGCGTATCGGCGTGCTGGGGCACGGGCTCAGGGCTAGCGGCAAGCTGACAGCAGCGATTCACCGCTTCCCGCCGCAAGAAAAGAACGTGGCCGCAAAATGGTCAAAAGCCGCTGCAAGAAAGAATGTGGGAACTCAGGCTGAGCTCCCGCGCAAGCATGTGGCTGTGCAGGTCTCGGGCTGCAACGAATGCCTGAGCCTGGCACTGCTCTCACAGGGAGCCAGAGACACCGCCTGCGTACGGTGTGATCAAGTAAACGATCTGCTCAGGCAGGTGGTCGAACTGAAGGAAGAGGTAGAAAGGTTAAGAACTATCAGAGACTGTGAAAACAAAATAGACTGGTGGAGCCATACCCTGAGGCAAAGGCAGCAGGAAGAGGCTCCATTAGAAGTGGATGATCCCCTTCCCTCCTGTCACCAGGCAGAAGGAGAGGACTCAAGGGATAAGGGGGAGTGGAGTCAGATCCTTCCTCAGAGAGGCAAGCGGAACCCCTCACAGCCCCCTCACCATCCCCATTGCCCTTGCAGAATAGGTATGGGGCTTTGGAAATCGAGGACCAGGCAATTGAGGATGGAAAGGACGATCCATCCAGTGAGGCGCCCAGTGCTGGGCGCTCACCCCCACACCTCAGGACTTCCTCAACCAAGAAAGAAAGGAAGGTAATTGTAGTAGGTGACTCCCTTCTCAGGGGAACAGAGGGCCCTATCTGTAGACCAGACCCATTCCACAGGGAAGTCAGCTGCCTCCCTGGGGCCAGAATTAAGGACATAAGGAGAAAACTCCCTTCCCTGGTTAAGACATCAGATTACTACCCACTACTGATATTTCAGGTAGGTGGTGATGAGGTAGGTACCAGAAGTCTAAGGGCAATGAAGAATGACTTTAGGGCCCTGGGACAGCTTGTTAAGGGATCGGGAGCACAAATAGTGTTCTCCTCTATCCCACCATTTGCAGGGGTTGATGAGGGGATTAATAGGAGGAGTCAGGAAATTAACTCCTGGCTCCGAGACTGGTGCATCCGGCAGGACTTTAGCTTTTTTGACCATGGGCTGATCTACAGGAAACCAGGCATGCTGGCAACAGGTGGGGGAAGCCTAACCCGAAGGGGAAGAAAGATCCTGGGACAAGTGCTTCTGGGTAAAAGTGTTAGCAAGGTCTTGCAGCCTGTCTCAGTGATGGTTGGAGGATGGTGAATTGTGTGGCAGCAAAGACGTGAGGGATAGTGATAATTTGGTAACTACAGTAGTGTCTGAGTTATGATCAGGTGCGAATTAGGGCTTGTCCCCCCAAGAAAGTGGCAGGGCAATTAGCCCAGCTGAAGTGCATCTATACTAATGCACGCAGCATGGGGAATAAACAGGAGGAGCTGGAGGCCATTGTACAGCAAGGAAACTGATATAGTTGCCATCACAGAAACGTGGTGGGGGACACAAGTGGAGTGCTGTAATCGATGGCTACCAACTTTTCAGAAGGGATAGACAAGGAAGGAGAGGTGGTGGGGTGGCCCTCTACATTAGGAGCAGTTTTGAATGTCTGGAACTTAACAGCGTGAATGACAGTGTTGAGTGTGTATGGATAAGAATTAAGGGGAAGGCCAATAAGGCAGACATCGTGATGGGAGTTTGTTATAGACCTCCCAATCAGGATGTAGAAGCCGATGAAGTATTCTATAAGCAGCTGGCAGAGGTCTCATCTGCCCTTGTTCTTGTGGGGGACTTCAACTTCCCAGACGTCTGCTGGAAATACAATGCAGCAGAGAGGGAACAGTCACGGAGATTTCTGGAGTGTGCGGAAGACAACTTCCTAACACAGCTGGTGAAGGAACCAACTAGGGGAAGTGCCCTACTGGACCTACTGTTTGTTAACAGAGAAGGTCTTGTGGGGGATGTAAAGGTTGGAGGTCGCCTTGGGCAGAGTGATCACGAAATGATAGAATTTTCAATTCTTGATGAAGTAAGGCGGGGAGCCAGCAGAACTACCACCTTGGATTTCTGAAGGGCAGACTTTAGCCTAAACAGGAGCATGGTTGAGAGTGTCCCTTGGGAGGCAGTTTTGAAGAGCAAAGGTGCCCAGGAAGGCTGGGCATACTTCAAGCAGATGCTCTTAGAAGCACAGGAGAAGGCCATCCCTGTGTCTCGGAAAAATGAGCAGACGGGGAAGAAGACCAGCCTGGCTAAATAGAGAACTTTGGCTGGACCTCAGGAAAAAAGGGAAAGTTTACATTCTCTGGAAAAGGGGGTTGGCAACTTATGAGGACTATCAAGATATAACAAAGCTATGTAGGGGGAAAATGAGAAGGGCCAAAGCTCAATCAGAACTCAGCTTGGCCACTGCAGTTAAAGACAATAAGAAGAGATTCTTTGAGTATATCAATAGAAAAAGGAAGACTAGGGAAAATGTAGGCCCACTGGTGAATGAGACAGGTGCCCTAGTGGTGGAAGACACAGAGAAGGCAGAGTTACTGAATGCCTTCTTTTCTTCTGTTTTCACTGCTAAAGCTGTCCCTCACAAATCCCATACTCTGAAGGCAAAGGAGAAGGTCTGGAGAGAGGAAGATTTTCCTTCAGTTGAGGAGGACCGGGTCAGAGACCACTTGGCCAAGCTGGACATTCATAAGTCCATGGGCCCTGACGGGATGCACCCGCGAGTGCTGAGAGAGCTGGCAGATGTCATTGCTAGACCACTCTCCATCGTCTTTGAAAGGTCATGGAGAACAGCAGAGGTGCCTGAGGACTGGAAGAAGGGTGACATCACTCCAATCTTCAAAAAAGGAAAGAAGGAGGACCCAGGGAACTACAGACTGGTTAGTCTCACCTCTCTCCCTGGGAAGGTAATGGAGCGACTCATTCTGGATGTCATCTCCAAACACGTTGAGGAACAGGAAGTTATTGGAAGTGGTCAACATGGATTTACCAAGGGTAAATCATGCTTGACCAACCTGATAGCTTTCTATGATGTTATAACTGGTTGGCTGGATGAGGGGAGAGTTGTAGATGTCATCTACCTTGACTTTAGCAAGGCTTTTGATGCTGTCTCCCATAACATCCTCATTAGGAAGTATGGGCTAGATGAGGTGACAGTGAGGTGGATTGAGAGTTGGCTGCGGGACAGAACTCAGAGGGTTGTGATCAGCGGCACAGAGTCTAGTTGGAGGCCTGTAACCAGTGGTGTCCCCCAGGGGTCAATACTTGGTCCTATTTTGTTTAATATATTCATTAATGACCTGGATGAGGGGACAGAGTGTATCCTCAGCAAGTTTGCTGATGATACCAAACTGGGTGGGGTGGCTGACACCCCAGAGGGCCGTGCTGCCATCCAGCATGACCTGGACAGGATGGAGAACTGGGCAGAGAAGAACCTAATGAGGTTCAACAAAACCAAGTGCAAGGTCCTGCACCTGGGGAGGAAGAATGCTAGGCACCAGTACAGGTTAGGGGCGGACCTGCTGGGAAGTAGCTCTGAGGAAAAGGATCTGGGGGTCCTAGTAGACAGTAAATTATCCATGAGCAAGCAATGTGCCCTTGTTGCCAAAAAGGCCAATGGAATCCTGGGCTGCATAGGGAAGAGTGTGGCCAGTAGGTCAAGGGAGGTCATTCTCCCCCTCTACTCTGCACTGCTGAGGCCACAACTGGAATACTGTGTCCAGTTTTGGGCTCCCCAGTTCAAGGGGGACAGGGAACTGCTGGAGCAAGTCCAGCGTAGGGCAACTAAGATGATTAAGGGCTTGGAGCATCTGCCTTATGAGGAAAGGCTGAGAGAGCTGGGACTCTTTAGCCTGGAGAAGAGAAGGCTGAGGGGAGACCTTATGAATGCTTACAAGTATCTAAAGGGTGGGTTGAAGGAGGACGGAGCCAGGCTCTTTTCAGTGGTTCCCAGTGACAGGACGAGGGGCAATGGGCACAAGTTGGAACATAGGAAGTTTCGTTCAAATACACGGAAAAACTTCTTTATGGTTCAGGTGACAGAGCACTGGCACAGGCTGCCCAGAGAGGTTGTGGAGTCCCCTTCTCTGGAGGTTTTCAAGACCCACCTGGATGCAGTCCTGAGTAATGTGCTCTGTCAATCCTGCTTTAGCAGGGGACTTGGACTAGATGATCTCTAGAGGTCCCTTCCATCTCTGAAACTCTGTGATTCTGTGATCCAGTCTTACACTGTGAGCCACACGGCCATTAAGACTATCCTGTCAGGCTTCCATGAATTTCCAGATCTTTGTAACTATGGATTTGCAACATCTTGGCAGAAATATCAGTCTACTGTGTAGCAGGTCAGGGAACAACACAGTTAGTTTTGAGACAAAATTGGTCCCTTCCAACTCTGAAACTCCATGATTCCATGATTCCGTGAATGGAACACGGGGGACAGCAGAACATGGCCTTTGTGGCCCTACAGACAGCAGCATCAGCAATCTGAATGCCACAGCCGTTTTTTGCTCTCCTTGTTGGATTATTTGATTTCTGTGAGCAATGCGAGATGATCTCCTGTATGGCAAGTACTTCCTGAGGCACAGATGTCCTCTTCAGAGGACAGTGCAAGCCAAGGTCTTTGGCCATCTTTTCACTCTGAGCTCATTCCTTCTGTTTCCACTTAGTAACTGAGGAACCAAAACCGCCTTAGAGGGATTGTCTCACATGAGTGTTTTTTAGCTCTCAAAACCAGTTATGTCAAGATTCAAACTCCACACCATTTGGCAACTGTATAATCAGTGACGTGGTTTAAGTCTTCTGTTATGAAGGGTTGCCCAATCTATTTGCTCTTCTAAAGACAGACAGTCATAAATAACACAAACCACAGCATGAGATTGTCCTCTTTGCTCGTTGCTTTCTGTGCCTGGTGGAAACTATTAAGCAAAGGCCAAAGCCATACGGCAACTGGGCACCCAGCTCCTTTTTGCTTCTTGAAGAGATAGCAAATGCCTGCGGCAGTATCAGGTCCCTCACCCCTTTGCCCCCACCTGAATGTCCCCGCCAGGACATGGCGGGGACCATCTGGTGGGGCCTTCTCCTGCCCCAAATGCCAGGTGAGGAGTAGAGGGGCAACAACATGCTGCTGCTCTCCCCATGTCTGCAGCCTCTCCCCTGGCACCTGCAGGTGGCAAGGTGAGCTGGTGGCATCCCAACCTTACACTGGACTCAGGCACCTACACCAATGAGTAACGGTTGATGAGTAACAGACTAGATGATCTCTAGAGGTCCCTTCCAACTCTGAAACTCTGTGATTCGTGTCAAGCTATAGTTTTAGTCCTTGGATGTCAACTCCTCTGAAACTAACTGCAACACTGGATTAAAACAGATGTGCAACACCTTGGAAAGACAGGCAAATGATGACTGTAGGTCCCTTCCAACTGAACTCAACCCTCTCCTCCCCCCCCCTTCTCCCTCTGCTTTCAAGACAGTAGAAGCTGAAGACAGTTGATAACTTACAAACCCAGCCTTTTTGCTAACTATTCAAGTGAGCTTAAAATGAATTGTACAGGCAATGAACTAGGTGAAAAATACAAGTGCAAAGATGGTGTATTGTAACTGGGGTGTGTAAGGTGAGGAGCTCAAGGATTCATTCATAGGTGACTGGGGGATGGAAGTGGGAGAAGTGATAAACTGAGGATGGCCTCTAAGGATGGAAATAAAAATTAATTAAAATTAAATTGTCTGTGCAGTTCAGCCCCCAGTGAGTAATGTTAAATGTGCATATCAGGGAGTTTGCTGTGGGTTTGGAAAGGGTGCAAAACAATGGCAGACTGCCCCATGCAGTGCCTCACTTGGATGTGTCTGCAGTCTTGGAAGCTTGACTACCCTACGTTCTCCTACAAATGGACCTTGAGCTTGTTTGGAGGTTCTAGCAGGGGAGCGCAGCTACCGTATACCCTTGACCGATGAACGGTACGTCTCTATCGGGGAAGGTCGTCCTCTTCGACCGAGCGCGCAGCTTCGGGAGGGACGCACATGGAGCGGTGAGGGAGGAAGGGGACACCCGCCTAGCCAGCCAGATCAGCCGAATCAACCCTGGCGATCAATGGGGTGACAGATGTCGCAGCCAGATCGCCCTCACATCCGAAATGAAACGGCTGCTGTAAAGGTATACAAAGCTCAAAAAGGAAATTACCTTTAAGTCATGGCGATAGCTGAGACGGCCACTCCTTGACGGAGACTACGAAATCACCTGCCGGCAATGATAAAACATTTCGAGATCAGAAAAAAATTTATTTTTTAACTTTTTCTTTTCCGTTATGTTTTACTCCCAGAAGGCATTGCGAAATATGCAAAGTAAAGGCTTCCTATTAGCGGATGTCCCGTTTGGTCACTGCCCCCTAGCGCGGCGGCGGCGGCGGCGCAGGTGGGTGTGCGATGGCCCTCGGCCCGGCCCGGCCCGGCCCGGCCCGGCCCGGCCCTTTTCCTCACGGCCTCTCAGCCATCCGCGGGCTGGCGGTGGCTTGCGGTTGTCCGCTGGGGGAAGCCCTGCCGCCTCGCTAGTTAAAAGCCGTGTTTGTTTCTTGGCTTGTTATTTCTCATTCGCGCTCTGTGCGTGGCTAACGTGGGTTTCTGGGATCTCTTCTCCCCCCTCGCCGCCCTGGCGTCCTCTGGCCCGCTTGGCTCTCAGGGCGCAGGGGGCGGGGGCCGTGCCGGGGTCAGTTTGCCATTGGGGTGTCTGATGAGGAGATAACCGCCCTGGACTTAACTGGTGTTTGCACAACAGTGAGTACTGCAGCATTTCTCATCGCTTACATGAGAGCTTGCTCTTTTCTGCTTCTTGCCTCCGAGTCAGTTTAGCAGCGTGATGGCTCCCCATTTACTAACATGAAGCACTCTTCATCTCGTGTCTGCAAAGAACTTGTCGCGAGTGGAAGGGGTTGGAGTTGATAGCCCAGGAGGCTGCTACCCGCCATACGCCGAGTAGGGGACTTTCCCCCCAGGTTGGTGTTATGTGATGATGTAGAGTAGAAAAGAGCAGCTACTGTTGGGCTGAGGGTTGCTGATTGCAAGCAGTGGAAACCATGTCCTGGAGTCTTGGGTCTGCAGGTCATGCCAGGCACAGCTGGTCTCCTGGCCCTCTTCACCAATGTTCTTCTGGTCTGTGTGGCTAGTGTGGGAGCGATGACTTCTTGCACAGATACTTGTGTTTGCACTTTTCCTCTGTTAGCCCAGGTGGCCTTCATAAATCACAACAAGGGAGTAAATTCAGATCCTTTTTTCCCAAAGTCCCTTTTGCCATTGAGATATCAGGCTGAGGGGAACTGCCAGCTACCTGCCATTGCGGCTCCTGGCTGCAAATTGCTGTTTTTCCCTCCTTCTGGTGAGAAGAGCGGTGAAGGGAGAAGGTCTTTGGCTATCCCCAGGGCACACTGTCTTTCCATGAGATTTCAGTTCACAAGTTGGGCTTTCTCTTCCAATACTGCGTAGCAGGATCAGTCTTAGGAACCAGAACACTACAGCTTGCTTCAAAGCTTCTTCATCCCCCTGTATTTACAAGACAAGCGTTCACCATGGCTATACCTTCTGTTTGCCTTTCCTGGGTGCTTGGCAACAGTGACTTGCTTATCTGCTGTGACATGTCAGTTGGCCTGCTAGGAGCAGGTCTTAGGAAGGTACACTGAAGAAAAGTGACTCTTCTCTTTCTTTAATTTTCTAAACTTCAAGTTAAAAATCAGCTTTGGCTTTTTCTCTTTTCTGAATATATTCAGAGCTGTATTACAAGCAACTACTGTTTCATTCTGTTCTTTCCTGTAGTCCACACTGATACTTTTCTTTAGCCTTTTTGTTGTTTCTCATGCGCTGTTATATTTATTAGCAGTGTAGATACTACTCAACAATGTTTTAGTTCCCAGTGACTTTATCTAGGAAGAAATTGAGACCCCTAAGCAGGCATGAAGGGCCAAATAGCCTGTCTCATTTGAATTCCCGTTCTCAGATGCAGCCTTGTATTTTGTGTTCTATTTTGGTGCCTGTTGGCTAACAAGCGGATTGTTTGCCTCATGTGTGTGCTCGAGGTCTTTCAAAGGTCTCTTTTTCCCTCCGCTTATGAAGGAGCTTTTGCAACATTGGGAACTGGAGGTTATTGTTTGCATGCCAACAGGCTCTTTCCCAGGATTGCTTGAACTGTGGATTGGCATGACAAGAAATCTCCCTACGGAGGGAAAACAGCAAGGAGTTGCTATTATGAAGCTCCACATATGAAATGCCAGTGTGTTGAAATTTGATGCTCCCTTGTTTTATGGCTTTACAGTGGAATCCAATTCCTGCTGAGACCTAGACACTAATCTATTCAAAAAATAACAATTAATAGCCTTGTTTATGAAGCCATTCAAGAACTAAATACTGCTTGCAAAGCATGGTGTATTTGATCAACTAAAAAGTCTATATAAAGTTTTGCTCAGCAACAGGGTTTATTAATAGAAAGAAATGTGACCAGTAGAAGGATAAGTAGTGCAACAGTCTGAATCTTTGTATTTTAATCTGGATTATTACAGAAGAAATGGGTCATTTTTTCAAAATTTCTACTGATTCCGGATCACATACTTAACCTGGATCACCACAGCTAGAAAGAAAAGTGAGAGGCTTTGAAAACACATTCTCATACTTCACCTAAGTATGCATAGAATTAATGTTTAGATACTTTGGGCATTCTTTGAAGAAAAGACTGCCAGATTTGAAAAACCTTCCTACTGCCTCTTCTCCCCTTTGATCAAAACTTGGCTTTCAGTGGCAATTGAGTAACTCTAGTGCTAAAACTTACATTTTCTAAAAGTGGTAACTTTATTTTTTTCTATTATCTCCTACATAGCAACTTGATGCTTCCTTTTCCTGAACTTCAGGGGAATGAAAAGACTATGAAATACTATGACTTGACCGTGCAGCAACAAAACCAAATCAGTTCAGACTGAAACTTTACTGAAATACTTTGTCAGCAATTAACCTAAATTTTTGTCATGTGAGTTACCTGTGAACCGTTATTCCTGCTGACATCAGATTTGTGTATTGTTATTAACTTTATATCTTTTACAGCTATTTTAGGTAACTGGAAGTTTGAAGTCATGGCCGGAAAACCAAAACTTTACTACTTTGATGGAAGGGGCAAGATGGAGTCAATTCGCTGGTTATTAGCTGCAGCTGGGGTTGAGGTTTGTTTTAGTGTTTTTAATGTTAAGCTGCATGTTGGTAAGTGTGTCTTTAAGGCAGATCACAGGTTATTAACCAGAAAAGAAAGGTCATCCCAAGATGCAATAGTATATGAGCATGGGCTGTTCAGTGCAATTAAACACTTGTACTTTAGGCACAGAAAAGTATGGCTTCAAGTTACATGTCTTCTGAGCAATGACACAGTAAACCAGTTTCATGCTTAATGCAAGAATGCGTAATGCTTAATTAAGCATTCGATTACTGACCCAGAGCTGTTGAGCTGAATGATAGATGCGTTCCTGGTACGACAAGGGTTATCGGTGCCAAGTAAAACAGCAATGAATTTGCTTTCTCTAGTCTTTCTGTTTTCGGTTGGGTGCTCACACGCAGATTTTTATTTTATTTTTCACTCCACTGGCTGCATCCTCCACAATAAGCTATAGCATGAAATATATTTTTGTCTTCCTTGCACCATTTAGATGAGGCATAACAGGGTGAAGTGAGCAAACTGACCTACATGTGTAGGGAAGTTGGAAATCTCAGAGCAGGAAGAAAAATATATGGGTAAACCAGAGAAGCAAGACACCACTTTCTTTTTTTTTTTTTGATGGGATGTAATTTACTTACTCATTTGCTATCTGTCTTGGTGATAAACTGATAATTCAGTTTGAGGACAGAAAGGACTAGTAGTTGCTCTGAGTGTCCTCTTTTATGGAATCATAGAATTGTCTGGGTTGGAAGGGACCTTTAAAGGCCATCTAGTCCAACCCCCCCCGCAATAAGCGGGGATATCTTCAACTAGATCGGGTTGCTCAGAGCCCTGTCTAACCTGACTTGGAATGTTTCCAGGGATGGGGCATCTACCACCTCTCTGGGCAACCTGTTCCAGTGTTTCACCACCCTCATTGTAAAAAAATTTCTTCTTTATATCTAGTCTAAATATACCCTCTTTTAGTTTAAAATTGTTACCCCTTGTCCTATCACAAAAGGCCCTGCTAAAAAGTCTGTCCCCATCTTTCTTTAAGTACTGAAAGGCTGCAATAAGGTCTTCCCCGAAGCCTTCTCTTCTCCCAGCTGAACCACCCCAACTCTCTCAGGCTTTCCTCATAGGAGAGGTGCTCCAGCACTCTTATCATTTTTCTGGACCTCCTTCAACAAGTCCATGTCCTTCTTATTTTGGGGGCCCCAGAGCTGGATGCAGTACTCCAGGTGGGGTCTCACCAGAGCAGAGTAGAGGGGCAAAATCACCTCCCTTGACCTGCTGGCCATGCTTCTTTTGATGCAGCCCAGGATACAATTGGACTTCTGGGCTGTGAGCACACACTGCTGACTCATGTCCAGCTTTTCATCCACCAGTACCCCCAAGTCTTTCTTCTCCTCAGGGCTGCTCTCAATCCTTTCATCCCCCAGCCTGTATTGATAACTGCAGGTTGCCCTGACCCAGGTGCAGGACCCTGCCCTTGGCCTTCCTCATCCTTATGAGGTTCACACGGGCCTGCTTCTTGAGCCTGTCCAGGTCCCTCTGGATGGCATCCTATCCCTCAGGCATGTCAACTGCACCACACAGCTTGGTGTCGTCTGCAGACTTGCTGAGGGTGGACTCCATCCCACTGTCATTGATGTCATTGATGAAGACACACTGAACAGTACTGGTCCCAGTACAGACCCCTGAGGGACACCACTTGTCACCAGTCTCCATCTGGACATTGAGCTGTTGACCACTACCATCTGGATCCAGCCATCCAACTGATTCCTCATCCACTGAACAGTCTACCCATCAAATCCATCTCTTTCCATTTTAAAGAGAAGGATGTTGTAGGGGACCCTGTCAAAGGTCTTACAGAAGTCCAGATAATTGACATCCATAGTTCTTCCCTTGTCCACTGATATAGGCACTCCATCATAGAAGGCTACTAGGTTGGTCAGGCAGGATTTGCCCCTGGTGCAGCCATGCTGGCTGTCCAGAATCACCTCCCTGTCCTCCATGTGCCTTAGCCTAGCTTCTAGGAGGATCTGTTCCATGATCTTCCCAGGCACAGAGGGGAGGCTGACAGGTCAGTAGTTCCCAGGGTCCTCCTTTCTACCCTTTTTAAAAATGGGTACAATGTTTCCCTTTTTCCAGTCACCAGGGGCTGCACCTGACTGCCATGACTTTTCATATATCATGGAGAGTGTCTTGGCAACTACATCAGCCAATTCCCTCAGGATTCTGGGATGCATCTTGTCAGGTCCCATAGACTTCTGTATGTTCATGTTCCTCAGGTAGTCATGAACCTGATCTTCTCTTACAGTGGGAGATACTTTGCTCCCCCAGACCTGCCTTGTGGTTTGTCCACTTGAGAGATGTGGGAAGAGAGGTTGCCAGTAAAGACTGAGGCAAAAAAGTTGTTGAGTACCTCAGCCTTTTCCTTATCCATTGTTACTAGTTTGCCAGTCTTGATCATCAAGGGGAGTATGTTTTCTTTGACCTTCCTTTTCTGGCTGACATACTTGTAGAAGCTCTTCTTATTCTTTGCGTCCTTTGCCAAGTTCGGCTCCAGCTGTGCCTTGGCCTTCCTGATCCCATCCCTACACAACCAGGCAGCGTCCCTATGCTCTTCCCAGGATAACTGTCCCTGCTTCCACTGCCTGTGCATTTCCTTCTTGCCCTTGACCAGCAGGTGTCGACTCAGCCATGCCGGTATCTTGCCTTCCTTTCCTGATTTCTTCCACCTGGTGATCAAGAACTCTCACGCTCTATGGAAAGCCTCCTTAAAGATCTGCCAGCTCTGTTCTGCTCCCTTGTCCCTGAGGGCAGTTTCCCAGGGGCTCCTATTGACTAACTCCTTGAACAGCTGGAATTTTGCTTTCCTAATATTCAGGGTCCTGACTTTACTCTTCCCCTGACCCATTATCCCTCAGGACTGTAAACTCTACCAGTGCATGATCACTACAGCCCAGACTACCTCCAATCTTGACATCACCGATTAGCTCACTTGTGTTGGTGACCAACAGGTCCAGTATTGCATCCCCTCTGGTGGGGCTGTTTATTAGCTGGGTTAAGAAGTTATCCTCAATGCATTCCAGGAGTCTGCTGGATTGCCTACAGCTCGCCATGCTACTTTTCCAGCAGAAGTCAGGGTGGTTGAAGTCCCCCAGTAGAATGAGAGCCTGTGAGCACCATGCCTCTTGTAGCTGGAGTAAGAAGGCTTTGTCAATGGCTCCCCTTGATCAGGCAACCTCTGGTAGACACCAATCACAAGGCTCCCTTTGTTGCCTTGGTCTCTTATTCTTACCCATAGGCTTTCAACCAGCTCGTGGTTATTCTTCAGAGACAGCTTGTCACACTCCATCCATTTCTTGATGTAGAGGGCAATGCCTCTGTCCCTCCTTCCTCTCCTGTCCCTCTGAACAGCCTTTAGCCGTCAATAGCCTTGCTCCAGTCATGGGATTCATTCCACCAGGTTTCAGTAATGGCAACTAGGTCGTAGCTTTCTAGCCATGCAGTGGCTTCCAGCTCCTGTTTGTTGCCCATGCTGTGTGCATTGGTGTAGAGGGACATCACCTGGGCTGTTGGCTGTGTCACTTCCTTAGAGGACTACCCCTTAATTCCTTTGGGGTATTTCACTGGTGTTTCCCTGTTGGGTCCTATTTCCTCAGGAGCCCCTGGCTCATCTCCATAAGATTTCAAGTGTGCTGCAGCGTAGCCAGCACATCTCAGAGCAACAGGCTGCAGGCTCTCGCTAGCACCCTGTTCCTCTAAATTTGGTGTGTCATCCCACAGCTTGTCACAGGCAAGCCTAATATTATTCCCCTCCCCCTTCAAGCCTAATTTAAAGCTCTGTCAATGAGCCCCACTAGCTTGTAAGCAAAGACCCTCTTGCCCCTTCCAGAAAGGTCAACGCTATCTGACACCAGCAAGCCTGGTGCCATGTAGGCCATCCCATTATCAAAGAAATTTAAAATTGTGTTGGTGACACCAGCCATGGAGCTATTTATTAATAGACTGGGCCCGTCTGTTTCTACCAATGTTGTTGCCTGCAACTAGAAGGAGAGGGGGAAAAAATAACCTGTGCTCCAGATTCCCTTACCAACCATCCCATGACCCCGAAGTCTTTTTTGATTGCCTTAGGATGCTGTGGGTGGTCTTCATTGCCACCCACGTGGAAGAGCAGCTATAAGTCTGCTCTGAGGGCCATACCAGACAAGGAAATTTCCTAGCAATGTCCTTAACCTGGGCCCCAGGGGGGCAGCAGACTTCCCTAAGAGGGGGGGTCTGTCCAGCATATCAGACCCTCTGTTCCCTTCAGAAGGGAGTTGCCTACAACTATAACCTGTCTTTTCTTCCTTTTGGAGGTGGTCATGATACAGGGGGTAGGCCTTTCTGACCTTGGCAATACCTCTGGTGAAGATGGACCATCATCCACATCATCCATTGACTGGCCTTCCACATCCAGAGCCTTCTACCTGTTATACAGAGGCACCGGGGAAGGTGGGGTGGGCAAGGAGGGAGTTCGTCTGCTGCCCCGAGCGTGGACTTGCCTCCATCTATTCCTCTCCTTTAAGCTACTGCCTTCAGCCTGGTGGGGGGAGGATACAGGATCCCCTTGATCTTATTTTGTTGTGGTGGTTGTTTTTTTTTCTTTTATAGTAGGCTGTTACACTTTATATGGTTACCCCTGTACTGAGACAAGGAACCTGAGTTTTTCAAAAACGCCACCAATCTTTATTTGAAGGCCTTACAGAAGACACAACTTGTTGCTTCCCTGCATTGTTTGTTCCTGTGTTTTAATTCCCTCTCTTTTTTCAATCTAAAAAAAAAACCACCCACCACAAAACTGTTGACAGGTACTAATTAATACACTTTTCCTTGGGATATTCTTTTCCCAGCTTTTCATCAGCAGAAACCTTCTGAATTTTAGATGCTGTGATCACACTTACTATGGTCAAACACTGGCACTGCAGTAGTATGCCTAATTTGGAGTTTCCCTAGTATAGTGAGTCTTAATTATTAACATACATTGCACAGATGTTCTGAGAGAGGTGGTCTGAAGAAAGATCCTTGGGAGTCCATAGCTAGGCATCTAGGGACTGGTAAGCTCAATCATTTTCTAGTCTCCATGGCCTGCATTGACTATAGACATACATAGCACATATAGACACTTACATGTAGACATCTGAATTTGGTGCCTTAATCTCGAACTGAATTTCTCCGTAAGTAGCACTGTTTGGGCCAGCCATCCTCAACCATATTGAACGTAACTACGTCATTCTGATCACAGGCCATTCTGTGTCTTTTTGTTTGTCATTTAGTGAATAAATTCATCTTGAGGTGTCCTAAACGTGCTTCTGTACTAAACTTCTCACTGGGCATAATACTTTCACATTATTTTGTAAAAGCTTTGTTTTAATTTTCCAATAATTTATTCCTGTCTAGCTCCCAAATCAAAATATCCCACAGCAGAGATTTTTTCCACATACCAGAAAGCATTTTAAAGACAGCCTAGTCTGAATTGTTGACTGTCTCCCGTTAAATAGCCTGTTCAATACCAAACAAACCATCCTCACTCCAGTTCTTATTGTCCATTTTTCTGCTAGGGTTGCCTTTAGCAGCATTTGTCAAATATGACAGTCCAAGAGGTTTTGGCCTTGGTATTTTCTTCTTTAGAACCATATGTGGCATGGAAGGAACCATGATGTATATTCTCTTCCTTTTATGACACTTAAAAAGTTTATCTGTTCTAGAAACGTGAAAAGACACTCATTTCTTCTTCTTCCTCATTCTCTTCTGTCAGTTTGAAGAAGAATTTTTGGAAACCCGAGAGCAGTATGAGAAGCTCCTGCAAGGTGAGTCCGCGTGAAACCTCAAGAAAAGTGTGACCAGACTTTATTAGTCTCAGAGAAGATGTGTGAAGAGAAGACTTTGCAGACTGTGTGGGACTTTCTTTTCACACAGAAGAGAGAGAAGTAAAACTGAGAGCTGTGAACAGCTGCAGAGACAGATACTTTTTTTCCCATATGTGGACAGATGCAATTGAAAGTTGAATGTCTTTCCAACCTGGAGAGTTTCCCAAGCCTCTGGGTTGTTCTGGTCTCTGTTTGCCTACGTGTCTCACCTGGTCCCACAAACTTACCCTGGGCTTCAGTAACTTGAAAAAATGTATCCTAAAACTTCATTGAATGTCCTGATTTAGCTTAAGATACTAGTTATAAGAGAGAAGTTTTGGAATCTGCTATTTGCTTCAACTGTGTTTTAAATAATGGAACAGAATTGTTTTTAACTATTTAAAATTAGACAATTTTTACTCAGTTGATATGTTTAGTGGAATTGTCTCCACTGTATTTCAATTTCAGCATAAAAGCTGCTGTACACAGTCCTGACAGCAACTTCAGTGAAATTGGATTTTAATCCACAATAATTGTATTCTGCAGTTTAATTTGTCTGTGCCATTGTAATTTATTGTTTGCATGGAAGAACTCCAGTTTAATATAATGACTACCCACAGCAAGCTCACCATAGAAGTAATGATCTTCTGAAAACAAGAAATCTGATGTGGCGTTACTAGATCCAGTAGAATAATGTGTGGCTTTCCCTTTTAGGTGGATCCCTGCTCTTTCAGCAAGTGCCCATGGTAGAGATTGATGGGATGAAGATGGTGCAGACTAGAGCCATCCTCAGCTACATAGCAGCAAAGTACAACCTCTATGGGAAGGACTTGAAGGAGAGAGCCCTGTACTGTAACAGTACTACTCTTCTCGAATTTATTATAGTAGCTTAGATACATCTAGAATTAATTGCATACTTGCACACCCAGAGAATCACCTGTGTGCCTCAGTGACACACAACTTACAGGGAGCCTGACAGGCCACAGTTAGATGCAAGGCAACTGATTTGTTCTAATTTGATTATTTTTACATAGAAGTATTTGAGGCAGGGGTATATTGTGCTTTAGTGAAATACTAATACAGGTTGATGCAGGTATTCGAGAGGTGACTGGCATGTAAATTTTGAACTACTTCTGTAATGGTTAGTTTTTAACTTTTGGCTGCAAAATTAGATCTGTCTTTGATGTTATCTGTGATTGCATGATGTTCCACAGCACTGTAAAAAGTGCATGATTTAGGTCTTTGGGAGTTGGGGAAGGAACAGCTAAAAGCTGTTGGAAAAACTTCTGGTTTCTTGTGAAATTAAATCCAGGTCTTCATGTTGTGTCTACGTGAAGGAAAAAAATATGATTGGGTTATCTCAATATGTAGCCTTTAAATGTCCATTTCCTATTGTTTTGCAAAAGAAGGAAATCTAAAGGTCAACTAGTAAAGCATCTGACTTTAATAGATACTTCCCAGTAAACTGCCATTAAACGGTGCAAATGGTTGGAAGAATTGGCTGAAGCATGTCCAGGGAATTAACAAAAAGGATGAATATTCAGACAGGAGCCTCGGTCATAACTTATCAGCTTCTTTGTGTTCTTAATAAGCCATCATTTTCTGTAGCTTGCATTCCTGGCATACCTCCTCCTTTGAACAGAATTCTCTTCCCTCAAGTTTTAGATTTGGCCTGAAGCCTATTCCTGCTGTTTTATTAGCAAATATAAATGAAGTGTATTTGTTGATTTGTTCTTGGGTAAGGGGAAGGAAGAATCGGTGTTTTGAGGAAGGCTTGCTGTGATTAGCTCCAGGTTTAAGTACTTTGGATAGCTGGTCTTGTACAGTGTAGAAATACAGTTTTGGAAGACTGGATAGGTGCAGGCAAGAAGCTGGCATACATTAAGGCTTGCAGGAACATCTGATAGCTTCTTATTGCACATAACATGTTTAATCCTTACAGAGGCTTTTTTGAGAAGGCGTTGCCTGACAACAAAAACTACAATTAGTCTTATTACACAGCAGGAACTTAAATCTATTGTGACACAGGATGGTTAAAAGACTTTGTTAGACTATTTTACCAGATATTTTATTCATATTCATGAGGACTTAATTTAAATTTGAGTCTTGTCTACAGTACAAAACCTGCTGTCAGAGCTCTGGAAAATGGATAAAAGGGACGATCTAAAGAACTGCTGTAGTAATAATTTCGCTAGATGCAGAACCTGGTACACTTCAGGTTTCCAACCTGTGAGAAACACACTCACTGTATTGAATTTTAGTCTGGGGCAAATTCGGTGGAGCAAAGAATATTTATTACAGCGCTGGGAGTTACACAGGGGATTTATCTTCCTGTGGCTCATTTTTTCATTCACAAACACTTGTTTTTATTTTGTATTTCTTATACTTACTCATGTTTCTTCTTGGAACATAATTTACATAATCAGTGAGTTTTCGGAACACAACCCGCCCTCCATTACATAATCAATGAGTTCTTGGAATGTAACCCACCCCCAAGCACGCCCCCTCCCTTCTAGCAGTGCAGGCGCTATGCTTCCTCAGGGGTCTTCCTGGTAGTCATTGTAGGGAAGCTCGAAGTCTTTATCACCATGTCCTTCTTGTGGCTTCTTCATTCTTTTCACTCCTGTGGTTGTCTTAGCTAACTACACCACCCTTTGTTCTGCAAGTTTTGGTACTTCCAACTGTTGCTTTCATCTGATATCCTATCTAACATTATCCCTTTTCCAAACGTATAGCAAGCACACACCCATCTTAGCTGAAGCCATAGGGAGCACACATTCGTTTTAGCTGAAGCAAAATTTTTTGCCAAATTACTTATTACAAAACCCATTATTAATCTGTTTGGCACCACCTGGACTTTGGAAAACCCTGAAGGTCGGCTACATCCAGACGACCAAGCCAGTTGGGGATGACTCTAATGTGGTGTTGAGTGTTTCTTTGATTTTGAAGCGATCTGTAACACCGAAGTTAAACTTTTTTAACCTCTGTACAGTCCTATTTAATCCTGCGCAATGAGGCAAGTAAAGTGCCAACAATGCTACAAATATGAATGAGAGTCAGATTGTGACATTCTTTTTTAACTGCAAAAATAATTTTCATGAGGAGACTGGGAAATTCAACTTTTACTATCACAACACAAATCAAAGAAAACTCTGCTAATGAAGGTGCCTTCTTATTTAAGGTTTTTGTTTGCTTTGGTTTTAAGGATCGATATGTATGTTGGAGGAACTGATGACCTTATGGGCTTCATTTTGATGTTCCCATTCTTATCGGCTGAGGATAAAGAGAAACAACGTGCTGTTATAATTGAAAAGGCAACAAGCAGGTATTTCCCAGCATATGAAAAGGTATGTAGGAGGATCGTTTCCTTCCATTGTTCTGCAAAGATAACGATGGGAACACTGGGTATTTTACCAAAAGCAGAAGAAACAGAAAGGTTTCAGTGCAGTACTTCAAACCAGGACATCGTACTGTCTGCGAGCTGGAGAGATGAGAGGGACATCAGAGCAGTATAAGTTGGGGTAGGTTACATGTAGAAATTCCTAAGTGAGATTTCACGGTCAACATCATGGAGCAACATGAGCATTCAGACTGAACAGTTCAAGTATCCCCTTTGTCTTGAAACTGTTATGATCCAATAAATGTGTAAACATAGCTATATAGAGTTAAGATAGCAACTTTCTCTTTTTAGGAGAAATGAAACTGTAACTTGCATTGCAAAGCCAATGCTGCTTTAGACTAGCTAATTGTCAGCTTTGTTTAACGTTTCAAATACCTCTGCATGTTTTTTTAACCACAGTAATACATACTTATCACTGGTGTATTCTAGTCTGAGTGGCCTGCTGCATAGGCCATACTGGAATCTTGGTGTTTCTCTAACTGATCCTTTGAGAGATAGGACCCAAGAGGTGCTCTTAATGGAAATTAATATACATAGACAAGATGATCTGGCAGAAAAAGCTGCTTTTCTGTTTTAAAGACTGAAGGGAAGACAGTTTTCCACTTAAAGACCAGCTTTCCTACAGATGGTTGCCAGAGTTTATTCTGCCCTAGATTCCACATGTATCCTAGCCCTGATGCTTTAGGCTGATCACCTCTCTTTGACAGTCTCTATTTTCCTGTTGGAGCTGTAACTACATACAGAGAAATTCAAGATTTACCAGGCTAGACAGGAGTGAATACCAAGGAGATATCTAACCCTGTAGTCCAGAAGGTGGGATTACCTAGGGCTATAGGAAGGAAGGATGGGTAAGAGAAGCCCTGGGATTCTAGATTGTTACTGTGAGGACTGCTCACAGATATCCTGTAAAATGATCAGTGGCTGCAGGCACTGAGCCCACATCCCCCATTACTAGTAGTATGCCTAGTTGCGTGGGAGAGAAAGGTGAAAAGAAGAGGAGGCAATAAGTAGTGTCAAAGAAGGTGAACCTGTGCATTTTGAAAACATCAGCCCTAGCTGGCTATCCACATCTGAATGTTTTCATTTATGACACTTCTAGGTTTTGAAAGACCATGGGCAGGACTTTCTTGTTGGCAACAATTTTAGCTGGGCAGATGTTCATCTTTTTGAAGCCATTTTAATGGTAGAAGAGAAGTCATCAGATGTGCTCTCAGGCTTTCCTCAGTTACAGGTACCTTACACTAAAAATACACTCATATGGCTGGTAATGTGATAAATGATATTTCAAAGTCTGTTGTGTGTAGATAATTCCACAAAATGAGCATTTGTCACTCATCTTTCATTGTAGTCTTGCTTTTTTTGCTTTAGTAAGAACCTCGTAATGTTTCATCTAGAGAATCTATTATTTTCTGGAATAATCCCTGTACAGATCTGAAGAAATCCACCCTCCCTTTTTTTTCCCCTCCTCTCACCAGGTTTGTCATACCTTTAAGCAGAAGGTATTTCCTGGATCACAAGAAGTGATTTGAGTAAAGTACACATCTGAAACCACAGATAACTGTTTCCACTTTATCCCATATCAAAACAAGACAGAGGGGTGTTTTATTACTGTGTAAAATAACAAGGTTGAGATGAGGGGGAGTAAAATTAGTCCATGGCTAAAACTATATTTCCTGTCTTGCCTCCACGTGCAACTTGTTAAAGGATGTTACACAAATCAGTAAAATTGTTTGGGTTTTTTTTTGTGTTACTTTCTGTTCTGTGAATACCATGTACTTACTGTTTACCTTCTAGGCATTTAAAGCAAGGATAAGCAGCATCCCCACAATCAAGAAATTTCTACAGCCAGGAAGCCAGAGAAAACCTGTTCCTGATGATAAATACGTGGAGACTGTGAGGAGAGTTCTCCGCATGTATTATAACATAAAAGCGAATTAGTGTGCCTGGCTAAAACAACAGCTGTGCTCAGTTTAAGAGAACTATCAGATTGCATATGTACATGTATAATTATACTGCAGAGAGAAAGGGATGTTTGAAAGGAGTTTCAATGGGCAGGATCTTGTGTTCTCTTCTACAAAATACAGTAGGCAGGTATCTTTTATAATACTTCACTACTCGCCTGTATTTTTCCTTCATTCTTGAGATTTTTCTGGTAATTTTAAGCAAGTGAAATGGCAGCAAGCATGCTATCTTTCTGGAGACTTTTTGGAAGAGCGTAAAAGAAAGAAATGTGAGTTGCTGACTGACAGCTTCAGCATGTTCTGCTACTTCTGAGGACTTTCTTCTGAGTTCCAGATCAGATTTTTGTATGATGATTGCTTCCAATTCAGGCCTTTATTGTTTTTAGTATCACCGTAGGCAAATGAAACAAGTATTTTTTTAAGAAAGTAGGAGGGAGTTGTTTCTCTCGCCAGTTCTATTGGACATTACTGACTTGCCTGAAATGTCACCATTGTGCCTATATAACTAAACTGCACTTTTCTTTTATTATTGAATTAGGAAACAAATTGACTGCCAAATGACATTTTTGTGTAACTGCTGTATCTAGAGGATCTGTATTAATCAAATAAACTTTTTATTTTTATGTGGTCATGTTGTCATGTTGTGTCATGAATGGAAGTTGAGGCTTGCAAACTTCATTTTTACGTTTCTTGGAGGATAAATTCTTTATACTTGATATGAAGGGGATCCTTGTTAACCCATATACATCATTCAAAGGCATTCATTCCATTTGTGTTTATAAACCAGAGAAGGGAGATGTTCTAAGTTTTGTAGTAAACTATCACACAAACTTGTATAGTTCCTATCTAAGGTCTAATACCTGCCAAACTCAAAATGTTATTTCTTTTCCTTTTTTTTTTTTTTTTTTTTTTTAATCTATGGTTTCAGCAGATTGCTTGACAAAGGAATTTCAAATGTTTTTAATCACTTTGATAAATGGCACTTATGCTTTAAAAAGCTGCTCTGTAGGATGTTATCTTGGGGTTTCATATCTGTTATTTATAGTTATTATTAATGATATAGTTTACAAGAAAAGACTTGTGCTCAATCCCTAATGGTGGTGTTTAATTCCTCTGTTAGCTACGGGTTGAGAAATAAGATGCTGCTTGACCTTGGAATGCAGTGAGTGCACTTGTCTGATATTTGATGAACGAGTTGCCCACTTGAGAGCTCATCAATCTCTCCAGCTTCAGCACGACAAATACTTTTCCCTCATTGCCAGGAATACAAAGTTTATATGCTGGTTTATCTGTCACCTGCCTTCCTAATGTCAATTGCAATTACAGTTTAGTCCTTGGTTTAGTCTCAGATTGGTTTTATACAAAAATTTGGAAAACCCTGTAGTTGTTGATCTTAATTCCTTTGCTAAGTGAACTTTTTCTCCAAAATATGAGAAAAGTTGTGGTATAATGCTGCTCAAACAAATGTTCCACAGGTAAAGATGCAGAAGATATAGGAGGTGACTGTCTGCCAGTACTTGTTGGTGAAAAGCCTAATAAGGGATGGCCATACCTTTTAGTGAATAGGGTGGTACAGTAGTAATGAATGTGAATAGAAGACCAGTTGGTACAGGCACCTTGTCATCAACACCGTATGTGTTTGGGACAGGGTTACCTCAGCCTAGCTGAAGAGTGGTTGTGTGGATGGAATGCCATTTAAACTGCATTTGATGCACTCTTGGAGCACATCTTTCAGTTTCATTTCATCCAGAAAGTATCCAGTTTGTACACTCCAAGATCACACTGTGATGGGAGCCAAAGCACAGTTAAAAAATTCATTTTAAAAACATACTCCTGTTCCAGCCCACTAATGTGACATACCCTGTAATGCTCCGGGTCTGGCCCAACTTATGGGTCATTTTCTGATATTTCAGTAAATCATTGATGAGAACTTGTATTCTGCTTGGTTATTTCTTTATTTATCTTCTTGATTTGTTTTGAGGTGAAGACACCTGAATATGTTTATATATAAACTAGTGTGCATGTTTCCAAATAACATCTACAGCTGTTTTTGCTTATGCTATTATTGCAGGGCTACATGGTGTGACAGTGCTGCGCATTAACTCTGTCTAAGGATGTGGCATTTCTTATTTGGATATTCCTGCACATGTTTGTCAGTTTAGTTTCTAGCCTGTACAGAGTGACAGGTCTATAGACTATTATCACAATCTTCCAAATTCTGGGCAAACTAGGGAGGAAATCAGCTGAGATCTAAGTCTTTTACAAAAGATCCCCATACTAAGTGTCCTTGAGTCCTGGTACAGCTCTGTAGCAGTAATTTTTTAGGTCTTTAGCTGACTTTGGTAATGCTTTTAAGACAGATCAGAGCACTTCTGTTACCAGCCCTCAAGACAGTAGTAAGCAAAAAAGATATACACGTTTGCGGCTGTTTCTCCTATGTCTCTCAATGTCGCTGGGGCAGTAATTCCTGGCTCAAAATTAGTTAAGAACACATGATAACCTCAGGAATTGTTTCACTTTTAACTGTCTCAAAGCACTTAGGTGTTAGACAGGCAGTTTTGATGTATTTTCCAAGGACTTGGGATTGTCTACAACCCCTGCTCTGGTAAGACCTTTATATGTACAAATCAGCCTGCAGCATCATTCTAATAGCCAGGCAAAGGTTATACTTGGTGGGAGTAAGGGTTGTGGTCCTACACAACCTGTTTTGGTTTAAAACACTCGCTGTCAATGGAATTGCAAGTTCATTCCCATTGAAAGCACTGGGAAAATTCTCATTGATTTAATAGTGAGTCCAGGATATAGGCTTTAGTACAAGTTATGGTTTCTGATGAAACTATGGGATCTTTACTCTGCATTGTGTTTGCTTATATTTTGGTAGGTTGCAGTCAAATCTGATGGAACTTTAGTATTTGGGTAAGCACCTCTGAATGTGGAAAAGAAGTGCCAGCTCTTTGTAGAGATTTTGCAGATCTGCCTGCCTGCTCTTGTTGCACTTCATGCCTGAGTATAGCAACACTAACTGAAAAAAAAAGCAAGATGACAAATTCAGGCAAAACTAGTCAGACCAGCAGAGTGGAGGATTCCTAACACTGCCTACAGTGGGCATTTGACTGATTTTTCTATGCTTAGTAGAGACATACAAAATGCCCTGCAAGGGCTATACTTTATTTCTGATGTCTTTACTATGTACCCTATTCATAGTGAATAGTTCAGGCTGTGGTTTTACAGCCAACTCTCACCAAAAAAGGTAGGCTTCCCTTGCCTACACCATCTCCTTCCCTGCTTTTCTTGTCCTACTATTTACATATACGCTGAACTAGTTGAAAGCTCCAGACATTTTATTTTAAGGGTGTTTTTTTACTAGCTTAGGTAATTAATCAGACAGTCAGCTAGATTGCTGGTGCCAGCACAAGTTAGGCAGTAAGAACAAGTTTCTGGGAGCCACAGAGGAGGTATGACCACGTTCTTAATTGTACTCCTTTCAGTTGTGTTAGATCAGCTTAAGCATTTGTAAAACTACTGCCAAACATACTGGATACATCAGTACAGCAATTAACATGCTCTTATAACTTTTTGTAAGTGATTTTTCACTTAGTGAATCACTTTCCTGATCTCCGAGAGGATGGTCGCTATGTTTCCTATACAATGCGGTTGCCACTATTGCTGTACTTAGGCACAGAAATGCACAATTGAAAAAAGGATATTTTAAGGTAAGAATTTTTTTGGTTTTACCTCCATAACAATCAACTTTCAACACCAAAATGTCTTTGTTCCTGGCCCGTGTCTAACAGCATGCTGTATCTCTATCCCAGTGTTCAGGGCCATGGGAAAGGTGGCTGCAGCCTGAGGCCATTTTTCCCGACTCACTTACCTTGTTACCTTTCTGGTTCAAAGGACTATTTCTGGAAAGCAGAGACCAGTCTAGGAAGTTACTGCAAGGTGTTTGTCTGACAGTCTTGAATGACTTCTACCAGATTTTGTTACCTCGTGTATGACCCCGCAAACCAGCCTTTCAGTCTTCCCAGCCTGAGAAATATTAGCTCAAAACAATCAAAGGAGTGTGCATTTAGTGCTTAGGCTCAGGCTGCTAGCTGCCATCTTATTCCTTCTGTCAGTAGTTGTGGTGGGGTGACCTTGGCTGGCTGCAAGATGCCCACCCAGCCGCTCTCTCACTGCCCCTTCTCAGCAGGATGGGAAGAGAAAATGAGATGAGAAAGCTTGTGGGCTGAGATAAAAACAAGGAGATCACTTACCAATTACCATCATAGGCAAAATAGACTTGATTTGGGGAAATTAATTTTTAATTTCTTGCCAATTTAATATAGAGTTGGATGGTGAGAAACAAAGACAAAAACTTAAAACACCTTCCTAAACACCATGAGGCTGGAGCACCTCTCCTATGAGGACAGGCTGAGAGAGCTGGGGTTGTTCAGCTTGGAGAAGAGAAGACTCCGGGGAGACCTTATAGCCCCTTCCAGGATCTGGAGGGCACCTAAAAGAGGGCAGGAGAGGGACTTTTTACAAGGGCATGTAGTGATAGGACGAGGGGGAATGGCTTCAAACTGGAAGAGGGGAGATTTAGATTAGATATCAGGAAGAAGTTTTTCACTCTGTGGGTGGTGAGACACTGGAACAGGTTGCCCAGAGAAGTTGTGGGTGCCCCATCCCTGGAGGTGTTCAAGGCCAGGCTGGATGGGGCTTTGAGCAACCTGGTCTAGTGGGAGGTATCCCTGTCCATGGCAGGGGGGTTGGAACTCGATGATCTTTAAGGTCGCTTCCAACCTAAACCATTCGATGATTCTTCCCACTCCTCTTCCTCCCAAGCTCAACTTACCTCCTTCATTCTGGACTCTTCTTCCTCTTCCCCGCCTTCTCCTCTTGGTGTTCACAGGGCTGTTTCTCACACTGCTCTCCCCTCACACTCTCTCACGCAGTGTTTCACCCCTTCTTAAATACATTTTCCCCAGAGGTGCCCCCACCGTGGCTGCAGGGCCCAGACCTGCCCTGCGGTGGGTCTGTCAGAGCTGGCTGGAACCAGCTGTGTCCGGCCTGGGGTAGCCCTGGCCTCTCCCCACAAAGGCCGCCATGCAGCCCCCCCTGCCAGCGCCCAGGTGCGTACACCCCATACATCAGTATCAGGTTTTCATGTGGTACAAATAAGCTTGTCCCTCGGCTGGTTTCCAAATGAGCCCGTGGGGATTACTGGGACCTGCTGGTGGCCTTGGAGCTGGCGCCGGTGCACTGTGGCCGCTGCTTTGAGGGTCACGAGGGGGACGTTCACATTTCCGAGGAGGTGCGTAGGAGCTGGACATCAGGTCCTTCGGCAGGCTGCTGGCAGGCTGCACTCGCCACCCGAAATTTGGAGTTGCGTTGAACCCCAACCTTGCTCCTAGGAAAGGCTCTTCTGTCTCCTCCTTGCGGCAGGGGGAAATTTCTACAAGGCATGTGCCTCATCTCCGTTTCAGTAACACAAGAGCTGTGGGCATGGAATTAGACTGATATTACTTCTCTCTGTCCCCAGATGGAGCCCTGCTCTTTCAGCAAGTCCCCATGGTGGGGACCAGTGGGATGAAGATGTTGTAGCCCAGAGCCATCCTCAGCCATACAGCCTGAAAAGTACAGCCTCTGTGGGAAGGACCCGAAGAGCCTGGTACAGTAACTTTAAACCTCTAAGCACTAGATGCCCGCTTTTGAACTATGACTACTTTTGTAGTCGATGGAAAGAAATAAATATCACCAGATGGCAATTTATCTGTGAGGCATGGTTAACCTCATAGCGTATGACCGGAAGCATGTCTGCAAACCACCTAGGAGTGCAGGGCAGAGATCAGGCATATGTATATACATCTCCAGCTGCCCCTTACAGGCTTTGACCCATTAAACTTTCTTTGTTGGAATTTCTCATGCTGCAGTGTGTGCCTGTTGCTTCTCCTCCTTTCACTATGCTCCTCCGAGGAGAGTCTGGTCCTGGCGCCTCTGTAACTACGTATTAGGTAGGTGAAGACAGCAATTTTAGATCCTTGGCACTTTGCTATTTAACATTTTTATCAAGGGGCTCAAAGAAAAAATAGCACAGTTCACAGGAGATAAAAAAAATAAAGTGACAATAGGGAGAAAAGGTGAAATTCAGTGATCCGAACTGGGAATGAATAAACAAGATGCATTTAGTGTAGCTAAATTCAGTTTACCTAAATTCCCACTGAAGTGAGAAGTGGTGAGTAACTCAGAGGAGGAGAAGCTGAAAGACATGGTGGATAATCAGCCATATACCAGCTCACAGCGTGGCACCGGCATCCAAAAAAGCTAATGCGACTTTGGCATATAGTGGAAATTTTCAAATAGCATGGTTGTATAACTCTGTGTCCAACTCTGACACTGACCTGTGAAGTACCTAGCTATAGGCATCACTTCTTCATCATAATGCAGAACTGGGGACAATTTTCTGGTTATGCTGCAGGTTCCAATTCATTTATGTTGCTTGCCCTACAGCTACTACTTTCTCTTTCAGACCAAATTCTACACTGCAGCAGAGCCCCTTAATCCCACACCTAGAAACGTCATCCAAGAGAAGATGGAATGGAAATGTTATCCTTTGTGGCAAGAGAAAAAGAGCTTCACCTCACCCTGCAGCTTTAGGTGCCATAGCTTAACACATATGACCTCATCTCTGCCAGCCTACTTGGACACACATCAGTTCAAGCAGAGATCATCCCTCCACTCTCTTTCTCAAGGAAGTAACTACCTTATTTCACTCTTGCAGAGTTACATAAATTCAGCAGACAGTTTGCTGTAGGAGAACTTTACTCAAGGGATGATCTGGGGGAGAACTGTTTGTTCTGGATTCCTTTGAAAACCTGCTTTGAACAGTTATGTCTGAGAAAGTTTCTCTAAGAAGAAGTTGCACAAAGACAGCTTTGAAATGAACGGGGTAACTCTCACACTTTGCAGGGTATCTCAATTGTTTAAGTTCTCACAAACAAAGTAAGCCCACACAACAAAACAAAGATGTAACAGGACTGCGTGTATCTTAACCTTAATTAAACAAGCACACGGTTTATTTTTCTAGGGCCGTGGTACTTTCGTGCTAATAGTAACAGGCGCTAATATGAAGCGGTGCAGGGTTGAGACTGGAAAACATACATCTCCAGGATCCAGGGGTCATTTTTACCCTACAAAAGGGACAGAGTAAGACTTCACTAGTTGGATAGCATCCTGGTTCCTGAAGCAAGATGGGTGCCTTTTCAAGCCAGACTACTGAAGACAAGTGTATAGATTTGGGATGTAAAGATTGATTGGTCTTTTCTGCTGGTTCCTTTGCAGATTAGGAAGCTCCACATTTCAGCAGTGAAACATAGCTTCATCAAGAATTTTCTGACATGAGTGTATTTACTATATTTTACTTACTACAATGTTATTATCTTGTACGTGAAGACCATACACAGCTTCAGCATGGCTCTCAAGCACACCAAAGCCTTCTTTCAATATTCCTGCTGTGGCAAGGGCAGTTCAGTTCTATGTATACAGACATGCAATTTAACCTCTCACTGTGCAGGCTGATGAAAAGAGGTTTATGTATGTATGTGTAAGAGAGCTGTTGCCGTTGTGAAGTGACCACTGAGGTCTACAGCATTGTGAACAAGCTGGGCGAGACGAACCAGATTCCTATTCCATTATTGAACTTGCATTGAAAACCTCTCCTTGAGAACAAGGGAACAAAAGCAAGTGGAGGTTCATATCTATCCCAGCGCACACGTGACTAACCACCTATTTTGCAACCCAGTTTTAATACATCTTATATCTACAGTTTCTTCTGATCATTTTTTCTTTGTAGTTTTTATGGAAAGGTAGCAACCGCTGTACGTGTGCAATTTATAAAACTGTCCAGGGATGCAGAAATAAACTTGAAGTGTACGTTTACATCATGATTATCTCTCTCAACTCTGTATTGGAGCAAAGCTGAGAAAAGTAGTTAGTTTTTTAATTCCTGTAAACCTTTTTCCTCTTGAATCGAGCTAGTTACAATCTTTCATGTCTGTCAAACTTCTGTGGGCAGAAGTCCAGCAACTGATTGAAGCTATCCTGATAGTAGAAGAGAAAGTGTCCTCCATTCTCTCCAAGTTTCCTTTTCTGTACATAATTTCTGCAGGTAATACACCCCTATTCATTTGACGTTTTGAGGAAGACAAGTTAAAATGCTTGGCAGTTTCTTGCACTCTTACAGAATGCAGAAGTAATCAAGTGAGGATCAGGAAATAGAGCCAACAAAGTAAAATGCAAAGAATAGAAAATTAAAAAGCAGAACAGAGAAATGCACGTGAAAAGTGAATTACAGTCCAATTTGTTTAAAGAAATTATTAGAGAAATATTTTTTTTATGCATGCGACACCCAGTAAGAGAGACAGAGAAGGCTTTCACCTCCCCTATCTTGTAACAGAAGTGGAATAGGTCACTCAATGAAATTAAAAGCAGCAAAATACAAGCAATGAAAGGAAACATTTTCATACTAAGATGGTGGAAATCATTGTTAGAGGATGTCATTAAGGCCAGGAATTTAAAAGGATTGAAATGATATCAAGGGTAAAATAATAAATGCTGAGAAATCTTGAAATATATTGAACATTCAGGGGTTAAGCAGCTCTCTAGCACTGAAAGATTAAATTGTGACAGGCAGATTATCCCACTACTAATCATTGCATAGTTTTATAACTTGTCTTGTAGACTTGTACCATCTGACTTGCACCTAGTTTTCTCTGAGGTTGTACCATTTACTCCTGGGAAACTGCCTTGTCCCTCGTTGTCAGCCCTGAGCCGCCATGTGATGACGCTGATTTCACAGGCTTGTGTTGGCTTGTCATTAGAACTTTTCCCACCTCCATTCTTAGAAGTTGTATTGTTTTCAATTTTAGGCTTTTAAAGCAAGAGTAAGCAACATGGCCACAAATAAGAATTTCCTTCAGCCTGGCTGTCAATGAAAGCTACCACCAGATCAAGAAGATGTGGCATTAACAAACAGGTTTTTTTACCAGGAAATGAAGCCAGGTTCCATCTTCTGTCATTTTTCAGCCCCTTTTCCTATTGAAACCTTGATTTTTGTTCTTCCAGATTTGTACAATCTTGAACATGCAACATGAACAAATGAATCTCATGCTGAAAAAGTCATTAGAGAGCAAGCCAAGCTACGTTTCACAAGCTGTTACCTATTATCTGCAAAAAAGGTAAATGCAGAGTTAGAACATTACTCATAAATGTCATTAAAACCCATACATTTTATAATTTCAAACATGCTACCAAACAGTGGATAAAGAGTATCTTTAAAGTGGGATAGTTCTAGGTTGTGTAAATAATGTGTCACTAATCTTGTTTCATTGAATTTTTTTATGCTGACAAATCTGTGTAAGAGGGTTTAAGGGAAGGAGACAATATTTGCCTTTGAAGATAAAGTAATGCTGAAATCTGTATTAGGGTTACGGGTTATTATGAAAATTCTGATCAATTCCAGGGAAACACGAACTTCAGTGAAAACAAAACTGTTTTGTAAGAGAAGAAATGGACTTGTGGTCAGTAAAACCTATTTCTCCTTGTCTGAGAAGTATAAATAAATCTGTTTTTCTCTTTACACCCTCTCTTGAAAACGAAAAGATTCTTTAAACCTAAGCTTAGATTGTTACTAGTTTTAGCTCTAGTAATGCACATAAACTGAGAGTCTTAGAAAGTTTCACAGCACACACCAGAGACCAAACAGAGGAAACATACACTTGCACGAGTTTCTGTGAAAATATGAAGTCATTATAATACCTGAGTTATTTAAGCTAAATATTGCACAATGAAAGTTGTACTAAGATTGTTTTTCAGTTGGCTTTGAAGCCTTGATCATGCCTATCTTGTGCCTATATAAATAAGCGTTTTGACCATGTTGAGATACTTAGATCAATAAAGACTAAACGATCCCAATAATAACATTCTGTAAACTGGCTCTCCATTTAAGCTCTCCTTGCCAGCAGCACCATGGGTCTACATCAGAATTAGGATTACTGTTTTCAGACTTTTCTGTGCCGGTGGTCCAGTAAGTGCCAAACAGCTTACAGAAATACGTGGGAGGGTGAACACAGGCCTGGTTAACCTTGTTCTCGGGAGGACAGTAAAGCTTTTCAGAACCAAAGCCGTCGCTGAAGGTTTGCAGCAAGTCTAGGCTTGAGTGATGCATGACTTGCTCTAACTATTCATGTGGACTCCAGTTTTTTATCACAGTGGTGGTGTGCTTCAGTTTAGGAGTTTGATAAGCAGCACCAGGAAGAATTCTCCTAACCCCCCCTTCTTTAACTCTCTAGTGGCAGTTAGTTATTTACCCTGTCCCCACCTCTGAGAGGATGCAGCTGGAAGCTGGAATCAGGCATGGTCCCCCAAGCCAGCTGCATAGGGGTTTGTGAGGATTGCAGGCAGTACGGTTCGAGAAGACTTCAGACCCGTATAACCTACAGCACAATGAAGTGTGTCCACAGAGCACAGTGGGAACTTGGCATGCCAAGGCATGGTATATGCACTATTTAAAATCTGCCTATGCCAAACCCCAGATTACTTAAGTGGTACCCGGGCTCCATGCCAGCTGCCTGAATACTCACAGGAGTGGCTTAAGAAATTATTAAAAAAAGAAACTTATTTTCTTTTCTACTCTAGAAGTTTACAGAACAACTATTCAAGTTATAGATAACAGTAACCTCATTGATACAATACCTTTAGATGTCAAAGGAGCTTTACAATTACATTATGAAAGGTTGTGCTGGAAGCAAAATAAAAAAAGAACAAGGGGGAAAGTCTTTCTGGCAAACAGGAATGTGTGGAAGGAGAACAACAGTCAAAGTTGGATATGGCCATGTTCAGCAAATCCAAAAAGCATCAGAACGCTTTGCTTGACCACTAATCCCTGAACCTCAAATCAGAAACCTCTTCCTTCACTTCTTTGCCACCATCAAGCCTATTGCTGCCATTGGCAGCATTTGAGACTGCAGAAAGGATAAGGAGACGATAGTTACTTGCATGCTTTTCTGTGGTCACTGTTCCTGAACCAACTCTTGCACTCAGGTACATGCTGATATGAAAGTCCTCAAAAGCAGGAATAGATTAATCTTGATTCGATGCTGGGTTCTGTGAACAGATCTTCAGATTAGCTGTACTGACATCTGCTGCAGGGGTGTAAAGTGATGCCCAACATCAGATGTGGGTCTATGCTAGAGGTGAGAACCTGATCTTTGGCACCCAAATACCATTTCCCATCTGCTATGCCATTATTGTGTCTGTTCACATCCACTTTCAGTTTTAGTATTTTCACCTGAAATGTAGATAGCAAAGCTGGAGCAGTTACTTTTTGTGGAAACAGGGTAGGAAAATCATAGTTTATTTCATCCCTAATGGAGTATTAGCTACATACACTTAATTTCCAAAATTAATGCTATTGCCTTAAGACATGGAGTGAGTTGTGACATAAATTGCTCATCTATTTTTTATACCAAGTTACCACTAAGTAAGTTTGATATTGGCAAACTGTATTTCAAAGTAATCAAGCATTGTTATCCCATACTTTGGGTATCTTTTCTGTGCCATGCAGCACTGAAAATAAAAACCTGGGTGACTGTTAAATAGTGAAATAAGCCTAGAAACTTAATTGGTTAGTCTTTAAATGGTTACTATTACCCTAAATATGACCCAGAAAAATCTGTAATTTTCTCAGTATTTTAAAGTGCCTTGCTCTTCTATTTGGGTAAAACTCCCCAGTAATTCCGAGAAAGCAGTTTGAATAGATGGTTACAATAGAAACTATGAGGCTACCCACATGGTATAGTCAAATCAGCAAAGTGAAAAAGAAAGACAATCTCTGCCTTGGACGGCAATTTTCAGAGACGTACGTCTTTAAACTGGGTAGAGCCAGCTTAAGAGCAGTGAGAGATTTTCTCTCTAATTGGGTACAGCTGGAAACTCCCCTGAGCTCCAAAGTTTAAACACCCCCGGGGAACCTGTCTATGCTGGGTGGAGGCTGAGTTAAGGTCAGGAGGTAAGTACTAACTTAAAAATTCCTTTTTCTTAAAGCATTTGAGCAACTACCTATGGTGAAGCTATTTCCAAATTTATCGGGGCACCTGCTGGGGTAATGTAAATTCTCTGTTCTCTTTAGTTCATGTGTCAGGTAGACTAAGCATGGCTCGATAGTTACTCACCAGCTGGAAGCTGCAGGAGAGAGAAAGCAAGAGAAAGGCGTTTTTTTAACCAGGAAATGAATCCTGTAGTGCAGTTTGGAGGTGAGCGAGGCAGTCGTGAAAACGCTGAGGGGACAAAGTGCGGAGGGCAAAGTTGGGTGGGAGAACACAGCACGAGTCTTTAGCACCAAGGCAGTTTCTTTTGGGTTTGAGCAGGAAAGCTGGCCCGTTCGGTCTGCCGGACTCTGCTTCCAGCTCTGGGTCTAAAGGGCACTTCACACTGAGTGCAGATAATGCTGTTTTGGAAAGACCATCCTCTCTTAAACAGTTCTTACATCGCTGAGAAGCATCCTCAGAGAAATTCAGGACAGGCATGTCATTAAGGCTCACTAGGAAATAGGATGGAAATATGGAGTTTAGACAAAAGCAGTAAAAACATTTGTATATAGACAGATTTTGTGTTGAGGTCTTTGCTAAATTTAAGTGAGGCTAAAGGTAGTGCACGCAAGACGTGGTTACTTATTTGGCTGCAACATAAATTCCTGGCGTGAACCAATTCTTCAGCAGTGTCTGGGTTAGTGCAGCAGTCCAAAAATGCTCTGGACGGTGATGCATGTTTGCTATGGCAATCAGGTATTGCTTAGGTAAAATAGGAGACTTTTCCATATCTGCTCTCCGTATTCCCTGGGAGTCTTTGATCACTTCATACCTTTTGCAAGAGTCCATTTCTTCAGCAGGAACGGTCAAATATATCTTTTCAGGAGCAGGCAACACCAGGTCTGACCCTTGGACTGTAAGCCTGGTGGTTCATACAGGTGGTGTGCTGTGGCTTTAGTGGCAATGTCTGTTAGACCATTTCTTATCTCTGCTTTTGTCCTTCTGCCAGCATGGGCTGGCCGATGAATGATGGCCAGTTTCTCTGGCAATTGTATAGCTTTTAACAGTTCAGTAACTCGTGGAGCATTTGATATTTTACTTCCACTAGAAGTTCTAAACCCATGGATCTTCTGTAATTGCCCGGTAGCATGGCATACTCCAAATGTGTATTGAGGCTTAGCATAAATATTTACAGTCTTTTCTTTGGCCAGCTGATAGACCTTTGTTAATGCAATTAATTTGGCTGCTTGTGCACTCAGCTTCAACTGAGTGGTGAAGCCTCCACTACTTCATTCACAGTAGTTATTGAATAACCTGTAACCCAGTTGCTGCTCAGATAATATGAGGAGCCGCCAACAAATCGTTCCAGATTGGGATTTAGAAATGGCATGTCAGTTAAATCTTCTTGAGTCTTTTCAGCTTCATGGGTGGTTACTACACAGTCGTGATGTGGAGTTCCTTCCCCAGGTGAAGGGAGCAGAGTAGCAGGGTTCAGCGTGTTAGTTACCATCCCAGAGGCTATTCCTTGCCCTTCTTGTATGAACAAAGTAAACGGTTTACCGTAGTCTAGCAGTCCCGGGGTGGGTGCAGCTTGCTTCAAAAGCTTGAATGTCTTTACCTTGTCTGTTGTCCAGAGAATGGCCTCTGCAGCATCTTGGGCAATAATCTGTAAAGGGTTTTGCCGTTTCCTTGAATGCAGCTATCCAGGGCTGGCAGAACCCTACAGCTCCTAAAAGGGCTTGCATTTGTTCTAGTAACTGGTCAGGGAAGATTTTGAATGGGTTTAATATGTTTTTCAGATAAACACTGCTTCTCTTGTTGAGGAATGTAACCCAGATATTCTACAATTCTCAAAAAAATTGTAACTTATGTGGAGAGGCCCAATGGCCCTTTTCAGCTAAGGCAAACAGTAAAGAATGACTGTCAGCTCTACAACATTCCTTGGCTGCTAATCATCAACATATCATATCAGAAACAGGTCACTGTTTTTTTTTTTAAACACAACATCCTGCAAATCTTTTACTAAAATTTAGTAAGTCAAGACTTGTATCTGCCCACCATTAGGGAATCTCAACTGTCAGCAGACACACAGGAATAGGCAACTAAACCGAGCCCTCAGGGCAAGACTCAGACCCAGGCACCGAAATGTAGCTGTTTGTATGTGGGCTACATGTGTCAGGTTCCTGTATAGTCAATAGAGAGGCATTCAGTGGACCTAAAGTTTGAGGAGACTTTACAAAAAAACAAGGGTTATTTTCTGTGTCAGAAGCTTAAGACAATTAAAATCCGCTTACAGCTGACAGAGTTATTCTTAATTTAAACAAAAATGAAGCTGATGACAGGTTTTTATTCTCCATTTGTCATTGTTCTTCTCGCATAATTTAATGCCATATAGAATTTGTTGTTCATGCAAAATGATAAAATGATACCTAAGGCTTTTCGCTCCCTCTGCTTTTCTTCTGCAAACAATAGATAAATTTTCCAAGAGGATTAAGTTTCACATTCTTGGTATTGCAGTCTTTGTCTTTTTTAGTTAAAGGAAAAGTCTTATTTACTGTAAGTTTCTGTACAAGTTGGGGCGATGTGTGTTGAAATGATAGAGATGCAATGTGTCTGAGAAGTATGATAATGAAAGAGGCACTAGTTAGCTGTTGTGAACTAAATAGATAAGCTGCACTGCCATACAGTGAAAGCTAGTCACACAACGTGCAGAAGCTAATAAAACCACTGTCTTAGAGGCAAAACATTGTATTTTAGCAACAGCTATTCGCCCTTTAAAACTGGAGGTGATCATTTTTTCCTTTATGTGTATTTGGATTATATTGTCGAAGTTACCCAAAATATCCCCATTTGTTTTAGTAATTCTTACCAGAATTGCTCAAGGGAGAATTCTCAATCTGATTGTTCTTTAAGATCAAGTTTTGGCAAAATACCTTCCAAATGTACTTTATTTTAAATACACTTGCAAAAGCACTGTGACTTGAAGAAAACACATCGCTAGAGCGTAGTGAACTGATTCAAATGGGAAATGTCATGTGGATGCAAAGTGTGACAGAAGAAACTTTGCAGCCCTGGCTTTTAACTCGGAGAAAGCTGGGGTCATTTGTAAAATTATTTTTTTAAATCAGGCACTCTATGCTGGTTTCTGAGCCATTAGGACATGGTTAGGATACCCATTTTTAAGCTTTTTTTCTCCCAGTCATTAGTGTGTGATACTACCATCTTTGTGAATGGGGAGTGCTAAGTCCCTTTTTTTTTTTTTTTTTTTTTTTAGCAATTAGGGCAACAGAGCACAGAGAAATCAAGGCCTGAATTTGCAAACACTGACACTCAAACGCCAGCACAAATAGTCCAGCTGGTCGTCCCTATGTATGAAACAGCTCAATACAGACGCGCTGTCTGCTATGCACTCTGTTGCTCCTGGTGCAGAGAGCGGGGCTGTTACAGCAAGCTTCAGACAGCCTCCGATGTGACAGTCCCCTGGGCACGCAGGTCCACGCTGCCCTGGGGGATACTTCTGGGGCCACCTGAAGCCAATGCAGCTAGGTTCCAGATCTGGCTTTGAGGCACACCTCAAGGCTGCCCTAAGCAGCAAGGAAACGAGGAAGCTCAGCCTGTTTCATGGAATAAAGGGATTATTAACCATTTATTTGCCCCTGCTGGAGGAAAGAAGTGGATGGCAGTTGAAGCTGCAAAATGCGCTCCAACATCTGGCAAATAAAGCTACGCAAAGTTCAGCCTACCAGTAACATGTTTTCCTTTTCTTCTCTTCATCTTTTCAATGAGGATGACAGCAATGAAGGGTGGGTGAGTAACTTCCCTGAGGATGTGGTAGGGCTTTTCATTGGTTTTGGACAATTGTTTTAAAATGCAGCAAGGTTCCCCCTGTAGCTCAGGATTTATACCACTTGTTTAAACATGTCTGTCTTTGCTTATAATCATAACAAACCTCCCTAGTAGCACTGGGGAAGGCTTTACAGCTCTTTTAGAGATCTTGCACATCTTTCCTTTCCTAGCACAGGCTGTTTTGGCATCACCGGTCCATCTCATTTTAGGTTTTAAACCAGATGAAGTTTAAACTTGAACAGGCGTAGTGAGAATAGAAGTCTGTTTCTCCCCTCAAAATAATGGTACTCACACCAGTTTTATGACACCGTTTTCTGCTGAGTATTTTTCAGGGAACCAGGAGCTCAGAAGCATGTCGGGGAAGCCCAGGCTTACCTACCTTAATGGAAGGGGGCGAATGGAGCCCATACGATGGCTGTTGGCAGCAGCTGGCGTGGAGGTTAGTTGACACTTGGTACACTGTTCTGGACTACTGTTTTCAACTGGCCTCAGGAAGGAACAATTTAACGTGCACATGGTGGAGAAACGGCTACAAGAGGGTGTCTAAATTCATTTGGCCAGTGGCACTGCATGTTTGTAACTACATTGTTCTGTGATTAGGGTTTGGGATGCAAACGCAATGGAGCTTGGAGTTTATTAGAGATAGTATCAGTCCCCTGAAGTAATTAATCATCATGGGTCAAAATGTGGATTTACTTAAAGGCCCTTAATTAATCTGAGTTTTCCAGCTGTGCAAAACCCACCTCAACTCAGTCTTATTTAGTTTGTAGTTACAACGTGGATAAACAAGAGTGTTGTTGACTTACATGCCCTGGGATGGGGTTAGAAATAGTTGATTTACCTCGTGCTTCCCTTTGCACTGGCTGCCACCTGTCTTCCTCCTGTGGATGTCTGTACTTTGTTTCTACCCGCACTTAGGTTATTTCTGAATCTGCCTTGAGGCAGAAGTGGCCAGGCCCTTCTGCTCCTCCCCAGCTGTGAGGATGCACGGGTGATCCTCAGGACACCTGCGGCCAAACAACAAAGCAGCTGAAGATCCAGCCCATTATCTTTTGCTTGGTTTGGTTGTTCTGCACGTGGTTGTGTGCAGTCCCTTACAGAAGAAAAATGTTCAAATACGGCAATGTAACACTATTCTCTCTCCTTTTCAAGTTTGAAGAAATTTTTTTGGAGACAAGACAGCAATATGAAAAGTTAATCAAAGGTAAGAATCTCGACGCCTGAGGCTCAGTCCCTCAAAATTTTGCTCCAATTTAGCTAAATTTGTGGTTTAAAATTAGTTTATTTAAACTTCTAGGTGCACATCTGGAATACTGAAATACTAGTTTTGAGTAACCTGTTCTTTCCAGTGCTAAACAGCTCCTATAAGTTAAGAGCCATAACTTCTGTGACTGTGTTTATTGTAGTACATTAAACAGGAGTAGGAAACATTCCTATTTAATGCAACTTAGTTATCTACGCTGTTGAACTGTTAGCATGGTTCCTGGCAGATTTTTGGTCCAGGGCAAATCTCACTCCCCAAAGCAATTCCTAGGCATCATCTGGGGGTTGTCCCAGGCCAAGGGCCATTTCCAAGATGTCATTTAGATGTGACCACCATGGTCTATAGGCAGAGTGAGCTGAATAGAGTGCATGTGGCCACTCTGTGCCCGCTGGCCTGAGCTTTCGTTGAGTTGACTAGTACAGCTGTACCTGTATGTTGGTTCTGAACTTCAGTGAAAATGAAAAGCCAGCATGGCACCAAAATCCCCAGGAAAGCAAGTTTTCCTTTGTGCTAGGCTCTGTGTGAACACACGAGTGTCAGCCCTAAGCAGGATAAACCTGAGTCATGAAAATTCCCAGTTAAAAAACAGGGAGCCAGCGGGGAGACCTGCAGAAAGTCTGACATGGCCAGAGAAGCAAGTCACAAAGGCTTCATGTCAACCTTGGGTGTCAGACAGTTCCCAAACACCAGTGCACACCCCCAGCCACTGCCCTTGATATTTGGCCAGATGAGTCCAGCATTGAACCCCTCCGCAGCCACCCTGGAAGGAGAAGACCTTGCTGCTGCTGCTGCTGCAGGGAAGAAGTTGGGACTGTGAGGAGCACTAAAGGACTGCCCCACAGTTCACCTGCTGCCCAAGACATGTAAGAGAAACCTCACAGCAGGCTGAGCTTCCCAAGACATACTAGGAGCCTTGGAAGAGAACTCAGCTGTATTCTGGCTGCTTGCTCAGAAAGGAAAAGCTGTGTTTAAATAAATTCTCACAGGAAAGCTAAAATGAACAAAAATAAAAAAGAAGTGGTATCAAGAAGATCAGAATTAAATTTGCAGGTCCATCTGGCTGGGAATCTGACAGCGTCGGAGGGCAGTGCAGTGTAAAGATACCAGTTATAGCTCTGAATAGGATAGCACAGGTACTGAAAGCCCAAATCTGAATTTGCTTCAAAATACTAATTAATCCAGACAGAGTGGTACAATCCTGGATACAGCGTCCAAGTTTATCCATATCCAGGGAGAAGAATTAAATGGTGATGAAAAGGATAGGGAAGTTTTATAAAGAAGATCAAGGGCTTTTCTATATATATATTGAGTTTAAGAGGGTGAGAACACAAAGAAAAAGGTGGGGTTTAACACAAAGGGTTGAAGAAAGACAAATTAGTCATCCTGATAAAGGCACCTCTGGAATGCTGCCAGTCGTGCAGGGCAGAACTGAACACGAATAATCCCACATTACCTCTCCCTCTAATGTTTGGGGTTTTTTTTCCCTACCAACATGCTTTTTGCTAGGGTATCCTGTGTTTAGACAGACACCACATTGTGAGAATGGTCCAGGCATGACTTTGGCCCATGCCAGCTGATGATCTAAGGAATGCCCCAGCAGTGTCCAGGATGAAGCCTGGGCAGGGGGCTGTTCCCAACTAGCAGACAGACAACTGTTTTGGAGACCGAGAGAGTTAATTAGCATCGGCCTGGCCAGACCTGTACCTGTTGGCCTGAGAGACGACTAGCTTGGCTCAATCTGTCCAGCCACAGGTTGCCCGAGTTGGTAGCTGGATATCAATAAGCTCTGCTGGTCAGTGACAAACAGTAGGTCCAGACGATCAGTTTCTAATGTATGCTCCACAGACCACAATCCCATCCGCAAAATAACTGGCAAACTGCTTTTAATCCTGCATATGTATTCTCTGCAGTGATTATGTGAAGTGGTTCTCACTGCAGAGCAAGGAGAAGCAGTCTGCTACCGGTCATAAGACAGGAATCCCTCTTTTCTGCAGATAAGAAACAAACTGTGCATTCAGTTCACTCGCATTTGCTGTATCACTTTTTGTCAAGGACCAGAAAGTCAGATTTTATTTTTCACTTCACATCTTTCTGCTGAAAAAAATCCTGGCAGAGCTGTTAGTTTTCCCATTCTACCGTGTTTCGGCTAGACTGATACCAATTAATATTTCTTCCTTAAGCTGTAGAGGTGTGTTCTTGAAAGACATGAAGATACACAACCTTCTGTGAATGTTTACAAGAACAAAACACAGGCTATTCATTGCTGCAGAGAAAACTACCCTGAATTTAGACTGTAAATTGATAGTACGGAATGAGTGAAGAATGTTTATTAATTCTAGACTATCAAAGTATTTCAATAGCTCTGTGGAGAAAAAGGCAAACAGATGTGCCTGTTAAAATGAATCCTTACACATGAAAGAAGGATGCAGTGAACGGATTAAAATTAAGCAATTAAAATACATTATTAACTTTGAGCAATGCAAAGTGGCAGCTGCCTAGTTGGATTTGGAGTTTTGCTGTGATTTTAACAGGGCTGGATTGCTCTCTGGATGCCCTTAATATGCAAATGGCAGAGGGAGTATCTCCAAAGACAGTGAATTAGTCCAGCAGAAAACTGGTCTGGTCTCAAACTCTTGTCCCTGGAGTGACTGTGTAAAACTTACTTAAGCAGCAACTGCTGTCCCAATCCCTGCCTCTAACTCTGTTGCTTCACCGTGTTTAAAGTGGCCTGACGTCTTTGTCCCAGTAGCTCAGTCTTGCTGCAGCACTACCCCTCTCATTCTTTCTACTCATGTGTGTATGTCCCTGCCAGGGAACTGATCTGCCTTCAAAATAATTGGTTGGGGTTTTCTGTTGTTGTTGGGTTTTTTTTTTAAGTTCTGATTTAACACAGATCTTTATTCTCCTCCGATCCCTTGGGTTGAAAGCGCTGGTTCAGGCTTTTTCTGCCAGCATGAGGCAGGGTCCAGAAGTGCAGAGGAGCAGGCGGTGTCAGCTCCCATCAGCCAGTGAAGCTCTGGCAATGCTGTAAAGCAAGGGGCCCAGCTGCACTGTGATTACCTAGCTACAAAAGCATGATGCAGGCTAGTCAATATTTGATTTTTCCTACAATGTTAGTTTACTGCATGGAGTTTTACAGTTAGGGCAAGACATCAATTATCTCCTACACTGGAAAAGAAACATGCTCAGTCTCTCACTCTGCTGTAAAGCTAAAAGTCTAGGAGGAACTAACAAGCTTACCCTCAACTTTCTACCCTAGATGGAGTCCTGATGTTCCAGCAAGTGCCCCTGGTTGAGATCGATGGGATGAAGATGGTGCAGACCAGAGCCATCCTCAGCTACATAGCAGGGAAATACAATCTCTATGGGAAAGACTTGAAGGAGAGAGCCCTGTACCGTAACACCTACTTTCACTTAATGAGCAATCTGTTATTTGATAGCTGTGTTATATTTAACAAAATCAATGCTGTAAATCCAGTAGAAAGGTATGAGAAAGGCTAATGCAATAAAAAGCAAGGACTCTAGCCTTTGCTTAGGTTTTAACCACTGCTTCTGAAATGCCACTAAACAGAAACAGGCTTTTAGTCCTTTTAAAAAATATGTAGCTTTAGTTTATGCTTAGTTTTGGCTGGGAAAATTGGCACTATGGTGGTGTTATACAATTCCTGTAAATTGCCTTAGTTAATTGGAAAATGGATGAAATAACTTCTGTGCTCTTTTTTACTGTCTTCCCCCCACCAATAGGATTGACATGTATGTGGAAGGAATAACAGATCTGATGCAAATTATTTTGATGTTTCCTTTCTCTCCACCTGAGGCAAAGGAGAAAAATATTGACTCAATTAAGGAGAAGGCAACTAATAGGTACTTCCCAGTCTTTGAAAAGGTAAGTGACAGTGAGGATGTATCTATAAAACTTGTATTTACAATTATCAAAAAGTTTCCCCAAAATAAGAACGTGTTTGTAGTGTAGGTCAGTTCCAAATCCTCAAGTTTCTTGGCTCTCACAAAGAGGGAGAAATACAGCAGTACGTTTTCCTTATTTTTGGCTTGTGTTGTCAGGGCTGTGGTATTTGAACATCTACAAAGCAAACAAAGCAATATGTTCTCAGCTACACAGCAAAACTTTTCACTAAAGTAAAAGCAAGCACATATGATTTCTTTTTTCCTTGAGGGGATAGTTCTGCATTTATATTTGTTTAGAGCACATCTCTCTGCTATACTTAATTTCAGTTGGAACATTTTCATTAGAAGAATGCAAAAATCCCTTGCAAATAAATCAGATAGACAGATGAGGAGCATTTTAATAAAACAACATAGATTTCTGCACATCCAACTTTTGAAAACAACAAACCAAACCCAAATGACTCACGCATCTGGCAACATTTCTCACTTTTGTAACATTCATCTGGTTTAGATGCAAAACAATAGTAAAGGATGAACATCCTAGATGTTCTTATGACTATAACACTTATTTTCAAAGACAAGGATTTTCTTTGGTTAGCTGTTGTAATTCTGCATTTATAAGTTTGTTTCCTGGTATCAACATTGGACACAATTTTAAATGAAATATCTAAATGGCAATTTTATAAATTCTCCAAGTTACTCTTATTATCCCTATTTCTAATTCTATGACTGTTACTAGTCCACATAAGCATGTGGGTTTGTCCGTGTTGCCAGTGGCCACCATCATTCATCATTACCAAGTGACCAATGTTTGTAGTTGTCCTGGTTTGAGGTAAAACAGAACCAATTTTGTTCAGTAACTTCGCTTCTTAGCTGGGCCTCTTCTAACAACTGAAATTAACTGCATATTGTGCAGACAGTGTTCACTCTCTCAGAGTGATAAGGCCAATGTTTATAGCTGATGCCCAGGCATGGTATGCAGAGAGGCTCTTGCTTATACTTATTGTCATAACAGCCAAGGCCAACCAACTTTGTTATTTGCCACGTTGGAGGGTCGGAAGCGGAAAAGCATAGTGGGGTCCCACCTGCAGGGAGGAGCGGACAGGACAGGTGACCTAAAACTGACCAACAGGGTATTCCATCCCATCTGCCTCATGCTCAGTATAAAAGCTGAGGGACCAAAGGGTCAGGGGCTCTTCCTTCAATGGCCGACGTCTGAGGAGGACTCTCTCTGCCTGTGATCCCAATCCTGACTCCAGATCCGGAATCCAGTTCCCGTCCGTTACTGAGTCCAGCCTGGGACTGCCCCAGTGCCAGCCGGTGACGTGATTGTCATCTCGGGAGCTTGATACGGTTTTGTATATATTTTTCATTATTTCTTTTTATTTTATTATTAATACTTCATTAAAGTAGTTTAGTTTCTTCTAAACTCTTAAGTCTCTTTTTCCTCCTCTGCCTCTCTCTTTGTAGAGGGGTAGAGGGGAGCATCTGTCGGTCCCGTCTGGGGTCCCTCGGGTTCCCAGTGGTGGATTTGGCCTAAACCACGACAGTAGTCTGCGGACTGCAAGAGTTCAGATTTTTTAGGTTCACAGCTTCCGGCAGAAAACACCACCCTGACATTTCAGATTTAATCGCTGTTCAGCTCTACAGCTGTGATGTGAGGCTTAGCTGCCAGGCATCGTATGTCCCACCCTCATCTGCAGCCCCCATTCTCTTGTACTTTACAGGTTTTGAAACAACATGGCCAAGACTTTCTTGTGGGCAACAAATTCAGCTGGGCAGATGTTCAGCTAATTGAAGCCATTTTAGCAGTGGAGGAGAAAATACCCGGTGTGCTGTCGGGGTTTCCTCAGTTGCAGGTAATGTTGTTATTGAGCACGCCTGTACTCAGGAGCTGGACGGCAATCCTGAAGTGATCATCTCTGCATGCCATGTAAATCAGGAGTGTGGGCTCTTCGAGGAACTGTCACTATTGTATGTTTGTTTAATATCAAGCACAAGAGGGAATTGATTTAGTTGGCTTGCTGTAATATACTGTGCTCCAAATTTACCCTGTTCAGGTACGCCTATCCCTTTTTGAGTGGTATATCATAGAATCATAGAATGGTTTAGGTTGGAAAGGACCTTGAAGATCGTCGAGTTCCAACCCCCCTGCAATAGGCAGGGACACCTCCCACTATACCAGGTTGCCCAAGGCCCCATCCAGCCTGGCCTTGAACACCTCCAGGGATGGGGCCTCAACAACCTCTCTGGGCAACCTGTTCCAGTGCCTTACCACCCTCAAAGTGAAAAACTTCTTCCTAATATTCAACCTGAACCTGCCCTCTTCTAGTTTAAAGCCATTCCCCCTCGTCCTATTGCTACCTGCCCTAGTAAAAAGCCCTTGCCCAGGAAGGGGATATATGCCTCCTCAATAGAAATAAATTAACGTCATCCACAGGGAATCACTGATCTATGCTGCCCTCTTAATTTTCCTGATTCCTGCCAGTAGATGCTGTCTAATACCAGATAACAAATTAAGCCTGTGATACAGGTCAACATGTTAGAATACGGTACAGTGTGCCGTTTTCTGTACTGGCTGGTGTTGCAATTTTGGGATCCCAGTAACCTCACTTAGCTTCTGCCTTCTACAGGACAACTAGAAACTTGGGCCTTAGCATTACGCCACAGTTTTCTTTCAATAATCAACTTGATACAATTGAGGATGAATTCTCTGCCTTTGTACCATGTACAAAGTCTGAAACCAAGCAGAAGTGGGGCACTTCTGCTGTGAGACTTGATCAGAAACCAGAAACCTCCAGGCATGCAGCATGATATAGAGCACAGTGCGTGGGCAAACCTGGGGCATGACCTGCAGGAGTCATTAAGAATTGAGATACAGTGGACCCAACTAGTCTGTGATCAGAAAAAAGCAGAAAGTGTTCAGTAGTCCTCCCATTGCCTGTAATCATGGTAATAAAACAGTGTAGGCAATGCAAATTTGGGTTGAGGATGCAAGGCTTGAGGTCATGTTTCTTTGTGCTTACAAACTGTTAATTTGAGGGGTGCACCCAAAGACTTTGGCTTTATTCCCATTAACAAAAGAAACACTCCAGCATCAGACTATCACAGTTAGGTTTTCTGTATGCAACTGATGAGGAAAAGAGCTTTGATTTTTTTATTTTTAAATTGCTTTTTAAAAAAATTTTAAAGCTCAACCCCAACAGTTTAAACCTGAATTTAGTGTGACAGCATGAGGCACTTCAGCCACAAAGTGAGCAGTAATGTGTGTCAGATTTTATCCCATATGCAGTTTTGCAGCCTCAGGTAATCCTTGCCTCTAGCTCCCATCTTCTAGCAAGATGTCTTAGCCACTAGGCATGGGCACAGTTCTGTTGAAGCCATGCACAGAATTATGGAGGGATTCCTTCACTGCCAGAAGGGAAAAAGTTTCTAAAATGGTGGTTACTTATTTCACAGTTTTTACTTTTCTTGCTCCTTCTTGTATTTCCAGTGTCTGTGAGGAAGAGGAAATTATGTTCATACGTTTGCCAGCACGAACTGTCTGTCGCTCTGTGAAGCTCCTTTCCCTTAGCCCCATTGTTAGAAGAGGTTCTTGTGTATCTAAGATTGCTCGGCTAACTGTGCAGTCTCCAGCTGCTTGCAATCTGCATCACTGAGTCCTCTCTGAGGACTGTGTTATATCTGCCAGCCCTATGTAGATATTTTGGCTACCCTAGGCTACATCACAGTACGAGAAGCCTCTACTGGACAACTGAGTTAAGCCAAGGATGCCTCCAGCCATTTCACCTTCACCCACGCAATCCTAGAAATGCTGGGGCAGTGGGACAACAGTGGCAGTGCTAGATTCAAACAGAGCTTGGATATTTACATAACGTAGTAACAACAGAAATCATGTTAACATATATCGTGGTTTGCCCACACAGTAGTTTGCGCCATCAGAACCAGCAATGAAAAGAAAAAGGTCATGAGCTGGCTTAGTGTATTTGTACCTTCAAAACTATTCCTTGATGCTCCCAGATACTGAATTTTTGCCACCAGGTTGTTTCAGGCAGCAGAGATTTAGATATTGTCTGGTCCGGTACTGCCTTCATAGGTAAGAACAGGCTTTTTGGGTCCTTCTCCTGTTGGACAGAAGGAGACTGTAGGGTGGCACTGAGATCTGAATGAATGTTATGATCTTTTCTAGCAGCAGGGGGAAGCAGTTCTGTGCAAGGACCACTGCTACCGGAGTAGCTGCAATTTCTCATTCACTTCGTTGCTTTTATTTTTTAGGCTTTTAAAACAAGAATGAGCAATATGCCTACAATCAAGAAGTTCCTGCAGCCTGGCAGCCCAAGGAAACCCCCACCAGATGAAATTTACGTAGAAACTGTGTTGAAGATTTTTAAGAAATGAATGCCTTGCTACCTTCAGTGAGACCCAAAATACCGGGAAAAAACCCAAACGACTATAACCCCAAAGCCCAAACCAAAGGAAGTAGGAAGCTCAGTAAATTAGTATTGTTGTAGTTAAAACCAATGGTAAAAAGAACCCCAAAACTGAAATAAAGCATTCTGATTACTCTGGCAATGTGACAGCAGATTTGTCTTTATTGATATCAAATCCTTGGCAAAACATGAAAATGAAGGCATATGGAAGCAAGAACTATTTGTAGGGTAGGGAATTTACTCATTTGAAAAAAGACCAATGCAGTGTTAGTACTGTCAGAATGTAACTTGTTGAAGATATTTTCTGGGTGAAAATAGGCTTCAGAGTAAGAGCTATGGAAGAGAAGGAAGAAAAGACTCACTGAATCACTAACCCTTCAAGAAGTAGACTTGTTTCAAGAGCAATTTTGGTAAGTGAGTACTTATTACTTTATTATTTTAACAGTATTGTGTGAGTGAAACTTGTAACTTAATATTGGTTTCATCTGTTGTTACCAAAGCCAAATCTCTTTGGTTTCTCACACTTCCCAGGTTTTGCCTAGGAACCAGCTTTTATAGTATTTCATTATTTTCTTCCTCTGCCTTTTTAATGTGATTTCTTCCAGGCACCTTACTTCATTGTTCCCAGGGCATTGGAGTCTTTGTACCTCCTCACGTGATGAACCTCTTCAAAGGGTGGGGAGGGCAGAGCCATATCCTCAAACAGATGATCACGCAGGTTCAATATTTGTTCATGCTCCTTCCTGTGCATTCATCTGCCATTTTGAGGGACTCTCAGCTGCTTCCTAGCCCCAGTTCTGGACACCAACAGCCAGCTATGTCTTTGTCCTAGTAAAACAAGAAGCACCAGGCTTCAATCCCTGGCTCTGAGGCCATATACACACTATTAAACTCTCTTATTACCCAAAGCTGTGTAACCACATCCAAACAGCCTGTTGTGGCTGGGCCCTGGTGTGGACTGACTGTGTCTGGGAGCCATCTGGGCAAGAGCAGCAGGCACAGACCGATAACCCCTGAGCGAGCCACCATCAATTCAGTAACACAGACAGCATCTTCCAGCGCCCATGCCCTGGCACTGCCTCGTGTTTGATGTGATCTTCAGAGAACTCCAGGGGGCAAAGCCTGAGCCTTAGCTGCCACTTTGCACAGGGTGAAATGTGGGCAGCCTGGGGCTGCTGTTGCTTCGGCGGTGCTGCGGGGCACTACCCGCCCTTGTGGAAATGTGGTAGCACCAGTGACACCAAGGTGGTCCCAGCTCCTCCAAGCGAGGCTTGTCTGCAATGGTGGAGGCGATTCACAGAGTGGCATTGGGGAAGGAAGGAGTGGGGTCACAGAGCAGTGCGGGTTTCATGGCTAGGACATCTCGGGTGCATTAGAAGTGCAATAAAGTTGCTCAAATTTCCCTCATTATCAATCCCTCTTTGTGCAGGTAAGCTCACCAATCATTTAGTGAGCCATGCTCATCGTCTCTATCCTAAAAATCTATTTAAGGTTACTTGGAAAATGACTTTGGTCCAGTGTGAGCAATGAAGAATATGTCACCCAAAAGACTTCCAGGTCTGATGTTCGGGTCAGCTTAGGTTGAAGGGAGGAATGGACCTGCATTGCTTTCACCCTGGGCCTCTGCTCCAAATACTGAGCCACTGTGCACAGCGGTGGCAGCTGTTGTGGCTGGCATCGGCACCTTGCTCCACAAGACTGTCACTCCTATTTGGTGGTGACTAACTAACCCTCTGGGAGTCACAGGAGGTCTTGGAAAGATCTCCTCTGGAGATGGCTTGTTACTTAGTCAGCGTACCAGCACGTGGGATGTGTGCTGGCCTGCCTCACCCTCACCAGGTGCTCTGAGCCGTGATTCCCCAGGCCACCCAAGTGCTCAGGGTTGTGACACCAGCCTCCCTGTGTCACCCCAGCTGTCAGTGATTTGTCTCCTTCTGGTAAGTGAAAGTAACAGGTCTCAAGAAGTTGCTGGGAGAAGTTGCTTTTCCTGTAAAATCCAGAAGACTGGACTTTACAGGAAAAGTACCTGAACTTATTTGTTAACAGTTGGCAATGCCATAGGTGAACTGCCCGCTCGGCTGTGGTGCTGTGGTGCACCCTGCCACCTTGTGTCACAGGGCACCTCTGTGCTGTCCCAAGATGAAAGCCACTGCATACCTGCCCATGCAGGGATGCCACCTCCCTAGTACCTGCTACCGCAGCGATGTACATCTTCATGCAACCCGTGTGGCCACTGTCTCTCCACATTGAGTGACAGGATGAGCTTTGAAAATTCCAGTGGGATTACTGTGAGCTGGCTGGTACATTGTTTGCTTATACACCTGTAGAAGGTCAAAATATAGTCAATGTTACCACCTTTCAATTAAGGCCTGTGGGTGAATTGGAAACTCTGCAAAGTTTTCCTTACAAAAGTGATTATTTTTCTTCATAAATCAATTATTTCAAACATTGTGTATGATCTTACCAGCATTTTGCATGCAGTTTACAAATATATTATCTCTTGACAACAAAGGATCGTGGAAGAAACACGCAATCTGTTCTGCAGACTCAGGTAAGGCAGAGGTGGTTTATTTCTACAGCTGTAGGACAGAACACAGAGCAACAGAGGTTCAGCTTCTATTGATTTTAAAACAAAAACATTAGGGCTTATATATATTTACAGCAGACAATAACTGCTGTGTGAAGGGGCTGATGTGACAGAGCAGCATCTGCAAAGAAGGAAACTTTGTTCCAGCAGATGTCAGTAACCAAATCTGATGCTTAATGTTGCCATGACAAAAGTGTAGAAAAGGAGAAGGTTTTCAGGTGTGAAATGTTCTGGAAGTCCTGATATTGCCGGCCTCTCAATGGCATGCTACTGTTAGAGGGGGTCCAGAGGAGGGCCATGAAGATGATCAGAGGGCGGGAGCACCTCTCCTATGAGGACAGGCTGAGAGAGTCGGCACTGTTCAGCCTGGAGAAAAGAAGACTCCGGGGAGACCCCATAGCCCCTTCCAGTATCTGAAGGGAGCCTAGAGGAAAGCTGGGGAGTGACTTTTTACAAGGGCATGTAGTGATAGGACGAGGGGGAATGGCTTCAAACTGGAAGAGGGAAGATTTACATTAGATATTAGGAAGAAATTTTTTACTCTGAGGGTGGTGAGACACTGGAACAGGTTGCCCAGAGAGGTTGTGGATGCCCCATCCCTGGAGGTGTTCAAGGCCAGGCTGGATGGGGCTTTGAGCAACCTGGTCTGGTGGGAGGTATCCCTGTCCATGGCAGGGGGGTTGGAACTAGATGATCTTTAAGGTCCCTTCCAACCTAAACCATTTTATGATTCTATGATACTGACTGTCTCCATGGGGGTAGAAGCACATCCAGAAAGGAGAAAGGTCCAGGGGCTGGAAGTGTGGCAAGGAAAATAGGGAGTAATCACAGGTAAGTGAGACAATTTGGAATCTGCCAAGAAGACACAAACTAAGATTACAAACTAAGCAGGAGAGAGAGAGAAAGGGAGCCAGCTAGAGGGAACTAGAAGGAAAGCTGAAAGCTTAACATGCTGTTATATGGAGAGATAGCTCTAAAAGCAATGGTGAGCAGGTAACACCCCATTCACAACCTTCTCTTTGTCTGCCTCACATGGAGGTGGCAGGAGTTGCTGATGTTAGCCAAAGAAAGATGGTCACTAATTTTCACTGAACATCAAAGAATTGTTTTGGTTTTGCTTAAGCAAGGTCTTGCATTTGTTATTCAAACCATCACGGAAGGAACCGCTGGCAAAAAAAACCATCATGGTAGAAAAAAATTCAAGCTCAGTAGCACTGAGAACAGCTGCTGGCTTCTAGGTAACGCACTTCAAAATGTTTGTGAAAACACCTAATGCCCTTTATATACCTGATGCTAAGTGTTAAGTCAGCATGAAGATTAGTGGAGAAAAGGACATTTTCTTTCTTTTAATTTCTCTCTTCCCTCTGCAAGGCTATCTTTTGTAACCATCTTATAAACCCAAAAATATGTTTACGCTGCACACTTACCCTGCTGGGTTCAGAGGGCGTAATTCAGTGTAGAGAAACGTTTCATGGGGCATAAAGTGTGAGCTGCACTTTTCAAGTGGGCTGAACACAGGCAGCGCCAGTTTGGAAAAACAACAACAGGCAGGACCTTTGTTTTAAATAATATGAAACACCAGAGCTGCACTTTTTTTTCTGCAGCAAGGCAGGGCTGGGCATACTCCAGCAGGTCTCGTTAGCCACAGATGAGGCTCCCTTCTCTACAGACCCTATTCCCTCTGCTAATACAATTAGGCACAACAGTTTGCATGTGCACCTCTTTCCCTTGCAAGTACATTTTGAATATCAGCTAATAATTTTGAACACAGCTCCAACCCTAATTAACATAATTCTGGTATGTTTTATATAGAGAGAAAAGTTCACCAAGCCTGCTGAAACAAAACATTTTCTAATGCTTTGTCAAGAAGTCAGTATCTTGGCTGAAAAAATACAAATTAAAAAAAAAATTATCTTTTTAGGAAAATTTTTCAAGTTTTAAAGGAAAAGGCTACCTGGAAACAAGCTGGTGGGCAGCAGCAGCAGCTGGGCTGAATATTCACTCCTAAGTTATTAGGATATGTTTGACATTTCCCCTAGATTTAACTCCTGGATGGTCAATCTGAACCTAGACATCCTTAAGAGATCAGATCAGATGCCTTCAGGCATGCAAGATACAAATGACCTTTCTATAGCATTTTCCAAAATATTTTACAAGCTCGGTGAAGTGACATTGCCAAAAGTCCTGTTAAGTTAGGAGACCGATTGTATCACGTTTTTCACTTTTATTCAGGCTAGTAACTGTGTTGATGAAGACTTGCCTGGAATCTTGATGGATACCTCTGATAGGGTAAGAGATGTCAGTATTGGGATAAATCACCCTCTGAAGACTTCTACTCCTCTCCCCTACCCCTAAGGGAAGGCTGAAGGGACTGCCTTCATCTAAACTTTCAACTGTCTCAGTTGTGAAAGCATCCTTTTGAGTAGTTTGGATATCAGCTGTTGCTCAAGTGCATGATGAGGGATTCCTCCTTAATTTAGACCTATTTAACGGAGACTAGATAGCTAAAATAGATGTAGGTGTCTACAAAGTTAGGTAAGATGAGTTTTCCCAAGTTGTCTACATTGTGATTAACTTTCATGCTTGAATTCATGTTTTCGTGCCTTGCAGTCAGTCCTCTGACCCAGTGGATGTCAAGTCTTTGTAGAAGTAATCACTAGACTTGGGATACCTCCTACAGTTTATCATCATGGCCAGGCCTACAAATGATTAATCCAGCCAAGCCACCTAAGAGTGACTTTGGATTTGTGAAACGCTACCAGACACACCTCGGTGCACATGTCTATGCGGGGAAAGCTTCAATCTCCTGCACTATCCTAGATTCTGGGTCGTAAGTCATGTCTGTCCAACCAGCAGGTCTCACAGCCTTTCCTCATAAAAGTGACACTCCAGTCCCCTGTTCATCTTTGTAGCCCTCCACTGGACTCTCTCCAGCAGTTCCTTGTCTTTCTTGAACTGGGAAGCCAAGAACTGGACACAGTATTCCAGATGTGGAGCACCAGTGGTGGAGACTGATGGGATGAGGATCATTTTCAGCTACATAGCAGCAAAGTATGTCTACAGGAAGGACTGAAGGAGAGAGGCCCCTATACTGTAACAACTTGGGGTTTTGTTTGATAGACTGCAATTCATCCAACCTCCCTGTGTCATACGTGCAAAATATCCCAGCTCACAGTTACATTCAGGGTGATTCAGCAGATTTTTATATAACACGTTGACCTTGCCCGCAGGTGATGTTTACAACAGTATTAACCAGATAGATTAGACAGGCAGGATGGTGCATGGGAGTTTATGCTATATTGACTCTTTGAAGTCAACAGAGTTATCAGAAGAAAGCAGTCAGGAGTGCAGAGGGCAGTTTGTCTTCTGATGCCACTCTTCATTTACTGTTTCTTACAGTTCTCTTTGGCATGCATTTTCACCCGGTCAAATTCTGGGAAACATTTTTAACAGAAAAAGAAAAAAACCCTTCTATATCAAGGAATGAAATTCCGCAGAAAAATGTCCTGAAGGAGTATCCCCCATCACTAAGGGAGGAAAGGAAGCTTATGAAGGATTCAAGCTGATGTGACTTATGTAAAATAGCAATCTGTTAAAAGTAAAAAACCATAAAATAGTAAAATAAAATTTTGATTGCTATCACAGTATTTTTTTAAATCTTAGGAGCTTTTCAGCCGTTCCAATTATTTTTAATCAGCAGGTTGCCAAACAATGAAAATAGGAAGCATAAAATTTTCTGCTGGCACAGATGTTCCCAGTGATCATGACCTCTTGTGAATCTTACATTTGTACACAGTCAGCATTAGTCAGGAATTTATTTTCTGTAGGTGAGAAGTGACTAAACAGACATAAGTGGTTTTGTTCATTTGAGAAATAGGAGTTTCCCATCAGCAGAGAACTGTTTGCAATTCTCTTTGTAGGAGGGGCTACAGACCTATATAATCTTGAGTCAAAGCTACTCAGAGCTTAGCGTAAATTACACTGTGTACAAGGTAAGCTGTCTGGATTTTGCACATGCTTAGTGAATTAGTGTACTTGAAAATAAGTCAGTGAATGGGTTTTACAGATTAAACACTTGTATGTACTTTCTTTACTAACACAGTTATGTGCATTAAACGTTAAATTATTAATCAACTGCTTTCTAGGTGAACAGATTTAAGAAAAAAAAATTAGATCTCAAAAGTTCCTTACAATGGGAATATGTGTTTTTGTAGCCATTTGCTTTTTGCTGCCTTTAATGCTGTAGTTTTACTGTTGACACGATGTTATTAACTGTAAAGTTAGTATAAACTAGGCACTGTCTATGTGTTTGCTGCTGATGTGCACCTACTGATTCTGGGGGAGGATGATGGTCTGCCTAGCAACTGTTGTTGCTTTGAATTCCAACAAAGAGAGGGAATTGAACAGAGCAAGTATTGCACTTTGGCTCTGTCCGTGATAAAGGCAAATCTAATTTTACCAGAGACAAAATTAAATTCCACATCTTCAGGTGCTTGCGTGAAGAAATGAGAAGAGCAGGGAGTGTTGTGAATGAGATTGAACGCTTACAACGGTGGAGAAAAATCCTTCCTGTCACTTTATAATGGAGCATAATGGCTCCTCGAGAAAGCCCAGCAACTGCTCAGTTTATATTGTGTATCTGATTAAACTGTGTCCTGAGATAATGCCAAAACAAACAGAGCAGTGTATCTCGCGCATCCTGCTTATTGGTCAGAGCAGAACGCTTTGGGATGCAAATGGGTTTTGATTTGCTTGTTCTCTGACACGGGCCAATCACTCTCAGTACAGAGCTCTGCATGACTAAATTGCACATGTAAAACACATCGTAAGGCAAAATGATACAATGCAGTCTCTCAATACAGTCTTTTATCTCCTGTACTAATTTGATGAGAGCCTTGGATCGTAAATCATTTGTTACAAACAAGAGAACTTTGAACAATGCTTGAGAACGAGTTAGAGACTCAAACCCAGTATTCTGAATCTTTATTTTGCAAAACTTACTTCTTTATTCCAGATAGCAGGAAATCAGGCACATAGAAACATGTCTGGCAAACCCAAACTGCACTACTTCAATGGACGAGGCCGAATGGAATCAATACGGTGGCTACTAGCAGCAGCCGGGGTTGAGGTTTGTCTCTGTTTGTTATACTAAGAGCATGTGACAATTATGTATTTTTACTGTTCCTTAAAATAAATGTGACTGACCAGCAGTTTCAAGTTCTGCATTTAGTGCATTGCTGACCAAGCCAACAATGACCACTAGCTTACCCTAAGCAGGGGGGAAAGTTAATGTTTCACTTCCAAGCATCATGTGCGAAGCCTACTGGTAGCACTATAAATGCCTCTCCCCTGTAGCTAGTGAAAGAAAAAATTTAAAACCACAGCAGCAGAACCCGGCTTCTTATCGTCTCATCACAGGGGCTGAGTACTTTCAATTCTGAAGACCTTCAGTTAAATCCCAATGTCCAAAATAGCAAAAAAATTATTATGCCTACTACAATGTAGCTTACCCCTGAAGGTACTGTATATTATAAAACAAAGAGTAATTGTTTTTACCTCTTAACAGCTTCTGATATTAAATTGGAGAGGCAGTGTGGAGATCTGTGTGTTTTAAGAACTGTGAGTTTCTGTCATGGTGATGGGCAATGTGCCAGAAAGCTGCATGCAGCACATGATCTCTTCTCTTCGTCCTTCCTTTTGCCACCTTGTGGCAAAGGACTCATAACACAGTTCTGATGCTGCAGTGTGACTTTACCCATCCTCTCCTCTGCCTGCACCATCTCTTGCCAGCACTGACAATAGAAGTGACATGGTCATCGTCGGCTCAGCAGACGGGGTTTTGTGCCTTCAGTCACCTCAGTTTTAGCCAAAATCTTACCTGTGCAAAAATATGAATCACATGTGAGAGGGAAGAGGAGAGGACGTGACAGAGGCAAAATAAGTTTTTAAAGATATTACTTCCAAATCTGATTTATTTTTTAAAAAATAAAATTCCCCAAAACATAGCTCTTTCTGCCTTCACTGTCCCATGCAAAGCAGAAGCTAAAACATGCAATGACAACACAACTTTTCTTCTTCCTGCAGTTTGAAGAATGTTTTCTGGAAACAAAGGATGATCTGACAAAGCTACAGAACGGTAAATTTCCTTCACTTTTTAATAATTGGATGATGATGTTGATAATAGTAAGAATAAGAATAAGAACAAGAAAAAGAACAATAGTTTGTCTTAGAACACCTAAGAAGTCTTATGTCTCTTAAAAAGAAAATCTAGACTGAATTGTACATGAGGTATCACAGATGCACACTGCAGTGTGTTAGATGGCACCATCCACCCAGTTGCTTCAGTCTGCACTGAATCACAGAGGGGCTGAGGTTAGAAGGGACCTCTCAAGATCATCTGCTCCAACCTCCCTCCTCAAGCAAGGGCACCTAGATAGAGCCAGTTGCCCAGGATGGTGTCCAGCTGAGTTTTGAGTATCTCCAAGGATGGAGACTCCACAGCCTCTCTGGGCAACCTGTGCCAGTGTACAGTCACTCTCACAGTAAAAAAACCTTTCCTTAAGTTCAGATGATTGAGTCTCCTGTGTTTCAGTTTGTGCCCATTGCCTCCTGTACTGCAACAATACAGGATTTTAGTCATCAGACCATCTTGAAATTTATTAGCATTTTAGGTTGCCTACAAAGTTGTTGTTTTATATTCGTATGAAAACAGAGTTCCAGATTTCTGAGTTTAACTTGTACCTCTGATGCATTCCTGTTTCCCAAGGCAACTACTCACCTTGCTATCTTTAGCTTCCATCTTTGTGGACACGATATTCACATTCCCTCCAAACCTAATTACATGACTGTGCTCTTCCAGTTCACTTGTCTTTTCAAAGAACTCTGAGCCAGGGTTGGCATTTCTAGTCCTGTTCTCCTTTAGGAACAATGACTTGATCCCCCTGCCACCTGCCAGCTTTCAAAAAGTATTTTGAGACACAAGCATAAATGAAAATGTGTCCTTAATAGCAGGCAGTTTCTCTGCATGCTTGCCTTACAGTGGATACAAAGATGGACAGAGCTGACCAGTTATTTGAGTCAAGAAATATGATTCTATAAAGCAAATACTCTGACTTGCTTCTCTGATCAGTTCCTGGATGTATTTTGACTTCTTCCTTGTTGGAATAGGCTTCTGCAGACCAGTAAGGGACTTACCAAGTGATATTTGGCTCTTGCAGGAATCTCTTGAAATCCACCCGTTATTCCCTGCTTCATGCCCATACAGAAGTATGTCATTGTATGAAGTCAATATAGTAGTCACAAAGATAATATTATATGCACTTATATTCACATTATATGTTGACAAGCCCTTAAATAGTCCAGACTTCCATAATTGTTACCAAAGCATGACAGAAACTGGCTCATTATGGGTCAGATCCTACAGTCCTTCTCATCTGTATTAACCTCTATGAAACCAGCTGAGTGAGGACCATGCAGTGCATGTCTTTTTCAGTGTACGACTGCTGAAAGTTCTGCATTTGGGTACTTCCTCAGATTTGAAGAAATTTCAAGAAGCTGACTGCTATAATATTACATTATTAACATGTCACTAAGAAATGGTTCTTGGCTTCATGGTAAGATTTTCTCCACACCATGTAACGAGAATGAGGAAGTCTGTCAAGAATCAAAAATATTCCAGATGGTTACTTTGCCAAACACCCACTAATGGTTCTCATTCAGAGACTGAATGTCTCCTTGTCTTGTCCCCTTTTCCCTAGATGGATCCCTGCTGTTTCAGCAGGTGCCAATGGTGGAGATTGATGGGATGAAGATGGTGCAGAGCAGAGCCATTGGCAACTACATAGCAGCAAAGTACAACCTCTACGGGAAGGACCTGAAGGAGAGAGCCCTGTACTGTAACAGTACCTCCTTTGTTTGTTAGAGTACAGTTCATACTATCTCTCTGTGTAACACAAGAACCTCCCCTCACAGCTCACAGTTCGATTCAGGGTGATACAGCAGCTTTTCACATGGCGCATGTTGACTGTGCCTGTGGGTGATGTCTACAACAGTAACAACCCGCCAGATTAGATAGGCAGGATGGTGCAAGGGAGTTCGTGAACATCAAAGGTCAATAATCAGAAGAATGCAAGTCAGGAGTGCAGAGGGCAGACGGTCTCACTGACGCTGCTTTTCATTTTCTCCTGCAATTGTCAGCAGGAGCCATTGTCACCACATCAAATTCAGGGAAATGTCATTGATGGAAAGAAAAAACTTCTTGAGTAACCAGGAATTAGAATTAATAACTTGTTATTAAAAGACAGGGCTCTTAGAGCATGACCTGAAGTATTTTTAAATGCTTCAAGTTAATCATCACAGGTAAACACACTTCAAGATATTTGTTAGAAATTGTATAGACTTACTGTTTAATTTACCATATCTGATTGGATTTTTAACACAAGTTTGGATGACACACATGCCAATTTTGTACTCAGGTTCAAAAAAAAATACAGAGAAGTATCACTCCTAGTCAAAAACAGAAGGGGTACAGTCTTTCAGTTTTTGTTTAGGCACTTTCCTCCTCCCCTTCCCCCCACCCAAAGCCACTGTACTCCAGGGGGAACTGCTCCAAGTTATGCCAGTAGCTGTCGCGCTACCCAGACCTACTGTGTTTGACTTGACCAACTGGATCTATTCCTTTCAGAATTGATATGTACGTGGAAGCAGTAATAGATCTGAATGAGTTACTCTTGACCCATACTTTCCAACCAGCGGATAAAAAGGAGCAACATTTTGCTACTATTGTGGACAAGGCCACAAACAGATACTTCCCAGTCTATGAGAAGGTACGTGACAAAGATGTAGTAGCTTAATACTGTTTTCCTGAAACTCCATCCTGGACCTACACAATTTTTATTGTGGAAAACAGAGAAGAAAAATTAAACTTAAATATAAATGCTACAGTTTTGCTGGGGCTGGGACAAGGATGGAAACAGGGCGCTACAGAGGGGACAGAAGGCACTACAAATCTGCAGAGCTGCAAAAACCCAGGACGCATGGAGCTCCCCAAATGTCCATGTTTCAGTCTCCATGTTGTTTCAGACAAAAGACACTATAGCATCAGCTTTCACATAAAGTTTCATTATGAAGCGCAGAGCCCCCTCAACCATCCGTGCTATGTAAAGCATTACAGCTCCTCCTGTAACAAAAGGGAGGACGGATTAGCTGGGTCTCAAGACCACGAGGCAGAGGTTACATGTGCAGAGCTCCCAACACAACATTCCAAAAATCTGAAGAGGAAACAGGTGAGAAGTAAGGGAGCTGCCCATGATTTGAAAGAGTCCAAGATACTATGCCCTGGGCTGAACTTAACCTTCTTGTAAATTCTGTATAGACACTTGCAGGGATGGTTGTATCCCATAAAGCTTAGCCTTCAACACAGCAGCGCTGATTACACAAGCTACAGGAGTGAAGGCAACAGAGGTACAACTGAGCTGCCAAAAAGAAATCCAAAAGAGAAAGGACCGATAAATTATGCATAGGATGGCAGTGTGTTCAGATCATTCGTTTGTGCTACAGATGTTCTTACTGCATTTCCTTCTTTCAAGGATAACTCCATGCAGTGTGCGATCTTGCTTTGAAGATATCATATTAAGTCACACAGAGAGAAAAAAAAATAATCACATCAGCTTCTGGTTCTCTGGTTTTAGGTTTTGAAAGATCATGGACAAGACTTTCTTGTTGGCAACCAGTTTAGCAGGGCAGATGTGCAATTACTTGAAACCCTTTTAATGGCAGAAGAGCGCAAGCCTGATATACTCGCCAAATTTCCTCTTTTGCAGGTAATTGAATGGACAGTTTCAATAGACAGTGAGTCAAAGCAAGACCACCAATTTAAACTGGTTGAGAAATACGGGAGAGTGGGAGGGTGAGGAAAGAAGTGAAAGACAAAAACAAAATCAAACATCCTATGTACATTTAGCCAGCCTCAAATACTGATGGCTATTGCCACCTTCTGTCACTATAGCCAGAAAAGCATAATAGGATGAAGCATATAGATTCTTCTGCAGGATCAACCCATACTGTTACTTTTAGAGCATGGATAACATCTAAAATTCTGACAGTTACCATGGTTCTTAAGCACAGTGCTGGTTTTGATTTTGTTTTGTAGAGTTTTAAAGCAAGAATAAGCAATATCCCCACAATAAAGAAATTCCTGCAGCCTGGCAGCCAGAGGAAACCACCACTACAGGAAAAAGATGTACCCAAACTGATGAAAATTTTCCACTGAGCAGTAACCTGAACCGACAAACTCTATTTCACTGTCTTTGTGTTTGCTGATAGTGGCAAAGTGATGAAAATAGTGAAAAGGGTTTTGATCTCTCTCTCCTTAGCTACAGGACTGGTTTTAGCCTACTGCATGCAAGCACTTCCAAGGTAAATCTACACGAACATAGCAGCAAATGAAATAGTTCACTGAATTAGGGGGTACGCTGGACAACAAAGGATGTCTTACATTACTTAAGAGATTACCTGAAATAAAGTCTTACTACTGACACTCAAAACCAGTTTGTTCAACGTCTTCTTGCTGCTAATTATACACCTCAGGGCTCTCTGGTTCTCTCTTTCTGGCGTTCCCAAGAGTTGCTGGAAAATGAAGAGAGCTTAGTGGGTGATGCATCTGTTCTGGGAAATGCCAGGAAAAGCCTGCAGGTTCTGGTTTGATGGGGATGATGGGTTTGGATTCAGCTTTCCTTTGAACTTAACCTGGAGTATGCTGGGACTAGAGGTCCTACTGCACCTCTGTTTTGTCACTAGACATTTAAACTCTTGTACTGCAGCTTCACTACTATTTCCTTTTAAAAAAGGCCTGCTGCAGCAGCTAAAAGCACTTTGCAGAGCTGACTTAGAAATTTATGTTTGTCACCAACTGAAAAGTCGAAAACTTATTGTTTGAGGAAGGAGGAGTCAGATCAGTGTCAGGTGCCAGTGAGACCTTGAAATGCAGGACTTCATGTTACTTATTCACTTTATATTAAACTCAATTAAGTATGTTGTACATTATGCTCACTTAAATCAAGCTCCACTACCGAGAGGCTAGCAAAACAGTTGAACGCATAAATATGTATATTATTTAAGCACCAATTCAACCAAGTATGTAAATGCAACTAAAACCAACCAATGCTCTCTTACTGGCAGTTTTAAGCTGGGCAAACTCAGGGCACTAAAACTCTTGCTAACACTGGTGGCTCCTTTATAAGAAACGCCCTGCGTCTGGAACCAGTTTTTACCACCAAGAACAGAAAAAAACCCCAATGTTTTTCTGCAGCAGAGCACATATTAATTAAGAGTTGCTGCTGGAGCTGTTTCCCTCCCATCTCACCGAAGCATTTGGGCAGCGCTTGCAGCTGCTGAACAGTCAGAAACTGGAGACGGACACTTCGTCCGTGGCTGCCGCCTCTTTGCCGTGGGACCTCCCCTGGTTTTTAGCTCCTGGGTGGTTTGGGGGAGCCTGTACGCAGACCCAGGCCTTTGGCCATGCACAGCCACGGCCCCCGCCACACTGACAGCTCAGCACCCCTCACACCGGGGCTGCGGCCCAGGCCTCTCCCCCTGTCACACCATCGCTGTGACCCCACGGCCGCCTCAGCGCCCTCAAAGCCTTTCTCCAGCTCCCTCCTGCCCCGGCCGCCATGTCCCTCTGAGGTGCAGCTGCTGCACCCCCGCCGATCTCCAAGCCAGCCCAGTGAAAAAACGTCGCTTCAGAAGACTTGGGGGGGGGGGGGGGACGACAAGGCCGAGGTGGGGTTTCCCTCAGCTACGCTTGTAGGGCTTTAGGGAGGCGATTTAACGGCGGGCAGCCGGGCCGCGGTGCCCCACAGTGCCGCCCCCGAGGCCTGAGGGAAAGCGGGAGCGGGGAGGCCGCCCACCGTGGCCACTGAGGGCAGGAGCCGGGGAGGTCGAGGGGAGGAGCGGCCGCCTCTTGGCGGGCCGGGGGCGGGCCGGGCGGTGAGGGCAGCCCGGGCGGAGCTGACTGAGTCGGGGGAATCTCGGCGGTGCGGCTCGGGCAGAGGGTACTGACGGCGGCGGCGGGCTGGGGGGTTGTTGCGGGACGGGGATGGAGGGGGAGGGGGAGTTTCGCTGCGAAGCGTGGCGTGCGGGGGCTGGGGGCGGCCAGCCGGGACCCCTGCCGGGAGGGCGGCAGGCCAGGTGCGTGACAGACCGGTCTTTACTTGAGGAACGTGCTTGAGCGCCGAAGGGTGTTTGTGCAGGGGTTACCCCCGTCCCCCCGGGCGCTCCCCTGCAGCAGGGACCCACGGCGGGGCGGGTGCGTGTGCGTGGGAGGGGGTTCGTGTCGGGCTCTGGGTGGGATCAGCGGGGAACCTGAAGAGGAACTGCTTTTTGAAGTTAAAAACTTTGTAAATCACCAGGAGCCATTTGCCTTTCGCCTCGTTCAAACGCTCCTCCTAGCCCGGGCGGTGGGAGGAACGCTTTCTGAATCCGGGCTTGGCCTGAGTCCCGGTAGAAACCACACACCGGTGAGCAATTAGTCTTAAGGCGGTGTGGAGACCCAGCCGGGCTCCATGGGCGCAGGGCCTGGGCTGTAAGGTCATTCTGCGCCAGCAGCCCGGTGCCAGGCTGTGTGCGGGGAGCAAAGCATCACGGGGAACAATTTTGGGGTCCACATGCAATTAGGAGGAAAGTCTTAAGATCTTCCAGTAGATTATGAGCTTGCTTTCTCGCTGCAAGGCCAGTGCCTGAATTGTTCTGGACAAAATAGTGTGATTTTTTAATGCAGTGATCTCAGCAGTAGCTGTCACTCTGATGGCTGCCTGGCTGAGGTCCAAAGAAGGTCCGATGCACTAGAGCATCCAGAAAGCTTGTGATTTCAGGTCCATTATTGCTAATCAAGAAAGATAATTTACCAACTTTGCTATTCTTTCATGACTCACTGCTTTACAAAGGGATATTCATTGCAGAACAGTAAGAGAGTCACCAAAGTACTTTGCAACCCTATGTAAGTGTTCAGCCTAAACCCTGAAGTCTGTCCTTAAGCAGTGCAGTTCCAGGAAAATGTAAGTTTTTTTCTTACTTGTACAAAAAGCCTCAGCCTTGGCCAATTCCCACAAGGAACTGTCATGGACAGGTTATGTTGATACCTGGATTTTTTTTCTGTTGACACTTGAGGGGCTCTTCAGCTTTCCCAGCTGCTTGGAGTGGAGCACTGAGCTGACAATGCCAAGGAGGGCTCTGGCTGGGCTGATTTTTATCAGCTCTACTTCTGCTTCTGGTAGAGGTCAGGGAAGTTTGCTCTTTCTGCTTATGCTAGGCTCTCCTTGTAGTGTGTTTCCTGGCCTTGATCCCATGTGCTGGAGGTTAGAGTGGTCTGTGAGGGACCAAGTGCAGTTCTCCTCTGTGATGGAGTGGAGCTGAGACCGTCATTTACATTCTGAGCACTAGGGAATGAAGTATTTTTGAAGTATGGAAGGTTGAGAGCTCTTTCACTTGGTATAGTGTAACTCACGCACTTACAGGAACTAGAAATGGAGCACAGGTCACAGTCTTCTATGTGTAGGGCCTGGTGAAGTAGCTGTGATAAGGCACAAGGACATCAAGGCCAAGTATCTAAATGCCTTGTTTCTGTGCCCTATTGCTGTTCAGGTATTAGGAATCTAGCTAGGCATCCGGCAGCTCTAGACTAGATGCCAACTCTAAACCATCCAGACATAATCAATTTTTTATTAAAAAGCACATATTTATGTACCAGGACAGCTTTGTTGCAAGAAACTGAGGTGTCTGGGTATGTAGGCATTGCCAGGGCTAGGTGGAATCATGGAATCACGGAGTTTCAGAGTTGGAAGGGACCTCTAGAGATCATCTAGTCCAACTCCCCTGCCAGAGCAGGATTGCCAGAGCACATTACTCAGGACTGCATCCAGTTGAGTCTTGAAAATCTCCAGAGAAGGGGACTCCACAACCTCCCTGGGCAGCCTGTGCCAGTGCTCTGTCACCCTCATCGTAAAGAAGTTTTTCCATGTATTTGAACGGAACTTCCTATGTTCCAACTTGTGCCCATTGCCCCTTGTCCTGTCACTGGGAACCATTGAAAAGAGCCTGGCTTCATCCTCCTTCAACCCACCCTTTAGATACTTGTATGCCATAATAGGGTCTCCCCTCAGCCTTCTCTTCTCCAGGCCAAAGAGTCCCAGTTCTCTCAGCCTTTCCTCATAAGGCAGATGCTCCAGTCCCATAATCATCTTAGTTGCCCTTCGCTGGACTTGCTCGCTCCAGCAGTTCCCTGTCCCCCTTGAACTGGGGAGCCCAAAACTGGACACAGTATTCCAATTGTGGCCTCACCAGTGCAGAGTAGAGGGGGAGAATGATCTCCTTTGACCTACTGGCCACACTCTTCCCTATGCAGCCCAGGATTCCATTGGCCTTTTTGGCAAAAAAGCTGAGCAGCAGTTTTGAAGACCTGTATTTTGGACTGGGGCACCAGGTTTCCCCTGTGAGTCCAGCCCCTAGCAGAGCAATGGCTGTTTGCTATAGGGCCTATTGAAGATACCACGCAACCCAAAGGACTTAAGTAGAGAAGGCCATGGGTGCAGCCTCCCATCTCACTATTGGACTGTTTGCTTGTGCCTCTTCATTGATGCCTTTGGGATTATGGCCAAAGTTTCCATTTTGTGACTCAATTACACACTGTGAAGTCTATGCAAGAATAAATAAGCCTGCCTGTAAACAGATAAAACCTTAGCTTAACCATGAAGCACTCTGTTAGTCTGTGACTCTGTCCTCTTATTAAATCTGCTTCATTCTTCTGGGACACATTAGCAGTCAGAGTACAGTGTTAGCTTTGTTTCCAGCACCAGGCAAGCTCACATCAGCTGCCGATTTCATACTATGACATGTGACAGCACTTGTTAGTGAAATTTGAAAGGACAAAGTGCTTCATCCCAGTGCCATCATCCAGTGGGCTGTCTTCAGCCCCCTGCTGCTGGGGACTTTATCTGCTCAACACAGGTCAAGGTCTCATTTGTTTGATTTTGATTTTAAAGTTAAGTTTTCAGGGCAAATAGGATGTAAATCCCTATTAAAGTTTAACTGTTGTTCATAAAATTGGAATGGGTCTTAAGTCAGTCCACATTCTCTATAATGGATATACTGTGATTTGGCTAATGGTCAAAACAGAACTAGCTAAATATGGAAGTCAGCAGGCCTGGTGAAATATATGCTGGAATATATGTTGCTCTTGTAAGCCCATGTTTGTGAACGCACAGGAGCACAGGGCTCTGAAATGTCATAACAAGAGAGGTGAAAATAACATTGCTGTCTCTGGGTTGGTGTTCTTCTGAAGTAAGTCATTTGACATAGTACATTTTCAAGTCTGGTATGACATGGATGCTGTCACAAAACCCAACATCTACTGAAGAGATTGCATTGCTACAAGGTTAAAAATGTATTTACTCAGGAGTACCTTACGGTTCTGCTTTGGTTGTAAAACTCTCATGAGCTCTTAAACCTATGTTAATATTTTTAAAGATATGTATATGATTTAGTAGATGCTTATTACATTCTGTTATGATTCTTTTTTGAATTGCTGCTTATTCTGCTAGTGTGTACTTCTTTTTTTCCACTAATCCACAGGAAACTTAGTTTCATCAGGCCCAAGTATCTAGGCCTTGATTGCCTTTCTACTTTCACATTCATCCAATGTATTTAGTAGTTTGGAGTGTAACATTTTAAGTGCTAATTTTAAAAATGCTTCCTCTAAGATCATCATCTTGAATTTATCAGGAAACAAGAACTCTGAAATCATGGCGGGGAAACCCAAGCTGCACTACACCAAGGGAAGGGGGAAGATGGAGTCAATCCGATGGCTGTTAGCAGCAGCCGGGGTTGAGGTTTGTATCTTTTTTACAAAGTGATCAGATTAATCTGTGATTAAAATAGGTATTCTTTGGAAAGGTTTCCCAGTTACATCTGTGCTTAGAGATATGCACAACGTCACGTACTGTGATGCAGAATGCTTAGATTCAGTGATACACTCTCTCATGTTGTATTTAATATATTCTTTGAGCAATAGTTGCACAGTAAAGATTTTAACATACAAAGAGAATTGTCATTTTTGAACGTACTGTAAGATGAGATCTTAAATTGTTGCTACAGACTAAAACTGTGTATCTCTGACTTTTTCTGAATGCTCATTACTTCCCTGTGTCTCATGATCTCCACTGAAAGACCATGCTACCACATTAAAAACTTTAGAATGTTATCTCCAAACAAAGTGCTTTTCATTCTTTGGGTCAGGACCTGAGTAGGATAAATTAACAGACCTGCCCTGAAGGCAGTAGGGGAGTTATCTAGATTCACATCAGGTGAAAACCATCCTAAGGCCTCTTAATTTCTACACTCAGTTTTTGTTTGAATATGGTGCTTTGAAACTATTTTCTCAGAAACTATTTATACTCCACGGGAAAAAAAAAGCTTTTTAAATGGTGCTCACTTGTGAATGTTGCTGACAGAGAAGCTGCAGAGCATGAGTGCTGAGGAAATAAAGACCTTGCCCTCATTCAAATGTCCTTCTCATTTAAAAAAAAAAAATGCCAGCAGGGGGAAAGAGGGAAATAAATGCTGTGTATCAGAGGCATAACTTATTTAAAAATCCTCAATAGTTCACGTGGCATCAGCTGCTCTTAAGTGAATGATTTGGTGTCTGTTAAATGTTTGTGCAGGGAAGTAGACTGGTCTTTAAAATGAGGAAGCGTTTTCTGAAGTGTAAAATATTGTACATTACTGTGGGGTTGGGGACACTATAGTCCTGGGTTATTTGCTGTAGCAGAGATGAAGGGTAGGAGTAGGGGGTCAACACAATCATGAGAAGTATGGGGAACAGTGTGCAGAGGTGGAGTCTAACTTCCAGACTTCCTTCCACTTCTCCATTGCCTTTGGAGTGACACAGTGTTGTTTTTTATTGTTGCTTTTCAGTTTGAGGAAGAATTCATAGAAACAAAGGAAGACCTAGAAAAATTACGCAATGGTGAGTCTGCAAACTGTACCCTAAACATATACTCACACCAATATAACAAAAGGACAGCAGGTGAGATTTTTGTAGGACCTCCAATATGACGTGACCTGTAAAGAGAAGATTTGAGAGACCTGCTTGCTTGTGAATGCTTTCATCCCTCAGAATTGGAAATGTCTTGACGTGTTACTAGGTCTCTTTCTCAGATTCAGCATAGTACTGCAGCAGCCTGAGTAGTTTGCTTCTTTTTCTTCCCTAGATGGAGTCCTGATGTTCCAGCAAGTGCCCATGGTGGAGATTGATGGGATGAAGATGGTGCAGACTAGAGCCATCCTTAGCTACATAGCAGCAAAGTACAACCTCTATGGAAAAGACCTGAAGGAGAGAGCCTGGTATGTTAACAGTGCATAGTGTCCTTACTTATACTCTTCCATGCTTTTTAATATATATGAGAAGCGAAATATCGGCATGTAAAGGTGCATATACATCTGCCAGTGCTTTGTCCCCTCAGATCCAGGAATGAGGTGAATGGACTTTGTGATTGGTAAATGACTTTTAATTGTCAACATAATGAGAATGTTATGGGCCCCATTCAGGCTTATTTGATTTCTCAAGAGACCAGAAGTGCAGTAAGTTCCTGGGCAACTGCAGGACCTTAATACAATAATGAAGGCTAAGTGTGCCTTTTATTTTTCTCTTTAATCTCGAAAACAGTAGGAAAAACTACAGCTGTCTGAAGAAAAAATGAAGTGTCTTTAAGTGTTCTAATTTCCTTTTTTCAAAATGTAAAGAATCTTTTACAGCTGATTAAAAAAATACATGTTTAGTGGCTTAATGCTACTGAAAGTTACACCAATATTTTCCTAATATTAGTTTAAACTGTGGATACTTTCCATTGTCATAATTAAAGGATTAATGCAAAAGCAAAAATCCTTGTTTACTCTTTCTTTAAAAAAAAAAAAAGTAATGCAAAAGTTCAATTAAGTCCTTACCCTGACTGACTACTGCTTACTGTTAAGTGTTTATTCTGTGATAACAGAGGACCAAGTCCAGAGACTGTGGGGATTATTATAGACTGGCATGTCTGAACTGGCAATTAGCAGCCATTTGTTGCCAGGATGCTTTTATCATTAGACCTCAAAATTACTTTTTTTTCTCTAGCGTGGTTTGCCAATGTGGTCTTTTCTCCCACAGCATAGATGAATAGATTATCAATGGAAAACAGTGTGAACTCCACTTTACATGCATTAGTTGCAGAGACTGATTTATACCTTGCTTGTTGCAGACACTGTGAGCCTTTTTATAAAGATCTGTCATTTGAAACAAACTGACCAGGAATCAAAATGGAAGAACATGAAAACAAACTGGTGTCTTATGTTGTATTCACTAATAAGCGTTTTACTCAAGTGATCACTTCAGCATTGTATTTCAGGAGAATAACTGAAATGGCATGTTCAAATGATAAATGTTGAATAAAAAATGTTTGTCTCAGGATTGATATGTACGTGGAGGGAACAACAGACCTGATGGGAATGATCATGTATCTCCCTTTTCAACCAGCTGACACAAAAGAAAAGAATCTCGCCTTAATCATTGAACGAGCTACAACCAGGTACTTTCCTGTTTATGAGAAGGTAAGTGATAAATCACCAGTAGTCCACAAAGACAGTAGAGTTGGGGTACAGGTTCCCCACCACCACACTCCCCTGGCCCCATGCACCTACTTTCCAGAAGGCCAAGTGACAGTACAACTCTCGAACTGTATGGTGGAGCCAGTATTCAGCAACGTGAAAAGAGGGCCACAAAGTAATATTTGGCTGGTCCCAGTGCTGAGTATCTTTGCTGTCTTCTTTAAGACTCTTCAAAGAGCAGATCTTACTTTTTAAAACCTAGCTTAGTGGCTGATAACTCCTCGTATTTTGCATAAATGCACCATTTAAATACCTGTGCCAGCCTTCAGAACTTATTGCCTGAAAGTCTGTATACTGTTGCTGTGCAAAGTTAAATATAATTATGCTTTATAATTAAGGACCTAATTCTGTGATCTTTTTCAAACCCATTGCTTAAATATATTATACTTACAGACTATTACTGTCTTTGTCTGAATCGCTATTTGGGCATCCTTAGGTGTGCACAAAGAGCCTCTACAAACAAGATGTTGGGGACACTATAGTCCCTATAAGCCATTTAAGCTTAAAAGCATAAAGCAATTATTTACTGGCTAGCATGCAATAAAGAGTTATCCTCTAATGAGCTTTGAGGTAAAGCATTGGTATGCTTGCTACCCCCATAGAGCACATGGAGTCTTTCTTGGCCAGGGAAGAGTTGGTCAGGAGGGGACGGGTTGTTCTTTGCTTCTCGCTGGAACATAGCCTGGACGTTACTGAGTTGCCATTTTCTACCAACTTGCTGTTTGTTCTGTTGTTTTGTTTTTCCCTTTAGGATATTTTAATTTGTTTTGGTGTTAACATTTTCCTGTTTGAACTGAGCCAACTGTGATCCTCATCTCACTATCCTACTTCTGTTTGTAACTTTACCTTTTGCACCTTGTATGCTTGTACTACACAGACTTTCTCACAGTGCTTTTTCAGAGTGTAGCATTCTCCTCAGAAGTCTGTGCCAAGAGTACAAAGCTCTGTTGTTTCAGAACTGAGCCGGGTTTCTAGCTTGAATCCTTGGTTCACAGGCATCTGAACTCCATTCAAAAAATACAGGACTTGATGCAATTTCATGTGCCTCTTTATCAGAGCCTTAAATTGCACAAGTGAAACCCACAGAGGCTGCCCTGTGAAAAAAATTTGCACATAAATGACATAAACCAGCAATCCTGTAATCAGAATTCATATAGATCCACTGCCATACCAATGCAAGGCTGTGCTGAGAGAGATTGATTGCAGACGTTAATATTTCAAAGATTTGAAGTCTGATAACATAAATATTTAAGTTATTAAGAAATAAAAAAGCAAATTTACACACCACTATTCTCCAAACCTGTGCCTAGGTGGCATAAACTACTGTTATGATATGTTGTAGCATGTATGCTGACTGAAGGAAAATCTTTAAAATAATCCTTGTTTGCTTATGGTAAAGACACAACTAAACTTTGCCGTGATTTTTAGCTTAGTTAATTTTGTTAGAATGATTAATAATTTTCCTTCTGTACTGTCCTGGTTTCAGCTGGGAAAGAGATATTTTTCTTTCTAGTGATTGCTGTGACAGGGATGTCAATAATGCATATTGTTGCTAAGCAATGTTTATACTTTTCAAGGACTCTCTTCAGCTTCCCATAGAAGCTGAGAAGGAGCATAGACAGAACAATGGAATGGCCAACTGAATATTCTGTACCATAGATGTCATGCTGAGTATATAAATGGGGGTTGGCCAGTGGCCATGATTTCTGCTTGGGTCAGGCTGGGCAACTTGGCAGTGAGAGTGGCTTGTGTCTTGTGTATTTTTTTACCATAATTATTATTACTATTATTATTCCTTTTCTGTTATTGTTCCATTAAACTGTCTTTATTTCAACCCACAAGGTTTTTTTTTTCACCCCTTCTTTTCTCCCTCTTCTCCTCACTCTTCTGGGGGAAAAAAGGGGTGAGCGAGTGGCTGCATGGTCCTGGTTGCTGGCTGGGGTTAAACCAAGACATGTACCAGCTGCTTAAGTTTTCCATTGGTTCAGCTTAGCAGGGTTTGCAGTTCACGTGTTACACAATCCTCACAGAAAATATCCTCAGCTATGAGTGTTCACTTTAAAGTGACTTCACTTTTAGGGCAGCAAAAGGTAATATAAAGCACTGCAGGCAATCGGGTTCCAATGCTCTGTTTGGGAGTTTCCACGTGGCTTTGATAGACAAACTGTGGTGGACCTTGTTAGAGCAGTATAGGAAATAACAGCATGAAGGTATGAGCCTTGCCTCTGTCAGAGGTTACTGCCTCTTCTATAGTAAAATTGGCCGATGGGACTGGATAAGGAATTGGTTTCCAATGTCACAGACCGATATCCTAGTTTTAGTGCATATTTGTTAGTTGTTTAAGTGTAGCATTAGAGTATATTAGGCACAGATACCTTTCCTTGTGCTTCTGCTACAAGGGTGATAGACTGCTCTGAAACCGTGCTGCAACATTCACTACAACTTGTCTATTGCAGCTGAGGAGCTTTGGTGGGCTACAATTCTGGCATCAACAGTTTGCTCTGAAAGAATCTTTGTGTATATGATGAAGGGTGGAAGGGCTGTGTTCCTTCATTCCTGACATGTTTCAAACTATAATCAGCAGTCTCAAATTTGCTGAAACATCTGAGAATTCACTTGACTTTTTTTTGTTGTTGTTGTCGTCGTGTTATTTAATCAAAGTACACTACTGGTAAACTGTTCTGACTACCTCTTACAGTTACATTGGTCCTGTTGTTTTTCTATGATTTAAGTCTTTCTTGTGGGACTGGACTTGCTACATTTACCTGGTGCAGTAGGTTAGAGTGAGTGATAGGTCCACGCACACTGAAACATGAGTTCCGATTTAACTTTTGGTTGTGAGAATACCTGTCACTTTCTAACTCTTTAGATTCTTGCATGGATTTCCTCTGCTGTGTATTTTTGTAGAAATCTGTCTGTAATGAAGGATGCAGATAAAATTGTTACATCCTATATGACTTTTTTTATCCGTTCATATTTTGTAGGCCTTAAAAGACCATGGGCATGATTATCTTGTTGGCAACAAATTAAGCTGCGCAGACATCCATCTGCTGGAAGCCATTTTAATGGTAGAAGAATGTAAGCCTGATATACTGTCTGCATTCCCTCTGCTAAAGGTTAGTAATAATCTGATCTCAATGTGGGATGTAACATACAAATGCCACTGCCCAGTTTTAAAGGGTAATTGATGTTTAAATCTTTTGAACCGTTGTACTATGGTACTGACGATTCTCTGGTCTACTTCTGTTGACTACAACAGCCTGAACACATGCACACTGCCTTTCACCCAGAGCTGCTGGGCGCTCACTTTTTTTCAGATCTACTTTTCCCAGCTGTCCTCAGCTGGCAGGAATTCACTTACTGACACTACAAGTTTGGTCCTGTAACTGCTACTTTCATGTCTTCAAACACAGCAGTGAACATCAGGAGTGGAAGGCTGTGGCCTGGTGTGTCTGCAGTTCCCATCCTTCTGTTTTTGCTAACAAAATTGTATTTTGAAGAAATCATATACAAGAGCTGTTAAGTTTCTATGTCTTGTCTTCCATGTGCTTTGCACTGAGGCGTTCCTGTCCTTGCCTCTTTTTTTTACCCAAATATATCTGCAGGATTTAGATTCAGACTGTGGGTTTTGCTTTTTTTTTTCTTTATTCCACCTTTACTAGATGAATCTTAACTCTTTAATAGTAATTTCTCCCATCCCCATCTGGGAAACTAAGGTAAACTTTATAGCACCAGCAATACAGATCAGAATATTCACACCTGGATTTTCAAAAAAGACTAATATGTTATAGGTATGGTTTTGCCCTTCTTTTTAATGGAAAATGCAGACTGCTGAGCTGGCTATAAGGAGCTACTACCTTTCTCTGTTTAATAAGTATGTCTGAGAAGTTAGAATCCAAGTCACTTGATTTTTAAGCTATAAAGGTTGGAATTATAATTTCCTGACTCTCATTGGATTTACTGATGCTTCGTACAGGCTTTTAAAGGAAGAACAAGCAACATTCCAACAATCAAAAAATTCTTGCAGCCTGGCAGCCAGAGGAAGCCACCAACAGATGAGAAGTATATTGCTGTTGTGAGGAAGATATTCAATATCTAATCATGTGGCTGCTGAAGATAATACAACTGTAGTATATTACCAGAGCTGTGCCTTGTAAGTGTAAACTGCATAGACGTATTCTATAGCTTGGATCATATAGCCAGTCACATAGAAATCGCCGAAACAGTATACACTTTTAAATTAGAGTAAGAGTCTGATTTGGACCTCTTGAGTCCAGAAAGTCATTTCATGGAACAATTACATGAAATAAAATATGCTGATATTTTGTGTTTGTTTAATTACAATACCTGCCTGGTAGGGTAAAATGTTTCAGCTGTAGCTTTCAGTGTACTTCAGAAACACTGACCCGACCTCCCCCTGGCTTTATAAACTGCAGGAGAGAAGAGCCACTTCATAAGAATGGGGAAGTAATTTAATATCAGGCCTAGAATCTTCTGGTTTTGCTTTCTAGGTGGTCTCCTAGATTAAAGTTCACTGTCCCCCTGCTGTATTTCACTGCGGCCTCTGTACTTTCAGAGCTGCCGTTTAAAGCAGAAATAAACATTTTAAAAATTAAAAAAAATTAAAACTCATGATCCTCATAGGTTTATGGGCAAAAGTAAGAAACTTGTTTAATCCCCATATGAATCTCTTAGAAGAGATTTTGTTCGCTGAAAGATCAAAGTACATGTGTTTAATTAGCCTGATGTGGTTTTCATCCATTGAAACCATCTATTCCTTTGCTCTGCTTTTTGCTTGCTTGGTCACAGTGAGGAAAATGCTGCTTGATTGTTTTTTTCTAAGATTCTACCTTCTCAAGTCACTGCCTAAATGGTTGTAAAGAGAACTGCACTGGCTGCTTATCTTTTCGGTAAAACAGTTAGTTTTCTCTCAACAGTGTTTAAAGCATTCACTACTATTTCAGATTCTTTACCCTAATTTCACGGGAACCATCACTGTCACCTTTAAGAAAAGTGTCGTAAGTTATTCTTCCTTGTAGTTAGTTTTTTTTTCAGTAGGAGTCAAACTGATTAGGCAGAAAAAAACAGTCAACCATTATATCCAGAACTGCTGCCCACCAAAGTTAACCCCTTTTCCAACTTGTGCATAAGAAAAGCCACGTAATGTATCTCAGAGGTACAAACCAGAAACACCCCAGTCACCTGGTCACTGCCCGGGTGAGCTCCTAAGAGTCTTACGTTAAAAATAACTGGGTAGCTGGAAGCAGTAATTTGTCATGCCCACTGTAGCACTGAAGTTTCATTGAGCTACACCTCTGCTCCAAACAAGCGCCACAATTGCTGTACCATCGCAGAGCCTGGCACAGGACATCACCTTTACATTTAGTGAATCCTCAGTCCTATAGGGATGTGTTGGACTTGCTGAGAATGGTACTAGTTTGGGCTGCTCAAGAATTTCAGCAGATGCTTCTGGATTTGTCGTGGTGGGCTTGAAGGCCCCCTTCCCCATGGGTTAATTCAGTGAATGCACAGAAGGCTCAACTCTGCACATGCTCAAAAATATTCAATCTTACTGCATTTAGGATCTGGGGTAGCAGCAACTCCAGGATGGGGTCTGCATTTCAGCTCTAGGTTTCCTAAACTTTTCATTGTAGCTTAATCTAAGGCAGAATTCAGCTTGTCTATAGTGCAAATATCTACATCAGCATTGGTCACCCAAGTCCGTTATGGTCCATGGCAGTTCAGTTCCTCTGAAGTTCTACTTCAGGATGAAATGAACCACATCTTACATGTCCAGCTGTCATCCCAATCTGAAATCCATAACACACTGGCTCAATCGCCTGTAAGCCTGGCAAGACCTGGAGATGACCGACACCAACATTTATTAGCAAAAGATTCCAGAACTGGAGGCTGTGGTTTGGGGTTGGGGTGTTTGTGTCCGGTTCAACTCCCCCCCCCCCCCCTTTTTGGGGGGGGGCAGTTGTGCCTTAGGCATCCGAGCTCATCACAACACCTTGTCACCACCTAAGCCCCTGCCAAGAATAAGTAGCTTGGTATTCCACTCACGGATTTGCACAGCACTGAGATCTGATATATGATAGCCTTTATAAGTAAGCACTGTAGGAAAAAAAAATGAAAAGAAGCAAATTTTCTCTTTGTCTCCAATTGTGCACTCACCCATATTCAGTTTCCTAATGATTTGGCTGCACGTTCCTGTGCAGAAGATAGTCTTAGCCAAGCTTTCAGACCCAGGGAATATTCAGTTATTTTCTATGCAAACCAAAGCAACTTCAGTCCCCCAATAATTTATGTCTGAATACTCTCCTTGGCTTATGGGGATGACTTCAGCAAGATAATCTGTGTAAGACCAGAATGGCAAACCTGTTAAGAGACTGACAGTTTAGAACTTATTTGCACAAAATGGTGAACCTTCCTCAGCTGTAGTTCATGTCAGTGGCAATTTACAGCATGGTACACGTTTTAAACCGGTGCCGAGTACAAAGCAGATCACCAGGCTTCCATTGACAAAAAGGCTCACTAGTCTGCATAAAAAACTGAGAAGCTTTAAGCATTTTATGTTTTATTTGAACACTGATAACAGTTTTTACATTTAGAACCAGTGCAACAAGATACGTGTGTCTGAAAGAAAGGTGGGTTTTCTAGTGCAACACAGTACAGGCCTGTGGCTTTATTGATTAGTAAGTGACAATATGATTTGAATTGATTACTTAATCTCAGAAGCTACAAAATTATGGTTCAATACAATATACCTTTTTAGCATAAACATGTATTTATATATATTCTTCTCTCAGAGATACAGTCCAAGACTAACTCAATTTCTTGGGGCGCTCAGCACCCCTGAAAGAGATCAAACTTAGAGAGCAAGACCTCTTGCATTAAGACTATTTAAACAGAAGTAGATCAAAATATATCCTCAACAAAACATTTGTTTTAGTTTTTTAAAAAAGCTTGCAAATATCAGCAAATGTCAATAATCAAATTACAGGTACAGATCTTTTACAGAAAAGATAAATGCAATGTAAGACTTGTGTTCAAACTTGTCTTTCAAGTATGGAGAGCTTGCCTGTTTGTTCGGTGAGTGTGGTAGTCATACTTCGGTTCTTAAGTTGCTAAATTCTCCTACAGCAGCATAAAAACAAGCCTCAGAATCATCAAAAGGCTGCAAAAAACCAACAGAACGAGAACATAAATATGGTTGTGCACAAACAAAACCAGTGAAAGTCATCGTTAGTTAATAACACATTCATAAATACCTGACACTAGAGCCTCTAGTAAACAATCTTTCAAAATGTATAAATCTACAGCCTCAGTGTCTGCTGAAACAGACACTCCATTGAGGCTTGAAAAGCGAGCCACAAGGGAAAATAACATTTTCCAGTTTAAGTCCTGATTCTGAAATTTTGCATCTTGATAATTTGCATCTGATTTTTTCCTCCCTGTGTGTAATTGGAGTAAAACAGTTGACGGTGTTATGTTAAATCTGGCAACAATGAAGCAACAGTTATTATTCCTTCAGAAGATGGAGATTCTGACTTACAGTTGAAAAAAGTTGAACAGACTCGCTAGGAAAAAAAAAAGTTTTGACTTACTCCGTAATTTAATTCCAAAATAATAAGTACAGAAAATTATATTTGTCAGAATGCCAAAAGAAGCAGCAACAGTAAAGCCATCAGAATGGTTAGAAACATCATAATTTGCAGTAATACTGACCAAAGTTCTTAGGTCAGGTCAGAACCGTCCTAGTTTTCAAAGGTGCTGAGCTTATAGAATCATAGAATGGTTTAGGTTAAAAGGGACCTTCAAGACCATCTAGTTCTAACCCCCCTGCCATGGACAGAGACACCTCCGACTAGACCAGGTTGCTCAAAGCCCCATCCAGCCTGGCCTTGAATGCTTCCAGGGATGGAGCTTTCACAACTTCCCTGGGCAACCTGTTCCAGTGTCTGACTACCTTCAGAGTAGACAATTTCTTCCTAATATCTAATCTGAATCTACCCTTTTCAGTTTAAAACTGTTACCCCTTGTCCTATCACTCCAACTCTCTCAGCCTGTCCTCATAGGAGAGGTGCTCCAGCCCTCTGATCATCTTTGTGGCCCTCTTCTGGACTCGCTCCAACAGGTCCATGTCCTTCTCGTGTTTTCAGCACAGCACTTCTAAACCAAAGTGTTGGTCTTTTTTAAGATACCTGTGTTGTACGAAATTAGATGACTAATTTTATGCATATGTATTTGAAAACACTGAGGCTTACCTCAGGTTCTTCCAAAAGCCTTATCAATATGCATTAATATTTAATTGCAGATATCTCCTTTCTTTGCTGAGAAAGTCACTCCATATCAGATGTATCTGCCTAGTGAGATGAAAAAGCTGTTCACTGGAAACAGGACTGTGACCTCCAAACTAATGTCACTTAAACCGTACAGTTGCTGGATGGTAGTAACTTCCACTGATACTGGCTCGAATCAGATGTCAAATGGAAACTATTTGAAAATCATTGAAATCTTTACATTAAGATCCTCAATATATGTTTACCTCAGGCATGCTACTAGTCCGGCTGGCATTAATTTCTTGGACCTCTTGAACCTCATTCCCATTATAATGGTCAAAAGAAAAGCTGAAACTGTAAAAGACAATTCAATGTATTTATGTTCTTACTTCTCCCGGGAGATCATTCAGGAACATGGAGAGTTATCAAAGGTTACTGCTATGTTTTGCTATGAACTGCAATTTAGTAAAATACTAGATCAGAGATAGGGTCTATAAAGACATTCTTGCTTTTCCAAAATACACTGCTATGATTTCTTTCAGCTACAAATAAGGTTTCCAGGGGCTAAATCCTATTCCACAGATACTAAGTAAGTTTGTCAGACAGTGAATTCTACTCCCCCACATCTACATTCACGGGGATACAAATAAAGTAGCAAGAATCTTCCTCATAACAGTAATACATATGCTGAATTACAGGAATACTGTCTCATAAACCCCACCACCCTACATGTTTTCTAACTATTCAAAGAGCTAGAACATCCAACTTTATCTGTTTTCTTTTTAGAATGCTAGCTCTTTATATGCTGAGCCTTAAAAACTAGATTCGAAGGTTTGCCACTTGCTTTCGCTACAGAATATGACTGTCAACATCTCCTTCATCATGACCACAAGTTCCTTTGTTTCATTTTGCTACGAAGGAACCATCCTTATCTGTGACAAGTGGTGGGCAGTCCAAGAGGGCAACAAATGCGAGTAGCAGAGAACAAACATTATGAAAGAAACTACGTCTTCTTCCTGGAGCAGTTTTACCTAAAAATTGAGGTAGCAATGAACTGATCAGGTATGGGGATTTCATACTGAACTATGGCTGTGGTGCTACATAAATGAGAAGATTAATGAGAATACATAAAACTCTGAAAAGAGCTCATTAAAGAACTGTCACCTAAAATGCTTCCTAGAAGTGGGCAGAGGGGGGAGGACTTCTCATGGGCAGCTGGGCTTTATTGCTCTTACAGCCAAAGTAATGGCAGTTGCACAAATCTCTCCCTTTTTTATGGAGCAGTTAAACCATCTGGCTAATTCTCTTCAAACTCCACTGTCTACTCCTGTGGACAGTCCTGTGCTCACAGGTGTCAAGAATTACTTTTAAACTCACTCCAGCATTATAAAACAAGCTCTGACAGTTACATGCATCTTACGAAACTCTACCAGCTATGCATGTGCGCTCATTAAAGACACCCTGCAAAAAACCTATTATGCTCCATTATCCATTGCTCTTATTTTCTGGTCCCGTAGCCTTGATCCTCTCAGGAATGTCTGAAGAGTGGACTATTCCACAGTATGCGTCTTGCCAGAGCCCTGAGGATATTTATAATTAATTACAAGCTACAAAGCATGTTCACTCTGTAATGTTCTTTTTCTCCAGTTACTAGTATCCGGCTTTTCACATGTGCCAGAGAGTTTTTAAGACAGGCAGCTTTTAGATCTGATTTTCAAAAGTGCTAGATACTCACTGTTTCACCGTAAATCAGTCAAAGAAATTCAATAAATCAAGCCAAATTCAATTCCGTAAATCAGATTCAGATCAAAAATTCAATAAATCAGGTGCATCAAATTGCACTCTGAATAGAACTAATTGTTGCATGCTGAAGTCTGAGTTTCTACACCTACTCCGAACACATAAAATTACACTAAAGTATTCAAGAAAGTTCAGAGTTAATTTCAGGTGGAGTGGGAAAATGCCTGAAACAATAATGTATAAAACAACTTTGGAAATTTGCCTGGGTATCTGTATGCTACATAGTCTTAGTATGTAGGACAAGTTACAAGAGCTCTACTATCAAGGTCTTGTACTAAAACATTACCTACGTTATTGTAGGAGACTCTTGGGTAGGTGATAAATACTGTAGATACTTACGGTTTTCGAGGGAGATTTTTTTTTTTTTCAATTGCCTAACCTTTTAAAAGTTTGGGTACTTGCTTCATTTTACATTGCATTTTACTCTGCTGGTTTCTAAGTACAGAGTGGTCACTTTCTTCCATGCACCGAATTTCCTTCTTTCATTTGTGCTCTAGTTGCTTTTGGCACTTTGGCAGCTTAGGCATAAGTGAAAACATTCTGATTTTCTACAAAAGCAATACACATTTATTGTAAAAAGCCTTTATTATCCTTCAAGTAGCAGACACAGTAGGCCCCAGAGGTTTTTAAGGTGTGGACCTGTAGATGTGTCTGAGTGTGTCTAATTCTCCCTTCCTCTGAAGTCTTCCTACTGAGTTCTTTATTCATTTGAGGTATCTATGTATAGAGAAGCCAGAAGACACCCTCTTTCAGACTGACATACATCAGCCTGGAAGAGATTAAAACCAGCCTGAATGCACTGGCAGAGTACTTTGTATGAATACTTCCTAACTCAATTCAGGCAAAATCTACCAGTTAGTTCAGACCACCTTCTTGGTTTCATTCAGCACAGGTGGATCTTGAAGAGGCCACCCATTCATAGCCAAGGTTAAATATATGTTTAGGTTTTAAGCAATAAGAACATCACTTTGTACACATTCTGAACTAAGACTGCTTTTAAAAGTCTTTGTTCTTTTTACTCTATGTAATAAGAACTCCCTAAGGCAGGTGCAGTGAACTGTATCTCATCTGCATTGCTATGATTTCTATTAAATTAGTAATACATATTTCTCCAGTTGAGAGAAAGTCCTCACATGCCTACAGCTACATGAAATGCACAACACTGAACAATACTTTAGTATATCTGACATCAACAAGCAGATTAGTGGAAATTTTGTATTAGTCCATTCAAAACCAGCAAATTAGGAAACAGGCAACATTTACTAAGTTTTAATTAATCTTGTCTTCCACAAATTCTGTATGCAAATTAGTGATTTAATTGAGCCATGAAAGTACAATACTGTGTGCTACTTAAAAACACGGCACAGAATGATTACACATTTACATATGCTTAAGGCTGTGTCTTCTTTCCAAAAAAGGGTATTTTTAATAGCAGGATAACTTAATCTGCGCAAGGTCACAGTGGCAAAACTGGAATATCCTGTTTTAGGCCATCTAGGAGAAGATCAGGTATGTCATTGCCACCTTTACTAAGAAATCAGTTGGTGTGAATATACTTTGCTAACAATGCTATTCAACATTTTTTTGAAATGGAAGTTTTTACAACTGTGGCTGGTGTAAAGGACAAAGCCAGCACAAACACCATACCATAAATTCTAACTAAATTTAGCAAAAGCAAGTGTGTACTCACACAATACGGATTAAATGTATTTTAAATGCATTTCTGCATGTGAAACCACAGCCATCTTTGCTAAAACCACGAGTGAGATAAGCTTCAAATAGTTCTTACTGCAAATCAGTTGTATGAGGCTAACAGCGTCCCCATTAGAGACTGTAGTTCCTTCCCTCCATAAGGGTTTCATGGCAAACTAGCTACAGTGACAATTATTGCACTGTTCATATCATGTCTTTCTTAGCAGCAAAGGAAAAACACTAAGTCAAACTATTTGTTTCATTGGCAGCTGAAGGTACATGCCATTATGCTGGACTGGATCCCACACCTACTTTACCTCTCAAATTACATTCTAATCTGTAGTTCTAATAAATTTATTCCAGTACTCTCCCATGTTTCTCAGCTGGGTTTCACAATATTTGCAGTGTGATGTAACCAGCCAACAAAAGGAGGCACTGGCAGGTGGTGACACACACCCGATGGCTGTGTGTGTGAACGAGCTGCCTTACCTTCCAAACAGCCCCCTGTACAAGCTCTTGAATTTTGCAAGCTAAGCTGAAGTGCCTCACTCTATTTAAAAAATAACATTTAAACCAAAGCAATACTCAAAAGTTAACATAAGAGAGACTTTTACATGCAATTCAGGAGACTGCTTGGTTTTGTTGTTGTTTTGTTTGGGTTTTTTTGTTTACTGTAGTAAAACACTTACACAACGATATCTTCACATTTCTTGGATCACGTGTTATGCAGTAAGCTCCATAACCAGCCACAGAACCAAAGGTGAGACCAGCAGCTAAAGAGATTTTGCTACCTGCAAGAAACCATTCCAGCATTACTTCTCAATACAGCGTTCTTAAGCTCAATCCTTACAGAGTAGTTCTCTCTCTACATAGTATGATCCAAATATTTTAACAATAGAACCGATTTTGCCACAGTGCAGCTAGCTCACCTAGTGTGAACAGAGGTAGTATTTCTGTAACTGGGTCATTCTCTTGCATGGCATTAGGGGCAAAGTTACTAAATTAGAGGGACATCATGAGGATCTAGTACTACTTCCAATTTGGGAAAAAAATTTTTGAAGCACAAATGTAAATTTGGCTATGTTCTCTACCATACATACCCTTAGATGCATTTTTTGTAATTTCTCTGGACTATCTGTTGATGTTAACTATATCTTACATCACTTGGGAGTCTCCAAAAATGGTAGAAATGTGTCAATACATATAAAGGATAAATTGGACAATACATGTAGTTTTAAGTCTTTCAGTCTGACATCAGTCCTGGATAAAGAAATGTTATCACCAACATCACATTTAAATAATAAAGAATAAAAAAAGAGTTAAAACAATTATATGGCATTGAAGATGAAAACATGGCTTTCAAAAGTAACTTGACATCCTATTTCAGTGCTATTACAAAACTGGTTCATAAAGCCCAGAGTTTCAGTAATATGCCTAGGTTTCTGAACAGGCATTTGACTTGGTACCATATGACAAAAGCACAGAATCACCACAGCAGGCATTATCTGGATTAAGCTGATCCTCAGATGTTTATAAATGAAGAATCCAGATGCCCAGATGTCATTTAGCTCACAGTCCTGTTACACTGAGTATTTTTAATGAAGAACTTGCAAGAAAACAGAAAACAGTACTACTAAAAAAAAAATAATAATCTAGATTTGCCACAAGAACTGACCCAACTACTAGAGTAACGAGAACAAGCAAACGGGATAGTCACTGAGTGCAGATGGGTGCAAACAAACTTTTCTGTTTTCAGAAAGTCAGACATAAATCTGTATCTCCAAGAACAAAGCTGCGCAGGGGAACAGGGACCCTGAATCACAAGAATCGGGGTGGATAATGGCAACACTGAAGACGACTGATGCGCTGCTGGGACGCGAGCTTTGTGGGAGAGCTAAGGGGGACCAGCCGAGAGATCCTGCCTGCCCGTCCCCGGTACCACTGCGACATCTGCTGGGATGCCGTGCTGAGCTCGGGCAGGGCGCTGCCAGCTGGGAAGGACTGCAAAAATGACTGAAATACAGAAAGTGCCCTTTATAGTACATGACAACCTAAAACCTCATTATCTCAAGAGTTTATATCCAAGAGATAATTAACCATCAGATCAGAATAGGCAAGTAAAAGGTTTTCTTTCCAGCATGTATCAGGAAATCTCATAATCAAGTCAGGATGCCTCTGTAGAAAATAAACTTTAATCAAAGATCATCTACTGTGCTCAATGCAGGAATGATTAAAGGAAATGAGAAGGCCCAAAATACACTGAAGGTCAAAAATAAAATGACAGCCCCTTTTTGCCCTGAAAACAAACTCATCAGTTAAATTAACAGAAAAAAGTGACCACTTAAATGCTTAAGTTGACCCAAGTAAATCTCATGAGACTCAGCTCATTTATAGCAGTGCAGGATGGATTTAAGATGCAGTCGTGTTCATTATAACAGAGTTTTCACATCTTGCATCAATTTTTCCTTATAAAGCATAGTGAAGAAGAAACACAAATGCTTCATTTCCAAATCCTGCTGTCCCAGTGTTTACCTTTACGAGTGTATCCTACAACACCTCCAACAGCGAGCAATGCAGCGTATGCAAAACCAATCCAGTCAATAGCCATGGTCCCAACTCTGGAGAAGAAAACACATTGCAACTTAAGACAAACAAGTTCCTTCCTGCTGGTAAAAAAGATATCATTACTTAACATGTTCTAAATAACATTATACTCCCCTAAGCTATGTTTGACTACTGTGTCAAAACTTTCAAAAGGTAAAGGTGTGTTTACTGACTATTTTATCATCTTTTCTCTAACTGCTGCCTTTCCTTACACCTCAGTATCTAGGTATACCATGTTTCCACTAAAGGAAACTGGTAATTTCGGGATTTATGTGGCATGCATTTTTCCCAGTCAAAAATACATATACGCAAGCAAAAAGCTTGACACCACCCAAAGCATCAGTTTTGTTGCACTTGTGCCATAGGGCTGACCTGGGCATATGCTATGGGTACACACAGGTCTTGCGAGCGTACGGCTTAGTGCCCTTCCAACCAGGCTGTATGTAGCGTGCTTCAGGCAGAATGTCACAGGCGCCGCAACACCAGGCAAAAATAGGAATTTTCAGACTCTACCCAAAGTTTCCAGACAGAAACCTAGGCCACCTACACGAAGCTACACATAAAAATGCTTTATCCTGTCTCTTGTCTATGCCCCTTTTGTTTCACCTTTAGATTTTGACGCGTTGGCCAAAGTTAGGCTTCTGTCCTCCAAAAAGCATTGAAATTGCTGTTGTAATACTGATCACAATGTCCCCAGCTGTACTTTGTAAAGGCATGCGTGGCTGTGGTTTGCAGCCCCGCAGCCTCACAACCTCCCTCTCACCAGCCAGTGGCCTACACCTTCCCCTCCCTTCTCCCAATTTGTTTGTTTGTTTGTTTGTTTCTTCTTTTTAGAGTTGGAAGGGACCTCTAGAGATCATCTAGTCCAACTCCCCTGCTAAAGCAGGATTGCCAGAGCACATTACTCAGGACTGCATCCAGGCGGGTCTTGGAAACCTCCAGAGAAGGGGACTCCACAACCTCCCTGGGCAGCCTGTGCCAGTGCTCTGTCACCCTCACCGTAAAGAAGTTTTTCCGTGTATTTGAATGGAACTTCCTATGTTCCAACTTGTGCCCATTACCCCTCGTCCTGTCACTGGGAACCATTGAAAAGAGCCTGGCTTCATCCTCCTTCAACCCACCCTTTAGATACTTGTATGCCATAATAGGGTCTCCCCTCAGCCTTCTCTTCTCCAGGCCAAAGAGTCCCAGCTCTCTCAGCCTTTCCTCATAAGGCAGATGCTCCAATCCCTTAATCATCTTAGTTGCCCTTCGCTGGACTTGCTCGCTCCAGCAGTTCCCTGTCCCTCTTGAACTGGGGAGCCCAAAACTGGACACAGTATTCCAGTTGTGGCCTCAGCAGTGCAGAGTAGATGGGGAGAATGACCTCCCTCGACCTACTGGCCACACTCTTCCCTATGCAGGCCAGGATTCCATTGGCCTTTTTGGCAACAAGGGCACATTGCTGGGCCATGGATAATTTACTGTTTACCACAACCCCCAGATTCTTCTCCTCAGAGCTACTTCCCAGCAGGTCAGCCCCTAACCTATACTGGTGCCTAGCATTCTTCCTCCCCAGGTGCAGGACCTTGCACTTGCTTTTGTTGAACCTCATTAGGTTCTTCTCTGCCCAGCTCTCCAGCCTGTCCAGGTCACGCTGGATGGCAGCACAGCCCTCTGGGGTGTCAGCCACCCCACCCAGTTTGGTATCATCAGCAAACTTGCTGAGGATACACTCTGTCCCCTCATCCAGCTCATTAACGAATATATTAAACAAGATTGGACCAAGTATTGACCCCTGGGGGACACCACTGGTTACAGGCCTCCAACTAGACTGTGTCGCTGATCACAACCCTCAGAGTTCTGTAAAGTGTATACTTAATTAAGTGCACCTTTACCTTGAGTGTATACTTAATTAAAGTGCACCTTTACCTTCACTGTATACTTAATTAAGTCCACCTTTCTTTTTACCTGAGCGGGTGTGTCCTTGGTCACAGTGTTAATGGGGTGGCACGAAAGAGCACAAGCTCATAATTTCATGTCAAGCCTTTAATATTAAAGTGAGCGACTCACAGCGCCCCCCCCCCTCCCCCCAGCTGTAACGCCCTTAGGAGGGCGGCTGGTTTTAGGGGGCCACGGCGCCTCCAAAAACGAGCTCTGCAAAGGCAGGGGCCAGGCTCAAACCCCGGCCTTTCACCCACACGGCCTTCCTGGCCCTGGCAGGCGGGCCGAGGCCGGGCGCTTCCCCTCGGCTGGCGACTTCCACCGCGCCCCCGCAGCCTCTCGCCAGGCTTCCCCCGCCCTCCGCGGCGGAGCCCCCCGCAGAAAGCAGGTGGCGGCGGAGGCGAGCCCCGCCGCCCTCCTCGGTCATCCTCCCTCAGCGGCCCCCCGCCGCGGCTCAGCCGCCCTCCACCGCCCCGCCGTACCTCAGTCCCGCTGCGCCGCGCCCGCCCCGCTGCCCTCCGACCTCCCCCGGCCCCGCCTCCCGCTCCCGGCGGGCACCGTGAGGCGTTCGTGGGGCCTGGTGCCGCCGACGGTCGCTTAGCTGCCCCCTCTCCAGCTTCTCACCCCTCGGCAGAGGGGAAGGAGGGCATTTACCGCCATCATGGCGGGGCCCGGCCGCGCTGCTGTTTGCGGAGCTCTTTGCCGGGGGTGGGGGCGGTGTTTTGTGGCACTTGGCTGAGGCGGGAGTCGGGGCAGACGAGCCCGGGTCTGCCCGTGGAGCGCAGGCGGCGGAGCCGTCGGTGCCCTATGACAGAATCATCTCCTAGATTGGAAAAGACCTGTAAGATCATCTAGTCCAATCATTAACATAACACTGGCAAGCCCACCACTAAACCATGTCCCTGAGTGCTATATCTACACGACCCTTAAATACCTCCAGGGATGGGGACTCCACCACTGCCCTGGGTAATGCAATCCAATGCCTGATGACCCTTTCAGTAAAGAAATTCTTAATATCCAATCTAAATTTCCCCTGTGCAACTTGAAGCCATTTACTCTTGTTCTATCATCTGTTACTTGACAGAACAGGTCGACCCCACCTCTCTGCAGCCTCCTTTCAGGTAGTTGTGGAGAGCCGTGAGGTCTCCCCTGAGCCTCTTTCTCCAGGCTAAATAACCCCAGTTCCCTCAGCAATTTATTCCCTTATTTTATTCCCTTATTTTCGCCTTTTAAGCCTAAAAAAAACCCTGGCCAACCATGTTGGGGATGGAAGAACTTACAGGCGAGAGAGTCATGTCTACGGAGCCGCTTGTCCCCCAAAGGCGCACGTCCCACAGAGACCTGGGCAGTGGCTGGGGTGAGGGTCCCCTGACTGCGCCGCCCCAGAGACACCTAGTGACAGGCGCCATCACCATGCCGGGCACCCCACTCCCCTCTGCCCCTCACATGGCACCATTCCTCTTGCCGCCGCCTCCTCCTCCTCCTCCTCCGCCTCCTCCTCCTCCTCCTCGCCTGCGTCTTTGCAATGTGGAGGGCTGCCTGCATGAAGCGGGGCAAGCCGAGGGATGCAGGCCGAAGGCTGATGTTAGCTCTTGGTCAGGGGAAACTAACAGGCGCAAAGCCCAAGACTCAGTTACTACACACAGAGCTGATTTGTGAAACTGCTTGACGTGGTTATTTTAACGCATTGACTTCTCATCTGTTTGCTGGAGCTGATCTGCCACAAGCTATTTTTATCTGTATTTTTTCCACCCTCCTTAGTATTTCTTTAGCTTTCTGTCAAGTGAGCCGTTCTGGCCCAACACGGGACGTGTCCCTCGGCAGTAACTGCGGGGTGCCTGCCTGTGACGTTCCCCCACGCTTCCATTGTTCGCACAAACAGGCTGAGCATAAACATGGCCACAGCAGGGCCACAGCACAGTGCTGTGCAATGGGACTTGGATACCTGCCTTCTTCAGGGGTCACTTGAAAACCCCTGCCAAAATCTTGTGTTTCCTTTAGATTTCTTTGCTTAAAGGTGTGGGAGTTTTCCGCTCCAAAGAGCTTGCTGGAAAGTGAATCAGTATTCTCATTAGGGTTAACGTATTTAATTTCCACTTCTAATGTTCCATTTGTTTTTTCTGTTAGCGTTAACTGCTGTGACACAAACCCACTCCATGTGAGCTGTCCAAGTCTGTCTGCTCAGTGGAAAACAGGACTGCTCTCCTTATCTCACCAGTGTCTGTGGGAAGGAAGACTGAAGGTACAGCAACTTTGGAAAACAAACATAGGACACTTGAGGGCAGGACGGTTCCAAAATGCAAACCAAAAGCAGATTTATAAGCTGAAATACAGAAATCTTGGATTTCTTTATGAAGTATTCTGAGACTTGTGGCTCTTTTAAAAGCACAGTAAAATAAACAGTGGATTAAATGGAGCAAAACCATGCAATTCTATTTGAGAGGGCTCCAAAGTGGAACAAATACAGTGTCTTTTGGCACCTCTAGGATAATGACCAGTTGTGGTTACTGATTCAATGATATTCCTCACTAAAGTAGACTGGATAAGCCTGAAGTCTGGGTTAAATTTGAATTCTCATAATTATATGCTGCTTGTTATGTTCCCTTCCATTTTCAATTACAAAAAAATTTGGTGTTGTTTTCCCTAAGATGTTACTTAAACTATTGTCTGATGTGAAACAGTTGCTGTATTTTACAGCACAGGTAGTCTCCTGTGGGAGGTTTTTAATGGGAGGACATTTCATTAAATTAGCTTGTTGGTAGCATGATAAATCAAACCCCTCCGTCCTAACAGCGAGGTACAACAGAGCTATCAGCAAAGCTAGTGTTAGTGTTGCTAAGTGCTTGCTATTCTAGTTTTCAGTTGTTCATAACTGCCAGTTTGAGCTGAAATTTCCCCTGTTGGGTATCTGCTTCCAGCTGTTTTATTTTATCTCGTTTTCGTTGTTTTGTTTTGTATTAGGTTTTTTGCTTTGTTTTTGGAAAGTTCCATTTACAACAGTCAAGCCAACTACAAGGATGAATTTAGGGGAGAATACAGAGTTTTGTCCATTATAAACACAACCATTTCACCAAAGAGTCTCTAGCATCTCTCTGGTTTGGAAAAACAGCTTTCAAATTAGGCAAGTAAATTGCTTTAGTTTCAGGGATATATTTTTCCATCTTCATGAAAATGTGACCTGAAGAGAAAAATGGTTAAAAATGTTGAGTGAAGGCTTCTTAAAATTGTACAGCCCAGTCCCCGGAAAGTTCCACTCAGGTTGATCGTGTGTCACCTTTTTTAGGCCCATCTGCATTCACATCTGAACGTGTGTACTCTCACCGGAGAAAGGCTGTTTGTCCCTGGCTTTGCTGGTGTTGTGTATGAAACAAGAGGGCTTGGGCTGAAATGCAATGCAGCCCGTCTCCCTCCCCTTGAAATTTTTTGCTCAGGCTACCTGTTGTTAGAGAGGGTGTTAGCAGGATGAAGAATCACATAAAAGACACATCTCCTGCTGTAAACTGTGTGTGGTTTTTGTTGGTCTTCCTGTATTAACACTAAAGGCTACTCATAGTTGTAACCTTCAAAGTAACATTTAATGCTACCCCAGAACATAATGTGGTACCAGAAGGGATCTGTAGAACGGAAGAGTGCTTCTGAAATATCAGAAACAGAAGAAAAGGTCCTGAGTTGGGGAAAAAGGAGCACCTAAGCACTCTGAGACAGGTGAAATTCTGGAACAATTTTGTGCAAAAAGATTGTTCTCTTCATCAGGTGGGACTATAGAAAGGGAAGAAGAGTGAAATGTAGTTTTAAAAATGCAGATTCAGAGGCTTCAGGCTTAATAATCTGTAATTAATTAAGAAGAAGTCATTATGTTCTGCTAGAGAAATGTGACTGTTAGAAATTCTGTAAGGTTTCAAATATATATATAAACACACATACATGTGTATATCAGCGGTGAGAAGGAAAGTGGTATTAAAAATAATAGTTGTTTTGAAAGGCTGAGGAGACTGATGTGGAGCCTCATTGGGCTGCATTTATGCATCATTACCCCTCAGTCCTGAGGTGTCAGTTCCTGGAAAATTTAGTATGAAAGCTTAGATCCAGAATCATCCCTGGTAATTCAATCAAATGGTTAAAAGCAGAGATACTGCTCTTTATTATAACCATGAAGTAATCTGGCATGGCATATACATTAATAAACAGCCACACAAACTAAGGCCTTTTCTATGAACTAAATATATATGAACATGGACTAAAGTCTTCAAAGGAAAAAGAGATGGGTTCTTGCACAGTGATTTCACAGGAGATGGTGCTCAAATTTAACAGCTCGCTGCTGCCAAAAGGGCCTCTTCATTTCCAATTCTACTTTCCTGTCCCTTATTTTGTGCAGTAATTAGTGAGTTTTGCATCTTCTTTCCCAATCGTTAATGGCTGAGTCAACTCAGCAGAAACATAACTGGGCAGAAAAATATGTACTTTTTTCTGAATTAGTTCAGTCAGTCATTTGTTTCAGTTAGTTCAGTCAGGAGGACCTAACAAGCATCAGGACTCAAAGGAAGTGCTGGGACTGCATGACCAGGTGGGAGGCTGGGGAGAACCTCTGCAGGGGTCAGCAAGAAAGAGTGAGCTAACCTGAAGCTGCATATTTCCTGACTTCCCAGGGAACTTTGCCTGTGAGAAAGCATTATGGTATGGCACTGAGTGAAAATCTTGGTAAATTCAGTGAAATGCAGCTCAAATTATGATTGTTCAGTGTGTCTCAGGAATCTTCCCAGGTACTGAGTCCAATGAACTAGTATTTCTGGAAGCTAGCAGACACTGGAATAAGGTACATGCCCCCAGGAACCTACCTGTGGGTCCTTGGAGCTGACAATATCCAATTTTACTGTGAGCTGACAATATCCACAATTTCACTGTGAGGTCTCCAGCGAGATTAGGTTCTAGCTACCTTTAATATTGGAGAAATTAACAGGAACAAAATGCAAGAATATGATTGTGATATGCAGTGATTTGGGAGAGCATCTGTAAAATTATTTCTGCTCACCAGGTGTGATCAAAGGGCTGTAGCAGATGTTAAGAGTGAGTGATTAAACTGCCTTGGGTTCTAATCAGGGTAGCGATTTCATTTTCCTAGCTGAGTTCTCAAAAGCTGATAGACTCTGTCTGCTGAAAAAATGGAGGGTTTTCTCTTCAGTATCTCAGGAGTCCTTGGGCTAAATGAATCCAGATTAGGACCACTAGCTGCTTCCAATATATCCCAAATTTCCCATCTTTCTTAGTAAGTATGGGAAATTTAAAGCAGTTCAGGAAGTCAGAGTGAAACCCCAAGGGATTTCAGAGACATTTGAAGTGGGTTGTTTGTAATTGTGTTATGTTTTCAGCTGGTTGAAAACAATTTAGGAAGATGAAAGTTCTTGGAAGGGAAGGAGGGATTTTGTGTGTGTGTGTTTATATTTTCAGACCCTTTCCCTAATACTTGTGGTCCTGTGATAGACATCAGATCTGATACCTCTCAGCACTATGTGCTTGGTACAGAGCATTCTGTTTTCAGCTGCACACACCGAGAGACAAGAGTTTTCCAGACAACAGCTCACCAGAGGACAGAGACGCATGATCCCTTTTCCTCTCCAAATTCTGTCAGGTATACCGAGGCATATCTAAAAACCTATGTATGCCTCAAGGCAGCTATCTGGGCTGAAAAATAGGTTGAAGCTAGGCAAGTTTGAGGATGAAAGTTCATATATGCATGCCCTGTCCTTACTGCTTCCTAGACATCAGTTCACACCCACTGTTCTTGCTGTTTCTCTCCTACCCAGGGCCATTGACTGATATAGGAGCATGAGCTGGCTGGACCTTTGGTCAGGTCTGGTATGGACAAACTTGTGGATCATAAACATCCTTTGGATCATTCTCACACCAAAAAAAGAAAAGAAAGTAAAATACAACCTCCCTCCCAGAAGGAAGAGGTCTGCAAGAGCCTAACTTTTATGGGGTGCACAGAGAGTGGCTCGAGCTGTGATTTTGCAATAATCAGTTATTTCAATTGCTGGCTTCCCCATTCTCCATCCCTTACTTGAACCACCTCTGGAGTTCAGTGAACTCTGTGCCAAGCCATGATGATAAATTATCAGAAAACTGAAAAAGGGCTTGTCTCGCTGTTGACATTTCTGCTCTGAAACTGCAGTCTTGGAGATCTGATGATCCCTGGGATCCTTGCTCATGTATTGAAGAGGGAAGTGAAAGCAGGGGAACAGTCCTTTTCAAACGCACATTCCATACTCTCAGGGAGAGAATAGAAGGGAGTGAGGCTATCCACAGCATGAGCTTCAATTTGGAGAGAGTGGATATGATCAGGATTTGGAAAATCAAGGCAGTGGGTGGAATGAATGCAGATTGCTGTTCTCCAAATCCTGCAGTACTAGAACTAGGGGGCGCTCACTGAAGCAGATAGGAGATTGGTTTAGAAAAGATAAAAGGGAATACTTTTGGAAAAGGGAACTTGTGGAATTTGCTGCCAGCAGAGGTTTTGGAAGCATATCTGCTTTCCAGTCAGCTGACTGGAAAGCAGACTAAACAGTTAAGCGAACTACGGGTTCATAAAGAGATACTAAAAGGGATGAGTAGGGATGTGCTCTCTAACATCCCTAATACAGTGATTGTGGATGCTGGAAGACAGGAACAGTAATGCATAGAGCAGACCAGCTTGCATGGTGTCTTTAAATAGCATCTCTTGTTATTGGAGAAAGGATACTGGGCTGGACTGGGTTTGCATGGCAAGGTTTTGGTAGTGGCAGGGCTACAGGGGTGGCTTCTGTGAGAAGCTGCTAGAAGCTTGTCCTGTGTTGGATAGAGCCAATGCCAGCTGGCTCCAAGACAGACCCATCGCTGGCCAAGGCCAAGCCCATCAGCGATGGTGGTAGCGCCTCTGTAATAACATAGTTAAGAAGGGTGAAAAAAAACGAACTGCACAATTGCAGCTGGAGAGAGGAGTGAGAATACGTGAAACAACTCTGCAGACACCAAGGTTAGTGAAGAAGGAGGGGGAGAAGGTGCTCCAGATGCTGGAGCAGAGATTCCCCTGGAACCCGCGGGGAAGACCATGTGGTCCCCCTGCAGTCCATGGAGGTTAACAGTGGAGCAGGTATCTACCTGCAGCCCATGGAGGACCCCATGCTGAAGCAGGTGGGTTCCCAAAGGAGCCTGTGAGCCCACAGAGGAGGAGGCTCCTGGCAGGAACTGTGGACCCAGGGAGAGAGGAGCCCACGCTGGAGCAGGTTTCCTGGCAACACTTGTCGCCCTGTGGGGGACCCACGATGGAGCAGTCTGTTCCTGAAGGACTGCACCCTGTGGAAGGGACCCATGCCGGAGCAGTTCATGAAGAACACGAAAACATGTGATGAACTGACCGCTACCCCCACTCCCCGTCCCCCTGCACCACTTGGGGGGAGGTAGAGAAATCGGGAGTGAAGTTGAACCCAGGAAGAAGGGATGAGTGGGGGAAAGGTGTTTTAAGATTTGGTTTTATTTCTCATTATCCTATTCTGATTTCCTTGGTAATAAAATTAATTTTCCCCAAGTCAAGTCTGTTTTTCCCATGATGGCAATTGCTGAATGATCCGCCTCCTTATCTTGACCCTTGAGCCTTTCATTACATTTTCTCTCCCTTGTCCAGTTGAGGAGGGGAGTGATAAAGCAGCTTTGGTGGGCACCCGGCATACAGCCAGGTTCACCCCACCACGTGAGGATAGCTGGATGTTGGTCTGACCCACCAGGGCATCCCTCGTGTTCTTTTCAAGGCCCTGGTTTTGTGTTCACAGCTAGGCAAGGACAAATGTGATGTTGGTAGGAGTTTGTATTTTATTTTTTGAAGTTGATATCTCAGAGTTCTCTTACCTCAGTGAAACCTGATGTTTAGCTGCATTGTACCCCATTGACAAAACATGTAGTTTTAGGACAATCCATATAGTATTAGCACTGAGAAAGGGGCCCTTAGATTAAACTATAGTCCTCCTGATGTTCTGCTCTTCCCCTGGGATCCTTCTGCTCTGTCTGCACAGAACTTGATGAATAATCGTATCCCAGGAAAGATTTTGTAAGCTATCGTGGAATTTTCCCCCAGGATATCAGTGTATTTTGGATTATTATTTGAGAGTCTTCTGCTGGAAAATGTGTATTGCAGCTGAAGGAGAGAGAGTGCCAGATTAGACAGATTACTAGGCATGAATCCCAACCCTTATTTGTATGAGTATTCCTTCTGCCTTTAGGTAATCACATTAACATCAGGAGTATTGCTTACATAAGTACTACTGAGAAAAAGTGGTGAACAGGCTTGAGACCTCAAAGCAATATTCTTGTTCCAGCACTTTCCCAGTGAGATTCTGACCTTGTTTCCTCTTCAGAGCTCATTAGAGTTGGGACATTCAGTAAGGAGGACCACCCACTACTCCTCAGCCTCCAGGAATGATTACCAACCCATCTTCTAGACCTATCAGAAGTAACATTTTTAACAGCTCAGACATTGTTTTCCTTCTCCTTCCAAAGCTCATCCCACACTTGGATACACGAGGGTATGTTAGACAGTACTATATTTCATGCTAGGTTGATTATGGAGCCAGATCTTTGGTCTCTGATGAGGGTCTTTTTGCAGTTCCTCCAGTGCAAACAAGCCAGAAACCTTCCACAGCTATGTGGTAAAGGAGCCCCCAGTGGGCGTTAAGACTGGTATCTCATGGTGGTTGTCATCAGGCAGCGTGGGTTAGGATATGTCTTCTGCCAAGCCAGCCTGGAAGAGCACAGCTCAGCGAGACCTCGGGGATCTCTCCTAGTAACAGCAGTGACCTAATTTGAAAAAAGAGAAAAAAAGCTATCTTCATTTTTTGTGGTTGATAATACCCAAAGGAGTACCACTGTGGATGCGAAGGGAGGATTATAAACATCAAATGATAGAAAGTGTTTACACATCTATTTTTACGTGCAATTAATCAACCTTGGAAAAAATGAAATAATTTTTATGTGTACACCTAAAAGGAGAAGCCAAGTTAAAGCACTTTTATAGATCAGCCCCCAAAAATGAAAATGTGAGAAAAACAATGCCAATAACAGTGCAACTTTAACTCCAGATTTTAAGCCAAACATCTACGAAGGCAGAAGTATTCCATGGAAAAATACCATATTCTTGCCATCGTTCTGACCACAGAGTTACACTCGTTATGGTAAAGCGATAATTACAGCATTGTGAATACAGTGCTGCAGACAATGGCCTGTCAGTGTTTTTCCACTATAAACCCTCAAGTGAGGTTTGCAATTTTGTGAAATACAATTATCTTTGGCTGGGACAGCCAGCTACGGTCTCAGCCCAAAAATAGATAATTTTTTTTTGTTGTTTCCTTTACTGAGTTGTTCAAAGTTCATTCTCTGGTACGCGTTAGAGCCTTCCTGACTGATTGCCTGCTTGTGCCCTCTCCGTGCTGTGATGATGTGTGGAGAGTTTGCTATAGCTGCTAGTGCATCAGTGCTGGGCTGTGATGCTGTCACCAAGTCCACACTTTGGACCAAACTGCCTACATTTGTACCAGGGCAGTCTGGGAAAGTCAGGACAGCAGGGTTATAGCAAATTAGCACTGACTAGCATATCCAGGCGTGCACAGCAAAACATGCTTTAGGGAATACTGGAGTATGTTATTACAGCTATGGAAGGAGGGAGAATTGGCCAGGCCAGTTAAATGGGTAAAATTGAAAAGATTTGTCTGTCTTACAGAAAAAGGAAATTCTGAGTTGATGTTACAAAAAAACCCCACCAAATAATGAAAACCCTATAGGATTAGTGAAACTCTGCAACATGCAAAAAACACTTGTACAGTTATGATTTTGATTCTTTAGTGGGGCTTAGCTAAGGCTTATCGCTGTCGTATTGTGGTAACTGAGGTTCAAATCCAGCCCAGTTTGTTCTTTTCACAGACAACTCAAAGGGAAAATATGGTGCAAACAGTGAGTGCTTATTCCCAAATTGAAATATAACAGCATGTTTAATTACAGGTGCTAACCATGTAACATCTGTATATAAAGTCCTGGGAAATACGTCTGAAATAACTATATGTGTAATGTCTTACTTCAAAATAATTATTTTGAGACAAATACTGCATGCATTTAAGGCATCTCACCTGCAGTTCGATGTAATTCACTAAACGTGAATTTATCCTTTACACAAATTTATTCCATGTCAGTGCTCTGGAAGAAGACAAAATCCTTGTGCTACAGAGATCTCTGGTTGCTTCAGCAACTTGTTAGATGTTGCAGGGAAAAACTGCTGAGTTCACATAGTTTAAGATAAATATGGATCAAAGCAGTTTATTGCTTTATTGACAGTATGTAATTAACCAGCAATCACAGAACTATGCATACAAGAGCAGTAATGCAATAGGTGAACCATACTGGAATTTTCTAAACAGCTCTCTGTAACTAGTCCCAAAGCCTTCTTAGTGTACACATACACACATGCAGCAACTCATGGACACACACATGGACGGAGTAGTATGCACCCCCTCCCTCGTGGGCAGTATGGGTTACAAAAACACCCCCCTTCCCAAAGATTGCAGGTCTCCCTGTTTACATGTGCCTCCTGCGGGAGATGCGGGTCCTCCACCTTTGTGCAGACCCCTGCAGCTCCCTACAAGTCGTTGGCTGAACCACATGCCCTTGAGAAAGCTGTTTCCCCTCCCAGGTCTCTCCCTCCTGTTAGGAGTTTTCATGCTTCTTCTATATTTTTTTCCAGTCTGACTCCTGCTTTGTGTCAAGTCTCTCTGTAATTCCCCACTGACTGGTTAATCTGACTGATGGTCATTCTCTGTAACATGATCGGTTTGGGCAAGTGCTGACCAGGCAGTTTGGTGTGTTTGATCCACGGACACACTTCGGGCGCATCTTTATCTTCACAGGTGACATTACCAATGCCATTTGTCAAGGGGGGGGGACTGTGCATCCCCGCCAGGTCCGTAGTGAGGGAGAGCCATCCTTGGGAGACGTGTGGGCCATGGGAGCAGGGAGAGCACTGGAGCAGCTGCCTGCAGCCGTGTGTCTGACTCGGCTCAAACCAGAGAGAGTTGTGATGTTCTGGATGCATCCCACACGGTTGAAGGTAATGATAAGTGGGCAAGCAAACCTATTTCCAGACTCTCTTCAGGCTCCAAAAAGCCAAAAATAAAATTAACAGTTCCTTTACTAAATGTCTTTTGAACACCTATTATGATTCTCAATAAGGGGATCATAAATGAGACGGAAGCAGCAAATTGGATCATTGGAAAAACTGTGCAGAGAGGCCATCTGGGCCTGGTGCTTTATGGATGGTGAAGAATTTACGTTTCACACTCCCACAGTTTCCATTTTCTGAGGTGATAAAGACATTTGGATCATTTTATTTTTTTAGATGTTTTACATAAAAATGAAGAGCTGTGATTGAAACTGGAACTGGAGTCAGGAAATAACCAGACTGTGTACAATGTGGTAAAGCGCTAACAAATGCCACGTGTTACATGATTAATTTAGTATAAATGCCAGTTATGGATTTGGTTTGTCAGCAGTTGGCTCGGGTTTTGTGATTACTGGCCAATTGCTTAACTGATGATTTGATCTATAACAGAATCCTCAACTTTTGGGAATGGAAGAGAGTTGCATTGATAATTTAATGCATTAAGTGTACGCAGAGCTGTTAGCTTCTGGAAAGGATGCAGATAAGTTCGGGGGTCTTAATGTAACTGATGAATAGCCTTTTCTCTCAATACAGCATGATTTATGGTGGTAAATCAGGGCCGGGGGGGGATAGAGCTGTGTGACTGCTATTGTTTCAGTATGTCTTCAGGCAGCACTTTTGAATTGCAGATAGACACGTGAGGAAAACTCTGGGTCTGACTATAAATACAGCTGCAAAGTATGGCACCGCTCTTGCCTCTGAGTCAATCTCTAATCGCTGTTCTTGGCATATCAGCACTGGGCCATAGGGAAGGGCCATCTGTCAGAGGTAATTGAAAATGGAGGCACCGACCATCTGTAGGTATTTAAGCTCTCCTGACATTTTTTACAAGCTGAAGGATAATCCAGTGCCATAATTTATAGTGTGTCTACCTATTATCCTCTACATTTTTCAAGGGAATACAGTGTTCTTGGTATTTTGTCTTTCCCTTCTGTGGCCTGTCTCTTTATGTCACAAATTTGTTTACCCCCATCTCTGCAATTCTCTGTTGGCTGAAGTGACCCCTGTAAATCTTTGTAAGTTTGAGATTTATTCAAAAGATGTGCTATGTAAATTACAGGTCACTGTTATTACTGGAGCTAAAATGCAAGCAGAAGCTTCCCTAAAGCCTTAGGATTTTGAGTGGGCTAAAATGGAATTCAGATCTAGTTTCTACTTTGCAAAAGTCAATGAATGCTGTATTCCCTTGCTTTCTGTTATGCACATGGTGTAAATCATTTGGCGAATGCAAATGCCAGCTCTGTTCCAGAGAAAAGGTGTACAGATGTGTACAGGTACTGTGCCTGCAGACCTCCTGTATGTGCACAGCTATAGTTGGTTAACAGTAAATAATAGTGTATGCTACTTGTAAGATCAAACTCTTGATTCCATTAAGAAATTAAGCAAGATTTTAATAATAACTTTACATATTGAACAGTTGAATTTTACACACCCATTTCTATTTAAACATCTATTAGGTGTGTCAGTGTGGAGGAAACCAGCTCTGTCACATGCATGAGCATGCACACATACACACACACAGAGTAAGTTTGGTTTCTTCCAGAAAAAAAAAAAAAAGGTTGTTTGAATATTTTATTAATTATCTTTGTAATCCGGACATTTAAATACTGCACGTGCTGAGCTCACATGGAGAGAAAGGGAAGATGCAGAGAATTTTTAATAAAAATTCAGTCCCAGCAGGGTTTGAAGCACACTGCTTTGAAATACAAAGCCAGAACTTTATTATCCGAGCTAAGCAAATTTTCTGAATGTATACAAGGTGGTGTTATGGTAAGCGAAGGAAGCCTGTGAAGTTGCCTGGAGTTGTTTGAAATATACCGAGAATAAAAAGCAAAACACATTTACATTTCAGTGGATGGTCAGCAGACCTCAGAACAGAGTCCTTTTTTCTGATGCAGGATCTGCAGGGACACAGACTACAGGGAGGTGAGGCTAATGGCTCGTTTGCTGCGCAGGCTTGTGCTCTTTATAGGCGAACACTGCATGAGCGTTAGGGAATGAGGACGTGAGTATGGGAGGCCGTACGGGGCACAGAGCAGCTGAGCATGAAGGCTATGTGTTTGCGTCCCATGGGTGGCAAGGCGGGAATATGCAAGAGTATTCCACCCTTTCCGCATAACATCCTCCTCTGCCATTTTCTCTTAATACAGAAGTACCAGGAGGAGAGTGGAGGACGTGGCAGTTGCTGAGAAGTAGAGAAAGTGGAGACTGCCTGTGGCATGCTCAGCCCCGGCACCTTAAAGTAACAGTGGTTTTGGCAGAAGCAGTCTTGGGTCCCGCAGTGTGCTGGGGCTGCTGTACTCTGCTCACCAGCATGAAGCAGTGCCTTTTGGACCAGGACTGCTGTGACCGTCTGCCTGTTTGTTTTCAGAGCTGGAAGCTGGCAGTAGTGCTGGCAGCAAGGGACTTTGTCACCTCCCTGTTCCTGCCACCCCAAAAGCCTGCCTCTAAAGTCCTGAAATGACCTGCCATAAAACATCTATGATTGATAGACTTGCTCTTTCTTAGGGTAGAAGTGTTCTTCAAGACACCAACACCAGAGGCCCAGGATGTAGACCAACTGGTTTTGCTTTCCAACAGGAAAAAAAAAAAAAAAAAGGTCTATCTGGATTTTAGCGATACTTTTCCTCCCTAAGGAGCCTTTTACAGTGGAAGTGACTGTGTGGATCCTGTGTTAGGATAATTAGTCAGACACCAGCTAGCTATCAAACTCATCACTAGAGTATCTGAGCAATTCATAGGTACAATATTGCCTCACAGAAGCTACTGCTGTCTGTCACTGCTGCTGTTCACTGACTCCAAGGGAAGGAGTTTGCACTTTTCTTTCTTAGGGTTGATTTGGAGGCTTTATAGAGGAAGGAGGTAAAATTGGTTCAAAGCCTTAAACCACAGACTATGCAAAATGTTTGTATTTCCAGCATGGACAATCCTGATCGGATTCATGCTTCAGCTATGTTATCTCTAAGTGACCATCGTCTTTTGGGACTGTAAGTGTCTAACCTCAGCCCAGTCTATTAAAAGCTCAGGTGATCTGAATTCCCTTTTTATTGCTTTGCATAAAGCAGCATTTAAGCTGCTCCTGATGACAGTGGTTTTGTGAGGGGAAAAATAAGGAAGTAAATTCTCACTCTTGTTTACTATATCAGCCTCTTTTTGAGAGAAGGTTCCGTGCACCCACATTTAAATGTAACTTAAGGTTCTTCTTCCTTCCTATTTTTGAAGCTTACTGTTCATGTATTTTATGGAAGACGGATGTTACTAGCACAGAACAGTGTGGTTGTTATCTATTATACCATGATATATTTACTGAGAAAATTTTAATAAATAAACCACAGGCTTGAACCTCTGAACCCTTCTAAACCAGCCGATTCCCATGGGGGGTTCAGGAGTTTTTATGGACGGATACTGTGTTCTCATGAGAATTTTATTAGAGCTCATAGACTCGAGACTGACTAGCAAGAGAATTTATGAGGTTACATGGGAACTATCACATCTTTCATTCCAACACCCTAAGAGTTTATAAAATGAACCCTTCCTTAAACTGTGTTATTAAATAGAAGAGTTTTAATGCAACTTTAATGAAGTATCTAATGTTATCAATGATTTCTCATCAGTCAGTGCAGCTGGTTAATTTTACCAGCTTTTCATTTTTCAGTTATCCTGGGTTAGAGAGTTGGGTAAAGGGTTTTTGCTAAAAATTGAAAAAAGGCAAGGGAGGTCATAAGTTACTAAAAGCATCAAAGAACGCTTGTCAAGACGGATAATAGGAAGGGCGAATAGTGTCTGCTATGTATTTGCTTAGCTTCTATTCTGTTTACTCTCTTGAATACTCTCTAAAATTCCTCTTGCTATTTTGTTTAAATTTAGAACAATGTTGAAGTTCTGTAGCTGCTCATTATCCCACTTGAAATTTAACTTAAAATGTTATTTTGCATCATGTAGTTCAGCTGGAAAGCTGCCCAAGCCAAGAATTGAGGTCTGTGGTAGTGAACTACAGAGGAAGTGGTCTAAGCAAGACTCCCTTCTGGGGATATTCCAACATTTCATTACATTGTGTGTACTAATGAGTAGAGCAAAGGACTGAGAGCCAGGAAGGGCAGAGTTTTAATCAAATGACTCATGATATGGCCTTCAGCAAAATACGTGACCTTGTAATTCAGCCATCTTAGCTATAGCAGTGGGTAAAAATAGGGGTTCAGTGTAGCGTTCAGGCAGACACACAGATGTGCCTGTTTCAGCTGTGTTCATGGTCTGCAGGTTTTTTGCTCAGCTTTGGAATAGACACCATGGGAAGACAGAAGATCTCCTTTCAGATACTCCAGAGAAGCTCAAATCTATGTTGACATGTATTCTTCCTTGAACAAGAGCTTTTAAAACTGTCAGATGGAGGTCAGTCCTTTGCTCAGTCTGATTCACCTCTGAGGGGTCAAATTTGTGTTAGGGAGACCAGGCACAAGGCCAATGAAGGCACCCATTGTGAATGGTGGGTTCAAATTGGATGTGCTCCTGGTGCAGTTTGCCCAACCAGGTAGAGCTGGGAGTCTATAAAGTCTGCACAGTTTGGGACACTGGAGCTCAAATAATGTTCTTTAATTGGTACATGAAGGGCATCAGATTTCCAAGTGGCACTGGGAACACTGGCTTGGGCATCACCCCAACAAACTGTGGTTGTTTAAGATGTCACAGGTCTTCTTTTAAATCAAGGATAGATCTTGGGTACTTATCTAGCTCTGCTGTAGTTAAGAGCAGCCTGCTTCTGCTGCCACTTCCTGCAGGTCCAGCTACATGTGTTAGTCCTTACGGCTGTCTCAGATCATAGTCCCAGAGCTCCACTTGGGGACCTTAGGGCTCTCAGCAGTATGAGAAAACATTCACCTGTCCCCAGAATTCTTTTGGATGGAAGGTGCCATACAGAAGTATCAAGAAAAGCTACCTACCCTATTTCTATATATTTCAGACCCTGAAAAAGGAACAGGACTGTCTCATTTTACCGAATTTGGAGCCATCCTTTTTTTTCAGTCCCACATTACATATCTACCCGACTTTCCTTCAGAAATGGGACAAAGAAAACCTGGTGAGATTTGACTGCTTACCTGATCAGCTTTCAAACTTTATAGCCCCGTTGTGATGGCAAAGCACAGAGAGTCAAAGCATCCTTGATTCTTAGTCTACTGCCTTAGCAGGACTGCATTTTTTTTGACGATTGTTCAAGCACAGGGAAAACATAATAAACGCGTCTCATGTCTCTAATCTTTACTATGTCAGGACAGGAAGGAATGGGCAAGTTAGATACTCTACTGCCTTTGGTAAATCAATTGATCTATGTATTTTCAGATGTTTATGCAGAACAGGTTGACTAATCCCCTTGTGCTTCAGAGACAAAGTATGCCTGAGCTAACATTTCACTGATCCTGTGAAGATTAAAATCGGAGGAAATAATAGCATACAAACAGGACTACAAATCATTGAAGTTACTTAGTAAGAGAAAAGCACTAGGTTGGCTCAAAACCAACCTGGAAAGGCTCTTTGTTGAAGTTATCAAGGTGACAACATAGCCAGATATAATTTCTAGCCTCATTTTTTATATCTTATGTACTTGTGTGAGTTTGTTTCTCTTCTGTTTCATATTACACATTCACTGGATTTCATATTTTTCTTTTTTTTTTCATTTTTTTTCTCATTTTTTTTTCATATTTTTTTTTATATTTTCTGTTTCATATTACACATTCACTTTTTCTGTTTTGGTTTGTATGAGCACAGCAGTTGGAGTTGGATCATTATTTCTCAAGTTCTGCAGCAGTTAAGAAGAAAATGTAGAAACAATTTCAATTTGCATGACACTAGAAGAGAAAAAGCTTTGAAAGTACGGGGAACTTATGAAGTCAACTCCTGGCAGTTTTAGTGGAAGTTGCATGCTTTTGAACATCTCCATAATAAATAATTACCATATGGGTGATTTTCTGTCTCCGTAAAGATTTGCATTATACCCTGCTTGGTTCTCCGTGCAGTGCCTAACCATTCTTATTACATAAAATGGTCTTAACATAAACAAGGACCAATCAATGTAAGTCCAGATATTTTTCTCACCAAAACTTGTTCCTATAAAACAAATAGGAATTTAGTCAGTGGTCCTTGGTACAATGTCAGGCCTCTGATGGGTTAATGAAAACATTCTGGTTTTCTTTTATTCTTTAACAAGAACTTTATGTTTTTCTCTTTTTATCAGCCCCTAGCATAACAAACAAAAAGAGGTTCATTTTGTATCTCTGAATGACCATCAGGTTCTCATTGGGATATATTGCAAACAATGCCGTAAACTGTTAGGAATGGGTGAACAACAGTTTTCATGGGGATATTTGCTGCCTCTGGCAAACAAAAAATTGTTCCCCTCATAACAGATAGTTATATCGGCGGTTATCTGTATCCTCTTCCTGCCAGCCAGTGCCCTAGCAGAGGTGGTGGCTTCTGAGCCCGTATCTCTACTAGCACTGCCCTACTTTGTGCTCTAAACAATTATTTCAGGCTCTAGTGAATGTGTATTTCCACAACAGCTGGCCTGTGAAGTGTGCCTGCTGACACAGAGGCACGCTTTCATTACCCTGTTCAGGTTATCATCCCACCGTGCTGCCCGTTTGCCAGCCCTGACTCTGCTGGCTTCTTAGGCTTCTTCAACCAGTGCTACAAACACCAAGCTTACTCATAATTGTTTAGCATTTTAGAGTTAGTTTTAAATGTAGGAAAACAGATTTTATTGCTTTGACCTCGCCAGGAATTCTGGTTGCAACTTATGCTCCAAAGTGTGTTTCACTGTTCTAGATATTTTCTAGTAAGAAATTGTTTGACCTTTCTCCTATCTATCTGTCAGTGATGAATCTCTGTCCTAATCTAAGATTCTGGTGCCCTGTTTTTCTGCTAGTAAGAAAAGTACTGTTTTTTCCCTACCCATCCACAACAAAGAAAAAAGCTGAGGACCTTCTCTTAGAAAAGTTCAAGCTGAGAGAAGGGATGATCTGAGCATCCTTTCAACGTGGAAAACTTCAAATGAAAAAAAAAAGAAAAATTGGGGAACCTCTAAAATAATGTTTTCTAATGATGTGTTTTTCAATTGGAGTTTGGATTAAAGGAATGAGAGAAGGAAACTCCTTTTGTTGAGCTAATTGATGTCGTGGAACAGCACAGGCATGTTTTAGAAAAACTAACCAGCCATTTTCCTTCACAGCCAAAAAAGGAAAACCCAAGGGAACTGTTGCCTTCCTAATTGTGGAAAAGTGCAGGAGTGCAACTCAAACATGCTTTTTCCATCTTAATTTTAGTCATGCATTATAGTTTAAACTTATTTCCATAGTGTGCAAAACAGTAGAGAAATTTGAACTCTAGGTCATGGAAGAAATACACATGGATATTTGCAGAAAGTGTCCTCATTGGGTGCTGCTTCAGAGTGTCACTAACATTTTTAAATTCCCCATCCTTAGGACAATTACTTTGTAGAAAGCCCATTTCATCAAATATACTTAAAGTTTTTAAAATATTCATTAGATATGTCTAAAAATATCATGTGAGAAAACCTGTTTCTATTGGCACTGCCATGTTATTCATCTATCTTTTCAGACATGTTTTTGTTGGCATTCTCATCTATGTTTGGCCTCATTTTTAATGAAATTTTAACTGCTAAATAGTGGTTATCTGGACACAAGAATCAAAAGTAGTTAAAGTTCCTCAGAGCTAAGAAGAATAGACAGAAGTACTGCTCAGCATTTTACACAGTAAGCTGTGGAACAATGAGCTATAATTATCGCCTGTTAAAAACAGCAAAATAAGAAATATGCCAGTTGAGATTTGAATTTGGCAGCAGTTCAAAAAGTTGAGAGAATGAGAAATTGTGGAAATTTGCTGCCTTATTTTTCCCTTCATGTCTCTTCTATGTGAGATTTTTACGTTGTGTGCAGATGCTCAAAATTTATTTGCTCTAGAAGCTCCATCTTCCATCCCCTCATCGTTAACAGTGGTAGAGTGAAGCCAATAAGAGAGGCTCAAAAAGATGTTCATTATCATTATGCAGGCAAAACATCTTTCAACCTAACTTAGTAGTTGCATACAGTTCAAATAGATGTGAGGAACATCAGCATCCTCATTTTACAGATAGGGAATTAAAATAAAAAGATGGCAAGTGTATGGCTCATCTCACTGACTTGAGCTGCATGCAAGCTAGACGTTTAACACTGAACTAGTTGCTTAAGCTCCTTCCTTAGTGGAGACAGATAGTCCTCAGTGATTTACCCCATCTGTCTTAAAAATCTATATTAGAGTGAATAGAATGGGTTGTTCTTTGATAAGGCTCTTGCTCTCTCTCTCCATTGACTATAAAGGAAGGCAAAGGTGAAAATTCCTCCAGCCAATTCCTCCACTGGTGGTTATGATCAAAACTAGCATAATTGAAACCCCAGATCTTCATGAACCAGTCTTGATCAGTCTCAGAAGAAGATTGGCCAACCTCTGCTTATAAGGTTTTCTTCAATCTTTACATGCAAATTTTAAGCATTCTTCAGCCCAGAAAGAAACTGGTGGGATGATTGGGCCCAACAGGTAGCAGCTGATGGTTTGTACTCTTCCTGGAGGTGAGTAACAAGTAGGGTATGCAGGGGTCTGTCCTGGGACCTATCCTGTTTAAATCTTCATCAATGACCTGGAGGAGGTGGGGGAGGGAGGGCATTCTCATCAGGTTTGCAGATGACAACAAAGTGGGGTTAGGGGAATGACCAACTGGTATGCTTGAGGGCAGGACAGCCAGGACAGCCATTCAGAAGGACCTAGACAGGCTGGAGAAATGGGCCAACAGGAACAATAGGAGATTCAACAAGAACAATTGCAAAGTTGTGCACCTGGGATGGCAAACATAAGGCAGCAATGTGCCCTTGCAGCAATGAAGGCTAATGGTATCCTGGGCTACATTCAGAGGAGCATTGCCAGCAGGTCAAGGGAGGAGATCCTTCCCCTCTGCTCAGCACTGGTGAGGCCACAATGGAGTGCTGTGTCCAGTTCTGGGCTCCCCATTACAAGAGGGTCATGGACATATTGGAGCAAGTCCAATGAAGCGCCATGAGGATGATTAAGGGCCTGGGGCATCTCTCCTGTGAGGAAAAGCTGAGAGAGCCAGGACTGTTCAGCCTGGAGAAGAGACAGCTCAGAGGGATCTCATGAATGTGTATAAATACTTGAAGAGAGGGTATAAAGAAGATGGAGCCAGGCTCTTTTCAGTGGTGCCCAGTGACAGGACTTGAGGCAATGGGCACCAACTGCAACACAGGAGGCCTTATCTGAATGTCAGGAAACATTTTCACTGTGAGGATGGCTGATCACTGGCCAGAGAGGTTGCAGAATCTCCATCTTTGAAGATACTCAAAAGCCATCTGCACATGTACCTGGGCAACCCACTTTAGGTTACCCTGCTTGAGCAGAGGGATTCGACCAGATGACCTCCAGAGGTCCTCTTGAACCTCAACCATCTTGTGATTCTGTGAAAAAAAACCCTGTCAGTGATTCAGGCTGAGGCCTGACTGCCTGGGGGGCAGCTCTGCTGAAGAAGCCCTGGGGGTCCTGGTGGGTAGTGAGCTGAACCTGAGCCAGAAGTGAGCCCTGGCAGCAGGGATGGACAACAGCATCTGGGCTTGTAATAATAAGAGCATGGTCAGTTGATCTGGGGTAATGCTTATTCCCCTTTACTTTGCACTCATTGGACCTCATCTAGATTAGGTTTTGCCCCGTCTTCCCCTTGCAACACATAGATAAACTGGCTGCCAAGATGGTCGGGGCTGGAGCACATCCTATGAGGAGAGGCTGAGCTGGGCTTGTTCAGTCTGCAGAAGAGATGGCTTCAGAAGGACCTAACAGCAGCCCCCAGTTCCTACAGGGAGCGTGTCAAGGAGACAGACCTATGCTCTTCACTGTGTTGCATAGTGGGTGGATGAAGGACAATATCATAAGTTGAAATGAGAGAGGTTCACATTGAGTATGAGGAGAAACCTTTTCCCTGCAAGGACAGACCAGCAGTGGAACAGATTGGCCAGAGAGATTGTGCAGGATCTATCCTTGGAGATTTGCAAGAACTGCCCGAGCAACCTGGCCTGACCCCATAGCTGACCCTGCTTTGAGGAAAAGATTGGGCTAGAGGCCTCCTGGGGTCCCTTCCAACCTGAACTACACTGTGACTCTCAGTACTCTGACTTCTCCTTCGTGCTCTTTCTTCTCATCAAGGCCAACAATGTCAGATGTTATGAGGAGAGGAGCTGAGAACAAAACTGAACATTATGCCACTCTCCTAATCTACATGACCCCTGAGTTACTGAATGCTCTGCTTAGTTCATCTCACCACACTACAGAGTAGATGTAGGAGAACCAGGAAAGACACAGAAAAGAGCACTGTGAGGAAAGACTAAATAGGATAGGTTCTGCAGCTTGAAGAGAGATGCTGGGTCTGGATGCAGTGCAGGCTTAAGAAGTGATGATTATTGAGGAGATGCTAAAAAGGGAATGATTAGTCACTGTTTCTTGGAATACAAGAAGTAGAGAGCACTCAACAAAATGATCAGGCAGCAAGTTTAAAAACAAACAAGACTTGTTCATGAGTGTATAACAACATTGTGGAAGATTTTGTGGAGGCCACAAGTACAAGTAGATTCAAGAAGCGATTAGATGAGTTCATGGAAAATATATCCATTGGTACACAGGGATTTGGATTAAACTGTCACCTCAGGAATTTCCTAAATGGCTGTTTGCTGGAGGTCAAGAAGACATGTCAGGAGAAAGTTCAGCCTATGCACGGCCTTGGTTGTGCCCCTGTGCATCTGCTGCTGTCCACCATGGAGGAGACTCCTGTGCTGGATGGACATTGGCCAGTCTGACAGTTCTCATTACCACCTCACCAGTAGCAACCACAGCCTGCTCCTGCTCCCTGATGAGGGTGGATGAAATGGGCAGGTAAAGGAAGACACCCCATGTTCTGAAGGAAAAGGAAGCCATGTCAGAGAAAGGCTCAGGAATTAGGAGACCACACTTGTTACTGACCTGGGACTGCTGGATAGCTCCAGACTAGCAATTTTTTCTTTCTTTTTGTGCCACATTATCCCCACCTATAAAATTAGTCTTTTTGAATCTTCTGTGGGGGTTATTAGCATTAAATTATTAGTAACCATGCAACAGAGGAGGTGCCATCTGAATGTAAGAAAACACTTTCACTGTGAAGGTGACTGAGTGCTGGCACAGATTGCCCAGAGACGCTGAGGAGTCTTCATCCTAGGAGATATTCAAAAGCCATCTGGACATGCTCCTGGGCGTGTAGGTCACCCTGCTTGAGCAGGCAGGTTGGACCAGATGACCTCCAGAGGTCCCTTTGAACCTCAGACACTCTGTGATTCTGTGAAATAACAATATTAGTAAATATTAAATATAATTAAATTGTTAGGACTATTCATGTTAAGCTATTGAACCTGCCTGGAGGTTCAACTATGTGCCTAAGAAAGAAGGAGAGCCGCTCTCTGTTTAAAGGGAGCTTTTAGCCATGGTTTTTGACATGACTAATATCGCAGTGCTCTATGTAACCTACTCTTTTATGAGGATTATCTTGAACTGTATTTGGATGCTTCTTGAGTACACGTGGATGAAATCACAGCTGTCATCCACCAATGTCTTCTTTGAAATGTCTCAGCAGGGCAGAATAATCCTAAGCAAGTATATTAGAAGACTAGATAGCCACCTTATGTTCAAAGACAAGTGCCATGTTTATGCAATCATATCTTCCTCTCCAGCACGCTGGGCACACAGCTACTTTCACTATCTGTGTATTGTCATCAGCTTCCGTATTTGGAGCTTTGCCTTTGTTCGGCTTTGATGCATTTATCTGGGCAGATGCCCTTAGCTGAGCTCACGAACACAGCTGTAGCCAGACAACATGGATTTTACCCCAGGGAGAAAACAGAAGTGTTTGGTGTGTCGGTAACAGGTCTCCAGCTGTGGACTCCTGGGTTTACACCTGTCCCTGAGTGATGCTCTGTGCTTGCGCTGCAGACACCTCGACCAGCCATTGCAGTGGTACCCAAGCCATGAGTGCAGTGTTGCTAAATTATCTTTCTTATTACATGAGTTTTGCAACCTCAGTACACAGAGTTATTGCACCTGGTTGCTTCTACAACCCAGGTTTATGTGGATACCTCTGTATTACACTGCAATCCGTTCAGCAGATACCCTCAGGTGTACGCTCGGCATGCCCTTACTGCTGGCCAGGGCGGGTTTTGCATGACAGTAGTGATGCTGCTTTGCAGTTGGAAGAGTATAAGGCAATGGTGGCTTATCCAAAATTACTAGATAGGAAGACAAAAGGTACTATTTATTGCTGCTCATAACAGAATGAGTCCCTGAAACATTGCAATTTCCCATTGTCCATTGTGTAAGATTTTCCATTGCCAGTTAACCTTTTAATTTTATTCTTCCCTAGACAGAAAGGGTCAGGAGAATAAAAGAAAAAATCACTTTTATCTCAGGCTTTACCCCAAAGCAGCGTTACCATATAAAATAAGTACCTTAGCTCCTAAGGCATAGAGATTCAGGTCCAGACAAAAAGATAGACAAGATTTAGATGTGTCTGTGTGAATCTGAAAATTACGCTTACTCTGCTGCTAAATTTGGAAGATTCAACAGGATTGTAGTTTTATTAATTTCAATGCATTACCTATATGCAGGCAGGTATAGATGTTTGTACCTACAGACACACACATACATACATATAGAAAGAGAAACATATGCAACAACTTGACAAACTTGAGCAGCATCACATTTGGTTCCCAAAGAGTGGGAATGGAAAGCAAAGGTCCCTTCTGCACCAGCTCCGGCTGTGGAGTCTCACAGCGTTCCCTGGCACGGAGTGAGCTTCTCGCAGCAAAGAGAAGTAACTGCTTTTTTCCTTGAGAAGCTGCTTCTGTATTTTACACAAACACATTAAGGTTATTTGGAATGTGTGTATTCTCTGTGAAATGCATCCACCTTATTTAAAAGCAAAGTTTCATCCTTACCCCATTTTCAGTTTTTAAGATTTAAAATGTATCATCAGGCCTGTGTGAGATGGCAAGCTGATGACAGGCTAACAAGACAATGTATAGACAAAGAAGGAAGAGGAGGTTTAAAGATAAAATGCTGGTTTTCTGTGTGTTTGACCCCATGCCGAGCTGTAACTTTTTGTTTCTTGCTTTAATCTTTGCTCGGTATCTCACTTGTTATTGTAACTTTGCCTAATTTTTCTCTCTCTTTTCTTTCCTTATGCTATATCTTCATATAAATACAAAAAGCACAGCAGTAAGCATGAAAACCAGCAAGATCAGAATGACTTCAGTTGCCTTACAGCAGGGGTGAATTTTCTCCCCTGCCATAGGCCGAGCAAAGGAGAGACGAGATGAGAGGGATGGATTTCTTTAAAGTAATCAAATGCAGACTTCTCACGTTCATGCAGCTTTTAAATCATCAAGGCCATGGTGTTTATCTGTCCGCTCTTTCTCACTGTCCATTGCTCTTATGACCAATGCTTTGGTTTTCTTGAGCTGTACTTTATGTCACATTGAAATGATTAAGGGATGGTTTTCATGGTGCAATTCCTTGATTGGGGAATTAATACTAGAGGCACAGCTTTCTACGGATTTTCGCGTTACTTTGAGAAAGCAGAAATGAAACTTGACACAAACGGCACAGTAGCATTATAAACCTACCTGGCAGCAGTAGTTTCCCAACTTGAAACCAACGCCAGCAGTGAATTAGGCCCCGAAGTGTAATGACCTGAGTAGGAGAGGGAGAGCGAGCGCCCTTTGTATGCAAGCCAGGGACCGGTTGCCTTGACAGTCAGTGAGAGTCACATCAAAAGGCTGTTTGAAAACCCTGGCTTTTAGAAGCAAAGATGGGAAACAACATCTTCCTTCTCTAGCTCTGGAGTTGGGAGACAGAGGAAACAATCGCTATTGTACGGATAGAGAGTTATTTGAATTCTGCCTGCTACCTCTGTGCACCTGATCAAACAGCCGGCGGTTGAAAGGCTGATGCACCTTCCTGCCTGATACGAGCGTGATAAAAATTGTTGCAGCTGAAACATCTGAGAGCACAAAGCTCCGAAAAAAACCCCAGATCTCAGGGAGGAAAAGCGAGGCAACACAAAAAGAGTCCTAAGTTGGGACCCTGTTGTTCTGGCCTGCACAGGCTTTGGAGGAAGAGCAAGGGGAGGAGAGAAAATGGCTTTTCTCCAAGTATGCCCTGGATGGGCTGTACACAAGCACTAAAGAAGACACACTTCCATCCCCACCTTTTCTTTAATATAATCTTATCCCTCTACACTAGTGCCTCAATCCCATGTACCCCTCTCCTATTAACAACACCCTCTCAGTCCGGGATCCTACTCTCCTACCTGTTACTCTGGCATCCCTAACATATCCCAACCTCCTCCCTTGCTTCAACAGCTGGGATCCCTTATCTCACCTCTCTCCACCCATATTTCTCCCGCATCAGCCCAAGTTTCCTACTTTTTGTGCCTCATATCGTCTCCTGCAGCCAGACCCATGGTGCAGCCGCAGCGTCAGTGGCCTCCTGCCGCAGGAGCAGGGTGAGGAACACGGGTCTGTCAACTGTTGGCTTGCATGCAGGGCTCACCAAGACAGGAGTTGCCACCAAAGTGTTACACGAAACCCTAGCACCCTATTAACCAGCCTTGGAGATATTAAAACCCCAACCGGACAGGCTCCTGGGAAACCTACTGTAGGTGACCCTGCTAGGTGACCCTGGGCTCAGACTAGACAATCTCCTCGGCTCCCTTCCCACCTCATCCTTTCTGTGAGTAGGTAAGCACTGAGCTCCATGATGTGAGGGGCAAGAGGAGGGAAATGAAACTAACTGCCCTGTTCAGAGTCATTAAGGTGGAGTCTGAACTACATCCCCGAGTACCAGACCTGTTTTTTAACCACTTGAGCATGTTTGCTGCCAAAATGAAGTCTCTGCGCAAACCTTGGTATATTTTTCCTCTGAGAAAAGGCAGACAGGAGAAAATATTACCTTCGGTGAGACACTTGGCCAAGGACAGCCCCCAGCAACCTCCTGCTGGGCAGCAGGAGCGAGATGCAGGGGGACTGCCGGCTGGGGCATGAGAAGTCGCAGGAACTGATGGAGGGATGGGAAATGGCCAGGACACGCATGGGGACAGGTGAAAAGCTGGAAGCAAAATTCCAATTCAGCCAACACGTACAGTCCTGACAGCTCTGGACAATGAAACATAAGTCAATACAGCGTCGCCAGGGCAGAGTGGGAAAGCCGTGCTACTGTCTCCGTTCATTAGGAAAATGAACTCTTAAGCATTCCTGCTATGAAAAATATATCCATTGTAAAGTGCAAAGGAGCAATTTATTTCAGTAAAGGAGATGGAAATCCTATTTAAGGGATGGTATATTCATATCCCCATTATAATCTGCTCGAGGTAAAAGATAAAATTGCTGCATTTTCACTGGCAATGTTGTCAAGACAACTTTTCCTGCAGCTATTTTGAGAAATTTGTAATACTGTGCAATTTAAAAAGACATGATTTAATATACTTCTACGTTGTATCCACTTCTCAAGTCCTTTAGTCGGTCACGGAGCAATTTCAGCTTTACAGCCATTTCAGTGTCGACAGCAATTCTGATTGTGTGTTAGCAGCAATGTGAAATGCAGCGTGTGATGCCCACTGGTCCCTGTCACCACTGGGGAGAGCTGTACTCTGCATTTGCAGTATTCAGAGGCTGGTGGAGACCCACGGCATGGCCAGCATCCATCGGGCTGGCCTGGGGCACCAAAGGCCACTCAGCAGGTCGGCTTTGCAAAGCCAGCCTTACAGGGCCTGCCTACCAGCTTGTGTTGTTCTTTGGTTTTCTTTTGATTTTTAAATTACCATGGCGGAGAGGGCATTTGAACACTTGAAAACTTTTCTCCAGCTGGAGCCAAAAAAGAACAGCTGTACAGAAACTGTGAGGGGATACGTTTACCCTGGTGGCCTGGGGACTTTGAAAGAGCTTTGAGTGACATAAGGAGTTTTGAACATATCTAATGGGGATTATATAGGATGAGCATGTTTCAGATATTAAATCATTGTGACTAAATAAGGCTGGATTAGACGCAACTTGTTATGAATGCATGTTAATAAACTGCTGTTTGGAAGCCTTACCCTGTTAGCAGTCACTCTGCTAGCAGCGTTACCAGCCCTGCGAGCTCAGCCATCAGAAAGGTGACTGACATAACTGACAACCTGGCTCGGATACCCATTGTTATTAAATCTGGTTCTTTAATTTTGCTGGCGCATTTTCCTTGGCACAGTCTGGCAATTAAGCTGCTGTCCTGCTGACCCAAGTACAAGCCAGGGAATAAACTAAGGCGAGGTAAGGTGCTGCTGTGCTGTATAACTGCCTCACGCTAGGGACTGGACTGACAGTGCTGTTTTCATAAATAGACATTGTCTCCCTAATCCTAATACTCCTCTGTCTTTAACAAATTGCATCAGCAGATTCTTTGAACAAAGGGACAGATGTCTGTTGCGTTTCATAGCCCAGAGACAGATAACGTGGGACAAAGAGGAGCTTTGGGGAAAAAGGCGATATAAATGCAGGTTGTATAACACAAGTTTCCCCAGACATCTGTAGCCCCAAATTCACTTCTAGTACCTAATGTGGGACTGTGGCTAGTGGAGGAATACATTGCTCTTGCGTAAGGATGCCGGGAAGTCGCGCAGGCGGCTTTATATGCTGGGCTCTGGAAAGCTCACGTGAGTCTACGGCGTGCCCAGCCTGCCCATGGCCGCTGTGCCAGCAGGTCTCCTGCTGCTCCTGGCTCTAAGAAAACCATACACCCCGCAGAGTTTTCCCTTCACAACACATGAGCATCTAGCTTAAGGATTATCGTAAGCTTCCTCTTCCTCGTTTTGCCACTTTGTACTATCTGGGTCCTGATATCTTTCAAATTGGATTAGTCTCTTATTCTTGCCGGTGCCTCTGAAATCAACGAAGTCCATGTAGTGTAAGTGATGGTGAGACTGTGCTACAGAAGATTAAAGAAATGCAATGGGTTTTACATACGAAAATAAACAACCAGTCCAAGTAACAGTATGTAAGCCAGGACACAAAAAGCACAAGGGAAAAGCAGGTGGGGAAAAGAGTACCCCAAAGTGAAGAGAGGTAAAAGACAGAGGGAGGGGGCAAGCTAAAGTAACAGAAATAGCAAGGATACAAGAAAACACCACACAAAGAAATACACAGTGTGTCTGGCTAAGAGAGCAGTGATCTAGAAACCACAGGGAAGGGAACAAAAAGAGGGAAGACAGCATGAAGTGAGGACAGAAACCTTTAGGACAACTGAACGACAGAGAAACAAAGTTGAAAGCTGAGAGTGTGGAGGCTTTTCCATAAAAAAAACAAAACAAAACAAAACAGAAAAATGTAATGAAATTGTGTGCTGAATTCATCCTGTTCAGGCTCATTTTCTCAGCAGCAGTGATTACCGCAGCAACCAGCGATGGAGGAGCTCTCAAGGTCATCTCATCTGACTGCCTGCAGAGCAGAGAGCTTCTCGGAGCCAATAGTGTCTTTTATTTGCTTCCCCCGGCTTTTAATAACAACTAAATATAAACCAAGCTGTTGGCAATATAAGTTATGTTCTCTGTGAGCAGTAAAAGCATGTGTTAGATCCTGAAGATAAGGGGTATGGTGTGGTGGTGAGGGAGGCTGTAGGCTGCAGTAAGTGTATTAGGGAGGCCAGAAGTTACAGTGACTGCCTGTTTCTAGAGGGGTGATCCTGCTTTGTCTGTCCTTCCACAGTTCACTTGAGAAGACAAGCCCCCAATGTGCTCTGCAAATAAACCCAGCCCTGTCGTAGCGCCCAGTCCTCTAATGCGAGACTAGACAAATTCCTCCATTTTCTGCTCTGCGGTTTTCTTTGACCGTGAGCTGCGCGGATAGAAATATGCACAGCTGCCTATGGTATGTTGTTGAGTACACACCAGGATGCCTCGGACGTTCTGGCTCCGCTGCAGGTATTTCATTATATCAGTTTGAGAAACACTATTATAATGTAATATAATACAGCCCCGCTCTCATCATGCATCACTCTGCATGGAAAGTCAAACAACAGGAATGCTTAGGGATCGTTAACACCGCAGAGCAAGTGATCTTGCTTGAGAGGAGAAATAAAACTTATAACAGTCCAGTGACTCAAAAGCTTTAATGCAAGTTTGTTGAAAACTGGGTAGGACCAACTTACTCCGAATCCAGTGGGAACGACGTGCTATGGCTGAACACCGCGCAGAGTCCATGGCCCCGGCCATCTCACTCTGCAGAGCTTTGAGCTTGGGTAATGGTGGTAAGCTTGGTTGGGTTTTTTCTTGGTCATCCTGTAAGCGCACCACTGACTGCCCTGAAATGCATTTTAGAAGTGTCCAGAGTAAGGTAGAAATAGATCTAACCATGGTTTAGATTTTTCCTTCTAAAAGTAGGCACATAATTGCACTTTCTGGGCTTCCTGTTTGCTTGGGCAATAGAAATGTCTGGATTAGAGCATGGCATTTAGTCATGTACTTCACTAGATGCAGTACATCAAACATTGCCTAACACGACTGATCTTTTGTATGGGAACATTGCTAAATATAACTCAGCTCCTGTCGTTCTCCACAGTATAACACAAGTAGCTCCGTATCAGCTGGATATATCAACAAAACGCAGAGGAAGGAGACTCTACGAGAGGGCAGATCTCTCCCTAGCCCCATCCCCAAAAAGGAGGAGGGTGGAATACCCTGTGTGAGGATGTCAAGACAGAGAATCGAAACCAGGCACACACGGCAGGTGCTTTGGTGTGGTGCTTTGGCAGCTCAGCTATCATTTTTAACAGCCCGCAGGAGGGTGGCATCCCCACGTCAACCTCTGCGCCCCAGGCCAGGAGCAGAGGACGGCAGGAGGGGACCCCTCTGCTCAGGGGTGGCTGAACCGCCTACAGCCCTTTCCCCTGGGCTGCAGGAGCTGAGAGGTCTCCTGTGCCCTGGTGGAGGTAGAGGGACAGGGACCAGTGTCCACCTGGCTCAGCGCTGGCAACTGGCATTGCGGATATCTGTGACTGAGCTGCTCAGGCTGTGCTCTCCTTACATCCAGCAGACACAGAATCATAGAATCATAGAATTGTCTAGGTTGGAAGAGACCCTTGGGATCATCGAGTCCAACCATCTACCCTACTCTACAAAGATCTCCCCTACACCATATCCCCCAACGCCACATCTAAACGTCTCTTAAACACATCCAGGGATGGTGACTCAACCACCTCCCTGGGCAGTCTATTCCAATGCCCGACCACTCTTTCTGTGAAAAATTCTTTCCTAATGTTCAGTCTGAATCTACCCTGTTGGAGCTTGAAGCCATTCCCTCAAAAATTACCCTACGTTCTCCTACAAATAGACCTTGAGCTTGTTTGGAGGTTCTAGCAGGGGAGCGCAGCTACCGTATACCCTTGACCGATGAACGGTACGTCTCTATCGGGGAAGGTCGTCCTCTTCGACCGAGCGCGCAGCTTCGGGAGGGACGCACATGGAGCGGTGAGGGAGGAAGGGGACACCCGCCTAGCCAGCCAGATCAGCCGAATCAACCCTGGCAATCAATGGGGTGACAGATGTCGCAGCCAGATCGCCCTCACATCCGTCAGAGTCAATATAAGGAATCAGGCTCAGCTCCGCTTCACCTCATCCTGGAATCAATGCCTAAAATTGTTTAGATGAAGGAACCACTGGAAATGCATTTATCTCCCGAGTGACAGTATAGGGAAGTAAAAGGGTTTGGGCTCCTCTGTCTCCTATAAAGGAGTCCGGATCAGCTGTAACTGTGTACGTTGTGGATGTCTTAAGTTATGTGATGCCAAATGCTTTGTCTGCTCAGCTATAGCTCATGGGTGCACTGATCACCACCCACAAATTTAAATCAGACGCCCTCTTTCTAGCCGGGACAGCCAAGAAGTGAGCGAAAGAATGCAGGGAGCTTGGCACGGGATCCACAGGCAAAACAGTCCTCACTAGGGATCCCTCAAAAAGGGGAGGAGAAAGTCTTTGATTTTTTTCTGGAGGAGATGAAAGTCAGAGCACAGGGCTCTCTCTTCCTCTCCCTGGTTTTGCCGCAAAGTAAGAGATGGAAGCGGGGGAAAAAAGATAGTTTGTTCCTGTAGCCACAGGTTAGTCAATACTTTGAAATGGAGGTCCAGCTGATTAGGCTCTGTGTGGGTAAAGCAGATGTAAAACACCCAGCTCATGAGATGAGCAGTTGTTTAGATACTTACTTTGTTTTCTGAGGGCGCTCAGTAAGCATCACTGGGTTTGTGTTGCCTTAATCCGCGGCTCCCTTTGGTTCAGATTGCATCTCACTAACCCCGACACTGCACACCCCCGAGACCTTTTTGGATTTATTATCAGGCTGGGGAGAATCTCAAATGTAGAAATTAGTCCACTGTGCATTAAGGGAGTTTCCTACATAAAGCATTGTGCATTAAGGCTTGTTACTCTGTCACTGCTTTCTGAAAGCAGCTAAAACAAAGCTCAAAACTGCTTCACATATTTTCAGCAGGAAACCATAAATCTTCCCTGTCGTTTTGGCAGCCCTCTTCCTCCTCTGCCCTCCCATGAAATTCTGTTTTCTAAATTGATTTCCATGGTTTATTTCACTGTGAACCTGACTTGCTACTGCTGCTGGTTTCACGTATTTTACCGTCCCACAGGAAAAGGAGCAGGGAAGTTGTGTTTTTATCTCCTTCCAAACGCAGAGGGTTTTTGCCAGTGTTGGAGGAGAAGCATCATGTCCTCTTGCACCACCCCTCAGGACCGAGGGCTCCTTGGAAGGCAGATCTCTTACTAAAGTTTTGTGACCCTGTGAGTGTAGACCAGCGTAGATCTGTCAGGTAGACTTTCTTGGGCCTGTCCTGGGCTTGGCACATACTGCACGTCGCCTGTGATCTCCAGGGAATGAACCTGGTGATGCTTCCCTCACCCTTGGTCAAGCCTGGTCAGTGAGTTCCCGGCATCTTCTCTCCACCGGGGACAGCACTGACTGTACGTGAGGGTCGGCTCACAGCCCCTTCCCTCCCCTTGCTATTAATGAAGTGGAAGCGGAGCAGAGCTGGTGTCTTCTGGTTCACCACGAGATGGTGGTAAACGCTAACGCTGGGCCGGTTGCCGGAGCGTCCCACCGCCTTCCCTTTCCCTCCCTTGGCAAAACCCTGCCGGAGCGACAAATTTATGCTGGGCAGCCGCAAATGCTGGCAACGCACTCTGTAGCCTAATTTTCTCTCCTGTTATAGTCCCTGCCCTGGATATTCTGACTCTATAGTCCCTATCCTGGACATTTGCACCCGTGTTCCCAGTGCTGCTGTTATCCCTGCCACTAGAGTTTGGGGTTTGCTGCCGAGGTCCCTTCCAGCCTTGTTTCTCCCACGCGCCATCTGGCATCACGCAGGGAAGGAAAGATGGCAGCTCTCCCCTGTGGCTACACCTGGGGTTTGCTGGGGGCAAAGCGGGATGACCTGCAAAGGGCAGGCAAAGGGAGCCCGTCCCACAGCCCCGGTTTCCCAGCGCTCCGGCACAGGACTCCTCAGGGAATACCTGTCTTACAGAAAGCGCCTTCTTAATATGTATTGACTACCTTAGAGTAGCCACCATGTTACAAAAGCTGTGCAGGCAAGACAACTCAGGGTTCAAGCTTCATAAACCGCACAGAAAGATCTGGGGTTGACCTTTTCACTGCAATTAACACCAGCATGTCCCTTCTGCATTTGCAGTTTAATGTGGAAAAACATGGAGAAATGGAAAAAAAAAAACCCAAAACCCAGTCCTCACGCTGAAACACACGTGCAGTCCCCTGTATGTCGGTGTGCCCTGCTGCGGGCACGCATGGGTGCACGCTGGCCGGAGTCCCACGGGCAGATGCCACGAGGTGCACTGCTGCAGTCCCTGAGCTTGCAGGGACAGGAGGTGTCACCCGCTGGTGACTGTGGGCGGCTTGCTGAGACGATAGACGAGTTTGAGTTCGTTTGCACGGGGAAAAGTAGTTGGTACCCCTGTGCTCATCGCTGCAGCCTGGGCGGTGATGACTTCAGAAGTGACGTGAAGACAAACTTTCCCACGGCAGAGGAAAGGCGGGAGGGAGCCCCACAGGACCGCGCCAGCCGAGCGCTGCGGGAGTGGGTATGAGCAAGGGGAGGCTCGTGTCAGGCAACCTGTAAGACAGCATCCACACCGCCATGTGTCAGCTGGGCCCAAATCCCGGGGTTTAATCCAAGACGCAGGCTGAGCCGCTGCCGTTGTGAACAAATTAGGTCCTAACAAACACTGGACGAGCTGCTGGGCTCGTACTTGCTGCCTCCTGACCGAGACCTCTGCTGTTTGCCTGAAGCTGCTCCTTGGCTCTGCTCCTCCGCAAACTCAACAGAGTCGCTGAGATGGCAGGTGGTGTAAGAGGACCTCTTTGATCCAGCAAAGAGAGGGACGTGGGACTTGGCAGAGCGCTGGGGTTTTACAGCTCTGCCTCTCACAGCCGGCTCGCGCAGCATAAAGATGTAAACTCCAGCTGTCCTGGCAGGCCGGCCGCTTGTCTTAGGGGCTACGGAGGATGCTGAAACCCCAAAAAGGAGCCCCGTGAGCCTGAAGACACGAGCTACGTGGCTGCTGCTGAACACGTAGTACTGGCACACTGTACGACTGCGGAACTGTGTGCTGCTGGGTCCGCTTAACGACAGAAATCTTTTTTTTTCTTTTTAATTAAGGGCTGCATTCTTCCCCTGGCCTTAAGTCTCATGTTTCTAATGCATTTTATGATCAAAGTCTCACACTTCTGCCAGGCAGAATTTGGTAATATCAGCCAGCCAGTTTGGTTATAGCCCCACGGACCTCACCTGGGTGGCAGGACTGGTTCTGGGCACTTGAGAGACACATCAGCGCTGGACGATGAAAGTATACTCCGGAACAGTTGTTAGAAATTAATACTCAGTGGAGCAAATACAGTATTTACCGACACGAGGAAGAAAAACACCTGGATATCCTGTACATGACTTAGCTACACTCTGCTTCAGCCCTTTGGTTTAGTTAAACCTTTATAACCTCATTAGTACAGCAAAGCTGTCTTGGCGTATTATTGGGGTTGGCTCAAGGAGCCCAACTTCATTACATGGAAAGCAGAATCTGAGATATGCACAGCCATAAAATGGAGTCACTGAAGACACCCAGTTAAAAACAAAGATCGAGCCAAATCTGATCCAAACCACAGCCAATCCCACATCGGTCCTCAAGTTTGAATTTTCTCAGAGTTCAAGGCTGAGGGAGGGAAAGAAGCAAGTTATGTACATGGCTGGTAGCGCGACCTGGGGTTAGGACTGCCCAACGCATCTTGCCGTCTCAATCCTGGGTTTATTTTGCCTAATCAGCAAATATTTACACCAAAGCTTTCCTTGCCAGGTGTGTGTTGAAGGCTGGGTTTTCTTCAAAGTTTTCAGCCAGAACAGTTCCACATTTCTGAGAGCATCCCTTTTCCATAACCTAACCATGGCCAGATGTAAGACAAACAAAAGCCCACATCCCCCTCCCAATACTTTGGCAATCTTCTTCCAAAAGCTGTGGGGCTTTTCTTATTGGAAGAGAGACTTGGAACTGGACAAAAAAGTAACCTTACTGCTGAGAGGGACTTTTTCTAATCTCAGTGAAAAGTCTGTCCCAAGTTGGCCAATTCATAAGGCTTTGGAAAAAACCCAAGCCAGCTGTAGCTCACACGTGCTCACCAGAGGCCAGCTAGAGCTTGCAGGCTTCGTTCTCTGGTGAGTTCATGAGCATGGGACATGCTCCGGGACCCGGAGCAGCACTTCCCAGCAATCGCAATTCCTAACTTCTTCAGGCCGGAGCAGCTCTAAATTCAGACACTCAGAGTCGAAAGCATGGAATTTTAATTTTTTTTCACCTTTTTGTTTCCAGGCTGCACGAAGGACGTCAGCTGAACTGAATTCAGAGGAGATGAGACGTACAAGAAGAGAAGATATTTTGGAAAAGTAGACTCGGAGCAGACAGAATGAACCCTGGCAGAGAGCTGGAGGGTCCCAAAGCGTGCGGAGACTGAGGGGAGATCGGAGGACAGAGAGAAGACTGATCCGTGGCAAAGCAAGGATCCTGGCAAGGCAACGGTGCGCGGGGAAAAGGTGTGGGGGATCTCATTTCGGCCCCTCTTTACACATTATTCTGAGCTCACTTAGGAACACTTGAGTTCACTCAGGCAGCGTTCCCATACCTTTCTGACTACGTTAAATAAAGCTGGTTACGAAGACAGAGTCACACATTTCCTCCTGATGCTGTCATGGTGGATGTAATAAAAATAGCTCCAAAACATCACAAAACAAAGTGCACATTGAACACCCCCAAAATGCAAGGAAGAGCGTTACCATTGTATTGCAAACAGAAAACCAGAGCCTGGAAGTATTTCCCAATTATTCAATCCAAGAAATACATTTGCTCTATCAGGAGACTGCTATATAGGGGTGGGTGGACGGACTTTATATGTTCCCGTTGCCTTCTACAGCAGATGCAAGTCCTAAATTCTTCTGTGCACTAGACTTAACTTAAGTCAGGCACCTAAGGAAAAAGGGGTGCAAAACTCTTAAGTGCGTGTGGAAGAATCTGGCCTGAGCTGAGGAAGAAGGGAGAGGGGAGAAGGTGCAGCCCGGCAGACCCTTATCCAGTTATTCTATGGTATCGTTTGACAGAAAAGTTATACCAAACTTCGAGGGCTTGGGAGCACTCCTTCCTTTCCGGGATGTCATAAAATTTGGAGAGGCTTTTTCTTCTAAAGCATAAAATTTATCCTACTAAAAAAAAAAAAACCCAAACCAAAACGAAAAAAAAAAAAAAACAAAAATAGAAAAAAAGAACCAAAAAAGGAATGTAAATCCCCATTTACTTCAGCTGAGCCTGGTCTGGCCCCCGGAGACGCTGCCTCTGCGGTGCAGGCTGCGTACACCCAGCGGCGCTGCCAGTGCCCACCACTTGCTCTGAGATTCCCTGGTCAGATGGGCACCTCGTCACCTCCCCGTGACTGCAGCTCCACCATTTGGCTCGAGTTCCCGTTCCCACTTTCTGCAAGGGCTTGTTGGTGGGTCACACAGTTTTTATCAGTGTGGCCAGCGTTCTTGGTTACGGGACGTGTCCCTGCTCGCACCTTTGCTTTTATACATGTTTTGCTGCCAAAAATAATTGTTGGTTTTAAACCAGCTCCGAAAGCATCAGCTGGCTTTCCGAAGGGATGCAGAGGCCAAGCCAGCGACAGCAGCCACTTGGCATTTCCAGTCCTGCGGTGCAAAAGGGGATGTGTTTTAAGTATTGCGACTTCTTGAATCTCTCGTTATCTTGTCCCAGAACAGGAGTACAATTGAGAGTATCAGGATATGTATACGCAGTCTCTTATTACTGTTTAAACATCGAAAACAATACCATATCCTGTACTGGCAGGAGTACTATTTGCTATGCAAAATTATTTGTCAGCTGTTTGGAATGCCTTTCCTTTTCTGGACAATAAAATCACTATTTCTTCAGCAACTTCTGCTTTTCTGTCTTTTTAAACAGCAGTGGGGATTATGTTATTCATCTATAGTTATTTCTCTCTTGTTAGAAAAGCAGGTGGGCCTTGGACTGCAGTCGAGTCCTATCTACAAGTGCGTGGTTCCAGAAAGAAGTAATTCTGTGTCTTAATTTATCCTCCCCAGCTATAAAAAACTGTGTTGTTTAAAAACCTTTTCAACATTCATCGGTACATGACCACACTAACGCAATCCTTTGTGGTCAACAGGAGCACCTTGATGTCAAACCAACTTCTTTTATACCTTGTCTGACAAGAGGTGAAGACTTCATAGTTTATAGAAACCAAAAAGCGCTCATAGATTATACAGACTAGGGGAAAATTTTTATAGCCTCTTTATCACACAAGACTTTAAAAGACTCAGGTGCAAACTGACGTAAAGGCAGTGCCATTTTCTGGATCTGTAATGTTTCTGCTAAAAGTGCAATGTTAGACTATAGGAGATGTAAAATGGCTGCTAAAACATAAGCGAAACCCTTAACAAGGGACGGTTATGCATACAGCATGAAAAGTAATTTAACTTAATACCTCCAGTTCAGGTTTCAGCCTTGAGAACTCTGCATATCCTTTTATTTGTGCCTAACGATGTTGTACAGCATTTGATACTTTTGGGGATCATTATGGTGGTAACTCTCCCATCTTGGCCAACTGCAAATTAAATTCTCTCTCGCTCAGTTTCCCCTGTGCTCCCAACTGGATGAAATAGTTGCACAGGCGAGTCAGGCCAGGGGCTGGCTGCATCCAGAAATTCAAAATTGCTTTGGCAATTTCAGCCTTTGTAGGCGTCGCTGACAGGGAAGGACGATCTTGGTGTGGAGAGCGTGGGACCAAAGCAGGGGGCATGGCGACAAGGTCTGCTGGCGCCCACGCCGGTCAAAGCTCACTCCTAACAAAGACAGACGCTTCAAACATGGCACTTTTAGGGCAGAACCCTTCCCCTTTTTCTCATATTGTAACCGCAGCCTGGAGGCTACAACCACAGGCACGCTGGTGTGGGCATGCAGGGTCATCTCTGGTTCCACCTCGTCCCCAGGGTCACCCATTTTTGGGTGGAGAATGAGCCAGGGCTGAAGCTGAAGGCAGACATCTGTGTACCCAGCCGATGCCTTCAGCACCGGTTACAGCCATGCTGGTCCTACAAATCTCGAAGTGTTTTCTGACCTTTTGCCAGAGCAGCCTAAAGAGGTGAAAAGCCGTGCTACTCCGGATAGCTTGGCACAAGTCCCTGAGGAGATGGGGTGGTGGAGGGAGTACCATAGCTCTGGTCCTCCTCAGGCTGGGAGATGTTGAGGCCATATCTCCTACTTCCCGTTCCAGTGACTGGGCTTTGATGCCCTGAAGTAGGCATCATTCTCCAACTTGTTGCCCATCCATGCATCAAAGCATGAATTGAGCCTCAGCCCACCTTTTGGAGGGGCTCTCTGGAGAGAACACCAGGTCCTGGACACTTTGCAACCAAGCCACGTGGGTTTTAGGACCTTCCTCTTCCCAAAACCCTTTGTACTGGCAGCCCATGATGATGACTGTCTCAGGCTATGGTGGTGGGACTGGGATTTGAGGGGCCTGTTTATTGCAGAGGCTTTGTGGGAAGCCTGGCAGCTCCAACCAGCAGCTCCGGCTGCTGCTGCACAGCCAGAGGACCAACAGCAACTTCTGCCCTTAAACATCCGCGTCCTCTGTAGTTATCTCTGGGCCAGTGGGGCAAACAGGTTGAAATGGCTCCAGTTCGAATTAGTCATGCGGGGAACACAAACAGAGGCATCAAAATATCCTTCGAAAAACTGAGTTCCCACACGAGCTGAAAGGGAGACAGAACGGCTGTGAAACAGTTTGTACAAGCATAACTAATGCAGTTTTCACATTAAAAATACAAGCCAGGAACAAATCATTATTTTTCAGGGTAGCTTCTAGTCTTCACATTTACTTACTGCCGTGCAAACTGTCAGTGGAAAAGCAAGCTCTGGCAGAAGCTGGAGTGAGATCCATCTTGGATGTCCAGTCCAGACTTACCAATAACCCCTCTCTGAACAGCAACATCTACTTCCAGCCCACCAGCAACAGACCCCAACCTCTCCGGTAGTATTTGCCCACCACATGCCAGTCCCCAAAAGGAGAATGTAGCTTGGAGGTGGGTACTTTGGGTCCAGGAGGAGAATGGAGGAAACCTGAGATTCACATGAGTGCCTGAAAAGTGATGATGGGTTCCTCGTTAGGAAAAGAAGAGTCAGTCAGTGCAGGGTAGGGCTGCAGATCTGGGACTGAAAGCAGACAGGTAGGAGAAATATTCACCACGCTGACAGGGAAATTGGTCCCTACACGGAAAACAAATCTGCCCTGGAATCAATCAGATGTGGTCATGCCTGACTGGAGCTGATGTTTCTAATCTTTTTTTTTGTATTAGATTATCATTGCTATTCCTTCTCTGGACTTGCTCTGTGTTTTGCTTCAGTTCCGTGACTTTTGCCATTACACAAACTAAATTTTTTTTTTTTTTTGGTCTTATGCTCAGCAAATTGTGCAACATGCTTCACTGGAACGACCGAGCTCCAGAGACGGGCAAGAACATGAAACAGATGAGGACAGGAGAAACCCCATTGTGTTCACTTCAAGCCCTGTCATCAGAGCCACTCCACTTAAAAGGTGACCTAGAACTGCAGGGTAGGACCAAACTGTGTTTTCCATATTTATAAAGGAAAAGCCTTTATAAAGCAGGTGCCAAGATCTTGAATGTATTAACTGGTTTTCCATTGCCTTTCTGGGAGTGGTTGAAATTTCTGCCATTATAAGTGTTTTTTATTTGGAGCTGGTGGGGGGAGAAGTCTCTTCCTCCATTTTTAACACCAAGCCAAAAATACCAAACCTGCTCCCGGTCACCTTCGTTATCCAATCCTAAAATAGTTACCTCTCTCTCCCCCAAAGTGGGTATATATATTCTATGCATGCTAAAACGCCAAAATAATCAGGACCCAATTTTTAAGTACTAATAAAACAGTTTTACAGGTATGCTACGTTCTACTGAAGGGAGAAAACCCAACTATTAACACTAAGAAAATGCTTCAGAGGAGTCAGCAGAAGAGCGCAGCAGGCTGGGGCAGCTGCAAAGCCCAGACCAGGCACGGAGCTTCAGAGAACTCGCCAATTCTGGCCACTCGCTCTTGTCTTTCCCGAGTGATCGCCCCTCCCTTGTCCTAACCAGTCTTTCTTCACTGTAGCATCACTCAGTGCTTTCGTTTTCTGTCTCACTTCACTTTTTGTGTTCTCCATTATTTAAGTTAATGCCTCCTTACTAGCCCAATTCCTTCCACAAAGGTAAACACAAGAATAACGTTGTGGAACGAGCACATAGTGCTGGTGTTGCCAGCTATAAAAGGTTTACATATACGTTTATGCATGTGAACTGAGCCGTACTTGTGTGGAAGCAAAGTGTTTTTTTATCAGATCTACTCATACAGCTGTGAAAATAAGTTTTTGAGCGTACAGGTCCCTCTCTGATTTAATACGTCACTAAAGCTTAGGTGGCATACGTTACCGAGAAATACTCCGTGTATTTGTTTGCAATACCTCTGCCCACCCCCCGGGCCCATCCGCTCTGCCAGTGGTGTCTGTGCAAGGCTTATTGCCGCGGAGCCGGACTCCTGGCCAGAACTGCAGTACTGCACGTTAACGGGCATCACTAACAAGCAACAAGCGGTGCTGGCATTCCCAGGTGGAAAGCTGTTCCAATTCGACCGACCTGGCCGTGTGTTGCATTGGAACAAGCACAAACTGATTCTAACACATTTTTTAGCTGCATGGAAAAAAAAAAAAGAAAAAGTTGTTTTCTTCTCATTGACTGCTTCTCACACAAATCCTTCTGCCAAGGACTTAAAACCACACTCGTAGCCTTTTTGTAAGCAGTTCCTGTTAAGCCGGTTACAAACATAGAAGTGGGGAAAAAATAGAACAAGTAGACAGGACAGAAAAGTTGAATGAGCATTGGCTCTTCTTATTTTAATGAAGAAATATTTCAAGTTAATATCAGTGCATATTTAGAAATAGCATGTGATACTCCCAACGTCAAATACATCAGCAAATTACAGTTTCAAAACTTTATAAATTAATGGCAAGGGAAAAGAAAATAATTAAGATTAACATAGATAATAAGGTTCAAAATAAACATCATGTTTGTTTGTAGCACTGCGTCAATTATATTCCTGGTACTTAAACAGCGAGAGAGATCCAGTATTTCGTGGTAATTAGGCTCTCCAAAATAGCAGTTATTCTTCTACAAATGAATTAAGCAGTTTGCATTTATTTTTGATGTATAACTAAATGTTATTCTTAGCTGTTACAAAGAAATTTAGTCATGTCAGAGTAAAATTTCATTCCATGATTGAAAAATCACGCTAACTGAGGAACGCTGCCTTCTGGTTATACCCACTGGAAGCAGTCAGCTGAGAATAGGAAGAACTACATGTGAGCACATTTGGCTGTTACATAAAATAGTTGGGGTTTTGTTTTGTTTTGTTTTGATTTTTTTTTCTGGTTTCACAGCCTTATAACAATACTGTTTTTCAACATTGTTCCCAGTCATTGTTTTTAAAATGGTTCATCAACATATCCTGAATCAATCACTGATATAAATAACTCCAGTGACAAAATCCATTATGGAAGGACACAGAACTGCAAACTGAACGTTGTACCGAACGATTTTAAGGTGGAACTGTAATTACTCTATAAAATACTGTAAAAAAAACCCCACACAGTAAAAGCAGTATCTTTAATTAACTGGCAATGGTGGAATCTGAAAAACTGAGTTGTAATTTTAAGAGACATTTAACTCACAATGGACTCTAATGCAAGACAAATTGTACTGAAGCTAAAAAGAGATGCACATTTAAAGCTTGCAAGTGTGATATAAAAATATTCTCTAGTTCTTTCACTTTGATACAGGGAATCTAATTCCCTCAAGGAAGAAGATAAAGTACATCCTCTCTCCTACCCCACCGCTGTGCATATAGAATATTCCCTTGATATCAGGAAATGGTGTTTCCCCAACAAAAATACCAGCCATGGGAATCACAGACTTTCTGGTAGAAAGGGTTTGCTGATTTTGCTTTTTGAAGTGTGTTTTCAAGCAGGTGAAATACTGACAGGATATGCATTTCTTTCACTACGCATCTATTGTGCAAATCGTATACATCAACCCCGTGACTTCAATCCCAGTGCAGTCTGCATCGCCTAGAACGATTTGAGAAACTAGTGTGACATTACAGCACGGAGATGAGTGCCAGATTACAAAACATCAGGCTAAATCAGATTAGTAGGAAAAGGCACATGCTTCGGATTTAGCAGGAACATCTGAAGGTTCCTCGTTACCATACCCTTACGCTCCCAAACGACAGTTTGCTTCCAGAAGTTCCAGAGGTTAACAGGAAACTTCTGAGCGTTCACCACTGCTTATGGCACGTACACACGAAAGGTCCGTGAGCTCAGCTGAAACTCTTGAGGCGCTAGGGATAACGCAGACACAAGGTAGGCTACAGTCTGGTTAGGCCAGAAACAAAAACTTAACATTTCATCATTATACTGCATACGTTCCTTTTATGCACAGCTACAGGGTGCGCAAAATAAGCTGTTTGCTCAGTAAAATTTAATGTTTTGCATATGTAAAATAACCAGCTAACACTGTAATATAATCAAAAATCATGCACTAGATAAACAGAGCTTCTTCCCCATGAACAGTAGTTCTCAGGAACATTTTATTCTGCTCCAGGTAACGCCTCGTGATTTGCTAGCTTGCATAGTCCCTTTTAAAGAACACAGTATTTAGCTAAAACTGAAAAGCAAAATTAAACAAAAAAAAAAAAAGAAAAAAAGTTTTGATTTTAGTTGCGAGACAGCTGGGATCGGTGCATTGCAGCAGCTCAGTTGCATCTAAGAGTAACGAAAATTCAACATGAATATCAGAATAATAAATATATACCCTAAATTAATCTCTGTAAATACATTCACCGGTCCAGTTAAGACACCCTTATGCATAACTCGTACTTCATCGAATCTGCATTTAGAGATGGATATTAGTTCATGGGGAAAGCAATTTATCATATGACTCGGCTTATCTGTCATTATTCCAGCAAAAATCAGTAGCAAATTTGAAAATCTACATTTATTTTCCCCAGACCAACCACACAGAGCCTTAAGTCACAAATTCTATTATTTCCGATGTTTGATCAATAAGGCTTTATTTACACTTTTTTACTATAAAGTCAGGAAAAAGTTTGGTGCAATGTGCAAGAAAAGACTGCACATTTCACTGATTGGAGACTAACATCTGCTTATGGTTTAATGCTAACCCACAGGCAGCCAATTAAAGTCCCATATATCCATGTTTTTACATAAAGTTTCCTTCCAGATTCTGTCAGAAGCATACTAGCAGTCAGGCCACCTAAAAACAGCAAAGATGGCAAAGTTTTCTTGAGGCTTAGTTTGGAATGAACACTTTTTCCAGGGAACTTATTTCTTCTTTTAGAATCCTTCGCATCATAAAACTCTATTAGTAACCTAAAAGCAGACAAAAGGAGACGGTCAGTTATGCATTAGCCTAAAAAGTTTTAAGCAACTTACTTTCATCCGATAACTGCTTCTAATCACACGTTATTTAACAAATGATTTAACAATTCGTAGCAGCTTATATGAGACAAGTTTAAGCAATCAGTATGCCTTAAGAATACGAAGTGTTCAAAGTACCATTGCACGTCAGGGTACTCAACCTGAACCCTTGGGAGCAACAAAAGCAGATTTTTCGGAGGGACCAATTTTAACACTGAATATAAAAGTTGAAAAGAACCCTCATCGTTCAGCATTTAGCAAATAAGCCCAGAGTACTGGGAAATATCATAGGACAAAATACACACAGGTATTGAACACTGAAGGCAGGGTAGTATTATCTTCATTAAATAAACTCGTAACAAACACGCAAGAGTAAAATGCTACACTATAGGTTTAGTAGTAATTTTTTTTTCTCCTAGTTTTGAAAACCAGTAATAAATGGATTCAAAAATTCTGAGGTTTTGTTTCAAGTATCTCTAAATTTTCCCTACAGACTGCTTTTGTCCCAGGAAAGATGTTCCAGTCAACAGGAGTCTACAATGAAACACAGATGATCAGGGTTCAGTTTTGCTGGTCTTCACCAGGAGACTACTTGTGGGCCACTGGACAGCCTTTTATTTCACTTGTCTATAAAATGAAATTCAGACTTTCTTCCCTCTCAAAAGTGAAGAAAGGAAAAATAACTTAGCAATCCGGAACTTCTAAGACACTTTAGAAATGGTGCCATGTTTACAGACAGGCGTGTTAACTTTTACATGGATTCAAAGATCACAGGACAAATTAATCAATTTTTTACTTCCATGGAGTGTAAGACCGGCAAAACAATTTTAAAGCAGGACATATCTGAAGAACCAGGGAATTTTCTAACTCATAGAAATGTATTCAGGGATTTAGAAGGTAAACAGAATTAGCTCCCTTAAGTTGGACTTCAGATGTGGCAAATCAAACCATCATCTCTCAAACAATACTTAAATCTCACATTTAGGCACAAGGTCTGTTGTATATGTTCACTAGTGACCTTATCTGGAGATGCTGGAGGGAGCCAGGCACTTTATTTCTGCCATGATTCAAAGATGGACAGATAAAACTTCTTCACTTATTTCCCCAGTGAAGGTAGGGAACTCAGGGTTACTTGTGTTACTATCCAGTCGCTGTCTGATGCAAGACAAATTAAACAATTTTGGCAGAAGAGATTAGATCAAGACCTGTCCCTTTCTAACTCTAATTACGAGGCTACAATCAAACTCTTTTTGCTTGCTTGTCTACCTCGGGCATCTTATATTCCACGGCTGTGCATAACTCAGTTTCAAGAAGACAAATGCAGAGTATTCAGATGAATGAGTCTTGCCTGAAACATGGATTCACAGCCCTTCAGTCTAAGGAAGGTCTGAAATGCAGGAATCTCAATCTCCTGAACAAAGCTTTAACCACAAAGGTTTATACCAAATATACACAGGACTACCGACACCACCTCTATTCAGAGAGCCCTACTGAAATCATGACTACATCTGCTAATATAAAAGAAGGATGCCAGCTTATTTAAAGAGGAAGTTCTACATATTGCTACTCACTTATCCTTTATTTCAAAACGTTCATGAAGCCACCTTCTCATATACATCTGCTCTTCTGGAATGTCCTTCAGTTCAATTCGATCAATGAAAATATGAACTCTTGGGCATTCCTTGCAAAGAAACTCTAAAAAGAGAGCAAAAGAACAGGACTGCATTACAGAAACACTGTAGGGCATTTATTTGTCTAAAATACGCTGAAAACCTGACCTCATAGCTGTAAGTGCCTTGGAAGCATAACTTCAGTTTTCAAAAGCCTCTCTTCTTTATGTTTGGATCCTGAGCACTTCACTGAACTCAGAAGCCATCTGGCCTACATGTTTTTAAAAACGTGGCCCATTATCATGTGCAGCGTGGAAACATTGTCCTAAAATGCACCCTGCTAACTGTAAAATGCTGTGCTTGAAAATGTTAAACTTTTACGTCAGCAGCAATCTACTCATTCTGTATAGTGTGGGATGCAATAACTTCAATGTCATCAAATCATCCAGCCTGCAATTTTGAATAAAGTTAGTAATACTCTTTGCTTGTCCTTTTAAAAATCTACATTTTGTTTGCTCCTGGATGACAAAATCTGAATTATAGTGATTTCCCAAAGAATGTCCAGGAGGAAGTGGGCTTCAGCTTAAGTAAGAACCTATAATTAAAAAGTGTAACCGGGTAAAAGACTCAGAACAAAATACTGCTTTCCATTTTGCATCCCTTCATTTTTCTTCTGTCATACAGCATTACAAAGCTCAAGACAGCCCTATTGTAATTCCCCCTCCCCCATTTCCTCAATTTGCCCCTAGAAAAATTTAGCAAGCAAGCATTAAGCCAGTTGCAAACAAAACTCCGTTAGTCAAGTAGCCTTGTGGGATTTCTTACAACTAACAAGTGGTAAAAATACTGTGTATGGGATGAAAAACACCCCTGTATTTGTGTATTAGTGATCATTTGCTTTTATCAGTAGCAAGGGGTATTGCAGTAACCATAGCATCCCTGTACAGAGAGATGCATGACGTGAGGATGGAAGTCCTTGGGAATCTGGGCAATCTTTATATTTTGAAAAAGGACCTGAAGTGTCTTCCTACAATACAGATGGGCAACAAATTTAACACAGACTGGGTGGTCCTTTTAGGTTGTTGACATTTTTTGGACAGCAGTGCAGATGTACAGGAGACTTTGACCCATAACTGTTAGGGGTATCTCGAGGAATGACTGTGCAAAATAATTGTCACTGCATGTACATCTTTATTATTGTCTGCCAAGCAGATATCCCCCTATTTGTTTTTCTTCTTTACAGGATTATTTATTTTTAAGGACTTGGCTGTTAAAGCAATCCTTATCATACACTAGAAACTGCCTTAAAGAATTTTAAAAGCCTGTTCACGCAAATGCGTTTGCGTGCTTGTAGAGGGGGAGGGAAGGAGAAGTGATAAAGAGATCAGTAAAGTCTTACAGCATTTTGATGCAGAAGTTTGCAAGGTGCTGCGTACAGTTTTGTCTACTCCTCAGGCAGAGCGCGCCCTTCACTGAACCACACTGTAGCGTAAAGGGAGCAATGTGGCCCATGCACCACCAACGGAAGAAATGGCCCAGGGCTCTAACCACAAACAAGCCCCGCTCTTAGCCATGGAGCACCAAGCACAACTGTCGCTAAAAGCCTTCTGGTAAAACCATCTCCTAGCTACAGCTATTAGATGGTAGGCAAGCTGGAGTCCAAAACGATGGTAGGTACGGACACTGTCTTCAGGTTGATGTGCAATGCTTTCACTAACCACAAAGATATCAGTGTTCGTGTATCTGAAAGCAGGTTTTTCCTCTTGCTTTTAATGGGAAGAAAGGATTTCCTCAGTCTGTTTCTCTGAGGGTACTATCCAGGCCACTATATGAAGGTCATTCACTATACGAGCACCTAAAAGCATACTATTAATATTTTGAGATGATAGACATATTATCCATGTCTTAAATGCTTATAACGTTCACTGATGTATAAATCCTCTTTTTGAGTGGCATTACCTATTAAGTGGAGCATTCTAAAAATATGCAAAACTATCTAGAAAACAAATGCCTGGAAGCCAGATGATACGGTCTTTTTTGTGCTAGACTCCTACAAAAAGCATCTATGCTATGCATATTCAGCTAGGGCTGAAGATCTAGCTTTAAACGGTATTTGCAACATTCTGTGCATTGTACAGTGTATGTTTCTTTTGCTTCATAGCACATAGGTTATTCTGTGTAGGAACAAACCACTCTTTCCTGATGTTATTTATAATCTCAGTTATAAATTATTAAGGAAAACCATAAATCAAGCAAAATGCTAAGTTAGATGAGATAGCATTATTAATAGTTAAAAGGTATTTTTAAAGCTAATGTTATGCTGTTTAAAAAAACATTGATATTTGGTCATTTAAAGACAGCAACAGAGTACATTATCAATAATAAGCTCTAGTTAACAAAACAGGAATAAAACATAAATATTTCAAAAGAAACACCTTCCCCCACCAAAGCTGAAATACAGCAACTCTATAAATCTGCTTAAAAAGCAAAAAAACCCGCACAAATATTTAAGCGTTGCTGCTTGTTTTCTACCTTATGCCCAAGTGCCAATGCAAGTTGATTCTTACTGCTTCCCACACTGGTTGTCTTCAACCAGTCAAAACTGAGTCTCCTAATGTGAAGATCCTAAAACTTCTGTCTTCATTTCCCACCTTTGTAAATCCCAATGCTCTTCTTCACAGCCCTGCTCTCCCTTGAGTTTGGGACTCAGGAGAGCCTTGCCGAAGGCTGTGTGATCTGCAACTGCAGGTGCTCCCCTAGAGAGGACCATGATTCCCACCCATCGATTCAAGGCTATTTTATCCATAGCCTGGGCATCCGGGACATCTGCAGATGACACTGTAACGTCTGCAATCAAGCTAGTCAGGGAATCTGACTAGTTTTTAATTATCCAATTCATTTCAGGGCTTAATGTGGCTAATCAAATTTTTTTTTTCTTAGATGCGCAATGTCAGTGCAATCACATAGGAACACCAGCGGATAAGAACAAAACATTGAGAGGTTGTTTTTGAGAAGAAACAGCTGGATTTTATCACCACAACGTCTAAAGGTTTGTGGTGGTCCCATGCCCCTAATTTCACATTAGCTTAAGTCCCAAAAGACTTATGTAATTAAGCTAAGAAACAAAATCTTATTGAAGCAATTTATTATGTGCAAATTACATCCAACTTCAGGGACACTAGCCCTTAAGGCCAACATCTGACTGGCTTTTCAGATCCCTAAACTTGCCAGAATTTGTCATAATTAACAGCAGGAACAAGCAAGCCTGAACTTTCCTTCAAAAGACAAAACATAAGTGCAAATCATGCATTATAATCAAACATTATATTGGGGACAGCATTACTCAATCAAGAACTGAGTACGATTTGGGTTAAATGAACACTAACAACTTGTGTGGGAGCCAAGTGGACTGACTTTTGTGTGGGAGATAAGTCCCTAATAAAACTTTCTATCTGGGTAAATAACAGATACAAGTGCATAATGTTTATAATGCTTCTAGTGACCAACCATGGCAGAAAGAAGGAATTGAAAAGAATAAGGTGGATCAAGCATTTTTGTTCTTAAACTGTGACACTGTAGCCCTCCTTCTGTGCGACAGGATTCACTCTAACACAGGACTGAAGGATTCAGTGCAGAACTAGGATTAATGAAGAGGGTGCGACAGCCTTCAGGAAAGCAATCAGATCCACAGAACTTTTAACTGCACACAAATGTTTTGGGAGGGTGATTTGCTCGCTGGGGCTTCTACAAAATTCTACAGGTTTTCAAGTCCTCACGTTCAAAAGCCAATTAATTCTGCTTTGAATTATCAACATTATCAGGGAAAGTGAGGGAAGGAGAGAAGCTCCAAAGCACAGACACACCTGTAACTGAGAAGGGCCACACAAATGGCCTCAGACCACCTTCCCCTTAATGCTACCACAGAAGTTCATTCCACCACTCCACATTATTTGCCTTGCCCCTTAAGAAAGTTGTGACAGTGGCATTAGGCTTAAACAGATATTCCAGTTTTCAATTACTAATGAAGTCTATTTTTATATGCACTTTAAATACAACAGCAATAAAGTAGCTCAGATTTCAACCTCCTACATTGGCTCTTTTATGGCAACATAATTATTGTCAAAGTCCTTCAAAATGGAGAAAGGACAAACTGAAGCCTGACATAGTTGTGTCCACCTAGAGCGCCCCCAATTCTCTCCTGTTTCAACAGATTTCAATAATGTTTGTGATAAACTGAAAGTGATATCACAGTAAACCGAAATCTGAAAAATGTATAATTATTCTAAGTAATGAGTATTTAAAAAGTGAGAGAATACCTCTCTTCAGTAACATAACATTGTGTGTTGTGGTGTATATAGTTTTACAGGCAAAACCATGATCACAAAGACATTCATCTCTCAACTGTAGATGCTTTCTTCACTTTTAAAATTTTCATTAGTCTGGACTTATGCATTCAGCTACCAAAGCAGTTCTATCTCCTCCTCAAAAGAAGAAATCCCTCCTCTCCACTTCCATATACTTTGTATACCAAATTAACAGTCAATCGGCAAAACAAACACAAATTTAAGCGCTGCGTTGTTTCTCAGCTTCACGCTTTCCATCACCTCAAGCTGAGCTGACAGGAAACTATTTCACAGTTTGCTCTAACAAAATAAAGCAATGGTACGGCAAAGCGGCACTAGACGGGAAAGCAAACATCCAGGGTACAGCAAAGGTTGTTTAGATGGGTTCACCTGGGGAGCGGTGAAGCAGTGAGCAGCACCAGCACCCTCTGGTACTGCTGATGTAGGGTAGCATGGCGTGGATGTTCTGCAGGCTACATTGAAGCTTGCAGCCAGGAGACAAGCCTGGGACCTGAGGAACAGCACTCTCCGAAATACTGCCAATTCCCTGCGCAAGGACTGAGATGCACACAGAGATCAGAGCCTCCACACGTACATGAGGGGCACAGCACAGGGAGTAAACACCTTAGGAGCTGGGGGACCTGTTGAGACGAGAGAAATGGGATGCGCCTGAATCATTACTAAGCCAGGATGCTAGCCATGAAAACTGAAAAAGTTAGAGAGCATTTCAACCAGCACGCAGGGAAAGTTGAAGATCAGGAGAGCAACCTGTTCAGATGCACTTAACACATGAGGTGGATGTGGCTAAAATTCAATGTGAGGGCAAAACTCAGAAGTGCCTCTGCACAAAGATGAGAAGCCTAAACACGAAGACAGGAGAACAAGATTTACTGGCATCAAGAGATTACCCCTGTAAGGCAGGTATCCTGGTGACTCCGAAGGAGCATGCAATGTTCCCAGGCTAGCAGATTTATAGGAATGACAGAATAGGAGGTACAGGTGAGGGAATGGTAGTGTGCATGAAGGATTATATAAAGTGTAATAGCTTTATATAATAAGGGGACAGAAACACAATTAAATCTTTGTGAATGTAAGTCCCAGACTATAAAATAATATATTAGACATATATAAAATATATATTAGACAGATATATTGAATTACTTCCTGATGAGTTTGATAATAGTGACCAGAACTGTGAAGCCAGATTAAGAGCTGCAAGTCCAGAACTGATAGCAGGAGCGTGAGATTCCAGCTACCTTTCTCAAACTGCATCGATGCTCCATCAGGATGAGGTGTAGAGGGGGATAAAAACCAAACAAACCCCAAACCAACCAAACCAACCAACCAATCAAAAACACCAGAGGAAAAAAAAAGAAAAGAGATTGTTTCCTGGAACAACTAGTAGGAAAACCCACAAGAAAAAATGCCATTCCTGATGTGGTCTTGAACGGTGCACCTTGTTAGTGAGAAGTGCTCTGCAACCATAATACAATTAATTTCAGCATCGTAGAGAAAGAGTCTTAATGCATCCAGCGCATAAACGCAGAATTAAAGGAACTATGTAATGGGGGGGGGGGGGGGAAGGCAAAGTGTCAAAACACCCTAAAAGTCCAAAAGGAGGCAGCCTAGAGGCTATTAAAAAAAAAACTCCAAACACCAAACCCTAGAAAAACTGGTATTGGAAAACCACATAAAAGATGTGTAACACTGCAAAAGAAAAAGTCTGGGTGGGTCTGAAACCCACCTGTATGGCTTAATGGGAAAATTAAGGGGGCTACCACTATATTCCTACCTTCTCCTCTTTGTGGAATGGAAAACTTGTCCAAATAAGGAAAAGCCACAAAACCGCTCATGCCAAATGTAAACATAAAATTAAGAGGACTAAAAAGGAACTTGAAAAATGCAAAAGGACGCTCTAACAATTTTAACTTTTTTGAATATATTAAAAGCAGTAAACCAGCTAAGGCACTGGTGGGACTGCTGGATGACAAAGGTGTGAAGAGCAGCACTCATGGTAAAGTATAAACCCATGCAAGAGAAGCTCAAATATTTGTTTGCATTATTCTTTCTTGCTGAAAATGTTTGATTCCTACACTCATTGCATTCTTTGTACCAGATTGCTCAAAGGAACTAGATCAATAAGTAAACAGACAGAAAGTATCAGACTAAATAAACAAGTTGGATGTCAGGAAGTCACCAAAACCAGACAGCATTCATCCAAAAGCTTTCAAATGTGGAATTCAAAAACAAAAATGTGTAACCTATCATCACAACCAGCCTTTGTGCCAGAAAAATGGGGAGTTTCCCTTCTACAAACGAGGGCTTTAGAGATGATGCTGGGAAATACAAACCAAAGAGTCTTACATCGCTGGGTAGGACAGCAGGGTCTATAATAAGATCACTAAGCACAGAGATAATCACAATCTGTTGGAAAAGAGTTGGTGTGGATTCTGTAAAGGAAAATCCTGTCTCACCAATTTGCTGGATTTCTACAACAGTGTCAAGGAGTAGGCGGATAAAGGGGATTCAATGGACACGATATGTTTGAATTTTCATAAAGCCTTGGACAGGGTTCCACACTGAAGGCTATTAAAGAAATTAAGCTGCCAAGGGATTAGAGGAAATTATGCTTTATAAACCGAAAGCTGCTTAAAGGAGAGGAAGCAAATGGAAGGACTTAATGGTCACTTTTCAGGATGGAAAAGACCCAGCCATTGGGGTCCTCCAGGGATTGACACTAGGACTGGTTTTATTCTGTGTCATGGCCGATGAGCTGAAGAAGGGAGCAAACAGTGAGCCCTCCAGTATTTCACATCTTTTTCAGAAGATCCTAAGCTCTTTTGGGTTCTCAAATGGTGGCTGAACTCCAAAAGGACCTCAAGGCTGAGCAAACAGGGTGAAAATGTGGCAACTGAGCTTCAGCGTAAATAAACATGGGGAAAAATAACTTAAAGCCTGATTACATGATGCTTAACTTGGAATTGGTGGTTACCATTTGGGAGTCACTGACCCTTCTCTCAAACCGTCCTCTCAATTATGCAGCAGCAGCCTCTATTTCCCCCAAATACTGGGCAGCATCATCAGCAAGGACATTGAGAACAGGGCAAAGTAAGTCACTTTGCAGGTATAAAAAAAGATTGTGAATCCACATTTTAAATACCGTGTGCAGTTCTGGTCTCTGTCTCAAGGAGGATGTAGTGGACTCAGAGACGCCCACAGAAAAGGCAAACGAAAACATTTAAGGAGAAAAAGCACCTGCATTACAAACAAGGAGAGAGTAAAAGGGACAAATTTTCAGTTTGAAGAAGGGAAGCAGAGGGAAGGGTATCACAGCTTAAAAAAATAAAATCCTGAAGATGGCAGGTAAGAACTACAGCTCAACAAATCCTGCAAATTCAAGGGTAAATAATAACATACCTGTACCTTCTAAGGTATCTTAGATGGGCATCCAAGATGCCCAGATCTAAAGGATCTTTCAAAATTATTAGAAAAAGGTACATATAGTTTTTATACTGGTATTTGCACTGGAGAGCAGCATAGTGTCATTGCAAGCTGTCTTGCTGAAACAAGATGGTATTTGTTGAAGACCCATCGTACTTGCACATTGTATGTAGTTCACTGAAACAACCTTCAAGTGGCTTTAATCTGTTATTCTAACAGATGCATTCTGGCCTTTGTACTGCTCTATAACAATTTGTGAGTATTGTATGTTGGCCAAGTTAGCAGGAGGTTTCCTACAAAAGCATAACAGTTTTGATCAATGGGCTGCCAGCAACAGAACCTGGATCAGGTTAGGTCTGTGGATTACATCTAAAGGGTCTCCCACTGCTTGCAACTCAAAAGGAGCAAATTTAGGAAATATCTGTGTCTTTGTTGGATCATTTTTGAAGTTTCAGAAGCGGGGAAAAAAAAAAGTTGAACTATGCAATTAGAAAAAAGGCAAGAAAAGATATAAGGACTGAGCCAGTTCAAAACAATGCTCTCTCTAGCAAATAAACAGGATCTGTTCGGAACTATGCCAGTACTGCTAGTATTGATGTTTTTGCTTTTCCTTCAGACAGTCTGTTTTGATAAACAGAGAACAGTACCACAAACAGAATAGAAGAAAAGGACTCCGATGCACAAAAAAAGCAAAAATAAACATGGGCTCTCAAAGCAGCAACATATTTCTGGCCAAACCTGACAGTGTTAAGAAATTAAAATTGTTTTTGTTATGCTCAGGGTTTAGATACACTTTTGCATAAGGATCAGGAGTTCCTCGAGCTGTTGTACATAAACGGTGCCTGGGGAGCTGAACGCTTCCTCTCCCATGTGCATGAGGCCCAGGGTGCAGGGTAATTTTATGAATCTCCAGTGTAAATACTTCCAAAATCCTCTGTGTAGCAGCGGTTTTCTGATGACCGTGTGCTTTCTGATCACAGATTCCCAAAGGGAAGCTATAGATACTTACCTCAAGAGCTGCTTGAGAGTAACTGAGATACACAAGGTCACAGTTTACAATCAGAGGAATGCACACTCTGGGCTCGAAGGGGTGCTGAAGGGGTTATTAACCCGGTTGAGGGGGGTGTTATTAACATACAGATGCAGCGCCCACAAGTGTTTTTGACTTGGGAAAAGGAAGAATCATTTACGCTTGCCTTATTCTTACACTCTTTCTTAGGCATCCAAGTTTAGTTGTTGGTGGAGACAAGAAAATGGGCTACAGGGACTCCAAATACAGTCATCTTTATGTCCTTGTTTTGAGATAGGTAAAGAAGCAGAGATTTTACTCATGCTCACACTGACCTTCATTTTCTCCGATTTTTGGAGTCCTGTGAAGAACTACAGCAAGGTCTGTATACATTCCCATAAACTGATGCTTCTCTTCAGTGAAACGTTGTTATTATCAAGCAGAAGTACAATGTTTAATTGTTACAGTACAAAAATACTTTGCATTTACCCAGACCGTCATTATCTGCAGAATATTGATGCATATGTCCACATCTGTGTTCAAAGTGCCATTTCAAATAAGTCATCCACAAATCAACAGATTGGCTTTCATGTTACTCAAACTACTTCTAGTAGGAAACTACAGGGTTTCTATAATGACAGATCTAGTCCTACAGAAGACAAGTGAAAATGCATTCAATTTAAACCTGAGTGATAATGTACTTATTTTGTGGTACCTGGTGAAATCATGTTATTAAAAAAGTTGTATTGTACTATTTTAAACAAAATAAACCCAGGGTTTTCCTTTCAATAAAAAAAAATTATAGAATATCATAGAACTATGTTGCTAACTAGTGTTGTTATAAAAATTCCTCAAATATATTTCAATTGAAAATTACATTTTGAAATATGAAAGGTAGGTAGTTAAATTTTGCTTGAACAGATGCAGAATGACAAGTTCTTGATGTGAGATTTACTATACATGTTAAAAAGCCATCTCACACTTAATGCAGATTTCACCAATGCTGATGTCCAGCCTCAGTTCTAACTTACATCCTTTCTTCGGTTGCTCTAAAATAATTGCCATTTACTTTTCAGTACTCCTTCATGCAATAAAAACATGATAGCTAGCAGAGATCTGAGCGGATTGTTAGTCATTTCACCACTATAAATCTTACTTTGGACTATTTTACATTCCTGTTACTGTTTATCAGTTTATAGATTTATTTTTTTAATTCTTTCAACATATCTATAACCATGTACTTGTTACCATCCTTTGGACTTTGAAAGACAATGGATGTGATCAAATTTGGGCCACAGTCCAGACAAAAACTGGTTTCTATTGCTCCAGTTTCTTTTCTGTTGCCCTGTACTTCACTGTCTAACTGGGTCCCAAAAAAGTGCACGCATTTGGAAAAGTGTAATTTCCCCTAGGGAAGTTAGGCCAGTCTGACCTCCTCAAATTATACCGATCAAAGTGATGTACAGATTTTCAGAAATGCACACATACACACGCTTTCAAAGTGTTTGTTCTGGAATTGATATACAGCAGAGTCAATAATTCTCAGGAATTCCTCTGACTTCTTTAAGACAGAGTCTACATACACTTGCTATTTTTATTCAGTGTTTATCATTGTCACATGCTGCTATTTCACACACGCTTTCATCTACAATGGCCAGATAAATACCATCTGGTTATGTTAAAGCCTTCAGGCAGAATAATAAAGATGTAGCTGTGTGCATAATGGTCTTTCAGGTGCAAGAATGACAACAGTTCCCACGTTCTACGAGACCTGCCCCTTAACACCAGGCAAAGCTGGATGTGAACACTTAGGATATTCATTCAGAAGGGAGAAAACTAGGTTCTCATTCTTTCTTCCCAAGCTTATTTCTACTTTTTACTTAATGACAGTGGAGTAAAACAATATCAACAAATCCAGCACAAGAGTTTCTCCCTCTCCTTTTCCCTTCTAAATAGTTCTTCAGAACTCAGTACCTGAGATGCACTTCAGCTGTGCATATGTGCCCATATGATTATTTGCATCTTATTCTAATGACTGCAAATAAATACTGTCTAGCAGCATGGTCCTCCCTAAGCAGGGCCATCGTGTTCTTTCATTAATGATCTGGACAAACCATCCTCAGTAGTGAGAGGGGAGAAATCTGTGGGAAATCGCTATTATTTAGAAAGGCTGCCATGTGCAGGACAAGTTTCCACTGGAAACGTATCAAGATCCAAACTTGTTGGAACAAAAAGGGATGAATAACGAATAAATGGTAGGAAAAAAAAAATGCATCCATTGGATGTGAAGCAAAAGCAGAAAGCAACGTCCCTGTCTAAAGCTAATCTAATCTTAGTCCCTGTCTAAGACTAATCAAATTTGACGTCTTCTAAAACAAACAACTTGCAGCTGGAAAGTGCCAACAAAGTATTAAAATGCATAAAAAGTGACAAAATGTTCAACACACTTGAAAGGATATACTATAATAATTTGCCTGCTCTAAAAAGGTACCATATTATCAGGTGTGCCTGGCATCCACTGTTCTTCTCAAAGAGCTAATGCAGAAAGGATGGTGAATGTCTATTTTCCAGTTGCTAGTATACTATGTTTTGTTTTAATCCTGTTGAGCAAGTCAACATTATGGTATTTAAGCTTGATGGATTGAAAAAAAAAAATCTAGTTTTGCTAAGAAAGGCTATTTACACTAAGAGTTCCACGTTACAAAATTTAAAATGCCATTCATTTTTTCTTCAGATTTTTTTCCCATTTACAGTCTACTAACACAATTTCTCAGGTAAATTGTGGTAGAGCTACTCACAGTCACTAAAAATGTTGTTTTTAACCTGTTATGTTTACTATGGGAGACAGTAGCCAAGGCCTGACCACATCCCTGAGTAAATATGGTTTATTCCAGAAGTCGCACAGGCTCTTCTGAGGAATTGCGATTTATAGAACTGAAAGTAAAATGCATTTCAAGAAACATATTATATCTGCGTGGAATTCAGTTTTCATTCACATGGGAAATGTCATACTATGGGAAATACAGTCCTCAAGTAAAGTTGTGTTTATCAGAAGTTTGTTTTCCATGCAATAAATTTCAATCAGAGTTGCTAGATTGAAAAAGACATGTCAACCTTATCTTTTAAAAATTACCAGGATTGCACTGCCATTTTATTCCGATGAGAATGAAAAGCAAAATTCTCATTCAGCACAGACACAAATATGAAATGCTCATATGAAATGCACACGTGAAAATGACACTTTATAACTAATTTTAGTACCGTAAAAGGGCAATAATGCTGAAAAATATCCAATGCATAACAACGCGTAATTCAATTCTTGTTATACTATATTCCTGAACAGACCAGTTAGACTTCTGCATAACAAATGGTGAAATGATCCTGACCCCTTAGAACAGAAATTGTTTTTCTTCCAGTTTGTGTCTGGAGGGCCTAAAAGAATGACAACTATGTTCCATGCTGTAATTTATAAAGTGTCCTTAATCTACATAATTTATATTATATTGAATACATGTGACTGCCACAATAGCGTGGAATGTCCTGGATGGATATTTCATTTATCTCTTCCGTAATGGGTAACAACTGGTTGGCTGCACTTCATTCTATGTTACTGCCTGTATTTTCACCCAGCCCTAACAGCAAGGGTGGCTGAAAGATATGCCTGGACTGCCTGCAGTGGGGGTTCCAAAAGGCTGCACGTGGAGTAGCCACCCCGAGCCATCTGATTATCACTTGACACCGGACACAAGAAAGCCAACAGGGAAATTCAGTTTGTTGGATCCCCTTTCATAATTATATCATGCTTCATGCAAACTGGGAGGTCCAGAGGTCTCATAAGGAATTTGAACATTTGCCATCTTATCATTAGGTAATGACATTTTAATAGTTTAATTAACCATGAGGCAGTGAGAAGTCCAGCATGAGAATGGTTGAAGCTGCCTAATTATTAAGTCACAAAACAAGATATGCTGCAGGGAAGGGGAAACAATCCTATTTGTTTTGAAGGGGGTCTTGAAAAGGGTTGGGTGATAAGACAAGAGGGAGACTGCCATTCTTCAAGTGAGTCTATAAGAGGGTCATAAGGTATTTAAAAAAAACCCAAAACTTTAAATCATAAAATTCTATAAAATCAAGTTCATAAGAAAATTATAAATAAAAAATGTTAAATTATAAAACACACTTTTGATATTTAGCCACAAAAAAATGCATGTTGGGAACAAAATGTCTGTAAAATAAAACCATCCTAAGACCTTACAGTACTACGTAAGTGTTAATACACGGTTAATACACACTTTTGTTGCCCACCTACCCAGAAGAATTTTAAATATGGTGAAAATGTAAAAACAGATAATTCCAGGAATTCTAAGCAAACAGCCCCTGCAAGGAGTTCATGTGAACTTCACACCACCTCAAGGAGTTACACCTGATATTGAGTGACATGGAAACAGCCGCACTGCAAACTATTTTTAGCAGTACAAGGAACAAGTCCCAGTGACACTGGGCCAGCTGAGGAGCAGGGAGTTAGCCAAGAAGTTCCCTGCAGGTTCCTCAGGCAACACTGATCCCTTGCTCAAAAGTTTAAACAGCTCTGTGGAACTACTATGGCTTTTTTTTTTTTTTCCCTTGGTATCAGTAGTGCAAAAGACTCCGAAGTACCGCTTTGAGCGAACTAGCAACAGACAGTTGTACACAGATATGGCTGAGTAACACATCAGTTTCAACTGGAGAGAGAGATAATGTCTGGCCCTCCATTGACGGTGCAGATAAGTGAACTACTTAAATAAATAAATGAAAATAATCCACCACCAAGCACAATCAAAAGTCAGCAAACCCTGAAGCTCTCTGTCCCAGAGTCTTCCCCAACAGAAACCCCACAACTTATTTTTTGGTTAGATTGCTCGAGGAACGTGCAACGAATCTACCCCACTCTTTTAAGGTGTTGTAGGCGGCTTAAAATACTACAGCAAGTAAAGTCCACTTGCATAAAATGCTGTTCAGTGTTTGTAAGGTTACTGGGTATGCATAGCAATTTGAAAAATTGCCAGTAAGATACTATTACTACACATTTTCCCTTTAAAATACATGCATGTCAGCAACTACATCACATGTACACATATATGGCACAGCAGAGGGAAAGACAGAGAAAGAATTTACAATGACGCCAAATCCCAGTGCTAGAAGAAACACGAAGGTAAATGGCACCTGCTGCCTATGGCCCCAAGTTCATTTTAACTCCAAACATTTGTATGCAGAATTTGACTACAGACATATTCTCTACATGAAATAGGGAAGAGGAGGGCAGGAATGTCACAGGTAACTACTGTAAAGCCTAGTCCCTGATGAACAATGCCCTCCCAAGGTGTGGTGACATGGCTGAAGCACTGCGGAGATTATCTTCAGAACAATACAATACAAATCACCTGAAGTTGGTTCTGTATATTAACAAGTATATTCCTGTAGCATGTCTAATATACATCAACTCACCTGTCATAGATGGTGCCAGTTTTCTTTGCCCTTTGTGGTCCACAGTACCTTCATAAGCTACAGTCACATCATACACTGCATCCAGATAGTCCTTCATTGTGTCAATGGCTACGTGAGTTGCCTTCACGCGTGGTGTTAGCACATGCTTTAATATAGCAAGTCCTAGAGGGGCAGAAAAAAAAAAATAATTACAGTGTTTGAAAGTAAACTGGACTTCATTCACAAAACGAACACCATGCCAAGGAACTTCAGCACCCTCACTCAAAATCACAAAAGGTTTATTTTTAATCTCAATTCTCAGTTGAGAGAACATGCACGTGTGCACACTGCATATGCTCTACTGACCACATGCAGAAGATAAAACTGGAATTCTGAAGCATATTATGACAAAAAGGCTGCTCAACAAAAGAGTCCTTTTTACAGCTCCTGCTCTAGAAGCAGTGATGTTTTTAATCTGGCTTATGAGCAATGAAACAGCACTTCTCTTTATGTTTGTCCAACTAAGGCAAAAAAAAAAAAAAAAAAGAGCAAATTACCGGAGAAATACTAAATGCACAGGACAACACCTCCTGAAATTCTGTATCAGAAACAGATTTGCTAGGCCAGACATAAGCACAGATAATTTTAAGCATGCCTCATGCTCATCTGGCATTTTACTTCCAAAGGACAAACCAATTTTGTCTACATGCTGAATCCTAATACTGCACTATGGTAAAAAAACAGTGGTTGTCTTAAACTACGCATGTTTAAACAGGATGTTACATTTCTCCAAAGCTACCAACCCATCAGAAATTTCAGCACGTTTTGCTATTTTCTACTATAGATTCTAGCTTTCCCTGCTTTAGCTTCCTTCTGCGTAATGGCACATTCTGGGACGTTAGATATGGTTACTCTGAGGGTCCTCACTTTGGGGAAGGATGGGGGAAAGCAGTTAGACTCAAAACAGCTTCAGCCCACCGCAATGACTTGCTGCTACAGAAAATGGGACATTCCATTTTATCCTTGCGGTTCTTCCATTTACTGCTCTTTTCTGTGGGCTTGTTCCTGCTGCCAACCTTGTATTGCTCTGGCACCCCCCTCCCACCAGCTGATTCAACTCACCATCCCAGCAGAAAACTAAGCACGGAAGGGGATAATATAGCACTGAGAACCGACAGTAAGGAGGAGACCTCTGTTTCCCTGCAAACAACCTATTACAATTGACTTGGCTACTAACAAATCCACAGTTGGAGAAATCAACTGCTGTCCTTAACCATCGAGGCCAACACACAGAGATTGGTGTGACAAGGACACAAGAACATCAGGTTTAACAGCACTCTGCAAGTCTTAACAGTATTTCATATCCATGCTTGCTTCAGCTGAACACTTCCATCTAGAGCATACTTAAGAACATACAAACACACTGGACTCAAAAGTATAAACTCTATTCTATTTCCAGCATTTTAACATATAAAGACTTTCAAAATGGGAACAAACAAAAAACCCCTCAAACTTTTTCATGATTTGAACACAGCTCTTCCACACTAACTTGAAAGTGCTTCTATGAAAATAAAAGCATATTATGCAAAAATTTTCACTGTTTTGCTATAAGATGTGGATCTTTCTCAAAAAGAACTATTAGAGCAAAATTGCAATTATTCCTTTGTAGCCTTATTTTTCACCAGCTTAGTCTTCAGTCCATTTTTAAAGAACCAGCCATTGGTGCTACTGGTTCCTGATAAAGCAGAAATTTTTCTAAACCAAAGTATTGTGGTATTGCTTTTGATATTTTTCTGCTTGCAAAAGCACCTCAAAAGATATTATATTATGTCCCAATTTTGTACTGAACTTCTCTCCCTTGTTGGGCAAAGCATACTTTGATCTAAAACTATGAAAATATCTATTGAACACTGTAAGATAATGCTAGTTTCTAAACTGCTCTAACATTCTTATATTTGAAAATTTCAGTATAATCATTATCTTGATTTCTTAATATTTGCCAAGAATCTCCTTGTCTGAACACAGAGATAAAAGGTTATTTACTAGCACTCCTTCTGAAGTCATTGTTCTGAGCTTTACTGGCAATAGTGATAACTGTCTATGCAAAACGTTATATGGATCATGTAAATATTTTGAAGCATAACACGGTGGTAGTGTTTTCTTAGCTTGTGAACTTTACATCAAACAGCTAATTATGTTATGTTTCCAAATGTTTACTCTGTAAATGAAGCACTGAATATTCTAGCGTTGTGTCAGCAACCATATTAGAGTGGACATTCCACTCAACACAACTCTCGTGGATCCAAATTCCCAAACATATTCTAAAAACACTGTAATTTCTTTCCTGCCCAACTCATCTTCCCCTTAAGCAAACTGTGGGGAAGAAAAAGGTAAAACAGGCTTCAGTGAGAAATGAATCCTCTAGACAAATTAATTTAAGTATCTAAGACTATTTGGTGCTCATTGTTTTGAATCCATGGTCAGTTTTAGTGATGAATATGGCCAGTGACAATCTGTGAAGTGCAATTGTAGAATAAGCCCCTCTTACTCCATGGGCTACCAGTGAACTCTTGAAGGTTTAAGTACAAAATGAGTATGCATCTAATTAAAATCAATAAAGAAAGTCCATAATCCATTATTCAGAAACACTCCTGTGCATGACAAACATGCAGCAACAACAGGAGTTCAGCACATCCTTTTAAAGAATCTGTTTAATAAAAACATTAACCACACATTCTTGCAGTTACTTCATGATCTTTGCTAAAATCAACATAACAGAATTTAAACCCAAGTAGTCACAGTATAGTTACCTTGGCAAGCTGCCTGCATCGAATTCACAAAACACACTGTGCTTAAACTGTTTTTAATGTTGTGCAATACTAAGTTAGGACTTTCTGTCAAAGTATTTGAGGTCATGAGATTTTATTTTAAATGCCAAAGAAAACGAACTAGATTTCTAATAATGTAATACTCTACCTTAAAATGCTATAGCTTTGCTCTTCTATGTCAGCAAACTTTTAAATTATAAACAGACATAAAAAAATATGAAAATAATGTGAAAATCTGAAGAAATATGGTGAGCAATGGTACTTCAAATATCTACTATTTACTAGACTGTAGTAAGATGCAGAATTACTTTAGAAAGTCTGCAAGAAAACTGAACAAAATAAAATAATGTTTTAGTTTGGGAAATACAAAGGCCCAAATCATTAACATCTACAAAATTAATTTTTCATCTAAACACAAAAGAACAAAAAACACCAAACAAAACACCATTTATCTAACCTCTCAGGGTGAAGCTACATACGTAATAGCTGAATACAACTCTATGGGGAAGATCTCGGGAAATTCCATCTCAACATGAGGAAAAACTTCTTTACTTTGAGGGTGACAGATCACTGGAAGAGGCTGCCCAGAGAGGTTGTGGAGTCTCCTTCTCTGGAGATACTCAAAACCCGTCTGGATGCGTTCCTGTCCAACCTGCTCTAGGTGACCCTGATTCGGCAGGGGGGTTGGACTAGATGATCTCTGAAGATCCCTTCCAACCCCTATCATTCTGTGATTCTATGATCTCTCTTCTTCTTCTGTTCACCCAGGCCAAAATCTGCTGTTCAGTGCAGGCAGGCCATCTACATTTTCAGACTTGGACTCCATTAGTCATTTGTACCACACACAACATTATTAAATGAAAACAATAAAAACCAACCAGCTCTAAATTAAGAATACCTTATGCATATTACATTACCATTACCACATTTCGTCCACAAAAGTTACGTGCTCACTGAAAGTGGACGTCAGAATTAGTCTGAGGGATTTTTCGCCCTATAATGGACAGTAATACAAAAACTGAAAGCAGGGTAAAAAACAATTAATTGATTTCAATACCAATTAAATCTTTCTTTCCTTAATTTTCCTTTTTCACATGTATGTGAGTGCAGGAGTGATATTAGACTGAGAGCTTTGCAGTTACCTGGGGTGTCCCAAGTACTCATGCAACACTGAGTTCCCACCAGCCTTCTGGAATGTTCCCAGTGATGGAAGCCTTGCTTATTGAAACCAGAGTCCAGAGTTAGAATTATAAAATGACATACAGTGGGAGAGCTCATCCATTTGTATGCTAGTAGTCCATCAACTTACATAAACAGGACTCAGCTGGTCACAGTATTTAAAAACTGTACGCTCTTGTAAAAAGTGTTTTCTGTGACCATGAACTAAAGTATATGAAATGCAAGTAATCCTCTCAAGAAAAGTATGACTATCCCACTGTGAAACACAGGAGACGCCACACTTTGGGACACTTTCTTCCCTGATGGTTATCTCCAGAAATACAAGATACTTCTTGCTTTCCTCAACTTAATTTCCTAAGGATGACTCTCAGTAACAGAAATCCTTTCTTCATCTTAATGGTATGTCCCTCAAATGCTATTCAATCAAATCATAGAATCATAGAATCATAGAATCAGTGAGGTTGGAAGGGACCTTTAAGATCATCAAGTCCAACCATTAACCTACCCTGATAAAAACACCACCACTTCTAAACCATGTCCCTAAGCACCTCATCTACCCTTTTCTTAAACACCTCCAGGGTTGGTGAATCCACCACCTCTCTGGGCAGCCTATTCCAATGTTTAATAACCCCTTCAGTGAAAAAATGCTTCCTAATATCCAATCTAAACCTGCCCTGACATAACTTGAACCCGTTTCCTCTTGTCCTATCACTTGTCACCAGGGAGAAGAGGTCAGCTCCCATCTCTCTAAAACCTCCTTTCAGGTAGTTGTAGAGGGTGACAAGGTCTCCCCTCAGCCTCTTCTTCTCCAGGCTAAACAACCCCAGTTCCCTCAGTCGTTCCTCATAAGGTTTGTCCTCCAGACCCTTCACCAGCTTTGTAGCCCTTCTCTGGACACGCTCCAACACCTCAATGTCCTTCTTGTAGTGAGGGGCCCAAAACTGAACACAGTACTCGAGGTGAGGCCTCACCAGTGCCGAGTACAGGGGGATGATTACTTCCCTAGTCCGGCTCACCACACTATTCCTGATGCAGGCCAGAATGGTGTTGGCCTTCTTGGCTGCCTGGGCACACTGGTGGCTCATGCTCAGCCGGCTGTCCACCAACACCCCCAGGTCCTTTTCTGCCAGGCAGCTTTCGAGCCACTCTGCCCCCAGTCTGTAGCGCTGCATGGGGTTGTTGTGACCCAAGTGCAGGACCCGACACTTGGCCTTGTTGAACCTCATAGCATTGGCCTCAGCCCATCTGTCCAGCCTGTCCAGATCCCTCTGCAGAGCCAATCTACCCTCAAGCAGATCAACAAGCCCCCCTAGTTTAGTGGCGTCTGCGAACTTACTGAGGGTGCATTCGATCCCCTCATCCAGATCATTGATAAAGATATTAAAGAGAACGGGCCTCTGAATGTATCCTCCCCGCTCTTTTTAAAAATTACATTCTCCTTTCCACATCTTACTGTGCACATTTGCATCAAGCTTGCTTACGTGAAAGTATGTGGAAAAAATATCACCAAAAGCTATTTTTTAGAGACAGTTCCAAATAACATTTCTGGATATTAAATACTTTAGATTGCTTTAAAACACAATGTAAAAGCAATGCCAAGATCTAGAAGGGAAACATTTTCGATTAGTTCAGTTGAAATACCTCTTTTTTACATGATCTGTAAAAGCAATTTTGAGATAAGCATATCCTGCACGCACAAACATCTTAGTAGAAAGCATGATACTAGTCAAGATAAACTTAACATTAAAAAACATTTACATTTGCAACTTTTCTGCATAAAAACAAGGGAGATAATAAATGAATACCTGAAATGTTTGCTTGATTAAATGACCTTTCTTAGAAATCAAACATTAGTACAAACTTACATAAATGCCTTTCATCAGGGAAGATTGTTTTATCTTCATTCAGCAACAGCAAGCCAAGTTAAATTTAACAAGGTTCTTATCCCTTTCTCTGTGACTCTTCAGAGTTAGTAACACTAGAAGTAGGAGGGCTTTGGATTATTCCTATTTATTTTCAAATCTTCAGAATGCCATTTCTTAACATTTTAACATGATAAAATTCATATTCTACTAAGCCTAAGAAAGTTGTGGTTGTTTAGAACATTATAGAGGTCTAACTCCTAGAAAATGATCAGAAATCTATACATATATATTTTGGTAACATAAATGGAACAAATTTTATACCAGAAGCTAGTACAAAAAATAATAATCATGTATTTTGTGGGTTTTATAGAAATTTTGTTTTATAGTCGAGTACCATTAAAAAGACCCAACCTTAGAAGACTTACAATTTGAAATAAATACATAAAATAAAAATTACCACTTCTAACTTTATGACAAGATTAGAGTTAAATCCATATGAAAATATGAGTGCCGCCTACATATTATAATTCCCTGGATTCAGCAACTCAAGCCCACTGATTAGTGCGGAAGAATCGCTGCACTTTTAAGATGCCTAAAGTTACAGATCAGAGCCTAAAGGGTGACACCAATACGTAAGTCAACTGAAAGAATGCACCAGATTTTGAAGATGGGAATCACGTTAGCCCATTACTCCCTTACAATGGAAAACTAAAGCAAACTCTAACCTAAGATTACTGACTATGTACTAAAGTAGTGGGCAGAGAAGAACCTAATGAGGTTCAACAAAACCAAGTGCAAGGTCCTGCACCTGGGGAGGAAGAATGCTAGGCACCAGTACAGGTTAGGGGCTTACCTGCTGGGAGATAGCTTGGAGGAGAAGGATCTGGGGGTTGTGGTAGACAGTAAATTATCCATGGCCCAGCAATGTGCCCTTGTCGCCAAAAAGGCCAATGGAATCCTGGGCTGCATAGGGAAGAGTGTGGCCAGTAGGTCGAGGGAGGTCATTCTCCCCCTCTACTCGGCACTGGTGAGGCCACAACTGGAATACTGTGTCCAGTTTTGGGCTCCCCAGTTCAAGAGGGACAGGGAACTGCTGGAGCGAGTCCAGCGAAGGGCAACTAAGATGATTAAGGGCTTGGAGCATCTGCCTTATGAGGAAAGGCTGAGAGAGCTGGGACTCTTTAGCCTGGAGAAGAGAAGGCTGAGGGGAGACCTTATTATGGCGTACAAGTATCTAAAGGGTGGGTTGAAGAAGGATGGAGCCAGGCTCTTTTCATTGGTTCCAAGTGACAGGACGAGGGGCAATGGGCACAAGTTAGAACACAGGAAGTTCCGTTCAAATACACGGAAACAGTTCTTTACGGTTCGGGTGACAGAGCACTGGAACAGGCTGCCCAGGGAGGTTGTGGAGTCCCCTTCCCTGGAGATTTTCAAGACCCGCCTGGATGCAGTCCTGAGTAATGTGCTCTAGGCAATCCTGCTTTAGCAGGAGAGTTGGACTAGATGATCTCTTGAGGTCCCTTCCAACTCTGATAATTCTGTGATTCTGTGATTCTGTAGTGGAAGCTGGATGTCAAAAGCACAGAGGACAAGGGGCAAAACACATACCTTTGCATTCTTAGACCTTCGAGAGAGAGAGGGAGAAATATCTCCCTCTATCATTTGATTATGAGAATCTTGCAAGATGTCCCACTAAAAACATATAGTCACCAACCATACTGAAACCCGGAGAAAAAGAGAGCCCTTCCTGGTAGCAATTGCTGGAATCACCTCATGCAGCCACCTACTTCCCACAAGGAGAGGACAACAAATAGCATCTGGTTCAAATCCAGCTACATGGCACATACCCCCATCATTTTGGAAGTGGGGAGGTTTCATTTGCCTTCAACAGAAATGTGAAAACCTGACAGAGGACATTATCTGATATTCTGGCAACATTGCTTATGTGGTTTGCTGTGGCTGTGAAACCCCAGCAAACATTGCTATTTTGGCCAACAAAGATAAATAGATGATAAATTTTCTCAACCCTACAGAATTTAACTTGTTCTGTGAATAACTCCTGTGTTAATCCTATGATATACAACCAAACAACTTAGTTTTAGAGAGGTAATTTTTGCTCATGTTTTTAAACTTTCAGAAAGTGCATTTTTCCTTCCCCGATGCAATCAAACAAATGTATTTTGATTTTACAGTGCTGCCTGTTCTATCCTGGGTAAAATTCTGACCCAATTGGAGTTTTCTATCACTTGTAAAATGTGTAGAATGAGTAATCTTTAGTTTCTGAGGGTACTAGCATTACCCTTAGATGATAACATTCTCAGTTTATCACCATAAAACCAGTACTCCTGGAAATACACAACTTTTCATATCTCCCTGAATACAGTTACAGCAGACAGAACTTACAACAGAGTTCAAATTAATTAGAAAAGAGTTTTGTTGTGTCAAATCCATCAGTGCTGAAGGCTAATATGCATGTCTCAGTCTCCAGCATGAAAACCAGGAATATGAATGCCTTAATTTTACCATTTTTACTTCTAGATGGTTTTGGCATTCTTCAGTTTTAATAAACAAATCCTGGCAGTACATTCAACTTGAACTTGGCAAGGTAGTTAATGACAAATTTGCAAGACCAGTTCATGGGTTTAATTTTTTATGGTACAATATCCTTTATTGACTTCTAAAAATAGTAAGAAAGTACATGGCCCTGCTCCTTCCCTATAATTTTCTCTGTGCTTTTTAGCCTTCAGTCTCAACTTATTCATATCTAGATCTACCCAGATCTATTGAATCTACCCCGTGTGCTTGATTTTCCCGTGTTTCAGAGAGAGGAAGTCCATCTAGCTAGGAGTCAAGGTTTTGTGTAGAACCCAAGTCCTATGGCAGAACAAACTGTGACATGAAGTATCAGTATTTTAAAAAGTTGCCTCTCTTTCAAAATTCTTTTGCTGTTTGATATCCTTCCATCCTATTCACAGGCAGAAAAGATTTATTTATATATTCATATCAGTGAGGAAAGACATAATAGTTGAAATCAGCACTATGAAAGTATGTCTTTGGATGTCAACCTAAGACTTTTTTTTTTCCAAATTTCTTTTTGCTGAACCAGTCCTAGGACCACTTGTAAAGAGGCAGTAACTGTTTCCAAAACTGGAGTTTACTTAAAAAGAACATCAAGATATGAGATGCAGCTCATCAGCTGGTCATGCTAAGACCAGGTAATTAAGTTCAGCCCAATAATTCTGCTTAAACCAATGAACCTTCTGTAGAAGAGAATCCAGCTCATGGAGAATAAAAGTAAGCACAAACCCCACAAAACCTTTTCATACTTCCCCTCTGCAAAACTACTAAAACATACACAGACACTTATGTCAAAAACAGTATTTGAGACAGCTTGATAAACATGAGTTATGCTTGTGCTCTAGGAACAGCTTTGTTGTCTTTGGGTACAATATCTCTGGTCCTAACATAAGTATGAAGTTTAATCCTTCTTAATTAAACCACTTTTTCCAATATTACACTTGCACTATTTTCTCAACATATAAATTGTGCAAAAATGTAGTGAAAAATTATTATAAAGCTTACATTTTAATGTATAAAACAAACAATTTCCCCTACATGTCTGTAAAGCCAACACTAAAGCACTATGCTCTGTAACAAATATACTAAGACAACAAGACTAAATTATCAGACTTCTTTATATCTCCATGAGGAATGAAGTACATATTTTAAACTAGAAGTTACAGTACATCCCCATTCCTCTCACTGGCAGAGCGACTGAGCATTACTAACTTTCCTAAAACTGTAGGAAATAAGAAGCTCCGAGGATCTTTTAGATGACCATGCGACTGGGCGTTTTTAGTTCAGCTCAGCAGTGTCGCATAACAGCCTTCGCACGCCTACAAGAAGCACAGCCAGCACTCAATCTACACGTGACCAACTGGTGAGGCGTTTGGTCACGGCTCCCATGCTGCAGCCCCAGCACACTGCCAGCAGCCAGGATCGTGGTGGCACTGGGGCTGCTGGGTGGAAGCCCCAGGCTGGGGCTGGCACTGGTGCACAGAGGCATGGTGGGACACCACGAAGTCATCGCCATCTCCTGCCAGCAGCCATGCAGAGAGCCCTGTCCTCGCAGCTCCCTGATGTACTGGTACGTGCCTTGCGGCTCTTAGCCATCAGAATAGTTTGGTATGCAGCTTTCGGTGTCAGTCATCCCTGCTTCTCAGTATGCTTGTACAAGAGATGCTCTAGTTCGAGTATCAATCCTCCCATCAACTTACAGGGGAGCAAGGTCCGATACAGACTGCTTCCCACCCTCTCCATGTAAACGTTGAGGAGAGACTGACAACAAAAGAATTTAGCAATGAGGAAAAGCAGATCAAGAGGATTCTGCGGTAGAATAGGAGATGCATCCTGTTTAATACATATTTGCCTTGAGAATTTTTAAAAAGAATAACCCTTACAAAATAAAAGCACACCAATACCAGAGAGAAAAGCACTAGAAGAAATGAACAGGCGCTCTGAAAGCACAAAAGCAGTGTTTTACTGTTTTGCAGACTGTAGACATAATTAAGAGGTTTATTAAAATAATGACAACAAGAGCCCTTTCTTTTCCCTGAAAGAGGAGGAGAGAGTTAAAAAAAACACCCTATCAAACAGCCCCTCTGAACTGTCAAAGAACTGCCAACCTAAATGAAACATTTGACTTTCATTTCCGACAGGAAACTGAAGTGATGAATAAATACATTATGACTTAAGCTCTCCTGCTCATACACGCAAACAAATTCCATTCTTCCCAAGGAGGAGAAGAAAAGCATATATCCTTTTGGACAAGAGCTAACAATACTTAATAGCTTGATGATATCAACAGGCTGATTCACAGACTTGTGAATTCATTTCAGTGTGTCACAGAAATGAATTTACCAGACCTATTTGTTATTCTTTGTTTACCTTCAGAGTGAATTATTTCACTTTTGGTCAACAGGAAAAAACAAACCCAGGAAACGTGTTCACTGTACTGTTGGACTTAAAAGTTTACGTGTATTGTGCATATGATGTGAGAAAAATGAAAAAGCTTGGGACCCTTCGATATTTTGTCAAGCTTTTCCAAAGATTAAGTAATTCTGTGGTTATAGAGACAACGCCGACAGTCAAAGCGACTACATAATAAAGTTCAACCAAGGAAGGGTGAGACTGGAAGGTGAGAGGGGAACAAAACCAAAAAGCCATGGTAGTACTAACAGTAATTAAAAATGATGTGATGAAAGACTTTCTTTTAAGGCACAACAATGTCTATGCAAAATATTTTTTGTATCGAGTAACAACCGTAATTGGAGTTATAATGTCAACTTAGATAGAGAACCGTGCCCCGATCCAGGGACGTAGGTAATTCCTACATCCCTGAAGGAGCAAGAAAAAAATTGTCCATAAATACACAGATACAGACAGAAATTAAAAACTTTCTTGAGAATGAATACTCTTGCACAATATCAGTATATAAGCTACTCTCATTTTACTCTGCAATATGAGAAACTCTGGCTTATGCTATTCTAACACTTAAGTATCAATCAGGCAGGCTTAACAGTCCAGCTAAGGTGAGATCATCTTCATATTATATAACAATTTTATATAACATTTATTAACACTGTAACAAAGGAATGATTAAAAACTTTTTTTGCTTACCTTCCTTTTCAGCAAATGATTGACTATCTGCAATGACTTTTGGTATTTCTGGGTTGTAACGAGTCCCCTCTGGAAAAATCACTAAATACATCTGTGGGATTAAAAAGAAACAAAACAGACAAGTTCTTATACTGAATGTAAGCTTTTACAGAAATTTTCATCACTTGACAGGTCCATACTGTATTTAGTTCCCACCATTGATTACTGTAAGGATCCAAAGAAAATCAGAATACTTGAGCTAAAATTTCTTAGCTCTAAGAAACTTACTGTTTGGGGTTCAAAATAATTTTCTTTGAATGTACACCATAGAAAGTTGCCCAGGTGATTTAGGAAGGCAGATAGCAAGCGTCAACAGAAGTGAGCAAGTCAGGAGCAGCTGATACCAACAACAGTATCTGTTTTGTTAAGTGGGATAAGAGGAGATTTTGAGAAGACAGTCAAATAATTAAAGACCCCCAAGTAATATTCAACTCAAAACACAGCATCTGCCCCATGGCATGTCACAGATGACCTAAATAATAATTTTTTGCTTTAATACCGATCTTGCATCTAATCTTTCTTTACACTGAATTCTGCATTTAATTTCATTCATAATCGGATATACTATTAATTGAAATTATGATAGATCAGCTATCTTATGTGCCTTTCTGCATCTCACTGTATTAGATATTAAATATATTATGAACTTAAGCTGATAGTTTAGCATAATATGAACTTTAGAATCACATTCCTTCAAGCATGCATGCATGCAAAGTTACATTTGCCAAGTAAATTAATTTGCTTGCCTACTCAGCAATAACCATCCATGGGTTCTCAAATCATTACACAGGTAAAAGTTACCTAAGTATCTGCATATCTGAATGTAAAATAATGTACTCAAATAGAGGCAGTCAAATTTGATGAATTTTCTATTTGCTTTTGAAACAGAACAGAGGTTTCCATGTCTCTCTTTTGTGTGTGTCTTTCATAATCTCCTACATACAAAGTTGATGTAAAACGTTACTTTAGAAGTGAAAATTTCACACTGGGGGCTCATCTGCAGACGAAAAGGCTACTGCCACAAATGGTAACTAGCATGGAGTTGAATGTCAACTAACACATTCACAGTAAAATCATGCCTATTGTGCCTAGACTAACTAGTTTGTTATCTTTGCAGAAGTAAGTCTCAAGAAATATTTGAAAGAAGACAAGACAGTGGATTAACACAACAGCCAAAGGAGGGTTATCAGTGAGTACAGGAAGACAATGACAAGTGAGAGTGCACATCATGAAAAGATGCAAAGTAAAATAAAAGCTCAGAAGACAGACACAGGAATATAACTTTGTGCTTCTGGCCCGCAAAACATCAGTGCGCTGGTATGTGCGCTAAATGATTGCAGAACAGCTAGAGAAAAGGCTGAATGCAGAAAGACAGGACCCAGCAACAAACTCTCCAGAATCACCCCACAATGAGGAAGGTTGAAAGATGCACTAAAATGCAGAGGAGGGAAGAAATCTAGGAACTATGCCAACCAGCGAAGCTAGCAGGAGTGCAAGAAAGAAGAGAACTGAGTACATAGCCTAGAATCTGGCAGAGGAAAACAAAAGAAAAAAATTAAGAATGGCAAACCCAGTGTCAGTAGAGTGGAGTAAAGAGAGCTAGAGGAAAGGCTGTACTTGTCATGGCATGTTTGGGGAGAACTGGCAGACTGCAGAGGCAGGTGAAGTCCACGAAAGTTCAAGGACAGGCAGAAACCCAAGATGTATACAGATTTGGTGGGGAAAGAACAAAAGAAAATGGGTTTAAGAGACAAAATGCTTACTTTTTTCTAACATGACAGTAGCATAAGCACAAGGATGAGTACAGGAATCCTTAGACCCAGCTGAAGTCCACACTTCCCCCAGTCATGTATACATTTCATCTATGAAGTACACTGTTGAGATATTTAAGTGACTAAGTAAAACTTTTTAGAGTTAGCTGGAAAGGGCATAATATTCAAATCCAGATGCATTTTTTTCATAAATGCGCTTACATTCAAACCACTTAATTTGGATCCTTAAAATGGTATTTAAAGATGAGGTTACTCCCCCTCTTCATTAAAGAACAAATGCTCAGCTCCAAAGGGTAATATAATGGCTCTAACGGGTAGGAATTGACAGAGCAAAGGAAGTGAAGCACACAGGACAGGAGTACCACTTGTGGTACAGAGATCAGCACTTTAAACCATGCAACAACATTACGGGTCTTCAAAGCAGATAATCAGCCACTAAAAGCTGATTACACAACGGAGAATGTATCTACTTACTCCAGTCCTACAGTGTAATACAAAGCAGAGGTTGAAATTGTATTTTGATTACTCTTCTAAACGTCTAAAACACAGCAGCTGAACAGGTTTATTGACCGGAATCCGAATATCTCAGAATTGAACGCATACCAACAAGACGAGAAGTGGCCTTTGCTTTTAATTCAGCATATAGAAACCTAATATGTAGTTCATTAGGACTACTTTACCTGAGTAAAATTTATGAATGTAAATAGATGTCCTACTTATACTCACGTACAGTTCTGCACAAAACAAAGATACTCTGCCAGTGCAATTCAGCCTACCAAATCTACTTTTATGACTGGCTTTTCTATTCCCCCACCATGGGCAGCATAAGCTAAATCCTTAAGCACTATTTCCAAAGATTATAAGAACTGCAAATCTATAAGTTTTTAATAACTAAATAATCCCTTGAACCTGGATTAGGAACTGTTGAGTTGTAGGAACATTTTAACTGCCTAGAAACACTAGCAAGGCAAGCAACAAGCAAGAAACACTAGCAAGCAAGGCATTTTTTTTATACATAATTTTTCATTTAGGGCAATAAACTACATAAAAGTTACACACTTTATCACAGTGACTGCAAAATATGGTGCTCATGTTCAAAATGACATAGAAAATTTTGCATTACAACAGTCCCTCATTCACTGATATACCAATTTTAACCCAAGCAGACTAGGTCCCTGTGTTCAGTTACACAGTACTTCCATGCCTGTTTCTGTGTAATGGGTGGGTGTCAATACACTTCCTATCTCTCATCAATGTGAAAGCTTCAAGGAGTGGATCAGGATTCATTTAGTAAAACCCTACTGACTCTTGTTGGAGCTGGAAAACCAGAAAAGAGGCAGGGGTTATCCGCAGTCTCCAGTGTAACATCAGTGCACTTGCCACAATCCACAAATGAAATTAACGGATGATGGTAACATTTTTCACCCAAAGAGCAACTCTATTCATTTCCCCAGTATTGCCAAGGTCTCCTAGGCAAAAAGAAATAGCAATTGCACCGAAAAGGACCATGCTTACAGAGCAAGGAGAAGGGCAGCTGAGGAAGTCCTTTAGACAGACCAGAGTGCCCCAAAGGAGCTGGTATGGGTGGAGCAGGGGAAAGGGGCACAAAGCAACATGAGTCCCTGGAGTAAAGAACAAAGTCAGCTCAGATACCAATACACGTACAGTGAGAAGAGGCAATAAAGAGAAAGCCTGGCTGAGGACAGGGCTTTGGAGGGTGTTCTGGAGAGTAGCTGCCACTGTAGAAGGACATAGGGCGTCAAGAAGTGGTAACTACTGACTAAAGACATCTTGCATTTACTGTGCTGTTCCCGGGTGGGTGACAGGAGGAAAACAATTATTTTTATTTACAAAGTTCAAAATTATATTAAGCAATGCATTTGCTTAGTTTTAATATTATTGTTATTGCATCCTGACAACTAGACAGATTCCTATCTGAATCATATCAGACCACTGCCTACAAGATATGCTTCTGGTGAACTGGATGAGAAACATTAATACTCAGATCAATAACTGAAAAAGATATGGTATTTGAAAGTGTATCTGGTACAGTTGGAACAAAATACAAAAGGTGATGTGAGGAAAGCAGGCAAGGACATCCAGGACTTACAAAGAAGTTGTCAGGGATTTTCAAATTAGTAACTATATGACAAAATAATTACATTAAGCCTTATAGCAGCTGTATTAATGTACCTGTCCCCTCCAGGTTTTACTGTTTGATTAGCACTGCTTCACATGACAAAGATTTATTCTGTGAATGAATGAATGGCAAAACCAAAACACATAGTAACCAGATAAATATTGGCTGTAACGGGTTAAATCCCACATGTCAGAATGTAGATTTCCTACTCTTGATGCATGATAAAAAGAACTATGTTACATTTTCAGTTACCAAACTGAATAGTTTGCTGTTCAGAAGAGTCAACTTTCTTTATAAAACAAGCAGATTGAGTATATGAAGTGTTGGCTGCATATGTTGTTACATTGAGAAATGTGTTCATCTTGTTATGGCTTACATTAAAAGAACATTAACACAAAAGTGTCCTTCAAACTGTTGTGACAGTCTCTGCTCTCACAAGACATAAGATTGCCATTTGTTAACAATCAGCCAGATTTTATGTAATTTTAAACAAAATCACATCATTTCATCCGAGTTTTGCCAAAAAAAGGCCCAATAATGAACCATTTGAGCGTATAGTTCAATGACAGTTCGAGAAGCAAAATAATTTTCAGAGAGAAATAAGAAAATGTATTAGTTCAGGATCTCCACGAAGAAAACACAAGTGCAACGCCATTTCAGTCTAGCATCAGTTTTGCGCATGTCTAATATTGCTGCGCTAAATCTGGGAAGAAGTGTCGACCAACTGCGAACAGCAGGACAGAAAAAGGGGCTGTTTAAGGCAGGCTGGTGGGTAGAAGCTGTAAGACTAGGCAAACAAGGAGCATCAGCAGTCCACCGTCCCTACATAAAATCAAGCATACCAGATCACTAATCCAGTTCTACTGCAAATATAGAGGCCAAGAGGCAGGCTTAGTTTTCCTCTCCGTGTTCCACCTCCAATTTACTTTTCTCTTTTTTTTTTTTTTTTTTTAAAAAAAAAAGGAACAACCACATGACATGAAGCAGTAAAACAACTACAGGCCTTGCTATGCTAACGAGAACAGAAGACTGGTTCTGCCTTTCTACACGTCTTCACTTTCTTAATGGGAACAGTGATGTCTCCAGACAGACTGAACATTAATCATTCGGATTCTTTTGTTTAAACTGTATGTGGAGAGAAACTGTAAATAACAAAGTGACCCTTGACACAGATTCCCGTCCATCTCCTCTCTATTGGCATATAATTCTTTCCTTAGAAGCTGAAAGGCAAGCTTTTCTCTAGCACTACATTAAAGAAAGAACTCCACCATATTCACGCAGAATGACCAAGCAACAACAGCTACTCACTAAACTGAGGACAAGTCCACCCTGAGCTGTAGCATCCAGTGCATAAATTTTAATAAAAGTTCCAGAGCAGTAAATTAATTATTTTCACATGCAGCTGATGAGTTCAGGGGGTACTTGCTTTACTGATTAAAATCTATTAACTTTAAAAGCAATATGGCTGGTTGTGAACATCAGGCTAAGTTGCAGAACTGCAAAGTTTCTTCATGAATAATGCAGTAAGGACACAGGTTATCACATTCTTCTCTCAGTAGTAATTGTAGGTTAAAGGACATTTACAGCATCGACATTTAAATTCTCCGATAAAGTGGATTATAGAGAATTTATTCTTCCCTCAAATGACAACTCAATGCTCTGTGTCTTTTACCCCAGCAGATGCAAACATTTGTCTCAGTAAATAGGCTTTTGACAGCTTTGGTGTTGTAAAACTTAAGTGTCACTCCCTCCGTGGTTTGACTGAAAGAGATTTAAAACAGAATGCATTTCTGCAGCAGTTACAATGATTTCTCTTCTATACTGCTACCCTAGATAATGGGATGAAAACGGCAATGACTGCCTGGTAATCATGTCGAGGTTCTGTGCCCATTTCCAACACCACTGAGCTTCCAGATAGCCAAATTACACCAAAACCCAAATGTACCCAAGTGGTCCCAAATTCATTTGGCATTAGCTTAGGTAGGTTAGGTGTAGGTTTTCAATCCACACACAACTGTGGAAGGAGAAGAAAGATAACTCCAGAAAAAAAGCCTTCTGGATTTATTTCATTTATTTATCACATGTAGACATCCACCATAGAAAGCAGAAACCATGGTGGATGTAGCTTTAAAGAAAAGCTTTACGCTTAAACCTCTGCTTACGTTCCAATAGGGCTAAAATCAAACACCAGCCTGTCCAGTCAATTTAGAGCACTGGAGCAACACTGAACATCATTTGCCGGTTTACAAAGAGATGCAGAATTAGATGAGTTATGAGTTTCTAGGCACATCTTCCTAAGATTGTACTAAAAAAAAAAAATCCACATTTTTATAAAGCAGCCTAATTTAATGCAGAATTCAAATCAAGACTCCTATTACAACCAAACCCTTATATTTACAACAAACCCCTGCATTTCTGCATTTTAGGGGGTGCAGAGGGAAGCCAGAAAGCCATAATTAACGAGAAGCTGCCTGTCTGGCTAGCAAGTAAATCCATGGGCCTGTGCAGGAAAACACCCTGCTAGGATATTTAATCCAGATTAACTAAAACCAAGTTAACCAGCACTCTGCAGGGGGAGCAATTGCTTAGGGGGATGACTACAAATAGGTTTCCTACATCCTGCAATTTGTCTTTGCTTATTCCATTACACCGTCAGTTTTGCTGAAAGTAGAATCTTTGCCACTGACATACAGAAAATAACTTGACGCTATGCAGCCTTTTTCACATCCCAGGACCCTCCCTGGTAATGTGGGCACAAGTTACCACTACTGAACATGGCCATCTTCTCCATGGGGACATCATTAGATTAGACATCAGACAGGAAAAGTTTAGTTGTCATAATGTATTTCTGGCATTCATAACTTATACACTAAAAACTAGAAACAGATCCACTTTCTTATCTTAATTAAAAACAAAAAAACCTTGTTCATGCTAAATCTTAGTTCAAGACAAAATGAGTTTGAGCACTCTCTTAAATAGGGATGCTTTAAGCCTCTCCGTAAGCATAAGGCCAGCTCACTGCACAAACATAAACACACTATCTCGAAAAAATAAAAAATAAGACAACTATTATGAAGGTCAAAACAACCTATGCATTCCTTTTACCCAAGCCTCAGCTCATAAAAGGTTTGACAGTATTTGGAGTGGCAAGTCCTAATCATATCATTTTAAATAAAATGAAAGCGTAACTGTTCTATATCAAGGCTTGCTGAGTTGGTTTTTTAAGTCTAGCCAAAAAGGCAGAAAACATTTTAATGCACAGCATTTAAGCACAGTGATTCTAACCACTGAGCCACAAACCATACAGGGAGTCATGAGAAAAGTCACTTGGCACTAGCAATCACTCTTCAAATAGAAAATTATCAAGCGTTCGGGTTCTTTTGTTGTTGGTTGTTTTTTTTTTTTTTTTCTCCTTCAGGCAGAGCAGACAAAGTTACTCAGTTCTAATATGTCACTGCCATTAAAAATGATTGATCATTGGGATGACTAATTAAGATTTGGTAGGAATTGTTCTTGACTTTCAGAAGATCAAACAACTGGTATTTTACAAAAATACCACTCTCTGACTGCAGTCTTACTGCAGTAGTCAAAATGTTGTCTTTTGAAACATAGGGAACACTAACAGTGGTTTCTCAAGGAAGGTGTTACGTTCATGTTCTAAGATTAAGTCCAGACGCCCCCTGCCCTCTACAGACAGAGTCACAAAGTTTGTATGATTCATAAAGGACTAGTCAAATTTTCCCAAGTTTAATTAGAGGTATCACTCTAATCATGGAAAGTAACTGTAAAAATACAGAAAGAAAACAAATCCATTATTACCTTCTTGTAGTTTGTAGGTATCAGGCATGGCTCATTTCTCCAATAAGCCTTTGCCATTAAAAAAGGTCAAAGAAATGAGAAAGGGGCGAAGGAAGGTATAATCTTACCGGAGTCTCAGCTTTCATCTGGGCCCGCAACTTCTCTCTCATTTCTTTTTCATTGAATTTGGCACTTCTTTTTACATAGACTCCTCCATGCTAACAGAGAAAAAAAAAAAAAAAGTATTAAATATTTAAGTAGTTTAATGTAGAATAGTTGATAAAAGAACAAACAAGACGACAGCGACAAGCCACCTTTATGACTCATGCTGCAAATTGCCCATAAGACATTTTCTCCTAGGATGAAAGCACCTGAAACTAATTTTACATTTGCATGTACTTAAGTTCACAAAATCTGTTTAAATAAAGATCAGATCTAAAAAAGAATAAATATCCTAAGACACCTGAAGTGTCTCTTTTAAAGGTGTTAAATAATTAACTGGAAGACAGCATTGGAACCGACCCCAGGGATCTATCTATTCCTAACAACACTGAAAAGCAGCTTAACTTGTATATCAAGAGAAAAATCACACAATTTAAGTTACTCACATACAAGTACTTATAGGCCAATGTTTTCAATTTTATGTGCCTGCTCTTAGTGACTAAGGCAAATACAGGAATTACAAGTATTATACCTAGACATACAAAATCTATGAGTAGCACAAAAGTAACTAGCCTAAGTCTTGAAAACTTCTATGCACTTTATTGCAGAATCAAACTTTTGTTAAAGAAGTTATATACTGAGATAATAATTGAATAAGTAACACAAAATCTTTAGAAGGCAAAAGAATTTATAGAAGTATTTTTACTGAAAATCATTATAAAAAGTTAGACCATTTCCTGGAAAATATTCATTTTATAACATGTTCCATACAACTTATCATAAAAACTTCAGTAAAAGGACTATGGCAAAGTACACACATAGAAAGCTGGTTATAAAGAAATAAAATTTGCCTCATCATTTCCCTCTTCCCCCACTTTCTTTTATCTACAGCATAACTACAAGAGGATGTAAACAAACGTGCTCCAAAATGGACTACTGAGACAATGAATTCTGTAAAAAAAAAAAATAATTAAAAAAAATAGCTTTCATATAACAGAATTTCATTTTTAAGGTACATGGTTTTCATGGGTTTTCTAACCGATTCCCTAACTTGGTAATACTCTTTTCTGCCTACCCTGACTATTGGCGTTAGGATCTGTCAGATGATTTCTGGCTATTTATGGTTTTACACACTCTTAACAGAAAGATGACAGTAAGATTAAAACCACTAAGAGCTGAACTTCATTCAAATGTCTTATCTCGGGAAAAGTTACAGTACACTGTAGAAACAGAGGAGGTGGTGTGTGTGGGGAGCTATTATTTTATTTGCATGGCATGGACAGGAATAAAGTTTGAGGGGTTAGGAGCAGACAGACAGAAGATGCGGTTATGCAAAGTGCTTTTGGCCTTTGCTTTTCATAGTGTGCAGAGATGGCCGTGCAGCTGCTTAGCTAGTGGTACTTGACGTGACTTTTGTTCTCCAAAAGCTGCAGTGAAAAGGAACAGAAAGTCAATGGTGCATTAACTCCATATTAAATATTCTGTCTTAGCATTAATGTCTGTGGTTCCCTTCCAAGATGAAGCAGCCAGCTGCAACACTCAGCTGTGCTGCTGTGGCTGGCAGGGCACAAAACCAAGAACAGAATCCCCCAGTCCACTGAGCTTGGCCTTTAGCAGGCTGGAGCATCGTATCAACACCACCCCACAAGCAGTTTACCAGTCCCAGACAGATAATGGCATGAACAGAAAAATGTTCCATCAGCTGTGCAGAAAACAGAGAGCCACATGTTATCTACACGCTCCACATGTAAGACAGTTTTTAAGATCTGACACCATTAAAGGGAAGTATTTCTGTACACTCACCACAACAACTGCTTTCAGGAAGGGCAAACTCAGTTTGGTATGAGAAATAATGCACCTACTACACAAGACTTCCATGTAATTAGTAAGTCATCATTGTGTGTGAGCTCAGATAGGACTAGTTCCGATAAATAAGGGAAGGCTGGAATCAAAGTCTTCACTTACTTATCAAATTACTAACCGGCTGAAGTAAACTGGGAAAATACTGAACCACCTTTTTCCTTGTTTAATTTGTGAACTTGGAGAAATCAAGTTACTGTTGAACTGTTTGCTTAGGCACACCACAACACCAAAGTCAGGGTGTCCCCACCTCAGACTTTTTAATGCTCAGAAATAGATGTGTACTTCTCAAGTAAATACGAGTATACAGTCACTTAACGTAAGAACAGACAAATTACATACTGCGAGATCACCATTCACCGCATACAACCCAACTACATCAGTATGTCAGCTCCCCTATGGCACAGCGTTACAAAGCTAAAGAGAGGCAAGCTGCCATACTAGGTAAATATTTAGCTAAAATTCAGTAACAACCAAAAGGGTGCATAAGCTGATGCTGAATAACAGAAAAGACAAAGACATACTTCCTACCTTAAAAAGTCAAGCAAACTCTGGAATATCAAAAATATTTATCCGAATTACATCCCAGCCTCACCAGGTGGTATAAGATGAATAGGAGCTAGCTGCATTTTGGTGGAGAAAGATAGGGCAAAAAAAAATTTCAGATCCACCCAAAAATAATAAAGCCAGTTTTATAAAAAGAAATAGCTCTACATAATAAATCAAACCTGGAATGTAACAGGTTAATTTAAGTGGTTCTTTTCTTTTCTTGCTATTAGATATCTGCCTCCAAAGAAGAATGCTAGTTATGCAATTGTATATAGCTCAAATTCCCCAATTTGTATTGCATTTCCTTTGCAGTAAGAGATCAAATATATGAACGCTTTTCAAAACAGATTTCTGGAAGTACTGTTTTTAAGGTTATAATTTTTTTCCGCTGTACTTTAAAAGCCCCTCTCTCAGTCAACAATGGATTATGTTTACAAATATACTTCCTTTGTGCCTGAATTTCGCTCTCCTGGACATCCAGACCACGTTTATTTCCAAACAGGATGTTTACCTGAGGTAGGGAATATGAATTCCGTGAGCATGGTGTAGCTACGTGGCTCTGGAAACTTTTAGTGGAGTGTAAGTGACATCACTGACAGAACATCAACAGGAAGGGCAGGAAGTGTTTTATGTTTTTGCACTGTTTGGTGTGATAAAAACAATAAAAATACCTATTAGCTTGCACTGCAGTCCTGCTGCATCCCGTCTTGGTCATTTAAACACACACACATCACCACTATTAGTAAACTGCCTTTCATTTGTGTCACTGAATTAAATATATATATATAAAAAATATGTATAATGACCCCCCACTAAATCTTGTAGTTTTGTGTTTTGAGGAATCCGAAACTCAACAGATTTTATTTAATATCTATGCTTTGATTAAAAATGTAGGCTACATTCAGATTAATTTCCACAGGAACCTTCTTTTAACAGTCCATACAGCAGTCAGGAAACTGAGCGCTGGATATTCCAGATAGCAATAGTAATTTTCCAAAATCTGGAAAAAAGTAATTTCTGGACATTTAATGATAGCGGATGGAATATATATCCTGTCTGCATTTTAATTAAAGCAGACTTAAATCACCACCAATGTAATGACTACAGGCAAGGACAAAGAGCAAAACATTTCCATGCAGCAGACTGCTCACTTTAGTGCAAGAAAAATGTAGAGAACCAGAGTCAGTGGGGACAAGCATTGGATAACAGAGAAGTCTATTTTCTCCCAGTGAGGTATGAAAAGGTGTGAACAGTCAGTATTTCGTTTAGGGGACTGGGACAGCAAACCCACCAATAAAAAGAAATCATGAACAGTTTTCTTATTTTCTCTGCAGCATATTCTTTTCTAAACGTAGTGATTTTACAACAAAGGATGGCAACCACCCATGCTCCAGACTAGATTTATAGCCTACTTGCTGTCAAAGGCACTCATCCAGAAGACAACAAACATTTTCAACCATCAAGCTGAAAATATCAGACCTGGATGTCCCAATATCTTGGGAGACACTCTAACCTCTTACACGTTGAACAGACACCTCAACCACTGCCTGTGCTCTAAGATAACATGGTGAGACAGTTCACACCCTAGAGATGGGCATCTTATATGACATGATCCAAGACTCTAAACCCCTGTTCAAATCAGGTACCTACAAAGCTACATCTGATTGCTGAGAAAGGCCACCGTTTAAGGCGCTTCCTGTTCTTCAGCATACAATTAGGCAGTTCATGGATCTGTACCCAATGCTCTCTAAACCCAATTCAACTTACATTAGCTTCTTGGAGGCAAAGTTTGAGAGTCAATTGCCACACAAGGGCTATCCTGCCTCCCCACCCATGGCCATATATCAAAACTTTCCCCCTTTTGCTGGTTCTAGCAATCAACTGATCTGACTTGACTTATGGATGCAAGAGTGCAAGCTGTTAGGAACATGCAGCCAAGGATGGGGAATAGAGTAAAGCCTTATTTGGACATACGTTGTCTACTCTTCATATATTCCTTTACAAACTAATATATAGTTGAAATCATACCCAGTGTAGTATTTCTCTCAATATCCCCCATCCAGAGAAGGGCAACAAAGCTGGTGAGGGGTCTAGAGCACAAGTCTTATGAGGAGTGGCTGAGGGAACTGGGGTTGTTTAGTCTGGAGAAAAGGAGGCTTAGGGGAGACCTTATCACTCTCTACAACTACCTGGAAGGAGATTGTAGCAAGGTGGGGGTCAATCTCTTCTCCCAAGTAGCAAGTGACAGGACAAGAGGAAATGTCCTCAAGTTACACCAGGAGAGGTTTAGATTGGATATTAGAAAAGAGTTCTTCACTGAAAGGGTTGTCAAACATTGGAACAGGCTGCCCAGGGGAGTGGCAGAGTCACAATCCCTGGAGGTATTTAAAAGACAGGTAGATGTAGTGCTTAGGGACATGGCTTAGTGGTGGTTTTGGCAGTGTTAGGTTGATGGTTGGACTCCATGATCTTAAAGGCCCCTTCCAACCTAGACGATTCTATGATTCTATCCTCTTGGACAGGGCTGACAGTCAATTCAATCAAACTGTCTAATACTACTAGAAATATTTTTCTAAGTGTTTTTTTCCTTTTCTTTGACTGGGTAGAGGGGCATGGGCAGAAAGCAGACTACTGTTCAGGGAACAGATAAAAATCAAAGACAGAAGCCAAAGGAGAAAAATCTTATGGAACAGGCACTTTGGAACAGTTACCCAAAACTTAATCCATTTCTTTTCTAACAACTAAGCACCCATCTAAATCCTGAGATAAATACTACGAAGCCATTTCTGTTCATCTAGCCAAATGTACCAATAATTCCCAAACCATCCACCTCTACATTCTATTTCATTTGTATATAGAAATAGTCCTGCTTCCAGAAAAAACACAAAACAGACATGAAAAATTCAGAGATGATTTTAGGGAGGTGAATGCCATCTACACCGTTCTCCACCATTTTAGATCAAAGACCACATCCACTTAGTATGTTGGCTGTGCAGTGAATGTGGCCCACTGTTTTTTCAGTAACTGTATAATTTTGAGTCACATCAGGTCGAGCTCTCAAACTAAAGGGAAGAAGAGCAGCATTATGTAGAAAGAGGGAAAAGTAAAAAGTAGTAACAGTAATATTGTTAGACTCAGGTTTACAGCATTTTTGCTTAACTGAAGTCCAAAGCAAAACCATCAACACTTTCTCCAAGGCTGGGGTTTGCTTTTCCTCCACACTATAGCAAAGTGCAGTTTTCCTCTTTTATATTGTGCTAAAACCAAACCATTGAAAAATAAATAAGTACACCACAGCAACGTCAATTTACTTCCAATTTGTAGCATAATAAAAAAAAACAACCCATACACAGAAAAAAAGGCTTGTTTACACCTAAGTGGGGTTTTGGATTGTAAAAAGAACAAAGTTCTAGAATATTCTGAAATGCTTCTAACACACTCCGCATTTTTAATTCTAGTAATAAACACCATTCATAAAAAGTATTAATTTAGAAAAGTAAACAGATTCTTTCATAATTGTCTCTCAACTAAGGTACACATGTAACTACAGTGAGTGAAATCAGCTACTTTCATGTTCAAATAAACAAGTGCCAGCTCAGAACTACATCTTCCATGCATATATGATACATGGAAGGAGTACATCTTACATATTTGACCCACAAACAGCAAGGGAAAAGTGAACGAGCTTACCTGTGAAAAATACCACCCGTACAGTGGAAGCCATTTTAATCCATCTTTCAAGACATACCGGACATGCCCAAGAGCATTCTGCCTAATTGCCAGCATGTCTGCAATAATCCAATCAACTGCAAAGACAAAAGCCCAAGATGTTTAGTTAAACTAGTTTTTAATTGCCACTGATGAAACAAAAAGTGCATGTTGTACATATAAATATCATTAAAGGTTTCTGAACTCGAAGTTCCTGATCATTAGGGGAAGGCTGGAAAGACACACAGATCACAAGATAAGCAGATTTTTTAAATCTATAAAAGTGCAAAGACAAACAAAAAAAACCAAAAAATACAAACCTGTACACTGATGATTTGATAAATATATTACATTTTCTTTATTTTTTGGCAAATCCCCGTAGATTATTACCTAAAAAAAGAAATTTAGTATTACTTTATTATTTATTTTCATTGCATTAGGCAGCTATGAGATCCACTGCAGTAATTAGCTATTTACTAGAAAAACTGCCAGCGAGTTAGTACCATTACCAGAAAAACACTCCATCACCGCACCAGTACTCATCATGAATACAACTGACTTATCAACAAAGCAGTGAATATTAATTAATGAGGGCTTAAAGAAAGCTATTCTGTTCCTGTGCTTTGGCCCAAGAACTGGATCCATGGAAGCTGACCTACATCCACAAGATCCCTACATTAATATAATTAAAGGTAAAGAAGAACCACAGACATACAAAACCACCATTTAACTTTATACATCCAATGAATAAGATGTGCTTCAGCCAGACACTTGTTATCAAACTAAAATGGTAGATTTTCCTGGATTAGATTGGGAACAAAATTTCAAGCATTTGCCATGATTTTAATCATCAAGAACTAAAAAGAAGCATGAGGTTGAGAAGTGTCTTTAAATTGGTCATCAGCTTCCAGCTAGCAGCTTTTGTTACGTTCTTTTTTCTGTTACATTAAAGCCACCCTTTAACCTTGTAGTTTCCCCTCTGAAAGGTAATTGCCTTCTAGTGAAATAACCTTCTGAGAGCATGACTACAAAGCCAGATGCTGAAGCAGTAATCCAAGTCAGCTTTTAAATGGATTAATTAAATTACTTCTATTTCAAATATAAGATGAGAAATGAATTAAACCATTTCAATTGTGAATTGAAGAATCCATGCAGCTGCTTAATTATTTTTAATAAATACTTTCATTATCTAATGAAGCTTGGTTTTTCCAACCAGTACATTCCAGGCAGCATTCCCCCCCCTTGCTCTGCCAATACCAATGCCTGTACTCCTTGTTTCTAGAAGTTAGCTGCATTAAACATACACTCTTCTTCAAAGTCACTCCATTCACCAAACCCAATGCACTGTTTGGAAGGTTTACCCACTTACTATCACCACTTCCCTAGTCTGGACCATCTGGGAATTTCATCAGGAAGATCAAACTAATATTCAGATCTTGATTAATATCATTTAGTATGTGAAGTCACATATTGATCCTTGTAGAAGATCTTTACGAGCACCTCTGGAAAATCTGTCTACCTCTCAGTTAACCTGTGATACCGGATGGGTAACGCCTTGTATTGTAATGCTAGGCAAAAACCCCACATAAAGCTGTATGGTTTACATTCATGCTGTTCCTTCTTCTTAAAAAAATGCAACTGCACTGTTAATCAAATTTTGTTTTCAAGGCAAGAACCCAAATATCAGCAAACTGAGATATTCAGTAAATACGTGAACAAGAGATCATCCAGCATACAATAAAGAGAACATTATTTATTTGAATTAATATTCTTCCACAAAAAAAAGCATGCACAATAAATTTTAACTGAACATTATTTGTAACAAGCCCATTGACAAGTATATTCTGAACCGCATCCAAGAAATTCAATCAAGATTTTGAAAAGCTGTAGGAGTAATTTTCTCATTAAAGTTCTAGGAGAATTTATAACCTTACTGCTGATACTCTAGGTACCACACACTATTTAATGCAAGGTAGAAGTCAGAGGGTCTAATCTTACAGTTCAGGTGCAAAAATTCCACTGAAAAAAAAAAATTATCTTCCTACTCTCACTTAGAGGGTTAAAGCTTCATTTTAAAAGTGTATATTTTTCCAGCAGTGTTACACAGTAGGTCCATAAACACTGTTTTCTTTAATTTCAAGTTAAGACTCTACTATGCAGTTTCTGGCAAAGGCTTTTTTTGAGGAAGGGAAAAGGCCCAATACAACAAATCACTAAACCAGAAGGTCCTGAATGCTATCTGTCCTTTTTTAAAATGTAAGAAAATAAGAACAAGAGGAAAATAGAATCTGCCCTGGACACTGTAAGAGCTGACCCCACAAGAAACAGGGTTTGAAATATATAATTTATAACTTCAACTTGTAAAAATTTCCACTTTAATGTACAAAGTCAAAATCTCAGTGTAATCAGACCCACAATTCAAAGCATTCACTTGTGACTATTGCCTGAGTAAAAACAAATATACAGGATCATTCCTTTAAAAAAGCATGTATAATCGTGACTGCCAAATATAACAGCTAATCTGTATTATTTTTTATTTCAATAAGATTGGATCTAGTTCACTTTTTAATCCCAGAGGAACACCCGCTCATTGTTACTGTAAGCAATTTCTATGTACAACATTAAGTCTTACCATAAGTTACATGTGTTTACATGTAATGGACCCAAATTTTTTACTCATGATAAAATACATAGCTATACTGTTGTACAGAACTAACAACAACAAAAAAATAATACCCCCCCCCATCTTTTCCTATTCATAATTAGTTCGCATTAAACACAAAACAAACCTGGGATATTTTATTTCAAAGCAAAGGGAAGAGTGAGAAAATTTGGTAACACTAGTTTGTTTGCTCAGATGGCTCAGCCTAAGAGGATGCAACAGCTTTAACTGCAGCATCATTTACTTCAGCACTGCCCATTTCAGTAATCTCGAAAAAAACCTTATACAGTTCATGAAAGGCTGGCAAACAGCTATTCACGTATGAGACATTCACGGTGAGGAACTAAGAGCTACAAACTTATGGTACAACTGTTATTACAACCAGGTAAGAATGGCAACTTTCAACTGAATTCTCTGGAGGCTTCTTCAGGGTTCACAGGAGGCACCCACTCTGTGGGCAGCCACACAGCTCTCCTTCTGAGGATGAAGCATTTTTGCTTTATTGTTGTGTTTCTGGAAATTTTCATAGACCTTACACAACGCAGGGCTAACAGTTAAGAGCTTTGAATCCTGCAGAAACGTTGCCCTTTTCCCTTTGAGATGATGTCTAAAGAATTCACCTGCTTGTGGATAAGCAGGGGAAGAGTCCCCCCAGGGCAAGCCTTTAATTTCTGGCAATCTGCTTTTAGGTGAAGCAGATGACCTCATGTATATTATAGCTGCAGAAGGAAATGATATAGCACTCTTCATGGTCTCCAGAAAGCCTCTGACTCCCTGCTGTTTCTTGTAGCTAACTTTGCAGAATTCCTCGCAGCAGAGACTGTGCAGTCTCTGGCTCCTTCTCAGTCTGCTGGTGCAGAAGAGATCTGGGGAACCACAGTGAAGGCAAGCGCTTGAGTGATTTACCAGGGACAGCAATGCAGAAAAAAAAGTGTCCATAGGGCCAGGTCGTGTGCATGCCCCTTTTGAAGCAACCTGAAGAGATGAGAGTAGCTAAGAGACTCCTAGTCCTCCTCAGAAGGACACTGCTGTTCTTGGGGTCTGCAGAGCACCAGAGGGGGTGGTCTTCCCCTCTGCAGGGCACTCACTAGCCAGCACCAGGGAAGTGGTGCAGAACACGCTTGGAAGGCAATTTTCAGTTTCAGAAGCTAAAGTACTGACTGTTTCAGATATTTTATGCATAGCTTTCCAAATGTCACAGCATGCATACATTCTACCCATGTATCAGCTTGAAAGACTGAGAAGATAAATGTCCTGTCTGCCACAATGCAGCAAGTGAGGAATCTATTTGAATAGGTGCTGCTTTGTTAAAAAAAAAAAAAAAGCACAATGAAGTCAAGCAAAGAAAACAAGTTAAAAGGCAGTGCAACACAGCAAGCCAAAGTAAGCAGAGATTTGAGGGAAAATATTTAAAATGCAGATTTACAGTCTAACATTGCAAACATTACTTGGGTACAAAACATTAAACTGTGTGCTTTTAGCCATGCTTTGGTTTCTTCACAGCCCAGTTCACAATAACGAGTACTGCTGTTAATATGGGTCATGCTTTTAATATGGGTCTTCCCCTTCTATTTACATTGCAGTGCTGTCAAACTCAATTCAGTGAAGTCTCAAATCGAGGAAACTGGATGCTATTAGATCCCCTCCTGTGGGAAGGCTGGTACCCAGCTTCCCTGGATGCTATACACTGAGCTGTTCACACGCTCAGCAGACACAAGACGCACCTCAGAGCGTTGTGGCCAGAGGACGCTGTGATTCACTGGCAGGAGGTTACAGGTTCTCATGATGGGAGAATTTACTAATTCAGCAGCAGGCTGATCTAGGCATGCAAATGGAAGCTTCTGGGTGATCTGGTGACACCAGTTTCAGCTTCCCTAGCAGCCTCTGCTTCTTCCAGTGCAACATATTCAACTACAGCTGTGCTAACATGGTAGGTCACGTAGCAATGTAAAACAGTCCTGCATGACAGTCACACCTAAATAACTCATAATTTGCAGAGGTTTTCACTTCAACGAGGTGGACACTCCCAATTTAGAGTGAGAGTTTTATTTCTTGCTTATGAAATCTGTACATACCAAAGAAAATTAGAGAGATCATTTAATCACATCCTAGCTACATCAGCTCAGAAAACATGACAAAAATAACTCAAGAGGTAAAAGTAATCACACTATCAGAAGACCTGCTTGCAGGTCAACTGGTGACCACATCAAACTCCTAGCAAAGAGATTACCTTAATATGATAATGGGATGTGCCTGATAATGGGAGCAATTCAGGAGCTGACCTGCAAGCAGATCTGGTGCTTCTGCTTCAGTGGCAGTAAGGCAACACAGCTGGTTATTGGTAGTAAAAACTCATCTTATGTCCCACTACATGTCTACCAGCACACTCACTCTTGGTTCCTCAGACTTCTCAACCCTTCTCTGTTCAAAGAAATTAGGTGTGAATTGCAGAATGATGCTCCTTTCTTCGCTGTTACTTCAACAAAACCGATGTGCAGTGGGGCACTTTGTGGAGAAGGCAGAGTATTCTGATCAGGAAAAACATCAGCATTAAGCAAAGGCAATAGCAACTGGAAAGAAGGATAAAAGCAGAAGGATAATAGCAGAACATTCCTTCCCTCTCCTGGAGGAAGAGAGGAGAAACAGAACATTCCAGATATCAACACTTCACGTAAAAACAACCTTACAAACTTCATATACTCAGCTGTGCTACCCTCACAACATGCCCTTCACTTCATTTCGTTATTTCTTGACTACTTTTATAACTGGGACTGCATGCTCTTCAGGACAAGAGCGTCTTTGTTAGTTGGGCCTTACTACAACGTGAGTGCTTATTTAAATAAATAGCACCCTAGGATGTATTTCTCATCTGTTTGTTAAAAAGTCTGAATATAATTTTGTGGTGAAAGAGCAGAGCTTGCATCAACAAACCACCGATTAGGGCTTCTGAAAGTCAACACGTAACCCTGTGCAAGCTGACTCCTGCAGCATTGCTGCAGGCATCTCAAGGGAAGTTGTTTAAATTCTCTCAGTCTAAAAACCTGTCTGATGACACAACCAGTCCTTTGAGCTTCTAGAGAAAGTACCTCAGATCACAGAATCTATTTACCCTGCTTGACAAGAAGCAGGTTCAAGACAGGATGCAAATGAGAAACTTGTACTGGTGCTGACAAATTTCTCAGGTTTTCAGATGTATTAGCATAAGAATTTCAAATCTTTATTTTCTTCACAGAAGATAAAAGAAGCACTTTTACTCACATTTAACAGATATTTCATTTGGGTACAGCATAAGGAATATGAATAGGACAGAAGGAGAAAGGGCTTTCATAGTTTAGTTTTTAGTTGCTTTTTCTCTAGATCTAAAAAAAAAAATTACCTTTAAGTATTATTTTCCTAAAAATACCTTTAGGTCACATACAGTTTTTAGGTAATGGTCACATTATTGCTACACCACATAACCTCTTTAACTAAAGAAACTCTCTGCTCAATAGATAATTGCACAACTCTGAAGTGTACTGCTCAGGCTCAGCATCAAGCCATAAAATCACAATACAATCCATTTTATTGAAGCAGAGAGTTCACTCAAATATTCTGCAGCTATGTATTTTACTGGGTTTCAGTGAAGGAAACCATTACTAAGAGGCCAAACTCTGGGGAATATTGAGAAGATTCCTATATGTAATTCAGTTTTCTTTTTTTCTTAAATCATTCATTTGATTGAACCAGAAAGCTGAGAACTTAAAAAAAGTTACTGCCATTTTATTTCCTTTTTGTAAGACGACTATATTAGGAACATATATGGATTATGCAGGACTGAATGTGAAGCACCTTATGTTAAGCATGAAGTCTTTACGTTTTTCTTTCTTCCTAGCTTTTAGTCCTATGGTCTAAATTGACAAACTGTTATGAACATGAGTGGTTACGCTTCATTCAATGGCATTAGCTATATGCATAGAAGTCTAGTTCTGATGCTGAATGTAAAGGCTTTACAGTTTCTCAGCTTAATTAAAGATAACTGACCCGTGAATTAAGGGAAAACTCCTTCTGAAGAATCAGAATCAATAAAATCTTAGAGGAACCTTGTGAGCTAATGAAAACATGTATTAATATTTCTAATGAAATTTATAATTCAGTAAAAATACAGCTTGAGAATCTTTTGTTCTGTGCATATTTGACTATTTTTTGTATTTGAGCATAAAAAAAGACTTGGAAACAGTCTTGGAAACAAAGCCTCACATGGTGATTTAGAATAGAACATTACAAATCGCTTTATTTACACCAGTCTAACATTACCTAGATAGTGATGTGTATAGTTCTGCAGCTTCTTATTCAGAGGGTAATTATTGTTTAGAGAAGGGGCATGTGATAGAGCAAAGTGGTTCTGGGAAACAGCCATAAAAACTGGAATATTTAATGTGAGCAAAAGGCTAATTTCAGAGAAAGTAAGTTTCCACGATACCAAGTACGTTGACACAATTTCACTTAATTCATATTTATTTAAACAAACAACAGTCCCAGATCAGATTCAACCACTCCAGTGGTTACCTGTGGCACATCAATAAGAAACAGGAGCTCTTGGCTTCTGGGGGAGCTCAGCGCTGCAGCAGGGGATTCCCAACATCTGTGAAACTGAGCCTGCCAGCTTTGAATTGCCAGAATCTAGCCCACAGAAAGCAGATGCAGATCTTAAATCCTACCCCGTCCTAACACGCTGCTCACTGCTGTTAGAAGGTACATCTATGGAGCGGGGATTCTCTCTTCTAAAAACAAACTGCTAAATCGCCTTTCTAAAGAAGTTGTGGGGACGTGTATGTTAGAGAGAACTGAACTGATGCATCCTGTAAGGTGAGTTTGTGCTCCACCTTGTTCAATTAAAGAGAGGAACAATAACTTATTCCCTTTTGGGTTTTGTTTGTTTGTTTAAATTGGAAAAAAAAGAGCTGAAACTTTTTTTTTTTTTTTGAGGTCCCCAGTCCTACCAGCATATGTTAAATACCATTTGACAGTACTCTGTAGATTCAAGAGTTTTGCTTCTACACTCTGATGAAGGCTACACGCAGGTTGGGAACTTTGCTTTAAGCACACACAATTACTTCATTCCTGCCTGTACTCTTTAGCTATCTGAGGAAACTTTAAATAAAGAAAAAGGCATCTGTATAACATAACTGTTTCGGTCTTGGTGACAGAAATAAAGCAGGATTTATCATGAACATGATTTTAAGATTTCAGCATCTAAATTCTAAACAAATCTGACTGTTCAGTGCCTAAACCATTCACTTTCTGAAAATGACTTGGTTTTGATTACAGTGCAATTCTGTAGCATGGACCATAGAGTGACCCATAATTACAATCAGTGACCACTTGGGTTAGAGGACCTAAACAACTTTTACCATAAATCACCAGTAATCACATTTTTTTAACAAGTCCTGCATATATTTCAAATATATATAGCATATGTGAAAGCAGATTATTTATAAAGTGAGATTTCAACAGGAGAGTTTTTCTGAACATCTGGCATCTTGGTATTATGCAAAACCTGAACATGCTTTCCAGTACAAGGGTGGAAGGAAGTATTCCACCTGTTTCATTAGGAGAGCAACAGTCTCCCTTATAATCCTTTGGCACCTCTGAAGATTTCTTTCCACAGATTTTTGTAATTTCCTTAAAAGAAAGGAAAAAGTGACCCATATTTAATGTACCTATTGTTTACTTTATTACTCTTCTGTAGTGGAAAATACATAATGTCCGTGTCCTGTCCCATCCCATCCATCCCCCCAAAATAGAAGCTACAGTGCCTTGGTACATTAAGCACATTCTGGAAATGTTATCCTTTGAGCACCTCACACCAGCCAGAAGCAGTAAACCTTGTGGCAGTTCACAGTGTTCCTCAAGCTAGAGCTCTTTATAATAAAATCATAGAATGGTTTGGGTTGGAAGGGACCTTTAAAGGTCACATAGCCTAAACCCCCTGCAATGAGAAGGGACATCTTACTCGATCAGGTTGCTCAGAGCCCCATCCAACCTGACCTGGAATGTTTCCAGGGATGGGGCATCTACCACCTCACCACCCTCATTGTAAAAAATTTCTTCTATCTAGTCTAAATCTTCTGTCTTTCAGTTTAAAGCCATTAACCCTTATCCTACTGCAACAGACCCTCCTAAAAAGCTTGTCCCCATCTTTCCTGTAGCCCCTCTTTAAGTACTGAAAGGCCACAATAAGGTCTCCCTGGAGCCTTCTCTTCTCCGGGCTGAACAACCCCAACTCTCTCAGCCTGCTCTCAAAGGAGAGGTGCTCCAGCACTTGGATCATCTTTGTGGCCCTCCTCTGGACCCACTCCAACAGGTCCGTATCTTTCCTGTGCTGAGGGCTCCAGAGCTGGACACAGTACTCCAGGTGGGGTCTCAGCAGAGTGGAGTAGAGGGGCAGAATCACCTCCGTGGACTTGCTGGCCACGCTTCCTTTTGATGCGGCCCAGGATACGGTTGGCTTTCTGAGCTGCGAGTGTACACTGTCAGCTCATGTCCAACTTTTCATCCACCAGTATCCCCAGGTCCTTCTCAGCAGGGCTGCTCTCAATCCCTTCATCTCCCAGCCTTGAGGGTATTGATACAAAGGGTTGCCCTGACCCAGGTGCAGGATCCTCATGAGTTTCACACGGGCCCACTTCTCCAGCCTGTCCAGGTCCCTCTGGATGCCATCCTGTCCCTCAGGCGTGTCAACCGCACTACTCAGCTTGGTGTCGTCTGCAAACTTGCTGAGGGTGCACTTGGTCCCACTGTATATGTCACTGACGAAGAGAGGTATATATATAAAAAAAAAAAAAGGAACTTTGTTTTGCTTCTGAATGCCAAGGACTCCAAGGAGGAGTTGACTGTATCTGTAATACTCGCACAAGCGTTTGTATCAAGTACAGAACTGGTGTGAAGTTATCAATGCATGGGAAAGAGGATGATTACGAAACCTCCACGTCCTCTGCCTCTGATTGTGGAATAGGATTTTTTCAAAGCTCATCCACACACCATTTTCAGTAAGTATTTAGAATTTAAGCACTATGCACTTCCAAGATGAGGCAAAGGAATCATTACACAGCAAAAGAGAACATGCAGGGAGGTATCTGAGCTAGCTGCAACTAATCTGGGTCCGGACCTCGACACAATAAACTTGAACCAGCCTCAATCACTCTAATATCTGCATACCACCACAGCATGTGAATGAGCCATTTCACCTGCAGCTTGCTTGGGACTATGCATTATGTTTGCTTACGCAAAAAGAAACATGCAAACCCTCAGATTCCCAAGTAGCATTAGAAAAGGGGACAAGATAACTCTTCAAGTCAATCCGTAAGTTCCAGAGGAAAAATTACTGCAACTACCACAATACAATTCGAAGTCATCCAAAATAATTATTTTTCTTCCCAACTAGTTATGTGCTCAAATACAGGTTTGACCAAATCATGGGTAGCTAATTTTACATTTAAAAATCAAACTAGCATAAACTTTGATTTCCCAGTCCCACACTGAGGAGCTAGTTATAACAGGGAACATGACAAGTAATATGTGACAGAACTGAAATGAACAAAAGAAGAAAATGATTTCCCCATTTTTTTATCCCAAATCTCTTCATAGTATAAATTCAAATTGACAGAACAAAGATTAAAGAATATTTTTCCCCTGAGAAGACATGCTTCCTCATAATTGTAATGTCAAAATCCCTGACATATGAGCCTACTTTATCTAACACAACTAAAACAGAGAAAAAAAGGATACCCTGTAAGCCTGAGGTAAATAGTTTGAAATAATTGGAGTCAAATGTTTAACTATGAATAGAATCTCCTCTTAGCAAGAACAGTGTCTGAGGGTAGAGTACCAGGAGAAAAAACTTCTCAATTAACAATCATCCTTACATAAAGGATCTGCACACATTATGTAAGCAGAAGGAAAGGGCATGGAAGAGCACCGTATAACTCCATGGCCCAGTATCTACCAAAACACAGTTAAATGCAAAAAGAAGAAAGCGCATAAAACTCAAGCAGGTTTAAAAAAAAAAAAGTGGAATTTAAAAAAAATATGATAAATACCATTTGTATTTTCAGATGTAACAAATTATACAAAGTTACGACAACTTATATTAAGAACTGAATATACTAAAAATCTTAAGATATTAAACTTTAAATATATTTAAACAGAAATTTTTAAAATCAAACTATGAGATCGTAAAACTTACTGGCCAAATACTTGGAATCAGGATTTATAAGTGCATTCAACCTGCCCTTTTACTCCTTTGCTTTTCCTAACTGACAAATACTTGACTTTTTAGGATTTTTGTAAAATATATAGAATCATAGAATGGTTTAGGTTGGAAAGGACCTTAAAGATCATCGAGTTCCAACCCCCCTGCCATAGGCAGGGACACCTCCCACTAGACCAGGTTGCTCAAGGCCACGTCCAGCCTGCCCTTGAACACCTCCAGGGATGAGGCCTCAACAACATCTCAGGGCAACAATATGTAGCTAACTTTAAAATGTAAACATACATATTAGTTTTAAATTGCAGACTGTATTAGATAAGGCTGATATAAAATTCAGATTCAGCTGTGATTTGCCAATTAGAAAACATATGCTAGGTAAAACTCCACACAAAGCTTCTAATTTATGAACCCAAACAGCAGTTCAGGTAACCAAAATTCAGGTAGCTGATACTGGATTTCTAAAAATGCTAACAGACCTCACTTTTAATTTATTTTGTTTTCCATATATTGGGCAGGAGGTGGGGGATGATCAGGACCAGTGAATGTGGAATATCCCCATACCAAATTCTTTCCAGATTGCCCCAGAGCCAAATCTGCAGCACACCAGAACTCTAGCTGATATCCCCACGAACCTGCATCACGAAGGACTTCACCTTCGGAACGACAGCCAAAGGCAGACAGAACAAAAATTAAGATATATGCAAATATAACTTTTGCAATATCTAAAAAAGAAAGAGCACAAAGTTTACATGCCCAGTGTATCTATTTTTGCTGCCTCACACCACAGTTGAACGTAAGAGTCTAAAATTAGGCATCCATCTCAATTTGAAAGCCGCATCCCTCAGGCTTATGAGGTGTCACTTAATTTCTGCTACTGTAACACACAGGACTTTGTCGTACACTATAAAAGACATACACACCTGGAGACAGCTGTGCGTTGAAATCTCTAATGAGATGAGCCAGGGTAAACTGTCTTCACAGAGTCAGTATCACAGTAGAAAAATTTCACTGGGCTTCTTTCAAAAGTTTACCACACAAAAGTGATTCACTTCACTAAGTTCTCCAGTTTCTTTTCGATCTTTGCACCACACCAATCCCCAAATTTCTATCACTCCCCCAAGACCTTTATTTCATTATTTCTACCATCACAGATAAATGACAAGCGGTGATTATCTTAAACTCTCAGCATGCCTCACAACAGCTAACATAGTTTAGCAAAGCAGCAGCAACACAAGCGGGTGGAATGAACTAGGAGAGCACAAGCCCCCAGAGGCTGCTCAGCTACCACCCGAGTTTGGAAGTTTGCCTTGCCTGCAGCTCTTCGTCATCCCACCCAGCTCCCATACTGTCCCAGTCCTCTCCCACTCCTGAGCCACCAGACTGGGAGGAGAGCTCAAGGAACTCAAGGGCAGGTTCATAAACCCAGGCTCCGGTCAAAATGCAATTGTCAACACTCTCTTTCCAAACACAACTCAAGAAGGGTGAAAAGTGATGTCTCCTTTTGACCTCCAGTTATGGCATTTGCCTGGGAAATGGGTCCTCATCTTGAGAGGAGTCAGACCCTGTCACTCACATCTACCAACACAAAGCAGTTAGAAGATGAACCTTCACCCTGCCTTGATGAAGCCTGGTTTTGATGCCACCCCCACTGTGGAGAGGGAAGAACCAGGTTCCAAAGAGATGACAACCAACAGCAACCAGAAGCACCTCCATGATGTGAACACACTGCAACTTGGCCATTAGACTATCACTGCCTCTTTTGCTTCCCACCTCCACTTTGGGTCTTCCTGAATTACCTGTTGGATGACTGAACAGCTTCAAAAGGGAAAGCAGGGAGTAAGTAAAGATAACCTCGTCTGGGAAGGCTGCTGTCCTGGGAATAAAGATGGGCACAGACCTCGTAACACTCACTTCCAATGCAAACTGGCCAATTACTAGCTAGGAGTCTAAACACCCATCCCAAGCTCAGACACTGAGGTCTCCTCACAGATTTCCTAGAAAGACAAGACAATACAGACTGGGCTCTACTCCACTGGAAAGCATTGTCAAGAGTTCAGCAGCACAGCATCTCTGCAAAGATTTAATTTGCTCTAATTCTAAGTAGTCATCAACCTTGTTGAGACACAGCAAGTCCAAGCTTCAATAACAATCCAGAAAGCATACTGCATTGTTTAACAAGGATCTCTTGCATTTTCTAAAATAATTGTTAGAAATAGTATAGCTCTGCTAAACAACACTGAGGTATCATCTGATTCTCACAGCCCTTCCAGAGTCCCATAATGGCAATGAAAACCAGAATTTCATAATGCCTTTAATGAAAGCACCACTTCCAAAAAATCCTATTTAGTGAGAAACAGGGGTAGGGAAGAAAGCTGACACAAGCACTGAACAAAATCCATGCATATTAATTCAGTCATGGATTTTATTCAATTGTCAAAACCTTTCAGATGGAAAACGATCCTTTAGGAAGCAGTCCGAGTAATGATTTTTTATTATTTCTTCACAGCCACTCAATACAAAATATCAAACACAATTACAACAAAAAGAAGCTGAAGAACATCTAGTCCTCATCTGATCTGAAACACGTGCACAAACACAATAGGGATTAATTTCATCACCCTGACAGAAACCGGGATAAGATGCTAAGGGTCATGGAGAGATGACAGCATTCATCATATTGAATTACTAGTCCTTTCAGCCCTTCAAATGTCCTAATCGCAGGCACATTTGCAGTCATTTTGGTTTTCACATTCTATGGTAAGATGCAACTGTTTATTTTCTGTACAAAATGTAAGAAACCAGGCTTCCCAAACACAGTAAAGACAAAAGCAGTAACACAACCACAGTTCACAGGCTACTTGATGATTTAGGAAGGTGAGGCCAAATCAACTATTAGCACAAACAAATGCAAGTCCTCCAAAGCACACCTGTTTGTGTCAGTGACTGCTTTGGCTCATCGCTGATAAAATTAATATCCTTTGCTGTCTAAGACTTTCTACTCACTTTACAGCGTTCAAGCATCTCATATATATTCTTCCTAGAAAAGAGTACTGTAGGGCTTCAGCAGCTTACAGCAGGACAGGTGGGAAACAACACAACTGCATTTGCAGTTGCAAAAGCAACATAGGGCCAAAGCAGGGCTGTTCTCTCTGTGCTGCTTCCCAACAGACCACATTTACAAATTTTCATTACTATGAGTTTATAATCCTGTAGATTGTTGAAGAGCTTTGTCCAGTTTACCTCATTTACAGGACTGGTATGTTCTGGGTTACTTTTTGTACTCTAAATAATGGTTCTTCAATTTTCTACAGCCAACTCTTGCATGATAGTCAGCGAAAGGGCTATTTTTGGCAATTCATTAACAGAATTCTAATATTATTGGAAAACCTAAACTGATTCCACCTTAGCTCAAGTTCTCTTAGGCTTTGTAAAACAAATAATTTTGGTGGAAAAGAACAGGTCTGACAAAATGTAAAAAGGGAAAGTATTTACAGTATGAGAAAGTAAGAAACTTTTACGGTTACTTCATGAGCCACTCTCTAGAACATGAATACTCAGTAAAGGTTCACAGCAACTATAGCTCTGTAATTATTTGAAATCCCAAGTCAAATACTTAAGAGAAAGGAAATTATTAGTCTTCCAAGATTTTCTGTCATGCAGACCAGGTTATCACCTTACTTACATTTCACAACTTAGAAGAACTTGCTGCAAAGATAAAATGCCTTCCTAGCATGAACTAGTTTGTTTTTTTTTTAATAAACTTGGCCCAAAACATCCAAGTCAAGGAGCACAAAAAAATAAGAAAAATACGCTTGTGCATACGGTTGTGAGGAAGAGACAGATTTAGATACTTGATGGACTAACAGCAGATGATACACAGAAACATCACTTCCTGACAGATAAAGAAATAAAAAATAAATATAAAAAAATAATTGTTCAAAAAATAATCTATGTTTATGATCCAAACCAACTCTACTTTATTAAGGCCCCATTCATATTACTAGGAATTTCAGCAAAATTATTATTTTAAGATCAGATATCTCAAACATTCTCAACTGCTGTAGTGTTATCGTATTCAAAACCCACAAATACTCTAAAGGTAACAAACCAAAGAATGCTAAACAGTACATATCATTAAAGACCTTTTAATTACAGTAAGATGGCAGCAGTGCTAAGAAAAAGTCACTTACGGCTTTGATTCATTAAGTCACTTAAGCATTTGTATAATCCTAATGACTTCAGTGAGGCTACACAACAAGTTCCAGTATTCTGATGAATGAGGCTGTTGGCCTCCCATTTATCCAGTTACAAAAAAATATCCCAACACACTTCAATCGATTGAATAAATTAATAGACCCAAAAGAGATGCTGAATTCCTCTCTCCCGGGGCTAGTACGATGCCTTAATGCTGTTAAAGCCCTACAGCTGCCTTTATGAAGCCACACAAGTTACTATTCTTGCATTGTTTTTTGGGATTAAGTTTAATGATGCTACGCTTCTGCATCTAATTACATGCCTTAAAACAGCCAATTCACAGTAGCTCTCAGGTTACCATCCCAATCTCAAGCACTCAGGCACACGCTTAACTTTCCACTGTGCGTTTTAAGTTAAGCATGTTCAGTGTTCGCAAGAGAAGGTCTTAAAGGACACCCTGTTTCTCCTCCTTAAACAAATGAGGGATAACTTGCAGTTAAACGATATGTGAATTTTAAGGATTCTATCTCTTACCTCTCTATACATGTATCGTATTTTCCAAGTTTTTATTTACCTTTCAGTGTCAGTTACCATTTTATTTATCCTATGACATGCCATATTGGTTCTGTGGGCTCTCTTACTTGTTTCTGTTACCCTTTATTTCACCTATGCATATATCATCTCCTCTTCTCTTAACATCATCTGTTGCTTACTGTAACAATGCATATCTATTCTAATATTGTCCTAAGTGATCACCTGTACTGTCTCCCACCATGTATTTTTTGTGTGGATAAAGTTTTATCAATGCAATAAAAGAAAACAGAGGTCAAAAGATGATGGCTGCCTTTTTGTTTCTTTTGGTTAGCATTTTCCTCTCTGTACCTTTCTGTCACCAGCATTTTTTTGATAAAAGTTCTTATCAAAAGTTTGAAGCGGTTGCTACCCTGTGCACACTATTTGTGGGAAACGTGAATAATTTTTCTATTACAATTTATAATTTGATGTTTGGCTCTCATTCATAGAATGAGTTGAATTAAACTACTATACTGTTACTTTCAGCAGCTAATGGCCAAGGTGTGCTACTACACATCAAGGTATCCGCATTAAAGATGCTGCATAGAAAAGACTGCAGATAAAACAGGAAGTACTTAGTCTGTGAAATACCACTCTCTTCCCCTTTTTATCTTTTTTTTAAAAAAAAACAAATACAAAACCTACAACCCAACTAATTTCGACAAGATGCAAGGGTGAAGTTACATGAGTTACAAGCTGAATCAAAAATTAATTACCACTAAAAGAAGATCTCACTTCCATTTTGTATCCGTTCTATTTATCCTGATATCAAACTGCGCAATTCTATATTTAGATGGCTTTGGGGGTTTCCATGAGAGTTGGTACAAAGCGAGGCCTACAACTGCAGCTCAAGAGTGGAAGTTTAGGGGAGACCTAGCCCCATTTTGAAATAAATGCTTCATAAGACGGTGGATGAATGCTTTAGCTGTAAATATGAAGAAGGGCTTATTTGTATCAGCTCTGTCACCTGCCAATCAACATGTAAGTATTTGTTATTCTTTACTCTCAAGCACCCACAGCTGACACTAACTTCAAATACACTTCTGTATATTCAGACAACGTTGAAAGTTGGGTTTAGGCACAGTAAGCACCTGTCATTTATGTAATTATTTTTTACATGTAGAATTAAAAGTCTTCTTACTTACTTTTCAAATTACAGACAAATATGTAACCTTTCAAACGTGTAATACTCCACAAGATAAGTGAAGTAGTATTATTTGAACACAAATACCCCTCTGGTCACACAAGGGAGTCCTACAATTCCAACTTATTAACCTGAAACCTTGTGCTTCAGTTTCTGAGATACCAAATAGTTACAATCCTTGGCTGATCCAGAATTTAAGGGCCAAAAACTGACGGGGTAGACTGCGTGAAAACCAAGAAGCTGTAATAATTCAGAAGTTAAGTAAACTATTTATTAAAAACCTGTACGTGTACTAAGTACGATTATAGTTGATTATAGTTCTCTTATCTGCTGCCAATTTAACACTACAGATGTGCAACACAGGCCACAGGGTTCAAGTGTGCAAAGGCGGCTGCCACCATTCAAGGGCTGACAGAGCACAACCGGTGTCGCATCCCTTTCGTTTCCCCGACCTGCAAAACGAACACAACACCAACACACTCCGTGAAAAGCATCACCAGAGCACCAGAGGTGACACAAGCCTGTCCTCTGCCGATCCGGAGCACACACACCGTGTTCCCCCCCCGCCCCGCCTCACCGGTACCGGGAAAGGCCACAGGCACAGCCCGCACCTGCCGCGACCGCCGACCCCACATGGCGGCGGGCGGGCCCTGGTCAGGCCAACCGCCTCCCGCCCGCCGGAGCGGCCCGAGGACAGCCAAAAGGCGCCGGGGCAGGGGGAGGAAGGCGCCGGCCGGGAGGCCCGCCGGCAGCCGCGGTCCCGTGGTCGACATACCCGTCGGCCGCCGGCTCCCGGAGGGGGGGTGGGACGGGACACAGCAGGCCGCGGCCCCTCCTTCCCTTGCCCTGCCCGGCTCACCTGCACGCCCGTGTAGTTCTCGAAGAAGAAGAGCACCATGCTTTGGTAGATGGTGTAGAGGCGGTCGTCCACCTCACGGTAGAAGCGGGCGGGCAGCACAGCGGAGAGCAGGCGCCAGGCGCCCCAGGCCAGCACGTAGGTGGGCGCCGTGCCCATCATGACGGCGGCGGGCAGGACATAGCGCATGGAGTAGGTGTGCAGAACCAGCGACAGCAGCATCTTCCCGCTGCCCCCCTCCCGGCCTCACCGGGACACCCACATGGGTAGCGCGTTCACACACAGCCCGGCAGCCCCGCCGCCCGCATCGCCCGCCGCGGCGGTCAGACCCACCAGCCGGGCGGGAGGGAAGCAGCACGGAGGAACGCGCGGGAACGGGCACCGGCTCACGGCTCCCCCCGTGCCGCCTCTGCCACCATATTGCCCGGCCGGAGGAGGAGCGGCGCCGGCAGGAAGGCGGCCCCTCACCGGCTGTGGGGGGACTTCCGGGAGGGGCGGGTGGCGCAGTGGCTCCGCCCCGGCCGCGACCTGAGGCGTCGGGCCGGGCCGGGCCGCCGAGGCTGCCCCGGCAGGCCTCGCCGACCGCGAGGGCTCCTTACCAGCAGGCGCCGGGCCGTGTCCCCGGTCCCCCTCCCGCCCCCGCAGGCAGAAGTGGCTGCAGCAGCCCTGCGGGGCGGGGGGTGTCGGGCTGCTGCCGCAGGCTACCGTGGGAGGGCTGCTTGGCACCATGCGAAATGGGGCACCTGCGTTTAAGAATTGATTAGCCCTAATTAGCGTTAATTTTAACCTAGCACAGGTTAGAAGAAAGTTTACTTCACACGCACACACATGCACTTTCTGCCCTGAGTCCCAAGTGGAGCACTAAGAAATTTGTGCTTCTCACTTTTGCTAGCTACAGTGATGGTCGGGTGTTTATACATATTTGGTGCTTAACGGTTTGCGTTCTGACTCCCCCAGGTTCTCACCAGAGCAGGCAGCTGCCTGCCCACCTGCCTGCCTGCCCAGTGTCCTCTCCCATCCCCAGTAACTGGCCAGATGCTCCGGCTGCCTTTGAAGAAAATGCAAGAAGAAGAAGTCTTGTAGAAAACGACAGCATAATAACCTCGGAGGGACCTTCTTACTGAGCTCTTGCCCATAGCGAAGTACTTATTCCTTGTTTTAAAAAAAAGTTTTATCTCAAAGCTTGTGAAGATCTCATTGTTTGGAAAGAAGTGGATGCTCAGTACCTTTGGCTAAGATCTGTTTCCTTTGCCAGACTTTAACTGGGACAGACTTTGTCCTTTGCTGTTATCTACCTTGTGCTAGCTGTTTTTTAATGTGTGTTGAAAATTGCATCCTGGAAGAGCTTAGCAAAATAAGACTGGGGGAACTACTATGGCAATGTTCTCTTCAAACCACCTCGGGGGTGCTGAGCTCCACAGTGAGAACTCATGTTTGACATGCACCAGACCTTCTGTGTCCGTAATGAGACTCAATGGGCTTTATTCCCTTCCCCCCTCCAGAAACGCAGGGCAGGAGGGGTCATGGCAGCATTTCTGTCAGGGCTCCTGGTCCTGATTGGTGCGTACATTTCTGTCTTCACTGAGTAACTGCATATGCTACCCTCCGCTCAGAGCAGGCATGTTTTTCCCATCATGGCCTCTTGTGGCAGGGAATTTTTGTGCTCTAAACCAAGCAAAGATAGGTTGGACAGAAAACTCAGGAGGGGGCTTCTGTTTTGTGATGCCTGTGACACGGCCACGTGGAAGAGAAAGTAATTCACCACAATACAGGGAGGAGAAAGTAACCCAACACAACACAGAAACAGTAAAGCTGATGCCAGCTGAGAGCCAGGTACGCAGGAATAAGCGCTCTGGTGTGGCTGGAATGGCAGGAGGGGTTGGAAAGTGGATCCAGACCTGCTGATTCACAAAGGTGACTGCAGAGAGAGACTAGGATTCAGAACAGCTAGGTGTGTTTGGTTAATGGGGCTGTGATCAGGGGTGGAAAATGTAGATTAGCAGTCTGTAAAATAAGCAGTGAACTGGGATTGGGAAATGCCAGAGGACTGGGGAAAATATGGCAAAATTAAGATGGCTGGTCTTAAAGTATGGGCTTTTTTGAGATGGGGGTAAAGACTCACTGAACAGCCTGAAAAGATGAGTGGCAGTGAAAAGAATGTGAAGGGAATAAAAATAACTTCATATCAAGGAATGAACTTGAGGCCTCTGATGCCATGTATATAAAATCATATCTTTCCTTACAGGGCTATAAATTCACTCATACTTCTGAAAAACCTGCATATTAAATGATTGCAAAATCTGCAGAAATGAACAATCCTGTATCTGCAGGATAGTTTAGCTATCATGTAATAAATAAGACCTAATGACATACCTTGAATAAAAAGGGAAACAAAACACCAAACTCATCAAGAAATAATGCACATTCTGTGCACCAAATACAATAGAAGTCTAGTGGAAAAGTAGTACCTGCTCAGTTCAACTATGATAGTTGAACTCAGACAAGCAGTTTTAATCAGTCATTTCTTGATATATTTAAGTGGTTGACTTTGCAACCTTAATAAAATTCTTTCCATTTTCCATTTGTGGACCCCTTTTGTGTATGTGTTTATATACATGTCTGTTCTACACAGATGGCGATTCCTGTCTTGAATCTAACTCAGTCCTTTGCCCCAGTGATAAAAATGAACACTGAGATCCTTCAATTCATTGGGCTTCTATATATATAAGATATGTGTTTACCAGTTTTAGAATGGTTGCCTCCCGATTCCCTTGAATGTTTTTTTTCCTCCTGTATTACCAATGAGTAAGTAAGACTGCCTGTCTTTTCTGGGCTCTGTCTTACCTTCTGCATGTTTTTAATATGCCCCCTCTTTTTCATTTTTTGTTATGCTAATGTTTGAATTTTATTTTTTTGTTCCATTTGATGCTTTTTCACATTCTTTATCTGTCACCATCCCCCAGGACACACACATGCACATGTTGACACACTTTATTTCTGCTTTTGATAATTTGATATTTTCCACGGGCCCTTTTAATACAGTTTCCTCTCTTTATCAAGTATATGTTATCAAATATATAGATACTGGTTTAGTTTTTAGACACTTGGAAGGTACAGTGTCTCCTGAACTCAGGTTTGCTTAATTTCCTAATATAATTTTATCAGTGTCATAGGGTAATATGGTTGAAATGTCTGCAACTGAATGAAACTCAAACTTCATTCAAGAAATGAGTATGCCACAGTGATTAGATCTAGGACACTGCCATCAAGTCCTTGCTTCTCTTGATTCATAGGCACTTTTTATCCTAGATCATTCTGAATTGAGCCGCAGGAGTTTGAATGTTGATCTTTCACATTCTAGACTACAGAGGCAAAATAAGAAAAATGTTCTGATCCTTGCTACAATTTTTAATTCCTAGTCCTATGAAAGCATAGGCCCTGATTACACCTCCTTTAACAAAAATGCCGATCTATCAGCAGAATTAATTCCTAGGCCTTTTACTTTCAGCTGGAAGAAGCAAAATCACCCCATTTAGGGTGATTAGGACTCCACTTAGGAAATTAAGACTTCAAACCTGTTAAGGTATTATTTTCTTCTGTAGAACAACTTTGAAATTTAAAAGAATAAACAAGCCTGCAATTTTGGAAAAAAGCGTCAGTCTGCCATGCCTAAAGAGCTTAGTCTGTTTTGTGTGAGCATAATTATTTGGTGTGAACCTGATTATTCTAGTGTTAGGTTCTTCTGTCAGTGGTTGTCACCAATGAAGTGGCAAAACTCACCAAACTCTGGAAAAATATCAGACTGTCATCTTATAGTGACTGTACCTCTAGAAGGAACCATAAACTGTGCACTAAGTACCAACTGTGAACATCAAGGGATTTTGTCACATGATGGTGTTTCACAATTGTCACTCACTCACTGTAATTATCAGCTAGACTAAGCAAAGCCAGATAGCATTAGATACAAATCAAACTGCCTGGAGGCTTAGAATGTAAACCTTTACAGATAATCTTATCTTCAACAATATCCTGGGAGATGATGTATTGGTATTACCTCTGCTTACATATGTTGAGAAACGAGGCACAGCTATTAAAGCCAAAGGACTAGATCGAAATAAGGATTTAAGCATCTGAATTCCTGGAGTCCAGGATTCTGAGTGGGTGCCTACGCTTTCTATGCAGTGCATGTCATGCAGAGAGCTAAGCAGCGCAGAAAAGGATGCACAGAAATCATCAGTCTGAGCAGCAATTGATTAAAATTAGCAGGCTCAATATGTGTTTGTGTAAAGTCAGGTAAAATGAAATGCTGAGCACAGTGTTGTGGCCTAAGAACAGCCCCACAGGACCTCATTCTGGATTTCAGAAACAACTTTGTTAACTTGAGATCCACAACCCACAGATCTCTCTCTCAGAGTTTGGTAACACACTTTTTAAAATGTGGCCAGAGGAGATGCCATCATCACCTCCTATTTCCACCTGCATAGATAGAGAACTGGATTAGACATGGATTCGGTTTGTTGAGGGTATCAAGCTCGTACCTCCCATCACCGAGGAGGGTGGCCTGCAGGGTAGGAATAATGATCATCTCTCATGTTGAAGATGCATTTACTTAGCAATTGTTCAATATAACATATACAAATAATTAGATTATATTACTGGTAGACTAGTTTAGATTAGACTTACACTAGTTTAGACAAGTAGACTAGTTTAGATTATAGGTCCTCTAGATGCGTGCCTTTTCTCTAACACTGGCCATAACCTTCTGTATCTCTCCATGTTTGCTCTAGGAGACGAAGGCTTCCTTGAACCCTGCAATCCTCTCCAATCTCAAGTGAGAGTTGTAGTAGCTCCTGTCCATCTCTGACTCTGGCCTTGCAGGGCTCCTTCTTGTGCCTCCATCAAAGGGGACTCCTTGGCTGCCCCTCACACAGAACATGATAAGGCTGTACAATATCTAGCTGGTCTGCCTCAGAAACACAACTAGATGCCTATGCTCTACTTGTTCCATTCCTCAGCCTCATGTCCTAGCCAGAGACTATATCTTTTACAACCAGAAAATGGTGAGGAAGCCCAGTGGGCCAGCTTGTGTTCTGAAGTAATTCCATGGCCCACAAGAGGACTTTCCATCTTCTGTCCCTGGGTGGCAGTGGGCACAGTTGTGTTCATCGTGTGACTTACAGTCTTCTGCATCATGCCCTTGCAGTGAAAAGGAAACTCAAGTTCAGCTGTACATCATTTGAGGCAGGTTTCAGTCCTTCTCTGCCTCCTATGAAGTCTCTTATTGAGGATCTAGCTATACTTTTTCCCTCAACAAGTCAATAAGAATGGCAGATACAGAAGTAAGGATGAGGCAAGCATCTCCCATGCTCTCCCAGCCTTCTCCAAGCCTCCCATTTTTGGTTCAAGGTCTAGAGATAGATAGGACTTCCATATATACAGCAGTAATAACCAACAGATTTATTCTACACGTATTTATCCATTCTTCACTTTACCTGTATTGGCTTTTAGCCTCCACAACCACCTTTGGCAAGCAGTAGAATCATGTCCTTTTGTTTTGAATCTGCCTCATTGTAGTTTCATTTTATATACCTTGGAGCTTGTATTGAAAGAGACAGAAAATCCCTTTCCACTCTTTTATCTGTGCTACTTATGATTTTTACAGATCTCTATAATATCCCCTCTAGGCTGTCTGTTTTCCAGACTGACTTCTACTCAGTTGTGCCCCATATGAAAGTTGTTCTGTAACTTCTATCTTGCAAGCATAGCCAGCATTACCTATGGCATTTGCTAACTTCTAAGGTTTCACTTTGCAAGTGATTCTTCTTTTACCAAAAATAAATCCTGAAATTTCATGTAAGACATGATGTTCACTCTCATAGGATTTATCTGTAAAAATAACTTTCAGATTCTCTGTTACAGGTCTAGCATAGTATGTCACCATTTAATAAACCAAACTAGTAAAGGAGGAAAAACACACTTTGCCAATGGTTCTAAAATACATTTGATGACCCTAGAGAAATGGCGATTCTTAAGACTCTTTACAGATTGTGGAGGAAAGTGTGTTTTAATGAACAAAGACTCATTTGCATCAAGCTGGATCCCTGTCACCTTTCATCTGCCTCCAAGTTTTCTCCTTCCTCTTGTCAGGGTCTTTACGCTGTTTCCTGCCTTCACGCATCAAGCTCTCAGTCTCCCTTCCAAAATGCATCCTTTGTTCTTAGCTCTGCTCCGTCTCTACGTGTTTTTTCCCAGTCTCCTTCCCAGGCAAACCTAGCTAATTCTACTCCCATGACTCCTGTGCATCCCATTCACATTTCTCACACAATGTCAGTCTCTTTTTCCTAGTGAATCCTAGTTTGCTCTTAATTTCCCTCGAGAGCTCCTAATCCTGTTATCCACTCTTCTGTATGTCAAAGTCTCCTTGCTCGAGCGATTCTAATTTTTACTTCCTGCCTACTTGGTCACAGTCCAGCCTTCCCTCAACAATTCTCAGCCACAGCTTCACCCTCGACCAGCAGTTTTAGTTTTGCCTTTTCCCCCTCCTTTGGTCAAGCTCTCATTCCCTTTGTATGTAACTTGGGTGGCCTCTTCTGTGGCACTTGGGTGCTGGCAGGGAGAGCACTGAGAGAATGGCAGAAATAAGGTACTGTGGCACAGCCTATTGCCTCCCTCCAGGTGGGCCTTCGGCAGCCCAAAGGACACAGAGCACAGTGTCTCTTAGAAAGGGCAGCATCTATACAGGCTGTTCAGTGAGAACAGGATTTGTGCATTTTAGTTGGTAAACTCTGAGGTCTTTATTATGCACTTGCAAACAGATTTACCAAAGGTCTGTGACTTTGCCAAATTTGAGCAGATTTTCACAGTAGCAGCAGAAGACACGTCCATAGCTTAAATGCTGCTCGCTACGTTGTCAATTTTCAAATTCCTCTTCGAAAGCCAAAAGTAGTAGAAAAGAAAAAGGCTACAAGGATACTAATGCCAGCAAAATAGCATATTTTCCATAGCTATGTTCCCTAAAAGAACACAGTTTGGGAAACTTCAATCCCAAATTTTAGAATCGGCAAAGATAAGACTACAAAGAAAAGCACTGACAATTGAAATCAAAGTCTGTTGGTGAAAACAGAACTGACTTTAATACCAGGTGATCCTACCATTCTTGCCTACAATTAGGGCTGTGTTCAAAGTGGAAATCCAGTTGAAGGATGAGTTGATGTTTACATACAGAAGCCTAGGAAAGCTGGGAGCTTAAAATACTTGGGAAAAGAGCTTATATGGTGTGCCTAGGTATAGCTATAGCTGCTCATGTGTAGCAGAACCAAGAAAGCCAGTTGAACTGTATATATGAGTGTTTAGGGAAGCATTGGTTGCCTCCTTCTATCTAAAGTTTTAGTTCTGTACTATCCCACAGCCACATACCTTATTCATAGTAAACCAGCATTTTTGTGTGGACAGTATGTCTTCAGTATAACAAGACCGGAGCGCAGAAGTATTTTGCTGTAGGAATCTATACTATTGCTGCATTTAGTATGGTTAGGTAAGTGTGGTCATCCGAAATTAACTGTGTATTGTCTGCGTACCTTGTTCACAAAAGAAACGGGTAGGCTTGCTACTAAAGCTTAGCAGCTTTAGGAACATTGGGTTCAAGTCCTGGCTCAGATACAGGCTTCCTATCTGCTGTTGTACAAGTTATTTTGGTTTCCCGTTTATAAAATGAAAGTAATACTTATCTCACAAGGTCATTGTAATGGCAAATTAATTAAGTTTAGAGGAAGGATACTCTTGTGATTAAGGGACAGCACGGAATCTAAGTTTGCCTCCTGACTGCGGACTTTCTGTAACACCTGGCATAAGTTACTTCATATCTCTGTGCCTCAGTCCCTCTGGTGTAAAATAAGGACAGTATTTCCTCCCCACACCCTTTATTTGTTTAGAGTGTGAGTAGAGCTGGTTGGAAGAATTCTGACATGTTTTGAATTGAGCATTTGCTGAGTCATCAAAATCTAGTGTCTCAATGAGAACCTTACCCAGCTTCCTGACAGCTTGCTGACCTGGTTCCTTGGCAGAGATCTGGGAAGTGCCGGGAGCTGTGGCTCTCAGGGCTTCCAGGCTCATTCTTCCTTGATAGCTGAAGCTCTCAGTGTCCACAGCTGTGGGGCAGCCTGCTGCGTGGGGACTCCCATTGCTCATGGCTCTGGGTCAGTCCACCTCCAGTTCTCTGGAGCCGTAGTTTCACGCCTTTTTTTTTCTAAATAGGGGATTGTTCCTAACAGAGAGAAACCATACTCTGAAATAACACAGTCTTCCACAAAACAAAGTTGTCCTTCTCTATTCAGCTTTTCAGAGCAGGACCGTCTTTCACTTTAATGCTGGTGCATTGCATAAGACAAGGAGAAGTATAGCCTTCTGTTTAAGAAGCAATAAACGACGTAGAAAGAAGACTGACACAGCAGTTACAGTCAGTCCTTTCACTGCCTCCCACAGTACTTTCATCACACTTTCCAGTCTCAGAACACTAGACACAGTGCTCAAGCCATTCGCCTATGGATGGGACCTTGGTGTAAGAACAGAGCTGGAAGTAGTTGGTTGGTCTTCACTGTACCTACTCCCTTTTCCTGTAAAGGATAGGTGATGTCCTTTCCCTTACCCTGTAAAGGGAAGGTGATATCCTTACCTGACATTGTAACACCAAAGAAAAAGGGTAATATATGTAATTTTAATAATAATATCCAGTGTCAGTAAAACTTATCTCTGTTCATCTCCAAAGGAATAATGAGACATACAGCAGTCAGAGACTTCATAGAAGATGCACCCATGCAAAGTCATAATTCCATGTATGTTCACCTGTAATCTGTGAATGAATAGATATAACAGGGTAGAGGGTTTCCCTGCTCTTTGGCTATAGACCATCTTTATCCCTGTATCCTGCAAAGAACTACTCGAGAAAATAAAAATAAACAGTTTATGTACAAATATCTGCATGAAAACAACAACCTCAATGCTCAAAGGCACTAATGGTGAAATCGCCAGGCCCCAAATGTCTGTTGGTGACATTGGTGATGACTTTCTGTCTTGAGACAAAAGCACAGAAATGCAAAACTGACACATCTCAGGAGATTATCAGCTTCAGGCCCTTTGCATTAAGAAAAGTTCAAACATACCTAGTTAGTCTTTTACATCTTTTATGAAGGTAATTATCAGACTTCTTCCCTGATGTCTCTTCAGTCTTCTTTATCCTGGAGCAAACAAATCTAATTTCTTCAATCTTTTATTTCTATGCCACAATTTCTAAATCCCATCTCATTTTACTTGTTTTTTTCTTGACTCTCCCTGTTTTGTTCCTCAGGGGTCGGTACTGGAACTGGTTCTGTTTAACATCTTTGTTGGTGACATGGATGTTAGGATGGAGTACACCCTCAGCAAGTTTGTCGGCGACACCAAGCCGAGTGGAGCGGTCGACACACTGGAGGGAAGGGATGCTGTCCAGAGGGACGTGGACAGGCTTGAGAGGTGGGCCTGTGCAAACCTCATGAAGTTCAACAAGGCCAAGGGCAAGGTCCTGAACGTGGGCCAGGGCAATCCCATGTACAAATACAGGCCAGGTGGAGAATGGATGGGGAGCAGCCCTGAGGAGAAGGACTTGGGGGTGTTGGTGGATGAGAAACTCAACATGAGCCGGCAATGTGTGCTCACAGCCCAGAAAGCCAACTGTATCCTGGGCTGCATCAAAAGAAGCATGGCCAGCAGGTTGAAGGAGGTGATTCTGCCCCTCTACTCTGCTCTCATGAGACCACATCTGGAGCACTGCCTCTAGCTCTGGAGCCCTCAGCACAGGAGAGACATTGACCCTGAGCTGGTCCAGAGGAGGGCCACAAAAATGATCATAGAATCATAGAATCATAGAATGGTTTAGGTTGGAAAGGATCTTGAAGATCATCAAGTTCCAACCCCCCTGCCATAGGCAGGGACACCTCTCACTAGACCAGGTTGCCCAAGGCCACATCGAGCCTGGCCTTGAACACCTCCAGGGATGGGGCCTCAACAACCTCTCTGGGCAACCTGTTCCAGTGCCTTACCACCCTTAAAGTGAAAAACTTCTTCCTAATATTCAATCTGAACCTGCCCTCTTCCAGTTTAAAGCCATTCCCCCTCGTCCTATCGCTACATGCCCTAGTAAAAAGTCCTTCCCCAGCTCTCCTGTAGGCCCCCTTTAGGTACTGGAAGGCTGCAATAAGATCTCCCTGGAGCCTTCTCTTCTCCACGCTGAACTGCCCCAACTCTTTCAGCATCTCCTCATAAGAGAGGTTCTCTAGCCCTCGGATCATCCTTGTGGCCCTCCTCTGGGGGGCTGGATCACCTCTCCTATGAGGACAGGCTGAGAGAGTTGGGGTTGTTCAGCCTGGAGAAGAGAAGGCTCCAGGGAGACCTTACAGCAGCTTTCCAGTACTTACAGGGGGCCTACAAGAAAGATGGGGAGGGACTCTTTGTCAGGGAATGTAGCGATGAAAACAAGGGGTAACATTTTAAACCGAAAGAGGGTAGATTTAGATAAGGTATTAGGCACAAATTCTTTACTCTGAGGGTTGTGAGACACTGGAATAGGTTGCCCAGAGAAGTTGTGGGGGCCCCATCCCTGGAGGTGTTTAAAGCCAGGCTGGATGGGGCTTTGAGCAACCTGGTCTAGTGGGAGGTGTCCCTGGCCATGGCAGGGGGGTTGAAACTAGATGATCTTCAAGGTCCCTTCCAACCTAAACCATACTATGATTCTATGATTCTATGGGTTTGTAAACTTCTTAAATCCCAAGTTTGAAAACCTCCCCTAAACAGAACACAGCAGAATAATTATTTCATGTTTTATAAATGCTTTTGCTTGGAGAGATAAGAACCAAGCAGCCAGAAAGGGAGAACCAAAGTGATAAACTGTGTGTGAACACCCAGGCCCACTGGTATTCTACTTGAGAAGACATTCTGAAAGGAACAGTATGTAAAAAAAAAAGAAAAGAAAGAGCAGAGTTGTTCTCTCAAGGGTGGCTGAAGTAAAATAAGGAAGGACTATCTACCACATACATTGTGGACTGTAAAACCAAGGACATAATATGCCATAGACCTACTGTTTTTGAGATACCCCTAACTCCTCCTCTCAGACATAATGATTTCAAGTATCTTTTCAAAGTTCTGGAGAAGAGAAGTTTGAAACATAGGTGAGAATCATCATCACTGACTGCAGAAATTATGTTCTTACTCCACAGGGGCCTGCAGGGAGCCGCAACACTGGTACAATGGTTGGTAATATAATCCTGGGTAAATGCAAATAAGTTATCCAATTCTACTTTGGGCAATATACAATTTATTCATTTCTCATTAACCTACTTGAAATGCCTGAAGGAGGAATTTATTGACTTTTTAAATTACTGCTCATCTACCAACAGTGCTTTCATGGTCTACTGAGGATAGGCAGAATGTGCTGCGTGCATGAAGCAAACAGATAACATTGATTCTGCAGCTTGCAAGGTTTCAGTTATATCAATACATGGCGCTATATTTAGGAAAGGTATTCTGGATGGTCTTTCAGTCTGACTTCACAGGAATTTAAAATCTATTTTTGATGGGAAAAGTGATTTAGAGAGACTAAAGTTGCTGTAAAAGAGGATAAAATGCAAATTGCATTTGGCAGCAGTAGTTCATGCCAGACAAACTTGGTTTTTTTCTCTGATAAGGTAACTGAAAAAATGCAATAGAGTTGTCAGCTTCTGTCAGCTTCTTGATACAGTACCAAATGGAAAATTATTAATTAAGGTGGAGAACCTGAAGATTAGGCAAGGTGAGGAACAGGCTAAAGAGAACTAGCGTGAAAGCGGAGTTCCTCAAAGGCTGGTCTTGAGAGTGCTACTGTTAAATGTTTTCTGTAATGATTTTGCCACAAAAAAAGTCGGTCTGTGCTGTTGTTATTTCCTACTGGCCCAAAGCTGAGTAGCTGGGTGAGGACAGAGGACGTTGGAACATCTGCCAGCAGCGGCAATGGCCCGTGAGACTAGCGCCTGGGGTGTGCTGGTTCATGGGTGGACGCAATGAAATTATTATCAAGGCTACAGGCCTACTTAAAGAGAAATAAAGTTATCATTCCTGTTTTTCTAAGTTGCTTATCTGGTTCATTTTGACTTGGCTGACAGTTAAGCTTAGAGGCAGAGTTTCCAGAAACACAGCTGAGGGAAAGCTGCAGAAAATTAGCCTTACTTATGTTTTTATCTGTTCTCTGCTTTGCCAGTTCTTTTTCGAAGTCTTTCTTGACCGTATTGATTCTTACATTAATATATTAGCTTATAATTATATCAGTTAATATAGTGGACTTCTTTTTGGCTACACAATTACATTTGTGAAAATTACCTCGACATTTCGTCTCGTAATCCTGTGGTGATGTATTAATTGCAATTTAACTTTGCACTTCACTTCTAGCAGAAGATGCTGGCACACTTATTTAACAGAAAAAGAGTGCATATTTTCCTTTCTGAACTAATAAGCAAGGTCACTGTAACCTTGCTAGGATAGTAGAGCATTTTCTATTTATCAGCAGAATGATAATGCAGTTCTTGTGTATCCAAAAAACTTGTTAAACTTACATCCTTCCCTCTGCAGCTCTGTAAAGGCAAAACACCGAAGGTTAACTGGGGAGATGACAACTGGAGAAATGGAAGTGGGTTTAAATGTAATTGTGCAAAATGCAAGTCAATGCACTGAAGGATTAATACTAAGTATTTCTGTTAGACCATAGAAGCTTATCTCTTGGAAATGAGAGCTTCCAAACAAGTGTAGAGAGGCAACAAAGCCTAAGTAGTTTTAAGATTGAGCTTGATAATTTCATAAATGGATTATATGACATGGTTTTGAGATAGCAGATGACTGGGATTTGACGACCCAGGTAGCCCTTTCCTAGCCTGTGTTCCTTTTTTGGCGGTGGTGTTGCTGAGGGAAGAGCCAGTTGTCTCTGGTAGGATGGAGAGGTGCATATGAGAAGCTGTGAATTTCATTAGCAAATACAGGTTTCACATGTTTTTCTAAAGGACTGGGAACTACTCAAAAACCCAAAGAAACAAAGTTTTCAGACATATGTGAAAGAAAAGGGTTCCAGTCTCATAGGTTAAGTCTATGCTGTCCTTGTGACCCAAATCAAGGAGTGGGTCTTGGCCCCTAGGCCAAATTACCTGGGAAAGCAAATTAGGGATCCCTGGTGATGAGCACCTGGTGTGGTGCTGGCTACAGGAAAGTGGGGTAGATAGTGGGAGAAGGGTGTTCGGCATCTGTGTGGGGTGGTGGTGCGCACAGCAAAAAGGTTTGTCTAAATGAAGTTTTTGCAAAAGCAGGCTGTGCTTAGGTATAAGGGATAGTCAGATCCAAGAGTTTGTTTCCAGAGATTCACAGGTTGTTGAAAAATGCCTGGCTGATAACCAAGGGATCAAAATGTCTGAGTCACAGGGATGAGATTTGTATGCAGTGCATATATAAGCTCTTAAAAACACGGAAACTTAATCTCCCAATTACTTGGGGCAAAAACAGGAGAAAGAAGACATGTATCATTTTCAGAACTAGAAAATCCTTAAATTATGCAGGCAGAACAGTAGGATTAAGATTTGCTTTCTGAAGTATAAACCACCACTTATCCAAATTTATCCTAGGACATTTGCTAGTGGGCTATTATAGCCAATTACAGTATCAACAAAAATACACACATGAGATTTCCTGTTTTATAAAATATATTTTGTTGTAAAAAATAAGGGACAGTATTACATTAATAGATATTTGAAGCCAGGCTTTTATTTCTATATAAATTCACCTTATTTTAGTCAAGCAATCATTTAAACAACTTGTGTATCCTTTTAAAGTAAGAATCAAAACATTTTGCCCCGAAACTGAGGAATACCATTATTGTCATTACTCTCCAGTTTGAAAGTGAATAATATTATACATATCTCTTTTACAGGCATTTTTAGGAGAATACATTGTCTAACATTCACAAATGTAAAACATTTAAGTGAAGAAAAGAATGAATGGAATTCCTTTCACACAATTATAGCACCGTAATTAAAGACAGAATATATATTAATCATTTCCTTTAAAACCAAAAAGGAACTTTGAAATCCCACAGGTCATTAAGTTGGCAACTCATTAAAAACAAGACATTTCCCATGCAGCAGCTCAAGTGTACTCCTTAGTTTCACAGAACCCGGTCCTGTAAAACTAAAGTTAGGTTCATAAGAAAAAAACTGGCTATAAAAGTGTTGAATACAGTTAAATTTCCATCATTCTCTTGTAATAAGCGTATAGGTATGTGAGCAGATAATTTCCAAAATGTTTCATCAGTCAATACCAGCACAGCAGATGGGTACTGTTCATCCAACTTTGCTTTGAAAATAGAAAGACAGAAACAAATATGAGCAGATCATGTAGTAACACATTTCCAGCTGAAGGGATCCATTTCCAGTGACTTCTTACTTTCTGTCACTGCAAGGAATAATGTTATCATATTCCAGCCTGAGCCATTTACCAGAGTCCTGAAAGCTTACCCAGAAACCCTTTTCTCATGGGTACTTGTTTAGGGAATCTCCAAAGCCCTAATTATTTCAGTATAGAGAGCCTCTGTGGTTACCACTACCTACGAGAAAATTAGAAGGCTATTAATGTATTGTTGGCCAAATCCCAGGTACAGTCAGGAAGACATTTCTACGTGTTCATACGATTGCAGGAATTCATGTCAGTGATGGCCTTTTCTCGGATGTGTTTGGCGTTGGTCACAGACAACAATGGTGAATTGAACTAGATGTTCACTGAGATATTCTGGGGTTTTTCCTTACAGGCAATTCTACAGAGGCTATCATTTCAAGTAGGATTTCATTAAAAGTACCGTGACATGTTTTGAATGCATTCACACTGGGTGAGGAATGTCCCTTTTCCCCGAGTTGGGTTGAAGCTCTGAGTGCCCAGCTCAGAGGGAAAGGAGCTGTGGGAAATGATGGTATTTGCTGTAGCTCAATTATTATTAGTCCTTCCCTGCTGGTGACACTGTGAGTTGGGTGGCAAGGATGTGGTGGGTGAAGTAAACCCATTGAAAAACTGCAGACAGAGGAGCCTTTCCGTGGGATTTGTGGAGTCATAGATCATCGTGTCAGCCACCACGCTGACTGACGGGGCTCACCTCACCTCCCTGCCTGGTCTACCCAGTCTATCAGGACTTCGCAGCTCCAGGGCAGCACACATCCTGCCTCCACAGTCTTGTGTGGAGACTTCCTCACTGCCAGGGCGAGGTGGGAGGAGGAATGCACTCTGAAGCAACACAAACCTCCAAGAAATTGAATTAACTCTCCCCACCCGGTTTTCAATGGCAGGCTTGCCGTTTAGGAAAAGGGATGCTCAGCAATCTCATTAATTGTACCCTGTAGAAACTCTCATCCTAGTCTGTCATGATTTAGCACTAAAGGTTCTGGTCATTTTCTCATGAGGAAACTTCACGGTATACCCAACTTGATGGAGTGGGCCCACTCCCCACAGCCCTGTGCTCACACACTGCTTCTGTGATTCCCTGTGGTGGGATTTAGATGTCTGTGTGACCACAAGTTGAACCTCATCAAGCAGGCAACTCCACAGAAAACTAACCCATCGACACCAGAAACAAAGGGTAATCATTCCCTCAAATCAGCAAACAGATCCATCTCAACGTTCCCATGCTGGCTTGGGTTCCCTGCGGAGGAGGCGGTGGGACCACCCTTTTTGGTGACAGTTAGCAGTCACATCAACTTAGTGTAATCTCACTCCCCTGGCTAATGGTTTCCTTTGAAGAGGCAAGAGGTTTAGGTTCCTTTCCACTTGCTGCAGTTTTTCCAGGGAGGCTGGTGTCCATCTTCACATTCTACTGAACTCATCAGCAAAAGCCCCATTGGTGCCAATGGGAGAGAATTTGAGTTCTCAGACAGCATTTCTTATAATGGGTGGGGAAGAAGTGACTGACCTTCCTCCCTTGGACTGGAAAACAGAGGAGAGTAGTATGTGACAGGAACGATTGCAAATTAAATGCAGTTTTAAAAATAGACTACGAAATTGCTGGGGTTTCACCTTGACTATATTATAAGATGAGATCTTTGACAGTGGCCATGCTGAAATTCATGGAAATCCTTGTATTGAGGGAAATTTGTATTCTGTCAGTTTGCCATCACCCAGATACATTTTCCGCGCTCCATTTTGCCAATTTGAGTTTCCTTTTTGCATTCAGACAAAGATTTCTTTCTCTCTAAACATTGCTTTTACTGAGTTAGGAACCTTGCCAAGCTTGTGCCCTTTTTTATTCTTTGCAGCTAGGCTGCAGCTTTTAATTCATGATATTTAAATAACATTTCAGCTTGATCATTTAACTCTTTCCTAGCTCACCTTATTTCCCCACTCAGCTGCATAGTAGAGCTTACCCAGAACACTGTTAAGGCTTCTCCTTGAACCAAACCCTCTCGACATATTACTTCTGTTTGGAAAACATGCGTTTGGCTTTTTGGATTCTGTGAGAACCTGCTCCATGCCAAATGGGAGCAGCATTTTGAGTGGTATCCATTAAAGTGTATTGCATTATACCCTACAGAGATAGGGACGTGGAAAAGAAAAACACTGCACAGAGGGAGATGAATGAAATTCCCAGTTCAGAGGCCATGGCTCATACTATGACTATTTAAATGGATGCTTACCAGCAAAGGAGTTCCACTTGAAAAACAAGATTGGAAGGAAAAGAAACTGGGCTGAGAAGCACGAGTGCTTACGGAGTACTTTGTGACAATAGGACAGAAACTATAACAATTTCTGTTTTTTGAATACTTAACAGAAATTTCTGGGATTATCCCACGTAACTGCAAGTGCAACGTACTGCTTGGTGCATTCACAGCGCTCTTTCCAAGGAGGGAGGAGCGTTGTGTATCAAAATTGCAGTTATTTCTTTAGCTTTGTTTTGGGCTTACGTTCCTACTGTCATAACACCAGCATCATTTTACTGGTCTGCTGGTATAGGCATCTCAATGCTGATTCAAAAATACCCTGAATGAGAGTACGTGCTGGTCACTACCTACTCGCTCTGATCAAGAGACCGGGCTTGTCTTTTATCGCTACCCATGGAGCCATTGCTTCACTTTCTCACAGTTGGCTTAATATGGAGGTAATCTGTGATGAGTGGAGCGTTTTTAAGTGGACTACAGAGGAATCACTGATTGGATGATTTCTTTTTGGTTGATCAGCTGTGATGCAAAGGTTTGTTATGTTCCCACATTCTGTCTGCAGTGGATTCAAGAAAAAAAAAAAATCCAGTCCCCTCTACAGTGTCCCCTCTACAGTGAAGACCAAAGTCTTCAAAAATGTTGTGAGAGGTGGCCGTGCAGGGACCTCTTTGTTCCCGTGCACAGTCACATCTTCTCTGTTATATGGAATTTTCCATTATCTCAACAACTTTTTTTCTGGACCAACTAAAATTGAGTCAATGAAAATGAGATGTTTTTGAAGTAAGCCTTACTTTGTTCAGTGCTTGAGCATTTAAGCGGCTGCAGAGTTTGCATACCGTGTAACAAATCAGCAAATAGGCTGCGGTGGTAAGAGCTGTGGCTCTTTTTAAGGAACCGGCATCTTGGTTTTGCTTACATCACAGAAAATCTGCTTTCATTTTCTATACAACTTTGCTATTACATAGATATGCACTTAAAACTATTTTGATTTCAAGCATCAAAAGAAAGCAAGTTTGAATTTCTGGAGACATCTCAGCTTGATTTTATCTATGCTGAACCATTTTACTGTGCTCTTAGTATTACCCATCACACACTTTACACCTTACACTATGGAGGTTCTCTGAGTTGCCAGAGTCCTACGGGGTTAGGACTTTCTCTTCTCATGCTCCTTGTTTACAGAAGTCATTGCCATCTAATATTAGGAACTCAACATCCCTGCCAGTTCCTAGGCCCAATTTAAAAATGTTTGTTTTGAATGTGGTCTTTCATTACTGCCCATCTAGATTTTTGTACACATGTCAGCCATGCGTAAAGCGGTCTCGACAAACTGCTCTGTATTTTGAAAAGGTATAACGGCGCAACGGGATTTTCTGTTTTCACACGACCTTTTTTCTGGGCCGCTCCGAATGGATGGTCTGGGTCTCTAAACTGAGCCATTCTGCTGGGCTGCGCTTCCTAATTTTTTTTTGTGTGAAGCCATTCCCTGTAGCTGCATCTTGCAAACATCTATTTTTTTAGAAGACACGTGATCCACTGTCACTGAGCAAATAATTTCTCATCCTTTGTAGTGATAAACTCCAGTCTTTCCTGATCTTCAGCTTCAAATATCTCCGCACCATGGGTAAAACTGGGGGTTTTAGAATTTTTTAAGTGAAAGGACTGTGGGGGACTTTAAAAAAAAAAAAAATTAAAAAAAAAAGGCGAATTACTCTTCGTTTTCGTCGTCTCTCGGTGCGCCTGCCTTGCAGGATGCGGCGGCAGCGGCTCTGCCGCCGTGCAGGCAAGCGGGCAGGCAGGCAGGCAGGCAGGCAGGCGGGCAGGCAGGCAGGCAGGCAGCCGCCGCTCCCCCCGCGCCAGGAGGGGGCGCCGCCGCGCAGGCAGCGCGGGCAGCGCGCGCAGGCAGCGCAGGCAGCCGGCCCCGCCCCGCGGAGCGCTGCCCGCGCCTCCCCGCGGCAAAAGCTCCGCGGGGCCGGGGGTCTTTGTGTAGGCTCCCGCCCCCCGCTCCGCGGGAGACTGCGGAAGTCACGCGTGAATGTAAGCCGAAAGGCCGCGTCCTGCTTCAGTGGTTTGGCACACCAGACACTGGACACGCACGTACTTCTTCCGAGCGCGTACAAATAAATCCCGCCGTTGCCTGCGGGGCTCGGAGAACAACGAATTCCTTGCGAAAACACCCCCCGTTCCCCCCAAAAATAAGAAATACCCCCCATGGGCTGATTGACAAATGGCCGGCTCGAGCCTCCTGGGGTGACTTATGAGGATGAACTCGTTGCAAGAAGACGCCCGACCCTTTCCTCATGTGAAACGAGTATGAGAGCTGCTGTTAGCAGCTCTGTTAGCCCCGTTTCGCTGAGCTCTCCTAATATACATATTTTCTGAGCTGCGATCTAGAGCGTTATTCCCAGGGGTTCTCCAAGAAAGGAAGTGGAGAATGTTCTTTTCAAAAGCATGAAGTGGGAAAATGTTTAGAGCTATTTATAGCTGCACTTAGGCTGTGGAAATCCCAGACATTATAAACTATTTATAGTTATTCTTTGGGTTAAAAGGGTGAAGTCAGAAATCTTATTGAAAAAGTTGCAGATGCTTTTTATCCATCGGTTACATTAAACGAACCTTTTGAGCGCGGGATGGGGCTAGCTGAGATTGATGACAACTAGGAGAAATCAAAGATGAGGTAAAGACGCTAATTTGGCGCAATGCACACGCCATGTTGTGAAAACAGGAAAGGTCTCCTGCATGGGGGCCTGTGGTGGCCACCGAGGCTGTCCCTGAGCACCTGCCGACTTTGCCCAGTGATGAAGGGTGGCTGGGACCTGCACGCTTGCTCTTTAGCTGTGGCTGTTGACAGCAAGTTAGCATCTTCCACTGCCAGAGGCTTATTCGTACTGGTGGCTAGAGGAATCCTGTGGTAGCTGCCACGATGTTAGAGCCATTCTCTTTACCTGTTTTGCTGTGTCAGATCTCTTTATGCTTTAAATCCTTGGAAGTCTGTGCCTGAGCCCTTTCTTCAGTGGGCTCCCCTATGCAGCAGCAGAAGCTGGGTGTCACCAGGCGCATTATTTTGCACATTCCCAGCTGTGCTTTGCAGCGGGGTTCCCTCTGAAGCTCCAGCAGCCAGGATTGCCGGCGCGTGGATGGTGGCATGGGGATGGTGGCAGACTGGGCAGCAGGGATGGTTCCTTGGACTGGCTGGGGCCCCCCATCCTCACAGCACCTTGGTGACTGACCACATTTCCAAAAAAAATAATCTCTAAAACATTTCATGCTTTTGTCAAAATTATCTGCAACAAGCCTGAATTTGCTATTGTAATTAAAGATCTCTGTAGGAATATCTCTTTACCAATCTGCTGACAGTTGAACACAGTCAGCAGATGCACACTGACATCTGAACGTTCATGTCCTGTACAACCTGAGAAAGACATTGAAATGGAGCTCGTTAGTACAAAAATATTACATAAAATAACACTGTTAATGTAACTAAACATTTAAGGGGCAGCTTTTCCTACTGTTATCTGCATAATGTCAAACATGAAATCGGAGCGGTGCATGCTTTCCCACTGCTGGGCTTCATTGATGAAGTCAGTGTGCAAAATCAACTCCGTCTCTTTAAAGATCCCCAAACCCAAACTTCATAAAGGATTACTATTATTATTAAATAATAGTATCCTATCTTCCAACACTTCTTACTCTGCCTGAGTAGAATGTCTTTCAATTACTATCACCGATAAACGGATTTTTTCATGTATTGAAAGCGGTATCTTTTGGTATCTTCAGAAGAAAAAGACTTTTTATTCTTTGAACAGTGGATTTAAATGTCTCATTTGAAATGGGAGTTGTCTGTTATTTTTGCTCTAAGCCAAGCTTTTCCTTGGCCCTGCCTAATGCTGAAATTCATGCAAGTGTCTTTAAACCTCGTATCATTTGCAGTTTACCATGGTTTTAGGGTCAGCAAAGAGCTGCTGCGAGTTGATGTAGGCAATAACCTCTTACTTAAAATTGATTTTTGCTTGCTAGTGCTTTTGTTGGTCCTTCTAAACTTTGGGACAAGCATGTTTGCTTTGGGTGTCTAGATTGTCTTACCTCGTGCCCGCGATCTCTGTGAATAGAGACATGGGGTGGATGTGCGCATGTACAAACTATCTGCCTGTTCTTCTGTTATCTTACCCTGCTTCCCCCAACTTGGCTGTATGTCTCTAGTGACCCACAGTGGAGTGGACAAAGAGGTTTCTCGGGGTAAAAAATACCCTTTGAAATAAGGTATCCTTTTTCCCCCTCCGCCTCCTCCATCAGGTATAACAGGTTTCACAGATGATGTTGCAATCACATGCTGATGTACAATAACTCCCCCAGGTCAGACCTCAGACTTCGCTGTTGAAAGAAGAAAGCCATGAGCACTTGACTTGATGCTCTCGTGCTTTTACTACCCATCATGGTATGAAGGGCTGATGACCAAAGCTGGGGTAAAGTTGGTTTGACAAAGCCCAATTTAGGAGTGGCTTGAGTTTGGGATCTGATTTATCACAACTGGCATTTTGATAACTTCATAAATCATTTTATTAACACTGCTATGATTCTCTTAATGGTTCAGCGACCTCCTGCAGCAAGAAAAAAACAGACTTAAGAGGTTGCAGACAAACCTGTTTTAACAGGCAGACCTACCAGATGGCGTCTTTTATTGGCAGTAACGCAGCCATTTACAGCCTTATTAGCAGACATACATATATTACTCAAGTATTCTCTAAGACAACGTGGGATGTTTTTAAAGGGTATTTTCAAACTTATTTCTCCTATTGCAGCGTGCCTCCTTTTTGCCAAACCTCAAATTCATCAAGAGCTGAGCTCATTTTCTTTCCCTAAAAGACTGAAAAATGTTTTACAGCAAAACATTTAAAAAACAGCGTGTAAAATAAATAGCGTCATTTGTCCATAAACTAGACCACCTGACTGTTTTTCAGGAGCAGTGGACTGACAGAGCCTGTGCTGATCCGGTTCAAATGTTGGTCTTTCCCCTTATGAAGGAGACCACAGGCAATGGCCAAGGATGAAGCACCTCTGACCCTCTTTGGTGCAGCAGAAATGAAGTGTGGAGGGAAATCACCTCACTAATTTCTTTTGGAATTTTCCAACTTGCAAAATTTAGCTATCAGTTTTCAGGTATGCAGTTACCTGAATCATGGGCAATAACTATGGCATAGAAAACGCTTGTGAAAAGGCACATATTAGTACTTTCCTTACACTGGTCATACAGAAAAGCATAACTCCGCCAGGTAAAAAGAAACATTGCTTCTAGGTACCCATCTTGATATCCTGCAGAAAGAGTTTATTAAGTCTGTAAATGCAGCTGTATTCAGCAGCTCGTTGTACAAATTATCTCGATATCAAACGCACAGCAAAGCAGTGTTTTACGTCACTGACTACCAGTAATAGCAACGCAGAAGCAGAGGTGTTGAGTTTAAATGTCAGCCATGACCTGAAGCTCTTCGCATTTTCCCACACTCGATTTGCACCATCCAGTTTTCCTGAGAGACTCCTGTGTTTGTACTTTCCGTGTGCAACTTGGGATCTTACATTTGTACACAATTTTTCCTCTGCATTAGAAGTCGAAAGTCTGCATTTGGAAGGTGGCTTAAGAATTCGGTCTTGCTATGGAGTAAAGTAGTAATCGTCTTAGTGAATTGCTGGTTTTACAGAGTCCGGCTACTAAGATAGAATCGGAGAAAAGATAAGGCCACTGATGTGAGTAAACTGTATTAGTTATGAGCAGAGCACTTGCTCGTGATTTGCAAAAAGCAAAGATTTTCTTACCTCAGTAACTAAAGCTAATTCTGGCAAAAATACAAAGGCAAAAATGTATCGAGTTGAGATCAAGTGTGATAATTGATTATTTATTGATAATTTCAAACATTTTTGCTTCCTAAATATGCCTGGAACACTATTCTTTGATTAATTGGAAAGAATTCTGATATTATTTTAGCTATAAGGAGTAGTATTAGTAGCTACCATTAGCTGCTAAAAAATGGCTCCGGGAGGGAAAAAAAGAAGCACAATATAATTATTTCAAGTAGTGAATGATTGGTAGTCATTGCTAGGAAGGTGTATGTGTGAATAATTAGGAAGCACTGTAGACAGGAAAACTATTTTTTCCAAAGCTGATTCATTAGGGATGCAGTTTCATGAGCCGGAGCACTGAATCTGAGCACTTGGCGGTAGAGGTACCTCTCCAAAGAACACATTTCCAGTGAACAGCAACATGTTAAAAAAAGGACCTCATAGTGATTTCTCGGCCAGATGCTTCTTGGTTGTACTGCAGGACTGCGCTGTGCCCAGCCTACCGCTGCCCGAGCCCACGTGTTGTGGAATGGCTTACGCTGTGGGTAAGTTTGGGCAGCTCCCATGAAAAGGTGTTTCTCAAATCAGCCACCACAAGGAACAGCATTGCAGAAGGTGCCGTGGCGCATCACTGCTGAGCCAGGCGGCCGTTTGCGTCTCAGCATAGTGAGAGCAATATGCCGTTTTCGGCTTTCCCTGCGACCGCTGTATTTGCAGCAGCAGCACATATCTGTTTGTGACTACCGCCATGGAGATAGTTGGCAGCTGTATTGGGAGTCCTCGTGAAGTGAGCAAGTTCCTACTCACCGCATGCCACAAAGAACAGCTCGTGGCATCTGTGCCGGGAGAGTTAGAGTAGGCAGAGCTGACTACTTTGCTAGACGTTTCCTATGGTTATATACCCATTCTATAGTCTCGGGTCCACGAAGAGTGACAGGTTTTGCTGCTGCTGTGGGAAGGCGTGGTCTTTCAGCAGTGTAGGAAGAACTTCAGGAAAGGGAAGGCACCTCTTATTTGGTGCAGTAATGATGGGATCACAAATGTAAGATCGCCAAGATTATTTGGATGCCGACTTCCACCTCCAGGGTTGGAAAGATGACGGTTAGGCAGTACGGTATTCGTAAGATTCAGGGTGACAGTCACAAATGAAGCCATCGCAGCCTTGGCTGTCATTAGCTTCCTCGAACTGTGCCATAGCCACTGATGCAACACACATCACATCTGCTGCCCTGACCAGATGTGGTGGTTCATCATCAGGAAGGATGTTGTCTCTCTGCAGTGTTGCACACCATTGTAGATCGTCATAGCCATCACTTCCAACTAGTTTTACAAGGCACGTAATATCTTGTAAAACTGCTGCCTGGCAGCAAAAAGGCCAGAAAGCACCTGGAACTGGTCCCATCGAGATCGAGGGAGTCACCATGCCATTCAGCAGAGTTGTCCGGCCTCCAACAATTCCTAGCTCAGGAACTTCCTGAGCCAGGTTATTCCAGTTTGAATGTGTCCAGTTGTTTTTAAATCCATATAAGCTTTTAACATCCACTAAGTTGCATAGCTTGATTATATTTTGTGTAAAGAGCAATGTCACTCTCAGCCATCTTTTTCCAGGCAGGAGAATCCCAGTCTGTGTAACCACTTCTCATACAGAGATCACTTTGTAGGTTTGAATTTGCTGCCCCTCTCTGAGCCTTTTCAACATGTACTGTATCTGTTTATATACAGGGAGATCAGCACTGCATACCTGCGTTCCTGAAGATGCAAAGGAAGATGCTGCTAGTCTGGCAGGAAGTAAGGAACCTTTCTTGAATTCAATACGCAGACACCTTTTGAGTCACTTGTACCTTTCGCTATCTAATTTAGGCATGAGAGGAAGCTTGCAGAGGTACACACCTCTCTTCATTAATGATATAATCTCCTGGAAAACTTCAGTTGGATATTCAGACAACTTTTGTTAGGAGTCTTCCTGCTTCTGCTGTCTTCATGGCTCACCTAGGCTTCTAATGTAGACGCTCTAAATTGCATGTCAGATAGTAAAGTAGATGACTCGTCCTCAGGCACCTCTCCTATTCTCCATGACCTTTCCAAGATGATGGAGAGCGGCTTCGCAATAACATCTGCCAGCTCCCTCAGCACTTGTGGCTGCATCCCACCAATGCCCATGGATTTGTGAGTGTAGAGTTTGCCTAAGCAATCTTCAATGCAATCCTCCTCAACCAAGGGAAAGTCTTCCTTTCTCCAGGCTCGCTCTCTTACCTCCAGGGTCTGGGGGTTCCTGAGGGGCCAGTCTTAGCAGTAAAGACTGGCGCAAAGAAGACATTCAGTAACTGTACCTTCTCTGCATCCTCTGTCACCTTCATAAAGGCATCTAGAGAAGTGAAGACTTGGGTACAACACCGTTGTTAGCCTGGGCAGATTCAAGCTTATATCTCCCATGAGGTTTCTGTAGCTTCTTAGTTTGTGTGTGGCTTACCACTGCTGTTCTAGGTATACAAAAGATTTCAAATGGGGAGGCAGAAGAGGAGACTAGATTCTGTAGCTCACTGGCTATGATACTGTTCAGCAGAGTGCTGTTTAGAGAATATGGGTTTCAGTCTCTCATACATTTTTTTTAATATAATAGGCATTAAATACCACTACTAATAAGGGGGGGCGGGGGGGGGGAAGACAAGAAGAAAGCACAGAAGGAGAAAAGGCTAGATAAATTCAGGGAAAAGTGAATCTCAAGTTGGATCATTTTATGACTCCAGATTCCTTTATTTGCATCTTCATGCCCTCTAATAGCTTTTATATGGGTCATCAAAATATGTTCAACATCTCTGCACTTATGAAGGACATTCCTCTCTTCGTCAAGTAGGATACTGAATGTAGCTGGGAATAAAATAACAGTGTTGATTCCCAGACTAGAGAACTCTGCTTTTAGCGTCAATTTTTTATTCAAGCCTGTGTTGCCTGGGCAATGTCAGGGAAAATATAAATTCTCTTCTGTAGGAGGAAATGCTCTGCCTCCAAACTTCTAAAATGCTTATCTTTGTGTACAGCTGAAATATGATGAAGCATGTGTCCAAAAAAGTGTATTCCCAAGTCAGCATTTCAAGTGGGTGTGAATTTCAAGTTATTCAGAAATATTCAGTCATCAGTGGGGGGAGGAAGAGCACCAGATTTTTTTAAGTGCACATTAAAAGTGGCAGAGTGACCAGTCAGGCTCTTCACAGAGGTCAAGTATCCGCGAGCTTGTACTGCTGTTTCCAAGTGTCTTGATTTTCATCTGAATTGACACATTAAGCTATAATCAGAGCAGGTCCATATGAGTTCATTTCTTGACCTAAACCCCTTACCCCTCCCCAGAACTGTTAAAATAAAAAACCCCTGGGTTTGCTCAACTTATCATTTAAAGAGTATAATGCAGAATTTTGGGTGTCGGTTCAGTTAGCCACACTGATGAAAGAGTTTTACCCATGTATGTTACACAGAACGTTTAAAATCATGCCATCTTCCATGTTGCATGCATACAGTTCGGCTTGGCTTTAGGCTTATCTCTGGATCCCAGGGACTACTTAGCCAAACTTCCCCTGACTGAACTTCTGGTCTGTGAGTGAATGAGCTGGAATGTTTCACTCCACAGCAGAAAATCTGGAAAACGCTTTTCCTTTACCTCTCCCCATACTTGTAACCAAGTCAACAACTGAAAATTATCTAAAAAACCCCCAGCCTTAACCGAGTTGAAAGGAAGCCTGGAATGTTATTTAAGTCTTAACCATGTCATATGTGTTGCATATAATCTAAGTCTACGCAGCCTTTATGGGATAACATGTTAGAGTATGTACTGTTTGTTAAAAATAGGCACAGGGTTGTGCAAAGTGCATATCCCGTGTCTTACCTTAATACGATGGGGATTTCTTCTGTTATGACTCTGTAGAGACTGATGGTCCCAGGCGCTTTTCCACTCACAAACACATCAGTGTGCTGGAGAGCTTCATCTGGGAACGTGCGAAGGATGAACCAGAGTAACATCATCTAAATGCAACAGCAAATATACAGTTCTTGGCCTGTCAGAAGCTCAGAGTATGGCTTTCTACCTGCCTAGCTCTAACCAGGTAGTTGCAGCATACTACAAGTGGTAAAGAAGTGGAGAGCTTTGAAGTAGGACATGGAGAGGACGAGAGACTGCACGATGGATTTCTACAGTAACTGCTAAAAGGGAAGTCTGAAAAGAGAAGCAAGAAACTGGTTAACTGTCCCATCCCACTCTCTCCTCTCAAGATTTAATGCTTCAGGCTGTTATCCTTTCATGAAACAAAAGTGAGAATCAAAAAGCAGGTACATGTCAGATCTGATGGGGACGGTGGGACTACAGTGATGAGAGCTCAGAAGAGAAAGGGAAGGTTTGTTTGATGAATGGGAGGTATGAAACAATTAGTGACTAAAATAGGGAAGATGGCAAAGAACTGCACAAATAATCTTAGGACCAGGAGTTTGGTGGACGAGAGGAACTGATATTGCAAGTGTTGACTGAAGGAAAGATAACAGCAGTCGAGATGAAAACTATAATTCTGGGCTTGGACAGCCGTTCTGTCAGAGAGGGACGAATTCATCTTGAAGTTTCTGTTAAAACAGACAGACTGTGTTTTATGAACTGGATTGACACAAGACTAAGGAATCTGTAGGCACTACACAAGATGTAGTTATTTGAAGAATACAGAGGAGGAAAAGATGATGCCCCTTGACTGTATAATATAAAAGTTATGCTTCTTGAATCGAGTAAAAGGGTTTCTTGTTTCTGTTCATCTGCAGACAGTACTTCACTGCCTAGTAGCAAAGACTGCGATACCCTTATGAATCAAGGACGTTTCTCCATCTGTGACAAAGTTATTTCATCCTTACACCATGCTCCAGGCTGCATTTGTTTGATTTGTGTGTGTAAATACCCTGCATTGTAATTTCAACATGAGATCATCTCTGTAACAGTTCTCAATTGTAAAGCTATCTCCTCCTGCGATTTTTAAAGTATATTTCTTATCCAAAGTTTTGAAAAAGCAGGGTCTTAAGAGAGACCCATATACTGCAGAAAGTAATGACTTACAGAAGTTTCCAAGTTTCAGCTGCTTTGCCTGTTGTTAAAAGATCGTCACAGCAATAATACTGTGAAACCACCTCCCTCTGCAGACTCCTCCCTAAAGACCTAGTTTTCTCTCTCTTAGAAGAAGTAACTGTACACTTCCATAAAATCTGTCATGAAGAAGTAAAAAGCAAACCTCAAGCAAACGCCCAAACCTGCCTGGACCGGTAGTACCGATCCTTTCACCACCTCACATGTAGCTGTGCTTTGGGTTTGGTTTTTTTTGTTTGTTTGGTTGGTTGTTTTTTTTTTTGTTTGGTTGGTTTTCTTTGGTTTTTTTTGTTGTTTGTTTCTTTGTTTTAATACCTAAGAACCACATGAAAGACATCGTAGGCATTGATAAATCCGCTTGGGAAATAAACCCCCCGGGGCGGTTGTGTCTTTTGTGATAGTTCAGGTGCTTGCCAGACAACAGAAGCTACTAGGCAAACACCACAAGCTGGCCTGGAAGAAGTCGTAGGAAGGCTCAGCTAGCGTGACCTCGGGGTTCCCGGGGGCGAGGAAGGTGCGGATCCGGCGGCAGGCCGGGAGGGCTGCGCCTCCAGCGCTACGCCACACATCCCCCTCTGAAGGATGCTGGCTCCAGCGGTTCAAAAGAAACTCGCCGTCCTCCGGTACACCTGGCTGCTTCCTAGCAACACCTCGGCCCCGCGCAGGAGTTTGAGCCGCCCCTGGGTGCCGAGAGGGTTGTTTCACATCTGTATCAATAGAAGAAAAGCTCTGCTTTGCCGGCTCCCAGCACAAGCTCTTAGCAGACACCTGTGCTGATAACCTCGACACCGGCTGTTATTTATTTACTACTGGCAGTTTTAAACCATCTTATTGTCAGCTGCTGCACGGTGCCGTAGGAAAGGCGCTGCTCTTTCAGAGCCCGCTATTTGGTCATATCGTGCAAAGAGCTCATTCTGAAATGCAGCAATAAAAGGAGATCAGAAATAAAACTCGGCTTAATGCAATAGGACTACAGCCATTTGGTTTTCTGTTATTAGCTCTGTCATTAAAGACTGCTGGCACGGACACAGGCTTTTTTCATGCTTTCCAGTTTTCAGTCTGAGCAAATATTCCATTTTTTTTCCAGGGCTGTATGTTGCTCTTGAGGAAAAAAATTAGTTTAATCAGCTTTCTAGACATTGTTCCTGGGATATCTCCACTTTATGTTCTAGAAGGGTTAGAAACACGGCTCCACGCAGCCACAGTTCCTGCTCAGAAATACTAATTAAAAGCACCTTTGCCTTACAGTCCCTAAGCTGATTACAGGTTTCCCCAAACACTGCGTGTGTGTGTGCTAGCAGCGTCCTAGCGCTGCGAATGTGCTGATAACACTTCACCACATAACGCGGTCATGCCTAAATTACATTCTATACAGATCAATTAAGATAACACAAGTTTATTATAGTGGAACTATAAACAGAAAATCGAGTGATGCAATAGTTTTTACTAGTTATTTTTATTTAAAAAGTAGCAATCTCCAAAAAGTTGCCTATAGTCGAGTCAGGAAAATATCCAGAAACATAAAAACAGCTCAACAACTCTGTAGTTTAATAAGTCAATAGCAGGTGGCTCATATACTAGGATGACTGCGACTATACAGAGATTTTTTTACTCCCTAGATATACACACCCCAAAAGCAGTTGCAATCTAGAACTGATTACAAAAACAGAGAAAGGGGAAAAAAGAGATGTATAATCCCCCCACCTTACAGATTCAGGCAGTTTTGCTTTCAAACACATCCTTAGCCAATCTCACAGTATTAGTCATTCTAACTATAAAGAAATTGTTTTAGATCCTAATTTATTTTTAAGGATATACTGTTTGAAGAGGACACCAATTTTGCTGCCATTCTGATGCAACACATTCTTCAAGGTCACGCCTGTGTTTGTCCTCCGTATATCTGCATTTGCCAATATGAGTTCCCAGTGAAGTATGCAAAGAGTGGTAAACCCCCTTCTTATCTCTGGAAAAGGAAGGAGGGGAGGGGTATTGGTGGCCTGTGCATCTGAGTGGTATCACCTATACCACCGATGCAAGTGAAATAAGTTAAAATAGAATCTGTGCTGGGAGTTAAACTACTTTTAAAAATCAGCTCAGCCAATGTGAATCTCAGGAAGGAATAATGCTTTTTTTTTTTTTTTTTTTTGGCTTTTCAATTTATTTCAGTTTAAACAGATTCCTAATCAAATTAAGCTAACCTAGAAAGATCTTTAGTCACGCTGATGTGATTTTGTTAGAGACAGCCTTTAGCAGGGTGCAGGAGCTCTCTGAAAAGGAGAGACCGCAGCTGAGCTAGGTCATTTTCACAAATGAATGGCAAAAATATTCACGGAGGGTAAAAAAGATTAAGACAACCTCTCCTCCGCAAAAAAAAAAAAAATATTGAGAGAAAAAAAAGGAAAATAAAAAAAAAAAAATTAGATTCCTGATAAGGTGAGCGTGATACCATTTTGTAGTGGAGACGGTGTGTGGATGTGCTGTACTACAGCAGAATGTCAATTAAGCACTGTACGTTAAAGATCTTTGCACTGATCAACTCACAACTCAAAACTACTATTGATTCATATCAATGATGCTTCACGTTGCTGGGGTTTGTGCCTTTTCTTCTGCTTGTTACCATCCTTAGGGCCTTGGCATCAAGTGCAGGTGTTTTTTCAGGTGGTGGATTTCTTCTGACAAATGAATCAAGTTTTCATCATTCCTCCTCCCGTGTTGGTTTACTGAGGGGATGACCAGAGTCAATGTCTTTTCCTGTTGAGGTCTCAGGTAGAAATGTGCCTTCCTTCCAAACTCTGAGGTGGTTCAGAACCCCCACCAGGGTACGTAGGTCAGAAGCTGTTTGCGTGAAAGACTCCGGGCTAGAAACACGAAGTAGTATTTCTTTTGTGCTGCCTGTACAACGTGCGAGTCTTTGGACTTAATTCTAACCTCTCCTGTATTTGCTGTGTACTATTACAGAGCAATAGTCAGCGCGGATGGACAGCACTCCCGTCACCCATAACGTGAGACCAAAATTGGGCATTTAATTTCCTGCTGGCTATATATACCCGTGTACTACAAATTTTGCAAGAACAGCCAATAGATAGGGATTTATATCAAACCATATCATTTAAGATTAAATTATCAAAATTGACAGATTGTTTTATTGGAAATATTTTAATTTAGAAAAAAGTATGTCAGACTTTTCATTGTCAAGTCTGTAACACATGTGACTAATAAAGACCAACAAGTTGATCCAAGAATTTACAATTTAAATAGCTAAGATTAATCTTAAGAAGATTTATGAGGAAAATGATTTGGAATGTTATATTACATAAATTAATAGTGACAGATTTTTATGTGTAGTACACTTAGGAAATGACTACAAAATAAACTAGGAGGTCGTAATATTCAAAGTTAAGCAATATAATTCAAACAAATTATTCTATTATTTACTGGGAACCATATGTTCACATGTCACAACCTATTTAAGTATTTATATTTTAGTCTATAGCACTTGGCAACTAGCTTCTTAATAAAGGGGCTCATAAGGCCAAGGGTGAAGAGTGATACCATGTTACCAGTGCTCTGCAGGAAATCGGTGAATAGTTTTGTTATAAACAGTACTATTTGTAGACAGACCTGATATTACCGATTTTTGTATCAAACATACTTTTCCTAGCTAAGATGCTGATAAAAATGTACGTCAGAAAACTAAGAAAGGGAACAACCTCAATAAATTATATTTTTTAGCTTATATATTAAAACGAGCTATACAGCACTTAGATACTTGAAAATGAGATTTTAAGCTTTTGAGTTAGTTACAGGTGCTCAGTGTTTCTGAAAATAAAGTCAATTTAAATTTCCATAAAATAATCATAACTTGGTGCTGTTCCATTAAGAAGTATGTTTAACACTTTACAGAGCAACTATAGAAACGCAATTTGTGCTGTAAGCAGCCTGCCACCCAGATACTGCTGAACTTGTTTTAAAGAAAAAATGTGTATAATCCTCAAGTTTACAGATATTGTACCTCCAAATCCTTAAAAAGCCCAACAAGTTAGAACAATGCAATGGAACGGCAACATTTATAAACCGTTGTGCCTTGATTGTTCCATAATATTAACTTGAAATCATTGTTTTTAGTATGAGGCTTCCATTGCCTGACACTGACAGTACTCTGAGGGCAGCACTGAGTTTGGGAGGTTTGAGTTATGAGCTGCCATTAAGTTACTTGATAATATATTACTCTCTATGATGTTGATATATCATTTTGATGGACCGTGCAAATATTTAAAGGAGGTTGTGCATTTAGATATAAACCGGTGTTAACACAACTTACGTTACATACAAATCTTTGTGCCTGCTAAAAACAAAACCCCAGACTGAAGAGGTATTTAACGTGTAAGACATTTACATACATTTTTCAAGCACACCTAAAGGAGTTAATGATATGTTCCATTTTCAACAGATTTTAGCACTTGAATGACGTGTTGTCTTAATTCATTTGACTGAGGATCAGTAACTGTTTATGGTTTCAACCTAGATGTAAGGTAGACAGTCTGAAATTCAATTACAGGTATTGAAAGAAAGTAAGATCTTAACTATGCATCTGAGCATAATTACTGAGTTTCGATTGCTTTTGAAAACTCAATTTAGAAGTGCAAGTTTACACCAGCAGGTGTGAGTTGAACATGACGGGACATCTTATCCTTTTACCAAAGAAACTTAATTAGCAATTGCCATGAAGATATGGCAACACAGGCCTTCAGCTGCCTGCAGAGGCGCTCAGGGTAGAGGAGCCTACAGAATCCATGCGTCTGTGCGGATCCATGTGGTAGCGCGGCTCCTGCTGACTGCGCCAGAGCTAGCTCAGGCATGCTTACCCACACTGCACGCACGTCTTTTAATTGCACTGTAACATGATCAACTTTGCTTAGAGATTAGAAAATATCTTTCCACTTCCTCCCAGTGAATAACCATTCATTCCACTCGTAGGTCCAAAGGTCTTCAACAAATAAATAAAAGCAAGAGGAATTTTATTAGTGAAGTACTTTATTATAAAAACCTAAGGATTTCACAAGAGGAACACTTGCACAAGTAATAAAAATGCAGAAAACATTTCCCTGTATTTATAAATATGCAACTTGTGTTTTCTTGGAAATTTTATTCACAGCTTAGTTTCTTGTTGAATCCAAAGTAAGCTTGTTTCCTTACAACCATATGGAAGCTCTTGAGTTAGCTCACAGCTGAAAAATGTAGTTTTCCATGGGACATATTGTATGCTGAGTGACTGAATCTAAAAGAAATTAAAAAGCAGGATTATTTAAGATAAAATGCACAAGAAACAGATTATAAAGCAACAATGTACTTCAGAGCAATTTTTGGTATAAAACAGTTCAGTGGGGCTGAGAACCCAGAAAGAGAAGGACCTTGAAAAAAAGAGCAGTCAAATTATAATACTACAAGAACTTATAATTTACTTGAGTTTAAAAAAGGTGCCGCATCATCTACCTATATGATTTTTATTGTGGTCAACCCTGAGTGAATTAATTGGCAGTCAGTATTAACAGCAGAAAGCAGACAGCCACAAACCAACTGGATTGCGACAGTGAAGTGTCAAACGTTAGACAAAATTTCAGGTCTGATTTGATTTATTTGATTAAGATGGCAATTTGTAGGTGACAGTGTTCGTACTATTACGCAAAGAGTTGCTGAGAGAGGGGCCGAGTTTCAAACGCCTGTATCCTTCCTTTAAAGCGCCATATTGAAATACTTCTTTTTTTTTCTGAGTTTTGATGATTCATCCTTTAAAATCCATTAGCTGGAGCTTGGATAACCGTGCCTCGTGAGCAGGACGTAACAATTAAAAGAGGGACCATCAGACTGCAAAAGGGAACTGAGAAATTCGTGAAGGGCCCAAAGAATTCCGAGTTCTTTTTCATTAGCAGCCGCTTACGCGATCCCTTCAGCCCACTGACGGGCTGAGCGTGGCCTGTCCAGCCGCAGGCAGCTCATGAGATGCTGGACCTGGGGTGAGACAGAACTCCCCGAGACCAGTAAAAGAGCGGGACACGCCACTTGCGTTGCGTGCCACTTCAGATCATTACCTTTGTTCATCTGGAATTCATGACTGGAGTACTACTGTGTGAAACTTTTGTGTTTAATTTACTACATCATATTTTTAATCACGCACAACCCTCTGGTTTCCTCATCTGGTCACTTTTTTCTGGCCACACTTGCTCTTAAAGTCTTCTTTGAAGCCAGAGAAAGGCACAATAAACAGTGCCTTCGTCTTATGCCTCTCTCTCAAATCTTCACAATTTTATCTTACACTTTAAGAGAGTATCAAATAACATTTGCATTTAGATGAGTAATATTCCCTTATGGCTCACTTTTCCTTTCTTTAGTGCTATTTTCTTTCAGGTTTTAAGTCATTATGATCCGATAGCATTAACAGTCAAGAGATTAGGACTTGCTTGTCTAGTCTCATATAACATCAATTCATGTAGCACAGTTATAGCTGGAGTCTGAATGAGGCACTATCTAGGGGAGTCTGACATAGTGTATGATGTAAATTTAATCTTAATTTTTCTACTACGCAAAAGGTCCCTTTTTGGAAAATACCCTTATCTTGTCTGAAGAAGAGAGAGTGCCAGGCTGGAAGCTGTGAATCCTACATAGATTATCAAAAGCTTTTCTTTGAGGGTGAAGATATTGCAATTTTACAGCTGGTTCCCTGCAAACAGATAACCTTGAGAACTGTGGTGTCCATAATGGAAAAGCAACGGACTAACAACTCTTAGAAACTTAACAGCAGATTTCAAAAATAAGCTTTTTGCAAGTGAAATAGAGACTGCAGAATATTGTCTTTCAGATATACAATATATAATTCAGGAGAGATTATCAGGGGGTACCAATTGCCTTATTTCAGTAGTGCTATGCCAGTTTATACCAGTTGAAAATCTTTCTTACTGCATCTTAAATTGAAACACATGCCATTTTAAAAAGCAATTATCCTATGGGGGTTTCCCCATAATTTGGTTTGCTCTAAATGAAACAATCATACAAAAAATAAATTTGAAAATCTTTGGATAAAATTTGTTCTTAGTAGAATTACAGTGGTGAGTACCGGGACCAACATCAAGCAGTCTTAGCGGTAAGAGAAAGTCCTCACCGTGGAGACGGCCTTCCGGAAAACAAAACTGTAGCAGTCTGTTCCATTTTCTTCCCTCCATAACCTCCGTTTAGTGAACTATTTACAGTCAGTTTTTGAATACATATTCCACAATATTTTATATTAATTGAAATTTACTGTCTTACCTAGTACCCATTTTTCTGATAAACATTTTATTTCCTGGTACTTCTTCCCTGGGTTTTTCCCTATACAGATTTTTGCCTGACGTAAGGCTTTACATATTTTCCCTCCTGACAGCTGTATAAGTTCAATCAGCTTTTTGCAGGGTGGCTGACTGGTAGGAGATACAAACATGACAGGCTGGTTTGAAAAGAGATTCTGCTGATATTTTCCTGTTGATAGTTGACGCTGAAGTCTGCAGATCTGTATTTAAGGAAACAAGGAAATTAATTAATCAATGATGTGTTGCGTTTCCACTCAAAGTCAAACTAATCCTTGTCTTCATTAAGCCAGAAAAAAAGAATTATAGCATACGAGTATGAACTTGACTTTTCCAGGTGTATAAGAAACTCTTGGGTAACCTATATAAAGAATTTGCTGTATTTGATCAATACAATTCCCAAACCGGAGTTGAGACTATTTCGTTATAGGTCAGAAGCTTTACCTATTAAACTTGTTAGAGCACTTCACGGCATTATTTTTCACCATAATCTCACACTCTTATTTTTATAACACTGGCCATCACACAGAAATACTAAAGGATATTATAAATAATTATAGTCTCACAGCACAAATACAAATCGTGAAAGCCTTTATAAGAAATAGTGCTCATCTGTTTGTATCAGGGAGCTTTACAAACATATCTAATTCAGAGTTTAAACTACTTTAGGACCTCTTTTCCTCTCCTGTGCTACCCAGGTACAAACTGTATTTTATCTCAGATGTATGAAGTGACACAAATGTACCAGAACTCAGAGCAAACTGCTTCATGTAAATTCTTTCGTCTCCGCAAAAACAAAAAAAGAAGTCCTCTGGAATGTTGTGGAGCCTGTAACACTTGATCATTATAATAAAAACCTGCTTGATCTATATGAGGCAAATTTTCTTCTCTGTATATACCAGGCAGGACAGCGGTTCAGCAATTAAAGCCATCTCCTTTAGCTATAGTGTGCATAAAAGCAGTGCATACAAACAAGTATACACACCATGGTATGCAATATAAAATTTTCATACTCAAATAAATAAAAAAAAAAAAGCAAGCTTCTATTTATGGGCTAGATGAGGTGACAGTGAGGTGGATTGAGAGTTGGCTGCGGGACAGGACTCAGAGGGTTGTGATCAGCGGCACAGAGTCTAGTTGGAGGCCTGTAACCAGTGGTGTCCCCCAGGGGTCAATACTCGGTCCTATTTTGTTTAATATATTCATTAATGACCTGGATGAGGGGACAGAGTGTATCCTCAGCAAGTTTGCTGATGATACCAAACTGGGTGGGGTGGCTGACACCCCAGAGGGCTGTGCTGCCATCCAGCGTGACCTGGACAGGCTGGAGAGCTGGGCAGAGAAGAACCTAATGAGGTTCAACAAAACCAAGTGCAAGGTCCTGCACCTGGGGAGGAAGAATGCTAGGCACCAGTACAGGTTAGGGGCTTACCTGCTGGGAGATAGCTTGGAGGAGAAGGATCTGGGGGTTGTGGTAGACAGTAAATTATCCATGGCCCAGCAATGTGCCCTTGTAGCCAAAAAGGCCAATGGAATCCTGGGCTGCATAGGGAAGAGTGTGGCCAGTAGGTCGAGGGAGGTCATTCTCCCCCTCTACTCGGCACTGGTGAGGCCACAACTGGAATACTGTGTCCAGTTTTGGGCTCCCCAGTTCAAGAGGGACAGGGAACTGCTGGAGCGAGTCCAGCGAAGGGCAACTAAGATGATTAAGGGCTTGGAGCACCTCCCTTATGAGGAAAGGCTGAGAGAGCTGGGACTCTTTAGCCTGGAGAAGAGAAGGCTGAGGGGAGACCTGATTATGGCATACAAGTATCTAAAGGGTGGGTTGAAGAAGGATGGAGCCAGGCTCTTTTCATTGGTTCCAAGTGACAGGACGAGGGGCAATGGGCACAAGTTAGAACACAGGAAGTTCCGTTCAAATACACGGAAACAGTTCTTTACGGTTCGGGTGACAGAGCACTGGAACAGGCTGCCCAGGGAGGTTGTGGAGTCCCCTTCCCTGGAGATTTTCAAGACCCGCCTGGATGCAGTCCTGAGAAATGTGCTCTAGGCAATCCTGCTTTAGCAGGAGAGTTGGACTAGATGATCTCTAGAGGTCCCTTCCAACTCTGATAATTCTGTGATTCTGTGATTCTGTGATTCTGTGATTCTGTGATTTCTTAGAGCGAGGTTGGCATTGACCTGCCAAATTAATGTATGTAACACGTCTGATTCTGTATCTCTTGTCAAAATTTGGAAAATTTGTAATGAGACTGGAGTTAATAGTAAGACGAGAACAAAAATAAATGTTTCATATTATATGGCGCTTGGAATTTTACATACAGATGATCAACATGAGCACATTACATAGAGGAAAGGTCACTCTGTATGTATCTGGTTTATATGAGATGGCTGAATGTGAAACTGTAATCAGTGAGGGGGTGTAACTGGAACAGTGGAAGAAATTGCTGGTTGAGTGGATTCCTTCCTCCAGTCGTGGCGCAAACCTGCTGTGAAACCATAGGCTCTTAAGAATTTAATGCAATAATATATGGGCTTGGCAGATGTGCAGCCAAAGTAAGAGTCTTCACCTGGGTTACAGGCGTTTATAAAGCTGAACGGTTCCATGTCATGTTCACAGATCCCTAGATAAAAGTCAAAGTGAATTGCCTTAGCACTTCTGATCAATTAGCTAGATGAAGCACCTGCAAAGCACGAAGCCCGTGCTAACACGAGACTTCATGGCTCAGGGGTTCTGTGCCACTGTCCTCTGCTCTTCTCGGAGAAGTCAATCACTATCTGAATTGTGAGATCTCCTCCATCAATAAATAATTCAGCTCTCTCTGATCGTTAATTCCTTGGCTGCTCTGCTGAAAATAAAATCGATTCTTTGCATTCTGAATTCAGCAAGTTACAAAGACAGTGACTGCTATGGGTGAAAAGGCCAAAAAGACTTAAGCGCAGTCCAAGAAATACCCTTTATTTTCTATTCTTCTGTGAACTTAGCTTTATGAGTGACACAGCGCCTAATCCTCTCTCATGGAAGTCAAACAGCTGCTAAATAATTTTGTTGATTGCAGTATCGAAGCAGAGTTAAACTGCAGATTTCGGAGCACCTAAACTCATTGAACATATCTGATAGCCCGTCTTGTACATAAATTGGCACCCAATACTTTACACACGTGCAGAAGATCTGGTTTTGGACTCGGTAGAGTACTGTCTACCTCCACCTGAGCAGAATGCTCTTCTATGAATATCTGTCTGCTGGGCATCTTGATGTCATGAAATACAGAAAACTAATCATCGTATGGTTTTAATATATGGTATCACACTTGGGATTCGCTACGAGTACCACTTGCTGATGGGTCCTGTGAGGCTTAGAGGCCATGATCAGTGTCTTAAAATGGGACTAGCTCAAGAACATGAAACACTTTGCAATCTCCGATGTACAAAGCAGTGTCATGATTTTGGTATTACCAGGACTGCAATAATTTATTTTAATGAATTAAAAAACTGTGCAATTATGAAACGAGAAAAGTGCTTGTGGTAAGCAAGGTCAATAAATGAAAGAACGCACTATAGTGAAAAATAACAATCCCTTCACATGGACCTCAGAACAGCCTCATGACAGACACAATGCCATCTCAGTTGATCTGACACAGAGCTCTCTGGAATTGTTTATTGGGGTAAACCACCTGCAACCAATAGGAGACAGACAACTACCAAGAGGCTTTAATGCTAGTTTATCTAAAATAAATCAGATTAAACTCGAAAAGACAGAAGTGACAGTTTTTGTCAACCTGGAACTCTTAAGATTTTAAAGATGAGAATTATTAGGATTGAGAAGCTGTTATCTTAAAAATGCAATAGGACCTTTGTTAGATAGAAAACATCAAATACAACTTGTTGCAATCCTGCTATTTCATGTATTTTAGGGAATATTATTTAAAAGGGCTAATTGTATTCCCACTTCCTCAAACATTTCGCCTGAAAGAATTTATTCACTGCCACTGTATTGAAATCTCATTCATATGATACATCTTCCTATAGAAAGAATTGTTTGATTAAATTACTATTAAAAGCAAACGTGTACACAGCTAACCATCAAATCAGGAAATCAGAATTTTGAGCGGCCTCCTTGCCTGATGTCCATAAATAGCGTGTTTTATTCTGTACATTTAGTACATATTAAAGGAACCCAGGAAAGTGAAATGCTGACACGCTTTAGAGAGGATTTTCTTAAACTGCCTTTAAAATTGCAGCTGTGTGTATTATCAGTGCATTTGAGAGGAGGACAGGGTAAGAACACAGTACATCTCGGTGGCATCGTCAAAGGAAAGCTTCAGCACGGAACGTCATCTTTATGTTTCCTTCGTCTGGATCACCACCACCACAGCTTCCCCGACAGGCTGTGTTGGATCTGCCCAAGCGCACTGGGTCTGCGCACAGGTCTTAAGAGAGAGGGAAAAATCACAGCGTTTACGTTCAGAGCTCAGAGAGTAGGCTGAAAGGTTAACTTTGCTTTCTGGCCCGCTATCCTGAAAGAAACGCCACCAGCCCGTTGCTGGAAAGGCAGCTAGCTGACCACACAGGGTCCGGCGGTGGGATGCGAGGGCACAATCTCGCTCTTACCCCTGAATTGACTCAGCTGCTTTTGCAACATCAAAGCCTTCGCGGCACTCCAGGGGTGCTCCCAGCCCTTTGAAACCATACACATTTCGCGTAAGCTTTTACAAATAAATAAATAATTCCACAGCGGAGACCAAGCCTGGGAAAATATCAGACCCCAAAAGTGACTATTTCCACAAATTGTGTATGTATCAGTCGGTAGTTACGGTTACAACTGTGTCCGTCCCTATTATAACAGACAGCACCAATTTTCGTTTCTAATTATAGTTGTTAGCAGATGGATAGAAAAACAAAATGTTATGAAAGCATCTATTTACTCTTTTTGGTAAGATCTTAAGTGTTAACCTCATTCTTTCTCTAGCCCTGTGACCGGCAGGAAGACGCCTCAGATGTACACATTTCTCATAAATGTACCATTAATTTAGATTTTTGTTTGGACCTCAGTTTTGAAAGGGAAAAAAAAAATCACTCTCGACAGAACTAAAACTTATGAGGGATGTATGATAAAGAAACAGAGCCTTTCTTCATTATGAAAATACCCCACCAAACGTTTCACCAACCATTGTCCCTCCCGTAACTGATTTTCAATCCCCACAAAACAAAACAGCATATATTTAAAAAAAAAACCTCTAAAACTTTGCAACTTTGCCTTGAACTTTATGAAAATAGCTCCTTCTGGGTGGCGTGCAGGAAGAAACGCACAATCCCCATAAAAGTCCAAGGGTGTGATCTTTTTATGAGGCTCAGGAGATAGCCATCAATTCCCACAAAGGTATTATCTCTGAATGGATACTTGGATTCATGCAACAGAAAATGAAACAAAACTAGTTCTTCTTGATGTACTTGGAAAATTTTCGGTATTGAAACTGATAATGTCCTAAGTAGAGGACACAATTTTCAGTATAATTCCAGAAAAGAGCACATGAAGACATTTCTAGTCTAAAATGCTATTAGAAGAATAATACTTCACAAAAACTGAATGAAGAATATGGTTATGATTTATTACAATTAATAGAAATCATATTTGTAGGCTAGAATGTGAAGTACTAGCTTAAAATGTAAATAATGTAGCTATCTGTAATAATTATGTGCTAAAATTTGTGCATGCATTACACAATCAATGTATGCATAACAGTAAATCTTTATTATTAATTTCTCTTATTCACCAGAGATAAATAAATCTACAAAAACAAACTTATGATTTATTTCATCATTACTATTTTAGTATTTAATATAAGATGGGAAACCTTACCAACACCTATTTGAAAAGGCTATTTTTTAATGAAGTTTTTACTGAACTTATGGAAAGCTATAATTATATTTTGGTTACTGTTACTTGCAAAAATAATAAATAATTTTTATTAAATGAAAACAGCAGAAGATAAAATTGCAGACAAAAGTTTGAAGACAGAAGATTGAATATTTTATGGTTTATATCTATATAAAGAGCAAGTATTATTTCATTTGATGTTGCTAAGAAATTGCTCGTTTTCACTAAAAAGAAAAGGATAGGACTGTTGACATCTTATGGATTACTGTACCACTCTGCAACTATTAAATGACAGAAAACCATAAAATAAAATCAAAACCCCAGACTTTATGGTTTGATAATCTACAAATTTAACAAAAAGAGACAGATAAAATAGCATATTCATGTAGTGTAATTTGGTGATGTTGCTGCGGAAATATTAAGCTCTAAGATTTTAATATTTATATGATTTCAGTATGGATAAATATACTGGCCAAGTAATGTTTACATTTCCAGTTACTATAATTCTGTACAAAATGCTTGTGAAGAACGCACTCAAAGCTAAAACACTGTTAGGATGCATTACACTTGCACGGTTATATGCGTTTTCAGACAGTCCGTCATTTAGAAAAAATTTAAAAGAAAAACACATATGTGGCACCCCATGTACATGTAAAGATCCAGGGCTCACACACATCCACACAAGTGGAGCATCAGCCTGCTCCTGATAAAGAAGAGCGTATTGCAGCGTGCAGACTTCTGAAAGTCCAGTTATCCTGCAGGGAGGAATTTGCAGAATCTGCAGGACCCTACAGGGATCAAGGAAGTTTGTGTTAACAATGCAGTACTCCTGCAGGACAAAGGAGAAATGTGCTGGTTTTCATCTTGCTAAATATCGGGTTTAATAGGAGAATAGAAGCAACTAACCAAACAGTAACTCTGTTTTTCGTAGGAACAATGTGTGACATACATTTTCTACTTTAACGTTCAGCATTTTAGCTTGACTTCTCCGTAATTTATTTTAGTACTTTGCTGTTATTTTATTAACATTGAAATAATATTCACTAAAATCTTTAATTAAAAATTACACTGAAAAGCTTTACTAGATAACTAAATTGGTGCACTCCAGTATAAAAGAGCGTGTTAAGAGCTGCAAACAACTTCCTTCAGCAAACTGTTTCACAGAGAAATAGATCTTCAGCTTTGAAGAATCTTATCCAAAATAATGGAACACCAGACGGATGCAGGACCCCAACTGGCTCAAGCCATGCTACCATACTATTATCTCAACAGCACCAGGAACCTCATTCCATTCTTTTGCACGAAATGCATTTGCTATTGCTAGCGATCTTTTTCATTCTCAGAGCAAAACTCAACCTGCAACATTCAGGCAAACTATTTACAAATATTGCATCCCTGTTTCTGATTATTTATTGAAACAACGCTTTTCCATTGGTTATCAGTATCACTTGGCTAAAATAGAAGCTCCCTTTCTGTCAAATTAGAGAAGTGTAAGCCTTCAGACAGACTGAAGTGAGAACATACTTCTTGTATGCTTGAGAAGGCTATACTAGCACCCCAGCACATACATACAAACTGAGAATACCTATGGGCAAACCTGATATATGTTTGTATGGTGGAAGAAGACTGGTGCATTGAGCTGGGAGCCAGAAGCGGAGGGAGATAGAGTGGAAAATTTGGTCCAGGAAAAAAAAAAAGTTCCATGTCTGGTCTTGAAAAATAAAAAGGAAAGTAAAAGAAGGAGAAATGGCATGCAGTCAAGACTATATTATCTGGAAAATTCTTCAAAACACATTTTTTTCCCCCTCCTCTGTATAGTCCTTCATGTAAGTGTTTCCTGGCCAAGACGAGGGCGAAGGGAAGAAGGCTAGAATCCAGACAATTTAGCAGATATTGTTTCTTTCCACTGCATGTTGGCAGACAACCTTGCTTCTCTCGAATCCCATAGACTGATAAGAAAAGTTAATTTCACCAATTTATTCTCTGAAAGACTGAGTCCCAGCGGGAATACTGTATGAAATTGTTTGGCAAATAAATCTACTGTTTGGCAGATATTCAAAATTATACTGGAAGATGTTTGAACCATTTTTTCCGGCATAGCAAATTTTTGCAGGAAAAAAGATAACAGAATAATTTATTTTTAGTTTAATTTCCTTGTTTTCCAGAGGTAGAACTATTTTTAAATACTATGTAATATCAACATTATCAACTATAGATTAATAAAAAACAAATTAGGGTAAAACAATAAGTCTTTTCCCTTTTGAGGATAAGTATGACTTCTAAATCAAGGAGCTGTATTTCCAATATGCATCACTTAAAAACAGTCTGCTAAGATGGTAAGATGTGGCCACTTTACTATAACTATCTGTTTATAACTTCAAAAAGGTTCTGAACTAAATATATTTGCATTTGGTTTCAACACAAAATAATTCTTTTTGAAATTTAAAAAAAAAATCCTCTCATTACAGATTAGCTAATGAAGGAAGGATTTTTTCAGGATTAGAAATTTAAACCTTGCTTCAGAAATACCTCAAGAACTTGTCCATCCTTGGTTTTGTCTTATTTCAAGAGAATTAAAATCAAGTGATGAGCAGGCAGTGATAAGACCGCAAACTGCGATTGCAAATTTATGTCAAAATTCTGCAAATAATTACCAATTCTAATTGGGAGGTGTTTTCCTCACCCAAATATCAATAAAGCAGCAGTGTGCCATGCATCTCTCCAAAGCGGTATACGAGCGTGGCACGTACAACTCTGTGCCCTGCGTCCCTGGCACAGCATGAGGGTTACATGTACTACAAGCGACAAGCCCCCGAGGATCCCAGGAAAATTCAAAGACAGACATTCTCCACCTCCCTACATAATCGAGTCCAGTGCTTATCTTCTCTTGCAGTTAGAAAGCTTTTCTTAATAATATAACCTAAATTGCCTCTGCTGCATTTTGAGCCCGTTACTTCTTGTCCTAGTGCCAAGGGACACGGAGAACAATTTATTCTCTTCCTATTTGCAACAACCTTTTAAATATTTGAAGACTGTTATCATGTCTCCCCTCAGTCTTCTCTTCTCTAGACTAAACAAACACAGTTCTTTCAGTCTTCGCTCACGGGTCATATTTTGTAGACCTCTGATCATTTTGTTATTCTCCCCTGGATGCTCTCCAATGGATCCACATCTTTCCTGAAGTGCAGTGCCCAAAGCCAGACACCGTATTCCAGCTCAGGCCCTACCACTGCTCTGCACGCTGCAAATAATTCATGTCTCTTACGTATAGCATTCCTGTTAACACATCCTGGTACGCCTGCTTCTTTTATCGGAGTGTGACATTGGTGGCATATATTGTTTTGGATCCTCTAAAACACTCAGTTGCTCTTTTGGCAGAAATATCGCATTGTGGATCTCATCTTGTGTTTCTGCAGGTGATTATTTCTCCCTACTTTGCACTTGTCCTTACTGAACTCCATCACACCTATTTCTGATCATTCCTTACATCTCTCAAGGTTATTTTAATTCCAGTCTGTCATGGTTTAACCCGGTACGCGGCTAAGCACCACACAGCTGCTTGCTGCCCCTCCACCTCAGTGGGATGGGGGGGGAGAATCAGAAGGGTGAAAACTCACGGGTTGAGATGAAGACAGTTTCGTAATTAAAGAATGGACAGAGTTAATCTACAGTTCTACTACTTTAGGTCATGATCAATTAGATTTTCCAGCCTGGTAGCTTAGCAAAATCCTAGACAACAAATGCAGCATATGGATGGGATAGCTGTATGTTTTATGCCATTGATTCCAACATGTGGTGGCCTCATTACCTGTATGACAAAGAGCTGATTTGAGCATATATGGATCCTCTCTGTGCAGCAGATCTAAGTGAGCCATACTGAATCTACCATTTTGTATCTGGGACCGTTGGTGGGACTCTCCATCTAATTCAGTTTTCAAATGTGTACAAGTTCACGTGTCTCAAAAATGCAAAGGAAATAAAGTAAAATCAGGAAGTCTTTTCCCTTAACTCAACTGACAGTTGAACAAATGCAGTTGAGCCAACATACAAACCAAGAAAACCTCAGCCTCCAAATAATTTGCTTTAGACAACCAGCCATGACTTTAAAAGGTATGTAATATATACATGGACGTGTTTTCCCTCACTGGTGACAAAGATCTATTCTAGCTGGATATATCCTCACAAGACCTTCAGCAAAAAAAGATACTTACATTCTTACTGGTTTAGTTCACGCTGGGAGTGCACTTTTGAAACTAATCTCTTGGTCATTCCTATTGAGTGTACTTTTGGTTCCCACTGTGGAGCAGCCATCAAGGGCACAGACTGTACTCCTTTTGGATGTAATGCAGTCAGAAGATGTGCTCAGTTCAGGGGAGTAGACTGGAACGAGCCCAGAGACCTGAAGCGTGTGTTGTGAACGAGGTGCTCTCGGCACTACCTCACGCACTCTGCAGATCCCTTTCCATTCCTCTGCATTACTGGCTTATAGACACAGCCACAAGTGAGCATGGAGTCACTTCTGGCTGATGTAATGGGGTAGTGATATAGGTATGGGATGCTTCTTTCAAACTGAATTATTACCTGCACAAAAATAATGACGTCAACTAAATCTGGCCTATTTTTTTAATAACAGTTGCAACTTGCCCTCATTGTTATCTCATAGTTCATTCTCACATGGCAACAGGAAGGAGGAACATTAGTTGCATCTTGGCATTTAACCCCTCACATTGCAACCATTTACCCATATTTTATATATAGTATCCTCTAGGCTTACTGAACTCTTCCAATCCACATAAGACCAATTGTTTGTTGGGTTTTTTTCAAACAGACTAGTACCTATTGCATAAGACCAGTACCTAATCTACGAATAGGTCATTAATTTCAGCAGAGTATCTTAAGGAATGAAGTACTAATGAAGTCAATAGCAATGTTTAATCACGCGGGAGTAAGCACACTTGCATTTACACAGACTGAAAGAACACACTTCCGGCTAAGTATATGTCACCGACGAAAGACCGCACCGAAACAGAAATTCCATGAGCAAATAACATGCTGCAGTTCCTGGAAAACAACTTGTTATGTTCCCCATGGTTAAATAGTACACTTAATGAAGATACAAGGCACGGAAGCCTAGTATTTGCATAAAATACATTAAAAGTTATAAGCTCATTTCAGCTACCTTAGAATTTTCAGATATTGAATCAGTTTGGACAGTCCAACTTTCTTTTTTAATCAACACAGGATATTGTGCAGCGAGCTTCAAGAATGACATTTGTTTTGCTGGCTTAGGGACGTGGGGAATCCTTCCATTCTCCTTTAACAGTAAATGATAAATCCAGTGCTGTCAACAGATTTGCTATACCTGGCAAAGTGCAGATGAATAATGCTTTGATAAATAAAAGAGTTTTCTAATCCAGTAATAACAAAGTGAGTGATCTTGTTGAAAGGAAAAGCCTGGCAAATGTGAAGGGTTACACAGATGCTCCCAAAAGGCTTGTTCCCCAAACAGTTGTATTAGCTCACAATAAAAGTAATCTTAACATTAAAAATAATTCCTAGTTTTATCTTTAAAATATGAATATGCGAGTCCTTTTGCTCTACCTCAACAGACTGAAAGGATTTAAGTGAAGGCAGAGTACGTTCTTCTCCCTACTCTTTAGTTTTAGCTGAATGCCATTGCAACGCCCAGCAGTAACTCAGTGTGTGCCAAACATGAATATTTTTAAGCGTCATTTGAGTTTTAAAGGCTACAGTAAGTGATGGGAACACAATCGTCTTGGGAATCTACAAATAACTTTAAAAAAGCTCATAAATCTGGCTTTCATGGTTTGGTTTTCAACAGCTTTATAAAATATGTCAAAGCTTGAACACAGTGAGTTCGTTTTCCTTCAAATTTCTTAGGATTGATTTTTCTCAATCTTTTTTTGATATGTTGCAGCGAGACAAATAAAATGGACCTGGCTTTAAAAAAACAGGCATCAGCAAATTACTTTTAAAAAAAGTTGCTTTGTTCTTTTAACGCTTTTTTTTTTTTTTTAGAATCAACAGAGGAAAAACATACCCTCTAAGTAGGACAGCTTAAAGTATTTCCTCATCAACAAAAATATAAAATGTTTCTGTTCAGCACCTAATGTATTACAACATAACAGACCACGCATTAATGAAAAAGTGATGTACATTAAAAGCTGTTTTTTTCTTAAATTGTTTAAAAAACATGCATGGTAATGACTGAGCACAGCAGAAACCCAGAGTGGCATTCAGAAGTTACGTACAAACCTCTGTACTTACAGTGAAATACATGCACTACAATGATAATTAGCCGGGTGCAATTGGTTTTTAAAATATGAACTAAAGGGTCAGTTGAAATTACATCAATGTTCAACAGAGAAAAGTATTTAAAATTGTCTGAGAACTACTGAAATAAACCCACTCAAAGAGATTACCTGGCAGCATACAACTGGACGCCACTGCTGTGGAACGCCGCCAACTGCAAAAGTAGACCAGGTTCAGGTTGCTTTCAGAAACTCCTGATGGAACTACTATCACAATCACTTCTGGTTTACAATTTCTCTGATTAGTACTCCTTGGCCAGCAATACTTCTTTATGTGTAATAACACCTCTTCTTCACTTAATCTATATCACAAATTGGAAGAAAAGATCCCATAGGCAGTATGGAAAGCAAAGACATTTAATCCTCCATCCCTAAGGGTGGCAAGTGCAGCTGCCAGCACATAAAGTAAAAAAAAAAAGTTTTAAATATTTGACCAAGTCCTTTTTGTCAATCAAATTTTTAAATATTGACATTTACTCAAGAAAAGATTCGAGAGCATCACTTTCTTCAGAGATGCTAAACGAAGGACATGACATTTTCTATTTGAACATTCTTTTCACGAACTCTTGTAGTTTTTAGCATAACAATAATATAAGAATACAGGAGAAAGAACTATACTGTGACAGCAAGCTGGGATGGTCTTCTGTATCACTGAGGGAGAATGATTTATGTTGTGCATATGGAGTAATTTTAAAGCTATGAAAGCTGGTAGGGTAAAGGCATAGTACTTGACACCAAATTTATTCTCTTTGTTATTCTCCTTTCTTTTTTTTTTTTTTTGAACCAGAGAATTTTTCGAGTTAATGGCAAGCCTTTGAAAAGGGTTTATTTTAACAAAGTGAAAATATAATTCACAAACCACAGTGATAAGTTGTGCATGGTACCAAATGACGCCCTTCTAAAAATAACTGGTTCCAATATCTGTTTTGAGGAGTTGACGCTTATCAGCTTGTGAGCTGATAGACCAAACACATTTGCAGAATATTCCCTCACTGCTTTCTTCTTAAGAGTCTATAGAGGCAAAGTAGACACTGTGTCAGTAACCTTATCAAATGCTGAAGGAAAAGAAACTTCTAGCACTGGATCTCAGTTGTTGCTGCAAATAAGATGAAGCCATTTTAGAACATATATCTCATTTAGAATATAATCTTACTCCTGATTACGACTTCAAATGCATCTGGGGCTTCAAGATGTGATAACTTTTTGACTTTTTTTCTTTTTTATCACTTCTAGTTTAAATTTTTTAGTTACAAAGATAACAGAGCAATATTCATTTGACTTATCTGATATTTGCAGGAACTATCTTAATGAAGATAAAATAAAATAAAAAATTAAACTTCTTTTAAAAAGAATTAGTTATAAATTCCATATGGAATTTGGTTTTGTTTTTAATTTGAGCCTGCCAGCTGGGACATGGTTAAATACAGAGAACTAGGCAGACTTATTATGGTAGTGGACTTTCAGCGACTTCTCAAGCTAGCCGGGCAAAGTTTGTAGGGTCAAACTGCTGACCCTGTCCTCCTTTCTGAGTTCCTTTCCAATATTCCTACCACCCTTGGTCTAAGAATGATGCAGGGCGGAGAGGCTACTGCTTTTTAGTCTATCTGGATTTTATCTGAAGTGCTTTAGTGAGAGCAGAAAGCCTTTTCAAGAGGTTGTCACTGCATAAGCAAGCAGTTGCAATTTGAAAACCAAAGGATACTCAGCAAGTACTGTATGTAAAATACGAGCAAGCGGGTATTTGAGCTTAGATGCAGGATAAATACACTGAAGCCCCGAAACGGTTGTGGTCTTCAAGCCAAATTACTGGTTACCTTCTAGTTAAACAACTGGATAGCTTAGATAAAATACAAGTGCTCAATAACTCCTCTCTTACACACTACTTTTCTAGTAAAAGCTTGTAAATAAATATTTACCATCTCTGGCTCTGTCCCAATCCAGAACTTCCACTAAAATCAGAGGGAATAAGGTGGGCATATCAGGAATAGCTTTAGCGCTATAGCAATACAAACTACCATGATGTAACAGAAGGTACTATTTGTACACATACATACTATACTAAAGTATATACACTACCCAGAGGATGGGAAAAAAGAATCTAATCTAGCTAGCCCTGCATAAGGGCAAAGCTTTAAAAATGTCCTGCACACCCACTAGTTCATATGTCTGTTTTTCTTTTTAAAATTATATTAACTTTAATATTTAGGAGCTGACATGATAGTTCTAATGCAATCCATGGAATTTTTTCTTAAAATGACATTATTGATTAAAGTGCTAATGCACTTATCCTTACGCTATGGAGCAGTACTGGGAGGGCTACAAAGCCATCATTGCTCAGACTATTGATGGAGGAAAGGAGAACTCACTGCACAACACGGGAGTACTCTTGGGGTTAAACAGAGGAAGAGTAATGATGGGACTTGGAGGGAATTTAGTAAAATCCTTTGCATTCAAAGAAGGCCAGTGTCATACAGACCTTTGAAGGAGGGGAAGAGCTAAGCCTTCTACAGAGAAGATACACATACAAACTCTCAAGTGCCTTTTAAAGATTTCACAGCTAAACAAAGCTACATGGTATCGTTGTGCTCTGCCCTGCTGTATAACAGACCTATTATTATAAACAAACATGACAATTCAAAACTAAATAAACCCATACTAAACTTAAAAAAGTATTTTTATCAGTTATCACCTTATCAGAGATGATTACCTCTACAGCTTGCAGTAAAGCTGCAATCAGGTATGAGATGACTATAAGGAGGAAAAAATCAGAGTATTTCGATTAAGCAAGACATATTATTTCATAAATGTAATATATCAGGTTTCTTTTGCTCATTAAATGCTGAATATATTCACCCGGACACACTCTGGTTGGGCCAACGTGATATACTCGCAAAGCATGCACATCAGGGTGACAGCTAAAAAGCAACAGAGAGCTCTGCACATTATCTCCAACTAAATCTGTATGTAATTTCCTTCCCTTTGTTAATTGAAGATTAAAACTAAATCAAGGGGAAGCCTTCTATGAGACTACTTCCAACAACAGATGACTCAACTAGCACCTGAGAATTTGTTGTGCTTGTGTGTACTGAGGTTCTGAACTTCCTGTTTCAATAAAATACCAAACAAGTTGTGTTTCCTTTACAAATAAGCTATTACATCAAGCCCTGTTCCTATAATTTCAGTTTTTGTCTGCATTCCAACATTTTCTTTGGCAAATGTAGAAACATTCTAATTAAAGAGAAGAGAAAAACAAGCATCATTCATCATGGTAAGAATGAATGCTCAAGAGAACATCCTTACTGGTTACTTCGTTCATTCAGTTTAATTTGGCTTTTGGAGTGCACTTAATTATGGTATGCAGTTCTCTGAGATAAAACACAGGTAACAAGGTTTCCACTAATAGTGTCTCATGAAAGCTATTAAAAGTAATAATCTATTCCCCTAATGCCATACAAACATAATACCATCTGTGTGAAGTGATTCAAAAACATTTTTAGAACACCAAAATACTTGAAATACATTATTCTGTACAGCAAAATTCACCTATCATTATAAGTTGCTAGATCCTTCAGCGTATCATTTGAAAATCTTTTTTTTTTAACAGAAATGATCCTGTGCTTTCCTCAGCATAATCTATGAGATCAGAGTAATAAGAATCCTTTACAATGCCCTCTTTCCTTAATTTTCACAGTTTTTGTTAATGTTTAGACTCAAGATGAAAGACCTCTGTCTAGTTCATTTGCAATTACCATGAGAAAGACAACTTCCCACAAAAAGTTAAACACCAGACCTGCAAACACAACATAATGTAATTGTCTGGTTAAGCACAACAGAGCCTATATATTACAACATATGTGGTTTCTTTCCTAAATTTATTTAACTGCGAATTGGAAGCGCTGATTCACCAAGGCAGAAGCTCAAACTTAAAATGACATTATAACATATAATTATAATTAATCAAACAAATGCCATTTTGGATAAGTAAAACAACTATTGCTAAAAGGTGTCCATGTGCACATTAGGTCTTTGTGGAGAGCACTGCTTCTTTTTCTTATAAAGCAGAGGTAATTTCTCAGGTAAATGCAGTTAAAACCCAAGTCGGCTGCTCAGGGTTTTGTTCTAGACAAATCTGGAACACAGTAGAAGAAACATGGACTGTAAATGGCTGAAGCCAGTAGAGGATGCTGAAGACTTCTGATAACAGAAATAGCCACTACCATATCTGCAACATCCTCCAAAGACAGCATGAAAATAGAAATAGTCCAGTTAATCCTAAAAAAATCTGAAATTTGAGAAATGATCTCATCAACCTCCAGAAAAAACAGGAAAACCCAAGGAAAAACATTGTCTAATTGCACGTCAGATGAACCAATGTATCTCCTTCATGCATCTCCTACATAAGTAAGCAGCAACCAGCCCAATCCACACAGCACTGAGAATATGACAGGATCACACTATCCTACTGCAAGAAGGCACATATTTTGTCTTATAAGCACGTGCTGAGCCACACCAAAAACTCAATGGGATGGGACAAACAGAGCTTTCAATTACTTATGCATTTCCTATTTTACAGTTTTTCCTCTAACCCACAATCAACACAACTATATAATATCACATGACAAAGTTTTGTGCAAAACTTCTTAATCAACATCATCACTGTTTACCTCCTTCGTGTTAGACTAAACACAGAATTTCAGTAATACTACTCAATAAAACCTGTAGAGTTTGACCTCACTTTGTGTTGAAACTGCAGCTCTTTCAGCCATTTAAAACTTATCTCGATTCAGGCAGGAATCTCTGAGGCTAAGCAAAACTTGTGGTAGACCACTAAAGCTTTAGGAACAAGTTTTTCAGTTTTAACATGCTAACGAGGACCCTTTTAAGCTGACCCTTAAATGTTTATTTCCTTTGATTCTAGGAAGTTAGTATTAAACAGAATTTTTATACTTTTCCCCTGGACTGTCCAAAACATATTAGTTTAAAAGATACTAATTAACAGTTACTGTTAAAACAGCCAACAAAATTCCACCCCATTCAGACAACCCATAAAACTCCCCTCCCTCGGGCAAACTTACTGCCCTTAAGCTCCTTTCTCTGCAATAGCTTTAAAAATAGTCATGGCATGCAGCAAAGACTATTGAAGCAAGAATCAGGCTGCCTGGAATCAGCTCCACAGGTAAAAGTCCCTCATGTCAACTATTGCCAGAGTCTTCCACGTGAAATGAAGTTGATAAAGCCTCCGGGCCACAAATAAATCTGGCAAAATGGAATATGGGTAAAGCGTAACCTTTCAGCCAGACGGGGAAAAAAAGGACGTAAATATTCTTCTGTAGATGAAAAGGTCCTTGGGGCAGACACTGTCTTTTGTTTTGGATTTGCACAATGTGTTAAGATGCAAAGTTAGGTTTTATGTTCAGTGGAAAATAATGAAGAAATACTACCTTTGTAATAGTAACATACCGGCTAGCAAAGTGAGGCCCTTTTTTGATTGCAGCCTCTGGGACCAACTTTAGGCAATTATTAAATAACAGTGTTTTTAAAAATTATGAATTCGGATGATCTTTTAAATAGTTCTGATAAATAACTTCAATACACACAAGACATAAATCATTGTAAGAAAAACATGACAATGGGACTTCTTGTCTTTGAAAAAGCCTCCAAGGTCTACAACAGAATCTCAACAACACGTAATAAATCACAAAATAGTAAGAACAAGAAAAGAAGTATGTCTCTATATACATACATATACTCACAAGCACAATAAATCAAAAACAATGCAAAATAAATCAGCTGAAGTTGGAATTTGGTTCTGCAACTATCTTATGAGTAAATTTTAAAATGGATTTTTTTTTTCTGTGTGGTTGGAGAAAAGGTATGTGAGTTAAGAATCAAAGGAGCCTCTTACAATTTTTATATCAGTGAAACTATGACTAGCAAGACAGAATTTGGCACAAGTTCAAGGAGTATTTTCTTCATATGAGCTGTGAATTACTTCAGCCTCAATTTTGGAGGACAGAATCATAGAATAATAGAATGGTTTAGGTTGGAAGGGACCTTGAAGATCATCTAGTTCCAGCCCCCTGCTCTGGGCTGGGACACCTCCCACCAGACCAGGTTGCTCAAAGCCCCATCCAGCCTGGCCTTGAACACCTCCAGGGATGGGGCCTCCATAACTTCTCTGGGCAAATGCAGAGAATGCAGCAGTTAAAACTGTAGCTTAGACACACTATGAAAGAGTCTGAGAAGAGGAGCTGTAGCAGCTAAAATGTACTTTCTAATGCTCTCAGGAAATGAATGACACTCAGAGAATTACATTCAGAAAAATATCTTATCAGGTCTGTAGGCCATGATCCTACACCGTAGAGACCTTGTGATAGACTTTAGTGTCCTACGGTTTACATACATAGAGTTGCAATACATCCTTTTGCTTATGACTAAATGAAGAAACTGAGAAAGGAATTTGTTAAAAATAAGGACACTTTAATTAAATGACTAAGATTCACTTTTTGCTGGAACCATTGCACGACATTGTGTTTTGAGGGTGTCATATTTATAACTAATTTTATTGCCTGGATATACTGTACTATAATTATGATAAACAAAAGTCAACACGAGCATCTTAACAGCTGTCTCCACTAAAACCGCTAGACTAGAAATTTTCCTTTTCCAACTTAAAGATGGCTATAAACAGTTCCCACAATGTTCCACCGTAATGTAGCTTCTTCAGCTGTTCCATCTAGAACTACATGTTAGTCCTGGTATTAAAAAAACATGAAATATGTCTGTGTCATAATGATAAGAGCATATAATTCAACACATTTTCCCCTCTTATAAAACAACGTTACTCGTATACACATTTTACTGCACTACATAGAAGTAGTACTTTACAATTTCACCATTTAAATAAATGGAATGTATTTTGGACTGACAGCATTTTAACCATTACAGATAAACACTGCATATAAGCTTGATTTACTGTTATGTAATAAAACATACATAAACAATTTCCTTCTACCATAACAAGTGTGGGGATCAAGTGAGACAAAGCAGGATTTCTGAAGCTTTAGCTATATAGCCCCTGTGGGGCTCCAGTGACTTAACCAACAAAAAATCATTCGTTTGCAGGAGCCAGGAGGTTTTCTAGCACACACTGGTCTCATGAAACACTTAATTCTTCCACCTTGTTCATATAAGGAAAACAGAACACTAATTCTTCTGTCACTGCCATCCATACATGCAATTTAACTTTCACCCATGTTGTATGTTGAACATGTACAGAGAACCCTTTTTTACTGAAGGATAAAAGTATTTAGATGGCAGTGACTGGAAAAAAACCCATGATTTTCTAGGCATTAGGATAAGATGCATTACTTACCCTAGGAAAAAAAATATTAAAAAAAAATAAAAGCTAAAAGCTGATTATTATTAGCATCAAGCACTCTTGCAAAGTGTACGTGACCATCTGCCAGCAAGCCTGTAATGAATCATACAGGCAAACACAATCACAGTGTAGAATCACCAGAAGAGAAAATAAAGATAGAGGCACATAAACTTAACCAGGCTTTTGCTACTGTGGAAAAAAAGACCAAAATAAAACTTTGATTGTGTTTTTATATGATAACACAGCTTCCCAAAATGCTGATTTTCTAGAAGTGAGAGGTTACAGTTCAGACAATGATGTAAAAGTAGAATGTGTTACAATTGCAGCAAGCCAGAAATCTAAGAAAAATACATCAATAGAACAATTTAAACCTCTGTTTCTTCCTAGCAATGAATATTGGCTGCAAAGATGACTGGGCCTGGCTCTGTTCTTCTTAGTACCTATACCTTCATTTCAGCTTCCTTACTCCAGGTTTTGCTTGCTCTTCTGGTCCCTTGTTATCACAGTATTTCCCATAAAAAATGATGGAAACACATCCTAGGGTTTCTTCTTATTGGAGGATCATCTCCTCTTAAGAAACTTGGAACAAAAGCCAAAAGCAAACAACCAAAACCTGCAGTTTTGGTTTATGAAATGCATTCTATGTTTATACGCAGAGAGAATTCTGGGCTGGAATCAGCCATCCTGTCAACACTTAGCGACTTCGTTTAGCAAAAAATTTACATTCACTCATTTTTCATTTCCATGTTAGTCCGAACCAGTCGAATGCAGAGAGGAAACTGGTGGCATGCATACAATAAAATTACAAGCGAAGTAACCAATGAAAAGTTTTTCCGACCGAAGCGTAGCAAGGCATCGGGGTCTATTAGTGAGATCTACAGCCAGGACTGCAAAGTGGTAAAAAGGAATTACAGACACTGATTTTTATCCTGGAGAATTAGCTATGTAGCTAAAACAGAGCTCTCTTTAGCAGCTAGTTGTGGTGTCACAAGCTATTTGTAAATCCTTGCAGGACATGATCATGTGCTCAAGTGCATAAATCAAGTACATCAGCCAGAGAAGCCATACAGGTAGGTGGGCATCCTTCCCCGAATGGGCTCCTGAGCAATAATCAGATGCATCCATAAAGTCCAACAGGTTTCTGAAACTGTTTCGTGTTGGCCGTTTTGCCTGAATATGCTACGTATGTCTAAATATGCTACGTATGTCTTAAAAAAATCTTTTGGATAAAATTGGCCTTTTGACTCAGAATGCCTTTGTAAACTAACATTGAAAGGACACAGTCCACAAAAAACTACGCTATGTCTTCCTCCTTCCAGTTTGAGCCAATTTCCCCGGTATGGAAGCAGGATGTACTTCAAGTTCTCATGTCTTCACTGGTAATAAAGGATAAAATTAGTGCCAGGCTCAACAATCTGTCTTTATTAAATAAAAATAGTCATTTGCATTCTCATCCTGAATATATAAAAGTTCCTTTCTTTCTTGTCTGTAGCAATGAATCAAATGAATATAGGGATTATTCCGAGTTTCACAGATGTAACACAGACAAACTACCAGCAGTAGCATATCAGACAGAGAAGCGGCATATGACTTGCAGAAAGCGGTGGCCTGGTAGCACCTTCTTTGACCGAATATTCAAAGTGAGACCATGAAGGTAGGTGGTTTCTGCCGCCTCTAGTACTATAGTACAGTATAGTTAATACTGAAAACATGATAAATGAAGGTAAATATTCTCAGGATTCCTTCTGTTAGACCGGGAGTTGAAGTTCTTAGATACACCTCCACATGCATTACTGGGCACATTATAAAATTTCTACCTGCAGCCACCACAGTAAGTTTTAGTAAGTGAAACCTGCATGAAACTGTGGATCGTACTGTGGTCCTGTAGGCAGGATACCCAATTCCAATTTAATTTGAAGTTTTCAACAGAATCAAAGGTACTGAGAGGACTTCCTTCTCGTTAGGTATAATAAACACATAAATGCCAATAGAGGCTGAACAGTATTAGACATATAAATAGATACAAGCAAAAAAGTTTCAAAAGCAAAGTCAAATCTGTGGAATATTATCAGCTTTAGCTTTCACTCTTCCAAAATGTGAAAGAAAAGTCTTACAATGACACTTTCAGTGGAATTTACATGTCCCGGATTGCTGACTGAACTACTCAGAAATCAGGATTCTGCTCAGAAATCATGCTAAAAACAAAATTATGCTTTTAATTTATTTGCTGCCTTCTATTGCCATTTTGCAGAGTAATATTTTCAGGCTTCTATAGCCATGAGGAAAATTATTATTTCCCCTAAATTTAAACTATCATTTAATCTAATTAGTTCATAATCCAGGATGCAACAGACCAAAATGGCTGGCAACACTGGTATGCCCCCAAACAAGGTAACATTTGGTTTTTACCCCAAAACTGTTGAGAAAATTTACAACAGCTGCAGTTCAGCTTTCAAATATAACCTAAAGTACTCCCACACATAACATATTAAAAGGTTTTTGTGCTTTTCCATGCTTATGGATCAGAGATACCTTGTTAGCTAAAGATGCCAAGGGGGATGTACTAAGATTTTTGGAAGACTCGAAGCCTGTATTGAGCATTACCTTTGAAAATCTGACTGTCATTCACTTATGAACATTAAATATTTTAAAGTTTTAACCGTAAAACATTAAACAGACTAGGCAGTACAGAATACATGACTACTCCAGCTCAGAGATGTTGTTAAAAGTGGACTATAACAGCCGAGACCAGACCAGAATATATACATTAAAAACAGAATAAGGATTTAGTAATCTTTTATTCCTCTGGTTTTGTTCTCTTGCCTGTATCTTTTCTTTTTGCTGGGCTTGGCATATGTCCCACATAACAGGGGATGTCCTGTATCACACAGTCAAGTCTTGCGTCTCATATGAAAAGCATATGGGACGTGGTTTTCCACATGTTTTCATAGAAACCAGGCTGTTTTTCAGATGCCTAGTAAACTGGAAAAATGACACGATGCATACACAGATAAAACCTGCATGATGCAGTACCAACCACAGTGTATGTGATGTCCATATGCAGAGTGGTTACACAGTCCCAAACTGTCCTGAATATCAACATCGAGTATTTAGGACTTTCAATGCTACTTTTAGTAAAAGAAAATTAAGTAGGAAAAATAAAAGGCAAGATAAGAAAGCTTCGCTGTCTTATTTCTAATCCTGAGTGCCTTCATTTCTGTCTTCTATTCATTTGCATTACTTTATTCCCCCAGCTGTAATATGGGGCAGTACTTACTAAACCATCTGCCACTTCATTTTTTGGAAACAGATGCCTCATTCTGGCATGGAAGAGCCAGCAAAGAGATGGAATTTGATGAATGAGCATTTAATGAATTTATGAACGTTGAGAAATCAATGCGAGGGAACCGAGTTTCGCTTACTGTAAAGCCTGATTCTCATTTGGACCAGCCGTGAAAGCCAATATTTTAACTAGTGGTGACACATCTTGAAAATACTTCCAGTTGTTTAACTAGCCCAGTGAATGTTTGGTGAGAAATCTGTATCTTTAAAATAAAGCCTCACTGTGTAAAGTTAATGCAAATGGCAACTGGTTGAGGATTCACGCGTTCTGGTTTACTTTTAAAATACGCTTGTATTTCAAATAAAGACACTTCTTGGCCACTGTTCATGTCATTAACAGCTTTAAAAGCCTTGGGCCATTCTATGTGAGCAGACACAGGGTATCTGCAAATTATAATAATGGAGAACAGACCCACATTTTGTTTACTTCAGCAGCTTCTGACCATTGTGCATGCTAGACATGTCAGAAAAAGGTTCTGACTGAAACTAGAAAAGCCCTCTAAATGAGAGGCCCACAGTTTGCCCTTAAAGCATTGCTTTTTTTCTTGGTCCTCCAGGCTATCCATTTATTGACATCTCTATCTTAAAAGTACGTGTTGTTTTTCTTTATTGGGTGTACTGCATTCTAAAATCGTGGGCCAGCAGAGTTAGGTAGGTTTTCCTCCACCCTATTGAAGAGCCAGAAAGGTAAAATATATGAATACAAAGAAGCTCGCCTCACATAGAATAAATGTTCCAAAATAGAAGTTTTAAAAGCCAGAAAATAATCTGTCTTAAGTGAAAAAAAAGAAGAGCAGTCTGATTTTGATGTAAACTTTGTGGCTTGTTATGTTGATGATGTCTGTGAAGTGCATTTTTTTACATTATTCATTGTAAGCATGTTTAAATAAGTATTATTTTTTTAAAAAATCTGAAAACAAAAGTAGCAATTAAGCTATTGATAGTTGAGAATAATTTGTCTGGTTGTAAATGTCTCAGTTAGCCAAGCAGATTCATGTGTGGGCAATAATAGTCTATGAACCAGTCTCACTCTGATGCTTTTAGTAATAGGACTAACTATATTCTTTTGCATGTTGCTCTAGAATTAATAATATTAAATGAAGTTGTTTCACTATTGCAATGAAATCTAAAATCATAATAATGTCCAATATTAAAACCACTGCTGCATTATATTGAAATAATTGCATTTAGCAGTTTGCAGGCATTAATATTAGCTTGTGGCTGACAGTTTTAATTTCATGGCTGTGAGAAAATGCAAGAATTATTTCAAATATATTAATTATGTTTTTATCATCTGAAGAGGGATATTTTTTCTATAAGCACTTTTCACATGAAGGTCCAAGATAAACATTTTTCTTTCTTTCAGCAAAGCGATGAGGTTTAACGAAAGAAATTAAGAGATGAAAAAGCTTATTTGGTCACTTAATTCTTACTGCTGCCAGCACAGGGTTTTCCTTTACATATTTCAGTGTTTTGCCCATCTATATTAAATTACTCATGCAACAGGGATTCCACCGCTTCTCATGAGAGGCTTTTCTACAGCCTCATAGATCTTAGCCTCAGAAAATATTTCTTTATACTTGGTATGAAATTAAAACAAGTTTTAGGCCATGACTCCTAACCATTTCCCTGGCTACTGTAGTCCTGCCTGGAATACTTCGCAGCTGGCTGAAAACTCAGTGCATTGCTAGCCCGTCCTTCCTCGCCATGGGCTACAGTCGAGTTCCAGAACAGGCACTGCTTTAATGTTTCAGGCGACATTTACCAAAAGTATAGTGCTCTTAACCTTGAAAAATGTGCCTACCGCGTAAAAGAATTCTCTTTTGAGAGCGAATAATCTATTTAGAAGTTCCATCTAAACACAAGGAGGAACTTCATCACTTTGAGAGTGGCAGATCACTGGCACAGGCTGCCCAGAGAGGTTGTGGAGTCTCCTTCTCTGGATTTATTCAAAACCTGCCTGGGTGCCATCCTGTGCAACCTGCTGTAGGTGACCCTGCTCTGGCGGGGGGGTTGGACTCAATGATCTCCTGAGGTGCCTTCCAACCCTGACCATTCTGTGATTCTATGTAATTTCTCGGTGTACTGTTTTTTAATCAATTCATAGTCCAAGTGAATCCATTACTGAAAGAGATGAGAGTCAAAACAATAAAGTTTGGATATAATAGCCTGAAAATTGTAATAAAATGAAAAATTATATTAACAACAGCACTTTAAGCACTTTAAGACAATGAAACGCATCTGAAATCTGGAATAACCATCACTTCTTTCAGTAAGTCAAATGAGATCTTTTAGCAAAATACAAGAAATTAGGCGGTTTTATCCTCAGTTCTCATCACCTTCTGCAGAAAAGTGGTTTGGAAATGGCTCCTGGCCTTCCCATGCTGTTCACAGCAACAAGGTTCTTATAGTAGGAAGAAGCCAGCATTTGTACTGTCTAGTGAACTTCATGGCAATCATTTCACCTAACTTCAGGCGCTTTCATCTGAGTTTATTACTCAAGGGTCCCCTTCTGATCAACAGAGAGAAATCCTGAAGCCTTGGGAGACCTGATCTTTGTATTTAATCAAAGAAAGCCACCTTGACACACTATGCAATGATACGATCTTCATTAATAGAGGAGGAAAATATTTGAAGTTGGCTGAGTTAGGAGATATTCTTCTAATTGTCATGGCATCATCTAGTAAATATTTTAACTTTAATGCATGCATTTTTCTTCTTAAAATTGATACGTGGCTGGGCAAACAAGCAAAGGAAAGCAGAAATTAGTAAAATAACAGTTGATAATTAATTTGATGAATTAGATACGAAGTTATTTATGTTCAAGAAAATGCTATTCACTGGACATCGCTGTTACTAACATCCCACAGGCTACATACAAAGCAGTAACAACTGATAATGTATCATTTAATACTAAAGGTGAAGCCTTATTAGAATTTGATCACAGATTTGACTGAAGATATTGACTTAAAAATCAAGTGAGAACATACAGCTACAAGCAAGACCTTCTATACTCGAGTTTAAACTGAAGATAGTAAGCTAAGTTTGACATATTTGATAGGATTTGTAAATATAAGTCAGTCTGGCTGTGGCTAGCCTGAATGGGGATTCAAGTTCAAACAATACAGACATCACCAATGACAGTCTCCAAATTTCCTATGCATGTATTTCTAGTGGGACAAAATAAAGATTTTCAAAGACTTGAATTTTCTTTGTGCAGTGAAACTACCCGAGTAATAATTCAGATTTAGGTAAAGTGAAAGACCAGTAAGAGGACTTTCTAATTGGTTTGTGTTGGGAAGAAAATACACCACATAAATGATAGGATTCTCATAAGAGATTTGATCTTCTGTACACATTCCACATTCCGCAAATGATTTATTTGGAGAGATACAGAACAGACTGTTACGCAGCCAGTGAGGTACTTCTGTTAATATTTACACAGCATCGGGAGTTTCACTAGATGGTTGTATGGAGGCAAGGAGTCCAAGCTCAAAGGACTACTGGCATGCAGGTAATCTTTCTCCTGTCCCATCATGGGTTCTGATGCCTGACTAACCAGGGAAAAAAAAAATACTTTGCTTCCTTCCTTTTCCTGTGCAGCAGTAAGACCAATGATAAAAAGAATGCTACTTTTTGTGGCAGAATCAGCAAGAGGGTGCGCACTGTATTTGAGAACTATTACCGAACTATGTTTATTAGTATTGAAAAAAGCAAAGAGTTATCTTTATGGAGTGTAAAAATAGTTTGCAGTTGCTCTTCAAGTTACACATCTATAATACAGTTCAACAAATATGAATATATGAAAATATGCTGCAAATATTTTTCTTGCTCTCTCCCTAAAAAGGTTAGCGTATGTACTGTATTTTTTTCTTGAGGGAAACAGATGTCAGGAACTAGGTACCTTACTGTTGCCATAAACGTCCTCTCTCTCTCTGAAAGCTTTGTTTATTCCTCTTACACAGTTTCTCACTTCCTTTTCATTCTCTCTTTGACATCAGTTTATCTTTGAATTCAGATTCTTAACTTGAACATGCTCTTCGGAAGTATGACATGCTGTTATTATCAAATAAGTGTGCTATTACCAGATGAGAGAACCTTCCGCTAACCTGAATGACTGCTTACAAGAGGAAGGGTTTAAATCACAGGGACTGAGGTTATTTGTAAGGCTAGATTAGTGTCAACTGCTTAGACGTTTTAAAAATACATTCCTTTAAACAAACGGCATATGCATTTTTCTTTAAGATGTCAGTAAGGCAGATTTCTCATTTTCCAAAAGCCTTCTGGATTCCTTCACAGTCTGCTGCCTTTTCACATCAACATAATGCAACATTCACATTACACAACAAAAGTCAAAACCTTCCCGAAAGATTTTAGGTTTGAATTATCCAAATGCACAACATTGTAATTAAAAAGACATTTTTCAAAGAGCATATAAACAGTATATGAGCATATAGAGTAAGAATATCTGTTAGTTTTTTCACATATAGTTCAACAATGAAGAGGAAATATGCATGTGCTGTGGAAACAGTTTTTAAAAACAGGTTTTAAAGGCCTTGCTAGGGCTAGTTGCTATGCATTCGCACACAAGTTATTTCATTTCATTCACTTTCAAACCAATGGTAACCTGTTTAAACAAGTGCTGTTATTATGTTTTGCCCAGTATAGGAGATAGACAGGGCACAGCACTTAAGACTGTCAAAGATATTCAGCAGTCCAATTGTAAGATCCTCAACATGAGCTGTAATTTCCATGTTAATTTTGAACTCATGCTATTTGAGTTTAAGATGTGATTACACTTGGTACCAGCTAAAGTTAGCTGTCATCACGTAACTCTGAAGAGAATGAGCACAGACTTCGGGCACTATAGCCAAACAATATAAAAATGTTAAGGAGGAAGGACGTACAGCACCTATTCTTCATAATCCTGGGACTCACTTCCTGCTTCTGTGTGTGGATGATTCATCTTTCAAAGATTTAAAATAACATTCATTATTAAAAAATGCTCACAGTGAAAGAAACTACCATCTGTCCTACAATAGGAAGTTCATTAATACGTTATGAGAATCTTCTTAGATATCTGCAGACATTATTTGTATAGATTACAGTTTTATAGATATTTGTGTATTCTGCTTTAGATATCCCTTAAAAATTTGGATTGATAAAGGGCATCACTATAAAAGTAATGAAACAGTAAAAAGTAAGAAGCATTTCGCATTTAAGAAGGTTTTGGAATGGGGAAGTGATAATGACAGGAATTTAAAAAAAACCATTCATTCATGTTATCACTGTTGCTCAAGATGTGCTACCACAAAGTCCCAATCTAAATTAACATGACCAATTATATTGTAGGCACGGTGGCATCTACAACATACTAAGCATATACAAATATGGAAACACTGGAACAGGTTGCCCACAGAAGTGGTAGATGCCCCATCCCTGGAAACATGCAAGGTCAGGGTGGATGGGGCTCTGAGCAACCAGATCTAGTTGAAGATGTCCCTGCTCATTGCTGGGGGGTTGGACTAGATGACCTTTAAATGTCCCTTCCAACACAAACTATTCTATGATTCTATATAAATATGTGTATATATATGTATATAATTTATTTTAATGTTAACATAATCTCAGTCAAAAACCCTCGAGCAGATGTTATATAACAAAAGTAGGATATCAAAATAAGTCTATAAGTGGAAAATATGGTCATGTTAAATGTCAGATTAACTCAGAAAAGACATCCCAAATATAACCAAGACAGTCCAAGAAAGCCAATCCAGCCAGTGTCTGCAAAGTAAGCAACGAAGCTGACATATTTGGTGGGAGAGGTACTGAATTTAGAGATTCCAAAAATGAATGCCAATTAGAAGCAATTAAGTAGTCTACTTGTGTGAAGCTCTGACAGTTGTAGAACAATTCTTACGAAAATAAAGTTGAATGTAATTTACAAAGAGAGGTAGAAGTAATACAATAAGCTCCATAAGCAAGTCACATTTCAAGTGTTGTGGAGTAGCCAGACAGAATATGTTACAAAACTCAATGAGGTGATGATGAGGATCAGCACAGGAATTTTAGAGACATTAATAAAAGCATAGCGTTAAAAAAAGGAGAAAACAAAATGCCAAAGGAACAAAGGGATGTAAGCATAACTTGCAGATTATAGATTTAAATGCATTGAAGGCTAGTGGCAGTATCAACTGTGGAAGAGAGAAAGGGGGTAGCATGCGAGCATTGCCAAGGGAAGATACAAAGTCTGCTTTTAGCGGCATTATGCTTCCACTCATGGCGTGACATCCAGGAAAAATACCGTGTACTGAAATGATGGATTGGATGTTACAAGGCAAGATGGGAACAAACAGACTGAGTCACCGAGACAGAGCGGTAACTGAAATTTTTAGCGGATCAGAATATTGACCTCCTGTCCCTTCGGCGAAAGTACAATATGAGAATTACTGGGTAAATGCCCTCCCCCGAAAGAAAGGGCACTCAAAGGAGACGTGGGGGAACATCAGAGACGAAACATTAAGACAACTATGAATCCACAAGATGTTACACCAGATGTTCTGAGTGATTCGAAATAAGCAGCAGCTGAGAAAGTGAGGGGAATTCTGAGATTTTGCGAAAGCAGTCATGAGAGACCGATAGAGAAGTTCAGACCGAATAAAAAGGAAAATAGGCAAATGGTGGGGAAAAGAGGAACGACTGGTAAGATATCGCCACTAACTTTAGAACTGCTAAAGAACTAACTATGGGTCTTGATGAAAACAATTCGGTTTGGCTTATCAGAAAACATACTAATCTGGCACTCCTGTCTTTGAAAGAGAGTTTAAGGTCTCAAAACAGCTTAAGATTTTCAGCAGACTAAAAATCTAGTAGGGTCCAAGATCTTGTTCCCTGTTTTTTTAAGTCTTGAGTTCATGAGTCTTGTCCTTGTTGACATTTGTTCCTGAGAAACATGCTAAAATACTCCCAGTGAAAGAAAATATTTTGAAGCCAGCAAATGGAACTACCATAAACTGATATTAAAGTACCAGGAACCAAAGGTGGGGACTGAACATTGAGTATCAAAATGTGAGGAATGTAAATACCAGGAATATATAAAATACTTCATTATTTATTCCAAGTTTCAGATAATTTTTCATCTCAGATTTGATTTTGAAGTTCCATATTCTCACACTGCAGCATTTTCATTTATATATGTAGATCAAATATCCCTACAAGAATGCGGCACCAAAACCTACTTGTTTACATTGTTCTGCCTTTATTTTGAACATATTTCATTACGTATTTTTCCCTTGCTAAAACAAGAAAACTGCTGAAATGAGAACTTGCTTATCTACTAAATCAACATCTTGAAAGTTTTAGGTGGCAAAGTCTGGAGATAGCTGACTAAAGCCAAGTCAACATTTTCTTACATTACCTCAAAAACTTGTATAGTTCCTTTTCTATCAGAGATCTCACAAGATCTCTGTATTTGCCTGTCAAACAGAAGCTGTGCAGCTGTAAGGAAAATGATAATTGGAAAGATAATGTTAGTGGTATTCAGGCATCTCTCTCAAAGCAGCTTAGTCATATGCTGTATGGAATAAAAACAGGATTGGCTGAGTAAGGGAATTTACTGTTTCCCAGGAAAGGAAATTGCCTGCAACACATCTGGCAAAACGTTCTAAATGTTTAGTTTTGACAAAATACACATTTCAGCTCTTCTTATAAGGTGAGTTCTGTAGAGTGGGTTATCTTCTTTCTAAAAAGGGAAAGATCTAATTTGTACTTTAAATATACTAAGCCGCTATTTGCTATCTTATGTCAAATACTGTATACACTCCGCTATAGAGCAAGCAGCAAATCACAGGCTAAGCAGCTATATTTCCATTTGCAGAATAAATGTACCACTCTGTATCGACAGCAGAAATAAAAGATGAAGAGAATGATGAACATGAAAAAAACACCGAGAGGAAGCAACTGGTCTGAATTGCAACTTTTTGCTTGATTTCCTACTGGCATATATAAGATTCCATGCCAAATTATTTACATTCCTTCCTACTTCAACATGTCTAACAATGAGATATTCCTTCTCACAACTGGCGGGAGACAGATCTTCTCTGTCATTCAGCTTTTCTGGAATAAGCCCTGCCCTGCAGGCAGACTTGTTATTATGCCTCTGAGGCTCAGTAGAAAGGCTGTATTCAGGCATCTTCCTTCCTCCTCCTCAGTTTTCAAGGACAAAAATGTATTTAACTTGCCTTACTTTTCACACCAGTTTTCTAAATTTAGCTGTTACTACTTTCTTTCCCCCTGAACTCTGACTGGCTTTGACTCCCTGGGGAGGCAGAGAAGACCACTTCCTCCTCCACAGCTGGGAAAGCTGCTCCCAAAGGGATAGAAAGGGTGAAGGATCACAATCAAATGCTCCAAAAGATGCACCAAATACGGCACTACCCTGTAGTGAAGGGTTAAAGGGATGTATATTTATTTTGTTGGCAAGGTGAACGCTCACTAACTTTCTTGGGCAGTGGGAAAAAGCACTTCACTAAAGCAATATGAGTCTGTTGGACCCAGATGGGGAAATGGCAAAACCCTCCCTCAGTGACGTGTGTGTGTTGGGCGTTGTATTCCAGTTATTGCCCCTATAGCCTGGAAGTATCAAGGAAAAGCTGGGGAAGACATTACCCTGGTGAAGCTCAGGGTGTCACTCCAAGAGCTAGACGAGACGCCCAGCAGAGTAGCTAACTGGTGGTGCCTGCTGTGCTGGTAAGCGTCTTCCGTTAGTCATTCGTTGTCACTTCTCAGAATAATACCTGCACTTTCCATACCTTTTCCCCGAACTGCTGACAGCTGGCATAGCAACTGGCCATTCATTCATTCATTCATTCAAAAAAAAAAAACCAAACCCTCAAAACCAAACCCCACAAAAAAAAAAAAAAAAACAACGCAAAAAAAAAAAAAACTAAAACCAGTAAAAAGGTGAATTAGTTTCTCTTTCCAGTATTCATACAACCACAGTTCTCCCTAGTGGAGGTCCAAGGTACAGCAAGCCTTGTTAGGCAGCCTCCAAGTTCAGTTTTGTTCCTGGCCCCATTACGGCTCAAGGGCCTCCCGGGGTCATGCCTCGGCCTTTCCAAACAGAAAACAGACTCCAGTTCAAGCCTTTAGAGACACTCCAGTCTCTCCTCAAAAACCCAGCGAAACTGGGCTGCCAGATTATGTTGGTGAACTGACTCACCAGTGTGGCATACTGATGGCAAGCTTCATAGCAATTCCAAAACGTTCGATTTAATCAAGCCTCTCACGGAGATCCTGTCTAACGAATTCTCAGCGTCCGTTAAATCTTCTCTTTTATATATGTAGAGTCCCTTGAGTAGAAGTCTAATAATTAAAAACAAAACTCTGAAAAGACTACACTGGCCAGTCTCATCTTTCCGTTTAATGTCTAACTAAGGGATTAAAAAATGCGTGAAAATATAATCAGAAAAATGAAGATTAACTTCCAGTTCCTCATCATTTAGGAGAGAGATGCTTTCAGGGCTGAAGCATTCCTGTTTTCAGCACTACTCTATTGAGGGCTGGATATTCTATGGGCTAGCTGGGAGAGGAAGAGAAAGGACAGAGCAGATCAATTTAAGGACAAGTATAGGTCACAACAGGAAATTCTCATTTAACTTAGAAAATTAATAAAAAATATTCAAATAAAAGCGAATGTTGAATTTGAATGTCTGGTTAGATACCTAGAAATGCTTCACAAGGTCTAGTGTATAAATCTAATCCTACCTACATGCTGTCCTCGTTGCATAATAGTAGGTTTCTCAAGTACCTTGCAGAAGACTGGTATTCCCATGGAATTAGGCATTCTTTCAAATATTTCAATATATTGAAAAGCGGCAATTACTATGGAGAAAGCTTTTGAAACTTCCTTAACAATGCAGGTAGATGTCACATTAATTTGCTTTGCTATTGATGTACAAAGTTAAAGGGATGGAGAATGCATAATTTATATGTACAAATATGTACATTTTGTAGAAAATAATGTTGACTGTATCCCAAGTTCCAAACATATTCCTCCATTTTGTCTGGCTGGAAGGATGAACAGTGGCAGATGAACACTCCACACAGGAAGAAAATCTGACAAATTGGTTTCACAGGTCATAGTCCAAGTATAATTTGAGCCTTTCTGGAAGTCTCCAGAATTGAATTCTAGAGATTTTCCATTCCAGAGGTAACTACGTATTATGCAAAGAAATCCCAACAGTTTTCAACAACGTAAGGCACACATTTTAGCTACTACAACTATTTTTCACAATCCCTAAACACAGCTTCCATGATTTAAAAAGTAAAAGCCACATTAATACACTATATGAAATATAACAAGTTGTGTAAGAAAGTCTATTCCTGAGAGATCCTGAGGCACACTGGGATTTTCCTCATATAGGAAACTTTGGTTTGTAACTCATGTTAGTTTGACTAGCATGGCATTCCCTTTGTTTAGGGAACAGCTGCCAGATCCAGACCTAGCAAAACTCTTAGGCAGTTTGTCTTCGGGAGTCAGTATCCTATTGTGCTGGTTTCAAGTAGACATTTTGTAAAACAGAGAAGTAAACTTTTCCAAAATTTCAGTGGAATCAACTCTTTCCCAGGGTTTGGTAAGCTGGTTAGTAATTTTCCGCTTTTTCAAGATCACTGATCATTGCAGAGAACATGGGAGTGGGAAGTAAGGGGAAGCTCCTTTTTACTCTTACATATACATTTCAAATACTGACGTTCTGAGATTTTTCCCTCACCTTTTAGAGGTATTTCCCACTTCCAAGGGCACGGAATCGGGCTAGCAAAAGCTGACAGGGTAACTGCTATTCAGCCATGCCACTTCCTGAGACATGCCTTACTGCCACTGTCTCTGGATAGCTATTCCCTCTTCCAGTCCCAGCTGACTTGTGATTTGTAGCTCTTGCTAATGTTAGCACTTCCAAAGTTAGCCATTTAACACAGACAAAAAAGCCTTTAAAAAAAAAAAAAGGCTTGAAAACGCTTAACTCTGGAAAGACATGCCTAAAAATGAGTATTCATCTCAGAGATTCAGCAAAATACAAAGCCTGTGCTCGACTGAAAACTTTTAATTAAACCCCCTCTCTTGTTCTCTTTGCAAGGACATGCCCAAGTCTGCCTTTGTGCGCTTAGGACAGTGTCTTTCTCTGTAATTACACAATGCCTTAAACACAAACGAAATTACATCTTGGTTCAGCGCATTTTTTAAAAAAGTAAATTCTTTAAGAAGTACTAACAAGCCCAGGAACTTTTTTTTTTTTTTTAAGTTTGGGTTGTATTTTTCTTTTTTTTTGGACGGTGTTTATAAATGCCTACCGCCACAACTAATTTACAAGCATAGTCGGAGGCTATCGGAACTGATTGCTCTGTCTAGGAAATTCTTAATTAAAGCCGTGCTGCAGGAATTCGCAGGGGTCCTGTTGCTGCCGGCTCCTCCCTGGGGTTTCCTCACGCTCCGCGCAGCTCCGCGCCGCTCCGCGCCCGGGCGGGCGCTCCCCCCCGCCCCTCTCTCCAGCTCCGCTTTGCGAATGTGTGTGTCCCCGTCGTCCTTCCCCCCCCCCCCCCCCTCCCCCGTCCCCCTCCTCCCCCCCGCAGGAAGGCACTGGCGAAGGCGGGAGGGAGGAGCAGCTCCGCTCCACATGTCTGCCTGCTCTTATCAACTTATCATATAAGGGCAGGAAAGTGATTGATTCGGGTCCCGAGATTGATTCCTGCCCCGGGCGGGGAGGAGAAAGCCGCACCGCAGGGCTTGCGGGGGCCAAGCGGGACCGGCTCCCCCCGCGGCTTCCAGGGGACTCGCTTGTGCTTTCCGCATCTGACAGCTGAGGGCACGGCGGCCGGGGAGAGGGGACGGCACGCTTCCCAGTTTGCAACTGGGAGAGTGAAAAAAACCCAAGCAACCAAGCAAGCCCCCCCAAGCCCAGCCCTGGCTGGGACGGCACATGGCAGCAGAGCGCTGGGTTTCGGCGCAGGTTAGCTGAGGTGCGGGCTCCCGCTATTTTGCGCTGCGGCGACTCGGGGTCGGCTGGGTTAGGGCAGGAGTTAAAATGCAGCTGAGTGTTTACTTCTTTTGGGGCTGCAGTGTTTTCTTAGCTTCAGGCTACAACTCCTTTAGCAAGAGCATGGAGACGATAGGCAAGAAGCAGTACCAGGTCCAGCACGGGTCATGCAGTTATACCTTCCTCTTGCCCGAGACGGACAACTGCCGCTCCTCGACTTCGTTCGTGTCCAACGCAGTGCAAAGGGATGCACCTTTAGATTACGATGATTCGGTTCAAAGACTGCAACTACTTGAAAACATCATGGAAAACAACACTCAGTGGCTAATGAAGGTAGGATAATAGCAGTTCTATTCTAAAAGTCTTATCTATTTCATCGTGTTCTTTCTTTCTTTTTTTTTTTTTTTTCTTCTAACAGTTTCTAAATTCACAAAATGCATTATCTAAACTAAATTTCGGAATTACCTTTCAATCACAAAGTTGTTTTGAAGTTTGAAAACGTGATTTTCCTGACTAGCAAGGAACAGAGGACTGCACTGCTGCGCAGAGCTCCTGCTTCAAAGTTTGTCAATTACATTTGAGTTGCTTCAACAAAAAGTAATTACATACACAGGCAGACTGCAAGCATGTCTGAAATTTCTGACAGGAAAGAACCAGCTACTGATTTCAAATTAACTGACAGGGGCTACTTTATCTCTATTTAAAGAATTCAGAATGTACCTTTATCTGAGGCATGTTTGAAAAATGTTATTTGAAACTTGATTTCAAAACTTGCGTTCAGAAATTAACATATTAAGCCCCACTGATAAAGAATGGTAATTGGAATTCTAAGCAAGGACTGCAAGTCTGACTTGCAATGAAATTAGTCTAATGAAGTGATAGAATTTCAAGAAATTCATTAGCGGATTTCCTTTGCATCTTGTAACATTTCCACTCAAATACTGAAGGGAAAAATATTCTGGAAAAGGTGTTGCAGATGCCACATAGCTTTATGCAACTCCACTGTAACTAAGGGAAAATGACATGTTTACTGCTGAAGTGGCAACATTTGTAAAACCATATCTGAAAGAACAGAAAAACAATGTGTAGGTTCTTATTATTGCTGGAGAATAAACCTGATCAGTATTCCACATTTTTGTAGAAACTCATTTGATTCTAAATGCTATACGGTTCAATAGATTTTGATTTAATAAACCTTTATTTCACTGGAACCTGAAAAAGTATGATAGTATAGTTTAATTGTGTAGTAAATTTATGAGTCTTTACGTCCCATACCAAGATGCTTATCTTCTAGGCAATAAGTGTTTTGAGGACTTAACTCAGCAGCTGACATAGTATCTCCAAATAACTGTTCAAGTGACGTCACAAGACTTTTTTTTCATAAAGAAAGAAATATTTGTTGCGAATGGAAAGAACTCACAATTCTCTACAATGAGTAGCCACTTCTTACATGACTGAAATAATTTTGCATTAGGGTTCACTTCTCTCGTCAGTTACAAAGTTGCAGAATGATACAATCAAAGAAACCCACTAGTGAATTTGTGTGTAAGAAACAGAAGTCACACTTCAAAGCAGAGTGTTGTCATCTACCTGAAAATGAACCTTGAAGGTTCAATCCAAAGTGCATACAGTTGAAGGCTGCAGTGTGGGCCTCTAAATCTGTCTTTATGGCTTTAGGATGCTTAATTTTGACATCCAAATAATGTCAGTTCAGTAGCTTTTGTGGTTTTTTTTTTGTTTTTTTCTTCTTACTTCCCTCCACATACCTACCTTTCTACTTATTAATGTACAATGCTCACTATTGTAATGTTAAGACCAACATTAACAGATGTGCAATGCAGGATGAAAAACACACAAAGTAAACCAGTCTAATCTACCCAGCTGCTAAGCAATTTCCTAATATAAGTAGTAAAATCACACACAAGACTCCAGTGCTAAATGCCACTTAAGTAGGCAAACACAGTATCATAAGTGGCATCAGGTAAACAGAAACCAGTAAGCAAATTCCAGCATCCTTATTTAGTAAAAACTATGCTTTTTCCTGTCAGTCCCTGGGAAATCAGTTACAAGACGAGTAGGATAAGTATATCTAAGTCATTCTTTGGGGGATCAAAAGGCAGATTTTCTGTTTTACAAGACAGAAATATGTTTCCTTTATTTGAGCACAGATTTCCAAATAAGATGCTTTAGAATAGCCTGTTTTTTTCCTAGCTGTGCCACAGCTAAACATCCTGTAAAATAACTGCTGTTTGCCTTTTTCACTATTTTAACACCTGCTCTTTATCTTTATGTCATCTGTTTTGTTCACAAAGAGACTCCAACAAAAGTCGCTTTTCCTCAGATTTGCTTTGCTAGAGACACCTGGTCTGCAAGTGAAAATGAAAAGCAAACAATAACCTTTAAAGTTGCTTACAAAGTTTACTTGCTGTTTTTTTAAGGTCACTAATACACATTCCTAGGTTGAACTTACGAAAAATAATACTAGATTAATCAAGACATTGCAAAAAAAAAAATTCACTTAGTTTTTATCCTGTATTGAAAGTGTACTATAAGATTGATTAAAAAAATTACCTGACTTTAACTTCTCAGCAATTGCACAGAAAAACTGCTTTAGCTCTTGCTTTTTAAAAAAAAGGTTGGGGTTTTTTTTGCTCATTGAAGAGGCAGCACCTGTTTTGTTTTGAAGTTGTGTAAAAAAAAAATACATTACAAGATTTTAGTATGAATTCACTTTTAAACGTTGTTCCTGAAGTACTGCACATCCCAAAACATTTTTACACTCCTCCCCCCCCCCCCCTCCTGCCTTTAATCCATCAACTAAAGGAAACATTCTGTTTCTGAATGAACACTAGGCTGTATGAATGGAACAGATGGGAAGTGTGCGCTTCATCTGGTTAATGGACAAACACAATGGGAAGAAAATGAGTTACGTAGCTCCAGGTTCTCTTCTGATCTGCTCCCGCATAGGCAGCAGAAGACTTTGTTCTACAATTGCTACAAATTGCTGCTTCAGGAAAACACGTTTGTTTTGGTCTGAACTGTATTAATGCCTTATGCCACTACTGTACCTCGTACCATACATAAAACTGGAATGTCTTTTCAAAAGTAGATTATGTTTAAGCATTCAGATGGCATACTAGAACAAACCACTACTCCGTCTAATCCAGTGTTTCGCAGCAAGCCAGTGAACGATGCTGTAGAGCAAAGGCCAAAACCCTACATCAACTGTACAATAATATACCTGAAATGAACTTTCTTCTTTGACTTTCACTACCTGGGGACCCATTTGTATTGAAGTGTAAGATTTTTTTTTTTTAATGCACGTGTGGGCAGGGGGAACAAACCTCTCGATAATAAGATTTTCAACTAATTTGAGAGGATAGCAGATTGGTATACAGCTGAGATACAAGACAAAATTTTAAATGTATATACATAAGTTGGCTATTATATTTTATTTTGGTTTTAGTGGAAAAACATCAGGATTTCAGATATTCCTAAAAGACAGGCAATTCCTGTAAGTTCCAAAATTAAACAAATTTCTATCTGAATTAATGGCAGCTTTACCATTTGAATCACAACATTTCTACCCAAAGAACTGCATTTTTTCTGGTTTTAAGACATTGAAATAATTGAATGCTGACTTGAAGCTACTTAAATGTACTAGTACGTAAACTAGATCGTATGATTCAGAAGATATGACTGTTCAAAGCAACAGTGTAAAAGAAATGGCTCATATTTTCTTAGTCTTTCCTGTTATAAACAGCTGAAAACAATGTATGATGAAATTGATTATAGCATATGGGATATAGGTAATTTATTTGTAGTTTATCAGCAGATCAAAAGATCAGAAAATAAAAGTTTTGAGTCAACATTTAAACCTAAACCCAGAATTTCATCCCGAACCAGCCCAGCAGACGAGGAGGGGGACACTTAGCCGATAGAGATGCAGTATCTTTGGATACTCTGAGCTGAGATTTGTTTTTCCTTGTCATGATGCCCTGAAAGCTAAAAACGCTTTGTCACTTTGAAATGCGTTTCTTCCCTAAGAACAAAAAATCAGATGTTTTAAGATACAGGGGAATGAATGCTTATAATTTTTGATGAGTAATTACCAATGAAAGGTTATAATTATTGTCATAATTGTACTGAATTTCATATCTTGAACACGAAAAGATATTCTGACATGCCGTCATCCAAAAACATCTGCACACAATGGACAAGGACAAATATATTGTACAGTGTTGGATTTTGAAGTACGCAAGAGATGATTCTCTGAATCAAGAGCCGCATTCCTTTCTTAAGTAATGCATCTGTTTTCACTTATTGTGAAAAGTGCTTGTTTCTATCAACTATGTATTTGCTAAGCAAAAGAGTACTGGCAGAACCCGAAAGAAAATACTTTTTTCTTTTCATATTGGTACATGTTACCGGATAAAGTTTCCACGCTACTTTAAATGATCTCATTATGCAGTTCGTTGTTATATCTCCTGTAGGTAAATTTCTGTGAAAGGATTTGAAATGACACTTTTTGAACATAGTTTAGAAACTATGTTGTGAAGACTGTTTCTGCATCCTTCCACAAACACCAAAATGGTGATACAGGTATGAAGTTGTACAAAATCAACAAAGACGACTAGAGATTTTCTTGTACAGATCTACAAGACAAAACTGAAGCTAAGAGCTCGCCATTTCCAAGATGTTATCAATAAAAAATGGGATAAACAGAGGCTTGTTTTACTGAACTAGTCTTACTAGCAGTCAAGATATAGTTTTGTGTGCTTTGTTATTAATGTGATCATAAACTTCTCATCCTTGACTGGTGCAAACAGCAAATTGAGAGACTTTCTCGACTAATTATTGACATCGAGTGCTTTGTTTTTCTTCTTTTTTCTCTTTCTTCAAGTGCACGTATAGGAAATGAGCCTGGAGTTGCTTGAGTTGACATTTTCCAGTCCTTTTTGTTTGCATACCCTCTTAACATACAAAACTTAACAGCATAACCTTTAAAATATCTTAGAAACTTTTGCAGAGAGATGGAGCTTCAGAATGGTGTTTCTTAAACAGACAATTACCTTGCTACTGCTGCTTTTTTGTTGTTAATTATGAGCAAATTCAATAACATGCACCTCCCCATAATTTACCACGGGAAACAACCGGTATCATTTGCTTGCTCCCTAATCACAAGAAACAAGCTATCACATATGTATTACTTAGAACGGAATTTTGCCCAGAGGACACAGATACCCATTTCTGACCTTCAAAATATGACATCTCATATCTTCAGTGATGGTATTAAACTGTCCTTTTCATACTACAGTATTTGTGGTTTTGAAAATATACCACATTATACATTATTTGATTTACAATACTTCTTACAGTAAACCAAGGCAGCTTAGTAAACCACGATTTATTTAACAACCTTTTACACACTTTAATGCAAGACCCTCCTGTTGCATCTGTTACTTCATGGAATTTTACATAGCTCTTTGGCTGAAAGCCAGGATGGGGGCAAAGTAAGACTGTCTTCCTCCACCATTACCATTATTATAGGGCTAGACATGCAAAATGCTGCCAACTGACTTCGAAGGCGTTGTCTCAGACCTTAGATTAGGGTCTGCAACAGAGAGGTGCCACTCTCAGATCCTTCTCTGGAGCTTAGCAAACCCAGAGTCTCATCAGATGATTCAGTCTATATTAATTAGCTCCCTAATGTAAGTTCAGGCTGTCTCTCCAGGCTGGAAGAGAGCAAAACAGAGGAATGGAAATCTTAAAAGAAATCCCTCTTGAAGAAGCAGATTTATCAGCATTGCTGAAGAAGTTGCAAAAGGCATATGCTGCATGGTCCCCATCCTGGGATACTACTTTGGCACTGAAGTCTGTAAGCCTCAGAATCAAGAGACAATAGGTAGAGAGTAGAAATGTGGACTAGGCTGCAAATATGATACGAATAGACAGATAAACATAATGCTTCCCACCTGTTAAAACAGCTTAGGTACAAGAGTCAAATCGGGACTGATGGCCTATCCAGAGAGTTTGGTGTCTCCCCATTTCACATCCTGATAGAATCATAGAATCACAGAAATGTTTGGACTGGAAGAGACCTTCAAAGATCATCTAGTCCAACCCGCCTGCCATGGACATCTTCCACTAGATTGGGTTGCCCAAAGCCCCATCTAATCTGACTTTGAACACCTCCAGGGATGGGGCATCCAAAACTTGTCTGGGCAACCTGTTCCAGCATCTCACCACCCTTATGGTAAAAAAATTCTTCCTGGAACAGAAGATGCAAGTTGTACTTCAGAGAAAAAGGGTTCTGGCATCTAGTTAGCAATAAAGATACTGATGGGACCCTTAAGGATACCCATAGAGACTGCAGAAGGGAAGATGGGAGAAGATGGCTCTTGAATAAAAAGATATTTCATTATGTACTAGTATATGAAACAAGGATGTCACACATAGAAAATGTGTTGGTAGTCCAAAAGGACCCTAGGAAATCTCTCTCTGGTAATAACAGCTAAACAGCTGACCATAAATATCAACATAACCTTCAAGAAAAAGAGAGTTTCTGTGGCACTGAGTAATAACTTTCAGAAATAAGCACAGACAATTTTATCTGGCATTTTAGTCTTTGAAATTCTTAGACTAACTAAATGGAAATTACAGGTAAAAAAAAAATAATAGGGACATCAGATAATCTCATAGGGCTAAGCATCTGGGGGAAAAAAAAAGGTATGGCATAGTAATTTAATACTCAGAAATGCCTTACAGATATGGCACATTCCACAGTGGAACAAATTAAGCCAAATAACCTCACAGACACACAGAAAGTGAAAAATTGCTTTACAACTGGAAATACTGTGATCATTTCATTTCCTTTAACAGACATATCTCTAGGAAATGGAGCACAGGAAAAAAGAATTGCATTTATTCTCTAATGAGAGTAAATTAAATACTGCTTGGTGAACCTAAAGTCTATTCCAAGTAAACTAAGCTCATAGGAAATGTTAAAGAATCCTTAAAGTTACAAAGTCCAGATCCGTGTTTTGTATAAAAAAAAATCCCACACCTAAATAGTTCTGCAAACACTCACTGTGTCAGTTTTCAGGCTGCCTAGGAAAATACATTAAATACATTACTATTCCTTAAATGCCTTTTTTTTTTTTTATGTTTACCACGTTCCAAATAATTACTGAAAATCCTATTAGTTTTTATCTGCTTGTGGAACAGGTTAACCCTAAAATTAAATGTTGTTTACAAAGCTCAGCAAAGTATCCTGCAATTTGTATGATTACGAGATATCTGTCTCTTTTCATTCCAACTTCCACCACATTATGGCTTAGTCTGGAAAAGGGAGAGAAGCTACAGGCACTTTTCTGCTGTCTTTATACTGCCCATACAAAGCTTTATCAGTTTATCTAATAATCTTCTAGGAGCCTACTAAGGTCATTACAAGGTCTTCCTGGTAAAAAGAGAAGGCTGATAGAATATGCAACCTTCTCTCTGTTAACATTTCTCTCTGTTGGTAAAATTATGGATGGAAATCTAGAATTCTTCACAGAGTTACATTATTCACAGAAACTGTAAGAAGTGAAAAGTTTCCCTCTCTAGATAAGCAAATACTTCTGATTTCTTAGATGACAGCAACTTTCTTTCCAATACAACTCTCTAGAGATTCCTGTTAAACCCAAGCAGCATATAGTGTCCTAACTTTGCTCAAACTCCCTTTAATACTGTAGGAAAAGAAATTATCTTTTCAGTTTTGTATTTATATTCAAGTCTCAAGCATCATGATAGAGCTTAAAAAAAAAGGCAACTATATGGGGTTCCTTTACTGTCTGGGGAGCAACATATCAACTTTCTATCATTGATTTTGGTCAGGGATTAAAATCAGTGTGGTGTGGTAACACAGCTGAGAGCTTGACAGACTATTTTATTGAATAGCTAGCTATGACATCTTATTATTCAGGTTTCCAGAAGGGGGGAAAAGGCACCTTGCTTGATATGTTACAGCTCTCTCAATGTTGCAGCTGAAATTCTTTAAGATGCATTCAGTTTTTAGACTCTGTCATACCTTTTAATAATGTAATTATCAAGAAACTGAAAATAGCTACATGCATTTCAAAAGCTGTGCTAGAGCATACACAAGGACCAGAGTATTTCAGTATGAAGACAAAACTAGCACATTAGAGCGTTCTGGTGTGGTACAGCATAATCAGTCACACAACTGTCATCATTTGAGCTACTTCAGAAGCAATGTTTTAGCATGATTTTTGAGAAAAACGTTTGCCAAAACCACATGAGGACACCCTAGGCAAATGTTTAATCTTTAATTATAACTCTGCTTAACAGAACTTTTTGACAGGGAGAAAAGCTAGTAGTTCTCATTGGAGAAAGAAAAATTGTATCCATTTAAAAATGGTAGGATCTTCTTCAAATCTCTGGTATAAAAAGGACTGAGCAGTGCATTAAGCCCCGTCCAAACAATAGCTCTGCAGACCTGTTCATTCTCACGCTGCATTAAGAGTCATTCACCTCCTGTACTCACGGTATCAGCTTCATCGCTGTGCTTGCTTTTTGGGTCAGGCCTGCACCTGACGTGCGTGATCCTGGAAGGAAAAAGCCTCTTTTGTTCCATTCTGTCAGGGTGTGGGAATGGGGAGACACCCAGCACAGTGGAAAGGACATTTCCTGGGCAATAGCCGTAGCCCTTACCCCACCAGCAGCTCCCCTACATATGATAGGACGTCAGTGTCGCGGAGGCCTGCCTTTCATCATATGACCTGATGTATAGTCTTTCACTGAGGTATTTGAGTAAGCCAAGAGGTTTAATTATCATAGCTGGCACCTAAAAATCATCTTACCTTCCTCCAAAGAACTTGTAGAGATCATACTAAGACACTTCATACACTTCCTTTAAGTCTTTTCCTTGGAACTACAACATCACGTTCTGTACAACTGCTTCCGTACAAGGATTTTCTCCCCAGTTTCCACTTGCAAGGTGTAACCACCTGTAAGGCAGTAGTTCAAACCCACCGTTTTGATGGGAAATATAAACCAGCCCCTTAAGGAGAATGTGCCAATCGGTCAAGAAGCAGTAGCCTCATTTTTCCACAGCATCAGCTGTCAACTGACAATCTCAGCTGTGCAAAAACTCAACGTTCAAACATCAAAAAAGCTGTAGATCGAGATTGAAATATATGTAGCAACGGAAAACACACTTGCCATACTTTCCTATTGCATTAACAAATATCCTGTCCATTCAGACAGTTCAATGTTCAAGAAAATTCCCTGGTAAAGACTTAATGAAGCAATTTCCATGTATTTGCTTTTCTTTACAGAAAGCTTCTCTATAAACAGGGTAATTCAACTATTCAAAGGGAACATCAACTTCCAGTTTCTTAATACAACTTTTAAAAAGTGGATAAAGTAGGCAAAAGACAACTTAAGTGAATGAGTAAAACCAGACAAAAATCTTGTATTTTTCTGCTTCTAAGGAATTGACTTAAATAAAACTAAGCTTCCTTGCGTGAGGTCTGAACTTTGACCATATTAACTATCCCTGTGTTTTCACTTATGTCAAACTTCCATCCTGATGCCAGATTTTCTGTCAGATATAATGATTGCCTGTAAAGTAATAGCAAATTAAAAAACCCTGTTATAACTGCTACCGGAGCCTTACTGGGAATGTTTTCTGAAAACTACTCTGGCACGATGGAACAAAGTTCAAATAACTAGAAGGTGAACCCCAAGACTAATAACCTAACCCTTAGAAAGACTGTAAACTGCAACAAATATAAACAATCTGACCCTGTTGAAAACTTACCACATACAAGCAAGGATTCTGACAACTACAGTTTACCAGCTACGGAAGAAAGTTTAAATATAGTTTGTAATACCCTATTTTTTTCCCCCTGTTTATTTGACTTGCATCTAGAGAAAACTTATCCATGTCTTGAGTTCAGCTTCTTTGTTATGGTAAACTTGATTATTTTAAAAAGGCTCTGAGGACAGCATACAAAAACCAAGTTCCACTCAAGGCAAGTAAAAAAATTCCCACTGACTTTTTAGTGAAACTGAGATTTCATCTGATCTATCTAAAAACTCGTTTGACTCAAAAGGTGAAACTTTTTTGGTTTTGAACTATTTGAAGTTGATAATGGAGTAAAATGGTAAATCAGACATGGGCTGTAAGGCTTACTTCATATGGACTACCTCTAACTACTAAGGATCCTATTGGAAAAGAAAAAAGTGATAATTTTAATCACAAGGAAATACACATTTTCCTTTTCTTGTCCCTCTTGTCCATGTGGGAGTAACATTTCCCAAGGGTTTCATCCAGTCAAGCCCTTCGCACTCACCATTTTCCTCGGGGAATTTCCTTCCAACTTCACAATGTTTTTTAACCTTCAAGCCAACCAAACAATTCCTTCCCTCAGCCAACTTTAAGATGAGTCTTCCAGCCCCCTTCGGAAGCTCATTGCCTTTATGAATTCCTATCCCTGCACATCCATTTTAAAAATTCCGCTCACGCAGATTCAGTTCCTCCCCCTCCACTCCCCCCTTCTTCTTTCCCTTCATTAAGACCATTCAGCTTCCTGGCTGTCCAGTCTGAACTCTCTTTTCTCTGCTTCCCTTGTCATTCAGGATTCTCAGTTCTGGATTGTTTTGTCCTCGTTGTTAAACTTCTTTTTAACCGTCACCTACATGCATACTTCTCCTGCGTATTAAGACAGATAGCTTCTTTTTCTGGCGAGCTGCTTGCAGTAGCAATGACACCGTGCTTTCTGCGTTGCTAGATGTGGTTACTCATCTTGAGAGCAGAGCCGTGCATCCATGTAAAAGTCTCCCTCTTCGGTGGCCCATTCCATCAGCTCTTGATAGACAGGGACAGTTTCCTCCCATAAAATACCCATCCTACAGTGCATAGCTCTGCTTCTCAGCCATTTTTGCTGAGATTTCCTCCTCTTCTATCATGGCTAATGCCAATAGCTTTGTTTGTTTTGCGAGGATCTGGCTTCAGTTTCTGGTCTTCATAGAAAGGCACCAACTGGTAGCTGCCCGGTTTCAGGCTTTCAGGAGCACTGACTGGAACTCAAGAGGTGACTTTCCACCACCTCCTGAGTGCTCAGTGGGGCACCAGAGACAAAGAGGAACTTTTGGAAGCAATGGTTGGAAAGACTTTTCTTCTTGGTTCTGTTCCAGCAAACTAAACTGCCTGCTTTTAGATGGATAATCTGAGCTACTGAGGCAATCTTTTTTTTTTTTTAATCAGGATTACATAGTTTAAAATATATTTTTTTTCTGCATCACACACTACATTGTTTCTGCAATATGCTGTCTATACGTGCTGATCTTACTTCCAAATATCTGTGTTTGTCCACTCATAATAAGTAGCTTCCTGTTTTATCTTTCAAGCATGGAATTCCTCAGAAGCTTTTGCTTTAAAGACTCTTAACTGTGCTAATGGCACAGCGAAAGAAAATAAATAAGTGGTATTTGACAAGAACATATGAAGATGCTCGTTTTTTTAATTAAGAAGAGGTGACCACCTGAGCTTCCCTAAGTTAAGGCAGAACTTAGGGCTTTCTGTAGTCACAGTCAAGTCCATTTTGGTTTTGGGGTACTGCTTCCCCCACCCAGTGTTTTGGAAACCTCAGGGAAGTTCTCTGACAGATCTGGTCTGGCAAGCAAGGAATTTTCAGACTGGTGATGAAAAATACAGCAGCTTTTCAGACACATCATCTCTCCTGTCTAGCATATTAGCCATGGAAACAGTGGAAAGAAAGATGTAGCATGTCTTAAAAAAAGAACCACAGCACTTAAGAGAGGAAATCTGCGGTTCTAAGTGACTTGTTTTTTTTCTTTTTTTTTTTTGCAAATGTACAGGAAAATCAGTGTGTGAGTTCTTAGTAGAGAAATTCAGTCCTTCAAAACTGAAATCAGCAACTGACACGTGCAATGTCTCAAAGTCTTGAGCATTCAAAAATTGGCAGGCCTTCAGTTCAAATGACTGGCTCTGTCTTGGTAGCATCATCATTGAGGCTTCTTCTTCAACAAAAAAATCTTCTACAAGCTCCATAAACTATATTTAGAAGCCAGTATGTTGCAAAGTTTAAGAACTACTCAAAATGCTTTCAGTTTCCTTTATCTGTGAAGTTTGAAAAAAAACCTAATGATTTTTCATGCTGAAAGATGCTCTGTGAACACAGCTTTGAAACAGGAGACACCCAGTTTTATAGCTTACAAAAGGGACTAATTGTGTTCCACAGCTTCCTAACTAGTTTGATCCTTGAACTCCAAATCATTCCTCCTTCTGGTTGGAAGTGGAATGCAAGATGACTGCTTCCCTAGAAAGCAATGCTGAGAATGAACTGGGAATGCCTAGCTCTTTTTCACTTCCCCAATAACATATTTTGAAAAGAGGAATTTGCTTCATATTTCCTCAGAAAATTGCACTATGATTTGCTCCATCACATCATGAGCTATTCTCTAAAATAGGCTGTCCTGTTGAAAGAGGAATTAATAAAAAAAAATCACTTGATATATATAAGTCAAGAGAAAAAAGATAAATGGTTTTATATTAAGAAAAATCTGCAACAGATAAAAAGTCACTAAAAATTTTGTAAAGTTTATAAGGCTACATAGCCTATGTCTTTCATGAAAAATGTCATACGTAACCCCACCAGCATACCTGACAGTAAGTTTATTTCAGCTGCCTATCGCTCAGTGGAATGGACAATATACACAAATGGGAAAGGATAACTTTAGATCTGGGATAGCAAGTGTTTATTCAAATGTGGCTTTTTAGGGCTGAATCTTCTCTTTACAGCCTGGTAAAGTCCTGATTCCCTGGTGGTAGCACGCAAGTACAAAATATGACTTAAAACATGTAGGATTGTTGCCAAAAACTTTGAATATTCAATTTGTGAAATTATAGCCCAATCCTATAACCTAGTATTTAAAAATTAAATATCCATTGGCAGTATTTCTTATACTGTTCATAAATAAGGAATCCTAATTTTGAATGTTGATGGCTTGTTGCACATAATGAGGAATATTTGTATTCATTTCAGTGAATGGCAGAAGCATCATTTTGATTCTTGTCTTCCTGGCTTCAGTGCTACTGAACTTCGGCAAAATGCCATTCATGACTCACACTATTTATTTATTTATTCTTTATTTTTAGACTAATGGGAACTTTATGAATTCCTTCCCTGATTTCTAAGAGAAATAGCACTCAGTTGTGATCCTGAAAAATGGTGATTCAGAATCTTAGATTACTGCCTTAATGAATATCCTTAACTCTTAATGAGAACAGTTAATCACCAAATAAATGATTCTAGTTCTGAAGATATTGTTGTTAAATTTTGATTTTAAATTATTTCTTTACCCATATAGAAATTCACACTATTAAAAGGTTTGTCAAGTTGACTATTTAGCTTCTATTAAGAACATTTTTTTGAATCTCAAGAATATTTTCATTTGCAATTTTATTTACGTCTCCTAAAGGAATACACTGTAAAAAGTATATGCATCAAATACAGTATAAAGAACTTATGTCATCCTCCAAGTGACAAACCACGTGAAAATGCATGCGCAGATAGGAAAGCAGTAGTGCAACACCATGTGTACAATACAAGCTCAGTGTCTGGAGTGGTGGGAGCTCAACTCTAAGACATCCTTTGGGATAGTTTCAGCTCTCAAAGTCTCTTTGCTTTTCCTACGCATTCTTTTGCTTTTTCTAGGTCATCAGTTTGATTGTAACTTTTGTAGTTAGTTCAAAACATACAGTAGAGAGTATGATCAAGCTGTAACTGCTTTTAGTATAAGGTACAAAATACTTCCAGTCAAGAACACAGAGTGAAAGTTGTCCTTCATAAACATTTGCAGACAATTAAGGCATTTCATGCATTTCGTTCCATGTTATATTAATGAAATATTTGTTTTTTATTCAAGTAGATTAATGCCAATGAAGGGGGGAATTTTTTCCTCCAGCTAGAGAGTGTAAATTGTAAAAGCATAACAAATAGCTTCCTCTAAATGAGATCTAATCAGACATGAGAATAAATTGGTAAGCTTTCATTTAATGCACAAGTGGCATTAACTGAAACATCTCCTGCGTATCATTTACTTTAAAGTCTGTATTTACTATTTTGAGAGTATTTTTAAACCTTTAGTATTTTATTACACAATTTTAGCTTGAATATTTTCCAATAAATCACAGCTCACTTTCAGCTAGTATTCATTTATGATGTTACTTTCACCTTTTGTTTGCTGACAGGAAAATGAGATAAGAGAAAAATCTTAGCTGGAGGTCTGGACAGGCAGACATGCTCGATGGGGCATGTAAGAAGCTAATAGCGTAGAGACATCTCAAGCATTCCCATATACATTCCCAAAAGATTTTTTTCCCCTCCCTTGAGAAACAACACATAGTCCATTGGGACTTCCTGCCCCAGGAAAAGAAAAAAAAAAAAAAAAGAAAACAAAGGCAATTTAAAATGTCTCTTTTCCAGGCATGATTGCTTTTTTCTTCTGTGGTGCACTAATTTTTTCCAAAAGTTACAAGCTACTAAAATTGATAACTGACTTTCAGAAAACATAGAGAAATATATTATTTTATTAAAAGCTGATTTAAAATAGCTTAAGGTCTGATTGATGGGGATTGATGCAATGCCCTTTAAAAATGTGTTCCCTTAGGTCTGTCAAGATTAATGGATCTTGGAAGGGATAAGGATTCTTCCATTTTTATTCTAACTTTAAGCAGTAGCAACATTGACAGATTGTAAAAACAAGTATGAAACGCTATTTTAAAGAGAACAAAACTGTCTGCAAAATTGAAATTTTTACAGTATTTTGTCTTCAGAACACCAATACATTGCCGTGATGTGGAAAAACAGATAGAAGCACACACGGAGAGCCTGGCAATATGGTGCTCCATTCATTACATATATGCACGTTAAGCGGCATGTGTGGCATATATATATATATGTAGGTAAAATGCTTCATATTGCCTGTATGAACTGCTGTGATGAAACTGAGACAGTGTTTTCTTCCTTTTATAAAGACTACATTACATTCCACTGTTATCCATGTTCAATAGGATCCAAAAAGATACGCTGATCCCAACAAACCCTTCCTAGTGTGCAGACTTCAATTATAGTACAAATAAACAATTTACACATTTAGTATTTTAATTGAAAGTGAAATCTGTTAAAATAGACTGACAAAACTATATTTTCTGTCTTTATATACAAAAATGTACCTGTGAATCAGAAATTTAAGGATTCTGTGGCTTATATGGATGACCTTCTACAGTGAGACAGTTGCACACTGGCACAGAGTTTGAAAAAAATGTTTCAAATTATGGGCTAAATTCTACTTCAGATGACTCCTGAAGAAACTAGATGTGGCTGCAATCCACTCTGAAACAAGGCAAGGCAACCAAGACCAAGCACTACTGGGTTAAAGATAACTCAAGACATCTGGAGTACGAGAAGTAGGAGGGTCTCATCTGTACTCTGAAGAAGTATTCAGAAAAAGAACCAATGAGACTTATAAGCAGTTTTCTTATTTTGCCCTGTCACTAGAACTAAGCGAAATTGGTTATGGATCCTTAAGTTCATTTTCCATCTTGCTCACTTTTGTGTAAAAACTGAACATCTTAGGGAAAAAAATGTCAGGATGATGACTACAGGTATTGGAAGGGCTGATTAAGTTCCTCTGGTTTAAATTCACAAAGATAAGTTCTGAATAAAGCACAGGACAATTTTTGTAGCGATGCAAGACCAGTAACTCAAAAAGCTTTTGACTGTTTGATACATGTCAAATACTGTAGCTTCAACGCATATTTTAAAAATGCCTTGTATTTGCTGGTTGTATTTTTTGTTGCTAGGTTTTCTACTGGATCTACTCCACTTTTGGAAATTCAAAACAAGAAATAGAGGAAAAACACTACAGACATGTCATTACTCCTGCAATGTCTCTGTATCTACATTAGATGACTAAGCATGCAATATGTGTTGTAATACAACCTCTTCTTCTGCAAGTTCTTTTGAACTATTTTGTAAATTAATTACTAAGCACAGTTAAGGTTTGAATAGAAATATAGCTGTTTCTTATGGAAACCTTATGCATATTCTTTGGTTTTCTCCCTTGAAAATATGAAGAAAGGTAGTTTTAGTTAAATTGTTCCATATTTATCAGACCGCCGCTACCAAGAATATGAAGGATCTAAAACTTCAAATTAATGGCAGGAGAACAATCAGTTGTCACTGCAATCAGAGGAAGATAATGACCTTCATATGCACCGATATCCTTAGAAGAATATTAGGCAAAGTCTGTATTTAAAACCCTAGCATATAATTTTAAATGATCTTACTTCTTAAAATAACTTTTCTAAACTATCAACAGCCACAGTTATCTTAGTAACAGTTTTGACATCTAGCAGAAATCCACAGTCCACAAACTTGACAGGAAGCTGTCCTTGTTTTCTTTTCGGTTGGTGCCTCCAGGCTTAGTCAAAAGTCCAACAACAAATGTGAGAGTCGGTGCAAGGAAGGGAGCAGGAACACGTGGCCGGGGCATGGAGGCTCCTGACCTCTCCATTTGGCCAGCAAGCAACTGCTAGATAGAATGAGCAATGCAAATGCAGCTGAGCTTCATAGAGTATATCACACATAGCAGTTGCTAAGTTTATGCAGCTAATGACTTTTTCATGCAATGAATCTGCTGATCTAAATACAGGGCTATAGAGATATGACTGCAGATAAACTTTGACCTCTTTGCTATTTCTCTTAGCAGGTACAGTTTTAGAATGGATGCTCCATTGTAAGAATAAAGACTATCTTCAGATTTCAGCAGCCAAGTTATGAGAAACCCCCAAAACAGTGTTTTTGGAATTTTCTTAGGCTTATAGATGAATTCTCTGAAAGTAGTACATTGCTTAGTCTAGTAATCCGTATTTGATTCAAGGAAAAAAGACCTTGATAGATTCTGATGATCTTAGGGGTGGATACAAAGGATCATGCAGCTCCAGCCATCTACCTACTTCTTCTAGGGGACACAGCAGTATGTAGAAACTCATGATTAACGTTATCTCTCTCTGAAAATCAATATTACAGTTGACAGAATCAGATTATAAACAATAAGAAAATCATCAAACTCTATTTGGAAAGACTGCTCCAATAACTGACAAATTCTATAAAATGGAACTAGCAGCCACTATGATTTGTACCATTTATATGGGGTAGCATTTAGTAGAGAAGGAATGTATATATTCACATAGTTATAAATGCTGCCAGAAGCACAACTGTTTAATTAGTATAGGCTAACCATTTGGCAGCAAAGAACAAAAGCAAGACCTCATTTAAAACTTTAAATGAAAAAATGGTAAGTTAAAGTGTCTACAAAATGCACAAATAAGTTATTGATTCTTTGGAAAATTGTTCTGTAATATGGACAGAAACCATACAATGGCAATCAGGAAGGCTCTTCATTTAAATAAGTATTGGCAACCCTTCATAAAGGATTAATAATATCTCTGCCAATGGTTAGAAAACAAATTTATTTTAACACATACTCTACATGTTGTCTTTTCTTTCTTGCCAATTTCAAGCTTGCTTAAAAAAAGACAGTCTTGGCTATAAAACAATGTTTTGGAACGTGCTCCAATATGATTGATCTGTCCTCGCTCTTTTGGCAACTTAGCTAAACTACGTTTGTCAAATTTTATGATTTTATATGATTTGAAGTAATGAAGCATGACAGCCCCAAATTGATGACCTTAGAGAATTTTGTCTCTCTAAAAATGCATCACCATAACTATATTACAAACCTTAATTGTGAAATGATTTTTTTCAATTTTCCCAGCTGTTTTTGCAATTTAAGCATACTTTGAGACATGCTTTTTCCCCATCTGTGCTTTCATTTTTATATTTACTTTCTTCAAGAATACATGCCAGCCAAAGCCTTACACAAAAAATAGTTCATTTCATGAAAAAATCCCACAAAGAATCACTGAAATGCTATCAGCTAAGTATTCCATCTTTCAAATCTGAATGTATTTATATACCCCTTTCCCTCTCCCCTGCAATTGCCTTAAGACAGGATTAATTGATTGACTTACTCCTTCAAAAGCAGAATTTCTGAAAGAAGATGCCTCACTAGTAGTCAGCTATTAGGTTTTGACAATTACTGTGCCCAAAATAACTATCATGTAATCAAGGTTAACATATATCAACAAAAGTCTTATATGCCAGCTATTCATTGAATTAAAAAGAGATTAAAACTATCATCCTGTAACTAGCCATGTGGCAAAGGAGAGATCTGGCAAATAATCCCTGCTGCACCTTCCAAATTTGAGCAAAATATTGGAGAAGACAGACATGCGGTACAAACCAAACTGGCAAGCTTCCCAACTCATGGATGGGGACTGAAGCATTTCATTCCTGTGCCCTTCCCTCTTGTAAAATGCCCCAAGCTAGTCTCCCCGCTTCAGAAATTCAGAAAGTGCGCCTGCTTCTAAAGGAAGGAGGCTCCTTGGCAGGAGCTGATGAATAGTACTCTACGAAGAAGAGCGCCACAAGGAACTGCAGTCTTGCAAAATGGCTGCTAATCCTCAGTGTTGCCGATGAAGCTCAGCCTTGGCGGCCTCTATTGAAAAAGTTCTTCCACCTCCCTCTCAGGGAAACCCAAGGGCCTCGCTTTCCCAGAGCACACAATGGGAACAGGTTCTGCTCTCACTAAGGTCAGTGGGAGATGACGCGCGTTTTGGATGAAAGCAGTTCTTTTATTCATCTTTGCAGAAAGAGGACAGTAAGCACCTGCCGCTAAAAAAGAAATGAAATGTAGTTGTAAAAAGTCCTACTTTATAGAATTTTGCGTTGTATGATGAAAAGAGAGGGGAATATAAGCAAAGAGGGCGTATCTTGGCTCAGGTCAGGAAAAGAGATTTTATGATGTGTACATGCAGAGAATGCACAAAAGTGGGAGAGGATTAGTGAATATGAAGGAAAGAACAGAAGGGGTTTATGTAATCATGCTTTGTAGGAGATTTAGGGAAAAAAAAACCACAAGAAGCTCCAAAGCCACTTAATAGGTCAATATCATTTTGATGTTTCATGTTGCTCTAAATTACAATAGATGAGCCAGATCATGAAACTGGCTTTAAATCTTAAAATAAATCCCTTTTGATGTTCATATTTAATGCTTTCAAGTCAGCAGAAATACCATATTCCCTAAGTTACTTACTTAATATTTGTAAGTTGAAAAACAGATGTGAAGACAAACTGTTGAACTGGAGTCAGGAGAATACTTTAATGAGATAGAATACATCACATGAACGAGATATTATTTGAAAGAGGTTAGATACATGCAGATAGGCTTATACTTCCAGATTTTCAAGTAAGATAAATTATGAAAATGCAGATCTGTGTGTCCAAACAAAACTGCTTTCTAAGATTGCAAACGCAGTGACAAGGGGTATAAAAATCTGGCAACCAGAACCACCAGATGCCTTAAATTGTAATCACAGGTTTTGCGTACTGTAATCAGAGCAACCTTACAGCTGTGTGTTTTAACTGGGCAATTGCCTAAGCCTACCATAAAATGTTTACCTTACCTTTAAGACCAGAATTAACTCATTTTGTAGTAGTGTGTTTTGGAATAACTCAGTGATAACGTTTTCAAAGAAGTCGTGCAGTTCTCTAATCCTATTTGCAGAGATGAGCTTGCTCAGATTCTCATTCTGATCTCTCTCTGGTGAGCGAGGAACCAACCTTGAAGAATGAGGTTTAATATCCACAATTATCTCATGAAAGAGTCAAAGGTCTTGATCAGACTTTCTTTGCTCATCTATTTATTGCCTTCTTTCTTTTTTTCTTGGGCCTTTTTTCTAAATTAAAGACAACAGAATATTTTCAGTGCTCTCCATGTGGTAGCGCTCTGATACCCGCGGTGTCTCACGCCTTTTTTTCTCTATATGTCCTTTTTTTTTCCCCATGTCCCTTCTAACTGCAAATGTGCATTGAGTCTGCCAGGTGAGCCCATATCCTTGGTCTTTGTAAAGGCATTAAAATACTTGACTGTGGTACTGAGGCAAATAAAATGCATTCTGGAGATCTCCCTTCGCTTTCTTTTAACAGAGGGGCATTAAACAAAGGTCTTTTCCAAGTTGTCTGTAATGACGTATGGTTCTCCAGCTTCAGTTGCTAAAGTTATTTTGGACTCATACAAACTGTTTACTCCCCAGATGTCTAGCCTTTCCAGAGGGACACATATTAATTGTTGTTCACTGTCTTCAGGGAGCAGCATCTAACTAGTGAAAAACTACTTCTATTTACCTATATAAAAGCTTTCAGAATTTTGCACATCTTCTTGGACTACGGTGTACTAAATACCATCTTGCACTGCTTTTTATATTAAATTATCACTGTACTCTGACATCTCATAGCCTAATCATCAAGAACCAAAGATGTCTTACTATTACTACACAATTAAAAGCCACTGATCCTAGTTTAGCAGAAAAGAAGCAGAGCTAAAATATATCACCAAAGTTTGAAAAAAATGCCAACATGTTTGGTCAAGTTAGATTTGTCTCTGGGTGGGGAAGTTTTAGAAAATGAGGAATATCCAGGAGCAAAAGGTAACACTTAAGAACAGATCCTGTGAATAGGGAACAACTCTAATTGCTGTAGAGTGATGGTGATTGAAGATACCCATGTTAAATTATCATGCCAAAACCTAGTTGACTGTATGCTTGCTTTTAGTAATCAGAAAGGTTATTATGCAAAGAGCATCTAAAGGCTGTGCAAAGGCTAGTTTTAAATCCTTGTGGTGCACCTGAGAAGTAAGTACACTTAGGCAGCAGCATAGTAGATGTGGGTCAAAGCTTGTGCCAGATCTGAAATCTCTGTTGTGCACTGCAGTTCACCAGCTGCACGGGGCCAATGGAGTGAATACAAAAATACTGCTTTGAAAGTTTGGTCACGCTGGACAAAAAGTAATAATGCTTACTTCAAAATAAGAATACACTTCCAGTTTTAGAGGTTTTAACTTCTTAATACACCCTGTTTTCTTCATTTGCGACTTTTAAAAAACAACTGTGAAGTCAGAAAAAAAAATAATCCAGTCCTTGCTCAAGTAATATTTAAGGGGGAAACATTCCAAGCTGACAGATCTGCCAGTTGACCTGTAGCTGGTCAGAAGTGGAATGGCTATATCTGAATGGGGGTTTGATAGAGTATTAAATCATAAGCTGCTTCTTCCTTACTGATATGGAAAGTAGCCATACAATAACGGTCAAAGCTCCTCCTCACTACAAGCCATTATTCATATCACGATAGCATTATGAAAATAATATTTTAAAAAATCAAGATATCAACATGTTTTACCATTTTCCTTAGATTAAGAATCGGTGATGTCTTATAATTTGTGCTTAATGACACTAGCTATTTGTTGTTAGCTAGTATCCTCTTTGTAGGTACAACATGAAGCTCAAAAATTATTATGGTTCTCTTGCTAGAACAATGGTGGAGTGAAGTAGAAGTTTGATTCTAGAAATTTCTAGAAATTTCCCCAGTCAACAACAAAAAAATGAAATTACGTGGGTTGGATTTTTAAGAGTTCAAACACAAGCAATGACTCATGAAAGAAATATGAAATATTTGCAAAGTTATTGAGAAAATGATATTAAAACAGCATGGAGAAAAGCTTTTGGATAATCCAGACACATGGAAAGAAAGACTTCATGAAAGGTTACTTGAATTTTCTCCTTGCTATTTATTTTCTCCTTGCTTTCCTAACAGAGCAGTGTACAGGGTTATAAAATGACTACCAAGAAAGCCTTATTAGTTTAGACACAGAAATGACTTCAGAATCAAGTATTTAAAACAGCTTTTGCATTCCTAAATATTAAGCATTTAAAGTATTTATAGGTTTTCCTGCTGTTTCATGTCTTTATTTGAAATTCTCTCAGATAAAAAAGTGCACATAACAGTGTTAAGTGACATCTGACTTAGTCATGTGACGAAAAATGCTTTTGAAAATATTTAAGTCTAGATACAGGAAGATGACTAAACTCTGAAGCTTTTGTCTTGTAAAAAAATTCCTATTGCTGCCAAAGCTGGTGAAGCTCCTCTAAAGGTTACGATGGTGGGAGCACTAAGGCAGAGAAGCTTCCAGGTGCCCGCAAGCATTCTCACCACCGTGCCTTCTACCTACCTCCTGCAAATCTCTGTTCCTGCCTTTGGCAAAGGGGTGGCCACACATTCCTTGTCACATTTGCCCTTCCTCTCACAGAGCTTAACATTGGGAAACTTCACATAAATGCATAGCAGACAAGGAACAAATTCGTTTAGCAAGGCAGCCAGCAGGCTTACTGTACTACCCCCCCTCCAACATTTAAGGAATGCAACTATCTTCTCTCTTTCCTTTCCCATGTAGCTTGAGAATTACATCCAAGACAGTATGAAGAAAGAAATGGTAGAGATCCAGCAAACTGCAGTGCAGAACCAGACTGCAGTAATGATTGAAATAGGCACAAACTTACTAAATCAAACAGCTGAGCAGACCCGCAAATTAACAGATGTTGAAGCACAAGTAAGTAATGAATTTCAACCTAAAAATGCTTCTGCTTCCCAAACACCTACAACTATACATTTAACACAGTTAAGTGTTAAACTAGTCAGTTCCACAATTTGAAGTCAATCATTATAATCAACAGCTCTACCCATCTTAAGGAGACATTAGTATTTGGTAATACATAGTTCCATCTCAAGCCCGCTGTTGTCACTCAGAAGACTTTCATTTCAGCCGAATTGGAAGTATGTTTAGCATACTTCATGTTACATTCATCTTTAAAGCTAATATACTTAAAACTACTATACTATATCCCAGCATCAGTTGGGTACTAGTATGCTTTTATGCAACCCTTGTTGTACGTCTCTGTTATTATTCACCACCCACCACCAGTTCTTAGCTAAAAGAGAGTTCCTTCAAACTGCCTTTGTTCCATTTACCAGGATAACTGCTTTTTTACATTTAAATTTTCCTTTGTATTTTTTAAAGATTCTTATCAAGAAAAATGCGTCGCTTTAATGAATGTTTTCAGAGACGCTGTAAGTGGGATAACGGTTCATTTCCAGCAAAATGTACTATATTATTGTTATTTAACAGAGGGATAAAGAAACCAATCATAGATGAGTCAAGAAAAAAGGAGTTAGGAGGAGGCTACGAGAAAAGTATACTCACACAGAAGTAAACTTGCCACTGCACATATTATTCTCTAAATTATTTCAAACAGAAAAAAATAATGAGTTTATCTTTAATTTTTGCTTTAATTGAAAAGCATTAACTACAATAAGACAGCTTGTGAAATATGATGCAGATTTTAATGTGTTATAAGGACAAGTCCAACCAATGTAGAATGGGATGTATCTGTAGTGTTGCTAACGTGGTAGGAAAATTCAGATATATAATTCCCAAAACAAATAATGAATACAGAATGCAGCACATAACTTTTTATATAATGTAAACAGCATGCAAAACCTAAAATCCTTGTTAGACATTTTACTGCCCATAGCATTAATCCAATGAATTCGATAAACTGATAGTCCATAGTTCTCAGGCGCACTAAATTCAGCTTTCTGGTTGCCTTATTCAGGAGCCCAGTATTTTGCACATGTTGAGAGAACGTATTTATTCATCCACAGTAACGTCTTTATGGAAATTATTCAATTATTTTCTTCTTAGAGGAAGAAAATCATCACTGTAACTTTCCTTCTCTGCTTGAAATTATTGGTGACTGGGTTAAGGGCTTAATTAACAACATAAGGAAATTAACCAAACAATTGGTCTCTCAAGGACACTTACTTCTGGCAATAGTTTTCAATTACACTTAAGTGTGAAATCATGTCCTGAATGAATGTTTAACATGAAGGACATGAGTAATCAATTCTTCCTGCCAAGGAAAGCCAAATTCTGCTGAATTAAAAAAAGCTGTTCTAAAACAATGAGAAAATATTTCTAGAAAACTTGCCTCAAAGTAATGCAATCCGATACAAACAGAAAAGTATCTTCCATGTTTCCTAATATTTGCATTCCTTCATTTAAAGATGCAAATAAATTTAGACAGCAAACAATACATATAGAAAAGGTGACATTAAAACGCAAGGAATGAATCAACAAAAGTGTGGTGCACCTGATAAACACTTTAAAATATCATTTGGGATTCAGGAAAATAGCCAAGAGGGAACTATCTAGCAGTTTCAGGACTGGGTCAAGATTTCAATCAGTGAGAGATATGCAAAGTGCTTTCTTTCTACGCCAGACTGAGAAAACAACTCAAATTATTCCCTGAACAACAACCATAATAGTTCCAGTAATGCAATAAGAATATCATAACAGAGGAGAAGGTGTGACAGCAAAACTAAAGTACACAGCAACTCTCAGCCATTGATCAGGAACGTGGCATACTACTGAAACATTCCCAATGATATATGGTAGTGTAACAACAAAATTAGTGCAACTCTGTGTATTCTTCTTCATTCTAATTCTATGAGCATTTGTGCTCAAATTACGTGTTCAAAATATTTTTTTAATTATAGGCCTAAGTAGAGATTTGCATGATTTCACAACATAAAGAAATTACAGTTTGTTTAGAAGAAGTGTATTGATTTTAAAAGCTTTTTAAATTTTATTTAGGTACTAAACCAGACAACCAGACTTGAACTTCAGCTTTTGGAACACTCTCTTTCAACAAACAAACTTGAAAGACAGATTTCGGATCAGACCAACGAGATAACTAAATTACAAGAAAAAAACAGGTAAGTTTGCCTATCAACCCAATAAAACGCTTTTCCCTGAAGTGACTTTCTAGTGGTTTTAGAAACAAATGTACTTAAGTAGGAAAATAAGGCCTTGTACAGAAGCTCCCCACACCCAGCTATGCTCATTACAAAGGTCATATATTATTAAAGGCCTAGAGAATCACGCAGGTTTATTCTTCTTGTGTTGTGTTTATATATCATTCTTCATTATATAAAGTTCTCCTTTATACGAGGAACTTAAGGTTAAAACTGAAATACTTCTCAGTACTTCAGCTGTAGCCGATTCATAGAGCTTTTTAGAATTATCCAGATGAAGTTATGGATTACGTCGCCTGATCCAAACTAAGCCAGGGCAACCACATCTCTAAAATTTTATTTCCACGTAGTATGCAGCTATCCTAATATGCAATCATGTCATCGCCACTTTTTTTTTTTTTTCTAACCTGGTGAGAAAAGTCAAATACTACTCATATTCAACGTTCCTTACTAATCAATCTTTTGAATTCAGACCGATAACCAAATATTACTCCTGTCCATTTCTGTTGTCCAAAGCCTCGTACCTTTTTTCAGCTAGTTTCGTTTTCATGCCACTGGGGTCTTATTTTACTTTTGGCAATAAATAGTTTACAGAGAAACCTAAAAGCAGCAATAACAGTAAGTTTTCTCCTTCAAAGCCATGTTTTTCAATGAGAACCATATGTGCAAAGTGCTTTTTATTTTAAAAGAATTAGCTTAAAAAAACCAGGAGACATGTTTTGACATTTTTGTTCACTACTCTGCTACATTTATATATGCTGCCTAAAGGTTTTATCTACCAGCTTAATAAAAACAAGCATCCTTCTCAAATGGAAAGCAAAGTAAATACTGAATTTTAAAATGTCTTTTTTTTTTTTTGTATTGAACTTGGTAGACTTTAGACTACCCTTGTAAAACCCATGTAAACACAAAAGTATTGTTGATCACTGAACAAAAGACAATCTGACATCGAGCTAAGCTGCTTGAAACATAATTATAAGGTTCAGGATTTTTTCAGTACCGGTAATGGATTTTAGGTGAACTTCTCCCTTCCAGCCATGCATCTTTTAACATCAGCTTTCTCAAAGTCTGCATCAGAATAATTACTAATGAAATAGTTTTCCAGCCAGTCACTTACGCCAGCCCCAGAACCGGAGATGGGTAACACATCAAGTAGCTATTTGCACGTTTCCCTGTCTTAACGCCATAACACTTATTTAAGTATATATTTTATTATAATTATAGGACATTTGAAAAATTCATAGGTTCATCTTGAAATAAGTAATAGGGTAAAAACATTAAATCTTTCACTATTATGCCTAACCTATAAGAGAATGGTATTCAAGACACTTCATAGTTATAAGTAATGGTTAACTTTCGGTCTACATCCTTTTTATACCCCCTGTACTACTAGCACTACTATTCTTTTTTCAGGACCAAACTACACCTTTCCTTTCATAATGTTGAATTATCAGACACCCAACTGTTACACTTTAAAAGCCTGCGATACAAACTATACTCGATAATGTTGTCTATTAATGTACTAATTAGTTATATAATAAATTAGTTATATAATAAATTAAAGCATACATATCAAACTAAAATCAGCTTTCATTTAGCTTTCTACTGCATGCACAGCATCAGAGAATGAAGTTGAGCACTTATGAAGAAAGAAACTTCTGCAACAGGCTTGATTCTCTTTACATCAGCTCACAACTGGTTTTGAAAGCCTAATTGTAAACTTTTATTTAGCTTTTTAGAAAAAAGAGTTCTTGAGATGGAGGACAAGCACACACTTCAGCTGAAGTCAATAAAAGATGAAAAAGATCAGCTTCAAGTCCTAGTAGCCAGACAGAATTCTATTATAGAAGAACTAGAAAAGCAGTTAGTTACAGCTACAGTAAACAACTCAGTTCTGCAAAAACAGCAACATGATCTGATGGAGACTGTTCATAACTTGCTTACTATGATATCTACACCAAACTGTAAGTAAAAGCAGACATGCTTATATCATTTGACTGACCTTCCCTAATTTGTGTACATTATTACCCATAAAGTCTTACAACCATTTTCCTCGTGCTTCTGCTTTTCAAAAAGTATAACTTTTTTCGCCTTAAATTCTGCATCTGAGTTAATTAACCTATTTGTTAGGGGTGGTGGGGGGGCTCAACGAAAACATTTATGTAGTTTCTTTTCAACGTTCTGCTTGTCTTCTGTGGTTTATATTGGTTTGCCTGCCCACTTCTTCAGTGGTCCAACAAAATCCAACTGGCAATACGCACTGCCTTGAGCACGTGTCTAGGTTGGACTGCATGATATAGGTCTGCAGCTTTTCTTCCTGGCTCGCAAAAGTTACTGCTGCCACCTCTCATTGCTCTATGCACATAGAGTTGATCAAAGAAAGGACAAATTACAGTGGCTATTAAAGGCAAAGGAATGAGCACTGGCCCAGGTTTTAGCGTCTACGTATGCCCCAAACAACAGAAAGCACCAGCCCAGGACAGCAGGGACTCCCAAAAGTCCCCCAGTCTTTCACTGAAGCTTCCCTGTTCATCCTAAAAATCCCTCAGCCTAACATATTTTATAGGCAATAATTTCACCCCTAAATGCCTGACAGCTCTGCAACAAATCATAGCCAGCGAGCACAGCTTCCAAATTCATGCAGATTCACATGCTCCATAAAAAAAACCCCCACAAACCATAAACTGAAAGTTATGGCTAAACAGGATTTAAACAAATGAACAAATTCCTTACCTTGAATTTCATGTCTAACATGGAACTTTGACAAATTAAGAAGGTATAGCTGTACTAAATGAAAGACTAAAGAATCTGACATGTTTGCCTGTGAAGTTCAGGGCTGGAAATACACAAGCATATAGAACCTCTAAAAAAAAGAGTTCAAATTAAATACTAGGAAAATTTTAAAATAGTTGTCATTACAACTTAAAAGACAGTATAGATGGACTCTGCTACATTACTGTAAGTTGGATCACAAGAAAGGAAAAAGGTGTTTGGAAGTCCTCACTTTCAGTAGTGTCCTAAATAATATGATGTAGTAGGTTTTTCTGAACAAAGTAAATCCCCAGTTTTTTGTCTTAATAACCGACACTATCCCCTTAAATACCATTACCAAGGCTGTACATGTTCCTGCTGATGTTATCTGCTATGCTAGTGCACAAATAAGTAAACAAGTCAAAGTCATGTTGGCTACAACACTGTTAAACCCAGAGTGGAAAAAATAATGAATGTTTGCCAAAAAGACAAAATTAGCAGGGAAAGCTTCTAAGACAGTATACAAACAATAGAGTGTGGAAAAGCAATTAAAACACCGAATGTGTTATTTTTATATTTAAAGCAAAGCATGTAAACAGGTAAATAATGAATAAGCAAGCTAAAAAGAACATAATAAGCAACTGTAATATAAGCATGTATTTATATGACACCTAAAACTTTGTACTAACTGGCTGTGCCTGTTAGATTAAATTAAAAGGGAAAATACACAGAACCAACCCCAAAAGGGTCAAATATGAAATATCAGTCAGCAGGCGAAATGCCAGGAAATTCCAACCTCCATAGTTAATAAAGAACTGAACAAAAAGATGAGCCTTAGATTGTTCTGTAAAATAAGAAGGCTTAGGCATATTAAAAGGTATTTTTCACACAAACGAATTCCAGAAGGGATGTTTTCTTACTGGATTGGGCTGAGCTACCAAGCTTCAACTTGGTACATACAAAGTTGTTCCTGCTCAGCACGGGGGCAAAAAAACTAGCTAAAACTTTCTAAGAGTTGTTATTCCAATCAGCTGTATATAAAAGATTTCATAACTCTTATGTTAGATTTCACACTACTAGAGTACTGGCCAAAGGTCATTATTAATATAATTAGCTGCTAGTTAGATACGTTTGTAATAGTAGTTAATGCATGCAGAGGTTGTGATGCATGTAGGAGTCCAGCAAAGGCAATGAATGGAAGCAGAAACTGTTCAGCTGAACGAGATGCTATATCCTAGGTTTTCTTATTCAACATATTCGTAAGTGTCAGCACTTTTCAACCTATCAAACAAGCATGCTCATATCAGAATAACGTCTCTAAATAATATAAAGTAACACCACACATAATACCTTGCTCTGTCATTTCTTTCAAGACCAGGCATATTTTTCAGAACTGCAAAGCTTTAAGCTGATTACATCATTAATTGCTTTTTAGTAACTTTTATTCATCTCCTCTAATGCCTTCAATTTCTATTGTATTTTTAGCAGCTAAGAACAACTTCATAGCTAAAGAGGAGCAAATCAGCTTCAAAGACTGTGCTGAAGCTTTCAAATCTGGACTGACAACAAATGGAATCTACACTTTAACAGTTCCGAACACTGCACAGGAAAAGAAGGTAGGATGGCTATAAAGTGCTACCTAGGCATACTGTGTGTTAAAAAGTTATTTGATCTGGTAAATATGCTATTTTAAAGGCTAGTTAATAGTGGGGTGTATTACATACCATGTTTTTTTATGAGCATTTCATCACTTGTAGATCTGAGTATCTCACAGGAAGAAGAAAGTCCCTTCAGGTGAAATCTTGGATCAGTTGAAATGAATGAGTGTCTTGTTCACTTCAGCATGCCCGAATTTCATTCTTTGTTTCCACATAATTAACACAATTTAAGCAATATAGTGCTGTAATTTATTTATAAAATCTTTAACTCCAACACAATTGCTTTGCATGATCAGCAGTCTCCTGTCTCCTCTAAGTTTTTAGTTCCTTCATATGCCCAAGTCCCTTCAGATGGCAAAAGGACGTAAAATCAGGGGCATGGAACAGCACTCATGTAAGCACACTACTAGTACTGGACTCATATATGGGTTCCAGTTCGTTGTTATGCAGAGTTTTAAGAGCATTTGCATAACAATTAGATTGGCAATTAGATCAGCACAACTGACACTGGGTAACAGGGAGGACTTTCCTAGAAAATACTGCTCTGATTTAAATAAAAGGCAAGAGTTTGCAGTAGTTTCACTAGATCAGTTTAAATTCCTTTACGAATATTTTTTCCCCTATGTGTTTAACTGAAATGAACTTGAATGTAAAGTTAATTTAAAGCAATACACCATACCTCTATAGAAGAGGCCTTGAGCTAAAAATAGCACTCAGTGGGTGAAACACTGGATGCCTGACAGAGATGCTCCATTTACTTAAGTAAATACAATGGTAAAGCTTCTGATAGTATAATTCAGTTGAAACAATCAATAAAATCTGAAAGGGAGAAAAGTCCTGTGAGGATAAAGAACCAAAAACTGCAGTGAGCATTCTGAGGAGTGGGGCTCAAACGGTGAACGTTTGTTTCCAACTTTTCCAGCAGAGCAGGGACACACAGGAGGCTAAGGGATATTTGCATATAAACAAAAATGCTTAATATATTTGTTAGAAAAATATTTCGTTTTCCTAATGTTTTTATTTTATAATTTCATATTGTAAGCATTTCCTTACAAGAACGGAAGCATTTTATGGGATTCCTAAGGCTCTACTTTATTATATCAGAAATACTTGGGGGAAAAAAAAAAACTAACAGAAAGTGTAAAAAGCAGAGAAAAATGAGGGCGCTTGTGGAAAAGTAATTGGTAAAAGTCTGACAAAGCATTTTTTTCCCCAAGTTTTGATAGTAAAGGTTTAGAAATTAAGTTCACCAGTGACTAGTCTTTGAAGTGCCAGAACTTCATCTAGCCCAAGCCAGACTTTGTGATCTTTACCCTTACAAAGCTCTCAAATAAAGGAAGTAAGCAATTTGTTTGGGTAAGATCTATAAAATACAATACATAAACTGTGGAATTTTTGCAGATATCATCTAAAGAAATTATGATATCTGCAGTCTGCTTCTCTTAAGGAAAAAAAAAAAGGAGGCTGGTTTTCCTTTGGAGTAGTCTAGTCTATATTCAATACATCTGTTTCACGGGAAAATTAGTTACATAAGATGCAATAAAATGTTTTATTACACATGAAGCACATTGGTATTTAAATAGCAAAGATATCTACAATCACAATTTTAAATGCTAAAGGAGATGCAAGCTACTGCATCTCTAAAGTAATAGATTGCATCAGTCTGTTAGACATCTTTGAAAGGGTTACATTCCTTAAATCTCTAAATATTACTTGCCTCAAACTTATACCTTTGGTTTTAATTTTACTATCAAATATAATACACAGAGCATGCACATTTTCTAAAAGCAGACGCAAGTGCATGACATACTACAGAATGAAAATTTCTGTCATAAACTTTAACACTGCAGTTTCAAAGCCATAAATGTTTAGGCAATTTATATGATCTGAGAAGCCAGAGAAATGCACATTTCTACAAAACTAAAACTTACTAAAATATTCTATCCCTGAAACAAAAGTACAATCGCAAATTTCCTGGACTATAAAATACATATACAATGCTTTACATTTGAATATGGAGGCTTAAAACACTTAACAAAAATACCCATTTTGGTAATTGACTAGGTTAAAAAGAGTAGCTAAAATGTTATAATTAAATTAGTCATTCATTTAATAATACTAAAGACTTTTAATCTTATTCTGCCCACTTCAGATAGAATGAAAAAGACAATGAAGCTTTTACTTATGGTATGACATGAAAACTTATGGTATGATATGATTTATGGTATGACATGAAAATAAAAGACTAAAAGGTTCTAATCTGATGCAGATTTTTTATACAAATACAAATACAAATGCATAAGAGGAGTTGTCAAGGGAAGTGAAGGTTTAGGGATAATCAACACATTAAACCATTTTCAACTGTTTATGATGTGGATGGCCACTCGGACCAGGAAACAGAATGACCTTTTTTATTTGCCAAAAGTGCTGCACTGCTGTTTATGTTTTTGTCTTTTCCTCTTGTAACACCTTCTGACCTCCCAACAGGCTTATAAACAACTTCTGTGTAATCTGTAACTTATCCCACTTTACTAATTTGTCTCCCATCATAATCCAAAACTAAAGAATTACATACGGGAGCTGAGAGGAAAACAATTATTTCATTCCATTAATATTTTCAAGCCTTCAAGCTTTCCTGTTCTGCACCAGGACAAAAGCTAAGTCCTTTTAAAAACACTGAGGAAAACCAGCAAAGGACTGCTGACGCGAGGAAAAATGGCAGGGGCAAACCCATGAAAAGTAAATAGCTTCATGTTTACAGCAGTCATCCGAACCAATTAACCTCCTGGTCTTAACCAGGCAGAAGAGTTGGGTCTCTATGACCCTAATATATTAGCTCAACTGTTACTATAACTATTACCAACATATTAACCCAAATCGCCAAACAGTGGCTGAAGCAGTGGCTAAGCTCTTCCCTATTTTCACCCCTGCTGAGCTGAGTTTTCGTCCCAGAACCAACACACATTCCGAGGCAAGGCCTTTTTAACCAAAACTTTCTTGCAGAAAGTGATTTGGGCAAAGTTTGAATTTACCGACAAAATGGTTTTGCATAACTTTCCTAAAAAGTGATCATCCAGACAACTAGCTACTCATTTCAAAAGCAGCCCATGCCATAGACTTTATGTTTAAAGTACACACAACACAAATTGTTTCTAACCCCAAGCATTAAAAAGGAACAAACGTGTAGCTTCTCCAATACAGTAAGAAGTCAGATGAGGGTGGGTTTTTTTGTGATTTTTGGAAGTCTCATCATCTGTCTTTTTCATTGGTAACTGGTATTATGTTAAATTACATTAAAATCCATGCATGCAGTTATTTTTTCCACAACAAGGAAACTAAGACCGCTATTCCTATCTAGTCGCATCTCTAAGAGCTAGAGACAACAGCATACAAAATCATCAAGCATCATGATCCAAAATTGTTCAGACAACAGCCAAAAGTAATGCAAAGAGACACCGCACAGATGTGGCAGCCGCACTTGCTTTGGTATAAAAACTGTAGTGGATCTTCATCCTGATAACTCAGCCAGAGCCTTACCATTCAGAAAGGAGGTCTGAAAACACTTGTACTCCAAATATCCTAGTGTACAAGAAGAAAGAAGAAAAACTACTTGCTCTGAAAGTCAACTTCCTAGGCAGTGAAGACATCAAATTGACTGCTCACAGCTTATGCGCTTATCATTGTTGGAAAGGGGACTACTTCTGGTTACATGTACATTACAGTATATTCAAAAATACAGCACTGATCTGTAGCTGAAGGTGAAAAATATAAACGGCTGACCTTAGCTCTAACAGTGCTACAGCTGCTAGAACTGTAGGTACTGAAGCAGTTCACAAGATAAATCAAATATTCCCCCTGCCAATTTGTTGTAATTTGAGAGGCTAATCTCTTTATTCTTTTTGGCATCTGTTTGAAGACTCCTGCTGCCTGCCTAATCTTGGTATCTATTTTTACTTGTTTTATGAAATGTTACATTTCTTCCTTTTGAATATAAAACCCAGGCTAGGCTGAAAGGTCAGAAGAGTTCTGTTCTAGTAATGAGTGTTAGAGAAAGCCTCATATGCATATCATTTTACTGAAGAATGAAGATTTTTTAAAAAAAGAATTTATAGTCCAAATAAATGCTTCCTCTCCCCTCATCTTTCACATACATCATGAAGAAATCGTTCCCTCTGCAGACTGACACAGCAATTTATTGGGTTTATGTTAAACAAAGCAAATCCTTTCCTTAATCTTCATTTTACTGAAGTGTATCTCCATCCTTAAAATTACTTATGAATATATATCATTCACTTAAGTATTTTTAGTAAAAAGTAATAAAACCAGATCAACTTATTTCATTAATTTTCTTCCTGTAATCTTTACTACCATTTTTATTCATTGATTTTATTTTTTCCCAAATTAAAAAAACCAAGTGTGTATGTAAATTTGAATTTCCTAGTTTTATGGTAAATATTTTCATCTTGTTTAGTCAGCGAATTGATTTCTCGGGAAATGATCTGGAAAGCAAAGGAATGATTTCATGAGCGAAGCTGCACATACGAGGGCGTGAAAGACAGGGTTCCGGATTGCCAGTCAGGCCTGAAAGCACAACATTTCACTGTATGATGCTTACTTAAGAGGTGGTAAAAAGCATTTTCACTTTTTAGCTAGTTCCAGGGGGCAAGTGTGCAACCACGAGGTACAGCAGATAGAAACCATACACTGAAATCTCAAACAGCAATAACCTTCTCAACTTTCCACCCAAGAAAGAAAAGGATTTCCCTCTCCAAGGCCATAAAACCGGCATCTTTTAGAAGCACTTATAGATGACTGACATGAAATTTTTTGGTGAGGAAAAAATGATATTCCCAAATTTACATAAACTTTATAAAATTGTTACTGGTAAGAAAAATCTACATGAGATTTATATAGACTTCTTCAATTTCTTATTATTTGTTTCAGTTCATAGAATCATAGGGTTGGAAGGGACCTCTGGAGATCATCTAGTCCAACCCCCCTGCCAGAGCAGGGACACCTTAGAGCAGGTTGCACAGGAACTCATCCAGGTGGGTTTTGAATGTCTCCAGATATGGAGACTCCACCACCTCCCTGGGCAGCCTGTTCCAGTGCTCTACCACCTTCAAGGTAAAGAAGTTCCTCCTCATGTTTAGGTGGAACTTCCTATACTCAAGTTTGTGCCCGTTACCTCTTGTCCTGTCACTGGGCACCACCGAAAAGAGCCTGGCCCCATCCTCCTGGCACCCACCCTTTAAGTATTTATAAGCATGGATCAGGTCCCCCCTCAACCGTCTTTTTTCCAGACTAAAAAGACCCAATTCCCTCAGTCTTTCTTCATAAGAGAGGTCTTCCAGTCCCCTAATCATCTCAGAACTCCTTTCTGAATGGTAAGGCTCTGGCTGAGTTTAGGAACTTTACTTCCTAAAATGACACAAACCACTGCCACAGAACAGAAGGAAACTCTGGCTTCTCTGAAGTCATACTTTTTCAATTAATTTTGAGGATGTCTAACAGTTAAAATGTTTAGCAATAACTTGGCAAAATCAAAGATGAGTTATCAATATTTGGAAACATCTTGTAGTCATTACTTTTTTGTTCTAGAATATAAGATATTCATTGCAGTCTGTATATATAACAACATGGCTTCAAGATTTAACTTTCAGGTAATAGTAGTTCTACACCTAAATTTAATTTTGGGGTGAGACCGTCTGCAAAAGTATAGGACAATGACAGTGGAAATAAAAACATATTTCAGATTGCTTACTTCCTGAATTTAACTCTGACAAACCACGGGAAATTTGAATGGATCGCTCAAAAAAAAGCTGGAGGAGTGAAACCATCTTTCAGGAAAAATATTTCATCAGGGAACTCACAAAAATATCAGTGCAAGAGGGAAGTATAGAATCAGAAGCTACATTCAGTTTTTTCTTCCTTTAACACCAGCTATCAGATATTTTTAAATTGTTATTTGTATTCTGTTAAGCGTGATATATACTTAGGAAACACATTTATTTGCGGACAACAACAACTGATTTGTATGAAAGCTATGAAAAACAGCATTGTTAGGTTAATACACATTTTGCACTTGAACAATTTCAAACATGCCACTCTACAGAGGAGGGACTCTTTACTAAGGAGTGTGGTGATAGGACAAGGGGTAACGGTTTTAAGCTGAAAGAGGGTAGATCTAGATTAAATATTAGGAAGAAATTCTTTACTCTGAGGGTGGTGAGACACTGGAACAAGTTGCCCAGGGATGTTGTGGGTGCCCCACCCCTGGAAGAGGTGTTCAAGGCCAGGCTGGATGGGGCTTTGAGCAGCCTGGTCTAGTGGGAGGTGTCCCTGCTCATGGCAGGGGGGTTGGAACTAGATGATCTTCAAGGTCCCTTCCAACCCTTCTATGATTCTATGATACAGAATTATGCAAAGTACATGTTTTCTATTTTTGTTTTCCCATGACTCCCTGTACTTACGCTGTTACATGCTTATTCTGTTAGGCCTACTGTGACATGGAAACTGGTGGAGGTGGTTGGACTGTTATTCAGAGACGTGAAGACGGCAGTGTGGACTTTCACCGGACATGGAAAGAGTACAAGATGGTAAGCAATGTTTTCTGAAGCCTTAACATTAGTTATTATCTCAAATCTGATATAATAAAGTTATATTAATAGCATCCTTAGAATGTAAGCAGGTTTTAGAAGTAGTCTTTGTCCTTAGATGTTCATTTTGGAATGTCAGAGTAGTACGAGTTGTTTGCCTCAGCAGACTTGCAAGTGTGATGTTTGTTTTTAAAGAGAAAACTCACTTTTCTTTAATCAACTGTTCCATGATATGTCCACATTTTTTTAGTTATTTATATTTGTGTTTCTAGTGGCAACAGTAGAAACTGCTTCAAATCTACTAAGTAATATTAATTCACTATTTCCAATTCCTGAGTTTGTCTTTGCTGAAATTAACTTTTTGAAATATTACAGATCTATAACCCTCACAGAGACAGTAAAATTCTTAGTTGACAGATTGAAAACTATTAAACTTAAAAACAGATAAAGTTATCGTTTCAAACTGAAAGAAAAAACAAGCCAAAGCTATTTAAATATACAACTTGAATTACAGGGATTTGGTGATCCTGCTGGGGAGTACTGGCTGGGAAATGAGTTTGTTTCTCAACTGACTAATCAGAAGCGCTACGTTCTTAAAATACACCTGAAAGACTGGGAAGGAAATGAGGCATATTCACTGTATGACCACTTCTCTCTAGCAAATGAAGAACTAAAATACAGGTAAGCAGAAAAATCAGGTCTGAATAAAAAAAGAGCTGATAATAATCATTCTAGACTGTGTAGATAAATGACCTTATTTCATACAAATTATGATTTTTTTTTCAATTCACACAGAAAATAATGTTTGCTCCATTTTTCAGCTATTGCTTAAAACGGTGTTAATAGTATTTTTTTTTTCCCCAACGGAGACAATGTATATTTTGCTAGTGCACACTGGGTGAGAGTAACACACAAGATGATATGATATAGGATATACTTGTCAATATCGCAGACGGCAGTGCACAATATTCAGAGCAATAGGAACATGTCTGCAGTTGCTATCAAATCCTGATTCCGGGCAATAGATACATTTCTGGAAGGTGGATGACTAAGATGAACAGTAGTGCAAGGAGATTTTCCACTTAAGTCAGTGGCTAGTGGGAGCTGTACTGTCATCATGAAGGGCACAGTGAGGTAATGCTGTCTTCTCCTTCCATGACCCACTGGATTGGATTCTCAAAGAATAACGATTCTACCAGTGAAAATGAAGCTAATAGCAAATGTCCAGTTTCACCCCCTACAAACTTGTCAGTTTAAACACCAGATTTTAATAGACCAATTAGTTATGCTCCCATCATTCTGTAAAATGTAAGGCTTCACAACTTCTTCTTACATATTTGGTTAAAATAGGAAATAACATATGTTTTAAATACATACTTTATATATAAATAAATATTATGATAGTATTATACATTTTAAATAGTATCAGTGTTATACATTTTGAAACAGTATCGGCCACAGCTGAAATATATGGCAATTCATACTTCATTCTCCAGTTTCTCTGTAAAAGCAGTAGACATTGTTTGATTGGTTATAGAAGAAATGAGAGACTCTACAGTATAACAGATGCTTTCCTACTACATAGTCCAGGAAATGTTTCTTTATAAGAATCTTACAGATTCCTGGAGCTTTAGGTGACTGGACAGAAAAATTACCTGAATTTAGATTAATTTCTCCAAGATTCTTAGCAGCTATTTGTTGTAAACTAAGTCAGTCTGACACTTGAGAGAATTGATGCTGTTCACAGAATGGTAGGGCTTTGAAGGGACCTTCAGAGATCATCTAGTCCAACCCCCCTGCTAAAGCAGATCACACAGAATCACATCCACGTGGGTTTTGAATATCTCCAGAGAAGGAGGCTCCACAGCCTCTCTGGGCAGCCTGTTCCAGTGCTCTGTCACCCTCAAAGTAAAGAAGTTTTTTCCTAATATTGAGATGGAATTTCCTGTGTTCCAGTTTGTGCCCATTGCCCCTTGTCCTGTCACTGGACACCACTGAAAAGAGTCTGGCCCCATCCTTTTGACACCCATGCTTTAGATATTGATAAGCATTGATGAGATCCCCTCTCAGTCTTCTGTTCTCCAGGCTAAACAGACCCAGGTCTCTCAGGCTTTCCTCATAAGACAGATGCTCTCTGTTACTTCAACTCAAGTCTTATATGCAAAGCAATCCAAAACTATCAGCATCTCCCTCCTCCAAAACATTGGATCTCAACGCCTTAGTAGTATACAGTTGTCTCAACTCCAAAGCAAATATTTTTTCATCTGGAAACAGTCAGAATCTACAGCAGAGATTTTTTTAAAGTAATGCTTTAAAATACTTATAAAGGCAACCTTTGCAAAATGGGTCATTACCCTTGTCCACTTACAATATTAAAAAATAATTACTGAAAACTAAGATGGTCGTCTGTAAATAGATACTTTATTTTAAAATGCAACCAAACATGCAATGCATCGTAGAATGCAGTGGATTAAAGAAGATACTTAACATTATGAAAAAGAAAAAACCTAAGAAAGTACTGAATTAAGAATAACTTTCATTACATTGAAAACTTTAATACATTCTGAATGCTGGAAAGATTATCAGTTGGGTCATAAAACTAAAATTTCATAGATTTATAGAGAAACTGAGATCAGAATGGACTTCATTTGAGTCAAACTTCCTGATCTCAAAGCTATGAGGTCAGCCATATTGCTCAGGGCTTTATCCAGTTGGGTCTCGATAACCTCCAAAGGTGGAGACTGCACAACCTATTCCACTGCTTGTCTGTCCTCATGGTGAAAAAGGTTTTCCTGATATCCAGTCAGAACCTCGCATTTCAATTTACAACTATTGCCTCTCATCTTCTTTTAAAAATTGAATAGTAAAAAAAAGAAAATTCTCTGCTTACATTGACTTCAAATGATATTTGAAAGTCAAGCCTAGGTTTATATACTTGGAACCTTTCATACCATTTATGTTAGAAATTGGCTTACAGAATTTTGAACTCACCTTAAGAATAAATAGAACATTTAACTTTTTGAAAGAGATTTTTGAGAAAATCTGTAATGAGCTGATCTTTTGAAACCTAAATGAATAAAAATTTCATTCATTCTTAATATTTTCAAATAGGGAATAAATTTGGGTTAAAATAATCTGTTAAACTACCAAAAGACAACTTCTATCATAAGCAGAGAATTACATGCAAGAAAAGGACTGATCCATGGCCAAGTTAGTTCTCCTCAGAGTCAGATCACACCCTTAAATAGAATATCTCTGAGAAGGATGAGCTATTAGATTCAGAAATGCAATCACCAAAGAGATACTGTAGGAGGAGGGGGTTCAAGTCCTTCCAATTCCACATAACACAGTAATAGCTGTGTAATCGCCTCCCCAGTTCAGTGCCCTGTGTCTCTCCCCACCAAGACTGCATTTGCATCTGTGTAAGCAGATACAAACAATAGCAGCCTCACTGAAAGCTTAACTTGCCAGGGAATTGAAGCAAACTTAAATACCTCTATTTTGTTTAATCTTTATCAGTGAACTGGATGAGGTGATCAAGTGCACCCTCAGTAAGTTTGCAAACGACACCAAGTTAGGTGGGAGTGTCGACCTGCTTGAGGGTAGGATAGCTCTACAGAGAGATTTGGACAGGTTGGACTGATGGGCCTAGGCCAGTGGTATGAGGTTCAACAAGGCCAAGTGCTGGGTCCTGCACTTGGATCACAACAACCCCATGCAGCGCTATAGGCTTTGGGAAAAGTGGCTGGAAAGCTGCCTGGCAGAAAAGGACTTGCAGTCGTTGGTCGACAGCCCGCTGAATATGAGCCAGCAGTGTGCCCATGTGACCAATACAGTCAACAGCATCCTGGCCTGTATCAGGAATAGTGTGGCCAGCAGGACTAGGGAGGTGATCTTCCCCCTGTACTCGGCACTGGTGAGGCCCCACCTCAAATACAGTGTTCAGTTTTGGGTCAAGAGGTACAAGGTACAAGAAAGACACTGAGGTGCTGGAGCATGTCCAGAGAAGGGCAACAAAGTTGGTGAGGGGTCTAGAGCACAAGTCTTAGGAGGCATGGCTGAGGGAACTGGGGTTGTTTAGTCTGGAGAAAAGGAGGCTGAGGGGAGACCTTATCGTTCTCTACAAGTACCTGAAAGGAGGTTGTAGAGAGATGGGTGTCAAGTCTCTTCTCCCAAGTAACAGGTACCCAATAGCACAAGAGGAAATGGCCTCAAGTTGCACTGGGGTGGGTTTAGATTGGATATTAGGAAAAATTTCTTCACCAAAAGGGTTGTCAAACATTGGAACAGGCTGCCCAGCGAAGTGGTTGATTCGCCATCCCTGGAGGTATTTAAAAGATGTTTAGACGTGGTGCTTAGGGACATGGTTTAGTGGTGGTTTTGGCAGTGTTAGGTTAACAGTTGGGCTCGATGATCTTAAAGGTCTTTGCCAACCTAAATGATTCTATGTTCTATTAACACTAATAAATCTGTGAAGGATGTGAAAAGGAAGAGTATTTAGGAAAGGGAAATATTGAGAAACTCCTAAAATATCAGTTACTAGTTGGCAATTAGTAGTCCAGGTAATGCTGTTACCTCTAATAGATGCAAAGTTGTAATGCTACATTGCCATGTTGTGCTAACAGCAAAATAGGAATAAAAAAAAAAATTGGTTTAAACTTTTGAACTCAATTAATAAAAATAATTGCACACAATCTACTTACAGTATTAAGAAATGAATGATATATATGAAAAGTTCCAGGAGTTATTATCTACCTGCTCTCATTTTCTTCTAATATAACATGAACAAAACAGTCATCTCTAAAAATGTGAAGGCTGTTCATTGGAATATTGTGCTGACCATTTCCACTCATATGAAAACATTATGCTGCAAAACAGCTTACAACAGTACATTGGCCAGAAGAGAACTGAACTATTTGAACAGGATATTTATTGCAAACTATTCCATCATTATTTTGCAGACCAACTACCGTTAACTTCCACATAATAATTGTTTTTCCATTCTTCACTTCTACAGGATCTACCTTAAAGGACTTACTGGGACAGCGGGCAAAATAAGTAGTATAAGCCAACCAGGAAATGATTTTAGCACAAAGGATGCAGACAATGACAAATGTATTTGCAAATGTTCACAAATGCTAACAGGAGGTAGGAATGTTTTTTTGTTTCTCATTCTTCCTATTTTTATTGGCACTGAAATTGTCTGTGAGATAAATAGTACTAATTTTGACTTAGTGAATTTTGACTATTGAAGAAGTCCAAAACTCACAGATAGAAATGCTAGTACGGTGACTCCAAATGAAATATTTTATCATTGGACAAAGGTTAGTTAAAAAATAGAAGTTAAAACTGGAGAAAAAAACAGTTTCTCAAATTGAGGTACAAGAAAGTCTGTAATTGGGGAACTAAACAGAGTGACAGCAGATTCTTCCAAGGAATGAGATAACATAGTCTCAGAGATCAAAACACTTAACCACCCCACCCCCCCACCCCCCGGCAAAACCTTGTTTTAGAGATTCAGTTGGTCAGTGAAATGTGTCCTGATTCTTTAGGCACAAACCAATTTCCTAACTATCCAGAGGAGAAGAAAAGCCCCAAAGTTGCTGTATACTGTATATGCCACAGAATGGTACATAAATTTAATTCCATATTTCAATATAATTATGAAATGGCAACATATAAATTTAAGATACACCACAATTATGAGATATCTACATTTTTCTAATGATTGTTCACTAGTTATTGGAGTTTTAGGTGGTATTTTTATCTGGAACCACACAAGCCACTCTATGATTTGTCAATCTAGAATTCCACATTCTGAAATGTATACAAACTGCTTTGTAAATTTGACTTCTCTTCCTGTTATCTCTTAAGGAATGGTTTGTTTCCCTATAGCACAAGTTGCAAGACAAAAGACAGCTTCAGTTTATCCAAAAGGATAATTGGATTACTGCCCTACAAAACAGAACACACACATTATCGCCATCATAACAGAAGTATAAAAATATTATCTTATTAATACAAATAAATTTTGCTTATGACCCACTAACAGGTCAGGACCACAAGGGTACAAGTTTGGCTTGCTTTTTTCTCCTTTTCCTTCGTACAAAGTTTCAGCACAGGGTTTTTGAACTAATCTGCACAGGGAACTGAAACAGATAACTGAACTAATCCTCTAAAAACAACTAAGAAAGGAGTTTAAATCTGTGAAGAATAGGAATTTACCAAAGAATGGATAAAAAACAAAGACGACTCAATATTGTTATAGTTCAAGTCAAGCTCTGCCCTGAGACCGTCAACAATGTTTGATCTCGATCATAAACTAAGCTTGATTGAGGGCCTTCCCTTCTCAATTTTAAACTACTATGTGTTACATAAGAGTCAAGAATATGTAATGAATACATAAATAGATTTCCTTGCTGAGTTTGAGGGACATATTTTATACTGACACTTCCAAATCATAAGAATGAAATCCTGGTTTTGGATTTCTTTTTCATTTCAGGACAAAGCGTCCTTATATACTGTTAAAAATTACCTGTTGTAACATTTTCATCTGCTGATGTTTTTCTTTGTTTTCTGTCTTGCAGGATGGTGGTTTGATGCGTGTGGTCCTTCTAACCTCAATGGAATGTATTATCCATTACGACAGAACAACAACAAATTCAACGGTATCAAGTGGTACTACTGGAAAGGCTCGGGATACTCTCTCAAAGCCACGACTATGATGATTCGACCAGCAGATTTCTAAATGCTTTTGCATTATGTGAATTATGTATTGTATAGTTTTCAAAGACTTCATTTGCTGAGCATATAAACACACATTTGCAACTTATCTCATTTTCAAGCACAGAAAACTAGTGTTTCTGCGCTAGTGTTCTGATGGGATCACTTCAGTACAATTCCTGAATTGCAACAGCCTTGATCAGCTAAAGCTCATACTATTCAACTAGACACAGTGTCTAAAGCATCAACCTGGTATAATAGTGATTTGGCCAAATGACTGAATAAAAAGAACCTCCAAGAAACTGTCAGACGACTTAAGGACTCTGTTTTACTGATCATTTATGTTATGTATGTGTTAGTAAATAACTGGAACTGTGAAAAATACCTAAAATAGTTTTAGAAATATGCATTTTGCCTCATCACTGAACTTTAAACATTACTCTAATATAAAACACTTAACTAGATCTAGAACTATTTATCTCTGTGTCATGTTTGCCTTTTATGTACATAAAAAAAATACTGTCCTGTAATTAGCTCAATACTGTAGTTAAAGAATACATTCTTTCCCACCATAGTCTCCTAAACAGTTTCTTACACTTATTCAGGGATTTTTTCCCAATAGCCTGTATTACTTTATTTAACAGAGGACAAATAGCATTTAAGTACTTGGCATTTATTATTGGGAAATACTGTGTACAAAAGTCACCATTTCTTTCAGTTTGTACTTATTACAGTCACTATCTTTAAGTTACAAAAATCCCTGCAAATTACAATATGGTATGTGTTTCTTTATATTTTTATGAAGATTGCACTTTTTTCCTTTCCTTGTCATTTACCTGTAAAATAACTGATCAGTATTTTACAAACCGAGACAATGGCATTAACACCAAATGTCCAGTTGTCTATGACAATCAGTTATCACCTGGTGCTGTAGTATGGTTTTGTAAAAATAACCTAACTAAAAACCATATACATATTCTTTGATACAATTAAATTTAGGCTCATACAAGTTACTACATTTTAAAAACAGGAAAAAAAATCTGAATGTTACCTAAGGTCATACTGTTGGTTTTTTTTCAGCAAGGTTAGGACTTCTCCCTAGAAATTCTCTGTAGGTAGGCCCTCAATGTATGACACAATGTGAATAAATTACTGGGTGATTTTTGCTTTTTAAATTTTGTTATTATTGAATGTTTTAATATTGTAGACTATACATATGGAGTTCAGATTGAGAAGATACTCCTTCATAAATGACACAAAATAATTTTGTACAAGTTTTTCCCCAAATTAACTTTAGGTTTTAATTCTCATGCTTAGTCTTTGCCTTAAAGTAATTAGTAAATTTTTAATTTCAGCAGGTGACTGAATTAGTTACAAGACAAGAACATATCTCATACCAAAACAAAACCCCCAGACACAACATTTCTGGAGGCTTACTTAACAAAAGGCATTGTATCTTAAAAACAGTAAATGACTTTGAGAAAGATGGAAGAAAACTCTTCATTTGATACTGACAATCGTTAAAACTGCTGTCAGAGTACCCTACCATTCATACCTCCACCATTCTTCACTGAAAATATGTCAACATTACTAAAGGGGTAGCTGAGACAAAAAATACTTCTAATATTACTTCATGCTCTTATTTTAAATAACTGTAAATTAATTATTTTAAATGACTGTAAATTAACAGTCATCATCTGAAGAGTTGCATAAAATAATCTGAATGTATTTAAGATTACTGTTTAAGTGTTTTATTGTTTCTCCTGGCAGACTTGTAAGGATAAACACATGCCAAACTAAAAAAATACTTCACAAAATTGCTTTTATGAATTTCTAAGAAATGTCTTAAAAAGCAGGTCTAGTAGAGGGCCACCAAACTAGTAAAGGGGCTAGACATACCAAGAAGCACACGACAGCAAGAGAAGCACGCGGGCTACCAAGAGAGGCCGAGAGAGCTGGACTTTTTCCAGCCTGGAGAAGAGAAAGGGAAGGGGAGACCTTACTGCTGTCTACAGCTGCCCGATCAAGGACACACTGAAGACAGAGCCAGGCCCTTCTTGGAGGTGCACAGCAATGGGACAAGAGACAGGGACAAGAGGCAGCAAACACAAGTTCAAGTTGGGGAAATTGGATTTTCTTTTTAATTTCTTCATTTATTACCATGAGGGTGGACTGGACAAGTCCCTTGGAGCAGAGCGTTGGACTAGACAACTGTCACAGGTCCCCTTCTAATCAAAAATATTTTATGTTTCTATTAAATTTAATAGAAACGCTGAGTCTAGATTACTGTATTTCCCGCTTCATTGCATTTAATCAGACAACTAAAGAAAATACTCCCAATATTTGAAATAGTGAGTATACCCAGCCCAATAATCTAAAAAAAAATAAATACAAAATCAAATAAAGGGGGCCTACAAGAGAGCTGGGGAAGGACTTTTACTAGGGCATGTAGTAATAGGACGAGGGGGAATGGCTTTATACTGGAAGAGGGTGGGTTCAGATTGATCATTAGGAAGAAGTTTTTCACTTTGAGGGTGGTAAGGCACTGGAACAGGTTGCCCAGAGAGGTTGTTGAGGCCCCATCCCTGGAGGTGTTCAAGGCCAGGCTGGACGTGGCCTTGGGCAACCTGGTCTAGTGGGAAGTGTCCCTGCCTATGGCCAGGGGGGTTGGAACTTGATGATCTTCAAGGTCCTTTCCAACCTAAACCATTCTATGATTCCATGATTCTATGATTCTTCAAAACCATGATGGAATCTGGCACAGTATGAACGTTCAACCAGGCAAAGGAAAATAGTGCTAACTTCCAGTTGATGTTAACCTTCATTATTGTAGTAAGAAAACGCTATATGACAAGAATAATTAAATATTGCATGGCTAGTTTTGATTTGTTGGAAAAAAGTCTTTATAAAGCTTAAAGCTTTTTGATGACTATTCTGGGAAAGTGATTGAAGACATTGATGTAGATGTTGAATGATACTTTTTCTTTTTTTGGAAAATGGAGTAGTTTACCAACACAAATGTAAACTTTTAGAGTGAATTTATTTTTAACTGACATTTTATCTAAATGAGATTGCACAGCTTAAACTGCAAACACTGAAGTGAAATGAGAGGAGGACATTTCGGAAGGAATGCAATAATAGGGAAAAGAAGGCTGCAACAACTGCTTTGGACTTGGTACAAACAATTAAAATATAACAGCAAGATAACCCCTTCTTTTAATTCCTTCCTGTAATCCAATAAATGGTATATAAAACTAGAATGCAGTTTCATTTTCTCCGAATACTTCTTAGGGAGCAGAAAAGAAATAATAAGAAAAGGAAGGGAATATAAACAGCATTCATGATCAAATAATAACCGTACCTTTAAAAATAAGATATTCTTTACAGTAAGAAAACGGAATGACTCAAATAAGGAATGATTGGAAAGGTGATGGAAATATCACCTTGGACACTGTGCAAGAGGAGCACACTGCAAATAGAAGTGATTTAGGCTCTCAGCAACACCATAACCTCCTTCAATCTTCTCACAATCTCTCGAGCCCTCCTTACTTCTACTTCAGGAATAAAAACTGTAAATAGAATCTAAAAAACAACTCCAGCAGGAATCAATTCCAAAGAATGCTATGTAAGTTGTTACTGATAGCATACTTGGATATTAAAAAAGGTAGTCCAAGAAGAAACAGAAAACTAAGAACAGCTTAATCTGAAGTACTGTGTTCTTTTTTTCATAAGAATACAAAATGGGGGCAAAAAAAGAACATGCTTTTTATTTATTTTTCACATTAAGTTTTACCATTCTTAATGTATTTGCTATACCAAAAAATCTACTTTCTCCTTTTAGAAAAAATACCACCCAATAACAGATGATTCATTTCTTTGGTCTTATTTCAGAATAACTGTTACATTTTCCCTACACTTTGGAAACATACAATTTATGAAATAAAGCCTTCATCTTGGACATGTACATTTACACAAATTACAGATTTGGAAAAAATGTTAAAAATAAGTTTTAATAGTTAATAACATTACAGTAAAAATAAAGTTCAAAACCCATTAAACGTTCTTTCCTTAAAGCCTGTATGAAACTGTGAGAAACAAGTAGCAGATGATAGTATATTTAATTAGCTGCTACAATATAAGAGAAACCTTTATTGGTAAAACTATTAGAGTGATTGATTAGTAACCTGCTAGAATTCTGCTTGTGTTAAAATCAAAATAAAATTACTGTTTAATCAATTACAACACATGGAATGCAGATACACTTGGGTCTGCACAGATACACCATGCCACCACATACGCACTTTTGCACTAGTTCACAATTCAGTACTTGAGAATGATCATTAAAGGCAAGAAAAATGCTTCATTTTACCTACTTAGTAGTTTTAAAAGCCAACAATAATTTTCCACTGCCAAAGCAATTTCTGGACTGAAAATACCGAGTCCATGGCAAAAATAATCTTTCTGCTAGGTGATAACATGCTTCTCCAGTTTATATACAAGGAGAGATAGAAATAAAATACGCCACAAATACATTAAAGGACTTTTATACTTAAGTAAGAGGCTAGTTTATTCAGATGTTATAGGGTGAATCAACTTTTTGCATATTCCATGCCATACCAAAGTTTTTGCACACACTTCAAAAAGTATTGGTCGAAGGAGAAAATAACTCCTTACAGTATTTGCTTTAAAAAAGTATTTTTTTCTAGTGGGCCTTCTTGTTCACAAAACCTATTTAGAGGGCCAATCATTTTCCAGATAAACAAAAGAAAGTTTACAAGCTTAAAGGGCCATTAAACTTACAGGAGCTGCAGGGAAGCTGGATGAAAGCTCGTATGGTTCCTCTGAGATCCAATGGCCCAATTCCAAAGACCAGAGAACCTAAAATAAATTAAGCAGTAAGTAGAACTCTTATAATTTCTAAAAAGGCAAACTCTTTGAACGTGTAATTAGAAGTAACAGCGCAGTTGCAATAGTTGGTTTGATATTTCATTTACCCAAACCAAACGATTCGCTGAAAAATCAAGCAGAAAGGTATGAATTTTACAACTGAAACAAAACATTAAAATACCAAAGTGATATTTCTATGCATAGCTACATTAAATTTTAAAACCTTGTGAGGATATTAGAAAAGTCAACTTTTTGCATCATGATACATAAAATTAGAGTAAATATTGAAAAGGGAAGTCATACTATTCAGTTCTGTTCTCTTGGTTCATCTAATCACAGAACTTCAAGAGGTTCCTGTTGGCCCATTTCTCCAGCCTGTCTACGTCCCTCTGAATGGCAACACCCATCTGGTGTATCAAACACTCCTCACACTTTTGCAACATCTGCAAACGTGCTGAGGGTGTACTCTTCCCCATCATCCAGATCATAAATGATGTTAAACAATATTGGACCAGTATCAACTCCTACTACTGACTGGGATTATGCAACTGTTGTATATAATCCACATTACATATATAAATTATCTTGCAAAGAAGAAAAGCTCAATTTAATTCTCTTTGGTATCCTCCTCTGTCAACGTCACATTCTAAAGCATAAAAAAAGGTTGCTAATGGTGCAGAGTACTGACTGTCTGGAAAATACACGATCATTTACATTCAACTGAGCTCTGAAATGCTGGATCAATAAGATTGCTAGTCTCCAAGCATCATAACACTTTGGACTACTTTCAGACTTCTGTTTCCATCATGGCCATCACAAAATGGTTAACAGAAAAAAACCTACTTGAACTGGTTATATTTTCAGCTTCTGAAACACACTATTTTTAATTTATTTATTTTTTTTAAACTTCCCCCAAACTACTTCATCTAGCATTTTTCCTGGGTGGATTTTCTAAACCATTCTTCAAAACAATTTATCATTATAAGTTGCAACTGATAGACTGTAATATTAAAAGCCTCACAAAGGATGTTCAGAGACTATCCCTCAAGCGGTAAAAATATCTTCTTTATGGGAAAATGGAAAGACGCTGAAGTTCCTACCATGGCTCTGTCCTTGAGTTGTATAAAGGGCATTGTCCTACTAATTTCTAGACAGTCTAAATTCTGAAGCACGTTCTGATGGAAGAGGAGTTCATTTTTGCCATTGGCTTCATCATTGTGAGCTGAGCCATAAAGCTTCTCATATAGGTAAAAGACTGGTAATTTATTTGCCAAGTTTGTCCACTGTCACACAATTCAATTCCTCTTTTACAGATACTTGAGCTTTGCAACATCCTTCCTGTAGTTGCCATTTGGCACGCCTGAAATACGAGTCAAAAAAAGCATTGTTACCCACTAGTGGGAGACAGCACTATTCATACGTGCGACCTCAAAAACCACAGCAGCCCACCAATACCGCTCCTACAGCCACAGGTAGTATTAAGTGAACAAGAAGCGTACGTATACCCCCAAAATGGGATATATGTGATTTATTAGAAAGTAAATCCCTGTGTTTAGGATAATTCTACCTCTGGCAGTCAGATTTTCCCTAAATAGTTCTCTAGCCATTTCAAATAGATGATGTCTGTTTCTTACTGTTAGCACAGCCATGCACCATTAAACTGTTGTCGTTATTCACCTTAGGACAAGCTGAATCCCATCAGTGCTTGAAATTATTCCCATGCTTGATTCACAAATAACTGAAATATTCTGTTTTTTGTTTTATTATTTTTTTTTGGAAGATGCCATACAAACCCATATTAGTTTTATTTTAAATTATAAAACTTCACCTCATAAAATTTGGGAAGCAGTTCTATGAGATGTTCCTCAGACAAAAACTGGCATAATATATATCAAGCATGATAAAGTTATCCTTTACAATGTTACAGCTCACTAACTAAACAAAATTCTAAGCTGAACAGACCGATTATAAACTAGTAACGTAAATCTTATAAAATGGACTAATTGTACACAGGAAAATAACTTTCTGTAAAGGGCTCTTTTGCCCCAAATCTGTTGCTACAAGAAGCAAATTGCAAACTGAATTCAGGAAGTAATGTTGTTATCAAAAAGTTCTATAGTCTTTAGTCAAGTAGCTTATGCTTGACAACTTTCAGAGCAACCAGTAACCTCCAATACGAACCACTACAAAAGCTGGTGCTCTGTGTGGCAAGTGGTGTTTTACTTGTGAGGGGAGGGCAGATGTCCAATTTTCCAGGCTATTGGAAGTGAACGGTGATTTTTTGTTGATAATGAAAAGCAGCACATCTTCAAACTTACTGTTGAACTTCATTACAAAAACCCAAAGGACATTATGTTTACTTTTAGAAAATGCACAACCAAATATTTGCAAATGCAACAGCTGTACAAAAAGACAAAGTAATTTCTACATTCATTATATCATACCAAACCTAAAATTAAGAGTTAAGCACATTAATAAATCAATGGCCTTTAAAAAAATACTCAAAACCTAATAATGCCTTTAGCTCTCTTCACCCTGGAGAAGAGAAGACTCCGGGGTGACCTCATAGCCCCTTCCAGTACTTAAAGGGGGCCTACAGAAACGGTGGAGACGGAGTCTTCATCAGGGAGTGTAGTGATAGGACAAAGGGGAATGCCTTTAAACTGAAAGAGGGGAGATTTAGATTAGATATTAGGAAGAAATTTTTCACTCTGAGGGTGTGAGGCACTGGAACAGGTTGCCCAGGGAAGTTGTGCATTCCCCATCCCTGGAGGTGTCTAAGGCCAGGCTGGATGGGGCTTTGAGCAACCTGGTCTAGTGGGAGGTGTCCCTGCCCATGGCAGGGGGGTTGGAACTAGATGATCTTCAAGGTCCCTTCCAACCCAAACCATTCTATGATTCTGTGAAGAAGAGTATAGTAACTTCTTAAAATCACACAGTTAAGACTGCAACTTAGGATTTGAAGTTATAAATTTCAAGGTGTGTATATTTTTTACAATTACTTTTTACAGTTTACAATAAGAATATTGAAATCTGTTAGCTTTATACTTACAGCTGTTTATATTTATTGCAAATAAAAGTAACTTGTGAATTGAAGTCATTTCTCTTTTAATCGCAGTATAAATCAACTTTAACTGAACCAAGAAAATTGTAACTCTTAGAGACATGATGCATGCAAATAATTTCTTCGTAAATAATCTTGAGCAGGAACAGATGTATCATGCTGTATAATGTGCACGTCGTGTCCTTATAGTACCAAAATCATGTTTGTACCAAAAGTAACTGGCAAACAACCCAAACAGATTAAAACATAAACCCAAATGATTAGTTATGATTAAGTAATCCCATTTCCTTTTCCAGGCCAATTTTACAGTTACAACCTCTATGAATCCCTGTAGTATTTACAGAATTTTGTTTAGAAATGAATTTTGTTTGTCTTAACAAAAGATGGATTAATGCTTGTCTATCATGGTTCTGGAATTGAGTACAAAGGCATGGTATCTCCTTTCCTAGATAAAAGGAAAATTAGATACAGAGTTCATGAACAGGTCCTGCAGTAAATAATTAGGTCACCACTCACTAAAACATTCAGTTTTCATGAACACAAAGGCAAGAGCTCTCCATTCTAAGTCACTGAAAGTTTGCTTCTGACTTTGCCAGATACAAATTTTCAACCAGTATATTTTCATAGCAACACTAAAAAAAAAAAAAGCTTTAAATTCATGTAGGACAAAAACAGGTTATGATTTGCAATATTATTCTTGAGTAAACTCCTTTTTCTTGTTAAGTCGTTAACATCTTCATATTCAACAGTTCCTTGTAATGCAGCAAAAGGGCTAAGAAAAGCTGAAATACTTCAGAATATAAATGGGTTTATACTCAAAAGGAAGAGCTATCCAGAAGTTTTCAAATGTGCAGTTACAAAAGATTTAGCTTAAAATGTAATGATAAAGCAGTACAGTATGGATCAAGCATGAATAATGGATATAGGAGTATCAGAAGTTAGGAAAATACAGCTGATAACTGAGATGTTAAGAATGTATCAGATTCCTGTAGAATGCACTCTTGCTGGTCATGGAGGACCCATGAAAGGAGGAAATAGGGAGGGAAAAGGAGAGTAGAAAAAGCATAATTTTTCTGTGGACTTATAACTTTAAAGAATGTTTTCCCTTGGACTCTAGAATCAAGTTGATCAACCTTCTGTTACTTTGTCTTCAAGTATGGACTATTTTATCTAATTCTGTAGCAGGCAACCTTTATGACACAGAGGTCCAACAAGTGTCCTGCAGGTTATACAGCTATAAGGTTAGCCTCGGTTCAAAGTTTTCCTTTGCATATCCAAAACAGCTATGTTCTTTTGTTCACACTCTATACGAACATTTATGTCAAACATCAAGTTCTCAAGGGTCTGAAAACACATTGTTTGACTAGTCATTATTTAAGGCCTCTTACACATCCAGCTAGCACACTCAATAATCATATGGTATTTATACATTTGAGATTTCTCCAACATCCATCTTTAAAAAGATCATTTTAATTTTTGCTCAGAAGAAGAAAAAAAATGTTGCAGCCTAAATTATCTCTCCATGCTACAAGTCAAAAGGCAGAGGTAAATTATATTTCAGCTTCTTAAAACATTGAGAAACATCTTCCAAAAGACAATCGCCACAGTTCAAAATTAATACCTTGTTTAAAAGGTACTACTGATTTCTCCAGACTGATTATTTTAATTGTCTAATTTGAATTATTTTAACAATGAAAGTACTTATGGTAGGATTGACTACAGTGTAGAAAAGCATTTAAAGGATGCAGTATTGTAGCATTAATAAAAGGAAAAATTATTTTGCTTAAATGAAATTCTCCTGACTACGTTTCTACAGATTTCCTCATAATGATTAAGTAAGGCTTCAGCTTTCTCTTCTCTAGTCGAAGTATTCAGTTAACAAATTTGGGTGAAAAGATGGCAAAATTATGCCAGTGACATAATTAGAAATATGACAATAATGATCTTACATAATAAGATGCATAGATTTAACCAGATTAATAAATAATTTTTTAAAAAGTTCAAAGCACTATTTTCTTTCAGTGAAATAAATGACTTAATTACTTGAGGGATTAGACATTTATGGACAAAGTTGTACCCAGCCTCAGTGAAAGATTTAAGCACATTTCTAAAAAAATTAAAAATAGCAATATTCACAGCAATATAAGATTGAAAAAACTTGTGATTTGGAGAACTGATTTCTGAAGTTATATTCTAGTTCCTTCTCATGCAGCTCTCCTAGTAACTTCAGAATTCTCTAAATAGCATCAGTAAAACGAGTGAAGACAGCTTCAGCATTTGATTCAATAATATTTACAAGAACAAACTAATCCTTGGAACAATTCCATTTAACTTACTGAGGTTGTATGAGGGATATAGATGACCCTGTGATGAGTCTGTAGAGAGCAGGAGAAAATTTGGCATTGCTACTAGCCAATACTGGTTTATGAAGATCATGTGCTGATGTTTTCACCATGAATTGGTTCACAGAAGCGCAGTGCATAAAACGGGCAATGAAATTCCAGGACAGCAGTTGCCAGAATACTGATTATCCAAATACTGCCTTACGTATAAAGACAGGAAACTATTTCATTGTATTTTTGTAGTAGTTATCTACATCTTTAGCTATCTTGGTAGTTATTTGGAGCTTTTTCTCAAGGAAATATACAGCTCTCGTGTTTGACTACCCAATTAGGAGAAAGTAACTTATAGCAAATACGTTGTTACTTGTTTAAAACTCCATACAAAGCTAAGTGCGGGACAGATATTTTATGCATTTCATTCATAGATGCATAGAATCATATAATAGTTGAGGCTGGAATGGACCTGTGGAGATTGTCTTGTCCAAATCGCATGCTCAAATATGTTCCCCTTAATGCAACCAAGGATGCTATGGGTCTTTTTTGCTACACAGGCACATTACATTGTTAAGGTGACCAAAGATGTAAACCCCTTTATTCCAAGGAAAATTAATCACCAAGAACTTCTGAAAACCCCAAAGTATACCACAACAGCTTCTTCAGATAACTACATGTACAAGCTTCACACTGGTAAGCGTCAGACATCTTGAAAACAAAAAGGCAACAGGAGTTTGTTTTCAACCCAACAACTAAATTTTGAAGTATTTATAAGAAAAAGGAAACCAAGAAATTTAAAGTTACTCTACAACCCTTTTCTAAATAAGACTAAGAACTATTTCCATATAAATTCCAACAGCTATGTTTTATAGCCCTGGAAACATGAGGAAATCTGAAAAACTGTCAACTGTAATGCCAGACTGAGTGGTTAATCTCTATTATTGCAGTGAACAATTGAGGTGGTTTAACCCAGGTAAACTCCCCACCTGGCCACTACTCACTCACTCCAGGATGGGGGAGAGAACTGGAAAGGCAAAAGCAAGAAGAAAACCAACCTTATAGATTAAGATAAAGATGGTTAATAAGTGAAGCAGAAAAAAAGTTTAAATGTAAAAGTAATCATTCCCACCAGCAGATTGATGCCCAGCCAGTCTATGAGCAATGGCTGCTTTGGAAAAAAACCTCCCAGTTTTATAGCTGAGCATGATGTCACACAGTATGGAAAATCTCTTTGATCAGTTGGGGTCAGCTGTCCCAGCTGAGTCCCCTCCCAATTTCTTGTGCGCCCCCAGCCTACTTGCTGGGAGGGGCTGACCAAAAAACAGAGAACACCTTGATGCTGTGTAAGCACTGTTGAACAATAGCTAAAACACTGGTGGGATTATCACCACTGTTTTGGTCATCAGTCTAAAAGAAAGCACCACACAGACTACGATAAAGAAAATTAACTTCATCCCAGACGAACCCAGTATAGCAATTCAAGATTATCTTGTCTTTATAGTAACAGTCTGGTAACTCTATGTAGCAGTCCCGAAGAAATTTTGAGGATACACAGTGATTATTTGATCTGGATATCTGGGAGCAATTTCTGTAAATTACAGTCTCCAAACTACTCATCTACAAAGAGCTCTCCTCTTTTTTTTTTTTTTTTTTAATATTTTACAGCTTTCCCACTACGCAGCAAAATATCTAACAATTCATTTCATTTTTACCAGTGCTGAACACAATGTGTGTTTCAGAACACAACAGAAATATATTAAATCAGTATAGGAAAAATTCAAACGGAATAGTATGACTTGGCTATTGTTGAGCAGAAATGCTCTGGTTAGCCTTTAATCTGTCCAAAAATAAAGCATGTAACATGAGTTTCTTATCTATTAGATAAGACTTCAGGCATTTCTAAAATACAAACTGAGGTACAATACAGGAATACTTTGGTTAGATTAAGGGCTGAAAGACCATAAGTCACGGTAATAGAGCTTCACACAGACAAATTTCCTCTAATTGAGCTAATTCTAGGTACACCTGAATATCTGAACATTGCACCATTGTAGGTAGCACGGACACAAACATGGGTATACAGCTGATAAATATCAATATACAAAATAAGTTTAATTTTCTCTGTAGTAAAATTAAAAAAAAAAAAAATATTTCTTACCCATTCATAAGAAACAATCCAACACCCACGAGCAATTCCTAGCATAACATTCAAGGTACGACGAGGACTCCCGGTAACTACATGACTTGTTGTTTCACATACATCATCTGAGAACAAAAAGTCTCCAAGTTTATTTACCACCTGAATTATTGTATTTTGCTTCCTAAAAAGAAGAAAAAGAAAAAAACCCATACATTGTTGAATGGATATGCAGATCATAAAAGCATATAACTCAAACTCACCTCCTTTCTTTCCTCACTAATCATTTCTTATCCTTTTCTCACTGAGCCTCTAACTATTTGCTATCTCTAAATTCAGTAGCCTTCCCACAGAGTCCAAACAGACCCTTTTCTGTCATCACCAATCATATCTACTTGCACTTCAAAGCTCTTTTGTCCCCCACATCTGTCCTGTCTGTTTAAATAGAAGCTTTTTGAGTCAGGATTTATCTAACATATTGTTTGTGTACAATGCCTAGTACAACAGAGCTTCATTCTTGGTTGCTTTTGTAGTACTATCAAAAAAGTATTACCAGGAAATGTAAACATTTAGACACGGCACTCTTAAGTGGTTTTCATTAGGAAGCACCAGATTTTCAGCATCTGAATAAAATGCTGTGTCTAAATTTAGAGAGAAGTCTTAAGTTCTGGCTTGCAACCTATACATATGAGCCCATGTTTCAATTAAAAATTCATTTATCCTTAAATACAATTATAATTAAACCTATAAAGTTAAATATAAAATCCAGAATGGCCACCTATAACTGGAATTCTAATTTGAGTTCTCTACATAGCCACACTGAAGCACAGAAATATATCATTAAAACAGACAGATCTTGGTATCACTAGAGAAAAGCTGTTGCATGAGAACAATTTAGTTCTTATTAATGATTATTTTTATAAATCATTATTATAAATGGTCATTAAAGATCTGTAAATGAAGGCGCAGTGCCCTCTCTGCTTCTCCCAGATGACTTGGAAATGCCCACGGCATGCTACTCAAGATAAAACTCAAGATTAAGTACAACCCTTGAACACAGTCACATCTGTCACAATTGTGATCATCTCAGGTAAAACATTTACGTTGATCACTGATATAACGTAAGCGCACTCAGAACATCTCCAGATGCCTCTGGGTTTACTTTCATTCCCACTAAATTTCATTCCACATAAAGTAACTCAGTTAAAACTCCCAAAATACCACAGCTTAAACAAACACTGCTTAGAGGTACTCTAGCAAAACTGCACACAATTCTTCACAGAGAATGCAGCAATCTATTTATCAAGAAGTTTCAAAGAAATAATTGAATATTAAAAACAATGTAGCTAATTAACTTCCCACTTAAGTCAAAAGGTGATATTGTATGTGGAGACACTTAAAAAGAGAAATCATAGAATCATAGAATCGTTATGATTGGAAGAAACCTTTAAGATCATCAAGTTCAACCGTTAACCTAGCACTGCCAAGTTACTACTAAACCATGTCCCGCAGCATCAAATCAAATCAAATCAAACAACTGACCCGATATGGCTTCGACTGGTACTAGAATATTTACTATTCCTTTTTCGTTTTATGAGCTTTTCCTCATCGTAGCCTACAAGTGAATGCTTTTGCAAGCTTGCAACCCATAGGGGCTGGCCCTGTCTAGCCTACAGGCTCAGGGGATGCATTTCCACGCTCTATTTGAACCTTTCCTTAGTTCATTCTTGTGTCTACACAAAATTCCTTACAGTAAGAGGACAAAGTCCTGTTGTACGAGAATTTAATTTAAGATATCTTACAAACTGCAGTGAAAACGCACCAGTTTATACCTCAGTCAGATGCAAATTTACAGCAAAATTTCACTGATTTTATGATTCAGAAAAACAGGCAGCTGCTGGTTGTGAATCAGTGAGCAGCGTTTATTATAACCTGAAAACCTGATGCCATGAAACCACAGAACTCATGAATCTTAAAATTTAAATTCTAATGAACCACTTTTGAGGCTGTAGCTACTGGGTAGAAGAATTGGATTTTGGCCATTGAGTGGTATTTTGGAGGACTATTTTCTGTTCTTTAGCTCTTTCAGAAGCAGTCCCTATCCCTTCTCCCATTTAAAAGTTGATGAATGACTACAATTGTAGACAGCCCAAAGCACAATCTTGATGAAGAAGTTCTGAAGAAAAGCAATTGTTATCAGCAGAAATTCTTATTTAATGAAACAGTAATTGGCTAGTGGGAAAAATCAACTACAAGCAACCTAAAAGAAATAATATATTAATGACCTCTTTCAACAAAAGAACTTTTTCCCAGCTGTGCCAGGATTTGTTCTCCTCTTTTAGGCAGATTTAGGCCTGTTTTCCACTACTCCTAACTGTGCTGTAACTATTATCTTTATCTCCCCCACAATGATCCTGTGTTGCATGACTTGCAAAGTGCATTTTATAGTCTTGGTGTTACTAGCATCCAGTCAAGAAAATTATTAATTCCATTTGCTGTTTCTGACACATATATTAGTACACTTGTTAATAGCTATTGACAACCATTTACAAAGAACTTCTAAAAGGATACGCACTAAGTGCTGTTTCTGAATACTTATATATATGTAACTGTCAAGATTTGATTACTTCAAACCTGAAACAGATTTGTGGTTAGCAGAAATATCTTGAGTTTTGAAAAAGAATTCAAAAAACTGTAAGCAAGTGTAGTATGAAATATGGAATTGTGTTTTTGTTGGATGTTCTTTATGCAGTAAGACTTTTAAGAGAATGATAAGAGCATGCCAGAAAATTATTAACTCTCCCCCAAAATATGCAGTGGCAGCTGCTTCTAATGTTTTGAAACTAAGTGGCTAAAAAGCCTACAACTGATATTTATTCAGCAACTACTTGTATGAAAGAAAACATTTTAAACTGATGTTTCAGATTATGACTTTTTAAATAGAAATAATTAAAATGCATGGGGAAAAAGCTAAGTCTTGGGCTGAAAGTCTGAACCATTTACTACACTACTGCTTTTTACATTTCCTTCAGAAAAATTCGAAACTTGCTTAAGATTTTAGTTTTATTGCTCTGAAGCCCTGTTGAGCTCACCTATGGAACAACTACTTCAGTCTGCACCATAGCAACACATACATACACATACAATGTAGACAGCAACAACATAGGCATGTACGTAGATGTTTCTAACTAGAATACAGAATAAAGTGTTTTAACACACAGCCCAAAGATAAATTTCATTTTGTATAGGCATAAAAAGATTATCAACATTCAAGTTTAAATGGTGTGCTGACTAAAGAGTCAAAATGTTTAATACTTACTCAGAAGACATACTCGTCATAACCAGCGTCCTTGTTGGCTAGAGACATGAAAGAGACAAGAAAACATCAAAAATCTGTGAAGTTTTTCCCTTTGAAAAAAAACTTAAATTAGAAACTGTTCCATTAAAAGGACTAAACTTCTTCATAGTTACAGTATCACCTGGGAAAGAGGCTGTACTAATTAACACATATACTAGAAATATTAAATTTTGAGGGCAAGGAAGGAAGGAATCCCCTTCATCACGTCTGGTATCAATGGATCCAATATAGTAGAAAACAGGAATGGAATTTTTCATTAGTAAAAACAAAAAGCAAAGAATTTCCAGTCTGGAATGCCACAGAAAAAGAGGATAGAATTTGTCTTTTACCTTGGGCTTCTGATCAGATAGAAAGGAAAAGGCAGCTTAACTTCAACAAAGAAAACGTGCAATTTAAAATTATTCCAGTTTCTTCCAAAAGAAAGGCAGAAACTGGCTGACATGCAGCAGAAACAAGAGTATATTTATTGTTAGGTATAATTTTAATTATTTTAATTTGATACTGTAGCTTTTTTTTTTTTTTTGCTGCACAACTTTAGTATTTTAAGTGCAGGCTTTTATGTAAACATTCACTCTTAAACCTTGTCTAGTGAATAAAAGTTGTCTGAGTAACATAACATACAAGGTATACTCAGAGTACTGCAAAACTTAAACCAGCAATTCTGAGACACCTTTCCCCCGCAATACCCCCCATAGCATATGTGCAAAGTAGGAGTGTTTGCCCCACACAGATTTTAAATAAGATTTTTAAGAATTAGTATTGTAGAAGTCAGAAGAGGAAGGAGTATCCTTTGGTCATCAGCAATGACCATGGAAGCCTCCAGCATGCACAAAGGTAGGACAGAACATGAATTTTAGCAGTATCAGAGAAATAAGTAACTGAGCATAACATGGTCATCAAAAAATATATGTAAGAAGAGGTTTTGAAAATCTTAGCTAAGAATTACCTGTAGCTCCACAAACATGCACAAATATGTATACATAAACATTTTACTTTTGTAGAAAAAGTAGATTGACTGATTTTATACAATGATTTCAAACAACTAATTTTCAAAATCAATATATGAAATTCAAATTATTTCGCTAGATAACTACTGCTCCATAAGAAATAATCACTCCCTTTTCTGTCCCCCCAGTATATTACCACAACCACAAGCAGTAAGCTCCCAAAGTCTCTGCTAAAATTCAGTTTCCTTTGAGTAATGTATTGAGCTGGGACCATAAAAATATTTTTAATTGGATTACGGCTGGTAGCATAGGCCAAAGACTACTTGAGGGCAACTCATTTTACCCAGTAATGAATCACAGAACAGAAGAGAGAACATACTCTGATGCAACTCCATCTGTTCTCTCTTATCAGTACAGAACTGCTCTCCATTAAGTGTTCAAGCAATTCATCACATTTGAGAATGGAGTTCCTCAGAATTATCTCTGTAGACTAATAGACTGTAGACTAATAGTGTGCACCATGACTATATAGGTATTCATTATATGAACAATCTTTGCACAAATAAAACATAATTTAGATACCATTGACAAGCTACATGTTAAAGATAACATAAGAAGTAATCTTTTCAACATACACATGATAATTTCATTCTGTGGTTGGGTAAATTTGAAAACCATAAAATCCAGATACTATTTAAGTCTTCAGAAGCAACAGGTAGCACATTCAATAATTCTTTATCTCATGATAAACATGCACTCAGACAATATTATGTAAGCTATACAATACTTCTGAACTGAAAATATATAAAATGTGAAAATGTAAAACCAATCAATAATAGAATGGAATAAAGCTTCAAATGAAGAAAGGATGAATCTCTTACATTGAAATATTTCTTTGAGAGAAATTCTACGTAGTATTTTTGGAAATGTAAGTTTCCAAATTCTAACTTGTTGCCAGCAATACTGTTGATGTCTCTACCCTACTGTTAGCCTGACAATTGAAGAGAAGATAATATGCACTTATCTGTAATCAAAATTTCTTGTGTTCTTAGCCAAAAGACTTTGTACTGCATTACTTTCACCTCCAAATAAACAGTCACATTTAATTGCTCTTGGAAGTTCCACGAACTTCACAGCTTCAATTCCACATTTGAGTTTTATACTCAAAGGATTTGAGCAAAAATAATAACAATGCAACAATATATATTAAATATATCTATCACCACATTAATATTATTAGTATTAAATATTAAATAATATGAAGTCAAAATTTTAAGTACATACACTCAAGAAGACATCTAACAAGACACTGAGTGATAGTTCTTGTGGCAGAAGGACTGCAATATTAGGCACCATACTGCAAAGGTTAGGTCAGATGACTGAAATCAGACATGGGGCCACATTACACAATTGTGAAGACATACCTCATACTGTCTTAATACACGTTGTTGGATTGGCATAAACTCCTGAACATTGAAGGACCCTGGCATCTGACAGCCTGGGAAGGCACAAAACATGGTTTAAAGCAAGGTTTTACTCTTCTCTGTCCAATCTTTCTGGGCTCAAAACATCATCTATGTCAAATATGATTGATGCTTCAGCATGGTCATGATGTTCTCCTTCAGTATCTGAAGCCAAGCCAAGCTGTCATCAGAAGCAAGCTCTTTGGCTAAAAGTCTGGAGTTAAATCCCCACAAAATAATTGTGCTAAGTTCTTGGGGCCCTTGTATAATACGAGCTCTGAAATCAGATGTGCCTGTTTAGAATGTGCAGAAAAATACCCATCCTTACAACTTTTTATAAATGAAATGTCATGGAAGTATTACTAATCAGACCACTACTTTTGCCAAACTTGGGTTAAAAAAACCCAAAGCATTAATATAAACCAAGGCCAGAGCAGCTTGATATCCTGCAGCTGCTTCTTCAGCTTCAGAGCTGAAATGTTTGTTAACAGTTCCTTAATACCTTTTCTATAGGGAAGTGAAAATACTGGATCCACACAAATTCGGAGACCTGCAGCCTGTCCTGACATTACCCTGCAAAGTCAACTTTTGATTTGTACCTTTTATGCTACAACACAGAGCATATAAGATGGTATGGTCAGTATTCTGGGCAAGTGTTCTGCCAGTGCACCTCAAAGCAATCCAAAGACTCAAGAATGCAGAAGAATGCATACAAAAGGTAGAAATAGGAATAAATTTAATTTCTTTCAAAACTATTATTTCATCTTCATTCAGAACTGCATATTTTTGCAAGTTAGAGGTCATTCGCTAAGCAGACAACATTTTGTTTTATTGCTTCAGTAAGACAAGCAGTCCTCTTTAATTACAGTTACCAAGCAGAAAACTTATTCAAACTATGTTTTAATTTTTGGTTGTACATTTTTCAATTGCTTCCCCCCCCTTGCTACACAATTTTTCTTCTATGCTCTTTGTGTCTGTTTTATTTTACATGTTGCTTTTATTGCAAAAAAATTTTTTGAGCTAGCATTTTTTTTTCTGACCAGCAAAAAGACATCTGCTGAGCATCATTATGAGTTCTAATACACATCTGTAGCAGGATTATTATTAATAAAACAGTGGAAAAGGTGCTATTGAGCTAACTGGCCCCTTTATTTATCATTAATCTCAGAATCCTGAAGAGCTGCATATCTGTACTCTAAATCAGAACACATTTCTGTCTGAATTATTTTTTAGGTCTGGAATACAGGCTGTATTATAAACGACATGCTTGAGCTTTCCTTTATATATTTCTTAGGACCACAGTTGCATTAAGTATTTCTTTAGAGTCTGCCAATAACAAGATTTTTCTAAGTCATCTGAAATATAAAACATGCATTTCAGTAGCTCAAAAGAAATAGTATTTGTAAATCTTCCCAGTACTTTAAAAGATGATGTGATGCTTCCTGTATGTTAACTGACCTATATCACAAAAGATGCATTCAACCTCAAAATGTATTTTCCTTCTTCTAAGTTTGAGCAGGTGTTTCTTGGAGCTGAAGGACAATATGAGAAAAGCCCTGTTTTTGTACAACCTGCTTTTCAAGAAAAAAATTCAAATTTTGTTTCCTTAAGAATGTCACAATTTGTTTTTCATAGGTGACATATGAATTAAAATGTGACCATAAAATATGTTTTTCCAGTTCTCAAAAATAAAGTGCTTTCACGATAATAATTGACTTAGCAGGAACGGTTTTGCATTTGTGACTGGTTAAATTCCAGCCTAAGTAAATTAGATCTCATTTTGTCTTCAGGTGAAGAACGCAGGCCTTTGTTTTTTTTCAAGAAAGGATTTCAACCAATAAATGCTACTTTTGAATTGTGTATTACTTAGTCCAAATGCTCCTCTTATGCCTTAAAGTCGACTGAAGTTCTGAAAGAAATAAGCTTCAGTGTACTCTCAATCTTAGATGTATATTGTGATGGAGTAAAAAAAGACCTTCACCTTCAGGACTCACCGAGGTACTTATCCGATGTGGTTTAGTCAATATACCAGCAATAAAGGACTTTTAGAAAGGGGCTGGGTGGGAGGCAGGGGAAAGAAGTGCATGTACATTCAAATAAAGTGTACAAGATTATTATGCTATCTGGTTTGTACTCTTCCAGTCCCTTTTTTATCTGGCTATTGTAGGTCCATTCGATAGTTCTGAAATTGGTTCAGAACTCATATACTCACTTTTGATCTTTACAGCTGTATTTCAGAAGTAACAAACTTTAGTCCTACTAATACATGAGCCAAAAAACACAACCATGTGAAGCATGGGTATATTCAAGAATCAGGTTAATTTCACTCTACTTTTATCTAGGAAGGTTGTAGTGAGGATCCAAAACTTTCAGGGTGTTTTTAGAAACAATCTATAAATCGTGCTACATGAATTTATTCTATTCAAGTAATTGTGGCTCATAGCTGAAAGTAATTGGTAATTGTAATGAATTATTACTATTCAGTAGTTTTAAACAGCAATTATTCAAAGCTATAATTTACTTTCTGGCTGTCCTTTCTCCACTTATCAGTCCTTTGATACTGATATTTTCCCAGTTTCCTCTGGCTGCAAACTCAGTTTCAACTGTAATTTCCTGACCAAATATAGGCCCTCTGCTTTGGTCCTAGGAAGATATGAAAAATGCACCCATCCTAACTAAATCAATACTAACATGGGGAAAGATGAAAAAAATAAAGCTATAACAAGACAGAAAAATAAGATGACATCACTGGTGCTTGGGCATCAGCTTTCCTTCACAGACAAAGATGAGAAATCCTGTAATCACAGACATAGGAACACCTAGAACTTCTGTTGCCAAGATTAAGGATGATGAATAGCTTCAGACTTTTCAGACTAGCAGTGTCACAGTTTACAACTTCCTGACATTTTCAGTTTTTTCCATGCAACCATAATAGCTAACACCTATGTTAAAAAAAAAATAAAAACAAAAAATCAGCCATGGAAGATATAAAACTGCAAGGGACAGCTTTCACAGCATTCTGCAGCAGGTTTGTCTGGCTGTGATCATTAGCAAAACTAGAGACTGACTTTTTCTGGTAGGACAGACAAAGATTAAAGGGAGAGCAGATGCTCCTTCCCATCCCTTTGACTGCAATCAAAAATTTCAGAGTCAATCAATATGACATGAAAAAAGCCAACAAGCACGATTACAATTTCTGCAAGCATAGGCAGCAGTGATTCCCATTCTGATGGGAAGCCCAAGCCTTTCCAACAGGTACAAATTAGGGTCTGGCTTCCCAGTCAGCATTGCTCAGGAAAAGAAGCAGCCCAGTTCTCAACTGTCTTTTCCTAGGAAAGTTTCACCTCTAGACCATATAATGTGAAAACTGAGGAGACAGAGAGGATGAGACTGCCAATGTGACAGAAGTGAAGTTCAAGAAGTGGGATGCTAAGGGGAGGAAAAGGAATCTAAACTATAAAATAGCTAACAGAACATGAAAGCTTAGGTGAAGGACAGACACTCCCTCACCCCAAAAAAGTCACAAGACGGGAGAAAGAGGAACAAGGGCTATCATGGGGCAACACTATGCTACAGAGAAAATTCATACATGGAAGCAGAAACATTTTAAAGACCACACTAAGGCATAAATTAATTCTGCCATTAGCACCAAATACTGTCCAATGTTTACTCACCTTCCCAAATGATCTGTGAGAAAGTCAGGCACAGTTTGTTTGTTTGTTTGTTTGTTTTTCCTGCTGAAAACCTTCACCTAGGTTAACAAAAATAGTTCATACCCTTTCAACAAAAAATTAAGCATGATGTAGGAGTGAATCTCTCTCATCTCCCAAAAAGTCAAGGCTGGATTTACATTAGGTTCATGTTAAGATACAAGACTGTAAACTTAGTAAATAGCCTGCTGACATGATTATAACCCACTTGTTTCAGATAGACAGCAACCTGAGTTAAAGCTTTACTGTCTCTAGAAAATGTGCTAAACAACTGAACAATACTTATTGAAGGCTTTGAGGTGCAACAGCAATATTATGAAGGGTAGAATAACTAAAATAAAACCTACATTTTTTTTTTAATTTTTAGGATCTTGAAGGATTGAATTAATCATACATGCACACAATTCTTTCAAAAAAAGGGTTTTTGTAGTGTGTACTTATATCAACAGCCACTTTTTTCAGCATTTCTGATTCTTTATACTAGTAGGATGTAGTACATCTATTAAGGAATAATGTGCACGATTTTTTCCTATTTAACTGATTACATATTTATATTCCTGTACCATGCAGACTTCTTTGTGAGCTCATAATTCTATTCAACAAAGATCACACCACTAATCCATAAAATGTTTAATTTCAATGTAGAAAAGAATGGTGGTATTTGTTAAATTATTAAGAAAAGTGTTAATGAAGACATATCAAATGCTGATGAAACGGAGTTTATGAAGCCTTTTGTTCAGATTGATTTACAACAACTTTCAAGAGCTGTGAGGCTATGATTTAGAAAGCAGCTCTATGAACTAAAGGATTTCCGGCCTATAGAGTCATGCCAGATACCAGTAGGTTTATGTAGGGCGTTCATTTTTCCAAGAGTTAAATTTCCCAAAAAGAGAGGATCTAACCAGCAGTCGCTTTTCCTCCTGGTGGTTTCTGATGCCAAGAAGGAAAATACTTTCAATTTTACACTGATTCTTTGCCAAACCAGCTGCAGTCCAATGGATTATTTGGTTTTCTGGCACGACAGTTATTACCTTAGTGTTTCACAAATGTAACCATGTACCCCAAAACTAGAAAAAATTGTGTTTTACCAATAACGAGAGTTACATTACAGCATACATAGACATTTTCAGCAGTGAGGTGTGCATATCCCAAGCACGGACTGTATGCTCTCACTTCTTCCACAATGTTTATGCGCTGCTCCCCTCACGCTCTAAGCCAGAAAGAGGTGCATCTGTATCTCGCACCCAAGCTTCCCTTCCACCATTATCCAAATCTGTTCTGGAAGCCCTCAACTCGTTGTGGAAGCAGCATGGGGGACAAATTCACTAGCTGGACGAAGTCCAGAACCAGAACTGTCTTACAAAGGTTGAGTGAAAATAATCGTGAGATTAAACATACAGCAGGATTTATAAAACTGTCTCAAACCATAGTATACAAATATTTTTAAAGAAAAGTATGGAGATGGTATAGATGTACTCCAAATAACTTAATGTCCTGGTTTGATGTCCCAGGGACACTTGCCTAAACCACGACCCTTGGGATTAGGATTTTCTTCTTGGTGCTTGTCCCTATCTACTGTTCACCATAGATAGGTCTCGAGCAGTTTCCTACTTGCCTAAAGGTAATAACAAAGAATATGTTCTGACTTTACATAAGACCTCATAAAAAGTCTCCGGACCAAAAATCACCATACCTACCAATCTTCTGGGAAAAAAAAAAAAAAAACAAAACAAAGCAAATAACAAAATAAAACAAACCACCAAAAAACCCTACCAAAACCAAAAAAGTGGAGGTTTTTTTTTCTTAATTCTATGTATACAAAAACCAAAATGCTCCATAAACTTAAGCCACTATTTCTTTAATAAGGTTCCAAAAAGAACCAAAATGTTACTTTGTTGACTGAACAGAAATTTAGTGATGATTTTTTTATAAAAACTTGGGCAGATTCAGCTCCTGGGTCTTAACTACACTGCCTTCTAAGATGACAAACTGCAAAGTCAACCACCTGCTACATCACTGTCACAGCGCGTTTCCAGTGTTCCAAGCAGCTGCAAGTGTCCCTGGAACAACAGGAAACACCCTAAAATTAGAGTTGAGAGGAGGCTGTGCCTTTTGCCATAGAAAGGTATTGACTTGAAAAGACACTTTTTTCAGGTTAAGAAATAGACCATAGCACTTCAATAGGTAGTCCAGAATAGCTAGCATGAAACCAATCATAAATAGAATGATTTCTTGGGACCTAAGACCATAAGTCAGCCCACTAGGTCCACCTACAGAAGGTTTTCCTGGCAGGAATGGTAGCATCCCTAAGTGGTGGTAACAAAGCTGTTGCCATTAGGACATGGCACAAAGCATGCACCGTAAGGTGCAGCAGCAGGTACCAAGAGTATGGCTTCTGTTCTGGAAGCCCTCAACTCGTTGTGGAAGCAGCATGGGGGGACAAATTCACTAGCTGGACGAAGTCCAGAACCAGAACTGTCTTACAAAGGTTGAGTGAAAATAATCGTGAGATTAAACATACAGCAGGATTTATAAAACTGTCTCAAACCATAGGATACAAAGGCATCCTTTACAGTGCTATCATCTGAAAAGTTTGAGCATGACCAGTAAGTACGAAGTCACAGGCACTATTTTGAAACTGTGCTTTTCAAATATTTAATAAGAATATTTTTCAGTGATTTTAGCCATCTCATATTAGCCTTGCTGATACTGTTTTTCCTATACATCACTCTTAGAGCATTCAGTATTTTTTAAATCCATTATGCCAATATGAAGTTCTTAGAATTTTTCATTACTTAATTTTATACCAAAAGAAAGAAGTATTTTATCAAATGAGTATCTGCATATTCCACTTATATGAAACAAATACTAACAGTACTTATCAATATGACATTTTGTTCTCAAATGCCAATATTTTTACAAAACCTGGACATTTGGAACAAAAACTTACCACAGCTAGTTTGGGTATAGCAATAGCATAAGCTGTGTCTTGCCAGTAAAAACAAACTTTCTTCTTGGATTTCAATGCCCTATTCAGTGGCATATTTCAGGCACTCCAAGGAAGAAAATTTTCTGCGGTGATGTACAACATTAGATCCTTTTATCACTAGACACTTTCAAAGTTACTTGTCCTACAATGTAGTCTGCTCAAAAGCTTCTTTCCCAACAACTTCTTTCTTCAACTTTATGTTGAGTCAGCTGGATAACTACAGTTTAACAATAATCAACTATTCAGTTGTCATCAGCTAGAGTTGGTCAGACGCTTTCAGGGTTACTTCACGTAAGATGAAACATCTTGTGAAAAAGAAACATTCTAGGTTCAAATCAGATACGGATAAAAAAAAACCCACAGCACCAGACATTTCATAGAATCATAGAATCAGTGAGGTTGGAAGGGACCTTTAAGATCATCAAGTCCAACCATTAACCTACCCTGATAAAAACACCACCACTCCTAAACCATGTCCCTAAGCACCTCATCTACCCTTTTCTTAAACACCTCCAGGGATGGTGAATCCACCACCTCCCTGGGCAGCTTATTCCAATGTTTAATAACCCCTTCAGTGAAAAAATGCTTCCTAATATCCAATCTAAACCTGCCCTGACATAACTTGAACCCATTTCCTCTTGTCCTATCACTTGTCGCCAGGGAGAAGAGGTCAGCTCCCATCTCTCTAAAACCTCCTTTCAGGTAGTTGTAGAGGGTGATAAGGTCTCCCCTCAGCCTCCTCTTCTCCAGGCTAAACAACCCCAGATCCCTCAGTCGTTCCTCATAAGGTTTGTCCTCCAGACCCTTCACCAGCTTTGTAGCCCTTCTCTGGACACGCTCCAACACCTCAATGTCCTTCTTGTAGTGAGGGGCCCAAAACTGAACACAGTACTCGAGGTGAGGCCTCACCAGTGCCGAGTACAGGGGGATGATTACTTCCCTAGTCCGGCTCACCACACTATTCCTGATGCAGGCCAGGATGGCGTTGGCCTTCTTGGCTGCCTGGGCACACTGCTGGCTCATGCTCAGCCGGCTGTCCACCAACACCCCCAGGTCCTTTTCTGCCAGGCAGCTTTCGAGCCACTCCGCCCCCAGTCTGTAGGACTGTGCAGGACCCGACACTTGGCCTTGTTGAACCTCATACCATTGGCCTCAGCCCATCTGTCCAGCCTGTCCAGATCCCTCTGCAGAGCCAATCTACCCTCAAGCAGATCAACACGCCCCCCTAGTTTAGTGTCGTCTGCGAACTTACTGAGGGTGCATTCGATCCCCTCATCCAGATCGTTGATAAAGATATTAAAGAGAACGGGCCCCAGCACCGATCCCTGGGGGACACCACTCGTCACTGGACACCAACTGGATTTAACTCCATTTACCACCACTCTCTGGACACGGCCATCCAGCCAGTTTTTTACCCAACGAAGAGTATACCTGTCCAGGCCATGAGCAGCCAGTTTCTCCAGGAGAATGCTATGGGAAACGGTGTCAAAAGCCTTGCAAAAATCCAGGTAGATAACATCCACAGCTTTTCCCTCGTCCACCAAGTGGGTCACCTTGTCATAGAAGGAGATCAGGTTTGACAGGCATGACCTGCCTTTCACAAAGCCATGCTGACTGGGCCTGATCACCCTGTTCTCTTGCATGTGCCGTGTGATGGCACTGAGGATGATCTGCTCCATGACCTTCCCAGGCACCGATGTCAGACTGACTGGCCTGTAGTTCCCTGGATCCTCCTTCCGGCCCTTCTTATGGATGGGCGTCACATTTGCCAACCTCCAGTCAGCTGGGATCTCCCCGGTTATCCAGGACTGTTCATAAATGATGCACAGTGGGCCGGTGAGCACTTCCGCCAGCTCCCTCAGCACCCTTGGATGGATCCCATCCGGCCCCATAGACTTGTGCACCTCCAGGTGCTGAAGCAGGTCCCTCACCATTTCCCTTTGGACTACAGGGGCTTCACTCTGCTCCCCATCCCTGTATTCTAGCTCAGGGGTCGGAGAATTCAAGGAACAACTGGTCCTACTGCTGAAGACTGAGGCAAAGACGGCATTAAGTACCTCAGCCTTTTCCTCATCCTTGGTTACTATGTTACCAGCCCCATCTACTAGAGGACAGATATTATCCTTGGTCCTCTTTTTATCGCTAATATATTTATAGAAACTTTTTTTGTTGTCCTTGACAACAGAAGCCAGGTTTAGCTCTAGCTGAGCTTTGGCCCTTCTGATTTTTTCCCTACATCGCTTTACTACCTCTTTGTAATCCTCCTGGATGGCCTGCCCTTCCTTCCAAAGGCCGTATATCCTCTTTTTTTCCCTAAGCTGCAACACTAGCTCCCTGCTTAGCCAGGCCGGTCTTTTTCCCCGACGGCTTGTCTTACGGCACACGGGGACAGCCTGCTCCTGCGCCTTTAGGACTTCCGTCTTGAAAGACATCCAGGCTTCCTGGGCTCCTTTGCCCTGGAGGACTGCCTCCCAGGGGACTTTGTCAACCAGGCTCCTGAAGAGCCCAAAGTCCGCTTTCCGGAAGTCCAAGGTGGCAGTTCTGCTGACCCCCTTCCTTGCTTCTCCCAGAATTGAAAACTCTATCATTTCATGGTCACTGTTGCCAAGACGGCCTCCGACCATCACATCCCCCACAAGACCTTCCCTGTTTACAAACAACAGATCCAGCAGGGCACCTTCCCTAGTTGGCTCTTTCACTAGTTGTGTTAAGAAGTTATCCCCAGTACCTTCCAGGAACTTTCTAGACTGTTCCCTCCCTGCTGTATTGTATTCCCAGCAGATGTCCGGCAAATTGAAGTCTCCCACGAGGACTAGAGCTCGCGATCTTGAGACTTCTCCCAGCCGTTTATAGAATATTTCATCTGCCAATAGCATAAAAGTTTCTCAATGGTACCATGCAAGCACTCTTATAATTTGTAGCTTCAGTCACTTGTCTCATCTTTACACCCGAAACAATCAATTTGAATAATTTTCAATGACCACTTGTGTACCACCCCCATTAAATCAAGTATTTTCCCCAGATCATAAACGTGTACCTAGTTTCAGTTTCTTCACTGTTAACTGTAAATAAGCTTGCATGCTTCCACCTTGTCTAATTCACACTAGTTTACTGTTCATTTGAAGCTGGAAGTCAGTAACATTTCAAGTATCAGTGTTTAAAATATGTACTTATTCAAAGCAACTACAAAATCAAAATTGGAAGGATATTAAAATTTGTTTTGCCACAAATAAAATATTTTTAAAAAGGAATTTGATAACAGGATCTAACAATGGCCTGCTTCACACTAATTGTTCCACAGCATAAGCTTAGATACTTTGTAAAAGTTTCCTCTTCTCTCAAAAATCTCAACTTCAGTGTTGATAACTTTACCTTCACCCAAATCCAAGAGCTACAGAAATACAAGCCAAGATGAATCTGTTTGAAAACAAAACTGAAGAAATTTCAGTTATGTCCATACTGTCTTCTCTATGAAAATATGGTTTTAATTATCCCTCATGATGGTTAACTTTTTTTCACATAGTTGAAGAGTTTGTTCTATTCACTCAGAAGACAGTATTTTAAGGGTTTTTTTGATTGTAAAATTTACTCCAATTGCATTTCTAGTGATGTGATACCGTTAGATCCTTTAAAAGATACCTATCACCTCTCATATCCTTCTAAAAATATGAAACAAATTTTTACTTGAATAAAAATGTCAGTTAACTGGTTATTCATAATGACTCTTCCTCTGATCTATTTAAAGTACAAAATGTTTACATTTATGACATGTAACAAGTGTTGGAATAAATGTAAACATTTTTGTGACATTAAGCAATGAAATGAGCACTCAACCCTCATACCAACACATTAATGCCACTGTAACTAAATTTGTTTGAATACATTTTTGGCTTTATGATTTTTAGCTATATCACTTCGTCCTTCCTGTGCAAAGCAACAAAGAACTATGTATTTAATTCCATGGAATAATTGAAAAATGCATCACAACACATAAAAGGTTTATTTTATCCCTGCAATCCAGTATCATCAACTTAGATTTCTAGACCAGGGAAGCCACCTGCTGACATTCATAGGAATTAATCCACATACACAAGAAGGGCCGGAAGGAAGATCTGGCGAACTACAGGCCTCAGTCTGATGCCGGTGCCTGGGAAGGTTATGGAACAGATCATCTTGATTGCCATCATGCAGCACATGCAGGACAACCAGGTCATCAGGCCCAGTCAGCATGGGTTCATTAAAGGCTGGTCCTGCTTGACAAACCCAATCTCCTTCTATGACAAGATGACCTGCTTAGTGGATGAGGGAAAGGCTGTGGAAGCTGTCTACCTAGACTGTAGTAAAGCCTTCAATACCATTTCCCACAGCATTCTCCTGGACAAACTGGCTGCTCATGGCTTGGATGGGTGTACTCTTCATAGGGTAAAAAAACTGGCTGAAAGGCCGGGCTCAAAGAGTGGTTGGTGAACGGAGTTAAATCCAGTTGGGGGCCGGTCACGAGCAGTGTTCCCCAGGGATCAGTATTATAGCCAATTCTCTTTAATATCTTTATCAACAACCTGGACGAGGGGATCGACTGCACCCTCAGTAAGTTTGCAGATGACACCAAGTTGGGTGGGAGTGTTGATCTGCTTGAGAGTAGGATGGGTCTACAGAGAGATCTGGACAGGTTGGACCAATAGCCCAAGGCCAATGGTATGAGGTTCAACAAGGCCAAGTGCTGGGTCCTGCGCTTGAGTCACAACAACCCCATGCAGTGCTACAGGCTTTGGGAAAAGTGGCTGGAAAGCTGCCTGGCAGAAAAGGACCTGGGGGTGTTGGTGGACAGCCGGCTGAATATGAGCCAGCAGTGTGCCCATGTGACCAATACGGTCAACAGCATCCTGGCCTGTATCAGGAATAGTGTGGCCAGCAGAACTAGGGAGGTGATCTGTACTCGGCACTGGTGAGGCCCCACCTCAAATACAGTGTTCAATTTTGGGCCCCTCACTACAAGAAAGACATTGAGGTGCTGGAGCATGTCCAGAGAAGGGCAACAAAGTTGGTGAGGGGTCTAGAGCACAAGTCTTATGAGGAATGGCTGAGAGAACTCAGGTTGTTTAGTCTGGAGAAAAGGAGGCTTAGGGGAGACCTTATCACTCTCTACAACTACCTGAAAGGAGGTTGTAGCGAGGTGGGTGTCAGTCTCTTCTCCCAAGTAACAAGTGATAGGACAAGAGGAAATGGCCTCAAGTTATGCCAGGGGAGGTTTAGATTGAATGTTGGGAAAAATTTCTTCACCAAAAGGTTTCTCAAACATTGGAACAGGCTGCCCAGGGAAGAGTTGGAATCAACATCCCTAGAGGTATTTAAAAGATGGGTAGTTGTGGTGCTTAGGGACATGGTTCAGTGGTGGTTTTGGCAGTATTAGGTTGATGGTTGGACTTGATGATCTTATAGGTCCCTTCCAATCTGGACAATTCCATGATTAATCCTTGCCAGCTGTGCATGAGAAGAATCTGGAACTATCCTCAATTATGGGTTGTCATGTCTCAAAACCAAGAATTTCAAACCTATACCCCAGTTTTATAAATCTACCTTTATGCAGTACATTTGAATATGTACAACACACCAAAACTCCAGGGTTTTTTTTTTTGGGGTGGTGGCGTTTTAAAATCAAAAACTTGATCCTGGTGCTATTAAAAATTCCTGAAAAATCTTACTTGTCTTCCCCCTACATGCCTGCAGCTGTCGTTATAAACTGCTCTGTCTTCAAGGTTTTTGTTAGTTGACAGTACAATTTTAGATAACTGATTAGAAGTCTACCATATTAAGAGTACAATAAGCATGCTTATATAAATAGTATAGATAAAGAAAGAAAATATGAGTACTTTTAACCTAAAATTGTGATATAAATGTACCTTAACAAAGTCATTCTTTATTTTAACTTCAGCTAAATCAATATACAAGAAACTCAACCTGCATGAGGTTTTGAAGAAAACAAATGCATAACACAGCAGCACAGCAGAGAAATGCCAAATCGACAGCTTGATTTATATTAAAGAAACTACAAATGACAAATTGAAATAACCATGGAGGTAAACAATGTTAACACTTATGCCTGGTCTTAATTCCTACAGATATTTTTGTATGGCTTTTTAAAAATACCATAACATAGTGAAATCCAAATGCCTACTGACATGCCTTCACCATAGCGAATGAGTTATAATTGTAGTGTTCATTGCAGTAGACAATGTGAATGAGTTACAACTAAAGTACTCTAAAAATTTTCAATTCATACATTGTCCAGGAATTATATTCAGTAAACACCTAAAATATTTTTAAAGGGGTATTAGATTTCAAACTCTTTTTCTATGACAAAAAACTTAACTGCTATTTACATTGCTTCCCAAATGAAGAGACTTACAGCTAAGTAATGAATTTAACAGACTACACTTACAACAGATTCCCAGAACACCAGCAATATGATCTGAAGCCTCATATTGGTACTATTCACTACAAAAATGTATACACTCTACAATGATCATAATTTAAAGTTTTTTTTTTTTTAATTTATTTTTAAATATAAAAGGCCTAGAAATTCACATAGTCACATTTCTGGAAACATTAGTCCATTAAAATAGCTAGGAAATGCCATTTCTTTTGCACTTGTATTTTTAACATAAACTTTAAGGTTTAAATAAACATTAGAAAATTCTTCACAATACTATGATTCAATGAATTTTTTTAAAAAAAAAATGTGCTATTTCTCTCATACACTTTTTGCTTTGGGCAAAGGAAACAAATTTTCTAACTTATCTTCACTTTCACTTTGCCAAACATTAGCAAAATGTTGCAATGTTTAAGCTGCAGCCATTGAAAAAAGTGTTTATCAAAAATTTATATAATGTTTGGTTGTTTTTAAAAAGCTTCAAGAACATGTTGTGACTGGTACTAGAGAAGCTTTGCAACTTAATTCTTTAAAAAAATTTAGATAGTTTGATTTTGTTCAAAACAATATGCTCTTAAAATTGCTTCACTAAATTTCCTAGGGATCTCCAACATTGGCTTTATATATTTTGCATGTATGCATGCATACAAACATTGGAAAATAGATCTTAGAAAGACATATTCATAAAAATTTAATATATACTAACAGACAATGGCTCAAGGAAAAGATGCAGTAAAATTTTTCAGTGCAAGTCTGGTTGCCAGACTGGTTAAATCACATAAAAATCTTTTTGTGAAGTTCTTTTTATGTTTCAATCAAAAAAAACACCCCAACATTGTCTCTATATCAATTTGCACAGCCATACTGCAACTGGAAACCTTTAAAACTATAAAAAAACTCCAAAAACATTCATGACACGAAAGAAAGTATGCACTGCTATGTTATTGACATTTGAGTCCAACTGTATTATCAACTGGCTGTAACGGACAGATGAAGGGAGCCATTTTTAAAAACACTGAACAGGAATTTTCTCCATCTACTACTTAGCTTTGGCTACTGAAACACCTCACAGAGCATGCTTTGCAAAAGAAAGCTTAGCAGAGACCAAGCAGAACCATTCAAAGACATCACCTTTGACTGCAAGGCCAATATTTGGCCCCTGGACTGAAAAAGTGGAACATTAAAAAAGAACTTCGTATTCTTTTTTGTTTCTTGTCAGTATGTAACAGTTATGTTGAGATCTTTTCTTAAGAGAAATGAAATCAAAACTAGTACTATTGCATAATGCTCTTGTAGCATAATTATACAGGAGAAGGAATCAGTACCACAAATCTGGTAAATCTCCAGGCACCGTTTCTGCAAATAGCCTTAGGTAGAGCCACTGACTGCGGATATACATTTAGCAGCTTTAGTCAGATTTCTGTGGCAGGAAACGAAATTGTTCTGGAGAGGTGATTTTGCCTAAAAAGTACACTTATAATGTTTCTATATGACATGGATCTAGAGTGGAGTTGATTTATACATTCTACATAATACCTAGTTATTAGTTATACAAATAATATATATTTAGGAAAAGAAAGTGAACAAATACTTAGAAAAAGTCACAAGCAGTAAGATGCAGGCAACAAGTCAAATAATAATTTTAACCCAGAGAAGATCGCTGGTCCATGGGATTAATATTGAATCTTCAGGATGTTTAAATGGTTGAGCAGCCTAGTAATTGCACCTGCTCAGAACTTTTCATTAACAACGATCGAAATCTGTGATCGATCTCTCTGAAACTTCACCAATAGCTACCAAGGAAACATCTGTCAAATCTCTTTCATATAATGTTACGTCAGACATCTTTTCATGCTTTAGAACTTACCATTCTCAAAACAATTTATTGCTAATTTTAATTGTATGACTTCCTAATAAAAATAATTACTTATTTTCCTTATCAGTTTTATGTTTACTTAGAACAAAACTTTTATAAGGGAAGAACACCTTAAAAAATTCAGTGCCAACCCAATCCTCTCACCTGTCTTTTTTTTTGCATCCAAATTGAGCTCAAATAGTAAGTTAAGAAATTTAGCTTTAGAAGAAATCACTGCATCTTTATCCTGAAGAAAGATCTACTGGGGATAACCCACTCTAAAACAAACAAAACCCCCTACCCCATTTAGTAACTCCTCCAAAAAATGATAGGCATCTTTTCAGGTTACTTCAGCGGCTTTTCAACTAAAATATCTTGAGCTGGCTTACCAACCTCCTTTACGTCAACTTGGCAGGACTTGGCCACCACAAATTACCAGAAATCAGAGTTCCATGGTTATACATATTGTCTTTGAAGACCATTTGCATAACATTTCAAGGAAAGTAAGACTCAGAAAAGTTTTTAAGTTGATAGTGCATAAAGAATGTATTTCTTTTTTGTACATACAAAGGCACTTGGTGATTCTCCAAGAAAAAGAAAGATCTTAAAAAATACGTCCAGTTAAACTGACCTTTCGGAGTCTTCTAGTTTTTCTTAACCCCCCATTGTGCTTATTCTTTTTTTCGTTAAAAACTTTGCAAGAGCCATCAGTAACATGACAATCTGAAACTTCATTTTCATCACCTAGAAACCAAGTGTATTAAAAATTTAGAAACTTGAAATGAAAAATCCAATCTTGTTAAATGAAACCACCACCAATTATTTCATCGTAGCACGAGCTACGAACAATTAAGATACAATTAAGAGTTAGTAATTTGTACCAGTTATTTTTCCACTGTATTTCAGTTATGGAAAAAAGAGTGACATTCAAATTTCTGAATTCATCTTTCAGTATCTGATCTTGTAAATAAACTAGTTGTAGAACTCCCGATATCCAATACAACCGCAAGCAGACAATCAGCTAATTTGCTTTCTATTTATTACAAAATTTGCAGTTTCTCTGAACACAGAGTTGTTTTGAGAGTTTGAAGCAGCGGTGGCTACAGTTTTCCTTTGTTATTGAAATGTCAATGCTTTCAGTACACACTGCATTTATCTCAAATGACCTGAAGGTCTGAAACATGTTTTCAAACAACACTTTGCAAGCAAATCTAGTAAGCTGTTCGCAGGCAAGGATTGCAGGCGCATGCAGTTTATCAGTGTAATTATCTAGAAAAAGGCACCATCCATAAGAACGTACTCTAGTTTAGCTGCCAAAAAGCAGTATTTTTCACCACCTATTTTGAGTATTAACATATATTTAATTCTTCAACACGGTCAGGGTGACTTTTATAAGCATTAAATAATAAACTTTTGAATAATTTGAGAAATTATGTGGCTTGCATAAGATGAAAAACTTTGATCTATCTTTCGATCAATGAAGTTTTCATTACTGAAAATTTAAGCAGATAATTTTTCCCAAATTTAATTCAATGGAGTCTACTTCAGGACATTTGTAAATTTTTCATTTCAAAGAAATGCATGAGACCAGTTACAGTTTAATAACTAGTGGCCTAAAAATAAAAAGTGGTCTAAATTCAGCTCCTCACAAGTAAGGTTCTTCTGATTACTTCTGGAAAATACTGAAGGGTACTATCCATATTTACTAGTCTGACTGCATATATAAGTAAGAAAAATTTGTTTTTCCTGCCAGCTACTTGAACTCTCAATCCTTGATATGACAGAAAAACAACAATAAAAAATTACAGCACAACTAATGATGACAAACATTTTCCATTATTGATTACTTATCTTAAAATGATAACCTTTAAATTAGTCAAAACTTCATCACTTCTTCAAAATGAAGTTGCAAACTTCTCACTAATTTACACAGTAGCACTGTAATTTTTGCACAATACAAGTAAACATGGCTTTCAGGTACAATCATTAACTTAAATCCAATATTTAAACACAAAGTGTCATTTAACAAAGGGAGGATTAATTACTTAACTATGTTGATTTTATTTGGTATTGCACCAAGGCCCATCATCTTCAATCACAGGGCAAGACTGATGGCAAGTGGAAGAGGACAAAAGATCTTGCCACACAATAAAAAAAACTAAGAAATTTTAATTTAACTCTTTTTACTTGGAAAACAGATTTTTAAAAACATTTATTTTGAATTAAAAAAAAAAAAAAACCAAAACAAACACCACAGGACTGCAAAGGATGTCAGGAGATCATCTACTCCATTGCTTTACCCCAAGTAGATGCAGGTAAAGCAATGTATACTTCTGTTCATTTCCAGTAAGTCACTTCAGTTACTGTAAAAGGACGATGTACTGGTTTGGGGTTTTTTGGAGGGGTGGCTTTGGGTTGGCAGTGAGAAGTGGTGTAATATTCCTTTTGCCACTCTTGGTCTGAATGCTCAAGGTCCACAGCTCTTGCCCTACTTGGGATTAAAGTCTCAAGACCTGTATGTTTGGACCTCTTTCCAGTTAGGGTTCGCACTCATTGGTTCCTCATATTTACAGGAAAGCAGGAAGGGGGGACGATGTCCATCATCTCTGATTATCAACTTGGGGATCTTACGCATCATATAAATAAGGACTACTCTTTGCAGCCCAGTTCCTACTTCTCTCCTGACTATCAGGACTTCTCAAGCACTTGCTAGCTTTTCCATCATGTAGGTCTCAACCTTCACCATCAATTGTCTGCTTTCCCCCAGTTGCTTCTTTTTAAAGCAATTGCTGAGTCACGAGTAAGGAGGTTTCATCTTTAGCAGCTTTTCTTAGGGTATTTCAGATAAAGTCAACAGAACTTTTTGAAGCGATTCCATCTGCTGTTAGTTATCCCTAAATTTAGCTCAAAAACACAGGTAACTCATGCTACTGTGGTCCATTAGATCCCCTAAAATCTCTTCATTGCTCAATGACAGGTATCCAAAATCAACAACTCTGATAGCCCTCTGAAGTATTATAACAAATTAAAGTGACTTTAATTTGCAATTTAAGCTTCTACTCATTCATGATCTTTTAGCATCAGTGAGAAGTTTTGAACCAGAATACTATCTTCAAAATTCCATTTGATATTTTGAGTTAAAAAGCAAAGTAATGATTAGGCACAATGAGATAGTTTTGATCAATCAAATCAATCATGTATATCTAATAAAAAATTTATCTATAGCATTCAACTTCAGAATATCATAACAAGGTGTCACTGAAATTAAGCTATATCATATCTACTATTTTGTACATATCCACAGTTATTTACCCCAACTATGAAGAAAGTAAGCTTGAATTTGTCATCATTAGTAATCCTTCAAGTACGTACGGACAGAATATTTAACAACTTGTGTTGTTATTATTATTGTAGTTATTATTCCAGCATGGGCAAATACCAAGTTTTTGCTATTCAGAACATAATTTCCTCAAGTCTTCTGAAAGCCCACCATTATTGCATTTCCATAAACTTATATTCATGATAGAGAAAAGCCACCATTTATCCTCACTTTGTAACTGCTAAAAATTTGGGCATTGACACACGAAACCCAGTTACACAGCACTTATTGATTACAGAGCACTGAAATTTATCAGGTAGGGCTGGTTTAATCAGAAGAACAGAAAAATTATTTCATCTCCAGAAACAAAGCTGAGAAAAAGTGAACAGGAAAGCATCTTTTAATATTCTTATAAAGCTAATTAATTTCAAGACTTGTGTCTGTGACAGTTCCCTTCTTGATTTGACTTGGAGTAAAATGAAAATAAGTAGCCATGTTTATTCCTGTGCTGTTCAGCAGAATAATTGGGCAGCCTTAAGTTTACCCTACAAAGGAACTTGAAATTTGCTACAACATAAGCATTAGGACTTGAAAAGTTAGTTTCGGATTAGCTTACACTTCCACTTCAAAAGCAAATGTTCCAAGTAGTCTGTGGAAGAAAGCTTATCAAATCTTACTCGTTGTTAAAGACATTGGGTAAGAGTGCCACTGACCTAAAATCACAAGGAAAAAAAAAAGGGCAAGAAAAATGTTTGATATTTAAAATTTATACAGATATTATTAAATCTTATATGGATATTTGATTACTCCTAACTGTATATATGTGATGAATGAAAAGAACTCTTTAGCTTTTAAAAATAATATAGTGTATTTACCAGTTTTCAAATCATGTACAACATCCAGAAAAACCAGAGCAATTTACTATTTATTTACTAATTAACAGGGACAAGAAAAAAAACTTACATTCACACACACACAAAAGAAATATTATACCTATATTTAATAAAAATCAATTATTCCATCATAGATTGTCACAGTAGTAAGTTTAAAACAAGATTTTCATTTTCTTCCACAGAACTTGCATTATTAGGGAAAATACAACTCATCTTTCATTATTGACTCCTTCGATTTTTAAGTGAGCTCATCTGAGCTGTCAAACTTTAGGTTCTACTTGAATATGCAATAGATGCACGAAGGTGAATACATTATACTTGGGAAAACAGCCATCACTGATAAATCACAAATATTATTAAAATCACTAGAAACACAAATTTAAACTTACAAAAGTTCCTAACAAAAAGGATAAAAAGCATAAACACCAGATAACTTTTGTTTGCTGAACACTGTTCCTTTTTCCTCTCCTCCAAAATCTGTTACCTTAAACAAGTTGTCTAGTGAGGAAATAAAAGCATAACATGCTAGAACATTGATCATAATTTAATCATTAGAATTTAAAAGTTAGAATTAACTCTAAAAGTAACTGGTGTACCTAATTTTAAAGGTAGTAAACATTTTCTCCTTTCCCATTTGTTTTCATGATTGTTTAATGAAAAACAGACAGCTCTTTGACATTAAGAAATGCGTAATTTAAGGATCATCATCCAGTGCATCTCCACATGGCAAAAACCACATACAGTAGGTTCATACATTTGTGGGGGTACATTTATACTTGTGTAACATACACCTGTATCAACTTTTTTTTAAAAAACTATGTTATAACGATGCACTTGAGGTATTAAAATACAGATGTAGTGAACCCAAAATAGCAGCTCATAGTTCATCAACTTATTACCCATGGACATTGGCACAGTCAGCGTTCAACGCTTCCACTGCATGATTTCATAAGGCTGATACCAGGTTTGGTGAGCTCCTTCAGTTAATAATTAATTTTATATAATTAATTGATGCACAGCTGCAGAATTTTCTAGGGAAAATGAATAACTAAAATATACAATTATAATTAGTCCTATGTAAAGCTTGACAAACAGAGCTCAAAAATATCAAAATCTGGAAATGATTACCCCAATGCAAGTTAGCAGCATTTTTCAGGGAAGTTCCTGAGCTTCAATATTCTGGTATACATTTACATTGAAATGACTTAGGCTAAACCAACTTGAAAACGCTCAAATATAAAAAATACTCTCAAAATTATTATTAAAAACTAAGATTGGTTCCATACAAAAAAAAGCAATGGTTGAAAAAAGATGCTTACATTTCAACTCTTGCACATGCCCTCAAATTTCTTAATCTTCATCATAGCACAAGTTAGAAATTGCTAACACAAATATTTGTTTCCACTACAGATTTTATGCCCTTAACTGCAATTAATCTAAAGTAGAAATTTTAACTTGTGAAATAAAAATAGTTTGAACAAGGGGCCTATGATGAGGAGTTACTTATAAACAATTTACAAGAGCACCATAACATTTAAAACATAAAGACCTTGGTTTCTTAAACAGATTTTGAATAGCAGTAGAAAGTTTACAGAATACCAAGCATTAAGGAAAAGGCAGGCTCACATTACTTTTGTTGCATTTCGTGAGCACAGTTTCCTTATCTCTTGGTGACTTCTTTGTGTTTGTAACGTATGGCAAAACAAATAAGTGTTCTTTTAGAACCTATGCACCTGTTTATTTTACTAAAAAATAATGTCAGTACTGCAGCATTCTCTTCTTTTGGTGTAATTCTGAAATATTTTTCCCTTTGGGAATGGCAGTTCATTTTGAAATTTAGTTGCATGAGTATATCTAATGCAGTGTGATATCTTTTCATTTTCCAGCTCTATGTGGCAACTTACCAGTAGTATGAGTACAGTAATTCACATTTGTTCTGTTGGGTTTTTCATGAGCATGCTGAGGCAGCCTATTCACATAATCAGAATCTAGAGCTTCTGCAGTGTCAGCTTTTTCACCATCTGACATATAATTTAATGGCACATTTCCAGGATGTTCAGCTGGTTTGGAGTTTTTCTTTACTGGAAGATCATTTTCTGGAATAGACTTATTCTTCCTTTTCTTGGAAGTATTACGTGGCTTACAGAAACTCACACTAAGTGAGTCCATGCTTGTAGAAGAGTCTTTACAAGAAACTTCAGGAAGATTCTGTGATTCCTTTCGTCCTTGTACCTCTACTTCATTTTCATTAAAATTAGATGATGAAAAGAAGTCGTCATAAGAAGCATCTTCAGCACAAGATGACTTGCTATATGTAGTAATTGCTTGCAAGAACTCTTTAGACCCTGATGCACCCAGTTCTGAGGTAGCCAGTTTCAAACTAGGTAGTGTTTGTAGTTTCTTCCTCTTCTTTTCTCCAAGAATACAATCATTTCTGTCAACAGGGAATTGTCTATCCAATGAACGTGCATTTAAGTCTTCACTATTCATAGGTGAATTAGAGAGACCATCAATTAAAGCAGCAACAGTATTTAACTTAACTATTTTTTTGGAAGGAGTAATATGACCCATGCCCTTGAACTGGAGGAGAGAACTTTCTTTTGCAGAGGAAGTAGTCATGCTATTTTCATCCCTCTGATTTTTCTTTGGAAACTTTTTTAGATCTTTCTTCTCTGAAGACAATTTTTCATCCAAAGTCTGCTGCAAAATCTGTACCTTTCTTAAGCTTCTTCTGCTATGTTGTTTTGGCGTTAAGTTCTTCTGCTCATAGCTATGTGAAGGAGAATTCACTGATGCACTCATGGATACATGAATATCAGTCCAAGTATCAGAGGCGTGTTTTACTGACTCTGTTTTCTGTCCCTTTAATCTATCAGTGCCCCAAAGATAATCATAACTTGAGTTCAAGCAGTCTTTCATTTGCTCTCCTGCAACATATGACAAGTGGCAATATAAATGTACTTAAAACAGCAAGAGTACCAATTTCTTAGTAAAATACATATGAAACTACTGAAAGAAAAAACCAAGGATTTAGCCACTTCTCTGGATATTATATGGTAAGTCATCAAAGACTAAACAGAAAATGGATTAGAAACAAAGCACATTCTATGTTGACAAGAAGATACAATAGGTCTAGCTATCATATCTTCTTATGCGGTAAGTACCTGTAAGTCCTGTTCTGCTCTTTCTTGAACCAAAGCAGCAGAACAACTCCCTTTTACTCTTGCATTTATGGAGAAAACCAGCAAGATTTTACATTGATAAAGCTATCTATAGTAATACCCGAAACTCAATAATCATTTTTACTACCACAGCATTACCATCACCTTGTAGTTTCTGCAGTTAAGGTGAAATTAAATACAACATCATAGTAGCATACCACATACATCAACACAATGTATTAAAAATAATTTCAATGTGGAAAAATATATCCTTTCTTGTAGCTATTCTTATGAAACGATTTTGGGGGTCTTCACAATAAATTCCTCTGAATGAGGCTAGCATCTCTGATTATTCATAATACACTTTTAAAAAACTTGTTCTACGATCTAATTATTGCAATAGATGCTTTTGTTTAAATACACATTGAGTGCAACGTTTCAGCAATACTACTTCTGTAAGTGCTTCTGTAGGTTTTAGGGGAAGTCTTGATGTTATTTGCTTACTAAATATAAATAATGTTTTTAAACATATGGTGTAGCTAGCTAAATTAAGGAAAATTAATTATATGGAGACGAAAGGAAAAGTTTCACATGACATGATCAGACTAGCATATTGACTATTGAAACAGTCTTAGCTTCAATCTTCAAATTAAACTGGATTCTTGAACTTTTTTTACCATTATTAACCAACATACTCACATGTATCTTGCAAGCACAAAAAAAAAAAGGGCCACTGTCACAAAGCAGAGATGGAAGCTACACTGAATATTAGCATGGGATGTGGAGGTCTATTCTTAATGTAAAATTACATTGCGCAGTTGTAATGCTGGAGGGACATACTCAAGGTAAAGCTCTCAAATCACGATGTTCAACCTCAGCAGCACACAACTTATTTACCAAAATAAAAGTTTGTTGGCACAGCTATGCTACTTCCAGTATTAAGCTATTACTCCTCCCTAACATTGTACGAAGACATACCAAGCTGTCTTGGGCTACACGATACCACCCCTGTTCTCATGTAAGCCAGCATGACAGAATTCCTATATGATGTCAACAAAATGCAACACTTGAAAACAGCATGACGTATACTATTGGAGTAGAATGGAGAGTAAGCAGGCTGCTCAAGTGGCCCTCATTATGAATTCTAAATACTGCTTTCTCCTTACTTTTCTACTGAGATCAAACACTAGCATCTGACTTCAGCTTTTTGCTCATTTGACTGACAGAAGAGGTGAGGTCTGAAGTACATACCCACTCTATGCATGATTAATGCTGTTGATGACCACTGATGTAGCACAATAACCTTCTCGCTTACGTCCTGCTACTATGCCAAACCACAAGAACAAACCCTTAACTTTGAGAATAAGAACCTTGATAAACGACTTGAATTTATCTGCAACCATAAAACATTTTAAAAGCTGATTTACCTTTACTCTTTGTCATTTCTTTGATCTCTGAATACTTAAGCTGGAAAACACATTAGGTTTCCTTTTAAATTCAAGTTTTTTTGATTGAAAATTTGGAAGACATTTCAGTTCTGAGGTCTCTCTCATTCAGTTCTCTTTTTTGCTTTCCACATCTGTATTCTATACAAGATCACTGTAACAGCAGAGAAGACCGACACAATGCCAGGACAAGACGACATTAATGGGGAACGGTGTGAGGAAAGAAGCAGAGGTGAGGCAAGCAACACAGCAGTAAGGCACAGCATTTACCCAGTATGATTCCTCATGCTCTGTTTTCATTGAATTCTTATATAGTATATTCTATATACTTTGCCAGTTAAGAAAAACTAAAATAATTCAGCTTTAAACATAATGATAGAGCAAACATATAGAGTTCCCATTTCAGTATACCATAAAAAATATATTTTCCAAAATACGATATACAGGGCATGTATTATTTTTAATTTCTGTAATATATAAAGTGTTAGTTACCTGGTAACAATGAATCTTCTGAATCAGTTAAGACACAAGTAGACTGTGGGCAGTCTCCTGGTGAACTACTTGGAGGTATCCGAGACATTTGTGAAGCTAGGAATATGTAAATAATAACTCATTAGCCCTATTTGCAAATATACAGATTTCCACCCCATTTAATCATATTTCAAAACAGCTCAGTTGTAAGAGACAACTCATTGCTTTGCCAACTAATATAAACATATAAATAATTCTAGACTACTCAACAGTATCTCAAATTTACATGCTAACAAAAAAACCTATTAGATATTACACAGTTTTAAGGAAATTTTTTTCTGGATAACTCAGGACCACATTTCTGAAACTAAAGAATGATGGCAAACCATTCAGAAAATATTATACGCCTTCCTAAGACAGTTGAGGCCTTTTACTAAAGAATCTGTCAAATTCTGTTATTAGCAGCAAAGCCTTGATATAGCAGAAATGGTTTTCAAAACATTTGAAGTTACTACCTTAAAACTCAGAGAAAACAAATAAAAGCCACACTAAAATAAGTGAGACTTAATTTTTCATACATGTATCTCTGGTTCCTTACTTTCCTACCACAATTATTTTTGAAATTATAAACTGACAGTCTAGTTGACATAGACTTCTTAAAATTTCAACTACTACAGATCCTGCTCCCCTCAAAAGATGTTCCACATTTCAACAGTTTTTATAATAACTGGCAAAACCTAATGACTTAGGCCTCAATACTTTCACAGTAAGGTAATGCAAACACAAAAAAATTACTTGAAAACTGCAATCTAGATTTAATTCAGCAGGATCTGCGTTTTGAAATCAACTAGATTTATTCAATTAGGTCATTCAAATGGATTTATTTTTTTAAATCCTGTTCTTCAGTAGCTGGACAGAAGTCTCATCAATTTTGGACTCCTTTTTAAACTGTTGGCCTGGGAATAACAACATTACAACCTTTGTCAAATACAGCATTCACATTAAAACTTAACAGGAAATAAGATTTAGAACATCGCTGTAAAGTTTAACCAAATGTGATAATATCAATTTACATGTTTAGAAAGTCTAGCTTAAATATTAGTCTTCTTGAGCAGTCTAGTGATTAAGAACTTCCTTTTTGCAGTCATTATCTTTCATGATTTTTTGTGCCTTTAAATAGAAAGAAACTAAAAGCTAAAGAATTCACACCTACTTGAAACACCTGAAGAAGGGAAGACATGCAATCAAGGAAGATATGAAAAAAATTCTGAAGGCCAGAGCAAGATAAGCACACTAAAAATTCAGCAATAAAGATGGTAGTCATTTGTGCATGTTCATAGGTAAATAAAATTTAACTTCTTACCTGTAGGAGAAAGATTTTCTCTTTTTTCCTTCATCTCCTTTATTCTTCTTTCCATTGCACTGTATTGAACTTTTATCTTATTAACAGGGCTGTATACAAGCGAACCATTGTCTTCAAATAGTAAAACCGGTACATCAGTTTCTACACAAAGAAATTGCATTTTTACATTAATATTTAGAAGTTATAACAGCTTTAGATGAGGTTTCATTTTTTTTTCAAAAAAACTTGAAAAAAAATAGGTTTCATAGAATGGTTTAGGTTGGAAGGGACCTTAAAGATCATCTTGTTCCAAACTCCATGCTGTGGGCAGGGACACCTCCCACTAGACCAGGTTGCTCAAAGCCTCATCTTGTACCTAACATCACTAGATATGCCTTAATACCACAAATTTGCAAAGAACTCTGTAAAAAGTAAGTCAACTTTATTTCTATGGTGAGATGCATAAAAGTTAAAAACAAACAAACAAAAAAACCCAATCAACCAAAAACCCAAACCCATCAACTGCTTCAAAGAAATAACTTAGGATATTTGAACCTTAGTCCAAAGTAGGTCTTACCAGCATTAATTGCTGTCTTTTGTACAGCTAATTCTTTGGCCATCTTGTCCAGTTTTCTCTGCAGCTTTCTATCATTTTCTGGAGTTTTTTCAACAAAGTCTTTTGGCTGCATACATTTGTGCTACAAGACACACAAAACTATTAATTATATGTTATAAAACTGCCAGAAGTAACTACTCTTTGCCTACCACTTTATTGCAGTATTTATTATCAATTTTTAACTCTATGCTACTTATCACCTCCTTAAGATTCACAGATAATTGTAGAAGTTAACATTTTCCAACATGAACTTTACTATGAAAGAAGAAAGAACCTAACAGATTTTTTCAGATTAGATTTTAGTGAAAAAGAGACTAAGTCACCATCTTTTCTTTTTTGCCTGTAGCTAAGCTAAGCCTTGAAAGATTGTTATTTTTTTTTAAATACCAGGATTTTAGGGTTCGTCACAATTCAGTGAAACATAACCCACATGGCAGTTGTGTTTTTTTGATTAGCTAATCATTATGTGGTTTTAATTTAAATCTTTGTTTCTTTATTTACCAATATAAATCTCTACTTTTATCACCCTTTCTTCAGATAAGATGTCACACCTTCACACCCATAGCCTACTCATAAAAAAATTACTCAGATGGATAGGTACAATTTACAGAATGTTCTGAAAATAAAAACTTAAATGCCTGAAGTCAGGAAGTCAAGTTCAAACTTTAAAGTTTACTATTCTAGGCCTATTTTAAAAAAATAAAAATCCCACACTCACTTTTTTGAGCAGTAGTGGTAATCCTTCATTAGTGTCTATTGCAGGAAATAAGGATTCATCAACATGTACTCCGGTTTCTCGACACCTGTATAATAAATCAGAGCAGGTTTGGTGTTTTGGTTTTTGTTCTTCTTTTTTGTTTGTTTGTTCTGCAATGTAATTACCTACTGCAATGCTAAAAAAAAAAAAAATCTACATATTACACACCAAATATAGGACATGATACAATTTTTTTTTTCCTAATGATGACCTCTAAATGGCTGTTCTAGAAGTCAAAGATTCCCACTCATATGTTATTTTCCACGCATTCAAAAAAATCACTGTATGAAGTCCTTCTGGCCAGATTCTCATGAATCTCAAGTCTTGCCCTGACTGTTGTGAGGACTGTAGGCTTTCATTGTTCTCTAGCTAGTGAACTTAACCTTAACTTGGTCACTGTGATGTCAGTAAACTTCCAACTACAATCTCCAGAATGTCACGGCAGGGCAGGGTGAGGAAATTCTTCCATTTAGGCAAATGAGGAAGGAGGCTTCCTCTCATCTTGGCTTTTACATCTTACCCATTACTCTCAGCCTTCTGCCTTCTCTTTGTACATGCAACACTAAAACCAGCTCCTTACTGAGAAGCAATCTATATTTATGCAAACTTTTTTTTAATTACAAACCCAAAAATCCAACTCATACCTTACCCCTAGTTTTTCCTGTCTTTTCATTTCAAAGACTGATTTGAGAACAGTGGGACTAATGTTATCTTGGAAAATGATACAATCTACTGTATTTATGAACACTAAGGATGATGTTGAGACAAGAATTTGGTTATTAATACATAAATTAAATGTCTTTTGATCAAAATAGGTAAATACAGTTTTATTCTCAAGCAATAAATAATAAAACCAATTATGGCAAAGAGTACAGAACCTTAATAGACTACACTAGAATTCCCCTAGAAGTCATTCAAAACTGTGATTCTAGTGACACCTAGTGATCTAACTGCTACAAAGTTTGTATCTGTAGAATTATAATCTAATGCTTAGTTACTCAGTTTTGAATAAAGAAAAGAGCCAAACCACTACATCTATCTGTCAAACTAACTAGGTTTAGATGTCTCTGGAGCATCAAATAGAGATGATATTCAACACGCTGGACTACAGTGGCTGTTATTAAATGCTGGATATTAATCACCATAGATGAAGACTACATTAAAATTTACATTAATTCAGAGATTTCATTGATTCAGATAAGCTAAACAGAAGAAAATTTGACCATTAAATATAAGAATTTTTTACTCTGCAGACAAATCTGAATGTAAATGATTTCTCTATCTTATTAGTACATAAGTGAGCTACTGTACTAAGAATACACGGGCAGAGTTTTCCAATTATGGGTTTGAATTAGAAGTATGAAGTGTACTTAACTTGAACACAGACTGTAGCAATTTTATGTCATGTAGGGCTCTTTTTGTTGATGGGTTCTGGGGGTTTTTTTAGGTTGCTCATGGAGGTATTTGAGTTGAAGAAGCACTAAAATATTATTTTTCAGTGATCCCAAAGCTGTCATTCATTTTGCATACTGCAACATTCCATATGTAACCATGATAAAATGCCGTCATTCCACAACATGAAGTTCTATGTTCCATTCCATTTGATTTTTGATTACTGCTGAGGTAACAATGCTACAAAAATATTTACTCTGAGTCCCCAAAATCTTAATTTTCCCCTCACACAATGTGATGATCATCTACTTTCTGATATGCTTAAAAGGACTTATGCTTTAAATAGTCTCCTTGACACCAGCAAGAATTTTATTCCCTTCACTGTCTTAGCTGCTTCTTAGCAGAAATTTTTCCATTTTAAGTAGACTCCTTTTTAAATTTGAGCACTGTCACAGAACCTTTTGGGTTTTGGTGTTCCAGTATGAACACTGATTTTATACTGTAGCCATACTTACAAGAAAGTTCTCTGAAATAATTCGAACAACCACCCGCAAACCAAGACCAAGCAATGACTAAAACATTTGCACTGCGCTCCAACAGGAGTCACACAATGTCCAGTCTACACTAGAAAGTTTCCCCTTACTATTACATTTCCTAAAAGGGCATTTTACAGCATTCCTGACCATTCTGAGAACATTCCACTTGCTATTGAATGGAGCAGCTGGTTAATCAAGCCATCTTTTTTTAGTAACACAAAAACTTCAACTCCTACAAACTCTGCATTATTTGCTTACAGTTTTCAGGTTCAAACTAAGCTTCCATTCATACAGGACCACTATTTTACTGGCACATACTATTCAGTCCTTCCTGTTTACATTTTCCCAGGGTTCAACAGACTGTCTTCTGCCTACCAAGTTTCTGAGATGTTGACATACTAGGCATATAATTTAAAGTCAGGCACTCCAGTTCCCTCATCTTATCACAAAAAAATTTAGCGTGTATGCTAGCACAGACTCATTGTAATTTTGCATTGTCTGTGCCTCATTTGAATAACCCTATGACTAGTGAGACTATTCATTACTATCTCTTATGTAAGCTTCTACCACTCCTGACCTATACCTTGCTCAAGGATATGATATTCCTATGAATTCTGCCTAGAATATACATCAATCTAAGTTGTATGTTCTCGTGTACCCTTTGGCATTAACTTTTAACTAAAAGGCAGAAGAAGAAGATTCCAGAGAAGTTCAACCATAATACACAGCTTGGGTCCTCCTCCGCAACAAAATACATCATTTCAGATGATTCTCCTAGTTCCACTGAATCTCATCTTCTAAGCCATAGACCAAGACCTTGCCTTGTCCAGAGCATGATACCAGGAACACTTCAAAAAATACCAGGAAGATGCCAGCCTCTCTGTTTCCTACCAAACAGCTTAAGATTTCCCTCCAGATCATTTCTGCTGGTATCCAGCAGCAGTTAAAGTTTCTGGAAGCTTTTTTACATATGGATCTCAAAGCTCCATGCTGTCCCCTACAGTATCACATATCCAGCTCTCTCTATGTCTGAGCTTTCTACAGCATGCATCCGCTCAATACCTTCCAATATTGCAGAGGAGGCTCTTGCGGTGGAACTGCTGTTACAGAGACAGCATTTCTCTACGACATGTCCTAAACTCTCCCCTGTAAGGTGCTCTCATTCTCCTTCCACTGCAGATGCTACTCACCTGGACTTTTCTGGGATCCTCTTTACTATAGCACATTCAAGTCCTCAAATAGTTTATAGTTCTTGTGACTAAGCTTTCAAATTCTGCGTTTATACATTCAGCCATCTGAAGAGCACATTCAATTTTATAACCAAAGATTCCTGCCGAATAGACCATCATTCTCACGCACTCAGATAACACCAGGTCCCAGAAAGATATATTCATATAAATAAAATTTCGCATCACCCTCATTTTTGAGCACTTAAGGTATTTCTTCCTCAACGTTAAAGCTTGCTGGGTTGTGCAGCTGTAACTTCTGTATCTGACACTATTAAAAAAAAAAAAAAAAAAAAAAAAAAAAAAAAAAGGAAAGCCCTGCTTCTGCAGAACTGCATGAATTTCTTTTTTGGCAAACAGATTTGCATCACAAGTCTTGAGGATGTACTACATTTATATGGTTGCAAAACTTGGTTTTGCCCCCCCCCCGCCCCCCCCCCCCCTTTTTTTTTTTTTTAGACTTTTGCCCTTAGCAGACTTCTCTCTCTCCATGCATATTACAATTGCTATAGGCAAGGGCTTCTTTACTTGACTTATATTCTAATTTTCATCACCACAGCAATTTATCAACTGGAATGTTTGAGTATATGCATACTCTTAACTCCGTGTTGCTACACTTCATCTGAAATCTAAATTAGTCCTCACAACAACTTTGTAAACTCAGAGAAGCAGCTATGGACTAGCAAATTCTCAGGGACTGGCTGCTCAGTTGAAATTTGATATTTTTTTTTTTATTTAACTTTTTCCATATGGTAATTGAGAATCTTCAAGCAGTGCTGTTCTCAACCTGCCAAATGTCTTAAAAGCCAGACTACATACGGATCTTTTCCTTTCTTGCTAGGAAATATTCTGTCTCCTGGAATTAAGTACAAAAACTGTCCCTGATGAAATGTGCTTTTTCATATGAAAATGGAAGAATACTATTCAACATAAATATCTGGTCTTCACTGCTTGTGTATGCCATCTGAGAGCATCAGGAGTGGAACACTGAATGGTTAACAAATATACTATGGAACTGTTTCAACACATTCATTTTTCAAGAGTGAACATTTTACCTTTTTATGTAAGTAACATGCTTTATAATAGGAATAATGTCATAGGAAAGCTATCATTTACTCATAGATTTATTACCATTTCAAGTACATTAAAAAAAAACAGGTAATGTACTTAAGTTTTTAAATAAAACAGTACTAGAATCCATTATCTCTGGAATGGGTCACATTCATTATATTCATGAGTACTCACTTCTCCACCCAGAGTACAGAGACTATTTTTACATCCATCTTCTGTGCTTTTCTCCATGTAGCCAAACGTCCGTCTTTGAAGACTACATGGGTCACACGCTTGTTTAAAGTTTTTGAAACCTGCAGAAGTGCACAGAGAGTTCATCTTTAAGTCAGATAATCAGAAAATGATAATGAAACTAGCCTGTGCAGTCCATTTTTAACGCACAAATCATTAGCACAAAACCTTATGTTAAACATTATGTCAAGGACTCTTGATCTTTCCCATCTTCGCAAGAAGCCTCAAGCAATCAAAACTCAAGTCTCATTAGTGAAGCCAATGCAACACATGCTAGAGGGTTAGAGCAGCCTTTTGTTTCAAACTTTTCTCTAGGTTACCGTTTTCATCTCCCTACTCTAGCTGAATCACTAATCTCACAACATTTTTATTTATGTAGCCCAACATCACTTCTAATGCAACAGCCAGTAGAGAAGGTAGTTGTCACTATCCAAATGCCATCTTTTATTTAGCAAAGAACTCACAGGCTTAAAGTGTACAGCTAACCTCATCCTTTAAAATAATTCTCATCAATAAAGATCACTTCTGGTTTTAAGGGAAGGCTAAAGGTACTACAAAAAAAAAAAAAAAATATGGGAACACTTTAAAAAGTGAGAAACACTGAAAACTTAAGTCTAATATCACACCTGACATTTTCATTGCATTGTACAACTGATCAAATTTTCAGTTATCAGCCTCTACTGTCAACTAAGTGATAACTTTTTAGTTCTAGATACTCCATTCTTCACAAAGTTTCCTTTTTTGGAGACTAAACACCCTACATATAAAACTGTTTGATCAGTTGTGATTACTGACATGGTGAAATGAATACAATTCATATTTTACAGCAGCCTCTTCTCAGCACACCCAAACGGAAATAGCTCTGTAGCTCTCTGTTGTGCTCTCAGCTATATCACTATACTTTGCTCCCAACACATTGGATCTATATTTGACTTTAAGAAAACTACTCAGCTTTTTCAAAAATTTCTGGTGGCACACTGATTTATTGCTTCTCAGAAGACAAAAAAAAAAACCCCATGATATTTAAGTATCTAGGTATACAGGACCAATGAATTTCTTTTGGAATAAGTTATGACTCCAGATACAATTGCTTACTTGCTTATGCTACTCTCCGGCTCACAGTCCATGTCCTAAGGAGACAGATGCTTGATATAGCTTTGCCTCCAAATTAGGGAGGAGCATCACCTTACACATCCCTCCCTGCTCTCTGTCTCCTCTCTTAACCTGGATATCCTCTGCTGCTCAGCTGACTTCAGCTTGAGACGTCTGAATCAACAATCTAGTGAGAAACTAATTTACAATTTTATTTGCCGACACAGTGAGCTAAGTCAGTTTACTATCACATGCTCAGCCCAATTAAAGGAAAGTGTCTGGAATAGTGAAGGGGCAGGACTACCCCTTTTCAGTCATAGGGATCTGCTGCATAGGGTCATCTGTATCATCTGCCTGTACTTTCCACCATATCTGGCTACTTTTTGATCAACTTGAAGAATTCTGAAGCCTTACGCTGTTGTCTTATTTTCTGCGAGAAAAATCTAATATCATCAGAACAGAATTACATAGATCTGATAGTACAGCACAAAAGAACAAGAAATATTTCTTACTCAAGTTATTTACCAAGAGTTGCAATTGCTTTTATAATAAAAACAGTCATTCTACTGTTCTGTCACACTATTTCAGCTAAATTCATCCAGAAAGAGAGGCTTTGGGGAGATTAGCAAAATTTCCTAAATTACGGTAAGATACATCCACACATGCCCACTTAAAAAGCACTGGCAGTTCACGCAAGTGTTATTTAGAACATGAAGTGGGCTGTAAAAATCTCCATTAACCAGTGATAGTGTGCAAGAAGGGAAGATGCCAGTTTGACTTTGGCCTCTGGCTGAAATTTTACAGCTGGCAATTAAACATATTTCGCACCTACAAGTCAACTATACTTGATATGCAAAAAAATCACTGTGACATATACAAAGACTCTTAGACATATTTTTACTAGCACTTTCTGGAGCTGAATCACATTTGTGGGAGAGTGAATGGAAAAATAAGATGTCATAGTACTTGGGTTAAAAAATATTGTAGTAACAACAGAGCAGCTGCCTACAAGTTAAAGACAACAAAACAACATAAGGTTGTAAACCACAGGTTTTCAACACTTCAATTTGGTTTGCCCACAGTATGCAGCAAGCCCAATACTTCATAACAAATGCATGCTATCATATTACCATACAAAGAGGTTTATAGATATAGTGAAGCTTTAAATGCATTTCCCATCTGTCACTAGTAAGACTTTTACAGCACATTTGTCTGTTCTCAGGTCTGTGATTATCTTCCTTCCTGCACTTTAAAAACTCATACTACAAAGAAATATACATAACAAACTAGCTTGCTTGTTCTGCTTAAGAGCTTTCCTATTCTATTTATTTCAGAAGTTTCCTTACATTTGCTCCCATATCAAGAAGTTGCTGTTCAAAGGTTTTTGAGTAATTTGCTGTTCTGTTAGATGACCAAACGTCTACAAATGCGGAAATACCTGGATCAGAAGAGAGAAAACAACAAACAGCTAATGAAGTACATACTATGGTAAAACTGGTCAAACTGCCTTTCCAACAAAATAACAAAATTTTGCTTTTATACGTATTGCACTCAGTAGCAAATACAGCTTTTAATAAACTGCGTATCAGATGTTAGCAGCAGAATGTTATTTTTAGAGTATTTCTGTCCCTTAAATTAGTTGCAATGAAACAAATGAAGAAGTTTGACGGTAGTTAAACAATTTTTCAGTTGGTCAATTTAAAACACAATACCAGCTTAAGCAGCAATGCAGTATCTTTGCATAACTGCTGACTCTTGTCATTGTTTAATTACTGCTAATCTTCAGGTTAATAAAAAATGTTAAAGACAAATTCATGAAATGCAAGTTACAGAACATAATGAAATAAACGTAATGGAATTATTCCTTCCCCAAAGCCCCAGAAAACTCTGCAGAAATATTATTTGACAATTTCCAATTGACTTCAAGTTCCACCTGATTTATATTGAATCACCCCAAATTAAGTACATATCACAGTGGCTAATACAATTTCATGTCAGCTGCTTTAAGTAAATTTTTGTATATCACATTTAAGTAGCTTCTTTTATTAATCAGATTAATAATCTCTTCAAGGAATGAAATCAGCCTTGGTTGAGAAGGTCTTTAAACAAACAAACCCAGATGTATTGACATGGAGGGATAAGCAAATTAAACTCATAACAATCCCTTCATTAATTTTACTTAGGACAGGCACGAAAGGGACCTACAGTTCCATTGGCCATGCCAATTTCCCATTTTGAATGATGAATCAGGAAAGTTCCAGAAAACCGGAAGAATGCCGGTTCACCAAAAACAACTTCACAGAAACTACAGGCCAGACAACTCTCAGAACTCATGAATAAACCTGAAAGCGTCAATTTAAAAGGGCCAGCCTTGACCACTACTACTTAACTATCTTATTTACTATCTATGTCTTTCTGATTCACTATTATGTAGTGTCATGTCTTCTTTCTAAATGAAAACTAGAATCAGGCTCCAACAGTAGAAGTACTTTTATAAAGATTAACGTATTTTTAGAATTGCTAGAAATACTTTTAGCGTACAAGAGAAATATGGAACGTAAACATCTCCTTAGCCAAAACACAGGGAAAAGTCTTATTATCAGTACTATGACTCAGATATACATGGGAACTTTAGACAAATCTACTCCAATGCACTTTTAATTGTGTTCATTCTACTACCGGACCAGGCAGCTCTTGCCAGAGTTGCTCTTTTTGATTGCTCTATTCTGAAAAATACTGCACTCAGATTTGAAAAAACCCAAACAACCAACCAAACAAAAACCTTCCTCTTACATCAAATATTTTAGAACCTTCATGGTTATAATTCCCCTAGAGAAACAGGTTGGAGCATTTCAGTGAAGGTCAAACTAGGAACTTAAAAGAACGTTACTTCAAAGCTGCATGCACCTGCGGTAGGATCAGAGTTGTATTTTACAATAATTAGCCAATTTCAGCTAATCAAACACACTCCCAACAAAAGACAAGGCACTTTGTAGCTTTTGTACAGCTGATGGAAAAGAAAAATGAGGAAGGGCTTGGACCTTTTTTGAACTAGAAGAGCTCTGAGTAGAGCTCGGGTCTTGTAAAGGGCAACTTATGCTAGAAGGCCTCAGAGAAGGCGGGGAGAGCGGGGAAAAAAACAGACGTAAGGGGGCAACCTAGCGAGGCAGAAATTTAGAAAGAAGCGGAAGAACTCAGACAGGGTCAGCCCACGGCTGACCGGGACAGGAACAGCGAGGAGGGCACCGACGTGCGGGGGCGGCGGCGGTGCCCTCCCGGGAGCCACCCCAAGCGGCAGCCGCTCCATCCCCTGCCCGAAGGGCCCTCCTCACTTCCAGCCCCGCCCGCCCCCAGCGGCCACACACCCCCGCCGGGCCTGCGGCGGGGCACAACCCGCCTCACGCCGGGAGCGGCCCGGCCGCCAGGCCCCGCCGCCGGTTTCGAGCGGATTCGCCATTAGTTAAAGCAGCCCCGCAGCAAAGCCCTCTCCCTCCCGCACCCACGGGAGGGCTTCCCACCCGCGGCGGGGCTGCACGCCGCTACGCGGTCGAGCTGAAGCCTGAGCCGCCCCGAGGGCTAGGGCCCATCCCGGCCTGGGCGCTGGGCCGCCCCCAGGGAAAGAACCGGGCAGGGAAGGAGGCGAGCGGCGAAGGCGAGCCGGAGCCCCCACAGCGGCCCCTGCTTTCCGCCGAGAAGCACCGGGGAAAGGGCCGCAAGGAGATGGGGTGCAGGAGCAGCGCTGTAAAACCGGCCCGCTCCAGCCCAGCGGCTCCCCCTCAGCCGCGCGGTGAGAAGCGCGGCCCGGCCGCCAGCCCTGTCCCCCACACAGCGGACGAGCCGATACCTTTCAGGACGGGCTCCATTAGCGGCGCGGCGCAGCGCCAAGAGGCTCCGGTACCCGCCACCGTTCAAACCCGCCTCCACGCCGCGTCACCGGGCCTGCGCTCTGAGCGCCTGGACCCGCCGCGCCTGCGCTTTGTGCCCGGCCGCCGCCGAGGGAAGTGCCGGGCCCGCCTGTCCGCCGAGCGGCGGTGGCGGTTGAACGGTGGTGGCGGCAGGTTGAGTGAGGGGGAGCCTGCGGGCCGAAGGTGTGAGGGGCGGCGTTCGAGCGCCGTCGGTGTAAAAGTCAGGGATACAGAGTCGTTCTGGCGTCTTAAAAGTCCTTTTTAGACTTCGGTGTGTTCTGCCTCAGCCAGCTCCAGTTCAGTGTGGCGCTGGGGGAGTCCCGGGACAGCCGAATGCCTCTGAAAACAGTGTTCAAAAACTTCTCAAAAAGCTAGCCCTTTTAAATTGACTTGGCTGGCCCTTTTAAATTGACTTTTCAAAAAACTTTTCAAAAAGTTAAACGATAAGTGAAATTTCTGTGTCAGTGTTCGCCGTGAGGAGTCTGCCGGGAGGCTTCTCTGAGGAATTTTACCTTGCAGGAAGGTGCGTTAGGGAACCAGTGTCCTCTGAACTCTCTGGTGGCTCAGACTGCGGTGTCTGAAGTCGAAAAAAAAAACAAAAAACAAACAGAAAATGCCAACAAAGTGGGGATTAACAAATGGGCATGGCCAGGTGGCATTTACTGAAGCATCCAAAATTACTGGAGGGCAACTGTACTATTAACTATAGTAAGCTCACCCTTGTGTGAAATGCCTTTGGTGCTAGGAGGCTGGACTGCAGCAATGTGATACCAGAGAGAAGAGAGATAAAACCTGATGTCTTCCCCAGGAAAAAATGAAAAAATTTATAATAAAATAATGGAATTAGTGAGTATAAGGAGATTTACGATGAGAAAGGAGGAGCACATCTTTTTTAAAGGAAAATGATACTGCACGGCTTTATTATGCAACTCGCACAGCTCAGAAGCACAGGCATTGCTATATGGTTGTACGTATCAGTGCTGTTCTGAAATCTTCAATGAACAATCCTCATTTCTTCACCTGAAAAATAATGCAGCAGAAATGGAAAAACAAAGAGATGGAAAACAAGGATACTACATGATTTCCATATGAGAAGTAGCTATTCAGACAAAGACTTGTCAGCCTGGAAAAGGAATGGTGGAAGGCAGATGTGCTAGAGTCTCTAAAATCGCGAGCACGTGAAGAAGGTGAACATGGAGCAGTGTGTTCCCGACGAGAACTAGTGGGCACCAAATGAAACTAGCAGATGGGGCCTTCTCGGAAGAGATGTTTCTACATTGCACCTCATCAGGCTGTGGAAGTGTGCTCAGACTGCTGGCAAACCACATGGTTTCTAGAAGCAAATTTCAGCAAACTCATGAAATCCATTTTAGGACTATAAAAAACGTACAAAACCTCCTTTACCTCAATAAAGCGAAGTTGCAGATTGCTGGACTCTGAGAAGGTATAGTGAACACTTTGAGATTTTCTTTTCTTTTGTTCTTTCTTCAGTCATTTCCCACTGGAGAGGCAGTGCTGACCTAAAAAGGCTTTGGTGTGGTCCATCTTGCCCGTTCTTGCTCTCATGGAAAAGCTCAAATCTTGACCCCTGGGAGTCTACCAAGCAGAGGGCTATACCAATGCTATCTGAGATATCTTAATCTACTATATAATATTTTAGCATCGATACAATTTGTTTAATTCCCAAGGCATTAATACGACCCTAGATCTATGCAGGTGTTGAGCACAAGCTCTTGAGTGCTCTGTCTTCTGAACCTGTGGCAGACTTCTTTTCATCTATGTATTCACTATGTGAATAAAGTGACCAATCAATCTACGTATAGATGTTTGTATGTATTTGGTTATCCTTTATACTTCTGACAGTATGTTACACAGCTCTATGCTAGGCAATAATGAAATATTTTTATGAGGGTTCTCAACTGTGGCTCAAGGAAAAGGGAGTCTAGTCTTAATGCAGTGTTTATGAACGTTCGTCTGAAGGCAATTCCAGAAGTGCAGGTAGGGGAGGTTTAAATGTACGCTGTCAGCCAGATTCAGTTCTCAACACTGCTGGAGATAACGTTCTGCTCAGTGAGAGCTCTGTTGTGTGTGGAGATATAGAAATTATAACATCGAAGAGGCAGCATTTAATCTCTGAAACTCTGGCCCCACTGAAATTAATGGGAGTCTTGTCACTGAGTTAGTGCTTCCTGAGATTCAGAACCGTTTCTAAATTAGTGATTATCTTTATGGGTAGAATAAGTAGCTGTGAGCTTTCAATGGAGTTTGGAAACACATGTAATGAAACTAGGGTGTTCAGGAAATGAGCAAGCAGATCAAATTCAAAAAAGCATGGGTAAAAGCATTAGTTCAACATTGGACACAACCACACAATCTCTTTGGATTGGTATGGGATAGGAAACTGTCTAATGAGAGACAGCTAAGATAGTACCACCATAAGAAAATGATGGTACTGTCTTGATTACATCCATGAAAACTTCATGTTTTTGTGAATAGTTTCCAGCTGTGTTAGTTGCATAGTTCAACTCAGTCCGCATGACCAAAGCTGACACAAACAACAGGATCCTAGAGCTAGCGGTCCTAATAAAAGTAATATCCAGAGAGAGGGAAATTTCAGCATAATTAAAATCCATCAGTCTATACGTATGTGTCCATGCATTATACCTAATCTAGGATAGAAGACTGAAGACCTTCAGTAAAAAAACCCACAGGCTGTGTTTTAGCCTTTAACTGAAAAGTAGTAACAGGTTTTATAGACTCTAAAGGGAAATATGCTGAAATATTTTATATTATTATATTTAAAATATATATTTAATATATATATTATATTTAAAAATTATACCTGTATGCTCTGATTCTACACTGGTAGAGACAATGAAGAGTAGTAGCTGCAAGAAGCTGATACAAGTCATTATCGGAGCAGACTAGGACTACTCCTGAGAACATTGGACTAGAGTTACCCACCTTTTTTATTATAGAGGCAAATACATACAATACTGAAAGCATCTCATGACTTTACAGTTTTGTCTTAAACTGTTGAAGTTTTCACCTCATGGTTACTTCAAGCTTTACAAAAACTTCATTCTTGGATGGTGACAAAACTTCAAATTCCCCTGGTAGTTAATAGCTTGCTGTTCTTGTGCAAGTATTGTCTTGCTGTCCATTCCTCCTTAGCATTTATTGTCCTGAAGTATTTACAGAAAGCAGCAATATATTTTTCAGCTGCTATTTTACCAGTTTGAATACATCAGGCTGTTTCAGCTTTGGTGAAATAATGGACTCCTGAAAATGACAACAAATGGGACGGAAGTAAACTTAATGTAAGCGTCCTCTTAATAGGCATGTTGTTTGGCTTGATGATACGCAATTTCATGGTATCTATAAAGCTAGGAATCTAGCATAAACTGTAAGATTAACACAGTTTCTGTACAGTCAGTACTCACTGGGACATACAGGTTATAGAATGCTGCACTGGGAAGAAAGAGTTTTACAGGTTATATTATATTGAAAAAGGAAGGACTGGTGAAAGTTACATTTCAGTTGACCTCCTAATCAAAAAGACGTAATAGTCCCAAAGAAGTAATAGTCAGATGAACACCTAAATGTTTCCCAGGCATTCAAACAATCTTGAAAAACTACAAAAACCTACCATGCAGTAGTTTTCCAAAATTAAGTAAAATCTAAAAAGGAGCTGTATTCTCAAATATTTCTTTGGTAATTCACAAGATTGACTCTCAGCCAGTCCTTAATTAATTGATACAAATTGGAAGGGATCTTTGGGGTGGTATTTTGTAAGGCTGTAACACAGAGACAAGGTTAATTTCTCAGAAACAGAGTTCAGATGGTGAGCTATGAATTACTTCTAAGACTTGACATTAAGCATGTGAAAGATACCTAGAAAAACTGAGGAGGTTTGTTATTATTAAGTACAGTCTAGTTTTTTGTAATCATTATTGGGTGATGTTTGTTTGTTTTGTTGGTTGGTTGGCTTTATAGGCCTGTTTCCAGTTCGAACAAACAACAGTTTTAACCTTTTGTATATTTTTGGTATTCTTAAATTTCCAAGTGTGATTCATGAGTCCCAAATAAACTTAAAAATTTGGGATGCATTACTTCTCCTGAAGTAGTAAACCCCAGTCCATCAGTCTGTGTATTTAACACCTGAATGCTTGTATACAAAAAAATATTTGGAGTTATCATCTTCTCTATGATGCTACTTGGCCATTACAGATGCAGGGATGGAAAGGTGCAAACTCGCATGTTGCCTTCGTGGAGGAGGCTCCAGAAAGCGTCTCTTATTGTCCACATTAACTATCAGTTTCCTCTGACAAAGTAGACTCCTCATTTTCTCAGTAACTAACACTTCTCTTGTCTATGCCTGTTACATTTTGAATGTCGCTTTCTAAGTGTCATACAAAATTCTACATTATTTCAGCTGTCGTGTACCATGATGTTAATACTGGACTTTACATAATCCGCCCTAGGATAGTATGTGGCCTTTCTCAGGGACACATAATTATTCTGCAATAAACTAATATTTCCAGCCTACGAGCTGGAAATATTGTAGCTGCTTGTTTATTAGTTTCTAATTTCATTGCATTCCAATATGTGAGCTCATCCAATTGTTTCTATATTCCGGTCTGCCTCTGTTTTAATAAAGCCTCTGTTCGGGCCATCTGCAAGTTTCATTAGCACACACCTTCTTTATTTCCAAGCTCATAATTAAAATAGTAAGTAAGATGGGATCTTAACTGGATCTAAGGCTTAACTGGAGCGATGGCTGGGTCTTAACTGCTGATTCAGGATCTCCATTAGAATCTTTAGTTATCCCTCTGCTGTGACCCGTCTTATCTCTATCTACCTTCCCCTCTTAGGACTTCTTGAACAAACCCTCTTCTTCATATTCAGTAATAACATCTATCAAATGGTTTATTTAAGCAACATAGATTTGATCTTTGTTACCTTTGTCTAGAAAACAATTTTCTTCTGAAAAAGAGGTATATGCTAGCATGATCTCAGGAATCCTAATTTATGCAATTGACAATTTTTGACCCTTCCCTATGCCATATGTTGCCCCTAAATGCCTTTTTCTTTCTTCTGACCTAGTTGGTATAAAAGTCAGCAAAATTGTTTCTGACCAGTTAGCACCAGGAAGACATATTTAAGCCCAGGAATGGCCACCTCCAGCTGGTTAGAACTGAATTTTGATGACACACAGTAGAATTACAGGCCAGGAAGTCAGCTGAAAGTGGTGCTAATTATATCTCAAAATTGGGGTCATACTAGTGAAAGAAAAGTCTGATGCTGCCATTTTTTGGACCACATAGTAATCTGACACACCTGCTGGCAGTAGTTTGTGTTGAACTGTTGTAAATAAGATATAGGAGTCATGCTTCAGTAGTCTCAAAGGCATTGTAGTCTCATTGCTTCTCCAGAAGCAAAATGCCTTCTGAGATTGCCAACAGGGGCTTGTTTGTTTTCCTGTTTTCCTCCTTTGACTGATGCTTAAAAAGGCGTGTTTTAGCTTTCCACTTCTGTTCCACGGAACAATGAAAGCTTTTCTGTTTTGCAGAGTAATTCAATCTAAAGAGACAAGGGGAAATTCTTATCTTGTATTTTCCCTGTCTATTTTAGTATATATTATGTAGAGTATTAGTATATATTAGTAAACCAAGCAAAGAAAAAAAATTAGGGTTTTTTAATAGCCATTGGGAGCAATTTGGAGGAAAAAAAGGTTGCATAAGCTTATCAGATGGATGTACATTTATCATTGTCAAAAACCTTTACTGATAGTTTCACTCCTTATTTGTGTTTGATGGAATGTGGAAAAAATTATGAGGGACATTTATTTCTTGTCACGAAGAAAGTGCAATGTTATGAATTATGTAGTCTTACAAAATTGTTAAATGTTCTCATCAATGAGATGACTTTGTTCATTTTCCAATGCTGATGTTCACGATCAGGAAAATTACATGAAGTAAATATGAGACCTTCTTCAGGAAAGGAAAAAGCAGTTATTTTTTTTCTTTCAGCTGAGGCAGTGACACCAATTTGATTTTCGCTTTCTACACTGTAATTTAAGAAATCACCCCTTTTAAATCCACAGCTAATCTGCTGACACAGCACTAGCTTTATTTTGTGTTTGTGAAACACTGATAATAGGATAGAAACCTACCCTTGTTAAGTTTTACCTCACCAAGTAAGACGTCTTTGACGTACTATGACCCCAGAGGCCTATCACAGAAGAAAAACACGGTACCATGCTGAAAAATAACAGCCCATCATGTAATTGAGAGCGTGACTCAACAACATGCTAATAAGCAGGTGTCTGTGTTGTTCATGCTGGTGCGGAAGGCTTATGCATCTGCCCTCTGAACAGTTTTCACTGCCTGCGGTTCAGGCTCTGACTGCAGCTGTGAAGGGGTGGGAAAGCCAGTTTATCTGACCTCTGCACTAAAATTCTGTGCTGAAGGTTTGTGATTTTCCCAAGCAATGTAGAACTGGACCGCTGACTGCAGACTGCTTTCTTTTCATACAACTCTTCGTGGAGATGCAAGTCCAGACTATGGAAGACAGCATTAAGGATGAGTATCCGAAATGCTTCATGATTCTATTCTCACTTGGCAAAGCAGCCCAAAAGATACTGTTTAAAAATATTGTCCCATTGCATGTTTTCAGGCAGGTCTTGGTGATACACATGAGAGCGATTTAAGAGGTTTCCATCTCCTGCTGTGAGCTCCACAGTTTATGCGAGTCTCAAGAAAAGTGATGGTAGGGTGCATTTGGAGTTCAGGCTGTGAACTGAGGCAGGAAAGGTGCTGATTCACATTTGCTGCCGCTGACTCAGCTCCTGAAGCAGTGCACATAGCAAAGAGAACAATGGTAAGTGTGAACTTCTTATATCTCCCCGACATGAACAACCAAAGCTCATTTGAAGGCATCTGAAGTGCTTTACTTGCAACTAGTTCTTCTGACATGTATTAATGATGAAGTGGTACACACAGGAAAGGAGCCCTCTGTTACTATCTCTTCAGGAATTGAGAGCAAAACAAGGAACGCTCCTATACTTATAACTGTAGTTTGCCCACATCCTGTCAGCAGATCTTGTCTCCCAAGTTAAGTAGGGTGCAGTAGAGTTCAGGTTCAGAGAAGTGTGAGTGCCGTGATAGATTCTGTATGATTAAGTGGGCCTCAAAATGAACTGGAAAACAGTCAACTGAGGGGAGGATATAAAAAGGGATGTACAGAATGATGAGTGGCCTGGAGAGGGCGATTGCAGAGAGGCTGTTTGCTCTCTCTTTCTAATAAAGAAGTAGGGGCATCAAAAGAAATCAGCAGAAGGCAGATTCATAACAAAAGAAAAAGTGTTTGTTTTTTTTTTTCCCCCACACAAAAGGAACTTAAACTGTAGAACTCCTGGCAGCCGGGTGTTGTGGATGAGAGAAGTGATCACAGAATTCAGATGGAGGCTGGAAGGAAAATACACTGGGGGCCACTATATATATCACAACTATGGCAAGTTCAGGAAATCCTGAAGCCATAAGTAGGTTGAGACTCTATCTGAGACAGGTTACTTGGTTAGGTAAACTCTGACCCAGAGTACGTATTTTTATATTTCTTAAACTCCAATTTGTGAGAGCCTTGATGCTATAAGAGAGGAATCCATTAAGTTTGTCAATGACTCCAACACGGGGGTGGGGTCTGAGTGTAAGACTGCCATTCAGAGGGACTTGAATGGGCCAACGGGAACCTCATTAAATTCAACAAGGATATACTCAAAGTCCTACACCTAGGCAGGAAGGACCTCTGGCAGTAATACAGTCTGGTTTTGGTTCTTCCTGTACAAGAAATACATGGGTAAACTGGAGCACGTTCAGTGAAGGGCCATCACGATGGCTGGAGCATGTATCTTTTGAGAAGAGACCAAGGGAGCTGGGCAGCCAAGCAATGGAGCAGGTTGCCCAGAGAAGTTGTGGAATATCAGTTCTTGGAGAATTTTGAGAGCTGAGTGCACAAATACCCAAGCAAACATTGTCTCAGTTCAGTGTTGCACCTGACTAGACAAACTCCCAAGATCCCTTCCAACTGGATTTATTCTTTAATTCTGTGAATTTTCAGCTAGATCACCTCCCTGAACTAGGTCACTGCATGACTTCTGAGGAACATTGCTTGTGTGAAGCAGGGGACAGGGCCACATGATTGAGGGAGGGGCCAAAGCACATCTGACTTGGACTAGTGTAAACTGCTGTGGAACTGCACCCACACAACAGTCCTGACATCTTTCACCTTGTGCTGTAGATCGGGCCAGTGTTCTAAAGATGAAACAAAACCACCTGGAACAAAACCACCTGCAGCCTGATCTTTTAGAGAAGAACAGGTTGGCTGCCTCCCTGGGGACCGGGTCAAAGAAGTGACGAGAAAACTTCCTACCCTGGTATGGCCCTCAGATTAATATCCGTTATTGATTTTTCATGTAGGCAGCAATGAAGTTGCAATAAGAAGTCCAAGGGCAATCAGAAGAGACTTCAGGGCCTTGGGACAACTGCTTAAGGGATCAGGAGCACAAATAGTGTTCTCCTTTACCCTTCCAGTTGCAGGGAATGATGAGGGAAGGCACAGGAAGACCCAGCAGATCAATACCTGTGTCTGAGACTGGTGTCACCAGCAGAACTTTGGGTTTTTTGATTGTGAATTGGTCTACATGACACCAGGCCTGGTGGCAACAGATGGGGTATACCTGTCTCAAAAGGGGAAAGGATCTTTGTGCAGGGCTCATTGAAAGAGCTTTAAACCTGATTTGAAGGGGGAAAGGGGTTGCTAGAGATAAGCCTGGGGATGGCATGCCAGTGTTTGAGGGGCAGTATGCTAGCACGGCCCACAATGCGCTGAGTACACTGGAGTACATTTGAAATGTCTTTATACTAATGCACACAGTGTGAGGAATATGCAAGAGGAGCTAGAAGCTTTGGCCCAGTCCCAGAGCTATATCATTCGCATAAGCAAAACCTGGTGGGATGAGTCCTGTGACTGGGGTGCTGTGATGGACAGTAATTATTTAGGAGGGACAGGCGAGGCAGGCGAGGCGGTTATATCACACTTACAGTTGGTGACGACACAGTTGAGAGCCTCTGGATAAGGATGAAAGGGAAAGCAAATGAAGTGGATGTTGTTGTGGGAGTCTACTATTGACCACTCAGCCAGGACGATGACACCGATGAATTATTCCACAAGGAATTAGGGGATATCTCTAGATCAACTGCCCTTGTCCTTATGGGTGATTTTAACTTCCCAGATATCAACTGGGAATATCATACAGCAGACACAAACAGGTCCAGGAAATTTCTGAAGCACGGTGAAGATAACGTCATGGTGCAGGTACTAATGGAGCTGCCTAGGAAGGGTGGCCTCCTTGTTTGTAAACAGAGAGGAACTCATGGGCGAAGTGGTGACTGGTTGCTGTCTTGGTCATAGTGACCACAAAGTAGTTGAGTTTCAAATCACTGGCCACAGGAGAAAAGCGGCCAGCAAAACTTTGACCCTATGGAGAGAACATATCCTTCGGCCTGCTGAAGGAACTAGTTAGTAAGGTCACATGGGAATCTGCTTTTGAAGGTATTGGGATCCGTGAATGCTAGTCACTTTTTAAGAGCCATCTCTTAAGAGTGCAGAAGCAGGCAATTCCAAAGCGTTGAAGTCAAGCAAGCTGCATAAAAGGCTGGCTTGGCTAAGCAGTAATCTAGAATTTAGGCAGAAAAGGAAACTGTATGGACATTGGAAGCAAGGTCCAGTGACATGGGAGCACTACAGAGATGCTGTTCACCACTGTAGAGAGAAAATTGGTGTGGTGAAAGCTTGAGTTCAAGCTGGCCAGCACTCTGAAGGACAATAAAAAGGGCTTTTAAAAATATGTTAATAGCAACGGGACAATCAGAGGTAACATCGGTCCATTGCTTGATGGTGTCGGTCACCTCACAAATAGAGATGTAAACAAAGTAGAGACATTCAATGCCTTCTTCACCTCTGTCTTCAACACTGATGGCTCCTGGGACGCCCAGAGCCCTGTGTTGGAAGATTGTGACTAGGGGAGTGAAAAACTCACAACCAATTCTGAACTTGTTCAGGACTTGCTGCTCCAGCTAGATGCACATAAATCTATGGTGCCCGATGGGATTCATCCCACGATACTGAAAGAGCTGGCTTATTGTGGGACCTCTCTCTATTATTTTTTAATGGTCTTGGGGGTCTGGAGAGGTCCCAGTCAACTGGAAGCTGGCAAATGTTGTCCCAATTTTCAAGAAGGGGAAGAAGAAAGACCCTTCAGTGCCTGGTAAAATAATGGAGGACGTTATTCTGGGAGTTATTGAAAAACACTTGAGAGACAATGCAGTCATTGGTTATCGCTAGCATGGGTTCACAAGGGAAAGGTCCTGCTTAACCAACTTGATTTCCTTTTATGACAAGGTCACCCATCTAGGTGGCCAAGGGAAGCCAGTAGATGTGGTAGCTTTTGATACTGTCTCTCACAGTATCCTTCTGGATAAAATGTCCAGCACACAGCTAGACAAGTCCATAATTTGTTGGTTGAGAAATTGGATGACGGGTCAGGCTCAAAGGGTTATAGTAAATGGGGTTGCATCAGACTGGCAGCCTGTCACCAGTGTGGTTCCCCAGGGCTCAATTTTAAGGCCAATGCTCTTCAATGTTTTTATAAATGATCTGGATGAAGGAATCAATAGTACATTAAGTAAGTTTGCTGATGCTACTAAGCTCGGAGGAGCTTTGGACTCCCTCGACGGTAGAGAGGCCTTACAGAGAGATCTGTATAGACTAGAGAGCAGAGCAATCACCAACCATATGAAATGTAACAAGAGCAAGTGCCAGATCCTCCACCTGGGACAGGGTAATCCTGTTTATACATACAAATTGGGGGATGAGAGGCTGGAGAGCAGCCTTGCAGAAAGACATCTGGGGGGTTGGGTTGATGGCAAGTTGAATATGAATCAACAGTGTGCCCTGGCAGCCAAAACATCCAACTGTGTCCTGGGGTGCATCAAGCACAGTGTAGCTAGCTGGTCAAGGGAGGTGATTGTCCCACTCTTCACTGTACTGGTGTGGCCCCACCTCAAGTACTGTGTGCAGTTTTGGGCACCTGGATATAAGAAGGACATGAAATGATTAAAAGTGTGTCCAGAGGAGGGTGACCAGGATGGTGAAAGGTCTTGGGGGCAAAACTTAAAGGGAGTGACTGAGGTCACTTGGTTTGTTCAGCTTGGAGACAAGAAGACCAAGGGTGACCTCATTGCAGTCTACAACGTCCTCAAAGGGGTGCAGTGGAGAGGGAGGTGCTGATCTCCTCTCTCCTGTGACCAGCAATAGTACACGAGGAAATGGGCTGAAGCTGCATCAGGGGAAGTTCAGATTGGACGTTAGGAAAAGGTTCTTCACTGAGAGGGTGGCTGATCACTGGAACAGGCTCCCCAGGGAAGCACGATACTCTTGGTCCTATGGTTTAATTTTAGGTAGTCCTGGGAGGAGCAGGGAGTTGGACTTGATGATCCTTATGGGTCCCTTCCAACTTGAGATATTCTATGATTCTATGAACAGATCATCATTGGGAATGCTGTCTTCCAGGATGTTATGGAGCTCTTAGTCTTTAGTGCAGCATTTATAAAAATGGATAAAATCAACTGGCGTTCTCATCTCATTTTCTAATGGTTGGTGGTTTTTTTTGTAGTGTACATTCTAATGAAATGATTGATCTGGAAATTTTTTGTGTTTGTTTTTGTTTGTTTGTTTGTTTTATTCTGCTTGTCCTCTTCAAATATGTTTAAACAGTATCTAGAATAAGAGCTATGAAAAGTTTTTAGTGTGCCTCTAGCTCTGCTTAGTTAATCTGTTATCACAGTAATTGGATGGAAGGAGTATAACAGAACTAAGTATAACTCTCAGTACTGTTGCATGTGCAAGCAGACTATAGACAAGCAGTGAAAGAGCAAATGACAAATGTTAGATAAACATCCATTTATGTTCAAGTAGAGCAAATCCAGTTTGGTTGTTTCTATTGCTCATCATATATTTTTAGTCATCAGGGATCAAACTAATCTTTTATGCAGTTCTAGTCAAGCCAGTAATGAATATGGCCTATTTAATATTAAATGGAATATAATTCAGAAATGGATTATAAGGAAGAAGGTAAATGGCAGATGGGAGACTTGGGAGCACTAAAGATTAACCCATTTGCTTTTTAGCTTTTTGAAGCTGGATTCAAATTTCTCTTTCAGCAAGGCAGAGAAAGAATGTATTTGGATCATCAGAATACAACAAAACCTATCAGAAGAGTAAGCAACTTTGTCAGACTGTTCAAAATGTAACAAAACAAAGTAAAAGAGTACTCCCCCATTAAAAGTGATCAATGTCATTATGTAATGATTGCAGAACACTTACAAGAATTATATTTATTAAGGCAGTGTTTCTACCTTGTGAGCTACAGATACAGGGATCACATCCTAGGGATTTGCAATATGAACAGTATTTGTTATGCAATAATCCACTGGATGAGAAAATTTAAAGTGACATATAGATCTACTGGAAAAGCTATAGAGATCCACAGACTGGAAAACAGTGAAAGCTACCGACTCATAACAGGGCTCTTATTTGACTTTTATAAGGCATCCTAAAGTTTTAAAGTAAAGATTGTTTTGGACAAAGTCCAAGAATGAGATTATTTTGAGGTAGTTGTCTAGCTACTTTAGTTTCTGTATTCTTTCACATAATGCAGTTCTGATATATTGTGTAACACAAAGCTAGACACTATGTGAACGAAAAGATTAATTGTTTTTGCTGTATCGTGTTAATCTGCCACACGTGTTACATTTCCATATGCTTGTTGATAAGGTTAAAAAGTTATTCTTTCATGCAGCCCAGCAGTGCTACATAACATGTCAAAACTGATTTCTATTCATCTAGTTGAAGTTTTCACTTCAGTTTTTGTTGGCTAGAGACTAAGGCCTGAGACTCACAAGGATATGGCTGGCAGTAAAAGCAGTTTGGGTATGAGCAGTAGGCTCCAGACCCATGATTAGACTTTTAATAATAATTTTGGGTGCCTAAATTTCAGTGTGGCTACTGTATAGAACATTTTTGTTGTTAAGATACAGGCCTGTAGTGAAGTCACTATGGAATTCATCTGTTAATTTACAGCACAACACCTTGTCCAATAACTGCCAAAAAGTAACTGCTCTTACCTAGAAGCAAGTGAATGATTGATTACCCTTTCTTACTGACTAGCAAGAAAATGTTTACAAGAGGCAAAGTGTGTACATGAATTGTTACAGTGGAATGACACATTCACTGCATGTTCATGGCCTGTGTTAACTTCTTTTATCTTGCTAAGTTGCTGATAGTCTTAGAAAATATCATCTGCCTTCCTCTGAAACAAGGTATGTAGAAAAGTTTGGATTGAGCATCTAAAACTGTTTATTGGTTTGGAAAAATTAATCCTAAACATTCTCAAAAATAGCAGAATACGAGGGCAAAGAAATAGTTCATTGCACTCTCATGTAGGACTTGCAGATAGCAGCAAATTTGTGTCAGACAAAAAGGAAGTGAATATATTATTAGGAAAAAAGTTGCATCACTATACTTGCTCAAATAAAAAGCAGTATATAAAGTCTCAAATGGGATTGTAAAAGGATTCATGCTCTACGAATATACTCAGTGATGTGGAATTCATCTGCTTTGCCTTCCTGTTGGAACATGGAGTTCTTACTGGCAATATATTGGGTTATAAAAAGGATTTGAATGTCTCTTGGGTCTGAGGAAGAGACAAAGAGAGAAACTTAGAGAGAAAAACTTCAGGAGCAGCAAAGCTCGGGAGAAACAATAGGATGAAGGAGGTCTATGTCTTTTTGAGTGAGGTTTATGTCTTTTTCTCTTCCTGTAAGGGGAGAACTTTGGATCCAGTATGTGTATATCTTACAAGAAGCCTGGAGAAAATATTACTAGGTGATGTATGCTTTTCAACAGTTGAATAAGTCTACTACAAATTAGGCTCATTGTAATTCTCAGTATGATAAATATCAGGGGCATTTTGAACTTCACGACAACAGCAAGGATAACATTTGGCTCCTTTTGTTTTAAATGCAGAGACCTTAAGTAGTTGGGCACACAATTTTCATGCAGTACATCCATCATAAAATATCTCTGAAGGTGAAACAGGTTTAAGAAATTTTCTCTTCCATACACCCACTGTAACACCACTGTTGTTTGCTGTCCCCTCTTAGTGGCAGTAAGCTGTTACATGTTCATGATACACTGTTGGCTGCACTCAGGTTAAAGGTAATGTCTTCTCTTCCAAGGCCCATTTTTTGGAAGAATTTTATTTCACTTTGGTGATCTGATTCAGAGCAAGTAGGAGGGGCCAGAAGGAGCTCTTGAGGATGAGAAACTTTAGTGTGCTTCATTGTTAAAGACAGCATATTATGAACTACAGCCTCATTTTTGACAACTGTTATACATGGCATCTTTTCTTTGCATTATTCAGTGATGATCCTTGCTTTTTGCAGACTGTGACCCTATGTTGTATGAGAAAAAAATTCAGGACTTTATTCGTATCTGGCCTCAGAGAGAAAAAGGAAAATCATGTCCTTGTCCCAGACCTGTCTGTGATCGTAACATCAGGATCGCTGCACCCGGACTGTGAAGCCAGGATATGGCATGTATTGCTGCAAAAGTTGTGTCTGATTGGTGAAGACAGGAAATGTACATAGTTTGGGGTGGGCGGGGTGTGAAAGCAAGAATAAAGAAAAAAACTGCTAGTAAAACAGACATATCAAGTTTCAGAAAATTAGATTATATCCATCACATCACAAGAAAGAAACACCCCAGAAGATGATCTTTACATGAATCAAAGCTGATCTATGCTTCTGGTTACAAAGAAAAAATCAGGAGCATTATTAATCTGAAATGCTGCAGGGAAAGCAGTTTCTTAATTTTTTAAAACTATGCATAACTTTTCAACCTCAGATGGGTTTCAGAAGTCACCTAGAAACTAAAAAGGAAACACAGCTAGCAATTTTTGCAATAGTTTTATTTTACATCATAGGAACATTGCTCTTGCTGTCCTGCTCTGAAAGTAGGCTATCTGACCAGCAGAGATAAAGGTATTATTTACTAAATTCAAGGGTAACCAAAGTGATTCATAGATAATGACTGAAGGGTTTCATTTCTGAATATAAACAGGTACCAACATGGTAGTGTGGGGTAGTGTGGCTTTTTAACGTGAGAAATCTTCAATGATATGTTTTCAAGATGTCAGGAGATGCATCTGTTTTCTCACTCTGATTTAATCATTCCTACTTCCCTGTAGCATGGGAATGGTATAAGAATTAATTAGTTAATGTTTGTTCATTGCTTTTTTTCTAGGTGCCCTTATGTCCTGTTATACTCAGCAGAAATATTTCAACTCAAGTTTCATTGTTTCAAGAGGCTGTAATTTATTGTGATAAAATGGTGTAGCTCTGCTGGTTTGACCAGGAGGTCAGTCTGAAAGTGGAGTAAACAGGATGGAGTTGTACATATTCTTTAAGGAGAGAGTGCTTTCCTCTCCCATCAACAGTATTTCCAACAGAGAAAGAGGAAGCAGAGAGAGCAAGACGATTTCAGAAAAATAAAAGAGTAGCAGGGAAGGAACATGGCTGAGGTCCAGGTAGGATTGTTAGTAAGGAAACAAGTCTTGGGCAATGTCTGTTGGCTCCTACATTTGTTCACAAACATTAAATAAAGAAAAATCTTCAGGGAAAAAAAATGTTACTAGAATCATCAGCCATGTAGTACACTTACCAAATTGGCCAACTGCATTTACAAAGCAAACCCGCTACTTACTGACTGCATGAGTTCTTATCTGAATTTCTATTACACAAAGAAGAGAAAAAGGGAGTTTCCTCAGTACTGGAAATGAAAAGTTAAATTGCCTGACACCACCAATGATGTCCTTGGTGCTTCCTGCCCACCAGCAACACCACCTCTCTCTCACCTGAAATGAGCAGTCTCTGCTCATTATAGTGGCTACTCTATGTCTAATCTGAATCTTTCCTTGGACAAACATTGTAGCAATAAGCCAAGCTAACAGTGAATTTGTACGGACCATAAAAATACCCCACCCAAACCCAGAAAAGAACCAAAAGTTTTAGTGTTACTCTCTAACGGAGTAGAGCTGACTACCCCCCATTGCCAGATTGGTGAGTGTACTTTCCTTTGACACACTGTCATAACACCTCCCTTGCTGCTCTTTTGACCTCACCATTGTCCTGCCTTTTCCCTCTTGAAAAACAAACGAAAAAAAAAAATGCCTGGAAACTTCATTTTGGACCAGGAACAGCAGCTGCAGCAACACCAGTTCCTCTGCAGATTCCTGCCCCTTGGTTCTTGGCCAGCAGTTTACCAGGGTGTTGGAAGAGGAAGGTGTGGGAGGGAGGAGGACAGTTCTAGAGCATTCATTCTCCTTGCTCAGGCTGCTTCTGTGGACCCAAGAGTAAATAGCATCTTGTAGCAGTCCGTGTGATGTGAACAAAAAGTGAGACACTTGTGCTGACTACCCATAGCTTAGGTAGAAAATTGGAGACCGGGTCACAGCTTAACGCTAGGCTCTTTCTGTTCTCTCATAGTTCTTCTGAAGTGATAGCTCTCCTTGTCCTCAAAATAAATACAACCCTGGTCCCGTGGTAGGAACATGCTGCCCACAGAGTGGGCTTGAATGTTTTTCTAGTATCTGTGGTATTTCTAAGTGCTTGAGATGTCTTTACTGCTGTCTCCTCTTGTCTGCAACAAGGTTGATATTCATTCCTCAACTCAGCAGCAGATGTGGAATTACCATCCCATTGGAGATGCATGGAACAATTCTTACCTTTCATTGTGAATAAAGACTAGATGTGGGATAAAGTGGGACATTACTGTGCTGGATTTTGCTCCTTTCTAGGTAGAGGTGTCTTGGGCAGCTCAGACTCTTTCTTGACTTTTCGCAGTCTCACAAATGACCTGTTTTTTCACATACTGACACAATGTGGTCAGTGTGGTTGGTGAAAGGCAGCAGCATCTGTAACAGTGATGTGTATCAACTAATTTGTGCAGTATAGACAAAAAGGGGTTGACAAAGTGACAGGAATGCCTTGCTGCATCTTACAAAGATCTATGGAAGAGTTTGCTTGTAGAAGGACACCACACTCCTCAGGGTTTAAGCAAGATGTTTGAAGGATTTCATGCATGAATGCAGAAAGCACATAGCGATCTGGGGCACTGTGGCTAGGCTGATCATCAAGAGCAACCCAGCAAAGTGTTGGCTAACATTCTAGATCTTCCCAAGAAGCAGAGAATCAGAACCATTTTTGGTTTTATTTAGATGGTCTCTCTTCCTACAGAGATTGTTTGTTATGATGTATGACTTTGCTGGGTATGGTACAGCTGTTATCTTGGAGATTTGCCAGTGACTTTGTTTTAATATTCTGACACTTCCAGTGGGGGTAGTTTACTGATATCCATATTGAACTATTTCCTCTGTTTATTTTTCTGGCTCTTTTTAACTAGTTCAGGGTTACCAGGCTTTGATTTAATAAACACAGTAGGTCCTAATACTGTTCTATAAAATGTACTGAGTATTTTAATTTCTAAATGTGAATTACCAGCTCTTCTGTATTTGTGTTTATTATTATTTGGTTTGTTTTATTTTTATTTGTATTTATGTGACAGGTCAGGATGATTTTCAGGATCCAGATTAGGAACGTTCAGCAGGATTCCAGGATCCAAACAGAAAATGAGATGGCATCTGCTGTTTTAAAAGTTGGGGTTTTTTTCTTTCAGTCTTTGCAGTCTGTCTAGCTTAGTGGTTCCTAGAGAAGCAAAGCTGAAGAAGGGTAACATTCCTACCGTTAGCACTTGTTCATGAAAATACATTTTGGTGATTTTAACTTTAAATGTTCTTTTCCAATATTAGAATGCTTTAGTTCATTTCATATTAAACCTTGACCTCATTAGGAGTCACAGAAAGCTGCTTCTAACAGTTCTTTCAAAGAATTGAATTTGTAGCATCCATCTGCTTCCCAGGGTACCAACTTTTATAAAGTGAATTATATAACAGGTTAAGACAAGCTTCTACCTTGAATAACTTAAAGTATTGTTTCTCAAGCTCTTTAGTACCTTTCTTTCTTCAGTCAATTAATAACTCTTTACAAGCTCTACCTTAACACTAAAGACATACATAAATGTGCTTTGTGCTTTTCCCTGCTGTCCCCTAGCAACTCTGTCATTAAGTCTATAGACCTGTACACAATTCTCCACCTTTGGTTTACTCATATTTTGTTGTCTCTGAGAATAGGTCAATACAGAGCTGACTTTATTCATACCAGTCCAATGATTGAGCCTGTTTAGTTTGTAACTTGGAAGTGTTGGATTTTGGTGTGTTGGTTTTTTTTGGGTTTTTGGTTGTTTTTTTTTTTTTTTTAAACAGCCAAGGGCAAAGAAATATGCCTATGACAAGATAGTTTTTCTTCTGTGTATTACAGTCTATTTGGATTTCTTAAATTAATGTCTAGAATATAGTGTAGGTCTCCAGGTGCCTTTGGATATGCAGCCTTAGGAAGTTTTTCAGGATGAAGATAATTTGCTCTTGGGAAACTGTAAAAATGATACAATGACCTTCTTAGTTCCCCTGCCAGACTCTTTTATAGGCAGACTTATATAGGTTTCCTTAGGTATTATGTTTTTGCCAAGTACTTCTTCTGGTAGTAATACATATACTGTATGACAAACTATAGAATTCATAGGTAAAATTATCCATTTAAATTTTTCAGTGGATAGTCTGCAATATCAGTCTGCGGGTGAGCTGATTACAACAAAGATCCTGACTCTGCACTTTTCTGCAGTCTGCATAAAATACCTATGCTGTATTCAATAAGGAGAATGCTGCTAAAATTAGGACTAAAAGTCCTGATTGTTTTGCCCCAAACAGTGAAAAAAATATTACAGTTAAATTTAAAAGTGAAAAAGCTAAACCCACCTGAGTGATAGGTGTTTACTTTAGGAGAGGCTGCAAGAGGCATGTGGGTGTATCCCACATTAGCAAGCTGCGTCTCATACATCTACTACTTTCCTCTTTGCTGAGGACTTTGACAAGAGGCTGAATGTGCCAGCAGGTCTGGCTCCCATCTCTGAGAACAGGACAAAGGAATTCCTGAGATCATTCCGGCTGATGCGTGATGCAGAGATGTCCTCTGTCTATCTATCAAATCCTACTTGCAAACACACACAATACAGCCAAGCAAATCTAATATGCTAAGTTCTTCCTTGCTTGAATATCTTCTTGCATTCATGTAGAAATAAATATTAAACAGTAAAAAGGGAGCTCATGCTTAGATATACCTAAAGCCATTATATTTGTTTAACATCTTAATGTTTATAATAATCTCTGATACTATCAAAAGCGGTACATACTTCTAGAGAAAAGAGCAGCAGCTTTGGTATAGGAACAACTAGATGGTGCTCCTCTGCTTTGGAATTTGTCAGGGCTGCAAGACAGGTGAACTAGAGAAGGAAGATATAATCTGTTGAAAAAAATGTGTAATCAGAATCATCCTGTTCATAATGTTTGTTACAGGTGCGTAGAAACATTTGCTGAGTTACAATTAAGGTTGTAATTTAGCAAAGATAGAACAATTGCTTTGCAAAACATTACAGCCTTTTTTTGTTGTAATTTGAGTGCTTAGCAGGGTAATTATCCCCACATATATGCATTACAACGTAATTCTAATATTTTGTAGTGATCCTTTTAAAAATGCATTAAAAACATTTTTTAAAGGATTTACTCTAAGAGGTTTTAGCAAATTAACTGTGTGACTTTTTTAAAAGCAAGTCGTGTTGCAAAGACAGCCACAGAGAAAAATCCTGCAACAGTGACAGTATCTGAATGAAGCCCAAAACTTGAAACTATCTTTAAGTGAAATAGCAAATTCGTAAGGAAGCCATTAACTGCACAATCACAACTGCAGTTTTAAAGTTATGTAACTGCAAATAATACCGAAGATGCTAGAGCATTGTAAGATGAGAGAACAGATTTTTTTTGTTTTCTGACCATTTACTATGTGCTACTGATTACATATTATATGAAATTCATGTCATGACTTGAAACTACTTGTGTCACTGCTTGCAGTGCTGGAGGATTTTGCTCAGATTTTGCTAGCTGTGATATTTAGTGGCAACGTTAACAACCAAGATGAAAACCTATAGGCATGAATATTCAAACAGACTGATGGAAGGCAGTAAAAAGAGCCAGACGTTCATGATGTTATCTTAGTAATGCTTAAACCCCATTTTTTTTAAATAGTAGAAAGATAAGAAAGTCTTTTGGAGGGTTAGAAGGGAAATCTTAAAGAGAAATTGGGAATGCATTTCTCAGCTGTTTTTTCAGAAAGCTGAAAAGTTCGGCACAAGTGAATGAAAGTTACTGTGTCAGGTAGGTGTCTCAGGGCGTGTAGGAAATTATGGTAATGTGTTTGATCTGTGAGGCATTGCAACCTCTTCCTCTCACTCACATATATATGAAGATAATTTAGTCGGTATAAATTTTATAGCACTGAAAACTTATCTTTATCATCTTTTACCACTTATTTACATATCGATAATAAAATTTAAAGTTCCTGAAAATACTTTGAAGTGTCTTACATTTTATCTATTTATATTCTTGTAATATGAAACAGCATTGCCACTTTTATGCTCTGGCATCATTTAATGTGCAGAGTGGTACAGAATTTGTTATTTATGATACTGAAAGATAAATACCTCCCCAGTATAAAACAGGAAAATGAAAAAATGCTACTGTATTGCTACATGTGTTTGAGAAGTGTATTATTTTCCAAACAAAAAGTGTAGCTCTGTATAATTTTACTAAAAGCACAAGACACGGATTTTTTCAAACTGCTTCTAAGACTGCTTCCTGTTTTTACCAATGACCATGTCAAGTAAACATGTTCATAAACGGATAAAACTCAAACTTATATTGTCTTTTCCTTAGTGGCTTCACAGTAATGGTTTGTAGTAATTTGTGATTCAGTAGTAAATTAAGTTTCTCTTGCCATACTGGTCATTTGTCACTGCCAGATTTGGAGAATAAAGTGAATTTCAACCTTATGGACCCCGATCTTGACACTGGGGTTCTCTTCCAGCATTTTTTACAAGTTGAGAATCTAAGATATTGTGCTAAGAGCTTTGAAATTAGCACATAAAGAACAGGCATGCCTTCCCTGGCCACTTGACTGCATTACCTGGTGATCAAATGACTCCTTTTTAAGTAATTTATTGAATAACTAGGAGACTGTTCAACTAAGCAAGTAGGCTTTACCCAGAACTTGTCCTCTGCCTTTTCCATGGTGACAGGATGCAAAAGGGCAATATCCAACTGCTCCCCTCACTCCAGACTTCTATTGTACTTTCTATGCCACTCTTAATCTTCTGGACCAGTCAGACCCTATCTTTTCCTCAGTTTTTTTGCTTAGTCCCAGGTCTGTCTTCCTTTACTTTTAAATTAGTCTTCTGATTCCTCCTGTGCCTGCATTCCTACAGCCACGGCACGGTACGGGCCTTGCCCTGGTTCCCTCCAGTACCCCAGCTCTTCCTGAGATCTGTCCCACTGCCTCGCACTTGCCCTATCCAGTTCCCCTCCCAATCTCAGCCCCAGTGCCTTGCCAGCTAATTTTGCTCGCTAATGCCTCTGGTTCTTTCTTTGTACCTACATGCACCCTGTTCCCTGCCTCTTCTTTTTCCCTGTGTCTTGCTGTGTCTTTGCTAACCCATTTGTGGTTTCACTTTCCAGTTTCTACTGTTGTGCGGTTGCAGTTACCCACAGCACTCCGAGATCCAATTTTGTACTGCCTTTCCTTTTTTTTTGGCCCTGATTCACTCTCTCCTACCCATTTAGGCCCAGCTTGTTTCTTTTTCAGTTCTGAATGTCTGCAGTGCCTCAGTGCCCAGTGAACGCAGAGGAGAACACTCCTGCTCTATGTACAGAATTTGCTCCTGGACGACCCATGGCTCACAGCCATCCAAACCAGCAGCTGTGTAGAAACTATTACTCTGCGCTGGCTGAAGCAGGCTCACCCAGCGAAGAAAGCATCTACACCAAGCCAAAGCTGTTAAGATCAAAAGTTTTTACAGACCGTGCATGAATGGCAACATCCCGAGTTTTCTAACTTGGACAATTTTAGATATATTTGCATGAAGTTAGATAAGGCACATTTTAGAAATATGCCTTAAGTCAAAGCATTTGGGTACCAGATCTTCACAGCACAAATAGCCCTCAGAATGCTTTTTCCTTGAGTTTACAATATAACTTACCCCGTATTTACCCTCAGGAGGACCTGAATCAGCTTGACAAAGATTTTCCCAAGGCGTTTGGCCTATGAATTAAAAAGTTTCAGTTGAAACTGATAAAGTTTTGCAACAATATATGCAGCTAAGTGCTGAATGCTATAATGGGAAATGTCAGCCAACCTGAATAACAAGCAGTCCCACCAATCTTATCTGTAAAATTGCAAGAAATTGCCAGATGTAGATAAGTAATTTAGTATACGTGTATATGACTTTAGGCTTTTATCCCTCACTCTAATGTTACTTGTCTTCTTGTCTTTAAACTGTTGAAGATGTTGAACACTATCTGTTGAAAGTCTGACAGTGGCCTCAGGGTTCAGTGGTAATACTAATATTGGAAAAGAATGATAAATCTGTAAATCACTTGGGACATCCCAGGAAATGCATTCCCATGTCATTATTTTGAAGTTCAGGACTAGAAGGTGTAACCATTTATTGTCCATTCTCCTTTAATCCATTTAGATATAACCTTAGGGATTTTGTTCTCCTCTTATTTCAGACCTAATGAGAATTAATTTAAGGTTTTGCACCCTAAGCTGTAATAACCATTCAGCAGCCGTGGTTCCAATTTTATACTGACAGAGGAGGGTGCTCATAATACCTATCTTATCCTAGTTTCTCTAGGCTTTTCTAATAGCTAATTGAAAGGCTCCTTCTATGGATGGCTCAGAGTTGGACCCTAATTAAACTGCTCGTTTTTTTCACGTGAGAAGTTTATTTTCATCATTGATTTTGGAGAGAATCCATACAGATTTCTCTCACAAATCTTTTAAATTCACCTCTTATATGAGTAAGTCATCCTCTATTTGATGTTGAGTGAATTCCATGTCATAATATGGTGATTGGGCATATTAGAGATTATTTAAAATTGCAAGTGAAAACTGAGTTTGTTACCTTATGTTGATTGACTTAATTATTGGTCTACCCCACTGATAAATTAATGAATATTTACAGCATCGTAATTGCCTTAAAGCATGCATAAGCAAAATAACTTTTCTATCCTGAAAATTCCATGGAATTCAGTACAATTACTCACTAAAAAAGTATCTCTAAATTTGTACAGGTTTGAAATCTACTGCGCTGTCATACTTCCTACAGCCTTTGAAACTGTATTCAATACTGAATCAACTGCTGAGCTTAAAGACTTACCAATATTTTCATTTCAATGTTTTTACACCAAATGTTGCACTGAGGATACTGGAATTTCAGCTTTTCTTTTTTTTGCCTTTCTTTTTTGAATTCAAGGACATTTCTATCACATAGATGGTGGTTATTCTGATGGTTTTCCTTTATAAAAATCGTTCTTCATATCAAGCTATAATAGATACGCAATAGTCCCTGCAAAATTGCAGAAACAAGATATCTTTACTACACATCTTTTAAATCCTAAGCAGAAAATTAAATTTTACATAGAAAGAGTAAAAACACTATTTGCTACTGATTTTGTCTTTGTAGATTCTTTGTACTGCATGAAAGGTCTTATGCACAGTCATAAGTTTAGTGTTATTTATTTATGATTTTTATTTGCCATCTGTCTGTTCAGTCTTATTTGACTTGCCTTTATTTCTTTATTTATGCTCAAATGAATTATTATGGGATTGTTTTTAAATTTCTTTTGATCATGGCTTATCCAGGTCTTTTTCTCTTTTGATCATGAAGAGAAGTATAAAACAATCTATTCGTGAAATCCTTTCAAATAAAGATAAAACAGATACATATCCAAAATATCTTTCCCAATATGGAAAGCACAGAGGGAATGCATCACCTCTTTCAAAGTTAACCTTGTACATATTCAAGGCATATAAATAGGAAAAAAAATGCCAGAGTAAACAAAAAATTAGCTTCAAACTGTTGCCTAGAAAGACCTTCAGGGTGATATAAAATGTTTTAGACTGGTGATGTGACGTACTTAGGATGCACATACATAACATCTATATTTTATTACAGTGCTATGTAAACAAGTTTCATTAGACATTTGGCTAACTCGTCTTACAGTTTAGCAGATTTTTTTTTTCTATTTTAAGTAGAAAAAAACGTTATGTTCATAGACCGTAGAATGAGGGTCTAAATGTTCCCTACACAAATGGAATGATTAAATGGTAAATAAAGGTAAGAAAAAAAGACTACTTTTTTAAAGTAAGAGAACGTTAATATTTAAATATTAACATTATATTTTTTCCTTTACTCATTAGTTTAGGATTCCAACTAATGGTCAAAGAGAGAGAAATGGAGGCAGAATAAATCCATGCTCTGCTTTTATCTTTGTCTTCCCAACCACAGGGATTCTTTCTGATTTACTATAATATCATCATATATCTCATAAAGTTCAAAATTCAAATTTGCATCAAAGAAGCCTTCCTCATCTGCACAAGTACCTTTGCCATATTTTTATGACAGTCTAATTATTTGATGTACTTTTATAGAAAAGACATAGTATAAAGCAGAGTATCAGGGGTTATTTGCAACAGCTAACTTAAGGCACAGGAGGCTAATTTCTCCAGGGTTCCTCAGTGTTTGATAGAGGTCCCTTTATTAAATACTTCAGAATAGCAGCTTAGTTTGTTTTGCTCTGAGGTGCTTTCTAGAGAAGATGTTCTCCCTTTACTGTATACAAGCCTAGAAAATATTCCTTGCTTAAAGTCTTGTGACTCCTGTATAGTGTGCTCCACCCCCTGTCCGTACTTGCTTATTTGAGGTTATGTTTCCTAATCTATACTTTAACAAGGGGTAGGCTTTAGAAAATCGTGAAAACCCAAAATTCACTTTGATGAACATTTACAGGTGTTATATCTTCATAACAACCTTCCCGCTTTGATATACATGATTGTATACATATTTAGGGCCCAACTAAGACACATGGATTTTTTTCAATTGTTATATAAATATTAGATGTTCATCATAATAAATATATGCATTATATAATCCACATCGTCTACATTGCCTATAGTACATATCTTAGGCAAATCTTAACCACCACTTAGTCTTCAGATTTAGACTCTAGCATAGTCTTCTAATTTCAGCTCACATTTTTGAAGAGCTGAGTAGATGGTGATTAGTCATTGTCTCTCTACTCTGCATTAGTATCACTATAGTGAAGGTATGGACATCGCATAGTAGAACTTGCATAAATGTGTAAGTATTTCGAAAGGTAATAGCTGCTTCCCTGAGTTTTCAGGTTTGTTTGAAAATGTCTCCCATGGCATCCTGCCAGGCAGATTCCTGACAAGCTGAAATTTGCTCTCCTTATGTTTACAGTTGTGATTCTACTACTCGTCTTGCTCACTTTTCTCAGAATTTTAAACTCCACAATCTTAAGGTCACTGCAGCCAAGGCTGCCCTTGACCTTCACATCTTTGGCCAATTCTTAGTTATGTGAGAGTAATAGGTCCAGCAGAGCATCTCCCTAGTCAGTTGATCCCTTTCATCAGGAGGAACTCAACTACTTGTCAACACACTCCAGAAGTCTCCCAGATTGTTTGCACCCAACTGTGTGTCCTCCCAGCAGATATCAGGGTGGCTGAAGTCCCCATGCATACCAAGGCATGTGAAGGTGATGTGTCTAAAGAAGCTTTCATCTTCTTGTATTCCTGATCAGGTGTATGTAACATGCATACCAGAATGTCACCTGTGTTGGTCTGTCCTCTGAAGTAAAAAAAAATTAGACAAAAAGTGATTGCAGCACTTAGTCATGTGAGCTGTCCCACCACATTTCTCTATCCCAGGGATATCACTTCTCTACAGATATGCAAGAACTTGTGATTCCTCTTGTTCATTTCCCACACTGCATCCATTTGTGTAGAGGCACTTGATACAGGCCCCCGCTCATGCTGCACTTAGCGGCAGAGTGCAAGAACCTCCTTTTCCTTCATGTTTTCCCCAGGACACATAGAATCATAGAATCGTTATGGCTGGAAAAGACCTTTAAGATCATCAAGTCCAACCGTTATCTAACTCTGCTGGGCCCACTTCTAAACCATGTCCCTGAGCACCATATCTAGATGGCTTTTAAATACATCCAAGGATGGCGATTCAACCACTTCCTTGGGCAGCCTGTTCCAGTCTTTGATAACCCTGTCAGTGTAGAAGTTTTTCCTAATGTCTAACCTAAACCTCCCCTGGCGCAACTTGACACCATTTCCTCTTGTCCTATCAGTTGTAACTTGTGAGAAGAGACCAACACCCACCTCTCTACAACCTCCTTTCAGGTAGTTGTAGAGAGCAATAAGGTCTCCCCTCAGCCTCCTTTTCATCCCCATCTTCCTCCTGGCTTTCACTTCTCTTCAGGTTATAGTAACTCTAGTTACATATTTAGTCATGGACCAGATGGGGAAAATGTTGTTCTTTAGATGAAAACAGTAAAGAGAGAATTAAAATAGCATGTTCGTGCTCCCATGCAGTAAAGCAAACATATGGGCCCTGATGCAGCAACCATTACATAAGCACACATATTCCTGTAAAGAGTTTGACTGCATGGTGCAGAATATCTAAAGATACTTAAAACATTGGAAAATCCATAGTAAAGAATAGAATCTCTGCTTTGGACAGGGATTTGTAAACTGTGCTATCACCGTTCATGTCACCACACACAAAGATACATATCTATCCTTGGAAAAGCCCAGGGTTTTGAATAGGGCAATAATTGATGACGGGTTTATCCCTTTCAAAGTATTAAATTCTGAAAATATATACAGTTCAGGATTAAATTGTGAGAAGTACTTGGATCAATTCTTGATATACCAAGGCACTGCAAATACTCTTTCAATTCAGTATTTATTAGTGACATGGCTCCTGGCATGATATTATTACCTGGCAGTCTTTGAAAGCTGTTATTGCACTTGTACTCTGTGCAAGAGAACTAGAGTAACTGCGCTTTTAGAGTAGACCTCAGGAGAGCATATGCAACGGATTCAAGTACCCGCTCAAATCCCACCTCATCTATCAAAACAGGCTCTAAATGAGCATAAGGTCAGACAAGGTTGGGGGTTTTTTTGGCTTCTGTATGCAGGGGTTGTTTTCATTCTGTGCACATTTATAGGTATATCACTGAGTCTTCTGTGTACCTGGTCTGTCTCCATGTAACCTTTTTTATTTTCATCAACAGAAAAAATATGCTTCATTGTTTTACAGCCCTTGGTTTAAAATGCTGGACCAGTTCTCACTTACCTCACTCCTGTCCAGATCAGCGAGTCAGACAAAGGACTCATCCATCATAATTCTGAAGCCAGATTCCTGCTTGGTACGAAACCATTAAAGCTGCAGAAAAAAATGTGACCCAAGGACCTCAACCTTTCCATTCCATAAAGTCAGAACACCCTTCTCCAAACACCTGTCCCAACTGCCCTCATAGGAATAGCAGAGCATGGAAGAGGCGAGGGTAGGCTCTGACAGATTGTTGGCTGCCATGACATTTGGCAGAAGCCAGAATAAATCACTCAATCTCTGATCAGGAGAAATTAGGTTAGCTTAGGAAAAGAACAGCAAAAAACAGAAAGGCACTTCTATGTTCAGCTGAACAAGGCACAAATTCAGAATATCCTTCCCCTTTTTCTCAGCATTACAAACAAAATTAGGAATATTTTTTTTCAGTATAGCATATTGGGAGGGATTGTATTCCACACGCTTGTTGCACTTGGCTGTGGGCACCATGGGAAAAAAAGCCTTGTGAACATGAGTAAGTACTCAAATAATTTTCCAGTTTCAGTTTCATCTCTGCAAGTCTATTTTCTTTCTTTCCTGGGTTTTCCTGAGGCATGTGTTTCTCTGTTTATGTGCAGTGACTTCTTCTGTCCTCTTCCCTACTGTGCCTACACAACAGCATTTTCCCTCTTATGTTTTGTGCTTTGACCTCTCAAGCCCCTCACCTCCTCCAAATGCGTTGTTTCTGCATCAAGAGAGAGAAGCACAACCACTGGGAAAAAAAGCAGTTAGTTCTTCAAAGAACTAGACTGCAGCGTCAGTCCCAAACCTGGGTACATATTTCTGGGTATGAAAGAAAAGCAGATGAAAGGCTGGCGAGATTTTTTGGTCTGTTGTGTTGTTAAGGTAGAAAACTCAGAGTTGAAAAGAGAGGAGCTGCCAAGGAAGTACCAGGCATAGCCTGAACCAGTCTTGGGAATGCGGTCCTGAGAAAGGCAGCTTTAGGGACTGAGAACTCCAGGGCAGAGCTGTAAACTAAAAGACTTATTTCTTTCTGTGTTCAGAGAAAAAATAACTGTATTTTTTAATGTTGATGTAAATAAACAAGATTGCATTAACAGCACCTCCTCACACAAACAACCTGCCAGTCCCAAAGTCTGACTAACTGCTTAGGTCAAAAAGGGGTAACAGCATATATTTATGTAGAGTGAATAATACATGAATCCCTTACTCTCCAAGTGTGATATTGTGTTCTTTAGAATGTCATTCATTAATCTATATGGCACAAACAGTGGGAGCAGGTCAATACGGTTAAAGATAATTAAGAATTGATTAGCACCCGAGAAGCCAAATGAAAAGGCACATTTTTCCCCAATGACTGGAACTGTTGAATTAATTGATGAAACCAAGAATCCTTTTTTGAGTTCAAATTCTGTTGCTCCTCACAATTACTGAGACTTTTTTTCTATAATTTAATGTTGGAATGTATCGGTGAAGTTGCACAGTGCCTTAGGTTCCTTAGCCTTTGTAGTGCTAAGGGCCTTCTCTTTCTGTTTCTGTAGTCTGCTTTTCACTTGCACCTCTGTAAACTTTCAGTGATGTTGGTGGACACCTCCTGGGGAGGACTCCCATCACTTCCATCACTTCTCTTCTCAGTTGGCCACTGGGGAGTCTTCCCTTTCCTTCCCCCCCCCCCCCCCCCCCTTTTTGTTTTCATTTTTCCCCAAAAGTAATTTTTGCGGTATTTTTCTATATGCCTTTGATACAGACCCTGCTAATCTTTACGCATGTGAACCTGTCAGAAAAAAGGCAAAACATTAGCTTTAGAAAAAGAAACAAAAATAGTTTTTCATTTTCCCATTATAAAGCATTTGATTGAAGAGGAATTTTCATGAGAAACATAAAAGTACATCTATATGTTTTTACAGTGTCTTAATGTCTTTTAATCCATTCCAACACAAGCTCAAGGCACATATGCTTTTTTGTGGAGTATTAGTATATGGTATAAAGTATTCCTTGAACATGAGTCCTGAAGATCTCTAACCAGTGGCAAGTGCTTTCCACAACTAGTTCTAGCTTCCTTGAGTGGCTTTGCAAAATAACTGTTAACGACATTTGCTTCCAAACATTATCTGTCCTTGTGTTGAAGGCTGACCTAAGGATTTTCAAAAGAAAATTAGTAAGGCAGTCCTTTGTGTTAACTTTGCCTGTCATCCCACTCAGGAGTCGATCCCATCTGTTGTATTTTTTCTAAGTAACTTGTATGAATATCCATCCCACATCTGGCATAAATCACACAGTCTTTGTAATTTTTTGCATCATATAACAAATATGATGGGGTGCATCAAACACAGTATAACCAGCTGCGTTCAGTGTTGGTGTGGCCTCACTTTGAGCACTGTGTGCAGTTCTGAGCCCCGCAATTTAAGGATGTGAAGGTCCTTGAATGCATCTAGAGGGCAACAAAACTGGTGAAAGGGGTGGACGGAATGTCCTGTGAGGAGCAGCTAAGGACTTTAGGTTTGTCTAGTTTGGAGAAAAGGAGACTGAAGAGTGATCTCATTGCTCCCTACAGCTTCCTGAGGAAGGGAAGTGGAGAGAGAGATGCTGAGCTCTTCTACCTAGTAGTCAGTGATAGGACGTGTGGGAATGGTTCAAAGCTGTGTCAGGAGAGGTTTAGAGTGGACATCAGGAAGCATTTCTTTACCAGGAGGGTGGTCAAACACCAGAACAGGCTTCCTAGAGAGGTGGTTGATGCCCCAAGCCTGTCAGTGTTTAAGAGACAATGCCATTAACAACAGGTTTTAACTTTTGGTCAGCCCTGAATTGGTGAGGCATTTGGACTAGATCATTGTAGGTCCCTTCCAACTGAAAATATTCTACTCTACTCTACTCTACTCTACTGCTATCAATAGTAATTCTGTACTTTATTTGCACTTCAGATGTTTGCACTGGCTTTCTTTTAAGGTCTAAACACATTCATAAGTCTGCCACTGATGATGATGATGTGGTTTTAATATCCATCCAATACCTATTTCTGTTACTCCACTTTGCCCATAAAGTTCTGTTGGGATTTCTTTTAACATTCTAAGCCACTGATTAGTTTCAAGATGCACATTCTCTTTTGAAAAGCAGGGGAAGAAAAATATCTTGCTAGCGAAATATTTCATTCTTTCTGCTTCCACCACAAATGCTGAATTTCTTTCAATATGGCCTGAAGCCCAGGACAGGCAATATTCTGTAATGTATCAGTGACAGGATTAAGATCCAGTATTTCGTGATCCATCAGTGTAGAAATGGGAGCTGTATACCATTGGCAGGGCAGATCATTGAAAAGGAAATGGAATGTGTTGAGTACTTTCTATCAATCATGTCATTGCTAAAATATCAGACCTTGCACTTGTCATATTATGTGTGAAAAAGCAATTTATATTTAATTATTACATTTCCACAATGTGTTAGTGATCGTTTCACTCTTCTTTAAATGTCTGCACAGTTATACTCCTGATATTAAAGGATTTATTTTACTGCTGGAGAAAGATGAAAGAGACACTAATAATATTTCTTAAATACAAAAAAATATTTTCATAGTCTTTTTTGGTAAATTCTAGGAACTACAGAGAATGTTTGACATATGATAGAGATTATGTTGTCATTTGTTTGGCATGCATAAATTGAAGGCCAAAATTGCTTGATCATCCAGTTGCTCATAACAAATCATTGCATTTCACATTGTTTTTCTAAGGCACATCTTTTGAAAATAGATCAAATCTGTAATTGATTTTTGTTAGTAATGGGAAAATTCAGTGGTTACACATTCTCATCGCTGGAATTTTGTGCCTGAGCTTTCACATGATTTTCTGTGGATTCAACTTCAAACTGCTGGTTCCTTCTTTGCTTTCTCCTTCTGGATTAAATAGCCTTAGCACCTGGTGTTTTATCCCTGCAAATACACTTATATTCTGTAATCATCTCATAGCTTCATCTTTTCGATAAAACTGGATGATCTATTTTATCCCTCACTAAAAGGCATTTTCTACAACCCTCAAATTATTCTGTATTCTTTTCTATACTGCTGAATTATCAACAACTTTTTCTAGACATATGTCCTAGACCTAGTTGCAATCTCCTTGGATTACTCTCACCAGGACTGTATACAGCACGGTGATAGCAACACACCAGGAGTTTATGTTTAGTTGCTAATCTGCTATGAGTCTTAGATGCTTTTTAGTCACTGCTTTTCAGGATACAGTCTGTCATACTTGTAGGTTTTACCTCTATTCTTGGTTTCTACAATTATAACTTTGCATTTTGCATTACTAAATTATATGCTGTTTAAATAAAAAACAAACTGAGCAAGTGAGACAGATTGTTCTGCATGATTCCTTTTCCTCATCGTTATTTATCACTCTGCTAACTGTATGGTCATGTGTAGTAATTTGTAACTAGCTCGCTAATGAAAATGTTGAATAGAATCAGGCTTTGAACCAGTTCCTTTGGGACTGACAGAAAAACGCTCCCAGTCAATGGAAAACTTTTCAGTGACTGCAGATCTTGAAGGTATTTCAGTACGGTAGCCTCTTATACTGCATCGTAATCAGATTGCCCTTGAGTCCAAGTTCTCAGCCTTTCCTCCTCTGTCAGTCTTTTAGCTTGATCACAGGGGTTGTCCAGCCCCATTTCAGAGACTCCCTTCAATTTCCAGGATGAATCTGACTTTGCTTGATGGATAAGTTCATACATTTTCAAAAGGTATTTCAAGCTCACTTGCATATGCAATCTTTGAGTATTAAATTTTCCAAATAACAATGATTTCTGGCACTTTTGCATGCTAGTTCATCTCTTTCTATCTCACTCCATGAATTATATAAAAAAAAAAAAAAAAAAGAAAAGAAAAGCTACCCCATATCCTGGGTGGCTTTGCTGGGTAGTACAATGTATAATAGAAACCAGACAGGGCAATCCTTCTGGGTGACTCCAAGGTCAGCCTAAGATTCAGTGTATATACTGTCCATGGTAGCTTTTAACCTATTTACCATGGGCTTTATTGGTATTGTATGATGCTGTTTCATTAATCACAGTGTAAAGCAGTGCATATCGAATGCTTTCCAAGTCTATATATAAAGTGTATATAATTCCATTCATCAGTTTTATGAAAGAATGAAATCACTTTTGTTTGATGAGATCTGTTTTCCATAAAAATCAAAATTCCTGACATTAATTGTATTGCTATTTTAAGTTTTTGGAGAAATCCTTTATCAGCATTTCTGGGTTTCTCCACAATTTTGCTTGGTTTTGATGACAACCTAGTTATTCAGAGGTCTAAATCATTGCTTTCATTAAAGATATTACCTGAGATGATCACATATCTTTTCTTCTGAAATTTCCCTGCTGTCCTGGTGTTTGTTATATGCACATAAATCATACTAGGTTTGCCAGCTAACCAGTTTGAGAATCCTGACTATGAGTCATGGCAATATAAAGCTCCTTATCACTCTTAGATGATTTGGAAAGTAATGGAAATTCAAGACATTTTATCTGCTCTACATCTGGGCATTAAGTACACCACCATTTGGGAAGATATTAGTTAAAATGAAGAATAGCGAAAATGGATAGAAATACAGGAGCTGAGAGGAAAACTGGCTGAAGACAATATGACAACATGTTGGTTGAAGGAAGAATTGTGATGGAAAGAGATTGCCTGTAGAGTTCCTCAAGGACTGGTTTTGGAGGTTGATCTCATATAATAGTTTAATTAATGGTCTTGGCAGAAATAGTAGGAATGTGGTAATGAAATTTGCTGATGACAAAATTTGGGAAGTATTATCAGTACAAAGAAGAAATTGGATGACCTCAAGGACTGCAGTAATAGAATAGGATTACATTTAATAATGAAAAGTGCCAGGTCATGCATTTAGGGACTAATAACAAGAATTTCTTCCAGAAGCTGGGGGCTGATCAGTTGGAAATGACAACAAAGGAGAATGATCTGGGTCAGCCAGAGTGTAACAATAGGATGAGTCTGTTAAAAGGGCAGGTAACCCAAGGATGTATCTGTTAAAGTATTTCCAGTAGAGAAAAGTATTAGTGCCATTGTACGGTGCACTGGTGAGACCGTCCTTTGGGTCCTTTTAAACAGCTGTGTTCAGATTTTCCTGAGCTTTGTAAAATTAGCCTTTCTGAAACCCTGAATATAATATACCAGTTTAGTCTATCTTATGTTTGCCTGTTGCTAAGCAACCTGTTGTTCACAGTGTAAGAATTAATTTATCTGTGTCCATCATAAGGTGGTACCTTGCTGAATTATGAGTTTTACTCTCTCTGGGGCCTATGTACACTTTTATATGTAGCTGTGCTGCACGCGGTTCAGCAGATTATTTATATTTAGATAGTTTCCAGCCTATAAAATCTTCATCCTTGCACAATCATGATTGATAGTTACTAACCATATACCTAGAAGAGTATAGAGGACTATATTTAAAGATACTTAACACTATCTTGACTTTATGTCTCGAATGCCCCTTTAGCTTAAGTGTGAATAGAGTGAGGATGACTTTTAGTGCTTTTAAACATCCAGAAGCACATTGGGCTCTCACATGAAGTCCACTGAAATCACTAAATGGCCATATATTGTAATTAACCATTTTGCAGGAGCTTATCAACGTCTAAAATCTTCAGGAACCTATCAAAGCATGATAGACAATACAAGGCTGCAAGAGTCTCAGAAGAATAGCGGTTTGACATGTGGTCCATAGGCTCTGTGAACCTTGTCCCCAGCTTGAGGAAGCACACTGACTATCACCTGAGTTTACACCCTCTAACAATATGATTCATTACACATTCCAGCACTGTGCGCAATTATTTTTCCAGTGGTTTTGGGGGAGGACAGCTTGGGAGGCCCCTCTTGAACTAAGAACTCCTGTTCTAACTCTTGGGAGGCTATAAACACGGAAAACTGTGGCTTAGGCTGTTGCTCTGAGTTTCTCCAGGCTCACAAATTCACACCAGGAGGTGTCGAAGCCCTGAGTTTCTGCTTATCCTGCATTCTCCAGGCTCCCGAGCTGTGTGCTCTGAATTGTCACTCACCAACTTCAGGAGTCCTGTTGCAATAGAAATTCATTGTCGCGGTCTCTGACCCCAGTCCTGTATACATAGTGGATTTTTCTTCAGATCCAGGCCTGGAAACCTTAGGATCTCCAGTTTTCATACATATGTGGCTAACCTCTTAAAATCGTTAAACTTGTGACCCAGGGTCCAAATTGCCTTCCAGGTTAGCTAGGAAGAGATCAGAACCGGATCTTTTTCTGCTTAAGAGCCTGCCTATGTTTGTGCTATGCATTGCTGAAAGCAAGATGCTTATACAAAATATTTTTGTTTCAGTGAATCAGCATTTTTTGACTAAAGCATTGCTTTGGATTTGGAATTTTTCACATGAAAGTTCTTCAGGACTGGGCTTGCTGTTTAAAAGAAGGGAGGGAACTACCATGGTGTCAGGCTTCCTGACAACATCATATTTCAAAGGAAGGTTGCCATGCAGTTTTGAACTGTCATTACATATCCAATAAAGAGTGATGAGACACCGATGAAATGTTGCAACACAACATGGGCATTTTGCTTTATGTGATAAAACTCCACAGGTAGCAATCACAACCCTATTCACATTGTTCCAGAGGGAGGAAAAAACCTTCCTACATGCCTTTACAGCTGAGCTGGCAGGTAGCTTTATCACTTGCTCACAGCTGTATATTGGCTTTTTTAGCCATGGGATTTATTCCATCATTGGACCAGCATATGGGGTTTTTTTTTGTGTGTGATTGTGCATGGGAGGATGGATTGAGCAGCATATCTTTAGAAAGAACAAAATAAAATAAAGTGAGGTCTGCATGGTCTGAATTCTGACACCCATTCAAAGGCTTCACAACTCCAGCCGAAGTTTTTAATTTTCTGCTTTCAAAAATAATGTTTCAGATGCAGTACTTCTAATGCTTATCACTGAGTTCCTGGCTATCCACTCCTAACATGATCCAAAGAGAAATAGATATGCCAGATATGTGGCTTTGTCTGTTCCCTAACACATCTTTCCTTGTAAATTCATGAAGTACAGAGAAATGAAGGGCAAATGAAAGCAATAGATAATGCAGTTTTTGTGTAAATGATCACAACAGGTATTTCATACATGATAGTGAAAGGGTCTTACATGAAAAGGGGCAAGGAAAGAGAAACCCTGGTAATTCTGGATGAAAAATATCTTTGCAATATTTAAAAGTCCACAGAGTTATTTTGGTTAGCAGCTACAAAAGATAGAAATCAGGCATGATAAGTAATCCAAAAGAGGAAGCAATACTTTCACAAAATTCTTTGATATTGATAGGTCAGTTGAGGAATATATATTTCAAGTGAAACATCAGTTAACTAACCAATATATTCACTGAGGATTCAGCTTGTATTCAGCCTGCACTCAGCTTGCATTCACTGAGCAGCTTATCAAGAAATCATAGCTTTGATTCATCCAAAAGGTTAACTTATCCACTGTTGTCCACACAATTCGCAGAGGCTTTTTTTCAGCTTCATTGCCTGGATAATTTTGTCAAAGTATGCAACTATAAGGGATCCAGCCATTCTGCCTCTCTTTATCCATGTGCTAAGGGGGAGCCATCAGAGATGGCTTTCTGGGTGAGAAGAGGGTTCTGCTGTGCCTGCCTCTGCCTTCTCCACCTGCCTTGGACCATGGCACCCAAGGGAGCACAGTGCATAGGCACTGGAGGCATTCTCAACTAAACCTAAAGAATTAAACCAAACTAAAGTTTGGAAAAGAAGCTGTAGCACATTCATAATGCAAAACTTGCCTTTTCCAGTACCCCAGAGAAGTACCTTGCTAAAAAGCACTACTACCACAGCTTCACTTGGGTTTCATACTGTGGAGAAAGGTGTTTGACAGAAACTCCCGTTTGTTAGTGGAAGGAAGTCAGCAGAGAGTGTGTTGCAACCTTTTTGCTGATTCCTTAGGAGCCATGACAGCTGATGTTGGGAATGTATCAGAGTGTCATTACCAGCTCCAAACAAAGAGCCTTGACCTAAACAACCATATCTTAACCTTCTGTATGTCCAATCAGTCCCACCGAGTGGGAACAAACTGGTTTGCCTTGAATACTGTGTATTGGAACTAATCACGCTATTAACACTCGATGCCTTTTTCAGTTATTCTCCCATCTTGCTTAAATTGTTTATTGCAAAATTGCAAATTAACTTGTCTGACCAGCAAAAGAAAAATGAGAAACACCTTTGGAAAAGTGTAAAAAAACCCTCACTGACATTTGCAATAGCGTGCTATTCAAATAGCTGCTGGCTAGGAAGGGAAAGGGAAATGTGCCAAGATAAGGTGACAAGGGAGACCAGCAGCAAGAAAGAAAGATTTGCTGTTTGCAGACTTGACTGGTTGATTTGTCCAGAAAAAATAATTACCAATCTCCTAACCCTTAAGGAGACAGTATTGCAGCATCATGCATCACAAATGCTGCTTTTGGAAATCAATATCTTAAAAGCAATAACATTTGACTGTTGGAACTTCCATGATTTTGAAGTAGCCATGCATTCTCCTTTTAACTGTGATACTTTTCACCACAAATACTTCTATTTTTTCCCCCTAATTAGTGAGTAGGCAAGTGAACAGATTGTATTGAGTTAAATAATGTCCTCTGTTAACATGAACATTAAAATGATGTATAATATCACAAGTTCAGGTTTATAGTTTTGCCTGATCACATACAAGAGAGGAACTTAACAACAGTGCATGGTTTACTATGCTGAACGTGTGAATGAAATGATAAACATAAATTCAGTGTGGATGTTTACATCTATATGGTGATTTTTTTCTGATTCAGGTTATGACCACTGCAGAGTATTATGGTTTCAATGTTTTGCTCTGCCAAATTCCAGAAAGCAACTATTTTATTGGTGGTAAATTATTTACTGAAGTTAATGTCTGTTCTTCTTTGTTGCCAGACTGAAAACAGTATTTATTCAGACAAGAAAAAGAAGACTTTCGGTACATAAGGTAGAGCAATATTTGCCATCAGAGTATTGCGACCGTGAAGAAAACCTCAACAAAATTGAATATTAATTTTTATTGAGTGGTAATTAAAATAACTTTTTGCATGCTTTCCGCTTTCTGAGGTAGTTAAGCAGAGAATCTTGTTTTCCTGGAGTCATTCAGGCATAGAGTAAGCAAAGCTCCAAGGAAATGAAAACTCTCATTTTGGCAGATGTTTTAGCAAACAACATTCTTGATGAAACTTCTGGAGGACATTTTCAGTCTAACACAATGAGTAACTTACCTCATGTGTTTACATTCTTTTCTTAAATATTTCTGCCATCGTGCAAACCCCAGGCTTAGTTGTATTTAACAAGTTTGATGTCCACAGACAATAGTACTTTGAGGTTGGTGCCATACCATTATTTCTTTCAATATTTTTGCTATGTCATCACAAAATTAAAGGTCTACCACAGCTGGAATTTCTTGTAATATCGTGTTCCAAATAAGTAGTGTTGATGTACCCTCATGTTTTGAACATAACAGAGATTGTCAAGGTTTCCATGAGTTTTAAGATTGAGAAATTGTTCAGGTTGCATACAGAACCAAATCTACATGCTTTCTTGATGTTCCATCCCATTTTTAGGAAGCAAACTTCTTTCGTCTTCATCTTGTTGTGTAAAAAGTATTATGAATTACCTACGAGAGATGCTTTTATCTAAACTTTTGGAAGTGCTTGTGCATATAAGCAGACCTTTCCTATTATAGCCTGAATAAAGCTAAAAAATTGCACTTGACTGCAAAGTGCATCTGAGCTTTGCATTCTGAGTGGAGTATAAAGCTCAGTATACCTATGTGTTATAAAATCAAAATCAAGTCACGATGAAGTTGGGGTTATAGGTTCAGCAATGTTTTCTTCTCTTTTTTTTTTTATACTCTTGCACAGTTCCAAGCACAATGGTTTTCTGGTCCAAGTGTGGGGTCCTCAAATGCTACCATAATAAATAAAAGAGAAAAACTGTTATTCTTCCCATTGATCATTCCTTTCTAAAGCTGCCCTCAAGTATTATTTTAACTTTGTGCTTTCTGTAAAGAATGCTTGATATTTAGAGTGTTCCTCTTAGAAAAAAAACCCAAACAAACAATGAATCTATTCTGTTATTTCTGTAGCACAGTCTGTATAACATACATGCAAACTAGGACTCATGGGAAGCAAGCATTGTGGCACATCCTGCTTCTTGTTATGTACCACCGTATGTCTGATGTACATTAGTGTTATAAAATAAATTGCTCTGATAAACTCCAGGGTTATTTAATTATAGTATTTTCTTCAGTGCAAGTTGAGACAGGTAAATATTGTACAGAAATAGTTCTGCACATCATCTTTTGCACCTTTTTTCCCTGATGTATACCCAATTTTCTTTTATGCAGGTGTGGCACTGTTTTCAGGGAAGAATATTTAGCATGTATCTCAGCAAGTGGGCTTACACAATGAGTTCATGAATTTTTAAACACTGTAAACAGCAATGACTGTATTAAATGAGCTCTTTATGTTCCAAGTCATTAGATATGAACATGGAATAACAATTGTGGAAAAAGTCGGATTCTTATGGTGTAGCTCTATGTTAGATAAACAAAAGAATTCATTTTAAAAAACACTCTCCACCCCTTCATTTCTTCTGCCTTGCTATGTTGAACTCTTTTTCTCTTCATGTTATGTAGGTTTGCCTGACTTAAGTCAAATGATTACTGCAAAAACTCTCCTGGATGCTTTTAATGACTCATCTGTATTACCATCTTAGTGGGTGGCATTCTTTTTTCTGGGTAGATACTGATCAAAAGCCTCAGCGCGGCATTATGAAGTACTGCTCTTCTCCTACAAATGCCTTTCTTCTTGATGTTCCTTACAAAAATTACTAATTTAAATCATATATTATCTTCCTATCTGCACATAGGAATGCTAGTCATAATCTGTGAGTCAAACCCTGAACAAAAAGATAGTTCCTAAGTATTTTACAGTCCATGCGCAGGACAGAAGAAAGGATGCTTAAAATGCTTAAAATGGGTGAGAATAAAGACACGGTGAGATATCAGTTAACATGATTGACAGTGATCTTAGCTGTAAATCAGAGTTTCAACAAGTGACTTGAAGAAGGCGAAAGAAAGTCTTTGCAAATGCTTAGTGAAAATTCTACATGAATTTGTCATGGGACATGGTGAAAATGTTGTTAGAAAATTGAGTAAGTGGACAGTGGAGGCTGACCTCGTGGAATAACAGGAGGTGAGAGTTATCGTTTCCAAACTGAATGAGAGCTGTTAGGTCAGGAATGGGCTGGAGCTTGAAAGGGAAGCATATCCTACGTTTGGTGTTAGAAAAAGACAAGAATGAAGAAGGGTAGTCAGTTATCAGTGTTGCACTGGCAGTGTTCAAGCCGTATTGTAGGCAATACTACAAAGTGGCGTAGGGTGAGACAACATGCGGTTTCAGTTGTATTCTCAATGGACTGCAGGTCCGAAGAGTTTGTAAACACTACAGAAACCATTTAAAGCAGAGAGGTTGCTTCCAGAAACAGACTGCAGGTAATATTTCTGGGGAAAAAAACCCAAACCTTTCCTGTGAGTAACTACTTTAAATAAATGTTTATATTTATTTGAAAACATTTGTATAGGACTTGTTTCTGTCATCTGGAGAAGAATGTATGAAATCTTGGACCAGAGATATACTAACTTTTTGATGTAGCTGCCATTATGTTAAGCATAAAAGTGGATATAAACCACATATTTAATTTTCTGCAAATGGATCTAAAAAAAATAAAACACAGTGCTAGCTAGTGTTGCAGATCTGTGGCTTGCTACTGGAGAAATATTTTCAAACAGAAAAATGTCATTTTGGTTTAACTTGTAACTTTGACATTAGAAATGGAAATAACACGTAATGTATACTGACTGTGGCATTATGGGACATTTTAACCATGAAAGTTTGAGGAGACCATATTAGGAGACGTGTGCCTGAATAAGCTCAAAAAACCATCACCGGTATCTGCACTGACACGATACAGGGGCTTTCAAGTTTTCAAGTCTAGGCTTGAGGTGTACTGGCAAGATCATTTGCTGTCTTTCTGAGTGCTCAGGAGAGTGCTAAAGCAGTGGTCTGCTGCTTGTGCCTGCTGTCTTTGTTTTCCCCCTGTTCCCTCCATGTTCATTTTTGACAAAACAGGGTTTTGTCTTACATTTAGAATTCTTAGCAGTTTTTCAATAAAGGCTGCTACTGCAGCCAGTGAGACCAAGCGTCATCATAATTCCTAGACATCAATTAGACGTGATTGTGTCAATAGGTACTTTTGTTTTCTCAGCACTAAGGATTTCTTTGAGCTTCACAGACTGTGAAGCAAATCTGCTTTCTGCCCTGAAGAAAGGAATGTATATGTGTATGCATATGTATTTTGAACAATAGTCTGAGAGATCTACTCTGAAAACAGCTAATACATAACTTTTTATTTCTGAAAATTTGAGTGCTCAGAAAATAAACTCCTGATTATCCTTGATACTTTACAGTTCACCCGATGCACTCTCTTCCTTTTCATGATCTTCTGAATCCTTTGCATGTTTTTGGTTTCCTTCTTGCTGCTGCTCCCTGCCTCCAACATTTGTAAATCCCATGTTCATTGCCTGCCCCACAGCCCTTGGGGAGGAAGGTATCAGAACTTGAGTAACCTAAAGAAGATCAGAAACAGGCATGAGGCAGATCAGAGACAGAAACCAGCTTCAAGGGACATGTGGATGGGAGAGCTGAAGCGAATGGGTTAAGGAGGCAGTTGTGGCAAGAAAACATATATACGTATTATGTCAGTGGAAGAAAGCTTTTATTTATTGAAGCTGAGCGTTCAGTGAATGATGAATGCGTTGCACTGAATAAACACATACAATGAATGCAAGTAGGATAAGCAAGAGCTTCCTATGCAAATTCATGTAAGTATCCATATATAAGAATATACTGAGGTTAATTGCAATATTGTAGGTATACAATCTAGAAACACTTAATTGTTTTCCCTAAGCTTTGGCCTGTATACTGCTACACTCTGATGGTGTCTGAAGTGATTAATTTGAGGGTTTTTTAGTGCTTTTGGATAGGAAGAGCTGTGTGATACAACTGGGCATTGGTGATCTCATAATTTCATGGGGCCTCAGGAAGTCAGGTACAGGAGAAAAGTAATCCAAAGTCATCCTTATTCTAAATATACATCTCCAGGGTTTTTCTGCATGATAATATTCTAGACAAGATTCTGTGGCAGAGTATGAATTCTGGATTATTTACTATTGGAAGGGCACAGTTTGCCTTTTCACGACGTCCATTTTACATGCCAATGTTTTTTAACATGATTCTTAATATTTCAGAAGGGTCAAAGAGCATGTGATAAGATCAGTTTGTGTAGGACTAGAACAGTGTTTTTCTTCCTTCAGGAATTCATAAACACAGTCTCATATGCAGGCTGTGACTGGTCAGCCGAACCTATCTTACTGTTTCTGATTTGCTGTGAAGCATATAACCAGTCTCCACTTCTACTTCCACTTAAGACAATTATTGTTTTGGCACCAAACTAAAATACATGCATTTTGTGGATTCGGAAATGGGTTTCTGTGGGCATTTGTATAGGTGAAGCTTTGCTTACCCAAATGTTCGGAAAAGGCAATTGTAAACTGAATATGAACTTATGTGAAACAGAATTTAACTAAATAGCACTGTTTTTCTGTATTTCAAGCTAAAACTCTACAATTTTACATACCTAAGAGGGAGGCAGAGTACTGAGTACCTGCCTGGAACCAATCTCTCAACTGGGAGCAAGAACCCTGAATTAACAATGCAGCCCGGGAGCGAGCTTCCTCTGGGCTGGTGTAGCAGGATGACTCTACTTTATAGCAAAATCAACCGTTTGCTGATGCACTGGAATGACAAGATATATTAATGATTTTATATCAGCAATGTAAAATGCATTGTGTTAATTGCTTACCAGAAGTAATGTTATTACTGCCATGATTAAATTATGACTGTATCATATCTAGGATTTCACAAAGATGTATTAGAAAGGTAGCTATAGTTATGGTCTCATCAGTAGCTTTTCATATTCATGTATTACGCGACTTAAAATTTACTGACTAAAAGTAGCACTCTTTTCTTTTCCAATATGAATAAATGAACTTTCCGTGCCTTCTCTTGCATCTTGTACCCTTACATAGTGAAAAGTATCACAGGACCAGATGAACACCCAGCAGGGGTAAGTCTGGTTGTAGCAGCGAGAACACTTGTTATTAAAAAAGAGACTTTTGAGTCGTGGCTCCAGACCATAATCAGAGCTTTAAATGTCTCTGTTCCATGAATTGTCTAGCCATTAGAGAGCAGGCCTGTCCTGGACCACCTTCTGACTATTTTCTGTATACAGCAGATAAGTTTTGAAGGCAGATGGCATATCTTCTACCTCACGATAACTGAAAGCCAGATGGTTAATCCCACATCTCCTGGGATGAGCTCAGGCTGCTCTATATTCTAACCATTAGGTGAGTTCTCTAACAGATAGTCATTATACAAATGGTGTACAACCTACCATCACAGCAGATGAAATTAATTGTATTGCTGACTGCAACTAATTTTTCAGGCTTCCCATAGCATGGGCAGAGATTGGGTTCCTGCGTGCTAAACCTGGTTAGCCGTGGCCCATTAAGGAAGAGAGAGGTGCATATCTCTTTGGAAAAGGCACTCTGCACATGTAATAGTGACTTGAGCATTAGTTTATTAGTGTATTAGTGACTCGGGCATCTAGGAAACCAGGCAAGCAGAGGCAGGCATCCAGTAAAGCAAGACTCATATGCTTTTTGGGACTTCCTGTACGGCACTTAGAAATGGGTATTAAGCGATTAGATCTGAGCTTAAAGAAGACTGAATGAGCTCTGTTGCGTGTAACTTTAAGAACAATTATGTTTGAGAGTTATTTGAGTATGTATTAAAGGTGGCTAGGTAATAATAATTTGAAAGTAGCTGTGATGCTTTTACAGAAGTACAGACAGACATCTCTTTTTGAGTCATTCTGTTGGGTAATGGCAGTTTTACTGAATACAGACATGTTGTTACTACTTCATACTGAAAATCTAGTGAGTTGTCTTGCAAATGGGCAAGGCTCATGATAGCTGAAATGACAGCACATGTTCTTTCTAGTGGTATGAGAGAAGAATTTGGACAAAAGGAATGTGGTACTACAATCTTAACTATCGTAGCAAAGTCAAGACTCCTTGGAAGAAGTTTCTGTGGGAAACCAAGTCCCTGCTCTTTTAGATTCAGATGAAGGAGTTGGACTCATGTCTTCGAGGTGAGTACTCTAGTTCAGTGATCTCCAAAGTAGGGTGTGCACACTTCAGGGATGCTCAAGATATTCCGTTGGGGTGCAGGAAGAAACTATTTGTTGTACCATTAATACATAAAATAAAATAATTTTTAAAATAGTGTTTATTTTATCTCATCCTTTTTAATTTCTATTTTTGTGTATGTTTTTTAATATATGTAATATATTAGTACAGAAGTAAATGTATATAATTTATAAATAAATAAAGCTATATCGGGCATATACGTTCAGAAATTTTTTACCGATAGGGGTGTGTAATCAAACCAGTTTGGAGACCACTGCTCTAGTATATGTGTGATAGCCTTTCTTTCTCTCTCAACTAATAAATAGTTAATTGGAGATATAAGAAAAGTACCACCCACAGAAAAAAAGTATCATGAGAAAGAAGGGCTCCTAAGAGTCTGGTACATAGAAAGACCACCTGCAAATGTAAGTGGTGCTACTGCCCGTATTTCTTCCTGTGTTTCTAGCATGTCCATATTAGATATCAAAAGCCTTTCCCAGTTAGTGTCATTCATGCTAATCCAACAAAAACCTTTGATAAATTGGCTCTCCCAAATAATAAAAGTTTCACTGAAAAATTCCAACAAGCTCTTTCCTGAAGTTCTCTGATTTATTTTATTTTAAAATGTTCATTTACTTAGAAGTCATTACAATGCATTGCATTACATAAAAATGATGGGCAATGCACTGGTAAATATAAATAATATCCACGAGGCAGAGGAATACATTTATCATTTTCGTGTACATGCGAGCTTACTCTTACTTTCTCAAAGCTTTGTGGAAGAATATGACTGGATGACTTCTAAAATTAATGATAGTTGCTGTGCAAACCATAAAGGATTATGTACATACACATACCTATAGAAGCTTTGTGTTCTCTATTCATTTTTTCTCCCCAATGTCCAACAAATAAAAGTTTTATGCATTGACTGGTTGAGGCTGCATTTTACATAATGGTAATAAATTCAGAAAATACAGAAATGGCATTAGGTGTCAGCAGCTCTGCTTGTCTATGGCATGATGAATATACCTATCATTTTTACAAGAGCGATGTACATGCAGGAATCTTTGTCTCATGTTTAGAAATACTTTGTGCTGATATACCTTTGATGTTACTTGTATACCAGGTCTATGAAATAGACTTTTGCCGGTACAAGCAAGTTGGCTTTGAATACGGGCATGAAAAATCTCAGCTCTTGTATGAGCAGAAAAGAACTCAATGGACTTTATGTCATTTGAAGAGGAAGTAAATTTACACAAGAAGAAAACTTCTGTTTTTATGGACAATGTGGACATAGTGTTTTAGTTCAGATCAGGAGTGAACTTTTGAAGTGAATCTCCTGACATCCCCCAATTGCTTTCTTAGTTCACACTGTGGGGTGGCTTTAGTACACATGAATTGCATTTTAGATGAAATAAAAACTAGATGAGGTCCAGCTGCAAATGAGTGTCTGGGCAATGGGAACAGATTAAGGCAAGTCCAATATAAAAAAGTCATGAATACCCAGTCTCAACCACTAATTGTTTCACTCTACAGATGTTCTCCTATTTGTCTTAAAGACTTGCTAATGCGGACGTAGTTTTTGTATCACCTTAGGAAGGTTTTCAATGCTGTTTTGCCAGTGTAGCTATGATGGTCTGTAAAAAAGAGCAGCCTTCAGCAAGAAAAAACTATCCTAAAACACGATCTGGAGGCATTGCTGCGGAAAAAGAAGCTGCTTATCACACATTACAGGTGAAGCCGCGAGCCCCGTAACAGGCCCTTTAGCAGTATCATCAGCCAGATGAGACCTAGTTTTCTGTTTGCTCTTTTCTTAGTGAAACAGTGGTTGAAGACCTCTTGGAAAACTCAGGTCGTGTTTATAGTAAACCAGGGAAGCCGATGGACACTTTGTGCTTAAATGAATGTAATCTGTTTCTCACTGCTTGGTGGCCAAGTAATGGCAGTTCCAGCCAATTCTGAAAGCGGTCTGACTTCTGATAAGAATGATCCTGCCGAAGTAGTCTAATAAATAAGATACTTATCAGAATTTTTAATAGGCTCCCAATTAATTATATTTTCTCTTCCCTGTACTATAGGGAACATTAGCTCTCTGAATGGGCCATTTTCAAAGTGCTCTTTGTGATAGCGCTAGGAAAATATAGATTGCCTTCAGTGACTTTGGTTGCTTTGTGTGCTCAATTTAGACAAAACCCACATTACTTTGCCTCATATCTGATGTGTAGCATTCCAGATAGGGGCAGGACCTGTGCATAGTACATACTATTAAATGCTAGGAGCAGTTACTTTAAGCAGAGCATTTTTAGAGTCGCTTATAGATTGACCAGTTACTTATAGCAGCATAAGATCTGACAACAGCAAGCCTTTTCTCTTGCTGTCATTAGGACCTTTGGAGGAAGAAATCACTATTAATTATATTACATAAAGCGTGTACATTATATTTGAGGAGATGGGAGTAACGAAGAACAACATGGATTTCATCTTTCAGCTTTTCCTGTTGCTTAATGTTTCACAGGTTATTAAAGGTTGTATGCTTCCAGGGACTGAGGAAAACTAATAAGTGCCTATAAATTTTGGCTTAACTTTTGTAGATAAAATTTGTTGTTTTTTTTTTTTTTTTTTTCCACAAAGTGGATTTGATTACTTGGAAGGAGTATGTCAGTGAAAAGATCATTTTTCTGTTCTTTATTATTTATTGCTAGCACATCAAAGTGATTTCTTGGTACTGGGTAATGGCTGTCATCTCCAGGGCACACACAATCCCTACTCTGCTTTAATTTAAAGGCACAGAACCTTAGGCTGTGGTCCAGTAGTTCACTTCAAAATACAGGTAACTTTGCATGTAAAAACGTGGTTAACTAACCAATGTGTTAGTCAAATGTCATAGTTAACCACACACATAAGCATGTAAATACACCATGAGTAAAAGGAAAATAACTAGTTGGCAGATCCTTTGGTTTTCGCTTGGTTAGATGTCGCACACCCCAGAGAGACACGATGGCGTCCATTCTCTCACTGCCTCTCTCACTGAGTTTACAGAGCATCGGAAAGAGTCAGGAGCACAAGTGTTTTGATTTCTAGTGCTTTTAATTATTTTTAAAAAGTAACATTTTCTTTATTTTTTTAAATAATAATTTTTAAAAAGCTGAAAAAAACCACTCCCCATCATCAAACACCAATGACTGATGGAAATTTTCTGAACTTCTTTGTATTTTATGTCACAGTCAGACTTTTCTTTTAGGAAATACATAAAATAGAAAAATGAAATTGCATTTCTTTCAGACCTGCTTTGTAAAACTTCCTGAGCCAAAATATTGGACGGTCATGGAGTTTTATGTCAGTATTGTAAGCATAATGGTAGGGGCAGGGCCTCTGTCTTACAAGTCAGAATCTTATCTCTGCCTGCAGAATCCTACCTGGAATAGCTGGGCAAGCATATCAAGGGCTAATAGTCTGCTACCAGTGATGGTCCAGAGTAGATCTAATTTTCTTTCTCCTACGAACTTGGGAGAGAAAACTTGAGACATGATGTTTGTGCTCTTCTGCACACTCACTCAAGTGCTCAGGGCTTCAGTGTCTGTGCTGTGCATCTCTGAAGAGTTATTAATAGGGAAAATGATACCATGGTAAGCTCCAGAAAATCTGAAAATATGTTTTACTTTAGATCTTTTCTCTCACCTTGTCTTATATCAAAAGAATGACTATTTTAACAGCCACTTTTAACTTCAACTTTTAAGCTTTTGGAGTGAAATAGAGAGCTATCCTAGGACAAAATTGATGTTTGCTTTTATTTGAAACTTTCTGCATCTTCTTTTTTTTTTCCTATTTTTTCCCCATAGTATAAATAGAGCCGTTAATAATGCTTCACACCACTGTCACGTACTGAAGACGGGTAGTAGTTTTTAATTATAAGCCTACCTTCCATGTATTATCCTTAGAAATTGTTCTTTCTAGTTCAAAATTTGCATGCAAGATCTGTGGCCAGAGGTTAGCTTTTGACCACATTTGATAACATTTAAGTCAGTCTTCTAATTTAGTTTTTAATAAAAGGTGAAAGTGACAGGTAACATAATGATGGATGCCTGTACTATAGCATGTCAGGGCTTTTCAGTTGCCTGTCTTTCTGCCAGCGACCAGACATGCTGTGATCCTAAGTGCCGAGGAGCTAAAACAAAATGTTTATATTTCCTAGTGCTGGCAAAACTGAAGTTTGGATGCTCAGAAAACACCGATGACCACTGTCTTCTTTAACACCCGACTTATTCCTGTAACTATTTTTCTGATACATTTTAAGAGATTTGAAAATGAAGCAAAATGAAGCCCCACAAACAAATGAAAAACAACCCTGCTTTCCTACTGCAGGCTATAGAAAGAAAAGTGTTATTGTTTTGCACTAGAAGGTGCTGGTTTCTTATGATCCCAGAAAGAAAGGCACTCAGAGTCTGTAAAGTATCACTTAAAATCCCATCTTTTGGCGTTAACACTATAAAGGAAAAGAGAACAGTGTAGATAATGTTATGTCCTTTCACATGGTGGGAAACCCTGGTTGCGTGGCATCTAACAAGTCTCCAACCAGGGCACAGCACACTGTGCAGATCCCATCCATAGAAAGGTTATTCTCAAAGGTCATTTGAGATCTTATAGGTCTTTCTTAAGAGAAAAACAATTTTATTAATCATTTCTACTGTCGGAAAAGAAGGATGTTCACATCAGAACGTCTTGCTGCGCTTTTTAAAGGCAAGGTCACGCAGGTGATGTAACTGCTGGTACTGCGTGGGGGCTGCCCACAGGCTCCTCTGTTGTGATGAGGTTACCCTGCGGCCAAGGGGTATGTGCAGAACAACACAGGCCTGAAGGACAGACACTGTGTGCATGGCAGCACAGCACAGGCCTGAGCCCGTTCAGGGTAACTGTTGTTTGTCCCCAATTCCACAAGGCACAGTGGTCTTCTGGGCAGGATCACTACAGGGATGCGCTTGTAACCTCAACCCCCAAGGGCTCCAAGAGGATGGTTAGTAACTCTGGCTTTGTGCTATATTTTGCAACTAGGACATATAAATAAGTCTTAAAATTACCTCTCTTGTCTTGTGATCAGGCTTTTTTTCCTACTAATTTCTTTAAAAGCTTTCAGGTGCATTCTGCCCTTATCTTCTCTGCAATGCATTTTGTGTTCCCCTTTTTCCATTCATCTAAACAGCACTGAACTTCTGCTGTGCCTGCCTGATATGTGCTTGCAGTACTTATGCCTGTCAAGACGTGGATTCAAAATGTCAAAACATTTTTATGCTTACACAGGAAGCATGTTCTGCAAGGTCTGGTTATAACTATACAGGTTTCCGGCCCACTTTAATTTCTGTCTTGTTTGCATCTTCTAGGTTTAGAAGGCAGTGGATCTTCTTTTTTGAGTGAATGCTACTATGATGATTTACAGACCATTTTTGTATGATATTTTTATGCTTTATGTTTACATTGAGCTTGATTTCAGTCTTATACAGATGTCTCCTGGGAAGGCTAAATTTGAGTTCTAGCACAAATGAACTAAATAAAGCAGAGCCAGAGTTAGAAGGGGTTACCTAAAACCTACCTAGAGTTTTGCTTTGTGTCTCAGAGTGTGCTTTCCTAGCACATCCAGGTGAAGGGGAAATTCTAATTGTAACTGCGCAGCAGCGGTAATGTGTGACTGAGGAATGATTTAGCATGGAGGGCAAGAAGATTCAACTGCAAGAAGGGGTTAAACTGGCTGGAAGCAGGAATGCCAGAGACAGAAAGGACTCCTTGCAAAGGAGTGAAGTTTCCCTTGGTGATAAGATAAGAAAGAGCCTCCACGTTGTCTTGTAGCCATCCTGGAATGGGAAAGCTCAGGGGCCCAAGATCAGGGGTCACCTTTGGGCAGCAGAGCTGGGCTGGGGGATGGCCCCACAGTGGGCATGTTCCTCTAAACTTCAGACTTGTCTTTACTGCAAGCTTGAGTTACCTGGGGCTACCTACAAGTAAGACAGCTCCTCTGTCTTCACCTGTCTCCAGTGACAGTGGTACTCAGGCAGCAATGAGTTTTTGCTTTAGTGGCCCAGGGTCTCCGTCCCTTTACCGTTTCCAGCAACAATGTTACTTGAATTTCACTCACATTCTCTAACAGATCACTCATCTGAGGTGAAATGTAATATAGAGAGGTTTGATTTATGGGGGTTGATAGAGGGAGGTTACACTTGAAATTATTGCTTGGATTAAGAGTGTAGTATCTACAAGGCTTGAGACGTATGCAGTTATAGTCAAGAAAATTATCTTTCAACAACAACAAAGAAAATAAAAATGTTGCTAATTCTGAGTGTTAGAGAGGGAAGAAGTAGAGGTGAAAATCATAGTCCATTTGTTGCCCTCTGCTCTGGCATCACACGAGTCCCTGTGCCATCTTGGAGATACTGAGAATTTCAGCACAGGGATGATGGAAATATCCTTTGAAACACAGTCAGACTCAACAGTTTGAAAATGCTGGTGCCTCATTGTTGCATTAAAGGGGCCAAGTAGTTTTGACAGAAACTAAACCTCCTTGTGTTCGAACACTCCTCACCGAGGTGGGAGGCTGGGTGCGGCTAGGTTTAAATTCTGAGTGATGCCCAATTCACTGCTATCAGCCCAGGCGCGTTTAATATATTAAACTGTTACGGTTCTGGATACTCTAATAGCAGACTGCACTTTCAGCCCAGTCGTGCTCATGAACTAACACAGCCTCGCTTCGGTCGCAGTCAATGAGAAACCCAGACGACTAGCTGCCTACACAGTACAGTTTATTTAAACAACAGATACACAAGTTCTTTTGGATTGCCAGTGATAGTGACTGTCTGCAAAGCACATGCGAATACTAAAGATGCTAGCAATATAGCTCGGTTATAAAACCACTCTATATAGAGATTTCTAAGTTTCCCAGGGAAGCACTTGGTATAGCCAAGTGTTTGAATCTTACCCGCAAGCATCCTTATGGGGGGAGAAGAGAGGCTCAGCCCATGGACTGGTCCCAGAAGTCAACAATAGTGTCTTCCCTCACATCCCCCTTTTCTTGGGCTATTTTTATACTATTTTTTATCTTCAAGGTAGAGTTTGAGTGACTTAGTCATGAATACTTCCATTATGGTTGGTGAAAAATTTTCTTGCCTCGCATTTAAAGGTATAGTTTACAAAAAAATTCAGGGCACAGACTCAAGGAGGAGTGGTCACACCTTGGAGGCAGGTAGCTTTTGGGATGGAGGTGTGTTTTGGTATTATAATGACACTATAATGAGCAAAGTTCACTAACGGACGGCATTTCAGAAAAAAAAAAAAGACAGATTGTTGGCTCAGGGTAACAAGTGGGCAGTTTATCGGTTCTGTAAGACCTTCGAGGGCTCCATTTGGTCCCCAGTTTCCCAGTTTATCACAAAGTTTTAGCCGCGGTGTCTCCACTGTGCTCCATCTTTCGCACTGTTTTTCTTCCGTGGTGCCATCTTGTTCTCATGTTTTCCGGATTATCACAGGGTTTGGCCTTGGAGTCTCCACCCCACTCCACTCCCCGTGTTGCTTTGCAATCGATATTGTACAGGGAATCGCAGAGGTAGCGGATCCTTCACATACCAGCTGCAGCTGTATTTTACCCTAGGAGCCTTTTGATTTTAATGTGCTGTATTATTGATCAGTTTTAGTAATCATTCCACACTCACCTAGAAATTTCTTGAGAGAAAAACACACAGTGTATCTATGAACAACCATTTTACAAGTTTAAATAAAATTTTGGTATCAAAATCTCACTGAATATTTAACAGTTGTCCATAAGTATTTATTGGCTTATGGCACTAATGTTATCCCCGTTCCACTGTCAGACCTTCAGGGACCATGGAAGTCCAGGACAATGCATAACATCAGAACTATCTGACCAGTTCCTTTCAATCATGCTGATCAAAATATCCCAGATTAAAACAGGGTGATAACCTATGTATACTTGGAGGAAGAAGCACACATGGATATATCATGTTTCTAGGTATATTTATTGCTGCATAGAAAGTATGAAGAGTATGCTCCCTTTATATCTCAGCTAAGCTCTCAAAATAGCAGCTATGTTGACTTATGTAATACACAAATCTTCTGCTGGGCAGGTGGTTTTACTGAATGTAATCCAGAAATGAAACACAGAAGTGGTGCAGATGCAACTCAAAACAAATTTCTTTTAAAATTTGAGCAAACAGTCATGGAGTTTGCTCAAAATATTTAGTTGGTTCTGGTCATTATTCCTTCCATTGAAGTTTACAAATACTTCAAATTGTGAATAGTAAGAAAATAATGTTGCTAATGTTGTGAAGTTTTGTTTTGTACATTAGTATAGGAGAGATTTAATTTTCTCTTGATGCACATACAATACTGAATTCCGCTTCAGTTATTGTTAAGCAAGCAGAAAATGTGTAGCTTAGTTATAATATCCCAGTTGTACCTGTTAATTGATAAACATCTGCCCAGAAAGATACTAGTTCTCAGACAAAAATTGCATAGTTGCTTGATTTCCGTGTATTGAACTTCAATGTGAATGAACTAATGACATAAATATATGGAAAGCATGTGAAAAGACAGTGTTACATCTTCAAAATGGGACTCATGTTGTGCTTCAGTATGAAGTAAATAGTGTTTTTTAATGCTTTTTTAAGGTTTGAGCGATCAAGGGCAAGGCGCTGCCAGGAACATACCAGTGGAGCATCCTGTCAGTATGGATGTGCAGAGTTCATCCCAAAGAAGTCTAGTTACAGATGCGTAACTCCTCTTTGACTGAAATGGGTTTTCACAGTAGTGTGTACACAGCACAAAGCAAAAAGCATTGGCAGGGTAAAATAGCCAGGTGAGCTGCAGAGCACCTTGCTTTTCTCTAAATGGAGAAAGGATAATTTTGCCAGTCCTCTATCCATGGGACTTTTGGGCTATACCAGCATTCTGCCTTCCCCGGGGAAGCCGAGCACTAGCAGTGCATCCAGTGCCTTGACACTGTAATCAATGCATGGTAAAGAACGTGGGTATGACTTGTAAACACTGAACCCTCTGGTGACATATTCCTGAAAAGGTCACCTTGTCTGTAACACCTTCTTTCTAGTACCCCATACGATGAAGTGTTATATGGTAAGGCTGCTAACACAATGATGACATGGTCTCTCCTGGGCGAGCCACGTTAAACTAAATCAGTTGGAAACTCAAAGGAATGGTGCGTTTGCCAGGACTGGAGACTATATTTCTTCAATTGAATGTCAGTGAAATTCTTCCAGTTTATCACTTAGAAACAAATGTACTGATGTTGACACTCTTAGATTTAATTTTTTACTGGTGCATAATTTAAACTGTACTTTTGCCTTAGGTCCAGTCAAGGTTAATTTGTATTTGTAAATCTTAATGCAAGAAACAAAGTGTGTCTGTCCATCTGTGAAATGCCCATGATGTTTTTTCTACTCGAGTATAGCAGTAGAAATTCTTAGCTCTCTGGATAGTGACTTATTCCAAATCAAACAGAGTATCTTTGTTATAGTATTGCACATCACAGCTGTAGGTTACCTAAATAGGCATTATATCCATTACTGTTCTGTTACATTGTTCAATACAGCTATTATGTTCCATCAAAAATGGGAAAACATGTATATTATGAGTAGCAAGAAAACCAGCAGGTTGATAATTGCTCTATGCTCACTAATGTGAATTACTAGCTGGCTCATCTATAATTGTAATTAACACCTCCTGCCTCAGCTATGCAATTAGCTGATGTTGCTACAAATTTTTGTTGTATATTTAATCTTTATCTTGTTTCTCTGGCCTGCTCTTGTACTAAATTTATAAGTAAATCTACGAACTATCCAAGGCGCTGCCGTGGCAGTTACTCATTCGTCACGAGGCCCATGTACACAGGCTGGCTGCATCTCCAGGGAATTCACAGTTGACACACTCCATTCTGGTTTAGTAAAAGTGCTTGCTGTGGATCCTTTCACATTTACTCTATCTGTTCTAGCTTAATTTGAATTCATGTTGTGAGCTTTCTGTGCCTACAGTCACTTTTATGAACTTTTCTTCTAGATACCATGCTTTGGGAAGTCCCAAACAGAGAGGTAGTAAATTCTGGAGAAAAAACAGTTTCCACCAGAAAGGTTTTGAGGGGAGAGATCCAAAAAGCCCTGGGTAGGTTGGATGAGGTGCAGCCTACCACCTTGCCCGCCTGGCTCCTTCCCGGCTTCCAGGCTTAGGAGCTGCCCACCTCCCTGGCAAACCCAGAGTGGGCCACCAAGTCCAGCTCCCTCCGCTTCCAACTCCTCCGGCCCCGGGGCTCCAGGGACATGGGGCTGCCCTGTTCCCGCAGCCTGCCAGCTGCCTGGGAGCTCCCTGCTCCGCCGGGAATGCCGAGCGCCCGGCTTTGGCAGGCGGGCAGCTCACCCGTCTTGGCAGGCAGGCAGGCGCTTTGGCTCCGGGGCTGCCCATCTCTCCTGCTCCTGTGCTGCTCCAGCTTCCCTGCCAGATGGGCAGGGAGGAGGCAGGCTCCCTGCGTGGCCGCCTCCCCGGGCAATCTGGGAACCTGGGATCTCTGGGAGAACATTTTGTTTTTGAAAGAGAATGTCCATGGGCGAATTAAACACGTGGAGAGCAGGAGCATGATTTTTCCAGTGTGCTGCTGGCTCTGTTCCGTTCTCCGTGAGGACTCCCTTGGCGTGCAGGCAGAATGCCTCTCTGCAAGTTGTCTGATTCCACTGTGGGGCTTGCCCACAAATGCAAAAGTGTGTGGACTGTGCCACCACAGCTTAGCTCACCGTAGGGTTTCTCTCACTTCCAGTGCAGAGAAGCCCTACAGCATTTCTGCTGCTTTATACTGTGCAAAAAACGAACCATATTTAAAATTGTGCATCATATTGGGGGAATTTTGGTCTGATGTGCCAAAAAAGCAAACTCCTTTTAGGCCCCAAATTCCCAAATACTGTTTCCGTAAAAGCCAGCAAAAGTATGAAAAACACTTCCTTGGGCTCGCCATTGTGAAAGAGACCCTCAGGGCTCCCTTCCTGCATAGCCTGGTGTTGTTTTGGACCGAGGAGACAGAGGAGAATAGATGGAGTTCAATCCAGTTCTTTTCAGCTCAGAGAGAAGAGTTTTTGACACTAGGTGGTACTACAGACAAAGACCAATATATGCAATCTTTGACGGTTCGGGATCGGCAGCTCTAACCCTGGCATCTCATTTGGCGGCCTGATTATCAGCTTCCACAGCTCATATTATGCCTGAGATAAATACATTCTATTAGACCAGTTTGCGGAGTGTTGTGCTATGTGAATTCTAGCTCCCTGCAAAATTTGTCTTTGTTATCAGTTAGGATTTTATCAGGTAATCCTTCAAAATTCTGTGAAATTATTTGACATAGTTTAGTGGTGAATCTAACACCAGATATTACTTGCTAATACAAAAAAGCATGTCTAACATTTTGAGCCTTCTGTGTTCAATTCTTAAAATATATTCCTCATAAGCAATACTGGGAATATTTTGCTGCTTCAGCTACCCCCTCAACACTTTTCACTGTATAATATGTTTTATGGCTTTATTTAAAGCTTGGGGATCCATTTATCAAGGGTGTTTCTGAAGTTATTCTCCATTTAACACCAACCTCCACTCTCAGATGGACGAATGTGTTATTTCCTTGAATTTTCACGCCTGTTGCTCAGTTTCTGGTTTGGTTTTGGTGGTGTTTGTGGTTGTTGTTGTTTTCTTTCTGTTTCTCTGCATCTACCTCAGCCTCAGTCACTGTTAGATCAAGGCTCTCTACTCCTTCTTGTAATGTGCCGTGCTCGTTTAGGAACGTAGAGTCTTACATTTGTTACCTGAGTCTGTAGAAGCCATTAGACGTGATTTTTGCTAACATGTAAAGTAGAACTGAAACTTCTTTGGATGGTGAAATGCGTTTGACGCCAGAAGCAAGGAACTCTAGTCTTGAAAAATCTATAACTAGTTTTTAAACTTTATTCTCTCTCTTTTTTTTTTTTTTCTGTAGCATCCTGGCTTTTAACAATCAACATCTTTACTGTGTTTATTACTACAGAAGTTAAAATCAATGTGTACCAGCTATCTCTTCACAGGCATCACAATGAACTGCCAGTTGATCTCATGTGATTCAAACCACCCTTAAAATGTGTTGTATTAAAAATACTTTATGTAGAAGACAACACTAAAGTGGTTACAACAATACGAGAAGGCTGTTTTTTTTCCTGAAAAATATATAAGCAACACTAAAACTACACCATTATGTGTAAAAAGACTGTCCTCAACAGTAGATTTAATGGTGAAAAGATCGATTTTTAAATAAATAAACATATTGACAAGCACCTGAAGAGTAGATAGCACACTTTTGGGCACTGTATAAATAAATGCTGACAAGAGAACTGCTTTGTTCAAATCATTCCAAAAAATGAGAGCAAAAAAAATTATTCTGTGTTATTCTAAAACCAGTAAGCTTTTCAGATTTAGCTTTGCTTAGCTGCATATACACAAGTATGTACACTTATTTAAAGATTATCTTCTATTGAGGCAAACTGGAAATGTATGCAGTTGGATTTTTTGTTAATTGTCTTTGTATTACATAAATATTTTCAACTGTACCTATGAACAAAAAGGATAAATAGAAGTGGACATATTAAAAATAATACTTTTGTACTCAACCACGTGCTCTACCATGAATTGCTCATACTAGAAAATGGAAATCCTAATAGTATCTCTAAATAAATTAGAAAAGATTTGTTCCTCCTTTTAAAAGTGAAAAGGAAGTGGAGCTAGTTTAGGTCAAAGATCAGACAATTAGGCTGAAGTTTTGAGTTCTTTCCTGTCCTAATTTCTGACCACATGAAGCCGTAAGATGAGGGATAGCTTGAGCCAGTGAGGTTTGTGTGGTGAATCCCAAGCATATATAACAGACCTAGATATCACTGGCTGTAGGCTAGGATTATTAAGTGATGAAATTCACCCATTAGGGTTCATTTGACTCATCATCTTCAGCTGAGACCTAAGATCCCCAATACTTAGCTCTAAATTGTAACTTTACAACTTTTCCAGGTTGCTATGCATTGTGTGAAGAGAAGCGCTTGTGGCAGCTGATGGAAGCATTATCCGAAATCAAATGCAATGTCCCTGAAGGAAAGAACAGAGCAGTGACAGCTGCCACATCCCTTCACAGTGAGCACCATGCTCTGCAGGCTGACGAGGTAGGGCAGGTAGAACCATAGCTTCACTCCTTTGCTCGGGGTGTCCGAGCGTTTCTGCTGGTTTTGAGCGCTTTGGGTTTTATTTGCTGAGAGCATAGACTATTTTCATTTTTGTCCAGATGCTAAGATTTGGGGATAGAAAAGAACCACACGTAACCATGTAAGACAACACTTGGTATGCTCCTAATAAAGCTGTTGAGGTCATCCTGGTTGTGCCTTGATTAGTTCCACTGCATAAATGGTTAATGTCTGCTTTTATATGTATTCCGCTCACTTTCTCTTTTCCTTTTATTTAAAATAAGATTAAATGTCCCCTAAAATACATGTGGTAATAAAAAGTAGTATTTGGAGAAAGAGTCAAGAGTCAAGCAGCAGATTATAAATAAAATCAATATTGCAGGAGGACAGTGGTCTAATTGCATCTTAATTGCATGACAAAATGCCTAACCCAAATTAATCCAAAACTGTAGTGCTAAACTCTGCTTTTGTAAAGAGAAAAAACATTTCAAACTCATAACTTCAGCTGGCTTCTCTGTGCGCTTCTTGTTCCTGAGCATGTTCTCCACAAGGACCCAGCTGAGGAGGGCAGCCCTGCCAGGGTGGGGCTCCAGCATGGCCAGTGCTCTCAGTGCCTCTGTGTGGGGCACGTCAGTTAATTAGAGACCATCAGACTAACACCCAGACTTTCTCTAAGGCTTCCCATGTGTACAACATGAATTATTAGTACATCCTTACAAAAACATTATATAAGTATAAAATATCTGAGTAATAATAACCTTGCTGGGGGCAATACTGCTGGACTTACCGATACTTGGATTGTAGTCATTCCTTTTCCCCTGTTTGAGAGAGGTGGGGGAGATCCTATGCTGCTGGGAGTGCAAGTGGAGGAGGCAGTTATTGAGGAAGCTTCCGGACAAAGCTTGGCCTATCTGCCAAGCAGACTCGTAGAGGCTGTATCCTGGAGAGACTTCTAATTTCTCCGTGTGTTGGTTACTGTGCGGAGGGTGGCCCCCTCCTTTTCCCCTCTGACTGGTTTGCAAGGGGTTGAAGAGGGGAGTCGTGGAAGATGAGGGACTCACAGCTGGGACTATCAATGGATGTCTTATCAGCCTCTTCAGACATGGCCATGGTGTATTTTTGGTAGTTTTGTCTTCTGCCAAATAGTCCACAGATTTCATATGCTTACTTTTTGGAGAACAATGAGCCATATCTGCTGAATGCCCCATTGCCTATGAAAAGGTACTGTACTGATGCATTCTTTTCAAAGTAAAGCTGACATTTTTAACAGTACCATACTATTTCCATATGAAAAAATGCATCTGTATTTCTTTTATATGGAGCACAAACACACCTGGATGGCTAAACCAGGTTTCCTTTGTCATTTCCAATGTCAACTTTATTTCCTTTTCTCCATTCTATTTTCCTTTAACATTGCAAAATTGCGATATCTCTTCTACAAATAGCACACGTAAAATATTAATTGTCTGGGCTTATTACTAGGGGCCTTTGTTTCCCCCTAACTTATTGTTTCCTTGACAGTTATAAATATGTTGCAGAAGATGGCAAACATGCAAATCCATCAGTATATCCTACAGATATTATGGACACTTATGCTGGAGTCAGGCATCATGGCATTGCACTCTGCAAAGTGAAAACTCCGAGCTTCAAAGGCACTTAGGGAGCTGACTTCATTGATTTCGAGTACTGAAATATCTTCGAGACGCTGAGTTTTAGGAAACTAACTCTCATTGACTTTCAATTAGGATCTTCAGAGTTAAATCTTGCAAAATGCTGAGTATTCCTAAAATTCAGTGAGTAGCCACAGCTCTCCTGAAAAACAATAGGGTTTGAGGCTGCCCAACACCTTAGAAAACTGCTCAACACTTTGCTGGGTCAAGCTTTTAAAAATGTTTCTGTCAGGTTGCTATAATCAGTTTGAAAATTCATGGCCGCTTTTGGAAATACTTGCAGATCTGGAGTGTGCAGCTTCAGTATACAATATTAAAAGTGGTTCAGTAACAGGAAGATTTTATAATAGACAACCAGACATAATCACTTTATTATGAGCCTCTACTAACAGCTCAGAGAAAGCTTTGTTGTTCTCTAACCATTTATTCACATTTTAAAAGTCATCATTCTGTCTCTCTTAAAGCACCACAGCCTTCCACTATATAAATAGTGCTTTGAGTGTTACAGAGTATTGACTCCCCATAACCATAATACAGCATTATGTCAATCCAGCTGCCAACTGCAGTGTTTGTCCACATTTTTGGCATGATAAAGATCTTTATGAAATCTTTTCTATCTGGATGTGAAAAAAACTGTGATTCAAATAACAAAGTTATTTCATCCTACAATGAACATTTTCTCTTTTGTCAGGCAAATGATCTCATTTAAAAACAAAAAGAACTGAGTTAGTGAGTCCCGAAGAGCCTGACTTTTAGCCTGCTCCCTGAAGTGGACCGAAGAGCTGTGTGTCAGGCATGAAGGCTCCCTGAGCGGAGCAGGGCAGGGGTTAGGCATTGCAGGATGGGATTCCAGGAAATAAGTGTGCTTAATAGGCTAATGCTCCCAGCTCCTCTGAAGGAGCACAAGAAGCATAAGAAACCAAAAGGGTTTAAGTGTCTGAATCCCATCCTCTTCTGGGGACTATTTTTTTCCTCCCATGACTATTTCAGGATTTTGAGAAGGAAAAAACCTTGCATTGCATATAGATAGACACTCTATTCCTAAACTGTGGGCTCTGAGCAATCTGGTCTAGTTGAATATGTCCCTGCTCATTGCAGGGGGCTTAACTAGATGACCTTTAAAGGTCCTTTCCAACCCAAACTGTCCTATGAAACTACACATAAGGACACCCTGAGAATACTTAGTTAATGAATGCTTCATTGCCAGGCATGAGCTTTGCACCAGGCTGCTCATAAGACTGAATGAAAAGCTAAGGATCATGGCCATAAAAATAATTTGGAAAACTTTTAATTAAAAAGTGACATGCATTGACAATTTCTTTAAGATTTTGCAATTTTATGATGGTGTGTCATCCACACAGTTTTCAGGACTGCAGCTTGCAGCTAACTCTTAGACGCTTCAGCTTTTCTCAAAACATGCCAACAGGCATTAGACTATTAAAGAATCATGGCAGGGAATATTTAATCAAAAGTGTAAAATTTGTTTACACAATGACTAATTTTAACAGTAAAATTAAGGTATTTTTATTATTAAACATTTAAAAAATTATTTTAAATTAATGGTCTAAAGATATATTTTCAAAAGAATGAAAATGTGGCTCATTGTAGACTTCCAAGTTGCTGTATCATTCTTGTTGCTTCATTTGTATTGATTAAAACAAACATTTAATGGTGCTTTTATCCCCAAATAATGCCTGCATGTAGATTTACACGGGTGAAACAGGTGCAGCTAGAATGGAAACTACTATTTTAATGCAAATATACATATAAACCTAACTTTGTAGGGTTTTGTTGGGTTTTCAAACTTCCTAAAGGAATACAAAATATATTTCCAGCTTCTGTTTCCAGTTGCAGTCCACAGCTTTTATTTACTGTTGGCTTTCATAGTCCAGAAAAATTCTTAACTATAGTCAATATAATTAATACTAGTTCTACTTTCTGGTTTCCTATGACAGCAATTTTTAAATTACCAGTGACAGTAATTTTTAAAGTATTTGATTATTCCTTGAATTACTTTGCAAGCATTCTTTAATTCCTGCTGAATTAATTCATGGTAGATTTCTATACGGTAATCAGCTTGAATATCAAAAATAAGCATTAAAGAAATCCTAACAGGCAGACTTAGCTTTTAGCCATGAATAACTGGAATAAGTTCTGATAATTTTTGGTGCTCTAAAGGTTATTCTAAATGTCATAGTTAAGGAAAGTTTGGTTTGGCAATAAACAGTAATTACATACGAATACAAAAATAATATTTATAGAGAAGTCAAGGATATTTCAGGTGATCTTAATAATATTACTTTAAAATCACGTTACTTTGGGAGGTACTGCCTTAATATTAGGTGCATTTAAATAACAGTATAATTCAGCTTCTCCATCCCTGCTGGGTATCAAACAAGCCCCTTCCTTGTGAATTAGTGTTAATAAGTCTTCAATAGATTCAGCTGAGGGATAATTAATGACTCACTTGTTCTTGACAAAACAGTTCAAGTGGGCTTCATGCAGCATGCTGAGCTATTATCCTCTGGTGGGGTCATGCATCATGTCAGCCAGTTAACAGCAGTGGCTGCACAACAGATTTGGAAATGATATAATCAGAATAGCCCAAACTTTTAGACGCTGCTTGGGAAGGTTTCGGCCTTTTGCAGAAGAGCAATTGGAAGACATGGCACAATGTACTTACAGGGATAAGCATGCATCAAAATTGGCTCCTAAGATATCTGAGTTCAGCTTACTTTTCTGCAAAGTGTGGTGATTTATGACATAATCATGCTGTTTATGTTCTTATATTTATAATCAACTTATGATCACTTACAAACACATCACTGTGCTAGTTCCTACGCAACAAGTGAAGTGGGTGGGAAAAACCTTTCTGCTATTGTGGTGATGCTTGCTGTTATTTACACGTGGATTTCCTGGACCAGGAAGGAGCTGTAGAGAGGGAAAACAATAAAACTCCTCCCATTTAGTCCTTTGTTATGGTGTGTTTGCATGCAGCATGGCTGCACAGCCATCCTTTCTCCTGCCGTTTAGTTCCTGACTGCCTCTCATCCTGTTAGTTATCACAGGTGTCACGTAAGCCCTGAGAGGGCCTAGCTGGTGACCAGGGCCCCTCTGTGGAGTGCTATCCATAATACAAAATAAAAACATGGTCTCTGCTCAGATAACCATGTAGACCATGTTAACAAGTGTACCAACATCTTCAAAGGGAGTTCTTTGTAGGGGTGGTAGTGTTAGGCCCAGGAGATTTGTTTGACACCACCTGTATTTGTCTCCATCAATGGATTCCTTCTCTATCCATTAAGCTCTTCCTGCAAGAAACTCTCTTACAGACACCTGAAGTATGCCCTCATTAGAGAGTTTGCACAGTGCTGTTCCTCCTGCTGGCAGGGCTCCCATTCCCTTTTCTAAGAGCTATTTCTGTCTTCTGGGCTTTTCCTTCTCAGAGGCTACTCCTAACTGCTACTTTTCTTCTGAGCCTCTTTACTTCAGCCCCTCTCTCCCCCTTGGACAACTACCTTTTCTGCATAGCCCTTGTATCTCTCTTCTCTCAGCTTTCCCTCAGATTTTAGCTGTTTGTGATCTCATTCTTCAGACCTCAGCTGGAAATTCTTTTAGGGAATAATGGAATAATTTCATATAAGCCCATGTTTTAATTTCTTTACACGTACTATATTAACAGCATATGAGGCAGGAGTGGTTTTGTAAGGACGAGGTAAAAATAGGTGCACAGAATTATCTTTATGTTTTAGATCTACCTCTTTCATAATCCTTTTCTGGCAATATTTTATGTTTCTACATTTTTAGGAAAAGCTTTCTTGTCTCTGTTTTCTCCCCTTTCTTCTCCTTAATTTCTTTGAGTGACAAGAAAAAGAAGATGACTGCATCTTTAACAGTGGAGATCTCTTTATGAACCATCTGGGCCAAAGTATATCACATATCAACAATATGCTATTCCCAAAGACCTTTTTTTTCCCAAGCAATTTAGGCCCAAGTCTGTGATGGACCTCACTGATTTTTTCTATAGCGTATTCTCTGACACATCTTGTTAGGCTGAATGGAAGACCACACTCAGTGCGGTGAATTCTTCCTGACCCTTCGTTGGCAAGCAGTAAGATCCATGCACGCAGGCTCCGTTTACACCTGTTTAAGGCAGTGACTGAAAATGTTTAAATAGTTGTTCAGATTACTCACTGTCTTAGCTACTGTGAGAAATACAAAAAACGTGTGCATTTACTGATCTGCTCTGTAACAAAGCTCACAGAATAGTCTGCCAGCTGAAGAGCAATTTAACTGGAAGGCTGCTGCCAGCTACATCAAATACATGCTCTTCTTTTAAACTGCTGAGATCAATACTGTACATCTGATGGCAGAATGGAATCAGTGTCCTGAGCTGAGCCTGTACTGTTCATTTTATCTCACCGAACCTCCTCCCTGACTCATCAACAGAGCTTGACTTCCCTTGTTGGATTGCCAGTGGTGGCAATTTTCTAGCGTATGTGATGCAGTCGGTATCCACAGAGGGTTAGGGTGACATATCAAACACATTTAATTTATTTAAACTGAGATTTGAATGAAGGTCTTTGATGGAAAAACTGTCTTGAATTAAAATGCTAATCTAAATATCTTTCAGTGTAAACCATTTACCAACCGGCATGTGATCACAAACGGTTCATCTAGGAGCAGAATATCTTAAATAGCTCCTTTTGAGAGCTACCCTTGAGACTATCAGTTTTTTCATGTGTCACACTCTTATATTTACTCTGCACCTGGAGATACTGCACATTTGTTGATGTATTTTATTTTGGTAATATCATTGTGATTAGGTTTCTGTATGACACAACACTTGGTGAAGCAGAATAAATGCATCCTTCATCCTTGTTATGAATCTTCTCTCTGTCTCTTCAAGTGTGCTATCAGTGTAAAACAGACATCTCTTAACCACCTCTCTACTCTTTTCCTCTGTGTTCATCATGCAGTGTTATAGTAACTAATGGCCAGGCCATTTAGATGACATAGAAGCAACTTACTTGAATCAAATGGTGTCATAATGCTTTGAATTGCTATATGTTCAGTAGATGTAAAAGTGATTGAAAGAACAGAGGGATAGGCAGTTGCTGGGGGTTTCCTTTAGATTCAATGCAAAGACTGCTTCTGGTATGTCATTTGACCTAGGTGTAGATATGCAAAATAATTAATAAGAATTATGTCCTGAAGGGTTTACTTCTTCCCATTGATTGTGAAGGGACCCTAATGAAACTAGTTCAGACTTAAATAATACAGATGCTAATGCTAATACTGATACTAAAAAATATTTTTCAAAATGGAATTCTGTTGCCTAAACTTAGGTGTTGAATGTCATCTCAGGGGTACCAGTCATCCCCATCTCCAGTTGCTAGTGAAGAAAGATATAGGTCTCTAGAAGGTTCTATGCTAACTCCATGTAGGTGGCTCAGATATCCTAGAAGATCTAAAATGACTCTAGATATCCATGTTTAGACAACTCGATTACTTCTTGGACATCTAAAATAAAGTGGATGAATTCTACCCAGAACGATCAAAGTTATATTTAAGGGTTAAGCTGGAGTAAATGTTAAACCAGTTGCCTCAGAAAGACTTTTACCTTTTAAATAAATGGTCAGTGGAATCTGGGTCTCAGATTTGACTAATGGACCACCATTACATAATGAATGGAACTGTTTAGGGGCTGGAAAATATCAAGTGCAATCCCACTGAAGTTAGTTTAACCAAAGCAGTAGTGGCTCATATGAAGTCAGAATCAGGAAATATTCACAACTCCGGTGATAAAATGCAAATTCTATTCTATGAGTTTACAGACCTTTATGACTTACTATTTGTTAGTATAGAGCAATGGTCCATGAAATTATATACATTTTAAAAAAACAAAAACCTACTACCATTTCTACTGTTCTCATAAAAAACCTTAATTGGTCAAGTACGTTTAAAAATTTACTTTGATTTCCTTGCTGTCATTCCACGTCGTTATTTACACCACATACCCAAGTTTTCAAATTGAGAAAAGCATTATATGTTTCATTAATCCTAGACTGCCAAATTAAATATAGACAAGTGTGTTAGAGATTCTCTATGTATGATCTATAACCTTCATGAAACAAAATGTTGCTCCTTTAGAATGAAGTTACTGGCAGATTTTTAGCGTACTTACAAGATTTGTGTTTTATATCCTCTTTTTAAAGACTTCAGATGACTAATTGGCCTGCATTAAAGATTTTACCTTTTGAGTAAGTAGCATTTGTGTACAGGAATCTAAATTGGATATAGATTTTTCTTTGCATTTTTCTGAACTGTCCTTTTGGAAAAATGGCAAGAAAGATAACCTAAAAGAAGTAAGTAGAAAAGAAGAGAAATAAACCTAATCAGGACAATTCTTACAAAATTTTGGTAGTTCTGATAAAAGTAGCTATAAATGAAATACTGGGTTGAGGACCATCTCTCTATTTGCATGAAGAACAGAAACGGAGATTACTCACAGCTTATAAGTAGTTGAAATAAGTCTTACATTTTGACTTTATGTGTGGACATGCAACAAAAGCATGGTTGTGTGATTTTTTAGTCCTTTTTGACAAAATCACGTTTAGTGTTAGACAAAAAGAAAGGTACAGTGTCAGAGTGAGTTTTAATACTCATTTACTCATAGTTGATTACATTTTTGTCCCTATTTTATTTAGCAGATTTGTACTATGCATTGTTCCTTGAAAATCAGAAATTTATGTTGGCACAATTTATAAATCAGAATAGTTTTATATATATATATATCTGTGTGTATTTGAGAGACCAAGTATGTGTGTACCATTTGATTTCATAAACAAGGCAAACAATTTTTTTAACACTGAAGTATTTCAGTAAAATTCATATTTATATTATTGAAAGTTTCAGGATTTGTTTATGCTGGCCTAACAGAGCAAGGGAAAGTCAAAGGAATGCGTTTGATATCTTTAACAATGTAAAAGCCTTTCTTTACATAGTCTTCAAATAAAAATCAAGAAGCAAGTGCCCCTGCCCTTTCTGGTATATGGTCTTTATCTCTCATACCTGGATGTACAATGGTTACCCCAGCTGCTCCTTATGGATCGTGTCTCATCATTCCAGGTTGCCGCCATACATTTTACCAGGTCATGGCTGCCAGTGTAAGCTAATAGGCTCATTTTTAAAGTTGATTTTTGGTAATATAATGAGACATATTTCAGAACTTATGGGAGATTTGATTATGGTAATTTCTTAGCAACTAATCCTGGAAATTTAAATTCTTCTTCTAACCTACTTCCTCAGTATTTTCTTCTTTTTCTACATAGTTCTCTTTGCCTTAAGATACACCACATTCCTCTTCAAGAACACATTTAGGATGGGTTTCATCTGAACAAATGTAGATACCTATAGTACTTCCTGAATTTGTCACCTGAAGCTCCCTTTATAGTCATTGCAGAGAAATAGGCCTCCCCAGGGTGTGATGTATGTTATCCTACAGTACACGTTGGAAATAGATCAGATGAATGACTCCCTGAATGTCCCGGTTGCTCAACATGGATTATATGGAAAGGCCAAGATGAGAAGCTCAGATGTACGCATCCACACTGTAGCTATTTAAACTTATGGAAAATAACTTCTACCCTAAAAATAAGTTGCCCAGTTTCTTATTAATGTTTGTTTTCACAAAAGACATTTTTAATGAAATTTAATTTTTATTTAATTTTGATTTGTGCCCCTCCGTGTAGTAAAATGAAATTTTCTCATTTGGATAAGTCCTTCTCTAACTCTGAAGTATCCTTTTTTAAGATTATTGCTTTGAGTTGGGTTAAACACCCTACTTGCAAAATGTGCATTGCTCATATTTCATATGGTATCAACAGATGCATGTATTAGTCCTGTTTCTCCAAGCAATGATTTAGGACAGAATTGTATGAAGGTTTTGAGGCCAAATTTTCCAGTACGTTTTCTGAGTAAGCGATAACAATGATTACAATAACTACAATTATAATAATTTTAATGGATGATTATTATTAATAATATAAATGAGATATGAACATTAATGCTCTAAACCAAACAATCACTAGGCTAATACTTTAATTTTTTATTTTATTCTGTAGTTAAAAATATGATTCTGGCATCTGTTCTCCCTTATATATGCTGAAAAGAACAGAATGAAGTTTGGTTAGGTCACCTTCAAGACCTTCTGACAAGATATATCTACTTTTGACAGGTCATGAAATCCTACACTTCCATTTGTTAATAGTAACCATATCTGTAGGAACATGCAAGTAGTTTATTTCAAGAGGCAACTGATTCCATTTGAGTTCTGATGCTTGTTGCTCTGGATGTTAAAGGGCAGACATTGTTTGACCCAGGTAAAATAGTTTTCATTACATTTCTTCACCTGAACCGGAGAATGCATTCCCTCTAAATTCTGTCTTGGTTTGTGTACCCTGCAGTGTATGACTTATAAAAGCAGGTCTTACTCTTTGGGATCAGTTTTTTGTGCAGCCATCAGCTTTGTTTTATATATATTTGTATAATTTATATTTATTTATAAGTTCTTTTAGAGAAGATACACATTTGCCTGATGATTCTATTTAACTTCAATCCACATTCAAAATTTGCTTTGTATGCCTACTTTTTTTGAAGTGCTGAAGTTAAAGGTTTTGGAGCTGTTTATAACAAAACAAAGAAAATGAACTGGCTGATGACTTATTTAAAGCTGTGGTAACTCAGGCTGTGTTACTACGCATTTGTAATATGTTTGTTCTTGCTGTAAGATATAGTCTCTACTAAGTTTTAAATGCACTGTGCGTTCTGTCCTAATTGTTACCTCCTCGCACCTGTAGTTCTTTAGGCACTGACCATTCATCTGAGCATGTGTAGAACTGCACTGTGCTGACAGGATGAGGATGTACCTTGGGACTAAGTGTGATTAGGATCCAAAAACTGATTGAACAGATTGCAAAGTCGTCCGAAGACCTGGTTTGATAGTCATTTGCAAAACCTTTATACCATGCACTGTCAGCGTATGGTAGCAGTGCCTGCTTCATGTGACAGCTTCATGATTAGAGCGCCACCCCATTAACATGACCCTTAATTTTCTCTTGCTTTGAAAATGGCACTAACTCCACATGTCCTATATACCCTGGCAGAAGTGTTTATCATTGGGTTTTACTCTTTGGATGTTTATCATTGGATTTTTTTCCAAATGTTATAGGGAAATATACCTTGGATTTCCGAAGGGCAGACTTTAGCCTGTTTAGGAGCATGATTGAGAGCGTCCCTTGGGAGGCAGTTTTGAAGAGCAAAGGTGCCCAGGAAGGCTGGGCATACTTCAAGCAGGTGCTCTTAAAAGTGCAGGAGAAGGCCATCCCCTTGTCTCGAAAAACGAGCAGACGGGGAAGACGACCAGCCTGGCTAAATAGAGAACTTTGGCTGGACCTCAGGAAAAAAAGGAAAGTTTACATTCTCTGGAAAAGGGGGTTGGCAACTTATGAGGACTATCAAGATATAACAAAGCTATGTAGGGGGAAAATAAGAAGGGCCAAAGCTCAATCAGAACTCAGCTTGGCCACTGCAGTTAAAGGCAATAAGAAGAGATTCTTTGAGTATATCAATAGAAAAAGGAAGACTAGGGAAAATTTAGACCCACTGGTGAATGAGACAGGTGCCCTAGTGGTGGAAGACACAGAGAAGGCAGAGTTACTGAATGCCTTCGTTTCTTCGGTCTTCACTGCTAAAGCTGTCCCTCATGAATCCCATACTCTGAAGGCAAAGGGGAAGGTCTGGAGAGAGCAAGATTTTCCCTCAGTTGAGGAGGACCGGGTCAGAGACCACTTGGCCAAGCTGGACATTCACAAGTCCATGGGCCCTGATGCATCCGCGAGTGCTGAGAGAGCTGGTGGATGTTATTGCTAGACCACTCTCCATCGTCTTTGAACGGTCATGGAGAACAGGAGAGTGCCTGAGGACTGGAGGAAGGCTGACATCACTCTGATCTTCAAAAAAGGCAAGAAGGAGGACCCAGGGAACTACAGACCAGTTAGTCTTACCTCTGTCCCTGGGGAAGGCAATGGAGCGACTCATTCTAGATGTCATCTCCAAACACGTTGAGGAACAGGAAGTTATTGGAAGTGGTCAACATGGATTTACCAAGGGTAGATCGTGCTTGACCAATCTGATAGCTTTCTATGATGTTATAACTGGTTGGCTGGATGAGGGGAGAGTCGTGGATGTCATCTACCTTGACTTTAGCAAGGCTTTTGACACTGTCTCCCGTGACATCCTCATTAGGAAGCTGAGGAAGTATGGGCTAGATGAGGTGACAGTGAGGTGGATTGAGAGTTGGCTGCGGGACAGAACTCAGAGGGTTGTGATCAGCGACACAGAGTCTAGTTGGAGGCCTGTAACCAGTGGTGTCCCCCAGGGGTCAATACTTGGTCCAATCTTGTTTAATATATTCATTAATGACCTGGATGAGGGGGCAGAGTGTATTCTCAGCAAGTTTGCTGATGATACCAAACTGGGTGGGGTGGCTGATACCCCAGAGGGCCGTGCTGCCATCCAGCGTGACCTGGACAGGCTGGAGAGCTGGGCAGAGAAGAACCTAATGAGGTTCAACAAAAGCAAGTGCAAGGTCCTGCACCTGGGGAGGAAGAACGTAAAGCACCAGTATAGGTTAGGGGCGGACCTGCTGGGAAGTAGCTCAGAGGAGAAGAATCTGGGGGTTGTGGTAAACAGTAAATTATCCATGGCCCAGCAATGTGCCCTTGTTGCCAAAAAGGCCAATGGAATCCTGGGCTGCATAGGGAAGAGTGTGGCCAGTAGGTCGAGGGAGGTCATTCTCCCCCTCTACTCTGCACTGGTGAGGCCACAACTGGAATACTGTGTCCAGTTTTGGGCTCCCCAGTTCAAGAGGGACAGGGAACTGCTGGAGCGAGTCCAGCGAAGGGCAACTAAGATGATTAAGGGCTTGGAGCATCTCCCTTATGAGGAAAGGCTGAGAGAGCTGGGACTCTTTAGCCTGGAGAAGAGAAGGCTGAGGGGAGACCTTATTATGGCATACAAGTATCTAAAGGGTGGGTTGAAGGAGGATGAAGCCAGGCTCTTTTCAGTGGTTCCCAGTGACAGGACGAAGGGTAATGGGCACAAGTTAGAACATAGGAAGTTCCGTTCAAATACACGGAAAAACTTCTTTACGGTGAGGGTGACAGAGCACTGGCACAGGCTGCCCAGGGAGGTTGTGGAGTCCCCTTCTCTGGAGATTTTCAAGACCCGCCTGGATGCAGTGCTGAGTAATGTGCTCTGGCAATCCTGCTTTAGCAGGGGAGTTGGACTAGATGATCTCTAGAGGTACTTTCCAACTCTGAACATTCTGTGATTCTGTGAAATAAAAACAAAACCAAAAAGCCCAAACTAAATCCTCCACAAAGCTGCTAAGTGAAAGAAAAAGCCCACATTTTCCAGTTCATTCCCTAGGGTACAGAGTCTCTCTCTCTCCCCTACCATTCCCTACAGTGATACTCTGCACAGGTGTTTTGCTTTAGCTTCTTTTTGCTGGGACTGCCCTCGCAGACAGGAGAATCATGTACGTGCAACCAGTAATTTTGGTAGGACAGTAGGACAGTCATAGAATCATAGAATCATAGAATGGTTTAGGTTGGAAAGGACCTTGAAGATCATTGAGTTCCTCCCACTAGACCAGGTTGCCCAAGGCCATGTCCAGCCTAGCCTTGAACACCTCCAGGGATGGGAGGCGCCAAGGTGCCAAGGCCACCTTGGAACTAAACCTGGCAAGGGATGTCAAGCTCAACAGGAAGGGCTTCTTCAAGTATATTGGAGGCAAAAGGAAGACCAGGGAAGCTGTGGGCCCACTGTTGAATGAGACAGGAGCCATGGTGACGGAGGATGCAGAGAAGGCGGAGTTATTGAATGCCTTCTTTGCGTCGGTCTTTACTACCTGGCCGAGCCCTCAGGAGTCCCAGGCCTTGGAGAAAGTAATGGGGAAAGAGGAAGACTTCCCCTGGGTTGAGAAGGATCAAGTGAGGGACCAGTTAGGTCAATTAGATATTCACAAGTCCATGGGCCCTGATGGGATGCACCCGAGAGTGCTGAGGGAGCTGGCAGAGGTCATTACTGGGCCACTCTCCACCATCTTTGAAAGGTCCCGGAGAACAGGCAAGGTGCCTGAGGACTGCAGGAAAGCCAATGTCACTCCAGTCTTCAAAAAGGGGAAGAAGGAGGACCTGGGGAACTTACAGGCCAGTCAGCCTTATCTCCATCCCTGGAAAGATGATGGAACAGCTTGTTCTGGGCGTCATCTCAAGGCATGTGGAGGAAAAGAAGGCTATCAGACGTACTCAGCATGGATTCACCAAGGGGAAAACATGCCTGACTAATCTGGTAGCCTTCTATGATGGTGTGACTGGATGGATAGATGAGGGAAGAGCGGTAGATGTGGTCTACCTTGACTTCAGCAAGGCATTCGACACGGTCTCCCACAGCATCCTCATAGGGAAGCTTAGGAAGAGTGGGTTAGATGAATGGACAGTAAGGTGGATAGAAAACTGGTTGCAAGACAGAGCTCAGAGGGTTGTGGTTAGGGGTGCAGAGTCTAGTTGGAGGTCAGTGGTGAGTGGTGTTCCCCAGGGCTCAGTACTGGGTCCAGTCCTGTTCAATGTATTCATCAACGACTTGGATGAGGGGATAGAGTGCACCCTCAGCAAGTTTGCTGATGATACAAAGCTGGGAGGGGTGGCTGACACACCAGAAGGCCATACAGAGAGACCTGGACAGGCTGGAGAGTTGGGCAGAGAGGAATCTTATGAAATTCAATAAGGGCAAGTGTAGGGTGCTGCACCTGGGGAGGAATAACCCCATGCAGCAGTGCAGATTGGGGGCTGACCTGCTGGAGAGCAGCTCTGTAGAAAGAGACCTGGGAGTCCTGGTGGACAACAGGATGACCATGAGCCAGCAATGTGCCCTTGTGGCCAAGAAGGCCAATGGCATCCTGGGGTGCATGAAGAAGAGTGTGGCCAGCAGGTCAAGGGAGGTCATCCTCCCCCTCTACTCTGCCTTGGTGAGGCCGCACCTGGAGTACTGTGTCCAGTTCTGGGCTCCCCAGCTCAAGAAGGACAGGGAACTGCTGAAGGTGCAGCATAGGGCTACCAAGATGATTAGGGGACTGGAACACCTCTCTTATGAAGAAAGACTGAGGGAATTGGGTCTCTTCAGTCTGGAAAAAAGACGGTTGAGGGGAGACCTGATCCATGCTTATAAATACTTAAAGGGTGGGTGCCAGGAGGATGGGGCCAGGCTCTTTTTGGTGGTGCCCAGTGACAGGACAAGAGGTAATGGGCACAAACTTGAGTATAGGAAGTTCCACCTAAACATGAGGAGCAACTTCTTTACCTTGAGGGTGGTAGAGCACTGGAACAGGCTGCCCAGGGAGGTGGTGGAGTCTCCATCTCTGGAGACATTCAAAACCCGCCTGGACGCGTTCCTGTGCAACCTGCTCTAAGGTGGCCCCGCTCTGGCAGTGGGGTTGGACTAGATGATCTCCAGAGGTCCTTTCCAACCCTATGATTCTATGGGGCCTCAACAACCTCTCTGGGCAACCTGTTCTAGTGCCTTACCACTCTCAAAGTGAAAAACTTCTTCCTCATGTTCAATCTGAACCTGCCCTCTTCCAGTTTAAAGCCATTCCCCCTCGTCCTGTTGCTACATGCCCTAGTAAAAAGTCCCCCAGCTCTCCTGTAGGCCCCTTTAGGTACTGGAAGGCTGCAATAAGATCTCCCTGGAGCCAGTCAGATAAGGGAGATGCTGAATTTAGCGTTCCCTACACCAGATGAACGCCCAATTCTTTGGACAGTTACATTATGTGAGATGTGGAGCCATCAAGTGCCCCTGTGAACAATCAAGAGCAGAGTGAGTCCTGGTCAGTGTAGGCTTCATGGGAGAGCCAGTGTGTCATTCACTAGCTCTGTCATTCACAAATGTGTGTGATATTTAACTGGCCTTCCTGCAAGTCCTTTTCTGGATCTGGATATAAAATCCTTCAAGGACCTCACAGCTCTCTACCTCCTAGTAGGATTCAGCAAGAATGACACTTTTATCCTTCAGTTACTTGCCGATGAGATGATTTTGGTGTTGGTAGCCAGTATTTGTTAATCTTGTTCCAATCAAGTCCTTTGCAGTCCTTTTAAAATGAATTTGTAAAATAAAATAAAAATGCAGTATTTTGCAGGGTACCCGCCCAACCATCCATCCTGCATTATGCACAAGTGAGAATCTTGCAGTCAACAGGAGCGCTGATTTCCTCTTATTGCATTTGCCCACGTGCTGCATTCTTCGTTCACATGTACTGCCTGCAAGAGTGAAAGGACTGCTCAATCTTCCATGTCCATTTGGTCTTCATTCTTTTCTGACCCTGACTACAAACATAAAGAACTAATGAGTACAGATTTGCTCTGTTGACTTTGGGATGTTGTCTCATGGCTGTTAGGAATTTGCTTGTGTCAACATAGTTCATATACCAATGGGTATGGAGCCATAACAAGCTTTACCTACTGCCACCTTAGGGTAACTTTTCTGATGTTACATGTTGTCTGTCTTCCTTTTTTGTTTTCCGTTCTATATCTATAAATGGGACAGATCCTTTCCATGACAATAAGGAAAGAGAAAACCAACATTGTTCTCATTTTCAGGTCATTGCTGAGACATTGTTTATACTCTTCTGGAAGCATATGCATCTCTAAACCAGACCTTTCAGTCAGTGCCATAATTAATATTCTGTGCTGCTGAACCATATTTTGCTGCCACTTTGGCAACTGTTTCTAACCTTAGCAAGGCTATGTTAAAATCTTTGAGACCATCATTAGATTGTTGAGCAAATCCTTCCCTTCTCTTTTTCCTTTTTATTCTGCTTGATGTGGAATGGCTCCCTCCCAGGGCTCTGCATAACAAACATTATATTTTCTTCTTTTTATGTGCTGTCTACTTCAATTTTTTACCATCACAGCATAATGTTCTTTTGCTTTGCTGATGGCTTCCAGCTCCTTCTCTCTCTTTCCTGATGCTTCAGCTGCAGCCTATGTTTTGTCGCAGTGTTTGGCAGAAATTCAGAACCGAACACCTTAATTTTAAAGTGAAGTTGAACAAGATGGAAGTAAAACTAATTATCTCATGGCACAAGCTTGCAACAACCCCTTCTGCAACTATGTAATTTAATAGTCTGGTGTTCTTTGTGCACTTAAAGATCTCGATATTATTTTTGGATCAATGTCTTTATTTTAAAGACTAAGTAACGTATATATTCTGACGAGAGATGGGTTTATCACTTAATGAATCCTGCTGGAGAGAAACCTTTTATATTCCATTGCCAGAGTGATGATGTTTTAGTCACTGACAATGTTAATCTTAGTCTACCGAAAGAATGTACTTATGCTGATGTTAGGAGTATACTTAGTCCAAATGTTTCTTCACAATTTATTAATTTATTCCAAATTACTAAACCACAGTACAGCTTTTCTCTAGATCCCTCCATGTTTTCATTTTAAATTTTACATTACATTTAAAAGTTATTGACGACATTTCTTAAGTCATTCAGAGACACTTTTAGTGACCTTGCCATTGCAGTTATTCTCTTGAGGAGAACGGGATATCACATTTTTTCCTCATGGAATTTGTCAGCCTCCAGTGTTTGTCTTAATGATTTTGGCTGCAAGTTTATTAAATTTTTTGTGAACTAGTACTTGACCTCCCTCCCTCCCCCCCTTATGAGTCAATGACATTAAAATTACAGTTGCTTGAAAATTTGTACCATTTATTGAGTTAAAAAGAAATATTGGTGTTATAACACATGCAAAATTGCAAAGGGAAGACTCAATGAGGAAAATATTGATTCCTCACTGGTTACTGCAGTACAGATTTTCCTTTTAAAAATTCAAACAGTTGCTGAAGCCCTGCTTTTTTGACTCTGGCTAGTACTTTCTGTCATCTTGTTGCAACAACAGCTCTTACACTGCTAACACTTCTGTGTGCAACTGACTTAATTCTTATGAATAATTGTTTTGATCACAGTTAGGTTGTTCAAACTGATGGGACCCAAATGCATACAGTGCTTTATACTGTGTTTTAGAAAGAACCCAGAACATTTGCAAAGGTTATGTTTCTCTCACTTCCCTCCTCTTTTCTTCTATCTTTTCTCTCCCTTTCATGTACCTTTAGCTTAGATTTTTATTTTTTTTTCTCTATTCTCCAATGGTCAAACAAACCTTTTGTTTGCTAAAGGTGAATCCTTTATCTCTTTATTAGCCAGATTTTGAAATTTAGCTGGGGACCTAGTTTCTGTCATACTAGATTAAGCAGTTTCTATTGTTTAAACAGAAAAACTGTGCTTAAGTTATTAGTCCTTGAACATTAAATAAGTAAAAAATGCTAGTATTTTGCTGAAGAGAGGATGAAAAACCCTGAAGAGCTCAGTGAGCTTGTTGACACAATGAGAGAAGCTGCGTAGATAATCAGTCGGTAGTCCTTGAAGAAAGAGAAGTGCAGAAAGTGAGAGAAACCAGTCTGGCAGCTCCTCCTCAGTAGAGTCTGCGGCTTGTCTGCTGTTGTAGTTGCTCCCATTTCATGTTCTTTGCCTGCCTTTATTCACTAAGCTTAAATGCATTTAAATCATTAAGAGTATCGTGACTATATTGGCATTGTTTCTTACCAGCCAATAAACCCCCGAAAATGTTTCAATGTGCTGTGTCCAGTGTACAGGGCACAAGTGGCAGGGTAAAACTACCGTCTAAGATTTTGAATTAATAAAATACAATTAAGTAAAATAAAAATCCTCTTTTTCACATAACTGAGGACAAAATAGAGGTTATTTGCCTTTCTATTTTGGATAATGTATGTGATAATGTCTACAGGTTAAGGACTTGATCAAGTAAAAGATCCAAGTGCATCAGAAATCAGAGACTATTGTGGCTTCCTGAAAGGAATCTGCATCCCAAACTTAGGTTTCTGTCTCCAATTAAGTGTGTAAGGAATATTAAGCAATGGGCAAAAAACCCCAGCATCCTACCCAAAGGTGTCAGTGTCTCCCTAAAGCACAGGTTTTGCTGATGTACTTTTTCAGAGATCAAGAAAAAGCCAAGTTGTTCTCCACATTCTGCTTCTTAACAATACCTTGACAACAGGTAGCTGCCATTCTTCTTTCAAAGAGAATTTTTTTTTTGTTTATTTGTTTCTGTTTTAGTGATAATGGTGTCACTTAACGTACTGTTTATAGTAATTACTGAAGGCAGAGACCTAAACTAAAGAGCCTCTTTACCCAGTCCCAGGGAAGATCCCAGAACCTGGATTTTGTCTGGATGGAGTTGTCTCCTGAAGCCTTGACTCTCTAGTCTAATGCTGGGAGAGATATCTGCCCATCTGCGTTTCCTATGGCTCAGGACCAGAGGTATATCCTAGGGCTTTAGAAGAATTTTGAATATCATACAGAAATTGTGGAAACCCAAACAAGCTCCTGGGAGTAAGAAAAGGGGACAGAGGAAGGTTGGAAGATAGCAAATTACTGCAGAGGAACTCATGAGGAGTAATTATCAGTGAATAAATCAGTAATTGTCAGTGAATAAATCAGTAAGTCATACTTACTAAAAGGGTGTAAGTATGATACTGATCTTGAAGCAAAGGCCTGGTGTCCGTCAGTAAAACCTGTGCATAACAATGCCCATTCAAAAATGCCATGGGACTGTGTGACAGAAACGGGGTGTCCTGGGGCATCCTTCTCTAAACCTAATGAAAACCAGCACGATTCCTCTGGGCATTTAGAGAAATGGGGAATGGGACATGGGGAAGTTAAATTATTAAACACTTCTCATGCCTGCTAATGAAATCTGTAGCATGAGCAACCCATACAAAAGGTAGGCTTAAAGCTAAATGTGAAGCCAGTCATCTTCAGAAGAATTCTATTTACCTCTAGATATGCTGCATTTGGCCCTCAGCAAATAGTGGGAGCATGTCAACTATAGGGAAAAAAAGGAATACTCTGTGTCCAATACAGTAAACTCAGATGCACTGATAACTGCATTGGTTTCAATACTAGTAATGTCATATTTAAAGGCAATATAGCGCATATTTATATATATACTGTATATATTTATATGCACTGTAGTGCATATTTATATGTACTATATCTACATGCACGGTCAAACTGGGATCAAGTACTCCATCTACCCTGAACACATCTCCTGTTTGAATCCTGTACAGTATTACTAAAAAGTGGCATTCCTGGAAGAAGTCACTGTCCTCCAGCCAATGTCCTCACATTTGCCCCCACTGTGTGCTCGCATTCAAGAGCCCGAAATTAGTTCAAGAAATAGGAGATAAGTTTAAAGTATAACCTGTAAGTCAACAGGGGCATCACGTTAGACTGACCTAATGGAAATTATTGCCTTTGTGAGCAAGTTGCAGACAATTCATTTTCTATGTATATTTGACTGCAGGCAACTTGAGTTCAAGAAACACCTTCCATGTATTTTGTCAGCCTCAAAAGGATATTATTGCTTAGGTAAAACATGATATATGTTTTTCTATTTTATACTTTAGTCTTTTGAAAAGAAAATTAAGCAAGCGTGCTTATCCTGTTGTTATGGTTTCAGGCTACCTTTAGCAAGTTACCATTTACCAAAGCATATCTCAAGGTACCTTTAAAAACAGCACTAAAATTTTGCTTGGAGTCCAATACATTGCATATTGATTAATTTTGCAGTAGTGCTGACTGCTTAGTACTTCACTGTGATGACATACATAAATGGGTTTGTTATTGGAAGATACTGAGATGCCATTAATGCCTCTTTCAACACGGTATGGGGTGACCTTGGTCAATTTTTTCATATAGAAACAAATGCTTATTCTGTATGTGTGTCATGCTTCCTCAGGAGAAATCACACAGGACAAAGCAAAAGCCAAAGTTAATGCAGGTCAGTACAATATGCAGTATAGAAAGCTGCTGAAATACTGCATGACAGTCTCAGCTGAACCTTTTCGGTATGCTTTGCTCAGTCAGGTATCTCCCTTTGAGTTTTAAATTACCTGATTCATATGCTTTCAGATAATTCTGCTTTTGCAGACAAAGTCCCTCTCGTTCTCACTGCTGAGACCCTGCTCTCATGAAGTTATTATCAGTGTGAGTTTCCTACTCTTTGTTTGCTTTTGAAACCTGCAACAATATTTTTGACAGAGATCAAAATACTGCAGTCTCCTATAAAATCCCAAAGGACTTTTGGATATATCTTTTCTGTACCCAATTTTCTCTCAAGCTCGCAAAGTGTTTAATTAATGTACATATTTTGACACCTCATGACCTATCTGCTACTTTCTTGTTGGTTGCCTTCATAGAGCTTTGATTTCTGCTCTCTGGCCGGAATGACTTCCTCACTGAGCAACACTTTGCGGTTTGGGACTTTTTTTGCCTTTTGTTCTTCTTTTATACAAGGTTGAGCCTATCTCCTGAGACAGCACTACACAGCACTTCAGAAAGTCACTGTAGAGTATTAGGTCTTTTAATTTCCTTTGTTTTGACTGTATTATGTACTGAACCTGTTTTTCTATCCCTATGCACTTAGTAGGGACTCCTTCTGATTTGAAGTGCATCCATGCTAACTGTGCTAGGCTTTATTCCCAGAATTTGCATGCTTCTTTGATCTTGTTGCCACTGGAACATCAGTGCAGCTCCTGGAAATTTTTGCAAGTTTTCTTTAACTTTCTGCACTTTTCTAGTCAACTTGCTACTAGTCACACAAGCAACTGTAAGCATGTGCAGAAGTGTGTGCATTGTTTTGTTGGTCTAAAGGACTGGAGCTTTCAAAATTAATTCTGTTTGTTTCCTGAATATTCCCTATTGTGATGCTGATTGCTTGTCTCTGAAGCCACTTGTTTTTACTATTTCATGCTTGCTTGCCTCTGGTTCCTTTGACATTACCTGTTTACAAAGATGCTGTGGCTGCTAATTACAGGATTTTGAGCAGCTCCTGTCCCTGTATTTAACTGTGGTCCAGCATTTATTAAAACTTCTGTGTGTTGAGGGAAAATCTATGAACCCTAACTCAATAAAATTCAGTTCCATTGTATCAAAGTTTAAGAGCAGTAATGTTGTTTGGCAATGAAATGCTTCATGAAAGATGAAGTCTGAGCATGGAAAGACAAATCCATGAGAGCAGTTTTCCTTTTTAAGCTTTGGAGGGTGTCATAGAAACAGCAGGGAGGGAAAAAAGTACGAATGCAAAACCAGAAAAAATGTGTCTCCTTTCATATTGCATTGCAATTTGTTTTTACTGGTCATTGGTCTTAGTGATCACTTAAGCTAGAATGAACAAAATGCTTTCCAAAAGCCATTCTTGTCCATGTACTGATGTGTTTGACCTTCATTTAAAAAAGGCTTTGATTTGTAAAGGGGAGTTTAGAAGTGATATTTTTTCTTTGGTGTCTGTACCAAATAAGGTCAGGATTCAGCACCTTTCACAGTGTTAATTTAACCATGGAAAAGCTAATTATGGTCAGTCACATCCTCAGTGAAGCTAAAATGCTTAGTAGAAAGTTTTTTGTCTAGAGATTTTCCCTCTTTTTATCACTGTCAGAAGCTCGAAGTTTAATCTTGCATTATAAAGCTTCCACCCTCCTTCTAGAGTGACTGTTTTACTGTGTTACTGTTCTAATCTTACCGCTCTTAGTCTTAGCACAAGAAATGACCTGGCTGGTGCCTGGAATAGCTTAATAATTCAGGTATTGTTTCATAGTGCCTTTGAAATGTTTACCAGCAGGATACTTACTGAGAATCTTTATTTTGCCTTCGTGGCAGTTTTCTAACTATGAAAGTACTTATAAAAGTAAATCAACATATGCATATAGTAAACATTTTAGGAAGCTAATATAGCAATACTATCGCACAACTAAGCAACATAGAATATTAATAAATCATTGCAGATCAGCCACATATTCTTCATACTGTATCTCAGGTGCTTCTGGTAGCTGATACATAATATTCCCTCCCCTTCCGCACAGCAACTATTTAAGTAAAGCATATTACTAATTTACACTTCAATATTTTTAAAGTATGTGTCTCCATTAGGATGTGTATTATATGGCCAGAAATAGTATATTGAGAGGAATGAACTCATTTGTATGAAATAAGAATCAGTCCTAACCTTGAATCAGATCCAGAAAAAACATGCTTAAGGTTCAGAAAACTTTATTCTTGGTTATTTCATCTACCTCTGTACTTTGAGGATCTATGAGGATGGGAAGCAAAAAAAAAGATGATGTACAGGTAAGACTTTCTCCAAAGGTCTATTTTTAATAATCCTCAATAGTCCCAATAGGAAAACTTAAGAAAACATGAAAAAAAACACTATAAATGCTGATTCTAAGATGGAGAATCAATCCAATGGCTTTTGGATATGTATCCTTCATCAATACCAGTGACAAGGATTGCTGTACTGAATTAATCTATGCCAGGTGTAAAAAGAAATCACACACTTGCTTTATTTTGCTCAATTACTATTTGATGTATCCGGTGGTTCTACTTACTCTTGAACAGTATGTAGGACTTTTTTTGAAATTCTCAAGCTTCATGAAATGACTAGCTTAACTCTTTCTGTATCAAATGGTCTTAAGCTGGGACAATTTATATTCCTGTGTTAATATTATGTATAAATAACATTTTATTCAGATCTCAAAGATGTGTCGGTCTGAATATATAATTAGGCAGCAGGAAGTAGCTAATACTAGTTTTATTATTTTTTAACTAGTCTTTATTAGAGTTAATTTTGTATGAAAGTGAGAGAAGTTCAATTTGCTGTTATTTGGCATTGTTAAGCATTTAAAATTTAGTGGAGATTCAGGTTGAATTCGAATTTTTAACTATGATATTTTTCTTATGATATTAGGTGATGGATGTAAGGCAGAAATATATATTCTATAGCTCTTCTATTGATTTGCAGGGCATCAACAGTGGTTCATTGAAATCTGGACTCTGTTTTGAAAGATATTTTAAAATTTAAGCTGATGGGCCTCAGCTACTTTCAACTGATACACAATTTGGAACATAATGTTAGGGGCAGCAACACTGGAAACACAGTACATGGATCTCACCACTTATGAGATCTTTTTTTTCCTCACACAGTGCAGAGACTTATTTCAGGCTGGGTAACTGGTTATAATGTTCTTCCTGAAGCATGAAGAAGCTAACTAAAAGCCATCATTTTTAATTAGAGTTTTGGGAACACATTTTCACCTTTTCCTCAATTAACCAGTCAAATCACGGCTCTTTTTGTGGAGTCAGATCTTATTTTCAAGTAGCTGTGTTTCCATTACTTATAAAAATGACGCTTTTGTAGCTGCTGAATTATGACCATATTCCACACTGATGCAATGACCTCTCAAAAGCTGAATGTAGGATGATCTGTGAGCAGAGAGAAACTGGAGATCAGAGGAGCATATATGGTGTAGTATCATAATGATTATGATGTAGTATCATAATGATGAGGGTGAAAAAAAAGATGATCAAACAAGCTTAAAAATGTCAGTATTCTGTAGTGACAGGCTTTTCCCTCTTTGGTCTGAAAATAGAACGGTTTTAACCAAATTCTGTTGACAGTGACTTCTCCTGAGGATGATTAAAATGTCTAAAACTTCATCTTTCTCCTTTATGCTAATATTTGTATTGTGCGGCAGAGAGCAGAAAAGCCCCAGAAGATGTAAAGAAACCAATACAAATCTGAGCTGCTGACTCTCTGCAGCTGCTTCTGGCTGACATTTGGTAATAAAAGTTGTCTAGGTCAAGGGAAACACAAAACATAAATAGCATGACTGTCAGAAGAAAATAATAATTGTAAAATCAGCTTGGTTTTACTAATCTGTCTGTAAGTTGTTCTTCAGAGCAGGAGTCATGAGTTTAGCCTGGAAATAACTTAAGTGTACTAATTCACAGCATCAGTGCAGGATATTTACAGACAAGATGCAGTTTCATGTTTACGACAAGTTCCATGCTTGCGAATTTTAATTCTGTGCTGGATATCATTCATTCTTTCATTATCCAGCTGTGAAATCGGTGCAGAGCATATAGGGTAGCTGTTAACGCTTCTACAGTGTAACTTACGCAAGACAAAAAATTCGTGGTAAATAAGAAATTAGTGACATTCTGAAGACTTGCAGAAGAGACAAAATGGTCAATTTCTTCATACAACTGAAGAGCATCTGTGGAGCGAGGCGGGGGGAAGTGTAAGTGTTCCACTTAAAATAGCAGCTGGTTTCACATCACTGACTGACAAATCTGAAACTGTGATTCACTGGCTAGAAAACTTTGGCATTCTAAACCTACTATTAACCTTCTACAGAGGGCAATTGAGAAAAAAAAAAACACAGGCAGAAACAATTCAAGCACTAACAGCACCACCATCTTCAGAAGAAATCAAAAAGCTGTACATCAGCTCAAGTCACCACTCACCAGACCATAAAGGCATTGCCTCTTGCTCCTCTTAATTATGGTGCTGCAGCATTTATTCATGGGCATAAACTGTGATTTGTATCCATTTGGGAATATGAGACCACACCAGTTGATTATAGTGGTATAAGTGCTTTTCTCCTACACAAGAAAAAGGGTGATGTGTCAGCCTGAAAATTGTCAATGCTGTCATTTATCTATTCCTAATAAAATGCTAGCAAAGCCCTTGTCATTCAGGTTGTAGAATGTTAGGTCTATTTCTGCCCAAAAGTCAATGCATTTTGAGAGCAGGCTGTGGTACCCAGATAAGATCTTTGTTTTATAAACTAATTCCATGCAAAGGAACACAAAACTTACCAACTGAAATGCAGGACTCTTATAGGCTTAAAAGAAGAAAATTGCAGAAACTTGTTGGAAAACATGGGAGAACACGCTAAGTCATCATTATCCATTTATTACTTCAGCTGTATCTCAAAGATGTATCTGCTCCAGTATTCTTACTGGTCACTTCAGAGCAACAAAGCCTCTGCTGGAATTAGAGAGCAACCATTGCCTTTCACAAGTTTAATAAACTTTTATGGATTTTAAAAAGGTACCAAGCTGATTGATGAGGTCATGTTCATCTTGCTAAATGATTCAGAAGTTTGTGTATTTCACCCAGAGGAAAACTGGAGGGTTTTATGAATAGTACTGTAGAAGATCAAGTTCCTTATCACCAATAAAAATTTTGCATTAGTCAAAGTTACTTTTCATTCAGGAAACCTCATACCAGACATTTTCTTGGAATGACCTCCAGGGACGGGAGTTAGTTTTGCATTAAGAAACCTGCATTTATGTGTCTGCAATGTAGGTGTCTACATAAATGTGAGGTAATGGTCTACATTCCCTTGGGAATCAATGGAGACCTCGTCACTACAGGCAGGTCCTGGCAGCCAGGACCTATCCCACCACCCCAGCCAGGAGCAGGGCAGCTGGGGCACCAGGGCAGCACCAGGCATCGGGCACCTCCCTGGGTACGAGGACAGGCCAAGGCTAGGACAGGAGGTGGGCCCAGCTTGGCAGGGCCCATGGCCCAGCAGGGCAAGGTTGTGGGGGGCTGGACAGTGGCCATGCTGTGGCATCGCCAGGGCAGGGGCTGACGGTCTTGGGGGACTGACATGGGGTCCTGGTCTGTGGGCTGGGTGTGTGGGGAATCCCCGAGGAGCTGGGCAGGCACAGTCAGGCCCATTACTGCCCTCAGGGCCTGGGTAGCATTTCAAACTCCTGAGCATTTGAACTACATTTCGCTTTTTCCGGCTCAGCTCAAAGCAGTCACAAAGAAATGATGCAGAATTAACTAACTCAAAATTGGTTGCACTCCCTTTGCTAAAGGGAGAGTGGACCTGTGAACTACCTACACAAATTCAAGGCAACTGTCTTTTAGTGAAAAATAATTAGCTGCCATGTTGTGCTTTCACCTCTTTCTTGCCCCCCTCTTTTCCCAGCTCTCTTCCCTGCCCCCACTGAGAGAAAGCGCCATCATGAAACAGCAGAGCAGAGTGCTACCGCTAACGAGGTCATGGGGGTGTTGGTGCTCATGGTGGGGAGCAGGGGGTTTCTGGGGTCCATGAACACTTCAGTCTGTAGCTCCCTTCATGTAGCTTCCTTTATGCTCAGAGGCAGGGCACCCCCAGTGAGATCAACTGGGCAGCAAGAGGTTTTGAGGTGGAGAAGAGTGAGAGACCTTCCTCCCTATTAACATGTCTCCAAAACCCCAGCAACCCTCCAGTGAGAATAATGCTATTATAATACTCAACAGTATTATGGTACTCACCATCTTGATAAAAAATTATGATTAATAGCTTTTCTGGTTTTCCTTTGATTTGTTTTGCTGTTTTCTTCAGTAAAGAGGCAAGAACAACTCTTCATTCTGCTTCCATCTAAGCAAAGCATTAGTACAAAGATAATTATTGATCCAGCCCTAACAGTTGCCAATGGAATAGCTTGTTGTGGAGTTGTCAACAAAAGCCAAAGAAGCATTGAACTATCTTCTGTCATTGAGCACACATTTTATATTTGGCATCGCTGAAGTTACTTTTCCTGTACTTCAAAGTTAAAATTACAGAAATGGGAATTGGAGACTGAACCCTCAAAATATACTTATCCACTGCACTTTGTAGTAAAGTGGAAGATGTGATTCACTATTTTTCTGTCTCTTTTCCTTAGGGAAGCTCATAAGCCTTTCTTTTCTTCTCTCTGTTTTTTTTTTTTTTTTCCTTCCCTTTTTTTTCCCCTCACAAAGAGAGTGAAAATTTCCCTGAATTTTAGCCGTCAAAGTCAGTAAGTTGAACAATATTATGCTGAAGTGGGATGCTGAGATAATGAGTAGAGAAGTAATTCCATTATGGCATGTAGTGTTTTAAAATCAGCCAAAGGGTGGGAGTACGGATTTTTTTTTTATTTAGCAGAGTATGTAAGAGTAAAAGATAGTAAGAGCTCCTTTCAGCTGATAACCAGAGAGGTTTGCAATTGATTTGAACATTTTTGAACCACCTCACAGCCTCCCTCATGCTAAGAGGTATAATAAAGACTAACTGGTAAAGCTAGGTGTCCGTTTACTTATGACTTCTGACACATTTTATGTGAAAGCCTTGATTGCTTACCACCCCAGAAGAAGTGCTTCCTGGTGATGTGGAAAGTTGAATTCAAATTTATTGTGAAAATTCAGAAGATATAGTGGGTATATGGCACTATCTTAAAATTTTAGAAAATTTCAGAATTTTTGTATAATCCATAAAGGACGTTTCTAAGGCCAATATTAGTAGGTTTTTATTTTATTTTTTAGAGTTTGAGGAAAAGAAAATAGAGACAAGTCAAGCATGATCAAAACTGGAATTCTGTACTCCTGAGACTTCATGGTCCATTCATTCCATACATCTGGAGTATTGCACAAACTGATGATTTCTTCTATCTTTTGTTGTCTTATGTAAGCACCAAAAGTTTGAAATCAGTTCTATATGCTTAGGAAATAAATTCTAGAGATATAGACAAAATATTTAATGTGATGAACTGAGGTTGGTCATTTGCTGCTACAGATACCTTGCTGGTTATTGCACACACCAGGAAAATACAAACTTACTTAGTATCTATCCAAAAGGGTAGAGGGGAAAAATTGCTATTAGCTGTAAAAAAAGAAAAAAAATAAGCCAAGGATTACTGACAGATGAATGAGTTCATTTGAAAAGAGCTGGGTCAAAGTAAAAATTACGTTGTTCTGCAAGTCTGTTAATCTCTGCGAGATAAGGATACTTGAATCAACGACTTTGGGAACACTTGTTTTCTTTCCACCCTGCTATGCAAAACTTTGGATCTTAGTGGAGGTAAACTGACTGTGAAATTGGAACCAGGACCGGTAGGGAACCAGTCTAGAATTGCTGCATGCAGACTGGCATAAAATACTGAAGTATTAAATTATTGTTTCATATACATTTTCTGTTTATTGTATAGCAAAGTATCAAACAGACATCAGTAGACTCTATCAAGACTCAGCTAAGATGTATAATAATGTGTTCCACATGTAGGCAGTTCTGAAAGTACAGGCTTTTTACAGTGAAGGGTGTCCAAAAGAACAAACCCAACATTTAAAATTAATATTCTTTGAGGATTAGAGGAAATGATAGACATTTTCTACATTTACAGTGGCCTAAATCATTCTTTCAAGTAAAAATCAGCATGGAATAAGAGGTTGGTTTTTTTTTTTTTTTCTGTTTGAATTTAAATCTGTAATACTATCTTAAAAAAAGAAGTGATTTCTTTGAGACACTGAGAAGGTTAACAATAGTTTTGCAGGCCAGAGCAAGCATCGTTTACTGCACTCTCCACACTCTTACTGCTGAGAGGGCAGGGAAATCATGTGAGATAAATTAAACATTTTTCAGTCTCTTCATTATGAAGTGTGAAAATATTGTACTTTAGTCAGGCACACCTGAACCTTAATGTCCACATACTGTTAAAACAGTGTCATTTGAAGGGTATCTCTTCCATAGCATGCAACCACTTCATTTTCACTTCAGAATCATTGGTAACTTGTATGTGATCCTTATGTGAACCAATCCAGTTTTTACAGTATGCATGAGGACATGACAGGGTGGCTGTTCCCAAGACACAAAATGTTTCTCCCAGCCCTCCCTGCCACATCTCAGCCTGAGGAGGCTGAGATGACCTGCTGGCCATGTTCCTTTTGATGTAGCCCAGGATACGGTTGGCAAGTGCACATTGTCGGCTCATGTCCAGCTTTTCATCCACCAGTACCCCCAAGCCCGTCTTGGAAGGGCTGCTCTCAATTCCTTCATCCCCCAGTGTGTATGGATACCGGGTCTTGCCTCAACCCAGGTGCAGGACCCTGCACTTGGCCTTGTTGAATCTCATGACGTTCACATGCGTCTGCTTCTTGAGCTTTTCCAGGTCCCTCTGGATGGCATCCCATCCCCCGGGTGTGTCAGCTGCACCACTCAGCATAGTGTTGTCTGCAAACTTGCTGAGGGTGCACTCGATCCCACTGTCTATGTCACTGATGAAGACAATGAATAGTATTTGTCCCAATACGGACCCCTGAGGGACATCACTTGTCACTGATCTCCACCTGGACATTCAGCTGTTGACCACTACCTACTGGATGTGACCACTACTCTCTAGATGAGACCATCCAACCGATTCCTCATCTGCCAAACAATCCATTGATCAAATCCTTACATCTCCAATTTAGAGAGAAGGATGTTGTGGGGACCATATCAAAGGCTGTCTCCTTCATTTTGTCTTTTCTATATGTCCCACAAAAGGACTAAGAACAGTGAACTAAAAATTAATTACACAGGTTTCGCAAAAAGAAATCATCCCAGGCAGCTGTTAATGATTTTTTTACCCAAGAAGTTTATTTGATGGCAGCAGACTACCTTTCAGTGGAATTTTGGAGCCATTATTTCAACATCCTTTTGAGTATACTCTTAGCAGCTGCAAAAGTCAAAATGTCATGATTCTGCCTATACCACTGTCTTCCCTGAAGTTTTCTGGTAACTCTGGTGTTAAACTCTCTAATTTTCAAGTCTCAGTTATGGAAATTTTGCCAGCACCTCTGTTAAAAACAATTAAAAATAGCCTGATTTGAAAAATAGCTTATATTCTGTATAAAAGTGATTAGTTTTTTTTTATCTTGAAACCTTTGCAAAAGCATTCAGGAAATGAAGAAACATATGTAAGATTAAGTTATTTCTACAGACTACTGGAAGGTAACTCATAGCTATCTGGACAGTTGGTGAACATTGCTGTGCTACAGAGAATACAGATAATAGGACATGATAAAGCATGCATGTAGTTTTTGTAAATTAAAAAAATGAAAGTATTTTTCAAAAAAAACCCAAACATTTTAAAATTATAAAATACATTCCTAGAAGAAACCTGAGGAACTTGAAATGGGATCCAGCATACCAAGATAGTAAGATTATGATCCAGCCCCAACCCCGTCAACACTGTAGAATATCCTTTCAAAGACTCTTATCTTTACTGCACTCCTCTGGACTCCTTCCACACCATCTACCCCTTTCTTATATAGGCCATCCTGTGCTTTCCTGAACTGCAATGGAGGGCTGGAGAGCAGGTGCTCATGGGCGGGACTTGCTGTCTCTGTTGTCCTACAGCCAGTGTTCCTCTCAGGACATCCCACATCACTTTTTTTTTTTGAAAAAGTGTCATGTTGACACATTGGCTGACCTTGGTGCTCGGGAAGGTTATGGAACAGATCATCGTGAGTGCCATTACACGGCACATGCAGGACAACCAGGTAATCAGGCCCAGTCAACATGGGTTTATGAAAGGCAGGTCCTGCTTAACAAACCCAATCTCCCTCTATGACAAGGCGACCTGCTTAGTGGATGAGGGAAAGGCTGTGGATGTTGTCTACCTGGACTTTAGTAAGGCCTTCAACTTCAGCATTCTCCTGGACAAACGGGCTGCTCATGGCTTGGATGGGTGTACTCTTCATGGGGTAAAAAAGTGGCTGGAAGGCCAGGCTCAAAGAGTTGTGGTGAATGGAATTAAATCCAGTTGGCGGCCGGTCATGAGTGGTGTTCCCCGGGCGTCGGTACTGGGGCTGGCTCAGTTTAATATCTTTATCAATGACCTGGACGAGAGGATCATTCACCCTCAGTAAGTTTGCAGACGACACCAAGTTAGGTGGGAGCGTGGATCTGCTTGAGGGTAGGAAGGCTCTCCAGAGGGATCTGGACAAGGTAGATCGATGGGCCAAGGCCAATGGTATAAGGTTCAACAAGGCCAAGTGCCGGGTCCTGCACTTGGGTCATAACAACCCCATGCAGCACTATAGGCTTTGGAAAGAGTGGCTGGAAAGCTGCTCGGCAGAAAAGGACTTGCAGTTGTTGGTCGACAGCCCGCTGAATATGAGCCAGCAGTGTGCCCATGTGGCCAATACAGTCAACAGCATCCTGGCCTGTATCAGGAATAGTGTGGCCAGCAGAACTAGGGAGGTGATCTTCCCCCTGTACCTGGCACTGGTAAGGCCCCACCTCAAATACAGTGTTCAGTTTTGGGTCCCTCACTACAAGAAAGACATTGAGGTGCTGAAGGATGTCCAGAGAAGAGCAACGAAGCCTGTGAGGGGTCTAGAGCACAAATATTATGAGGCACGGCTGAGGGAACTGGGGTTGTTTAGTCTGGAGAAAAGGAGGCTGAGGGGTGACCTTATCGCTCTCTACAACTACCTGAAAGGAGGTTGTAGAGAGGTGGGTGTCAGTCTCTTCTCCCAAGTAACAAGTAACAGGACAAGAGGAAATGGCCTCAAGTTATGCCAGGAGAGGTTTAGATTGAATGTTGGGAAAAATTTCTTCACCAAAAGGTTTCTCAAACATTGGAACAGGCTGCCCTGGGAAGCGGTTGATTCGCCATCCCTGGAGGCATTTAAAAGATGGGTAGATGCTGTGCTTGAGGACATGGTTTAGTGGTGGACTTAGCAGTGTTAGGTTAATGGTTGGACCTGATGTTCTTAAAGGTTTTTTCCAACCTAAGTGATTCTATGAATCTATGATTCCATAATTTTGAACCCAATGTAAAATGTGAATAAGCTTTAACTTGGAATAAGCCAGTCCTGCTGCAGCCTCCCTCTCAATCTCTGTTCACATCTTTCTCCTCTGAGCTGAAAACTAATTTGCCAAAAAAAAATTATTTGTCACCTACATTGCTTCTTTGATATGGTTTTCAGCATAGCTGTACCAATATTTTTCCATTGCAAAAGGGAGGAGGATGTGGCAGCAGGAGAGCAAGACTCTTCCCTACAATGGCATGACTGTTTTATGTTAAAGTATTTCTTGAACTATTTTTAGCCTCCTGGTATACTTACAACTGGTATTGGCCCCCAGCTTTTTCTGTAGAGCTCCTTCCTAGACGTGTTAGTCCCCATGTTGTCTTTTTTTTTTTTTTTCTGTTTTAGTTTTATTTTATCTTACTAACTTCAGATTGTTTCGTCAATTGAGCAAAATAATTCTGAAGTTAGTTGCCTTTCCTAAAGTGCTTCATACTCACCCAGCTTGCTGTTAGTGCAGATCTTTTTTGTGCTCTCTCCTCCAGCATTCAAACTATTAGTGAAAACCCAGAACAGGCCATAAAAGAATTTGATATGTGCAGTCTCCAAAGATAGCCAGAAACTACTGAACACTTCTCTTTGATCAAGTTTTTTGTCCAGTCTTTTAACCATTGTAAGATAATTTTAGCTACAGCGCATTTCCATAGTAAAGGTATGAAATATCTTTTGCTTTCCCTGTCGACTCTACACTGTCAAAGAAGATGAGATGGTTTTGACAAGGTATGCTTTTGTACTTTCTTTTGAGACGTTTCCTCTCATATTTCCTTCAGGAGCTAATTAAATGATTGTTTAATACTTTTCCACAATAACTTTATGGGTTCATTATGTACAGTAGTATTTTTTCCTCACTGTGAAGAAAAAAGACTATATTTACTGTTCTCCAGTCTTCCAGTGTTTATTGTTACGTCTCTCTCTCTCCCCTCAAGTTCTCTTAATTATTTGCAAATGATTCAGGGATAGCTTTTGCTACTTCCTTTAAAACTGTTGATTGAAATCCGTCCCATTCACTGTTTTGAATACGTCTCATTGTTCAAAGTATTCTGTAGTCCATTCTTTCCTCTACTGGCCCGAGCTACCCTATTATAAAGGTTGCATTACATGCATGTTTGCTATTAATCTTCTTGTCCAAAGGCTCATACCAAAAAGGCAGTACATATTTTGACTTTATTACTATTATTCATTATTTATTCATACTCCGTCTTAAGTAATTGATCTATATTTTTCCTCAGCTTACTCCTAATGAAATATAATATGATTTCATATTGCTTGCTTTGTGTCTTGGTAAGTAGATCTTAAACCATACATTTTCTGCATTTTTTGCCTTCGTTATTTTGCTATTTATTTAAAATCCCCCTCATTCATGTGTTCATGCTTCTGCTTTTGGTGCAGTTCTTTGTTATCAGTTTATTCAAGACCCCTGAATGCTGCTATGGGGTCTTCTGCTTTACTTATTATCTTCTCTCTGTCTCACATTGCCACTGCCTGTGATACTGCCTATTTGGAAGCTGCAAGCTCTCTTACCTTCTTTCTGTATTCTCTTGATCCACCTCGTTATTTCTCTGCGTTGTAGCGATGAGTCACTGTGGACTCCCACCTCTCTCTTGGGCATTTGCTCTGTATGCTGGGCCCTCAAAAAATTCTATTGCAGAAAGATCTTTAGCTATGTTTGTCCCTCATAAAGGAGAAAAAAATGGTAGAGATGCTAGTTTTTCATTAATGCAAATATATACAAACAGATAACCCACTAGACTGGTGTAAGTTACTCAGTAAACTTATTTTTCTGTGTGAATGATTTTTCATTTTGCTCAATAATTGATATTGTTTTATAGTAATATTGTTTATGGACTGCTTATGAGTCATTTGCTCAGACTATAGTGCTGTATATCTTCTTGTAATCTCCTTGCCTCGTGTAAGCCTTCAGTTACATGGTTGCTTGATTCTCCAATACTTTTCAGGGCAATCCTCAGAAATTTCTGATGCACACACATATTCATGTTAGTTGTGGACCCATCACTTGCATTCCTGGCATTTTTTAAAAGTGAACTGGAAAGTAGTATTTTTTATCTGCGTAATGTAAAGGTTAATGGTTAAGTTAATTGTTAAACAAAATCTTAATATTTAAGATTCACAACAAATAAAATATATGCCTTGATATCTGCTTGAAGGCAATACTCAAGCTTCCCTAGCATTTATGAGAATTGTAATTTAACTGCAAAATGAACTCCACTAAAGCATTTGAATTATGCGTTACACTTGATTACATGTAAAAATATCCCTACATTCTTCATTCCCCTTACTACATGGACTTATTGTGGTCCCATGTTACAGCAATTTCTTGCCTTTTAAAATCCAGTCTCTGAAATGCTGCCATAAAATTGTCTTATCTGTCCCCTATTACCTGCGATGTTGAATCCCTTTGATAACTTCCTCTGCATTTCCGGTTGGGTTAATTTTCTCATATTCCAGTCTCTGACTTTTCCCTGCTTTCATACATTCTCAGTTGCCTTAATCCAGCACCATTTAAATCCTCTCTTCATTTTTGGTATTTATGTTTTCCTGCTGGAGCTCACTTACATCTTTGGTAAGCCGACTTCCACTCTTGTCTTTGAAATTGTTCTTGCACCAGTGACAGCATATCCATCAAACAAAGAAGTGAAATGAAAAAAATGTTATAATCCTCTTTCTTGACAAACATGTCTTCCTAGCAAATGAAATATCATGTCAACAGGAATTTTATTCGAATGCTTTGTTTATCACATGAGTTTTTATGATCTCAAATAAATGCAAAGAATAGAATGTTGCTGCAATTCTCAATAGAACACCAATGCTGTTTTGCAGTTCAAAGTTTCAAGAGGATCTTCATATAAATTATTTTCCCTCTTTTTTCCTATCAAATGAACCAGATGTTTTCCATTACAGCACTTGTGTATCTCCAACTTGCTGGTGCCAGAAGTCCACTGAGGAAGAGATTTTACTGGAGGAGGCAACAGTAGGCTCCTGTGCTGCATGGAATGAGTAAATGGCAGGCGTAAAATTGTAGCAAAATGCTGTGATGTTGGGCCAACCACCCAACAACATGGCAATCTAGAGGGACTTGAAAACAAGTCACATTATTAGGTCTTTTCCTGCCAGAATTTAGGATTTATTAATTTTAGAGATGAAAAGCAGTATAGGGTACTTATAAGTTTCCACGCTAAAGTGGGAATTCATGTTTTATGTCATTTCCTAGAGGCAAATGGTCAACAGTTCTGGGGAGTAATTTTTGCTTTTTTTTTGTTGCAAGACAGCAGTAAATGGCTATTAGAGGTGACCCTATGATAAGGACAAGGAATTATAGCTAGAATTAAATCTTCGTTATCACTTGCTAATACCTAGCTTTGTTTTGAACTATGTGAGGAAGTTGTATTTGCTAACAATAAAATATTCTCCTCCCTGCAGAAACTTTCAGTTATATAACTTGTAGTCTGATCCAGGTTGCAGGGAAGTAAATGACAATACTTTCATAGAGGGCAATAACAGCAGGATACACCCGGTAATTCATACAACAGTCTGAGTACAGACCCAGAGGGGAAAAGAAATGGAGAAAAGCATTTGTTTAAAAACTTTTATTGGCTCACACCTGACTCCGGTGCTCTTAGCAAAACCAATGCAGAGGTTGGCAAAGGTAATGAAACCTATGAAGAAGTTTCTGGATAGGCTATGCGCATTCTCAAGTGCAGAGAGAGTTCAAGGTTATCACTAATAGACTTGGTACGTGAGTTTGAGATCTTTAGTAAGTCAGAGAGTCATCTGTGAGACCTGTGAGGGACAAGCATCAGCGAGAGAAGAAAGTGGAAATGCAAAAGGAATGCTCTCATGAGAATCAGAGCTGATCTATGTAGATTCAGTACATGGGCATGTAAATTCCATACAGTTAATAATCACATAGATAAAATAATAAGTGATCCTAACTAGGCAGGATTTGGAACCTGGTACTTGATTTTAGATTACTTTTTCAGATCCCGCACTAGAACTTGTATTTTGGGGATTTAGAATACATATTAGGAAAAAGTCCAAGGATGTAAGTGTCTTGTCTGTTTACAGCTTCGTCCCTCAGTTACTAAAAGTTCGCAATTGACTTTTCAGTAGTGCTCTCTGCCTTTAGTCACATTTGAAAAGATTTCTCTCACCAGCCAGCAATTTTGCCAGCAAAAGACTGGAAAACCTGAGAATAATTTTTCCTGTCATTTCCTTCTTTGTCTAATACTGGATTAAAAACAGTACAAAATGTTAAGCTGTATGCATTTAAATTTAGGTGCTATTCTAAGACCAACATGCATTCCAGGTGTAGAAAAAATCTTATCAATTAAGTTATAGAAGATATGGATGTGGCTCAAAGTGATTCAGTAGAGGTTTAGCCAATGCTGAAGATGCTTTTCTACTCAGATCTGCCCAAATATAATTGATTTAGAGATCAGTTTTTAGGGCCTGTGGTGGGTTGACCTTGGCTGGGTGCCAGGTACCCACCAAGCTGCTCTATCACTCCCTTCCTCAGTAGGACAGGAGGAGAAAATAAAATGGAAAAAACTCATGGGTCAAGATAAAGGTAGTTTAATCACTCATCAAGAAGAGTGTGGCCAGCAGGTTGAGGGATGTCATCCTTCCCCTCTACTCTGCTCTGGTGAGGCCACATCCGGAGTATTGTGTCCAGTTCTGGGCTCCCCAGTTCAAGAAGAACAGGGAACTGTTGGATAGGGTCCAGCAAAGGGCTACAAAGATAATTAGGGGATTGGAGCATCTTTCTTATGAGGAAAGGCTGAGGGACTTGGGTCTTTTTAGTCTAGAAAAAAGAAGACTGGGAGAGGGGGGGATTTTATTAATGCTTATAAACACTTAAAGGAAGGGTGTCAGGGGCATGGGAACAGGGTTTTTTTCAGTGGTGCCCAGTGATAGGATAAGAGGTAATGGGCACAAACTTGAGCATAGGAAGTTCCATCTTGACATGAGGAGGAACTTCTTTACTTTGAGGGTGGCAGAGCGCTGGAACAGGCTGCCCAGGGAGGTTGTGGAGTCTCCCACTCTGGAGACATTCAAAACCCACCTGGACGCTGTCCTGCGCAACCTGCTGTAGGTGACCCTGCTCTGGCAGGGGAGTTGGACTAGATGATCTCCAGAGGTCCCTTCCAACCCTGACCATTCCGTGATTCTGTGATTCTATGTAATAAACCAAAAGCAAAGGCAATGCAGAAGTAAAGGAAAAGAAAAAAATTATTCTCTACTTCCCATCAGGAAGTGATGTCCAGCCACTTCCCAGGAAGTAGGGCTTCAGTATGCGTAGCGGTTGCTCCAGAAGACAAATGTTGCAGTAATGAATACTTATTACATTTTATCAAATATGTGGTATTCAGATTCATGGCGAAGCCTGCACAAGCAGGCTGCAAATATTTAGAAATGAACTAGTGACCAATTAGTGATAATTACCTAACACTATAGTCATGCAGGAAGTCTGAATGCTTCTCTAATATGCTTTTCTCAAGAGTCAAAAGAAATGGCTTTTTTTTTATTCATTAGAAGTCCTCTGATTCAGCACATTGGTAAGGTTCCAGGCAGCTCTGTGCCTCAGAGGGACTCTCCAAAAGGATTGGCTGTTCCTATCATTAAAATGCAAAGCCCCAAAGATCTCTTTAAAAAAAAAAAAAAACCAAACAATACTCAATTGCAAGTTTTGGTTGATGTAATTTACTACTAAGCTCAAGAAATGTTTCTCTGATACAACCTCTAAGTAACTGTGCTAATAGTATTTAATGTGACAGGACATGTTTCAATTTCTAGAAATAGAAATTTACCATTTATTTAGCATAATACTTTTAGAACCTTTAGCAGTATTTCAGTTTTCAAAACTGTCCATTCTGTAAATATTTACACAGTTTTGCTGAGTGCAAAACATGTAACCTGGTCTTCCTCTTCAAAGCTTCTCAGCCTTGCACCAGAAGATGCTTAGGTGGATTGTGGTTCCACTAGCTGTAGAAGCCATTCTAAGAAAAAACATCCCGACTAGGAGGAAATATTGTTTTAAAATCAGGCGGCTTTTATCTTCAGTATTTGAATTAGCATCTGCCTATGCTTTTTTAAAACTTTACTATTGTCAGCGTTAGGAAGGCTGAAATTTTGGAGTTCTTCCTCATGTATTGTGTGAACTCATAGCAAAATGTATCTTTATTAGAATTTCCCCCTACCTGAAGATACTGCCTTAGTAAGTTTTTTGTTGAGTAAATCTGTGTTAGTTAATCACTTGCAATACCTGTTTTCTCCCTTTAATCTTGCAATTCAGGAGTATTTACAATCATATTATTCTTAAGAGGTCTGGAGAAATTGCAGGTGTTTTAGTTACGTGGGCAAAGTTGAAACTGAAGCTCTAAGACGAAGTTTCCTGTATTGCTTCATATGTACAAGCAGTTTAAAAAAAAAAAAAAAATCAGCTTTTCTGCAGATACTGCAACAGGAATATCTGTAAGAACTTTTTGTGGATAGCTCATCAGTAAATTTCTGGTAGACTTTGTCTTCAGTGAAGACACAGCAATGAAGCAAAACCCAGCATTTGCTGTGTCACAGAACAGAGTGGCTCTTCCTTACTTTGTCATTTTCTATGTTTTCAAACACCCAAGTCCTGGGATATCACCGAACTACTGAAATAAGCCTTGGTTTTCTCTCCAAAATGTAATTCCTTTCTCATTATGGCCTTTCTCATAAAGCAATGGGATTATAAAAAATATTTTGAATTATTTTGAAGGACGTACAGAATTTGAGCCCTTTGGGGATATATTTTCAATCATTTTTACACAAATAGGAAGTTATCAACGCAAATGTTTCTTCTTTTTTTTTTATTAAAAAAATAAGAAAGCTGGGATTTTCATATAACAAAAGAATTATTGTTAGAGCTCAGCTATCTAATATAATGAGTTTCACTGTAAAATCAGAAGCACTACCAAGTACTGTTTGACTTTCTTTTCTTTTTCCCTTCATTTTGCTTATTTTTCTGTCTGCTACAGAAGTCTTTGATGGGGTCATTAATTTGCGGGGTGAAAAAATTTCTCTCACTGTGGAGACAGTTAAAACAAATCTATTGTTGAAGTTTCCAAATTGTATGAAGCATAATTGTGACATCTGACAGAGGATGTAAAAGACAGAATCTAAAAATGTCACTTTTGGTGTTTTGGGTAACTTTAGCTACATTTGCACAGTGAATACTTGCAGTAAAGCCAATTTTAAATTACTTTTGAAGATGGATTTTAAGTTTTCATAGCTAAGATGGTAGTAAGTTCTGAAGATCATACTTTGAAACAGTTTATAGGAGTTGCTGTTTGGCAAAACCTGCAAAATTCAAATCAGGTCAAGGTTATACTGGTACATTAGTGCCTGGATTGAAGATATAGGCTTACTCTATTGATTTAATGTACTCACTTCAGAAATTATGTTCTGGATTGAAATTTTATTTTCAAACACACTTAATACTTCAGAGAATTTAAATCTGGGGATTTAGCCTAAACTCCTTTAACCATCTTAAAGCATAGCTGAAAATATAGTCAAAGAGCATTACTAATTTTAATAACTAAAATTCTCAAGTTTAAAATATTTTCCTTATGCTGACATGATACCAAATGCAGAGCTCCACTCTTTCCATGCTTCTAGTCCTTATTGCTGACAATTTTGTTACAGAAATATGCTGTTGTTTCACTTGAAAGACATCCTTTTCACTTTGTCCTGTATTCAGGGCAAATGCTGAACTTTCAAGATCATGTTGAACAAAATAATGATCAGCTGTTCCCAGAAGCATTGTTTGGTTCAAGGCTAATTGTCTTTTTGTTCAGCATCTGCTTTCTTATTAAACACAAACAGGAAATAGATACCTGTTTCATATATGGTATTTGGTATTTTATTATATTTCTCTCAATAATCTAATGTAACTTTCTTTTCAAAACTGTTACACGTATAATGATAATAAATCAAGGATAATGATAGTGCCACCTAGAAAAATTAATCTAGATGACTATGATTCATTCTGTCCGTGATCCAAATACGTATCACAATCTGTTAAAACTGAAATGAGTTTAGAAAAATCCCTCCATACAAACATGAGATGTGTGCAGAAAGGTGAAAAAAATCTGAGAAATGATATGCACTTTGCTTAAACAAGAATACTTACAATTTTCTATTGTGTAGATATGACTCCTTCCTTTCTGTCTAATACAGAACCCTGTTTCGAAATATGCTTTAGGATGATTGTAACTTTATGCACAAAAACAATGAGTGTGACTTCAGCAGACTTCCCTGCTTGATTTGCTCATTTGTAATGTCATCCTTCCCAATCACGCTTGTCTCTTCTGATATAGTGCCGCTCATGAAAACTGTGAGCTCTGTAAATGTCTCTATAATGACTAGCTCACTGAAGCCCTGGTCCTTGATGGCAGCTACCACAATGCAAATGATAAATAATAATAGTGTCAGGACATAGCTACAGTAAAGTCAGTGAAGCAATACATGTTCCTGGATATACAGGCACTCTAGCAGTATATTGGATAGGGGTCAAATCTTTTCCACGTGTCACGTGGCACTGTGTCAAAGCAGGAACTGGAGCTCAACTTCTGCAATCAGATCTGCATGTGAATCTTTACGAGTTCAGTGAATCTCTGTCAGCATACTGATCTGCTCTTCCATATTTATTGAGTGAAATACTTTCATCCTTTGTAATCTGTATACTTCAGTGATGTTACATGCACATTAACAACTCGGTTTTCTATAAATAAATGATTAAGCAACATTGGGAGGCATCTTCTAAATAATGTATTCTGAACTTTTAACAGTATATGCTTAGCTTCTGTTCTTAATTCCATTTTATTTAAATACCATGAACTGAAATTCCTATGCCAGAATAAATATCGAAGAGGGCTGAACAAAATTTCAAGCAATGCTTGTCAACATCGCTTAAAGGTTTGACCCTGCAGATTCTGAACTCTTAACACACTCATTAGAATAATTATAATAACATTTTCAAGATGCAGTGATTGAAGGATCTGTGGCCTTAACTGTTTTGAATATGCACTTCATTAGACTAAAAGTCTAAACTGTTAGCATTGAGATACCTCGAAAGTAGTCATATTCCATGTATTTTCATTTGGTAGTGCCATGCCTTAATAAAAGACTTCATTTTATAGCCACACCTCTGCCAGACATCTTTAACACGTATGTTTCTATGGAAAGTTATGATATTTAATAGAAACTGCCTTTGCTTTCAAACTACCCTTGATTTAAAGTGACAGAAAGAAGTAATTAGATTTAATAGAAACTGAAACCTCTAACCAAAGATATATGATATGTATGTGCCCATGTGCTGCATTGTTAAAAGAACCACTAAAATAACACCAGGATTAGAAAAGCAGTTCTTTAATTTCAAAGGTTTGATTGCCAGCAGTGAACTAGAAAAGGAAATGTTTTCAATACAAGTGTTTTCATATGCACTGGATCCCTGCATCAGACACCCTAATTTACATTTTGGAATCACTTTCTGTTCTGATTACTTGCTCTTGCTGAGCAGTGAAAAAAATGTTGGATTAAAAAGTACAATAATAGAGCTATCTTGCCAAACTCATTGCATTCAGACAACAGCAAGGCTTCCTCCCCTCACAGTAATTTGACTGAGAATATATACCCACTGTGTTGAGATTTATGCACTGGGAATGGAGCACAGAATTATTCCAATAAGTTGCCAAAATTTCGAAAGCAAAACCCTTTCAAGTCTGAGGCAGTATTGCTGTTGCTTAAAAGCCATTTGTAGGCAATAAGCAAACTACTGCTAATGTATTCGGGTTCAGTACTTTCACTCTACAGCAAGGGTGTTAACATATAAAACAACAGTAACTGGTCCTTTGGGAAATTCAGTAGTCCAGTACGGCCGAGTGGTTATTTCTGGAAAGCTATTTTTGTATATGGAACACTACTGGGCTGTGTAGGCTGCTGTAATATTTTGCTATTAGGTGAACACATTGAAAGATTTTAATTGGCATGTGATTTCAGCTGCCTTCCCAGGGGAACAGTGGTAACTTTATATACTGATTCAGTTCATTGTACCTGTAGAACTGCTGTTAAAGGAAAACCAGTGGCTTGGATCTTTTGAAAGAGAATAATATGACTAATTTTCCAACTCGCGAAAAAAGAGGGAAGCCCCCGAGTACCCTTTAAACACTGCGTTCTATTAACTTATTTTTATATTTCACTTAAGAAATTTTTACAAAGCTTATATTTTCTACCATGTTGTATGCTGTCAATGGCCAGAATTGCCTTGACACAAAAACTGGCCCGTTGTGAAACTAAGTTTTTCGTGCAGACCTCTGGATAGACCTGTGTGGTAGCTGTGTCGAGGGATTCCTTTTCTTACGCTGAAATGCTTCTGCTCTTTGTACAGAAGAAGAGGATCTACTCTTTCCGTTCTGGTACAGGGACTGATCTAGACATGTGCTAAAGGAATACAGTTAATTTATTACTTCTGTCCTAAAAGCTCTTGTGAAAGATGTGTAGGGTTAAACCTGCAACTGATCAAAAACCTATTGAAAGCCCTTAAATTATGTCAAGCTTGGTTTGACTTGCAAGGTTGGCACTTTGCTTGCTTGTTTTTTGGGCAAGACGCTTTTTCATGTTGAACACAAAGGACAGGCAAGACACTTGTGATGCTTGATTCTTCAACTCAAACGAATAGGTTCTGGGATTCAGGTGATTCCGACAGTTTTCAGGATGAAAAAAATATCCCACATAGATAAAACGCTTCTTTAGATCAGATAACTTTTCTCTGCAGTCATTACATTAGGTGAACTGTTATGTTTCAGTGAAATGCTGAAGCTATTTCTCACGTATCATGCCAGGCAGCAGTGCTATTTGTCTCTATTAGGACTCTCCGCACAGCCTAAGTAGGATGGCCGTTTACTCACTGTAGTGCTTATTGTACTCAGTTGTGATAGTTAGCTCCCCCTTGCCTCCATTTTCTTCTTTTTCTTCACTCAAAATGCAAATTTATCCCATAGAATGAAACATTACTATAAATTGAGATCTGTGTATTATTTTTTGTCCCAAAATCTAGGCAAGTAAAAAAATGCCACTTTTGAACTCAGCCACCTCTTCTTACGTGATTTCTGCTGCTTAGATATTTGCAGCTCTTTAAACTCCCTCCCTTTAAACTGTGGCTGCTTGCGCTGTGCCTCTTGTTATGGCACTCTCTTGCTGACCTGTATTATTTCGTTACTTCCCTGAGCTTATTCTGTCTCTTTGTCACCTTTCCTTAGCCCTGTTAGATTTACCTCACAAGTTTTTCGGGGCCTTCTGTAAGTGTTTACACGGTTGAAACTGGGCTATGTGCATAAAGCTCCCACATACTTCCAGAATTGGTAGACTAGACACTTACTATTCTAATGCAGGAATTTTAATCCAGTGACGGGGGTTAATCTGAGCGTGTTAACTCTTAAAAGACTCGGAGGAAGCCAAGCTAGACACGACTGGCAAGATTCGGGGCACAAGCTCTCATCTGGACAGAAAGAGTAGCTTCCAAAGCAGCGTTTTAATTATTACTAGTAACAGCCAGTGCTCAGTGGTGGAAACACGGATTTGTCTCTGTAACTTGTTACCACCGTCTACTCATTATCATGACAACCGATCAAGCTGGGATCTTAGAGCCAGTGGTCGAATCAAACTGTAAACCTTCGTCCTTGGCCAGAGTGTTAGAGGTGACAGGAAAACAGAGATGGCACAGAAACAGAAGAGCTGCTGGTGGCAATCTGAGCTCATTTCCTTTATATGAATGCCATGTGCTTGGAATAGAAAAAGAAAGGAAACCATGTCCCACTGCCTCATAGTTGTAAAGCGTCCAGGAAAGAGATCAGTTCCAGTAATGCCCTCAATTGTGATGTGGTTCCTTTGGGTATTCCTGGTGTGCAGGGTCATCATAGCAACCTCTGCCCCTGCCCCTTAGCACCGAGTTCCTCTCTTTTTGTGTGTACAGGGAAGGCACTAGCAGTAAAATGAGGAAAGTTGGAAGAAGAATAGGACTGACTGTCCCTCCAAGAGGCTTCCTTCATTCGAGTGTATTTTTTGTGTTGCTTAGGGGAATCACTACATGAAATATGTATCCGCTGAGTATCAGATAAAGAGTGGCTCCATTTCATCTATTAGCTGCCTAAGGAGTAGGATGTCTACTGTACATTTTCTAGATTCCCTTGGGAAGAAAAGGAGAGTCCCGATGCTCACTGCTGGAATCCCTGAGGGATCTTGGTGGCCCATCATGATGGAGTCCCCGCTGGAGTTGCCCTGGGTGATTCATCCTGCATGTCTTAAGCACCTGTTGGTGATGCAAACAATCGTCTTGGAAAGTGCATGTGCCCTTCCAGTGACTAAAGAACAGCATAAGTGACTAGCTAAGCTACGCAACTAACTTTAATATGGAAAAATCTAGGTTAATCCCTACATTAATATTATGCAATAGAGTTGTTAGTGTTATGATAGCATATACCAGGAACGGCCACTGTGAAACGCTTCTAAGAGTATCTGGTTTTGATTTTTCCTGTTTCTATTTTTTTCCAAATTGGCCTTTTCAGCAAGGAGAGAGGTAAGCCCAGGAGTACCACAGTTACATCTGTTGAAACCTACCCCTTGTTTACCTCTCCTCTGTGACCACTTGAGAAAGGTCAAATCTCCCAGTTTCTGTACCACTGGACAGAAACTTTAGAGATAAATTAAAATGAAAGAAATGCAAATCTATCTGTCCCCATGTCTCTTGTCCTTATCACCTTTTTTTTTAGAAAAGTAGAGAGGCGTTTGAGAGAAAATCCTGTCTGCTCAGGGACTGACTGTGTTTTGAGCGGGAAGGGAAAAAGCCCAAGGATGCTACTGGGAGCAGACTTGACTTGTTATGCTTTCTTCAAATCAGGAGTTTCCACAGCCTTTCTTCCACCTCATTTGTCCTACAATTTAGTGGAAATATTAACCATTAGGTTGTGAAATTTCCCAGATGAAACTGGGATGCTCTCTGAATAAAATGTTACTAAAAATGTCAACTAGCTTTATGCATATAGAACTCAAAGTGCTCTGGGCATGTATTAATGCTATGGTAATACTGGAGCTACACACAACATTCCTGTTTGGTGTCTTGGTGTTTACAAGGGTTCATGTTTAGAATGGAAGTTTTTGTAGTTAGGAAAAGTCTTTTTTCCATGACACATTGATTTTTTTCCCCAGAAGTTTGTTTTTGCAAGAGAAATATGGCAAATATTTTTTCATCTATTGAGCTGTTTTGTTTAACATCTTATTTTTTCCAGTTTGATAATTGAATTTGAAACTAAACATACAATTTCAAAAAAGTATAGAGATAAAAATACAATAAAGTTTCAGTAATTAACCACGGGTTTAAAATAAAAATAAAAACTAATAATTTAAATGAGACCCTCTGTAAGGGCAAACTTTTTGCATCGATACTTCACAGAATGCAAACTCTTCCTTTCCTGACAAGGTATTATGACTAGAGTTTTCACGAATGTCAGAAATAATTTGAATTTCAGCTCAGGTTCTTTTTATTTCTGCATGTATTAATATTCCTGGATTTAGTAGCTGGTCAATAGAAACTTCAGGCTCTCTTCTCTTTTGATGAGTTAATGCCACCAATAATAAGGTTGCATCCAGCTTTTGTCAATCATAGCTACGAGCTTTCTTCAGTTGAATTGAAATTTCTTTGCCTATCTTTTATTAACTCCTATTAGTCTCATAATTAAGTCTTCAATATAATCTAAATACTTAAAGTTATAAGAAAAAAATGCCTTAAGACCTGAATAAAGTTTTGGGTCTGAGTTTTACAGATAAAAACTATGCTGAACTCTGAATCAGACTTACTGTTGCGGGTCTCTGTACAGAAGGAGGTAAAAAAATAAGCCATAAGCAGTAGATCCAAACCAATGGGGTACCTTTCCCTCTGGCCTCTCTATTGTAGAGAGATCTTAAAACAAATTCTTCTGGCATACAGAGCTTATAAAAATTAATTCTTAGGAGTCTGTGGGTCAAAGTACTTACTGAAATTCTAGGTACCTTAGGTCATATCTATGCACAAAGCAATACCCTTTTATGTCTGAAACATGGGAGTATTTTGAGTGGCTTGGTAAAATTCCTCTGTGGAGTCCAAATTGAAATTAGGTCAGTTTATGTTGGTTTGGTTGAATTTGTGAACTTACAAGGAAAAATTATAAACTGTATCTGAACCACCCCAAGAGTACCCACCAAGAATCATAGGATCATAGAATGGTTTAGATTGGAAGGGACCTTCAAGATCATCTAGTTCCAACCCCTCTGTCATGGGCAGGGGCACCTCCCACTACAACAGGTTGCTCAAAGCCTCATCCAGCCTGGCCTTGAACACTTCCAGGGATGGGGCTTCCACAACTTCCCTGAGCAACCTGTTCCAGTGCCTCACCACCCTCAGAATGAAAAAGTTTTTCCTAATGTCTATTACAAATCTCCCCTCTTCCCATTTGAAGCTATTGCCCCTCGTCCTATCACTACATGCCCTTGTAAAAAAAAAGTCCCTCTCCAGCTTTCTTGTAGGCCCCCTTCAGATACTGGAAGGCTGCTATAGGGTCTCCCCAGAGCCTTCTCTTCTCCAGGCTGAACAGCCCCAACTCTCTCAACCTGTCTTCATTGGAGAGCTGCTCCAGCCATCTTCGTGGCCCTCCTCTGGACCCGCTCCAACAGGCTTTATCCCACTGTAACCCAGGAAGCAGATCCCTAAAGAGGCTTAAATATGCTCTCCTGATGTCCAGGGTAGCAAGCTTACTATGTGCCCTCCTCACTGCCCTAAGGATCTCAAACTCCACCATCTCATGGTCACTGCAGCCAAGGCAGCCCTTGAGTGTGACATTCTCCGCGAGCCCCTCCTTGTTGGTGAGAAGAAGGTCCGTCGTGGCACCTCTCCTCGTTGATTTCTCTATCACTTGGAGAAGGAAGTTACCATCGATGCATTCCAGGAACAGCCTCGATTGCTTATGCCCTACTGTGTTGTCCTTCCAAAAGGTATTGGGGTGGTTGAAGTCCCCCATGAGGACCAAGGCTTGCAAATGCAAGGCTGCTCGTTTTTGTCTATAGAGACCCTTGTCCGCTCAGTCTTCCTGGTCAAGTGGTCTGTAGCAGACCCCCACAGTAACATCACCTTTCTGTGCCCTCCCTTTAATCTTGACCTATAAGCTCTCGGTTGGCTCCTCATCCATCCCCAGGCAGAGCTCCGTGCACTCCACCTGGCCCTTGGCATAGAGAGTGACACCCCCTCCTCATCTCCCCTGAAGTTTCCATCAGGTTACATTAATTAGTTTTCAAACTAGTTTTAATTAAATAGATGCAACTATTGTTTATAAGAAAAATCTTAATTTTTAGCATATTGACCAGACTTCAGCAGTTGTGTTGATTGTTTGGAAAAAAATGACTAGACATCAGTTCCTTGATGTATTTTTTAATGTTATTTCTGGTGGGTTTTGTGTTAAGTTTTGAAGAAAAGTTCCACTGAACTAGACTGAAAATGTTACATTTTCTCCACAGTTGCTCAGATTCACACTAAACAATTTATTAGAGTGTTCCCAGCACATACCAGCTTTAGGTTTACAAAGTATGACATTAAGAATATAGGAAAAAATTCAAGCTTTATTTAGTTCTATAGATCATATGATATTGGTGGGATGGGGACGGGGGAACGGGGGGACGGCAGAGAACTAAGTAGATGTGGATTGGATTTGCAATATGTTTTAAAGATCTTTCCTACAAGGGAAATGTCTGGGCCAAGATTCACTCCTGTGGGCACAAGGAGATATGAACTATCGTCTAATATTTATGTTACTGTAGCATGCGGCCTGCTTGAGCCTGCTCGGGACCTGGAAGGTCCCTTATGAGAAAACTCAGTCCTTGCCAAGTAAAAAAAAAAAAGAAACAAAGAAAAAGTCTAGAAAAAGAAAAAAAGTCAGAAATACAAAAAGAAGTAAAAAATTATATATAAAATCCAGTATCTGCTTGTTAAAATTTACTTTTAGTTTCTTTATGATAGAAACAAGTAGCTGCTTTTTTTTAGCTGCCTTTATTTTTGGCTACATATTGCTGCAGAGAGCCCAGAGACAGGATTAGGAAGAGAGAGCGGTGACCTTGTAGGACAGCTCAGGGAGCCAGCGCTGGCCATGACAGGTGCTCTGGGAGAAGGTACGCTGTGTTGAGCACGTGCTGACCTTACCCAGGCAGATAACACTACAGGGATGAAGAGCCTCATTCCAGAGCCTTGTGTCCAGGTTAGAAGACTGAAACTGGAAAATATTTTCAGTGACATCTGGTTTGTTTTTACCTTTTGTTTTATGAGGAGATAGGAATTTTGCCCTGAGAAAAAAGAATCTGATCAATGTCCCAGTGTTCAGAAATGACCTAACAGTTACCATTACATCCCGATTTATTAACCTCAACCCCCAGAATCCAGCCCACCCCTAGCATATTAAAGAGATGAGATTTTCTCTTACTGAAGCTCTTTTAGTCTGATTTTGTAAGATTGTATTTTTCAAGGAGTAACCAAGTTCTCTGTTTAATGTCTTTCAATCAATACCTCTGAAGTCAAGAGTCTCTAAGGCATCCTTTTTCATAAAAATGAGCTGTTGAGTCTGCCTCTGAGCACTTAAGTTTTCTCTGTGGGCTTCAGCTGGATCTCTCAAAAGAGATGTGCGTTTGCCTTTGTAGGGTGGAGTCAAAGTCAAGCAAATTTCGGGATTTCCAGAACTTTACAGTTATACTGAATATGCTTATCAGCATCTTTGCTATAAGATGCTTTACATTTTGTTAGAAATAAGTTATATGGTTGCATTCAAGGATTTACTGCTCCTGAATTTCCTTATAATGTTCTAGTTAGAGATATCAGTCTATGTGAAAGCCATGTTCTGATTCCTTATAGAAACATGTATTTGAAAGAAGAACTTCCACAGAATCTTCTAGAGCAAAACAGTAATGGTAGTAAACAGACAAGAAGACACTTCTTCAATGTCTTATATTTTAAGTTTTTTTTTCTATAATAGTAGAAGATTTTTTATGTCTGTAAAAAGTTTTCTTTGGTTATAGATGCATGAAAAAAAGAAGGAATAACTGTGGTATAAAACTGGAGCAGATAATACGACAGGGGCTTTTAAAGAAGCAGAAGTTACAAAATGGAAAGCAGATGTTTGGAAGAATGGCACATGCCCTTCTGATTCATGAAGGGATAAATTTTTCATAGTTTAGATGGGGCTAAACTGCATTCAGTGGATTGCCCGAGGTCTTGACATTTCAGAAATATTGGCAATACACTACAGGTTTCCTCATTCCTGTGTCCATGACCCGAAGGAATTCAGATACACCAAATATGTACATTGCCCTTGCTGCACGATGAAAAGACAAATAAATAAGACCTCCTTTAAAATCTGTGGAATTTATGCCTTTCATGGATTATTTTAAAAAATCACCAATAATTTTTTTTTCAATATTTTTAAAACTGTTAATAAAATAGGCTTTTGATGTAAACCGATCAGATAAACCTGTGAAAAATGTTTGGGGATTTGAAGATCTTTTTTGTTATTACTACACGCAAAGCAAAAATTATTTTGAAATGTACATAAAGCTAGGACTGAGAATATACTATAATATCCAGCTAAGCCTCAAAATCACCATTTTTTATTTGCAGAACTTTGATAGGTTATCAAAACCAGAGAAATATTAAAATAACGAGAAATAACTTCTAAGAAGTCTAAATATTTCCCAAGATCTGTACCATACCTGTCCATTTAAACTTCATCTCGCTTCCCTGCGTTAAGGAAAAGTGTAGTGAAAGATCAAATAATGGTGTCATTGGAAGTGAATTTTTTAAATATAAAATGAGATTTTTATAAATGCCTCACAGTTCATTATTTTTTCTTTGCTATCTATTTTTGCAAATTTTCTGGCACGAAATTTAGTGTGAGAGAGTATTACCAGCTGAGTGGGCTGTGAGTGACTAAGCATGACATGGCAATGGAAAAAGAACAGATTTGTTGATTTTCACTCCAGAGTCTGTGAGTCTTTGGGAGTCTGAGTTACCTTAAAATTCTGTGCAAAAGCATCTAAAAAATGTGATCCTGTGGTCAGGAGGGTTATCCCTGTTGTACAAAGACCCGCACCTCTCTCAGACAGGCCTGGAGATCTGCAAACTGAAAAAGACTGAGGAGCATCCTTAGCTTTACAGTGGAAACCACCCCGTGTTGTGCTGCCTGATGTTGTTTTGACATCAGTCTGGTTTTCTGAAATCAATAAACCAGAAGCATTCATAAAAGTAACTAATATCACAGTAGAGTTTAGCTTTGAAGGAGAGTTCATCTTGTTAAGGAAAATAACAGCCCACAGTGGTGGGGAAGGGCCTTCTTTTTGCTGTTTATTTCAGGTAGAAGAGGCCTTAAGGTGCCCAATCGAGTAGGTGGGGTTTTGGCGTGTGCTCATTTGTCATTTCGTGTGAGCTAGCTTTACTCTCTTAAATATTTATTACTTAATCCAAAAAAGTAATAATAGTAATGCTGTAACATTTCTCCGGCTGTGTTCCCTCTGCAGGGTAATTACTTGCAGTGAGTGCTTGAGGGCACACTGGTCCCAGCTTGAATCTCTTTGGCTGGAGAGAAAATGATCAAGATGGTTCTTACCTGTTTGAGTTCCAGTCCCACAGCTATTGTGGAAATATTTCATTGTCAGAAATATTGTAATAGAATTTCAAATCTCAAACCCTTTAATTACAAGATTAACAGCTTCTAAGCTGTCAAAAATAACTGAAATGTCATTTCCAGTTGTTTGTATGCTCATTCATTTATTCACTTAGCTAACTAACTAGAGCCAATACAACACTTCCAATAAAGTTAAAAGTTATCATTTTCTTTCTCTGTGGTTATAGTCCCTTTGAAAATGCACAGTGTAGGCTGGGAGTGATTCAGCTAGCTCAAATACTTATATACAAAATGGTTTGTGGAAATACAAAGCCCATATATCAAAAAAGAGGGCACTGCTTCATATCAAGTATATTTTCCAGGAGGTCAAAGTGGGACACAGAGGAAGAAAATGAAGGAATTCTGAGCATCTCCAACGTGTGACTGGCAAGTCCCCTTTCAGTCTCCTGTCTGACAAGGTCTGCTGGAGCCCTTTCATGTTCATTGATGCTTCTTTTTGAGCCCTCAGGCATGACCGTGATTAATGGGTGAAAATAAGAAATGGAAACTCTTTGTATGAAGTAGTATCCTCCAGAGCTAAAGATGGGAAGTACTAATAACAGTCTCTTTCATTTCTGTTCACCTGAATGATGAATATACTGAAGTTTCCATGCATTGCCTGGACAACACACTAAGTGTTTTTCACACTTCATATCTCTAGGCTATCCAGCTACGTGGGGATAAGTTAACGTTCTGCTCCCATTGAGGGTACTAATAACATTTTCTCATATTTTTGGCATCATATGTACATGCCATGTTTCAGTGACTGAGTGCTCCAATGCCACTAATGAGCTGACTTATCCTTATTTCAGAGCAACCAGGACACCGTTACTCACATGTAAGTCCAGAATGACTTACACAAATGCACCTGTTAAAGAAAGTCCTTATTCTTCCCAATTCTTCATTTGTTCCTCATGGCGGCTTGTATGTGAGATAATTGGGATTTTGCATAGTAGGGGCAGAATCCCATCTGTCTGAGCCATCTATAATTGCTTTCTGTCTGACAGTGCAGAGAAGTAGCTCATCTGAATTACAAGCTTTTCTTCCACCACTTAAAGCAGTGGTAGGAAAATAAAAAATAAATATGCTCTATATCATTATCTTGAATAATGGGCTAAAAATTTCAATGCTGAAAAATATTTCAGACATAATTTTCACCCTGCAAAAAATATTAACAGGGTTACAACTATTTATCGTTGTGTGCTTTTAAAGTGTATACCTTACCAGGGCATAGGAATATCTGGACTGGTTTTCAGTGGACACATCCAAATGTGCCAAGGGAGACTGTAGTGACACTACTCTGAAGAGCAGCAACGTCTTATAGATGTAAAAGAACAACAGATAGGATCAGGTGGTTTGATACAACATTTTAAGAAAAAACCCTGGTCAAATGCAGTCCTGAATTTGTATTGCATCCATGATCATATGCAGGTATAGGCATTACAAAAGTTCTTGAACGTCCTGTGGAAAATGGTTGCTCTTAGAGGTGGTTGAGGCAAGCAAGTCTAGCACTGTCGATCTGATTAGTCCTTAAGTCAATCACCTCATGCACTCAGTGTTGAAGAAGTCAGGCCTTCTAAGGAGGTCCCAACATTGCATGCAACAAGGGCCACTGAAGTACGTGAGATGCCTGAGTTCACGCTCTTCTTAGGGAAGTGTGAACCTGACTGAGTTATGGGTGTTTCATATCTTATGGGGAAACTGGGGATGCAAGAAACTGCGTCAGGGAGCTTGCTACACTCAGTTTCCTTTTGGATCTGCACTTGGCAAGGTGCTGAGGCTTTATATCTTCCATGGACACTATCTACATGCAGCTCTTCTTCACACTACAATGCAAAACATCTGCTGGGGTCTTATACTGTAGCAGGTGTGATACACTGCACAACTAATCTTGGCAAACATCTCAGGGCTGAGTACTTGTTATTTTGCTGAGGTCATAGGTAAGGTTTTGTGCTGTTCTGTGAGGGAGATTAATGTGTTGTGTGTAGTGTGTTTCATTATCAGCTGGAGGCAGCAGAAAATTCCTTCTGGAGACTCAGAAGCTGTTGCTGTGTGGAAACATGCTGTGTGAACAACAGGCTGTGACTAACACATTAACTTGACATTTTCCTGCTTTTTAGGGTTAGATATTTATGAGAAATAACATTTATTTTGTTAAAAGCATAGCTACTTCATTCCTAAGCAATTTCAAAACTAATAGGTGCATACTGTCAGATTGGTTGGACTTTTATATCTCTGGTCATAGGGACGGTTTTATTCTGATTTGGTGATCCATTGTTCCCATTTCTGTTTTACCGTTTTTGTTCCAAAGGCTTCTAGAAACCTTATAAACAGATTAAGTTCATATCTCAAATAACATATAATGCTTGGACACAAGCTGAAGCAAAGGAGCCTAACACACACTGGAGGGTGATGGTAGAAGGAAACTGGGGGGTATTGACAATAAAAGCGAGCAGCCGTTTCAGCTGGATGCTTGCACATTGTGGTGATCTTGAACCATCTGGAAGTTTGTTTTAATAAATAGATAACATCTGTTTCTTTTCACTGCCGCACAACCTAGCCTTTAGTAATAGCCTGATTTCTCCAAGGCACTCACCAGAAGTGAATTTAGAAGGAGGATGTGAAGGAGCAATAGCCATACAGACTAATTCCTGGAGAACATCCTTGATGACATTCAGATACAAGAACAAATATGCACAAGCTGAAAGTTTCTGAAGGGACAGAGCCGTGTGCTGATCAACACCATTTGATAAAGTTATTTAAAACACAATAACCTTCCTCACCTACTGGGCATGAATAAAGAAACATCCCATCGCTCTTAGCATCAGGAGCTGGTCTGTGACAAAGAAGCATCTAGTTTGTTATTAGTTCTGCTACTAAGATCTACAGACTCATAGCTTTGAAGCTTGTGTTTCACCCACTGGGTCCTTGGTCTTCCTCCTTCCTCTTCTTTGGCTTTGTGGAGCTCCTTTAGCTGCATTGTGGTCTTGGTCACTGTCCCACCAGATAGCATAGCCCGAAGCTGTTGTTCTAACAGGGCTGTCTTATCACTGGGCCTGAAGCACCAAGGCACCCTTCTTGATGGTTTCATGAAAATGATGCTTGCCAAAACAGTTTGACAGAAATTTTACTGTTGACAGGCAATATATCATCAGATCCACCGCAGATTACTGCAGGATGAACTTGCATGTGTTACTTTATTGTCATTTGAGAAAAACACTTGACAGTGGAAAGCAAAAGGCATCTAAAATTTTTAGTTTATCTAACTCATCCTATAAGATTTGCATGAAAAGTTCAAATTGTTTTTAATTTATAATGATGCTATTTATAATATATTTGGATATTTGGTGCTATTTATAATATATTTGGATATTTGATGATAGCTTAATAAAGCTTTCTATTCTGAAATGGAAAAATAAATTGATCTTAACGTTTTGGGTCAAATTTTGTATGCTAAATCCTAACTGATTGCTCTGGAGAATTAAATTCATATTCACCTCTGTGCCTTTGTGTACGAATATAACAATTACATCATTCTCTTTTATATAACTAGCATATTTAATACACCTTAAATATGCATTCTCATGCCAACAGGTCCTTCAGCAAAGGCAGCCTGCACATTTCAAAAAGCAAAAGCAATTTGGTTAAATGACCTGTAACCTAACTTGGTTCATGATGCTAGAAATCCCTAAGATTGTTCTTCAGACAGCTCACAGAGCCAACGTTAAAGTTTGTTTTAGGAGAACAGGCTTTGAGGAGAGTGCTTTAGTGAGACTCATAATAGGAGAGCAATGTGAATATGTTTGACACTGTGTATGTGTATTCATAATGTTCTTATTGTTAAGAATTTTTTTTCTTGTTTTGTTTATGTTTGACTTGTTTTCCCAAATGAAGGCTCACATTAGATATGCTAAAATGAGACAAACATTCTGGCAAGACTTTCCAAAAACATCCTCAAGTCACAGCACTTCAGCCTAGAATACACATAGTTTTACACATACACAGGAGTAGAGACAAAGGGAGAAAGAACATCCTAATATCACCTCTAATGCCTCTTACAAATGAAATTACCTAGCTATGCATGAAAAGCGTGATTCAGAGAAGCTGAGAGTGTAGTTACAGACGTTTCTACAACATTCTGCTGTTTGGATGTCATATTTGGCATTTCTTCTTAGATAAGGACATAAGGTCAAATGGGCTCGTGCGGCATTGGCACTGCTGGCGCGCTCATCCGCAGCACTGGGAAGGCAACAATTCTACCTATAGTCACAGTTTCCATACTAGCAGCTCAACAGTTCCACTTCAGCCACTGGGTACAGCCATAAGGGTGACAGCGTGTGTGCATGTGTTGTGTTACGACAACTGAATTGTCTTTTTCCTGTGTGACAGGTGGTTCTCAGGGCTATAGGTATCACATTGGGTGTTCTCAGCTGCTGTTTCACCTCATTGTGTGTGTTTTCCATGATGTGTGCTTGCACTAATAGATAGATATATTTTTCAAGTATTTTGGTTTTGCTTAAGTAACTGGCTGTTCTTTGCATTATAAAAATGTAGATTCAACCACTTTGCTAAGGTGCCACCATTCACCTTGTCTTTGTATCATCAGACTGAAATTTCTCTAAGTTCTGAGCCTGAGGTTAAGTTGTGGAAGGATCTGCCTGATTTTATGTTGCTGTCATTTCAGTGCTGAAAGTCAGGAGAAGCTGTTTGACCAATGAGCTGTTCTGAGCCTTCAGCTCCAAATGAAGGAAAGTTTTCCAACTTGTGGTCATGGCCTCTTGTCCTGTTGCTGTGCACCTCTAAGTAGAGTCTGGCTCTGTCTTCTCTATATCCTTCAGACAATTGTGGAGAGCAGTGATCCTAAATATTTCTATGACACGTCCATTTGCATATGTCTACCAGGCTATTCTTCTATTTAGCATTTCAGAGGTGTCCCTCACAGACTTGGGGGGATAATCTTTAGGAGTTTTTCATAAGAAGCATAGTTTTCTTGTACTTCATTACTAATGCTAATGCTAATGCTAATGCTAATGCTAATGCTAATGCTAATGCTGATACTGATACTGATACTAATATTAATACTAGTAGCCTGAGTGTCATAGATGAAATATCAGTGGTGCCAAAATTACATGTTTGTCCAGTACGTTCTCACAAATCTGTTGAGCTCTCAGAGTGTATGTGACCTTATGCAGAAAGTGGCAGATACTTTGATTTTCTCGTGAGTACAGTTCTACTGAATTGGTCTCAGTGCTCTCGCTTTCTCAAAGCAGTTTCTTCAGAAGGAAGCAAAGCAGCTTGTGAGGTTGTCTTCCTGTAGTCACTGTCTTTCATTGTAGTACTTTAGCTTTTGTACAGCCTTGATGGGTTCATTTACGTGTCGAATGGCTTTGTTGGCACTGCTATTCCTGTAGTCGTGGTTCTGCACTCTTCCCAGTTTCTTAAGAGAAACTCTGCTTTTGTTAATTTTGTTTAAAACTTTTAGGTGTATATCGTTATTCCAGATACAGAAACATTTAACTGTTCTGTAACTTTCATCATACTTGGATCACGTTCCAGTAATGTGTCTTTTCTATGACTAACAAGACTTGTGTGCTCAACAGTGTTTTGTGTTTTACTGTGATTTGGCCTTTGTTTTAGGCTCTGTGTTTTTGGGAAGGGAGCTATTAGATTTTCGTCACTATTCCCTTTGGTGTTACCAGGCAGGTTTGGATTTAGAGAAGACATGGGGGATTAAAACAGCCCACCTTCTCAGCAGTATGCAGTAAAAAAGAGACTGCGTTGTTGTGTTGACTGTTCTGTCTCACGGGCTGGTAGGCATCAACTCTGTCACCAGTAGCTCTGATGGATCTGCAGCTTGTCATTGGCAAGGACAAAGGTCCTTTCTGTATTTTCCTTTCAGAGCTGCTAAGGACTCCACCAGCATTAGGACTGCTACCAAGTTTAACAAATGTAAAGTCTTTCTCTACCCACATTTGTTTATGCACCTGCTTTAGAGAATCAAAGTCATATGATGCTGGAAAAATAAAAGCAAGAGATTTATAGCCCATTTAATTTTGTATTTTACAACTGTGCAGATGGATGCCCTCCATATCCTTCCAGTTGACATCATAGTATGGGATTGACTTTTACTCTATTTTCTCACCCTGTGATACTGTTAACTTGTACTCTGGGTGCTGATTTTTAAATTTGATGTGCATTTTTTTTTGGACTGGGAAGAACGTTATCTATGTTTTATCGCATCCATGTCTGTATTCTGTATTGCAGCCAGGAGGAAAGTATCATTCTTGCTAACCTCCTCTCCTTGTAGGTATTTTCTAACTCTGCCTTGCTTTTTCTTTCTCAGTTTCCTATGTGACACATTTTGTAAAGTGTATTGTCCACTTGAGGACTCGAACAATACCCTCCTGTGCACCTGAGGTAAAGGGATAATTTAGAGAAATATTGCAAGAAGACCCCGAAGAAGAAGGAGATGGTCTAGGAAAACAATTACTGTTAGATATAAGGAAAGTACTGCGAATGTAGGAAGCCATTACACAATGACCTTGCAGGGAAATCAAGGCAAAGTGTCTATTTCTCCCAGGCGACACATGTCACTTCTCTGTGACATTTCCTTGGGAAGACAGACTTCAGATGGCTTGCAAGTGTCTGAAATGGAAACTGCTGCTGACTTTTCTGAGCCGCAGATAATTGGCATAGTTCTTTAGTGAATAGGCACAGAAGAAGTCAGTTAGGAGTTGCTGTAGAAATGACGGGGAAATAATTCCCGCTTGGAGAGTCCAGGGCTAGAGGCAGGAAAGCTTTCTGGCCTGTTGAATCGAGGAATAATACCCCTCAGCTACTTCAGTTTTGCCTCTGAAGGGAAGACACTGGGATCCTGGTTTAAGGGGAGGAAATGTGTGAAATTCAGGGCCAGGGTAGGGGAGGTCTTTGTTGACAAACTGATGGAGATCATGGTTTTGTGATGGCTTCCTGCTCATTTCTCCTCTTCGATGTGAAGGTGGGGAAAAGGCATGCTGACGCGTGGGCAGTGCAAGGGTGTGTGGGGGCAGAGAGAGTGCAGCTACATGGTAGAAAAAGATGACATCATTGAATCACAGTGTTACTTTCAGTTGTCGTTGTCCTTCCCCCCAACAGCTCGAGCCAAAGCTAGCCAAAATTATTGAGTGGGAAATCACCTAAAACAGCTCCAAAACTATTTGATAGGCTATGTCAATTTATTGGGGATGACCCCCCATCCCTAGTATGAGATTCAATAAAACCAAGTTAAGAGCTGTTACAAGTTATAGAATTGATGTTTTTTACACAAAATCGTTCAGGTACTTCTCATTTAGCATTAATCACTTTTAATTCATAAGATTTGTTGATTTGTCTTCATTTTTTTTTTTTTTTTCTGAGTACAAAGAAAATCTTAACATCAGATTGCTTAGCTGAAGAATCCATCTAAAGTCAACCGTAGCACTAGGAATAAAGGCCCAATTTCATTCTCCCTGTACATTTTTCTTATGGATTTTCAAATGTTTCTTTTAGCATAATTTAATCTCAGTTCACTTTACCCTCATGCAAAGTGTATTAAAAACATTATAAAGTGGGCAGAGAGTAAAGATTTTTTTTTCCATTTGATAATTCAGTGTGATTGTCAAAAAAGACAGTGCAGAAAAAGGAGAAAATTAATACATCTGGAATGATTATTATATTTCTTTTGGCACAAGTTTTCAGGTCAGATAGAAACTGAATGAAAAACATTTCACTATACCTAGGATGGATTTAGGTTTAAGCTGAGCTACAAAGCAGGTTGAAAGTTCAATTCCTCCAAATATGCAAATAACTTCAAGAGGGCCAGGGCTTCCCATATGGGTTTTAATACTCTTTGTCCCATTGTCTTTTTTTTTTTTTTTTTTATATATATAACATTGAACAAGCCACTTCACCTAGGTGGGAAAATATGTGTGAAATCTGAGTAATAATACTTATTCACTTCGCAGCATTATAGTGATATTCAGTTAATGAATATTTGCAAATCACATCAGTATGCTCATCCTCTGCATCTCTGTGGCTTGATTTCAAGTGAATTACAGCTGCTAAATGTGATATTTATTACCATAAATATGGTAATTTACACCATAAAATTACAGCCACCTTATTATTTTTTAAGAACTGGTATAACAGAATAGAAAACAGTCTCATTATTAATAAACAGTTATTGCTACAAATAACAATTGTATTCAGCTTATATTCAACTCTTCAGTTCTCAGCAAAAGCGATGTTGCAGCCACAAATCTTTCAGAAATCAGTCAGTTTTGAAAGAAACCAGAAGTTATCAAACTATTGAGTTAAAGAATTTGGGGATGATCTCTTCGAGCAAAGCCTGCATCTGAATCCCTGGAGACTGATATAGATTCATAGAGTTTAGCTTCACAGTGTTTAAGCTTGAGAGAGACCATTAGACTATCTAATCTCCTGAATATCACAGGCCATTAAGTATCAGACTGTAACGCTGCATTGAGACCCATAGTTTCACTAAAACTTTTCTTTCAGCCTAGCATCTAGTCTTGACTTGAAAATCTGAATACGGTGAGAATCTACCATTTCCCTCTGTAGTCTGTCCCAGTAGCTATTCACTCTCGCTGTTAAAACTGCATGCTTAATTTCTGATTTGAATTGTCTGGCTTCTGCTTCCAGCCAATTGGTTCCTGTTATATATTTCTCTGCTTGATTAGAGTCCCCTTTAGTAACCAGCACTTTTTACTCATGAAAGAATTTATACACCTCAATCTAGTCACATCTCAATCTTCTTTTCTGATAATACAAACAGACCAAGCTCAAAGACAGGCATTTTTTTCCAGTCCTTAAATGATTTTCATGTTTCCCTTCAGTGCACAGTCTACTTTTAAAAGATCTCTTTTTAAAATGTGGACACTGGAGCTGGGGGTGTGGGGGTCTGCGATGGGGAGACAAGTTCCCCTGGGGGTGCAGTTTCAGAGAGCCTAAAGTTAGGTTTCCGCTTTGACTTACCTGCTACATAATTATCCTCCATTTATTACAAAGCACCTTAGAGAAGCAGGTCCCCGGGACTGAAGTTAGTCTTTGTGATTACTTTCCCCCACTCTTCCACTGCTGGCCTTGCCTTACTTCTTTTTACCACAGCATCACCCTAGGCGCTCGGCTCCTTAGCCTCCAAAGCCCTTCATGGACATCAAGTTTAAGATACAGTCTGAAATTTCGGAGCTGTTAGATAGTCTTGCTAATTCAGAGCTATCAGCTTGGAGGGAAAGAAATGAAGGTAAGACACTTATCCTATCTTTACAGGTTAATGATTTGCAGTAGTTTTTTCTTACTTTTATTTCATGGAATTCTTTCACTGATGGGGAAAAAATTTTGAAAGGAAGTAAATTAATTAAGCTGACATTGCTGAGAGACTGATGAGTCTTAACAAGGCTAGGCGTAAGCCTGCAGTGATTACTTGAGTGAACATTCCCACCGGGCAAATGCCTTCCTCACTTGCATTAAGGCAACTCTGATTTAAGTGGAATTCTGGTGATATATATGAGATGTATGAGATTTGGTCCATTGATTTTTAGTGAGGGTAACAACTACCTGAACAGATTTTAAATTAAGTTTTGAAGCTACACATTTTTATTAAGTTGGTAAGTCCCTTTAATAAATTCTGCTAAGGTGTCTACTGAGTTGCAGAGAAAGGGAATTTCCAAACACAAAGAAGTGCAATTTATGTGGTATGCCCCTAAACATGTAATTTCAAGCTTCTGATGTTGTGTAAATTATTTTGCCCTTTGTATACACCTAAAATTCTTGGGGTAAGGGCTAAACATACCTAGGACAATAGCTAAATATAACTAACTATAGACTGTACCCTTCTGGTTTGTTTTACACGTAATAAAAAGGTCAAAAAACATGAGAGTAATATGTTAGATTAACCCCAGTTATGTGAACATCTATTAATTTTCCCACAACAAAAAAACAGAAGAATAAACATTTCTTATGTATTATCATGACTGATTGGGGAAAAAAAATCTAAACCATCTGTAAAGTATGTGAACTAAATCCAATAAAAGACTGTCTTAGTCTAATAAAGACTGAATCAAAAGCACTGAACTAGGAGCATCTCAGAGATAACCAGAAGGAAATACTGCAGAAAAATGCGTATTTGTGTTGTACTCTTCTCTAAAGCTGTTGTATTACAAAGGCTGTATGTAACACATACATTCTTGAATGAATGGACCGGGGTTTTACTGTCCTTTAAAATACTCTTGGTGCTGGCTGGCTTGTTAAAGCACTCACTCTGGGCTTTGTTCTCGGCTCCCAGAGCTGCTTATGTATTTTGTATTGGCAAATCATTCACTGAAATGAGTAAAAAGGTCAGAGAAACAGGAACAGAAACGTACTCGCCAAACCCCCAAGTACCCCTTCTCTTCTTCCCACCATGAATGAGATTACTGGTGCTGTAATATTTAGCTGCATTGACTTCAGCGCATTTGCACCAATGCAGATGTCCTACCTCTAGTATGATTCGTCAATGCAATTACTGAAATGTTTTGTGAAATGAAAGTGTAGGGGAGAATCATAGCTTAGCTACATGGGGAAGAAACAGGATAGGGGTTGTGTTGCCGGTTTCCTAGAGGTTGTATGACAGCCCGTAATTAATGAAGCAGATTTTAGTAGCTCTCTACCTTATTAAGACATGATTTAGGAAGCAGAGTGGGCTAGCATTCAGGTCTCTGGTGTGGGAGGACAGCCTGCAGATGGCAGGTGCCGGCACGCAGCATGGTCGGTCTGTTGTGATGACCCGAAGATAAAGCTGGGCACAGGCAATTACACCCTCCACACACTGAAAATAAACGGGCATGTAATTACAGAGATGGTGCTCCAGACAATTGAATGTTGGGGTTTTGGGTTTTTGTTTTTTTTTTTTTTTTTCTGGATGATGAATGTAAGGTCTATATTCATTTAGAAACTTAGCTTTTGTTTATTTTTGTAATAACTGTAGTATTTTCATATGTTCTTAGCTCTGAAGTCTCTACTTTGTCCCAGGAAATGGTATAAAATAACTTGCTGGAGCACAATGAGTTTGTTTTCCTCTCACACTCCAAGTTTTTGCTGTACATAGTTGAAAATCAACAGAAGGACACTGCAATTTGCTAAAATCAATATAATTAGAGGAAAAAAATTGATGTACTGAAAAGACCACGATTCAGAGAACTTCTGGGCATGATTGAAATGCTTAATGAGCTGCCAAATGGTAGCGCCCTGGGTCTGGCATGCTGTGGAACCTGGGTGCCTCTGATTGAAACCTTGCTGCCAGCCTGGCTCCCCAAAACACTTCTAAGCACCATTTCATGGCAGCAGCAGCAGGATGAATCTATATCATGCTCGCTGCCATTTTAGGGAGCTATTCATGCTGAGAAACTTGACAGCAAAATGTCAGACTTGCACCTAATTTCTTCACGTTATTAACATTTAGTGCTCCTGCTAAGGTGAGTGTGCAGCACTGTAGTAAACTCCTCTCTGAAAAGAGAATTTGTCCTTTTAACAGTTTAATTCTGTTAAGAGTTGTCTGTTAAAAGTGTTTTGACTTTATATTGTTATTGATCATTTACAGTCCTGTAAGTGGGCTTCGGGCTTTGTCCTTTCAGAATTAAACTACACAGCCGGGACTGAAGCCTTATGCGTTAAGTTTATTGCCTTTGCTTTTTTTCATTTTCCCTCTCCTGACCCAGATCTGCCACGAAGCTGGGAATTAGGAAATGAGCCAGTCAAGGATGGCTTGGTTCAGACTTTTCCCCTCTGCTTTTTCCCTGACCTAGCCTGTGAGACTCAGCAAGGTGGATCCTGTGATGGATGTATCGCTGCCCCTCTGTACCAGCTCAGCTCCTTTCCCCATGCCCAGTTTGTGACAAGACACGAGTGATGATGTGAGACTGTGGTGGGGTAAGCCTGTCTTCTGCTGCGACTTCTGAATGGAGGTCATAAAGAGGCCCAACTTCATAAAGAGGTCCAACCTTTCCTACAGCGCAGGGCCCAGATTCCTCTGCCCCTCTGCGTCTTCACACATGGTGTCTCTTAGTGGGGAAAAGAGACTGGGACACTGCATCACAACTACGTGAGCTGTGGGGACTCTGCAGGAGACCCTAGGCTGGGGTGAATCCTTGAGTCTGTCTCACACTTCTGCACAACAGGTGACAGGTCTATAGCTTGGGAAACATGCTAATACCCACTTGTATTATTAAAATTAAGCAAATGCAGAGAAATGTTTTGCCTGGACGGTGGTGCTCTGGATGCAACTTTCGCTCTGCCGTTCAGCTTCTCAGATTATAAACTCTTAGTAAACAGAATATTTCTGCGTAGCAAAACCAAAAAAGAAAGAGGCTCAATTTTTACCATTCCTGTTAAATTTAACTTTAAACAAGAATGGTCCTGTAAAGCACATTTCTTTATCTTTGTTTTTCAAAAACTCTTTCACTTAATGCCTGCTGCCTAGCAGCCTATGTGCAGGAGTTAAGGGTTCATCTTCCTGGGAAACAACAAGAGCGGGCTGCTCCGTGGAGGCCGGCCAGGAGCCAGGGTCACAGCGAGGTGGCCAGGCAGTGTTCTCACCAGCAAGGGCACAGTCCCACCGTGCCTGAGCAAGGAGAGCAGGACAGGTCCAGTGATGGTAACCAGGGTCAGTTACAGCCCAGGCAAGTCCCTGATGACGAGGCAGGTCTGAGGGCAAGTCAGTAGGTCAGGGTCAGGGCCAGGCACAGACATTCCTCCAACCTGGCTCAGGCAAGGACCAAGGGCAACAGCTACAGCTTAAATGCATGAATAAAGCAGGGGGAGGCCCTGACAGGGCTTCTCATGGCTCTCTTGCACATCTCTTTTCCCAGCAGCCTGATCCCAGCTTAGCCAGCTGGGCCATATCAGGGCTGGCCACCAGCCCAGGCAGGTAGCCCCTGGGTCGGGGACAGAGGTTAAGACTAGGGGTGCACACAGGGCCCAGACTCGACTGTTCTGCAGGACAGGAAAGCCACATCTTCTGTAGGACATTGTGAAATGGAGAACACATACTTTTCTTCAAGAGGATCACTAGGTACCTGGGGCCCAGTGACAATCAGGATTTTGGCAATTATATACCACTACCTTGTCATGATGTGTTTTGCAGGGTAAACCTGAGATGGCAACCGGATTATCATCTGTATTTTAAAAATAAAAAAAAACACCACAAAGAAAACCCCACAACTGAAAAAAGTGGTAGCCTGCATGAAACAAATACTTTGCAGAAAGACATATTTCTATTCCACTCTAGAGAGGTTTCTGAGCATTATTATTATATTGTGATGCTATGCTACAATTAATCACCCCTTTTAGCGATGCTGTAATAAATTCAGAGGTTTAGATTTTCAGCTTGTGTAAATCAATATGGGTCCATTCATTTCAATGGAACTGTGCCAGGTGAATATCTGGCCCCAGACATCAAGTGGAGCTTGTACAGAGATGTTTAATAAAGCAAGAGACCTGTGTTTTCACAGTAGATAAATGACTTCACGGGTGATGCTGCAGTCTCTTGTGGCACCTCTCTTCCAAGAAGTTTTATTTTAATCACTCTCATAAAGTTCCCTTAACTGCAACAATAATGCTAAGTGCCTGACACAAAGCAAAGGAAATCAGATTTCTGGATAACTAGTGGAATGAAACGCTGCTCTTGGGTTGTGGTTAGGTATTTTTTGCTAGGATTTTTATTCTATTATTTCTTTCCTTTTAGTAGCACTGAAAGTGCTACTGCTTAAAAAAAAACAGCTTCTTCAGTCCTTAGACAGATAGACCTCCAGGTGCTCACCATGAGTAAGGACTGTAATATAAAGTGTCATTGATTTAGTTTTATCTAGAACTGTGCCATAAAACAGAAGTCTTAAGAGCAAATGCCCAGTTTACCATGTCAGTAATCCTGCTCTGTGTTCACCCAGTAAGAACAGATGCAACCCTACAATAAATATGAAGGAACCCAGGAAGTATTCAAATACAAAGTTGTTTAAATGGAGTTAGTTGGGATAGTGCAGCACACCAGTGCTTGTGGGACTGTGTGTGAGGAAGTCTCATTTAAATCACTTCTGATGATACTAAAATAATACATTTAGGAGCGCAAATGTAGTATTACTCAAACACGTAAGCGTTGAATAAAAATGTCTTCTCATCTCTTTGAAATATCAATTCTGTTTAGCTCTCAGAGAATCAATAGGGACTGTGCATGCTCAATAGTTCTGAAAATCAGATAAGCATCTGTTTATTTGCTCAGATATGTATATCATGCCAAATCTGAGGCATTCACATTTGACAAATTTGATCTCTGTCTTCAGTCAAAATTGCTTCTTGCTTGCATATCTCTGTATGTGATTAACAATCTCAGATTCCTTTTTACTTTAATTGTTTCATTTAACATTTATACTAATTGCCTTCCATTTGTTACTCCATATAAATTCTACTCAGATTAATTTTAGACAAGTTGGTAAATAATGCAAGTGGAAGCAGTTTTATTGACTTCCTAAGGGTTTTTGGCATGAACTTCAATATAGTCTGAAGACAACCATGGAGGTAAGAACCACAGACAGCACTAATATATCTTAGAGCAGCACCATCACTGCTATATGTAATATAATGTACTTAATGTAAGTAGAAATGTATAGAAAAACTCCAGAAATATGAAGGTCTGACTTTTATACTTAGAGTAGGAAGCTTATTGGCAATACTGGAATTAGTAACATTTTTTTAGTTAAATGCATGGCATTTAAAAACAAGCAAAAACTAATTAGGTTACCAGTTGTGAACAATTTGTATCATTTGGCTTGATTCACAAAAGCAAAGATCTGTCCAGGATTCAAGGAATAATTAGGGTTTGATGCAGTGTCATCCTCTCCCTTCTCCTACAAGGATCTGTTCTATAACCTCAAGGTCTCCATCTGGGTGGACTATCATAAGCAGTCAGAGGCTGATGAATAGGACAATCTTATTACAACGGAACATGTTTTAGTAAATTGTAGAAAGAAATATGCAGCTTGGATATCAGTAAAACTAATGAAACACTGGAACAGATTGCCTATAGACACCAGTGCATCTCTTTCACTGGAAGATTTTGGAAGGACTGGGGTAAGTATAGCTGAACCTTATGTTAGAGAGGTAAATGATCAGGGTGACAACTTTGCGTGTTTTCAAACTTTTGCCTTACTCTTGTATGACCTATAAGAACCAACTGTGCTACCAATCTTCGTGTCTGAGCATATCAGCTGCAGGTATTAAAAGGGAAAGTTGCTCGCTGTGTACAGCAGTGTAGTGCTGGGGTGGCTGCGGCTTCTCCTGAACACAAACTGGCTGTGACAGCTACGGGCCTTCTTGTTCCTTAGCTCGACATCAGCAAAGCCATTCCAATAGAGATAGATGACAGCTTCTTTTCTTCACAGTGTCATTACTTACCCACCTGTAATTAATAACTAGCAATTAACATTGCCAGGAATTAAGAACTGCTGTGGGCTTACCTGACCCTCAAAGAATAGATAATCTTCAAATAGTCACCATGGGGCCAAAAAGGTAATATGTCTTGCTTTGAATTGGTGTAAGGCAGGAGTACTGTCTTGCTTATAGTTCATCACCATCTTGTGATGTGCCGTTTCATTCATCTTGGAAACTGCGCTGGTGAAACGGTGAAATGAATTGGCTTCTATTGATGCATCTCTTGTAATTCCAAAAGTAGCATCCACATTCTCATAAACAAACTCATCAAAATCTGCTTGAGCTTGTCTTGGATGCCCTCTGATAAAGAGACTGTAACTGCCCTCTCACTTTTTCTATTTACCGTCACTCATCTTCAGAACAAGGGATAATCTTCTCTAGTTTAGTAAACTGAGAATTCAGAGTCAATTCCCAGTGACTTACCTGAATTATATAGCTGTTCTGCATTCCCAGAAGAGCATGCCATCAGCATACCTTCCTGAAAGATGCCACAAATCTTCTCAACCTGCATAAACCTATTACAAACCTGAATTTACTACTTCAATTCAATAGAAAATTACTGTGTCCCCATATGATAATTCCAGAAATGTACAGGAATGGTTTTACTCTATAATTCATAATATTGTATATTCATAATAGATCCAAAAATTAAGCCCAACTAGTGCCTCTTCCAGACAATTATTCAATGATAAATTCCCATGCTCGTATGACATAGTCAGTTTTTGTAGTGGTCTGCTATACTATGACTCACCTGGCATCCAGGGTAAGGGATTATTTTTCACATGGGTAAAGGCATTTATTTCCATAAGTTTTCAGACACTTCCAGTAGTACAGCTATGGTTTCACTTGCAAGTCCATTCCATAGTTATATTTAGATGTTGTATTGCCCTATCATAGCAGTAATGTTGTCTTGCATAGCATAGTAGAGTTGTTCCTCCTACTCTCTAAGATTGTCCTCAGATTGCTTCTATATTAAATAAAATCACCACACCAAGGCACAAATTGAGCACTGATGTGTCATTATGCATACGCTCCCTGGCACAATTCTGGCCTGTGCCAGCTTGTTCTGTCCTAGACCTTGCTTTGCCATGGTTTGAGAGATTGCATGGGCTGTACAGACACATGTTGTATTGTGCCACTTGTTTTCAGGCCTAGAGAACAGGCCCAAAGAGTAAACGTAGCTGCAGTCTTCTGATCAATGTTTGAATCGCAACCTGAGTTGAGGGAAGCTTCCTTCATGCCAGGAGAGCTGTCTCTGTTCTGCCTCACCCTGCTTTATAACAACACTATCAAAAGTCCAGTGCCTTTCCTTTACCTCATCACTGTCAAAATCCCCTTTCTGGAGTGCTGTTCTCCTCAGCTTCTGTAACTAGTAAAAGCATAAGTCTCAAAAGTGTTGGTAGGCATCTTCCCTTTCCTGAGCTTGTAGCCTCAAGCCACTCACTGCAGTCCCACCAGTTCCATTCCCATTCTCTTCCCTCCCTGGCAGTGCACTGACTCAGCTGTTGATACTAAGATTGTAGGACTTGGTGATCATCATTTTGGTGGGCAAACATGGCAGTGAGTTTCTGAAACGATGACGAAAGCTATTTAGGAACAGCACAGGAACAGCTCCCTGCCTGTGATCATTACTCCTAGGTCCACATTCAGTTTGCCTTTTGTCTTCTGATGCCAAAAAAGATCTTCGTGTAACTTTTACCGTCCTCTTTTGGCTGACTCGTCAGTGATATCCTGTAGGCTTTCAGTATGACATGACCTATTCCTACAAGTGAAGGGGGTGCCATATTTCAGCACTAATGCCTATGCCAATTGCTCTTTCTTAGGAGCCCCTGTAAATGTGAATACACCAAGGGGCTTTTTGGTGGATGTGTTAGAAGTTCAAAACAAGCCTTTGAAGGCTTTATAGCTATAAGGTGGCGGCTGATGGTACTGTGTGAAATATTCTGTAATGGTAACACCTTTACAGATGTTAATAATAACCTTCACATATTACTTTACCTTCCGCTTATATGTGCTATCTAGTGCAAGGGGAATCTTCTGTGTGCTCCCAAAGAGAGGTTTCATATGGGACCTTGAATCCAAGATTTCTCCCCTACATCATGACCTTGACTTGCCTCATTTGCTGCAGCTAGATTTACTTAGATGAAAGGCTGGACTTCTGTGTAGGTTGACAGCATGCTACAGGTTTCATGAAGTCAAAATGGTACAAAGTGACTCAGATCCCTTTTTAGTGGTAGCTCAAAGAATCCAGCCTGCTGTAGACTCCAACTCTCTCTTTTGTCACACATATTGAAAATCCAGAAGGCAGCTTCTGAATCTACTTCAGAACCAAAAGCAGCTTCTGGCACCATCCCTGGGCTTTCTACTGCGTGTTTTCTCGAAACACTATAATGGGTTGTTGTTTTTTAAGCTAGTATAACCATCAGAGAATGAAAACTACAGATAATGCTTATTTAACAACTGATTCAGCTGAAAGCTCTAAGTATTTGACTGAATACATCTCCCTTTTCTTAGCACCAGAATAGTTTTCTGCTGTGGAAGGAGAAGGATGCTTCATTAATTTTAGAAAATATTCATAGTATACTGCACTAAAGATCTGATTGGCACCCACAGGCGCTGGACAGGGGATGTGCTTTGTTATCTGAAATGAGTGAACCAGATAGAGTTATATAGGTAAACCTCAAATAAATTATTCAAAGCATTGAATTAACTCTTTTTCTGTTATGTATCTTCCTAGCTCTTAACTTCTGAAGGAAATCTTCTGTCCTTAGTAACATTAACACTCTTTGAGGAAGCCTTGTATTGAACTAACAGCTGCCTCTTTCAAGTGAAATACCTAATTGTGTCCCTCTCACACAATTAGGTTACAAACTTGGCTAAAATTGTAGTATGTGAAACCAAATCCAAGTGAAAATGTGCTTGTCCAGGAAAATTGCACATTTCCAAAATGGAGTCCTGTACTCACTTAAAGTTTCTTTTCTCTGGTGAAAATAAGCTGTGTCTTTAGAAGTTATAATCACCCCAGAAAAACTTTTCTATTAGCTCTAAACTCAAGGCCAAATTGATAGCAAAGTTGATGAGATGGGTATGATTAATTACATAAATAAGACTTTATCAGCATGAATCAGTTACAAAACACACCACGAGCACTTGCAATTTTCCTCACCAAAATCATAGTATCATAGAATGATAGAATCATAGAACAGAATCATACAATAGATGATTCTAATTGGTTGGAAGGGACCTTTAAGATCATCAAGTCCCACCGTTAACCTAGCACTGCCAAAACCACCACTAAGCCATGTCCCAAAGCACCACGTCTACCCATCTTTTAAATACTTCCAGGGGTGCTGATTCCACCGCTTCCCTGGGCAGCCTGTTCCAACGTTTGATAAACCCTTCAGTGAAGAATTTTTTCCTAATATCCATCCTAAACCTCCCTTGGAGCAACCTGAGACCATTTGCTCTTTTCCTATCACCTGTTACTTGGGAGAAGAGACAGACCCCCACCTCACCACAACCTCCTTTCAGGAGGTTTCAATGTGCCCCATGCTTTGCCATGTAGATTGCCATCTTGTACTTCTTAGTTTCTGATCTTCAGAAGACATTTGAGTGAAGACATATTACTTTGTGCAGTTATACTGTGCTAAGGTATTACCTTCCATTTTTATCAGTGAAGCAGTGTTAGATTCACTGGTCTCACCAAACATATAAAATTTTTCAGGCAGCTAGAAGCTTAAAATCTTCTTTTCCTGGCTTCAGTGACTCTCTGGCTGCCCTTTACAAATTTTGTATTGATAGAAATTGCCTCTTGCCTGTCAGCTATATATGGGATAGCCTTATCAGAGACTGACTCTAGCAAAGTCTATGGATAGCATTGAATTTAAAAGAGGACGAAGATCCCATTACAAACTCCTTCTATTGATTTCTCTAAAAATAATTTTCTGCTGTAAATAAGGAACTTAAACATTTTATGTGGGCCTAAGTAGCTGGGTCTACTTATCTGCTGATAATGGTGTTACTTTTGTACAGTAAGCTGTACAATAATTTATAAACTGTACATAGCTCAACCAGCTGAATTCAAGGACCAAGAGGATGTAGAAAAAATAGAGGTCTCTGTTCAGGATCAGAACCAGGTAAAAGTGCAGTGTTGCGATTCTCCTTTACACATATTCCTTTGGAGATTATGGTCTTTAGTAGTAGGACCAGTTGTTCCCTGAATATGCAGCCCCCTGTATGATTAATTACATAAATAAGACTTTATCAGCATGAATCAGTTACAAAACACACCACGAGGACTTGCAATTTTCCTCACCAAAATCATAGTAGGGGGCAGGGAGAAGAATGAAGCCCCCATAATCCAAAGGGAAATGGTGAGTGACCTGTTACACCACTTAGGCACACAGAAGTCTATGGGGCCAGATGGCATCCACCCAATGGTACTGAGGGTGCTGGCAGAAGTTCTCACCAAGCCACTTTCCATCCTTTATCAGCAGTTCTGCCTAACCAGGGAGGTCCCATTTGACTGGAGGTTAGCAAATGTGACTCCCATCCACAAAAGGGGCTGGAAGGAGGATCTGGGGAACTACAGGCCTGTCAGTCTGACCTTGGTGCCTGGGAACGCTATGGAACAGATCATCCTGAGTGCCATTACGCAGCACATGCAGTACAACCAGGTAATCAGGCCCAGTCAACATGGGTTTATGAAAGGCAGGTCCTGCTTGACAAACCTGGTCTCCTTCTATGACAAGGCGACCTGCTTAGTGGATGAGGGAAAGGCTGTGGATGTCACCTACCTGAACTTTAGTAAAGCCTCTGACATCGTTTCGTTTGCGTTCCTCTGGAGAAACTGGTTGCTCATGGTTTGGATGGCATACTCTGCTGTGTAAAAGGCTGGGTGGAAGGCTAGGCTCAAAGAGTTGTGGTGAATGGAGTTAAATCCAGTTGGGGGCCGCTCATGAGTGGTGTTCTCCAGGGATCAGTACTGGGGCTGGCTCTATCTAATATCTTTATGAATGATGTGGACAAGGGGATCGAGTTCACCCTCAGTAAGTCTGCAGACAACACGAAGTTAGGTGGGAGCGTGGGTCTGCTTGAGGGTAGGAAGGCTCTCCAGAAGGATCTGGACAAGGTGGATCAATGGGCCGAGGCCAATGGTATGAGGTTCAACAAGGCCAAGTGCCAGGTCCTGCACTTGGGTCACAACAACCCCATGCAGCGTTACAGGCTTGGAGAAGGGTGGCTGGAATGCTGCCTCATGGAAAAGGACCTGGGGCTGTTGGTGCACAGCCATCTGAATATGAGCCAGCAGTGTACCCAGCTGCCCAAGGTGGACAACAGTATCCTTGCCTGTATCAGGATTAGTGTGGCCAGCAGGATTAGGGAAGTGATCTTCCCCCTGTACATGGCACTGGTGAGGCCCCACCTCAAATACTGTGTTCAATTTTGGGCCCCTCACTACAAGAGAAATTGAGGTGCTGGAGCATGTCCAGAGAAGGGCAACAAAGTTGGTGAGGGGTCTAGAGCACAAGTCTTAGGAGGAGTGGCTGAGGGAACTGGGGTTGTTTAGTCTGGGGAAAAGGAGGCTGAGGGGTGACCTTATCGCTCTCTACAACTACCTGAAAGGAGGTTGTAGCGAGGCGGGTGGTCAATCTCTTCTCCCAAGTAACAGGTGATAGGAAAAGAGCAAATGGTCTCAAGTTGCACCAAGGGAGGTTTAGGATGGATATTAGGAAAAAATTCTTCACTGAAGGGTTTATCAAACATTGGAACAGGCTGCCCAGGGAAGTGGTGGAATTAGCATCCCTGGAAGTATTTAAAAGATGGGTAGACGTGGTGCTTTGGGACATGGCTTAGTGGTGGTTTTGGCAGTGCTAGGTTAACGGTGGGACTTGATGATCTTAAAGGTCCCTTTCAACCTAGACGATTCTATGATTCTATCATCATTTCTGGAATAGAGGAGTAGGTGACAGCATGGTTCAGTTATATCTAAGGCACTAGAAGAATAGTTTGGTGACTACTACAAGAATTAAATCATGACCATCCTTAGAAAAGGGCTCAAAACTTTAGCCAGATGCATGTGACATTGTGATTGGTCACGTTTTAAATGAGGAAGTATAGCAAAGGATGCAATTAATTTGAGGATACCGAGGAAATTGAGTGCATCAGTAACTCCCACAGTGTATGAGCACATATCCTCTGGTATATTAGAGCCTTTCTGTGGTACGATGGCACTATCACAGTCGTTTAAAGTCACTTTTAAGTCAGTAGCAACTAGAAGGTGCATCAAAGAAAAAAGACTTGAAAACTCAACCCAGTAGAACTAAGAAGCTCTTAAAGAATGGGTATAGAACTACTACAATGCTGTACCAAATGAGGTATACAGAGGCATATATACTTCTACAGAGAAGTATGCACCGCATAAGCTAAATGCATACTTTGTAGTTTTCACCAAGAAAAACAAACAAATAACAAGAAATATCTCAGACATAAAGGCTTTTCTTTTTTTTTTTTTTTTTTTTTTAATTGTAACAACCAGAACACCTTAGGTAAAGGCTGCCCACCAGATTTAATTCAATCAACCTGCCCATGAAAGTTGAGCAGTTTTTATAGTTCAGATGACTCCATTCTTTTTCTGAGTAAAGGTGAAGTGTCTGAAGACTGAGAAAGCAAATTCAGCAGGAAAAAAATACTTTGATACTGTAGTTATGTCTATTCTAAAATGACAGGTTTTGTTATGATGAAGTTATCCAAGATACTGCCCTAAATGGCAGTGGAGATTTTTCATTCTTCTGAAATGTAACGTGAAGGAGAATTATGTGACACAAGGGCATTCAAAAACCCCGAAACTCTTTGTGGGTATGGCTGGAAAAAGCATGGAGTTATAGTGCAGTAAGTAATAATTCTGAGGTCACAGGGGGAGAACTGATAAAGCAAAGAAGGTGGTTTTGGACAATAAACGATGCTAGCAATGAGAGTTTTTCTGGTGCAGAAAGTATACTTCCTAAAATTAACTTATGTAATTTCAAAAGACGCTATGCAACTCTGTATGTACTAGAAGAATGAAAAAAAAATATGAGTACACATCCTTAAATTTAGTATTCTCACTGGCTTTCCACCTTTCTCAGGTTGCCTTCTGGAGAAATGACACCTCATGCTATAATGCTGTCATATGCTTACATATTTTGTGGCAAAAATGTTAAGGTTACTTCTTAGTCTATTGGTCCAGTCCCATTTGCCTTGGTATAAAATCCAAATAAATATAACATGCTTTAAAATCCTGGTGAAATTAGGTTGTGGAAGAATGGCGAAGGGCCCATACAAGCCCTGGCTTTGAGGTGTAAAGGCACTGAGCGACATACAGGTAGTTGGACACAGCTGTGGAGCTCCCGGGGAGATCTGGTGCCTGTTGGTGTCTAAGCACTAACGTGGATTATTCTCTGGCACTACCTGTTCTGCTGCAACGACGGTTGATCCCATTAAACATCCCAAAGCTGAAGGGCCTCTCAAATCACTTAGAGTCACGACAAGTTCCACTTCTACTGAGCAATGTGTTCTGGGCTAAAATCGGTACTGGATCTTTCACTAAAACGTCCCCTTAATCATTTTAACAACTCAATTCTCAAGTTCCTGCTGTAGTGATTTTTTAGTGTCTACAGAACATCAGGGGTTCCAGTTACTAGGCTCCTGCCCTTTTTTTGCATCTTGAAGTTCCTTCTTTCTTTGGTGCTTAGAAAGTACTTCTTATTTTCTACCTGGTTATTGATTAGTTTTTCTTTGTAATGCAGGAGTTAGAAAAATAGTGTCCCAACACTTTTAAAACTCAAGGATAAAAACCCAAACAACGTTATCCAATGTACTGAAGGAAGTTTTCTTTGAAGGCAGAACTGCTTAAATGAAAAGATTTCCATTATTTTGAAAGTAAGTGGATATTAAGCATGATTAGATGCTAGAAAAGGCTTTCTTTGGTATCCAAGATGTCTATACAATTATTGACTTCAAAGTAGTAATTTAGTTAAAAATAGATGCAAACCATGTAACTCCTCTGCCACCTGGCATGTGCTCCCAGAGTTGAACTTTCAGTACTTTATCAAAATGTTATCAATATAATGTTTTCTCAAATCCATATTACAAGACAAATTAACATGGGAATTGAGAATTTAAAAATATTTACATTTTGACTTATTCCTTTTTAAAAGCAGCACATCCTATACAATCATTTGTATCTGAATCGTTCTGTTTTGGCCCTCTCAAGTCAGGCGTTTTCTCAAATAATTCAACCTAAACTGACAAGTCCAAATGTATGAATTTCCTAAGCGTATTACCAGCTGGGAGCAGCTAGTAGTTATAATTACTTGTTAGCTAATATTGTAGACAGAACAATTATGTTTGGAGAGTTATATAACCTTGGACTGGTCTGCAATAAGCTTGCAAATTTAGAAAGCAATGAATGACCTCCGAACATGGATAAGACAAAAAATAATTAACAAAGAAATCTCCTGATATGCTGTAGTATACCCTAGTTTGCACCTAACAACCATATCTTTTTGTTTGAAATGTTAACAGTTACAGTGTATCTACTTTCTCTTCTATGTATGTCAGCATAAAACCAATAAAACTTGTAAATAACAATTAAAATGCAATAACAATCCCCCACATTTTTTTTTTAACAACGTGAACAACTAAGATGATGATCATTATCACCTCTATTAATTTTTCCCGTGGTAGGGCAGATTTGCATATTTATGCCACAAATACTTCACTGGCTAATACAAACCTCCCCTTTGCCATATCCATAACCATGGGGGTGCACACCTGGTCCAGGATGGCTCAGTTATTCAGCTCAGCAGAGGTGTTTTAAGCTGGTACACTTTGCGATGGGTGAGCACTGGTATACGCAGTCAGGCGCCAGGCGTGAGGGGGACAGTCTTTGCCTCTGTCTCATGACATGACTAAGGTGACTCTTACACCAGTGTCATCCAAATATAAAGATGGGTCTGGGCCAGAGTTCTCAAGCTGTGATAAGCATCCCACTAGTAATATGCAAGCTACTCCAAAGATACTCACAAATCCTGTTTGAGCAGCCAAACGTCTCCTTCTGTGCATGTACCCATCCTAGCACAGTGCCAGGAGCTTTTGCTGCTGATGCTGTCATTAATGCTCTTACCTAAGCAAACTGCATTTAGAAAGTGCTATGTAAGATGTTCTTCCCTGTTGATAATTATAGTTTGATAAGTATCACGCTACAGTCAAGTGTTTCAGAAAGACGGTTTCAATAAAAGGAGGTTCTGACCCTACTCAAATTGTAATGTAAGCTTACGTTTTCGTCAATGTTTCAGAGTGGAGAATCATAAATCTGCGCTGCAATAAACAAGAGGAGAATCTGTCCTGGAAACCAAATATGAAATTACTGATTGAAAAGGAAGATTTTATTTTCTGTATTATAAATTATTTGTGAATATTTGACTGCATTATCAGGTAATGCCATTTTCTGTACTTCTTGGTATTAAAACGATCAAAAAAAAAAGGAAGTCATACAGCAAAATAAACACAGAATCTTGCTGTGACATCCAATATGGCTGCAGAACTGACTGACTGCTAATGTGGTGCTTTGAAACAGAATCTGAATTAATGGTTTGCTATGAATAATGTATTTGTCAAAACTGGTCTAGTCCTGATCACAAATTGCTGGACTATAATTTTTTTGTTTTGTTACTCACATTGTTGGAACAAAATTTTGTATCAAAAGCTTTGACATGAACAATTTTGGGCTATCGAAGACCTGTATATTCCACTGTTGGCGTGAATATTTGGAATTCCCTATCTGATTGGCCTTTGAATAGCCAAATAGATTATATCGTATCTTTTTGTCCCTTAATTGAGTTCTAAGTAATGCAGAAATATTCTTTGCTTGTTTTTTGAAATAATCTGCTTGTATCCAATATGCGGGAAGATAGTAGGGTAGAAATATATTTTAGGAACAGGGATTTAGAGCTCAAAAGAATATATGGACATTTAAAATCTATCTGCTTTTTTTCTTTTTTCTTTTTCATTTAAAATTGCTCCTTGGATAAGGAAACAATAGTTATAAGTCAGATTTATTAGCTGTCTTGAATAATTTACATTCCATTTTCTCTTCACTCAAAAAAGTGAAACAATTAAAGATTTTTGAAGCTGTATGGCTTCAACCTTTTCTGGTTTAAGTGTCTAAGCTGCAGAACTTTGGCCAGGGTGTTTTTGAGGTGAGGCAAGCTAAACTCATAGATGTCCCAACCTTTCAGCCCAAAAGACTTCATGATGATGGAGGGATGAGATAGTTCAGGGACTTCTGTACAGGAGAGCATTAGTTTTCTGCAAAACACTTGGAAAACCAATGCCTGTCTTCTCACTCATCAGTCTCTTGTTAATACCAAGTTTCCATAGCTGTCTATAAAAAACCCCACATTTTTTCAAGAAGCATATTCATCAAATTTAATGGTCTTTGGTTTGTGTCAGAATGTGTTTCCTCCACATATTTAATCCCAGTTGAAAAGGACATCTGTGTTTAACATTGTCTATCAGATCAGATGACTACAGTTATCGCTGCAGTTAAATCTGAGTATGGCAGACAAAGATTGTGGGGCTTAAACTGGTATTAAGGCACACGGTAAGAGTTTTATATTGATGACTGATAGGTTTATATGGTTGGTTCGTTTGTTATGTCAGTGGCCAGATTCGGTAATCACTAAAATACCTTAAACCTCTATGACCTTTGCTGTTGCTTAATCATGTCTCATACATACTCAGGCTAAGTGGTCATTTGGAGGTTTGCTTGTTCTCCAGTTTTCTCCCTTCCTTGTAACAAAGTTAATTGAGAGAAGGCACTAGGTACTGCTGTAAATTTTTAGAAACCACAACCAGAGAAATGCTTGCTATTAGCTGCAACATTGCTTTTTTCCAAAGCTGAGCATAATGCCTAGTAAAATAAGCCTGGATGCCTGTTCCGCTGTGGCTAAAGTTATTTTCTTTTTTTTTTTTTTATCCAGAGAATAACATCTTCCAGTAGAAGATTCCTAAAGTAATACAATCTGAAGTATGCACTATTTTTCCTCAATGTGCAAGATCAGCCTTAATACTTCTTAATATATGGAACATGTGGACATAACCGAAAAAGCAAGAAATCAAAGTTTAGGATTTGTAAATAACTTTAATAAAATGCCCCACATTTCTGTTTTAATATTCTGTGTGCCAGAAATCCAGGAAGCCAGAAATACTCAGGGTTATAGACGAACTAGAATTCTATGTAATAATAGTGGACATGCATGACTGGCAGAATCTGTGCCTTGACAACTGTCAAGTCCAAATTAACTTCTAAAATATAGTAAGTGAGATATTCACTGACATTTGTGATGCTTTTTAATAGTATTATTCTATTTTTAGTGTGGGTTTCCCATTCCCGGTATTTGTGGCTTTAATTTGTATTTCATATTTCATATTTATTTAGCAAATGGCCAGAACTGAAAAAAGTACTTGGACAACTAGAGTGCAATTTTGATGGAATTTAGGAATGTAAACCCAAAAATTTTATTCACAAAACCCCTACATCTACCCATGTAAGTGTTAAGGGTTAGATGGTGAAGTACCCTAGAGCTTCAAGTTCTGCAGTGACAAATCCACCTCGGCTCAACAGTATCCTGCCTTCTATTTAACATTCGGGTTTATTCAGCATTCACAAAAGTAGGAATTTCAGTGCCTGGGGACTAAGAATGCTCAGAATAAACCTTACAAACACTCACCATATTGAATTCAGCAGTAAACATGCAATGTGGCTGTATTCATTTAAAAAGCACAGTTAGGAAAGGCAGTGCTGCTTACTGATAGTAGAGAACTGTGAGTGAGAGTGGAGAAGGTCAATCTTTTATTATTTATTATATTTCATATTTGAGCAAAAAATTAAAGAGCTGCATTCACTGACCTCTTAAGCATTAGGGAATTCAAAATGTGTTTTCTACCCTTTTAAAAATATATTTTCCTGCCAAGTTAAAGACTATGCTGAGAAAGACATTTTCTCCAGCTTTCCTGTTGTAGCTGTAGCATGATACAGCAAAGAACGCAAAGTTCGTAGGTACTGAAAGGGAGCAAGTGAGCAGGAAGTTGTCTCCAAATTGGTCATTACTTAAAATCTCTATATTTACTGAAAGGGGTAAATCCTGGGGGCTGTTTTTCAGCCCTGGTGAAAGATAATGTCGAGGAATCTTTCTAAGACGGATGAACAAACAGCTTTAGAAGTGGAAACCAGAACACAGGACTTGGAAGGACTCTCTCACCTTCATGAAATTATAGTTTTGGCTGAGAATTCCCTCATGAGAAGTGAAGCATACCCGGTAAATGTGTGGACTTACTGCTGGACTCGTGTTTAGGGCAATAACACAGGCAGGGAGAAAAGATGTGGTTTGGAATGGTTTCAGGTGTAGAAGGACTTACATACAGTGTAATTACATACCACATGTCTCAGTTCCTGGCAAATAAACTAGTACTATTCAAGTATTGTTAGGTACATCCTGTACAGATGGGCAAATCATCTTTTACAAAGGTATGAATCATCCAGCTGACAGTGTAGAGTCTTAAATTTAACAAGTGTTTCTTATCAGAGAATCCCAGAGCTGGAAATAGCTCTGGTAGTCAGCATTTCAGATGCACCCATTCCAGAACCTGAAGCTTTTCCACTCAGTACATAGGTGCTGTGAAAACATGCCTGTACCACCTCATCTGCTTTATGGGATTTTAGGTGTTTAGTTCAGATTTATGAAATATACACCTAAAGGTAATGCCTAAAATTAGTGCTATTTTGAAGTGGCTCTTCCCATGTTTAAGACCTTCAGAGGTTCTGCATGTTGCTAACTATTTCAATCTCTTTTTTCCCTGTATTTCCTATTGCCTCAAGAAAAGATATTTAAGTGGCATTTTTATTGGTATGACTCCAGTTGATATGGATATTGAAAAAGAAAAAACATAATCTGAATTTGTGACAGGAAGTTTATTGAAGTTTTATTAAAAAAAGCCCCTGAAAATATGTCCAAAATGTCAAAAAACATACTGAGTTTCATAAATTATACTCCAGTGAAGATTAGAAAGTATTCTTCTTTTTCAGAAAATGTACAGCAAAACCAGTCCTGCAATTGTAAAAAAGAAAAAGTCACATTTGTGAAGCACAAGGGCAGCCTTGGCTGCAGTGACCATGAGATGGTGGGGCATTGAGGTCCCTAAGATCCTTAGGGCAGTGATGAAGGTGCTCAGTAAGCTCTCTACCCTGGACTTCAGGAGAGCAGACTTTGGCCTCTTCAAGGATCTGCTCAGTAGAGTACCATGGGATAAAGAACTGGACAGAGGAGGAGCCCAAAAAACTGGTTAATATTTAAGGATCACCTCCTCCAAGCTCAGGAGCTATGCATCCCAATGAAAAGGAAGTCAGGCAAAAACACCAGGAGGCCTGCATGAATGAACAAGAAAGAAGCTTCTGGACAAACTCAAACTCAAAAAGGAAGCCTACAGAGGGTGGAAGCAAGGACAGTTAGCCTGGGAGATATACACAGATATTGTCAGAGTAGCCAGGGATCAGGTTAGGAAAGCTAAAGCTCAGATAGAATTAAATCTGTCCAGGGACATCAAGGGCACCAAGAAAAGCTTCTATATGTATGTCGGTGAGAAAAGGAAGACTAGGGAAAATGTGGTCCCTCTCTGGAAGGAAACAGGAGACCTGGTCACCTGGGATATGGAGAAGGCTGAGGTACTCAATAGCTTTTTTGCTTCGGTCTTCACTGTCAAGCACTCTAGCCACATCGTTCAAGTCGCAGAAGGCAAAGACAGGGACCGGGTGTATGAGAAACTGCCCACTGTAGGAGAAGACCAGGTTCAAGACCATCTAATGAACCTGAAGGTGCACAAGCCCATGGAACATATTGTTATTCAATATGAAAAAGGGAACCATGAATCTGTCCTTTTGATAAAACTGAGAAGGCAAGAAGATTCTTTTGGACTTATGTTTAGATATGTCTTTGAATAAACCACATCTCATTCTGCATGACATTGTTAATGGCAACTGAGGTATTGGCCAAAATAATAAAAATGGTATTTATGTTATTATGTTTATGTAATTGCATTCTGATACAACACAAGGGTCTAATTTCCTGTAGTAGTGGCAATATAGTACCTCTACTACAAAGTAAATGTATATTTTGTGTTGGCATTTCTTGTACAAATGGATGAAAAATCCTAATTCAGTTTTTGATGTAGTTTTGCAGTCAACCACTTGCTTTGCATAATTGGGGTGACAGATGCACTTTATTGTAGCAGCAAAACCACTTTGTAGCACATTTTGTAAAATGGTACAATGGGCCTGGATCTTGGCCAACATCAATAATGGAATAATAAACTTATACAAGTAGCAGCGAATTGCAGTTGTTTTAATGAAAAAGCCACTTCTCATGGCTGTTCTGAGGTTATTCTCTTCAACAGTTGCTGTTGGGACATAGGACTTTTAGAAAAGACTCAAACACCTTTGTTTGAGAGAGGGAAGGAGGAACATGGGAAAATAAGATTCTGAAAGAGTCCCACAGCACAAAACAAACCATGTCATGCACTGCTGCCAGAGAAAGCACTGGATCATTACTGAGCCACCGCTCATAGGAGCACGTCTTTTTGTACAGCCCTGTAAACTGAGAAAGCCTGTCGAAAAATTGTTTTACAGTCCTATTGGAAGTCAGACAGGAAAACAGCTTGATCTACACAGTAGGGTTTTCTGGCATTAATGCTTTCTTCATCCACGTTGCTTACCCACCTCATCAGCAGAGATTTGTCTACACAGCTTTCTTGATTCGTTGTTGCTAGCTTGAATGGGACAAACCTAGGAAAAAAGCAGCATCCCTCACTGGCGTTCCGTGAAAAATGTCAGTGTATGTCAGACTATTAAGACAGGTTCGTATTGATGTGATTTCTCTTTCTGACAGTTGATCAGATGCTCACCAATCAAAAATCACTGCCTCTCATAGCTGCTTCTTTGAAGAGAACCTGCAACGTAATACTCTTGAAATGTGATTTTCTTTGAGATACATTAGTTTTTTGGAGTTTGTTTTTACTCAGTGAATGAGTAGACAGAAGACACTTGTTGAAAACACAGTAGGCTGATGAATGCAATCCAGATGAGGTAATTGAAATTAAAACTTTGAACAGAGGCAAGGTCCAACCAGAATAATATTTTCATACTGAGAAAACTTGAATACACTAGAGAAAAGCGCAACATCATTTTAACACAGGTTACTGTCCTTCTTGTTTCTTTAACAGCTTGTGTACACCATCATTTCTTACACATAAACATGGATAGGAAGAGAGTGATAAGAGAATGCAACTCTTGAACACATTTCTTATCTTTCACAACCACTCTGCCATTTATTTCTTAGGTCAAACTGTGTACTATTTTCCAAAGAAATTTATATCTGATTTGACACAACTCAAAATCCATCAAAAACATTAGAAAAACAACTATTGACTTCACCTTTGACATTGAAGGGTCTCTGGGTCCATTTTTAGGCAACTATAAATAACCGTCTAGAACATGGAAGGAGAAGAAATCATATAAATATATTTTTTTAAAAAAAGCAACCAAAGATGTAAATTGCTCTGTCTTATACAGGTTATAATACTGTTTTAGAAAGTGTCATTTGTAGCTTTTTCCACCTTATGGACCCATATCAAACTAAAGAACTGTGTAACGAAAAGTAGGATGTAATAGTGACTCAAGTTATAGACACATTTAAGATCTGATGGGTAGTGATTTTAAATGTGATTGTTGCATATCTCCAAATAACAAGCTTACTTTCCAAATGCAGAAGTATAAGAAACATTGACATGTGGCAATTTTCCCCATGGGAACAGCCGTGCACTGGAGCAGGTTGGCCAGAGAGGTTGAGCAGTTTCCAACCTTGGAGGTTTTATAGACCTGACTGGATAAAGAAAGCCCTGAGCAATCTGGTTTGACCCCACAGCTGACCCTCATTTGAGTTTGGGCTAGAGACCCTTCTAGCCTGAAAGAGTCTGTGACTCTGATTGTAAATTGAGTGACCACTTGGAGCTGACACAATGGTCACTGTTGACTATCAGTTGCCTTAATTGTGACTATCTATGTGATTAGAAATGCAAATTGTTCCCGAACTTACAGAAAGGATAATGGTTTTAAAACGGTTACTCTATTCTCTATTTAAATAATGACTCTAGATGTAGTAGTGAGTTTACATGACCCTGCTTGAGCAGGGGAATCAGCTCTGATGACCTCAAGATGTCCCTTCCAACCTCAAATATTTTGTGATTCTGTAATTCTGTGATTCTGTTTTTTTTTCAAATAAATGGATGCATTGTATAGTATATTTTTTATGTATTTTACATATCTATTTTTAATCTGGAATAAACAAGACTGAAAAAGTAAACATATTGCATAGTTACTATGCAATTTTGTAATTGATATCTGATGAAGAGAAGATTGTTGAAGGACAAAAACTCGTTATCATGCTCATAGTATGTCTATAAGCATTCTTAGGGCTTGAAGGGTCCACTTTCCCTCTCACTTCAGCATGTGTGAGCTGGGAACAAAAATACCAAAATCTATGGAATTTCAAAAGTATAAAACTTTGCCAATAAGATAATAAGAATTTGTCTTCAAGAAGTACCAGAATACCAATTGCAGTGAGGATCGACTTTCTTTGAATTAGATTATTTCCACATAAATGCTTGATATATTGCTCAGATTCAAATAATGCCAACTAAAAGTACATATGAAGAATTATTTTTGCGTTATTTGTAAATGAGATAGAAAATGAAGATATTCTGTATCAGAGACTGAAGAATAGCAAAATACATAAAAGGATCCATTTCCATGGCCTTGGCATTTGCAATTTTTATTTTAAAACAGTAACTCACTACTTAATCTTCCTTTTTCTTTTAAATCTTTCTCCCAAATGTCCCATGCTGTTCCAAACTTCTCATCCTCCAGATAAGACAACAAAGTTAATACTATTAATGACTCTTAAGTTAACTTTGAAAATATAAGCATACTTAAGTTAATGAACATGTTTGTTTAAATACTCAGAAAGGCCACAATCAGAGAATTGCCTCTTTTGGAGGAAAACAGGATGAGAAGAACAAGCTTGAACTGCAGTCATGCAGACATACACACGTCCTATTGGTCTTAAATTAGCATTGGTCTTTAATAGCTCTGTTCCTTCTCTGTTAATCACAGTTAATCATATAATTTCTCCTTCCTTATGCAAAGCATATTTTTTCTAAGTTTTTATCCTCCACTGAAGACTCTTATCCATGCTTGTTTCCATATGATTTGTTTCTTCTTGAATGTGAGTGAAAAGAACATCAGATAATCTTGCAGATGAGGTTTTACTTGTACTTTGTATATGAATACTTAATGCACCTTAACACTACATTTCTACATTTACTTTGTAACAGCCATGTCATGTTGGTCATTCGTAATCATCCTGAGTTAATAGCATGCTCTATTTACTCCTCACTTTTTTCCAGTGGATGAATACACAATTTAGATGAGGAATTAGTGTTAGTGTTGTCATACATAAAGTTATTTAACATAGACATTGTTCTCACTGGTGGCTGCTTTGGCAAACAAAGCCAGATAATGTAATTATTATAAAACTCTAAACTTCATGATGCAATATCTCTATTATGCCAAGTGATTTTGCAAGAAACCTGTCCTTAGATAAGTATTTATATAACGTATATTAAATAATTTACAAGATGCAATCTCTTCTGAAGTTTGCTTCATATTACAGACATGCAGAAAGCTATAATTCACAGTAGATACAAATGGCACCAAAACCATATCAGTCAGAATATTCTTTTAGTGCCACAGCTAATCACAGAATCACAGAATGGTCAGGGTTGGAAGGGACCTCTGGAGATCATCTTGTCCAACCCCCCTGCCAGAGCAGGGTCACCTACGGCAGGTTGCAGCGGACGGCGTCCAGGTGGGTTTTGAATGTCTCCAGAGATGGAGACTCCACAACCTCTCTGGGCAGCCTGTGCCAGTGCTCCACTACCCTCAAAGGAAAGAAGTTCCTCCTCATGTTTAGATGGAACTTCCTATGCTCAAATTTGTGCCCATTACCTCTTGTCCTCTCACTGGGCACCACTGAAAAAAGCCTGTTCCCATCCCCCTGGCACCCTTCCTTTAAGTATTTATAAGCATTAATAAGATTCCCCCCTCAGTCTTCTTTTTTCTAGACTAAAAAGACCCAAGTCCCTCAGCCTTTCCTCATAAGAAAGATGCTCCAATCCCCTAATCATCTTTGTAGCCCTTTGCTGGACGCTCTCCAGCAGTTCCCTGTTCTTCTTGAACTGGGGAGCTCAGAACTGGACACAATACTCCGGGCAGAGTAGAGGGGGAGGATGGCCTCCCTCAACAGCACCTCTGATTTTATCTTCATTGTACAGTCAACAGAAAACTTAACCAGCATCTTTGGTGAGCAGAAAAACACAAAAGCTGCTTCATTGGAAAGATTTCTTACTCAGCCCTACAGTCAACTGTTATTTCAGAATATTTCACGACCTTGTTTTCTAAGTCTGCAGAGTTCAGTTGCATGTATTTTCATGGTATCCACATACATTTTCATTTTTATAGAAGTCCACAAAAAGATCAAGTAAGGTTATGTCATTGTTTCTATTCTTTCCTGTCCTCCCACAGGCTAAGCTTCCTGAAATGCAGATAACTCGTCTATCGTTTCAGACTGTTTGAATCTCTTCTCTTCAGAGACAAATTGAGCATATTTAACTTATCAAATATATCACCCAGATCTGTCTGAATACACAGTCGTTGCTGGTCAGACCACAGTGCCTGCACTGTGTTGCCTTCCTGAAAGAAAGACTTAATGTCTGAATTTTTATATTCCGCTCTAAACATTTCTGTGCGATAGCCATCTTACTTCAGCAAGGAGGAGCAGTGCAGGCGCTTAGAACACTGTCACAATGTCTTGTGCCTTTGGCTTGATAAATTCATCCATTTTATTGACCTGATAAGGAAAATAACTTGCATTCAATACAGAGGACCATTTTTGCACAGTTAACAACCTTTTTTGGATAGGATAGCATTTATTTCATGTGAGACCTGGAAGCTCCAAGCCTGTCTGTGAGGGCAGTCTTTTTGCTAAATGCAGTTCCATCACCACCAAAACCTCTGAATAATTGCACCTTGTGAATGATGCTTTTTCTTTAAATTATTTTCAAGAATTATTTTATTTTTTAAAATATATTCATTATTTTTATTCGATAGTTGCTCTTTGCTATTTAATATTTAGCATTTCATATTTAGTTATTGGTATCTTCAGTGTTTGCAGAGACAGGTCAGCACAGCACAAAGTTCTTCTGAAAAAGCACTAGCTTTTAAATAAAAAAGCAGTTGCTTCTGCCTTTTGAGCAACATCAGAAGAAACATCATGTTTGGTCGAGTTTTTGATTTTTTTTATCATTTGGACTTTTTTTTTTTCTTAATTCATTTTGGTTGCTGATAGAACATGTTTGGATCTGTTCTGTAATAATTTCTGAGTGTTCAGGTCAGGTAACTGGAAGGCTCAGAACCTTCACATTAAAAGGCAGAGCTGGGAGGTTGTGTGATTTACTTTCTTTACCTTCTGGCCTCAAGAGGGCTCCCAGCTACCTTCCAGCGTCCCTGGGACTGGGCGAGGAGACAACAGCCTGGCTCAGAGAGAGGATCTTTACACAGGTGCTCAGATGCTTAGGAAACGTTTCCCATGTGTGGAAGACCTAATACCAAACTGCTAAATTGGTGTGTTCTGCTCCGGGAGCATGGTATTGTGGGAATTCACATAAAAGTAAATACTGATATTTCATCCCAGTTTATGGCCCAGAAGGAGATTGGAGAAATTCCTTAAAGCATTTGTTCCATTCATGTGTTTGGATGACTCCAGTGATGTATTTAAAGTGCTACTGTAATAATTGATTCTGTCAGTATATTGAACTGATTATTGATACATTTTCTCAATGGTTGTGTTTGTTTAGTAGGTCAGGAGATTCTTTCCTTTTTAAAGACACAAAAAGAATGGTTCAAGCTAAGCCAGAGCATACGAAACAAGAGAGACTTGGGTACCATTGCCTGTGAAAACGCTGAGCTGAGAAACTGCTCTGAAGCAGGACAGGAAAATTTCCTGGCATGCAGGAGATCAAAAGAACTCTCCTGCAGGTCTAAAAATGAACACTTGCTCCGTGGAGAGTAATTATCTTGGAACAACCAGCTGAGACACAGGACCTTGTGGGACCAGAAGAACTTACAACTAGCTTCATTATCATCAGGAGATCAAAAGATTTTAAGATAGATGAGCATGCCAGCTGCTCTTTCAAGAAATGCTGTCCCTTTGCTACAATAGCTTAATATTTCCATTTTAAGAAGGCTGCTATGTATCTATGTATGATTTGTATCTGAGTCATAAAAAGAAAAACTGCAGGTACCTGAACATAGCCTGACTTTCTGAGAAAGTGCAGTCTCCTCTGAAGTATTGTAGCCCAGGTCCTAGTTGAGTACAAGAAAGACATCAATAAACTGGAGCAAGTTTGGTCAGGGGCTGCAACCCTTGCCCTGTGAGGAGAGGCTGAGGGAGCTGGGCTTGTGGACCCTGGAGTGAGATGGCTCCGGGGGGATCTTAATGCTGTCCTCAACTGTCGAATGGAAGGAAACAGAGAAAAAGGCATTAGCAGACTCTTAGAGGAAGAATGAGAGGTAATGGCACAAGCTGGAAGATGGGAAATTCTGACTCAGTATTAGGGAAAAAAAATCACCATGAGTGTGGTCAAACACTGGAACCAGTTTCCAGAGAGGTTGAGGCATCTCTGTCCTTTCAGATATTCAAAACTCCATTGGATAAATTAATGAACTGCCTGCTATAAGGGAACCTGCTTTGAGCAAGGGGGTTGGACTAGCTGGAGATCCTTCCAACCTATGTAATTCTGGGACTGTAACATGCAGGTTACTATAAAAACAGGGTCGGTCACGTGTGGTGGATTAACCTTGGCCAGCTGACAGACCCCCAGCCCGTTGCTCTCTCTCTCTCCCCCACCTCAAGAGGACAGGAGCAGAAAATAAGATGGAAAAGCTCATGGGCCAGATAAAGGCAGTTTAATATTCACTACTTCCCATTGGCAGGCAGATGTCCAGCCATTCCCTGGGAAGAAAGGGATGCGTAGTGGTTGCTTGGGAAGACAAACACCATAACTACGAATGTACCTGTATCTGCCTCCTTGCCCTCTGCTTTTACTGCTGAGCACAATGTCATTTGGTAATGAATATCCCTTTGGTCAGTTGGGACCAGCTGTGTCCCCTCCCAGCCTCTTGCCCATGCCCAACCTACTGATGGGAGGGGGATTTGGAGAGAAAGACCCGATGCTGTGCAGGCACTGCTCAGCAAAAACCAAAACACTGGTGTGTTATCAACAGTGTTTTAGCCACAAAAGCAAAGCACGGCACCTTACGTGCTACTACGAGGAAAGTTAACTCCATCTCAGTCAGAGACAGTACATCATGGAATGTAATGGGCATGATACCAACCTGTTGCTTGAAAGGGACGTCCACAGGGACACAGGGATGGATCAAGAAGTATGGCTTACCCCGAACTGTGACAATAATGTTTTCCAGATAGTTCTACTTATTTCTATTTCAATAAAATTGATCTGACATTAATGCAGAGTATGAGGCTTATCTAGGATCTACATGCACAAGAAAACGATTAAATACTCTGCTCCCAAAGTGCTAAGCAACAACTCAAATTTAACAGAAAGAACTTGGGTATGCCGACGATAAATTACCTGGGAAAAAAACACCCTTAAAATTAGCTGATTTTCTTCACATTTTAGTATTGATTGGACTGCTTGAGTGGTGCAAATTGAAGGGCAACAAATCCAATTAGTGGAATATGGCACTTCTTTTAGTAAGCAAACATGCTTTGGTGACCAAAGCTCGGTTGCTTTATTTTTCTGCTTCACGGCCTGCTTCACAGCTTTAATGCCTAATCCCAAAATGTGCTGCTGAGTGCATTTTGTGACGATTCAGAAGATCTGCCTACCAACAACTTCTGAATTCTCTATAAAATTATGGGCATTGTTTATCTTAATCAAAGTCAGTTTTCTCAGCTTTAAGGTGCACCTCCCCAGCCCTCTCTGTTGTTATTCTGGCTCCCTGACAGTTTAGTATTCACAGAAGTGTAGCTATGCAGCCGGGAACAGAGGAATGGCTTAAATAGAAAAAAAAGCTGGCGCCTGATCAAGAGAATTGGTTTAAATGGGTTATCTGGCAAGCAGATCACACAGCAGGGGTGTCTCATTATATGTTGGACCTCTCCACTATGTGTCCTGAGGAATGGAGGCAGAAAGTAGAAAAAAACCCCTAAAGTAATATTTTTGAGGGGCATTTTCACTAGCTTACCTGAGGATAGGTGAGCCGATATCTGATGAAGAAGGAACTCTGCCTTCCTGCATACAGATTTATTCTTAATGTACAGGGGATGGACGGGGGGGGACATTATCAATAGTGAGTCTGTGGGTTTTATTAGGTTCTTTGCTAAACAGCGTTACTACGAAAAGAACAGTAACCCTTAAGGAAACATTTAAAGAAAAGGAAAAGACATTGCAAGCTGTAGAACTGAACTCTCTGTATTACAGGGTAGATAGCTGAAATCGGCCAAGATTCTTGTTCTACTACCCAGGTAGGAGACATTTCCCAGATTTCATTCTTCAGATGGGTAAAATCCAGCCAAAGTTTATTCATGACTAGTTCATACTAATTTGTTCTGTTGCCATTTTTCTTTCTACCTTAAATTAGCTCTCCTCTCACCCTCCCATTTATCACCCTGATGATTTCATAGACTGCTTTCTGTTTTTTCTTCCCGAATTAAATGAGCCAAGATTTTTTTTAAGTGTCCTTTCCAATCATAAACTCTCCATTCAGCTCACCATTTCTAGCAGGATTTTTCTCCACACAATCCAATCTGAATTCCTCTCTCTTGAAATTGATGAATGAAATTCTGCACAGTGTATAGGAAGGCTCACGAATGCCTTAAACAATAGTAATGAATGCAAGATCAAAGCAGACCAGCATTGAGAAGCTTTTCAAGGTGCTTAATTTGGGGGACTGAGTAGAAAAATGACTATCTAATCATAGCAGTAGACATTCTTGGCCTTTCTTGAATCAAATATTTTGGATGAACTTGCAGAGTAAAATTTAAAAAAAAAATTCTGTTTTGACACTCGCAATTTCTCAACCAAACTATTTCAGGTGACAAGATTAACATAAGCATCAAAACCCAATCTTTATATCTAGAGTTTCATTTGCGACACTGTTTGGACCAAGGAAGGAAGAAGAAATTGAGGACTGGTAGATGAACATTTTTTATTCTGTCAGGAAATGTTTCCGTATGAGACGGTATTTTCGCGTGCTCTGCATAATGTGAACTAAAGAGAATTCACATGGGATGTGTAGATTGGTGTCAGTCCACAAACATAAATAAATAGTAAATGTAGTATATCTATATGATTATGAATCATTTAAGTGAAACATTCGTTTATTTCTGGATAGGTGTATTTATGGATCTTAGGGCTGTTGCTATCACTTTATTCTGTGTTTCTTTTCAGAGTTTACAGAAACAGACCAACAAAAAAACCCCCCAAACTATTATTTGTTTACTAAAGACTCTTCCATAATCTGCTACTGTTACTTAGGGATTTCATGAAAAGCTCCTGAAAAAACTTAAAAGTTACATAATCCTGAAAAAAATAAGATGCAGAGAAAATAATTTAATATTATGGAATTAAAATACTGAAGGCTAGCAAAAAAAAAAAAAAAAAAAAAAAAGCAACAAACCAACCAAAAAACCCACACACCAGGAAAGTAACAGGTAACATTTTGGAGTAATACTCCAAAAGAGCAACCAAATGATGAACGCCCCCATTTTCTATATTAAGTAGCCAAAGTTACCTGTGCTTACGTTCAAGAAACAGTAAGAGAATGGCATTAAGAATAAATAGTCAATCATAAAAATACTAGGAAATGCACAAGACAGCATTCAATAGAAATCAAATTTATCCTAGGCCTTGTACTTGGAAAAATCACATTGATCTTGTAGAAATAACAAATAAAATAAAAAACCCACCAGAAAGAATTTAATCTCAAATGCTTGAAGTTCTGAAAATGTAAATGACTGAAAACTTCATTGTGAGGGAAATTATGAAACAACGTGAATAAAAAGACCCGTTACCGACTCACTTACTGTAACGTTGCACGATTCAAGGGCCTAGCTGATGCTGTGTCAGCATTTAATTTTTGGTCAGGAGATGAGTTGTGTGAAGCTGCTCTTTATTTGCAGAAGTTCTGGTTAGTCAAATATGATCACTCTGATATGGAAACTTGGTTGTTTTTACCTCGACCTTTCCTCTAGAATTCCTCTTGATATTAATGGAAACTTGGGTGAAAGCTCTAAACACAGAGTAAGCATAATTGCATGCGATTCTCATGTTTTGCCACACCTATTGCTATACCATTACAAAATACCATTGTCCCAAATATATTCCAGCAATTTTCTCTATGCTCTTTCAGCGTTACTTATTCGTGATTTTCAGTATGGCTTGTTATAGTAATATTGACAAGTGGCATATAACCACTCAATCAAGCGTATCACGTCCTTTAATTTGGTCTAATTCAGGCATCAATGAAAGGTGTGAAGCTTTTACATTTGTCTGCTAAAGCTAATGTCCATCACAAAGCAAACTGATTTTCAGTTGCAATACAAATCAAAATTTGATGACATGAAAAAGTGTTGTCAAGCCTGCTAAATTGATAATGAATGAACAAAGCAAAGTGACTGTTGAATACCTACCTGACGTTTTCTTTTTCTCTGGTGTATAATTTCTAGCCATTCAAAGTAATTTTCTAAAAGATGAAACACCCCCGTCATTTTTTGCATGTCTACTTTGTTTAATATTCCAGGCCTACTTTTTGGTCATATTTTGTGTTATGGTACTTCACATAGGCAAAGTAAATGGATTCTTTGGTATAAATGTTTGTGACTTGGCAAATAGCCAAATACTAGAGACAAAATGGAAAGTGGATGTGAAGGAGAGAATGTAGGTCCACCAAACTCTGTGTCCCAAACGTGACTGCAGCTTTTTTTTTTTTTCCCAGAGATATATAGGTGGATTGCACAGAAATGACTGATAACATTTTTGAACGACAAATAAGACAGCATGATGATTAAGTCTATCTCTATAATTACTTTCTTTGAGGAAGCTGTAATTCCCCTAATAACACTGATTAAGAGGCATGCCTGCTTTTGTTGTCTTTATACTGCTAGTGATATAAGTAATCTTAAACAGTTCTACAATAATTACACATAAAGAAAGATGTCTGGTATTGCTTTTTGTTAACGCTTTTCTTTATCTGAAATTCTAGAAAGAATACAAATAGAATAGGGTTAATCAGTTAATCCTTGATATCATATCTCTAACATCTTCAACACATTCATCTTTTGGGCATATTCTTTATGTCTTGATCTATGCCTGGAGATCTACATGTGTTCTAACAGGCTTAAGAGCAAGCTGTTAATTCTACAGAAATATTTGTTTTATAACACTATAAAACAATTAATTGCAACAATGAATCTGCAGTGTCACCAGAGCACTGTGCTTTTATGCAGAAACAAAACTATTAAGCCCATACTATTTAATTAAGGCTACCCTTTCTGTGATATTCTTAGGAAATCTGTACACTGAATCAGTATCTTCATGGCCTTCATGATTATTGGCCATGCTGTGCTATCTATTTGTAAGTGCAACTCCCCATTGATTTCTAGGACAGACAACTTGGGAACAGTGTGCATTGCCTAACAAGTGGTAGGAGCCGTAACAGATTCACCAGTTGCAGAATATCCATCCTACTTTATGTGGTAGGAATAAGACATCAAAATCTAGTAGAGTTACATCAAGATAAAGCATGTATAAAATCTGATCCTGGTCCCTGTATGAATTGTATTTATGGTGTTCATCCCCTTGACATCTATGAATCTAGTTGATTTTCAGATGACAAAACTTCTACCAAATTAGTAGAAGTTACATGATTTACCTGCCATCAAATGTAGATCTATATTCACACGCTGATTAAATTACAACTCAGCTTACATCTTCAGTTCAGGTAGTTCTGTCTCTGAGATTTAGGTAAAGTGCTTTTGACTTCTCTTGAAATATTTTCTTCTCATTTAAAAGATTACTTTAGACATCCTAGACTAAACCACACCAAAACTGGAACAGGGTTTAGCCATCCTCCAACCCTCTTTTGCCTCTATTCTTAGTTGCAATATAACTGAGAAGCACCTGAAATTCCACACATACTTACTGAAAATGTTCTGAAGGATGCCTTTACCCATGATACTCAAAAAGCTGTTTGCTGTTGTATTCTCCTAAGGTGTATGGAAAAGTTGGCTTTCAATACAGCCCAAGACAAGGATCATTTCTCTCAATTCTTGCATAAATAGTCTAAAATCTAAACTTTTAAATGTAGGATGGACAGAGCCATCGTTACCACTTGACTGGAAACAAAGGCAAAAGATGACTTCACCTTGTCTTTGGAAGGGTAGCTGGAGGTGTTTGCTTTGGAGAAAGGATTCTGAATCTGGTTTATAAGTGAATGAAGATACTAGGTTCCTATACTTACACTTGGGAAGATATATGGTAGTTGAGATGCACTTATGATTTCTAGTCACCTGACTGGAAGTGGTCTACCACTCAAAGTGCAAACAACTTTTGGATTCCCCTTTAGGAACTGGACACATACAAGGATATATGTGTGAAGTCTTCCACAAGAGGGCAGGAATTTTCCGCCTCCAGCTCTCTGAGACATCCAACTACCAGCCAACTCTAAGTCAGAAGCTCTGTGGCCCCCCTAGGAAGGTTCATGGCTTGAACCAGTTCAACCCTGTCTGACTTGAATAACCCTGAGCCTTTGGTGGGATCTAGTCTTTAGACTGTATAAAGGTGACATCTTCTTGTCCTGATAGAAGTTTTCTGTAATTCAGGAATAGTAGATATTATGTATGTTTCCTTGTGAAAGTCATGTACACACAGGGCCAGGTCAAGGTAAAAGCAAACCCAACATTACCTGGGCTGCCCTACAGGAGGCAACAAACTGGCTATAGATCCAGTGCCAATATCAAAGCCCTGGGAAGAACAAAATGCTCCCTGGTGCTTATCCCAGGGAGGGCAGTCACTCCAGGGAGACTTAAAGAAGGAACAGTCTTTCCCACAGGAGCAGCGATTGCTCCTTTTTCTCAGGCCACTGTAAACAGAAGTGCTAAGTCCCATCTCCAACCCATTTACCTCTCCATTTTCCTGTGGCAGCAATTGCCTAGTTTTGGGTCAATTTAAACCTCTTCCTATAGTGGCATCGTATTGAGGTTTTTTTCAAATTTCTTTCTAAGGTCTCATGCTGGATTGAAGGCTGACAATCATCTATGAGTAAAAATAAATATAGTTTAGTTTTAACCTAAAATCTGGTCATGATCTCCACGTTTCAGAAGCTCATTCCTGTGGACTAGTTCTCTATTGTGACACCATTTTACCATCTTGAACTGGAAAGAGCAAGAATGATGTCTGCTTGTCAAACCTAAACAGGAGGAAGCTGTTTGTGCTGGTTTTGGTACACTTCCTAACTCTAATGTTAGTAGGGAGAGACCTGCTGGTTTGTTGTGAACTTTGACAATGAGCTTATCTCCATCTATGTTCAAATTGTTTAAACCCAATATCTTTCTTAAGTCCATGGATAAGCGTTCTGTGCATGTTTTTGCATGTAGATTTAATATGTGGACTTTTAATTTCCTTGGTCCCTAATGCAACAATGTGTGAAATAGAATCAACTTAAGTTTTCATTTTAAGTAGATCCTGTAAAATTTATTTAATTCATCAAGACCTCTGAAGTCCTTGGGGAAAGAAAGAAAATAAAAAGTGTTGAAAAAAATTATTGCATTTTTTTTTTAACTGAGTAAAAAAAGTACAAAGCAATATTGTTACTGGAATGGTGGAAGAAAAAAAAATAAAATGTTGGAAAGAAGGCTCTTTAAACAGTTGAAAGCTTGTCAGACAAGATCATCAGTTAGGGTTTTACAAGGGTGGGTTCTTATGGGACTGTAAATACAGAAATCACAGTCTAGATCAGCAGAAAAATATATCCAGCAATAAAACCAACTTGATTAGTGGTGCTTGGGAATTCTGGAGTGAATGCTGCTTCAAACCACTCTTAGGAGATGGAATGGAAACTGATGTGGAAAGAAAGAACAGTAAAATGCTGATGGTATGGTCCCGTGAGCAAAGGGCTGACAGGATACTTTGTAAGCAAAAGCATAGACCCCTGAAAGCAAAATCCTCTCTTGAGTCCAGAAGCATCAGTAGCATAAATTTACCACAACATCTATAGCAGTTAACTAGATGACTAGTGTGACATTATTCACAGAGCCTGAAATATTTCATGCATTCCTATAGATGAGAAATACTTGCCAGCAACACTGAACTTTCCTTTGTTCCACTGCTTTTTAATTAACATTCCTTGAGCCATTTTCCTGGTTCTGATAATATCTGCAATACTCTTTGCACTGCTCTCTATCTGCTTCAAACGAACAAAACTAGTAATTTTTCTCCCACTTCTATTTAAAGCTCTTTTGGTGAGGTCTTTCAGAATTGTATAATTCTAGAACAGGTCTCATCAACAATGATCAGTCTGAGATTTTAAAGACGCTAAACAAAGTAGGCCAAAGTGTGCTCCCAATTTATAGACTGGATAATTAACACAGCATAGTGGAGAGAGATAATTTAAATACTGTTGCATGCTGATGTGAAAGGGAAGAGGCAAACTCCCATACATGGTTACTAATGTTTAATCCTGAAAAGGCAATAAACTGTCCTGTGCCATCTTCTGACACTGTATTTGTTTGCATTCCTTGACAAAGATCCCAGTGAAGCAGGCAGTGATGGACGGAGATGAGAATTGTGGGTTGGATTACAAACTGTTTCATGGAGGGTTGGTGACTGAAACAATATCGAGCTGAAGTGGTGGACGCTAATCCTCTCAGTAGTCTGTCTTCCCTGAAAGTCCAGGCCTGTGACTTAGCTGACGTGGGCCATGGTGACAAATCTCTGGCTAAATCGCATTAATTTCTTTGTAAGGCAAATAGTTTGTCTGGGAGGTGGGGAAAGGGGAAGTTAGCACCTCCCCTGTCCTGTTTTATAAAGTCAGGGAAGGGCTGCAGTTGTTTCTTGGTCCAGCAGCTTGGATGAGCCTGACAGCTATGACAATCTTTGCAAAAGAGGGTGAAGGGTATTGAGGAGAAGTCGGCTAACATCAAGAAGGAGGAGATTAGTTCCTATAGCTGAAAGATCACCTCAGTCACAGGTACTGAGGATCTTTACATCTCTATCCAACCTCAACTGTCTTTTTTCTGTGCTGAAATTAGAAGATACTCTTCATTGGTATGGCGATCACCCTCTTTTTGGACAGAGAGATTCAAAAGCATTGAAAACATTCCTAATGTGAGAACTCTGTGGCATTCGGCAGTGATTAGCGCAGGCCCTTTCTCTAGGCTAGGCAGTGGCATAGGAGAAGATGGGAACTATAGTTTCAAATATGACTGCCGATTGCTCAGTCATACCCACTGCAGTTGACCTTTAAGAACATCAGTTAATTAGGGACCAAAAAGCAATATGTTTCCTTTAAAATTCTCTGTGCCTGATTATTATTATTACCCCAGATTGAACGTTTCTCTCCCTCTGCAGCTGGAATTTTAATGGGATGCTCTGTTCCTGTAACAGCTGCTAAGAAGCTTTGCTCTTCCCCTAACAGCTCTATTACTTCTACAAAACACCAAATGCAGTTAAATCTTGTTGTCTCTGCATACTTATTTTTCATCTCACTTCAGTTCATTTAGCTTCTTAAGAAATGGAAGTAGCCTTAATGTGGTTTAAAAGTGTTGGTGGCTTTCTCAGATTGACAAGCATTGGCATACTGGCATGGTGAAGCTTTGTTTGTAGATGGCTCCTAAATGCAGTGAAGACATGCCAACATTCATTCCTCGGCATGTTGAGGCTTGCTCGATTTGTGTAACGAAAGCAAGTTGCCTTGTACATGTATTTTGCGATACTGTAGGGAAAGCTGGATTTAACAGATGAGGAAGATGACCTATTGATGTTTCACCACCGTAAGCTGTAAATGCCTTTCAGAGGCACCACCTGCACATTTCCTCACGTTGAGCATTATCTCCCCTTGCCCAAAACAGAAGAGTTTCTCCTCTTGGAAGGCCAGCAACATGTACTTTCCAGGCATCCCCTGCTCACATTCAAATTCTGGGATCTGGTCCAGGGATTCATGGTGCGATTTGGAGCCTGGCCAGCACACACATTGTGCTGCGCATTTCCTTATCTGAAGAGGCAGCTAGCAAATGCTGTTATAAGAACAAGCCCCTTTTTTCTCCATTCATTTGATTTTTCGAGTTGCACTGCTCCTGTGTCTCTAAAGCTGATTGGAATGCCTGAGAAAGGACTGTGAATAAGCCAATCAGCAAGCTGTGCCCTAAATATTGACTTTGGCTGCTAATAGGAATACTTAGATACAAGAGCAAGTGCTCTTATTGGCTTCCAAAGGACAGGATTAGTACATTTACTAGTAAGATGGGGCTGACAATCTGCTTCACAGAGAAAATACATGTGGGCTGACCTTATGTGTGCTGCCCCCCTGGGAAAACAAATAATCAAGGCCAATGACATTAAAACCATGATCAATATAGATATTCACTTACTGTTTACCAGTAACTAATACTCCATATATGCTCAAAAAAAATGGCCTGCATGTAGTCTGTGATATCTGATTGGAAATGGTAGATTAGCACTTCGTTTGCTGGTAGTTTAAGAACGGTACAGCTTAATGGCTGTTCTGTAGACTCTAAGGGCAAAATATCTTAAAATGAAAACATAATTCATCCATCATCAACTATGACTTACTGATCTTCTTTTACAACAAAAAACTGTTGCACTATCTATTTATTTTCTCTCTCCTTCTATATTTTAATACCTAATAATTTTCCATCTCCTAATAATTTTCCATTTCCTTATTATTTGGTTTATGCAGCCTGTCTTTGTTTTAGAGAAGACTTTAGGGCTCAGTAGCTCAAAAGTGACAAGTTATTTTGCCTGCCTTGTATTGTTTATTTAACCAGAGGTAACTTAAAAATGGTTTTCAAGAATAAGTAAATAATTTCCCATGAAATCAAGGTCCTTTGACCACCTAAAGTTTGAACAGCCACATCAGAACATTCTCAAAATCTCTAATCATTTTTGAGAAAATCATATTCCTTTCTTGACTTTCTCATGTTTTTCCTTTTTCATTTCCTATTGCATCTCTCTGGTCTCCTCCCTTTCTTCATTGTATTTCTTCTTGCCATGTCTTACAGGATTCCTCTCTAATTCTTATATCTTTCTTTGCACAGTATTTATTTACATACTATTAGGAAGGCTGCATATGATTTCTCAGACATCTGATTTAATGATCTCAAAACTGTGCTGGCAAGAGTAATGCTATTTTGAAAAGGTTAATGATGGAGTATCACCGCCATCTATGCTGGTGAAGCCTGAACCCACCCCAGGTTAACTGCAGGTAATCGCAGGTACCCCAGTCCCTGGGAGAAACAGGGTCTGGCCAGGAACTTAGAACAAGGATACTCATAGCAGTGCTTATTCTACCCCGTTCAAGAAATGAGGCATAGATGAAAGGAGATAGATATGTAGAATGAGTAAGCAATACCCCTGTGGTTGATAGTAATCCTGCATTTTGTTCAGCCCTAAAGTGGTCAGGCAGTTGGACAAAATGACCATTGCAGGTCCTTTCCAATTGAAAATTACTCCTATTCTATTCTATTCTATTCTATTCTATTCTATTCTATTCTATTCTATTCTATTCTATTCTATTCTATTCTATACTGTACTATACTGTACTATACTGTACTATGCAGAGCTTTGAGGTCAGCTGGTTGCTCAGGCCAAAGCACTCTTCAGTAGTTTTGTAAGAGTAACTCCTGTAGAAGGTGGACCTGTAATCCCAGTAGTTAAACAAGAGGATCAGATCTTGCTATCTGTGCAGCAAAGCCATCCAATGGGGAAATGGAGCTGTGCTCCTTCCTTCTCAAGCTGCCTCACACCAACCCTTAGAAGCGCAGCTCAGAGTGAAAACATGTTATCAGGACAAAATGAAGTAAGCAGCGGTACACATCGAACACCCTGCCAATCAAACATGAATGTCAGAATACCATACTGTGTCTTCTTCCAGCTTCCTAAGCACCTGTTCTGTTTATGGTACTCACCTTTAAAATTCAAGCACGCACGTGAGCCCCCTGCAAGGAGTCCACTTTGTGTGAAGACTGTAGACTGATAAGAGTAGCCAGTGACTATTGGTGATGCAGATGTTTTTGTAGATCTTGACGTGCATTGCTGTGGCAAAGGTAAGTGAGACATACTTGCGTAAAATTAAAGCATAGGGCTTTTCTGAAATTTCAGTTACACACAATAAACTGGGAATCCTCAGATCTTGTAGTAACTGCAGCACTAGGCTGCAAGAAATAGTGAAAGTACTGTATGCTTGAAAAACAGGCTATGAAACTAATAATTTTAATGGCACATTTAATCATTTCTATACCGGATGTAAATGTGGTATCAGTAACATGTTTTGATATTTAACTATGTGCTTACCGGGATGAAAAGCAAATCAGAGAAAAAAATTTCATCTCTGATGGAAAGACTGTATTTTTCTAAAACTGGTTCAGGTAACTGAGCACACAGTAAGGATTATCTGGCTGGATACTGAAGAATCAACTGTGTAGTTCTGTGAAAACAGAAATTTGTTGAGAATTAATTAGGTAAACGGGAGTTAAAACCTTATTATACATAAAAAGACAAAATCCTTATTTGAATGCAAATACATTTTTCCTGTGCAAGTAATGTATGAGGATATGATTTTGTATCCTTTGAATACATCAGAGACAGATTACTTTCTGGATATGTCATACATAAAGAATAAAAGAACCTAAAAAAGTCTGAAAGAGAAACCAGGCAATGTAAGAACAGAGTCTCAAGTTAACCGGGCCAGTTGACAGATTCTGACTGAAGCCAAAATTTGACACTTCAAAACTTTAGCAGTTAAACCTCTTCTAATGACACCAGTTTACCTGAACAGGGGATGAAGGTGGGGTGCAGGGGGTAAAGGCAGAAAGGGCAGTTGAGAAATAAGTGCTTTGGACAGTTGCAATGCTGTGACACAGCAACATCTACCCTCAGCTCCTTATGAGAACATTTTCCCGAATAGGGCCCACAGAAAAAATGACTGTGGATCTCTTCCAAACTCTGCTTTGAAAAGATATTCAACCTGTATGTCCGAAAGGTGGCACCTATGTCACCCCTACATCTATGAATCTCAGAAGGATTTCTTCTTGTTGTGGAGATACACACTCCAGGTGTGGCCTCAGCAGTGCTGAGTAGAGGGGAAGATCCACTCCCTTGACCTGCTGGCAATGCTTTGCCTTGTGCAGCTCTGGAGACCATTTGCCTTCTTTGCTGCGAGGTTCCACTGGTGACTCATGTTCAACTTGGTGTCCACCAGGTCCTTTTCTGCCAAACTGCTTTTCAGCTGGGTGGCCTCCAGCATACTGGTGTCTGGCATTATTCCTCCCCAGGTGCAGCATTTTGCACTTCCCCTTCATGAGGCTCCTGTCAGCCCATTTCTCCAGCCTGTCAAGGTCCCTCTGGATAGCAGCATGACCCTCTGGCATATCAGCCACTCCTCCCAGTTTCGTGCCATCTGCAAACTTGCTGAGAGTATACTCTGCCCGATCATCCAGATCACTAATGAAGATGTTAAACAAGACTGGACCCAGTATCGACCCCTGGGGTAGACTGGCAGATATTGGCTTCCAACTAGACTTTATGCCAGTGGTCACTACTCTCAGGCCCCAGCCACTCAACCAGTTTTCAATCCATCTCTCTGTCTGTTTATTCAGCCCATACATCAACAGCTTGTCTATGATGATCTTATGTGAGACAGTGTCAAAGGCCTTACTGAAGTCCAGGTCAACAGTATCCACTGCTGTTCCCTTATCTACCAGGCCAGTCATTTCATTGCAGAAGTTTATCAAGTTGGTCAAGCATGACTCTCTTGGTGAAGCCATGCTGACTACTCATGGTGATTTCTATTTCTGACTATGGAGGTATTGTGTGTGTTATAAGTGGGGAACAAATCAAGTTGCTATAGGTTTGGTGATTAGATTTCAGTTTTGAGAAGGTAACTTACAGAGACGATGAACAGAAGTTCTGGAGGCCCTGTCCTCAGTTGGCTGTGATATCCCTGGTTCCTGGTCTTCCAGAAGGACAGTGCACAAAGTTTGTAAACAGAAGACAAAATTCTCTACTGACCAATAATGAGGCAATATTGCCCCAGTGATGCCATCAACTCCAGTGATGCTACTGCAATCATCCCCAAAGTACATCACAACTTCTTTAATTAAAGAAAATGTAAGAGCTCTTCCATGTGAAAAGTTAAATAGAAATCCACAAAAACAAACCCCAAATACTTTAATAAGGACATGCAGTTAAAAACGTGTTTTTCTGTTCATTTCCTTAAGTGTTTGAAGTTTCCATTAAGATTTTCCAAAACAATGACACTACAACATGCAACAGATGACAAGCTGTAATTTCCCTGGTGATATACAGAATAAATTATCATCAGAAGACAGGTTTGTTAAGGAAAAACCTTTTCAAACTTTGGTACAGCCAAAGCAACTGGATGGCTTAAGAACTAAAGCTTCAGCTTAAAGATCAAACTCATCACAGGATCACAGAATGGCAGGGGTTGTGAGGGACTTCTGGAGACCATCTATTCCAACCCATCTGCTAAACCAGGTTCACCTAGAGCAGGTTGCATAGGATCACGTCTAGGCAGGTTTTGAATATCTCCAGAGAAGGAGAGTCTGCAGCCTCTCTGGGCAGCCTGTTCCAGTGCTCTGTCACCCTCAAAGTAAAGAAGTTTTTCCTCATGTTGAGATGGAATTTCCTGTGTTACAGTTTGTGCCCGTTGCCCCTTGTCCTGTCGCTGGGCACCACTGAAAAGATCCTGGCCCTGTCCTCTTGACACTCACCTTTTAGATATTGATAAGCATTGATGAGATCCCCTCTCAGTCTTCTCCTCTCCAGGCTAAATAGACCCAGGTGTCTTGGTCTTTCCTTATAAGAGAGGTGCTCCAGCCCCTCGATTATCTTCATAGCCCTCCCATGTAAGCCCTTATATCTGTGTAAACACGAAGCAGAAGAATGAAGAGACTTTCCTCCATCCATGGTGCCACATTTAAGCTTAAAAGGACAACATGATTCCCTGTAGTTCAAAACGAACACTGAAGACCCCACTTACCCCCTGCCTCTGTCTACTCCATGGAATTTGTCATGACGAAAAGCAATTTCAGTACAGAACAGTATAGTTGTCTCGTGTGTTTCTAGGGCATAACAGCTCAGTGGAAATCTCTGCTTTGGATACAGCAACATTCTCAAAGGCGAAAAAATATTACTATGAAGTTAAAATGATGTAAACATAGTGTATCCTTTCTCATACTTGTGTAAGTATGCGACAACACCTTAAATGCTGGAACAACAGTGTAATTTACCCATGGTTAGCACATTGGGGACTTTCTGGTTGTGCATTGGATAAAAAGAGCATTGATAGTTGCATTGAGCATTACTTGAAAAGAAAGTTAGTGAATTCTCTCTCTAACTTCCCAGAGCACAGGAGAGCCAGGGAGTGGAAGTTCCCCAGATTTCTCTGTTTCATGAGTGGTTCCAATAATTAGCAGAGCGCTCAAAGCCGGGACTTTGGACTAGCTGCATAACTACTTTGATACCATGCAGTTGGCACATAAAAAAATGTAAAACCAAAGAAATCTAAAATATGCAAATCTGATTGTTTTTTCTGAACTCATGGCAGACCTTGGCAGAAAATGCAGATCTTACTTACCAGCAGTTCCTATTTCTCCCAATAAACCCTGTTACATATCTTCCTCAAAACAATTGACACTTACTATTTTGGAGAAACAGTAAATAAACCCCATAGTCTTTCATTTATTCAGTGCTGCTGAAAGGTTCTTTCCAGATGAAAGCATGAAACATAGCTCTACCACCATTTCCTTCAGCAGAGAATAACAGAAAACAATATTTTTGTTTTGCTAGCAATATTTTTTCTACTTTGGCATAAATAGAATATATATAACTTGCTACATGGAATGACATGGAATTAAGAAGAAAAGAAGAAAAGAAGAAAAAAGAAAAAGTCAATGTTAAAATGTTGCTGTTTCAGAGCTCTGTTTCAAACTATTTGAAATGAGCATTATTTACTCTGGGATTTTTCTGAGATTTTATTTTAAATTGATGAAAATGGTTTAAAATAGCAATGATACTGCTATTCTATTGAAGATCCAGTTTTTGATAAACACCAAAATACAAGATTATTTTTTTTTTTTAGGATTGTAAAGTAACATTTAGAAAAAAACAAGCAAGAGCACAAATCTTAGTAAGATGTTTCAATATTTCCTGGACAGCTATGTAGCTTTAAGGTAAAATTCTCTCAAAATCCCATGCAATTCACAAAGGTGCTGTTTCCCATGAATGCATACTTGAAAACAGTAGAAAGAGAGTCACATACGTCTGCAAAAACTGCAGAGCTGAAGAAAAGCACTTCCTTTTCCTCTGGATACAAGAATTTGAGGTGAGCAAGGAAGTTCCCACCAGGGAGGAACATTATTGTACGGACAGTAGATGCATCGGATGTGGTGTATTCCCACTGCCAGTGACACTGCCTCTTGCCTGCAGAGGGACTGCCTTTCCAGGCAATGCAGCATGGAGGTGTGATCTCACTCCATGTCATTTAAGGCGGTTGGATTTGCTGTGCCCATGTAAATCACCAGCAGAATTGCAGGGTCAAACAAGCGGTGTATGCGGGAGGCCTGTGCTTTAACGTAGTACTCTAAGATCCATTTGAACACATGCGCATCAGCACTTTTTTGTTATTCTCCCTCATGTCAAACATGCCTTCAGCTGGAGGAGTATTCCCAACAAATTAACAGACAAGAAAATAACATCCTTGCTGAAATGAAGTGTGGATACAGCAGGCACATCCCTCAGATCAACCTTTGTGTCTAAATCTGGGTTGTAAGCCTGAGGTACGAGTCCAGCTTGAGCAAGTACAAAAGGAAACGAAACAAGCTTTAAGAAAGAAACTCTTAACTGTTTTTGTAAGAGCCTAAAGAAGAACGTATTGGCAGCTAAGACCCAGTGCTTCACCTGATTCTGGTTTACTGCATATTCAAAACACCTCAAGACTGTTCTAGGGACAACTTTGGCTCAGCTTGAAGAATGTGCCTCTACTGGGTAACATGTGGCATCAAAAAATAGTCTCAGTACTTCCTTGCAAATTCTCTGGAGAGCAGAGAGGCAAAGCAATCCCTGAGACTTCTAGATGATGTTTTTCCCTCCTACAAGGAAGAGAGTCTCCAAACTGCAAGTGTTTCCTTTGAACCTGCTGCTTTTTTACTTTTTCTTTTACTTTGCTGCTCTCTTACAATTTTCTTGGGGAGAAGCAAATTGTATTTCCCAGGGAAAATCAAGGCAGCATTAACAACTCAGCTTTCATAAAAGCAGCAGATGGATAGTGCAACAGTCTATATACTTTCCACTGAAAGTACGTGTCCACCTGTGTGGTCAGGTTTTCTAGAAATAACATAAACTTTTTCTGGTACAGCAAGACGCTCTATTAGGCAACCGGCTTCGGATCTCAGGTCTTTTCTCTGTCCAGAAAGAGAGTCAAATACAAATACCGAAAGTCATAGATGCCTGAGATGGAGGATACAAGTGTGTTAGTAAACTGAATAGCATCTTTGGAACTGGTGCCCATAGCATTTATGACCATATGCATTGTCAACTCTATTAAATTGTTTTTACCCTTGAAACTATTTTTAACCTCCAGAATATAGTCAGTGTATTACCTGCCTTTTGGAAATAGTGTCTGGTCCTGTCAACTACAGAACAGTTCTCAAGGGTTACTTGGAACAGTGCTGGTCAGCCTGGGCTAGAGCATGCCAGGATCTATCTGGACAGTCCAGCAGTGATATACAAATAATTATACTCCACTGGCTGAGCACGTTCCCTGGCATCGTTCATTTTATCAGGACAGACATAGCTTGGGAGTCTAACCTGAAATAAAGAAATAAATTTTAAGATAAACTGAAAGTTTTGATAATGGAGTTGTATATCTCATAACAAGCCCTTATTCTGGATGGGTGGTTAGCTTGGAGGAGATAAATGCAAGTCCTGTAAAGGCGTGATTTCTGAAACAGAATTCAGTGTTAATGAAATGAAGAAGGAATCCCACATTCCTATATATAATCCTATTGCTTCACTCCCTCCCCCCCCCCCCCAAAAAAAAAAAAAAAAGCCCAGGACTTTTAGAGATTTTGATATTTTGAAGTTTTTTCTATTGTGGAGGCAAACAGTAAAAATTTACTTAAAAAAACACCCTAAGACAATTTTGCCTACTGCTCTTGAGAAATGTGACATCTTGCCATTTAGAATGTGAAACTCTTGATTTCTTTACGTTACGCAATGTTTCTCTGTTAATTCACCCAAATGCTTCCTTCTGTTGTGGCTAATATAAGCTCCAACAATCTATAAAGCAAATAGCTGAAGGTCAGATGCTAAAACATTTATCATAATTAAAATCTGCACACTCTTGGATTTTCTTTTTGAAATATAACCTGTGTTCCTAGATTATCTGTTGTTTCTGTTGTTGTTGCTTTCTCTTTCATTATCTGTTAGCTGAAGTCATTATCTGTAATTTAAAAGCAATTAATTTTTATTAAAGTATAATTACGGAAATAATTTTCTTCTTTCTAATGCAATCTTTGTTAAACTAAACCCAATAAAGAAATACGTACAACATAAACAAACTAATGAAGAGTAATATTTGTTTTACCAAATATGATAGCATCCGAACACAAGAACAGAGACACTTGCTGCCATCACTAAGTTGGATACCTGAACCCCTGCTGATAAAGAAAATCATCTCACTTTCTATTTGCTTTCTTACTTAAAAAAATAACAAAATCCCTTCTTTGATCTTGGGATGCTTCCCTGCTGAGCTGGGATTGATCTTTAAGAAGCACCTATTTTAACTCTTTGCCACCTTGTGCCTATGCATGTGCTGAAGAAAGGGACTGGGCAGGTCATTTATTGTACTTGGATAGATATCTCTGGGCAGACTTAGGTTGGCGGTTGTGTTTTCAGGATCAAAGCAAACCAACACAAAAGCTTACTCTTTCTCTACCTCCTTCTGCATTTCTTGCATTGTTATACCACTTGATGATCACAGTTTCCAGAACAGGAACACACTGCTGGAAAAGGATCTCTCATGTCACAGAATCCGGTTCCTGCTATTGTAGTTGACCACATCATAGAATATCCTTCACAAATTTAACAATCTCTGTTCTCAAACTACTTGACTATCCCCGTGACTTGCATTAGAACTGAATTCTTCTGATTGATAGTCTAAATTTCCTTTGATTTTCTGCCCTGCATTGACTCATGGCTGGTTTATACCTAATTGCTTTTGTGCCAGCTAAGGTTTTTAACTTCAGTAGATCTTCCCTCTCCTTATTGTTTTCCTTTTCTGAGCTGCCATCTTCAGCTAAAATGTCAAATTGTTTTCAGTGAGGTTTTCAAGACTTGGTTAAATAATGCCATGGCAGAAAAAAGATAGTTAGTCCTTTGAGGAGGAGGTTGGACTAGGTGAAATCCAGAGGTTCAATTTCAGTCCACATTTTTGTGATTTTTGCCTAAGAAAAAAGGTTACATTTATGTCACGTTTGGGCATATGTTAATTTCTATATCTCACCTGCTAAAATTAAATGAAAGGCTGCATCTACACTGGGGAAAAGAATAAATTTCTTTTAGGCTTAGCTGCTATAGATGAATTGTACAAGTCCTTTATTTGACCTCTTACTAATCAATACAGGGTACAGAAGCTAACAATAGCGCTACATTAAATAAAGTTTCTCCTTTAAGCATCTGTGAAAACCAGACCGATGTCTTGATTTCAAATATGTCATGAAAAAAATCGCAAACCTGTTATTCCTGGATAAAAATAAGAGAAAAGAGAATCCTTTATTTTGAGATTTCAGTATATTTTAGCAATTTAACTAGTTGAAACTGTAGGCCAACACCAAACTCTTGCTGTAAAGGTCGTTCGCTTGAAAAATAATTAAAAGCCAGGGAAACACTTGTACCAAGTATCCTCCTTCATACTGAGTGAAGGAAAGCATGACACAGCTGGGCCACCTGGGCTGGAGGGAATTTGAAGGTCGGTGCATTCCTGCACTTACAAATGCCACTGGTGACATGCATGCCTACTACTAAAATTTACCTTCATAAACGTTGGTGAAAAATAAACATGTCTTGCCCAAGCAGGTTCATTTGGACACCCAGGTCTCTGTATTATTCAGAAAGTTTTCATCATTACATAGGTCTTTCCCAAAATACAAGCAGGAAAGAAGAATATGTAATTGTTCCTCAGAACTTTCCTTTTCAGGATTTTTTGAAGAATTGTGTCTAAAGATTATAAATAAGTTATTAACAAATGTTAAATTTATGATTAAAGCTTAATTGTACCCTGGGTTTATAGAGTAATTTAAGAAACAGTTTGGAATTGTACTTGGAGCAGATGTGCAACTGATTTTGCATGCTAGTAAATTTTTAGTAGCATGCTACAGTTCAGAAGGGGTTGGAAGGTGGGATTATTTAATTTTCCTCCAGGAAACTTACTTTTCTCAGAACCACAGGCACAATCCTGTCCGCTGAATCCTACCAAGTCCATTGAGTAGGAGTTGCCATGGTTGACACTGCTTGGCTCCTTCATTTTGAAGTTAATAGGGGTATGATTAAGAGTTGTCATTAATTCTGTAGACCTGCTGCAGTGTAAGGTTTCCCTTGACCTTTTTGTCCACTATTTCTACTCATCTGCATTGTTTCTGTAGTCCTCGTTCACATCATCATCTTTGATTTGGTGCTTTTTTTACTGAATGACCTTTAACATGGCTCAGAATAGTCTGGGTAAAGTGGCAAAGAAACAGCAATTTCTGAAACATCAAAGCGTATTCCATGCTTCTCCAATGTAAATTCAGCAAAATCTTTGTCATAATGCAATCCTCCTATTTTATAAATAGGTTCCTTTGAATCCTTTGTTATCTTTTAACATGCTTGCAGAATTCCTTCTTATCCAAGTAACTGTTTTCATCCAGATATAATTTGCTTTCCATCTCGTGCTTGCTTTTATTAGAATATTGTAGCTGAATTTTGCTCCTCAGGCAATATGCTTAAAGTCTGCAGGATCACGCTTATGGATTTTTTAAAAATAGGTCTCTGTATTTTACTTTCTATTGTTATTTAGAGCGTTTGTGAAACCCCTGCAAATCTTGTGTAAGATTGAGAAGTTTGTATTTACTGTTATGAAGGATAAAACTAGGATTTGGAGGGAAATGTAAACAAAACCTGAGTGGTGTTCTTAGGACAATTATAAACCTTGGTCTTGGAAAGCGTGTGAAACTACTCACATGCTTGACATTAAATGTACAGGTAGTTCTTTGCAAAGCCAGGGCTGAAACGCGTAATTTGCCACAATAGAAAACAACAAAATTATAAGAACGCTACAGATGGATCAGGTAATAATGGTATAAAAAATAATAATAAAAGTGACGAATATCATCCATAACAAGAATTCTTGTATCCGAAATCAAATATATCAAAGTGTCCTAAGGCTTTTGTATTAATCTATGTATGAAGATGTTCTTACATATTTCCGTATTAAAAAGTTGTGTTTGCCTGGCCAAACACATTCATCAGTCATCACTTTCTTTTTTAAGGAATGGCTGCTGCTTTGGAGAACTGCAAGCTCCCACCCTTTTATATAAGTTAAGCACATTATATATTATAAGTTTCGTTTTTCAGGGCCTTGCTAACAATGTACTGTGTCTCCCAAAAGACACTGTTTCACTTTCCTTTGCAAAACGTAGGGACAGGCATTCCAAACACCTCCCAAAAGAGTAAACGCTATTGCAATAGTACATGAAATTAGCAACGTCACTATTGTTTGTGAAGGAAACAAAGATCCAGCAGCATTCAGATTTAAACAGGCTCTTGTTATCAAATGCAAATCAACCCCAAACATGGTAATCGTGTTTTAAATAGTAAACAACAGGAGGCAAGAGGACTCATGTGGAGCCCTGGAAAAGGAAGCTTTCTGGGTGATTTTGTCTATTGTTTTGTGTATCTAATAACTTCAGGAAATAGCGTACAGCAACACCATATTTGCAGTTTCTGTGCACTGCTTTCTTTAATGTCAGTAGAAGGTATATAATCTGGGCGCACAATATGTTTCAGCGGAGTAACTCCCAGTGGCCCTGAAGATAGCTGGAATGCTGCTGTTTTAGTCTCAAGGGGAATCAGGATCTAGACCAAGGCACTTGAACAAAAATAATAACACACCTCCCAAACTGATCTATATGCATTTACATATTCTGCATTTTATGAAGGTCACGGGTGTTTGGTTATGAAAGGAACTGCAAAGTTGTCAACATACAGGTCTCCGACGACTTTGCAATTATAATTTCTTCTGTGTTAAGTCACCACTAAATTCAAATATACTAACCTTTTTTAAAGCGAGCACACTAAGCTTTAATCCCACAATGTCCAGAGCACACAGTCTCTACTGTTGATGGAGAAGGACTTCTCCAGAGGCTGTAGTTCTGTCCCAACAGGGTCCTGCACTTCAGGGGTGACTGGTAGCAGAAGGTGGTGGGTGGTAAGCTTAGTTTAACTGTACGCTGGTTACCTGGATAAAGCAAAAGAATTTTAAAATCCGTCTGCTTCACTGAATAGTGATGGAGAGTGTAGATCAGATACGTGCCAGTATGATTTATTTGATTTCAATATCATTTCTTTGGATCTACGCAAGCTTTAGTCACAAACAAGCTCCTTCTTTTTGGAATGATCTGATATTATTAATTTAACTTCATGTCCTGACTGCAGGGTCAAGAAAATCCAATATTCATTCAATGCACTTTATCACTGGATTGTATGTGATGTGAAGAGTCCCACGCAAAGTGAACGAGCTAGGAAGAAATGGCTTAGCAAAGTGGGCTTAAGTAGTGCCTGAACCACTTATTAGTGGATTTGACCTCATTAACCTTTCTAAGCAGAAATGTTTTAATCTTTATTCATAAGTGAAGGATTAAGAGACAGAAAAAGCAAATGTTTTCATCAAATTTAGGCAGTAATCTTTGGCAGAAGACTGGAACCCCAACTTTCGAAGGCTTAGTTCTGTGCCAATTTTACTTGTAAGTGTAGTAGTTGTTGCTAGAATGAGACAGATCTCATGGACTTCAACATTTTGTCAGAATGAACTACCCATCCTAGAAAGTCTGTGGTATAACTTAGTTGTTGGACATCAACATTCTTTTCTTCCCTGCATACAGGCTTAAATTAGACGTCTCTGCTGCTATTTTTTTCCATTCTCTCTGCTCTCTGCTTATATACACTCTTTTAGCTTATATTTCATTCTGCCCGGTCTCTGCTCCAATTTCACCCTATTTTTCATTATTAATTTTACTCTTCATCATCCTATCTGTTCCCACGGGTGAAATGAATGAATACATAAAGTAAAAGCTCCATAGCACTCAATTCTGAACCAATAACATCTCAGTGACTTTCGAATTATCACAGGCAAAATGAAGACACCTGTCCTTAGTTGTAATTCATTATTCTCCCAGGCATTTGGAGCAAGATATTAAATGAGAGCATTTCAATGAATCAACCTGCTTCCCTTTTGTATATGGTGAATCACTCCCAGAATAAGAAGGAAGGACTAATACCAGTCACTAATCAACTATCAGCTCATTGATGCTTTCATTGATGTGAATTAGTATAATAAATCTGAAAACCAGCAGTCACTCAGTTTGAAGTAAAAGTCAATACCATTGCTTAGTGCGAAACAGAAGCTGCAGAAAGCAGTACGTGACGGTATTTAACAGTACAAAAATGTGTTGCATAGCATTTTGTCTATTACACATCATGTATTTTCTCACCTTATGCTGATGATAAATTGTCCATTAGAACCTTTCCCTTAATACAGGTATATAGAGAGTAATTCCCTTACATATTTGCTGGAGAGTCTGAACTTACTGGTAAACTTACTTCAGACCTTCAGGTAGGTAGGTAAGAGTACACAACAGGTCTCAGTGTAGACTTCTGACTCATTCCAGGTCTATATTCTAGTATTCTCCAAAGGCCATACCGTGCATCATATACTCCAGAAATTGAAATTTCTATGTCTCTCAGTGAAGTACTGTGGAGGCACAGAGCTGCTTAGTTTTTCAGAGTAGTCAAGATCAAGCTGCTTAGATGATCTTATCAGCTTCCAGGCAAAGAAATAAGTCTCCTGTGAGAGTATTAATGATATTTGCAGATGAAGGGTAAAAAAGGACCAGAACTTGTGGTGAATTTTCCTTCATAGAAATATGGATTCATTAAAAAAGAAATCTGAAGTAGATTTCTGAAAGAGTGTACATATTTTAATACTAGCATTTGTAGTTATATTAATACATTATGCATTATACATACTCTGAGCATATTCAAATTTTGTATCTGTAGGTAGTTAGTATACATAATAGCCATTGGCAGTTCGACTAGATGATCGTTGTAGGTCCCTTCCAACTGAAATAGTCCTATTCTATTCTATTCTATTCTATTCTATTCTATTCTATTCTATTCTATTCTATTCTATTCTATTCTATGCTATTCCAAGACCTTCGGGATGCAAACACTGTGATCCATTTGAGGGCTGTACATCCCACCTGTGAGGGCAGAATCACACCCTGAGGTCCTGTAAACCATAGGAAATGAGAATATGGCACATCTTGTTCTAATGGACTGTAGCTGTGTGATTAAGAAACTCTGCTGAGAACGCTGAGCCTGCCAGGGACAGGTTTGTGCTCATGGGCTAAGTTTTATACTCATAAAGTGCTGGCTGCTCCTCTGCAATTGGCAGAGGTCTGTCAGCATTTCTATGACAAAGAGGGATTCTGGTATTAGGCTTAAGCAGCTTTTGGCTTTTGAATGCTTCCTGACTGAGAAAGGTAAAAAAAAAAAAAACAACCCACAAACGAAAGGAAGCGCAATTCCAATAATGTGTATATTAACTCACATGATACTGCTGTCATTTCCTCCCTGGAAAATGTCGAACACACAACCACGCTTCTATGGTTTCTGAGTTTTGTGTTGAAATTGTGTTAAACGATGTTTTTCGAGCTTACTGATACTAGCAGTATGTGGTGTTCTGCTGTCCTCTTCACATTGATCTTTTCTAATAGCATGAACAGGTCTAGATGGCATGGACACGTAAACATCAGGGACTACATAAGGACAAGCTAAATCAATGCTTCCATTTTGCTTGTACAAGCGCCAGTAATGTCAGGGTATGGCAAGGAAGACACTTAATAAACATAAGCATAAACATACATAAACATAAATATAAGCATAAACATAAACATAAGCATAAACATAAACAATGGCCGTAATAAGGCAGAAGCAATATCATACGTCTCCCCAATATTTAGTTAAACGTAACATAAGAGTAATGCAATATTTGCACCCCCCCTTCAAACTGTCTGCCTGTGTTGTTTTATGTTGTATGTAGCTTCTGTGCAAAACTTGCAGCAAGGTAATCCCTGTAAACCCTCAAAGTAACTTCCAGGATGAGTGCATCTCATGCTGTTTGCGTAGTCATACATTCTCAAAAAGTGATAGGCAACCTTAAGTCTGAAATTGGGAATCACTAATTTGGGTACAGTATTGGAACATTAAACTGGTAGCCTTACAGAAGAGGAGGACAGGCTGTAATTTAGTTTCTTACAGTGGTAAGTGATGTGATAGGAACTATGGACAATTAAACAGGAAGAATGAGTAAGAGAAAGTTATTTCCTCTTACCCTAAAAAAGAAAGATATTTTCTGGGACAGTTGTTCTGTTAACTCAGACTCACAAAGTAGCTGAGACATTGGAACAGCTGAGAAAGAGCTTTATATATTCTTGTGTTCTGTTATTTTTGCATTTATTAACTTTGTTTCATCATTTACAATATATGGTTCAGTTAATCATGTTCTTTAATCCTTTATTCTGTCAGTGATAAAGATAACAGAGGGATCTCACACTTGACCCTTCTTTGAGCAGGAAGCAGGACCAAATGACCTCCTGACATCCTATTCAGCCTGAAATATTTTATGATTCTCTGATCTCAGACATCAAGGTATTCAATTTCTGTGCATGTGTCAATCCGAATTCTGAAGAATTAAACACTTTTCAGAAAGAAAGCCCTAATTATTCTTCCTCCAAAGATCCCTTTCTTTACTTAGCAACATGGACAGACTTGAGAAATGCTATTCAAGACACTGAGAAGAAGAAGCGTCTGCAGTTTGCCTGTGTTAAACTATAAAGTCCTGCCACCTTGAATTAGATTAGTCTCCAAGAAAGCTGGTAACAAGCATTTTGTAATAAAAAAAAATGAAGATGTGTTTTTTAAAGTTTCACGTAATTGAATTCTGAAAATACCTCACAACTGTCTTTCTGCTTATTTTTTGTTGTCCAAAGAATATGCTTCCTTATGCCTAAATCAGAAAGGTCCAAAGCCAGGACCCCTAGTTTCAAAATATTATTTTTGGTGTCGTTCCCGTTTAGCTGACCAGGCTAAGATATTGTAGGTTCAGGGCTGTGTGGGCAACGGAAGACTTGGGCAGGTGCCACACACGGACTGACACTGCTGCACAGCATGGCATCACCAGCAGAGCAAGGGCTGCCCTGCAACATGGTTCTTGCATTGCTGAGTTAGAGGGATTTAAGAAAAGAGTATCTGAAGTCTTTCTGACGACTGAGTAAAGCCAATCTGAAGCAGTTTACTAAAACTTATAGAGCTGTTTCTCCTCTCTGAAGGACCTGGAATTGCAGAAGGAAGCCATGACTTTTGATACTTGTGTGAAATAAAATCTGAATATTTTGAATTTTTACTCTTATTTTATGTGCGTTCCTGTTTTTTAGAGTATGTTTTGTCTCCCCTGGGGCAGAAGTGTCACCTTTTTTTCCCCACGCTGTTATGCATTTGAAACTTCCAGAAACGACCTTTTTAACAGCATGGAAACATGCAGTGAACACACATTAAATGTATGAAGCACTTAAATATTGCACATGACCTACCATGTAAATTCACAGAAGTTATTGACCCAAGACAATTCTCTTATGTCTAAATTGTATTCCTTCATCATGTTATCCTTTACTTTTATATCCTTTATTGTTAATTCCTTGCAGTATTCCTATTTATTATTTAAAGTTACTTTAGATGAGCTGTCAAAATTTTCTTCAACTAGGCAACTGTTTTCATTTAAACAAAATTGCTATGCTCCCAACGCTTGCTTTTATCAGCATATTATAGATTTTTTTTATTAAGAACAAATTATTATCACTTGAAAACTAATTTATGTGCACAGTAACTTCTTTTTATATAATTTATAATTGTGTGTGCATACCCATATTAAAATTATAACATATTAAAAATTGATAAATGTGATGCTATTATGAGGTACCACATAAAAATATGTTTAATGACCTTTCCATACAGCAAAGAGATACTTTAGCTCATTGCATTTTAGAAGAAGCTAGGTATATTCAGTGTGGCTATTATGGTTTGTAATACCTTACGTTGCAAGTTTTAATGTCTATCAGAATTCCCTGTACACAACAGAGCTCCTACCGTATGTCAGGTAAATAAAATGTATTTTGAAAACTCCCTAAACACCTACTTTTCAACAGCGGTTATTAAGGTTATTTATGGACATATCTATTCTCAGCATGTGAAATTCATAACCACAGGAAGGCACAGAATAAAATATCAGAGCTGGATTTGAAAAGTAGCTGGCTCGTTTTATGACTAGAGTAATGTTGGTGGGTGGTCCATCCCTTAACATGGAAGTTCTGGGCAGATACAAGTGCAAGAGTAGATTCATTGCTTGAAGAAGAGAGGAATTTAAAATCTGTCTTGCCATCCTTTGCCGAATGTGGTGCCATTTTTCAACTCTCTTTTTAAAATGTGACTACCATCGCTGGACAGAGTAGCCCACGGATGCATTTTTAGTACTTGTTAGGGCTCTTCTTGGAATTTGTTCCAGATCTATGCTCCTGTTCAGAGAGCCCCAGTTGAGGCATGCCTTGACTGTGTTAGCCTTCCTTGCCAGCATATCATGCTGACAGCGTATGTTCCATGTTCACCTAAGTAATTTTCCAGCGAAAAGGCTGTGTATCACTCAGTCACCATCATGATTTTACTTCCTAATATGCATTTATCATCTTGGATCCATATAAATGACTTATTCTTATTCTTATGGTCTAGTCAATGATTTTTTTGTCATCATATTTTATTAGCAGTAGTTTTATTACAGATCATTGCTAAAGATACCAAATATCATTAAGCCAAAACTGGAGCCTAAAAGAAACATGACTTACCACTTCCAGTTACTTTGGAAAGTCTATTCGTCACCCAGATTCTCCTCCATTAGTATGGAGGAGAATTAGTTTTATTGATTTTATACAGTGTTATATACAGTGGTGAGTTAAATAAAAAAAATCTCACAGAAAATCAAATAGTTCAGATTATTCTACTGCATTTCACAGTTGCCCTCTCCAACTGTATTTGCAGTGCCATAAAACTGATGACAAGTCTTAGATCAGTGCAGAGTATTAAACACAGTTGGCCAGATGTGACATGTTTACACACTCACCGACCCACCCCCAACACATGTATGCATATGTATTTTTTCAAAAGTTTAAGACACGGATGGAGGTAAAACATTAGTCCTCATAGACTATCCATCTGATCTACTAAAATGATGCAATATTATTAAAAAAGAGAATGTTTGTTCTGCTTTTTCTTTAGATTTACAGGTAAATAATAGGTCTAGCATACCTGTGTCCTGCCAATTATTTAAAATTACAAACTCAGAATATGGTAAGATCAGCCTATCATTCCACCAGGCTGCAGCACATACTGAAATGCTAACCAGCCTACACCTCAAACCACCAACCTCTCTTCAAAGGTTAGCTGAAGCAGATGGACCTTCCTACATATAACCAGAAATATACTTTTTTAATGATGTCTCTCCAAAGCTTGCAGTATGAGACTGAATCCTGATATTTAAAAAATACTTATTACTTGCTGCAAATCTGTAGTTTAATATAATCTCAAAGGCAACAGAAGACAAACAAAAATAAGTGAATGGAAGAGCAAAGATCACAAAAGCTGACAAATTAATTGTTAATTTAGGCATGTTTTCCTTGTGATAACGCCTATATGAGAAAATGTAGGTGTTTAGTGTGAGATGATAGTCTACTTGGGAGCTTCCTGCGTGGGCAGCTGGCCCCAGCAGAATGATGCAGGACGCATCACCCAGACGTCCTCCATGCTGCAGCAGCCCAGTGCTCCAAACAGCACTGGCCAGATGTCTCCTCCATGCTCTTCGTGACCAAGCTGGAAAATGTTTGTCTCCTCAGGGAACAAAAAGGACACAGAAAACTGAGAGCGTTAGTTATCCCCAGCTTCCAGCTGGTCTGTTCTCTGGAGTAGGAATTCCATTTTCTGCTGCTAGCTGAACATGTCTGTGTCTACTAGAGACAACCATGCTCTTCTGACAGAGCTCTTTCTTGCTTAAAGTATCGGAGGTTAGAGCATTTAACCAGAAAATTGGACAGCAGTCCTAACAAATGCATATCTTCTTGTTCCCAGAAGACCAACCGAACAAAGTGCTTGGAGAATACCTGGGGCATAACCCCACATTGATCCTGCTGGGGCTGTGTCAGAAGAAGAGCAAATAAGAAATTGCATGACTGTCACGGAGGCAGGGGAAGAAGGGTTCCCACCATTTTGTTCTAGCCCCCGTGGTTGTTTCTGGTGACCAAGATCCATGTAACGTGAAACATGGGGTGGAATACAGCTCTCCCCTTCCCTGACAAATGACTGTCATTACCAAGACACTAGCCGGTAAGGCAGTGCTTTCTGCTGGGCTTACTGCTTTTGATGTATTTTAGGAAGGTTTGAAAATGTCTGGTGAATAGGATTGTTTTGGGAAGCAGGTAGAGCTTAGGTATCACTATAATAGCATATCATATCTACACTTTTACAGTCTTTGAGTACTTGTGCAAGGTGCATAGGGAACGTCTGTGATTCAGATGTAGGTGATGAATAATATAGACGCTGCAAGACTGGCTGGCTACAGCTGGAGATTGCTGGCTTTCTGAAGAGACTTCCTGAAAACACATGACTCACTCTTTTAAGCACCTAAGTGGGTTCTCTGGATCTCATTCATAGGCATAATTTGCAAACCTGAATGATTAAATACAACTCCCTCCGCCTAAATTAGTATTTAGACAGGTTAATTAGACCTGGAATAGTTCCATCCAGTGTCTCTGCAGCCTTTCTTTGGAGTGGAGCAGCAGCTTTGCTTACTCAAAAGGCTAGAAAACTAATTGCAGAAAGTATAAGAAGGTGCTCTGGCATGGCATCTACTCTGACTATGAAGCCCAGATGTTGATGTTTTATTTTAGGCTATAGGATTCAGCCCTAAAGCTCTCTAAGATGTGCATACCTGTGAGTGATCTTCCCAGTTGCACTTAGGTCTCTTGCAGTCGTAGGTGTTTGCAGCACTGAACTCAAGTTCTGGTTTGTGAGAGGCACTAATTTTGTAACAGGATTCCTTGCTTAGTTTATTAGTTAGCAGTGACTGTCATTTATTATTTACCTGCATCTATATTTCTCCATTAATGTGTTTAGAAAGAAGCAAAATGAAGCATCAGCCCCAGCTCCATTTCAAAAGATGGGAAAAGATCGTGCTGTTTAAATTTATGTTTCAAATTAAAGTAGCTGAAGAAATTGGACATTATTTATTTAATGTATTTTTAAAAAATTGTTAGCATAAGAAAAATAGTATCTTTGAAAATGAATTGTCCAATTCACAAGTATCCTAAAGTATGAAGAACTCATACATTTTCCATATAGAGTTGTAGCGTTTTATTAAAAATGCTATCCATAATCTATACTTGCAGTCAAATGAAAAAGTATGGAAGATAAAACATGATGTTATTTTATCTTATCACTATAAAACTACAGCTGAAAAGGAAGAAAGTTGCATTACCAATAGAAAAGTCATATTAACCTCTGTGTATTTAAAAAAAAAGTGTCAGTTTATTTTTCATGCATTTCTCATGAATACAAACAATACGTTTCTTGTTGAGCAGACCTGCTGAGTATAATACTAAAAAAAAGCAAACCAGGACTTGCTCACTATGCTGAATTCCCCCACCTTTCAGGCTCTGAAGGATTCAAGCGAAATCAAAGGTCTGTGTTTCTTATGCCAGAAAGAGGCATGTTAACAAGAAACCATTGCAAGCTATTGAGCTGCCATGGAATAATTTTTCCCACTGGTTGTTTTCATGGCAGTGAAAGAGCATGATGCATTAATTAGTTCAATAGGAACGAGCAAAGCACATTAAATATATTCTCAGTTCCTTTGTTTTTGCTTGTAATAGTTCTTAGGAATACAAGTTTCAGTGTCCACAGATGTGGTTCTTCTCCTTACACAGTTTAATCCAAGGTCAGTGGCTAATAATGTTAATAACATGTACGATTTTGTCAATGATGGGACCCCTGACTAGCATGGCTAATGAAGACCCTGCAGGATTTGGGCTGGATTATGCAAAAAAAAGGGGGACTTGGAAGTATCATTATGCAGCGAGAGCTGTATCCTCGTTCTCAGAGCTAGATTTCTTTGTAAGCTTCTGCCCAAGGTCTTGGCTCATGGAAATGTCTAGATTCCTCTTCCAAAAAGCTAGGTGGTATTGGTGACTTGTGCTGGGTTATTTTAACTGTCAGTAGACTATTCTGCTTAATGTGAAGAGTGTGTTATGGCTATTTTGACAAGTAGTTGAAGCTTTTGGCTCTTAGCGTCGCACATACTGCATGCGATATTCAGGTTGTGAGTGATAGTCTGGGAGCGTGACATCTCTTTCACATAACGGATCTAGCTTTCTTCGATTTTAAGATTCTGCACAGCGAAAGTATACATAGACAGACATATAGGCTGACAAATACATAGATGAATGCATGTTATATGTTTAAATATGCATGCATAAAACTCTTTTCACTGAAACCGTCCAGACTTTAGCCAGCTTCCACAGGTGGAAGTGCATATTTACATTCTGAAGGTCATATGTGAACGAGGAGACTTGCACACACACACACCCCCCCCCCAACTACAGCAACAACATTTCCTTCTTCTCTTTCTTGCTTAAACATCTAGTATACCCTTATGCCTTATGCAAGAGTACAGGAACTAGGTGCTTCTGGATTTGTCAGTATCTGCGCCTTTCACCCTCTGGTGAATATTACTCCCGGGCTGTTGTATTATTATTATTTTTGCTAGCAATATTAACCTTAATTAGTAGCGGTATTATAGTCAGTGAATTTATCAACAGCAATCTCAAATCTGTTCTGTTGCTCTCCATAAAATAACAAATTTAGACTTTTGTGAATCTAACTTAGTGAGAGTCCTTTGCTGGGACTCTCATAGATAAATCAGTGAAAGCCCTGGGACTCTGATAGACAAATGTCAAAACTACATTCCATTTAACGTGAGAGGATCATGCAATTTACAAGTCACTATTCGTTTTGATGGGGTTCATGCAGATGGATTAGGCCGGCATTACAGGGTCATTCAAATGGCCATTTTTCATAACTACTGTGTTGATTTCTCCATCCAGTAGAACACTATACCAGCAGTAGAGCTAGCTCTACGTGAGTAGCGGAGTAGCAAAGAGCTTGACCCACAGAAACAATATACCTGCATCAGAACTGTGTTGACTGCCCGTTGAATGTGAGTAGCCCCTGGAGTGGAGGATGATTAGTCCTGGCACTGTAGCTCCATGTCTTCCAGTTCTGAACCTGAGTCATTCAGAGCCAGCCTGGGGACCTCCGTGCAGCCACATCCAAGGTGTACCGCTACAGCATATGCATTTTTCTGAAACAGAGCTAATAATAGCTATGACTGACAAGGAGAGCATAACCTTTTTACTTCAAGGTAGCCTTTGCTACAGTGATCTATGTCTCCGTGAGTTTGAGATAAAATTGCTATAATATACTCTGCGTGGGTCTATAGGCTGAAATGGAGATGGGAGTGACAACAAAACAGAGTTGCCCCACATAGGTAGTATTTTGTGTTTACGCAGCATTGATCTCCGGTGACTGCCGATTTGTTTCTGGATGGAGGTCAGCTGTAAAGCTCAGGCTGTGTGAGATCCAAGTGCTCCTCTCTGTCATCGTGACGTGCTGAACAGTTACTATCAGCTAATGCTCTCATTACTGAAAGGACAGAGCTGCCAGAAGCTCCTGGCCTCATGTCCTTCATGACGGATCCTGGGATTTAAAATTAGTATTTTCTGCCAAGACTCTGCTCTATTGGCTTTTCAGATTGGAAAGCTAATCTTTTCACCCCTGCGTTTAGGTCACAGGAACACTGTGAAATATTGTTTCTCTTAGACATATTTTGTATTGGGCAGCACAGTATTTGAAATGAATGATGACAGCAATTACATCCAGGTGGCTCAAGCTTGTCATGGATACCCATTTACATTTTTGAATTGAAAAAGCTAAAATAATAACCAAATGCAAATCTTGTGGAAAGGGACTTAACTAGCCTAGGTATGTCCATCTTTCTACGTTAAATGGACACACTGATCAAATTCTCATTATGTTCTATGGTCATCATTAGTATATAAGATAGTACCTATAATAACTTTATGCTACATTTTTGGGGGTGATGGTCTGCAGGTACACAGGCACATACTCACTCAGTTTTGTGGATTTCTACCTCAGACGGTATATTTATGCAGTGTTTCTCAACCTTCTTCCAATCAGTCATTGTAGTTCTTTTGTCAAGTTTTTCTTTTTCTGGAGTCATGATCATTTTGGTAATAAGAAGCTTCGATCACCAGATATATGGGAGCACTTCATTATTCAATAATAATCTACGTTTTTAAATTATAATGTATACTTCAGAGTACCATATCTGACATTCTGTTGAGTAGACACAGTTTTATCATATATGCTTTTGAAGAAGCATATATGTACATATGAGCAACGGAAGAATTAATTCAAGAGTAAGAAGTGAAAAACTCATTTCCGTGTGTTGCTCACCATGCCACAGAACTGAAGCTTTGCAATGTCAGATAATACACTAATCTATGTTTGAAAGTTTGTTAGTAGTTTAAAATAAGCAGCTAGGAATACAAGCTACTTGTCATTGGGTCTAAGATTACTGATGAAGGGTCGGTCTTAGAGAGAGAAGGAGAATGTGTTATGAAATCCACGATTCTGCGTTGTTCTAAAAAATTTTATAATTCTCTTATTTGACCATGCATCACATCGGGGGAAAAAAAAAAGTGGAACAGATCAGAAACACTACAATTTATCATGTATGTCTCTCTCTTTTACAAGCAGGTGTAATAGGAGAGTATTTTATTCCCTTTATTTACTATCCAAAGATTAAAAGCACAATCTACCTTGCTCAATAACTTCTTCCTTCTATACTCTTTGCATATAATTGTATAAAAAATATATATGGGGACACTGTGATATTGTAGGGCAGTTTATGTCCGCTTTCTCATTCCTAAATATAAATACAAGCCAAATTTTCACTAGATAGATAAATATATTGTGCTTATCAGGATTTTAATTTCAAACATCTGACTTGGAAAAATGTTTAACTTTGAAATGGTAAGAGAAGACAAAGAATTACTCTAATTCTCTGCATCTTTCCTTGGATCTTTACTTTTCCTGGTTTAATTAGGGAAAAATCAAACTTGGAATGGAAAGGTGGGCTGATCTGAACATTCCTGAGCATTTCTGAACACTTCTGAGCATTCTTGCATATTTAGAGCTGTCTATGGCAAACTGCCAAAGGCCACCACCAGGGCACCCCAGAAACACTAAAGTTAATACTGACTGTGACTTTGACAAGTGCATCTACTACCATTTTTAACATTTTTCCCAGATGAGGCTGATCTAAATTTTGGGTTTCCAGGTAACAGTGCAGCTAACTCACAGTACATTATAGATAAATTGTAGAAGTCTTTCAGCGCTTGGGCATTCCTGCACGGGCAGATCTTTGCTGACAGTGGACAGTTCTGTTTCCTTATGGATAACAGAGTTGGGCCCGAAACTTCTTGATGTTGTAGTGTTTTATTGTAGCAGGACCTGAGAAAGAAATTACTTTCATATATATCAAAAGCTTTTTAAGAGGTATATAATTCGATTGCCTTTCAATGTATAATTTGATATGTTAGGATCTTTGAATATTTTCTGATTTCAATAAAGGATTTATTCCTTCGTTAACAGGACAAGTAAATAAGTATTTCAGTTGACTTGCACGTTGTCACTGAATCAGCACTGAGTAAACTGTTAGTGGAGTTACCTAATTGTACATGACAAGTAAGCAAAACTGACTTGAGTGATAAAGAACATTCCTGGACAACTTCAAATTCTTAGGCCAAATATGTGAAGTATTAAGGTTTGCTAATTGGAAACTCTATTTACTTAATTAAAATACAGTGCCTGTGTGCTAATACAAATGAGAACAGTCAATATGTAGCTAGCAGGCATAAACAAAAGGGGATTATCTACCTGAAAAAACACATTTACCTTAATTACAGCACTCAAATTTTGTACCTCTGTTCCTAATGAAAATGAGAGGGCATTATAAAAAGAATTGAGGTTAGCATATTATTCATGAGATTCATTAAAAAATGCTTCTAATACAGTGACTGTATACTATCTTTGCCATATTCTCAATGTAAGAAACCTTGTTCAAGAAGTGTTATTAGTCTTTTATATTATTTAAGCTTTAACTTTGATCTAATTTGCTCATATAATTCCCTTAGTGACTCTCAGGGGACAAGAAAGATTGTCCTGTAATTTGTACTAACGATGCCGATAACAGAAAGATCGGTGTTCTAAAAAAGGCACACTAATCCAAATATAGCCATCTGCAGCTTGGCAATCAGCAGGAAACACTGTGACGTGTGCACCAAAAGAAAGTGAAAGTGAGATCTGTTAAGCTAAATGTCACTTTCAGGAGCACCACCTTAGGAAGTAAAGTGTCTTGGCAGCAGCACATAGGTGTTTTTGACAATGAAATGTTTTTCCAAAGTTGTTTTTTATGAAAAGCTGTTTCTTATGAAAGTGACCATGAACTCTGTGACAGACATGATACCTCTCCCGCTGTGAACAAATATTGGAGCTGGGAACAAGCTGCCCTGCAGTATTTGTGATTCAGCTTGTTTTCTTATCTAGTTGAAAGAGCGTGTCAAATCTTAGGACTACATGTGTTGTCATTCTGCACTCCTTCAAACTAAACGCATTTAACAGCGGTCTTGGTACCAATGAATTACCATGATATGAAAGAAGAAATAAGTGATACACCTGCCACTTGAATTTTGAATGAGAATATCATTCCAACACCAGGTGAAGCAAGGGCATGAATCTGAGAGCTGCAGAAGTAGATTGAAGAGGGGCTGGCAATGCAGTTTCACCTTTCACTGAGGCCACCTGATTTTCAGAAATGCTGCACATGGTCCAGGAATGTCACAAGCAAATGGCAGCAGCTGCAGCTTACCTCTGGCCACTCAACACTGTGGTTCTGCCATGGGAATGTAAGAGTTCAATATTGAGTGCCTTTGATTGAAAATTGCAGACTAAGTTAAATTCTAAACTAAATATCCCTTGATCTTTTAACAGCCATCTCTAATGGTGCCTTTCTGTTGCTTTTCTAAAAATTGGCTAAGATAAACTTGAAAACGTGGTCTTTAGAAATGCGTGCATGCAGGCTCAGCCGATGTCTTTCAACTCCACGCTGTCAATACAAAGTAACTGAGATTGCCTTATGGCTGAATAGCAGTAAATACCTTTCCTCTCATTGCTGTTCCATTTTCACAGGCAGCAGAGTTCTTCCATCCCCTTTCTACTTGAGCCACTTGTTTCCCCTTTTTTGGCAATTCATAGTCCCTGATCGTTGTGCTGATGCAAGGGTTTGCTGGCCCCTTGGCAAATCTACTCACTGGAATCCCTCAAGTTAAAAAAAAAACAAAAAACAACAAAACAAACAACAAGAAATTCAATGGGTGGAGGAAGACAAAACAGGGTGTGTGTGACCCCTTCCCTTCCCTTCCCTTCCCTTCCCTTCCCTTCCCTTCCCTTCCCTTCCCTTCCCTTCCCTTCCCTTCCCTTCCCTTCCCTTCCCTTCCCTTCCCTTCCCTTCCCTTCCCTTCCCTTCCCTTCCCTTCCCTTCCCTTCCCTTCCCTTCCCTTCCCTTCCCTTCCCTTCCCTTCCCTTCCCTTCCCTTCCCTTCCCTTCCCTTCCCTTCCCTTCCCTTCCCTTCCCTTCCCTTCCCTTCCCTTCCCTTCCCTTCCCTTCCCTTCCCTTCCCTTCCCTTCCCTTCCCTTCCCTTTTCCAGATGTTGTATAGAGGGTAAAGCATAACCTTTTCCCCCTTACTTTGTTGAAGGTGGGGTGCACTTGGGGTGTCCATTGTAGGCCATTGCCAGCTGAGCGCCACTGGCATCAGTATGTAATATCATCTGCGATTGCATCAGCGAGACCAGGAGGAGAAGCGCTTAATGCTACCAGCTGCTGTCAGCCACAGTACACACGTATACTTGAAACTTCTTTCCGGCGGCAAGGACTTCTTGCCTAAAAGAGAGGCCCTTATTCAAATGGCAGCTACAGGACTGCAGAGCTGTGTTTATTGCAAAGCTTTTAGCTGCATGGAGCTGTTTAAAACAAATCACTGATGGTCTTGTGTCACAAGGTCTTTAAACGCACATTAGTCCGTAATTGGCTCACCCATCAGCGTGAACTTTTCACTCACTTGATAAGATAATTACCTCTGGCTTATATTAGTTTATTGCTGCTTTCTCAGAAAACAGCCTGATTATTGCATGCAGGCGTTCATTAAGCAAGCAGCTGCACACGAGGTTTAATTTATTTGTGTTTTGGTGCCTGAGCCCCAAAAGCCACCTCCCAAGACCGTACGAGAGTTTTTCTACCCCTCGCGTTTCCTCTTTACTAGTGGCCTGCCCCAGCTTCCAGCTGATGACTCTGACCACCCAAGCCCCGCCAGCAGGAGGGATCATGTGAACTCTTCTTAATCCGCTTTTGGCAAAGTTAGTCAGTTTGGCTTAAACCACTTCCATTGACAGGTTAAGTTAACCTGACTGACTTTGCCTGAAGAGGATGAGGGAGGGTTTGCACGATCCTTCCCATGGAAGAGCTGTGGGAAGAATAGTGACCTCTGGCAGCATGACTGAGAGCTGCAAAGTCTTCACGGGCTATGGCAGTTCGCAAAGTGAGTGAATTCAGGACCTAAGTTACATGACATACAAAAATAATGATTATGCCTAGAAGCATGGTATGAGGAACAGCCTCCATGACCATGACTAATAATAGTAAATTAAACAATGTGAGGCATAGTTTGAGGACTGGCATGTGGTTGTCCATGCTGTTTGCTTGTTAACGTGGTCCCTGGCACTTTTGGCCTGGGCCAAACAACCAGAAGAGCACAGCTTGGAGACAGTGTAGGTCAATAAGCAGTATGGACAAGACCAGCTTTGCAGGAGGATGGAGAAAAGGGTTTAGCTTTGTAAGCATGAGCTGTGCCATGCCACTTGCCTTCAGGACAGTGGGGAGGATTCACGTGGCATAGAAAGGGAAATGAATTAGTGCATAAGTGGCCAGGTTCCCTAGGATGCTCTGGAAATCTGAGCAATTCTGGGCACCCGGGTTACATACCATGTCTTTCACTTGACTAAATGGGAAGTCTAAAGAAATCACCTAGTTTAAGGCATTTACATGTGTAAAATTAGGCTTTGTGAAAGTTCTTTCCTGTCCACACCCCACCCACATTTTTGTATGGACAAGCTACAGGTTACTTGAATATCTCCAGATTACTTGAATATATTCGTCCTTCAAAACATCCTGGGCAACTGGGTCTAGGTGGCTCTGCTTGAGCAGGGAGCTTGGACCAGATGACCTCCAGAGGTTCCTTCCAACATCAACCATTCTGTGATTCTGTGATACTTAGCCTTTTAGTGTAAGGGTGTGTGGAAGGAGTGTCTGCTCCCTTAAGGTCATGTGTTCAAGGACCTTGTTAAATTAGATGATAAGAAAAAGGGAGAAACCCAAAAACCAGCTACTGGGAAGGACTAGCATGAATGAGGTGAGTGGGCAGCTCAGTGCTGGTGGCTGGAGCGTGACTGTGGGTCACAGCTGATGTGCATGGTGCCAGCTGCTGGGGGCGGTGACTGTCTGTATCTGCCCCAATCCTGGCATGTGAGTGGTGTACGTATGTCATTCACCAGTAAACTCCAAGCTAGACTTACTGGTGAGTAGGAGGCCCTGGGTCTGGATAGTAGCAGCAGGTGGGTGGAGGGTATTTGGGGAGACCTGTGGGAGTGGGATGTCTATGGAACAGGTGTGTGACTGTGTGTGTGTGTGTGTTTGCTCCAAGCACCGAGCTGGACCAGCCGGTGAGTTGGGCACCAATGGGGCAGGAGAGTGTGATGTGCGCAACCGCATGAGTCACCTCCTGCCTCTGCCAGTCCAAGAGGAGGAGGGGACAGGGCTCTCTGTGCTTACCTCTTATGTCAGTCCTAAATGTAGGTGCAGTTGAAGGCAAAGCCCTCTCTGTGTAGCTGGTGTTGTCTGCGTCCGGTGTGTGTCTCTGGGATATGTGCTGAGCTTCCCTACTGAACGAACCTGCAAGTGGGAAAGCAGCAGCTGTGTCCCTGAGCCCGGGCAGAGACCCCAGGCCACCAGGGCAGCCGTCTGGACTCCAGGGGTTGGACAAGAAGGAGTCCTGGGCCAGGGCTGCTGGAGGTGGTGGCTGCTCCTAACAACCCTTAACAAATAATTTGTAATGCAACTAGTTGCTTAAACATGGAACTCGGAGCCCATGTATGTGGTTTGCATTGGAAGAAATATGAATCGTATCAAACTTAATATATTCTGATATTTTGTCTGTTTTTCAGAAATATGTAAGAATTATGTTAATCCTTCTTTCTAGGGGAAAAGAATAAAAACATCATACTCAATCCTGTTTTTCAGTCCACACTAAACGTGGGGCTGATAAAAACCTGGAGCTTTTCTCTGTGATTCTAAATGAGAATGATTAGCTACAAAATTTTTCCCGCAGAGTTTGAAAATTGGCATTCCCTGTTGTCTTTGAGACATATATTGAAAATCAGTATAAGTTCTCTGCAATTGCTCAATAAGTTTCTCAAGTTGCTAAAATATACTTCACCCTGGAGCTGCTTCCTGCTCATTGGCTTCTACTTCCAATGCTATCAAAACCCATACACCTTCACAAATGTCCATGACAGTGCTCTGCCTTTCTGGGGTTTGCGCATATCATGATAAATTATATTCTTATAATCCTCTGCCCTCAGTCTTATATTAAATCAGTTTGGCTAGGCTATTTTACTTCCAAGTATTTTGTCCCCTGAAAACTAAGGCTGGGGCTTATCAGATGATCTTGGTAATTAGAAACGAAGCCCATAATAGAAGGACCATTACTGTCTCATTTGGATTTGCTATGTCAGATGATGAGTTAAAATTACAGTAAAATGGCTAGTTTGCAGTGCATAAACATGATACCCAGAACCTAAACTTCGTGCATTTTAAGTTCCTTTTGTTTACAGAAATAAAGCCTCTGCTAGAGGGATTGAGCTGGCTCTTGGCATAAACTCTCAATTTTCTTGATAGTTGTGAATCCCCTTAATCCTTTGCATTCTTTGTAAATGATTTTGCATTACCCATTCACTTTCTTTCCATTAGATGAGCTGTTTACAAAAGTTGTTGATGTGGATATACTTCTAAATTTATTTTTAAGTAAGTTATTTTTGTTTTGATCATTCAGAGCCAGGCCAGAATTTCATAACTTTAACGAATCACATTAGGATTTATTTAATGTGGATTACAGTCCTTCCTTGTAAGTCTTTTGGAATACTCAGTACTTCTTAATATTTGGAAAGTACTTTAAGTGCATAATTCACTGCTTTCTCTCATACAGGTGGAGGAGAATATAAAATTTGAAGTGCAAAAATCTTGTCCCCTTGAAAGCCCAAATAAGTTGGAATTGTACAGTACTGCGACTGTGCCTGCAGGTCATATAACTGGGTGTATTTGACAACCAAATTACAAAAATGTAAATGTGTCCATAGCTGGAAATAGATTTAAGAGACAGCTTGTATAAAAGTGAACAAAAGCTCCAACCCCATTCACCTTCCCCATTCCAGTGTTTACCTGTTGTCGAGCCACATTTTTGGACCCACCTAGGATGTGGACAGTCCATTGGTGACAGTATCTGAGGCAAGGTTTGGAAGGATTACTGCAGAGTTGGTGATCCAACAGGTAAGTTTGGGAAAATATAGACAACCCCTGAGCTGCGGAGATGAGACATAATCTGCTGGCTTCCTCCTATATGTAGGTTCTGGACACAGGGAATGGTATCAGGGGAACATCCGTCCACTATCCCACAGTAGGTGGAAACCCCCTCATGATAGGGCAGATAGTCAAACTCCATGTAGTTATGGACCAAATGGAAAGCCCTTGGTAACTAGAGTGTTGCCAGTAGCTCACTGTACAATTCATGAATGGAAAAGTGAGCAGCTTCTCAACAAGTGGGGATTACGTTCCAGTTTTGATCTCAAAGGCCCAGCTCACTTTTGACACACAACAAACGCACAAAGGCGACCTTGGTTCACGTGCTACAATGAACATAGTTCAACGGCACAGCAAAGAAGTGCCATCACAAAATGTCCTTGACACAGATGGCAAAGACCTTCTCTTTTCCTTTTGTTTATCTTCATTTTTGTTGCCTATACTTACCTTTTACAAACTGATTGCTGCATTTACAGATGACTAGGAATGAGCTTGAGGCCCTGCTACCCCTTAAAGTCCTGAAACATAATAATGTCATCCTACAAGACATATTCTCGATGCTCTCCTGCTAGAGCTCTGCTTGTCAAAGAATGGCTTTAGCCTATGATGTTCCAAATTATTGCCTTGGAAACAGCACATGTAGAACAATGCAGTGCACTGTGCATTTGCAAAGTCTTACTTGTATGCCCTGTCTTCTTTTAAAGCAATTTCTCACAGGGAGAGCCCGGAGTTTTGCTGCTGGTCTCAGAGAACCAATTTAGAGGACTTTTGGATTTGGCAGGAGTTATCTCAAGTGAAACCCAGGAATTATGGGTTTGTTTGAAATCCTTGTGTTTTCAGGATAAATTTACTAAACTCCCATTGCAAGAAACAAGCAACATCTGTCAAAAGCCTTACTAGCACTATGATGGCTACCGTGGGGGACTGCACGTGGTTGATGAAGCACAAATTAAGGAAAACAAAGCTACCCCAGCCATTGTCAACCAGAGCTCTATAAATAGTCATATAAGTTGGTGTGGAGGTGACACAAAAGGTTCTAGGGTAACTGTTAAGCAATGCTGAATTTCTGCCACGATGCAGTAGGGCATAAACAAGATAAATGTGAACCAGTCTGTATCACTTGGTTCATGGGCGTAGATGGACCTGGATGTGGATGAGAAAGATGAGTGCTGTACCTAGTGGCATAGAAAGCGTATATGATATGGCTTTATTTTAAAAGTGCACCTTTTTACACAAACAAATGGACACATATGCATTGCAAATAAAAAGAAGATAAAACAGGTGTAAGCTGTGGGGAATTGTACCTTTAGAGCACTCTGGCAATAAGCAGTTGGGACTGCTGATTTAAGGCACTGGATGAAGTAGATTCAACAGGACTCGACTGTGTGACTACTGATCGCATTCCTGCTGAGTTGGTTTTACCATCTGAAATCATGCTTAAAATTGAAGCCATTTTGATAATGTAAAACTTGATTTATGATTTAGATGGTTTGACCTGGGGAGTGGGGGTGGGGGCATGGGGAACAAGCTGAATCAAAGGATTTGAGCAGTTTAGGAAAGGAAAAAAATATAAAATGAAGGTAAATAAGCAAAAGTGAAAATTCTGTGAAAGAAAACTTTATACGAAAGAGAGGTTGTCATAACAAAGATGTAGTCACCACCCAAATACATACTTTGACAGAGAGAAAAAGGGTACAGAAATATATAGTAATAGTGAACCATATAAATAAATTTGTGGCTTGCTGTTTACCCAATCAGTCGGTTTATTGTACTGATATTGAAAAACATCCATAGAATACTCATCTTGGTAAACAACCAAGGGATCTGAAGGGGAATCTGAAGAAGTTAAATTACTTGTAGTTGTCAAGTACTGTTTTTGAACAGTACATTTCCGGGTTTTGGTTGCCCGTAAACAGTATGTAGAGAGGAACCTTGAATCTTAAATGGACTTGAAGAGGAATGAGATTGTTTGGGTAGTTGTGCAGAAGTTTGTGTCAGTGCAGTGTTGATCATTTCAGCAGAGACATCAAATGAAGGAGATCGCTGACTCTTGACTCTCGACTCTCAGGATTACTACACAGAAAATGAGTTGTCTCCTCTGAACGTTCTAGATTGCTTGTGATACGATGAAGCACTAGAAGTCAAAAAAAAGAGAGAAAATTAGTAATTTCTGGATGGTTATTACTTAGTGTGAAATGGGGTTGTCACACAGAATAACAGCATAGGTTAGGAGAACTCAAAGAATGTAACTCTGAGACAGAGGTCATTACAGCAATGTGTTATCATACAAGAGGTTGTTGTCAAATATGTTAATGGCTTGGAGGTGGTCTTTAGATGACAGGATGTCAGCTTCTTTGGAACAGTTCTCTTGTGTTTTCTTCTTACATAGTTTGTTTTAAGACATCATTTCTGTAGAAAACAAAATTAAATATTTTATGATCCTCGTGGGATGAATGTCAATGTTTCTTTTCCTTTTTAACCAGGTCATGTGTTGTTTTTTCCTCAAGATCATTTTAAATCTTGATTTTTCAAAAGTGCTATTTTATGTTTATTATCACATACTTGTTTTCTACCATCCAATGTAATTTTGTTTATAACATATCATCCAATATGTCTAATAGGACTAAATATGAGAAGAAAACCAGCAACATTATTATCCACACTAAGCACATTTAGAAATGTTCATTTTGCTTACTGATTCATTGAAGCAAGCCATTTCCTGATTTGTAAGGCTGGCAGAGTCCACAGTTTTAGGTGTTTATCAGTCACAGCACTCCCTCTTATGCCAATAGGCTGTTTCTTTGATCATTTGCTAGAAGTTTCAAAATATCAGGGAAAACAGCCCAGAGGTATTTTGGTTGGATCACAATGCAGACTTAAAGACATCTTAGCTCCTTGCTTATTGGTGGCACTTTACTTCAAGCAAGACATTCAAAAAACACTTATGCTGGCAAAGACAGCCGGCTAAATTATGCCTCTGCTTTACTTACAGTGAAATTAAGAGAACATTTCTATAATTTTGCATAATTTAATGTTATCAGGCAGACTTTTAGTACAGAGGCTGCGGAAGTGCAGGAGTGACACCAAAGGCTCCATGTTTAAAAAAATATCTTAAACAGACATTTCTCGGTGACCAACATCGTCTCTTAATTAACTGGTTTCCGCTAATTGTACAAATTCTGTCTTTTCTACTGTTGCATTGCTATAAATGTACAAAGTGCTTTATACAGCATTACAAGTGGTAAGGGGTCAGCCCTTACTAGGAGAGCTATAGCGCAGGCCAGCTGGGAAGGAACACATCCAAGTGTTGAAAAAAGTAATGAAAGGAGAAAAGGCTTTTCAGTGAAAGTCTGAGCAGATAGAATCATAGAATCATAGAATCAGTGAGGTTGGAAGGGACCTTTAAGATCATCAAGTCCAACCATTAACCTACCCTGATAAAAACACCACCACTTCTAAACCATGTCCCTAAGCACCTCATCTACCCTTTTCTTAAACACCTCCAGGGATGGTGAATCCACCACCTCCCTGGGCAGCTTATTCCAATGTTTAATAACCCTTTCAGTGAAAAAATGCTTCCTAATATCCAATCTAAACCTGCCCTGACATAACTTGAACCCGTTTCCTCTTGTCCTATCACTTGTCGCCAGGGAGAAGAGGTCAGCTCCCATCTCTCTAAAACCTCCTTTCAGGTAGTTGTAGAGATAGTCTGAGCAGTGTGCCCTGGCAGCCAAGAGGGCAAACCACATCCCGGGGTGCATCAAACACAGTATAACCACCCAGTCAAAAGAGGTAATTATCCCATTGTATTCAGTTTTGGTGTGGCCTCCCCTTGAACACTGTGTGCAGTTCTGGGCCCCGCAATTTAAGAGGGATGTGAAGGTCCTTGAGTGTGTCCAGAGGAGGGCCACAAAGCTGGTGAAAGAGCTGGAAGAAATGTCCTGTGAGGAGCAGTTAAGTACTTTGGGCTTGTCTAGTTTGGAGAAATGGAGGCAGAGAGCAACCTCGTTGCTCTCCACAGCTTCCTGAGGAAGGGAAGTGGAGAGGGAGGTGCTGAGCTCTTCTCCCCAGTAGCCAGTGATAGGACATGTGGGAATGGTTCAAAGCTGTGCCAGGGGAAGTTTAGACTGGATATTAGGAAACATTTCTTTACCAAGAGCGTGGTCAAACACTGGAACAGGCTTCCTGGAGAGGTGCCCCAAGCCTGTCAATGTTTAAAAGACATTTGGACAATGCCCTTAATAATTTGCTCTAACTTTTGGTCAACCCTAAATTGGTGAGGCAGTTGGATTATTGGTTATTGTAGGTCCTTTCCAATGGAAATATTCTCTTCTCTTCTCTTCTCTTCTCTTCTCTTCTCTTCTCTTCTCTTCTCTTCTCTTCTCTTCTCTTCTCTTCACTTCTCTTCACTTCTCTTCTCGAGTTTGGCATATAATCTGAAAAATAAGCATCCAACAAATCTCTCTGTAAAGAAACTTATTTTCCCAAATTATTCCTCACTGTTAAAATGTAATGTATAATTATAATTATCTCTAATGTTAATAATTCCTGTATACAGAGATTTTATCTACATTCAAGCATAGCCACATGAATATCCAATACTAAAGTCCAGATGGGGAAAAAAATCATTCTACAGATTAGATTACATTACAAGTTTTAGGCACAAAATACAGTATATAATAAGACTGGGATGTAATTATTTTTTATTGTCTAAAATGATGTAAACATTTTGTAATGATGTAAACTCCAAAAAGAATTTGTCTCTGGACTCCTTTCTTAAATTGTGAGTGCTTTCTGCTAATCATACTATAGGAAGGCAATTTGTGTCCTGTGTAGCTGAAGACCAGGAAACCCATTCTTTCCACACTGGTTTTACAGGCTGCTTCAGGCAAGATTTTTGTAACAAATTCCTACATAAAAGTTTTCCTCTTCTTCACAGGTAATATTTGAAAAAGCAACTGGGGACTTTTACAGTGCTAATTATTTAATAGAGATTATCTTCTGTCTTGTATATTTCATAGAATCACAGAATCATAGAATGATTTGGGTTGGAAGGGACCTTAAAGATCATCTAGTTCCAACCCCCCTGCCATGGGCAGGGACACTTCCCACTAGACCAGGTTGCTCAAAGCCCCATCCAGCCTGGCCTTGAACACTTCCAGGGATGGGGCATCCACAACTTCCCTGGGCAACCTGTTCCAGTGCCTCACTACCCTCAGAGTGAAAAATTTCTTCCTAATATCTAATCTAAATCTACCCCCTTCCAGTTGAAAGTCATTACCCCTCATCCTATTGCTACACAGCCTGGTTATTTTCCCTGTTTCATTTAATTACATGAGATTTTCCCACATTATAACAATGCTTATGGTTTCATTTCAGTCCTATTTTACAATATATAAAATATTGCGTACTGTAAGACAGTGACAGTATGTCTTTCCTTTAATAGCAGCTGAAGGAAGTATCAGTTTTGGGAAAGGATCTTTTATTAGGCACTGAGATGCCTCTTTCATTGTCATTTTTGCTCTCAAAGGACCGGGCTTGAATGCAGTGAGTATTCCCAAATACGATTACAAAATTATGGCTTCCTCTATAAAAATTTGTTTTATGAATTCAATTTAATTCCACATTGGGGCAAAAATTCTAAATCACACATGAAAGCTGGGGGTTTGGATCATGATGGAGTGAATGTTTTTTTTTTTTCTCCTAGTAGAAAATAATCTAATTTTGCTCTTCCCAAAGGTCGATAAGATCCCCGACTGGAGAAGATAAAGATAGTTCCTGTCATGTTCTAAGGGTTATTTTCCCTTTTATGCCTCCTTTTCCCCAGAGCAAAACAGAGAAGTCCTGGTGTCCTTGCAATGTTTGACTCTACACTGAGTACGAATGACAACATAAAATGATTTTATATATAGAAATATTTTAGTGTAATCCTGAGAAAGAAAATCAGGCATACTGCAGTATAATGCTGTATTTTAACAGATGAGGCAATTTCCAACTTGTGCAACTCCAGTCAGTTCCCAGAGATTGTCTAAAAGTCCTATTGTGCCCCATTGCCTGCGGATTTCCCTTAGCCCTAGAATTTAAAAACTCTTTGATAAATCTTCCTGCACATTTCTGCTATTTATATTCTACTTTGGGCATTATAAAGTCAGTTGCACCTGTAAGACAACTCCAAGGAATTAGCGATGCAGAGACAGACTTTCAGGGGGCAGAGGAAGGAGAGAGCTGGCAGGGATTATGCTTCAAGAAGTGTGATACCCCCAGCTGCACACAGAAGCACGCTCACAGTATCCTATGGCTTATGATAACTCTATACATCTCACCTGCCTCAGATGTGGCAGGTGTGAATAAAATTCAGGTACGATATAGTCGAAGTGCAGTCTCAACAAATAAAGGCCTTTGTAAACAGGACATATAAAAATAGGCAGCCAGAATAAAATGTCTAGATAAATGCCATAAGTCTCAAAATAAGGTGGGGCTAAAATGGTATGGGTATAAATTTGATGGGAGAAACACACTCAAGAGAACACCCTAACAGCAGGCAAAAATGACTTATGAATGGCAGAGGAGGAAAGACTGATGCAAGGGTGAAATTAAGTTCCGTTAAACAAGTGCTGTTAAACAAACTGGCTTTGTGGGATCCTTTCTAAGAGCCACTGTGATGGTGACAACCATGACTTCAAACATAACTTTTTTCTAGGAGCAAAAATCCTCCCAGAACTTCTGCAAGAATTCAGGCTTCACAAAGAGGATTTATAATTATGATGGAGCCTGTTAAAAGGAATTAAAGGAGTAGCTGGGGTGGGGAGTTACCAGTGAAATAAAATGGTGTAGTATGCTGGGACCTGTGCCATTCAGTGTATTCATTTGTCTGGAAAAGAAGATACACAATGAGGTGACAGGTTTCCTGATACCTTAACATTTTTTCTGGGTATTAAAATTCAAAGCCAGCTGAAGAGAGTTAGGGAAGAGTCTCATGATACTGAGAGGCTGGGTGATAAAGTGGTGGATGAAACCCAGTGTTGACAAATGCAAAGTAATGCACCTGGCGAAAAACAAGCCTAAGTATGTATACACAGTGATAGCTTCTAAATTAGCTATTACCACTCAGAGGAGAAATTGTTGTTATGGATAATTCTATGAAAACATCTCACAACAACATAGTGTTCTGTACCAGATAAATAAGCAAGGTAGGAATTATTAATAAAGCATAGAGAAGAAATCAGGCAACATCATTTTGTTGCTGTGTGCATTTACGGTGCATCCAAATCCTGAATACCGTGTGCAGCTCTGTTTGTCCTCATCACCACCTTTTCAAAAAAGGCATAGTAAAGCTAAGCAAAGGTTCAGAGAAGGGCCAGAGTTATGTTCAAAGCTATTGAATGTATCAGGATTCTTCAGCTTTGAGGTGACTGAGGAGCAGAAAATGGGAAAAATAAAATCCAGCAAGAAAATCATGAATGGCATTAAGAATAGGAATAAGGAACAATTAATTACAGTTTCTCATAAGACAAAAAGGGCCTTGAATAAGTTGGCGGGCAATAAGTTGCAAACAAGCCAGTGCAAAATCCTTTAATGCTATTGCCACAGGACAGTCTTGACAGTCTTGATGCAGAAGGTATAAATTAATTAGACTAGCTCAGGGAAGAAAGGTCATTAGCATAAAACGCAAACACAATTTGGCTCAGGATGCCCCTTAAGGTTTCTAGAAACAGGGAGTGTTCATGCATTTTTTTCTCATTATTTCTTGTATCCCTAGTGAATAGAATCACAGATTCACTCAGGTTTCAAGGCACCTCAGGACGTCTCTCACCCAACGTCCTGCTCAAAGTGGGTCCAGCTATAGGATCAAAACAGGTTGCTCAGTGCTTTGAAAAGCCTCCAAGGATAGAGCCAGCACAAAATGACTAGGCAAGTTGCTCCACTGCTGGGCTACCCTTGCAGTGAAAAAACTTTTACTCATATTTGGTCTAAACATCTCTTGTTTGGATTTATGACCTTGGTGTCTCATCCTCCCACCGTGCACCAATGTGAAGAACTTGGCTCCATGTGCTCAACACCCTTCCCAACCTTGCACATGGGTTGGGGCAATCCCAAGCACAAATATAGGCTGGGAGGAGAATGGATTGAGAGCAGCCCTGAGGAGAAGGATTTGGGGGTGTTGGTGGATGAGAAGCTCAACATGAGACAGCAGTGTGCACCGGTAGCCCAGAAGGCCAACTGTATCCTAGGCTGCATCTAGAGAAACGTGGCCAGTATGTCGAGGGAGGTGATTTTGCCTCTCTGCTCTGGTGAGACCACACCTGCAGTACTGCATACAGCTCTGGAGTCCCCAACATGAGAAGGATGTGGACCTGTGGGAACAAGTCTAGAGGAGGGCCACAAAGGTGAGCAAAGGGTACGAGCACCTCTCCTATGGGGACAGGCTGTGAGAGGTGGGGTTGTTCAGCCTGGAGAAGAGAAGGCTCCGAGGACACCTTATAGCAGCCTTTCAGTACTTAAAGGAAGGGGGCCTACAGGAAAGATGGGGAGGGATACTTTATCAGGGAATGTAGTGACAGGATGAGGGGTAATGGTTTTAAATTGACAGAGGCTAGATTTAGATTAGGTATTAGGAAGGAATTCTTTGCTGTGAGGGTGGTGAGGCACTGGAACAGGTTGCTTGGGGAAGTTGCAGATGCCCTATTGTCATGGTTTAGGCCAAATCCACCACTGGGGACCCGAGGGACCCCAGACGGGACCAACAGATGCTCCCCTCTACAAAGAGAGAGGCAGAGGAGGAAAAAGAGACTTACGAGTTTAGAAGAAACTAAACTACTTTAATGAAATATTAATAATAAAATAAAAAGAAATAATGAAAAATATATACAAAACCGTATCAAGCTCCCGAGATGACAATCACGTCACCGGCTGGCACTGGGGCAGTCCCACGCTGGACTCAGTGACGGACGGGAACTGGATTCCGGATCTGGAGTCAGGATTAGGATCACAGGCAGACGAACAGAGTCCTCCTCAGACGTCGGCCATTGAAGGAAGAGCCCGTGACCCTTTGATCCCTCAGCTTTTATACTGAGCATGAGGCAGATGGGATGGAATACTCTGTTGGTCAGTTTTGGGTCACCTGTCCTGTCTGCTCCTCCCTGCAGGTGGGACCCCACTATGCTTTTCCGCTTCCGACCCTCCAACGTGGCAAATAACAAAGTTGGTTGGCCTTGGGGGTTAGAGCAATAAGTGTAAGCAGGAGCCTCTCTGCATACCACGTCTGGGCATCAGCTTTAAACCATTGGTCTTATCACTCTGAGAGAGTGAACACTGTCTGCACAATATGCAGTTAATTTCAGTTGTTAGAAGAGGCCCAGCTAAGAAGTGAAGTTACTGAACAAATTTGGTTCTGTTTTACCTCAAACCAGGACACCTATCCCTGGAAGTGTGGAAGGCCAGGCTGGATGGGGCTTTGAGCAACCTGGTCTAGTGGGAGGTGTCCCTGCCCATGGCAGGGGGGTTGGAACTAGATGATCTTTAAGGTCCCTTCCAACTCTAACCATTCTGTGATTCCATGATTCCTGTAGGCACTAGGGGCTGCAGTTAGATCCATCCGAAGCCATATCTTCTCCAGACTGGACAAGCCCAGCTCTCTCAGCCTCTTCTCACAGGGTAAATGCTCTGGCTCCAACCTTCTTGGTTACTGCCCCAGCTAAGATCAATCCAGTGTAAAAATATTTTTTCTTGAACTCCTTAAACTCTTTTGCTAATTACAGAGGTCTGGAATATATTGATGACAGCTAAGGCAAAGATGCCATTGAGATGACCTTTGTCAGAGTCCAGTATTCTCTGGCCAGCTTCACTGAGATATTATATGTGCGGAAGAGTTAATATTTAATACCAAATTTACTTATTTGCATATGTGTATGGGATTTGAGAGCAATATAGCAATGTACTGAAATTGCAATACACTACAGTTGGCAGAACACAGCACTTGCAACATACATTTGGATCACGATGCAAATGTGATTCCCATTGCCAATCTCTATATGTTCACCATCACAGCACTGGTTGTCCCCCACTGCCGGGAAGGAATACACAGGTTAAAGCCAGCAGAGGTCTGTTGTTCTCTTTGAAGTTAATTTGTTTGTTCAGTTTTTGTACTCTATCTTGGACTGAGCCACACCTCCACTTCCCCCTTGCTGATCTGGCTAGCTTGGGAAGACATTCACACTCTTAATTAACTCTGGGAAACCATAAACATTGGGAAAACCATTTACGCAACCAGTTGATCCACTCAACTGATCCAAACATTTATTTGAAACAAAGTCTGGTCCCCTTTGTGTTGAGATAAGATAAACTATCTTTGCAGCAGCTGTGGTCACTCCCTACATTCTCCCTTGATCTTCATGAGCACATCGCCTGTACCCATCTCCTCTGAGACTTCTTTCAGTGTACGGGTTTGTTGATTGGTCACAAATTTACTTGTGCCTGCTGTCACTGAATCACCTGACCCTTTCAGCAATGGGCTCAAATATTTTTTGATCCAAAGTTTTTATTTCCAAAGTTTTTACTCCCAAAGTTTCAATAGAAGCTCTTGTTGCCCTTGATGTCCCTCAAGCACATCAACTCTAGGTGAGCTTTGGCTTTCCTAACATCACCTAAGATTACCTCTAAATTACTCTTTTGTAGTCCGTTTCTACTCCCACCTCTTTTGCTGCCTTTTTGAACTGGAGCTCAGTAACAAATCCCCCGCTTAGTCAAGCTGGTATCCTGGTAAGTCTGCTTGTCTTCCTGAATATCAGCACAGTCTTGCACCCGGAGAAGGTTGTCGTCACAGATGTGGCAGCTTTCCTGGGCTCCTTTGTACTTCCAAGCTGCCTCCCATGGGATCCCACTTACCAGCTCTTGGATAAGCCAAAGTCAGCTCTCCTAAAACCCACGGTCTGTGCCTTCCTCACTCCCCACAGGATCTCCAGCTTCATCAGATGAGGCAGCCATTGAGATTCACACCCCCAAACACTTTTTCCTCATTTCTGAATAACAAATCCAGCTGTACACAATCCAGTGCCTTTATCAAGATGCTATCCTTGACACCCTCCAAAAATTCCCTGGATTGCTTGCATCCTGCCATTTTGTCCTTCAGCTGGCATCAGGGAGGTTGAAGCCCCCTGTTAAGGAAGAGAGCCTATGATCCAGAGAATTCCTTGAGCTGTTTAAAGAATTTTTTATTTTTTTTAATGAGAAGTGTCGTCCACTTTCTTAACTGGACTGTGTGGTCTGTAGCACAGTTCCACCATGAGGTCACCTTCACTGACCTCTTCTCTGATTCTGACCCACAAACGTTTTCCCAGCCTGTTGCCCATCCTGTACAAGAGCCCCCCACACTGGAGCTGCTGCTTCACAGAGAGGGATACTCCCCTTTTCCCCTGAGAGCTATCCCATCACATCTCAGTTATTCCTGTAATGCCATAGTTTTGTGACCATATGCAGTGCTTCAGTTCCTCCTCCCCGTTTCACCAGGCTGTATGCATTTGTGTATGTGCACTTGAGGTAGGGGTCTCTTCACCTTGTTTAATCATTCCCTTTATCCCATCACTCTGCACCTTTTGCTTTCCAAGTAAATAACAATTCCACTGATTTATCCACCATCTCAGACAGAATATGGACTAGAGAGAACTTTCCTATGTTCCAGGAAGTCAGTTCCTATATTCTTACGTTATTCACCATGACTAACTACTTCTTTTGCTCTCTGCAAGATCATATTTCCTCCTCCAGGTGCCTCCCTTGATTCTTGGGTGTTATAAGGGTGAAAGTGATCCTTATTCAGATATGGGCCAAATGTAATCTAACCCTCCTTTTACTCCATAAAGAACATGTGTTACGTTATGTAAATGGTTAATATTTAATCATAGATCCCCTTACATTTTATGGCCACAGTAAGTAAAACATCTGTCTGCAGAATTGTACAGACAGTATTATAAACCAGATTAAATATGTAATTACTATATTAAATAAAACAGCAATTCCCCTGAAATAATAATCCGTCTCTGGGTGAGGTTTGGGAGGAGATTGGGTTGTCTATAACGCACTCAAGCATAGATTAGCTGGTGGCTAGAATTACAAGTGCCTCACACAGTAGTTGTACAGAAAAATCGTACTATATGCTAGTGAAGGGATATAGAAACATATGATCTGTTATTGTATTCACAGATAATTATTGAAAATGTGCTTCTTTTCCCTTACTACACAGCTAATGCACTGTGTTCGAAATGTCATGCAAGAGAGAAGTCTCAGCAAAATATATTTTATCTCTATTTTCTTTTTCTGTGAATATTACTAACAATGCACACTGCATCTCGTGGTAGGTCTGTTGGTTCAAATAATTTGTCACAGTCTGATTTCTCACAAGAAGAGGAAATCAGATTATGGTGATTAACGAAAGAAACTCAGTATTGGTGCATACGGTTCTATACTGCTGCTCAGAGAGCTCATTTTGTACGATATTTGAAATTGAGCTTAATGGTGGTGAAAGTTGCTGTTTTAGAAAAGGAATGAAGCACAGGTGTTGCATGGCCAACTGCTGGGCCCATGTCCCTGTATCCAGGGATGACACCTCCATTAGTGAACAGGTAAGTTAGTTGTGTACTCATGCAAACTTTGTTTACCATGGGGCACAGTTGTCATCTGTCTTATGTAATGCACTGATAAGGGAGAACTTCATACCTTTATGCAGTGCAAAGTCACATCCTCTCTGTACTCCATGACCTGATGTCATAACAAGGTGATCTTGACCTTCTCACCCTTAGCCAGTTGTGTGAGGAGCAGGAAGCAGGGCAAAGGCTGGGGGACCATACTTTAGTCAGATGCTGTGCCACCTTGTAGGGTCTTACGGCCTGGAATAAGGTTTCTCCTTATCATGCTACTCAAGATGCTCTGGTGTCATCTCTTGTTACCCAACCCATCATGAACTAAAGCAGAAAAACTTGAGAGGTGCTGCTAATAGTCCCAGTAAGGTTAGTAACAGGGTTAACAGTAGCTGAGGTGATGAAAGTGAGTAGCTATGTCCCAGAGGAAAACAAAGATGGCTTGTGATTCTGCATAGTCTTAACAAAGTTCTTGCCCACAATTGTTTCTGCTAACACAGATACAATCTTTAAGAAAACAGCTAGGTGAGGTTTGAATAGGTAAAGTGACTAACAGCACATGCGGATATTTATTCCCTGTTGTGTTGGATCTGACTGGGATGGAGTTAACTTTCCCCATAGCAGCCCTCTCAGTGCTGTGCTTTTTATTTGTAGCTAGAAAGGCGTTGATAACACATCAGTGTTTTGGTTACTGCTGAGCAGTGCTGGCACAGCATCAGGGCTGTCTCCCCGACATTCCCTCCTCACTGGTAGGCTGTGGATGGGCAAGAGTTTCAGAGGGGACACAGCCAGGACAGCTGACTCAAACTGACCAAAGGGATATTCCATACCATATGACATCTGCTCAGCAATAAAAGCTAAGAGAAAGGGGGAGGGGAGAGGACATTTGTTATTAAGGCATTTGTCTTCTGGAGAAACTGCTACGTGTACTGAGACCCTGCTTCCCAAGAAGTGGCTGGATATCGCCTGCTGATAGGAAGTTGAGAATAAATCTTTTCGTTTGCCTTTGTTTCTGTGTGTGGCTTTTGCTTTCCCTTTATTAAACTGCCTTTATCTCAACCCATGAGTTCTCTTCCATCTTATTTTCTGCCCCCCTAGCCACAGTCCTGCTGAGGAGGGAAGTGCTAGAGCAGCTTGATGGGCACCAGGTGGTCAGCCAAGGTCAACCTACCACAAAAGCCATAGCACAGAGGGGGCCAGGACGCTCCATATAAGGCCATACTGCCCTTCACTGACTGCTCAGAGCCAGGACACACATATAAGGCTGCACTCGCCCACCCCTGGCCCGTGGGAGACACTGTCTCTGTTCCTGCACAGTGAAGGGCAATCTGGTTCAATGCAGTGCCCTTGAGATGGAGAACCACCTCCTGAGAAAGGGAAGCTCTCCAGAAGCATGCAAGGAGGCGGAGAGGCTCCTGCAGAAAAAATGATAAAGTAGCTGCCCTCACCAAGCAACTGAAAGAAAGATGCAGGCATCTGCAGGAGACCATTGAGCACCTGATGAGTAAGCCAGTGCTACTGCTTCACTGAGGAACTGTGCCTGAAAGGTGTTTCCCCAACAGAGGGCAGGAGAAATGATAGAGCCTGCTGGAGTTTTTCTCACACAGGACAAGCAGAATGAAATCTCACAGAAGGCAGCTGAGGAGCTTCAGGCCCAACTGACTGCAGAAGAAGAAGGCTTATATTACCTGAGCACCTTCAGCCAAAGGTGTGAGGAGTTATAGGTGCAGCTTATGGAGATGACGAATGGAAACACCAGACTGGCTGGAGAGAATTCTTGCCTCTGTGAGCAGCTGTGCTGCTCAGAAAATGTTCTAGCTGAAAATGCTGACCTAAAGGGGCAATTAACATGAGTGGCAGAGGAGTGAAATTCTGCCATCCAAGCAATCAGCTGTCTTCAAACCCAAATGGAAGATGCAGAGCACAAACTGAAAACCAGGAGAGAAATGGCAGAAAGAAGGCATCACCTGGAGAAGGAAAATGAGGAGACAAAGTTAGTGCTACAGAGGAAAGAAAAGGAAGACAAGGTTTTGCAGAGTGCTCAGACAGAAGTAAAAAGAACACAATAAAGCCATGCAACTGTTTCAAGCCCAGGTGACTGAACTGGAGAATCGGTTTCAGAGCACCTCAGAGTCAGCTTGGGCAGAGGACAGTCCTCTGAGAGGGGGACCCTACAAGTGTGATAGAAGAATTGGTAGCAGACAAACAATCCATCATCCTGCAGGCTCTGGGACAACAACTGGGAAAGCTTCAGACATTCATAGCTCATTACAGCTATGATCCTTTTGATGGTCCCAGTGAGCAGCCTGAACTAGAGCTTCCTCTAACTGCTGGACAATATGTTTACATCTTTGGAGAGGTGGATGAAGCCAGTTGGTATGTGGGAGAGCTGGCAGAAGGCACAAGAGGATTCATCCCCTCTAATTTTGTTGAAGAAGTTTCAGATTGTGACCTGGGAAAAAAAAAGAACCGGAACGATCCTTGTTATTATGTTTTAGGTCTCTTGCCTATTTTGGATAAAGATGAAGAGGATCTAGGTGTGGGTGTCAGGTTCTAAAAAGCAGAGAAACAATAGGTTATACTAAACATAGCCTATACAACCCTCCAGAATGTCTACAGAAGTGAAGTTGTATTTAAAAGTGATTTTTTTAGTCTTTTATATTTTTCAGAATGGAGGACCCCTGGAGGGCAGCAGTGGCCTCCAATGGGCCCCAGCAAAGCCCAGATAAAGCCCCACTCTGGATGGTAATTAGGGCCCAGGGCTGCAGAGCCCAGCAAAAGCCCCTGGAACTTTCCAGAGGGCAACTCTACCATGTCAGAGCACCACTGCTGGCAGCAGTGGAGACCCTCCTGTCAGGGCTGGTTGCTGTACATGTCCTCACCGCGGGTAGCAGAGAGCAGAGGGAAGTGAAACAGTGAGTGGCATTGCCCAAGGGACCATCTGCACACATATTGGTCATGTGCCAGGAAAGGATGTTTGTGGGGCACCTTGAACCCACTGTTGCCATTACATTCGCACCCTGGAAGTAAGCGGAATGGGGGCTGGGCTTGGCCAGGGCTTTCCAGAGTGTCCCCATGGCCCTTCTCCAGCCGAACCATCCCTGCTGGTCTTTTGGCTATGAGACACTTCTGCTGGCTTCCTGCGAGTGTTGCCCTGTGCACTTCTGTTGGATGTAGGAAGGGAGCAGCAAGGGTTGCATTTTCACCTTGTCCCACAGTTGCTTTATGTTCTTTTCCCTTACTGGGGCAGAGGTGATGGCAACTTGAAGAACTTTACTGTAATTGAACCAGGATGGACAATTGTACTCCAGTAATGTACCTGTGTTAAGTCTGAGCTCCAATGTGAGCTGAAGCTTGCTGAGCCAGCTGATGCTGCCGGACCTCCTGTAAAGCCAGAGGTGAAGGTTGTCCCATTGCTTTCAGTGAAGTGCCAGTCTTTGGTCATCTGCTACTGAACTGTAACAAGTTCTTTTTCCACCTGTGCCCAGTATATTCAGAATACTAGCAGGAGAACTTGGCCCTGCGTGTGGGGAACATCAGGCGCTGGAGCTCTGGCCGAGCCCCATCAGCACTGTCATCATCACAAACCTTCCTCAAAAAAGTTTAGACCTATGCTTGGTCGGTGGGAAAAACATATCCCAGGTAGCTCCCAAGGCATCCCCTTGTTAATAAGTGAGTAACAGAAGGAAATAGGTGTTTTTAAATTAAAAGAAAAAAGTCCACCAAAGGGTTTTGGAACTGTAGAAAGCAGGTTGGAAGGAAATAAATTGTAGAATCAAAGCTCAGTGAAACTAGGTGAGGATTTATGGTACTGTTTTGATAAATAAATTAGCTTAGACAGGTATGCAAATTTAGTCTTGGGCCAAGAAAATACTTTTGTTTGTTATTTCTAAGGCATTTCAGAATGTAGAACAAATATTACATACCACAGCACCATGAAAACTTCACTTCTCTCCTTTTCATGAATAGGTTTTGTATTAGGTAGGATCCAGAAATCTTGATACAGAAAGCATGTGTCTTGGTTTGAGGTGAAACAGGACCGATTTTGTTCAGTAACTTTGCTTCTTAGCTGGGCCTCTCTAACTACTGAGAATAACAGCATATTGTGCAGACAGTGTTCACTCTCTCAGAGTGATAAGACCAATGGTTTATAGCTGATGCCCAGGCGTGGGATGCAGAGAGGTTCTTGCTGTAACAGCCAAGGCCAACCAACTTTGTTATTTGCCCCGTTGGAGGGTCAGAAACGGAAAAACATAGTGGGGTCCCACCTGCAGGGAGGAGCAGACAGGACAGGTGACCCAAAACTGACCAACAGGGTATTCCATCCCATCTGCCTCATGCTCAGTATAAAAGCTGAGGGGTCAAAGGGTCAGTTCTCTTCCTTCAATGGCCGATGTCTGAGGAGGACTCTGTTCGTCTGCCTGTGATCCCGATCCTGAATGCAGATCCGGAATCCAGTTCCCATCTGTCACTGAGTCCAGCCTGGGACTGCCCCAGTGCCAGTCGGTGTTGTGATTGTCATCTTGGGAACTTGATACGGTTTTGTATATATTTCATTATTTTTTTTATTTTATTATTAATATTTCTTTAAAGTAGTTTAGTTTCTTCTAAACTCATAAGTTTCTTTTTCCCTCCTCTGCCTCTCTCTTTGAAGAGGGGTAGAGGAGAGCATTGGCTGGTCCCATCTGGGGTCCCCCACGTCCCCAGTAGCCGATTTGGCCTAAACCATGACAACATGACACATGACGGGTATTGTGGTAAAAGCACAAAGGGAAAATGCTACGACTCTGAAATCACATTCTTTAGCCTTCACTCTAGACCTTCCTGATGCTGTTCCATGTTGTGGCCATCACTGATATGTTTCCGTATGCTCTGAATATCCTGCCTGTATGCATCATCCAAGTTTCATGATTGCTTATTTGGAAAAGAATGCTAAGAATAATTAAATCCTTAATAATCCTATAGAGAAATTAAAATTTGGAGATGTTCCAAAAGCAGAATTTTCAATTTGGTGGGATGGTCTGGCATTTTGGAATTCAGGACTGTTCCCAAACAGGACAATAATCCACTTTTTTGGGGAAAGAAAAGTTCAGTCACTTTGATTTGGTATTGGTGAAGCATTTTTCTTCAATATTGAAAATCTATTTAATGGTATTTTTAAAAAGAATATTATTAAATATAATGTATAATGAATACAATACAGGATGGTTATTATCACATGAAAGACAAAACATGAAACTTTAAAGTGGGCAATTAATTTTAACTTTGCTTTGATTTAGTTATTTCTATTAAATTTGAATGAAGCTGAATAAATCCCATGAGCTTTCCAGTCGCTTACGTGGTACTCTCCTGTGGAAATGGCCCTGTTTAAAGTTTTTAGCCAGCTCTAATCACTGAAACTTATCTCTCTTTCTGCATTACAATCCAGGGAAATGACCTTATTTTTCTTTTTCTCTTGACAGTCCTGAAACAGCTGACAGCAGTAATGACAAAGGTACTGACAGAAAAGTTATTTTTTTCCTCTTCATTTTGATGTTATGGATCGATGTCCATTCCACTAGCAGCCTCCAAACCATAGATCACATAGCGCGTGACTTTCAAGTCAACAGGAGACATTTACAGGTTAGCAAATGTGTTCATTTCTCCCTTTGGCAATTCAACGGGGATTCTAGCCATCTGATTCAGAGAAGCACATATGGTAAATACTTAATGGAATATAAATCTTGAGAGCACACCTTGAAATTAAATGAGATTTTCAATGGGACTCACATTCCTGTTTTACAAAAGTCCTTTTGAGAATTTTATTTATTGTAAGCCTCTGACAGTTATTTATGATCTTGGGCATACATATACTCAAATGTTTAACCTATCCCATCTGTGGTAAATCTAGTTTTATATCAGGATACCAATGTTAACTGCTCACTGACCTACAGAAATAATTAAATTGCCTTTATTCTTCCTAGATTTTATTACCTGACCTTATGATAGTCATCAGGATATGTATGAAGATGTCTTTTTATTATTTCTGCAACGTTATTGTATGTTTTTAAAATATTTTAAAAGATACTACGCTATATTTACATTTTCATTAATACCACTGGGCCACAAGGGATGGATTCAGGAAAATAAATTTTATGGATTTACTTTAACTATGCAACGTGTCTCAGGTTTTATATTTCCTTGATATAATTCTAAAAATACATCTGTCTCCAGAGTGCCTGAAAGTTTTAGAGATTGGAAACTGCCAAAAGGCCCTTTTATCTTATAGGTTTGAATTACTTCAGTCAGTGGAACTGCTCAGAGTGAAATGGTTAAAAAATAGATTCCAGACCAGTGGAGGCTAATAGCAGAGTGAAGATGGTTTTCCTTTCTTATATTGGAGTTGTGTGAAATAGGAGCAAAACCTCATTCAGCTGTAATCTCTTTTAGGTAGCGTACCTTCTGAGACTTGTCAGAACTTGGGAGGGCACAAAGTCCAACCTTTCAGGCAGCCGCTCACTCCTCAGATGTCGGCACTGGACGAAGTAATTGCCTCTCCCCATGCTGTTTGCTGCTGTCGTTTTCCTGGAAGTTGCTGCCCCCACAATTTTGCAGCAGAGCGGTTAACGTGAAGGCTTCCTAATAGGAGTCTGGCAAAACCAGCTGGGTTAGCTAAACAGCTTGTTCTGGTTGGAGGTTTTTTTTTTTGTTGCCGTTTTGTTTTAAATTATACCAGAGATGTGTGCTGCCTTAATAGACATCTATAATGGAAAATGTCTGGTCCTCAATTACACTTTGTTTCAGGCATTGAGAAAGATAAAGCATCAAGGAATCTTTAGACAACACAAAAATCAGTCTATGCATTTAATGGGTGTGCATTAGAAACCATCTCCTCATAGGTCATCAGACGACTATAACACTGTATGTGGCGCGTGTGTGTCTGGGGATAACCCAGCACATATTTAAAGGAAAACATTAATGTTTTCAGCAACTTTTGAAGGTTGTTTTTATAAGATACTGAGACAAAAATAAAAAAGTGATGTTACCAGTCAGGACACTGATATTTCTACAGGTACATGCGACGGCTAGTAGGGTGAAGATCTGAATCCAGGTCTCTTCTCTGATCAGAATCAAAGATTTTTCTTCCTAATCACTCTGCATTTAGATAAGCTGGATCTCAGAACATATGTTGCCAGCAATACCTGTTCAGCATCTGATATTACTCAGTACTGCAAGCTATAGTATCAGTACTACAAGCTATAGTATCAAATGATTAGACTTCCTTTTTTTTTTACTTGCTGTATTGGAGGAATCACACCTGGCAAAATACGTGAGTATAACATGATGACAGAATATTTTCCCGGTCTTCCCAGGACAAACTCAGGGAAGTCATTATGAACAATTAGTGAAGACCCACGGCTTTTGACCTATTTGTTTATTCTTGCTTTGCACCCTCAGCAGGTTACTAGCTACTGGGAAACAAGCATCCTTAAATCTTTCTTTCCTGTATCCTCCTCATTCTTTGAAGTTCTCTTTCTGAAATATATGCGAGCTAGTTAGACACAAAATAAATAAGATCATCCAGATATTTTTTTTCTTTATGCTTAAACTAAGTATAAGTGAATCCATGTTCTCTGGCCTGGAGAAAGCAATTCTTAGCATGGCTGTTGCACATTCCCATGGGATGCTGAAATACAGGTTCAAATCAGAGAAAACTAAACAATAAGGACAAGTGCCTAATACCTAAGTGATATTACTAGTTGGCTGCAGTTTTGGGGGATATCTGTGTCTTTATAACACATTTTTTCGCGCAGTTACATTTTAAGACACTTTCCCTAATGAAATATTTCTTGATACTTTGATACTCTTTCCTCCAGAAAGAGTCAAATTGGACAAAATAGCATTTGTATTAAAAACAATAGCACTGAACAATTCCCAGCAAAATATGTCCCTAATTAATTCAGTTGCAAATCAGGACAAAATAAGCATTCCATGTTTGCAATAGCAGTGCTTCTTCATCACTTGAATGAGAAATTTTTATGAGAAACGGCGTTTTTTCCCCCATCTTAACTGAAAGGTTTTTAAATTCCACTGTTTTATTTCTTCTTTCTGTATCTTTTTCAATTGTGCAACTGCATGTCTTTTCAAAGTATAGTGCCTTTAACTCCTCCTTTAGTCCTGTGGGAAGGTCACTTTTTAATGCAGTAGTAGGATCATATCAGAACAACAGAAGTAACACACAAACCTATTGTCTACAAACCTCTATCAGCTGCCTCTGTTTAACTTTTGATGCTCCATTTGTTTTAATAAAACTGGTAATATAATCCTTCAGCTTGTCCTTCTGATCATAGTTAAGATGGTGTTTGCAGCTACACTGAGACTGTCTTTGTGTTTCTTTCAATGCCTGACTTTTTAAAGTCAGCAAAATTACTTTTAATTAACTCTGTTGCTTTATTTAATAAATTGCCTTGATTAGTTTCCAAGACCTTTCCTAATCTTTCTGCTCAGGAATTCTCCGTCTTTGTAATTTCCTTGATGAACAATTTGAAAATTAAATTAAATTTTATATATTTTTAAAAAGTATTTTAGACCTTTTTTCAGCTTCTTTGCAGTTTGTGTCTGGTTTAACGGTGGACTGCTTTTTAATAAAACTAAACTTATTTTTCAAATAGAGGTCTAAGAATCATAAGCACAGTACTTCTTTGGATTCATGTGAACTAATTTCATGTGAGAATATATTATTAGCTTCACTGTCACATTTGCACATTGAATTTCAGGAGGAAAGACTTCTTAAAAATGAAATGTCTAATATGACAATTTTTGCCACACTACCCCTATTGTTTTTAATTTAATAACTATTTGTAACATATCATTTTTTTTTTTTTTCAGATTTGTAGTTTCTGAAGAGTTGCTTACTGTGTCAGATTTTTCTTGATTAATTCTGGGTGCTTTCAGAATACAGTTTGTAAATACATAATGACTCATTCTCATCTTTGGATGACTTTCATGTATTTCTTGACAGTACAAATTATAATCTTGTAGGAACTTTTTCTTATTTACTAGTTTTGTCCTTTAACAGTACTGGTTTATTTTTTGTCAAGTAAATATTCATCAGAAATTTCTTCACTTCACATATACCATACAGAGTTTCCCCTGTGGGGGTTTCAAAAAGTTAAGGAAGAAATGTTACAGGTTGTTTTTTTAACACGGTGATTTATTTTTTGAACAATTAAATGTACACTTTTCAGCTTTTCAATATGATTTTTCTTTCCAATTTATAATACTTTTACATAATACGCACAGATGAAACTTGCAGGGAAATTTGAAAGAGGATAAGAAATTAATTAATAAATATAGCTCAGACATGAATTCAACTTTATTAACAATAGGCGAATTGGTATAGGGAATAGGTAGTTGATCTATGTAATTTAAAAAGTGGACACCAACACATCTGTATAAATTGGAGTGATGATAATATCACCTCACAAAGTTTTAGAGAGAGAGAAGACAGCATTTAATATTGTAAGATTGCAGCCATATCACATACACAGGGACAGGCAATTCACTTCCATATAACCCTCTACTGCAACAGAATCTCTAAAATAGAGACCTATTGGAAAGTCAAACAGGGAAAGTCTGTGACTAATTACCCAGTTAAACAACACAACTTTGCTTTGCTCATGTTTATGCCCCTTTATATTTGCATTTTGAAGTAAGAAACGGAGATTTTGTTAAGATCTTGTGCAAGTGTTTGTTTTTATAAAATGAAATTTAGTTTTAGAGGTGTATCTGTGCCAGAAATGCTATTAGAGGGATACATCATGAGATTTCTGACTAATCATAAATAATTAACACAGCTGAAAGAGTGTAGATCAAGTAATCCACGTGTAAAGAAAACTGCACCCAGTTGATTCAGAATCAAGAAAGTCTGCAAAAGTGAATTTGAAGAAATTATGATCTATTCATGGATGTTCAGGGACAAAGAAAAGAGATAAACTTCCTCAGATAAATTATTCATGATCAATTATTTGCTCAGCTTCAGTCCGAGTACATCTTGTGACAAAATTAGATTTTAATCACATATTTCTTTAAATCTCAAATGAGGCATTCAGGATTCAGAGATAGTTAAAATGTGTCGGCTTCTCAGTGGTTAGGGCCTGATGCTGCAGCGCTGAAGTCACTGGGACTATTTTTAACTGATTTCAATTAGAGTAGGGTCAACTTACTGGGACTTTATTGTTCTCTGTGTTCCACTACGTTTGGACCAGTATAACTTTTCTTTTTCCTTCAATTGAGTTTCTCATGATTTAAAGGAGAGGGTGCACAAGCAACTAGAGCACTGAAACTGTAATGGGGGAAACTTTGTTGTTGTTGTTGTTGTTAACGAACATGGAAGAGGGCTTTATTGGCTGCACTGCTTATCAGTCAACCAGTTTACAATGTGAACAGTATGGGATCATTCTTCAGCTTTCATAAGTTAATGTCACACCCTTGACTACTGTAGGGTGATGGTACTTTTCATGAGTTCATACTCTGACATCAACTGTTTTTTTTTTTCTTTATTTCGTACTTTTTTTGTCATTTAAATATAATTGACCGGAGAGGGAGTCAAGTTAGTCGGTGAAGTCTCATGGTATCATGGTTCTTCCTGATTCGGAGAATAGGAGCCAATTGCAGTAGCTATGGTGAGCTTTAATTCAAACATTGTCTCTTTCAAGGTCTCCATGATGAACAGCAAAGCTGGGAGGGCTAATCCAAGTATCGGACTATGTCTGGTCAGTGTACACACACTGTGTACGTATCAGTTGCTCTTTTCCCATGCAGGCAGTTATTTTGCCTGTATCAGACTTTCAAATAGTTGTAGAGGAGAGAGCATGTTTTTCTCATGGCAGAAACACGTTGATTTTAACTAGCCGTTTGGCAACAAGTTGTTTTGAAGTTATAAATAACTCTTTAAATAGGAATATGCCCAGCTCCTCTGCAATTGCTTTTGGGAAAGCCCACTGCCTTTTGAAGATAATATTGCCTTTTAGGTGAATATTACACGTTGACCTTCTTAGATGACTGTGGTTCTTTTTCTCCATGACTCTTTACTGAATGGATCTTACTGTGTTATTTATTGGGTACATATTTAGGCACCATGAGAGAGAACAATATAAATATCTATACAGATATAAACTGTATGAAAAATTAACAACAGAAATATCAAATTCTAAATCTACTACAGGTCTAAAATCACCTTGAATTGTAGTTTCTTTTAAGAAACACATATATCAAATTATTAATACAACAACCAGTTCTATGCTTATTCTTTAATCATGGATGTTTGGAATTTTTTCTATAGTTTGAATAATGGTATGTTAAACCATATTTTTATTTAGATATTCTAGCTGCCAGGAAGTTATAGCTAATGCCAGACATGATTTATCACTCACCTTTACCATGTCACCTTCCAGCTGTACACTAAATCATCTCCACTGACTTAAGCTAACCTTCCAAACATCAGCACAGCTTCAAATACAAATGATTATGTATACACGTTTATATACTTGCATATATAAAATGTGTACATACATATTGATGTATAAATAGATATGTGCATACACATATACATGCATTTTGCATATCTATTTGCAAAAGTCTAGTATAATACACACCAAAGTAATATTTAACCTTCAATAAGAATACCAAATGAAGCAATAAAGAGTAAGAACCCCCAAATTTAGGTAGATCTGCAACTGAAGTTTTACCTTAAAGCGATCTCCTTTAAGGGTCAGATTGCTCAGCTTTTTGCCCAAAGGAGAACTACCTCATCTGGTACGCTCGATGCTCTCAGTGAATGGCTGTTTCATATTTTGTATTTCTCTCAGGGCTTGTTTACTACATAATATTAAAATCTTGCTCTAACAATAGTTACTAATTTGTTCAGGAGCCATTCTGTGACACACGGTATTAGACTGTTCAGACATCACTTGCTTTCTTTCCACAAAATATCTGCATAGTGAAAGAATTATATTATCCCATTTTAGAAGTACCGAACTGAAGCATGGTGATATTGATCCTAATGATAATCCACTAATTTTAGCAGATCGACTTTGTGTTATCTCTTTGCTCACTTTCCAGAGTTCTGAGTATGCTGTGGCATTTCTCCTGCTCTGAGCGTGCTGTGCCTGCTGCTGACTGAGTGCGCAGCTATTAGTGCCCAAACGTCAGCAATGACGATCCAAATCTCAGCTGAAAAAACAAACATGTAGGTTGAAATTATTTTCAATTTAGCTATTTAATATTAAAGCATCTAATATGATCTAGCTGTCTATGCTGCTTCTTTCTCCAGTTAACGGAGTGACAGGCAGCTAAAGAGAGTCATTGACTCCACCAGTTAGAAAAGAGCTTTAGAGCAGGATGAACTGCTTTCTGGAGGTGCCTCTCTGCGCTGGCAGAGAAAACTTGCCTTGCTTGTAGACTGAGGCTAGGTAAGATGAATCTCACTCTTTTGGAGGGCAAAGGCAGAGGTGTAAAAGTTAGGTGTTTGGTCTAAATGAGTCCGCTGTAGTCAGGAGTGATAAGAAGAACTTCACGCCATTCAAAGTCCTCCAAAAAGGGGTTTGAAGAATCACCCCCTAGAAATGCCTGTTCCTCTCCATTGACTACAGACACTTTAGACATCTAAATTTAAGGAAGATGAATCAAATATTTACTGATTTCCTTTGATAACTGTGGCTGTAGTGATTTATTTATCATGCAGGAATTCTTACAAAGAAATAAAATGCATTTCTTCCTAGCACTATACAGCTTGGAGAACAACTTTCCTGCTTCTTATTCTGCCTTCTTATTCAGGCAACCTTCATCAGAGTAGTTACTAAATTCAGAGTGCTTATGCCTCCAACCGCAATTTAAGGGTTTACATGTGTGTAGAATTTCTTGGGCTTTTTTAAAAAACAGGTGGTGTGTGGTTTTGTATTGTTTTGTTGTTTGGTGGTTTGTTTTTTTTTTTTTAAATTTGGTTATTGAGCACTGTAATGGCCTGAAAATAATACCTCCCAGGCAGGTGTCAGGGAAAGCAACAGTGACTGAAAAAAGCCCAGGAGCCTTTTCTGTTTAATCCTAGCACAAATTAAGTAAATTTATTCTTTAATTTCCACATTGGTATTTCCTAAATATTTGTAACTCTCTTGCCTACTTTGCATGTTGTAACTAACAACTTATACTTGCATTTAACCTGGCTTATATTAAGGATGATTTCAAAGTATTTGGACAAAAGCAAGAGACAGATTCTCACAAGGGGTGTTAATCTATGAATCAGAAAGTGCTGCAGGAGAAGTTTCAGAGACCATACAGAGAACTGGTATCAGAAAAGTCAGAAATAAAAATGGCTAACAGTTCTCTTTGATATATGCAGCAAGATATTGAGGAGAATTTTTGAATCAAAATGGTTCCCCTAGAGAATATGTCACATTGGCATGACTGTGAGTAGAGCTATGGCTCCACAATGTGTCATGTTTGCATGATACACCTAGATGGGAATTTAAGCATTTATATCACAAAAGTGAAGTGTTACCCCTTTTTCTATAGTATCTATATACGACAATGTTATCCTGTTCTGATTCAATGACTCCACGGATTTCAGTCACAAATTTATTAAACATCACACTTCTATTAAATTGTCTGAAGAGTCCCATGTCAACAGCTTCCTAGACAACAGTCAATGTGAAATGTAGTAGCTTACTGAAACACACAGAATCATAGAATGGTTTGGGTTGGAAGGGACCTTAAAGATCATCTAGTTCCAACCCCACTGCCATGGGCAGGGACACCTCCCACTAGACCAGCTTGCCCAAAGTCCCATCCAACCCGACCTTCAACACTTCCAGGGATGGAGCATCCACAAATGCTCTGGGCAGCCTATTCTCACCACCCTCAGAGTAAAGAATTTCTTCCTAATAACTAATTTAAATATACGTCAGAGGGTCTGATGCCTAAGACTGTCCTACCACCTGGTGTGAGCACTTAGAGAGACATTTTCCACGTGTATATGTTAACTTAGCTCTTCAGTTACTGTTGACTTCCTTGTCTGTCCCTAGCTCCTTGATCCTGGCCTGCCCCGTCCCACACTCTGCTGGAGCATCTCATAGCAGTCCAGCTTCATTGTTCACTGCTCCTGGTGTCCTCACCATGCCCCAATGTCTCCTCCCGTCACTCAGGTTCTTTTCCCACCACCACCAGCTTCTCATTTGGTCTTCTTTTCTTTGCTCCCTGCTTCATTCCCTCCAGAGTTGTTCAAAATGACCAAAAGCTTTGTCAGAGGTAAAAACCCGTCACTTTGAGGTAGTCACCTGCAAAGTGAAATTTCACTCTAAAAACTTTACTCAAGTGGAAGCAAGGGGGAGACCTGTGAAACTCACATGTAAGTATTATTCTTCTATATGGCCTTGTCTATCCTACAGAACCTGCATAATCATATAGGTTATGTGTAATACTTAGCCACACCTTACCAAAGAGTTCATAAAAGGGGCAGCATTTCTGAAACGGTTTCTTATCAGCTGCTATGCCCAGAAGAAATCACTGAGTGCTAATATTTGGATAGCTGATCAGCTGCAACTGTGAGATATTTTTCCATAATCTTGATTAATGTATATGGTATTATGAAAAATATGGGTTTTAATGCTTTTTCCTCAAATCATTCCACTGTGCCTACCACTGTATTCTTTTTGTTTCTGGTTGCATTATCACTATCCTCAGTTCCTTCCAGTTTTGTTGCTCTGTCTCCAATTACAGTTTTTCTCAGTATCCGCATAATGTTTATGCCTAATAACAAATAAATCACTTGCTTTTTTCTTCTTCTATACCTGCTAGAGATTTTCTTTCAAAATTAAAATTGTCATAGACACGGGATCCAGCACGATCCTGTCCTGACTCAGTAACTGCTTTCCAACACGTAAAGCTCATCACAACAATAATGTATATTTTCTTGGAACTCTGCAGTAGGAATTCCAAAGTACCACAAAAGGGACCTTCTCCGTTACCCAGAAAGATAAGTTTGCCTCTCAGAAAAACTCACAATGTCAGACTTTAAAAACAACATTTTAAGTACAGGAGAGCATTTAGGTAATTTTAGAGGTTTATTTGGCTCCCTCTACTCTCTGTCCTATGTACATTTAGATACATGATAAGCAAGGGTTTAAAAGCAGAGGGATAGAAAAACTAGCCCCAATGGCATTTTTAAAAGCTCTCTAAAATGATCCTAATTTATTTCTGTTTCTACCTCCATGGAGTGTGGCACTTTCAGAGTGCAGAACGATAAACAACTTTATCAGGCCTCAGCCAGCACGGCCTTCTTCACCTACAGGGTGGAATGAAGCCACCTGAACTCATGTCTGCAGAACTTTTCAACTATGTTTCCCCATTTAACATGTACATATTTAATTTTATTACTAATAGAACCAAAAATAAAGAAGAGATAAGCTGTAACAGCTGGTTCCATATCAGCAAAATATAGAACCCATATATTGAAGTTGCTTTCTCCTAGCTACTCAAAATAAATCAGATGATTTCTATGATCTCTAGTTCTTAAGTTGAACTGTCCAGTGTGCTTTGAATGCTCATATCTCTGAAAAACACGTGGCAGCTGAAGAAACATTCACAAAGGTTTTGAAAAAGAATGCCTGAGAAAACAGTTTTACAAATCTTCTTGAACTTTACAGACATTATGGCATTATCACATGAAATGAATAAATACTCCAAGGCAGCAAAAGGAAGTTTTAGTTTTCTGAATCCCCCTGCATCGCAGTGGGTGAGCAGGGGTAGCTGTGACAGAGCCATTCCCTTGTGAGCACTGCGTAACGTGCACCTTTGCTTGGACACAGATGGAAGAAAGAAGGCGGCACCTTAATTGAAGGAACTGGTTAACAGATATACATATACAACAATTTCCTTCCCATTCTAGAGTTCCAGCCTACTTTTTTTTAGGAGCAGAGATAAAAGAAGGCGACATTCAAAAACATGGGGCTTTGAAAGTGATAAGGAAAGCTGGTTTTCTTCATTTCATTTTTGAGGCACGGGCCATCTCCTGGCATAAACTCCCTCTGGTCCTTGTAATCAGAGATTGCTTTTCCTAAGACTAGTCAGATGTCATCAGAAACCGAATAGGCCCTTGCAAGATAGTGAAGGAGAGTCCTGTTGCCTCCTGAAAGACTCCTCTTTGGGTTGACTAACATAGTGAGAGACAAGTAGTAACCCTGTCTTGGGACCAGTTTTCTCTGAGCAATAAAAATGCCTGGAGTTTGCCAGCAGTGTCTCTCTTCAAGGTAGAAATAAATTTAGTTTATACTACTGAAATTCAATGATCAAGAAAGCAGGTGCAGAGTGAGGAAATAATAACATGCTTTAAACATTTACTATCTCCAACATAAAAAGTCCAATGACACTCTGATTTGGCTTCTCAGTGGAATCTGTATGGCCTCCATTTAGCATTTTTTTTCAGAGGTTTATAAGACCCTGCCACAAACTACTGAAATTGTACAACCAAGGACATATTGCATCAAACTCTGTGATATGTGCAGTGGAAGAAGACAAGGCCCATCTTAAACCAAGGCTTCTGCCAAGAAAAGTTTCTGTCTTTTCAGATCCCCTCAATTGTAAATAAGCCTGTAAATAATCTGGGGATGCTAAGACCAAGGAAGAAATAAACCAATTGAATTGAGAAGTCAAAAAATTTTTGTCCAAAACCAGAAAGAATTTAGAGTAGAGAAAAAACCCTAAAAAAACAGAGAGATCAGGGTAGGCTTTTCTCTACATCATCACCAAAGCTTTTTTCCACTGAATCTCAAGTTTTTCTGATGTATTTTCCTCATACAACTTTAATGCTTATTTCTTGTCCAAAGTGAGTTCTTGAGTCAAGGCTGCTTTGTTGAGAAAATCCTTACATCAACCTTCAGATGAACAAATCAGAAAACTGTTATTTCAAATGTGTCAGTAAAATTTCTGATTGTAAATGCAGAGCCTACAAGAAAAATCTTGTAGGTATCCAAGGTATCTGGGACACAAACATGAAGATTATTTTCTCATTTTATTCATTCTGTGTTGGCAAAACTCATGATTTTATCCTGTGTTTCATAACTGTTGTGAATTTTCAAAAGCCCCAACCTCAAGAGTCTTGCTGTCTGCAAACACTCAGCTTCTCTTAAAGCATATTTTTATAAACAAGTTCTAGTCATCAGAACTGCAGGGAAAAAAACCAACAACAAACCCTAAAAAATGTTAGAGAAAACTTTCAGTATTCAAAAAACCTACATGGTAAATGGCATGTTCACAAAGTACCTGTGGTTTTATTTCATGATTTTATGTTCGTACTAAGACTTTGAAAAGACAGTGTTGAAGATATCGATGGTTTGTTTACTGAGAGTAAAGATGGAGAGATTTCAAGTGTTCGTGTGATTTACAGAAATCTTGGCATAAGGCTATCATGCACGTATCGGCTATGGGACTACTGGGAGGAGAATTTTTTTCATTTCTCTTCAATTTTTTTCTCTGTAGGGAAACCTTAGGAGAATTAATTAGTTCATAGTACCATTTTCTTGCTGGAATTGAGAGCTCAGAATAGGGGCATCACTTCCACATCAGTCTGAGATAGACACTCTGAGTGTCCAAGCCTCCCTTTTTATTCTCTCTCTCTCTCTAAGCCTCACTTCTCTGCTCTCTGTCTTTCATGATTTTGCCTGTATAGCCGTTTGCTCCATGTTCTCCTCTCCCCAGGGACTGTGCTTTAATTCAGTGATAGCAATCACGATGTGTAGACATCGAGATTTTTTTGTCACTTTCTAAACTTCATCACAAAATGATTTTCTATTAGAAAAGCAAGTCTCTGTTTCCCAGGCAATTGGAGCCAAACTCAACATTGCTTGAGGCAGAAAGTAGATATAAAACAGTTCCTGCTCTTTTGTCCTTGCAACGCTTAGGGGACAAAGTGACACAAAAACAATGAATGCCCTACCTGTTCATCTGTATGACAGGAGTTTGGCTTAGATAACAGATAAATGCTCTGGTCTCAGTCTCAAGTGAACATTGTCAAATTAACACGAGCCACTATATCAGTTGTCAGCTTAGTCTTTGTTCCAGCAAATGACAGATATGAGCAGCTACTCATATTTTTTTCACACCCCCAGAGCATGTGATGACATGGTGTTCATACACGATGAGATGCAATGTACCACTGGGAATAGTTTCCTCTGTGCAAAACCTGTCACAGCCATGAGAAGTCATTACTGATGTGGCTACACAGTTGTATGAACAGAATACGGGTGCCTTGGGAGCTGAGCACAGCTTGAGAGAAACCCACGCGAAAAAAAGATACTGCTCTGTTTTCTCACTGTGACACTTAATACACCTCATGGTGGTGCAGAAAATGGAAGTCCTGACCACTTTGGTCATTAAAGAAGCTGTGACACTTTATAAAGTGACTTTACAAAGAATAGGAATTTGTGGCCTTGTGTTCTGAGAAAATCCATTTGGAAAAATTATAACCTCCCTAGCAAAATTACTCCTGTAGTTTTAATTGCCCATAACATCCTGCTTTATTTCTACCCTTAATTATTCTCTATTGCTCTTGAACACTGCTAACTTCCATACTCTCATTCAGAAGTATATGTGTTTCACTGGCGGGTGAAGTGATTGCCAAATATATTAAGGGGATTTATTACGTCTTTCTCCAGTAGATTAAAGAATCCATTAAAACCCAATATTTTCTCCCTGGGAAGATACTTACTAACTATAATTAAGTCACCTTTCAATCCTTTTTTTGTATAAGTGACACTGATTCCTTTAAGTCTCTTGGTATGGCCTTTTCTTCAGCTCTTTAATTGTAATAGCTGTTTCCTATGTGCTTTCAGGTTTCCCAGTATCTCTTTTTAAAAGAAGACATACAACAGAAGCGTGTCTATATTTTATGAAGTCAATCAAGGCAGTTACAACAGAACCATATATACAGTTTTCTCAAGTTAGTCTCAGCAACGCATCATACAGTGATAAAATCATTCCTCAAATCCCTGTCCAAACTTGAGCTTTTTCTGCCACTGCATTGCGTGGACGTTCGTGTTCAGGTACTAATTTGTAGTGACTCAAAGTGTTTTAGCAGTCTTATCTTCCAGGTGACAATGTCTAACTCCATAGGCATGGCCAGCGCTCCCAGTTCTGCAGTATGTATTTTGCGTTCGCCTTTAATGTGAGGGGGCCTGGCTTGTTGAGAAGATCTGCTTCCTCTGTATAATCGATTTGTCTTTATTAGTTTGCCACTCTGCAGTCTGTGTGTTAGCCACACATGTTGTGAATTGTAGTTTTACAACTGCATACAGGTGAAAATCTTAGTTCTACATATCAATTCATGTGTACCTCCGCTAGGACTATCTCCATTTGATAATGATTGCTTATCCACAAATACTATTTGAAATGTGTCAGCAAACTACTTCTTAATTCGTTTAGCATGTCCCTGGATGATACTGTATAGTGCTTATTTTTTAATCAAAATGTCATGAAGCTCTAAAACAAATATCTTACACAAGTCTAAACCTGTTATATCTAAACAGTTCCTTTAGTCTAGAGACTTGCAATGTAACCAAAGAAGGAAATCATATTTGTCTGATAATAAAGGCACATTAACAAAGACTAATGATAATACAATGGTTAGTAAAACAGAAGTGTTTTTCAAAGTATATCACCGAAAGAATCTTAGTCACATAAACAGCATAACTCTCAGTACCAGTTGTATATCTTCAAACACCAAATAACTCTTACCAGCAAATGTAGAATGAACACAAAGGTAAACCTATCCTTGAGGAAAATTCAGCTCTGACAGGATGAAATGAGATTAAAGATAGACAGAAGGAGCTAGATAGACAAGACTGAATTAAGCTCTTTACTTCAAACACCGAAGGGTTTCTAAAATTCAGGTGCCAGTAGCATTTATAAGACCTTACTCAGCCAGTGCCTAAGCCTGCAAAAGTCTGTAGCTACTAGAAAGCTGATCCCCAAAGGGATTTATCCTGCCAGCTTTTAATTAACTGAGAGTAATAGAAATGGTGAGTGCTTCAGATTCAGGACCTCAAAAACCTCTGTGAGTCTTGGTCCAAATGCTTAGATTTCCAGGACTGTATCTGTACATCACTAAACAAACTGGGATACTGTTGAGCATCTCAGGGTGTGTCTCACTCCTGTGTGTAAGCCAAACTTGTGTAACGCACAAGTGTAGCATTTGATAGAATCACAGAATCATAGAATGGTTACAGCTGGAAGGGACCTTAAAGATCATCCAGTTCCAACCCCCCTGCCATGGGCAGGGACACCTCCCCACTAGACCAGGTGCTCCCCACTAGACCTGGTATGCTCACACTCCACAGTATTCCAACAACTGAATATGCACTGAAGGCAAAACCAGCATCGTTATTGTTTTAGGAAAAAAAAAAAAAAAAAAAGACTAGGTTGGATGCTTAACTTTAGGACAGTGTTTCTAGCTGCAGATCCCAAGCAGAGGGAAGCATATCCTTCTCTTCTGGAATTAAGCAGATAACTCCTCTTGTTCTTTTTGAAATTTCCTGCAGATGAGCTGAGGCATCTCCCTTCTTGCAAAGTGGGTTCCTTTTTTAGTTCATCCCTTTTATGGGGCAGTCCAATTTCCTAATCTGTGGGTGTGTTTCTAGTCACACATCTAATGCTTAGGCTTAGCCATATTTTTACTCTCTCCCTTGTGAAGCTTATCTTAGCCACCACAGCAAATCATCAACCCTGGACAAAACATCTCTCGTAGCGACCTAAAAAAGTATTGTGTTAGACTTTCAGTCCCTTTGCTGACCTGGAGGTAAGTGTTGACAGTTTTCAACAGTAATAGACCTGGTGTATTGTCTATCCCAACATCTCACTTTTTACTAGAAAAAGTGTGCATTCAAGCAAAGCACAGCTTTGAGCTACCAAGTCCCTACTCATTTCCAGAAATCTGAGAAAACCTGTTCAAAGTACAGACAGGTAGTAGCAGTCGTAATAACAATTACACAACCGTTAACACTGTTCGTTGCTATTGTTAAATAATAACTGGGTTTTGTTGCTGATTTTGTAGTGACTGTTGTTGTCATTGTTAGTGATGTGTCTATTAAGTACTTTGCAGTAGTGTCTTGTAGTTCCCAGCCAGGAGTCATTCTGCTGGATGCTGTATTTGTGTGTCATAAAAAGACATCCTTTAAACAGCTAGATTAAAAAAAAAAAAAAATGAATAGGATAACAGGCATACAAAACAAACATGAGAAAGCCCAAAGCGACAATGAGGCAGTTCTCATTAATGTAATAGGCAGAACTCACTGCATACAGCCCATTCTACTTTTGTCAACAAATCCACTAGTACTGTAGCACCAGTAGGTTTTAAGTAGCTATTAAATGGAGGATGATACTGTGATCTTGTAGAAGGAAAATATTTCTTTCTTCTTACCCCAGAGACAATTAACTCAAGCACGAGTTATAACTATGATATAGATCAACCCTTGGTCACAGTAAGACATTCCTTTTGAAGAGCTCCTAGACTCTCATGATTGTCTGAATGGCGAGGACTGATAATGGTCAATTATATCAACTCGATGTGTCATATCCAGTTAGTGTCCTGCTGGTGTGTGCATACATACTCAGGTTCATGGAAATTCTGCGTCAAGAAATTCGGTATCTGCTGAGAAAAATCTATGGACAAGTTTCTCTAAGGCTAAGGTGAAGATAATGCTGGTGAAAATCAAGAATGACACAGATAGAGTTCAAGTATGACTGCATGGCAGTTTACAAGAAACTTTTTGTTATCTGCAGGATGTAGACATACTTCCCTACAAAGAGCTTCCGGCACAAAATTTCTCTTGTACCATAAAGTTCCTGATTCCGTTGCTTCTTATTTTGAATGGTAGTAAATTCTATTCCTTGTCCCTTTTCTTCCTGCCACGTTTAGATGATCCTGCTCAATATCCTCTCTTGGGAGAAGAGCTTTGCCTGCATCTCAAGTGAGGAAGCATGAGCATGTGAGTTCCAGTCTGCTTAGTCTGCTTAGAAAATGAACATTTTATGTAGGAAAAACAATTGAAGAAAAGATTTTCTGTGTTGTTTTTTTTTTTCCATAAAATGCAATTTATAAAATATTTTTTTGTGAACTCTGAGAAAAATGAAAAAAAAAAAAGGGAAAAGAGTAAGGGAAAAGAACTCAATTAATAGTGCTTATGGCCAGGGTTTTCCCCTGGGATGGGGAAGACTATCTGTGCCGAGGTTGAGGAACACCATATGCCTTGAAAATTCTGTTCGACTTTCTGAAAATGAACTTAGAAAAAAACCTACAAAAGACTAGAGTTGGTGGATTAGAAATTTCATGAGCTGGAACAAAGTAAGTAAGATGTTGTTAAGGAAAATTTAAACACTTCACAAGTGAAGGGTAGAAGGGTGTGTATAGAATGTTTAGGTTGACAGTGAGACTAACATTAAAGCAGCAGAGAAGAGAGAATCTGTGAAACATAAGACACTTTAAGCATTGTATAAGCATGATAAATGCTCCAGCAGATCCCACAGATCCTCAACACCCATAAATCCTGATAATGTTTAGAGAAACATGGAAAACAGAGCATATATTATTTTGCCTGTTTCTCTCTGTTTCTCACATTGTTAAATAAAGGGTCTTTTGGGGATTTGGTTTGGGTTTTTTTTGTGTGTGTGGTTTTTTTTTGGGGGGGGGGGAATACATTGTATTTGATATAATTATAAGTACTTTTAAAGATCTGTGTGGAATGTGCTTCAAGACCTAGGTTTGTTCAGCCTGGAGATAGCCTTACTCTTGGAGGTGCACAGTAACATGATGAGAGGCAATGGGCACAAGTTGGAACGTGTGAAGTTGTGATTCAATATTCAGATTTATTTTTTTAACCATAAGAGTGATCAAATACTGCAAGAAGTTCCCTAGATGGGTGTTGGAGCCTCCATCCTTGGAGGTGTCCAAGACTGGACAAGGCACAGTTCTGAGAAACCTGATCTATTTTGAGGCTGGGATTGGACTAGATGACCTCTGGAGATCTCTTCCAACCTAAATTATTTTACGAGTATATGATTCTTTCCTTCTATAGTTAGCTATTGTGTTTGTCTTGCATACCTACCTGAAGTCCAAGCATGGTCACTCCTAACTTGAAAATAGTAAAGGGCCAAGGTTAGAGTGCAATACCCTGTGAAGACAAACTTTGTAAGTATGTGGTAGAAAAAAAGTGATAAGCAAGTTAAAAAAAACACAATAGACCAATTATAATGCACTCAAAACATTTAAGAAGGGAAGTAAGCTTCTATGGTAGATGCTGAATTTACAATTCTTGGAAAAAGAGTATGAAGTGCAAATTTCTGAATGGCTTGCTGTGTGCCTAAGACAGGCTATACAATGTAGGAGTAATGCAATCGGCAACAAAAGCATGAATCGTTTTCGATATCATGCTCAATAGTATGTAAATCTGGCAAGCTGTAATAAAGGACTATAGATCACTAAAGACAGAATACAACAGTACAAGGAACCTTACAACGTATCTCCCAACCTTGCCCATTTCTACAGTTTTTATCCCCCCTGTTTTTACTTGGTTATTTCAGAGGAATACTTGCTTACTGCCACTGTGGGGGTTTTATTTGAGTGGGTTTGGTTTCTTTTGTTTGAGAGATGCATGATCTAGGATACCTTTTTTATATTGCTTAAATTCTGATGTACATTTAGGGTACATCAAACTCCTAACTCAGAGCTGAGTCGTGAGCGGAGCATCATCTCAAACAAACATCCCCCAAAGACATTCTTCTAATACACAGTTTCTCTGGTATTCTCCTTTTCTCTACTGAACAGGAACAACCTTCACCAGCTCCTCTGAAGATTCAACTCTGATGACTACTGGGTAAGGGAGGTTATGCCCATGTTTTTACATAGTTCTTGCATCTTGCACTTTTCTCAAGCAGAGAGAAGTGTGCAGTCAACACTGTACCCAAATCCTACTTAGGTCATGTTAAGCTCATACATGGACAGAGATTTATTCCATTTGACATGTAGGCACAAGTCTGCTTTAATGTGCAGGCCAGCACAATTTTTAGGAAAAAGAAGATTGCAATTTTGGACAGATTTCTTTCCCAGAGTAATTTAAAACTATTTTCAGATTTCTTCAATTTAGGTCTCTAAAAAAGCTCTTTTTGCAGGAGAATAAAACATCCAGCCTTTTGCCTCAGGAAAAAGACTAACATCTGATGAGGTTGGGTAAGAAACGTGTATATGTCTTTCTGATAGATAACATGCCAAAAAAGCCAACATAAATATCTAACGGCTGATTGGATTGGTGCATTACCCTTTAAGGAAGTGCTTTTCCTGGCTACTGAAGGAGGTCTGCTACCCATGTAGCTAAATCAATGACATAATTGATTTGGCAAATCTCATTTTTCCAGTCATTCAACCCTTTGTAGTGTTGTGTCCTAACTTCTGAGAAAATCTCTGACTTCAAAATACTGAATTTTTTCTATCAAAAAGCTACTGAGATGCTTGTTTTTATAAAATACCTTGACCGCTTCAAAATTAGCTTGATTGTATTTAGGGAAGATACTCTAAAATTCTATCTAAAAGTAGATAAACTAAATGTGGATTTGATGTTGCTTTACACACAGATACACCTTCCATGTTGAAAGCATGGCATATACGCAGAAGCACAGATGACGGCTGTGTTAAAAGGCAGTCTTATATTTTTCCTGTGTTTGTGGCCTGTTCGTGTAATTTGGAAATGCCTCAACTCCAGGTGTAGGCCTCAAGGCAAGATCCAATTGTTGACATCTGTTGGAGAACAGAGAGAGGGGCAATCTATAGGTCTGAGAACTTCAGATAGACAGACATCCCTCTGAGGGAAGGGGTGTGCTGCCAGCATGTGTTGGCACACGCACCGAGATCCCTGCAGCATCACACATAGTCTGCATGCATATGAGCTAACACTTCGGGCCATGATGGCTTGGAAAAGAAGACTGTGCTGTAAAGTTGAGGTGAACACAACATTTGTATTCCTGGTTCACAATGGATGGACAAGAAAGCCGTGTACAGTATTCTTAGGATGAGAGGTCTGTCAAGTCTCTGAGGCAGGAGTCCTAAACAAAAGCTGACTCACTGCAGAGCTTCTTGTGAAAGGTAGCCAGAAGAGCTGAGAGAGGACAGGGAGCATGCCTCCATATGGCTTAGAACAGCAATCGAGAGCAAGGGGCAAAACCAACAGCTGTTGAGGCCGAGGTCCCCAAAACAGCAGCCTCAGACAGGAAGTCTGGTGCTCCATATTCATTAATGCTTCAGATCATACTGCTAATAGAGTCCCAGGAAACTATACATCACTTAGGAACAACAGCAGATGACTGTGCCAAATAGCTGGATTTCTCTGAGGCTGGGCAACAAACTGTGAGTGGTGAATAGCCCAGGAAGGAGGAGGGCACTCTGCCAACATACTGACAGCTGTAGGAAGAGGACAGGCTGATAATGAACGAAGCCCAGGAGTGACAACACTCCTTTTTTTCAGTTATTTAGGTTTTCCAAATTGCCTTCATATGTTTCGCTTGTCCTCCCCCACTCCACAAAACTCTAACTCTTCAGCTCCTTTATCTAAAGACATGGCCTCGTGTGGGGAAGTCCTGATCACTTTGGAGTGCTCAGGTGACATGATGTATTTTCCCAGGCTCCTGGGAGGTGGTGTTTAACTACTTTTTAGCAGGAGCACAGGGAGTTGAATCTTGTCCTTTTTCATACCTGGTGGAAGGTCATAACACGTCATTTGAAATTCTCGTGGAAAATATATTGTACAGAAAAAAACTTCGTTTGCATTTACCAAAATTCTGTATGACACGATCTAGCCCAATGTCTGTGTTCTGATGAGCTTCAATAAGCAGGACAGGACTTTCTTTGCATCCAAGCACTCAGGTTCCAGGGAAAGCAAAATCTGACTTTGTAAGATCAGTGGTGAGCTTGCTAAAATTAAAAGTGTGGATTTATTAGTGAGATTAAACTAAAGTCATATAATAGCAGAGACAGGTTCACAAGAATAAGATGAACATTAGCAACAATCAATCAGTTGAGCTCCAAACCAAGTGCTGAGATCAAATGGTAAGTGTTCAGTAAAGTTCTGCTCTATGCCAGGAAAAAAGTAGCAGCCCAATGTGTTGCATTTAAGAAATATATTTTTGTGTAGCACAGAATGACATCAAATTGCACCTGTCAGGAGACAGAGATTCTGATATAACTTAAATCATGATTTCCAAATGGCCAAGTTCTGAGCTGCGAGGAACACCTGCCAACATAACTAATAGTGAGGACAAAAAGCCTTTGGTAGCAAGTCCCTTGAGAAGGAGATAATAATATATGTGCCCTGTTCAATAAGCTCTTAGCCTGAGGTATTTCCAGTATGCAAAGAAAAGAAAGCTTACTTTTAATTTTTTATGCTGTCTCCCTTTATCTTGATACGTTTGTTCCATTTTCCTCAAAGAGATTCTCGATTAGTTTAACAGAAGTTTTCTTTTCTAAAACCAAATCTGGTTCTCTGTGGAAGCCTTTGATGGGAGTTTCCATATGAAGAGAGATTAAAGAAGTGAGGGCTAATTATTATGGAAAGAATAAGCACAAGAGAGACTATAACAAAACTGGCACATATAATAGTCCTACTGTGGAGAAGGTCAGTCAGGCTCTCTTGATTATCCTTTACCAAAGCCAAAGAGGAAAACACTCCATAAATTAAGAAATAACAGGTTCAATTATATAAACACACAAATTTTTATGAAAGAAATCTCACTTTACACAATGCATGGCTACAAGAATTTACTTCCACAGTAAGGGAAGTTTGTTGTGAAAAAAAATATACAGTCTCAGGACAGTACATCCTAGATGGACTTGTTTCCAAAACAGCAATCTTGTAAACAGGAAGGCCAACAGGCAAAGGTAATCATGGGTTAGAACTTGCAGGACTGCAGAGAAGAGCCAGATCCACAGCCTTTCTCTTTCTCCTTTCTGCTCTCTACTCCAAGTATTACCCATTATTGATGTATTTTTAGCGACAAAAAAAATTGATTGCAATGATGGGATCATGGCAATCTCCAGCTGGACTAGCAGGCTTTCACAGAATGTTGCTGCTGCTTCAAATCAGGGGAGCCATCTCTAAGGTTTAGCTACACCTGGACACTTCTTTGGATGTAGTTAAAGGATTTGTGCCATTGCCACACGGTGAACAGACAAATGAACATCTATCATGATGCCACAGATTCTCATCATGTGATGGAAAGTGCATGAGCATTGAATGGGCACTTGTTTGCGTAAAGCAATATAGGAGATGAAGTGCCAGAGATGATCAAAAACATCAGTCCTTCCACACCTGCTAGGCCCATGTTCAACTGGAAGGTGAAGATGTACAAGCAAGTGGCATTCAAATCTCTTAAAGAGACTTGAAGAGTCATGTAAAGGAACATTTTCTTCTCATATTGAGAAGGATATACTGGTCATAGGGAAGGAAGGTAGCAGAGAAACAGGTTGTGAACTATATGTCTTTTTCTGTCTGAGAGAAGGTTATGGAATAACCATTAAAGAACTTTCTAGGAACAAGCCAAACAAACAAATTTTGTGGGGAACTATAACTGATCTCTTTGTGGAGCAGGAGAGCAGATAAGATATTTTGCAGAGACTCTTTTTTATGAATTCAGCCCAGAAGGCCACCTCTGTATTTAAGCGTCTATCAATCTGCTGTAATTTATAAGAGATATGTTGTGGATCTTCCGGTCTTGGCCGTTCCCTGTATTGATGATATGAGGATCAAGATGACTTTCAGATGTGCAGGGCATGCTGTGCTTAATAAAAAATGCAATGTACATAAAGTCCTCACCTGGCTGAGGCCCAGGAGAGAAAGTTCATTTGGTACAGCAAGCACAGACAGACTTGGCAGCTCACTTCTAGGTGTGCCTTTCTGGGTTTGGCAAGAAAGTGTAAGTTCAGGTGTGTGCATCTGTCAGTGTTGACCTATTGTGCAGTACAAATGCTATGCAAACAAATTTAAACATCGTATCCTCAGATGCTTGCCATGTTCTCTCAAAGGCACTACTGCTTGTTGACCATTGACTGTCAGAAATCTTCTAGTTTACTGCCACAGAGTATGGCCTTTTTTGTTTTCCTGAACCCTGAGGGCTTTTTCAGCTTGTCTACATAGACAAATTGATTGGCACAGCATTTTTCATTTTTGGGGGGAGAGGGAGGGGAAGAAGCCACCAAAAATGGGATTGCAGCCATCCTATTCCAAAACAGGGTTGAGCAAGGATCATAGAAATTCACTGGTATAGCAACAGTGGCAAAAATGTACTGTTATAGACCTGCTATTATAGCTTTCTTTGAAGACCCTATAGCAGAAAAAAGGTTATACCTTTATACCTATAAGGTTGTTACAGTATTATTACTCTACTGTAACTGTAGCTATGGATATACCTTATAACATCCCTCTGGTTCCTGGAGGTTTTTTGCTGAAGAACAAAAGCACCTCACTAAGGTAACACGCTGACTGATCGCACAGGAGTTACACAATGAACTTGTGTGATGGGTTTAACCCAGTAGTTTAATTATAAGTTGCTATCGGTTCATGCTGTGTAGCTTCACATGTGTAGCTACGCCTTAGTCAATGTTGTATTGGGATAGAGCAACTGCAGCACCATTCTCTTGTCTTCTCCCAAGCAAAATAAATTAATCTGTAATTATTTTTTTTTTGCTACACAGTTATCAAGGTAGTATCTGAGTTAAAAAAGCATTAAACATTATTATGACACTAAAAAATAAATAATATGTACAATACTTATGCTTCACAGTTCATGCTTAAAGTAATATTTACCATCCCATTAGGTAAAGTTGTTATACATGGTCTTTTTGTTGTATAATTGGTACAGAGAATGCTAAATAGGCAGGCACAAATAGCAGCCATCTCTTAGGACAAAGGTATTTTAACTGTGGATATACATACAGGAAAAACTGATAGATGCAGGTAGACATGAACAAAACTGCTGTACGTATATGGGTGCTGATGCAATGAGACTGTGTGGGTAAGAGGATAAGGCTGTGTACTGCTGTGTTCTTGTGATAACTTTACAAAACAAAAAAAAAATTGAAGAAGTAATAATAATACCATTAAATTTGGAGTTTATGTGAGAAGAATGTCATGAATGTTGCTGAAATAAATCCTTGTTCTGCATTTTAGCATCCATCTTTGGCTACATGTCTTAGACATCTGCAGTAGAAAAATAAGTATCCTTGGATCATAATGCCCAATCATATATTACAATTTGTATCGTGTAGTCATGTCTTCCTTATCATAATAAGCTCTGTTTAATACCAAAAAAAAAAAAAAAAAGGATTCTTGCCCAGTATTTCTGTTAGAATATTGTTACAGAATCTTATTCTTCCGGTGTTTGAAAATCTCATAAATTGTAGGCTAAACTGAGTCACAGCTAGGTTTTACTCATTTGTTCTTGTGCCAGCATTGCCCTTTACCATAAAATGTTATTTTGCTCATTTTAGGCAATTGCTTTTTTTGCTTGAACTCCCCTCTCTGCTGTTTGTTCCCTTGACCTATTTATAGAAAACAATGATATCCTCACTCAGCCTTGGTTTTGCTGCTTTTTCCCTGCTACGCTGAGGAAATTAAAAATAAGTTCTACATCATGCTGGTCATTTTCATGGACCTTTTCTCACCCCTTTTGAATTGACTTTATTGAGCTTTGGTGACTACATGCAGGATTTCAGAGTAAGTCTCACCAATATTAATAGCATTAATACTTCCATACCTGACCACAGGTTGTGGCAGCAGGCAGGGGGCTGAGGGATGTGATTTGAAGATTACTGTGAGAATACCCCAGACTGGCAAAGTTGATGGGTTTGATCCTAACCAACACCAAAAAGATACGCCAGTCATTCAAAGAGTTTTTGTTACTGTAGCTTTAATGAATTTCTGTGCATAACTGTGAACTTTAGATCTTTAATTAACCGTTTTTCCTCTTCAAGTACATATATAGAAATGAGTTTTGTGAGTAAGCAGCGCATGGTTACTAGCCTAGATTGATCAGACAGAAAAGGCTGTTCCACTCATTCCCTGCCTCTGAAGAAGGCTTTTCTCTCTGTTTTCCCCCTTATCTTGCCTCCTCTCAGTGATGAAGGAATTCCGTCTTCACCCTGCTGTCTACCAAGTACACTCGTACTGTATTTGCTTTTCTTTTGTCTTACTTTTCAACCAGCTGAGTAAAAGCGAGGCCAAAGGAAGAGGAGATGAGAAGACTGGCAGTCAGGCGACGTGCAGGCACAGGGAAGAAAAGAAGAGAGCTTGGGTAAGAAAAGGTGATGAAAGCAAGAACTTTTTTTCCTCCTTTCTCCATATGAAACAAGACGTTGCACTCTTCTCAGACTTTTGCGGTGTCTGTCTTTTTTGAGGGCCCAAAGTGTTTGTTGCAACACTTGAATAGAGCTGATGTAGGTATCCTGAAATGACAGGACATCAATGGGAAATAGCAACAGCAGTCACTGTAATTGTTATTCTGGTTAGTCAATTAGGGTTTGCTAATTAGTATATTAGGGTTATAGTGCAGTACTGATAATTTTTTCATTGCTTGCAACATGGTATAGGTCAGGTCTGTGGCTGTCCTTCACCATTCTGTATTTTCTCTCTCCTTTTCTCCTTGTATACAGTACCTTCTCTCATGCATTAAATTCTGCTGCACCACTGCACTTAAAACAGCCTCTTGTTGCCAGGTGATCCATCCCAGATGATTCAGCTGACTTTTTCATTAGCGCAGCTTCTCCCTGTTCTTGCCCATTGACTGTGTAGCGCAAGCTGTTTGTGGAGTATAAGCTTTTTTCGGCAGGCATCCTAAACTTATCTGAGCTCTGTAAAAGGCATTGTTTGCAGAATCTTGCCAACTTAGCTGCAGCTATATTACACAATGGATAAAGATGATTTTTCTATCCCTTTTCATGACTGTAAATACTTTTAAGAGAACAACAACTCTGCACATGGTTTTTTGGTGCTAGCTGAACCCCTCAGATTTAAGGCAGCCAAATCAAATACAGGTATTTGTTCTTTCCCTGTGATCATCAGTATTCCAGGTTTACTAAGAGACAAAATTTCTCTTGGGAATACCACTTCAATAGTTTGCTTCCTCCTTTTCTGCCCTTCCCCTCTAGGTATCCCTTTGCAGTCAGAGTCAAGCGCTAGGAATAATTTTCCCTATAGGAAAAATGGAAAGAAGCACATTTTCAGGCATGACACTGCACGGTAGTGTTTTCAGTAGGAAAGGAGACTTAAAAAGAATTGCCAGTAATTAAACATGGGGCCTGGAGAAAAACAGAGTTGTGAACAATACTTGTATCTCTAATTGGTCCTGAAGAGGCTTTTTGCCAAAACTGCTAGTAGTTGTAAGGTTTTTTTCTTGATACTACACAATATCATGTAATGAATTTGGGTTTGAATAGTGTTTTTACTGCACCATCTTTTCAGTAAATTAATTGAATTTCTCTAACTCTTTTATTTCTTTCTTATTCCAGTCATATACTCTCAAATTCATTGCTTCATGGAGAATTCAGCATTCTGAGCTACTTCTAGACCCCTAAATATAAAGGGAATAGGTCCCTACCACACCTGGCAAATTATTGTCAGATTACAGATGCAGCTATAAAGCATATATCTATCAAGTGACTTGCCAAAGGTCATATGGACAGTCTGCAGCAGGACCAGGTCTCTTGAATCCTGATCCAGTGATTCTACCAGAAGAAACATACTTCCTCCCAGCAGTTGTGGCGCAGCCAGTTATTGGCAGGAAGATGAAGAACTGAGAAATGTTGACTGTGGACATCAAGGAATTAACTGTTCTTTTAATTAGACAAAATAATTTAGCTATGACTCGTAACGTAAAAGTTCATTAGTGAAATGCATGAAGTGACATTGCAGCCTAACTGAGGTACAGAAGAATCTATTTTTATTCAGTGAAATAACATTAAAAATTAATGAAAGCTATAATTATTGGATCTGGGAGGTTAGTCACATTTTCCAAAATAAATTCAATTTTAGCTGACACTGAGATTGACAAATTTAAATACAGGCGGGTTTATTTTAGAAAAAAGAGAGGGGAATATTGTTTAGGAGCATAATACCTTTAGCAAATTGAACTATACAGTTGCTCCCGGTGACTTTAATAATTGCATGCTATATCATTCTTGAATCTGCAGTAACAAGGCTGTTCACTTAACACCCTGATTTCCCTGTGGTTATGGTTCTCAAATGATATAAAAGATAATGTAATGTTTGCTTTTTAAGGGTAACATCAAATGTAAAGGTCACTAGATAGTTTGAAGAGGTATAAGCTGACCATTTCATTGTTTTCTTTATTAATAGTTCTCTTGCTTCAAACTAAATCTCATGTTTTTCTTTGGTTATGTGATTAGATTTAAGAGTGGATTAATGGAGAAAACTCTGCTAAAAAAACCTTATTCTGCTAAAGCCACAAAGCATTTCTGTTTCTGTTATTACTCCCCAATTTCCATTAAACAGAAAATTGAGACCTTTAAGGCATAGAACCCTGTGTACCCCAACTTCGTTGTAGTTGAAAGAAGTATAATGAAGTTGAAGGCTTGTAGCTAGAAGGAACATATATGCTTTCTTCTCAATGACCCTATGGAAATAGGAAATATGGAAAGGGCCCATAGGAAATAGGAAATATGGAAAGGGCCCATATGGAATATGGAAAGGGCCCATTTTTCTGGCAATGAAGTTAATTAACCACTACAATGACGTATTTTAAAACAGGTAAGTCATGGTAGGTTCTTCATGGCTAGAAGAATTTGCATTGAGCCTAGTTTTCTTTGAAAAGACGTACTCTCCAGCACTACTAGAGGTTGGTGTCTTCGTTCAGAAACTAGAGAGTGAAATGATACAGACTTGTCACACAGGCAGATGAAATAATCTGCCCCTAAAACTATAAATCTATTGTATTTTAGGATTGGTTCAACATGAAAGAATTTCCTTATGGCACCTGTTGTAAACTATGGTGTGGAGGGGAGATATCTGTTAAGTTTGAAAAGTTCTGGTATAGCAAATGGCATCTCAGTGTGATAGGAGCAGTCTGCTTTCACCGGAAGAGAGCATCACTCAAAGCTATTCAATTTCTGCAAAGAAGGTCATCCAGATCTACTGCAGCTGCATAGGTATGCCCACTGTTTATCCAACACCCCAGAGTTGCTCTGTACTCAGGCAGAATGCCTTCTGGTGGGCGTACTTTGTGGTTTGAAAACCTACCTTTTACTTAAATGTCCGTCATTATACAAGTACTTGACTGTAAAATTAAGTCCTCTTCATAGAAGATACACCCACCCACCCACCCCTTTTTACTAAGTATGCTATAAAAAAATTTTGAATGCCACAAAATTAAAAAGATGTGAGGCCAAGGAATATCTGGTTTTATGTAGCTCTTTGGATATGGGTTTGTTTGTGGGGATAAATAAGGCAGCTTGCCTGGGTTATTAGTTCAGCTCAGTGAAAGCTAAATGTACACGCATCCCGTATTTAACTGTGTCATCTTGCTCTGCATCTGGAAACGCTGCATTAGGAATTAGAAAAGCTGGTCTACATCACTCCAAATGTTTAGTGACCAGTCAGAGCTTTGTCACGTGGGTAATCCCTGTGCTAATGTAAGATAATTATACAGTTAAACATGGGGTCCCTGACAAATTGGTCAAACAGTAGGTCTTTTCTTCAGCACTGCGGGAATTTTACTTCCAATTACAAATAGAATCAGTAGAGGTGACATCATGGTCATGGTGAGAAATATTCAGGTTATATTTTTTTCATAAATCTGATTAAAATTTACTACGCTGTAGAGTTGCAATGATACTTCCAAGTGAAGGCTCCAGAAAAAATAGCTGGCTGAGAATGTGTATCAGAGGTTTTCCCTAGTGGCCCTTGTAGATTTGACATTTCACTTTTGGACACTTTTGGAGCGCTGCGTCTACTACAATCTTTCCAATGCTCACTTGATACAATTTTCTGATAATATTTCTGCGTGTAACCAGAGAAGTGTCACACCAAGATGTTGACTCTGCTGACACTACCATTTTAAATTCTTTTTTTTTAAGCACGCGTTTTTTTCTTAAAATGCCTCTCTCATGTAGTCTGAAATTAATAAATACTAATAAAACAAATGGAATACTTAACTGATGAGGCAATGTAAATATTCCTAAACTACTATAGTTACAATCATTGTAGAAAAGCCTAGCTTGGAACAGAAGTGAAAATGACTGAGTTTCGCTTTGTCTTCTTAGAGAATGAAATGAGTGTTGGCTAAAAGGGGCTGATTCGTGGCTAGTACCTGTGCCATTTTTATTCATAGTCTTCTGGGCACATTATTTAAGAACTAGTCTGATGCTCAGTTTCTCACAGAAATTTAGGCATTGCAGTGTATATCCTTTAAGTGCCTATGTTTGGGTGATGTTAGCATTGGTCCTGAGGGCTTAAGGTATGTGAGCTGCAAGATCCTGTTTGTGCTAAGGGACAGCAAGTCAGAAAACACTTCATAAGTATGACAGAAGACTGGTGCTGCCATCTACTCAATTGAGGTTTAATAATAATCAAGGGAAATACAAGAGTACATGAATGTAGTATAATGGCAGCCACGGCAAATAGACTGGTGAATTGCTACTAGCGTCCTTTACTAGGAGTGGATGATTAATTACCTAAGGCGTTTAAGGCAAAAAAAACCCCACGGTTATACTATTGAAATAAAATTATGTAAAGGGATTTTTAAAATTGTACATGGCCCAAGTTTTTCTGTCTTGATTTGACTGTGAATAGGTCTAGATCTGAAGGATTTGCATATTTTAGGTTAGTTAGGGAGAATGACAGGTTAAGCAGGCATTCTCAAAGACCAACACACAGGTGAGTTTTAACAATGGCCTAATTAACTAAAGAAATTCTTAGTTTGGTCTTCTGTCCCCAAATGCCCCTTGCATTATGCATCAGTTGCCTATAGTAATACATTTTGTTACTAGTTACAGTTATTGATGCTCGTTTTGTGTTCAGTAACTTGCTAGTACATACGTGCTGAAGGTTTCACCAGTGAGAAAGAAAAAAAGGCTATACGGAATTGGGTAAAACTTATTTTATGTTCAGAAAATATATGCAAGCTTTCATTTTCCTATACACAGTAGAAATAAAGCAGCAGGATATGGCTTCTCTCCCATATCTGCAAAGCACTTTCTCAGCTAGAAGTTTATCTGCAAAGCTTTTTCTCCATTTAAGTATCACACAGCAGGTGCTTCTCTGGCTCCAGACTGAATCCACTGTCTTTTCTGAAGGTTCCTGGGCTGTTCCTAGCACACACAAACTCTGAAATCTCCACCAAGGAAACAGACAGAAAAGCCTCTTCAATCGGCAAGGTTTCTGATCAGCCATATATGCAGCCAGTATTTTGGGGAATAGCTCTGAATTTTTAAAGCACTGAACATTCTGAATGAATGGCAGCCACCAGTCCCAAGAATAATGGCACTTCCATTTCAGCTTGGCCCATCTTTTCAGCAGAGTATAATACAGTGACTGTCATTATAGGCCATCTAAAACAGAAAGCTAAAAAAAAGTAATTTACGGATTGCATAAGGTACAAATCAAACTTTCATAACAACACCTTTTTCTGATAGGACATTTTCACATTTCCAACAAGACTGGATTTGATGAACTCATTTCCTTGGAGTTTTTTGCCTTTGTGGTTGGTTTTCTTTCTCTCCTTTTACCCTGGGTGTCTTTTGTTTCTGTGAAATCTGAATTAGTCAGACACTGTTGTTTTTGTTCAAATGGAGAACTTTTTTACTGCTGCAGCCATTCCATTCTCAGCTGTCACAGTTAAATCCGTAATCTCTTCTGCCCCTGCCGTTTTCTTCAGTAGTCTTCAGGAATTTGGCTTAATTTTGCACCTAGCTGTGTTCTACGTACCATACATTTTGTTTGCATCAGTACCATATAAAGCCCCTCTGAAGCTTTTTCCAGCTCAGGATTCTGATTTATTTCTAGGATTGTGAAACATTATAACATTTCCCACATAACCTTATATCATTTTAATGGTAGTTGCTCTCAACTTTGCTCTGACAAAGGAACATGAGTTTTCAATTTCGGACTGCAATGTTTCTGCAAAGTCCTTTGTTCCTCTTCAACAACTCCATAGAAGAGGTTTCCTGGGGTCCTTGTCTCACACTGACATATGAGGAGTGCCAGGATGACATTTTGTACTCTCCCATTGGTTGCTTTTCCAGAAGCCATCAAAAAGATTGCGATATGCTGATCCCAATGCCTTTGATACTGTTCTAAAACGATGGCCAGCTGAGCCCTTCAAATCTAATTGAATTTTGCATCCATCTCATTGTAACATTGGTGCTCAGGGCAGGAGAAAATTATGTGGATTCCCAGAATCTTCCAGGCCAGCTGAAATATTTTGGGTTAGGATTTCTCGCTTCACTCATATAAAGTCACTGGAGATGTCAAAAATTCATTCATACACTGGCAGAGCTGGATGGAAAACAGTAGGTGATTTGGCTAAAAAAAGCTACTTTGTTAAAGATTGTTTGTTCTCCAAATGGGAATGAAAATTAAAAAAAATAAAGATTTTGGAGCAAGATCGATGGGATTTCAGGACCCAAAGCTTTCAAGAAGTGAGTGAGCCAGAAAGGAATTTTTTGGCTTTCTAGTTGCCCTTCTGGAAGGTGTTTGTTAACTGACAGAAATTAACATTGGCCGAAGCTTGCCAGCACAGCTGCGGAAAGACAGGCCCCTGCCCAAACAGCTCTCCATACTCTAGATCTGGGAACCATTCAGCCTTTCTAAACCCAGGAGAATAAAGACACAACTGCACTATGGAGTTAGGTACTGAGAAGTCCAAGCTTTGTTGCCAGCCAGCCTTATCACAAGACTGCCACATGAGCTCGATGCAGGGCCATGCCTACAGCACCATGTTCAGCTGCGTTATGGTATGCCAGTGCACACGGACAAACCACGTGCCATCGTCATCTCAGCACAAGGATTCATTCCTCTGTGCAGGCATGACCAACAAATCAAGGTACTGAGAGCTCAGAAAGTTTCTGTCAAGTTCACCTGCAGAAATTGGAGGGAAAAACATTACTGTTGACGAGAGAAGACAATGTTTGGTGTGTATAGTAATATGCTTTTGAATGGATAACTGCTATTTAGGATGTGGAGTTCTAAAAGGATAATGATTTTCTGAAATCACTGTCCCATTAGTAGGCAAGCAAAAGCAGAATGATAAACCTGTTTACATGGTTACATCAAAACCAGCATCACAACCTCTATTCATTGCTAGTGCCACATATGAATTTGAATTTATTTGCAAAGCTGAGCAATTAAATCTAATAAAAAGATGGGAAAACTGATGATGTATCCAATGAAAGCTTGAATTTTAACATTGGCTTTTGGAAATCGGGAAAAAAAGAAGAAATACTTTATTTTGCAATAGAGAAATAGAGAACGTTTTTCTTAGTGTTTAGAAAACAATTGCAAGAGCCAGAATACGGTTAGTTATAGCTCTGACATTAAATTTTTCTGTCTCTTAAGGCAACTAGGGCAACATTTAAAAGTCTGGATGTTTAAATATAACTAAGATATTAAGCAGGGAATTCAGCGAGGAGTGAATTCCCTCAGCTTCTTTGGGAAAAGTACACTGATATAGGAGAATAAATGTGAGTGCTTAGCTTGACAAAATTAGGCATAGTGATTTGACAGTGCTGGCCTGATTAACATTATATCTCATTTTATCTACCTGTGGAACAGGACTACTAATATGAATGAAGATTATTCTGTAGTAGGTAACTTTCAGATCAGGTGTGTATAATATTATACAAATGCAAAGTATTATTAACATCTATAATCTGAAATTTAGTTTTTGGACAGACTTCCTGTATATAATTTTGCTTCAAGAATACAGCCTCATCATATGAGAGGCCTTCTTCTTACAGTAAAATGATCGTCTTTTTGAAATACATTATTTAAATATACTAGTGCTAGCCAATATTCATTTGATGCAGAGGAAAATGTCGAGTATATTATTCAATAGCTATTCACTCTGTACCACAGACAATAATTAGTGGTATTATCAGGTGGAAAATTGCTGCAATGAAGAATTCACTAATATAGTATGATGAACTCCCTCAGAAAGTTACTGTACTTTTTTAGAATCACAATCGCTTTTTTACTAGCTGCCAAATAGTGTTTTTGGCAGTGTATTGTCAATGAATACTCTCAAAAGTACCCTTCAGTGGATAGTAAAAAACTGAAAAAGCAATTCTCTCATTGAGTAATGATTGCTCTGGATAGACCCTGTAGTATAGTATAATGCAAACACCGAACTATATGATTTATTTATAGACCCTCAGTTACAGTGACTCACCAGCTATTCCAATGGTTTGGGGCTACCTGGCATGTTTCTTTAATTGAAAGTTACTGCAAAAAAAAAGAGTAAAGGCCACCTTCTAATACAAATCCTGTGAGATTTTTACAATCTTAAGATTTACAAAAGACCTACTTTTAGAACCCTTTGTAGTGTTTCTTCTCTCAAGGTAAGTATCCTCTGGAGAAGAATGTGGAACAAAAGGTTGTTATCAAGGTCCCATTGAGAGATGCACAAGCTCGGAAAGGACAATTTCAGCATGCTTGGTTCTTGGTTGCTCAGGGAAAGGATGTTACCCAATGGCATGAAAAAGAAACCGCAGGGATTACCCATGGTTTAAGGAAAACAAGATCTCTGGCAAATTGCAGATACAGTATGCGATAACATTCATCAGACTCATCAGGGAACTGATAAGGAACCAGGCTTTCTCAGCCAGCAAAAATGAATAGCAAATTAAATTCTAGCTGCTCTAGCTCCTATGGTGTGTTGGTACATTTAAAAAATAAGAACTTAGATGTCCCCTTATTCCATTTTATTCTTTGTATTACTTAGTATAAAGCCAGGCTTGTTGCATTGGGGCTGTACTGTGTGTCATAAATATTCTCTGTGATGTACCAATCTAGCTCTGACAAACTTTACAGGAAAAACAAAAAAACATTGGTAAACATAGGAAAGAAAACTATGAATGATGAGGAACTTGCAGAAAGTCAGATAACCCTGAAATCAACGGTAGTTTTTCTTTAGTTTTCAATGGCTTGAAGGTTCCACTTTCAGTCCAGCCATATAGATTCACAGTTTTTGAAGTGCATAAGGCACTGTTTGAAATTCTAGTCAGTGTGACTTCAGGTGGAGATTCATCTCTCCTAAATTCTGGCACTCAACAGAGGTGCATAAATTAGGACCTCAGTCTCCTCATGTTTCTATTTACAAACAGCAGAAAACCAGTAGAAGTATTCTACTAGAAAACCACAGAAGTTTCTACAGAAAGTTTTCTACAGAAGTTTTCTACAGAAAACCACTAGAAGTATTCCAGATCCTAAATGGCCACAGCTGACTCTATTGACTAGGAAGAGCCAGGAAGATGAGGTTCCAAACCTGAGGACACCAGCACCTCTGAACTGTACGGGATCAAGCACCTGACAGAGTGTCACTGCAACAAACACAGAATCATTTTTTCCCTTTCCATAAATGGGCCCAAGGTTAGGTTGCAGAAAGGGTTGCAAAATTTGATCAGATGAATGATTAACAATGGAAGAAGTGGCAGGTTATTGACTGTAGATTTTATTCAGAAGTTAAGCACACTAGCAGTTTGATAATATGAATTGTTCTTTAATAGGAGTCACTTATGGGCAGAGTGCTTCCTAGAAGGTTGACTCAATCCTAAACATTTTCTTACATTATGAAACCTAAGGCTGGATGGTTGTTTTTTAAATTAACTTTTTTTTTTTAAGAAAAAAATAGTATATTTTAAATATCTGAAAATTTTGTAAGTAGCTATTTAATACTGCAAATAAGAACTGTTCAGTTATCTCCCCTTCCTCAAATGAATTTGGATTAACTGTAAAAATTCCTTTTGGAATATGTTTTGAAAACATATTTGATAATGGTCTTGAAAAAATTCTGAAATATCACGAAAAGATTAATTTCGGCTCTTGAAGGGAGAATGGCTTTTCCACTTCATTTTTTCCAAAGCAGTTTTTCATTTTTCAACCATCTTAACATGTCAAAACATTGCAAAGTTTGGAAGTACTCAGAATTACATAGGACCAGGCACGTGACAGATCACCACAGCAACATTCTACAAATACAAAATGAGAGCTCTTTTTCCTCCAGAAACAGACGGGTACCTGTTACCACACCTCCCTGCACAGTCTATTAGAGAGAGTGCTTTTCATCGGAAGCAGATGTCTACACGCACAAAGCAATTTGAATGCTTTTTACTTCTTCTCCTGCAAGCCTCTCTTTATAATGCTGAAGCTTTAAAAGTTGCCCCAATGTAATGTAAAATCTGTAGGAGTTGATTCCCACTTCTGTAAATCTTCTCTGGGATTTGTAGTGCCTTTTGCGTTTTTCTTCTGCTCCTATTACTGACTGCTTTCTGTTTCTGGCAGGAAACCATCATTTTTTTGAGTAATTATGCTACCTCTATAAGTGTATAATGATCAGCTTTTATACATTTACCATGACTTTCTTCTCCCTCCCCCATGAATCCATAACAACCCTCTCTGTACTGCCTGATGAAATGAAGACTTTTAATGTAAAAGCTCCATCATAGACATAAGGGAAAAGGAGTGTTTGCTGTAGGAGCAAAGCAGACAGCATCAGGATAGCGGTGGCACTGGAAAAAAATGTGCAAGCTGTAAATTTTAATGAGGAGTATGTTTTACGGAAAGAAAAGTTTTTACTTTTTATTTGTAGATGTTAGCATGCGTGGAGCCTCCATTCTGCAATGTAAAACTGGCTAAAAGGACTCCTTCTGCAATGAGATATCAAAATCTATTCTCTTTTAAGGAGTTTTCTTTTATGTACGGACCACCAAGAAAGAAACTTCCAAACAAGGCTTCTCTGCTCCTGCAGAGGTTTGAATTGAAATCTCTCCTCACATTTCCTGAACTGCAGGTGAGATATCAGCCTCTCACTCTGTCGGCCTTAGAGATCAGCATGGAACTGGCTTAAGGTGGCTTGACATAGATTTGCTATTTGCAAATGAAAATCCTTCCTCTCTGAAAAGAATCCAAAATAGAATACAGTTCTTTATTAACTGTGGTCCTAATTTTTTTTTAATGGCTCTCAGAGTGTCTTTCAAGAGTTGGCTTTTTAGACCCATTATATAGTCTTAATTCTTTTAGGTATTGAGCACATATGTGAACTATTGGGGTAGCTCATGCAAACTTAGCTTTTTTAGGCTAAGAAGTTTTACGAGCAGAAATATCAGAGATGTAAGACAGGTTTTTCCCCATAGAAGACAGTTTAGATGAAATAATTTGAGGGATGAGCCGCTAATGAACGTATTTTATCATTATTAAATTAAGATAGAGTGGTTATATCATTTCCGATTATCTTAAGACATTTCATATTACATTATTGGCACCCCAACCACATTTATCTGCCCCTGACCTATGTATGTATTTCAGTCTGCAGAAGTCAAAACCCTTCCTGAAACTTAACAAATTTAGATGAGATACCTGTCCCAGGAGGTAACTTTACTACTAGCATTTCTCCAGATTTTTTACTCCTGATTTTCCAAGCCTAATTTCTTTACTCCTTTTATTATTTTTATTCAGCATTTACATATGTCTCCTATGTACTATTGTAGCACATGAATTTGCCATGTCATATCTACACTGCATGACAAGTTGTTAAAAGTAAAATTCTTGTTGTCTGTTACCGTGAAAGCCTAATCTCTTTGGGTGGCTTTCTTGAACTCCTGCTTTCCCAGCTAATGTCTGGAGGTCAGTATCATTCATCTGTAGGCTTTGCGCTTTAAAAAATGACAGACCGTGATTAGACAGGGGCTGCTCTCTGACTGTTTCCAGTGGGTGATTCTTTCTGACAGTGCATTCCCCTGACAGTAAAATCCTGCTAGAACATTTCAGATCAAAATGACTTCTAATATCTTAAAATTTTCTAGAACTTAAAAACAGGTATGTTCATTTGGAATGAGGTTCTGTTGTTGTTTGTCATAGTGAAGAGTACCTTAGAGGACAAAAATGTTGATACTAGAGTATGATACTACTGAGAATAAGATACTAGCCCTTCATGAGGTAGTTTAGCTGGAATTCAAATAAGCTAAAACAGGGACATGAAAGAGAATCAAGTTTTCAATCAAGAATCAATCTTACTCTGGCGGAGGGGGTTGGACTAGGTGATCTCCAGAGGTCCTTTCCAACCCTGACCATTCTGTGATTCTGTGAAATTTTGCGCTTCTTGCTATAATTCTTGGTGCAATAATCAGGAAAGAGTTTGGGTCCTGAATATAAGTAGTTTAAATATCCCAGATCCTTTCCAAAGCTGGGGTAAGCCTATTAGGATAGATGGACTGTACTTTGACCTGGGACGGGGCTTGAAAGTTCTTGTATATTTCAAAATATAAATCAGTGAGCATGTCCTGTACGATTTAAACTGGTGAAACCTGAGTTCCCACTTTTTTACCTTAAGGAGATGGAGTTGCTTTATAGCCTGTGCTAAACAGAGCAGATGTTCAGAGGACCTTTCGGGGCTTTCAGTTGTAACTGAATGGCCTACTTTGCAGCCTTCTGTTTCTGTGAGGCTGAAGGAGCAAGTCTCATTCAGTCTCTGTGACGCACCATATATTACAGAGGGTATGCACTGGGACATTGCTCTTCTACTGACATGAAAGTCAGAGAGTTTCATTAGGCAGAGGAACCATCAGAGCCTTCTGTTGGGCACAGATTGGAGAAGTGATGATGAGAGGAATCAGGGGAGGCTTGAAGGCGTCTGCTGCTCTTCCTTACATTTCAGTGGAAGCTGAGGTGTATTTTGTATTGGGATCGCTCCTGGAAGGACTCAGTCTGTGCTCTTATATAAGGCTGTATGTCTGCAATGCTCTAAGGTCTTTTCTGTGAAGCACAGAATAACTGCACCTGTCAGCTTTTCACAGCTAAAATCGTGGAATCATGGAATCATAGAATCATAGAGAAGTTTGGGTTGGAAGGGACCTTTAATGGTCATCTAGTCCAACCCCCCTGTTGTCATCAGGGGTATCTTCAACTAGATCAGGTTGCTCAGAGCCCTGTCCAAACTGACCTTGAAAGTTGTCAGGGATGGTGCATTTGCCACCTCTCCAAGCAACCTGTGCCAGTGTTTCACCACCCTCATTGTAAAAAATTTCTTGTTTATATCTAGCCTAAATCTACCCTCTTTTGGTTTAAAACCATTACCCCTTGTCCTATTGCAACAGGCACTGCTAAAAAGTTTGTCCCCATCTTTCTTATAGGCCCCCTTTATGTATTGAAATGGCACAATAATGTCTACCCAAAGCCTTCTCTTCTCCAGGCTGAACAACCCCAACTCTCTCAGCCTGTCTTCACAGGAGAGGTGCTCCAGCCCTCAGATCATTTTTGTGGCCCTTCTCTGGACCCACTCCAACAGGTCCATGTCTTTCCTGTGCTGAGGCCTCCAGAACTGGATGCAGTACTCAGGTGGGATCTGACCAGAGCAGAGTAGAGGGGCAGAATCACCTCCCTCAACCTGCTGGCCGCGCTGCTTTTGATGCAGCCCAGGATATGGTTGGCTTTCTGGGCTGTGAGTACACATTGCTGGCTCATGTAGAGCTTATTATCCATCAGTATCCCCAAGTCCTTCTCCTCAGGGCTGCTCTCAATCCCTTCATCCCCCAGCCTGTATTGATATCGGTCCTTGCTCTGACTCAGGTGCAGTTGGCCTTGTTGAATCTCATGAGGGCCCACTTCTTGAGCTTGTCCAGGTCCCTCTGGACGGCATCCAATCCCTCAGGGGTGTCAGCTGTACCAGTCGGTCTGCAAACTTGCTGAGGATGTACTCGATCCCACTATGTCATTGATGAAGACATTGAACTTCCATGTCCAAAAAGGAGCCCCAGTACTCCTCATATGCTACAGACCTACTATTAATTTTTGTGAATGTTTTCCCACTTAAGAATCTTTTGAACATTATTATGGAAGTGAAGATTGTATTACGGTAAGATGCAAAGGCCTCTATCCACGTTTCTAGATACTGTCTTATTCTTCCCACATTGCTGTTACTGCAACAGTGTGGGAGAAAATCCAATACTGCACGCTCCTTGGTTGCATGCCAAAGTGGTAAAGCAGCAAAATCAGGCCCCACTGTTAGTGACGGCAGTCTGTAAAACAGGACTAATTTTCCATTGAATACCTGATTGAATTACTTGTGAATTGCTGCTCTGCTGAGAAAATTATATTGGAGGTTGGCAGGTGGTCACCATTTTTATTTGCTAGAGGGTATTATCTGAATTTGCCTGTCAGGTGATTGCCTGGTTAGTTCCTTCCCAGTATAAATAACTGTGTATTTCAAAATGTGATAAATAATAGCAATAAAGTTTATAGGGAAAAAAATATTCTTGCTGCTACAAGGAACAGCGCTTAACACAGCCATTTATCTACCGCTTACAAAAAAGTGGGCTGATCAGATGGTAATATATTCCAGTGGTTTGCAAAAATAAAAAGGAGGGAGAATCACTGTTTGGTCCCGCTCCCTCTTCTTCTTGTAGCTACAGTTTATAATAGCTTTGCGTTTAATTGGTATTTTATTTCTTTATGCTTATGAGGTTTGATAATTTGAACAGCCCTTGCAGTGGTATCGTTTTGTTCAGCGAGCCAGACATTGTAAAATTGCGCATTTTTCTGTAATTGAGAAGATTTTGCTTGGTAGCTTGTGGAAAATTTCATAAAAATTTGTATGCGTTGGTCAACTCATTTAATGTGATATCTCACTTTTTGAGCTGATCGGCATTTTTTCCTGGGACTCCATCGTTGTATTGCAAATCAACTTTTTTTCTACTTTGTCTCTAATAGTAAAATAATGAACAACATAATGCTTCCCAAGGCAGAAATGCAATGTTCATTTTCCCTTTGGCAAATGAGAATGTAGCCATTAGGAACAGTGCTTTCCCAGCTGCTCCTTGGAGGGAAGGGCCGGTATACTGGTAACAGATATATATGGATTTCATTCAGACCACAGAAAACTTATGCCATGTAACATGTGCCTCTCTGTGCTGGACTGTGAAGCAGAGGGGCAGATTCCTCTCATTTCACTGCTGCTGCTTGACGTGGTGGATTACATCAACTGGACCGAAAGAGTTAAGTAGATTGCTTGTGGGGACAGTGTACCCATGACAGATTCTTCTCAAAATGGGTAGCATGTCTTTCACAATGATCCTCTTTGTCCTTTTGGTTATAATGGAGCTTTTGACAACAGATACTAGATCTCTTTTCACACACAGACACTGAGCACCAAAGAGTAAAGTTCAGCAGCGGGAAGGAAGGGACTAACACCATGACTTATATGTGATCTATTGTCAGGAACAGTAAATACAAGGCACTTCCTTGCAGAGAGGTTCAGTGACTTAGATCATTGGTTCAAATCCAGCTCAGATCTGAACCACTAATTGAGAGACTTGCATGGCTGCTGCCGGCGGTGTACCTGTTCTGCCTGCAAAGAGGTCTTCAGCCTCCAGGAGTGTCAATCCAGCCGGCTGCTTCAGACAGGCAGTGAAACCTGCAGCTGCAGGGGTGCCCCTTGGGTTTTCAAGTGTGATGTGTTATAACTCTTCCATATGCATGAAGAATCCTCCGTGGGGAGGCTGAGTGGAGGAAAGAGGTACGCACTTGCACTGAGAGCAGCAGAAAGACTCCTGGTGTGATAAACACCTGGCTGCTAAGCTGTTGCTCCACCACTGCTGGGATATTTCAGCTAGGGGAGTTACTTTTTCATGAATCTAGGGTATTAGGTCAGGTCAGACTGGCAGTGCAAAGCACACGCTGTGAGAGGCGCTGCCAGCAATCTTGGACTGGGAGTTACCGACTATTGTTGGGAGGTATCGCGGGTCCCAAAACCCCTGTTCTTGGGATGATAAGAGAAAGACTAGGAAGCTCTTACTTTAGACATCAGCTGGCCAGAAGAAGCAAGTCCCTTCTAAACAGAAAACTCGTTCTCAAACCAATGGCCACCATCTTTTAGACTGTGTCAGAGTATGTGGGAATGACCAGGGAAAGAATGATAAAGCACCCAAGACAATTTCTCTCAAAGTGTTTTTTTTTTCTAGAACAGTTGGTAAGGTTGTGGCCAAATTAATGCCAGCATTAGCCTTTCAGATCCTTGTGGCAGAGCTGACAAACTGTATCCAACTGTAGGGCTGGGACCGGCATGAAAATCCCCACCCAAAAGCTGTTGCCCTCGTAGACCTTCAGCAAGAAAACAATGTGAAAGAGAATCCTCTCACTGAGACGTGGTATTCAGTCTCCCAGTTTACATAAAGCTGACTGAAGACAAAGTGGCTACCTAACTGGGATCTTTGTCGCCAAGGTGGCATCTATAGCATAACATCAGATAGAAGGACAGCTGAGTTCAAATAAGTGTGTTTTTCAACAGGGACGGTTTGCAGGAACCATCTTTGCTGGGTGTATGTGCTTTTTGACTTGCTTTCAATGGAAAATTAGCCATTTTGTGAAGGTATTCCTTAAAGCAACATTTGGAATATGTGAAAGTAGGTAAGATCATACTGCAAATGCATGGAATTCTATGAGGCATTAAATCTGAATTTCACAGAACTCTGATTTGAAGCCAGTTCTGATGGTCTCATTACTCTAATTCAGAAAAAAATATCATGAATAATTTAATGGTGAATGTAGTAATAGCGGTTATGCTAAATATACTCTGTAGACCCTTCCCATTGTGGGGTCCTTTAAACAACGCTGCAATTTAATAAAAAGAAATGTATTAAAACAATTTGTAATAACTCTTGTACATGGGATAATTTCTTGACACCCCTTGCCAAGGCAATCTTCTGCGTTAACAGTGATCTGTAGGACAGGGGAAGCAAGCAAATATCTTACAACATACATTCCCAAATTGTGCTCCATAAGACTAATCTAAAGTAAGCAGTATCTAGTCCACATAACTTTATTTTTTAATTTAAAAGTTGATGATAAATGTACATGGCAGTTCTGAAGAAAAGTGGAACATTGATCTGTGTATCCAAAAAGTCTGGAAGTCTTGAGATTAAAATAACTTGCTTACTGAGAATACTATCATAAGGCTTCAATAAGAAGGTAGATGCTTAACATCCATTCCAGTATTTAATATTGTGGGCCCAGAAGGCTGGGATCTAACTCATATGGTGCTGAGTCCTGTTGCTACCACTTAGTGCATTCAATTAGGACGGATTTTTATCAAAGCAGAGAAGGTACTTCTACTCTCACTAGATCTAGCTTTTGGTAAGCACTCTCTACAGTCTTGGAACTCCTTAGTGAACTAAGCTCTGAGCTAGTGGCTTTTACATATGATTCTTAATATCTGTTAAGGTTAAGTAAGATATATTAATCCAAATATTAGGAAAAAAAAACCCAAACCCAACCTTGCTGATGTACAGGTACATCAATCTATTTAAATATGGTGTAAAAGAAGCCATTAATACCGAAGAATATTCCTGCTAAGAACGTTTACAGGCTAATAGGCATTGCTGTGCTTCTGAAGGTATGTTGAAATGGTGACAAATGTCAAGGATGTGAAGTGCATAATAATAACAACACAAAAAATAGTAAAATACTTCGTCTTCTCATTACAAAAAGAGTGCCACATAGTCTGAGTTGGTGTAAATATCCTGGAGTGGGATCTAATCTGTCTAATTTAAGTACCCGGCTTTCACATATCTGCCTCTAAAGGCATCAAGTAGGCAGATCATGTCTGTCTACCTTAGGTGCCTGAACTGACACAGGTAGGTTTTCCCACTGAAAGCTTCCAGAAGCACCTTTCTCTCTCCATCATCTAAAAAGGACCTCAGGAGCACATTAGAAATCCTATAAGATATACCTGGCACGTGCAAAGCTACATCATACTGTAACTCTAGAACTGTCCTTTTTTTTTTCCCCAAAATTTGGGTCCTGAACAAGTAGCAGGAAAAAAGGCAAGTTGTAAGTGGATCCTAAGAGTCAGTATGTTCATGAATGCAATCTGGATGAATAATTACTCTAGTATGTTAACCTTATCCAATCTTTAAGGTATTAGGTTCCTTAGCTACCTCTCTTTTACAGATGTGGATTTGGAGCCAGAGAAAAGGCTAGGACTGCAGTTCCTCTCTAATATTTGCCGGGCAGCTCATCACCTCCCCCTTCCTCCTTACACTCTATGTTTCACATTGTTGCAATCTCCCACCGGAAATTGGCATCCGTCAGTTGTGCCTGTTCAGGTGACCAGTCTCTAAACCAGGTTTATGCAACTGTCCAAATTTTGAAACTGAAAACTCCAACATGGGAAAAGCAAAACATATTTTTACAAAGCATTTGCAAAGCACAGTTATATAAACAGCTGAATTAACATGATTGAGAGGGAAGTAAGGTCTGATACAAAAGAGATGGAAGAGAAGAGGGTCTGGACAGAGGAGCTTAAACTAGGTCTGCTGCTGACAGAACTAGTAATCTGGTATGACAGCTTGGGAGTTTTGTCTAAAGCCAGGCAGAAGATCTGTGTCTCATCAGCAAACCAACTATGTATTTCAAACTCCAGTGGGATCCCTACACAGTGATGAAATTTCCTCTTAACTCAGATTAACATTATGGTGTAGACTTCTGGCAGGTGTACCTATTTATGAATGCAAATATACTGATGGCTTTTCTTCATGTCAGTGGAGTGGCTGCAGAATGACAAACCTGAAGATGCTTTGGTCCTGGACCTTTGCTACTGTCAGCGAGAACTAATTGCATGGCATTTCTGTTTATGGGAAATTAACAGTTTGTGAATAATGACTCCTGATACACAATTGGTTGTTAGATGAACACAAGTTTTCTGCTTTGGGGGACTGCAAAACATGTAAGTAATGGAAAATTTTACACACAGACTTCCTGGTGGTAAAGGCAAATGAATCTCTCTATCAGCCTTTGTGCTGTCAATACTTATTTATCCAAAAGAGCAGCCTATTATGATATGACTCTTTTGAAAGACCCACAGGGAAGGATTTAGACAGGCATTCAGAATTCAGCAGGATAAATAAGAAGGGAGCGGTTGTCATCTCCAGAAGCAACCTACCAGTAGAACTCGCAGATAGCATAGCTACCTGCTTTAAATTGCAATTCTGCCCTTTCTAAAAGGAGAACAGGGTTTGCATGTTGATTTGGGATTTTCTTTACTGATTTAAATGGAACTTACAGGATTGGATCTCTACAGAGATCCAGGAAAGAACTGTGTTATATGTCGATCCTTGAATCTCTATCATTTTGGACAGAGGATTTTTACTTTCACCAATTAATTATTAAATCAAAAGCTAGAGCATTTGTGTCCCCCATGATTGCTTGCTGGTGGAGTTATCTGGAGAATGTTAAAACTTGCACTACAAAGTATGGTCATGCTCTTAAAGTCTGGGAAAACATATTAGAGATCCGTGCTTCTGTAGTGGTTTGTACTAGAAAAAAAAAAAGTTTCTGGCTTCTGCTTTACAAAAGGTTATGCTGAGGTACAGGGAGAAGTGGACTAGCACGCAGTCATGCATAAATCTGCTTTGGTTTTTATCCATCCAATTAAGTAATCAAGGAGATTCAGCTCCACACCACTCTTCCCTGATTCTATGTCTACTTGCACCTTGTAACCCTAGTGCTTACCTGCACCTGCTGTGTGCGTAGTCCAGTTTGAATATATGGGATGCCCAGGCACTGTCATATCCATTTCAGGAGACACACAGGCACTTTTTCTATACTGGACACTGCTCAAAAGAGTAGGGCTTCAGCTCCATTAAGCTCTTTGGTTAACATCGCACATGCATTCTGCAGCTGTCCCTCGAGCATGTTACAAAGACAGTTTTACATTCTTGTCTGGATAGTCCACAAAACCCACCTTCCTGGACACAAATGTTTGTGACTATACATATACAATGGAATTTATGGATATGGAAGTGCTTTGCTAAAACAAGACCATAAGGATTCCAGGTAATGGAAAATTTATCACCTTCACTGATAAGCTATCCTAGTGGTTTATGACTCTCATTTCTAAGAGTCATATTTTCAGTTTAAACTTTGCAGATTTCACTTTTGAAGCACCTGGTGACTTTTTCATATCTGAGAGTTTCGCCATACATAAGTAAATCTCACATAAGCTTGCAAAGTAAAGCTTACCTGGGATCCAGAGAGAATGTCGGTCTTAGGCAAGCCTGCTGCTTAAGGGTGTATTTATAAACTCATTCATTTAGCTTTGCTGCTAGTCAATTAACCATCAAGGTAAATTGGTACTTCACTGCCTTCTGAAGTACATTCTTACCTAAAGCATGGGGATGACTCCTTTTCCAAGCATTATCAGGCATTATAAAGAAATAAGGTCTTCTCTCACTAGCTCAGCGGAAGAGACAGCTTCCATCAGAGAACTAATGCTGATGTCATTTATTTTTGTTACAGCCATGTATTAAATAAATGTATCTGAAGATGTTGAATGATTTAGAAACAAAAAACCCCAAACCCTAGCTTCTAGCCTGTCAATGGTTTTGTTAAAAGATCAACTAATTAATCTGTTAACTTTAAAAATAGGTGAAAATCATGTTTTTATGATTTAGGACTAAGGGGAGAAAAATACTGATTTACAGTTAAGGTATCTGAAATAAATATAAATATCTCCTAAATAGAGAAGCCTTTAAACAATAAACCAAGAGGAATTAAAAGATTCAGAGCAAGATTTATTTGTCATGCTCTTGCTAAAGATTTTGCATCTAGATCTACCTATGTGTATTTACGTAGGGTGCTTTTTCAGCTATTTCTTTGCAGAGGCAGTTTTTATCATCTCCTGTTTTCATTTTATTTTATCATTTTTTTCCGGTGACTTTTTACTTCAGAACTGCTTAAAAAAATGAAAGATGAAAAATAAAATAAATAATAGCATTGTTTTGAAGGTGAAAGAATAAGCTCATTGTTGAGGTATCATTGCATTATTGTATATTCTAATTTTGAATCATTATTGCTGAGAAATTTAGTAAAAATTCCTGTCCTTGAGCCTTTAGACTATATTGATCATCTGAGTCCTTAAGCTTTAAAATTCTACTTATATTTTCTAGTTTAATACAGTTATATACTTCACGATTTATCTTCTGGGATGGGTAAAACGTTAAGCCTCCAGCAAACTGTGTTACTTAACTTAAAAGGTGTCTTTTCTGACGTACACTTCTGCTTAGCAACCATAGGTCTGTACCTGAGTAAGTTGAAGAGTTTGGAAAGCCCGCTTAAAGGTACACAGCTTCCTTTGGGAACTTTCCAACACATAGGGAGAGTGATGCTGCAAAGCTGGTCAAGCACCTAATCAATGATCACACCTAAATCGCTGCTGGTTCATCATGAAAAAGAGACCATGCACAGGCAATTAACAAAAGCCGGCCTCAGAAGACAATCGAAAATGTTTCGCTTTAAGCAGTTTGGTTTTGAAAGAAATCTACACAGCTGGGCTAGTGGTCTAGATTGTAGATGTCTCCACCGAACCAGCCATCTTCCGCTTCCCTTATTGTCAGTTGTGAATGCAAAAGAGACTTAGGGAATGCAATTTACTCCATTGTTTTGGTCATCTACATTAGAATGAGCTGAATTATGTCCTAGAATTGCCTATTTTTTCTGAGCAATTAGAGACTGGTTAAGTAAGAGGTAGTCGGCTATACCTGGTCAGGTGAATCCTACACAGTTTGGTAGAAAAGCTTGAGTTAGAGTGAAATAACTCAAAAGAAAAAGAGGTTAATTGGGAGTGGCAGGTAAAATTAGGAATGTCCCAGGAAATAAATTAGGTCAGTGAAGCAAATGTAGAGTTGTAAGTCCTACTTCAAAGCAAGTTTCTTTCAGGAAAACCTCTGTACAGTAAAAGCAGAGCCCAATGGAAGCCCAATGAATATAGAAGCTTTTACAAGCAATAATAAGATGAGACATATGAGACATTGCTCTGAGAAGTTGGACTCAAATCTTCAAAACACAATGCACAACATTCATGGCAAATCTCCTTCTCATATATTGAGTTTGTGTGTTAGGAGAAAAAAAATAATCCATCCACATACTCATATTTTTGAAAGGTTTTTCTTTTGATTTTCATATTTAAAGACAATGCCTAAAACCTTCAATGTTGCATCATAGTTAGTGGTCTATTACATGCATATTTACAGATAACAGTAGTTTTCTCATTAGCTGGTGTTACATAGTGTTCTAAGAAAAAATTAGTAGTGACTTAATTGAAAGCCAGGATTCATTTTTGAGAGATTGTGTGCAATAAATACAAATCCACTGTTCTACTCTTTAAAACTGAAAATTATGCTGTATAATCTCACTCAATTTAGATTCAGAAGATGCAAAGTTGAAAGATTGCCTCAATAAAACAGTAAGGGGGAATCTGGAGTCCTATATCAATAATAAAATCTAAAGCAACAGAAAATTACCTGTTGGGATACTGAATATAGGCTAAACTAAGCATGTCTGTACAGAACCATAATGAGTTATTTTGGCATCTGGATGCTGCCTCAGCTGGGCCTCTGTCTCTGCCAGCTGTGGCAGCTAGGTCCTCTGGACCTGCTCACTCCAGACTGAGGAGCTGCAGCAGCAGCAGTGACCAAAGTGTCTTCGGCATTTGCTGCTTCGGTGTGCTCTTTGCTGTGGCTCTGTGGCTATGTTGTTTATTGTGAAAATGTCCTGACGCTAAGATAGGAATGTTGCATTACAGCGATTCTATTTGCTGTGGTCTACTTCTTGTTCTGACTGAAAAAATTAAAGATTATTAATTTGTGCCTGCTGCACAATGGCAGTTGAGTGAGATGTTTTACAGTTTTACATAACGGGCAAAGGAAGCTGTGGATATATGCCGTGTATCTTGGCAGGGTTCCTCTATGATTCATGAGAGAAATGAGAAGGATGAGAGCTGCCAGGCTTAAAAGATCTAGTATCACTAAGGCCCAGGAGACTCTACTTAGGAGCACTGAGAGAGGCTCGCAGAATGATTCCAGGGTCAGCCAGATCACTTGGAAGACTTGACCTTTGGGATTTGCTATCTTAGCTTTCGAATTACTGATGAAGTTTATATGCAGAGAACATGAACTTCTCCCGCATTAATTTTTTTTTATGTAGCAATTTTATATTTGAAAATGCAATTTTATATATTTGCTTCTCTGACTTTAAAACTTGGGTTTCTCTTTTATCTCACAGATGGCCAATGGCTATGAAATATTAATGCTAACACTAATATAAATAATGAATTAAACAATGAAAGCTTCGGCTTAAAAAGTCTAACTCTTACACGAGTACAGACTTAAAGGTGCACATGAAGACAGGAATGCATCATTATTTCTTCCAACTAGAGTAAAGAATTGCCTGTTTGTAAATCAGACATAATCGTGTTACTTTATGTTTCTACTTGGGGCACAAATGGTAACCACTTAACAAGGTGAACTCCCCGTCTAGTCTCTCCCAATATTTGTTATTCTAATTTATCTTAGCAGAGAGAACATAAATTCCCTGAGCGGCTGAGCTAAGCCCTGGTTTTGCTGCAGGCTCCTGATCTTGCATTCTTTGTGTCACTCCTAATGCCTTCAGAGGGTGTGCAAAGGAAGGGATTCAGACCCCGTAACTCTGTATCAGAAGAAAGGCAATTTAATATTTTTCAGTTTCACTTACCAGTTCCTGCTCTGATGACAGTCTGGTTGCACATCTTGCAGTTTGAACAATCTTTCCTTTCTTTTTGTTGTTGCTTAGGTATAAAATGATGATGTAGTTTTCCATAACATGCTGTTTCCTTGCAATATTCTCACTCAGTAGGGTAGCTCTCTATTGATTATTTATTTTTGGAAGAACCTTAGCACAGCTCTATACTGTGAGCCCTGGTCTCTTGAGAGATTACTTTATAAAGTCTGTGAGCCTTCGTGAAAGAATACAACACCTGAAAGTAGAATTACACTTTGAATTGTGGTATGCCTCTGCAGTACATATTCAGCCTTACAATATGGAGTGGTAAAAAACTCTTTTTAATTGTGTTATTTTTTCAGGTTACATTTGCCTGAAAATGACTGGCCACCTTCTAAGCCTTGCTGTTTAAAGGACCATAAAACAGCTGGAAAATGGATGTATTTATTTCTCTGGAAGCCTTTTGTGTTAAACAGACATGATGGCAAGTTTAGGCAAATTCCTTACAGATCCACACTGCATGTGCCTGGACTTGAGAGAAAAAAGCTCTGATTAGACAGTTTATTTTCTCAGTTGACTGGTTAACGTAGTTGAGATGAACAAGCAAAACGCAAACCCTGATCCTCATCCCTAAGGTTTTGCTTAGTTGTTCTAGCGAAACCCCTGTGCCGCACGGTCATTATGTAAGTCTTGATTTAAATGTTTGGGATCATTAAGAAGGACCAGCTCAAACCCTCGTCAACCAGTCTGCAAGGATAAACCTGAGCTGCCTGATGCTTAGCAAGTTAATTTTCTTCCCTTAGTCACAACGATCTCATTGGTTTGAAAAACATTCCTTTACTGAAAGAAGAAAAGAGAATGATTAACTACATGATAGCCACTTCTTCATAGTTCACATAACTATTCACAGTTCTCTCTAGCTCCTTGGTAAGACAACTGTTAGGGCACATGACTGTTTCCCAGCTTCTGCAGTAGTACCTTCTTTCTAATTTGAGACTGTCAAGTACCATGTGTTTCGTGTTTACCCTGTGGGGCAGAGAGGTTTCACCCCAGCCAGAGCTCCTCTGCAGCGTCACCTGCCTTGACAGCCCATCCCACTTGGTGCTCACAGGCCCTCCCAGTGCCCACCACACCTTTGTTAACAAGTTTGGCTCCATAGTGTTTTCTGCACTCTGAGCAGGAGTGCAACCAGTACACGGGGTTTTTCACCTGTAAGAAACCCCCTCTGCAGACTCTCTCACCTAGTTGTTTTTCTCAACCTGTGGCATTTGCAGCCCAATGTGGCAAGTGATTGATTTAACGGAGGGCAAAGAGTGGATACACAGTCAGACGTAGTTAGTTGCCCCACATTTCTACACCTTCCTAAAATTATTAAATCTTCCACAACATTGTAAGATTTCTTCTTCTTAACAGGGACAAACCACTTATCATAAAAGAACATATATATATTGAACATCTCAGGCCTGTCCATTGACTCCTTTTCTTTTTCTTTCTCTCCATGAGAAGCCAACAGATCAATGGTTCCCTTCTGGCTCTGACCCACCTGGAGCCTTTGGAAGAAAGATGGGGTGCATCCTCCCTTTGGCATCAGCCACTCTGCTTATGCTACTATACTTTGAATGAATCCTCTGTGCAGGCCGCCGTTTTGTGGGAGACAGAATACAAAGAGACATTCATATCAGCAATCCTGCTGGCATTTGTGAAAGAATGTCGACATTGTGTGCCAGCTACACTGCTTCTTAGTGGGCATTAAGGAGAACTTCCGAGTCACTGTACTTCAGATTAAAATGAGACTACATATTTTTACTATATATTATTTAGTAACCCTATATACAGTTAATACATAAGTGACTTAGAAACTCAAGAGAAAGGAATCTAGGGTCCTTTTTCAGGCTACCATCAAACTTACTGGATTGGCAAACCAAAAGTGTCCCACACCTCTTAAGACCACATTTTCCCATTAAGGAAGGTCTGACAGAGTCAGTTAGGTGAGAAGATGAATTTAGAAATAGCTAACATAGTAACCAATGCACAGTCCTATAACAGATCTACCCAGCAGCAATAAAGTGAGAACCATCATGGAACCATCCAGACCGATCCACTTGACTTACAGGTACTACTGCATTCAGCAACATTGCAAATTCTGGAAAAGCATTTGCAAATTAGAGTGGTGTTTTTGTGTGATGGCACAAATCATTGGGGGAGATTAAAAAAGTTGTAACAGCTGCTGGATATGAAAATGCATCTCTTCTTGAAGATATATTAACATATTTGTCTTCGATCTTATGCTTGTGGAAGAGCAGATGAGTGTCCAGATCTGGGTGGGAGCATTTACCAGCAAACACACCATATTTACCCCACTGCTGTCTGAGTACCAGTGTATGCCAAGTTATTGCGACAAATATTGCAGAGAATGAGGAGATCCCTATTGTCTAGGAAAAAAATGAATACACATGATTTGGACATCTTGCAAAATACATCTATTCTCTTTCAATATTTACATTCAGGGGAGCTGATAGAACACAATCAAAACCAAGGTACCACGTCAAATTGAGAAAATGAAGAGAAAATTTGTGCAACAGATGTGGGGTTTTTTATGAGCAGAGAGTGCATTGGGAGTTTCTACATCTTCATCTTAAGGTAGAGAACACCTATATTCTAATGAGTTACAGGAAGAAGAGTGCTCTGGATCTTTATTCTTTTTCATATTATTAAAATAAAATAATTATTGTTCATTCAAATGTGAGCATTTGGCAACTATGAATTTCTTTATTGCTGCAATAAGAATTAACAGATGTTGGATAGATTTAAAATTATTTCATGTTTTTCATGACTTGAACTCATATGTTTTATTGAAATAATGATACTTAGTGGAGTCCTGTTTCCCTTTAAATCAGCTGCCAAATTCCTACTGATTTATTAGGGCCAGGCCTTCACTCACAGATTTTAAAATGCACACTTTGATTTTGCACATCGTCTCTACAAAATTACGCTGATTATCTAGTAATGATTTTATTTGAATAATGAGATCTCTTCTCTGAACTTTTAGGATAATGTATTTGCATTTTGAATTAAATTGTGACTGAGATATTTGAGATAATTGTGCTTGCTGGAACACCCGAGGAATATAAAGAGATCCATGGAAATCTTGAAAGAAATAAAATTAAAATTAACAGAAAGATTATAATTTGAACTTTTCAGTAGCTTTCATGATAATCATAGAATCACAGAATCATAGAATCACAGAACGGTTTAGGTTGGAAGGGACCTTAAAGAGCATCCAGTTCCAACTCACCTGCTGTGGGCAGGGACACCTCCCACTAGACCAGGTTGCTCAAAGGCTCATCCAGCCTGGCCTTGAACAATTTCAGGGATGGGGCATCCACAGCTTCCCTGGGCAATTTGTTCCAGTACATCACCACCCTCAGAGTGAATTTTTTTTCCTAATATCTAATCTAAATCTACCCTCTTTCAGTTTGAAGCCATTAGCCCTCATCCTATCACTACATGTCCTTGTAAAATGTCCTTCTCCAGCTTTCTTGTAGGCCCCCTTCAGATACCGGAAGGCCACTATAAGGTCTCCCCAGAGTCTTCTGTTCTCCAGAATGAACAACCCAACTCTCTCAGCCTGTCCTCATAGGAGAGGTGCACCAACCCTCTGATCATTTTCGTGGCCCTCCTCTGGACTTGCTCCAACAGGTCCATGTCCTTCTTATGTTGGGGACTCCAGAACTGGATGCAGTACTCCTGGTGAGGTCTCACCAGAGTGGAGTAGAGGGGCAGAATCACCTCCCTTGATCTGCTGGCTACGTTTCTTTTGATGCAGCCCCGGATACAGTTGGCCTTCTGGGCTGAGATTGCACATTGCTGGCTCTTGTTGAGCTTTTCATCCACCAGTATCCCCAAGTCCTTATCCTGAGGCCTGCTCTCAATCCCTTCATTCCCCAGCCTGTACTGATACTGGGGATTGCCCCGACCCAGGTGCAGGACCTTGCACTTGGCCTTGTTGAACTTCATGAGGCTGGCATGGGCCCACCTCTCCAGCCTGTCCAGGTCCCTCTGGATGGTATCCCTTCCCTCCAGCATGTTGACCGCTCCACACAGCTTGATGTTGTTGGCAAACTTGCTGAGGGTGCACTCCATCCCAACATCCATGTCACTAAATGATGTTAAAAGCACTGGTCCCAGTACCAACCGCTGAGGAACATCACTTGTCACTGCTCACCACTTGGACATGGAGCCACTGACTGCAACTGTTTGAGTGCAACCATCCAGCTAGTTCTTTATTCACCCAGTGATCCATTGGTCAAATCCATGTCTCTCCAATTTAGAGACCAGGATATCATGTGGAACAGTGTCAAATGCTTTGCACAAGTCCAGGTAGATGACTCTGTTGCTCTTCCCTTATCCACCAACGCTGTAATGCCATCGCAGAATTTGTCAGGAATGACTTTCCCTTAGTGAAGCCATGTTGTCACCTCCTTATTTTCCATGTGCCTTAGCAGAGTTTCCAGGAAGATCTGTTCCATGATCTTGCCAGAGAGAAGAGAGACTGACTGGGCTGTAGCTTCCCGGGTCTTCTTTGTTACCTTTTTTAAAAATGGTAGTTATGTTTCCCCTTTTCCAGTTAGCAGGAACTTCACCAGACTGCCACAACTTCTCAAATATAATGGATAGTGGATTGGCAACTTCATCTGCCAGTTCCCTCAGGACCTATGGATGAATCTTGTCTGGTCCCATGGATTTGTGCATCTTCAGGTTCCTCAGCTGGTCTCGAACCTGGTCTTCTCCTACAGTGGGCGGTACTTCATTCTCCCAGTCCCTGCCTTTGCTTTCTGCAACTTGGGGGATGTGGTCAGAGCCCTGCCCAGTGAAGACTGAGGCAAAGTAGTATCTCAGCCTTCTCTATGTCCTGGGTGACCAGGTCTCCCGTTTCCTTCCTGAGTGGGCCCACGTTTTCCCTAGTCTCTCTTTTGCCACTGATATACCTATAGAAGGCTTTCTTGTTGCCCCTGACAGACCTGGCCAGATTTACCTCTATCTGAGCTTTGGTTTTCCTAACCTGATCCCTGGCTGCTCAGGCAATTTCTCTCTATACCTCCCAGGCTACCTGTCTTTGTTTCCACCCTCTGTAGGCTTTGTTTTTCTGTTTAAGATTGTCCAGGAACCACTTCTTCATCCACACAAGCCTCCTGGCATTTTTGCCTGACTTCCTCGTTGTTGGCATGCATCGCTTCTGAGTTTGGAGGAGGTGGTCCTTGAATAATCTCCTTCAATTCAATGCAAATTTTAGGTCCTCAGCAACACAGACATTTTCTTTGGTCATTCATAAATCCTGATACTTGTCGGTAGCTTCTGCATCACCTGATACGTAATGCATAATATATGGATTTCTCTTTGGGCCTCCATTTCTCATGGACCACAGATCAGAGGAAGCCAAAGTGAAACATATGCATCCCAGCTTTGTTTAAGAAATCTGTTTTAGGCCGTGTAGAAACTTCCATTTTCTGTCTCCTTATTCACTTACAAACTGGCAAAATACAGCACAACTAGAAATCAAGGCGTGTCATACAGGCCAAGGCCTTTTTCTTCCCAAGGCGCAGGACACCCTTCTGGTGAAGTTCTTGGCTAAAGGAGTGCATCTGCCCTGTTCAATGCTACATAAACCACTGTCAGAGTTCAGGAAAAGGGTGAGGTTATTCCAGGGAGCTGCCAGGAATGGACAGAAATGATGGATACTGGAAGGGGTGACTGTTGCAGAAAAGCATGGCACCAAACTGAGAACTGTCTGGTTTGATGGCATCTCTAACTCATTATATTTGGCTTTTTGCTTCCTTTCTGGTCTTATTCCTGTCCATCATAGTCTCCAGATAACTTTTTTTCTTGTAGCAAGCTAGACAGAACTGATAATCTATAGCAACATGTCAGACTTCTACAGTGATATTTTTCACTATGTGCAAATGCTAAGTAATTTTGCTTGATGTATTTGACAGTGATAGGTAGTTTCAATACAACAACTTGAAGTTATGCCTTTTCTAAGTTATTCTTATAATTTGTTAGCTTTTTATACACAAGTGGCTGCTATTCCCAATGGAAGAATTTATCCCTACCTCCTCCACACATATATTCAGCTCTGCTTTTTTTAAATGGTAGCTAAGATATACAGGGCGTGAAGCTGGCTTTGCTGATGTGATCCTGAATCTCTCACTGAATCTCCGCTGCAGTCCTGTGGAGCTGTGTGGATCTATTTTGCTGGAACAAGGATAAGGACTGGGATATGAAAGAGTTATTGCTATGAGAGAATCTGCCTGCCCTGGAACTCAGAAAATGCTGGGCATCTCAAAAGGAGTAAGGCAGTTTGATGCTTTTATGGGTATACTGTTAGACCCAGGACAAAGATTAGTGGGATTTGTTGAAGTACTGATTCAGTATCATATTTTGGAACTATGAAATTGTATACAATTTACAAGCTGTATATTGAACTGTCAAGCTGTGCACACTGTTAGCCTACATAATGGCAGGATTGCTTGTAATCTTGTCCCCTCTCTCTTATTGCCTCCCGGTGTCTGTAACGCACTTGTTGTGTCTTGTCCTTAATTATCCTCTGATTATATATGAGCTGTGAAGCCCTGTGCCCCTGTTGAACGATTGAACTGGTTTCAGTTGAGCTCTCCAGAGTGCAAAGGTCTGCCTGCAGGGAGGAGGGTGAAGGACAATAACCCTTTAAAGGGAAAGACCTAATTTATCTCTGTGTCCTGTGAATACAAAACCCTTCCAAGATACTCTCTGCCAGCCAGTTTGTGACATGGTTTTCGAGTAAGCAGTCTCTCAGCTACAGGATGACCGATGATGCTCCTGATCAAACTGTGTTTGGGACCTGAGGTGGGTGCCCGTGCTCCCTCTACAGCACAGCGAGGCAGGTGAGTGTGTTTGATACTATTGAGGAGGAGATCCTGGCTGTCAAATTTTATACACCTAAACTGAGCAAACCAGATCTTCTTCTCCATGGACCAGCTAGGAAGTGTGGTATTCTTTTTAGTAGGACTAATCTGCCAAAGGGCTGTATATGCCTGCATCCAACAGACTGGGTTTGCCTTTGCCGCGTCTGCTTGAGTAGGTTTTCTTTTTTCAACCCGTGATCAGAGGAAATAAAGTTAATGCAAGTGCTACCCTTGCAGTGTAGCAGAGCTCCTCCACAGGCAGACGAGCATTGGGAATATGTCTGGCTTTACTGGGATAGAGAGAGACATAAGGCCATTTAAGCTTGACTCAGCCCCACTGTTGTCTACAGGAGAAACTCCAAACCACTTTGGTCTACCACAAGGTCTCTATTTTTCCCTTTTCCTCCTACCTGTAATCTCTCACAACTCAGAGTAGCAGCTGCCATTCAGGATTTCACGTTTTAAAATTGCTGACTTCAAAAACTCTTTATGCTTGATCCAGGTGTCTCTGAGCTGTCAGTGAAGCCTGAAGTCTTTACCTACCTATTAACCCCAAGACCTATTCATCAGCGATATACTGGTAAACACTAGGTGCTACTAAGGGAGCAACCTGGCTTGCTACCAACAATGCCCCTCAGTGTACGGTTGTGTTGTATATAAATAAAATGTGGCAGCAGAAACTAGGCTGGAGCACAGTCAATAGCCCCAGTGCCTTACACAATATTGATAGGTTGGCATTGCAAAACCTGTAAAAAATTTTAGACTGAACTAAAATTCCAGGTACTAAGCACTCCAAATGTGACCAGCAGCTTAATCTTAGGAGCTCTGCTTTTGTACATAGGGACAAGAAACAATCAGATTACTTAAGGAACATAGTACATTACTGAAAAGTAAAGCTCACTTCGTAATTACCATGACAATTTCATTTCCAGTATCTCTTACAGGGAGAAAGGGTGTTTGAAATAGCTACATTTGTCTCAGAGAACGTATTAAACTGAAATGGTGAATGGAGCAGAAGGATTCAGATAGATGAGAGGAGTGTGTGGGGCAGGCAATCATTTACTTTTTTGATATGAGATGTTTCTCTTTCCAGTAGAAGGTAAGCTTAAAAGCTTAAAGATATAATTTCTACCTGAAAATAGGTTGGTGAAAGATAAACATTTCTGAGAAATGTCCCCCTTCTCCCATCCCCGTAATTTCTCCTGGCTCAAGCTGCCACTTCTGCTTTACATTCCATGCTGCGAGGGACAGTACAGAGCTGTGGCAATTTTGGGTGCTCGTCTTTCAGTCAAGCCAGCGTAAATGAAGCTGTCAGCTATGAGAACAGAGATGTTTGCTAGAAATTAAATAAGAAAGCCTATGCTAAAATGCATTGATCCCACTATTTCATGATTTGTAATGTTATTCATACATTTTTCTTTCTACACCACAGCCTCAAACTCATATTAAAAAAATGTCAAAAACATGTAAGGTTGCTGGTACCATGCAGAAATTGTGAAAGGCTCTTCAAAAGTTAGTGTTGTCTGAGCTCTCAATATTTAATGTGCACTGAACTTAAACTACGCTCTCATTTTCTGAGTCCTTAATAGCTTTATTAGCCTTGGCTGTAATGTTTCTGAGAGGAACCTTTGTCTCTACTGCTCCCTAGGTGGGTTCACACATCTATCTGGTGTGAATTCTGCTTGCTCTCCCTCCACCCTCATTTTGTGCCTTAAATGTTCTCACCTTGAAAAGGTGCAATTCACATATCAGCCAGTTGCTTCAAGCAATGACAGATTCTGCAACCAAGGAACATTACAAATTCCTAGGTCTGCGTGTCTTATCCATACTTTTGTCTTTCCTTTCTCTTGTTTTTCTTAATTCTGTTCTTTTATCCTTTTCTGGGTTCTGGTGGTTGTTGGTGGTAGTGTCTGACCTTGCTGAGAGGATATATGCTAGTCACATTTTTCATTCAGGCGAAATGAATAAACAATTGCAAAATCTCTTTTTGTAATGACAGAGATCAAAGCCCAGAGCAAAGAGAAGCTTGTCGAAGACATAGACATGCTGACTGAAAACACACGAGTTGGAGGTGTTGATTTGGGTTCAGGTTTCTAAGAACGTCTGTATGGAACCAGATCTCTGCATGCCAAGAGAGAAGTACAGGGCGTAGCACTGGAAAGAGTGCTTCTTTTGGAGTAAATGGATAAATTGGTTGCTTTACAAAGCATTTTTTTTCTTCTTATTGATTTCAGAGGAATAGGACTTTCTGTACATTTATTGCAAAAGAAACAGGAATGAAGCAAAAAAAATATTGAACCAAATTAAAAAAAGAACGGAGTAAAGCTGGATGCATCACTTGTCCTTTTTGAGAAAAAATGGACAGGTTGGTTCAGATGGCCCAGAGCCTCTGACATTGCTATGTTTGAAATCTAAACTTGTATCCTTTAAAACAAAGGCAGAGCAAAGAGCTGAGAGGGTAGGCAGAACAGCAAAGCTACAACCTGCCACTTTGGTTCCCTGTGCTGACTCTCCCTAGCAATGTGGCAAAGTACACGTTTTCTCCAAAACCTGGAAACAGTCAGGCAGAATAAAGCACTAGTTATCAGCGGTCGACAGATATTTCTGGACACATTTATCCTTTTGTTTTTGTACAAACCATTTAGATTACATCATTATATTGCCTATAACATTTCTTGAATTTCAGAATATTTGCAGAATAAAGCAGGTCTGAGTTATACTTTCTGAGACAATTATAAGTATTAAAATCTGGGCAGCAGTGTTTCGGAAGAAAGAACTTTGACAGGACAAAAAGATAAATAAATAAAAAATAAGGAACATTTCTGTTAGGAAAGGAACTCAGAAGCTATGTATATACTACAAAACTCTTTCTAGTCAAACTTTGTCGTTAAGAAATTTAAAAATGTGTATTTTGTCCTACAATATCTATGACATGAAAAGCCTACCTTTACCTGAAATTACATGTCCTGGTTTGAGGTAAAACAGGACCAATTTTGTTCAGTAACTTTGCTTCTTAGCTGGGCCTCTTCTAACTACTGAAATTAACAGTATATTGTGCAGACATTGGTTGCTCTCAGAGCGATAAGACCAATGTTTATAGCTGATGCCCAGGCGTGGTATGCAGAGAGGCTCTTGTTTAGACTTATTGCTATAACACAAGGCCAGATAACTTTGTTATTTGCCCTGTCGGAGGGTCAGAAACGGAAGAGCGTAGTGGGGTCCCACCTGCAGGGAGGAACGGACAGGAGAGGTGACCCAAAACTGACCAACGGGGTTATTCCATTCCATCTGCCTCATGCTCAGTATAAAAGCTGAGGGATCAAAGGGTCAGCCCTTTCTTTCTTCAGTGGCCAATGCCTGAGGAGGATTCTGTCTGTTTGTCTGCCTTTGATCCCAATCCTGAATGCAGATCCGGAATCCAGTTCCCATCCATCACTGAGTCCAGCCTGGGACTTCCCCAGTGCCAGCCGGTGATGTGATCGTCATCCTGGGAGCTTGATACAGTTTTGTACATATTTCATTATTTCCTTTTATTTTATTATTAATATTTCATTAAAGTAGTTTAGTTCCTTCTAAACTCATAAGTCTCTTTTTCCCTCCTCTACCTCTCTCTTTGAAGAGGGGTGGAGGGGAGCATCTGTTGGTCCCATCCGGGGTCCCCCACATCCCCAGTAGCCGATTTGGCCTAAACCATGACATTATGCAACATCAATATGTACGTGAAGTTTACAAGAGCAAAAAAAACTTTCTCTGGGTAGAGCATGTGTTGCTCCAATGGACAGCTTAACTATACCAGGAAAAAAAGATATTTCTTTTTCTGGTGGCAGCCATGTTTCCATTAGAAGGATTTCCGAATGTATTTCCATCTGAATAGTTCTGCTTACTGGAACAACTGTTGTACTGGAAACTGATCCAGTGGAATATTTTCCAAAAAAGGGGAAAAAAAGAAATAAAAAAATAAAGAGATTATTAGAAAGAGTGGGAAGTAGGAAAGGAAAGATGAAAACCAGCGATGATAAATTAGATAAAGTAGACAGCTAAAGTCAGAATAATTTCAGTGCCTTCACTCACCTCTATCTATTCAAAAATTGTCACTCAAAGAGCTGCACACAACGTGACAGCTATTCTCTCCCCTCAGACCACCTATTTGGCTTCTATAATGATGACTCTAGTTCCAGGACATAACGACCAGATTTTTTCCCTACCCCGTGTGACAGCCTGATAATTTGCAGTCAGTTATATTTCCTTCTCAAAGGCACCCCTAAACATTAAAGACTTGTCGTAAGGCTTAGGAAGCATTATTCCAATATAAAAAGTAACAGCTATAAATAAATTTCACATTTTTGAGAAAATACAAATGCCCAAGCTGTATTTCTTCAGCATCAACTGTCAGTATATAATCAAATCTGATAGATATTTATCATTTTATAGGTTATGTTAATGCATTAATTTATCTTTTTGTTTTGTTATTGCATGTTACAGAATTGTAACAGATGCTGCTAACAAGTAATATGTTCATGTCTGAAAAGTCATTTCTACAGTAGCTTTTGATCTGTAAACAGAACATGTTCTTTAAGATACTTATTTTGAAGCCAATGAAAATACCCATGTGAGTATAGAATGTAGGGAATAAACCATCGATTAATAATGAAAATGCATGTCTCTGCTGTATTCAGTGAAAAAAAATTAAAAAAAAAACAGTATGTTTAACAATAGATCTTTCTCAAGACTGAGATTCCCAGAAATAACTAAGAGACTTAGGATAAATCCCACTGACTGTCAGTAGAACTCAGGCTCCTAAATCTTACCCCAAATCAATCAATTTTGTTTACACTGTGAGCTACTTCTTTTAGGCAAAGGAAAAGCAGAAGGACTCTGAGTTTTTCTTATGTCAATCAAAGACCCCTGTGTTTTCTGCAGTTTCAAAGTATATTTTCTGTGCTTTAATTACTGTTTTCTTATTCCTGATGAAAAGCTGGTGAAAGCTACTCCACTGCAGTTACTGGAGTCTGTTTGCTTCATTGGTTTCCATTTGCCATAAGGTGAGAGTTAATTTTAAAGCATCAGTACATAAACTTTCTTGAAAGAAAATGTGTCTACTGAAAACTGAGGGGACTCATTTTTATTTTAACCAGAAAACCTTTGAAGGATAGATGAATTGAACGTAAGAGCAGGAGAAAAGTATGTTTTAGTGGGTTTATTTCCTTACAACCACAGGAGAAATATTCTTAATTTTCCAGAAGACAGAATTTTCTTAATGCTCATGATCTGAATTAGTTTTATTGTCTGTTTGATAAAAGCATGCAACATTAACTTTACTATACTAAAATTGAATAGCCAGCAAATGCCCAGTTCATTGTATTGTAAACTTAAGGACACCAGGGGAAGGAGAAAGTGTCATGGTGGTTTCTAACCAGTGCGCACAGATTTATCAAAAAAGATTATGAGAAATTTTAGGCATTATAAAACACTGTTTAATACATCGTGATTATGTATGTACTGAGGGATCAGCATCAGCTCACAAAATCGGATTTGAAAGTAAAAATCGAAGGGTATTTCAGGCACACATCACTGCCTAACATTATACATAACTGGGACCCTGAGGCGCAGTCTTGTCCAATGGCCAAAATATTTCCAAGAACTGTAGGTTTCTGTTTAAGTTTTGCTGCATTCCTTCTGTATTTCCACACAAAAATAATTCTAACTGTATATATTCTTGTTATTCTTTCCATACATTTAGATTATAAGGTCTTTGAGACAAAACTACCAGTCCACCCTCTACTACCACCCCTGCGCAGGAGCTAGTACAAAGTGGTGGCTCTGCTCTCATTAAGGACTTCAAGCAATATGTCAGTGATGGTTTTACCATACAATTCCTCATTTCAAGAGACACCACCATCCCATAAAAGAGCAGGTATTTCATATACTCCTGCCACCTCTTGTTGCAACATTGTGTGACCAACTGTATTTCAAAGCAGTCTCCCAGCTCTTCTAGCTAGAATACACTGAGAGCTTTTAAAATGGAAGGATTATTTTGGGGAAAACCATTCCAGTTTGCTAGCCATCTGGAAGATATCCATAGAATCACAGAATTGTTTGGATTGGAAGGGATCTTTAAAGATCATCTAGCCCTGCCCTTGAGCAGGGATACCTTCCAGTAGATCAGGTTGCTAAAAGCTTCATCCAACCTGACCTTGAACACTCCCAGTCATGGGGCACCCACAACTTCTCTGGGAATCCTGTTTCAGTGTCTCACCACCATCATCATAAAAAATTCCTTCCTTATGCCCAATCTAAATGTACTCCCTTTCAGTTTAAACCACTGTTCCCTGTTCTGTCACTACAGGCCTTGGTAAAAAGTCTCCCTCCATCTTTCTTGTAAGGCCCCTTTATATAGTGAAAGGCCACAATGACATCTTCCCAGATCCTTCTCAGCTCTCTGCTGAACAACTGCAACTGTCTCAGCTTTTGTCCATAGGAGAGGTGCTCTAACCCTCTGATCATCTTCATGGCCCTTTTCTGGACCGTCTCAACAGGTCCATGTCTTTCTTGTGCTGTGGACCCCAGAGCTGGATGCAGTACTCCAGGTGGGGTCTCACAAGACTGGAGTAGAGAGGCAGAATCACCTCCCTTGACCTGCTGGTCAAACTTCTTTTTATGCAACCCAGGATAAAATTTGCTTTCTGGGCTACAAGGCGCACTGCTGGCTCATCTCAGATTTTTCATCCACCAGTGTCCCCCAAGCCCTTCTTGGCAGGACTGCGTTCAACCAGTTCATCCCCCTATCTGTACTGATACTGGGGCTTGCCCTGACCCTGGTGCAGGACCCTGCACTTGGCCTTGTTGAACTTCATGAGGCTGGCATGGGCCCACCCTCCAGACTGTCCCGGTCCCTCTGGATGGCATCCCTTCCCTCTAGCAGATCAGCTGCACCACTCAGCCTGGTGTCATCTGCAAACTTGCTGAGGGTGCACTCAGTCCCGCTGTCTATGTTATTGATGTAGATATTAAATAATATTTGTCCCAGTAAGGACCCTTGAGGAATACCACTTGGTTATTTCCACTTGGACTTTGAGCCATAGACTATAACTCTTCGGAAGAGGCTATCAGCCAATTTCTTATCCTTCTAACAGTCTATTCATCAAACCCATATCTCTCCAAGTTAGAGGTAAAAATTTTGTGGGGGACCAGGGCAACTAAGATGATTAAGGGCTTGGAGCATCTGCCTTATGAGGAAAGGCTGAGAGAGCTGGGACCCTTTAGCCTGGAGAAGAGAAGGCTGAGGGGAGACCTTATTATGGCGTACAAGTATCTCAAGGGTGGGTTGAAGGAGGATGGAGCCAGGCTCTTTTCAATGGTTCCCAGTGACAGGACAAGGGGCAATGGGCATAAGTTAGAACACAGGAAGTTCCGTTCAAATACACGGAAAAACTTCTTTACGGTGAGGGTGACAGAGCACTGGCACAGGCTGCCCAGGGAGGTTGTGGAGTCCACTTCTCTGGAGATTTTCAAGACCCGCCTGGATGCAGTCCTGAGTAATGTGCTCTGGGCAATCTTGCTTTAGCAGGGGAGTTGGACTAGATGATCTCTAGAGGTCCCTTCCAACTCTGAAAATTCTGTGATTCTGTGATTCTGTGAAATCAAAGGACCTACAGAAATCTAGGTAGATCACATTGTAGCTCTTCCCTTGTCCACTGATGCAGTCACTCTGTTGTAGAAGGCCACCAGATTAGTCAGGCACAATTGTCCTGTGGTGAAGCCATGTTAAAAGATTTGGTTATTTCAAGTGGAACTATGACCAGAGCTATATGTGTGTATGCGTTCTTGATATATACCTGTATCCTAGAGATCATAAAAATGCCAGAAGCCAGAGTTAGACAATGCTAGGATTTCTGTTTACTAGTCATTTTCAATGCACCTGTTTCAAAAATTAAGTTTATTTCTACTGATCATCTCTCTTTCACCATCTTCTCCCTATGTCTTCATTAATGCAAATGTAACATACAGAATCTCTCAAAATTAATTATAATAGAATAAGGCAAATCCCATTCCTGGCCCTGCCAAATAATATAAATGACCCCTACGTATGAAATCAGCTGACTAATGATAAAGTTAGACCATTAGAGGAAAAAAGCCTCTAAAAAAGATCCGTGACTTAGTCTAAAACCATATGTGCTTATAAAAATGAACTTAGTAGACCGCAGCTTATAAATAAGATAAAAAATTCTATAATTCACGAGTATGACTAAGATGTGCAATCACATCAGCTAAATGTAAACAGTAAAGCACAGGGGCAAAGCATTACCTGCGAACTCTGTCCTATGTCTTTGAATGTATTCTTGGTCCAGGTTCATGGCACATTTGATTTAATTTTTCAGACTGGGACCCTGACAGGATAATTCCCGTCTCCTTCAGGTATTTGAAAATAGTACAAAATATACAATTTTCTAGTGAGGAATCCAGGTGGAATTTCCAGAAGGAAATTGAAGATTGTGGGTTTCCTTCTCTATTAGCAGAGATGTCATTGCATATATGCCTATGCATCCTAGATAGATATCTCTTTTTTTGCCTTTTTTTTTAAAAATCCTCCTAGGTTTTGTCAATGCACAACAAGTAAGCAGATTAAAAAAGCAACCCATCTTTTTATTTCAAATAAGCAACCATTTCTTACTTTAAATACATGTGGTAAACATTTATCTCTAAAAACAAATTTATTTTTGGTCAACACCCTCTACTTAGGTTGTTCAAAACATGTTCAATGTTTCTGAAAGCCTAACCATATGCTATAAAATTAATTCAATTTTGAAACGCCTTATCATCTGGCATTTTTATCTTTGAGAGGATTTCCTACTTATTTTCCGTGCTACAGATGTTTTTTTCTGAGATGCAACATCTGGCACTTCTTAATTGGGCTTTCCTTTAGGCAGTAACCATCTTTGGTCTAAAATTTCAGTAAGTCTAAATTTAGATTTCTCAGACTCTTGCTATTTTATACCTCTCTCCACGCTGTTATGACAGATATTTGGATAGATTGTTGGATGAGACCATGGCTCTCAGTTTCTCATTCTATCTGCCAATTATCATTTCCTTCCCTATACACACAAGATTCAATGGAGGCAGTAGATCCTGTACAGTCCTGTACCTTACTTTTGGTCAAAGTAAGCAAATTTGGGATCTCTCTGCCTCC